>NC_138202.1:341767372-344317378 GCF_964194415.1 Vipera berus
AAATGGGAGGCCTACAAGTATTGCACTGATCTCTTTGGAAGGACAGAATAAAATAGAAATAATAAAAAAGTTGGGAAAACAGTAGAGCAGACATGTCAAACACAAGACCCGGGGGCCAGATCCGGCCCACGAAGTGGTTTCATGTGGCCCGCGAAGCCATCCTGGAAACAGTGAGGGAACAGCCCCCACTGCCTTGGCCCTGGCCCAGAGACCCTCAGATCTGTCCCACTCCTGCCCAGGCCCCCATAGGCACCCTTGATGCGAACGATGTAGAGCTGGCCACGCCCACCCAGTAGGCCATACGCACTTAGGCCACGCCCACCCTGGCCATACCCACCTGGCCCCCTGAGGGCAACCGCAATGCTGATGCGGCCCTCAATGAAATTGAGTTTGACACCCCTGCAGTAGAGGTTTTTTGCTACAGTTCTTTGGTCCTAAGTTTGAGCATCTGTCTCCTTGCTATTTAAAGGGGATGATGGATTTTCTTTTTCTTTTTTTTAACGAGAGAACAGGTTTCCAAGTACTCATTTTAGGCTTGAGGAAAACATGTTGCAAAAAGTCAGGTGTTGACCTTTCTGAGACAATAATGCCAATAAGTACCAGTCATCTTTTAGAAGTACAAAACAAGTTAAAATAAGACATTCAAAATTACCCATGATTCTTGGAGAGCAGTACCCCAGTTTACTGCCTTGTATAAGCTCATCAAACCTGATGTTGTAAACTGAAAAAGCTTCAGTGGCTGCTAAATTACAAAGGTTAAATCTGGCTTCGGAAGTTCTGATAAAATTGAAATGAGTTCTTTACTGCCTATGGTTACCTAATGAATTAAGCCAGATCAGTCAGTCAGTCAGTTTGTTTGTGGGTTAGTTTGCAAAATCTTCCTGATCTCAAAATTCTAGTCTTTCTCTCCCTCCACCAACCAACCTCTACAAGTTTGATTTGATCTACCATGGTATACTTTGGTTTAATCTACCATGTGCTTTTTCCTTGTCCTATAGAAACAGAAACAGTTCACATCAGTCCAGGCTGCACCTCATTTCAGATTTGATTCAATCAGAAACAGAGAGATAAATTCCTATTCTGACACATGCAACCACCTTTCTTACTTGCTCATAGGGAGAAGACTCAATCTAATAGATTGGGGGCAGGGGGAGGGGGGAAGCCTGTGAGGTTAAAATGGAAAGCATTTCTTTTTTGGTCCCTACCACAATTTGTTGCAGGATTCACTCAATAAACTCAGATTAAGAAGAGTAGCTGCTATGTTCACATACATGTTCTATATCAAAATCAGAAATACATATTATGCTGGTGTCTTTGCAGAGGAGTCAAAAGTGTCAAAATAATAGTCACCAAAACCACAACTGAAGTCTTTTTATGTACGGTACATCACGTACACAATTGTGCAGCCATGGCAGTCATGTTGACTTTTTTATAAGCCCCCCTCCCCCATGGAAGTACCTGGTAGTTTTTCTAAATCTGTAGCGTAAGAAAATTATATTAAGCCTTAACATAACACTAAAGGTCATATAGCATATAAATACCCAGTGATTAAGTTACTTGCATTTAACATGCTTTATCTGGCTACAGAATACATTTTATAATATTCATTTATAATAAATTCCTTGCCTTGGCCAAGCCTGACCAAAACAGAACTTTCCTTTTCTTAAAAAAAAAAAGCCACCATAATTACTAGAAGATAAATGGCATGTATCCTGAGCAAATTGGGATATTTAAATAATTGGGAGTCATTTCCCAATCTTCTGCCATGTGGAAAGACAAAATAAAGTTGTTACTGAAAGGACTCATCAGATTGCCCAAACCATCTTACATTCTGTTAACAGCAGAAACAGTAATTGCATTCCTGCCACTATAAACAACTTTAAAGATAAGGTTAGCCACCTGCAATATGGCTTGCAGATTTATAAGCCTAGGTGGCTCTTTTCTTTCAAAGTGACTCTGCTCTTGTCTAGTTAGCACAGCAAGTGACACCACAGATTGTGAGACTATTAAAAAAGATCCATATGGCACGTGTGCACAAGAGCCAATCTGCCATTTTCTGCAAAGGTTAAGCCAGCAAGAAAAACATGTGGACATGCAAAACCATTGCATATCTTGAAGTCCCTTTTAGGCATCATGTGAAGAGGAACCATGGCTAAGAAAACCAGAGATAATAGGTTTTCGCGGGTGTTTGTATGTAGATCTTTGGTCAGGGCTGATACCTCCAATTCTACATGGGAAAAAACCCGAATGAATGACCAAAGATCTACATATATATATATATATATATATATATATTGGCTTGCTAACAAAGAATAAAGGGAGACCGATATGATCATTTCAAACTTATTTGTTCTCATCAGTCAGCCATACCCTTCTGATATTCGAACCTGGGCCAACTGCATCTTAAGCAGTTGTTTTAACCCCTAGGCCACAGGCTCTCTCTCTCTGTGTGTTAGCTGAGAAGCAAGGAAGATATATGTTAAATGTTTGTTAAGCATTCAGAATACACTTGCTTAGTCCCAGACACGGGACTAAGGAAATAAGATTTGTCCCGTGTCTGGGACTAAGCAAGTGTATTCTGAATGCTTAACAAACATTTAACATACATACATACATACATACATACATACATGTGTGTGTGTGTGTGTGTGTGTGTAAATTATTCAAATTGCTAATAAAGAATTTTTAGGGAGGCTGAAATGATCATTTTGAACTTCTTATGTTCTCATCAGTCAGTCATACCCTTTTTTTTTTAATCTGAGATTCGAACCTGGGCTGATTATATATTAGGCAGGTGCTTTAACTTCCTGAGTTAGGCCAAACAGGAAAGAAAGAGTTAATTAGCAAGGCATATTCAAATGACTTGACAAATATTTAACATATGTATATATGTGTGTGTATATATATATATATATATATATATATATATATATATATATATATATATATATATATATATATATATATATATAGTGCAATGAGTGCAATGGTGCGATAGTTTGAACATTCTTTGGCACTGCCTATCTTCGGAATTGGAATGTAAACTGATCTTTTCCAATCCTGTGGCCACTGTGGAGTTTTCCAAATTTGCTGGCATATTGAGGGTAACACTTTTACTGCATTGTCTTTTAAGATTTTGAATAGCTCAGCTGGAATACTGTCACCTCCACTAGCTTTGTTGTTGCTCAGCTTTCCTAAGGCCCATTTCACTTCACATTCTAGGATGTCTGGCTCGAGGTCAGTGACCACCTCATCATGGTTATCTGGGACGTTAAGCTCATTCTTGTATAGTTCTTCTGTGTAATTTTGCCACCTCTTCTTAATCTCTTCTGCCTCTGTTAGGTCCCTGCCATTTTGGTCCTTTATCATGCCCATTTTTGCATTAAACGTTCCCTTCATCTCTCCAATTTTCTTGAAGAGATCTCTAGTTCTCCCTATTCTATTTTCTTCTATTTCTTTGCACTGTTCATTTAAGAAGGCATTCTTATCTCTTCTAGCTATTCTCTCGAATTCTGCATTCAATTGGCTGTATCTTTCTTTTTCTCCCTTGCCTTTCACTTCCCTCCTGTCCTTAGCTATTTACTAAGCTTCTTCAGACAGCCATTTTGCTTTCTTGCATTTCTTTTTCTTTGGGATGGTTTTAGTTGCTACTTCTTGTACAATGTTGCAAACCTTTGTCCATAGTTCTTCAGGCACTCTGTCTATCAGATCTAATTCCTTAAATCGATTTGTCACCTCTACTGTATATTTGTCAGGGGTATGATTTAGTTCATACCAGAGAGGCCTAGTGCTTTTCCCTACTTTCTTCAGTTTAAGCCTAAATTTTGCAACAAGAAGCTCATGCTC
This sequence comes from Vipera berus, assembly GCF_964194415.1. NCBI lineage: Eukaryota > Metazoa > Chordata > Lepidosauria > Squamata > Viperidae > Vipera > Vipera berus. The sequence continues at coordinate 341,771,219 of NC_138202.1, forward strand.
TGAGCCACAGTCAGCTCCTGGTCTTGTTTTTACTGACTGTATAGAGCTTCTCCACCTTTGGCTGCAGAGCACATAGTCAATCTGATTTCTGTGTTGACCGTCTGGTGATGTCCATGTGTAGAGCCGTCTCTTGGGTTGTTGGAAAAGAGTGATTGCTATGACCATCGTATTCTCTTGACAAAATTCTATCAGCCTGTGCCCTGCTTTCATTTTGTACTGCAAGGCCAAACTTGCCTGTTATTCTGGTTATCTTTTGGCTTCCTACTTTAGCATTCCAATCCCCCATGATGATAAGGACATCATTTTTTGGTGTTAGTTCTATAAGGTGCTGTAGGGCTTTATAGAACTCATCCTCTTCAGCACCAGTGGTTGGATTACTGTGATATTGAATGGTTTGCCTTGGATTCGAACTGAGATCATTCTGTCATTTTGGGGATTGTATCCCAGTATTACTCTACTCTTTTATTGACTACTGTATGAAAGCTACTCCATTTCTTCTGAGGGATTCTTGCCCGCAGTAGTATACCTGATGGTCATCTGAATTAAAATCACCCATTCCTGTCCATTTTAGTTCGCTGATTCCTAAGATGTCGATGTTCAATCTTGTCATCTCTTGTTTGACCACGTCCAGCTTGCCTTGATTCATGGATCTTACACACACACACACACACACACACACACACACACACACACACAGAGTATATAAATGTATGTCTCATTATTTAAAAACTGTGTCTTTTCCATAGACTTTGGCTAGCATATAATAATGTAAAACCAGAAGGAACTAAGATACAAGTAGTCATCTACTCATGACTGGCACTTACTGACCATATTTACAGTTGCCAGCAGCATCCTGCAATTACATAACTCCAATTTTTGACATTTTGCCAAAAACTAGAATTTCCTTTCAGTTTTCAGCAAAAAAACAACAACAACCCACCCATGGCAAACAATGAGTTTGCCTAACGACTGCCACAAAAAAAGACTGCAAAATCAGGTCACTCACATGGTGACCCGCTTTATGACCATAATGACTTTTGACCATAATGGTCATAAGTCAAAGACTGCCCATAAGTATAAAATCCCAATCACATAGCACAGGTTTGTGAGAAGGAACATTTTCTCTCTCAGATTCAAGGCCCTGCCTATTAAGTGAATTGTTAAGAGATCTCATTTACACCCTGCTGCAAAAATGTTCATGCTCTTATTCTGTAAGAAAAATGAGACAGCTACAGGTAACTGCCATTTTACATGGACTGCATTTCCTACGCAAAGGACTCTTGGGCTGCACCTTACAAAAAGAGGGAAAAATGTACTCATAAAAAGACTGGCCCAACTCATTGGAAGGGCTTTAAACTAAAATTGAGGGGGAAGGGTGACCAAGCTTTAGAATCTCTAGAATACAAAACCAATCATAAATCCCAAGAAAACAAATCAAAGAGGTAGGGAGTGATGATAAAAAAGAAAAAGAATCAAACAACAATCAGGAGATCCAGAAAACATACCTACAGACAGGCATAAAAGTCTTAAATGTTTATTTACTAATGCTCAAAGCTTGGGGAACAAGCAGGGTGAACTAGAAGCAATAGTACATGTGGGTGGGTATGATATAGTTGGCATTACAGAAACCTGGAGGGGGAAAAACCCATAGCTGGAATGGACTGATGGATGGATACAAATTGTATAAAAGAAACAAAATTATGAAAGTTCCACTTTATGTAAGAGAATACTGCATGATCAAAGATGAAAGCCCTTCAGAATGTATATGGGTCAATATAAAAGAGAGGGAAAGTGACATTGCCATAGGGGTATACTACAAGCCACCCAACCAATGAGAAGAAATAGATGGACTCTTTGCCAACTAGTTAACAAATGTATGTAGGAAGCATACCACAGTAGTAATAGGAGACTTCAACTACCCAGATATCTGCAGTGAGTGGGAGATCAAATAGATTCTTAACCAACCTAGCCGACAACTGACAGGGCTCAAGATGAACTCAGCTTTCCATCCTTCGGAGGTCTGTAAAATGAGGACCCTGATTGTTAGGGGCAACATGCAAATAATGCTTCTACATTGTAAACCACCCAGAGAGTGCTCTAATGCACTATGGGGCAGTATATAAGCCTAAATGCTAATACTATAATATGCCTTTTTTAGCCAATTGTCCCACAAAGCAACACAAGGGAAAATTTCTCTAACTGAGGAAAGTTGGTGACAAAGCAACATCCCTGTGTTAAGCTCTGTACCGATTCCTGACTCTGTGCAATACATACAATACTAATTTGTTGATTGATTGCTTATATGCCGTCATGTCATTGTCGACTGCTAGCAAACACTTAGATGTTGCTCCATAACAATCTGTCCTTAACCAACTCTTTCTGATCTTCCAGTGATGTACTCATCACCACTATAACTGAATTCATCCACCTTGCTGCTTATAGTCCTCTTCTTCTCTTGCTTTGCAGATATGACAAACAGAAAGAGATTAAGAAATAATCCAAGTGACAAATCCTTCCAAGGTAGTCCAAGTACTTCTCTATGTTCTTCCTTTAATTTCCAGAAGGTCTGCAAAGTTTTGTTTTATAGCTCTCAGTATTAAGGAGAGGTCTTTGATATAACCTTTTCACACTTGATTCTAACCCATGCCAAACATCATTCAGTTTAATTAATTACTTGAAATTTGTATTTCTTCCTTTTAATTTTTTGATAGATAAATAGTGATAACTAGATGATAGATGATAGATAGATAGATAGATAGATAGATAGATAGATAGATAGATGATAGAATGTACAGCTCATTTTTGACCGTAAATAATATTTAATTGCTCATACTAACATGGTGAACCACAAACAATTAAACTCCAGCAAGTTGTGCAAACACAGTCATTAATCCATCAAATCAAAAACACCTTAACTGCTTGCCGCAGTGTTTCTCATTCTCAGCAAATTTAAAATATGTGGACTTCAATTCCCCTAATAGTCAAGACTACAGAAGTTTGGAAGTTTAATTTCATAAGATAAAAAGACAACTGGAATTGAAAGATACAAAATGTATACACTTTGTGTAAGATTTGAAACGGAAGCTGAACAGGTTAACAATTGTGCAACAAAATAGGCTGTTAATTTCAGATATAGCATAGAGATGGACATGTGGGAGAGAACATGAATAACTGGAATTAAATTTACACTGCATCATAATTCAAGAGAAAACTTTTATAAAATAATGTGTTGCTGGTATATGATACCAGAGAAATTATCAAAATGTATAAAGATATTTCAGATCAGTGTTGGAAATGCAGAAAAGATGAAGGCACACTCTATTGTGCATGGTGAACTTGTAAGAAAGCTAAGAAATTTTGGATACAAATTCACTCAGTGACAACAAATGGTCCATAGTGGAAGTACAGTATGAATTGTAAAAATGTCAGAATTTGCAGAAATGGCAAAACTAAATTGTCTCGCCAGGAAAAAAAACATTAATAACTTTTCTGAAAGACTGGAAACCTTAGATGGACTTTTTGCTGAAAAAAAAATGATAATGATGTTTTATGGGTTTAAAGATTAATAAAGATGTAGATTAAATGAAGGAATTTGTATAATACTTAAGTGGGAGGACAGACTAAAGGTTTGCAACTATTTGTTGAAAAGAAAATTCGAAGTCATTATATTTCTTACCTTTTTTCTTTTCATTTCCTTTTTGTCTTTTATTCATATTTTAAAGTTTTTGAGATTGAGAAACATTGGGTTAGAACCAGTGCTGTTCTGTATGTACCTGTCCGGCCACCTGATTGGCTAACCTGGCCGGCGGGAATTCCTGGACACCGGGTTGGGTGACCAAGGCAAGGCGGGAGATTAGAGCCAGGGGGTTGGCTAGTGTCAGGCAGTCACCGGGCATTTAAGGCCAACCTGGACATGCAAGGTCAGTTCGGCCACGTGGAGTGGAAATAAACTGAATAACCCCAAACCTGTCTCCGAGTCATCTGTCGCCGCACCGGACACAACAGTGGCGACGAAGGTGGGATCACAGCAGAACGGCGGAGAAAAGGACGCGAGAGCGGAAGGCGTGTGGAGCGGGAAATTCAAAGAGCCGTCAGCAGCACAACAAGCGTTAGCCCAGCGGCACCAGATTCATGGACGGAAGAGAGAGAATGCCGCAGGTCGGCTCAGTAAGAGAATTCGACCCAAGGCACCCAGAAGATTGGGAAGAGTACGTCGGCCAAGTCGAAGGCTACATGTTGGTGAACGGCATAACCGACGACCGCAAGAAGGCTGCTGCATTGCTGACGATCAGCGGAACACTGGTTTACCGGGTCGCCGTGGGATTATGCCAGCCAGCAGCAGTCACCAGCATGTTGTATGCTGATCTCTTGGGGAAGCTACGAGAGCATTTCACCCCAAATGATCAGAACTTTTCTCTTCGAACGGCGGAACCAGAAACCGGGAGAGTCCATAACGGAGTTCATGGCCGCAGTGAGGGAAGCCGCACTCTGATGCAAGTACGATAACTTGGAAGTGCATATCAAGGACAGAGTGGTCCTAGGGCTGCAAGATGAACAACTACAGAATAGAATTATAGCAAAGCCCACAGGAAACTTGCAAGAAGTCCTGGACGAACTGCTGATGTACGAAACCACCAGACAATGCGACACCCCCCCACAACAGCAACGGCGCAACCAGATCCATCCACCAAGAGTGCCTTGTGGACGGTGGGGTGGAGGACTACCCATGGGAGACGGACATTGATGAGATCACCCGGCGATTCGGAAAGGCCACTGCGAGAGCAAACCGATCGGACGACACTGACTGACCCAGAAGTCCACCATCATCCCAGCAAACAAAATCACTGAGGGAAGCCCCGAACAGACAAAGGGACCCAGAGTCCAAATGTGGAAGCTGTGGGGGAAATCACCCCCGCGCTGGCTGCAGGTTCAGGAACACAAAATGCAGGAACTGCGGAAAAACCGGCCACATTCAAATAATCTGCAGAAGCAAACTGCGCAAAAACCTCCACAACATCGACACCTGGGCCACAGGTAAGGTAACCCCCTGCAATAGTGGCAAAGAGACCCACAGGCCACAGGCACAAACCCCTAACCGGGGAAAGGTTGAGGCCGTCAACCAAATGCTAAGTCCCAAATTAAAAATTGAGGTCCATCTGCAGGGCATTCCCTGCAGAATGGAGGTTGATTCGGGGGCGGCGGTGTCCATAATTTCAGGGGAAACATTGGCACGGATCGAGGCTAGAAGCAGGCGTCGGGTCCACATTAAACACACACACATACAATTAGCGGATTTCCAAAGGACACCCATTAAAGTGAGGGGAATGGTCACCATCAAAGTCTGTTTTAAGAGGTTTAAGGGGTCACTAGAGCTTCTAGTTACAGAGGGACAGAGAGCCAGCTTAATTGGTCTCAACTGGTTTGGGCCATTAGGTATCTGTGTCGGGGGAATTAATACGGTACAGCACCGAACCCTAGAGTCTGTCTGCGATAGTTACACAGACATCTTCGATGGGACGCTCGGTAAATACAGGGGCCCACCCATTAACTTTAAATTAGACCCCTCAGTACCCCCTATAAGAATTAAGGCTAGGAGAGTTCCCTTCGCCCTTAAACAAAAGATAGAAACCGAGTTAGACAAGCTAGTGGGCCAGGGAGTACTGGAACCAGTAGAAGGGGGACCCTGGGAAACACCTATCATCACCCCCCTCAAACCCAAAGGTGACATGAGGATATGTGCCGACTATAAAGCGACACTAAACCGGGCTTTAAATCAGCATGCTTACCCGGTTCCGACGGTGAAGCAGGTCCTCGCAACCATCCAGAATGGCGCCATCTTTGCTAAACTCGATTTGGCGCAAGCGTACTTGCAATTAACAGTTACCAGGGAAGCAGCCGATGCACAAACAATAGTCACCCACAAGGGGGCATTCCGAGTCAACAGATTGCAATTTGGTATAGCAGCAGCCCCAGGTATATTCCAAGAAGTGATGGAGAGGACTCTGAAAGGTATACCTGGGGTGTGCCCTTACTTTGATGATGTACTGATAGCAGGGGAAACTGAGGGAGTCTTAGCTGAGCGGTTGGAAAGGGTACTGGGGAGATTTAGAGCTGCAGGACTCAAATTAAAAAAGGAAAAATGCTCCATTGGAGTAGCATCCACTGAGTTTTTAGGGTACAGGATTGATGCTCAGGGCATACATCCAACAGAGGAAAAAATAAAAGCAATCAAATCAGCCCCAGCACCCAAAAATAAGGCGTAGTTACAAGCATTTTTGGGTCTCATATATTTCTATCATGCATTCCTACCTCACAAAGCTGCCATAGAAGAACCACTGCACAGGCTACTAGACAAAAAAGCCACTTGGCAGTGGCAGGAACAACACAAAAGAAGTTTTCAAACATTGAGGGAGATACTATCCAGTAGGTCCACAGTCACCCATTTCATTGAGGGAAAGCCAATATGCTTAGCATGCGATGCATCACCATATGGGGTGGGGGCGGTGATCAGCCACCTGGATAGTGATGGGGAACAAAGACCCATAGCATATTACTCCAGAACTCTGACCAAAGCAAAGCGCAACTACGCCCAAATTGACAAAGAGGCGTTAGAAATAGTGGCAGGAGTAAAGAAATTCCACGATTACCTATATGGTAGGAATTTCACAATATTCACTGATCACAAACCGCTTCTGGGACTGTTCACAACGGACAAACAAACCCCACAAATAATGTCGCCAAGAATGTTGAGATGGCCAATATTCCTATCAGCATATACATTCTCCATCAAATATAGACCATTCTCCAGACATAGACACAGACCCAGCACCAGTGGGACATATTCTCACAATACAAGAACTTCCAGAATGCCCGCTTACAGCCAAAGAAATCGCCAACGCCACCAGCAAGGACCCAGTACTAAGCAGAGTAGCAACATGGGTTCAAGGGGGGTGGAAAAGGGAAAACCCAGGACCACAATTCCAGGCTTATTTCAGGAGAAGGGACGAGATGTCATCACACTTAGGTTGCATCTTATGGGGAAACAGGGTGATAGTGCCAGAGAAATTAAGAGAGAAGGTCATCAGCGAACTACACGAAGGGCACCAGGGGATAGTGCACATGAAAGCACTGGCCAGGAGTTACCTATGGTGGCCAGGATTAGACAAGGACATAGAGGAGAGGGTAGCAGGGTGCTACCAATGCCAGAGGTCTAGACCAGAGCAAGCCCACGCACCCGTACACAGGTGGGAGGCAACACACAACCCCTGGTCCCGAATACACATAGCATAGTAACACACACTACGAACCACTCCCACTCCCAGCTCCCAAACCTCGACCTAACATCATGGGCATAGCCAGACCAACAGAGGCCGGGGCAACTAGGACTACCACAACTGGACCAGGGTCACCAGATCCAGTCACCAAGACAGTGCCAAGAGAACTCACCGAAATCTCACAGCCAGCGGGTCACCTGCAGAAGGGGGAGCAGCCAGTGCCAACGAGGCTGGTCCAGGGGAGGGAGACTAGGCCTGACAGTCCACCAGGGAGATATCATGCCAGGGCACACAGACCTTCGACATACCTAAGGGACTATGTAAATGAATCAGGGAGAAGAGCAACAGGGTATAGATTAGTTTACAGTTGGGGGGAAAGGGGTGTTCTGTAGGTACCTGTCTGGCCACCTGATTGGCTAACCTGGCCGGCGGGAATTCCTGGACCCAGGGTTGGGTGACCAAGGCAAGGCGGGAGATTAGAGCCAGGGGGTTGGCTAGTGTCAGGCAGTCGCCGGGCATTTAAGGCCAACCTGGACATGCAAGGTCAGTTCGGCCACATGGAGTGGAAATAAACTGAATAACCCCAAACCTGTCTCCGAGTCATCTGTCGCCGCACCGGACACAACAAGTGCTTTTTTTGTAAAAGAAAAAGATGCCCGAACTCACACATGTCATACAACCCACCTTGCCTACCCTACAAGGTTCCATCCAAAAAAGGTGCCGGAACTCCGTTCTGAGCGTTCCATGACAAAAAAAGGCCCTGGTTAGAACTAGTGTGTCTAACCTTTTGGCTTGCCTGGGCCACACTGAGAAGAGGAATTGTCTTGGGCCGCATATAAAATATATAATACTGTATCATATGTATAAGTATATTTATATATGTATAAAAATGTTAAAAGTTTATGATTTTGTGGGGCCACATTACTAGCTATTCAGGGCCACATGCTGCTTGAGGGCTAAAAGTTGGATACACCTGGATTAGAAGAATGAACTGAACATAACACAATGAATGACATTTAACAAATGCAAAGTTCATCTAGAAAATAAAAATCAGGTGCCGAGTATGGATGTTATCTAGAATTCAATTCTGAACAGCCCACTTTAAGAAGATTTCAGAGAAACTAGAACAAGCACAGAGAATGGGACTGAGAATAATCAAAGAACTTCACATTAAGGCTTATCAAAAGAGACTGGAAGACTAAGACTGTTTAGCCTTGGGCAAAGACAACTAGATAGGGAATATGATACAGCCCTTATCAAATATCATATAGAAGAAGCTTTTTTATCTCCCTTTTTTCTCCATTCTCCATTTTTCTAGAGAGTAGGACACCACAGAATTTTAAGTTTAAGTTACAGGCAAGCAGATTCCAACTGAATGCTAGAAAAATACTTTTTCACAAGTTAAGAACCGTTTGACAGTAGAACCAATTATAGAAAGAGGTGATGGTCTCCATATGTTCAAGGGAAAGCTAAGCATCCTTTTTTTTTTATTCTTGAACTCAGTAAAAGGTTGGACAATGTCTGAAACAAGCCTGCAGTTCTGTGAACCTTCTCTGGGGAGAAATATGCAGTTGATTTTGGGCATTCTCAGTTTTTCAAATGCTGCTATAGCCCCTTCACTCAAAAGGCCTCTCTTTCCCTTTATGTCACTATGGCAACATCAGACCACATGGCGCTGCCAGCTAGCTTTGCATTAATATGCATCCATTTGCTAAGCACATTGATTTGTGCTTCTTAGATTGTAAGCCGCCCTGAGTCTTTGGAGAAGGGCGGGATATAAATGGGGGGGGGAATTGCTTTTATTGTTGACTTTATTGTTTGTTTTAATAATTGTGTTTATTTTATTGCATATTTTCATAAGTATGTAAATGTTTACATTGTGATTTTTATCTTTTGTAATCTGCTGTAGGGAAACTTGTTCTTAACACGTGTCCGGCAAATTAAAAGATAAATAAATAAATAAAAGAGTGAATATTGCCTGTTTAAATCTTCCATTGTTTTTAGGAGTTGGATCATAAGGTCTGGTGAAGATGAGAAGCAGAACAGGTCATAGTTAGTAGCATCCCATAGCAGAGAATCTAAATGGCTCAGGGTAGGTCCTTGCTGTGGCCCAAACATGGTTGTTTTCCTGCAGAGATTGCATTGCAAGCTACCTAACATCATCAGTGGACAACAGACTGAACTTTGCTGGTTGTTTATACCAATAGCAATAGCACTTAGACTTATATACCACTTCACAGTGCTTTACAGACCTCTCTAAGCAGTTTACAGAGTCATCATATTGCCCCCAGCAATCTGGGTCCTCATTTTACCAACCTGAGAAGGATATAAGGCTGAATCAACCTCAAGCTGGTGAGAATCAAACTGCCAAACTGCTGGCAATAGTCAGTCAGCAGAATTAGCCTGCAGTACTGCATTTTAACCACTGTGCCACCATGGCTCCGTATGTAATAATCTGTATATTAGCTTGTCCTGCTGGTGGGACACCTGATGTTTTTTGAATCAGAGGAATGTTTCTCATCCTTGCAATTTTAAGTTATGTAGACTTCAACTTGGTGGAGCAGTGGACTAATGCCTCCTTAAGTAACACCAGCTGCCTGCAATTATTGCAGGTTCGCATCCTACCAGGCTCAAGGTTGACTCAGCCTTCCATCCTTCCGAGGTAGGTAAAATGAGGACCCAGATTGTTGGGGGCAATAAGCTGACTTTGTAATAATGCCGCTTGGGGGGGGGCGAAAGCCCTAATAAGCAGGCATATACATAGAATGAAGGCTATTGCTAAGCACATTTGATTTGTGCTTAGATTGTAAGCCGCCCTGAGTCTTCGGAGAAGGGCGGGATATAAATGGGATTAAAATAAAAATAAATAAATAAACTTCCAGAATTCCTCAGCCAGTAGGCTGGTTGGGGAATTGTGGGAGTTGATCCACACAGCTTAAAGTTGCTGAAGTTGAGAAACACTACTTTGTAAGTCAGTTGATGGCTCATCTATCAGAACGTCAAATTTCCAGGAACTCCCCCTTTTTTTTTCTTTTGGAATTTGGCTTGGCCTAAAATGTTGACAGTTTCTTAGTTGAAACTGCATTTGAATTTATCTATGTGTTAAAGAGATTGAGGAATTTTCAACACCTTTTCTGACTGCCAGATGATTCTCATGATAATGTCTAAAGTCCATCTGCAAGGAAGGTGTTGTGGGCTCTGGACCGCATGGCCAAGATGGACGATGGACGATGCAGGACAACAGGGTTCAGCATAACATTCTTTATTGATGTAGCACAGACTTGCAAACAAAGGGGCAACTGCCCCTCTTATATACCTAGCCAGGTATACTTGGAACCAATCCCATTGTCCGGATTTCCCGCCAAAGACTGCCCTGCCAATCCTGACAGGGCACCCTGCCACCTGGTGGTGTCAGTGGCTATCTCTGTGAACATCTCCTATATACATATATACATAACACTCCTTCCCCCATACAAAAAAAAAACAAATAATAATGGAAACAATAAACAACTAATGGAATAAAAGCCCTGCAGTGTGGAGCTTGATTTTTTTTTAAATACCCTAGCCTCAAAACCTTACATAGTCCTTGAGATACGCCGGTGGCCTATGGATCCTTCCTGACCATTTCACTGATTACCCCGCATTCTGGTCACCCGGATCAGCAAGGGCAACTGGGTCTGCAATGTAGTCATCCCTTGGGACGCCATCAGGGTCCTGATTACCAGCCAGATGTTGCTCTGGAAACACATTTTGTGGCTTTTCAGATTGTCTCTTCCTCAACTGGTCAATGTGTGTTCTCACCTCACGACCCTCCTCCACCTCTACAATGTAAGATACAGGCCCCGTTTTGCCCACTACCACCCCCTGAATTCAGGTAGGCCCTAGACCATAGTTCTGGGCCCAAACCTTTTCACCAATGTGCAATTCCCTGGTGGTGTCTGGTTGCTCCTGTTGAGCTGCCACTCTGTCTGGGTGTAGTCTGTCCAACTTAATGAGTCGCTGTCCCCAACGCAACTCAGCAGGGCTCTTGCCCGAAACTGTACATGGAGTGGTATGTTGCGCCAAAAGAAACTGAGCTAACCGGTGATGCCAATCTCCACTGATGATGCGCCTCAATGCGTCCTTGGTTGTCCTCACCATTCGTTCTGCCAAACCGTTAGTCGATGGGTGGAAAGGCACTGATGTGACATGTCTAATCGAGTTGGCTCTGGTAAATGCCTGGAAATCAGCAGATGTGAATTGTGGGCCATTATCAGAGACCAAGACATCAGGCAACCCATGAGTGGCAAATAGTCCCCGAAGCACTTGAATTGTCTTTGCAGTGGTCATGCTAGAGACTGGGACTACTTCTAGCCATTTAGAGTGACTGTCAACCACTACCAGGAACGATTGTCCCTGAAAAGGCCCAGCGTAATCAATGTGTAACCTAGACCATGGGGTGTGAGTCGCTTCCCATTTGTGAGTGGGAGCCTGTGGCTGTTCTGGCCTTGACCTCTGACACGTGTAGCACCCCGCTACCTGCTCCTCTATGGCTTTGTCAAGACCAGGCCACCATACGTAGCTCCTAGCTAGTGCCTTTGTCCTTACTATGCCAGGATGCCCCTCATGTAACGATTGTAAGACCCTTTCCCTCAATTTCTCTGGAATAATAACTCTACTACCCCACAGCAAACATCCTTTATGAGAAGACAACTCATGCCTCCTCATAAAATATGCCTGGAATTCCAGCCTCGAGCTCTTGTCCTGCCACCCAGATGCTACTCATGAGCTGACCCTGCTCAGTACCTTGTCTGCTGTGGTGCCAGCAGCAATATCCTTCACCTGTAGAGGACAATCTGGAAGATCTTGGATGAGTAGGATCTGCTCTGCTGGTGCTGGATCAGGGTCATTGCTCATCATTGGCAGTCTGCTTAATGCATCTACATGGCCCATGTCCTTTCCTGGTTTATGGACTAGTTTGCAAGCATAAGCAGATAGAAAAATGGACCACCTCAGTATTCTTGGGGAAAGAATTTGTGGTGTTTGTTTGTCAGTTGTGAACAACACCAACAATGGTTTGTGATCAGTAAAAATGGTGAACTCCCTGCCATACAGGTAATCATGGAATTTTTTTATTCCTGACACAATTGCCAGTGCTTCCTTGTCAATTTGTGCATAATTCCTTTCTGCTTTGGACAGAGTTCAGGAGTAATATGCAATAGGCCTTTGCTCCCCATTTTCCTCTATATGACTTAATACAGCACCCACCCCATAAGGGGATGCAACACACGTGATGCAAATAGGCTTATTTTCCATAAAATGTGTGATGGTTGAATCACTAGATAACAGTTGTTTAAGATTTGTAAAACTCTGTTTGTGGACCTTGGTCCAGATCCATGGAGTTTTCTTATCTAACAGCCTGTGTAAAGGTTCTGCAATTGCTGCTTTGTGGGGTAAAAACGCATGATAGAAGTTAAGTAACCCCAGAAAAGCTTGCAATTCAGCCTTATTTGTTGGGGTTGGAGCCAACCTAATTGCTTTCACCTTAGAGTCAGTGGGGTGAATACCCTTGGCATCAATCCTGAACCCTAAGAACTCAGTGGATGCCACACCAATGCTGCACTTACTTTTTTTAAGTTTAAGCCCAGCAGAGTGAACTCTGCTTAAAACAGCTTGCAGCCTGTCATCCAAGATCTCCTCGGATTCCCCAGCGATGAGGACATCGTCAAAATAGGGACATACACTTGGAATGCCCTTCAGAGTCCTCTTCATCACTTCCTGGAAAATCCCAGAAGCTACTGAGATACCAATCTGTAACCGGTTAACTCGGAAAGCTCCTCTATGTGTCACTATTGTTTGAGCGTCAGCCGCTTCCTTATTAACTGACAGCTGCTGATACACTTGCACCAGTTTTGCAAAGAGCGCACCACCTTGGACAGCGGCAAGGACTTGCTGGACTGACGGAACCGGCTCGGTTTACTGCAGCCTTATAATCAGCACATATTCTAATTTCTCCATTTGCCTTTAACGGAGTCACAATTGGAGTTTCCCAGTCTCCCCCGTCCACCAGTTCTAACACTCCCTGTTCCACCAGTTTTTCCAGTTCGCTCTCAATCTTATGTTTGAGTGCGAATGGGACTCTTTGGGGCTTGATACGAACCGGTGGAACGTTCGGGTTTAGTTTAAATTTAATGAGAGGGCCCGTGTACTTCCCCAGCCTGTCATCGAATACGTCTGCAAATTCGTTACAAACGGATTCAAGACATTTGTGCTGGATGCTATTCACTCCCCCCAACCAAATGCCCAGGGCATCAAACCAATCCAGCCCTACTAAACTAGTTCTCCACCCATCGGTCACCAAAATATCTAAGGGACCCTGAAAGTTTGTTTCTGAAACCATATTATTTACATCAGCTCTTTCCTTCATTTATTTATTTTGCCCAATTTATGCATTAAGCTAATTTTACAAAATACAAATATTTGAGTTTAGATATATTTTTCTTCCAAATTACAACTGTTTATATTGAAAAAAATATTTATTCTCAAACCCAAATTGGAAGGGATTTCAATGTAAAAATCCAAAGTAAAGCATCTGAAACACTTGTGTATCTAACCTCTGCTCAGGTCATCTCAAGACCAGCATCTGTCCAGTAACATTGCATCATTCAATTTCTCCTAATATTCAGCCAAAATTAATTTAAGCCTTGACAATAAGTGTGGTGTAGTGGTTAAGGCACCAGGCTAGAAACTGGGGAAACTGTGAATTCTACTCCTATCTTAGCCATGAAGCCAGTTGTGTGACCTTGAGCCAGTCCCTTTCTTTCAGCCCTATGAAAGAAGCAATGGCAAACCTCTTCTTTTTTTTTTATTGAAAAGTTTTAACATACATTTTCTCTTTAACAGTCCCCCCTCCCCCTCCCCTCTTCCTCCCTCCCTACCCCTCTCCCCCTCCCCCCCCCGACTTCCCAGAGCTGAGTACAAGGTATAAAAACAAAAAAAAAACAATCATAAACATCCATATGCTAACAACCATAAACTCTAAAATCTATCACTCTCTGGCTCATATAGGATAATACAAACACTATTAATATTAATTATATATAGAGAAAACAAGAAAAAAAAAGAAAAAGAAAAGGAAGACTTATTCAAATGCTACATGAAACTTTTTAGTCCTATATTTGTTCTGGATATACTCAATCCATTTTCTCCATTCCATAATATAACGTTCTTGCGAGTGATCTTTCAAATAAGCCGAAATCTTTGCCATCTCTGCCAGGTCAGAAACCTTTAAAGTCCATTCTTCTATGGTCGGCAGTTCCTCTTTCTTCCAATACTGACCTATTAAGAGTCTTGCTGCCGTAATTAAATTCAACATCAGCTTAATGTCCACAACCGTAGCATCTGTAATTATTCCCAACAAGAAAAGTTGCGGACAAAACTTTATCCTTTGCTTGAAAATCTTCTGCATATTCCACCAAATTTTAATCCAGAAGGCCTTAACCTTTTTGCAAGTCCACCATACGTGAAAACATGTTGCATCTTCATCACCACACCTCCAACATTTTGGCTGATAATTCGGATACATACTTGCAAGCTTTTTAGGATCTAGATGCCATCTATAAAACATTTTATAAAAGTTCTCTCTTACATTTTGAGCTTGTGTAAATTTTACGTTCCTCACCCAAATCTTTTCCCACGTATCCATTGTAATAACTTCTTGGATGTTCTGGGCCCATTTTACCATACAGTCCTTAACAAGTTCTGTTTCTGAGTCAATCTCTATCAATGCAAGATATATCCGTTTAATATGTGCTGGTCCCTGATTTCTAATTTGCTTTATCAGATTTTCATCAGTCATTGTAAAACCAATTTTCTGGTCTTCTTTCCACCTGGCCCGTAGCTGAATATATTGAAACCAAGTTTGAACAATCTCTTCATCTCGCAAGAGGCTATATGGTTTCAAACACCAGACGTTTCTTTCCAAGCTTAAAATCTCTTTATACGTAGTCACATCATGTTTAAAACCAACATTTATATTTTCTATTGCGTGTTTTAGAATTGCCCACAATGGTATCTTACAGTCTAACTTATGTCTATACTTCTTCCAAACTCTCAGCAATGCCTGTCTTAAAATATGCACTCTAAACACATTATCTACCTTCTTATCATACAACAAATATGCATGCCAGCCAAACAGCAAATCATGGCCCTCAAGATTTAATAATCTCTCTTGTGTCAAATTAATCCAATCACTTATACCTGCTAACGCAGCAGCTTCATAATATAATTTAAGATTAGGCATTTTAAGACCACCTCTTTCACGAGTATCCTGCATAATCTTAAGTTTAACTCGTGGCCTTTTCCCTGCCCAGACAAATTTGTTGATACCTCTCTGCCATTCCTCCAAATTAGAATCTTTCTTAAGAACCGGTATCATTTGAAATAAAAATAAAAATTTAGGCAGGACATTCATTTTCACTGCTGCGATTCGCCCCAACAACGACAATTGCAGTTTTTCCCAACTCTCCATTTCTTTTTGGATTTTTCCCCATAATTTTTCATAGTTATTTTTATATAGTTTTGTATTAGAGGGCGACATAAGCACCCCCAAATATTTGACCCTTTTAACAATCTCAAATCCAGTTAACCCTTCTAAAAGGGCCTTTTGCGATGCTGTCATATTTTTAGCCAGAATTTTAGTTTTTTGTACATTAACTTTAAATCCAGAAACCTTCCCATATTGCATTATTATCTCCATCAGGTCCACAACAGAACTCTTTGGCTGGGTCACTGTAACAACCAGATCGTCTGCGAACGCTCTCAATCTATAATCCTGATCTCTAATTTGTATACCCTTAATTCTTTCCGAGTTCCGTATTTTTACCAGTAATATCTCCAATGTTAACACAAATAACAAAGGCGATAACGGGCACCCTTGCCTTGTACCCTTCTCGATATTACATGCTTCTGACAAGCTATTATTAACTATTATTCGGGCTGTTTGTTTTTGATATAATGCCCTAATTGGTTGCGAAAATTTATCCCCAAAATTCATTTTATCTAAAACTTTCATCAAAAATTGCCAATTCAATTGATCAAAGGCTTTTTCAGCATCTAAAAAAATTAGCGCCGCAGGGATCTGGTTGATCCCGCGAGATTCCAGGCAGCGCTGGGGTCCCCACCTGCCTCCCCCACTCACAGCTCGGCAGATGCCTTAGTGGAAGCTTGGGAAAGGGCAGCCACTGAGGCTCTTGACTGAGTTGTACCCTTGCGGCCCCTGACCCGATGCAGATCCCGTCGAGCTCCATGGTTCTCCGCGGAGCTCCGGGAGATGAAGCGCCGGAGACGGGGCCTAGAGAGCGGTTGGAGGTCCAGCCGATCCGAATCCGACCGATTGCGACTAAGAACCCATATTAGGTCTTATCTCGCTGCGATAAGGGTGGCGAGGTCTAATCACTTCGCTACCCTTATCACGTCCGCAGATAATCGCCCGGCCGCTCTGTTTAGGGTGACTCGCTCCCTCCTTAATCAGGAGGTGAGGGAGGAACCCTTGCAGGGTCGTGCCGAGGAGTTTAACAATTATCTGTCGGACAAAATCACTCGGATTCGGACCGGTCTGGACTCTGACTGGGCAGAGTCTGGCGATCAGGACGTGGGTGGTCTTGTCGATATCACTTGGGAGGAGTTTGATTCTGTAACTCCGGAGGAAGTGGACAGGATTATGGGGAGACTGAGCTCCACCACATGTTTATTGGACCCGTGCCCTTCCTGGCTGGTTTATGCTGCCCGGGAGAGGACACGCAGCTGGTTCCAGGCAGTTATATCAGCTTCTTTGAGTGAGGGCAGCTTCCCTGCCGTCTTGAAAGAGGCGGTGGTGAGGCCCCTCCTCAAGAAGCCTGCCTTGGACCCAGCTGTATTGAACAACTTTCGTCCGGTCTCCAACCTTCGCTTTCTTGCGAAGGTTGTTGAGAGTGTGGTGGCGCATCAGCTCCCTTTGGTCCTGGATGAAGCGGATTATCTAGACCCGTACCAATCGGGTTTCAGGCCCGGGCACAGCACGGAGACGGCATTGGTCGCGCTGGTGAATGATCTCTGGAGGGCTCGGGACAGGGGTCATTCCTCTGTTCTAGTCCTATTAGACCTCTCAGCGGCTTTCGATACCATCGACCATGGTATCCTGCTGCGGCGTCTCAGGGGATTGGGAGTGGGAGGCACGGTCTTACAGTGGTTCTCCTCCTATCTCCAGGGACGCTCGCAGTCGGTGTTGACAGGAGGGCAGAGGTCGACTGCGAGGTCTCTCGTTTGTGGAGTTCCTCAGGCCTCTCCTGTTCAACATCTACATGAAACCGCTGGGTGAGATCATTCGTGGCTTTGGAGTTGGGTATCATCAGTATGCTGATGATACCCAGCTTTTTCTTTCGACCCCAAACCACCCCAGTGATGCCCTCAACGTGATGTCCCGTTGCCTGGAGGCGGTTCGGGTCTGGATGGGGAGGAACAGACTTCAACTCAACCCCGACAAGACCGAGTGGCTTTGCATACCTTCATCCCGGGTCTATTCGGATATTCCATCTCTCTCCATGGGGGGTGAATTATTACCCCCCGTAGATAGGGCTCGCAACTTGGGAGTCCTCCTAGATTCGCGGCTTACCTTGGAAGATCACATGGTGGCTGTGACTAGGGGGGCTTTCGCCCAGGTCCGCCTGGTGCACCAGTTGCGGCCCTATCTAAGCCGGGATGATTTATGCACGGTCACTCACACGCTCGTGACCTCTCGTCTAGACTACTGCAACGCTCTCTACATGGGGCTTCCCTTGAGGACCACCCGGAGGCTCCAACTGGTACAGAATGCAGCCGCGAGGGTTGTGTTGGGAGTCTCCCGATACTCCCATGTGACACCTCTGCTCCGTGAGCTGCATTGGTTGCCAGTTGTCTTCCGGGTGAGATTCAAGGTGCTAGTAATGGTGTTCAAAGCCCTCCATGGCATGGGGCCGGAGTACCTCAGGGAACATCTGCTGCCGGCATCAAGCTCCCTGCGCCCTGTGCGTTCCCACAGAGAGGGCCTCCTCAGGGTGCCACCGGTCAGAGAATGCCGACTGGTGGCCCCCAGGGGGAGATTCTTCTCTGTGGGCGCCCCGGAGCTATGGAACCAGTTACCGGTTGAGCTCCGGACGGCGCCCGATCTGCGCTCCTTTCGCCGCGATCTGAAAACATACTTGTTCGAGCAAGCCGGCCTGGCCTGAGGGGGGATTGGTGGGGGGTTTTTTATCATTTTTATTGGGGTTTTTACTATGTATCAATTGTATTTTAATCGGGCATGCATTTAATTATCTTTTAGTTTTTGTAAATTTCTGTGTTTTATTCTTGCCCTGTACACTGCCCTGAGTCCCCCGGGAGAAGGGCGGTATAGAAATATTAATAAATTAAATTAAATTAAATTAAAATTCCTTTCCAAAAATTCCAACACATCAACTATATGCCTCACGTTATTTTTCATTTGCCTACCACTAATAAACCCAGTTTGATCCCCATGAATCACCTGTTGCAGAACCCTCATCAATCTATTAGCCAACACCTTAGCAAATATCTTATAATCTGTATTTAATAGTGATATCGGTCTGTAGTTTTTTACTTGAGTAACATCTTGGTCTTCCTTCGGAATCAAAGAAATAAAAGCAGTTCTCCAAGACGGAGGCACCTTTCCCCCTCTCTGGATTATCTGGAACAATTCCTTTAACGGTTTTATCATCTCTAATTGTAAATTTTTGTAGTAGGCCGCAGTCAGACCATCTGTACCTGGCGCTTTATCCACCTTCAACTCCTTAATTGCTGTAAGTATTTCTTCTTCTGTAATCAGTTGATTAATCTCCTCTTTTTGTACTTGCGTAAGAGCCGGAATGCTAGCATTCTCCAAATATACATCAATGTCTTTTTCGTTAATCTTCTCCTTAGCATATAATTTAGAATAAAAATCCACAAAGGCTTCCTTAATAAGATCCTGTTGAAACACTACCTTTCCCTTATATTCAATTTTGTCTATATTAGAAGCCCTCTGCTTTTTCCTTAGTCTATAAGCTAACCATCTACCTGGCTTATTAGCATTGCAAAAAGTGTTATGCCTGGCAAACCGCAAATTGGTAGCCACCTGGTCAGCCATTAGTTTATCAAATTGTCCTCTTAATAACTTAATAGCCTCCTTAGTCTTCAGATCCAATGGATTCAGAATCAAGGCATTCTCTTTTTCCTTAATTTCATTCTCCAATTCTTTCCTTCTAGCTTCCAAAGTACGTCTGTGTCTATTATTCATATATATCAACACCCCTCTCATATAGGCCTTGCTAGCATCCCAAACCATGTCCATAGAAGTATCCTTATTCATATTAATTTCAAAAAAATCCTTCATTCGCTGTTTACACTCTTCCACATTTTTCTGATTTCTAAACAAGTTCTCATTTACGCGCCACGAGCGCCTATCTCTATTGTCCTTATTAATCTCTAACCATACTGGACTATGGTCAGAAATAGCTCTTGCACAAATCTTTACCTTCTTAATCCTAGAAAAAAAATCGTTAGTCAACAAAATGAAGTCAATCCTGGAAAAAGATTGATGTCTATCAGAAAAAAAAGTATAATCCTTTTCATGCGGGTGTGTGTCACGCCAAATGTCTCGCAATTCCAAATCATCCTTCATTTCAAAAAAAGATTTAGGCAGTCTGGCATGACACGGAACATGCTTAAAAAAAACCAACCTTATCCATCTGTACGTCCAAAACACCATTCCAGTCCCCCATAAAAATAAACGATTTGTAATCCAACTGAGTAAGCTTTGTATGAAGTAAGCTAAAAAAGTCAGCTTGTTGTTGTTGTTGATTAGGAGCATACAGTCCAACTAAAAGCGTTTTTTGGCCTTCTAACAACAAATCTATCATTACATATCTTCCATGCTTATCTGCTTCAATTAAGTCCGCTGTTAAAGCACTTTTAACATAGACAACCACTCCGTTTTTCTTATTCATTGCAGAGGCGACAAATTGCGTACCCAACCTTGAGTTCAATAAAAACTTTTGGTCCATAGCCCTAATATGCGTTTCTTGCAAGCATATAACATCAATCTTAAATTGTTTTAAATATTGAAAAACTTTCTTTCTCTTCTGAGGCGAGTTTAGTCCATTAACGTTCCAGGTTAGAAATTTAGTCGCCATGCTTGTCATCCCGAAGCTGTTGGAGCACATCTTTAATAGCCCCTCTGTCGCCTTTGGGCCGCGCTCCTCCCACTGCCTCGCTATAAGTACGCTTTGAAATTTCCATAAACTTCTGCTGGTCTTGTTCTTTTATTTGTTTTGCTCTTTTTAAAGCAGCACGCGTCACCCTCAGCTCTCCAACATCAGCCAACGAAGTTATAGTTTGATCCCCTCCAGCACCATTCTCCTCTGTCTGTCCATCTTCTTCTCCAGATCCCTTTGCCGCTTCCAGAAGTGATAGTGGGGTTGCTTTTAAAACATTATTGTAGAAATCACGCGCCTGTGTCACAGTAACCAGACGGTATCTTTTACCTTCATGCATCGCCACCAATCCAACTGGGATCTCCCATCTGAACCTTATATCACGTTGCTTAAGTTCCTGCACAAGAAATGCAAAGTCCTTTCTTCTCCTTAAAATCTTTGGAGGAATTTCCTTTAAAACCAAAACTTCTTGGTCAGCAACCATTACTTTAGTATCATAGGCGGCTTGAATAATTTCATCTCTAGTTTCTCTCTTTGCAAAATAAACCACCACATCTCTAGGTAGCTTTCTCTGTCTAGCAATCCATGAATTTACATGAAAAACTTTATCCATGCATCCCTTTATTTCAGATGCTGGCTGACCCAATACTGCTTCCAGAGCTTCAGAAATCAGCTGCTTTAGGTCTTCCTTAATATTTTCTTTTAAGCCTCTGATTCTAACAGCATACTGCATCTGATGAAACTGAACAAGACTTAATTCTCTGTCCATTTTATCTCTTAACTCTTCATTCTCCAATACCTTTACTTCTAATATAGCATTTTTTTGAGTCAAATCTTCCACTTTTTCTTCCAAACCTTGCACACATTCAGCCACACTTTCCACTGTAGACAAAATGTCTACCCTCATCGCACTGAATTTCTCTTCCATCCTCTCTTCTATCCTCTCCTCCATTTTCTCCATTTTCTCCTCCACCTTTGCCAATTTATCACCCAGTGTTTCTAAAATTACCTGGGCATGTTTTTCAAGAGCATCTTGTAAATCCTTCGATGTCAATGCAGCAGGAGGAAGCAAGGCTTGCAACGATGTCTGTTGCACCGGGGAAGTTCCAGCACTCCGAAGAGTTTTTGAGGGAGGTTTGGCCACCATCTTTTTTACTTTTACTTATTACGCACTTTCACTTTAAGTTTAAAAAGTCCATTAAGCTAGAGAGTAAAAATAAAAGTCCTCTTCACCTCTTCCTCCTGTACCGCTCTGCCTGCTCCTTTTATTCCAGGGTCTTTCCTTCTGGCAGGGGTGGTCGCAAACGCCTGGCTCTGCTCCAAGAATCCCGGAGCAGAGACGCTGAACAGCTGGGAGCAACCCAGGCTACGGGGGAGTTCAATCCTTCAGCCGCCCAAGCTTTAAGCTCAGGCGGCCCCGGAGAACTCAACCCCTACCTGGGGCCTCTCCCCCTCCTCTTCTCCCGAGGAGGGGGCTTCAAATTCACCCGAACAGCTGATCGGCGCTGTTTCGGGTGAAAACAACACAGCTGAGCAGCGGGCAGCCCGAAACGGCTGTCTCCGGCGCCGCGCCGCCACCGGAAGTCAATGGCAAACCTCTTCTGAAAAACCTTGCCAAGAAAACTGCAGGGACTTGTCCAGAATTTAACATGACTGACTAGAAAAAATTTAAGCCTATTATTAGTGGGTCTTGCACACTAGAATGGTGGAAAGCAATTCTTGACCTGGATATCTGGTGATATCCTTTCAAGTACTTGAAGAATGTCATCATGTGGCCCACTATCTGTTAATACTTTCATTTCTAAGACTAAACATTGCCACTTCCTTCCTTTTATCTCCTATCTTGCCCAGTCTCACAGCAGTTTTGAGAGGGTTTTCCCTGTCCTCCTAGTACAATTTTTGTCACTGATATGCTGTCTTCAACAATGATGCGCTAAGTCAGGGACTAACATCTGCCCAGCTCCTCCTGGCCACTGTAGACAACCACAAAAACTTCATCTCCCTTCTAGTTATTAGGCACTGCCCCGAATTCCTTTTTAGCTTTTGTTGCAGAAGACACCAGATAGGATTTTCTGAAAAATCTGTCCAGTCTAAATGTGGGACTTCGATAGAACTAGATACTATATGTTATGTACTGGGCTTGTGGTGATACACCACGTGCGTTGCTGGAGCAGCTAACGGCTCTCCAGTAACCCAGACTAGCTGTCTCCTGTCCTGCAATTGGCTAGCCCCAGGCGGCAAGAGTGGGTTCAAACCTATTGACTGCCGCCTAGGGGCTAGACTATATATTGTGGCTGATTGCAGCCCAATTTCCGTACAGTTCTAGCAAGAATAAAGTATGTGTTATCCTGTACTCAGCCTCATGTCTTCCTTCCTGCACCAAAGAGCCCACTACTTAATGCTGTAGATACAGGTGTGCATTTAGTGCTCCTTTGAAAGAGCAGGGGACCTATATTGAAAAAAACAGTGCTAACATTCTCTTCAAAGAATGTTAGTTCCAAGCTGCACAAAAGGTTGGTTTAAATTAGTCAACTGTGTATTTCTGGTTCTTTAATAAATGTTTCTAATCCCTTGCAGCCTTTCTGGTGTTTCTGGCAACAAGGGGTTTTGCTTGGTCTTATTTTATGTTATATTTTGGTAGTGGTTTGGCATATTTTGCCTACTCCATGGGCTACTCCCAGGTACTGACATCTATGCCCACATGCAACCAGCATTAGTAGCCCTTTGCAATGCTAATCAGGGATGGGGGTTTGCTCATTATTCCATTTCACCCCATGCTCTTCCTCCTTTGCACCTACTAGCTTAATCTTAGGTCATAGTTCTGTAGGATGGGCAGACAGTAAATTGGGAAGGAGTCCCCCTAAAATCCCTCGCAATCCTTCCTCCATTCTTGCAATTTGCTTTATTCTATATCCCTCCCTGGTGACTGCAATCTCTCCAGCAAGTTATTTTGAGGCACACATTTAGTATGCTTTCAAAATCACTAGATTTTTGCTCAGA
Organism: Vipera berus; assembly: GCF_964194415.1. Lineage (NCBI taxonomy): Eukaryota > Metazoa > Chordata > Lepidosauria > Squamata > Viperidae > Vipera > Vipera berus. The sequence continues at coordinate 341,794,695 of NC_138202.1, forward strand.
AATAGCGATAAATCAGTGTATGAAGCACCTCCATACTTTCAATTCATACAAGTTGAAAGCTGCACTGTGATGAAATGACGCAGAGCAGGCACAAGTCAGAGCCAGCACAAATCAGAAAATACTCATTTTGATACATAGGAGAAATAGAAGGACGGAAATTGTCTGTACGGTGGGTTGGACATATGTTAAAGATGACCTTGGGTGTCCCTGCACCCAATAAATGGTCAGTAATCTGTTTTCACATTGAATCAAGCTGGTCCTGAGAACTGCCCTTAGTTTCATAGACTTACAGAAATGTGCTTTACTTTCTTTCATTTGGTTCATTAATATGTGACTTTTCTCCCCATTTACTCCTCTTCCATTCCAAGCCATGATCTTCCATATTCTTCAATCTTCAACTGATGGGCTTCTAAAAATAGGGTTCTAGAATCTCTCTTGTCTTTGGTCAATCAGTTGCCCTTTGTAGATTGGGTTACCAGTTACTCCTGCTATAGCCAGCTTTTTGTATTAACAGTGAATATAGTATTGGTCAGTCTGTCACATTTGGGCTACTAAACCACAAGCAGTCCTATTTAATCCCAGGCATACTCTAGTAATCTATGCAATCCAGAAACTGGAATAGCCAACATAACTTTGTTAACATTCATAGTCCACTTGTCTAACTCATCCTTTGATTATTATTTTTTCCTCTTGCTCTCTTCTAAGGTTTTAGCTATCCCATCCAGTATTATGTCCTCTGCAAATGTGTAAGTGTCCCTTATCACCTCATGCAATTATTAATCATAATATTAAAGAGTACAGACACCAGAATTAAACTTTTGGGCAATGCATCAAGTAATTTATACTAATTTGGTGAAGAACTATAAAAAGGTAAAGGTTCCCCCGCACATGTGTGCTAGTCGTTTCCGACTCTAGGGGCCGGTGCTCATCTCTGTTTCAAAGCCGAAGAGCCAGCGCTTGTCCGAGGACGTCTCCGTGGTCACGTGGCCGGCATGACTAGACGCCAAAGGCGCATGGAACGCTGTTACCTTCCCACCGTAGTGGTCCCTATTTTTCTACTTGCATTTTTACGTGCTTTCGAACTGCTAGGTTGGCAGAAGCCGGGACGAGTAACAGTATTTCTTTTGTCAGTTATAAATTCATTTATTTGTATACCATTCAGCCCACACTTAAAAAAAGTGAAATCTCCTTTAAGTAAAGTTCAGCCCTTGGTGCATTCATAGATACATTCTAGTAATTCTCTTGGCAACAATGTAGTCTAAGTCTTCCCAGTTTCCCTTTAAGTCCTTACCACTTCTTATTCTCTTAGCTTTTTTGAACATCAAAGGCTAGTAAGGTGCTGCCACCTAGCAGAAGCATACATTTAAATAGCTTATTAATCAGAATGTCATAGGAATCTGGATCAGACACTGCTGATATCAAGCTACACGACATCTACAGTATTCTCGCAATCTGTCAAGGAAATTACCTGATCAACACAAAATAAGCTTAGTTTGACAAAGTTAATTTTTGACAAATCTAGGCTGACTTCTAGCAATTATCACTTGGATTGTGAGGTACTTACAGAGTGAGCTCTTACTGATCCTCCAGATAGCAATGTCAGGTGAAGTGAACTATATTCAATAGACTCTCTTTTTTCTGCTTTTTTAAAAATAGGGACAACATTGGCCCTCCTCCAGTTATCAGTCAATTTATCCATTTTCCAGGATTTCTCAAAGATGACACCTAAACATTCAGCCCATCCTTTAGCAGGTGTCCTCACTATCCTGCAATTTAAATTTGCATTTAACTGCATGATGCTATTTATCTGGCCCTGGATATTTAAATTTATTCAAAATAAATAGGCATTTGGTTACCATGTTTTTCTTGGTGGCAAGCTTCAGTTTGAACTGTTCTTCCTATTCTTCATAATTTCCTGTAATGTAGAACAACAAAATATCAATGGCTTTTTTTGCTAACTATTCGTGTTTTGCTGTCTCCACTAAACAGATAGCAGAATATTTCCTTTCCTTTTAATAGTAGAAGCAATGGCACTTAGACTTGTATACCGCTTCACAGTACTTTACAGCACTCTCTAAGCAATTTACAAATGTCAGCATATTACCCCCAACAATCTGGGTCCTCATTTTACCAACCTTGGAAGGATGGAAGTCTGAGTCAACCTTGACTGGTCAGGATCAAACTCCTGGGAGTGGGCAGAGTTTGCCTGCAATACTGTTTTCTAACCACTGTGCCACCATGGCTCTTAATCATATCTGAACTTTCCCTTTTTATAGTTTTATTAAAGATTATAATTACAATAGTAAAAAAATCCTTATACAAATTAATAGAAAGTTGGAAAAATTAAAATAAAGAACACAGGTGCAGGAAAAAAGGATAAGAGAAAGGGAAAAGTAAGAATATAGAAAAGAAAAACAAGTATAAAAGAAGTAACTTCTGACAAGTATAAACAATTCTAGAAACTTATCACCTCTTCTTAAAGTATCACAAATGATTTCTTCTTCTCATATCCCATATCCTATCTCTTATCTATAAACAAATTCACAAAGCATCATTTCAGTCCTAATGTCAGTAAAAGTCCATTAAGAGTTATTACAAATAACAACAGTTATCTGTATTCTTAAATAAAGGTTGTTGTTGTTGTTATTGATGTTGTTGGAAGGGACCTTGGAGGTCATCTAGTCCAACCCCCTGCTCAGACAGGAAACCCTATATCATTTTGGACAAATGGTTGTCCAGTCTCTTCTTAAAAACTTCCAGTGTTGGAGCATTCACAGCTTCTGGAGGCAGGTTGTTCCACTGATTAATTGTTCTAACTATCAGGAAATTTCTCCTTAGTTCTAGGTTGCTTTTCTCTTTGGTTAGTTTCTAAAGTGTTCCCTTATTCAGGAAATCTTCATCCTGAGCTTCTTTTTCAATTAAATTCTCCTGCCATAGAAGCCTACTTACCATTACTACTGTTTAAAAAATACTCTTTGTGTCATCAAGAAAACATCATTCTCGGATCACTTAAAAAACAAGGATTACACATTCAGAATATGTACTCTATACATGGCACATAGCATCAGACATGAAGTACAAGATTGAAACAATACCACTTATGACCAGCCTTAAATCTTAGGGGATCAGCTCCTTTACCATGAAAAGTAAGAGGCATAAAATATTAAAACGTCCTTTATATTTTTCAGTTGCTTCTGAAGGATCATTTGCAAGTAGATTAGGTGACAGATTCTTCATGTCTACCCCAATGCTCTCCAAAGAACTGTATGCTTCTTTTTAATGCTCAGTTGTAATCTTTAGGGGATAGGTGGGGAACTCATCAAATCTGCAGACAACACAAAAGCTGGCAGGAATAGCCAACACTCCAGAAGACAGGCTTAAGAATGAAATTCAATGGAGAAATTCAATGGTGAAAAAGTAAGGTTCTATATTTAGGCAACAAAAACCAAATGTACAGGTGTAGTATAGGTGGTACCTTGCTCAATAGTAGTAACTGTGAGAGGGATCTTGTTGTCCTAGTGGACAATCAGTGAGCCAGCAGTGTGCTGCAGCTGCCAAAAAAGCCAACATAGTGCTAGGCTACATTAACAGTGGGATAGAATCAAGATCACGTGAAGTATTAATACCACTTTACAATGCCTTGGTAAGGCCACACTTCGAATACTGCATCCAGTTTTGGTCACAACAATGTAAAAAAGATGTTGAGACTCTAGAAAGAGTACCAAGAAGACCAACAAAGATGATTAGGGGACTGGAGGCTAAATCATATAAGGAATGGTTGCTGGAATTGGGAATGTCTAGTTCAATGAAGAGAAGGACGAGAGGGGACATGATAGCAGTGTTCCAATATCTCAGGGTTTGCCACAAAGAAGAGGGAGTCAAGCAATTCTCCAAAGCACTTAAGGGCAGGATAAGAAGCAATGGATGGAAACTAATCAAGGAGAGAAGCAATCTAGAACTAAGGAGAAACTTCCTGACAGTTAGAACAATTAACCAGTTCTAGGGTAGGCAACCTTGGCTCTTTTATGACTCTTGGACTTCAACTCCCAGAATTCCTGAGCCAGCCAGGCTGAGGAGAAAGGGAGAATTTCCAAGCTGAGCCATGCTGGCTCAGGAATTTTGGGAGTTGAAGTCCATGAGTCATAAAAGAGCCAAGGTTGCCTACCCCTGAACCAGTGGAACAACCTGCCTCCAGAAGCAGTGAATGCTCCAACGCTGGAAGTTTTTAAGAAGAGACTGAACAGCCATTTGTCTGAAATGGTATAGGGTTTCCTGCCTGAGCAGGGGGTTAGACTAGATGACCTCCAAGGTCCCTTTCAACGTTGTTGTTGTTGATGATATTGTTGTTGTTATCAGCCTGTTATTAGCTGAGCCTTCTTCTTTCTTAGCTAATTAATGGGGAGCAAATGTATAGCAGTCATTTCTTCAGCTCCTACCAAATCTGCCTATTAAGAGGGCGTTATTTATGGAAAGGCCTGACTTGCCCATGAACTTATCCTGAGGATGGGTTCTTCACTACTGACTAAAAAAAACCTAGAGTTGAGGGAGTGGTAAGAGGAAATTTTCAATCAAATGCTGCTTAGAAACATTCAGTGAAAGTTTAGCATTTCCCGCTCTTAGGAAAACCTCACTTTCTGACACAGGCCTGTTTCATATATCATGACAAACTAAAATGTAACTTATTTTCTTTGGGCTGATTGCTTTGTGTGGACCAACCCAGTGTGATCTACATACTATGGTTTTTGTCTTGGTGTATAATATACACCCACCAATTTAATCAATAAGCCATGGTTAAATCAATAGTCAAACCTAGCCATTGGGATGATGTCCTGTAGCCAAACCTCTTTGACAAGCTTCTAGTTTGTTCACCCTTGTGATGTATTTAGAGGTTCCAGAGTTTGTTCCTTCAGTATGAGGTTTCCAGAAAGCTTGAATTACAACTCCCAGAAATATCAGCCAACAGGACCATTGATCAAGCTGTAATAATCTTATGAGAAGGCTTTCTATATGGTAATGTACATTTCTCTTCTTCACAATGCAAAGCCCTAATTTATTATGTGTCTCCTACTTGGCTTACTCATGAATGAAGGACAAGAGATAGAAAGACAGACAGGCAGATAGATAGGTAGCATAGCATAATAACTAAAGGCCATAAATTGGGCAGTTCCAGGTTTAGCTCACAGATCTAAAATGTGCACAATATTGTACAATATTTAATACCAATCATAGTCTCCCCAGATGCTCACAATTTTAAAAAGACATATCAGAGAGGTAGCAAAATCAAAATTCATTGAATATGAAGTTAATGCTGAGAAGAAAAGAGAGAAGAGGGTTCTTTAGTTTTCTGACAGCTCAAGTGAATTTGAATTCTTCTGTGATGGTGGGTTTCTCACTGGTTCTTTCATAACCATTAATTTCTATGCTATGGGATAAAAAGTGTTGAAACACTATTTTTTTAGAATAAAAACAAAGCATCTCTTTATTGGAATCCTGCTACTTTGTTTGTGGGGCCTTCCATACAACTCCAAGCCCTGTTAAAGAGGCTTTCCAGGATCAGACATGAACATAGGCTGAGCATAAGGCATCATGGTCATGATGCTCTTTTGCCTTGTGCTCAGCCTTTGTTCAAACTTCAGCTGTAGGAAGAGCACTAATAGGCATCTCTATTAGTGCTAAGGAAGTCCAGTCATCATCTTACTCTGAAGGCCTTCAACACCTGAAGTTGACACTGCATCAGAACTGGAGTGTCAGCACTCATTTGGATTATAAGACTTCTGAGATAACACATTGGCTCCACCTCTCTCTTTACTGGAAGAAGCAATAATAATTTGAGGCAATAATAACCTTGGCTCTAATAATACTCATAGTGATGTGGCTGATTTTACTTTGACTCTATTTCCTGGTCTGATTCTTTGCTCCATATGATATGTTACTTGGCCTTGCAACAGGTCTTTCTTACTTCCCTGCAACAAGGGTTGAAGCTCAGTCTTCCTTATAGCCCTGTCTTGATAAACAGGATGAGAGATAAGGATGCAAAATAATAGAAAATAAGGTTATGTTGAAGCAGGTAGAATTTATCTCTTGTTTCCAGGCCAAGGATTAATGGTTGAATGGTCAAAGCAGCACAGTTTTTATACAATGAGCAGCATCTTTATACAATGACCCTCAGTATACAACCTGATCAAGCAACCAAGCAAACCCTGGTTCAAAACAGCTGATACGGTGAGGAATGTCAGTGTTCTCCCTCCCAAAAACCACTGCCCATGTCCAACTGTTATTAACTGTTGTGTGGGTTCCCTTTGGACACCCATGCAAACACTTGTACATTAACTCAATTTTGATACAAGATATTATCTCAAACATATTCTCAAATGTTTATGTCGTTTTGACCTCTACTCTATTGCATTCTATTCTGTTGTTGTTGTTAGCTGCGAAGTCGTGTCCGACTCATCGCGACCCTATAGACAACGTTCCTCCAGGCCTTCCTGTCCTCTACCATCTTCTGGAGTCCATTTAAGCTCACACCTACTGCTTCAGTGACTCCATCCAGCCACCTCATTCTCTGTCGTCCCCTTCTTCTATTGCCCTCAATCTTTCCCAGCATTAGGCTCTTCTCCAGTGAGTCCTTCCTTCTCATTAGGTGGCCAAAGTATTTGAGTTTTAGCTTCTGGATCTGGCCTTCTAAAGAGCAGTCAGGGTTGATCTCCTCTAGGACTGACCGGTTTGATCGCCTTGCAGTCCAAGGGACTCGCAGGAGTCTTCTCCAGCACCACAGTTCAAAGGCCTCAATTCTTTGGCGCTCAGCCTTTTTATGGTCCAACTTTCACTGCCATACATTGCAACTGGGAAGACCATAGCCTTGACTATACGCACTTTTGTTGACAGGGTGATATCTCTGCTTTTTAGTGTGCTGTCTAGATTTGCCATGGCTTTCCTCCCGAGGAGCAAACGTCTTTTAATTTCTTGGCTACAGTCCCCATCTGCGGTGATCTTGGAGCCCAGGAAAATAAAATCTGTCACTACCTCCATTTCTTCCCCATCTATTTGCCAGGAATTGAGAGGGCCGGATGCCATGATCTTGGTTTTCTTAATGTTTAGTTTCAACCCAGGTTTTGCACTCTCCTTCTTCACCCGCAACAAGAGGCTCTTTAGTTCTTCTTCACTTTCTGCCATTAGAGTGGTATCATTTGCATATCTTAGGTTGTTGATATTTCTTCCGGCATTCTTAATTCCAACTTTTGATTCCTCTAACCCTGCCTTTCTCATGATGTCCTCTGCATATAAGTTAAATAGGCAGGGCAACAGTATACAGCCTTGCCGGACTCCTTTCCCAATTTTGAACCAATCAGTGCTTCCGTGTCCAGTTCTCACTGTTGCTTCTTGGCCCACATATAGGTTTCTCAAGAGACAAATAAGATGGTCTGGTACGCCCATCTCTTTAAGAACTTGCCACAGTTTGTTATGATCCACACAATCAAAGGCTTTAGCATAGGCATTCTATTCCATTGCAAAGAAATTAACATCTAGACAATGACATTTGATTCTCAGTTACTTACATATATTTAAAAGGCATGTTCTTCAGCATAGAAAGAACAAACATATGGCCTCAATTATTCAGTGGTCTACAGACTTGATGTTGTTATCAACACATGAACAAAATACTTAGATGTAAATGAAGCAGGGATCATTTTAATGACATACGGTTACTATTCAGGGAAATGCTTCTGTAAAATTTTTATATGTGTGTGTACATATCTGGGAATGAATATATGCCCAACCTGTTTGTATTTCTTTTTTTGTTTGTTTGTTTTATTTATTTTATCTTATTTATAATTTTGTTTACTCTTTAGTTTTGGTTGATTGGTCTTTGCATTCAGTTAATAAAAGAAGACAACTGTGCAGGTTTTGGCACAAGGCTAAAGTCCCCAGTTCAACACTGTATCAAAACTAAACCTCCTCCCTCCCAGCACTAGCCCTATTAAGGAGCATGATGGTTGGATGTTCTTCTAATGGCTTGTAGTGTTTAATGGAAATGGAGGGAAACAGTCAAGGGAATCCATTATTCCCTGTTCCTGAAATGCCCTGTATACCAAGAGTTCCCACCCACCCCGGTTCACAGACCAGTATTGGTCCACAGCCTATTGGGAACTGGGCTGCGCAATCAGAGGGTGAGTGTGTGAAGTTCATTTGTGCATGTGCAGAAGCTAGGTTGTGCATGCAAAACCATCCCCTCCCCCGCCACCACCACTACTGCCGGTTCATGAGCCAGAAAGCTTGGGGACTGCTGCTGTATACAATAAATAAAGACAACTTAATTTGGCTACATCCTGTCTGCAGCAAAACAGATTATCAATGAAACCTGAACATTTTATGCAAGTATAGTTAACTGGAAGCTCCAAGACTGGTAAAAACTCATCCAAGCACTCCACAAAATCTGTTCATAATTTTTGAGCTGTACATAATCGTGCCTCAATATGTTCATCGTATATATCAGGCACAATAGAGAATTATATAAATGACAATAAATATTTGAATTGGTTGCCATTCTATACGTGTCCTTGTTCATTTGACAAGAGACCTTTGAACATTCATAAGTACAGTGACATCCAGTCTTCAAAAATATATTAATAAAACATTTTGTGATTGAACCTAACTTTTGGTACATCCTGTATGTGTGGCCAAGCACAATATACTCTCCTTCAAAATGCATTCCAAACCACAGCAGCAAAATTAATTTTGGATATAAGCATTCGATGAACGTTGCGAGAACTGAGTATGTCTAGTCTAACGAAGAGAAGTACTAGAGGTGACCCAAATGTTCTTCCAAACAAACAACTGGACTCTCTTGATTTTTCTTGAGGATGTTCCATTTCTCATCCAAGGAGGTTTTTCAGTTCTAACTAATTAACTAACTAACTAACCAACTAACTAACCAGTTATCCTTTTACTGATAGTGTAGATTCGTATCTCATTCTACAGATCAAACAAAAAGAAAAATATACATCCATGTGACGGTGTGTAAGAATTCCAATTCCTCATGCTATCCTCTGTGTCCAAAGGCTATTAGTGCTCGTAGGGAAACTGCAGAATAGATTAAGTTTAGAAGATGAAAAAGATCTAGCCACTTGCTCCTTCTTCAAGTTCCTCCAGCAATTAAACTACTAATCTATTATCTTGGGCTGTAGAAAAGCAGACCTAATAAAAGCCAGCTAATTTTGTGTTGAACAAGTTGATCTGTACTTTCCAAGGCAACAACAGCTATGCCGATTGCAACCACATATATGGAAAGGATGTTAAATGTGTTGCTTTGGTGTATTTTTAAAGGAACCTATCTCCTCCCTTGCCATCCGACATCAAAACCTCTAGATCCAGATCAGTGCATTGAACTGATTATCTCTCTCCACTATCACATCTCCCCCTATAAAAAAAAACACCCTCATATTTCTCCCCCTCTATCACTGAGTCTACTGCTGATAAATATTTTGGATTTGGAACTGGGTGGCTCAAAATTCAGCCAAGGCAGTAGCATTTTCCTTTTTCATCAGAGGCTGATTTCTTTTGCTTTCCACAAATGTTTCCAGAATGCCAATAACATTTCCTGTTTTCTACAGTTCCTTGAAGCCTGCCAGATACTTCACTGTTTTTCCTGTTCTCCTCTCTTACTAAGTGCAGAAGGTCACAGGCAGAATTGCTTGGCTGACAGCCCTAATATTCTCTCTCTCTCTCTCTCTCTCTCTCTCTCTCTCTCTCTCTCTCTCTCCCTCCCTCCCTCCCTCCCTCCCTCCCTCTCTCTCTCTTGTTACTTGAGGCTTTGGGGACAGCAGCATCTTTAAGAGGCACAGCAAATGCCAGAACAGAAACAAAGCTGGTATCAATCTTGCTGGATTAAGAAGATCCAGGCCATCTTTTGGCTATTATTGTGTAGTGGGTCCGACGCAAGGAAGAGACGCCAGCCGGAGTACGTGTTCAGCTCTTTATTGGAAGGGGGTAGCGTACTGAGGGATGAGGGTTACCTGGCCTCCTTAAATACCTAGCCAGGTAAGCGGACAGCCAATGGGGTTGGCCCTAGGTTTCCCGCCGAAACTGGGTTTCCTGCCAAAACCGTTCAGGCCAACGCCCCCTGGTGGCTGTTGCTATGCAGGTGCCTGCATACATAACAGCTATTTTTTTTTAAGATCTCACATTGCCTTCCTTTCCTCTTGCCCTAATATACACACATGCCAGGTAGCAAATAGGGGACTGTATTTCAGACACATCTAATTTGAAGCCCAGAGTTGTCAGGGTCACGGGATAAAAGGAAGGCATTAATCTCATGCGTTCCTGCAGATCTTCTACATTTTTTTTTCCTTCAGTTGCTTTGTTCACAGAAATATGGATACAGGGGTTTTTTTCCCTTCCTGTTAGACAACAACTAGGAGATGGAGAAATAAAGAGTAGACATTTACATGAATATACGTAAACACTAAACCCTTAACCCTGTGCGAGCGCCAGCCCTGTGGAACCAGCTCCCCCCTGAGCTTCGGATGGCCCAAGATCTCCAGTCCTTTCGCCGCGGCCTCAAAACACTCCTTTTCCACCTGGCTGACCTGGACTGACAGGGATTTTAATTATGTTTACAATTTTTAACTCTAATTTTAATTTATTTTAATTTTTAATTTTAATTTATGGTACATAGGCCTTTAATTTTAATTTTATCTTAATTTCTGTATTTATTGTATGTTATTGTTGTTAGCCACCCTGAGTCCTTCGGGAGATAGGGCGGGATATAAGTCCCATTAATAAATAAATAAATAAAAAATAAATTTTAATTAATCACCCACAAGACACAACCTCCTCTCCATTTCTCCAGGTGGAGCACCAAATATCTATCATTCTACCATAAATCATGGCTAAATACATAGGTAAACAAGATGCCAGTGAAATACCCTTAATCCACATTGCCCCTTGGATTTCCAAGTTTCAGATTAAACAATCTTGTTTCCCATAAGGAGCTAATCCATGCAAGAATCCTACCTTTTTCCAGTTTGAGACGTAATTTTGGTTCCAATAGCTTTGCACGTCCTTCTTGTTCATTCAGTCAGCATTGGTTTGGGGTGAATTGAGGAAACTCAGCACAGCACAGCAGCTTTAATGCCATATGCAACAGCAGTGAATATCTGTAGCTCGGGTGAAGGATGAGGCTCAAGGTGCATTTTCTGAGCTTGTGAGTTGCTTTCTGAATGTTTTGTTACCAGGCGAGATAACATCTTCAACAAAGTTTAGGGAATGTCAGTGTTCTTCTGTTTATAAGGGCTAGGTGTGGGTGTGTCAAGTGAGGGTCTTGTGACGGGTCTTCTGATGGGTCAGGTATGAGTCATCAGTGAGTCTTGTCATGAGTCTTGTAAACACTGACATCCCCTAAATTCTGCTGAAGAGGTTACCTGGCCTGATAACGAAACATTCAGAAACCAACCCACAAGCTCAGAGAACGAACCTTCGCCCTCATCTTAATGCCATATCTCCATTTACTTGTTTCTCACTAGTAGTCCTCGATTTATAGCCATTCGTTTAGCAACCCGTTCAAAGTTATAGTAGCCCTGAAAAAAGTGACTTATGACAAGGCCTTGCATTTACAACTGTTGCAGCATCCACACAGGGTCACGGGATCAAAACTCGGAGACTTGGCAAACAACATGTGTTTACAATGGTTGCAGCATCCTGAGAGTCACGTGGTTACCTTTTGTGACCTTCCCAGCCAGTTTCCAACAAGCAAAGTCAACAAGGGAAGTTGGATTTGCCTAACGACCACATGACTCACTTAACAACTGCAGTGATTCCCTTAAAAACCATGGCAAAGATCTTGTAAAATTGGGTTTGACTCACTTAACCTCCCTTAGCAACAGAAATTCTGGTCTGAATTGTGCTCACACAATAATTGAGGACAATTAGTAAAAAAGGAAAGGTGGAGACTAAGATTCTCTTCTTTGGTTCCAGCATGAGAAAATGTTGAATCTGCCTCTCCATGCCCGGGGAGTGTCTCAGAAGAGGAAAATTTTGAACTTACCAAACAGAGTTGGAAGGAACTCCCAAAGGTGCTTTTTCAGGAGGCAATTGGACTTTCTTGTTTTTCTTTGAAGATGTTTTGCTTCTCATCCAAGAAGCTTATTTAGCTCTGACTGGATGGTGGTGGGGAATGGAAGGATTTATTCTCCTTGCAGACAGCTGGTCATTTGCATCCTTTTAGAGAGTCGTTGAGGCCACTTGGAGGTTATCTATATCCTCAAGGTCACTTGAGTAGTGCAAATGTGTGTTTCTGCCCTGTGTCCCTTCACCGTTGAAGACAGGCACAGGCTGCTGGGGATGAGTCTATGTTGTCTGCATCTCAAACTGAAGCGCAAATAGTTCCTGTAGTCTGCAATGTTTTCTGCAAATCCATTCATACACCCTCACCATTCAAAGGGTGTTCATCCCAAAGTGCATAGCCAAATGTCTATGGAGATCCTCAGTCATCCAAGTCATGGTTGTCCCAAAGGTGCTTTTTCAGGAGGCAACTGGGCTTTCTTGTTTTTCTTTGAAGATGTTTCTGGAAGGGCTGTTTACTTTCCAGTTTATTTATGGAGTATATATTTGAGGTCATCATGCAACATTGGCCAGGAGCAACACTGGGTTTTCTGCCCTGGTTTCAGCATCTTGCCAATGGAGCAAAAAGCAGCTATCAAAACATCAGCTGAAAAGGTATCTCACCATTTTAGGCATGGAGGGGAAACAGGTTGCTTTGCTCATAGTCATACAAGTTAAGTCCTTGCTTAACAACCATCTGTTTAGCGATTGTTCAAAGTTATGATGGCCCTGGGGAAAAAAGTGAGTTACGACTGTCAGTGTCCCTGCCATCACATGTTCATGATTCCAGTGCTTTGCAACAATTGGACATTTATGATAGTCACAGCATCCTATATTCATGTGATTGCTATTTGTGACCTTTTTAAAGTTTGTACAGTACACTGTAATACTCCTTCTAACTTTCTTAGATAGTTTAAAATAATTAATTCTTCCATTTTATCCTAATTAATTGCAATTTTCTTGTTTTAATTGCTGGTCCATGACTGAATAAAAATTGATTGATTGATTGATTGATTGATTGATTGATTGATTGATTGAATTGTGTGAACCCAGAAAATGGGTGAATTCAATATTTACATGAAGCATATTATGTGAATGCATCTACTGAGAAGCTCTGCTAAATTTCCATAAAGTTCAGAGGTCAGAAGAATAGGATTTCAAACTGCACTCCTTGAAGCCTAGTGATTCATACAGTCCTCATTCTACTATGTAAATGTTTCATAATGCGGAACCATGGAAATGCTACAGGGAAGTCTCCAAGTTGAGCAGTTTCTTGCCCCTGCAGATATTGAAAGTTAAACTTCTTCAAGTGTAGAAATTTTATTTAGCTATCACAACTAATAAAAGTATCAGCAGAATATGGCTAAGAACCCTCCTCCCACTGGACAGATCTATCTTTCCAAAGCAGAGGATAGGACAACATAAGCCTTTACATGTAGAAGCTCCCGTTAACTTTAGGGCTGATATTTTCTCATTGGCTCAATGTCTATGGAGATTCTCAGTCATCTAGGTCATGGTTGTCCCAAAAGTGCTTTTTTCCAAAAGGCAACCGGACTTTGTTTTATCCTTTTATTTTTATTAAAGAGTTTTACAAAAAGAAAATTTTACAATATATCCCCAAATCCCTCCCACCCCAAACCCACCCACTTCCCCCCCACTTCCCAGAGCTAAACACAGGATTATAGTCACAATAATCATATTCTAAATAAAAATTATGCATAATATACAATTAACCAAATTCATAATGCGCTTTAACTCTCTTTTAACATAACTACAAACAACATACCAATAACAATATCCCACTAAAATCTACTCATAAGCTAAATGATACTTTTTAGTCCCATATTTGTTTTGAATATAATTTATCCATCTCCTCCAAACTGAAATATATCTTTCCTGTGAATGATCCTTTAGATAAGCAGAAATCTTAGACATTTCTGCAAGATTCGAAACTTTAAACACCCATTCTTCTACAGTGGGCAAAGTATCCTTCTTCCAATATTGTCCCACCAGTAACCTTGCTGCTGTTATCATGTTCAACATCAAGTTAGTTTCTTTAACATCACAATCTAAACAATGCCCAATAAAAACAATTGCGGGGAAAACTTTATCTTTCTCTTAAAAATCTTTTGAATGTTCCACCAAATTTTAATCCAAAAAGCTTTTATATTTCTACAAGTCCACCACATGTGAAAATAGGTAGCTTCTAAACTACCACACCTCCAACATTTAGACTGTAAATTAGGATACATGTTGGACAATTTCTTGGGATCCAGATGCCATCTATAAAACATTTTATAAAAATTTTCTCTTAGATTTTGAGCCTGGGTAAATTTAACATTTCTAACCCAAATTATCTCCCAGGTGTCCAACGAAATTGGTTCCTGAATATTTTGTGCCCATTTTATCATGCAGTCTTTAACCAGTTCCGTTTCCGAATCCAATTCAATTAAAGCATTATATATCCTCGGACTTTGTTTTATCCTTGAAGACATTTTGATTCTTCAAGTGGAAATGCTACAAGAGACTTTGCAAACAGAATAATTGTTTTCCTCTGCAGATACTGAAAACATTATTGGACCAGTGGAATGCTGTGGATATAATTTACTTGGACTTCAATAAGGCATTTGATAACGTAGACCACAACCTACTACTTGACAAGATAGAAAAATGTGGGTTAGACAGCATCACCACCAGATAGATTCGTAGCTGGCTGATCGGCCATACTCAGCGTGTGGTCCTCAATGGAACTGCATCTACATGGAGGGAAGTGTGTAGTGGGGTGTCCCAGGGCTCTGTTCTGGGCCCAGTGCTCTTCATCATCTTCATCAATGATTTGGATAAACGAATAGATGGGGAACTCATCAAATTTGCAGATGGCACCAAGCTGGCAGAAATAGCCAAGACCCCAGAAGACAGGGTTAAGATACAGGACGATCTGGACAGACTTGAACACTGGGTGCTATATCTAACAAAATGAAATTCGATGGTGAAAAAAGTAAGGTTCTACATTTAGGCAAGAAAAACCAATTGCACAGGTATAGTATAGGTGGTACCTAGCACAATAGTAGCAACTGTGAGAGGGATATTGAAGTCCTAGTGGACAATCACTTAAATATAAGGCAGCAGTGTGCTTCATCTGCCAAAAAGGCTAACACAGTGCTAGGCTGCATTAACAGAGGGATAGAATCAAGATCACGTGAAGTGTTAATACCATCTTACAATACCTTGGTAAGGCCACACTTGGAATACTACATCCAGTTTTGGTCAGCACGATGTAAAAAAAAATGATGAAACTCTAGAAAGAAGGCCAACAAAGATGATCAGGGGACTGGAGTCTAAAATATATAAGGAACAGTTGCTGGAATTGGGTATGTCTGGTTTAATGAAGAGAAGTATGAGGGGTGACATAATAGCAGTGTTCCAATATCTCAGAGGCTACCACAAAGAAGAGGGAGTCAAGCTATTTTTCAAAGCACTTGAAGGCAGGATAAGAAGCAACGGATGGAAACTAACCAAAGAGAGAAGCATCCTAGAACTAAGGAGAAATTTCCTGACAGTTAAAACAATTAATCAGTGGAACAACTTGCCTCCAGAAGCTGTGAATGCTCCAACAGTAGAAGTTTTTAAGAAAACAGAGTCATTTGTCTGAAATGATATAGGGCTCCCTGCCTGAGCAGGGGGTTGGACTAGATGACCTCCAAGGTCCCTTCCAACTTTATTTTATTATTATTATTATTATTATTATTATTATTATTATTATTGTTGTTGTTGTTGTTGTTGTTGTTGTTGTTGTTGTTGTTGTTGTTGTCGTTGTTGTTGTTGTTGTTGTTGTTATTGTTATTGTTATTGTTGTTGTTGTTATTTCATCAACATCAGAGGCTCACCTTAATAGTGTTCAAAAATCTAAAGGCATACTTTTCATGAAAGATGCCAGAGGGAGCTTAATTAAATATCTCTTAGAAAATTTTGAGCAAAGATCCCCATTTCTGCTTTCTGAGGGTCCAGCCACAGCATTAGAAGTTAATGACACTTCAATTATAAGGACATAGTCCTCCAGTGTGTACCTCCATTTATTTTTCTGTTCACAAGTTTAATGGTGTGTTTCATTTTGGTATTGCTTTCTCTCTCTCTTTCTGCTTTAATTTTATACAGCATGTTTCATTAAATTTGAATTATGGCAACTCAGAAGGAGAAATTAGCCCATTAAAACCACAATGACAATATTTTAGAAAAATGTTGCTCCTCCTCTTCTGGCTGAAGAAGGACACAAAGAAAACAGTTAAGGCTGCCAACATGGAATCATCATAAAGCAAGATAAACTAAGAAAATTCTAGAGATGGGAGATAATAGAGAAAAACTGCTGTAAAAAAAATATTAGAGTGATGCCCCTCAACAGAAGAAATGACACCTTTTTTTGGTTCTTTGTACATTTTCTCTATTTTTTAAAGTTATACCACATCCTCAGTCAGAAACGTTTTTATGATGCCTCAGAACGCACTCCCCTCTCCTCCATCTCTTTCATTGCTGGCTTTGCGTAATATTCAGCCTGAGAAAGAGTCTTACAAAGCTTGCAAACTACTTTTTAACATTTTGCCTTGTCAAAAGTTCTGGCTATTACTACCTCTGGGATCAGATATGTCTGATGAGGGTTTTTTCTCTCCCTTACCAGCTGTCTCTCCTTCGTGTGCTCTTTGAATTTTAGAATATAGTTTTTATGGTGCAAAACTCATTTCTTAAATTGTAACTCCTATTTTAGCTGTGTAAATATGGGAGTTCTTTATTTTTCAAGTAGACATATCACAGCATAGAAGATACACAAAATACTTTATTGTAGCACACACCTATCCAAACAATAGGCTATCATCCCTGGTTAACTCCACCCTCCTAGTTTTTCCAAGTGTATGTAGCCATGTGTATTAAGTATTTAGTGGTTAGTTCTTATAACACATAAAGAAAATCTCACAGTTTGTAAAGTGGCATACAAACTTTGCATCCCTCTAAAAGTTCTTGCACTTGTTAGGGTTGGGTGCTGCCTCAGCATGAGTGCTCCTCTTCTGGAGCTACAAAGTTCCAGGCCAAACTCTAAGTCAAGCTCCACGCAGGAATCACACCACCATAGGCTGCTTACCATTGTTTGTGGTCCTGGCAATTGACTCAACTGCTCCTGGTCTTCTTCTCTCTTACACACCCACACTTTTATAAGCTAAAGGCCTGTGTGGTGAGGCTGCCTATGAAGGTCAGCATGTTCCTAAAACACCAAGATGTAACTCAGTTACCTAGACAACAAGAACACTGGTGTAGATGCTTATGCGTAAACTTGCTGAGTGAGTGAGTGAGTGAGTGAGTGAGTGAGTGAGTGAGTGAGTGAGTGATGGATGGATGAATGGATGGATAAGCCCATCTCCTCTCATGTTTATGTAGTTTTGGGAGAAGGGATGAGTTCAGGTTTGGTGAAGTAGGGTGGGAAACATTTCTGTTTGCCTGCAGCTGTTTTTTTTTCCAAAATGCATACAGTAACCCCAGCTTCATTGCCTTACAACAAGTACACTCCCTCTGTTCAGGGGGATGATTGTGTACAGTTCTATTTTAACAATGATTAATTGATTCAGGTCAACCTCACAAATTCTGGATAAGCCATGCTAAGTCTGCTTGCCTTCCAAATATATGGCAGAATTCCTCTGACACTGATATTGCTAGTAATTATGACAGTTGAAGTTCACATATAGGAAGGGTATCATGTTGGAAATCATGTTCTAAATCTCAGGTGCATACAGATTTGTATTCCCCCCCCCACATTGCCATATATGAATATTTGGAACTGAATGGATCCATGTTGCTAACAAAAGGCACGGCAGTCATTTACCCACTGTCTAAAACAGTGACTGTTTGTCTTTAAATTGGATTTTGGGTGGAAAGGAGTCTTGAAAGAGGATTACCCCTACACCAGCCAATTTTGAAACAGTTTGGAATAGACAATAAGCTTTAAAGGAAATAGATATTGGGGTTTTCCTGCTTGCTTTTGGAGCAGCTGATGCTTTTTAAGGGAACCATTATATTTATAAAGCTATGGAATTCTTCCTGCCCCCAACTGTATATATTGGAAAAGAGAGGCAAGGAAACCATAGAATATGGAATGTAGATTAATAGGCTGAAAGGGACCTCGGAGGTCTTCTAGTCCAATATCTTCCTCAAGCAGGAGACCCTATAGATTCTAGACAAATGGCTGTCCAATCTCTTCTTGAAAATGTCCACTGATGGAGCACTCACCACTTCTGGAGGTGTGTATGTGTGTGTGTGTCGGAAGTTCTAGTCAGGAATCTAGGAAGACAAAATGTAAACCTTCTAGTAGATAAACCAATTCTAGCAAAGTAACTGGGCTATTCCACATTGCATCAAATCAGAATATGTATCATTGGCTTTGGTTTAGGATGTTATAGGAATCCATCCATGGGTTTTAAACAGTGGCTCACAGCCTAACTTTATATGTAAAACCAACCAGCATTTAGTTTAGCCCTAAGTCACATGCTACAAAAAAGGGGAAAAGTCAGAGGAAGAAATGGAGAAGAAAGAATAAATATATTAGCAGTTGAATTTATTTACTTTTTAACCTAGTTATTATTTAAAACATTTATTATGCCCTAATTTTACTCTTAAAAGTCATGTGGGCTTGCAAGAAGATCAAAATGAAATTCGCAAATAATGAGCAGTGGAAAATATACATTTTCCCTCTGGTTTATTTGCTAGATGTTGCTAATCCAGCATTTTACATCTTCCTCATCTTCTATTAAAATTCATTCAAAATGTATTTTAGCGCATTTGGGAGTTGGCATCAAAAATATCTTTAGTTGCCTTTCATCTCGTGGAAGAAAATACAGGTTGCTTTTGCTAGAATGGAAAGATTTGGGGAGCTGTATGTCAATTAAGTCAATACAAAAAGAACTGATAATGATAATCCATTTCATTTTTTTTTTAGCGGAGGTGATAAAAAACAACCCGTTTGGATAAATATGAAAGAAGGTGGGAAAAAAGAGAGGTAGAACTAAGAGGAAAGAAGAGAGACAGAAAAGAATAGGATAAAAGAGATGGAGAGGGAAGATAATACGATATTCATTTATAAAAAGGCAAAAGCAAATGAAAAGGAGATTAGAATAAAGGACAATATCAAAGGAAGCTAGAAGCGAAATTCTGAGACAGGGACAATGAGATTATTCGCAAGAAGGGCAGATGAAATAGAGGAGATTTTGAATTGCCTAGATGGCACAGGATGCAGTTTGGTTTCAAACCGCTTCAAGACAATGGGAGCTGCTAGATAACAAAATCTGGGGAGAATTGTTGCAATTATGTCCCCCAAAGTGAAAATTCAACATGCATAGCTTTTTCCGTTGCTGTTTTTCGGAGTGGGAACATTAAAGCAATTGTTAGAAGTTGATAAGGAAAGGTTGATAAGAATGGTCCCACCAGATATATTTTTTTTTTGTTTTTTCTATATATTGGAAGCTAAAACTTTGATTTTTTTTTATGTTGAGCTGTCAGACAGGATGCCCCAAGACAAGCCACTTCAAATCTGATGGATGACAACTAAAGCTGTATTGATGAGGATGATTGATGATGATGGAACAAGGTGACGATGCAATGCTGGAATTGAAAGAGAAGGACAAAAAGGGAGAAAGACTTGGTTGGCTCTAAGATTGGTAAAGACTGGGAAGAGGTATCTGTTGCCACATCTGAGGATTTATAGGACTGCTAGCACTCTTTGATAGCAGTTCAGTCTGTTACCAAAACAAGAAACAAGTCCATGTTTTCATGCCCCAAACAAATTGGCATATTTGCATAATGAAGGTAGCAGAAGCAGGTAGCAAAATGTGAACATTGATCTTTCTAAAAATAGAGCTTGCATTTGCTACCTAGCAGTCACTAGAATTCTTGCATAATAGTTTCTTAGCTCTTCCAGAATAAATTTATTTAACTGAACTTCTATGTCTTTGGAAACCTATTTTTGCAGTGCCTGTCACAAATGGGAATGCATTTTTGTACATATATATTTTGTACATATATATTTGTCCACATATATATATATATTGGGATTTTATGCACTTGCAAGAGTAGCCATTGAACAGACAAATTGTGATCTGTTGCATCTGAAGTCTACTAAACCAAAGTTTGGTAAATTAATGCATTAATCTACCAAATCCTTCAAACCTTGGGAACCACAGAATCTGAAGGAAGGAAGGATGTCTTCCCAAATGTTTCTTTTACAAGTCCTCAACTTATAGTAAGGTATTTAGCAACCACTCAAAGTGACAATGGAGCCTGAAAAAGCTACTTCTGACCTGGATTTGAAAGTCCAGAGAGAGAGAGAGAGAGAGAGAGAGAGAGAGAGAGAGAGAGAGAGAGAGAGAGAGAGAGAGAGAGAGAGAGAGAGAGAGAGAGAGAGAGAGAGAGAGAGAGAGAGAGAGAGAGAGAGAGAGAGAGAGAGAGAGAGAGAGAGAGAGAGAGAGATGGTCATGCAATTGTGATTTATGATCCTTTTTCCAGAAACCGGCATTACTTCTGATTTCCAGCAAAAAATGCCCCATAGCAAATAATGGATTACCACATTCATTTAATTTGAATTTGAATTTGAATTTTATTAAATTTATATACCGCCCTTTCCCGAAGGACTCAGGGCGGTTTACAGGGTATATAAAACATCAATACAAAAATTAAGAGCAATTAAAAAAGATTAAACTAAGTCCCTGAAAAAATATAAAACCCCAGTTAAAACCCCCAATTAAAACTCAGCCTGGGCCGGAAAGCTCGAAGAGCCAGGTCTTCAGGTCTCGGTGAAATGATCGAAGGTTGGGGGCAGTCCTAAGCTCCACGGGCAGCTGGTTCCAAAGGGCAGGTGCCACCACAGAGAAGGCCCTCCCCCTGGGTGTTATCCGCCGGCATTCTTTTTCCAGCGGCACCCTGAGAAGGCTCTCCCTGTGGGAGAGCACAGGACGAAGGGAGCTTGATGCCGGCAGCAGGTGTTCCCTCAGATATCCCGGACCCAAGCCATTTAGGGCTTTATAGGTCATCACCAGCACCTTGAATCTCACCCAGAGGGCAACCAGAAGCCAATGCAGCTTGTGGAGCAGAGGTGTTACATGGGAGTAACGGGAAACCCCCATCGCAACTCGCACGGCTTCATTTTGCACCAGCTGAAGCCTCCGAGTGGTCCTCAAGGGCAGCTCCATGTAGAGAGCGTTGCAGTAGTCTAAGTGGGAGGTCACCGTGTTTAATGACCACCGTGTTTAATTTGTGACCTCTGCATTTGCTGATGAATGGTCATAAAGCCAACGTGAACTGCTTTATGACCATCCCATCTCATGACCAAAATTGTAGGCTTGTTAATGGTTGTAAGTTGAGGACTGCCTGTATTACTGAGTGTTGTAGCTGGGCTGCAGTGCTAAGAGATGATACATGGGTATTTATCAGCAGTTTTCCCAGTGGTGTCTCCCTTGGCTCTGTCATTTTATTTTATCTCTTTATTCTTCCAGACTTTTAAATTTAATTTCTGGCACACAGAGAACTCCAACTGTATTTCTGCTGTTTAGTTTTTACTTTTCACCAGCTGTTTTAACGTATTGATTAACTGACTACTAGCATATTCAATGTGGTTTTAGGATGCACTTTTGTACTGCTGTTCTTAATTTCCACTTTCCACTAGTATTTATGAGATGTGGGAGGGGGGTAGGACAGTGGCCTTGTTTTGAAAGGCAGCATGCAATTTTTAACAAAATTAAGCAAGCAAGAAGGCCTGATAAGAACAGACACATACACAAAATGAGAGGGTGTGTGTTTTTTCCCCTTGCTCTCTTTTCTTTTTCTTTCTTTCATTCTTAGGTCAAAAGGAGCAAATTGCTCTTCCTTGCAAGTGAACTGAACATTTCTTCCTTCATCTCAGCAAGACTTTTAATATTCTCATTTCCTAATATTTCTTATATGGCCTTAGGACCAGCATCACCCCAGGTGACCATAGGATCAAAGGCTTTCATCGAAATCACAAAGGGACGTTTGGCTACTTTCATCCCTTTTGTGCATGTGGGGGATGTTATAATGCACAGTCAAAAAGGGGCGGAGTCTGCATCGCCACAGCGCAGCCAATCCTCTTCCTCAGCAAACCATAAGCTAAACCACACACCATCCAAAATCAAAACACCCAAATGAATATAAGTCTGGTCCAACAGCCACTCTGTTCAGAATGCAGAGAAATGATATGGCATGTATCGAAGCAAGGATTAAAAAAAAAAGTTCAGCAAAGCGGATCAAATCACAAAATTTATTCATGTATTATAAAATGAATAAATCATTAAACGCATACATAAATAAATATTTCCCCTGTTCTCACATGAGACTTCAATTTAGCTAAAAAAGCAAGTCCCCATATTTTTATCCATGCCCTCATTATTCATACCATTACTAATATCTCTTTTTAATATATATATATATATATATATATATATATATATATATATATATATATATATATATATATATATATATATATATATATACACAGTATATACCATGATATGGCAATCTTGATGAGATCTGTTTCTGAAAAAAAAATAGGCAATAACATTTTGTTTCTTTTTCTGAGTGGTATCCATTTAACGTGAAGTTCTTGGTGGTCTCTGAGGTTGCTTATTTCCTTGCAGATGTTTCATTACCCAACTAGGTAATATCATTATTCTTGCCTACTTGATGTGATAATGTTCATAATTGGGTGAGGAAATATCTGCAAGTGAACCATGCTCTGAGAGCCCCAAAAAGAGTTCAACTATAAGTTATAACTATAAGTTATAACTATAAGTTATTCTCTTTTATTGGATTCATTTAATGTATTTATCTTTATACAGGTGGTCCTTGGCTTACAAGCCCAACTGAGCCCAAAATTTCCATTGCTAAGCAAGAGAGTTGTTAAGTGAGTTTTGCCCCATTTTAAGACCTTTCTTGCCACAGTTGTTAAGTGAATCACTGCAGTTGTTAAGTTAGTAACACGGTTGTTAAGTGACTCTGGCTTCCCTGTTGACTTTGCTTGTCAGAAGGTCACAAAAGGCAATCAAATGATCCCAAGACACTGCAAGCTTCATAAATATGAACCAGCTGCCAAGCCCCTGCATTTTGATCGCGTGACCATTGGGATATTGCAGTGGTCGTGTGAAAAAGTCATAAGTCATTTTTTTCACTGCTGTTGGAACTTCGAGCAGTCACTGAACAAATGGTTGTGAGTTGAAGACTACCTGTATTCCAGTTCTGCCTAACAACTGTCTGAAACTCAACCACTGCCTTCCTATGAACTGCAGGGGCAAATAGAGGTACCGGTTTTATTTAACAAATGAATTGGTAGTGGTTGGAAAACAATGGCATTCCAGGAGCCAACAGCCACGTTCTTCCCTTCCTGAAAGATATATTGGGAGTTTCCACAGCTCCTTTTTATTTAGGAACCATTTACATTTTATATTAGTTGTTATCTCATTAGTTGATATCATAGGGTCCGGTTAAAAAAAAATCAAAATAGTGATCATTGTGATGTGATCAAACTTCCTGTGCACATAAAAAAACAGGTAGAGTTTAATCATACCATTGCCACCCCTGTCTGGACTTTATTGACAATACCTTGTGGATGTTCTTACCATCTTGTTTCCCCATGTGTTCCATTGTAAAACCATTCTACAGTGAGTCCCCAACTTACGATCGGTTACTTTGTGACTAGTCAAAGTTACAAGGGCCACCTCTCCCATAGTCATGTCACCACATTTTAGGCACTCAGAAGTCAGCCTGCATTTACAGCTGTTTACAGCATCCCACAGTCATGTGATGACATTTCTGCCAAAAATTGGCATTTACTTCCGATTTTCAGCAAAACCAGCTCATAGCAAACAATTGGTTTGGTTAACAACCACAGCATTCTTTTCTTGCTTTATGACTGTAGCAGACATTTTATGATTACCACAAAAAAGGTAGGTCAGGTTGGTCACATGGGTGACCCATTTTACAACTGTCTCAACTTACAACTATAGTGGGCAGTCTCCATTACAGTCATAAATTGAGAACTACCTTTTTCTCTTTAATCTATGCATCATTTCAATTTAAAAAGTACTTAAATAGGCATTTTGGATGTTCATCTATTAGAATACACTTTCCTACAGTGTGATTTTTTAAAGCACCTTGATTTCTTCTTTCATCCTAAGATATGAACCACAATATTGAGAGGTGTCAAACCTGCTAGATAGCTATGTCTCATTTCTCACCTGAGGCGGGAGCTCTGGGTCATGTCAGTTCTTACCATAATACACAAATATCAACCTTTTCCTTTCTCTTGGATGACAGAGGTCAAATAATTTCAACATGGAACCTCCTGAGAATGAATTTAGATTATTTGCTCCAACAGATCTACAACTACGTATATAAACACTTTCAGGAACCAATTCTATTAGTATTTATGATTCCGCAGCAAAAAGCAACAACACTTCTCACTTATTTTTAAAAAGCTATTCTGAACACTTGGCTTTTCTCCCTCTCCCCTTTCACACAGAAATATATCATATGCTCATTACACACATTATCTAGATCAAGGAACACCAAACTCTTCAGTTGATTGACCCCACATGAAGTTTCGGTTTGTTCATTGATCCCCAAATATTTATTATATGAAAATATTTTTTTAAAACTCTACTCTAACTAATAGTACTGTAAACAATAATACAGATAGACCTAATTTAACTACACTAATCAGGACTGGAAACACCATTGTTAAATGATGCAGTTATAACTTGAAAAACTGCATGAACATGCCACTTAGTAACAGCAGTCCCAGACACCATTGTTAAGTGAGGACTTAACATGCAAAGCATCATCAATTTTTCCAGGAAGCTCCATACTCCTGTGAGCATGTATGGCAGCTTTGTACACCTGTACACCTTCAAAAAGATCCGCACATTTTATGTCCAGATGTTTTATTAAAAATCCTGACATAAATCTGCCAGAGCAAGAAATCTATCGTGCAAAACAAGGAGTAAACAAATCAGATTTACACTAATCCATACTTCCCTATCTCACATAGGACCCTGTCAAGCTTCCCATACAATCAAGAGAAAACCAAGAGCCATAAATAATAAATGTATTATTTATGAAAAACAGATAATCAGATGAAGGCAGGTCTACTTTGGTGGCATCTAGCTTCCTTATGGTTTCAAAGTATTAAATTTTGCCATGTTTCAGGTTCATGACAGTAACTGTCTGTCAAACCAATAATTAGTAGGGGAAAAAAATGGATCAGCTGCTGGTAGAAGCCTACGTAATTCCCGATATAATTTATTGTGAACTTTTACTTTGTCTCATGAGTTTGATAAATTAATTCTTTGGTTAATGTATAATTGATCCTTGCCTTGAGTAGAACAGAAAGAAAGGCTATGTCAGGCAAAACTAAAATAGAAAGGAAGGAGAAAAACATACTTTTACCAAGGACTCTCTGTAAAAAGGTAAAGGTAAAGGTTCCCCCGCACATGCGTGCTAGTCGTTTCCAACTCTAGGGGCCGGTGCTCATCTCCGTTTCAAAGCCGAAGAGCCAGCGTTTGTCCGAGGATGTCTCTGTGGTCATGTGGCCGGCATGACTAGACGCCAAAGGCGCACGGAACGCTGTTACCTTCCCACCGTAGTGGTCCCTATTTTTCTACTTGCATTTTTACGTGCTTTCGAACTGCTAGGTGGGCAGAAGCTGGGACGAGTAACAGGCGCTCACTCTGTTACGCGGCACTCGGGATTCGACCCGCCAAACTGCCGACCTTCTGATTAAAAATCTTTTCATGGAAGATAAATTTAGCTGCTTGCGTATATGTTGAGCAATATAAGTAGTCTTCGACTTAACAGTTTAGTGACAATTCAAAGCTACAATGGCACTGAAAAAAGTGACATGGCCATTTTTCTCACTTATCATTGTAGCAGCATCCCCATGGTCACATGATTTTCATTCGGTTGCTTGGCAACTGACTCATATTTATGACGGTTGCTGTGTCCCAGGGTCATGTGATCACCTTTTGCAATCTTCTGACAAGCAAAGACAATGGGGAAGCCAGATACACTTCACCACTGTGTTAAATACAGTGGTTCACTTAACAAATGTGGTAAGAAAAGTCGTAAAATGGGGCAAAACTCACTTAACAAATTTTTCACTTAGCAACATAAATATTGAGCTCAGTGGTGGTCGTAAGTCGAGGAACACCTGTACAAGTCATCTGGCTGAAGAACGAGCAATTTAAGCATTACAAATATCATCTGACAGAACGGAAAAGATACAGTATTTTTATTTTTACTTATTAAATTCTTTTTCACATATTAATGACAGTAGTCAGACTTTAAGAATTCTGTTGTTGTTGGGTGGGGCTTTGTTTTCATTTTGGTTTTGGTTTTGGAGATCAGTCCAGATGAAAATGGGATTGATTTCCTGAAATTGCTCATCTTCCAACTTCACAAAGTCCCCAGAGAGGGGAGGAGGCCTCTTGCCATGAAAAATCTGAAGATCATTGTTGTGTAGTGAGTTCTTTGAAAGCAGGAGGCAAGACGAGAGATTTCAAACAGGAACATTGCTTTATTGAGGCAAACAGGAACAGAACTGAACTAGAGGCTCCTGCGTAGCTACTTATACGGTTGGCCACTAGGCGGCGGCCAATAGATTTAAAGGAACCCATTCCCGCCCCAGAGCCAACCAATGATCTTCCTAGAGACTGCATGTCTGGGCAGTCAGCGACCATTACACAGACTCCCAAATTAAGCAACCTTAAACATGTGAAAACAGACATGTGAGAACAGTTCAAGCAAAAGGCCCAATACATTACAATCATCTTATCTGATTATAAAAAATATGATAAGAGCTGGTGTTTTAAAGAGACCCGTTCAAGAATTTTGGATCACTTCATATTCTTTATTTCTTTAAATGCTTTTTCATCAAAAAGAGATTATAGATAGCAGGGCAGATATTAACCCGGAAGGGGGAGGGGGAAGCAACATTTGATTTTTTTTTCTGAGCTTGCTTTTGAGGCAACTGGAGGCTACAATGAGAAATAGTAATGTAATGGGCCTGCACAAATGGAAAAGGCCCATATGTATCTAGATTTTTTATTTTATTGATTGATTTGATTTTTATTTTGACACCACCCGACTCCAGAGTGATTCTGAGCAGCTCACAGTAATAAATCAAACTACAAATGCAATAACATAAGTAAAAAAAATACAATAACGGCAGTCCAAACAATAACATCAACACCAAAACAACAATTGTCTAACAAGGACCCAGAAGCATGTGGTTTGATTTAAATTGGAAAGCTAATATTGGAAAGAGACCTGGTTCAGTTCACAGTGTGCTTCAAGATTTAAAGGCAAACAGCCAACTTTCAGCCAGATTTCTTCAAGAGTTCCACTGTACTAAATTTTTGAAATATTTCCTTTGCATCTCTTTTGAGCCAGAGATAGCAGGGTTAAAGAAATTGCAGCAAAACTGTTTTCAAACTCCAAGCATCAAGTCAATAGAAATGTTATGCTAACATCTAACTCCAACTTAAAAGAAAAAAATGTTTAAGCTAAACAAATCTCTCACATGTTCATTACTTTTTCAGGCTGCCCATTAACTTGGTATGATCTTGTGGGATGGACTAAATCCCCTAACTCTATCATTTTTAAAAAAAACTTATTTTTGGTTTGCTTGTCTGATAGAAAGTTGGTATAGCCAGTTCACAAGTTTGGGTCTCCTGAAATGTGCTCAAAAATCCATACAACTGGATATCAGCAAATGAACAGAGAAAACTCCAACTCTGGCATTTAGCTACCATTTTATTTTTGTTAGTAATATCTGGAAGTTGCAAGGAAGAGCCATCACATCATTGACCGCAGATTTATTTATTTTTTAGTCACACAAGCAAAGATTAGCTTCTTTTCTTCAGAGGACTGATAAATGACCACTTACTAGGTCATATATGGAAGTGAAATGCATCATAGTTTATATCTCTAACAAAGCCAGAGGCAATAAAAAGTTTATTGAATCTGCAAAGCAACTAAATTTCATTTTTGATGTGTGCCATTGTGCCCACAGTAAAAAAAATGACAATAAAGATTATTTCATCTTATCTGATCTGATCTGGTTCATTACATCAAAGATGTAATTTGGAGAGCAAAAGGGACATTACCAACATATTCCTAGCAGAGTGGTATGCTTAGGAGGATGCATACTTTTCAAGCCAGCCTTATCTACATTTCCTGGGAAAATACATGGGGAAAATCCCATTGATCAAAATCCACATAGGTCATGGTGGACTCCTAGTGCTACCTTTTCAAGGCTGTTTAATCTACATTTCCTGATAAAGTACATGGAAAAGTCCTATTGAGGGAAAATCGAAGTTGGGTTAGGGTTGTGTATCCGTGGCTTCTGAAAGCAAAATGGACATCATCAACAGATTCGTAGTGCGTCTGTATACTTAGGAGGATTTTGGATTTTATAGGCCTCTTAAGTACTTAACAAGAAACAATCAGACCACAGGAAATAAGGAAGGGCCAAGCTAGTTGCAGAATGATTGGCATCTATCGAGGGGAGATAAGAAGGGCTTGTGGTATCAGGCTCATCATCACACAAATGACAATTATTTTTGTCTTATGTAATCCAAATTGCATAATGTACATCATTTGTGCAATGGTCTCATAGTGTCATTGTGGGTAATTCCAAATTATTTTTTATATATAGGAATTGTTCCATATGTACAATAAAGGGAAGGGAAGGGAAGGGAAGGGAAGGGAAGGGAAGTGAAGGGAAGGGAAGGGAAGGGAAGGGAAGGGAAGGGAAGGGAAGGGAAGGGAAGGGAAGGGAAGGGAAAAAATAAGTGACTTCAAATCTTTTTAACAGGTATAAATAAGCACATTATCCTTCTTCCCTTTTTGTTATTACATAAATCCCTTCAGACCTTTATTTAATCCTTTTTCAATCATCAAATCCATCAAATCTGTTTTTGGCAAAAAAAATTCCTAAAAGGTATCCAGAGAATGAACGTTTTTCTCTCCATAGCACCTGAGGGTAGGACAAAAACCACCAAAGTGAATGCTTGACAGAGGGAGATCCAAATTCAAAATAATGAATCACACCTTCACCATGTGAGTTATTAAGCAGTAGAATAGCCTATCTCCTGGAATCATGAATGCTCCATCACTGGAGGTTTTCAAATAAAGCTTGGACAGCCATTTGTCCAGGACAGTTTGAGAATTCCCGCAAGATCCTTTCCAATGCTCTCACTCTATGATTTTAATCTGGGATCCCCAGTTCCATATATGTCCCCCCCCCCCAAAAAAAAGCCTTGGATACAACTGTAGCAAAACCACCAAACGTTACTACCAAATTGTGATTTTTCAATTGGGGAAAACATTAACAGCATGGTTGGATTGTAATTACTATACTTAATTTAATTAAATATAAATTCAATTAAGGGATTTTTAATTTAATTAAGCATAACTTATTTCCTGTTTTTAATTTCTTGATTAAACAAACTTATATAGCCACCCACCTACCAGAAGTCACTCTGAATGGTGATGAAAATAACCGCATGTTTAAAACAATAAAACAAATTTGGATTAGGGTAGCATCTTGGCAACTCAGCAGTTGTATTTCTGTGATATATTAAACCACAAATTAATCAACCTCATTTTAACTTAGCATGTGGTGTGAATATACTAAATGTTGCTGGCTGCTGCTTTCTCTTTCTCTCTTTTTCACATAGTGGTATAATTTGTGAATGCTGCTTATGAATCAGCCAGAAATAACATTTTGGACATCCTTAGCAGAAAACAGGTTAGCAGCTCCTTCAATCAGTGTTTTCATATTATGCTTGTTTGGTTACTGCTGCTGAAATGTAATAACTGTCAGAAATTTGATATTAATAAATAGTCTCTGGATGTTGAGTGCATATTCTTTCCTCTCAATGTCACTTTGAGGAGCATAACTAGTCGGGACATACAAGTAGTCCTCAATTTTTCCGACCATTCATTTAGTGACCTTCGAAGTTACAATGGCACTGAAAAAAGTGGCTTATGACCGTTTTTCACACTTACAACCATTGCAGCATCCCCATGGCCACATGATCAATATTCAGATGCTTAGCAACTTGATATTACAGTGTCCCTGGATCACATGGTCACTTTCTGCAACCTTCTGCAAGCAAAGTCAACAGGGGAAGTCATATTCACTTAGCACTTAACTTAATAACTGTAGTGATTCACTTAAGAACTGTGGCAATAAAGGTTGTAAAATGGGGCAAAACTCACTTAACAACTGTCTGGTTTAGCAACAGAAATTTTGGGATCAATTGTGGCTGTAATTTGAGGACTTCTTGTACTCATTTGTTTGCCAGACTATGAGGATGAGATCTTGCTAAGTGAAGTTCAGCACCTTATCCATAAGAGCCCAATATCATCATCATCATCATCATCATCATCATCATCATCATCATCATCATCATCATCATCATTCTAGCCATTGTCTATCCACTGCAGGATGAAGGCTGCTTCCACATGTTTCCAACCAATACGGTCCTGAGCTTTCTTTTACTAATTGGATCTGCAATACTTGCTGATCCATCTTGTTTTAGGTCACTTTCATGGATGCTTTTTATCAAGTGGGATCCATTCTATGACTGCCTTGGTCCACCTACCATCAGTTCTTCTTGCTATGTGACCACCCCATTTCCATTTCAATTCTTTTACTCTCTTGATGATATCATATACATAAGAGTCCAATATGTGTATGACTTATTTCCTTAACACGGCTAAAGACCATCTGGTCCCCATCAATTTTGTAGGCATGGAGAACTGTCGTTGTGCTCCCAGACATGGACAAAAAAATGACTTTATGCTTGAAGGACAAATGCAAAAAGTTTCTGAAGTTGCTTTTTTATGGCAACCAGTATATCATAGCCTAGTAGAGGCCAGCTTGTCAGCTTAAATAGCTCTGTTCATACAAGATAAATAAAGAGGTCTGGTTTGTGCACAACTTAATACTCTGGGGAAAAAGAAGTTTTTGTGCAAGCTGGGCTGAGGATTTATAGGTAAGAAGTTGGATGTTGCTTTGTTTTGTCAAAACACTGGTCTTCTCAAGGTTGCTGGAGGTGAGGATCGTAAATCTATAGCAATGCTCCTGGGAAAGCTTTGCCATCTCAGGATCCAAAAAAGGATGGCTTCTTTGTGCACTCTCTTTTGGAAACATGGAAAAAGTCTGCAGCTCTCCTCTCCAAAAGCCTTCCATTTTCAAGAAGCAATAAGGTAGATAATGGTGCTTTGGCATGAGAATCGTCAGTTGGTCCCACTAGCTGTAGTCAAAAGGAAAACACATGTTACAGGCCATCTAATCTAACCCTCTAATCTGTTGTTGTAGTAGTAAGGAAGAAGACTTGTTCTTTTGAGAAGTTTAGTGACATATTTTGATTTCTCTTTCATTTTAATAAAGGTCTAGATGCTTAGAATTCATTTGGAGCTAGCTGTGCTGCCTTACTCACTCACACATGCATGTAACTGTGGTTTAGTGAGTTTATTAATATTCCCCAGCAATTCACTTCACCAAAAACTCAGAACTGTCCCAATTAAGTCCAGCCACAAGCAGGCCAAGATTAGTCCACAGAGCCATGGCCTTGTTGTTGTTGTTGTTGTTAGCTGCAAAGTCATGTCCGACCCATCGCGACCCTATGGACGACGTTCCTCCAGGCCTCCCTGTCCTCTACCATCTTCTGGAGTCCATTTAAGCTCACGCCTACTGCTTCAGTAACTCCATCCAGCCACCTCATTCTCTGTCGTCCCCTTCTTCTATTGCCCTCAATCTTTCCCAGCATTAGGCTCTTCTCCAGTGAGTCCTTCCTTCTCATTAGGTGGCCAAAGTATTTGAGTTTCAACTTCAGGATCTGGCCTTCTAAAGAGCAGTCAGGGTTGATCTCCTCTAGGACTGACCGGTTTGATCGCCTTGCAGTCCAAGGGACTCGCAGGAGTCTTCTCCAGCACCACAGTTCAAAGGCCTCAATTCTTTGGCGCTCAGCCTTTTTATGGTCCAACTTTCACTGCCATACATTGCAACTGGGAAGACCATAGCCTTGACTATACGCACTTTTGTTGACAGGGTGATATCTCTGCTTTTTAGTGTGCTGTCTAGATTTGCCATGGCTTTCCTCCCGAGGAGCAAACGTCTTTTAATTTCTTGGCTACAGTCCCCATCTGCGGTGATCTTGGAGCCCAGGAAAATAAAATCTGTCACTACCTCCATTTCTTCCCCATCTATTTGCCAGGAATTGAGAGGGCCGGATGCCATGATTTTGGTTTTCTTAATGTTAAGTTTCAACCCAAGTTTTGCACTCTCCTTCTTCACCCTCAACAAGAGGCTCGTTAGTTCTTCTTCACTTTCTGCCATTAGAGTGGTATCATCTGCATATCTTAGGTTGTTGACATTTCTTCCGGCAATCTTAATTCCAACTTTGGATTCATCTAGCCCTGCCTTTCTCATGATGTGCTCTGTATATAAGTTAAATAGGCAGGGCGACAGTATACAGCCTTGCCGGGCTCCTTTCCCAATTTTGATCCAATCAGTGGTTCCGTGTCCAGTTCTCACTGTTGCTTCTTGGCCCACATATAGGTTTCTCAAGAGACAAATGAGATGGTCTGGTACTCCCATCTCTTTAAGAACTTGCCACAGTTTGTTGTGATCCACACAATCAAAGGCTTTAGCATAGTCAATGAAGAAGAAGTAGATGTTTTTCTGGAACTCTCTAGCTTTCTCCATGATCCAGCGTATGTTGGCAATTTGCTCTCTAGTTCCTCTGCCTCTTCGAAATCCTCCCTGTACTTCTGGTAGTTCTCGATCCACATACTGCTGGAGTCTAGCTTGTAGGATTTTAAGCATAACTTTACTAGCATGAGAAATGAGTGCAATGGTGTGATAGTTTGAACATTCTTTGGCACTGCCTTTCTTTGGAATTGGAATGTAAACTGATCTTTTCCAATCCTGTGGCCACTGTTGAGTTTTCCAAATTTGCTGGCAAATTGAGTGTAGCACTTTTACTGCATCGTCTTTTAAGATTTTGAATAGCTCAGCTGGAATACTGTCACCTCCACTAGCTTTGTTGTTGCTCAGTTTTTCTAAGGCCCACTTCACTTCACATTCTAGGAGGTCTGGCTTGAGGTCGGTGACCACCTCATTCTGATTATCAGGGATGTTAAGCTCATTCTTGTATAGTTCTTCTGTGTAATTTTGCCACCTCTTCTCAATCTCTTCTGCCTCTGTTAGGTTCCTGCCATTTTGGTCCTTTATCATGCCCATTTTTGCATGAAACGTTCCCTTCATCTCTCCAATTTTCTTGAAAAGATCTCTGGTCCTCCCTATTCTATTGTTTTCTTCTATTTCTTTGCACTGTTCATTTAAGAAGGCATTCTTATCTCTTCTAGCTATTCTCTGGAATTCTGCATTCACCATGGCCTAATAGTCCACAAAGCAATTGAAAGTTGCTCAAACAAAATAACTCCCCCAGGCAAAACATAAATCCACACACGAGAGCTTACATGGCAAGAAAAGTTCAGAGTCTCCAGGGCACAATTCCAAACAAGGTGTCCATCCAGAGTGAAGCAGGAATCATGACTATCAAACAAGCAACACATTGTTCCCAGCAATGCTGTTTGCTGTGATAAATATAGCCAGCTTTCTGGTGAAGTCCATCAAGACAGACAGGATCTTCTCTTGAGTAGTCTGGCTGACCTTGGCTGCTCCTGCCTTTTCTCTGCCCTGAGTGTTCTCAGATCAGGTGCAGAAGGCAGTTCCTCCTCCTCTTCGCTGGCTGTCTGCCACTGCAAACTTTCCCCAGCTGAAGCCTCCTCCAAATCTCTTTTGGACCATCATTCAGAGCCATTAATGAACCCAGTTCCTGATGTGCCAGGAATGGGCTCAACCTTCCCTGAGCTGACATCTGAAGAGGAATCTGTGGAGTCGCCCAAGGAAGACATCATACTATACTGCTTGTTTCTCACTCTGTTTTGCTAAACAAAGATACCAGACAACCCATAGAACTGACTTGCTTATTGTGGGGCATGAACGCAGCTCCAAGGTTTCCAGCTCATGATTCAAGATATCCATAGATACAGTCCAAACAGTCAAGATGGTGGCTCTAACAGTGCAATCAACGTTCTTCCCATTTTTATAGGCATCACACTGT
The DNA here is from genome assembly GCF_964194415.1 of Vipera berus. NCBI lineage: Eukaryota > Metazoa > Chordata > Lepidosauria > Squamata > Viperidae > Vipera > Vipera berus. The sequence continues at coordinate 341,829,038 of NC_138202.1, forward strand.
CATGGTGAGATCTTCAGGGTTTTTTTTTACCACACCCCATAGATGCAATATATGGCTAGTATCTTGTATGAATTCTGCAAATGGTGATCTATTAAATGAATCATGGTGAATAAACAATAGGCTAGCAGAAGTGTGTGAACCACATTGGGTGAGCACATCACATTAAGCAACAGTTTGTTCAGCTATAGTGTTGAATAAGTTACAATTATTCACACAATATATTAACCCAAACTTAAGAACCATTTATATACTTTAAGAAACATGTGGAGCTTTCTCTCTGCCCCCCCCAAAATGAAATGAGGACAAAAATTCAATTTATATATAAATAGAATTAAATAAATACAATTTTTACCCAACAGTTAATCTAACAAATTACCAATTTTATAGATTCATGCAATACAGAGAACAATAAATCAACCAAATAGGCTAAGCTCTGACAACCTGTTAAACTACAAACACAATCAAGCTTCTTACTAGATAAACTAAGCCTCTGTAGATTGCATATTTTCCTTTTTTTTTTTGTCAAATTAAAAAAATGTAGTTTGGCAATTTCTGGAGGAGACTTTATAGAGTTGGGAGTGGCAGACATATAGCTCAAGGGCATCATTTGTGCTAATAGCAATAGCAATAGCACTTAGACTTCTATACCGCTTCACAGTGCTTTGCAGCCCCCTCTAAGTGGTTTACAGAGTCAGCATATGGCCCCCAACAATCTGGGCCCTCATTTTACCAACCTCAGAAGGATGGAAGATTGAGTCAACCTTGAGCCAGTGAGAATCGAACTGCCGAACTGCTGGCAACCAGCAGTCAGCAGAAGTAGCCTGCAGTACTGCATTCTAACCACTGCACCACCACGGCTCTTCAAATAAATAAATCATGGTGTTTGGAGGTTTATTTTTGTAGTTTGCTAGTTTGTTTTGCTGTCCTTGAGTCAGTTTTTTTACTTTTTCTGACTGCCTGGACAAGGCCCTGCAGTTTTCTTGACAAGGTTTTTCAGAAGTGGTTTTCCATTGGGGCCTAGGACAACTTAGCATGGACAACTCGACGTGGCCAAATTGCCATGGCCAACTCACTGTGGGACAACTTGCTGTGGCTAACTTGCCACGGGACAAGAGTTACAATTATATCGAAGAAATGATGGCATAGAATCATTAAAGAGAGGATGCCAAAGGAGGGGAAAATGAAATGTGTATGACAAAAGCTAAAGTAATTTTTTAATTATTTTAAATACTTACATTGAATTGTCCCGCAGCAAGTTGTCCTGCAGTGAATTGGCCATGGTGAGTTGTCCCGTGGTGAGTTGGCTGTGGCAAGTTGACTGCAACGAGTTGGCCACGCAAAGTTGTCCCATTCTGTGCCATTGCCTCAAGGTCATCCAGCTGGCTTTGCACCAAAGACAGAACTAGAACTTACAGTCTCCCACTTTCTAGCCTGGTGCCTACATCTCTACATCAAGATGACTGTTAAATTATTGTTTACAAAGTCATAATGTATGGGGGGAGGGGTAGTTTGCAATGGTACCAAAACCAATCACATTTTTGTTAGTATGATGGGCAAAATCAACATTTTTGTCCATCTTAGCTCAGAATTACTCACTATTACCAGTTCATATCCAGGTACTGTGAACTGATGTTGCTGCTGCTTTATTTTTTTTTTTACTTGGATATGCCAGAAATTGAATGTGGGAACTTTTGACTGGAGACCAGATTTTCTATGCCAAATTACCATCACTTCCCAAGCCAAAAGTGCACTAATTAATTCAATATGAGTTCAATGTATGTTTCTGAAGGTAATGATTCTAGATGAGGCAAGACATAGATACCAAGCCAAAGTATGGTATATATATACAAGAAGCAAAAGTAAATCACAAAACTGTCTACTTTATATCCATTTTCTGTGACACAGTCTGATTCCTCTCTAGATTTGCAGCTTTTTATTATTAGTTTTCTTCTATTTTTTGCTGGCTTTGATTACTCTTTGCGCATATGTCTGCCTCTGCTGCAATGGGCAATTTTTGTTATTGTTCCATGTTCACAGTTTACTGATAGATGTTTTTATTGTTTCAGTGTTTTATGGATTTTTTTTAAATAAGATTTTAAGTCACTCTGGGAACCCTTGTGGTTGAAAATACAGGACAGAGTGATTTAATAAACAGAAAGATATTTTATGCCACTTAGAGAATACAGGATCCCATTTTACAGCTGTGGAAGAGAGAGGCATAGCAATCAGATTGTTTGCAGATGGATGGCTCCTGATACTTACAGTCAAAAGGCTTTGTGTATTTATTCCATCTTTCTCTTCTTATCTGATTTCCTGATGCCTGAAAAAAGACAGAAGCATCTGTAGAAAGAGAGGGCAGGGTTGGAAATGGAAGAGAGCAACATTCAGATCATTTATCTTGTCTCACAAGCAATCTCATCCTGCAAGTGAGGCACAGCTACACAATGAGGTGAAGAAGGTACCTGCCTAATCACAAAATGGCTGCCAATAGTAAAGTACTCATGCCAGAAGGCTAATTAGTAAGGTGGCTTTCTACTACCCCTGTAGTGCTTCCTCCCCAGTATGTATTACACTGTCCCAGTTTAGATCTGGATGTAATGGGCAGATGAAATGATCTTGAGGAATGGGAAAAAGAGCTGATACTAAGAAAACAATCAGATAAAAGAAATTTGTTGTTGATGGTTTGTTCTCAAGCTTGTTCTTTAGTTTCTGAACGTTTCGTCAACAGGGTAAGCAACATCATCAGCAGAACTTCAGTTGAAGTGTCGTTTCAGTTCTCTTCTGCTTTTATAGATCTTATGTGGTCAGTTGGTCAGTGACCAACTGGTCATGCCATGTGAGGGTCATCTGGTGGTGAGGTCACCCTGACTAGAGGTCATGTGGACTGACTGGTGGTTGATACCATCATTGGTTGGTAGCTCGATTGATCTGACTTCTTACAGACTCGTAGACTGGTTGCAGATCAATATGTTTGTTGATTGATCAGTTTGTTGAATATCAGGCTTTGACAACAAGCTCAAAGAACAAACAACAAGCTCAGAGAACAAACCACCACCAACATCTACTACTGAGCTGCAAATAGTTTCCACCATTTCTAAAGAAATCTGTGTCTGGGATAGAATTGTAACCTGAGAAAGCATCCTACACAAGCCCCTCCCTAGTTCTCACAAAGATAAAGGGAGAGAGGAGGAAACTCATTCAGATTTGCAAGATTCTTTACTGTAATCTTATGATAAAATTAGTATTTACATCCATGACTTTAGTTCCCTAGTCTGTTCTACCTTGGAGGGCTGACACAGCCTTTCTTTTCCTGACCATAGTTCAAAATAAGAACTATTTGGCAGCCAACAAGTATATTTGTTTGGACCCCAGTCAGAAAGCTGCATTAAAATACAATACAGGTTTTGACAGATGGCTAGACCAAGGGTCATCTGTCAAAATCTGATCTGGGCTAGTGCAAGTGTTTCCACGGGTCCATTAAAGGGGAACCTGGAAAATGAAGATTGCTTTGACAGCACCAGCACTAAATCTGTGCCTCCAAAAAGGCTTTTGATGAACTGATATTGGAAACAGATATGAAGCTTCCTACCATTAATTATTGGAAGGAATGAACAATAGCTTTTTGTTGAATATGGCATGTGTATTCAAAGATATCATTTGGAATCAGTAGAAGAGAATAGAAGAGCAATTCCTGGTGCTCTCTGAGCTTGGCTGTTTGCTTGTAAATGTTTCATTACCTAACTATGTAACATTATCAATGTGTGAGAGTGAGGGATTTGCTGCCCTGCCCTCAATTAATAACCACGCATTCAGTGACTGTTTGAAGTTACAATACCACTGAACGAGTGATGGTTATGACCACTCCTTGAAGTTCTGGCCATTCCAGCACCCTCAGAGTTATGTGGTTGTGATCTGAGCACTTGGTGTCAGCCCTCCAGTGTAAACCAAACAAGAAACACAACTTAATGAGCAAATTCTACTTTATTGCAAAGCAGAATCTTGGAAGTCTGAAAGTACAAACTTTCTGTTGCCATTTTTAACTGCTTGATCCATTATGGTGAGCCCTTCCTAAAATGTTTTCTCTGACCATTAACCCATTGGGGGCTCCTGCCTCTTTGTTAGATTGTCTCCTAGGCAGCAACTCTTCTTTCATTCCCTAAGGTCATCCAGACATTCCATTACACTTGGCAACTGGATTGCACTTATGACAATTGCAGCATCCCTTGGTCATGTGATCACAATTTGTGACCTTCCATGCTAGCTTTTCACATGCAAAGTCAGTTGGGAAGCTGGCAGGTAAGGTTGCAAGTTGCTCAGATAAGTCTCCCCCACCATGCATGCTCCCCCAGTATTTCTGTGCTTACACCATGCCTTGCCAGTCACCCACAAACTTCTCAGAAATCCTCCCTGAGCTTTGCTGCACTTGGTCCATGCCTCCATGCACTCTCTCCCACCCTCTCCCACCCAGTAACAGCCACCCCAAACCCTGCTACTCTCACACTGGGCCTCCCTAGCCACCCACACATGCCTTTCACTCCCTCTCACACCCAACCGCAGCCACTTCTTGACCTGCCTGTGAGCATGCTGGGATTTGCAACTTCCTGCTAGTTTCCCCACTGTTTTTAGTTGTTAGAAGCTAGCAAGAAATTGCAAGGAGGTGGTCAATTAACAACCCATGATCATTGCTTAATGACAGCAATGGAGTCTACTGGGATTGCCATTGCTAAGCATTGAGGTCATGTGATGTTGCACTTTACAACCACTTCACTTAAGTAATGGAAATTCTAGTCCTCATTGTCAACCTAACTCAAGGACTATCTGTATATATAAAGGCAGCAAACCCTACCCTCCCTTGCACTGATGATGTTACCTAGTTGGGTAATGAAACATCTGCAAGCAAAAAACCAAGACCAGAGAGCACCAAGGATACCACCATTTGAAATACTGGGCTAATTTTCTGGCCCTGGTATTTTCAGGAATTAGGGGGTAATTACCAATTTGAGTCCCCCATCTCTGAATTTCAGTCTGAATATAGTTTATTTTCACCCATAAGTTACTTCCAATGAACAATATAGCTTCTCCTTGTTCCTTCATCACTTTTGTATATTTAGACATACATTGCCTGTTATTTATAGAAAGCTTTCTGAGTATTTATAGGGGAATGATAAGAACCATAATAAACTTTCTTTGGGAAGATGAGAAGATCACAAAGAAATGGCTATGAAGCACTAAAACCCACAGAAATGCAAGATGTATTCGTTATTATCAAGAAACACCACACAAACCCTGACAAGGTCACTGGAACTGCTGCTAACAAGCAACTGTTTATATCACTGCAGGAGATGGCCTCTACACCTAAACCTTCTTGATGTCTTCAAGCTTGTTACCTGTCACTGCCTGCCACAAGCCCAAAGACGATTGGGAAGAAGGGGGTGAGCTAAAGGCAGAAGTGGAATCATTTCAGAGCCACTTTCAATCAACATGGAAAATTTATCCTCCCAGCTTTCTGTAGTATCATAATGCAAATAATCCAGCAATTTTTTTCCAAAAAAGCAGCAGATATTTACTCTATTTCTATTCTATTATTCTATTCTATTCTATTCTATTCTATTCTATTCTATTCTATTCTATTCTATTCTATTCTATTCTATTCTATTCTATTCTATTCTATTCTATTCTATTCTATTCTATTCTATTCTATTCTACTCCAGGGGTTCCCAACCGGGAGTGCGAGATGATATTCCAGGGGGTGTGAAAACTTGGGTTTTCAAAATAATAGTGTATATGCATAATTCGTAGCTGTTATTTCAAACTTTTTTAAGGGATGCAAGAATATATCAGAAGTGTTCTAGGAGTGCGGGGTATAGAAAAGGTTGGGAGCCGCTGTTCTATTCTATTCTATTCTATTCTATTCTATTCTATTCTATTCTATTCTATTCTATTCTATTCTATTCTATTCTATTCTATTCTTATCACTCACAAAGTTTTGGCAGATTCAGGAAGCCTTGTATATAAATACCAACATCTTGTGTAAACTCTCAGAACAATGGCAAAATATCATAGGTTCCCCCCGCCCAAAAAAAAACCACAGCCAAAGCTTTAAAATCATACATAACCATGTATTACGAGGTAGAGGTTTATTGGTAGGGGTGGGTATTTATTGTTTTCTGTACTGGGGTTTTATCTTTGTAAGACACCCAGAGTAACCATGAATTGGACGTCCATATAATTTTTTCTTAATAAATAAATTTCATGAGAGTTCAATGTTTTTATGGGAGATGACAAAAAGCCCACCACAGCAAGTCAAAAATCTCATGATTTGAGATGTTTCAGTGGTAAAGTGCCTGTGATATTACTCAAAGATGCTACAGCCAGAAAGCTTGCTAATTCTGTAATTATATAGCTCAAATATCTCTTTTCAACAATAATCCATTCACAATTTTTCCTTTCCTTTCCTCTTCCCTCCCTCTCTTCTCCTCATTTTATTTGTAATACGTTACACAAAACATGCCATTTCAAAACCTTTAAAAAATGTCTATTTTTTAAACTATTCTACAAAATGCAGTGTAACATAATGATGAGATGGAATACATGCCAAACTGAGCCATTTCAAAACTGCAATTGCTTTTTTTTTTCAATTTGCAATCCAGAGGGGGGGGGAAATGCTTACATATATGCACCAGGGACGCTAAAATTAAAATACCAACTTTTCAATGCCTCCAATTTTTTTTCTTTAAAATATAACTAGTGTTAAAGGAAGGATATATTACTGAGCTGTCAAGTGGTAAAATAATGACAAATATAGTATTCCCCCCAAAAAAATGATTTCTAACTCAGTTTATCTAGTGTGTGTTTTTTAAGAAAAAAAATACTAAAGATATAATCCTATGGCTCTTGCCCATTAGATTCTCCCTGTTCAAGGACGGGAGAGAGAAGAGAGAAGATCCCTGAAGAAGATGAGGCTCCAGCACAAGTCCAAAAGCTTGGAAGACAAAAATCTCTGGTCTCGGTGACCAAGCCATATTGGATCCTGCAACATTATCCTGGGACACGCATATTCACTTTCATTTGGAAGAGTTCCACCTTCCGAGGCAGAACTCCAAGAACAGAGGAGATATTTTGGCCTCAGATTCCAGCTGATGCCATTCTTAAGTAGAATAAAATAGAGCTGGAAGGGACCTTGGAGGTCTTGTAGTCCAGCCCCCCACTCAAGCAGGAGAATCTATACCATCACAGACGAGGGACTGTCCAGTCTCTTCTTAAAAACCTCCAATGATGGAAAGCCCACGATTTCTGAAGGCAAGCTGTTCCACTGCAGTTCTCACCCCAAAGAGCAGGATGAGGCCACACTGGTTGAAATGCAGAGACCTACAGCACCAGTCCATCTGAAAAGTGATCATTTATGGCTTTGATTCAAAGACCAATTCCCACATTATGCTTTCTTTGCAAGAAAAGTTTGCCCATACATCTGGAGAGTGGCAGGTTGTAGACTGGAGGGGGAGGGGTCAGAAACCCCTCTGATTATAGATGTGAAGGATTATAGGAAGGGGAATGGGAAATAGCCTGTCAGTTTTAGACTGCCTCCTTAAAAAGAAAAGACTTTTTTGCTTAAAATTGCTCCTTTGTGGATTATTCCGAAGGAAGACCAGGAGACAGCAGGCACAATTAACAGTTTATTGTAGGGCTCAGGTCCCGGGCGAGGCACCGCCGGGGTTCCCCCTTATTTATACAGAACTGCGGTAACAACAATCAATAACAAACCAATCATCTGGCGGTGTTCTCCTGCCACGCGGCGGCAGCCAATCGGGCGAGATCAGCTGTGACAGCCGCGGCTGTCAGCGAGCTGTTGCCGAGGTCAGCTGGCAGCTTTGACAGCTCCGGCTGAACTGCGCATGCGCGGCCCAGGCCGGTTTGACAGCTGTCAGTGTACTGCGCCTGCGCGGCAGTTTGACAGCTGTCAAAATCAGCCGCTTGCGTCGGTGGGGGGGTGAGCGGCGGCAGCCCTTTTGACAGCTGTCAACGGGCTGCCGTGTTTTCCTCACGAACGTATGAGGAGACTGAACTCGTGTTTTCCTCACGAACGTGTGAGGTGTAACTTGTTTAACATTAGAAATATAACACTTTGTACTAGCTCAGGGTTTCCCAACCTTTTAAAACTGTGCACTTCAACTCCCAGAATTCCACAGTCAGGCTTGGCTTTGCTGTCTGGGGAATTGTTGCCTGAGGCTATATAAGTGTGAAGAATAAATAAAATAAAATAATAAAATAAAATAAAATAAAATAAAATAAAATAAAATAAAATAAAATAATAAAATAATAAAATAAAATAAAATAAAATAAAATAAAATAAAATAAAATAAAATAAAATAAAATAAAATAAAATAATAAAATAAAATAAAATAAAATAAAATAAAATAAAATAAAATAAAATAATAAAATAAATAAAATAAAATAAAATAAAATAAAATAATAAAATAAATAAAATAAATATCATGATCAAAATGATTGCATGATTACAAAGCACATCAGCCAACACAGGTATAAAAATGTTGGTTTCCCATGTTCTAGACACTATTTTATCCATATATTTTCAGGCAGCAATGTGGTCTTTGGAGGATTCGGAGACCTTTATATTCTCAGAATTACCCTGGCAACAATCTTGTTAGGAAAACCTTTTAGAGTCCTCTGACAGATCTATGGGTCATCACTAACAGTTTGCAAATCTCATTTAAGAATAGTAATAAAATGCACACACCTCATCTAAACACACGCTCACGTACATACTTCTATATTACATATCTATATACTGAAGAGCTCCCAAATTAAAATTCCAAAATGATTGCCCAGAAAGTATTTAGCCTCCTCAGGGCACCTTTTTCCCACCATTATTCTGTTATTCTAAATTCTGGGAAATGAAGTCCACAGACCTTAAAATGGGCAAGGTTGAGAAATACTGTAATAGCTACTGGAAAGGGAAGGTAACAAGAAAGGGAAACAAGAAATGAAGGGAAAGGAGAGAAGAAGAGGAAAAGAAGCAAGGAGAGGAGAGAGAAAGAAATGAAATTCCAAATTTGCCTAAAATGCACCATCAGTTTCCATTAAGAGCAAGCCCTCTTAGCTGCCAATCATTCCCAAATCCCCCGAGCTCTGTCTGGCGGGCTCTGTGCCTGAGCCTTTGTTAGCAGCCATTCTCAGCTGTCTAGTATCCTCTCTTTAAGATATATTAAGCTCCAGGCAATTTAAAATTATGGGTTACGAACTTGGAATTACACCTTCACTTAAACTCTTGAGTTATTTATTACTCAAGATAGCATTTCTATAGAGCATTGAAAGATGGTTGAAAATCAATTGACAGCTTCCAGACGCCTCGTTGCAGGAAGAGAAAGGGACTTGGGGGAGAAGAGGAGAGAGAGGTGACAAAGATGGCCATGCCTACAATCCTAAACATTGTTTGTTTGCTTGTTAACTTTTCTTACCTGCCCCAATCTTGACAGACTCTGAACAGTGAACATCAGAGGATAAAGATTACAAAACAAAATATATCCAATAAAATTAATATAATCCATTCTAGGAGACAGCCCATAATCAGTTCCACCCAAAGGAACAATAAAAGGAGACTATTTCTATGCATTATGGGATTAAATCATTTGCGTCAGAATAGAAACATAGAATGCTACATTTATTGGTTATTTTATTCAATTTATATGGCCACCCATCAGACCCGAAACGGTCAGGGTAGAGAACCCAGATCAGAACAACAATATCAGAATGAAGAAAATGGTAAGAAATACACAGCAGCAATCAAAAAAAAACCCTGGAAGCTGAGGATAGCCATCAGCAATAAATCAACAAAAAATTCACACATCCTATGCTCAATTCTGGCATATAAATGAAAGCATCTCTTTTGGCTATCCAGCCCCCATTCTGGTAAGGAACCACTAGATCTCTGGATAAACTAGAACAGTGTTTTTCAACTTGGTAATTTAAAGATGTGTGGACTTCAACTCCCAGAATTTTCCAGGCAGCATGATAGCTGGGGAATTCTGGGAGATGGGGTCCATACATCTTCAACTTGCCAAGGTTGACAAACGATGATCTAGATGTTTGTAGTAGCAGATTACAATTCTATGACCTCTCAAAATGCAGTCAAGAGTCATCATCTCCAGCTAATATCTTTCACCATTTGTAGCTACTGTTGCTCTGATAGAGCCAGGTTTTGACAGCAGAGAAATCATAGCAGCATGCTAGAGTGTTCATCAGGAACTTGGGATAAGATATTGTCTGTACACATGCCAATCTACCTACTCCCTTTTTCTCAACACTCCTCAGAATTTTTTCCCAAGTGGAAAAAGTGGAGAGAATACCTTCCCATCCTTTTTTCCCCAAATCAGAGCAATCTAATTGAATCTGGGGGAAATTCTACCCAAGAGAAAGAATTCATGAATGCTGGCTGAGGAATTCTGGAAATTCACACATCTTAAAAATCACCAAGTTTGAAAAGTATTGCAAGATCCAATCTGAGTCAGTCACTGGGACCAGGCGGTTAGTCCTCTGAGCTTTTGGACCTCTGCTGGAGCCCATCCTCATGGGGAATTCTTACTTGAGTCCAAAAGCTTGGAAGACCCTGAAGATGGGCTCCAGCATGAGTTCAAAAGTTCAGAAGACTAAATTCCTGGTCTTAGTAACCGACCCAGATTGGAGCCTGTAACATTATCCTGAGACATGTATATTTGCCTTCATTCGTTGAAAAGGACTGTCCTAGACAATGGCAAAAAATGCAAAAACCACTTGGAATGCAAATAGACAAGGTAGAGTAAGATCTTCTGGAGTCTAATCACTCAGTCACTCTCCTCCAATTTTCTTTCATCTCTCAAGACAAAATGTGGTGGAATTTTTAGCCGAGTTGAGGAAAGATCATATAAACCTTTTTTGTTGGGACCACGTAACAAGTAGACAGTTACTGTATACTGTATTGGTATATATGCACCAATGACAATAGAATCGGTTGTCTCAAACTGGATTCATTCAAAGAACAAGAAGTGTATGGTCCAATCTCTTTGCATATGAAGGGTCAGAGAGATCAACATGGCTTCTATTAAATCTCTCAAAACCAGCCAGTATGAAACTTTCAGGCCAAAGAATTCTATAGATCGACAACAGTGAACAACAGGACCCAAAATGAATTAGGTTTTCCTCTTTTATTGGATAATCATCACACTACATGCATTTTCCTTCTCCCTGACAATGCTAACCCTGAGAATGGGTAGGGGGAAGGGGAGGTAAATAAGTTTTTTACAGCTCACTGCAGTATGCAGTTAATAAGTCTCTTAGGCTATAGATCCAGATTGCACAGAGGAGCTGGAATAATTCACCATAAAATATGACTTTTCATTTATCATGCTGACATGTAATAAATACTTTCCTAGTGAAATCTGGAAAAGGGAGACTAAGAGGAGAGAATGAGAGACATAATGAGAAAGCTACACCCTTATCCCATCACAGATAAGAGCCATGTCATTTTGCAGTGAATGACTAGGAATATATGGCTCACTTAAGATGGTCTTCCCTTTGAGGATGTTCTCTGTATAAAGATTGTAGAGTCCAAATTATAAGAATCAAGAACAAGAATCATAATGATCCCAGCATACTAAATCTCACTGCTCCTTTAAAAACATATACTTAAACTCTGTATAAGGGATGCGGTGGCTCAGTGGGTTAGGATGCTGAGCTTGTCGATCAGAAGGTCGGCAGTTTGGCGGGTCGAATCCCGAGTGCCGCGTAACAGAGTGAGCGCCTGTTACTCGTCCCAGCTTCTGCCAACCTAGCAGTTCGAAAGCACGTAAAAATGCAAGTAGAAAAATAGGGACCACTACGGTGGGAAGGTAACAGCGTTCCGTGCGCCTCTGGCGTCTAGTCATGCCGGCCACATGACCACGGAGACGTCCTCGGACAAGCGCTGGCTCTTTGGCTTTGAAATGGAGATGAGCATCGGCCCCTAGAGTTGGAAACGACTAGCACGCATGTGCGGGGGAACCTTTACCTTTACCTTTAAACTCTGTAATTCTCTGTCATTGAGTGTAGTCTTGGCCAATTGAGATTATTTTAAAATAAAGACTGGGCAAATGCATGGAAAAAAACAGTTATTAGAATCTTCTAGTTGTGTAGTATAACAGACTTCATCTTTTCCATGTTAGCTCCTTTCTGAATTTTATAAAAGCATCTCACTGTGTGACATAGAATGCTGATCTGGTGGGTCTTTAACTTCTTGGATATTGATCTGTGCATATGAATGTATTTTACTGGGTTTATAAGAAATTACAATCAAAGCTAACTCTAAGCAGCAGCATCCCAACCTCTGTTAATTGGATTAAAAATTAAGAGATAGCAACATATAGCCCAGGAATCTAATCCACTCAACTACCACCAAACATAAAACAATTGCTATTGCAAAGAGGAGCAGATCATACCACTCCAACTCCAAGGATCTAATGAAAATGTTCTGAAAATAGGAGGGGGGAGTTTCAAGAAAATGGAGGGGGGGGGAGACATCAAGATATCCAGGAGAATGGAGTCCTGTAGAAGGGGGCAGTGCATTGTCTGAGAAATTAAATTATAGTCATTATACCTATAAATGTTCTGTTAAGTCAAGCACTTTGAATTATGAGGTCACACCAGGCAACATGTCAGGATCAGATCAAGGACATGGTTTATGCAATATGTTTCACATTGCACACTATATATTGTTTCATTTTCTTTCTTTTGGATATATAGTTTTTCAAGCACTTAAGAAATATGTCCAACAAAGCAAGTCATTTATAAGTGGAGACAAAACAATATCTTTCCTAAAACCAAAGAAATATGTCTGAAAAAGTTATGGGTTGCATGCAACAAGCCAGTTAAGTCAAAGTAGGATTGGGTAGTTTATGGTTCAGTGTATTCTGGGAAATCCAGCCACTGCTTTGCTCATTCATTCATTCATTCATTCATTCATTCATTCATTCATTAACTCATTTATTCATTCATTCTATTTTTTTACCCACCACAATTGAGGGACTCTTTGACAGGTTACGGTCATGTCATTGAAACGTCCATTCTAGAACGTATGAAATAAGTGATCATAAAAAACTACAAAATATAAAGTAAAAATCACAAAGACAACCAACCGAAGACAAAAAGAAAAGAGGGTAACATGCAAGACTCAAAACTCTATCTTAAACCATTGTATTTCAAAGTTATTTTCAATAATTAAGCGCTGATTTAATTTTAAGGGACAAAGAGCATACTCTTAGCATATTGCATGAACCAAATCATCACATTAGATTAAAATACCACACACAGAACAGCAGACTCTCTGCTAGAGAGACGTTCCCTGAGGATGGGCTCCAGGATGAGCCCAAAAGCTTGGAAAAAAAAACCTCTGGTCCCAGTGACTGACCCAGATTGGATCCTGCAAGATTCAAATATAGTTTATTTGTTGGAAGAAAGCATGTTATATGGACACAGCTAGTGTGTGTGTGTGTGTGTGTGTGTGTGTGTGTGTGTGTGTGTGTGTGTGTGTGTTTATTTGTTTGTTTTGGTGAACTTAGATTTGGTGGCATATGTGAACTCAGCCAATGAGTTTGCCTGATTAATGCCACTGTTCAAACTTTTGCACTAGTTGTCAGTTGGCTTTTTAGTGCAATTCAAGGCATTGATTGTCACCTTTAAAATCCACAGGACTCAGGACCTGGATATCTGTGGAATATCCCACAGTTTCTCCCAGCAGTTTCTGCCCATCCATTAAAATCTAGCAGGAAGGACACCCTTCAAGTCCCTTCCTTGTGGGATTGCCACAATTGGAGACCACTAATGCATACTTCCCAGCCTACGTGTCTCCTTTGGAATAGTGCCCTGCCCAGGATCTGGTCAGTATCCAAACTTACTGGCATTCAGGAAAGCTGCCAAGATCTGGTTATTCCAGGAAGCTTTTAGGATGGATAGTATGACAAGACCCCTTCCTGCACTAGAGATGATTGTTGTTATTATTTTTTCCCCCTGATGTGATAGTGTTGTCCCCACAGGGCTGCGTGCTTAGCCTCTACCTGTACTCTTTATACACATATGACTGTGTATCATCTGACCCATCCACTGCAATAATTAAGTTCGCAGATGATACGACTGTGGTGGGTCTTATTACAGGTAGGGATGAGACAGCATACAGGGCGGAGGTACAAAAACTATCCATATGGTGTAGTAACAACAACTTGCACCTGAACATCGGCAAGACGAAAGAGATGGTGCTAGACTTCCAGAGAAAAAAGGAGGAACCTGGCCCACTTTACATCGGGGAGGACTGTGTGGAGAGAGTTTCCTCCTTTAAATTTCTGGGAGTCTACCTCTGTGAAGATCTGACCTGGAAAGTTAATACAACCTAGGTGGCTAGAAAGGCCCAGCAGAGGCTTCACTTTCTCAGGGTCTTGCGGAAGAACAGGGTAGAAAAACAGCTAATGACCCTCTTTTACCGGTCTACTATAGAGAGTGTCCTCTCGTACTGTATTGTGGTTTGGTATGCTGGTCTGACAGCCGCGGATAGGAGAGTATTACAGAGGGTGGTGAGTACAGCACAAGACATTGTGGGCTGTCCCCTGACACCACTGGATGACATTGCCAGGACTCGTTGCCTTGGAAGAGTGAGGAAAATTCTCAGGGATGACTCACACCCTGGACGGTATCTCTTTACTCTCCTACCAGCCACACCAACAGGCTGAAAAACAGCTTTTATCCGTGGGCTGTTAGGCTTTTGAACGGGAAATGATCTTTATAAACTTTATGCAGAATTGACTTGGGAGGCCGGTGTGTGGTGCAATTAGTTCACATGGTGTAATAAGATGGAGGGTTTGTTGTCACTGTGAGTTGAGGGGTGGGAGCACGAAGGGAGGCTCAGCTAATCTCAATGTATACATGGTTGTACTTTGACAATAAAGGTTCATTCATTATTGGTTTGGGGATTTTGTTGTGTTTTCTTGGTTACTTATACTTTTTAATATATTATTTAAAAGCATCTTGGAGCTTTTTTCAGAACTGAGAAGCATACCAATTTAGCTCATTAATTAATCAATTAATTGAACAGGAATAAATGAGAGTTAAATGAGACTGAAACAGAATGTGCCATCGATTGATCTAACCCCCAATGCTTCAAAAGCTTCTTTCTTTGTAACAGTTGTACCTTTCACTGATTTATTCACTGACTGGTCACCCATTTGGTATGGTTGTATTTCTCTTATATATTGATTTTTGATGCCATCACTGCATACAAATTGTTTCAGTTTCCCAAGTATGCAGCATATACTCCAGCTGGAATGTGTCCTTCTGCTAGCTTTCCTCAGGAGTATCTAATCTTGCTTGTGTTTTTTTTTCTAATCATGTTGAAGATATCTTCCCAGAAAACATTACTGTCTGGATTAAAAACACATCAGGATATTGCCACCAAACAGACACTTGCAAGACAAACAATGGAAATTTATCACTGACAGATAAAGTGCTATTTAGAGCCTTGGTGGAGCAGTGGGCTAATGCCTCCTTAAGTTACACCAGCTGCCTGCAATTAGTGCAGGTTCACATCCCACCAGGCTCAAGGTTGACTCAGCCTTCCATCCTTCCGAGGTAGTTAAAATGAGGACCCAGATTGTTGGGGGCAATTAAGCTGACTTTGTAATAATGCCGCTTGGGGGTGTGTGAAAGCCCTAATAAGCAGGCATATACATAGAATGAAGGCTACTGCTAAGCTTGTAAGCCGCCCTGAGTCTTCAGAGAAGGGCGGGATATAAATGGAATTAAAATAAAAAATAAATAAAAATATTATTGCTCAAGTGTTCTGTACCAGCCTACTACCGGCCCTGCAGATAAGGCAGGGACAACCCCTTTACAAGAAGGCAAGAGGCTGGAACTAAGCCTGCCAACTTTATGGACACAAAAGCAAACAGAGCAAAACAAGACACGAACCATGAAACAGGAGCTATTCAAACGGTTGCCTTCAGCAAACCAGCCCTCCTACACATTCCCCTTTTCAACAGTTCAGGGCGTGGCTTCTCTCTGCCTCCTTCTGAGGTGCCCCATTGCCTTCCTCTGTTTAATCCTGATTGACTGCCTCCTGCATCGGGCGTCCTTGAACAGGGCCAGCTGTGGGTCATCTTCATCCACGCTGTCAGGCTCACACAGCTGGGTCTGCGTCGTAACCAGATGGGAGGGGCCTGGCTGAGGGCTCTGCGGAGCCTCATCAGCAAGCTCTCCAACACCCTCAGCAAGCTCTCCAACACCCTCCTCCTCCTCCTCTGAATCGTCCGACCCAACTGCCGAACCCACAGGCTGAGCCTGAATCACAACACCTAGCTATAAAAACCTGAGAATGAGAAATGATGGCAGAAACATGGCTTTAGTTAGCAGGGCCAATTTAAAATAGCAAAACACTCCTTGGCAATTAGCCAGCGTGGGGGGGGGAGAGCTTTTCACTTGGACTAACTGTGGGGAGAAAGGCCTCTGCAGGCACAATTCAAGCACTGACCCTTTTTATTGGCACAAATTACAAAGGGGGAAGTTTTCTATTACCCCAGTTCCATCCAGAAGCAGTTTGGTCCAGTGCTTTATGGCACTAGTCTAGAAATTGGGAGAGTGTGCATTCTAGACCTGCCATAGGCAGGAAAGCAGACTGGATGACCTTGAACCAATCACCAGGGGACTATAAGTTCTAGTCCCGCCTTAGGCATGAAAGTGGGCTGTGTAACTTTGGGCCAGTCACTCTCTCTCAGCTCAACCCAGCTCACAAAGTTGTGTTGTGGGGAAAATAGGAGGAAGGAATATTGTGTATGTTCACCACCTTGAAGTACTTATAAAGTAATAAATGTAGAATAAAAATATAATAAATAAATAATAAATAAATCTACTATTTTGATGCTCTTGACTGTACCCTGACATCTGCCCCTAACAGGCAAAATAGACTGTGGGAGAATACTCCCAGAGAAAGAAATATTTTGAGAAAATTAAAAGGCAGAATATTATATTTCCCCAAAGGATCTTAAAGGCAGAAAAGCAGGTCCAGATTTCTTAATAGCCACAGGCTCTGTAGAAATGCAGATCTGGTGATTCATTCAGGAAGACTAGAGCCAGGAAGCTTGGAGCTGATGAGATTAGAAAGACAAAGACCCTTAAAATCTACATTCCCCACCCAAACTCTAAAAACATGACCTTTAGGACATAATAGGATTAACCCACCACCATCAGAATCCCAAAAGAACGTGCTCAAAAGCTCAGGTCAAAGTTCATGCCACATGGTCAGCGGCTCCAGAGCCACATGTCTTGTGGTTCTGCTCTTCAATAAACGACAACCTTCTTTCTAAAAGTCTCCATTTCGTTTATTCCCAGTTTGGACTGGACCCTGATAAAGATTTTTCTTTCAACAGTATTAAACAACAGTATTTAAAAAACTAACACATTTATTATTGTATAAGCTTTCGTGGGGGCCAAAATTATTCATCTTCTAAAAGACTCCTAGTTGGTCTGCAAGAGAATAGCATGCTCATCCACTGGAAGGCATTAAAGGGTATGCAGATTATGTTAGAAGGGAAAGCATATATCAACCCTGTACAGATGTGTACTCATCTCCCTAGGAAGTGCTGTGGTTCTCCTATGCCACGGGTGGCTGCTTTTGAATTATGACTGTCAGTACCCAATTTTCTAGATATTGGCTGCCCAACTAAGGGTAACTAAATAAAATGAAGAAGGTAAGCAGGTCATGGCAAATGATAAATCAGGGCAGCTCTATCCATATGCACACCCCAGATTTGTGTTTACAACAAGAAAAAGATAAATAACAGTTGGACAGAGACAGAAAGACAGCCAATTTGGTCTAGTGGTTAAAGCACTAAACTAAGTTCTAGTCCCGCCTTAAGCACAAAGGCAACTGGGTGACTTTAGGTCAGTCACTACAAAACAAGCAATGGCAAAACACTTCTAAATATCTTGCAGGACAATTGCAGGGGTTAATCTAGGCAGTCAGCTGGAGTCAAAAAAGTACTCAAAGGCACCAAAAACAAATAGACAGAAAAGATACTTTCTCTAGATTGCACGGAATAAGCAAAGGTTACACACGAGACACCCATAACATCATATTAAAATTTCATCCTTTCCCATTTGTTGACCTGAAACTGTCAATATAAAATATTAATAATTGAAGATTTCATAGTTTTAATTAGAAAACTAAAACAAATCAGCTAAGAATGACAAGAATATCATTTAAGAAAGAGTGTGATGCCATATTCCTTTATTCTGAGACACACTGTCAAACCTACCATTATTAAACTGCTTTTTAAGTGCTCTGTATCTCACAGTACCTGTGGAAAAATGTCATTCATGCAAAATGCTAGGTGCAACTTTGTGGTTAAAGCCCTGTCCCTGTGCATACAAAATGAACAAGGTTTCATAAAAGTTTTGACAAGCTCCCTTGGAGACCCTTGTTTGCATCTCCCTTTCCCATTCGCCCACATCCTGAAATGGAAGGAGAAGGGGCAATAAAGATTTCCTGCTCCTCAAACACCATCAGGCTCTGCAAAACTGCTTTCCTTCCCTTTACAACACAGTGTTATTTCCCCATTTTCTATAAGCAGGGCTTTTAATGGAAGAAAGAAGACAAATAGATGGCTCTCTTTGTGAAAAGCCTTTTCTCCATTATCTCAGTGGCCTCTTCCGGAAGCAGCTTCCCATTGCAGACAAAGTCCTTTTTGCATATACTGCCAATGACTTCTCATTAAGCCTTTTTTATTATTAAGAAGAAAGCAAAGTAAAACTGCTTTGCTTTTTCCTTTGGAGAAAACCTCTTCTGCACATATTCACCTTGCGAAATACAGTAATGATTGTTCACAGTAGATGTCAGGTTCCTTCCAGAAGGACCCTGGTTGCATCTTTTTAAACATTTATCTCTTGCTCTCCCATCTAGTGCAGTTTTTTTCAGTCTCTTCCGTTTTTTGCTATAGAAATACATGTGGCCTTGGAGCTTCTATTGGCACACCTTGCACACCTGAACTCCTCCTTCTGTTTGTTTCATTATTTTCTGTACATTATCCCCCTAGCTATGACACATATCCTGGTTTGCACTTTTTATACAGGGACCCCATGATGTTGTCTTCGTCCAACCCCCACCTTACCACTGAGATTATTCAAAGTTGTATTTAGCTGTCACAGTTTTAAAGAAACATTGTACCTCTTCTTCCAACTATGAATAAAATAGCAATATTTTGCTATTGTTAGTAAAACAGAAGGGAAAAAATGATTTTCCATTGCCATGAAAACATAATAGCAGTGGCCATTCGGGTGCCAGAATCAAAGCACAAACTCAAAGAAAAGTTTGCACTGAGCCATGGTTATGCAGTGGTTAGAATGCAGTATTGCAGGCTAACTCTGCCCACTGCCAGGAATTTGATCCTGTCAGGATTCAAGATTGACTCAGCCTTCCATCCTTCCAAGGTCGGTAAAATGAGGACCCGATTGTTGGGGACAATATGCTGATTCTGCAAAGTGCTTAGAGGGGGCTGTAAAGCACTATGAAGCAGTATATAAGTGCTATTGCTATGCTTAATCAGAGTTGTGGCTGATGAAGCACTCGCGGGCTGGGATCTGCCCAAATCTGATTGGCCACTTTAGTCTGTTGAAGGCATTCCCTCTCTTCTCTGGCCTCTGGCCACTGGTCACTGGCCTCCATGGCTATTTTGACTTCAGCTGCAAAAGAGATTGAACACTTGGCTTCCACAGAAATATCTGTGCACCTGATCAATGCCTTCTGAAACCTTTCTCCAATCTTGTGTAGGTTTCTTATTTATGTGGGTTTAGCATTCTTCTGAAAGCCTGCTGAAGTTGTTAAAGCACTGGCTTCAGAAAGGAGTAATTGTGCACTGCACAGAAGGTCGATTTAAATCAGGAAAAAGAGCCTCATTCTGCCCGCTTTCACTGGTTCTGTAAGCAATTAGTACAATTTTTTTTGCAGCTTTTACCAACAAGCAGGCTTGTAAGGTCACACTTTTTATTGTTTTTATTATATTGAAGGAGGAGGGACAACAGTATTTTGATAACATAATCACAACAAACATCTTGACTTTTTGACTTTGCAATAGGATGCCCCTGGCCATTGCAGGCAAGAATGCAATCTTGGCACTACTAGAACCGGAGCCTTCATTAAGGTAATTGAGGGTGAAAGTTTTAACCTTTATCCTGCTTATGATCTCTGGGGCAGCCAAAATAGCTGTTCCACACTTTTTTCCTGAACATGCTAGAACAGTATTTCTCAGACCTGCAACTTTAAGACATGTGGACTTCAACTCCCAGAACTGTGCTGGCTGGGGAATTCTGGGAGTTGAAGTCCACATACCTTAAAGTTACCAAGTTTGAGAAACACTATACTACAATCATGGAGCAAGAAGAGAAATAATTTGTTCATTGATACTTGGGTGTAAGTGTGAAACAAAATAAATGAGTGAAAAGAAGTCCCTGCCCAATTTTTCTTTGAGATGATCAATTATCAACACCAAATAAGCCTTGCTCACTTTCCCTATTGAAACATGGCTCTTGTTTGCAAAAAGATTGCTTGCTCCTAATTTACACAATCAATACTTTATATAAGCCCATTTTTTATATTCTTTCCGTCAGCCATATTTATTTGAAAATGGTTGTCTACCTCCCATGGAGGAAGGGGGGAATGGCTGAGAATGTCATTTTCACAAAAGAATGGAAAACCAAGTCCATTCCAACGTTTCCTCAATACTACCAAAAAGCTTTTAGCAGCCAAACAAAGCAAACATAACACTGTGTCCTACACAAAATGCTTTTAAGGTTAGGCGCAGCGCTGGATGGGGCTTTGACTCAAATAAGCATACAGAATTGTAGCCTGATGCCTTCATTCATTCTGTGGTCAGCAGGGCAGGCTCCATGCTGGGTGATTATAGGCTGTCAAGTATTAAGAGCTTTGCCAAGCTAGGAATCAAAGGCAAATTGCAGAGGAAAGAAGAGGACAACATCTATTCCCCCAGACTTTTGTTTGCTAACCTGTCATTTATTAACTGAGTATACTTTTTCCAGTATTGGAAAGGATGTCTCTGTATTGGCATGGCATATTGTATCTGGGCTACATAAATCTGGTGACCAATAGATGGCAACAAAATGATACAGCTTTCTGGATCTCTTTACTGCCCTCTATTGGTCATTCATACTTTGGCCACCTAATGAGAAGGAAGGACTCACTGGAGAAGAGCCTAATGCTGGGAAAGATTGAGGGCAAGCGAAGAAGGGGACGACAGAGAATGAAGTGGCTGGATGGAGTCACTGAAGCAGTAGGCGTGAGCTTCAATGGACTCCAGAAGATGGTACAGGACAGGAAGGCCTGGAGGAACATTGTCCATAGGGTCGCGATGGGTCGGACACGACTTCGCAACTAACAACAACAAAATTGGTCATTCAAGTTCTCATTTTTGGTAGGCTTCATTCTGGCCATTGTATATCCAGTGCAGGATGAAGGCCTCTTCTGCATATTTCCAACCAATACGGTCCTGAGCTTTCCTTTGCCAGCTGGGCCTGCAATACTTGCTGATGTCATTGAGCCATCTCGTTTTAGGCCTCTTTAGTGGACACTTTTTATCAAGTGGAATCCATTCTATGACTGCCTTAGGCCACCTGCCATCGGTTTTCTTGCAGTGTGACTAACCCATTTCCATTTCAATACTTTTACTCTTTTGAGGGCATCATATATTTTTGTTTGTTCTCTAATCCATGTGCGGGTCTTTGGTAGGCGTATCATTGATAATATATTTATGTTCATGTCTCTTCAAACTCCATGTTTTTTTCCTCAGAAACCTTTCTTTTAGATCCTTCTTTCAAATCTTCCACAGTCCCTCAACAAAAGGGTAGGGCAATTTTCTCCAATTTGTATTGTCCAAGAAGTTGTAGATCCAATATATTTAGAGGTACATGATTGAAAAAGGCTGAGACGGTGAAAAAAGGTGATTATGAGACTGTGTTGTTACCCAGTAAAGCAGGGGTGTCAAACTCAATTTCATTGAGGGCCACATCAGCATTGCAGTTGCCCTCAAGGGGCCGGGTGGCTGTGGCCTGGGTGGGCGTGGCCTACTGGGTGGGCATGGCTAGAGTGCATATGGCCTACTGGGTGGGCATGGCCAGATCTACATCGTTCGCATCAAGGGTGCCTGTGGGGGCCTGGGCAGGAGTGGGACAGATCTGGGGGTCTCTGGCAGAAGGAGGGTCTCTGGGCCAGGGCCAAGGCAGCAGGGGCCGTTCCCTCACTGTTTCCAGGATGGCTTCGCGGGCCACATGAAACCACTTCGCGGGCCAGATCCGGCCCCCGGGCCTTGTGTTTGACATGTCTGCAGTAAAGGCTCTACTTTAGATCTCACCTGTGACATCAATAGTAGTTGATTACTCAAACATTCAGAAACTGTGTATGTAGGAGGACAGTGACAATGGCCAGGAATAAGTCACCTTCCAGGGCTCACTTAAAGAAGCAGTAAAAATGGCGGTTGAGCATAAAATGCTTTGAAAGCAAAGTAATATGGATTAGAATGAGGAAGAAGACTTAAAAGCAATAACCATGGGAAGCAAGAGGCAGATAACATTTAGGGAGAAAAAACACACTAACCTTTATTCTGGAATAGTCTTTCTTTCCACAATAAACCTCTTTTTTCAATCCCATCTTCGATTACGTCATTATTTCTGACCCTGTGGATTCAGTTTGATTTGTATTAACCTATATAAGAGGGTTGCCCCTGTTTTTTTCAGATTTGTTATTGTGGCCTCCAGTACTAAAATAAATGCAATTTGTGCTTCAAAAGGATGGGCTTTGCTGGTTTCCACCGCTAATGAAATCTAGTGGGGAAATTTCTCTTACATACACTTTGCACATTCAATCTCTGGGGCTTTCATTTAAAAAGTATCAGGCATGGGTCAAGTTTCCCAGATAAGGGTAGGGTGGTTAGATGAAAAATAAATCCCACATTTTCTTTCTGTTTGGAAAAAAGGAAGAATTGACAGGTCAATGTAGAGTTGTAACCAGGTAAATTGGAGTACATGAGTTTTCATTCATTTAAGGCAGGGGAACCTTTGGCTGGCAAACCTCATGCAGCCTGCTGTGCTCGCTCCCGTGAGTCTCTTCCCCATCTCTCGGTTACAACCCTGTGATCTGTTCCAATAGTTACCACTAAATTGCAATGTTAATATAACAAGAAGGGGCTATTATTAAATGCACAATGAGGCTAATCTTGTTAACTGTATTTAATTAATTTAATGTAAAGTAATTCAGATTCAAATTATGCACCTCTGCTGTACATAAGAGCCTTGGTGGAGCAGTGGGCTAATGCCTCCTTAAGTAACACCAGCTGCCTGCAATTAGTGCAGGTTCGCATCCCACCAGGCTCAAGGTTGACTCAGCCTTCCACCCTTCCGAGGTAGGTAAAATGAGGACCCAGATTGTTGGGGGAAATTAAGCTGACTTTGTAATAATGTCGCTGGGGGGGGGGGTTGAAAGCCCTAATAAGCAGGCATATACATAGAATGAAGGCTACTGCTAAGCTTGTAAGCCGCCCTGAGTCTTCGGAGAAGGGCGGGATATAAATGGAATTAAAATAAAAATAAAAAAATTGGCCAGAATGCAATTTAAACAAGTGGCTCTGCTATCCTCATTTGTAGTTCGGGCCTTAGGACCCAATCTTAAACACCAGCCTTCCCTCGACCTGTCATCTTCTAGAACTGCTAGAACTACAACCCCCAGCATGTCCAAGGTGCATGCTAAGGTTGTGACTGGGAATTGCAGGTTCATCCTACCTGGATGGTCCCAGGTTGGAGTAATGCCATTGTCTGTGTTTACTCAGAAAAAAGTCCCACTAAATCCAGTGGGATATACAGTAGATGATGATGATAATGATGATGATGATGATATATCCAATCATTCGTGTTCAATTCTTGCTAATTCTATGGGCCAGGTCTCTTCACATCTTCCAATCTTGCACTGCTACTTTGAGTTTTTCTATGCTTTGGCTGGTGTCAGCTTTGATGGTGTCCAGCCCACATGTTCTCTGGTAGCCTGGTTTCCTTTTAGCACTAACTCCTTCCAACATAACTGCTTTCTCCAGTGAACTGCTCTGCATGACATGGCCAAAGTAAGTGAGAAACAGTTTTGTGATTTTACCTTCTGGTGACATATCTGGTGTTATGCATTCCATACAGTACATACATTTAAGAAAATATTCTGACTAAGAAATTCTGGGAGCATATATCTGGTCTAAAACTACTACTGAATGATTAAAAGGAAAGAGCAGCATCCATCAGTCACCAGGTAAAGCTGTAGATTTGTTTCCTCCAATCCTCTCAATCAACCACTGCACCTCTTTATGTTGGAAGCAATGAAAACAGAGCTTTTGAGTGGATTATAGAAGATTGGTTAAGGAAGTTGTGGAACAACAAGCATTCCAAGGAAGTTGGCAGGAAACGTGGCATTGAGCAAATAAAGAGACAGGTACAGGGGCGGGGGTAACGGACCTCCCAAAAGTTGGGCTTGACTAAGACACTGAGTGACACCTTGAAAGTCCTATTCACTCAGGATCTTCTTGAGTTTCCTAGTAGCCAGGACATGAAATTCCAGTAGTGATGCCCTTAACAAGATTGGGGAAAGGAGTGGGCCTCACTGGAATCCCTTTATTATTTCAGATGTGCTAGAAACCTTATGCTGGCTGCTTTTTATGGACAGAACATGTTCAAGAGAAAAGGGATGGCTTTTCTCTCAGTCTGAATTAGCCTTCTCACCCAATGCCATCCTTATGTGTTGAACATTCATACCCATAATGCTACAGTGCACATGGTTACATGCAGAGGGATACTATGGGAGTGAAGCACAACATATCATCTAGCAAGTACTAGAATAGGTCATCATATGCACACAAATCTCTCATAGACACACTTTTTTATCCCATTTCATATGCTAGTCCAGTTTGTGAACTTTCTAGGGCAAAATAAAAGAAAAGAGAAAGAATGATGGCAGGGAGTATGGATTAGACGTTTTATAGGACCACCTGTGGAGATTCCCTTTCTTGAGTGATATTCTACAGAGCTAAAGAATTAGATTGTACTAAGCTTTCAGAGTAGCTGTCCAGAGTCTGTGTCTCTTGAGATTTTATCAAGTCAATAGCAAACTATTACAGTCACGTTTTCAGTAGGAACTGCAATGACTAATAATTTATTTCTCTTGTGCTGTCTCAGGTTTCAACTCCAAAGGCTCTAAGATTGCAGTTTGAAAGACTGAAAGCAACGTAAAAGACTTGAGCTTAAAATATGCCTCTTCATATTTATTTTGACCACCTTAGCAACAGCAAAAGCCCTTAGACTTATATACCGCTTTACAGTGCTTTACAGCCTTCTCTAAGCAGTTTACAGAGTCAGCATATGAGGATCCAACAATCTGGATACTCATTTTTACAAACCTTGAAAGAATGGAAGGCTGAATTGACCCTGAGCAGGTGAGGCTCGAACCCCTGGCAGTCAACAGAATTAGCCTGCAATACTGCATTCTTCCCAGTTGCAATGTATGGCAGTGAAAGTTGGACTATAAAACAGGCTGAGCGCCAAAGAATTGAAGCCTTTGAACTATGGTGCTGGAGAAGACTCCTGCGAGTCCCTTGGACTGCAAGGCGATCAAACCGGTCAGTCCTAGAGGAGATCAACCCTGACTGCTCTTTAGAAGGCCAGATCCTGAAGCTAAAACTCAAATACTTTGGCCACCTAATGAGAAGGAAGGACTCACTGGAGAAGAGCCTAATGCTGGGAAAGGTTGAGGGCAAGAGAAGAAGGGGATGACAGAGAATGAGGTGGCTGGATGGAGTCACTGAAGCAGTAGGCGTGAGCTTAAATGGACTCCAGCAGATGGTAGAGGACAGGAAGGCCTGGAGGAACGTTGTCCATAGGGTCACGATGGGTTGGACACAACTTCGCAGCTAACAACAAGAACAACAACTGGATTCTAACCACATTGCCACCACACCTCTTAACTGGGGTGAAATGAAAAGAGATTGGACCAGGAAGGAGCAATTATGGCCCCTTGATGACTTGTGGACTTCAATTTCCAGAATTCATGAGCCAGCCATTCTGATTCAGAAATTCTAGGAGTTGAAGTCCACAGTTCATTAAGGAGCCATGGGTTGGTCTACAGTAGATGATATTCAAGATCCCTTCCAACAACAACTAGCAGCTTTTCAAATTAGCCTGACCATTCGCTAGTTTGAAAGCCTAAGAGATTCTTACTTATTAGAGGAAAATAAATTGGGAACAAATAAATTATTCTAAAAACCACTGTATTCTTGGATGTGAATACCTTCTGGACCTTTGATCACTGTCTTAACCGATATAGGGAAAATGCAGAATATAATTATCCAGGGATTGATTTTTTCCCCATACCATCTACTAGTTTTTTAATTAAAAAAACAGGATTGGATACTTACTGTCGCTGCAGTGTATCATGTGATGGCTGATACAATCCTACTTAAGAATTTGGATAGAATCAGAGTTCAGACATGACATCAAGAACCAGAATTCTCCATGGTGCCACCAAAATGGCAAATGATGCTTTAACATTTGTTCCTAATATAAAAGAAATCTTCTAAGCCTCCTGGTTGTGGGTAATATATTTCTTATAAGGTCTCGCTAACCTTAAATGCTTCCAGTTTAGATTTTCTAGCAGACTGGCTATTAAAGTGGTATTGGCTTCCTTAATAGAGAATCATTCTTGGAAATCTGCTTTGCTGTTTAGCATATTTATAATCCTTTACAGATAATCTAAATATTTCATTACCAATATGCAACTTCGCAGGCTGCAGGAAGAAGCAGCCGCTGTATTAAGCTGTAGGCCAATCAAGTCAGTTATTCCAATTTCTTTCACCATTTCTACACTCTTTAAACAATATATTTTGCAGTAACTCATCGCCCACCCCCACCCCAAAAAAAATGTGAGGAAGAGCAGAAGGTACTTTCAATAAACTCTTTTTTGAGCATGTTCACCTATGTGTACTTATTTTTAACTAAATGCCATCTGTTGGCATTTATGCCAATAAATTCTGCAGGGCAGCAGAGGCTACCTTGCTGCCAGTTTTAGGAGGTTATCTAAGGAAGTGGAACAGCTTACACTTCTGTCAGAATCCCAAGATAAGCAACAATCTTTTGTGCTTCGATTTGCCTGAAGTAGCAATAGCAGTATATAAGCATGTAGACGTATATACTGCTCCATAGTGCTTTACAGCAGTCTCTAAGCACTTTAGGTTCCGTATAGTATCAAGCTTGTGAACTCTCAACTTTCCTCTTTCCGCTATATATATATATATATACATACAGGTGAAACTCGAAAAATTAGAATATCGTGCAAAAGTTCATTTATTTCAGTAATGCAACTTAAAAGGGGAAACTAATATATGAGATAGACTCATTACATGCAAAGCAAGATAGTTCAAGCCATGATTTGTCATAATTGTGATGATTATGGCTTACAGCTCATGAAAACCCCAAATCCACAATCTCAGTAAATTAGAATATTGTGAAAAGGTGCAATATTCTAGGCTCAAAGTGTCCCACTCTAATCAGCTAATTAAGCCATAACACCTGCAAAGGGCTCCTGAGCCTTTAAATGGTCTCTCAGTCTGGTTCAGTAGGAATCACAATCATGGGGAAGACTACTAACCTGACAGTTGTGCAGAAAACCATCATTGACACCCTCCATAAGGAGGGAAAGCCTCAAAAGGTAATTGCAAAAGAAGTTGGATGTTCCCAAAGCACATTAATAGAAAGTTATGTGGAAGGGAAAAGTGTGAAAGAAAAAGGTGCACAAGCAGCAGGGATGACCGCAGCCTGGAGAGGATTGTCAGGAAAAGGCCATTCAAAAGTGTTGGGGACTTTCACAAGGAGTGGACTGAGGCTAGAGTCAGTGCATCAAGAGCCACCACACACAGACGAATCCTGGACATGGGCTTCAAATGTCGTATTCCTCTTGTCAAGCCACTCCTGAACAACAAACAACGTCAGAAGCGTCTTACCTGGGCTAAAGAAAAACAGACCTGGTCTGTTGCTCAATGGTCCAAAGTCCTCTTTTCTGATGAGAGCAACTTTTGCATCTCATTTGGAAACCAAGGACTCAGAGTCTGGAGGAAGAATGGAGAGGCACACACTGCAAGATGCTTGAAGTCCAGTGTGAAGTTTCCACAGTCTGTGTTGATTTGGGGAGCCATGTCATCTGCTGGTGTTGATCCACTGTGCTTCATTAAATCCAGGGTCAATGCAGCCATCTACCAGGAGATTTTGGAGCACTTCATGCTTCCTTCCACAGACGAGCTTTATGGGGATGCTGACTTCATTTTCCAGCAGGACTTGGCACCTGCCCACACTGCCAAAAGCACCAAAACCTGGTTCAATGACCGTGGGATTACTGTGCTTGATTGGCCAGCAAACTCGCCTGACCTGAACCCCATAGAGAATCTATGGTGCATTGCCATGAGAAAGATGAGAGACATGAGACCGAACAATGCAGAAGAGCTGAAGGCCGCTATTGAAGCATCCTGGTCTTCCATAACACCTCAGCAGTGCCACAGGCTGATAGCTTCCATGCCACGCCGCATTGAGGCAGTAATTGCTGCAAAAGGTGCCCAAACCAAGTACTGAGTACATATGCATGCTTATACTTTTCAGAGGTCCCATATTGTTCTATGTTCACTCCTTGTTTTATTGATTGCATGTAATATTTTAATTTTCTCAGATTGTGGATTTGGGGTTTTCATGAGCTGTACACCATAATCATCACAATTGATTGCATTACTGAAATAAATGAATTTTTGCACGATATTCTAATTTTTCGAGTTTCACCTGTATATATACATACATACATACACACACATACACACACAGAAATATATATATATATATATATATATATATATATATATATATATATATATATATATATATATATATATATATATATATATATATATATATATATATATATATTGTGTGTGTGTATCTGTATTATGTATAAGTATGGTAGATATATAATTTTTTTAAGAGCAGAGAAACTTTTTCATTTTTAATGTATGCCAGTGTGCTCACAGTAAAAAATGACAATGAAGGTTATCTTATCTATCTATCGTATCTTTACAATGTCAGCATTGACCCAGCAACCTGGATCCTCATTTTACTGACCTTAGAAGGATGGAAGGCTGAGTCAATCTTGAGCCCCATCAAGATCAAACTCCAGGCTGTGGGCAGAGTCTGCCTGCAATATTGCATTCTAACCACTGTGCAAGTATGGGTATGCATGGCTATGTTTCTGTTGCAATCCAAAGAGAACCTTCAGAGAAATCCTGCAATGGATGGAGCTAAAATTTTAAATCATTCTTCAGAGGCCTTCAATTTCAGGCAATCCTCCCCAAGGAGCATTTCTCTTATCTTGGGGAGCTATGAGGAAAAATGAATGCTTCTGCAAAGCTAAAGAGAAACATTCCTTCCTTAACCCCTTTTAGAGCATCCAGGGAAGAAAAAAAAACCTCAAACATTTCATTTCTGTGTGATTCTAATAATCTGTGAAGTTAAAAAATAACTATAGAGTTAGAATTTACTATAAGCATAAAATAAAAATACTGTTTAATTTCTATAGTTTGCCATTCTCTAACTGGGATAAACAAAGTTTATAGCCTTCCACTGTAAGCCATTGTCAGGATGTATTGCTGCTGTAATTGCCAAATAGCACACTAGCTAGGGAATTCTGGGAACTGAAGTCTTAGCATTCTAGGGCAGCATAAAGCCTGGGAAAAAGTTTTCCATCACATTAAGAAGTCCCCACATTACAGTTAATGTGAACCTTAAAATAGGAGCACTATAAGCCGAAGACTACCTGTAGTGCCTCACCATTCATTAATACATTCCTGTTTCTGTAATGATGTTCCACTTATAAAATATGAAAGCATTTATGGGTATGTAGAAAGGGTTCAAATATTTTTATTCTGAGAAATTCTCTCATTCTAAACTTACTCATTAGTAAACTGTCTTATATTTTCCCTCTTCACCGTATCACTAACCGGCTCTTTCTTTTTCAGTCATAATAACATGGAAAAGACTATTCAAATTCATTACACAAAAATGATCTTGTATTCCTCAAAACTGTCTGCCCAGTGTCCTCCTCAAAACAGATCAGGATGATGGAAATAATTGTTCTCTATTTCTGACACAATTAGAAGCTGTTCTTAGAAGTGACTATACAATGATGACAAGAGTATTCAAATTCCCTCAGTGTTTTTTTTAAATCATAAAAAAATCAAATCCATTGATAAAAATAAAAAGCAGCCTAAGAAATGATAACACGGATATGGTTTTCTTTTCCCCTTTATTTGTTATATTTCTGGATCTAAGTACTCAACCCCCCAACTATTCATGCAAATAATGGCTTTCTCTTCCAAGGAAATGGGGCTGTTTGTGGTACAGAATTAAGCAGATGATTGCATTACATTCTAGGGATTGTGCCAAATAAAATCTCAACAAGTAGCAATTAAAGAAGTTAGCACTGGCAGATCTGAAATTATAGGAAAGAGAAGATTAACTGAGTTCAGTCTTCCCCTTTTGACTATCTCAATTCAAATGATATGAATAATCAGCATAGATATAATGTTCAAAAATAGGTTGCTAAATTAATTGTCAGGACCCACCCCAAACCACGTCTTAGGAAGACAAAATTCTTGGAGTCAAATCTATTACAAAAAGAATCTTTACTATGACATGCTTGGTTGTAGGAAACGAGACAGGACTTAATATTATCCCACGAAGTAAACCCTTATAAAGAGTTCCCGGTTTAACCCCCCTTAACCCCATTTGGTCAGTCCCCCATCCTTTCTCTCGTATCATCCATCTCGTGGGAAAAAGGAACTTAGGACCCTTCATGTTTATTGCTCTCTTCCGTGACACAAGCCAGATGCTAGCCCCCGCTTTTGTTTCCCCAGTTCAAAAGGCTTCTCCTTTCCTTTGAAATGCCTAATACCAGTTCAATACACATCTATTCTCTTCTCTTCGGGAGATGGCAGAATCCATGGAATAATGTTTCAAACATTCCATTTATGAATATGATATAAATGGATTCTGACATTAATGTTTAAAAACAGCCATTTTTAAAGGGGAGAAGAAATCAAGGTAATAAGACAGGGAGTCTGGAAAACACATGAAGAACAGTAGAAAATACTTACAGCGTGTTCCAGATCAATTTTCTTTCAAGCAGGAAAACTTGGGGAGAGGGGGCATAACTTGAAACGATCAAACAGTGGTTTAGACATTCAGCCAAACAATATCTGGCATGTGGTGGGTCATCCAGAGTGAAAGCTAGACTATTTGCATCCTCTTCTCAGGTGCTTGATGCAACTTATCAATTTCATTTATTTATTTAGAAAGTTGCATAATTACTCATCTTAAATATATAACTCTGGCCAGTACATTCAAAATCAATATAAAAAGCAAATAACCAATTAAAATAATCCAGTTTGGGGAAAAATAAATAACTGTGGCACTACATAACAATTTCCTAAAAATGCACACATGTTAGGCTGCCATAGCATCCTGGCCCTACTGCACAGAGGAAATGCCAAAAGACCCAGAGGGATGGGGTTATCTGAATCTCTGGGGCGAGACAATTCCATAGAGTAGGCACTGCAAGATGGCTGTTGGATAGAGAGGACCTGGAGCACACCCACTCTTTCAGTTCTGATGGAGTGGGTAGAAACTCTCACAGACAGTACCAGAAGTAAAAAACAAAAAAAAACAAAAAACCAGACATTAGCTTTCAATGCTTGAACAATTTGGAGAAAAAGTATTTTTCCTATACTTCTCACATATGCCCCTCCAAACCAAAGAACAAGGACAGAAGAGACTCTTTTACCCAGTGCTTTTTTTGTAAAAGAAAAAGGTGCCGGAACTCACACATGTTATACAACCCGCCTTGCCTACCCTACAAGGTTTCATCCAAAAAAGGTGCCGGAACTCCGTTCTGAGCGTTCTATGACAAAAAAAGCCCTGCTCTTACCTACCTTAGGTTGGCTTAAGAAGCTTCACTGGAACCTGGCTGAAAAAAAATCCTTCTCATTCAATTCCTCTTCTGAATTCCCCTTTGCTTCCTGAAGCTTTAAATCCCTGGGATTCTTACTTTATTCTCTTCGACCCTTTCTCATTCTCTCAATCATGTCCTTGTGACCTCTGTCTGACCTTGCTGGCTATTACAAGAAAACAAAAGGAAAGAAAAGATGTTGCAGTGAAGGAAAGCAAAATTGTACAGCAGAGGCGTCCAACCTTGGTAACTTTAAGACTTGTGGACTTCAACCTCAGTGCTTTACAAAGAGTTGACTTCAATTCCCAAAATTCCGCAGCCAGCATGCAAAATACATTCTCTTCATTGGTCGGGAAAGAAACTATATTGAAGATACTGATCTATTTCCTCCCTCCTAAGACAAAAGTATCTCCTATGGGAATATACCTGAATTTCTCAACCTTGGCAGCTTGCAGATGTGTGGATTTCAGCTCCCAGAATTTCCCAGGCAGCATGCTGGCTAAAGAATTCTGGGAGTTGAAGTCCAAACATCTTCAAGTTGTCAAGGTGGAGAAACACTGGATACTTTCACTATTCAAGGTTGAACTGCTCATCCAATCTTGTCTGAGTTGGGAAGAGGAATAACAATAGCGTTTACATATCATTTTACTGTGTCAGCTGAAACAAGAGAAATTGACTATATTACAGTATAAGAAAGATCTAGAAAAAGCTGTTTAAAATTAAGGCCTGGATGCAAGCTATGACCAGTATTTGATGCTCATGGGGGAACCAAGGGTGTTTGCAGAAAGTGCTCGAAAGTCTACATCCACATACAAAACGGACAAAGCTTCAAGTCTCCATCATGCTGCCATCTTGATATTATC
This sequence comes from Vipera berus, assembly GCF_964194415.1. NCBI lineage: Eukaryota > Metazoa > Chordata > Lepidosauria > Squamata > Viperidae > Vipera > Vipera berus. Next base: position 341,862,038 of record NC_138202.1, read on the forward strand.
TGTTTTTATAGAATATTTTGTTTTATTTTGGTTTTTTTGATCTGCCCAGAGCCCATTGAAATTGGATAGCTATACTAAATTTAAATACTATTTTTTAAACTGACACTCTGGTGAAACAGTGGTGTTACTAGGACATTCATATATCTAAATAAACTGCAAGTAAACAAATACATTTTGTGTGTTTGCAATGTTTTGCTATTGTTACTGAAACAGAAATAAAAACAGAATGGAAAGAATGATTTTCCATTGCTATAAAAACATTCAGATGGCAAAATCAAAGAAGGAACTCTTAGGAAACTTTGCATCAGGCTTTTATGTAGTATCCTCTGTGGCTGTTTTACAATAGACCTACCCTGGTAAGCATTGCTTCTTCTGAAAGAGAAAACTCCAAACCCACCTCTGACTTGGGGAACTCTGACTCTTACTTTGACATCCTATTAATAATTACAAGTTTTCACACTGGGTTTGCTTTTTAAAAAGAAAAAGAAAAAAGAAAAATCCATTTCAGTCCATTTGTTAGCTGGCATGGTAAGGTACTCACCTCTGAAAGAAAGACACATACACACAGAAAACAAAGCTTGCCTGGTTAACTGGGGAAAGTTTGCTATTGCTGCTCTTTGAAAGTTTGTTCCAATCTAAAAAGCCTGTCCTTTACAGCCAACCAATTTACTGGGCAAGCTAGAGATCCATCTGCTGGCCACACATGGATAATTCAGCTGCTTGTCCCTTCCTCCTATAAGAGTTGGCAGATTGTTTTAATTCAGCTAAATCTCCCTTCCCCTAGGAAGGATTTTTTTTTCTGGATTTGAACTGCAAATCCAGCTCTTTCTTCTAAGCCTCCCCCTGCCTTAGCCCAGTGAAGAGAGAAGTAAAACCTTGAATGGTCCATCAAAGGGAAACTGATGCTGGACAGTTTTATTGCATCAGACACAAACTGCATCTGATATCATTTGTCAAAATGTGTAAAAGCTCAGATCCTGCCCAGAAATGGATATGTTCCTTTATTTAAATGATCTTATTGAGATTCACAATGAGTCACTGTGTCACTGGATTTATTGGTGGCAAGAACAACAAAAAATAGTCTGTACTCAATAGCTGAAAACCTGCTCAGAGCCCAACATAGGAGTGATAGATTAAGGTGTAACAAACTGCAGGAACAGACAAAGTGACAGATAAAGTACAGCGTAGAAATGGAGTTAGGGGGAGATCTGGCAGATAAATGGACTCTTTTCATGGCTTTCTGGGATGATAGGTGTTGTTATATTTTCCCAGGCTATAAAAAGTGATACTAATTAGGATTTTAAAAACTTCTTAGAAAACTTAAATTCTCAGTGCTCTCGGTGACAGATTTAGCTACAGTTCTTCATATAGGGTTAAATGTTGGTATTTAATTACTGCAGTGCCCACAAATGGGAATATTAAAGATTACAGGTAGGGAGGGGCAACTCTTCATGGCTAGAGAAGACATTGACATGGGAAGAGCATATAATGGTCACTTGCACAAAGTGGTTACCCTAGGAATATAGCCAATAAAACAAGAGATTATCAGGAAGCAAACTTAGCAGGTGTTGACACACAACCTATGTTTTCTTAGAATATGTATAGGTCCCATAGATTTATTTATTTTTTTGCAAGAGGAGGAGGAGGAGGAGGAGGAGGAGGAGGAGGAGGAGGAGGAGATGATAATGGTTGCCAGGATGGATGGAAAGACAGAGATAATAAATAATGGACAGATTTCCTCCGGGATCATAGTAGAACATAAATGAACATAATTGAGTTCTAAAAAAATATAATCCTGCTAGTTGATCAACTACAATGGCTGCTAGTTTAATTTAAATTATGGATTAGTTGATCGATTGATTGATTGATTGATTGATTGATGTGATAAATTTCTTACCCAGTTTTCAGGGTGCATGAATACCTGTAAAGCACTGCGTAGAGAAAGTTATCAAATAAAGTAACACGCACTCATCATGAACATTAATTGAGATACTGTCACAGTGGTACACTGATATGTAGAAGGTCTAAGCAGAACAACCATTGTCCACAATAATTCCATGGAAACTATTAGCGTTAGGAGGGGAACAAATAGTTGTACATGGGCCATGACATCATGCAAAAACTGTAATTTATGTTTTGTACCAGGGGTCTTAACACAAGTATTAATTTACATCCTTTGCATAATGAAGTAAAAATGCACCTGTGATCATGCTGACATTGTGGTTGCTTCTTATAAATGCCACCGGTGAAAATCCCATAGGTAGAAATGTCCTCCAGGAATATGTCTAGTTCGCTTTTGAAAACAGCATGCTAGTGTTAATCTCCATATCTTACAGCAGCAAATTCTGTGAAGTCAACATTTGTTTTGCCAATTAGGTATATGGGGAATTCACTTAGATTTTATTTGAGGGATATGTTCATGCAACACACTGAAAGCATGTCAGCATTGTACCCTTGAGCTTCTCCTGTCCTTTCCTGATGCCAGTTTAATACTAAACCAGCTTAAGAAAAATCTGGGATGCTTTGGCAGCAGCTTGCAAAAATCTAAATTGCAAACTAACATACAGTACAATTCTCCTGGTGTGTCTTCTCAACTCATTATTCCAAGAAAGCCTTTCTATGGGCAGGTCTTATTTGGATAATGCACACACACACAAAATATACTCTATTATATAACATAATATAAAATTAAATGTGTGTACACTATACAGTATATGATTGAATGGAAGAAAAAATACACACACACTATATCATTGAAGCATCAAAATCTAATTATGTATACATACATACTGTACATGTATGTAACTAAACAATGGCTTTTAAAATAAAAATTCTATTCTTGAAATTTCATTTTTCCACAATGTCTATTAACTCCATTGTCGAGTCCTTAATGCTCTCTGAGCTTGACTATTTGCTTGCAGACATTTTATTCCCCAACTAAATAACATTATCAGTGCAAATGAGTGAGGGTTTGCTCTCTTTTTACAGACATAGCATGTTGGGCGGGGAGGTTGTCTATGATAATTGCTTGATTGAGGTATTGTTTTCTACTTGGTTGTTTGTCTAGTGTCAATCCCTCCTTATCTGGTTGTTGCCAGCTAGAAAGGATATGTTCTGTTTTATTTTTGTTTGTTTTCTTCTTAGCTTTTTATTATCTCTTTTGAATGATGTGTGAATATGGTTTAGACACATAGAGATAAAATAGTGGCTGATTTGTCTAAATGCCAAGCTTTGAGGAATTCCATAACATTTTAAATGTAACTTGCTCTAATTTCCCAGTTGAAACTATGATTGAGTCTATTCATGTGTTGTGAGGTTAAAGAGTTTTTAGTGTCTTCTGGCCACTACTTGGTGTTCGCCACCCACCTCACTGTTGCAGCAACTCTGACTTACAGAATGATAAAATGTTAGAAAAAATAATACAAAAGAATTACAATTAAGAAAAATTAAATAAGGGACTTCCGGTTCCACCTCATAGCGACACGGCCAAGGGATTGAAAAGCTTCGCACCTCACAGTGGGTTTCGCCCTGCCAGGGGATCCTGAATGGGTTGAAAGTCGCCCCTGAGAGGTGACAAAGAAGGAGGGCAACCCCAATAATTGTGGAATGATGGCAGATTATCTGCTTGATCTGGGGGAAGCCCTCCAACCCAACAGGAGAAAGGCTAGCTGCAAAACAATGTCTAGCCCAGACTACCAGCAGCCAAAGTCCAAAAGCACGAACCAGAACAATGGTGAACAGCGTGCTTGGAACTGGGTGAGAATATCGATCTTCTCTCTTCTATTTTACAATTGATTCCCTGGAAAAGATCCCCAAAGCAAGTGAGAAGGGAGGGGACTATACCCCCAACCTTCCATAGGCAGAAGTGGCAATTTAAATTTTACAGGGGAAATATACTGAAATGAAATTAACAATATTACAGTATGCTCCTGCCCTTCTGCGATGTCCCAGGCTAGGAACTCTTCCTGGACCTCCAGTAATGTTAGCTTTGTCCTGGCAAACAGCTTTTGCCGCAGCTTCTTGTCTCGCAGCCCACAAACGATGCGGTCCCTCAGCCTCGCCTCAAGGTTCTCAAAATTGCACTGGCGGGCTGCCTGCCGGAGTGCCGCTATGTACCTTTTGGCTGACTCGCCCAGTTGCTGGTCCCTTTTTTTGAATTTGTACCGCCACGCGATCTCTGATATATCCAATCAGAAGTGTTGATTTAGGGTGTCCAGCAGGTCTTTGTAGGAGACAGACTCGATGTCCTCTGGTGAACACAACCTGACTGCCAGCTGGTAAGTGTCCCTACCGCAGGTACATAGCAGCGCCGCCGCTTTCTGGCTGTCGTCCTCGACCTTGTTTGCCCATAAGTAGAATTCCAGCTGCCCCACAAATGCTTCCCAATCTTCCGGTTGCCCGCTGTCGAACCAGGGAAGCTGCCCAAGCTGAGCCATCTTGGGTCCTCGGTGGTCCTGCTCGGACGCCGATGAATTTTGGTGCACGCGGCCGATCGCGGATTCTTCCGATGCCCTATGTCTCTTGGATCAGGATCCCATCCTCGTCACCAGTGTTAGATCGCAGGTCGCAGGAAGAACGAAGGCAGACGGGTTTGCGTAGCAGACCTTTATTAAGCTTGGTGGTGTTTTCAGCTTGGGGAAAGGGTTTACCTGGCGTGTTTATATACCTGCCCAGGTGAATGCCAGCCAATGGATTCAAACCTGAGCTTCCCGCCACTGCAGGTAACCAATCATTTTAAACCTTGGCTTCCCGCCGGTACGGTTATAGCCTGGAGCTGTCAAACCTGTTTGAACCAGGCTTTCCCGCCAATTGCGGTTATAGCCTGGAGCTGTCCAGCTCCGATCCTCCTGCTGTGCTGACAGCTCGTGTATGCTAGCTGCATACACTACAGTGCTAAATAAAGAAAAAACCACAGATGAAAGACAGGATGAAAGAGCTAGAGTGCCGCAAACCACAAAGCAGCAGGAATAATTTTCCAGGAGAGAAAGTGAAAGTTATTGTGCTTCTTTTAAAATGCTTAGATTACGCCAAGAATATTTGGAAAAATTTCAAAAGTGCACATTTTCACAAGGCTGTATAAAAATTGGCTGAGGAAAAGCAATTTGAGCCAGCACATGAATCACGTGTGTGTGTGGGGGGGGGGGGGGAAATGGCCAAGAAGCTTAAAAGGCAAGATAGGTTTATAGCTCTAGGAATGTTAGTTGCCATGTTTGTAAACTCTCTCCAGGAAAGCTATGAGACAATATGCTGCAGTCTGTCCATATGCTAGAAATGAGAAGCAGAACAGTTTTTAACTTTGAAATAAGCCATTTACGAGACCTTGATTTGCATAAGGGTGAGAGACAAAATCAAACATTATTCCAGACTTGGTTGAGAGAGGTGCTACTTTCAGTGCAACATGGTCATTCGTAGATCTATTACTGTATGAAAAATAAGCCAGAAGAGGTACTGCAACTACATTCCAGAAATGATGAACCATCACAGCACATGAGAAAAGGAACAAATAATAACATGCCTTTTAAAAATCAGAAAGCAGTTTCAAAGCCCCAGCTGCTCAATCAAAAGGTGACATGCACATCAATTCTAGTGCTGCCGATAACCTTATTAAAGAAAATATTTATTAAACAGACAGGCAGAGACACTCCTTTCAGTAGGCAAAAGATCCACGAGGTTTTCTTCTTCCTACATAAAGGAAAGGAGATCAGTGTAATAATTCAGGATGCATTGAACAACCCAGACTTGGAGTCCAATTTACTCTCAGAAAAGGATACCACTGAAGATTGGTTGGGTTTTTTTAATTGTGTTTGTTTGCTTGTTTTTTTGCCTTTGAGTAAATGTTGACTCCTGCATTTTGCACAGGTTCCTGAAGTTTTCTTGGTAAGAGTCCAGAAGCGGTTTGCCACTGCCTTCTTCCAAGGGCCGAGAATGAGTGACTCTTCCTAGGACTGAGAAAGTTTGACTGGTTCAAGGTTACCCAGTTGACTTCATGCCTAAGGAAGAACTAGAATTCACAATCCTCTGCTTTTCAGCCCAGCACCTGAACCATTTCACCAAAAGTATTTATTGAGTTAGTTTAATTAACTTACTATAATTCTGTATAACCTTCATGCCTAAGACTTCATGTGTAAGATGGAACTAGAACTCAGATTCTCCTGGTTTCTAAATGACGTTTTAACCACTACACAAAACTGGGTCTTGATCATTGTCATCTGACCCAAATAGGAGATTTGCTTACAAAAGCTGTTGTTCAAGAAAACAGAATTATACAGCGAATAAGGCCTAAGTAATAAAATACAGAAGCCACTTCAGCCTATGGCACAAGGGCAAAAGAATTCAGAAGTTCAAGAAAATCTCATAGTACTGCCTGGGCCAAATGACCCTGCTGCATAAAAAAAGCAAAACCAATAAGATTCTCATTTCCTGGGAGGAAAGACACAAAGCAGCCCTTGTAGTTGGTCCTCAGTGACATCTGTGGGACATTGCAAATAATGACATCAGGTGGAAATATACTGTATCTACTGACTTTCATTGATGATTTTTTTTAAGTTTTATCTTTTGCTACTTGGTGCTGGAGAAGATTTCTGAGAATACAAGGGACAGTCAAGAAAACAAGCAAAGGAATCATCAAATAAATCATCCCAGAGTTTTCACTTGCAACACAAATGACCAGATTCAAATGATCCTGTATTGAATACGTAATGCAAAGACTTAGCTCTTATAAAATGGTCTAATGCTTGGAAAGATGAAAAGAAAGAGAATAAGAGAATGACCAGAAGCGAGGTTGCACTGTTGAAAAATAAGGTGAGGGATAGATCGTCATGGAGAAAATCTATCTACAGTATGAGACTTTTGCTCTTCGGTCAGAACATTGCTCAGCATAATAGTGGAAAGAAAAATGCAATTTGATAATCTTGATTAAAGATGGCACTTCTATATGGAGGAACTAGGAAAGACTTCCATATGCAGAAACCATTTGGCTTTGAAGAATCAGAAAGGCTTAGCAGACAAGCTGTCAGATCCACCAGCTTCGGCTTGGCACCTTTCAAGCAGTCTGCCATCAATCAGGGAAGGGTGGGGGGAACCAATGGGCAATAAAAGCTGCATACCTTTATTATGGGAAATTGGGAGGGGAAAATTGACAGTTGAGGAAGAACAGAGCATTTTGGAATCCAGTTTATGCTGGCGCACTGGCATCTTCAAGACCGTTTGCCCTGAGAGTGGAATTTCACCAAGTCAAACAACTCAGCATTCCCAAAATAATCTCGGTGGTGCTGGATTGGCTACACACAGATGGACCATGGGGGCGAGGGGGAGAGAGCTAGGGGAAACCAGGGGTTTAGTTCTATATTGGAGCATGGGAATTTTAGATTCCACTTTTACTGTATTCAGCATCCCTTAGTAAAAAGGACCTTTTTGCTTCAACCAAATGGAGTCGAGAGCTGTACTTCCCTAGGAGATCAGACTGGGCATGTCTGAAAAAACTGTACAGTCCAAAGCAGTCAGCTAGAGACTGGAATGCAAAGGTAAGTAGATGCTTGTCAAAAGAAGAGTTTGTGTAAGGTAAAGGTGACCCCAGAGCAACTCCTGCTGCCTTGGCTCCCAGACCAACAACAAATAATCTTCACTGCCTGGGCCTGACTGAAGCCAACACACACAAACTTCCTGAAACAACTTACAAACAATGAGACACTATTAGAGACTAACAAATTCAGGACTGCAATGATAAAATTCCTGAATATGAATGTAGTTATAAGAATAGATTCTGCATCAGTCAGAATCCCTTGTAAATGGGAAAGTGTATCCACCATAGGGGACTGACTTGGAATCAAAAAGGTAGGCAGTAATGTTAAGAATCCAGCACATCCTGAAGTCTTCAGAGACAGTTAGGGATGTAATCAGTTCTAGATGGAGAAACTATATCCAGGACTAAGCACTGAAGTTCGGGCTGTGTGTGTGTGTGTGTGTGTGTGTGTGTGTGTGTGTGTGTGTGTGTGTTCTTTTGAGTCCATCATGACTCCTGATGACTGTCTGGATTCATCCATGCAGTTTTCTTGGCAAGATTTTTGGGAGTAGTTTGCCCTTGCCTTCTTCCCAAGGCTCAGAGAGGGTGACTGCCCAAAGTCACTCAGCTAGTTTCATGCTCAAGGAAGAACTAGAACTCACAGTCTCCTGGTTTTTAGCCCAGTGACTTCATCACTATACCATACTAGTTCTAAGCACTTAGATCAGGGGTCAGCAACCTGAAACAGTGAAAGAGCCACTCGGAACCTGTTCCCTCACAAAAGGAAAAACTGGGAGCCGCAAAAAATGTGTGCGCATGCGCGTACATGCGTACATGCGCAGAATGGGGTTTGACTGAAGAGTGGAGCCAAGGCGAGAGATGCACCTACCCTGCATATTTGAATTGATTGGTTGAACTTTTTTACTCCCACTTTTTTTTGGGGGGGACTGCACATGGCAGAGGACTGGGAGCCGCAGGAGACAGCTGAAAGAGCCGCATGCAGTTCTGGAGCCGCGGGTTGCAGACCTGTGACTTAGATACAGGTAGTCCTCGACTTATAACAGTTCACTTAGTGACCGTTCAAAGTTACAACAGCACTGTAAAAAAGTGACTTATGACCGTTTTTCACAGTTACCACCTTTGCAGCATCCCCAGGATCAGGTAATCAAATTTCAGATGCATGGCAACTGGTTCATATTTATGACCGTCGCTATGTCCCAAAGTCATGTGATCCCCTTTTGTGACCTTCTGACAAGCAAAGTCAAAGGGAAGCCAGATTCATTTAACAACCAAGTTACTAACTTATCAACTGCAGTGATTCACTTAAAAACTGAGGTAAGAATAAAATGAGGCAAAAATAAAATGGGGCAAAATTTGCTTAACAAATGTCTCATTTAACCACAGAAATTTTGGGCTCAATTGTGGTCAGAAGTCGAGGACTACCTGTGCTTAATACAAACTATTCAAGAAAATAGACTCGGGAATTGAGATATTACTTAGTGGAAGAAATTATGGTGTATGGACTAAGCCTTTGTCTCAGTAAGCCTTTGGTCAACACAGGAAGCTCACCTAGAGGTGATATAAGCTTGGATTGGCATATGAACCAGTGAAAGGATGTCCCCTGTTAAAACCAGGTGTTCTGTTCCAGCCTACGACTGGCCCTGTTGGAATGTCAGGGACAACCCCTTTTTATATTCAATAGGCTGGAACTAATCCAACCAAATTTATTTGAAAAAGCTAAAAGAAAAAGTTCAAACAAAAGTTAAACAAATAAAAGACCAAGACTTTATCAGAAGCTCTTCAAACGGTTGCCTTCAGCAACCAGCACCTCCCACACATTCCCCTTTTAAACAGCAGTCTCAAGGCATGGCTTCTCATTGCCTTCTCCCGAGTTGCCTCATTGCTTTCCCTTGCTCAGTTCTGCTAGATTGCCTCCTGCTCCTAGCGTCCCTGAACAGAGCCAGCTGTTGATCGTCTTCTTCCAATCTTTCAGGCTCACACAGCTGGGTCTGAGGAGGAACAAGGCCTGGCTGAGAGCTCTGCGGTGCATCAGAACCTTCCTCTGACACCAAAGGCTCTCCAAACCCCTCCTCCTCCTCCTCTTCAGAATTGTCCGACTCAGCTGCCGAAACTACAAGCTGATGCTGAATCACAACACCAGGCTTTCTCCATCTCCCATGTCTCTTTCCCATAATAAACCTTCCCTCTGCAAGAGCTTCTTTAGTAGTCCTTGCTCATTTGAGACTTCCACTCTCTCCAGGAACACTCAGATCCTTTCCTCTGACAACGCCCTCACTTCGGAGCATTTCCTTTGGATTTGCTGCCTCTTCTCTTTTGCTGCAACAGCAAAAAAGTCAGAGCCACCTTAAAAAGCACTGACCCTCAGGGGAAGCTCAAGAGCAATGCCAAGAAATATACTATGATCCCTTCAAGATCTCCTTCCCCAGCTGCTTCAGCAGATAAATGAAACATCATGTCCCCAGGGAGGCATCATCAGCTAAGCACTGATGGAAGAAAACAGCAACAGCAACAATAATTCCCTGTGTCTTTATTGCCCTACAGCTGCAATAAAAAGACGGCAGGTTTACATGCTATGGGAAGGAGGGGAGAAGGTTAAAAAAAATCCTGTAATTAAAAAAGTAAAGAAGGGGAGCAGTGATAAAACAAGTATTCTTTCTTTCAATGACTTCCTGGATTTTTTTTATCCTGCCTTTCTTTCCTTTATAAGTAACCCGAGAGAGCAAATATATATAATCCTCCTTCTCTTTTCCTCACAATAACTACCTGGTGAGTTGGGTTGGACTGAGAGAGAATGACTGGCTCAAAGTCACCCAACCAAGGTGGGACTAAAACTCACCATCTCCTGGTTTCTAGGCCACTACCTTAACCACTACAGCAACTGGCTGTTGTTGTTATATTGTTAAGCTTTCCTTAATTTTCTAAGGAGTGAAAAGTTGCAGAAGCACTGAGCTTCTGGTTAAAGTCTTCTGGTTAAAGTCTGGTTTCTTTTTGAAGGTGATTTGAAAAAGAATGCACCCTTATTGATATTCTGTAACCTTTTAAAGCTGAAATGGAGAAGAGGGGAGAAGCACATCTTAAAATTGATGTCTATTCTTTCCATATTTGTAACTGCCAAAAAGACACCCAAACCCTTAAGAGCCCCTGAAAGGAAAACTTAAAAACCAGGGGAACTTGCCTGGGCATCTCTTCAACATCAATAGATGCTATATTGCCTGATATCTTCATTTCTCTAGAGACCTCGAGAGACACATGCATACAAAAAAAAAACATTCCTCATTTAAGAAAAAGAGATCAAATGCACAGATACAGGAGGGGAGAGACTTTCTTTGTAATAGTAGGTAGTGAAAAGGAACCTGGAACTGTAGTTAATCACAAACTAAGTCAGCAGTAGAATGTAACTGCTAAACAGTAAGTACAATTTTAGGATGTGTCAATAGAGTAGAATGTTCAAATACAAAGTGTAAGAATCCACGCTATTCTGTGTTAATCCAACTCCCATCTTGAGTACTGTATCCAGTTCTGGCCAGTACCGTTCAAGAAAAAAAAAGGAAAACTACAAGAGTAAGAGGACTGCAAAGAAAACAAATGAGAATCATTAGAGGAGTGGAAACTTAGTCTTATAAGAGGAAAATGTTAAGCCTTGAGAAGAAAGTCTTGGGGCAGGATACAACAGCACTTTCCAGACAACCGAAGTATCATGCTTGCAAAGGTCAAGATCTATTCTCTATGATCCCTGAATGCAAGGTATGAGATAATAGGAAGGGACACTCAGGTTGAAACTTACGAATACCTTTCTAACTACGGTATAAGAGCAATTGGATAGTAGAACCAATTACCCAGAATGGTGGTGGGCTACTCCCCAAATTTAATAGCACTGTTCTGTACCAGCCTGCTACCGGCCCTGCAGAAAAAGCAGGGACAACCCCTTTACAAACGGCAAGAGGCTGGAATAAAGCCTGCCAAATTTATTAACATAAAACAGAGCAAAACAAGACACCAACCATGAAACAGGAGCTATGAAACAGGAACTAATCAAGCGGTTGCTTTCAGCAAACCAGCCCTCCCATACATTCCCCTTTTATACAGTTCAGGGCGTGGCTTCTCTCTGCCTCCTTCCGAGGTGCCCCATTGCCTTCCTCTGTTTACTCCTGATTGACTGCCTCCTGCATCGGGCGTCCTTGACCAGGGCCAGCTGTGGGTCATCTTCATCCACGCTGTCAGGCTCACACAGCTGGGTCTCCGTCGTGACCAGGTGGGAGGGGCCTGGCTGAGGGCTCTCATTAGCAAGCTCTCCAACCCCCTCAGAAAGCTCTCCAACCCCCTCAGAAAGCTCTTCAACACCCCCCTCCTCCTCCTCTGAGTCGTCCGACCCAACTGGCGAACCCACAGGCTGACCCTGAATCACAACAAGCACAGAAAAGTAAAAAGGCCCAGCAGAGAAACCTTGTGCTTCCCTTACTTCTTTCTTCTGTCATAGAATCATAGATAGGTGGGATCACAAGAGTTCATTTAAGCCACCATCTCCCTGTTGAGTACTGGAATTCAGATTAAAGCATCTCTGATAACTGATTATCCAGCTTAGGTTACAAGAACCTCAGAAAAAGTGACTTACAACCCATCCTCAAAATTATGACCTTTGGACCACCACCACCCCTGCGGTCACATGATCACAATTAGAGTGCTTGACAAGCAGGTAACATTTACGACAGTTGCAGCATCTTGTGGTCAGGTGATCACAATTTGCAATCTTCTCAACCAGCTTCCGAGAAGCAAAATCAATTGGGGAAGCCGGATTCACTTAAGGATCACATTATTCACCTGACCATTATAAAAATGGTCATAAATTAGATCCAGACATGAGGACTTGCTTAATGCATCACTTAGTAACTGGTATTCTGGTCTCAATTGTTGTTGTAGTTCCAGAATTACCTGTAATGTCTGTATAGAAAGAACAGTAATTAGATATTTCCACAGAAAAAGTTGACCTCCAAGGAAGGCTGATTTTAGGCTAAGCCAAGTAGACCCTGGCCTAGGGCCCAAAGTTTAGAGGATACCAATACTTCCCCTCTTTCTGAATCCCAAAGGTGCTTTTTCAAAAGGCAATTGAACTTTCAAAAATCTTTTGAAAAAGCACCTGTCAAGATTCTGACTAACGAACCCAACCAAGCAAGCACCATCTAGACCAGGCGTATCAAACTTGCGATGTCATGTGATGTCGTGTGATGTATTGCAACTTTTTCCCCATTGCTGGCAATGGGGTGGGTGCGGTTTTGGCATGATGCATCCAGCCCTCAGGCCAGCAATCTGACATGCCTGATTTAGACGATCCAATCTCTTAATGCAAAGTTTTATTGAGTACATCATTTTGGCACAAATGAAGCAAAGCCAGCTCTGGTTAATTCCCACATAAACCACTATAATTAAAATATAGAATTTTCCCTTCCCCTATTAGTGCAGGTCACATGGTCCAATCAAGTCCAAAATTATTATGAGAAAGTGTCTTTGTGGGTTTGCAAACACCTGCCGAAACATCCTTGGTTCACACAGGCTGACTTCTTGTTATCTGGAACTTGCATTTCATTCCCCCCCCTCTCCTCCCCCCTACTGCATTGGCAAGCTGAGAAGCAATAATGATGGCAACCTCGTGCGCACACTTCAAGCTTGACAGCATCTTTGGGACAAACATGACCTGGATGACTGAAAATCTCCATAGACCTCTTTCTGAATCTTCGTAAAAATGTATATCTTCTCATTAGCAGCTTAGGTGTGCCATATGTCCTTGATCTAGCACAGGGCTTTTCAACCAGTGGTACGGGTACCACCTGTGGTACATTGGTACCTAGCAGGGGGTACGTGACCATTTTAGAAAAGTGGTAGCGGGGGAGGGGAATGAGCTGAACTGGTGGCAGCACAGCACAAGCCTGAGCAAGAGATGGCTGGAGCTGCAGGGCTATCAGGGCTCAGCGGAAGCACCAGGATCAGCGCCAGGCTCCAGCTGGAACCCGACACTCATCCTGGTGCTTCTGCTGAGCCCAGAAGAAGCACTGATCAGCTGGAATGTTGCAGCATCTCCAGGGTCTTGTGATTTACATTCAGATGCTTGGCAACTGATTCATATTTATGATGGTCACAGTGTCCCAGGGTTATGTGAAGTGACCAAAACCTGCTGCAACCACCCAGCAGATGCGGGAGGGGAATAAAAACCAAACACCCCACTCCCACCCACTCCTGCTGCCAATCCTCAACAGAAATGCTCACAACAATGAATACCTTGGACAGGAGGAAGAGCGCCACTGGGCGGGCAGGCAGGTGTCTTGCTCGGCTTGGGGGGGGGATTTTTTTCAGTGCCATTATAACTTCGAACAGTCACTAAGTGAACTGTTGTAAGTTGAGGACTATCTGTACTTCATCACTTTTTTCTTTTCTTTTTTTTGGGGGGGTCATGTTTTTGAAACCTTGCTAGGCAACTGGTGGTACTCGGATGTTGCCATATCCTAAAAGTGATACAATGGGTGAAAAAGTTGGAAAACCCTGATCTAGCACTGCCTCCAGGATGGTGTTTAATGTTATAAACAAACACTACCTAATATACCCTCTACCTAAATATTTTGGTTTGTAGTTATTACTGTATTAAACGCTAATAGCCTAGCCAGATGCTTGAACTGCATGAAGGCTCATGTTACATAGGCACTCGTCTTCTATAATACAGCCATTCCATTACACAAGCAGGGGACCTCTCTGCATTTTTTCAAGCAGTTGCACCAACCTGGAAAAAATAATGCCTGTGCTTACAATATCTCATTAACAAATCAACTCTTTGAAAGTGAAAACAGAAGCTTGAAAAGCACATGGTGCTCTCATTAGTAGTAGAAAAGTGGTGTGCTCCAACAAGATCTGCAGCACTTCTCACACTTTTTAAGCATGCCCTAATTCTACGCGGTGGCTCAGTGGGTTAGGACACTGAGCTTGTCGATCAGAAGGTCGGCAGTTTGGCGGGTTGAATCCCGATTGCCGCGTAACAGAGTGAGTGCCTGTTACTTGTCCCAGCTTCTGCCAACCTAGCAGTTCGAAAGCACGTAAAAATGCAAGTAGAAAAATAGGGACCGCTACGGTGGGAAGGTAACAGCGTTCCGTGTGCCTTTGGCGTCTAGTCATGCCGGCCACATGACCACGGAGACGTCCTCGGACAAGCGCTGGCTCTTCGGCTTTGAAACGGAGATGAGCACCGGCCCCTAGAGTCGGAAACGACTAGCACGCATGTGCGGGGGAACCTTTACCTTTTACCTAATTCTAATATAGAGCATCAGGTACAGCCCTGAAAATGTGGGCCTGGAACAATTCTTGGGACTGTGTCCACTAGAACTAAATGAAGTTAACAGAATAACAGAGTTGGAAGGGACCTTGGAGGTCTTCTAGTCCAACCCCCTGCTCAAGCAGGAAACCTTATACAATTTCAGACAAGTGGCTGTCCAATCTCTTCTTAAAAACTTCCAGTGTTGGAGCATCACAATTTCTGGAGGCAAGTTGTTCCGCTGGTTAATTGGTCTCACTGTCAGGAAATATCTCCTTAGTTCTAGGTCCGTGGTGGCAAACCTATGGCATGCGTGCCACAGGTGGCACACAGAGCCCTCTCTGTGGGCACGCACACAGTCACCCCAGTCCTAGGCCTTCAGCTGGGTTTTATAAAACCTTTTCGCTTTAGGACTCTGCCGCCCTGTGCAAAAAAAAAAAAGAATCAATCAATTTCAACTTCTCACGGGGAAAAAAAGATCTTGCAAAGTTGGAATTGATTGATTGAACTTTTTAGTCCCACCCAATCTGCTGTTACCACTGCAGCCACGCCCACCCAATGGGCCATGCCCACCCAATGGGTCACGCCGACCTGGCTCCCTATGAAACATAAGTGGGTTTTGGGTTACAGTTTGGGCACTCGGTCTCTAAAAGGTTTGCCATCACTGTTCTAGGTTGATTCTCTCCTTGATTAGTTTCCATCCATTGTTTCTTGTCCTGCCTTCAGGTGCTTTGGAGAAATGAGAGACTACAGGAAGTCCTCAACTTACAATCATTCATTTGGCAACCATTCGAAGTTACAACAGCATTGAAAAATGTGTCTTACATGTCTTATGATTGGCCCTCACACTTACAACAGCAACCTCATGGACACATATCAAAATTTGGATGCTTGGCAATTGGCATATATTTACAATAGTTGCAGCATCCTGGGGTCATGTGATCATCGTTTGTAACCTTCCCAGCCAACTTCTGACAAGTAAAGTCAATGCAGGATGCTGGATTCACTTAATGACCATATGATTCATTTAACAGCAGCAGTGATTCATTTAACAACTATTGCAAAAATGGTCATAAAATGAGGCCTGTTTCACTTAACTGCCCTGTTTAGCAATGGAAATTCTGGTCCCAATTATGGTAATAAATCAAGGACTGTAATAAATATTCCTTTGGAACATCATAGATTCCTGGTGGTGCGATGGTTAGAATGCAGTATTGAAGGCAAACTCTGCCCACAGCCGGGAGTTTGATCTTGACCAGCTCAAGGTTGACTAAGACTTCAATCCTTCCAAGGTTGGTAAAATGACAACCCAGATTATTGGGGGCAATATGCTGACATTTGTAAACTGCCAGAGAGTGCTCTAAAGCAGTGTTTTTCAACCTTTTTTGGGCAAAGGCACACTTGTTTCATGAAAAAAATCACGAGGCACTCCACTGTTTTCCGCACCATTGGACCTCCCCACGGTCGCTAAACGAACGGTCGTAAGTCGAGGATGGCCTGTGTTCTCAAGGGGTTGGACTAGAATAGATGACCTCCAAGGTCCCTTCCAACTTATTATTATTATTATTATTATTATTATTATTATTATTATTATTATTATTATTATTATTATTATTATTATTAGCCTCTTTATTTTATTTTATTTTATTTTGAGTCTTTTGTTTGTTTGTTTTTGCTGTGAAGGAAAAGGAAAGCTTGCATTTCTTTTTAATTTATCTTTCTGTATTTTCTTTTTTCTCTTCTTTTCTTCCTTCCTTCCTTCCTTCCCTCTCTTTTCTTTATCTTCCTTCCTTCCTTTCTCTTTCCCACTTTCTTTCCCTCCCTCTCTCAATTTCTTGCTTTCTACTTGTTGTGGAAATTGGAAGCTACTTGCATTTCTTTTTAATTTTTCTTTCTGCATTTTTCTCCTTCATTTATTTTTCTTTCTTTCTCTTTCTTTCCTTCTTTCTTTCTTTTCTCTTTCTTTCTCTCTTTCTTTTCTCTTTCTTTCTTTCTATCTTCCTTCCTTTCTTTCCTGCCTTTCTCTCTCCCACTTTCTTTCCCTCCCTCTCTCAATTTCTTGCTTTCTACTTGTTGTGGAAACTGGAAGCCGGTACTTGCATTTCTTTTTAATTTTTCTTCCTGCTTTTTTTCCTTCCTTCCTTCCTTCCTTCCTCTCTCTCTCTCTTTCTTTTCTATTCTCCTTTTTTTCTTTCTCCCTCCCTTTTCCCCTTCCCCCTTTCTCCTTTTTTCCCTTCCTTTTTTCTTTCTTTCTCACCTTTACCATCAAAAGCACTTCACTCCAGAGGGGGGGGGGAAACCCCAAAGGTTTTTAATTGCTTTGGTCCAAAGGACATTTTATTATGCAACGTATCAAAAGGACAGGTTAAAAAAAAATCAGCCATGTAATTTTTCAGACGCAAGCGAAGCCTCCAAGAGCGAAGCGGTCAGATCCCTCTATTTCGGGCTGGGGCGAGGGGTCGCGGCGAGCAAAGAAAGCGGAGCCAG
The DNA here is from genome assembly GCF_964194415.1 of Vipera berus. Lineage (NCBI taxonomy): Eukaryota > Metazoa > Chordata > Lepidosauria > Squamata > Viperidae > Vipera > Vipera berus. Next base: position 341,879,338 of record NC_138202.1, read on the forward strand.
GCAGCCGACCAGGCGGGAGTCTCGCATCCTCAGCCGTGCGGGGAGTAAGGAGTAAGCGGCGTGTGCTAGGGAAGAAGAGCTTTTTCGAACGTTGCAGGCAACCAACCATGCGACAGCTCAGGCGAGCCAGGCTGGCCGCCCGTCCGTCCTCTTCCGATAAGCGAGCCGGTCGCCTCTCCCCAGCTTCTCTCTCTTCAGCAAGAGACCCTCTGAAGCCAGAGAAGGGGGCGGAGCTATGCTGCCGTGGAGCCCTGGTGCCTAGAGAGGTCGAGCCCACTTCTTTTCCCGGGCTTTTGCTTCCAGCGAAGTAGGGCCGTCAGCTTAGCCAAGGCTCTGGTGCCCAGCGCTCCCCGCCAGAGAGTCTTGCAGCGCCGCTCCGCCCGCGGCTGTTCCTCCTCCTCCTCCTCCTTCTCCTCCTCTCACCGCTGTCTCCTAGGTCAGTGTTTTTTCAATTTTTCCCACGGCACACCAGGCAACATCTCGCGGCACACTAGTGTGCCGCGGAACAGTGGTTGAAAAACACTGCTCTAAAGCACAATGGAATGGTATACAAGTGTAAGTGTTATTGCTATCATATCCCCCTGGAGGTTCGACTGCTCCTGACCCTACTTACCTTTTGAAAAGCTCTGAAGACATGGCTTTGACATTCTGCCTGGGGATCTGGTTAAGGTATGGAGTCTGCTAGATGATTTATACTGATTGACTGTTTCAAGGAATAGGACATTTTATGGTTGTTATTGCCTTTGTGAATCATAGTCAGCATGCTTTCAGTGTCAGCTTTGAGGAAGGTGAAGGAAACCATGTTATCAACCCCATTTGACCCTGGTCATATCTAAACAGATCTTTAAAATCCCTACAGTACAAAACATCAGAACAGCTAACAAATGGATCTTCCCTGCATTAAATGATTTATGGGGCAGCCTTTCAGCTTCAAATAAGGTTCACTTCTTAGGTCCTAAAAGCCAAAAGGAAGTCTTCACTTGATACCTGCCTCATGTACAGAACGGAGGAATAACAAAAGTGGGAAACAAACAAACTCCCTGTGGATTTCCTGACTATATCTGGATGGCTAGCATACAACACAGAAGAATGAATTAAATAGCTCTCCGGCCTGATTCAATAGAATTATTCTTTGCCACGTACAGGGGTGTTTGCAAGACAGTGGGAGTGTATCAAAATTTGCAATAATATTGCAATCAAAACCTATATCTTTTAAAATATGTACTACATATCATGTGCATCACATAAAAAAGGGTGGGGCGTCCATCATGATGGCCTGTCTATAGTACCTTCTGGCAGCCTTTGACATGGACCCCCAGATCCACCTGGCTATATATCGCTCATCATTTTTTTCTCCAGTTGACCTCATCTACTTCTAGAAATGTTCATTCCTAATTTACCAAGACTATATTTGTCAGGCGCAACTCCCTCTGAACTGACCCTTATTTTTTATCTATGTAAAGCAGTGGATGTTTAAAGTGTGGCCCTTCCCTGACCTCTGTGGAATTTTAGAAATATCTCCTTTCAGCAAAACAAAGTCTTCCTCTCCCTTTCACTTGGTTGCAGCAGTTCACACACACACACACACACACACACACACACACACAAACACCCTTCTTTGGCCAAGAGCAATTCTCTGTGCCTCTGGCTGCAAAGATTTGAAACGGATGATAAATATTAAGTGCTGGCAAGAAAAGTGACAAGCTGACAAGCCCTTAATTAGCTCCGCACTAGACCCACTGAACAAAATACACTGAGCCAGAAATCAGTTCTATGGCTCAGGATAAAACACACAGGGTTACAATAAGCATACATTTAAGGTACAGGCAAACTCCTCAACAGGACGTCTCTTTGGGAGCCGCAGATTTGTCTAAAAAAAAAAAATCCCCACAGCAATCCAGCTGTTATTTTACGTTGTGTCACTCATCCAGCTAGTTAATTCTGATCACCAGAACCCAGTCTGCATCAGGAATGCATCTAGAAAAGAGTCCCAAAGATGCTTTTTCATGAGGCAGTTGGAGTCTTTGTGACAACTAAGACCTGGATGACTGAGAATCTCCATAGACATCTAGAAAAGAGGCAGCAATCTGGGATTGCAGTCATCATTTTCTCCAAATGCAGCCTTAAATGTATGTGTGCATGACTGAAGATTTTCAGATGCTAAATACTTTTGTAGACCACTGATCAAATGTTACCTCATATGAATGTAATACTAGTACATGTCAGTTTAATAAGATGCATGTAAATTACCTGGTTCAATCAAACGAAGAGCAGGAAATACAAGAACATTCTGGATCTCCAAGGCCTGCAGGGTTTCATTTGTTAGTGAGTGAGCAAACTTTACACCAACATTCAGAATTAAATAGCTTTTATTTCTGCACACCTAATTAATTGAAGGTGCAGCACTGAAATAAATATTTAATCATATTGCACCCCAGTTTGTCAGTTTTCTTAGACTGATGTCTGTGAACTGTCAGATTGCCAAATGTCATATTATGGTACATTAACTGTTCTCATGTCAGATGCTATCAAAAATTGGTTTCTGCTGTCTGAGAACTATCAGATATGGTCAGGTGTTCACTGATCCTGAAAAAAATACAGTAGCTGGACATAAAAGGCCACTGAAAAATTGAAAAGATTTACTAAATGCTTGCTCAAAAACATTTGGGAAAGAACTGGAGTAAAGTCTGCATGATTTATGCATTTTTATCCATAGAAACATACAATTTTAAGGTTTATTTATTATTTGAGTAGCAGTGGAAATGCTACCTGAATATGTCTGGGAAGAATAATTTTCCCAGCTCTTTTGGAAAGTACTTTTTTTTTCAAACAAAGGGCAGCATCTGACTTTAACTGACATGGTAAGAACTCTACTACAAAGGTGGGTGCGGGTGGGAGAAAATAAATAACTTGATTTTAAGATCAATTGTATTGGAATATAATTATAATTAAATATAACTGATGTGATTACTCTCCAGGGTATATATTTAACACTGTTGCCTTCTGCCACCTTAAAAAATATAACTTGATGACAACTATGGTGTTCTCTGAAGGTTGAACACAATGTTTTTGGTGGGGGACATGGCCTTGGGATCTACTGTAGCTTGAGCTACATAAATTGAGCTAATGTGGTATAGCAGTAATCTCACTATTCCTCAACTTTGGCAACTTTAAGCTGCATGAAATTCAATTCTCAGAATTCATGCTGGCTGGGGAATTCTGAGAGTTGAGAGTCCAAATAGCTTAAGGTTGCCAGAGTTGAGAAACACTGGGTTAAATCTTTGGACTGATTAGGGAGACCCAGGGTCTAGTTCCCCAAAAAGCTTACTGAGGGACTTTAGGTCAGTCCTTCAGCCCAACCCATCTTGCAGATTCATTTTAGAGAAAAATAGGAAGAATGGAGTGCTGTGTAAGGTACTTGACCTCTTGACTGAAAGATGGGGCTTAACTTTAATAAATATATCTGAATGTACACAGGGGTTCCTGGAGGGTAAGGAGGCAGATGACATGTCATTAATCACATAATTTGTGTAATTACATGACAATGCCACAACATATATGCTGTATTATCATGGCTTCTACCAACTGCCGATGGAGGCATAGCACGTCCAGCTACGAGGGATATAACTATATTTTTTCTGCAAATACGTTGATGAGAACTATGTGTATCATTCATAGCCAATATTTTACACAACACAGGTATATAAAAGAGAAAGCATGCAGATCACAACATCAAGTTGGGTCCCAATCATATTTTTACAGTGGCTTCTTTTTAATAAAAGCTGTTTCTAGAATGGATGATTAATTACTTGGCACAAGGAACCTTGCTATAAGAACTGTAAAATGTAAATTATTTTTAATGCAGTCTAGCAGGCTGTGTTCATTTTCATCTTTCTTCTTAACTATTAATCCTGGTAGTGAGAATATATACCATTTGTCAATGCTAGGTGACTATTAGATACATTGCCGCACAGTGTAGATGAATTTGCTGTGTATTAGCAAAATTGCCAGCACTTTTTTTTCATGGCATTTCTGCAACTAATAGAGGTATCTTCCGGAAATGTATGATAATGTACATGACCTCCTCAATTCACTGCATCACCCAGTCTGCTATTGTGTGGAAGGTTGTGCTGTTGTTTAAAGACCAAGTTCATCTTCTCCATCTCTGTTCAGAGTACTAATTGGTTTGCTATTGCACTTGAACCTGGACTACAGTTTAAATCTGGAAAGAGGAACTGGGGACTTCCAAATCTTATTGAGCTCTGTCTCCCACCATCCCTGGTCATTATCCATGCTGATTGCAGATGCTGGAAAGTGCAAGTCTGCTGCAATTGGAGGCCTGTAGTTTCCCTGATTACCTAAAGATCCATAAAGGGAATAGAATAGAATAGAATAGAATAGAATAGAATAGAATAGAATAGAATAGAATAGAATAGAATAGAATAGAATAGAATAGAATAGAATAGAATAGAATAGAATAGAATAGAATAGAATAGAATAGAATAGAATAGAATAGAATAGCTGATTTTACATAAATCTAAGGAAAAACATCCTTACAGACAGTAAGATCTGTACTGTATAATAAGAGAAAAGTCTACAGATGGAGAATGGTAAGTTCTCATATCTGGAGGTTTTTAAGAAGAAGATAGCCATCTCATAAGGATGGCTTAATTGGTTTTCCTGAGCATTGCAAGTGGTTTTGAGTATGGTAGATGATTTTTATTGTCCCTTCCAATTCTATGATGCTGACATCTAGAAGATTCATAGCAAGTCGTCAACTTGCAGATGCATGATTTTCCACTGGTTTACACAAGAATACAAAAGTAGGGAAAGTATTGGATAATGCTTTGTGTAAACAGAGAGATCCTCAGGGAGAGTCACAAGGGGGCAAAAGATGAAAGAAGTGTTGTGATGTCATGTTATAAGCTCTACCTCTTTTGTAAGTGCTTCATAATACCTCACACATGTACAAGAGAGGCAGGGCTTGCAGCACAATGACACAAAGCAACTTTCATCAAGTTGACCAGAGTATTGAATCCTGAAGATAACTTAAAAGATAGCCTTAATAAGAGCAAAACAACCCTGCCTGAAAATCCCAAGAGTCATCCATTTATTTATGTTACTAGATATACATTTTCAGTAGACCCTGCCTACTGAAAATGTATGGCTTCAAATGTCCCTATTGGTGAGTAAGGGTTATTTGCCTGGATTTTGTTCTTCACATTTCCTAAAAGCATTTCCTACACCAGTGTTTCTAACATATATGGACTTCAATTCCCAGAATTTCCTATCCAGCATGCAGGCTGGGGAATTCTGGGAGCTAAAGTCCATATGTCTTAAAGTTGCCTAGTTTAAAAAAACACTGCTCTATACAAACACCATCTGGGCTGATAATTGAATCTAACCTCAAGGGAATATCCACCATTTCATCCATATGTGTGTGCATGTGAATGTGTGTGTGAATTACGGTTGTTGTTGTTGTTATTTAAGCCTCAGGGGTTTATACACATAGAAAGGCAAGATATATATTTAATAAATGTGCATTATTAATCAATAAATCCAGGAGCAACACCTCGCTTAGAAAGATGCAGAAGGGAATATATGGACATGTTGCTTCCAGCTAAACAGCTACAGATGCATACAGATGCACCTATCTCATTGCCTAATGGGGTGTATGCATGCATTTAGCAACATCTGTATGTTCGCCATTCATATGACATGCAATATATAAAACTAAGAACATCCATAAATAATATATAAACACAATTCACAATAAATACAGCATTTTTTTAAAACAAAACAAAACAATGGTTGCTACCTTTAGATAAAAACCTCCTGGGAAAAGCACTGCCCTCTAGAAGAGACACTATCTATCATGTTTCTAAAAGGGAGAACAAGGGTACAGTGACTTCTGGTCTGGCTGATCTAGAGAAATGGGGTGCAAGTAAGAATGATATTCACTGGGTGTGAATTCCTGTCATCTCCCCTGGGGTGGATTCCCAGAATATCCTCTCACTGCTAAACAATGTACAGTAGAGTGAGCAGATACTATCAGGAGAAGACTATCCAAGAATAAAAAAAAATCATAGGTAGCCACCAGGACCTTAAATGGGGCCAAGAAGTCACTTCCACAAATCAACTATTATTATGTAATGCTGGGAGGCAGGTAAGTTATTGCATTTTGGACCAGCCACAGATTCCAAGTTGCCTTCAAGGGCAATCCCATGTAAAATTAATTGCAGTAATCTAACTGAGCAACAAGGCATTGATTGTAATATGTGGGAATGGCCTTGGCAGATAAGTGGAAGAGCCTCAAACTAGACAACCGTCAGACAAGTGACAGCTGAGCCTGCAGAAATAATGTTTGTGTGAGAAATATCTCAAAAGGGACTCTCTCAAGTGTAATGGAATGTGTGAATGTCCTTGAGGGACAAGGGAAAAAGATGCTACCTAGAAAACAATTAGACAAAAGAACTATCAACACCCAAGGGCTCATCGATCAGTGAAAGAAACTTCAGAAGGATCCACTTTAATTGATCAGATGGTTAAAAGTGATGGCAGGAAGTTTGAGTCTTCAGACTTGCAAGGTTCTGTTAATGTAACCTTACAATAAAATTGGAATTAGTATTCTGAGGTGTGCTTATTATCTGGGCTACTGTACTTCACAAGACTGGCAGTGAGCCCAGGGTAGGGATGGTCTTCAGATGAAAAACTAAGGAGTGGCTGGGAACAGCCCCTGCTGCTTTGCAGAGTTTGCCCCAAGGAAGCTCTTCATTGCGCTTAGTGGTAGGGCCAACTCTAGCAATTGTTCGTGCCTGCAGAAATGCTGGCCCACAGGCCACTAATCTTGCCCCTTACATTTTGATGTTCCCTAAACATTAAACTCTTTTTGCTATTCAACTATGCCAGTATTTTTCAACCATGGCTGCTTGAAAATGCATGGACTTCGACTCCCAGAATTCTACAGGTAGGATGCTCACTGGAGAATTCTGGGAGTTGGTTCACCCATCTTCAAGCAGCCAAGGTTGAAAAACATTGCACTGTGCCATTGCAGCTGATCGATTCTGGTGGTTCAGTTTTGTAGAAAATGTTTTCAATACTCTATTTTAATTGTTCCATTTGAAACTAAATCTATTTCAGTGCAGATTGCTTCAAAACCGCTTAATGAAATAAGGTAAATGAAACCAGTAATGTTACAAGCAGGCTGAATAATTATGCAGCCTCCTAAATTCACTTGTGACTGTGCTCAAGCCAAGGTCATTATGCTATATTCCTCATTTTGTGCAATTGACATAATTGTGCAATATCTTACTTGGGCATAGATTAGTAGCTTAAAACAAACTGAATTACAAATCAGGAAATCTCTAGTGCAAAGCTCCTTCCTACCTTGAATTTATTTGTGTTATTTGGCATGTCTGAGATCCTCATAGACTGCTTCCAATATGAGATCAAGCCTGTTACAAGATTGTTTATAGCATTACAAAATTACACTGCTAACTACTCTGAATATTTCAAACCCTTAATAAATATTAAAACATGTGGAGTAGGTAGTCCTCTATCTATCAGAATCAATAATATTACTGTCAATCATCCCATTTGGCACATTCAACAAAAGAAACTCCCGCTCTTTAAATTAACCAAGAGTGTAGCTTTATTGAAAAATCCATCTAGGCACAGCAGAAGCAAAGTCAGCTGTGGGATTTTTTCCCACAAAAACCCACATCCCCTCCAGACCATGCACAGTTCAGAGTTCACCAACTGAGTTCAGTTCTTTTGCTTTGGGAAAAACTGTCTGCTTCGGTCAAAATATTCATCATCACCCAGCCTTGTTAGATAACATCTCCCCTGCAACAAATGGTTCACTTGCATTCCATAGCCTCCCCCCACCCTTAGGAATACACCACCCTCCTCCCATCATTGTTTGGCAAATCTGCAAGTGAAAGCAGGTACAAGCAACTATGGAGTGAGTCATGTTTGACAATTACCAAGCGTCTGAGACTCACTGAATTGGAAACATGTTGAATATGATGTAGTGCAGACCTTCCACCAGTGCAAGAAATCCACCATCTCACTCTGGGCAGACTTCAGGTGGAAGACAGCATATGTAGTTTAGGATTGAATTATAGAGTCCTTGGTGCTCTCTGAGCTTGGTTGCTTGCAGACATTTCATTACCCAACTAGATAACATCATCAGTGCTGGTACTCAATATCTTCACTAGCACTAACATTTAATTCAAATACTTCTTTCTTCTCTTTTTTGTAATTTGGGTCCCACTGGTTCAAATCCGATTCTCAGAAACAAATCTGCTCCATAATACATATCTGACAGACCTTCAAATGTTTGAACATGATATAATAATACAACTTGCTAATAGCTAATTTCTTCTTTTCCTCTGAAGGTTTTGAACTATGAAGTGGGTGGCCACTTGCGGGTGGGAGGGTGCATAGGGTGGAACGTTAATGGATTCCTAGAGTGAGTAAAGTATGAGTTGATGCTTTCAACTCATATTCTATCATTCTCTCTGTCCCAAGATACCAGGAGTTCAACCTGATTCAGAACAGAATCTGTTTTACAAGTATGGTACTACCATTGGTCTCAGTACTTGGTTCAGATAGAACATGTGGAAATGTGAGCATATTATTCGTTCCTGGAGGTAATATTTTTCTTTAAATGCCTAAGTAGCAATGCTGATGACATGTATATTGGGTGTATGACACTGAATCAAAATCTCATGACTATCCTATGATAGTCATTTACACAGGCGGGGTGTAAATGAAGAATTAAGTTCCCTCTTTATTAATCTTTCTTTATGAGACTGCCACTGCTTTCTATCTTTGATCCCATGTCTATATCCACAGACCATGTTTTCTGACTCTTTTCCTGACATATTAGCTAGTTATAATATAGCTAGTTTTAACTAGTTAATGTAGCTAATATAATGTAATTATAGATTTTGACTACTTATAGTGATAAAATTCTGCTTCACTAATCATTATTCAAGTTATATTCCCATTCACAGGAATTCACATGAACATCCATAAATGCATTCTCTCCATGCCAAGGTGCTAGTCATTATCTGTAAAACAGCTTGAGACATCGGTATCCATAAGACCACCTGCTCCAAGGGGAATCTGCCTGTCCAGCAAGATCACCAAACAAGAACTTGCTTTTAGTCCCAACATCTACTGATTATCAACTTCAGATATTCCAGGGTGAGCCTCCTGGTGTTCCTTTGGATTGTATGCTCCTAATCAACAACAAGCTGACTTTTTTAACTTACTACACACAAAGGTTACCCAATTGGATTATAAATCTTTTATTTTTATGGGAGATTGGAATGGTGTCCTAGGGGAATCTGCCTGTCCAGCAAGATCACCAAACAAGAACTTGCTTTTAGTCCCAACATCTACTGATTATCAACTTCAGATATTCCAGGGTGAGCCTCCTGGTGTTCCTTTGGAACACCATGTTGTGATTCAGCGTCAGCCTGTGGTTCCGGCAGCTGAGTCTGATGATTCAGAAGAGGAGGAGGAGGGGTTTGGAGAGCCTTTGGTGTCAGAGGAAGGTTCTGATGCACTGCAGGACTCTCAGCCTGACCCCGCCCGTCTTGTTCCTCCTCAGACTCAGCCGTGTGAGCACAAGGGATTGGAAGAAGATGATCCACAGCTGGCTCTGTTCAGGGATGCTAGGAGCAGGAGGCAATCTAGCAGAGCAGAACAGAGGAAGGCAATGAGGCAACTCGGGAGAAGGCAATGAGAAGCCACGCCTTGGGACTGCTGATAAAAGGGGAAGGTGTGGGAGGTGCTGGTTGCTGAAGGCAACCGTTTGAAGAGCTTCTGATAAAGTCTTGGTCTTTTATTTGTTTAACTTTTGTTTGAACTTTTTCTTTTAGCTTTTTCAACTTTCCTGCTCTTAGCCATTGCCAGGTCTTGTTATTATCTGCTTTCCCAGCTATTTTTTTTTAATGCACTGGCCATGTAGTGTTTTGTCTTCCCATGCCTCTATTCTGTTCTTCATTTGGTCTTTCTTGTAGGACAGTTTCGTCCCTTCAGTAGTCAGTAAGCCTTCCTCATATACTAATTTCAGTGCATCTTCATCGTTGTCCTTCAGATATTCTTCCAAAGCCATTTTTTCTTCTTCAAACATCTGATGTACTTGCAGCATTCCACGTCCACCTATTTGCCTTGGTAGTTAGAGTATGTCAATGTCACTGCGTGGATGAAGGGCACGATTCATTGTCATTATTTTTCTGGTCTTCCTATCCATTGCTTTTAGTTCTGCTTCAGTCCAGTCCACTACTCCAGCTGTGTATCTAATGACTGGAATTGCCCAGGTGTTGATTGCCTTCATGGTATTTCCTCCATTTAGTTTGACTTTAAAATCTTCTTCACTCTCTTGATGTATTCACCTCTAATCTTTTTCTTGACTTCAGTGTGCTTGATGTTGTCAGCTTGAAGGATACCCAAGTATTTGTAGTAATCTTCCTCATCCAGACTCTTAATGTTATTTTTGTGGGGCATCTTGATTCCTTCAGTTTTCACTATTTTTCCTTGTTTGACAGTAAGTGTGGCACATTTGTCCAAGCCAACTCCATTGCAATATCTTGGCTATATATACGGACAGTGTTCAGCAACAATTCTATTTCAGATGATGTTTTTCCATATAGCTTCAGATCATCCATGTAAAGGAGGTGGGATAGTCTGGCAGATGTTTTTGATGTTTGATAGCCATGTCCTGAGTTATTCAGTATTGTTGACAGAGGAAACAATGCAATAACAAATAGTAGTGGTGATAATGAATCTCTTTGAAATATTCCTCTCTTGATATTAACCTCTCCCAGTCTTTCACCATTGACCTGTAACTGTGTCTTCCACTGTGCCATCGATCTTTGCACAAATTTTCTGACTTGCCTGGCTTGCCTCTACATTCTGAATTACTTCTGGCAAGGCTTTGATTTCTTTGCCCTGGATAAACCTTTGCAGTTCGTCCAATTCTGTTTCTGTGAATACTTTATTTCGTATTATAAATCAGTGTTGATCTGCCAGTCTCTGTTCTGTTATTTCTGATTCTGGATGTTGTTCCTTCCAGAACTGGTGTATTCATTTTAGATATCCTCTTCTTGTTGGACTTGATCTGTAATTAACAGATCATTATTTCTTTGTTTTCAATCACTGTGTATCTGTGACAGGTAAACACCTTTTCTTCCAGTAGTTCTGCAGCTGCTGGCCCTGGTTGCTCAGCCAACAGTCCTGAATCCTGTAACCCATTTCTCACCAGATATCCAGGAACTCCAACATCTAGCGTGGACCTTGTTAACCTAGGCGACATCCGAGCTGGTATGGCATTCTGAAATTTAATAATAATAAAGATAATAATAAAGAATAGTAAAGATGGTGCTAAAATTTGCCACCTGCTGCCCTTCATATATATAGACAATGGTCATGTTGGTTGGAATTCTGGAATGTAAACTGAACATATCTGGAAGATATGAACCTTCTGGGTGGCAGGTCTAATTTCCCACTGAGCTATGAAACTCATGTGACTAGATATATTTCTATTAACCATAAAGGAACAGTCAAATAAATAAGCAATACATGCAGGCTAGTATTCAGTGGATCAGCCATGAAAGCCTTGGAAAGGATATCAAGATGCCAAGATGTATCTATACCTAGATAGATCACAACAGTGCAAGCCTTGGTATTCCCTGTGATGCTCAATGGAAGCCAAAGTTGGACTTTGAAAGATAGGAAGAGTATTGACAAATTGAAGGTTGGTGTCGGAAAAGGCTTCTGAGAATACCATGGGCAGTCAAGAAAACAAACCAGTGGATCATCCAGCAAATCAACTCAGACTTCTCACTCATGACACAAATGACCAGACTAAAATTATCCTACTTTGGGCATATTAAGCAAAGACTCGGTTCTATGGAGAAGGCTCTGAGACTGGGAAAGATGGAAGGAAAGAGAAGAAGAGGACGACATCCAACAAGGTGGATAAACTTACAGTGGCAATGAGTGCACTGTTGGAAGACCACAAAGACTAGGTTAGGGATAGATTGTCATGAAGAAAATCTATACGGTACTTAAGAGTTGATGCCAGTTTGATGGTGCATAATCAATCAATAAGGTGGTGCATTGCAGGCTTATGTTCTTAAGATGGTAATTTGTAACCATGCCCACAAAGGGAAATATTTTTTTCTGCTGCTATTTAATTGTCCAGTTTTTTTGCAATCCAAATCAGTTACCCTAAATATGGGGTAATAAGAAGTTAGCATATTTTGCGTTCATTCACATATCAATAAAGTTGGAATAATTCTAGTGATTAGAGCCAAAAGTCTTGGGTACAAATTATTAGAAACAAAACTACAAAAAGAGAGAGAGTTACTTACAAACAGAACTAATGAAATGAACACAAGAAGACTTGAAATGATTCTTTCAAAATTAATTGGTTTGTGTACACATGTGTAAGTTTGGCCTAATGCTAAAACAATAAAGAAAGTGAAAAATAAATTAATACAAATCAATTTATAAAGCCTCCCTAAATCAATACTATTCTATTTTAATTTATGGATTTAATCAGGAAGTAGAGAAGGGAGTAGAAAGCATATATTTCTGTCTCATCAATTTTCTAAAACAGGGTGGGTGAGAACCTAGCAGAATCTAGAAAAATAAATAGTAAATATGAGCATGTGTCAATGAACAGAATGTCTGAAATCTGAAACAGTAAGTCTTAGAGGGACACAAGAAATAGTTTTGAATAGTTTAGACAATGCTAATTATATCACACTTTTTAAAAAAAAAAAAGCAAATTACTACATGGTTCATAATATTACAGTTTAACTAGACTGATGCCACAGTACCTAAAAAGCTTCTTCTCAAAATGTTTACCATGAATACATAACAAAATTGGATACAACACAAAATTAGCCTAATATTTTCATAGCACTTTCGATGAAAAATGGAAATCGAACACATTTTTTAGTTAAAATGCTTAGCGGCTGTCAGCTCTTCAAGGAAAGCAAGGAAAAATAATAGAATCATCAGAGATTATCATAGTGTAGAATTATGGAATCTTGAAAGCCTGGCTGACTTTCTCTCTGCCACACCTTATACCAAACAAAATCAAGATGGAGTTATTTTGAGTTTTTTCCTCACACGTTCATCTTTCCCAGGACCAATAGTTCATTGCTTCCTTGCCCCAAACTACATTCTTTCATAATAGTAAAGCAGTTGTTATTCATTCCCTTCAAATGATTTCTGAAACTGTCTGGGCACCCTTCAAGGATACAGATGTTGTTGAGATTATGATTATGATTGTTGTTATTTTATTCATCAAAAACAAAAATGATTACATCTTCAATGGTTTTTATTTATTTATGAAATTTATTAGCCGCCCATCTTACCTCAGGGTAACTCTAGAGTTTTTTGTTTTTGGAAATTCAGCCACAAACATAAAAATTATGTTGTAAGATGTAACATGTGCCCAGTAAGGTAGTTTGTTTTGTAAATCAAGAGTTGATTTAACCTATTTATTTGGTTGGTTGGTTGGTTGGTTGGTTTCTTTGCCAGCCGTCTCATATCAAAACAAATCTGAGTGGATTGCAGCATTAAAACATTAAAATCTTTTAAAAAAAATCTGAATCAATAGAAATGGAAATCACAGCTGAAATAAAATTAGTTAAAGGATAGAGAGGGAGGGAACAGGATGTACAGAGGTGAAGATGAGATTAGCAATAGCAACAGCACTTAGACTTACATACCGCTTCTTGGGGACGTGGTGGCTTAGTGGGTTAGGACGCTGAGCTTGTCTATCAGAAAATTGACAGTTTGGCGGGTCGAATCCCGAGTGCCGTGTAACAGAGTGAGCGCCTGTTACTCATCCCAGCTTCTGCCAACCTAGCAGTTCGAAAGCACGTAAAAATGTAAGTAGAAAAATAGGGACCACTATGGTGGGAAGGTAACAGGGCTCCATGCGCCTTTGGCGTCTAGTCATGCTGGCCACATGATCACAGAGACATCCTCAGACAAACACTGGCTCTTTGGCTTTGAAACGAAGATGAGCATCGGCCCCTAGAGTCGGAAACAACTAGCACGCATGTGCGGGAGAACCTTTACCTTTACCTTTACCCCTTCATAGTGCTTTACAGCCCTCTCTAAGTGGTTTTACAGAGACAGCATATTGTTCCCAATGACTTGGGCCTTAATTTTACCGACCTCTGAAGGATGGAAGGCTGAGTCAAACCTGAGCGTGTCAGAATTAAACTCCTGGCTGTGGGCAGAATCAGCCTGCAATACTGCATTCTAACCACTGCACCACCAGGGCTCCTCTACCAGGGATTCTCTCTTAATTCATCAACCATGTCCAGTGTGATGTTCCTCTATTGGGGCCCCAAGTCATCTGGCAGAACCAGATCTTCAGGCTCTTGTGGAAGGTCATAAGACTGGGAGCCGATCTCACCTCTGGAGGTAAGATGTTCCAAAGAACCAGAGCCATGGCAGAGAATGCCCTTCTCCTGGACCTCATCAGCCAAATTCCTTAACTGACAAGGCCTGCAGCATGCCTCCTCTGCTGGTGTGGATAGGGCAGGACAGTCCCAGTGGGGTGAGATAGTTCTTTAAGTAACCTGGACCTATTCCATGCAGGGCTTTAAAGACAATAACCAACACCTTGAATTGCACCCAGAAGCAGACCAGCAGCTAGTGCTACTCACGTAGCAGTGGTGTAACATTGCATCACCTTAATTCCATGGGGACCGCAGAACTGCCCATGTCATTGCACTCTGCACAAGTTGAAGCTTCCGAATGCTCTTTAAGGGTAGCCCCACATAGAGTGCATTGTAGTAATCCAGTAGTGAGATGATCAGGACTTGAATAACTGAGGTAAAGATTCTTAGTCCAGAAAAGGCCACAACTGGCATACCACCTGAAGTTGTGCAAAGGCTCTCCTAGCCACAATTGCCTTCAAGCAGGAGTTGTGAGCCCAGGAGAAGCCCCAAGTTATGTACCAGGTCTATCTGGGGAAGTGCAACCCCATCCAGAACTAAGTTGGTTAAAGTCTAACAACTAAATATTTAATTGTTGTAAAAATCTGTATAATCTGTTTATTGTTCCACCTAATAACTGTAGGGATGAGTTTTTAAGACGTTCTCCATAATCCACCTGTTTTAGTCCTCAGATCTCTGAATGTTATAAATTTCTCCTATTCTTTTTCCTTGATGCTGTGATCTGTAAGTAGTCCTACATCTATAAAAAATGCTCTTTTTATTTCAAATATTGTTGCATCTGGTGTTGTGTATTCTAGATAATGATCAATTTGTAGGTGAAAATCCCATAAAAGGTTAACATCGCCATCAACTATTTTTTTAAAAAATTGCGATTATACTACATTGGGAAACATGGAAATTAAACATTTTGTATAGATCCCATTAGATCATGTGGCTATTTTGTCATGACATAATCAGGCTAAACAATTTTGTTGCATAAACTACTTATGTGATGCATGCATCATTACTTTACAAAGTCTACATTTGCTGCTGATTCCTCAATTTCTTCATATTTGTTTGTAATGCTTGTTCTTGAAGTGCAACTATTAATCCTTGGCTGGTGACAGCTTGTAACTATTGTTGATTCCTGGTCTTATTTACTTCACTTTCCATTTCTTTTACATATTGGTCAAGTCATAGTTTGTTTCTCCAATTTCCTGAATGCTTTCCCAACAATTCGATTTTATAGTCATTTTTTTTGCTTCTGCTATTTTCAGAGATGTTCTAACAAGAAGTCATAGTTTGTTTCTCCAATTTCCTGAATGCTTTCCCAACAATTCAATTTTATAGTCATTTTTTTTTTGCTTCTGCTATTTTCAGAGATGTTTTCTTTGCAAATTGCAACAAGCATACTCCTTTTGCTTGTCTTGGTCTAATCACTTAATCTACACTGTTCTTCAGCTGTCTGTTTTACCTGCAATAAACCTCCCAATTTTTGTGCTAGGTTTAATTGAACAACATCACTTTGTGGATGCAGTGCATTATTAGCCTCATCCTCATTATTACAGCAACTACTATTACACTGAGCTCTGCCAATCAATTCATCATCATGCCAATCACTGATCCGTTATACCTCCCATATTGATTGGATAACATACAAATCTTTGCAGTGAAATTACTGTACAAGAATTCTAACGGAATTCTGTAAAATGAATCAAGTAATATGTACTAGGTTAACTAGAAATAATATGTTAGTTGGCAGCAGGGACAAAGAACTGTTTAATTTCTTCTTTGAATCTGTTTTTAACGCAAAATAAAGAAATAACCTATCAAAAGCAGCACCGAGGAGGATGGAACAGATATACAAGTCAATATAGGAGAAGAAATAGTAAAAGAATATCTATTTGTCCTGGACTAGTAAAAATCACCTGGACCAAATGCTTTGCACTCCAGGGTTCTGAAGAAGCTGGCAGACGTAATCTTGGAGCCACTGGAAGTAATTTTTCATAGCTTCTGTAGCACAAGAGCTGATGGATGCCAAGCTGATTTCCTGAATCCATTTCCCCCCCCCTTTTTTTGTAAACTGGTACCACATCAGGTCTTTTCCAATTCTCTGGTTTACAAAAAGGGGGGAAATGGATTCAGGAAATCAGCTTGGCATCAATCACCTTGGAGAAATCATGACAGACAAACCTTATATGCTTCTTTGATTAAGTGACTAAACTAGTGGATCAAGGAAATGCTGTAGTTATAGTATACTTGGATTTCATTAAGGCATTTGACAAAGTAGACTACAACCTACTTCCTGATAAGATAGAAAAATATGGAATAGAGAATACCACCAACAGATGGATTTGCAGTTGGCTGACTAGCCTCATACAGTCTCTTAATGGAACTACATCTACATGGAGGAAAGCATGTAATGGGCTACTTAAAGGTTCTGTCTTGAGCCCAGTACTCTTCAACATCTTCATAAATGATCTAGTGGTGCCTGGCTCAATAGTAATAACTATGAGAGAGATCTTGGTGTCCTAGTCACTACCACTTAAGTACCATATGAGCCAGCAATATACTGCAGCTACCCAAAAGCCCAATGCAATCCTGGATTGCATTAACAGAGAGAATAACAGCAAGATCACAAGAACTGATACTATTTGGAATATTGTATATAGTTCTGATATATACTGTATATAAAAAAAGACCATGAATGTCATGGCTGCCATTCTGCTATGCCTTGCACACTGAGAGCCTGACGTTAGTTAACAGGGGGAAGAGTTCCAAGGTTGTGGCAAAGGAATGCGGAATCAGCAAGCCCACAAAATGAGGGACTGTTACCCAAACAATTTGTTAATACCTAATTGGACTGTCAGTGATAATCAGGGAGATGGCCAGGGGAAAGGGAAAGTTAATTGTAACTTTTGCGTGGGAAAAACTCAGATCCAGCTTTGCTTCTGCTGTAATCACTTAGGCTCTAGTAAAGTATAGTCTTGGCTAAACGTGGGCCAGGAGTCTTTCTTTTCTTACTGACCAAGTTGAGATGGCTGATATTGAAACCCTAGAAGGCGTGCAGAGAAGAGCAACAAATATGATAAAGGATCTGGAAGTTAAATCATATGGTGAACAATTGAGAGAGCTAGGTATGTCTAGCCTATCAAAGAGAAGGATTAAGTGGGACATGCTAACTGTGTTCCAGTACTTGTGTTCCAGTACTTCTCTGTCACGGAGAAGAGGGGATTAATATATTCTCCAAAGCATCAGAAGGCATGACAAA
Source organism: Vipera berus (assembly GCF_964194415.1). NCBI lineage: Eukaryota > Metazoa > Chordata > Lepidosauria > Squamata > Viperidae > Vipera > Vipera berus. Next base: position 341,897,092 of record NC_138202.1, read on the forward strand.
AAGTAATGGGTGGAAGCTTATTAAAGAGAGATCCAACCAAGTAGTAAGAAGAAATTTTCTCACAGTGAGAACAATTGATCAATGGAATAACTTGTCTCCTGGAGTTGTCAGTCCTCTATCACTGGAGGGTTTCAAAAATAGACTGAGCAACCATTTGACCAGGATGGTATAAGGTCTCCTGCCTTGAGCAAGTTGAATTTGAAGACCTCTGAGGTTCTTTCCAGCCCTATGATTCTATGCTCTATGACAGAGTTTAATGTATCCACAAAATTACAGAGTTCTACCTCCAAATGCCAGTCTGCCTTCTGTCACCACTGAAAATAGTGTTTGTAATTTAAATGATAGGAAAAGAGATTGCAAGAGGGGTTTGCATTCACTTCTGGGCTTACTGGAGGCATCTGGCTATCCTTTGTTGGAAACAAGATGCTGAACTAACTAGGGATTTGGACCTAGTCCAGAAGGATTTTCTTAGATCTACCAACCATGCCAGTAATATAAGAGATGCAAATATAAGTGTGTTGTAAGCCAGGTAACAGAAGGGAAACAAAATGTGCCCAAAAATGACAGGGAAGCAGCTGCAATTAATATCAGACAATTGGTTTAGCCTGACTGCTGTCCTATTGCTCTTTTCAAGGAAATTCCATCAAGCTCCCCAAGGAAGAGAGTTGATATCTCTCCTTGTAAAGCCTTCACACTGAATCTACTGCAGGAGATAAATAGGAAAAGCATCTCCATCCCTCAAGAGCCTCCTTTTGACACCACCATTAATAATCATTGACAGGCAACAGACAAGATTGCTTTTCAGCAGCCAAATCTCCAGTCTGGGCTGTGGTCCTGCTTCAACCTTCGGCCAAACCAATCACAGTCAGAGTTTTGTCCAATAAACCGAAAAATGAGGTTGTGGAAGAGTCGAGCAACTGATCATGCTGGCTGAGGATTCTGGAAATGATAAGGAGGACTCAAGCTCAGATAAGTTGTTTCAAATATTTGCACTCTGGAGTGATAAATTACAATAGAACCCTATTTTTTTTTCTAATGTCAAATCTGCAGGATTAACTCACTAGTGATTAAAATGAAGTGTTTGCATATAGAACCGTGCAATCCCATCACATTAACGTAAGGCCAAAAACCAAAGTAAAAAATCAGTATTTCTGAATCAGCACTGGACAGGGAATTCTGGGAGCTGAAGTCCAAACGTCTTAAAGTTGCCAAGGTTGAGAAACACTGGTCTAGATTATACACAGGTTGCAAGGAGCATCCAAATTAAAACTGGAACTGTTAAGAAAAAATAGAAAGTGGAATTTCCCGTAAAATTTTAGAAGTAAGCCAAAAAATTAATTGCCAGTTCCAGGTTTAGTAGGATATTCTTGGCTTCTTTGTCCTTCTAGTAACACAATGTTTCTCCTGCCTGGTCAGGTTTGCACAAAAGGGAGAGCTGCTACCTTTTTCTGACCTTCCAGAAATGCTCCTGTGAGCTCAACAAATTATTCAATAACCTTTGCCCTGTATTCTCTCCCAAGGATTCATATAATGATGTGCCTTGACTCTCCAAAACAGTAAAGTGAACTCTCGGTATTTTCAGCAACTGGAATTCCCATAAAGCCAAAATGAAGTATCTTGAAAAGACACCAATCCTGATTTTAAGAAAACCCTTCACTCACTCTAAAAATGAATATTAGGCCAAAAACACCTGTCTGCATTCTTTACTGGAGTCTCAAGTTGGAACTGTCTACGTAGGCCAATGACCCCAACTTCCTGCTCAATGCAAGAATCCAGGTTAACACCTCCCCAAGAGATAATTGTGTAGTCTCTGTTTGAACACATCCTATGAAGGAGACTCTGAGTAATTGGTTTCACTGTCAAAGTGTTCTCACAGTGGGGAAGGTTTTTTCTAACATTCAGTGACTCTAAGACAACCCTACAATTTTAGAGGTAAATTAGTTGGGGGAAAGCCAATCCTCTTCGGTATAAATATAGTAATTTTAAAAGGCAGCCACTGGCTCTCAATTTCAACTGCCCAACCCAACTGTTGATACTTGTTTCTAACATGTACAGTAGCTTAATCCTAAATTATGGTATTATGTGAAAGGAAGAAATGTTTATCTCTTTCTGTAGTTTTATAATACTCTGTCTTAAGCTATATTGTTTTTCTGTTCTAAACAAATCTCCCCTTCAAATGCTTTGATCTTTTCAAAGGTCCTTGAAGGAATGAATTGGCTTGTAATTTGAGGGGTAGGGATGGGAAAAGAGGGCAGGATCTATTAAAATTTTGGAATGTTCTGCAGCTGTAGCTAATTTGGAGCATTTTGCATCTATTATTAATAACTACCCTGACTTCTGATAGATCTGTTGGGATTCTTTGCTGTCTGGTGACAGTCTAGCACTTGAATTACATGATCTGGTCCAGATGAATAATTATTTCATTCTTAATTGCTGTGGATGTTTTGATTATCTTCTGCAATGCATATTTCATGATTTTGTTGAAACCCAAGCAAAACTATGTATCTTGCAATCTGGAAAGGCATTCCAAGTTAATTGGTTTCTAATCAGTGAGCAATAATAATGAGCAACTGTGCTTTCACATCTTAGTAATTGTTGGTAATAAATACAGCGCCATTCCCAAAGGCAAGTGCACCTGTTTGCTGCATCTTCAAAGATGAGTTGAAGGGAACAGGGGATTCTTCCCAAATGTTCATGGCAGAAAAGATAGCCAATTGTCCCCTTGCAAAGCTTCTTGAGAAATATTGTTCCTTGTTCTAAAATGTTTGGCTAACTTTCTTTGATGTTTTGCCTGAGGAGATATTCACAGACTGAACTCAAATTTTGCTCCAAGGCAAAATTGGGATGGAATCTGGAGTGAAAATAATATCAAAGGGGTATAAATGTTACCCTGTAAATGACTATGCATGGCCAAGTTTCACACAGCCAATTTAATCGTTATCTTTCAAAACCCTTGGGCATCATGGATTCATGCACTACAATATGAGGAACTTTTTATCTGTTAAGAAGCATTATTTTCCAGGGCTAATACCTTTGGAGAAGGGGCATCCCACAAGCGACTGAAGCCTATTTGGAAGGAAAGTTTCAAATTTTCAGGAATTCCTGGGTGGGCAATTATTTTTGATGCGCTAGGCATATCTAAAGATTTAGTTTACCCATGAGTGGGAAAAACAGGGACAGTTTCCTATTAACTGCATATATGGTCAACCCATTTCATAAGTAGGCCACCAATGGCAGCTATTTTAAAGGCAAGCAGAAATCATAAAAAAGTGTCACTAATTTCCCCTTTTCTGTTCCCATATAGACCAAAAATTCATTTAATTGATTGGTTTCAAATAGCTTATTAACAGTCCTAAAGTCAACAACATTAACAAAATGCAATACACTATAAGAAAATAATTGCAAATAACAGTAGCAGCTTCTAAATTTAAGCAAGAACATTTCCAGGGAACTAGCAGGTCTGGTGTGGCACAATCATCCAGCAATAGTGTGATGAAAATTATAGCATAAAATACCATGGATCATAAGACTATAATGTGCTCACCAGCACATTCCTGGGCACCCATCAAGTTCCCAGCCCAGTGGTTGCAACCATTCTCAGAACTCCCTTCTTCCTACAGTCCTGACCCTCATCTTAGGGAGAAACCACCAATCACTGAATCTTAACTTGCTGTGCAATGAACTGTTAGGGCAGCAACATTTTCCAGCTTCATTAATGAAGCAGAATTGAGATCACAAAACAAATGCACTATGGCATACTTTGTGTTGCCTAATGGGATTGGAGGACAATGTGCTAAACTGGCTGACCGGATGTCCCCTTAGTTAAAATGGGATTGGATAGTCTGTGATTTAGCCCTTGCCTTGGCTAGGCCATTATATGGTCAATTAAGCCATTATATGGTCAATTTGCTTGGGAACAGCAGATTTGGTGAACACAGGAATATGTTATCTTAAAGCAGATTTAGGATGTAGCTCTTACCTCAGCCTTAGAAGAGTGTATGCAGAGTGAAAATGAGAGAGACAAAGAGACAGACACTGAGTTTGCACAGAACTTTAAGCCCTCGTGTTGTTTAGCTATTTTTGCTTTTGTTTGTTCTGTGAGCTCAGGCAATTCAGGTATACTTTAAAAAGATAATTAAAGCAATCATAGTTTATCATATTGTATGCATCCAGCCAGAAACAGCATATTGAGGTAGGATAGGATAGGTAGGATAGGATGGGAAGGGATATTCTTTATTGGCCATGTGTGATTAGACACACAAGGAATTTGTCTCCAGTGCATAAGCTCTCAGTGTACACACAAACAATAAACTGATACCCATAGGAGATGGTAATAGGAAAGATGAGAAGGATAATAGTAATACAGTCAGTAATACAGTATTATAGTATACAGTAATACATTGTTATGGGTAATAGTAATGCAGTAAAACAGGGGAATAAAATAATTTCACTTATCACATTTGATAGTTTCTTTTCAAATGGCCATATAGTCATTATATATAAGTTTATAAACATACTGTAACTACCTGTACTCTGGTTAGGCAGATTATACAATCTTTGTATGCAACTTCTTAGGACGTACATAATTCTCATAGGCTTTTCTGGTAAAGCATTCTGATAGCTTCCCCCTTTAAGATTCTCCAGGCCCTCACAGAGACTAAAGATTTATCCAAATGCCACCAAGTTTGTTTCCCATTTCTCTACTTTCAGAAACTGCAACTCCTGTCTTCCTAACTTTTCAAATTTCTGGACAGCTGATTCTCAGCAATTGCTTAATATCTCCACTGCTGCCGCTTCCTTTTATCTTGGAATGCCTGCTGCAATTCATTGGAGGAGCCCATTTTTTCTCTCCCTTTATTTCCGTGTGTGGTGTACTTGAGAACACTTTCATTGCCAGCTGAGATACTTGCTGCTAATTGATGCTTATTACTCCTTTTGAGCCTATAATTGCTTTTCCTTTCTGAAATTTAAATTGCCTTGGTTTCCTCCCTTCATGAGTCTTAGCTACATTCCTAATCTTGCAGGGACATTCTGAGTTTTAAAATACAAAGTTTTCTCTACATCCTATGTGATTGCCATAAGGGTCTCCCCAGTTAAATCAGTGAAAGGGATTGAGACTTGAACCAAAGACCTGTGTTTGGACCAAGCTTTGGGAGCTTCCGACAAGCCATGGGGGTATCAAAAAATCCAAAATTACAGACATGCCCAAGGAATGAAAGTGTTGCCCCTTTCTTTATATGCAACAGGTGTAAAAAAAGGGGGTAGGACTTCACATGGTCATACCTGCCTTCTTCATTTTTTTATTTTTTACTTTTTTTTTACATCCCTGGATGCCTCTTCCATCAGGTGCATACATGTGGAGCTACAGTAGGTCTTTTCCAGACCCAGACCAGGAGCATGCAATAAATGTGTTGGAGGTTATAGTTTTCTGTGTGTGCCTTTCTGAGTAGAAATATGACTTGAACAATAATTAGTAAAGGAGGATGGGGTTGTACAGGAAATACATTCTAAGGAAGAAGAGACAATCATACTTCTTGCTAGTTACAACATAGAAGGAGGACAGTGGTGGGATTTTGTTGATTTTGGAGAACCGGCTGCGTCCAGAAGTCCATTCCAGGCCTCCAAGGCCTGGAGGAGGCCTTTCAGGCTTAGAACAGCCAGCCAGAAGTGCATGGATGCCACTTCCGGAAGTCCATTCTAGGCCTTGGACGCCCAGGTCTGCATCCACACAGATAACCAGTTGTTCATGTATTTGAATCCCACCACTGAAGGAAGACAATCAAGATGGAAAAGAGTCTCATTGGATTTGCATCTCCAACAATAAGCCACATGGTTGGCAGGCTAATTCCAGATTGGGCAATATCCTGTATAAATATTTTGAACCTGTCTTTTGTTTGATCTATTTAGGAGTCCATTAGAGTAGTGAGTGTGGCCTAAGAGAGATCTGGTCTTCATATCTTCCTTATGCAAGTGCAAGATCTTGATGGCTCCTTACGATCTCATGGGATGAATTACAGAATAACAGAGTTATAATAACAGAACATTTCTTCCTTTAAAACTGAACTATTTCACACACCTAATATACAGTCCCACATCTTCTCTCCCTATCTTTTAAACTCTTATTTTATTTTATTTTATTTTTATATTTTGGGGGAAAATTATTGGTTTTTATAGGGTTGGGAAAGGGAGTGAAAGGGTGAGGATTAGGGTTAGGGTACAGGGAAGGTTGGGATGAGGGTTGGGGTTTCCCCCAATAACATTCAATATTTGGCAAACAGCATATTGTATTGTCTCTTTAGATGCTAAATGACACCTTCGCTTACAGTTATTCAGATTGTGGGAAATTGGCCTCTTTAAATGGTGGCACCCATTTTCTTTAGGAGGTATTTAAACCACTTTTCAAAACACACTATTTTCTCAGAGTGTAGGATAGTTGTCCGACCACTTTGACAAAGAATAGCTTGAAGATCATTTCCCCCAATTTTTCCACATCTTTTATTTGTAGCAATCTCTATTTATCTGTACCATGGATCTGTAATGTATAACCCCAACCTTCCTGGAGCTACCATGCCTTCGTACATGATTTAATAATATTATACGATATAATACTATTTAATATAATAAGTTAAAAGCATTATATTTATAATAAACAATTTACCCAAATCTGTCTATCACAATGTTATTAACTTGCATTTTGCCTATCGTTTTAGCCCAGCTGGAAAGATTTTCAATTAGAAAAAAAATATTGAAGTCTAATCTAATATGAGCCTTTTAAAAAAAAAAAGGATAAACATATCATGAGAAAGAAAGTCAACTTTTTTGGAACAGAGCAACAAAATCTTTAGGCTGAGGAGCATGTGAGCTGTCGGCATCTGTTGCCAGCTTCATAAGGATTCAACAGATGTTTGGGGGGAATGCAAATTCCTCATATGTCTGAGAAATTGCTAAGCAGCCCGCTAATTCGAACAAGGGGCAGTGAAAGGACAACGTCTTCTGTCTATTTTGGTTTGTTGCACAGACAGCCATATGTTTAGCTTGGAACTAGCATTTTTATCCACCTATCCTTCCCAAAGATCTGGAACACAGAGATGTTGTTGTTTGACAGTGTTAAAGGTAACATTGCAGGTGGCCAATTTTTGTACATTTCCAACAGGTAAACACCTTCCAGTAGCCCTATAACTGTTGGTCCTGGTTGCTCAGCTACCAGAGCACACCAGCCCCACAAGCACGTCAAGATAGTGTCTCACTGAGGGGTTATTATTAATCTATTTATTTATTTAAATTTACAGGTAGTTTTGATTTACAACCATTCATTTCATGACTGTTCAAAGTTACAATACTGAAAAAAACGTGACTTATGGCCGTTTTTCATACTTACAACTGTTGCAGCATCTCCATGGTTACATGATCAAAATTCAGACACCTGGCTTGTATTTATGGTGGTTGCATTGTCCCAGGGTTAAGCGATCACCTTTTGTGACCTTCTGACAAGCAACGTTAATGGGGAAACCAGATTCACTTAACAATCGTGTTACTAACTTAAGAACTACAGTAATTTACTTAACAAATATGGCAAGAAAGTCATAAAATGGGCCAAAACTCACTTAACAACTGTTGCTTAGCAACTGAAATTTTAGGTTCAATTGTGATTATAAGTCAAGGACTATTTGTATTCGTCACCCAATTCCAGGACACTCTAACAAGTTGAAAGATAAATTGATCTAAATACACATGCCAAAGGATAGGATTTCAATTACAAAGTTGCACCCTTCATTCTGGCTTCCCTCTCGCTCACATGGACACTTCTGCACTTGTTTTTAGCTATCAAGAACCTGAGACACACAGAACTCTCCTTTTATAAGGCCAAGAGGAATCTTATTGGTCCTTTTAGAATAGAATAGAGCTGGAAGGGACCTTGGAGGTCTTCTAGTCCAGCCCACTGTTCAAGCAGGCGAACCTATACCATCTCAGACAAGTCACTGTCCAATCTCTTCTTAAAAACCTCCAGTGATGGAGCATCCACAATTTCTGGAGGTAAGCTGTTCCACTGGTTAATTGTCCTCACTGTTAGGAAGTTTCTCCTAAATTCCAGGTTGCTTCTCTCTTTCGTCAGTTTCAGACCATTGTTTCTTGTCCTGCCCTCTGGTGCTTTGGAGAATAATTTGACGCCCTCTTCCTTGTGTACCACCTGACTTCTGCAGAGTTGTTTGCTGTGGTAACACCCTCTATATTCTGTAGGTAAAGATACAGTAGTGTAATTCTGCAAGTATCCCACAAGATGATATTGATTTTTCTGCTTCTGTTTCTAGGGGATTTCTAAGAGAATGAAGTTGGTGCTAATTTTCTGCCAATGCGTTCTCCTGCCTTTATTACAATTACCTTTCCCCACCACCACCCATGGTGTTGCATGGTTTCTCCATTATTATCATCACCCCAGGTATCTTTTTCAGTTTTAATGACCTTACGTGAATTTTATCTAAATATCAGGCAGGGGAACATCTCCGACAACAGCACTTTCTAATTAACCTAATTATTAACGTGGCAAACCCATACTGAAGAAAATCAGCTGTGTTTGCTTAATTAAAAAAGAAGAAAGAAAAAACATATTAAATAATTAAGGTTGTTTATATTATTCCATACAGGCCACTCTGCCACTCAGATTAAAACTCAGTTGACTTGAAAGCATGAATTGTTCGCTCAAAATAAACAAGAGGATGACACTCCTGCCACGTTTGTAAGGTCCACAGAAACCATTTTCCCCATCAGCCTTGCCAACTTTCTCTCTTTGAACAGGAAAAAAATACTTCAACACTGATCTATTGAACCTTCGTTCTCTATCCCACCAGCTAAAACTAGTTTATGCTCCATTTATTCCTGGCTTGCCTGCTGCAACTTTTTCTACTTTAATCTGCTTTCATTATATCTCAATCCTCTTGCTTATGCCAGAGCATTGTGCAAAAAAATAAAATAAACGTCTTTGGGCCATGCATTGTCTCTCTTCACAAGCTTCTCAGCCATTCCTGAATCAAGACATGAACTTGTCTGGCACTCCTCTGAGTTACTGACCTTTGATCTTCTGAATATACCTCCTTTAAAGGTAAAGGTAAAGGTTCCCCCACACATGCGTGCTAGTCGTTTCCAACTCTAGGGGCCGGTGCTCATCTCCGTTTCAAAGCCGAAGAGCCAGCGCTTGTCCGAGGACGTCTCCGTGGTCATGTGGCTGGCATGACTAGATGCCAAAGGCGCACGGAACGCTGTTACCTTCCCACCGTAGTGGTCCCTATTTTTCTACTTGCATTTTTACATGCTTTCGAACTGCTAGGTTGGCAGAAGCTGGGACGAGTAACAGGCGCTCACTCTGTTACGCGGCACTCGGGATTCGACCTGCCAAACTGCCGACCATCTGGTCGAGAAGCTCAGCATCCTAAGACCCCAAATTGCCTTGTCACAGCTTACACTTGGCCACACAAGGAAATGAATGCTAGATGAGATTGCTGTTTTGTCTGTTCCAGCACTGCTGTTCTTCTTACCTGCATTAGTGTAATTGACTAATTCATTTTTATTAAAAAAAACAAAAACAAAAGATTCGCAACCCATTGCTTGCTCCCAAGAACATTTTGTGCACAACTTTCCTTATTCATGTGTAGGACTATGCATTTATCCTTGTTGCAATCTATACTGCTGGATTTTTCCCAATAGTCCAGCTTGTCAAGATTCCCATGGATTTTGGTACTGCCCCTAAGATATTTGTGTCAACTGCAAAACTGCAAATTGGGTAAGCATATGTTTCTATCTCATGAAGACATTTATAAATATGTTAACTTAATAAAGGAGCTAGAATGGAGCCCAAGGTACACTGCTGAACATTTCAGTATAGCTTGATTCAGAGTGACTGATGTATATTTGTTGAATATGATTGTTTAACCAGCTGTCTATTAATGTAAAGGTGCCATAACCCCATGCATAATTTGTTCTTTTGTCATCTTCACTACCATATTCAATAGCTGGGTTTGCAGAAGATGCTAACCTCTAAATTCCTAGCCAACTGAGTTTAATTCATTTAAGTTAATTTTAGGTGGGGACAACAAGAGCTATGTTTGATTTAATTTAAAACATGGTCATAAGAGCTACCTTATCTAGCAATGGAATGATGTGTATAATGACCAAGGATAAGGGTTAGCATGGAATATGGATCAACTACAGAATTCCAAATTTGGAAAGGACTGTGTTAAAGATGTAAGTTGTCACATTATTCATTTAACTTATGTACAGGATGTATCATGAGAAATGCTACACTCAAAGAAACAGAAAGCATAATTAAAGTTGCTAGAAGAAACATCAGCAACATTCCAATGCTAGAAGGAAGGAAGTCCCAAGGAATCTCTTGATGAAGGTGAAAAAATAGAAGATAAAAGCTGGACTACTACTCAGTCATTACAAAAAAAAAATAACAGTGATCATGTCAATGGACAACACTAGACCCATATAAATAGGTGAAGAAGTTGAACTAGGAACAAACTATGGTCAAACTTCCTTTGGTCAGAATTCACAAGGCGTGTAGGTTTAGCCATGAGAGAAAGAGACAACTGCTATCTGGGAGAAAGACTGTGACAGATCTAGACAAACTATTAAAGGTCAGAACAACACACATTAACAAAAATCCAGATCATCAGAAAAATAGATGCCTTGGAATGTTGGTACTGGCGAAAGTTGTTGCTGCTTTGCATGGCAGCCTTTAAGGATTTTAAACAGGGGGATCAACAAACTGATTCAGCCTTTTCTGCTTTGAAACCACTGTGTGGATGTTTAACTGACTCAAAAAGAGCAGCAGAGGATTTGGGGATTGCAGGGAAGGCTTCAGGATCTTCCAGAAAAAAAGTTTGTCTGAGATGCAATAACGTCTCCTGTCTTGGCAGGGGGTTGGAGTAGAACAGAGGTCCCCAACCCCTGGCCTGTGTCCTACTATTGGGCTGTGTCCCATTCGGAACCGGGACCCGCAAGTAGCGGGCGAGAGTGCATGCACTGGCAGACCCACTTATGTGAGCGGCAGGTGTTTTCATTCGCAGCCCCACTCGTGTGAGTGGCAGGTGCACCCACACAAATGCAGCTGTGCACGTGCACGTGTGCCTGCCCCTCACACAAAACCATCCTCTCTTCCCCCTCCCACCTCCATGCTGGGGCACCAGCCCGGAAAGGTTGGGGACCGCTGGAGTAGAACACTTCCAAGGTCCCTTCCACTCCTGTGTTTCTATGATCCTATGAATATCTTGAAGTACAAGAAAATCATTCAATACTAAGAAAAATAAAAACAAGCTCTTCATCTGAAGTACTAATAACGATCCTAAAGTTTACAAAATTTGGGCACAGGATGAGAAAGGAGAGTAATTGGATAAGACCCCCATGCCTGGGGAAACTTAAAAGAAGTGGGGGGAAAGTCTGAGAGAAGACCCAGTGGTTAGATATTGTTACAGATGACACTAGCATGGAGTTACTGACAGATAATTGCCACCAAGTGATGTCCATCTGGTCATGAAGAGCCAGAAGGGACTAAATGACTAAACAACAATAAAAATAAAATACAGTTAATGATTTCCCCCTTCTGCCACATTAAAATTTGAAATGATGGTTTGGTATAAAAGTGCTAATCTAGAAACTCAAAAACTGTAAATCCTCATTCTGTGAGGGGATGGCACTGTCGTTAGAATGCAACACAGGTAGTCTTTTATTTACGACCATAATTGAGCCCAAAATTGATGTTGCTAAATGAGATGTTTGTTAAGTGAATTTTGCCCCATTTTAAGACCTTTCTTGCCACAGTTGTTAAGTGAATCACTGCAGTTGTTAAGTTAGTAACACAGTTGTTAAGTGAATCTGGCTTCCCCATTGACGTTGCTTGTCAGAAGGTCACAAAAGTTGGATCACACGACTCTGGGACACAGCAACCGTCATAAATATGAACTAGTTGCCAAGCGTCCAAATTTGGAACACATGACCAGGGGATGCTGCAATGGTTGTAAGTGTGAAAAATGGTCATAAGTCACTTTTTCAGTGCTTTTATAACTTCAAACGGTCACTAAATATACTGTTGTAAGTTGAAGACTATCTGTATTGCAGGCTAACTCTGCCCACAGCCAGGAGTTTGATCCTAACTAGTTCAAGGTTGACTGAGCCTTCTATAGAATCGTAAAATCACAGTTGGAAGGGACCTTGGAGGTCTTCTAGTCCAACCACCTGCTCAGGCAGGAGACTCTTACAAAATCAGTAAAATGAGGAGCCAGATTGTCGGAGGCAATATGCTGACTCTGTAACTGCCCAAAGAGTACACTATGGAGTGGTATATGGAGTGAGAGCAAGCAACAGAATTTCATTTTTAATGTGTGCCAGTGTGCCCACAGTTTTAAAAATGATAATAAAGATTATCTATCTATCATACGTTTAAGTGCTATTGCTAAGTGCTATTTTAGGCATGAAAGTCATCTGGGTGACTTTGGGCCAGTCACTCTCTCAGTCCAACTCACCTCATAGGACTGTTGTGGGGAGAGGGGGGAAGAGTATTATTTGCCACTTTGAATTATTTATGGAAAAATAATAAAAGGGAGATTCAAAAAATCTTTAAAAATTACAATGATGGCAAGTCAGAATCAGTGTTGGCGTAGGCATGATCTATGTTTGTGCGGGGGTCTATGTACTGTACCTAGGCTGGCTGAATGAAGGAGAGAAAAGAAACAACCTATTTTCTAAAGAGAAGGAAGAGGAAAATGGAAATTAGAGATCCACCATCACTCTGAGGAGAAAAGAGGGATACCCACAGAATATGATAAAAAAAGAACTCAAGATGTTGCCCACAACAATGTGATCAAAGCTCTATCTGTGTTTCACATGCATCACTTTTTTTTTTTAAATGGACAGAATCACACTCTTGGGGCCTTGGCTTTTTTTTTACCATGCCCTGTGGGCATCTCTGGGGGAAGAATAAGGGAAAGAAAAAGATCGTGTTTCAAATGCTTCTCAGGGGAATGAAAAAGGGGGAGTCACCACCGCAATGGTGGAAGCACCAAATTCCCATCGGGCAAGAACACTCTTGATTCATCCACAGCTTTGAAGGAATGTAGTTTTGTTCTCACTCTTCCCAGCTCAATGGCTTATCCCTGCAAAAAGGGGCAAATGCTGATTAAAGACTACTAAAATATGATAGGAAAAATTCATAGTGAACCAGTTGATGCATATCGTAAGGTTCATCTAGAAACAGCCAACTCATCCTATCTATCTATCTATCTATCTATCTATCTATCTATCTATCTATCATTTATTTATTTATTTATTTATTTATTTATTTATTGGAAGCTCCTGAAGGCACAGAGGTTTATTTCAGAACCCAAAGCTTGAAGGAAGTATGAAGTAATTGAAATGCAGAAAATAAACCTAAAAGACAAAATGGAAATTTATCTTCTTCCTCCCCATCTTTCGGACATGACCAGGGTCAGACCCAAGTCATCTCTTTGCCTAGTGCTCATCTCTTAGTCTAAACCTATCAGACCCAAATTAACCCTCCCTATTTCCAAACAAAGCCTCCTGCATTCCCAACTAAACTAAAAAAATAGAACTCTCCTCACCAGCTCTTGGTAAAGGATAGCTCTCACAAAGAAATTGCAACTTAGAGAACGCCAACCTCCCATCCTCAATCCACCCCCCAATTATATTAACATTCCATCTCCTTAACAATGGATTCCCCAGCCCTGCTGCATCCCTCCAAAGTCCCATTTTGCCTAGCAATAGATTGAGATCCCGTTAGACAATGACAAGGACCTGCCTAACTTCCCAAAATGATTAGCCAAGCAGATCCCTATGATTTCTATAAAAATCTTTGCTTTTCCAAAAGTTGAGATCCCTTCTTCTTGTAAAGCAGGCCTCCAAGGAAATAATCATGGTCCTTCACTTCAGTTTTGTGCTTCAAAATGAAACCATGACACAAGCAATTCCTCCAGTGGGGTAATGAATGAATATTTAGCTTTGCCATACAGAGAGCCCTTATTTAGTGAATTCCTCATACAGCAACCATTTACAGATACGACAGTGATGTAAAAGTAATTTTACAACCAGGAGGTGGATTTGTGGTTGAGTACCACATGACCATGGAGACGTCCTCGGACAAGCGCTGGCTCTTCGGCTTTGAAACGGAGATGAGCACTGGCCCCTAGAGTTGGAAACCACTAGCACGCATGTGCAGGGGAACCTTTACCTTTACCTTTACCACATTGGTGACCCAAGATAGATAAATCATTATATTTCCATATATCAAATGATAAGTATCAATGTGTGTTAACTATTGATTATCAAATAAAAGTCTACATTTCATACTAGTAAGAATAATCCCTATATACTGATAACATTTAAAAATATATTTTATAGCTATACAAAAGTAATTTGGGGAACAATAATAAACATTTGGAAAGATTTGCCTGTTATCAATTTATAAAATATCAAGCACCTTAGCTAAGCTCACATTTGGCTAAAGCCTCCGAGAAGCACAACAGAGAGCAACTTGAATTTTAAAGTTATAACTTCTGAATTGAAGCCCTTGATAGCCTCTTCAGCTTTAGGTTAATCCTTTTGAATTCATACTCTGCTTTCACTTCTTATCTTTTCCATAGAGTAATGGTAAACTCATTTTACATTGCCCTCAGTCAGTTCTGACAGCTGCCTGTTTACATGTGGTGCATTTGTGTCCTACAAAAGTCTAGTTTCTAGAGTTCTTAACTCTTATTAAAAAAAACCTGGCAGGTATACTTCAGATGATTTAGACTACATTCCCTATCATTCCAGCCATCATGGATGATGGAACTTGTAGTTCAACAACTGGTATATATTAAGGGTTGGAAACTTTCAATAAACAGACAGACAGACTTTGGTAAATCTTTAAATTTGATTAAATGATCAGCCAAGTAACAAATGCCAACCAAATTAAATAAATGTAAAGTATTGTTTTTTTCTAATGTTATTACTTTTTTTAAACCAGATTTAACCAAAAACCATTCAGGTTTTGATCAAATTTAACCAAGCAAAATTAAAAACATCAGGTATTGATAGGGCTCGCAACTTGGGTGTTCTCCTGGATTCACGGCTCAGTTTGGAAGATCATATAGGAGCCGTGACCAGGGGGGCTTTTGCCCAGGTTCGCCTGGTGCACCCCTATTTGGACCGAGATGCCCTACGCACAGTCACTCATGCGCTCGTGACCTCCCGGTTAGACTACTGCAACGCTCTCTACATGGGGCTGCCCTTGAGGACCACTTGGAGGCTTCAGCTGGTGCAGAATGCGGCCGCACAAGTTGTGATGGGAGTCTCCCGATACTCCCGTGTAACACCTCTTCTCCGCGAGCTGCATTGGCTTCCGGTTGCCCTCCAGGTGAGATTCAAGGTGCTGGTGATGACCTATAAAGCCCTTAATGGCTTGGGTCCGGATTATCTAAGGGAACACCTGCTGCCGGCATCAACTTCCCATCATCCTGTGCGCTCCCATAGGGAGGGCCTCCTTAGGGTGCCGCCGGTCAGGGAATGCCGGCGGGTGATCCCCAGAGGGAGGGCATTCTCTGTGGGCGTGCCTGCCCTTTGGAATGATTTACCTGTGGAACTCCAGACTGCCCCCAACCTGCGCTCGTTTCGCCAGGACCTGAAAACCTGGCTTTTCGATCTATCCGTCCTGGACTGAGGGGGGTTTTAGTTTTAAATTTTAACATTGTTTTATTGTTGGGCTATTATTAATTTAATTCTTTTTAATTCTATTTTATCTTAATTTATATTGTCTTTTAAATATTGCCCTGTAAACCGCCCTGAGTCCTTCGGGAATAGGGTGGTATAGAAAACTAACTAACTAACTAACTAACTAACTAAATAAATATTTTTCAATTTTTTCATGATGGGAAAATGTAGGCACTGGACCTCTAAACACGTGGAAAATTTCTTCGTCTCCTTATTGTAGTGGTTCCCAACCTTTTTTATACCCCGCACCCCTAGAACGCTTCTGATATATTCATGCTCCCCTTACAAAAGTTCGAAATAATGGCAAGGAATTGTGCATATACACTATAATTTTGAAAAGCCAAGTTTTTGCACCCACTGGAATATCATCCCGCACCCCTGGTTGGGAACCCCTGCCTTATTGTATATCTATAATCAAGTTCCTCTTAACATCAGGGATATTGGACAGAGATTTTAGATCAGTGAATTTAATTTCCAAGCAAGCTTCAACCCCTAGCATTTCTCTCACAGCAGTGAACCACCACATTTTTGTAATATCCATTTCAAGAGCCAGATATTTGCACCATTACAGGTAATCCTAAACTTATCACAGTAATTGAGCTTGGCAATTATGGTCATAAGGCATGAAGGTAGTAAAGTGGGTCATCATGTGATTGACCTAATTTGTTTGTTTTTGTGGTGGTCATTAAGTGAACACGGTAGTCAGTAAGCAAATCCATTATGGCTGGAAACTGTTAAGTAACTGCTGGTTTTCAGCAAAAACATCGTAAATCACAGTCATGTGACTGTAGGATGCTGCAAACAGTTGTAAATGTGGGCCAAAATGCAGTCACATAACCATGGAAGGTGGCCACTGGAATTTCAGAACCAGGTCGTAGGTAACTTTTGCGGAAGCTGTCATAACTTCCATTAGATATAATAATAATAATAATAATAATAATAATAATAATAATAATAATAATAATAATAATAATAATAATAATAATGATGATGATGATGATGATGATGATGATGATGTTGGAAGGGACCTTGGAGGTCATCTAGTCCAACCCCCTGCTCAGGCAGGAAACCCTATACCATTTCAGACAAATGCCTGTCCAGTCTCTTCTTAAAAACCTCCAGTGTTGGAGCGTTCACCACCTCTGGAGGCAGGTTGTTCCACTGGTTAATTGTTCTAACTGTCAGGAAGTTTCTCCTTAGTTCTAGGTTGCTTCTCTCCTTGACTAGTTTCCATCCGTTGCTTCTTGTCCTGTCTTCGGGCGCTTTGGAGAATAGCTTGACTCCCTCTTCTTTGTGGCAGCCCCTGAGATATTGGAACACGGCTATCATGTCACCCCTCGTCCTTCTCTTCATTAAACTAGACATACCCAATTCCAGCAGCCGTTCCTTATATGTTTTAGCCTCCAGTCCCCTGATCATCTTTGTTGCTCTTCTCTGCACTCTTTCTAGAGCCTCAACATCTTTTTTACATTGTGGTGACCAAAACTGGATGCAGTATTCCAGGTGTGGCCTTACCAAAGCATTGTAAAGTGGTATTAGTACTTCACTTGATCTTGATTCTATCCCTCTGTTAATGCAGCCTAGCACTGTGTTGGCTTTTTTGGCAGCTGCAGCACACTGCTAAGCAACCGGTCATAAGTCATAAGCAACCGGTCATAAGTTGCTAAGCAACCGGTCATAAGTCAAAGACTACCTGATTTGCTGGACACTGCCTTAAAAATCTTTCTGGAACTGGTGGTCTTCCACAACATTTGAGAATTGGTTATTCGGCGCCAGTAATCAAATAGCATTTGTTAGAACAATGACATAAAGCTCACTCTAGAAACATAAGCTGTGGAGGTGCAGTGGTTAGAATGCAGTACTGCAGGCTAACTGCACAGAGCCAGGAGTTCGATCCTGACTGGTTCAAAGTTGATTCAGCCTTCCATCCGTCCGAGATCGGTAAAATGAGGACCCAAATTGTGGGGGCAATATGCTGGCTCTGTAAACCGCTTAGAGAGGGCTGTAAAGCACTGTGAAGCTGTATATAAGTCTAAATGCTATTGCTATTGCTATTGCTATAATGAAAACTAAACCCATATGGGTCTTCTTCCTAAAAAGGAAGCAACTTCAGTTTCATCATAAAGCAAGCCTGACTGAAGGCCATTTTGGGGGGAATAAAATGAACTTTATATGTAGATGGGTAAGGGTTTAAGAGGATTTTTTTCTTCAGAAAAAAACCCTAGCTCACAAGCAGAAAAGGTCTCCCTTTTATTAAAACAGATTATTCTTAGACAAGACTCAAAGCTTGTTTGTGTGCCCTCTCTTTCCAATTTCAAACCTGATTGCTTTTCAAATGCATAACATGCATCAGAGAACATGGGGAGAGAAAGCACACAAAAGCATTTTTGTATAAAATGAACAAGGAGAAAAGTGTTTACAGCCTCTGGATCCTTTCTACTAGCAGCTGCCATTCTTGAAGATTTGGGACTAGAGAAAAGAAATCCGGAACCCAGCTGCCTACAGATCAGCGTAATTGTTCAAAATCACCTTTTTTTTCTCTGCTCACATTGTAATCAGATTTCCCAAATGACAGGGGCATTTTGCTAGAGACAGAAGACAAATTTGCTTCAAATGTCACCAAAACGCCTCTTTGGTGGGACTGTGGCTTAAGGAAGCTGTTCTTCCAGGTGCTATAAACTCATAAATCAATTTATCTGTCACATTTCAAGATGTCAAGAGAGACCCAATTCCACTAACCTCCCAAACGGAATGGTTTGCAAAACCAAATTTCTAAGGGTGAAAATATGAAAATGACAATTAAAATTACAGAAAACCAAGATGGCATTTAAACATGAAAATAACCATTAAAATTACAGAAAACCAAGGCGCCAATTCTCTGCAAATGGCTGCTAGAATTTTGGCACTAGAAATAGAGGAGACTCAGGGGGTTTCAAAAGACAAAAAGGGTTCAGGAGCTATTTGCAGCTGGAAAGCCAAGGATTCCACACTTTACTCCCTTTAAGTACTTTCTTTGGCTGTATTCACAAAACCTGCTTAACCAAGTCAAATGTAGAGCTAAAAGCTGAATTTGCACAAAACAATAAGCTTGGTTAGTATTCATCATTGTTACATTTTTTGTAGCCTTGGCACGTTTCAGTACACAGCAGATACTGCACTGAATGCAGGGAACAGTGTGTTGATTTAAATGGCAGTCACTGAATTAGACATCCTTACTTGCAGAGAAATAGCATGAAACATTTAAGGTAAAACTGAACTCCTTGCATACTGGCCTAAATGTGCTAAGGCTGACTGCTAACATTCTTATGTTAACAAGGGATGCTGTCTCTGATCTTAGCATGATTAAGCCAGGTAACCTTGCTTACAATTTATCACTAAAAAGTGCTTTATAAAACCCTCAATAATCCAAAGCCATGGTAGTCATTGACAGTCACTAAATGTTGTGCACCACTTAAGAGTCAATATCTGTTGTGTGCATCACCTAGAGATGGGCGACTATATAAATTTGACTAAAAAATAAATATCTATAGACCCATCTGATGTTGATTATGCTGCATATAGAAGATTGTGGAATGTAAAGAAGAGTAAGTAATTAAATTCTCGATGTTTTCTGAGCTTGGCTATTTGCCTGCAGATGTTACATTACCCAAGTAGGTAACATCATCAGTGTGAGTGAGGATAGGATTTGCTGCCAGTTTATATATAGTAGCAGGGCATGGGTAGGAGAGCCAAATCTACCCTCCCTGACATTGATGATGTTACCTGATTGGGTAATGAACTGTGTGCAAGCGAACAATCAAGCTCAGAAAACACCAAGAATGCTACAGTTCAACCATGAGCTACAAATATTTTCTTCTATTGCAATAAATAGATAAAAGTGTGCAAATTGATGAATGACATGAAAGAAAGAAAAATGGATACGTTGCCTAGGAAACAAGAAAAAAGGAGAAAATATAATAAATCTGAATGGAGATGGTTTGATCATGTGAAGTCAAGTTGATGAATATATGGAGAGAAATGAATGAGTAGGATTCCTTGTGAATGAAAGGGCTAAAATATATTGCAGAAAGCATGAATTAGTGTTATTTATGTTGTGGTGAATGTATGAATCCATTAGTTGATGAAAGTTACCGGTATATGTTGTACACCAGTGAATGCTGTAATGGAAATACTACAGAAGAGTTTTGGAGAAATTATATAGTATAACTTCCTTAATTAATGTAATCTGATGGGGGGAAATTATTCAGTCAGGTGACATGAATGGATGGAGTTGGAGCTAGATGAAAGAGTACTACAAAAAAAAGGGATTGGGCCATTTGGAGACCCAACTATGTGTTTGAAAAATATATCTTTGTGGTTTAAACATGAGTCTTTTCATACACATACACATGGCAGGGAATGAATATAAATGAATATAAATCTAAAAGCAATGAAACAATGGTTTCATTGTTAATGATGAAAGATTCAGAGACTGAAGCTTGAGCTCCATAGGTTACTCATCTCTTCCTTATGGTAATACAAACACAATTAGAAACATGTAATCATGATCAAGGCAAGATGACCCTTGCTTCAAATAATGGAAACACAATTGAAAAACTAAAAGCAGAAACATTACATTATCCACCTACATAACTGAACATCATTATATTATCCACTTACATTAGTAGAACATCATTAATAAGACAAGAGTTTTCTTCAAGTCAGATGAATTTCCCTAGGGAGGAATTTCAATAGAAAACAGATCTTGTCCTGTATTACCACCCACAACATTGGGAAAAGAAAGAGTCCCCATGAAGCTGGGTCTATAAAAAGATCTTAACATTTCAGTAAGTTTTTAAAAGAATAAAAAATGGTCCTAAGGTTAAGCTGGGTTTGGGAGCCTGAAGATTTTTAAATGCCATTAGACCAGGGGTCCCCAACCCCCAGTCTGTGGACCAGTACCAGGCTGCGAAATGCTAGCAACCAGTCTGCACAAACAAGCAAATCCCCATCCGCGGGATGCAGGCAGCACACAAAACCATGCACCTTCCAGTCTGCAGAAAAACCTCTCTCCACAGAAATGGTCCCTGGTGCCCAAAAGGTTGGGGAGCTCTGTACTAGACTAGGGCTTTTCAACCTTTTCACCCATTGTACCACTTTTAGGATATGGCAACATCCGAGTACCACCAGTACCCTAGCAAGGTGTCAAAAACTTGATGACCAAAAAAAAAGGAAAAACAGTGATGAAGTACAGGTAGTCCTTGACTTACAACAGTTCACTTAGTGACTGTTCGAAGTTACAATGGCACTGAAAAAGTGCCCCACAAGCCACAGCCGAGCAAGACACCTGCCTGCCTGCCTGCCCGGTGGTGCTCGTCCTCCTGTTCGAGGTTTTCATTGTTAT
Source organism: Vipera berus (assembly GCF_964194415.1). Taxonomy (NCBI): domain Eukaryota; kingdom Metazoa; phylum Chordata; class Lepidosauria; order Squamata; family Viperidae; genus Vipera; species Vipera berus. The sequence continues at coordinate 341,918,234 of NC_138202.1, forward strand.
GAGCATTTCTGTTGAGGATTGGCAGCAGGGGTGGGGGGGATTTGGTTTTTATTCCCCCTTTCTGCTGGGTGGTTGCAGCAGGTTTTGGTCACTGTGCATACCGGCATCTCGGATAAACCAGGTTGTTCCACCACTAATGATGGGGGGTGAGGTGTTACCCCCCCCCCCCGTCGATAGGGCTTGCAACTTGGGCATCCTCTTGTATTCACGGCTCAATTTTGAAGACCATATAGGAGCCGTGACCAGGGGGGTTTTGCCCAGCTTCGTCTGGTGCACCAGTTGCGGCCCTATCTGGACCGAGATGCCCTACGCACAGTCACCCATGCGCTCATGACCTCCCGGCTAGACTACTGCAACGCTCTCTACATGGGGCTACCCTTGAGGACCACTCGGAGGCTTCAACTAGTGCAGAATGCAGCTGCGCGAGTTGTTATGGGAGTCTCCCGATACTCCCGTGTAATGTATGGGAAAGTTCTTTAAAATTCAGGGATACATTCTTATGGAACTGTACAACACAATCAAACATCACCACAGGAAATGTTTCATTATATTTTGTACCGTGTAACAAAATGTTTTATGATAATGTTTATGCCCTAAAAGGTTTTCTAAAATTTGCCAAATTTCAATTCCACAAGAGACATGGGTCCTGGATTTCAGACACTTTCTGTAATTTAGCCCATTTGAGGTATCTCGGTTCAAAATGTTTTGCCCTATAATGTACCATTTCGCCCAGTTAAAAATAAAGAGGATTTTAGTACCATAGAGCTACCAGCAGTTAAAACTATATGCAAGCGTATATGCATGCCATAATTTGAATCCTTGTTATAATTCCATGTGTCTGCTAAAAGGGCTATGAAAGGTGCAGGGTTTTTTTACTTCAACATTAGTTGAAAATCAATTGAGAGCCAATGAAATCAATGTGTATTTGACACTCTATCCCTTGACCCTCCTCTTCAATTGATACCTTTGCTAGCCAATTTTTAAATGTATCTTTGTTGTTGTTAGTTGCAAAGTCGTGTCCAACCCATCGCGACCTCATAGACAATGTTCCTCCAGGCCTTCCTGTCCTCTACCAACTTCTGGAGTCCATTTAGACTCACGCCTACTGTTTCAGTGACTCCATCTAGCCACCTCATTCTCTGTCGTCCCTTTCTTCTATTGCCCTCAATCTTTCCCAGCATTAGGCTCTTCTCTAGTAAGTCCTTCCTTCTCATTAGGTGGCCAAAGTATTTGAGATTCAACTTCAGGATCTGGCCTTCTAAAGAGCAGTCAGGGTTGATCTCCTCTAGGACTGACCAGTTTGAATGTCTTGCAGTCCAAGGGACTCGCAGGAGTCTTCTCCAGCACCATAGTTCAAAGGCCTCAATTCTTTGGCGCTCAGCCTTTCTTATGGTCCAACTTTCACAGCCATACATTGCCACTGGGAAGACCATAGCCTTGACTATACGCACTTTTGTTGGCAGAATGATGTCTCTGCTTTTTAGTGTGCTGTCTAGATTTGTCATGGCTTTCCTCCCCAGGAGCAAGTGTCTTTTAACTTCTTGGCTGCAGTTCCTGTCTGTGGTGATCTTGGAGCTCAGGAAAATAAAATTTGTCACTACCTCCATTTCTTCACCATCTATTTGCCAGGAATTGAGAGGGCTGGATGCCATGATCTTGGTTTTCTTCATGTTAAGTTTTAAAAATGTATCTTAGCTACTTGTAATTTTCAATCCATTTTTCAAAAGTGGCAGGGTAGCAAGCACATTACAATTATCTGACTGCAAAAATAAGGAAACAAATGTAAAATAATGGGGGGAATTGCAGAATTCCTCAAAACAAGATGAATAGTGTGTAATTTCCCTCTTGTATACAGTTATGCAGCTGTGTCTCAGAATTTGTGTTTTGCCCATGCAACAATTTTCAATCTGTCTTAACAAGGTGCAGCAAATCTATCTCAGGAAATTACAAAGACCAGCACAGGATTTTGTTCCCCTGCGGTAAAAATAAACAAGAAAAGTCCTTTGTGATCCATTCATAATTATCATTAACCTTTGTCTAACGGAGATGAAAGCAATAGTCAAAGGAGTTGTAGATTATTTTCATTATCTCATCTTTTTTTATGTGAGTAGGCTTGACTTCAAAATCTCACATTCATCCAGATTTCATTTATTTTTATGATTGCATATTTATAACAGTTGAGACAGCTTCTGGCTTTCTTTCTCCTTCAGCAAAAAAGGGGGGGAGGGTAGGGGAGGAAAATCAATTGATGTTTGGGAAATTAGCTGATTCTCCAGCAGAAACTAGAAGTATGGGGGAGATAGAAAGGGGGGGGGAACCCATCAAACAGAATCTTGTACCAGAAGGAAGACAATTCGAGCTCCTGCTTCAACCCTCCTTGTCCCCCACCTGAACCTAAGATCATTCTCCAATTGGAGATTTCCATATCAAAACCAAGTCACCAGCAGCGAGCTTTGACAGCCTGTAACATTTTCTTCATTATATCACATTTCATTGAATGCAACGTGAGACATAGGGATGGTGCCACATTTAATTGAGCTCTGAAACTCAGGAAAAAGATATTCGTAACATTTGCCAAGGTAACCCTGAGGTTGTTTCCCATAACATTTGTCTAGAAGGGCTTAGAGAGAGCATGACCTTACTATGCCCTAACTTTCTTTTTCAACTAAACTCTGGATGCACACAAACACTCTCTTGTGAGCACACACTCCTGGGAATGCGATCCTCAAGTTATTTCTTCTGAGCACTATCCTGTGCATCTTTGTTCAAAATAAGCTCCCCTAAGTGGAAGGTAGCTGACTCTCAAATAAATCTGTGTACAATTACAGCCTTATATATAACTTCCACTGATATCAATACAAGTAGTCCTCAAGTTACCACTGCTATGAAGCCAGGAATTTTCACTGTAAGTCATGATGGTCATAAATCAAGTCACCCAGATGACCCGACCTGTTTTCATGACATTTTTTCATCAGTCCTTAAGCAAGTGCTGCAGCTCTTAAGCCAATCTATGTATTCCAAAGGGTGTTTTTCCCAGAAATTGGTCAAAACAGCCAGAAACCTGCAAAAAAAACCCATTGTAAATTATGGTCACCTGACTGCAGAACATGCAACCAGCCATAAAGGTGAGTTGGTTGCCAAGTGCCTGAAATTCAGTCATATGACCATTCAGGGATATGCAACCATTGCAACACAGGAACCGGGTAATAAATAACTTGGGGGGTGCAGGTGGGAATCTGTCATAACTTTGAAAAGTTGCTAACTGATGTGTCATTAAGCGAGGACAACTTGTGGAGCATTATGAGTGGCAGAACCTCAGTGAACTTGGCTGGTGTCAAAAGCTCTGGCATGATTAGAACTTGGATGGAAGATCACTGGCAAATTTCAGGGCTGTAGGCTACAGCAGAAAGACTAAAAAATAGTTCAGAAAAATTTCTATCCATTTTCCACCTCAAAATAGCAAAGGACCGAGCTACACATGGCAGTTGTTTGGAAGAGGTTTCAGGGACCGTATCTGGGGGACTTTAACAAAACTAAGGCTCTGTTTGCCAGGCCTGAGGTAGTACTTTCATATCAAGCAAAAAGAGAGAACCTGAGTGTTAAATAGTGGGCTCTTTGGTGCAGGAATGAAGACACGAGGCTGAGTACAGGATAACTCATACTTTTATTCTTGCTAGAACTGTACTGAAACATGGGCTGCAACCAGCCGCAATATATAGTCTAGCCCCTAGGTGGCAGCCAATAGGTTTGAACCAACCATTGCCGCCTGGGGCTAGCCAATTGCAAGACAGGAAACAGTTAGTCTGGGTTGCTGGAGAGCCGTTAGCTGCTCCAGCAACCCACGTGGTGTATCACCACAAGCCCAGTACATAACACTGAGGTAGAGTCTCTCTCTCTCTCTCTCTCTCTCTCTCTCTCTCTCTCTCTCTCTCTCTCTGTGTGTGTGTGTGTGTGTGTGTGTGTGTGTGTGTGTTATAATGAACTTTCTGTCCAGCACCTCAATAGGCTTGATGAATGGGCCTTCACAGCAGCTTAGAGGAAAGACAAAGAAGAGGAGGAGGAGGAGGAGGAGGAAGAAGAGAAAAAAAACCCACTCTTATGTCATGGTCCCTGAGTTTCCAAGTTTATGGAAATCATCTATCATTTTTCTGCTAGTTGGGGCCAATCTGCATAAAAAGCTCCATATCACCCAAGGCGCCAGCGATATTTTACAAACTCCAAGCACTGCATTTTTTAATAGAAAACATCAATCCCCGAGAGGTAGCCTCTCTAGGAAGAATCTTCATTTAATCATCTGCCGTAAGAGAAAAGGGGCTAATCTCAGGCACAAATGGGAGCCTTGTGAACAAGCACCCACATTTTAAAACTTTGCAGGCAATTGTGGAAGTCTCACTGTGGGCAACAAGAGATGAGGGGATAAAAGTCTAATCTCCCTTAGACCATCTGATTTGGCACCCTGCCTTAATCACTTAGAGAATTATCATCCATCGCCAAAGAGAAACTATGTGCTGTCAGACCTATTAATGAGGCCCCAAACACCATATAAAAATATTTGTAAAACTAATGAAGAATTTACTTTCTTTTACCAGTCTGGTAGATCTTAATATTATAAAGTAAAATATTTCATTGGTGAATAAATGAACCCTAGTATAAACTTTTCACAGGTTGTGCCTTTACAGTAAATGGGTGGGATATTTAACCACTCAGTGAATTGTCTCAACTAGGAAAGGGTAAAATTAAGATGGGAATGATGTAACTATCCAGAAGGAAAATTACAGGATTGAGATCTTCTCTAACTCCCCTGCAGGTTTATCTCGTTTGTGGATTTCTTCAACGTAAGAATGAGAGCTACTCCATTCCACTGGAAAAACTGGAACAAAACTATAACAAGGAAACAGACATAAAGAGCCTTTATAGCAGGGGCTGGTTGCATCATGTAGAGGCCACGCCCACCCCTGCTCCGGCAATGCAAAAAAAGTTACGATACGTCACAACACATCACGGCACGCGGCGAGTTTGACACCCCTGCTTCATAGGGATAGTTTTGTAGCAATTTGATGAGGGATTGTTAAACCCCAGAATCATGCAGGATCAGAGTTAGCAGTCCTTTTTTGTCTAATACTGCCACAAAGGTCCATATCTCTAGATGCACTAAGTGTCAGGACCCACCTCAATCCACATCTTAGGAAATAAGAACTCTTGGATGCAAGTTTAGTCCAAAAGGAAAATGTTTACTAGGATGGAATCGATTGTGGGAATACAAGACGGAATCTAACAAAGTTACATTTCAATCCTATATAAAGCATTCCCATTTCAGCCCCTCCCCTCATCCATTTGGTCAGGCCCCCATCATTTGCTTAGGTGTCAGGCCCTTCCATGGGAAAGGGAACTCTCCTTGGTTTTATGGTTATTGCTTTCCTTTTCAGTTGTAAATGAAGATGCGATCCAGATCTGTCTCTCCCCCTCTCTCCCCCAGTTCAAACGTTCCCTGTTGTTTGAAGATCGCCTTAAGTAACCATCCCCTTCCCCCCCCTCGGAGAGATGGCAGAATCCCCATAAAAAGCCCAATGTTCTACCTATACATTTATGAAATGTGATATAAATGGATTCTGACACTAAGGCCATAATCTTCAAACCCATAGAATCAGAGGGCTGGAAGGGATCTTAGAGGTCTTCAAGTCCAATCCTCTGCCCAAGGCAGAAGTTCTTCTACAAATGGTTGTCCAATCTTTCTTGAAAACCTTCAGTGATGAAGCACCCACAACTCCCGAAGGCAAGCTGTTCCACTGATTAATCATTCTCACTGTCAGATACCCCATTGTATCTCAAGCCTTCTTCCAAGAAGCTTAGGGTGATATACAAGAGTGGGAATACTGTAATTCAACTTTGAAAAGCAGGGCAAACAGAGAGCCTCTTGAGCTGTGTTTTAGCACAAATAAATTGCAGTAGCATTGGAGTGCTTTCTGAAACCCAAATCAGCCCTTGAGTTACACTAAAGCTTTGAATAAACTTTCTCTGTCTCAGTTTTTTCCCCCAAAAAATCTGGCTTTCCCAGATATAGCAATCCATCTGTGGGATTATTCAAAGGTCTGGATCAAAATCTTTCTTCTATCCTGGATACTTCACCTTAACTGATTGTATTCAGATAGCAACTATTTAGCCATCTGTTGAATATGCTTTAATTCAGATTCCTGCAGCGAGCAGCAGGCTGAACTCAATGACCTTTCTAGCATATGAGTCTACGATGGTAGTTTCTCTATTAAGTAAGATGAAGTGCCTATTTCAAGTTCCATGTCCACTTCATAAAGGACAGTGTCAAATTAGGGCAGGTTCAGAAAGAGCTGTAGGTTAAACTGGTCTAGATCAGGGCTTTTCAACCAGTGGTATGGGTACCACCTGTGGTACATTGGCAGGTGGTACGTGACCATCCTAGAAAAGTGGAAGTGGGGGAGGAGAATGAGCTGAACCGGTGGCAGCACCATATAAGCCTGAGCGAGAGATGGCTGGAGCTGCAGGGCTGTCAGGGCTCCACAGAAGAGCCAGGATCAGTGCTTCTTCGGGGCTGTCAGGGCTCAGCGGAAGCACCAGGATCAGTGCCAGGCTCCAGCTGGAGCTCGGCACTGATCCTGGAGCTTCTGAGCCCAGAAGAAATGCTGATCAGCTGGAATGTTGCACCATCTCCAGGGTCTTGTGATTTACATTCAAATGCTTGGCAACTGATTCATATTTATGACGGTCACAGTGTCCCAGGGTCATGTGAAGTGACCAAAACCTGCTGCAACCACCCAGCAGACGGGGGGAATAAAAACCAACCACCCCACCCCCACTGCCAATCCTCAACAGAAATGCTCACAACAATGAAAACCTCGGACAGGAAGATGAGCGCCGCTGGGCAGGCAGGCAGGTGTCTTGCTCGGCTGTGGCTTGGGGGGCACTTTTTTCAGTGCCATTGTAACTTCGAACAGTCACTAAGCGAACTGTTGTAAGTCAAGGACTACCTGTTGTTCATCACTTTTTTTCCTTTTTTTTTTTTTGGTCATCAAGTTTTTGATACCTTGCTAGGCTACTGGTGGTACTCAGAAGTTGCCATATCCTAAAAGTGGTACAATGGGTGAAAAGATTGAAAAGCCCTCGTCTAGATGGTGAAGGTTCTGGAAACCACGACTTATGAAAAATGTTTAAAGCATCTGGACCAGTTTAGCCTACAGAAGAGGAAACTAAGGACCGGTAGGATAGCAATCTTCAAATACCTGAAGGCCTGTCACACAGAAGAGGAATATATTGCCCCAGCGAGCAGAACCAAAGAAGAAGAGTTTAAATACAAAGAAACATAAAAAAACTGACAGCCAAAAAAGACCATCAAGTTTGCCCTTTGAAGTTTTTTGCTTTTTGTTTTCTTTTCTATTTATGACTTTTTAATTATTATTTTTATTTTATTTTATTTTCATTTTTGTTGGATGTTATGTTTATCCCAAGCATGTATAAACTCAATTATTTTTTATTTTTTATTTTAATTCCATTTATATCCCGCCCTTCTCCGAAGACTCAGGGCGGCTTACAAGCTTAGCAGTAGCCTTCATTCTATGTATATGCCTGCTTATTAGGGCTTTCACACACACCCCCAAGCGGCATTATTACAAAGTCAGCTTAATTGCCCCCAACAATCTGGGTCCTCATTTTACCTACCTCGGAAGGATGGAAGGCTGAGTCAACCTTGAGCCTGGTGGGATGCGAACCTGCAATAATTGCAGGCAGCTGGTGTTACTTAAGGAGGCATTAGCCCACTGCTCCACCAAGGCTCTTACTGATCCTTAACCCACCATCTCCTCTGGAAGTTGGTTCCAAACTTCCACTTGTCTTTCTGTGAAGTAATACTCAGGGTAGACATCAGGAGGAACTTCCTCACTCTGCAAATTGTCAGTCAGTTATCAAGCTAACTCATGACTGATGAATCTTCCTTTGTTAGAAGTCTTCAAACAGAGGCTAGGTGGTCACCTGCCACAAGAGGCTACATTGGGCACACTTTGAGCAAAAGTTGGGTTAGATCCATGGTGGTGAACCTATGGCACGCGTGCCACAGGTGGCAAGCAGAGCCCTCTCTGTGGGCACGCGCGCCGTCATCCCAGTCCTAGGCCTTCAAGCTGGGTTTTATAAAACCTTTTCACTTTAGGCCTCCACCGCCGTGTGCAAAAAAAAGGGTTCAATCAATCAATTTCAACTTCTTGCGGGTCAAAAAATGATCTCGTAAAGTTGGAATTGATTGATTGAATTTTTTAGTCCCACGCAGTCTGACGTTACCACCACAGCCATGCCTACCCAATGGGCCACGCCCACACAATTGGCCACACCCACCCAGCCGGCACCCGACAATACATAAGTGGGTTTTGGGTTGCAGTTTGGGCACTCGGTCTCTAAAAGGTTCGCCATCACTGGGTTAGATCATCTCTGCAGTTCCTTCCAACCCTATCATTCTATGAGTTGAGACTTTCCTCAGCTCTGTAATTTGCACCAGTTTTGACCACAAGAGTAAAATGTTTATGTATTCAAATATCTCTCACATCCATTGAATAGAACAAAATGAGGCAAGCCATAGGACAAAATGTTTATGATCAAAGAAAAATATCCTCCCCAAACTTCACATATAGACAGCTCCCATCACAGCATTATGGCTGCCATCTTGGTTTTATTTGACCACACCCTGCAGATACCCCTGAACAAAATATTTTCTGTAAGCTTCACACTTTTTTGAAAAATGCATGTTAAAATATTGAGCTAGTTTTAAAGATACATTTTTTTAGCTTCTATGAATGATACTTATTATCATTTCATGCGCACACATAAACACATGCCCCAATTGCCTGTCCTTTTAGAGCAGGGTTAGTTAATTGTACAGTTAGGAGCCAGTTAGCATATCTAACAAAAAATTCTTACCCAAAATTTATACCTCATTTCCCTAGGTCTTGCAGTCTGGCTCCTTCGCTTATAACTTTGCAACTGAGCAGCCAACATGTAGTTAAAATCCAATTCTTTTGATTATTTTAGTCCAATGTATAATGCAAGCTCAAAAATGGGGTAATTCTGTGGTGGGTCTTTGTGTAGAACAAGAAATTCAGCAGGCAGGGTTTGCCTCTCTGCTCTACAAATTTGGAGTGTCTGCAGTTTTGTTCTTTTCTTTTTTTAAAAAAAATATTCTTTTAATCATTTGTTTCTAATGTTTTCCCACCCACACAGTTGCCAAAGGTCAGATCCAGCCCAACAGCACCCACCTACCAAAACTAACTAAAAGTTGGAAGACTCAGAAGGGTTTTGATCTTTTTGCGGTTACATCTCTTAGAGAAGAATTTGAAAGCAAAGCAAGTTTGCAGTAATTCATCCATGAATTATTACAACAGCCAAAGGAGTCCTGTTAAAATATTTTCTTTTGTGCTCAAAGAGATGAAAAGTTTGTACCTGAAATGTATGTGTGTCTTTTCCGTGTAAGAAGATAATTTCTGGTTGTAGAAAAGCATTTTCATAGGCTTATCTTTAATTGTAGTTGTTGAATACAATTATTTGTACTTCTTTAATCTTGCAATGATCAACGCCAGGATTTGATCCTAGAAGAAACTAATGTTTCAGCATTAATACACATGGGGAGTGAAGTAATATATTATCAGAGCAGAGCTCAGTGAAAGTGAAATAATCTATTCACTTTCTCTAAACATATGTCGAGTACACAAAAATGGGCGTTTGGCAAGAACAAAGCAGTAAGTCACAAGATGAATTTTGAATAAATAAGAAAAAGCTACTCAAATATGAGAGCCATTCTGGGTTAGTGGTTAAGGCGCCAAGCCAGAAATGACCAAACCAGACCTAAGTTCTACTCCTGCCTTAAACATTTATCTGGCTGGGTGGCTTTAGATCAATCACTCTTTCTTTAGCCTTACAAAGAATGAAAACAATTATGAAAATCTCGCTAAGAAAACTGTAGGGACTTGTCTAGACAGTTGCCAGGATCAAGCACAAGCTTTAAAGCACACCAATAATTAAAGCTCAAAAAATTCTGTATATGGAGCATAATATAAACTAAATACAGCAGGGCTGAGATAAAGTACCACTAGTCCTCAATTGACAGCCACAAATGACCCCAAAATTTATGTTCCTAAATAAGACATTTGTTACATGAGTTTTGACCCATTTTATGACCTTTCTTGCCACTATTGTTAAGTGAAACATTGCAGTTGTTAGGTTAGTAAGATGGTTGTTAAGTGAACCTGGCTTCCCCATTTACTTTGTCAGAAGGTCACAAAAGCTGATCACATAACCCCAGACACTGCAACCGTCGTAAATACGAACCAGCTGCTGAGCATCTGCATTTTGATCGCATGACCATAAGAATGCTGCAACGGTCGTAAGTGGGGAAAATGGTCATAAGTCTCTTCTTTTAGTGCTGTTGTAACGTTCAACAGTCACTAAATGGACTGTTGTAAGTCAACGACTACCTGTAACATGCATGAGATATATTATAAGGCAATTATTTATATGGCATTACCTCTTTTCTTTTGGAAAGAACAATATATTTGATCTACTCATCTGAATTTTTTTAAAAAAAACTTTGCAGGGCTATCAAACATCTTTATATGGGGAAGGGTTACATTTACTTTAGACCAGGCCTGGGGAAAACTGCCTGCAATCTCTGAACGGTGATGAAGATGTGCCTGCAAGGACAGAAAAACTCTTGGGACCCGATGGTTGGGCATACATTACAGGAATTGGATAGTGTTGAGCTTCAGCGCAGTCTAGAAAGCAGATTTCCTGACATTTCACAGGAAACTGAGGCTGGCATCTTCAGAGACTAAACCTTGAAGCTCAACACTGGCCAACAGATACAAGCCATGAAAGTCTACACCAGTGTACAGTAGTCCTTGATTTATGACCAGTCGCTTTGTGATTACTCGAAGTTACGGCCTAGCTGAAAAAGGGGACCTATGACTTATGAAGTTCCAATGGTTGCCACCCCCACAGTCATGTGACTGCACTTTGGGCACCTGGCAACACGGCTGCATTTACAGTTGTTGGCAGCCTCTCACAGCCACATAACCATATTTTATGTCCAATTTTCAGCAAAACCATGCATAACGAACAATAGGTTTGCATAATAACAATGGTATTTGTTTTACAACACTCGTGCTTGCTTAATGACCACTGCAAACTTTGTAAAATCAGGTCAGTCACATGACCGACCCATTTATGACCATTAGTTTCATGACCATAAAGGGCAAGCTCCATTAAGGTAATAACTCGACGACTACCCCTAGATATTCTCACAAAATAACTGCTAAAGGTGACTAATTAAACATATTCATCCCATTTTCACTAAATGCATTAATACTTCCACTTACCTTACTACCTATATTTTTGAGGTAGTAAACATATTTCAAAAGGACTGGGCTTCAACCATTTTTTTTTTTATTAAAAAGTTTTAACATACAATTTTTCCCTTAAAAAAATCCCCCCTCCCCCCCTTCTCCCTCCCCCCCTTCCTCTCCCCCCTCCCCCCCTCCCCCCCGACTTCCCAGAGCTAAATACAAGGTATATATAAAAAAAACAATCATAAACAACCATATACTAACAACCATAAACTCTAAAATCTATCACTCTCTAGCTTATATAGGATAATACAAACCTTAGTAATATTAAATATATATAAATATATATAAAAAAAACTAATATAGAAAAAAAAATAAAGAAAGAAGACTTATTCAAATATAAAACTTCTTAACCCTATACTTATTCTGAGTAAACTCAAGCCATTTTCTCCCTTCCATAATATAGCGTTCCTGCAAGTAATCTTTCAAATAGGCCGAAATCTTCACCATTTCGACCAGGTCGGAAACCTTTAAAATCCACTCTTCTATGGTCGGCAGTTCCTCTTTCCAGTACTATCCTATCAAAAGTCTTGCTGCCGTAATTAAATTCAACATCAACTTAGTATATTCCATCAGACTTTTATCCAAAAAGCCTTAACCTTTTTACAAGTCTACCATATATGAAAATATAAAAATATATTACGTCTTTATCACCGCACCTCCAACATTTAGGCTAATAATTCAGATACATGCTTAGCTTTTTAAAATCTAAATACCATCTATAAAACATTTTGTAAAAATTCTCTCTTAGATTTCAAACTTATATAAATTTTACATTCCTCACCCAAATCTTTTCCCACCTCCCACTACTTGGCTGTAAGTACATTGTGAAAGTTCCATAGACTTCTGCTGATCTTGTTCTTTTATCTTTTTTGATCGTTTTAAAGCAGCACGCGTCACCCTCTGTTCTCTGGGATCATCCAAAAGTGTTATAACTTGATCTCCTCCAACACCATTCTCCTCTGTCTGTCCATCTTCAGCCTCTTGATATTCTCCTTCTCCAGATCCCTTTGCAGCTTCCAGAAGTGTTAATGGGGTTGCTTTTAAAACATTATTGTAAAAATCACGCGCTTGCATCACAGTAACCAGACGGTACCTTTTACCTTCATGCATCACCATCAACCCAGCTGGAATCTCCCATCTGAACCTTATATCTCGTTGCTTGAGCTCTTGCACAAGAAATGTAAAATCCTTCCTTCTCCTTAAAATCTTTGGAGGAATTTCTTTTAGAACCAAAACTTCTTGATCAGCAATCACGACTTTAGTATCATAGGCAGCTTGTATAACTTCATCTCTAATTTCCCTTTTTGCAAAATAAACCACCACATCTCTAGGCAGCTTTCTCTGTCTAGCAATCCATGAGTTCACACGATACACTTTATCCATACCTCCTTTTATTTCAGATGCTGGCTGATTCAATACCACTTCGAGAGCCTCAGAAACCAGCTGCTTTAGATCTTCCTTAATATTCTCCTTTAGACCTCTGATTCTAATGGCAAACTGCATCTGGAAATATTGAGCAAGACTCAATTCTCTATCCATTTTGTCTCTTAAATCTTCATTCTCCAATACTTTTGCTTCTAATATGGCATTCTTTTGAGTCAAATCTTTAACTTTTTCATCCAAATCTTCCACACATTCAGCCACTTTATACACTGAAGACAAAATGTCTACCTTCATCACGCTGAACTTCTGCTCCATCCTCTCTTCTATTCTCTCCTCCAATTTCTCCAATTTCTCCTCCATCTGTGCAAATTTATCACCCATTGATTGATTAATTGATTCCAAAAGTTTATCCAGAGCATCTCGTAAGTCCTTCGATGTCACTACATCAGGAGGATATAATGCCTGCAATGATGATTGTTGCACCGGGGAAGTTCCAGCACTCCGAAGAGTTTTAGGGGGAGGCTTAGCCGCCATCTTTTACTTTCAATTGTGACGCACTTTCACTTAGAGTTTAAAAAGTCCATCAAGCTCGAGAGTAGAATAAAATAATCCTCTTCACCTTTTCCTCTTGTACTGCTCTGCCTGCTCTTTTTATTCCATAGTCTTTCCTTCAGGCAGGGGTGGTCGCAGACGCCTGGCTCTGCTCCATAAAGTCAGGAGCAGAGGCGCTGGCCAGCTGGGAGCGACCCAGGCTACGGGGGAGTTCGATCCTTCGGCCGCCCAAGCTGCAAGCTCAGGCGGCCCCGGAGAACTCAACCCCTACCTGGGGCCTCACCCCCTCCTCTTCTCCCGAGGAGGGGGCTTCAAATTCGCCCGAACAGCTGATCGGCGCTGTTTCGGGCGAAAATCACTCAGCTGAGCCGCGGGCAGCCCGGGAAGGCTGTCTCCGTCGCCGCGCAGCCACCGGAAGGGCTTCAACCATTTTAACTTTAATTTTCTGAGCATATCTGTGGACCCCAAGTGAGCTCAGAAACAAAATCGTAGCTCAGGAGTGAGTAACTTCCAAATATAGTAGCCAACTTAGCATTTGACCTGCTGGAGGATCGCAGGAGTCCATTGAGGACTGAGGTCAAGTCATCCAAAACAACAAGGCTGGGATTTTTTGTCTGAGCTGTGCCTTCCAGTGGGCCAACATACCCACTCTGACTCTTATTTTTGAATGTTGGAGTGTTTAGTTAACGGTGCTGGGAGCCAGGAGTTGGAAGCTACATGGTACCTGTGGAGTGCAGAGAGGCATATCACTTAAAAAATAAATAAATAAAAGAATTCTTCCTTCCCCGCCCCCAGGTAAGTCCAGAAGCATAGTAAATACAAAGAATGGAATACATTTTGGACCATAGGTGCTAAATCTATAATTCTGGAAAAGTTAGAAGAGAAAAAGCATCAAGGTGGATAGATGGAATTACATTGGTGATGGGTCTCAAAGATGCTTTTTTCTTCAAAAGGCAATTGGGCTGTTTTTTTTCCTTGAGGAGGAAGAAGAAAATGATTTACTTCTCATCCAAGAAGCTTTACAGGTTCTGATGGCGGGAGGGGCGGGGAATGGAAGGATAGGTACTGAGCCGTAGTGGCACAGTGGTTAGAATTCAGTATTGCAGGCTAATTCTGCTGACTGCCGACTGTCAGCAGTTCGACAGTTCGAGTCGCACCAGCTCAAGGTTGACTCAGCCTTCCATCCTTCCGAAGTCAGTAAAATGAGGACCCAGATTGTTAGGGGCAATGTGCTGGCTCTGTAAACCGCTTAGAGAGGGCTGTAAAGCACTGTGAAGCGGTATATAAGTCTAAGTGCTAGTGCTAGTGACAGTTGAGACTAGATGGTTGGGGAATGGAAGGATAGTTTTTGATAGGAAGGATTGCATTCTTTTGCAGTCATTTGGTCATTAGCACTCTCTGAAAACTGTCAAGGCCAGATGGGGGTTTATGATGATGGGTGCACTGTTGGTGGAGCCGAGGGACCAGGTTGGAGACAGATCCTCCTAGAGAATATCAATCTATGCTGTCACCAGATAGAAGACACACCATCAGTCAGTTAGGTAGTAGTCCTCTCTTGGTCCTTCTCCACTTCCACATGCCTTGACATCATCTTTCATCTCATCCTCTGCCCTGCCCACGAGAGGCAGAATTTCCTCACCCTGAACTGTTGCTAAGTTAGTATTTTCCCCCTTATTCCAACACCGTCCAAGAAAAGCTATTAGATTATCAACCATTTAATTGTCCTACACACATTCATACATGTGCTTGTTTTAAGTTCCTTTTTTAGAAAACAAACTCTCCAGTTAAGGAAAAGGTGGAGCTGTTTCAACTCTCCTTCCCAGACCACGCCAACCCTTTCCCACAGTCTGACAGACCATGATTTGATTTCTCGGCATCCCTGAGATCCTCATAAGCAGGAGATGAAGACCAAACCTTCACCCACCCATCACAACACACAGGGTGAGTAACTAGTTTATATTGTTGGTTCTAAAAGTCTTCCCAATTATCCGCTCCTAGCATTTGAGGAGAGGGGAAAAATATTTCTCCCTGTTCACTTTCTGCATGCCAGCTATGATTTTTTACACCTTGATCATCTTCCCACTCCATCACATTTATCTTAAGCTAAAAAAAATCCAAACTTTCCAGCCTTTTCTCATAAAGAAATAGAAGCATGAAGCATAGAATGACCATATGCCACCACATTTCAGCAATGTGATGTTAGGAAGGGCTGGAATGCCTGCAGGTATGTAGTCAGAAAAACTCAAGTGTCAGTCACAACCATCAAAGCCCCACTGCACTCTTATACCCCTGCATGGTTGTAGTTCTCCCAACTTTTTAAAGTCTTCAGCCATGGACACTCCGGAAGAAGAGGGTCAAAAATGGGGTGTGAACTACAACAGTGGTAGGGGTACAGGTAGGTCTCAACTACCCTGAACTCAACAGGGAGACAAACTCTGCACTGAGTGGAAGAACTTACAACAGTTCATTTAGTGACTGTTTAAAGTTACAACTTTGTTGGAAAAAATGAGTTATGACCATTTTCTCACACTTATAACCATTGCAGCATCCCCCATTGTCACATGATGAAAGTTCAGATTCTTGGCAATTGACTCATATTTATGACGGATGCAGTCTCCTGAGATCATGGGATCCCCTTTGGCGACCTTCAGACAAACAAAGTGAATGGGGAAGCCAGATTTACTTCACAACTGGGCTACTAATTTAACAAAGGCCGTGATTCACTTAACAACTGTGGCAAGAAAGGTCGTAAAATGAGGCAAAATTCACTTAACCAATGTCTCACTCAGCAACGGAAATGTTGGGCTCAACTGTGGTCATAAATCGAGGACTGCCTGTATTTGATGGTACAGAAGCAAGGAGGGGGGGAGGGGGGGTACAACACTGTGGTCCAGAATTGAGAGGAGGAGCCAGTGGCAGCAGAGGAAAGGGTTGGAGCTGAGCAGGGGAGGGTTCATCCGAACTCTCACCTGAGGATGAGCTTGCAAAGTTTCAAGGATGATCCAACTCAAGGCCACATGTGTGACCTTCAGGGCATCCCACAAATGTATGGATTTTTATTGCCACATGTTCAATAGGCAACCTTTGGACATCAGAGGGTAATACATCATTTTCTGTTGCATTTCAAAGGGTGAGACTCTGCTTCCAAATCCTTGGGAAACAAAACTTGCAATTAATTCATGCCCTGCATCCAGAATTTGCCAAGTGGGTGGGGAGGAACAGAAGAAGGATCATCTGCTGGTCAACAGATGGGAGTTTAATGAAATTGCTGAAGGAAAGCTACCAAGCACCAACTAAGTGTATGAAATTTGAAGGTGATCAAAGGTAGCGCATCCAAATTGGATTAAAGATAAACATACCGCTTATTTCCCTAATAAGACAGAGCAAGATGAAAGACTTGCCACAGGGCACCACTAGAGGTTCAAAAATCATTCCGCAGAAAACTGCCAGTAGCTGATAATTGAGGGAGTTCCTGAGGGGATTGTTTTGTTTTATTTTTTCAGTGCATTTTGGATGGGTGGGGGAGAGAAGAACTTCATCACAAATTCAGACAGAAGATGAAATCCAGAGAGAATTCTTTCTCTAGCTTTCTAAGAAAAACGAGCAGATTCTTCTAAAGGTTACAGTGCTTATACAGATCACACAGCTTGGAAAAGTACCACACGCTCACACACATAGCCACATATTCACCCCAAGGAAGATAATTTATTCCTGGACAGAAATGAGAGAACATAACAAATACAACAGTGAAATGTCACATGTGATTGTCTCAATGGTTTACATTTATGCTGCAGAAATGCAGGCAATCCTAGCTTAAGGTCAGTAACTGGGACTGGCAACTCTGTTGCTTAGTCATAAAGCACAATGTTACATGACTGCACTGACTTATGATGGCAATTGCAACAGTTCCTGTTGCTATCATTAGGCAGATCCCATGTGGTCACATGATCATCATTTGCATCCTCCTGCCAACTTCCCCATTGACTTTGCTTGTCAGAAGCTGGCAGTAAGGCAGTCGCAAATGGCAGTCACATGGCTAAGGTATGTTGCGACCATTGTAATTGTGAGCTAGATTCCAAGCGCTTGACTCGTGATCTTGTGACTGCAGGGACACTGCAATGGCCACAACTATAAGGAAGAGTCATCAGTCCCCTTGTTCAGCAACTTCATAACTTTGAACCAACACTGAACAAGTGGCTGCTGAATGAGACTAGCTGTATTTTTTTGTAGTTAAGTAGACGCGGTGGCTCAGTGGGTTAGGACGTGGAGCTTGTCGATCAGAAGGTCAGCAGTTTGGCGGGTCGAATCCTGAGTGCCGCGTAGCAGAGTGAGCGCCTGTTACTTGTCCCAGCTTCTGCCAACCTAGCAGTTCAAAAGCACGTAAAAATGCAAGTAGAAAAATAGGGACCACTATGGTGGGAAGGTAACAGCATTCTGTGCGCCTTTGGCACACAAGCACTGGCTCTTCGGCTTTGAAACGGAGATGAGCACCAGCCCCTAGAGTCGGAAACGACTAGCACTCATGTGCGGGGGAACCTTTACCTTTACCTTTACAGGATACAACTCAATATGTGCACCACATGAGATGAATTATAGCTAGTTGGCGGCTTGTTTATGAGCTGCTCCCAGCTTGTTTCCTTGAGGGAAGTTGAAGACAGTGGTTCAAACTTCTTCTGACAGAAAAAAAAATGGTAATGGGGTTGTTGTCCAGCAGGGATGATGTCCTATTGAAGCGAGAGCCATTTAGGCTGTCTGGCTGAAGATAAGTCTTGCTTAAAGCGATCCAGTGGGTAGAAATAAACTTCTTACCTTTTCCATTTATCCTGCTGAGGAATTGAGAATATCGTTCGGATATGATTCAATTGTGCTAGTGCGTAAGTGGATCGTTGAACAAGTCAACCCAGAGTTCTCACTTGAGGCACAAATCACCAGGGCCAAATTATCATACTTTGATCACATTATGCAAAGACCAAGCTCTCTGGAAAATGCCCTAACGTTAGGAAAGAGGGAAAGAAAAAGAAGATGACGGCCAGCAGCATCACCGATAGATACATTGATACACTGATTAGACACACCGTTTGAAGATCATGTTAAGAGACAGATCATTCTAGAGAAAGTCACTTTCAGGTATGGGATCATCAAAGGAAACCGACTGGCAAGCCAGAAGAAAGACTATCCATGTGAATATTCAGCTAATGAATTTCATTTCGCCCAAGAGATGATCATGGTTAATTATGTAAAATCAGAAATGTCTATTGAGATCAATTTGTTATAATTACTAAGTGGAATCTTCAAACTTATGAAGCAGCACGTCTCTGAACAGAGTTGCTTCTCAGTTTGCTTATAGCCCTAGACCAGGATGTAGGCGTGAGATCAATAACCATATGTTGCCCCCTTTCCATTCCACTGTACAGAAATCAATTGGATTAGCTCCTGAAACTTTCTTGAACCCTACTGTTCAAAGAATGCCATGCTTTACATACTGTGCTAACCCAGAAGCAAGTTAAATGTAAAAATTAAAAAAAGCTTGCCATATGTGATCTCAGCTAGTATAATTTATAGAGCATGATTTATGTCTGATTGCAATTTGCAAAGCTAGTCATTTTGCAATCTTTAGTTAAAATATACTAGACTGTTTCTGAATGTTAGTTTAGGGAACAGAGGAAGACTGCAAAATGTTCATCTCTCTTCTAGTAGTTTGCCGGCACCTCTTAGAAACTGCTGCCTGGTTCATTTTGCCTAATAGTAGAGCCAGCCTTAACTTGCTAATGCATTTCCTAGATCTGCAGCAAACTTTGGTAATGCAAAATTGTCACACGATTAACATCCTCATAAGCACAAATGAGCCCAAAACATCTGTTGTTCAGCGAGACATTTAAGTGAGTTTTGCCCCATTACGACTTTCCTTGCCACAGTTAAGTGAATCACTGCACCTGTTAAAATTAGCAACACAATTGTTAAGTGAATCTGACTTTGCTTGTTAGAAGGTTGCAAAAGGTGATCGCACTACGTCAGTCATAAATATGAGTCAGTTGCCAAGCATCTGAATTTTGATCACAGGACCATGGGGTGCTGTAACGGTTGTGTGAAAAATGGTCATAAGCAACATTTTTGAGTGATGATGTAACTTCAAATGGTCACTAAACAAACTGTTGCTAGGTTGAGGTCACCCTCTATTGCCTTTACATACTTACCTTCCAACATCTGACACAAGTATGTAGGAGACGATATTTGCTTGCTGACATAGTTATACATGCCCCCCCAACACACACACACATCTTCCCTGCTGGGTTTCACCTCAGGTTATCCTTTTCAGAAAAAAAAGAATACTGGAAGGGCCTGCCCCAGCTGTCTCTCTCAGAAAAGCACAACTCTTGATGCCATGTGGTTAATCAAAAGAACTTTTACAGTGGTTGCTATAAAGTCAAGCGGAATCTAATATTCCTACGCCAGGGGTGTCAAACTCAATTTCATTGAGGGGCGCAGCAGCATTGCGGTTGCCCTCAAGGGGCCGGGTGGATATGGCCAGGGTGGGCGTGGCCTACTGGGTGGGCGGGGCTAGAGTCCGTATGACCTACGGATCAAGGGTGCCTATGGGGGCCTGGGCAGGAGTGGGACAGATCTGAGGGTCTCTGGCAGAAGGTGGGTCTCTGGGCCAGGGCCAAGGCAGTGGGGGCTGTTCTCTCACTGTTTCCAGGATGGCTTCGCGGGCCACATGAAACCACTTCGTGGGCTGGATCTGGCCCCCAGGCCTTGTGTTTGACATGTCTGTCCTACACAAAGAACCAAGCTATTCTTCCCGCTTTGAAACCCAACCCTCCCAGTGACTAGTCCACCAGCAGCCAATACAGTGTCACAAGGTTGTTTTGAGACAGCTGAGGTACAAAATAGATAACGGGTCATCCTCAGGGTGCAGCAACCTTGGAGTCAGTCTGGAATCGACTGGGAAGGAGTTCGTTCCGTCTCCGAAGACGATCCCCCTCCCTAACTCCCATGAAGTTACTGCAAAAGCGAAAGCATGCAAAAAAAACCTCTCCCGGAGCATCCTCCTCCCCCCTCCCCCAGAATGGCAGGGCACCAAAAAGGGGACCTGACAAATACACAACTCCTTACCTTAGCAAAGTTATGACAGACACTCCCCAGTGCAAAAAGTACTTCTCACCCAGTTCTGATGGCTGCTTCCTCCATGGTCATGTGACTGCATTTCAGGCACTCAATGACAGGCCTACATTTATGGCCTTTTGTAGCATACCACAGTTACATGAACATGATTTATGAACATAGCAAACAATGGTTTGTTTGACCACAACATTCACTTAACAGACACTGCAAGAAAAGGTCAATAAAATCAAATCGGTCACATGATAACCTGCTTTACAACCATTACAACTTACAACATATAATGGGGACGCTCCATTGCGAGCATTAGTCGAGGCCTACCTACACTGATTTGTGTGCATTGTTGATATGATCCAATGAAATGCCTCTTACAGAAACAGGTTCTAATGGAGCTCAGGATCCTACCTGAGGCAAGTTGAAAAGTGAGATGTGAGGCGCTATAAAGATTGTTCAGAGTCCCTGCCAAAATTCATCACATCAAACCTAAAGCACAGTGCGGTCATGTTCACACAATGCACACAACCAAGTCTGTTGCATGAAAGATGCTAAATGAAAATAACATGCCTGTTTCATTTTTGGACAGGTGTCAGTGGCTTAACTTAGTTAATAGTCCTATGTTCTAGGATAATTTCAAAAGCCAAGTTATAAATGTTGCCAGTGGGAAGTGCTCGCTATCTCACATACAGGTGGTCCTTGACTTACAACAGTTCATTTAATAACCATTTAAAGGTAAAGGTAAAGGTTCCCCCGCACATGCGTGCTAGTCATTTCCAACTCTAGGGGCCGGTGCTCATCTCCGTTTCAAATCCGAAGAGCCAGCGTTTGTCCGAGGACATCTCCATGGTCATGTGGCCGGCATGACTAGATGCCAAAGGCGCACAGAACGCTGTTACCTTCCCACCGTAGTGGTCCCTATTTTTCTACTTGCATTTTTACGTGCTTTCGAACTGCTAGGTTGGCAGAAGCTGGGACGAGTAACAGGCGCTCACTCTGTCACACGGCACTCAGGATTCGACCTGCCAAACTGCCGATCGACAAGCTCAGCGTCCTAACCCACTGAGCCGCCGCATCCCTCATTTGAAGTTACAAGGGCAATAAAACAAGTGCTTTTCACACGACTGTTGCAGCATCACACAACTGCCACCACCCAGACACACTGCTTATTGCCTCTGATAATGCTTCTGTCTGCCTTGCAGGAGGGAAGCCTGAATTTCCCTGCCTGTCGCTGCAGAATATGGGCAGCATCGATACATTACTGTATAGTAATGGATGAATACTGTGCAAAAGTTAGACAATTAATGTGGAATGCACCGTGGCAGTAATGGAAGCTGAAACAGAGACCTGGAATCTGTTACTGATTCATTACTTCACCAGGATACAAGCGATCCTCAACTTACAACCATTTGTTTAGCAACCGTTCAAAGGGACAACAGCACTTGAAAAGAAGGACTTAGAACTGCTCCTCACATTCATGAGCATTGCAGAACGCGCCCCCCCCAGACAACTAAATTTCGGCACTTGGCAACTGGTCTATATTTACGACAGTTGAAGCATCCTGGGGTCATGTGTTTGCCATTTGCGACCTTCCCAGCTGGCTTCTCTCAAGCAAAGTCAACGGGGGAAGCTGGATTCACTCAACAACTTCTGTGATTCACTTAACAACTGCAGTGATTCACTTAACAGCTATGCAAAAAATGCCTGATTGTTTTTACCGAAGCCATGTTTCAAATTGAATTTTTCAATTAATGGGACCAGTGGTGGTGGGGAGGATATAGGTGATGCTCCTAAAATAACGCGCAAGGGCTCCAGTCGCACCATTGCAACCACCATTTTGACTTTTTTGACCATGCCTTACAGACACTCCCATTTGGGGCTGTACAGAACTTGAGGAGATCTTGCAGACAAAGCTCCTAGGTCCCATTAGATGGCACTGTTAATAAACAGGACCCAGAGCAGACCTACCTTGTGCAGCTAGATATGACTAGAGATAGTCAGTCCCACAAACATCCCATCTCTATGCCCTCTTGGACTTTACAGTGCCCCCCACCTATTCCCCATCAGGTGCCCAAAGGGCTTGAGACTACTTTATTTATTTATTTTATTTTATTTGTATACCACCCTTCTCCCGAAGGACTCAGGGCGGTGAACAGGGCAATAAATACCAAAATACAAAAATACAAAAATTAAGAACAGATTAAACCATAATGCCCAAATACAATAAATAAATTACTTAAAAACAGTAATTAAAACCCAAACCCATCAGACCAGGCCGGCTTGTTCAAACAAATAGGTTTTTAGATCACGTCGGAAGGAGCGAAGGTCGGGAGCCATCCGGAGCTCAACCGGTAAACGGTTCCACAGATCAGGCGCACCCACAGAGAATGCCCTCCCCCTGGGGGCCACCCACCCCATTGGGCCCCACCCATCGCCCTACTTACCTTTTGAAGATCTTTGGAGCTATGGAGCTTGGGTTAGGGAAACACAGTTTTTTGCAAACCAAAGAGATCGTTGTTGATTTCAGAAAAGGGAGGCACAGCCACACTTCTCTGTGCATTAATAATTCACCTGTGGAGATTGTTGACAGCATCAAATTCCTGGGTGTGCAGTTAGCAAGTAGGCTGGCTTGGTCACTCAACAGCAAGACACTGGTGAAGCGGGCACAGCAGCGCCTGCATTTTCTGTGTCGCATGAGAAAAGCACATCTTCCTTCCCCTGTCCTGACCACTTTCTACAGAGGGACTATGGAGAGCATCCTCTCATACAGCATCACAGTCTGGTTTGGAAGCATCACTGCTTCAGACAGGAAGGCGGTGCAGACAGTGGTGAGGATGGCCGAAAAGATCATTGGCAGTTCCCTCCCTCCCATCCAGGACATACCACAGAAGCGTTGCTTGAATAGAGTTCGTAAAATTGTCTGGGACACTACCCATCCTCTTTACGACCTGTTTTCCTTGTTACCTTCTGGGAGGAGTCTCTGTGGTATCCATAGCAGAACATCCAGATTCAGCCACAGTTTCATTCCATACAGCATTAACCTTGTGAACTCTCAAGCTTCCTCCTTCCATTATGTATTCAAGGTCTATACATATGTTGTATATAGTATGTTTTAAATGTGTGTTATGTATGTGTACATGTTGAGAGGAAGCAACTAAATTTCATTTTTAATGTGTGCGATTGTGCCCACAGGAAAAAATGACAATAAAGGTTATCTAATCTAGTTGCACAGTATGACTCCAGAAGTGGCCACCATTTTCCAAGTGGCTGCATTGAGTTATGGGCAGGCTCCATTACAGTCGTAGGTCAAGGACCACTGTATTTCATGTGTTCACTGCTCCAGGCTCAGGAACATATTAGCCAGGATAGGTAAAATTCTCCTAAATGTTGACTGCAATACCTCTGTCTCTGTGTCTCTGTGTGTGTGTGTGTGTGTGTGTGTGTGTGTGTGTGTGTGAGAGAGAGAGAGAGAGAGAGAGAGAGAGAGAGAGAGAGGAGTTGTTTTAAATCAAAGTCCCAATTTTCATAAGATTACCAATTTTGTCAGTGTTCTCAAACAAAACCTCATGACGCCTGGCAATCTCATGAGATCACCAGCATTTTCAAAAATACTTTGATGTCCATGCCATTGTACACATTTCTGTTATTCTGGCTGTCCAATCAGGCACCACTACCAATTCCCTCACTGCTAAGAATTAACACCATTTCCCTAGCATGCCTCACTCTTCTTGCTTTCTATGCATTTTCTCTCTATCCTAAATATAATTCTCTTATAATGGGCCATTTAACAAGGGTCCATTTGCCACAAACAACTTGAGACATTAATCTTATTAGCCAGCACTCATCTACATGCAAAAACAAATAGATACATTCAACCTTTTGTTTTCGGTAGACAAAAAATTAAAATAAAATAAAATGTAAGGTACATGGGGAGGGGAGACAGGGAGAGAGAAAGGAGAGGCAATTGCAAGGAAAACTCCTTAGAGATTTGTGGTTGGTGGCAGTTTTACAAATTAAATGCATGGAGCTGGTCTCCTGTGGTTTCTGCCTAGAATTCTATTATCACCTAATACAGTGTCACATGCAGCTCTGCAATAAGAAACAATTTGTCAGATAAAGTATTAACAATCACTTTTGCAAAACCATATATTTTTCAGTTTATCAGACAGCCAAGTTAGTACCTTGGTACTCTTTCCTACTAACCACCAGCCTCTCCTCTGCTCTACCCACCTCCAGTTTCCTCACTGGCCAGCTCTCAGCCAGATTCTCCCAGATTCTTGAATGTAGTTAGTAATATGAGTGTTTGCAGAATGGGATGGAGAAAGAATTCTGGAGAATGGATTTTTAACCTGTTTCTTTTTTTTCCACCTTTCTCTTCCCATTTTATTTTTTTCTAGCCTGCTTTGGGAAAAGTTAATAAATCTTAGTCTGCTGAACTATGATGCTTCTTGATGCAGGCCTGCCACCTGCTGGTCAAGAATAAGAAATGTTTCTCATCTATAGCACATACTGGTTTATTTGGTAAGAAAAATTGTACAGTATGTGGAAATTGTTTGGGTGATTGGGGGAGCAGGGCTGCCAATCTCTGGATGTGCCCTAGCTGAGCAGAATATTCTTGGCATGCAAAGGTTACAATTTCAAATCCATGTTAAAAGGGATTGGAAAGATTTCCTGCTAAGATCTTGGAAGCCAATTAATACTGAGAAAGGTAGGCTAAAAAGCAGACTCTATAGAAACCATTTCTCTCAGGCCACATTAGAGGATGAGAAGAATAGCAGAATCTCTGCTGACAAGCCAGGCCATGACATGTTAGTCCTCCCAGGGATGTTCCACCATAGAGTACTTGAGGCTGTGAGGGCAGAGAGTTAGAAAGCAGGGCTGTTCTTTTGGCAATTTGAAGATTAAAATAAGTTGATCAGATACTTTCAGTTCTATATCAGCCATTTTAGCACTACATTGGCAGTCTAGGTAAAATTTGTCTAACATTAAGTATTCCTCTCCCCTCTGCACCCCTTTTTTCCTTTCATGATGGGCTTTTCTAGATTGTTACATCCAGTGCTTTTTTTGTAAAAGAAAAAGGTGCCGGAACTCACACGTCATACAACCTGCCTTGCCTACCCTACAAGGTTCCATCCAAAAAAGGTGCCGGAACTCCGTTCTGAGCGTTCTATGACAAAAAAAGCCCTGGTTACATCTATGAAAGAGAAGACCAATACAAACAGTAGCCTATATGCTCTGAATGAACTGGGGATTGCTGCTAAAGCCTTGGTGGAGCCTTGGTGGAGCAGTGGGCTAATGCCTCCTTAAGTAACACCAGCTGCCTGCAATTAGTGCAGGTTCGCATCCCACCAGGCTCAAGGTTGACTCAGCCTTCCATCCTTCCGAGGTAGGTAAAATGAGGACCCAGATTGTTGGGGGCAATTAAGCTGACTTTGTAATAATGCCGCTTGGGGGTGTGTGAAAGCCCTAACAAGCAGGCATATACATAGAATGAAGGCTACTGCTAAGCTTGTAAGCCGCCCTGAGTCTTCGGAGAAGGGCGGGATATAAATGTAATAAAAAATAAATAAAATAAAAATAAAAATAAAGCAGGGGTCTTCAAACTTGGCAACTTTAAGACTTGTGGACCTCAACTCCCAGAATTCCTCAGCCAGCCCTGTGCTAAAGTCACTGTTTCTAGCTTGGATTGAGGTCAAACATAAAATTATATAAACACATCACACATTAAAGAGCCAGAGCTTTGATCGCACCATCATGGCATCAAAACTTCTGCATGGATTGTGTCCTGGTGTGATAGCATGAAAAGAGGTCTCCTCCCTGAGGACATTTGATCACTGGTGGGTCCTTCCTTACTCAATATCAACAAACAAATGACTGCAGCAGCATTAAGAGCTCTGTCCCATAACTGAGACAAACAGTGTCAACATTGGCTGATTAATTTGAGCAACCCTGAGTTGTTTGGAAAGCCTCCATCAGCTACTCAGCCAGTAATTTCCTGCCTCCCAGAAAGGGGTGAGGAGGTCAGACATTCTGGATGGACCAACATAATTTCTCCTAATCGTGGAGAAAGCATTTCCAGGAATCACTTCCTTGGGATGAGGTGGGGGGGATGGATCAGTAGGACTCAATGACATGAAAAGGAGATAAGACAAATTCAAAGAGGAAAGATCATTAATAGTTATTGCTGCACCTATCAGCCTTATGGAACCTCCATGTTTAGGAATAGCATACCACTAAATACATACATACATACATACATACATACATACATACATACGTTCCGGCACCTTTTTTGGATGGAACCTTATAGGGTAGGCAAGGCGGGTTGTATGACATGTGTGAGTTCTGGCACCTTTTTCTTTTACAAAAAAAGCTCTGTATATATATATATATATATATATATATATATATATATATATATATATATACAAAATTATACATATATATATATATATATATACAAAATTATACATATATATATATATATGTATACACACACACACAATTATACACATATACATATATGCAAATATACATACACACATATACATATACATATACATACACACAGAGAGAGAAATATACAGGGTATACCAAAAGTCAGGCCTCATAAAAAATTACAGTACATTAAATGTTCAAATTGGTTACCATTTTGTTCTAAAGCAGAGTTTCCAAAACTGTGAGGTATACACGCCTTAGGGAGGTGCTGACACTGTCCAGGGGAGGTATGAAGAACCTTTTAGTTACCCTATTATATTAAATCCACTTTTTCCAAAGTCTCATTTTACAGGTAATCTTTGACTTACAATTGTAATCAAGTCTAGAATTATGGTTGTAAGTCATCCAAGTAATTAAGTGGGTATCATATGACTGACCCAATTTTATAACATTTTCTGCAGTGGTTATTAAGAAAATTTGCCATCATTTGTTTATTCATTCTATCTATCATCTACCTATCTATCATCTATCTATCTATCTATCTATCATTCACATTTCTGAACTGCCCATCACCCTCAAAGAAGGACTCGTTGTCTGCAATGGGTGCTTATTTTCCGGAAACTGAAAGTAAACAGCAAACAAACCCTCTGTAAATTGAAGTCAAGTGACCACAGGCTTTTTAAAAGGCAATAAGAGTTGGGATCTGTCACATAGAGAGCGGGGGAGATCATTGCAGAAAACAGGGGCAACCACAGAAAGGACACATTTTTAAGGTCCCATAAAATGACAAGGTTTGAAAGGAGGAAACTTGAGTATGTCCTCTCTGTGGAAGCACGTGAGACAGGCAGATATTTTTGAGAGAAGATGGTCGGTCAGGTAATTGGATCCTAGGCCATGAAAGGCTTTCAAGGTAATCGCTTATGATTTTATGATCCATTCTGAAGCTTCTAGTCCAATCAAGCAGGAGACCTTATACCATTTCAGAAAACGGTTGTCCAATCTCTTTTTAAAAACCTCCTGGGTTGAACCATCCACAACTTCTGGAGACAACCCATTCCACTGGTTAATTGTTCTAACTATGAGGAAATTTCTCCTTAATTCTAAGTTGCTTCTCTCCTTGACTAGTTTCCATCTGTCGCTTCTTGTCCTGCCTTCAGGTGCCTCGGAGAACAGGTTGACCCCCTCTTCTTTGTGGCAGCCCCTGAGATATTGGAACACTGCTATCATGTCACCCCGGTCCTTCTTTTCATTAAACAAGACATACCCAATTCCTGCAATGTTCCTTTGTCTAAGCAACAAAGAAACAAATCGTCTTAAGATGTGGAAATATTGGGCTGTAGACCTGCCATTAAGAAATTCAAAACAGCACTACAGGAATGTGCTAAAATACTCCCTTTTCCTTTTGAGACCAACATGTTTCTTATAAGGATTTACAAGGGGTAAGCTTTATCAGGATCACAGAGAATTGGTACGGAATTTGATTGTTACATTAGCCATTTTAGCTGCAGAAAACTGGAAATGTGCCAGTGTGCTTTCAGTTGAAGAATGTTGAAGAGTCCAGGGAAGATTATAATAGTGTGAAACTGTGAAATGATTATTGTACTCTAAGATGCTGTTTTCAAAAAACTGGAATCTCTTTTCATAAAATATCCTAGCTGACAATACAGTTGTAGCCCTGAAAGAATTCTAGTTGTATAAATCAAAACTCTCCCCTCCACATAAAGATAATCATAAGTTATGTCTAGAATAGTGTTTTCTTCCATCATCCTGGTTGTCCTATATCCAATTACAAAAATCCACCAGGAAGATTTTTTAGGCATTGCAAAATAAAAAAGATGATTTCTTTTTTTAGCTGAAATTGAATGTAATATTGGGCATCTTATCTTACAGCTGGCAAAATCTGAAGAAATACCATCTGAAGAAGACATAATTAAGAACATTTTGGACTGTGCAGAAATGGATAGGCTCATATTGAAGGGGAAGCAAGACTCAGAATATTTTCAAACATGGAATTTTTTTTATAAATGGTTAGAAAAACGGAATAAAGGGTAGGAATGGAAATTGTATTATTATCAATGTTAAACACATAAACCCAGACAGCGTGTTGCTTATTAAACACTAAGATTGTTACTGTAAAAAATTAATAAAATAAACACTAAAAAAAGGAAAGAGGGGTTCTTGGCAATCAGGGTGGTCTCCTAAGGTCTTTGTTCTTCTGGGCAGGTGGCCATTTTCCCAAAGAACCTGGTCTGTAGTTACCACCATTTTCATTTTTTGGAGAATGCCTGTGAGTATTCATAGGAATCTTGATGATGCTAGAAGCTGATGTTCTGCTTTGGGGACAGACCAACTTCTTATTTCCATTAATGATCGAAAAAATATTTTAAAAATAAATGAAATCTGATTTAAGAGCACTGAATGTGTTCAGGGGCTGATGGATACCAGGAGATCTCCTATTACCTTCCCCTGGTTTGCAAGTTAACATCTAATGCCACTTATGGAGATCTTTGCCTCAGCTTTTGGGAGCTGCATCATCGGAGATTTAGTGTTCAGTTCATGGGAGGAAATACTTTTGCTCCATGCTGGTCAAACCTCAGTGGAATACTGTGGCCTGTTTTGGTTGTCACACTACCGAAAACGTACTAAGGAAATGGAAAGAGTACAGAGAAGGGCATAGTGAAAGGCTTGGAGGCTAAATCGTATGAAGACTAGTTAAAGGAATTTGGCATGTTGAATCTAAAGAGAAGGTTAAGGGCATGTAGAGAATAAGGAAGGTGACCTTGATGGAAACATTCATCAGCCTCTTTTGCCTAGGCAACCAGTTCCTGCATATCTCATCAGGGCCATCTTCTTTTGACAGAGTCATCATAGCAATCTTTCAGCACATTAAGGGCTGTCACAAGAAAGAGTGTGTGAATTTACACTCTGTAGTGCCTCAAGGTAGGACAAGAGCCATGGAAGCTTTACAAAAAGAGAAACTCAGAATGAAGAAGAATTTATTGGCTGTTAACAGTCTGCCTCCTGAGGTTATGGGTGTTTCATCACTGGAGGTTTTCAAGCAAGTGCTGTACAGTGCTTTCTTTGTCATAGAACTCACCAGAACGGAGTTCTGGCACCTTTTTTGACAGATTTTTCAAGTTTTAAAAGTAACTTGAAAATTTGATGTTTGGTCCACATGGACTTGAATCGCCTTGTCGAGCGTAGCAGGTCGGCTGCAAAATCATTAAAACGGTGCATGCAGGCTGCTTGTGTGTCACGTCCAATGCATGTGTACTTCGTCCAGCTGCTTGGCTTGGGGCACTGCTCGGCTTGTGATTGGTCTTGTGGTCACGCGCTGAGTGCTTACTGTGAGTGACGACCGTTGTTTCGTTACACAACTGGCGTGCATGGGTGTGTGTACAGTGATTGACTACGTGCGATGTGAGTTCCAACACCTTTTTTCTTACAAAAAAAGTACAGATATTGGTCTGAGATGGTCTAAGGATTTTTGCACTGGTCAAGGGGCAGGAAGAAGACTTGAAGACCTCCAAGATCCTTTCCTATCTTGTGATTCTGTGATTCTATGGCTATATTTGAATGTAACCATGTGAATTATCAAGTTCTATTCTCACAGCTTGTTTTTCTGCTTGAGTAAAATGTTTTGGCGGGTGGACAAACCGTAAAGTCTTGCTGCTTGGGCTACTGGTACTTGTTTGGCTTTGACTACATGCCTGCTTTACCTTCCTTAGTGTGTGTCAGTAAAATGCATTTCCCACTCAATTAGTAAGGTGATGACATTATATTGGCTTACAGTCTGTTTTGAGAAAGAAACTGCACTTTAGTGGCACTTGTAATATACTGGCCAACATGTGCCCAAATATATCATGATAATGCTGTAGTTGATATGAGTGTAGTTAAGACTGATTTGTTGTTGTTAGTTGCGAAGTCGTGTCCGACCCATCGCGACCCTATGGACAACGTTCCTCCAGGCCTTCCTTAAGACTGATAACTGTAGCTAAGACCAGCCTATACCTTTTCTTTATTACTAAATTACTACTTTATTCCTAAAAAGCATTATATGAAAGCCCCAGGGGTACATAGCTATGACAGTTGTTGGAGGTCAATAACTGTGGGCCATCTAATGTTGACTATACTGCATATAAGATAATTATTATTTGGAATGTAAATGACAAGGAGTGTGAATGAAGAAGGAACAAGTTTAGGAACGATATAATCTATCCTGAAGACTAGATGCTTGTAGAAAGAAGTGAAGCTGGGTATAAGAGCATGGTTCTGCCCATTTTGATATGTGGAAGTGAGAATTAGGGATGACAAAATGAGAAACACAAAAGTAAGCTAAATGAAAAGAAGGGGATGGCAAGAGAAGGAGGGGACGACAGAGAATGAGGTGGCTGGATGGAGTCACTGAAGCAGTAGGCCTGAGCCTAGATGGACTCCAGAAGATGGTAGAGGACAGGAAGGCCTGGAGGAACATTGTCCATAGGGTCACGATGGGTCGGACACGACTTCACAACTAACAACAACAACAAAGCTAAATGAACTGGGAACAGGGTCCTTAAGAAGTGGGTGGACTTAAAAAGTGGGTCCTGAACGAATGCGGATGGAATACAAAAGTGAAGGAAGGGTAAAAAAAGAAGCAAGTTGAGGTGATTTGAGTGATATGGAAAGAATGAATGAGGGCTGAATTGTATATGGATAAAGAGTGAATGGGCCAACAGGAAAGGGAAGACAAAGAAACTGGTTGCATGGAGTTGATAAGAAGCGAGAAGTATAAAGATCCCAAGGCACTGTATGAAAAGGTGGATGGACAGGACGAAGCAAGGACTGTTTACAAGGATAGCAAATGATAGTCATAGTGAATGGTATGGTATAACCTAAACTATTTAAAATTTTACAATTTGTTACATTCTTTCTGTATGTTACATAATGCTGCTTATCAATAGCACAATGAGATAGATATGTCTATAAATTTAGATTCTTTTTCATGTTCCACCCTATCTTCTTTAACTTTTTATATAAAGCTGTGTATCACTTGCAGAAAAATATTATTTGCCTTTAGGTGGAAGGAAGTCAAACATGGGCTGATTTCTTGGATTCTTATAGACTAGAGCATTTCTGCACTGCTCAGTTAAATTATTCTCATCCAGTCCCTAAACCAATGGAAAATTATTAGCCTAAATGTGTGTTCAACACACATACATTAGGGCAAAAGCCCTAATAAGCAGGCATATACATAGAATGAAGGCTATTGCTAAGTACATTGATTTGTGCTTCTTAGATTGTAAGCCGCCCTGAGTCTTCGGAGAAGGGCAGGATATAAATGGGATTTAAAAAAAATAGGTTAAACCCTCTGACATTGCTGCTCTCTTCTCGCTTTCTGAATGTCACCAGCTGGCAGGAGATAACCCTCCATTCAGGAGAAGGATGTCATGATGGTATTTGGGGAGTTGCCTTCAAAGTAGGAGAATACCATTTTCAAATCTAACAATACCTGCTCAAAACGCTGGATAGGGGTGTCCAAAGGGTGTAGTTAAAAAAAGTAAAAATGGCAGCTATGATTGTGTCACCAAACCTTTGTAGCACATAAAAAAATATTATTGGGGTACCCAGTTATTTCTGCACAGAGACAAAAAGAGAAAAGATGGGTAGCAGCAGGCAGTTCCTGGCACTAAAGGAAATGCACCAGCCTAAATTGGCCAATAGACATTGGGCTGCTGTCATCTCCTACTGGTCAACAGTGACACATGACAGATTTTACACATGTTGGAACTGCCATGAGCTGCTGTCAGCTGAAGAGAGGAAACACAACTTAAACAACAAAGGTTGACTCAAGCCTATCTTAATTGCAGACTGAAGACAAGATGGGCAACATAGGGTAACATAGCAAAAATAAAGAGATGGCCAGGGTTAGATGTAAGTGGGGGGAAACCTACTCAATCCTAGAACTGGAAGGAGCATTCAGCCCACTGAATTCAGTCCCCTACACAGAATAAGAATCTAAAGTTGTCCCAATAGATGATTATTTAAACTCTGCCTTGGCACATCAAATGAAGGGGAGTCCATCACCTGTCTGCATAAAGAACATTTTTCTGTCAAACAGTATAATTATCAATGTCTGTGTTGGGATCCTCAGTAATTTCTAGTCTTGGCTGTTTTCTTGCAGATGTTTCATTACCCAGCTAGGCAACATCATCAATGCTGGAATAGAATGGGGTTTAAATTTCTGTTTATTTATTTATTTATTAATTGAATTTCTATACCGCCCTTCTCCCGAAGGACTCAGGGCGGTGTACAGGGCAATAAAAGCATTACATACAAAAGTTAAAAATAAGATTAAATTAATTAAGCCCTAACAATAAATAATTAAAAATACCCCAAACCCTTAAACCAGGCCGGCCTGTTCAAATAAATAGGTTTTCAGATCACGGCGGAAAGAGCGAAGGTCGGGAGCCATCCGGAGCTCAACCGGTAATTGATTCCAAAGGGCTGTCGCGCCCACAGAGAACACCCTCCCCCTGGGGGCCACCAGCCGACACTCTCTGACCGACGGCACCCTGAGGAGGCCCTCTCTGTGGGAGCGCACAGGACGATGGGAAGATGATGCCGGCAGCAGGTGTTCCCTCAGATATCCCGGACCCATGCCATTTAGGGCTTTATAGGTAATCACCAGCACCTTGAATCTCACCCGGAGGGCAACTGGAAGCCAATGCAGCTCACAGAGAAGAGGTGTTACATGGGAGTATCGGGAGACCCCCATCACAACTCACGCAAATGGCTTGTCCTGTCAGTGTTGGTGAGAGTAGCAGTGATGATGTAACCTAGTTAGGTAACTAAAATTTCTGCAAGCAAACAATCAAGACCAGAGAATGCCAAGGACCCCACAGTTTAACCCTGAATTACAAATATTCTTTTCTATTGGTATCATGTCTATGCTCTAAACACTTAGGCTGTTTCTCCTGACAATCAACCTGAAAATGCTTCTCTATCCAGTGAAACGATTATTCCATGTCCTGCATTCTGGCATAATAGAGAACAGGTCTTGCCGCTGTGTGTGTGAAGAGAGCAATTACATTTCCTCCAGTCACCAATTCGTAAGGATAAACAAACCAAGCTCCCTTAATCTCACTTCGTAAGACTTAAGTTTGAGTTAGACTTAGTTTTGCAGCCACAAACAGGCTCAGGGAAGAATAAAAACAAACATTTAGAAGCTGCAATAAAGTGCAACTGGTGGGAAGGAAAAGTGAGAAAAACCCATTAAGGCTAATGCTTTAGTAGCTCTCAGTCTCTTCCTGCAGGAACCCTCAATTTCCATAAACCCATTATCTCCACGGCCGCTTCAATTAATTAGAAAGCTTCTCTTGTAGCTTAGCACAATCTAGCATAGCCAGAGTTGTTTTGGGGTTGTTGTTTTTTACACAAATGGTCTGAAAGCTTTCCTATATTTCAACTTGGCTTAAAAGAAATTGTTAATAAGAAAAATATCTGCACATTACGTTGTTATATTCCCCACAAGAGGAGAAATGCTATTGTGTTCGTTTTAATTAGCCATTTTTACACCCAGGAAGTCCCCATCTTGGGATAGGAGATAGTCTTATAGAGAGGAAGGGTTGATGGTCAGGTCATACAGCCATCTAAAATACAATTATGACAGTCCTAAAGCTAAGTAACAGAGCCTTTGTGCACATTAAAAGCCCTGCTATTCTTACTATATGACATTACAATGTATATGATGCGAGATGTAGAATTTCCTATGTCCCAGGCTCATGTGATTACATGTGATCACATTTTGTGACCTTCCGACCAGCAAAGTCAATGGGGAAGGCAGATTCAATTACTAACCTGCAGTGATTCACTTAACATCTGTGGCAAAAAAAACCTTGTAAAATGGAGCAAAACTAACTTAACAAATATTTCACTTAGCAACAGAAATTTCTGGATCAATTGTGGCCATAAGTCGAGGACTACCTCTAAGTCAACACTCACATACAACACCCATCTTGGCTTTTCCTCAACAACCTGTAAATAACAGTCTCAATAACAGTGTGTGTGTGTGTGGTTGGTTGTGTGCCTGCGCATGCACACTCATCTGCACCTGCCTGTCTGTCTGTGTTTGTGTGTGTGAAATGTTTGCTACTTTTCCTGTTCTCTTGCTGGATTTCTTTTCCTTTGCATATACATTTTTCTTTTTCCCCTTTTGTTAATAATACAATATGAATATTTAACTATTCAGACAATGCTATACAAATAGAACACAATAGAACACAGGGATAATTTTGAGACATTTATAGTCAAAGGCAGGTTAGGTTGTCTATAGGAGAGAATTTTTTTATGCCAAAGGAAACTCTTAGCCTTTGGATAATGGACTCTAAAAAGTGGGAGAAAAGCTAAATTTGATCTAGTGTAATTTAAGATGAAGTAATGATTCTTCAATTAATGAAATATAATTCATAAATATAATCCCCTATATTAATAATTGTCTCTTCCATCATACTGAAAATTACAATTTTTAATAGCTCTGGAGATTTCATTCAAGATATTGGGGAGATCACACATTGAAGCATGAGGTTGTTAGGATGTGTACCTCTGATATAAGCTGCAGTAAATTTTTTAACAAATCTGGTTAAATCAGTTTCAAGGCCCCAATAAGTTAAAAAAAAGAACTACTGATGGACAATACTGCTTTATGCACCACTTTTCTTACCTCTGCTACTGAGCTACATTTGGGCTTCGCTGAAGTCTCAGGGTGCATTAAAAACAGGTTTTGGTCCTGGGGCATCCTGGTGATTTTGTCTTTGCATCCTATAACATGATGGGCAAAATTCACATTTCCAAAGATAAATAATGGTGTAGGCTGGGAAAGAATAGGGGATCATATGAGTGTCAACCTCCAGCTTGAGTATCCAAATAAAGTTTGAAATAAATTTCAGAGGAAGCACTTGGTCCCCACTAGGAAAAATGTTGAGGGCTCAAATGAAAGTTGGGGTACAGTATTCAATGTTTCTTAAAGAAGGAAAACCACATGGATGATAAAATTCATCACAGCTGAACAGTATTTCTAGGTTCAATGATAATATATAGCTGGATGGGAAATGGGAAGAATGATTGGATGGATTTCTGGTCCAACTCAACAATGTTCTTTTAAGGTTCTCTGAAGCAGGAGCATCAAGAGGGAAGGGGTCAAAAAAGTCAAAATGGCGGCCACAGCCACACAATCTACTTTTGACGTGTTCATAAGCCATGTACAAAGGGGTCGAGCTTTGATTACATGGATGAATAAGTGACAATACTTTATTCATGTGCTTAGTACAGGCAAGCACCAGTGAACTATATAACCAAATACTGTACTGTACAGTCACAATGCATTTACATATAGTACCAGCAAACTATACAATAGAATACAGTCATAATGCATTTATTTGATTCTGTCTTTATTTTTTGCAACCTAAGATGATGCATGTAATGCTTCCTCCTTCTATTACAGTCCTCTGAGGTGGGCTAAGAGAAAGTGACTGGCCAGCTAACTTTCCTGCCTGAACTAGAACTCAGAGTCTCCTGTTTCTTAGCCCAGCTCCCAAATCCCTTCACCAAAAGCATTTAGTGAGTAGGTTACTTATTATAATTCTGTGTAACCACATTTCAGAGGATTTGTGACGGTTTACAACTTAAAAACTTAAGGTCACTATCATTTGGGATGCTTGTAGCAGTAAAGGTAATATTAATACAAATGGTTTATAGCTTATAAGTTTTTTTGTTGTACAATTGTTTACAACAAAGAATGAATTTAAATGTCATTATTAAATCATAAAACAGTTTTTACTAAAATGAACAAACTCATTATTTTTATTATTACTATTGCTACACAGGAGTCCCAAATGACAGTGATCTTAAATCCTCAGAGGCTTTTTCTGAATAGCTTGGTTTTAACAGCCTTCCTGAAGAGCAGGAGTGGGTATCATCCAGATCTCCAGGAAGAGACTGTTACAAAGGGAGAGTACCCCAGTTGAGAAACCCCACTTTCCATATCTCTCATGGCATCAGCATCTAGAATGCATGCATTGGAAGGTTAAATCTTTTT
The DNA here is from genome assembly GCF_964194415.1 of Vipera berus. NCBI lineage: Eukaryota > Metazoa > Chordata > Lepidosauria > Squamata > Viperidae > Vipera > Vipera berus. The sequence goes on from NC_138202.1 coordinate 341,955,206, forward strand.
TAAGCCAATGATCCTACAAGTACTTGGAGGCAAATCTACACAGGGGTTTGGAGCAAGGGTTCCCAAACTTGGCAATTTTAAGACATGGACCAATTCCCAGAACTGTGTTGCCTGGAGAATTCTGGGAATCCACATGTCTTAAAGTTGCCAAGTTTTAGAACCCTTGGTTTAGAGCAGGGGTAGACAACCTCGGCTCTTTTATGACTCATGGACTTCAACTCCCAGAATTCCTGAGTCAGCTGACTCAGGAATTCTGGGAGTTGAAGTCCATGAGTCATAAAAGAGCCGAGGTTGCCTACCCCTGGTTTAGAGCATTCCAGGAACTCACTGGAATCAGGAGAACCATACTAGAATAGCTTCAAGAAGGGAAGTAGAAGTTCTTCCCCCTGATGCCAAGTGTTCCTTGGATGCAATATGCAAAATAAATCCTTCATGCTCATTTGGCATTCCCTCAGCATTTTACCTCAGCTGTGGATTTGTGTGTGTGCATGTTTCAATGAAATAACATAATGCTTATAAGAAGCTGCTATTTTTCATCCCTTGCTGCTCTGCCTCCCACACTGAACAGCAATTAACTCTTGAGCACATTATTAATATTATCAGTTTGCAAAGTTGTCCGTTAATGGTAGCAGAGAGATCTCTGGAATAGCTTGTAAAATCTCTCATGTGTCTACATGGATGAGATTTCTTACTTCTACTAATTCTGGGTGGACCATTTAATACTAATAACAATGGATGCCTTGAAAGAGAAAGACAGGTCTTTAAAAATTAATGATATTAGAAACCACAGGCATTTTTCATTTTGCAGAGTATCTCCCGAGCTTCACACTAGCCAAGAAGGCAGCAGCCTTCTTGGCTAGTGAAGCTCAGGGAGGAGGTCAGAAAACAGGCACCACCATAAAATGTATCTGAAGAGCACAAAGTAAATATGGAGTGAAGATTTTTGTATCATTGGGCATTTTTTAAAAAAAAATGTAAGTAAAATAAGGGAGCAAAAATGCATATAATTATAGACACATTGACACTCTAATTCTATCCAGGGATATCAGGACCAGCTTTAAGGTATTAAGAAAATGAAGCCATTAGATTTTTCAGTTGATCCAACAAAGCATCTTGTGTGAGCGCAACTAAAGTAGACAGGAGATTCTATTCATTCACCCATCCACACATAAAAAGAGCTTTGACCACACCATCACAGCTGCCATATTGATTTTTTCTTTTCACCATATCCACGCTTTGGTGGAGCAAAATCTAGTAGCACAGAAGGGGTGGGGCACTTCAGAGAGAGTGGGGAATTTTAGTATGTGAATTGGGCATTAATTTGCAGATCTTAAGATCATATTACCTGCATATTCGCTCCTGCCTCTGATAACCGAGCCCTACTCCACAGCATGGATCTACTTATTCTCCTAGAGCAGAGGTGGGGAACAATGGCCCCTTTATGACTTTTGGACTTCAACTCCCAGAATTCCTGCGCCACCATGGGTGACTCAGGAATTCTGGGAGTTGAAATCCCCAAGTCATAAAAGGGCCATCGTTCCCCACCCCTGTCCTAGAGTATATGACAAACCTGAACTGTACTAAGGTAAGGTGGTTATGCAAAGTTATGGCCTGTACTTCATATCTACTGTATTTCATTCTGCTATTTCAAGTACCTCTCTGCGATACATTATTGTTTTTGCTGTTGCCCTCTTCACATTGTTGAGTACATCCCACACCTGCTATGTTATAATCTATCAAGCCAACCTTGACTCCTAGTGACTATAAGGGACAATGTCCCTGCAGTTTTCTTGGCAACATTTTTGGAGGTAGTTTGCTACTGATTTCTTCCTAGGGCTAAGCGTGAACGTCTCAATTCCCTTCTATTAAGCAATGCCACCTCTGGAATTAAGGAGGCATACCTACTTTGTGCCTACTCCTCCCCTCTGGAACAACCTTTCCCCCAGGATCTGAATAATCCTGACCTTCTCTCTCTTGAAAAGAGTGCTGAAGGCCTTGTTCTTTCCATCCGCACTGGACTAGGGCGGTTTGGGATATCCACAAGCAGCCTTGATTGAGATGTTTTTTTTCTCCTGGTACAAACTGTTGGAATTTTTGTTTTAAATTGATATCCAGAGTTGTGTTTTAGCAAGCAACAGCAGTTGACATCATACATGAATAATCCATGCATCCATTGTTTTAAAAAACGTTAGGTGGGAGCACTTAGCCCAGGGGTAGGCAACCTTGGCTCTTTTATGACTCGTGGACTTCAACTCCCAGAATTCCTGAGTCAGCTGACTCAGGAATTCTGGGAGTTGAAGTCCACGAGTCATAAAAGAGCCAAGGTTGCCTACCAGTGACCTAGCCAAACCTGGCTGATCTCAAAAACCATAGTACTGAATCCAATTGACATTTGGATGGGAGATTCAAAGGTTGTAAACTAGACTGGGAAGTTGAAAAAAAAATCTTACAAAAGACAATGGTCAATTAGTTCTATATTGTTGTCGGCCTAGATGCTTCCATGGAGCCATCAAGACTCAAGTTCAGTTTGAAAGAGGGTTTTCTGTACCACAAACTAAAATACATACTGTAGACTGAAACTTTGCAATTAATAACTAGCAAGTTTCACTATTAGGAAATTGTGAAGTGAGAGCATAGTGACCAGCATATAAATGTAGCCTCTTTGTGCTTTGTCTTCAGCTATGAAAAATCTTCCCATGCTTGTGCTATGAAAGTCCCCAAGGTACAAGAGTTGAATTTTGCATTTTAGCATGAATAATTTTTCATTACAATGGAGCTAAAAACACTTACAAATTCCGTTGCCACTGAGCTCATGGAAGCAGCAGAAAAAACAGTGCTATTGAGTTAAATGGAAAGACAAATTTGTGAGGAAGAGAAACAAAGCCTATAAAATTTTAGGTTCAGCAATCTGTATCCAGGTGAGAATGGGAATTCAAAAATTGGATATTCCAAGATCACCGTAATTGGTTAGGGAATCTAAAGGTTCTAGCTTTAGAATATTAAAACCTAGATTGTTAAAAAGCCAAGATAAATGTCTGCGTGAATGTTACTGCACTTGTGAAATTGTTCAGAAATGTATATTGACTCACATGTCCCCAGCATTCCCTACATCATTGTTTCTCAACCTTAGCAATTTTAATGTGTGTACCTAAGATTCCCAGGATCCTCCAGCCATGACCTATGCTGCCTAACAGATTGAGCTATTCATGCTAATACCTGTAACCATTCATTTCACTGCCACTTGAATGCTCAGGCAACTAATTTAATCTTGGAACTATCTGATTTTCAAAGATCACAGCTTGTGCTAGCTCATCTAACATCCTCCATTACTGAGATATGATTGTCAGTAATCAACAGCTGTCTGCATCAAAAGAGACCATTTCATTTAACATTATTAATCCATAATTGAATCATTCCATCACATTATCTCTATCTACAACCAGCATCTGGCTGAATTAAAACCACCTTCATTTGCATTTGTACTATACTGCCAGTCAATCCCTGGAGCATGTATCTGCAATAAGGCAATAAATTTAATTCTGTAAGAAAATATTAAAATGGTAAGCGTTTAATGCTGACTGATCAATGATATTCTAGATCCACATCTCATGACATCATAACAGGGCTGGTTGCCAAGCACCCAACGTGTGGTCACATGACTCGGGGGGGGGGGTTGTCAGTCATCAGAACCGGGTCATAAGTGGGAAATCACATGAACATGACAGACTTATGGCATCACTTCCCATTCAGTTGTTAAGTCACCACAGCCCATTAAGCAAAATATAACCACAACAGACTTAGTGAACCACCTCACTTCTGCCACAGTCATTAAGCAAATTGCTGTGGGGGTATTAGACAAGACATCACATGACTGCAGCTTGCAATTTTTATACCAGTTTCTCTACTGTCTCTGTTTGTTGCAAGCCAGTTACAAAGCAGGCAAATGGTGATTGTATGACCAAAGGATACTGTGACAGTCATTAATTTGAGGACTGGTTGCGAAGTTATTTTTTCTGCACCATTCAATCAATCACTAGACAAGGCAAATAGAGAGCACGTTCTACCTGTACATTCTACCTGCAAGTCTTGATGAACTTCATTCAAAAGCTCAGCAAGATGAAACTGGGGCAGTGAATTTCTGCTTGATATACCTCTCTCCCACTTTTGAGGATTAGATGAAAACACATCACCAAAAACGCGAGGAAAAGCTTTTAATTAATTCATTTCAAGATTCATGCAATATGTGGAAATATAAACTGTTCATACTACCAAAAATGAAGCTAATATATAGCCATTGCTGGGAGGAAAACTGTGTCGTATCCATTTCATATCCCACATGTTAATCTAACATAGTTATTTGCTCATGATTATGGAGAATAGGTCTAGTAATCACACTCTGCTGGATTCAAGATTCAATTTAGTTTATCTAGCTTCATTCTGTCTTGCAGATACTCTTAATATGATTATGAAGTCTTCAGCTGTTGCTCTCAAGTTAACAGAGACCTTACCTTGCTTTGTTTAATCAGAGCTTCAGTGTCACCTACACCTTATCTTCAAAAACTAAACAGATTATACCCTGAGCTTTTTTCCTAATCATCTGCATGAAAGAATAAAGGTAAAGGTTCCCCCGCACATGCGTGCTAGTCGTTTCCGACTCTAGGGGCCGGTGCTCATCTCCGTTTCAAAGCCGAAGAGCCAGCGCTTGTCCGAGGACGTCTCCGTGGTCATGTGGCCGGCATGACTAGACGCCAAAGGCGCACGGAACGCTGTTACCTTCCCACTGGAGTGGTCCCTATTTTTCTACTTGCATTTTTACGTGCTTTCGAACTGCTAGGTTGGCAGAAGCTGGGACGAGTAACAGGCGCTCACTCTGTCAGGCGGCACTCGGGATTCGACCCGCCAAACTGCCGACCTTCAGATCGACAAGCTCAGCATCCTAACCCACTGAGCCACCGCGTCCCTGCATGAAAGAATACCTGTCCTTTAAACCAATGGTCCCCATCCTGTCTGGTTCTGCAGACTGGCGGCAGCAAAAAGGAGAGGGAATGGTTTTGCATATGCGCATGCCGCTTGTGTAAATACAGCTTTGCACAATTGCACACTCACCCACTGCTTGCACAGGCCAGTTCCCATTGGGTTGCAGCCCAGCAGCACACCATGGACCGAGGGTTGGGGACCTCTGCTTTAAACTACATACACTACATTGAGCTTTTCCAACTGCATGATGTATGAATGCTACCATAGAGAGCTTTTCAATTAAAGCTATCAGAATCCTAGACATTGCTCATCCTCGCTTGGGGTTATACCCCAAAAGATCTGGACAGCACCAAATTTACAGAACACCCAACAACATATCCACCCAACAACATCAAGGTGTTTCGTTGGTTAATTCATCACTTCCCACATTCCTGTCCTTGGCCAAGATGGTTCACATTCTACATACTAATCCAAGAGAGAAAGTCAAAGAGGATAAAAAGAGAGGCCAAGATAAATAAAATAATGTTTTGTGATCAATTATGTAAGAAGCAAATTGTCTTGGGGGAACACGGGACAATTTGCAAGACATCTTGTATGTATAGCCTCAAGTTCTATCCTCAGAAGGGCTTAAATTGGCAGAGTTGTCTCCCATTTTGAGGTGAGATACCCAAAACCTGATGGGCTTAAGCCTTCACAAAGGCTTAACACTCTTTTGAAAGCCAACAGGAAAAACTCAGTTTGTCCTCAACCCATCGCAGAAAGAAAATTTCGACCACACCAATACATAGGATCAAGCTATGCCCATTCAGACTTTTGCCTTACCAAAGGCAGCCCTTCCCTCTCCCCCAAATGATTAAAGACCAGTTTTGTGTTCATGTTGCTAATTAATCTTAGCTACCGTACTTCATCAGCCTATATTTTTCCTCCCATGATCCTCCAAAGTCCTTTAATTTCTGTCTGCATGTTTATATAATATCCATTTAAACATACCTCTGGGTGTCTATTGCTAAATAAAAAACAAACCTTTAAAATATTTATCCTCTGAAGGGAAATTAGAAAAAGCTGCAAGATACCTACTTTAAAAAAGCCCTTACAAATAACCATAACACAGTTCATGCCATTATATTTATTAAACTTCTATGCCACCCATCTGGCTGAGACAGCTCTTAGCACTGAGCTATAAATACTGCAAACTACAGATAGTCCCTATTTATGACCACAATTGACTCCAAAATTTCTGTTGCTATGCAAGGCAGCTGTTAAGTGAGTTTTGCCCCATTTTACAACTTTTTTGCCACACTTGTTAAGCAAATCACTGCAGTTGTTAAGTGAATCATGGGATCATTAAATGAATCTGGCTTCTCCCATTGACTTTGCTTGTCAGAAGCTGGCTGGAAAGTTTACACAAGGTGATCAAATGACCCTGCGACAATGCAACTGTTGTAAGTACATGCCAGTTGCCAAACGCTTGAATTCTAACCATGTGATCATGGGGATGCTATAACAATCTTAAGTGTGAAAGCTGATCATACGTCACTTTTTTCAGTGCCGCTGTAACTTTAAATGGTCACTAAACAAATAGTCGTAAGTCAAGGACTACCTGTAACTCACAAAAGGAATGTTCATTAACAGTGTGTATATGTGTGTATGTGTGGCATAATTATGCCAATGCATCCTCTTTTAATATAAGGTAAAAGGTAAAGGTTACCGCACACATGCGTGCTAGTCGTTTCCAACTCTAGGGGCTGGTGCTCATCTCCGTTTCAAAGCCGAAGAGCCAGCGCTTGTCCGAGGACGTCTCCGTGGTCATGTGGCCGGCATGACTGGATGCCAAAGGCGCACAGAACAGTTACCTTCCCACCATAGTGGTCCCTATTTTTCTACTTGCATTTTTACATGCTTTCGAACTGCTAGGTTGGCAGAAGCTGGGACGAGTAACAGGCGCTCACTCTGCTACACGGCACTCAGGATTCGACCCGCCAAACTGCCGACCTTCAGATCGACAAGCTCAGTGTCCTAACCCAGAGCCACAAACTTACAATGCATCTCAAGGTGTTGTGGGTATGTGTACATGTAAAAAATGTAAATGTGCAACTTTTCCCACCAAGTTGCAGCTAAACCTCAACAGATACCTTTATTTAGACCAGGGCTTTATTCTAAAATACACACCACTTCTATCTCTGACTGAAAATGAACTCTGTATATTCATTCAGAACAATGTCCCCTCAACATTCTCTCCTCCTCTTGGAAATTGTTACAGGGTATGCTTGTTAAAGGATATGCTCTTGAGCATACACAGAGGGCTAAGAGTACTGTGCAATGTATTTAAGTGGCAGAAGTTCCCATTAAAACGAAAAATGTTCATATCGTAATGGTCTTGAATGCAAATATTCACAGTTATCAGTGAATGCTAATAGCTATTATATTTAGATTTTTTAAAGAAATACATGGGACAGAAAAGCCTCTCTTTTTCCCAAGCTATTTCCTGGAGAGAGAGGACATTTTTATTGCCTCTTAATCAAGAGATTCATTCCATTAATAATATGTCTGATGAAATACAGAACAAGATGAAGAAAACTTCTCCACATCTTCCTTCATCTGCTGTGTCAAAAATTGGCTCAGGTGTGCAAGGAAACGATGCATTCTCCAACACGTGCAAACTGGTTCGTTTATTCTCGTTTAAGAATAGTTCTTTGCATGGACTGAAACACGACTGAAAACAAAACCTCGTCTTTTTTAAACCAAGTTAAAACAGCATGATTAACAAATAACGCAGAGCGTAAAGTAAATTGCTAAGCACATTGATTGTGCTTAGATTGTAAGCCGCCCTGAGTCTTCGGAGAAGGGCGGGATATAAAGGATTAAAAAAATAAAAAATAAAATAAAGACTGCATTCCTAAATACGCTTACTACGAAGAGGGCGGGATATAAATGGGATTAAAAAAATAAAAAATAAAATAAAGACTGCATTCCTAAATACGCTTACTACGAAGAAGCCCAACTGAATACACTGCCTAATTTCACATTACACCAACCTACGGCTTGTTCAACACGGTTTAGGGCAGGGGTAGGCAACCTCGGCTCTTTTATGACTCGTGGACTTCAACTCCCAGAATTCCTGAGTCAAGCGTGGTGACATCATACCGCTGAACGTCCCTGCCTTTTGTTCGCACGCGGAAGGTGTGGCCTGGATTGAAAGAAAAGGTCGGCGAGGGATCGCCTGCCGGGGGAAGGCTAAAGTGCTGGGGCGTAGCTGTGTCCCGCTCACGCTTCGGAGGGAGGCGGGGCCTCTGGCAGACACGCCTCTTAATCGTTTACTCCGCCCCTTCCTTGTCCTTCAGGCCCAGGACACGTGAGAACCAAACCTGCCACTGGGAGGAGCGAGCGCGGGCGGAATTAGGGAAGCCGAGCAAGCGAGGGAGTTTTGTTCCTGTTCATGCTGTCTCCCTCCCTCCCTCCCTCTCTCTCTTCGCGGACTCTCTGCTGGTAAGGCGGCTGCCTTTCTCCCTCGTCTCCCCTTCCTTTTCGCCTTCCCCCAGCGAGGCCCTGGGGAGAGGCTAACCCAGACCTAGAGTGGGGAGAACATACGTGCTGGAGGGGGAATCAGGCTGAGAAATGGTAGGTGGGCGCGCGAAGATGGTCCATGACGCTCCCTTCATATTGTAATAGTATTGCTGAGACAGGTAGCCCTCGATTTACGACCAAAATTGAGCCCAAGGTTTCTGTTGTCGAGTAAGGCTGTTAAGTGAGTTTTGCCCTGTTTTACGTCCTTTTTGCCACAGTTGTTAAATGAATCACTGCAGTGGACAAATTAGTAACCCAGTTGTTAAGTGAATTTGGCTTCCCCATTGACTTTCTTTGTGAGAAGATCACAAAAGGGGATCACGTGACCCCAGGATGCTGCAACCATCATAAATACGAACCAGTTGCCAAGCGTCTGAACTTCGATCATGGGACCACGGGGATGCTGCAAGGCTCGCAATTGTGAAAAGCAGTGGGCTGTTGTAACTTTGAACAGTGGAGGATGACCTGCACCCAGGGGCAGCCCTTGGCCCTCCTCCTCTGAGCTGGATGGATGGTCCAAGGATTTTTTTCTCCTAAAATTCAAGGTGGTCTATTTCAGTTATCTACCTGTCCCCTCCCCCTGATCACATGGTATTGGGTTTGGGGGCTGCTTAGTGCTCTTGCAACTGACCAGTGCAGCTCTTCTCTCTCCGGTTGAGTTGCAATAACCATTGTCTCCCCCTAATAATAATTCAAACAACACCTCACTATCCCAGGTCCTTGAGAAGGAATTGATAGATAGATAAAATGCCAAATCCAGTCTAAACATCTGGCTGACTTTGCGGCAAGGCATAATAATAACTTCTTTTTCACAGCATCAGATTCAGCAAAGAAAATTACATGCTGCTTTCTCTCAAAGCTTTTCTGAAAGCAGCCAGGAGCCTTAGCAGAAGTGAAAAATTGGCCTTGCTGCCGAAGAAGGCACACTGTCACGGTCACACTGGTGTGTTCAGATTCCTCAGTAAGGTTGCCTTGCCTTGGACTGGACCCTGGTACCACCAATCTGGCATCTCCAGCTTTCTCCTTCCAGCAGCTTTGAATGTTTGCCATCTGACATCCTTGTGCCCTCCCTCTGAGATGGCAGAACAGCGGTACTGTGTGGACTATGCCAAGCGAGGCACTGCTGGCTGCAAAAAGTGCAAAGAGAAGATCCTCAAGGGGATGGTGCGCATTGGAAAAGTGGTACCCAATCCCTTCACTGAATCTGGTGGGGACATGAAGGAGTGGTATCATGTCAAGTGCATATTTGAGAAACTGGAGAGGGCTCGAGCCACAACAAAGAAGATTGAAGACATCACAGACCTGGAAGGCTGGGAAGAACTGCAGGAGGCTGAAAAGGAGATGATCAATCAGCACATCTCAGGTGAGCTATGGATTATGAAGGTTGCAGCGGTAGCTGCAATTTAAAAAGTCTCTTGAATTGACCTTGCCTCCCGATGACTGAATGACATTTGCCGTTAAATAACAAATTTATCTCAAATTTATCTTGTAGTACTGTAGACTTTTATTAATGTCCTAAAACTAAACATACTGAGAGTTGGACAGTTCCAGATAAAGTGAAGTTTCCCAAGTATATCCTTGCATGATCTCAGTGGAGATATAGAATAAATTCGGGACATTCTGAGGCTGTTAGAGTCAAATTGTATGACTGATTCCTTTAAACTACACAATAGGACAAGTTTGGAAAAGGACAATGAGAATTATCAGAAGATTAAAAACTGCCTGATCAAAGAGCATCTTTCGCATTGAAAAAAGAAACGGGGAACTGTTAGGACTTTTCAAATATATGTATTGTTCAGGACACAGAATAATGAATAATCCCCTCTCTGTTCCACAGACCTTTCTTCCAAAACTACAAACACTCCAAAGAAAAAAGCTACAATCCAGGCAAAGATTTCTCCTGGTGGACAAATAACATCCCCCAAGAAAATGCCTCTGGTTTCTTCAAATCCTTCACCAAGGAAATTTTCAGGTTTTACAGGTTGGTGAGAACTCTTACTTCCTTGCAACATATTGCTGACATTTCATTTTGACTTAATATAGTAGTGGAAGAAAAATAATGGCTCTTTGAACTAGTAAGAATGTGGGTCTTCGCTGACTGACAGCAGATGTGTTTGCAGATATGTACAAAATTAGAATCAGCCCTTTTAGGTGAAAGCGACAGCCTCCTTTTCCCCCCAAAAATTTTTTAGCTTCCTATTCTGTGCTCTCTGCCAAAAGAGAAGACTAAAATCAAATGACTTTGCTCCTCTGGATGAAGTGTAACAGTCAGTCTCTGCCAGTCCATCTTTCCTTCTAGCACAGAGTTTTGATCAACCTTCCCTACTTGTATTAATTATTTTATCAGATGTGTGGCATATAGGGGTGGCATGTAAACCCTCTTATAAGCATTAAGAGAGCCAGTTGGGTCCAGTGATTAAGAAATCAGGAGACTGTGAATTCTAGGCCTCTGTTAAATATTAAACCCAACCGCGTGATTTTTAGCTAGTCAATCTCTCTCAGCCTACCCCACCTCACAGGTGGTTGTTGGGAAAAATAAGAGGAAGAAAATTGGGTATGTTTGCTGCCTTGAGTCGACCAACAAGTATAAAATAAACATATCGCCATAGTATATAAATACAATCAGGACATTGCCATTTACCCTGAAACTCTTTGTCTGCTTAGCAAAGTCAGGCACTTACGAAGAAACATCCAGCTCTGGCTCTTCCCACAAGTCCAGCTTGTCCACCGAGAAGAGTGATCCAAAACACAAAGACTGTTTGCTGCGGGAATTCAGGAAGCTGTGTGTAATGGTGGCTGACGAATCCAGTTACAATGTCAAAACTCAGATAATTCAGGACTTCTTACAGAAGGGAACCAGTGGAGGTACAATTTCTTTCTCTTTGTTTTCACTGATAGGGCACTTGGGTCTGGGTAGAAACCAATCTACCCAGATTTGGTAAATATAATAATAATATTTATTATAATTTAATAAGAATTTATTGTGTGGATGTATAATTTATTATAATTAGGATAAGAGTGGCAGGATCTCATTGATAAAAGCACTGAAATAGCACAGTGCTAAGAAAGGCACAAGAACACCTAGAGATGGTGACTTGAGGAGGGAGGTGTCTATTATCCCTGATGGTTAGCATTATTCTTCTCATCTAATGCAGCCTGGAACAGGGGTGGTGGAGGCTAAGTCAGTTGCCGGTCTGAAAAACAGGTCTGCTGATCTATTGCAAACATCTGTACCTCTTCCAGATGGCTTTCGAGGTGATCTCTACCTAACCATCAAGTTACTCTTGCCTGGAGTCATTAAAAGTGTTTACAATTTGAATGACAAGCAGATTGTCAAGCTCTTCAGTAGGATATTCAACTGCAGCCAGGAAGACATGGTCCGGGACCTTGAGCAGGTGGGCAGAAAGGAGTCAGATTTTTGATAGACGGTATTCCTCTCTACACAGCATGCCTCTTTCTCTAAGAGGTTGAGCACCACAATTATGGACATTAGTCTGGAAAGTCAAAAAGTGAGTCATGTGACCAGATCCAGGTTTACAACCTTTTTTGCGACCATTATTAAGCAAATGCAGTAATTGTTAAGCAAACCCAGTGTTTGCCTTGGGGCAATTTGGCCAGAAACCAGAAGAAAATATGGTTTTTGGCAAAAACATCATAAAACAAATCACATGACTTGGGGAGTGTCAGAACTTTGACATTGGGTAAGTAACTTTTGTGGGGGAGCGGGGGTCATCACAATTTCAAACTGTCACTAAGTGACTGGTAGTAAGTCAAGAACTACCTCTGTACAATTTACTGACAATTTGTGTAGATACTCTAGGGTTGCATCCATTGCTTTTGCAGATCCCAGGTTGAGCTTTCCTATTGGTTTATACTTTGATGGCTGATGTCAAAGATCCCTGAGGCTTTCCTGATTGCAATTAGTTTATTATTGTCATTTATAACTACAGTTTATTACACTTACAAGCCAAAGTATCCTCTGCCTGTAGTAGTGCTCTTTGCAGCTGTTTCCTTTTGTATCGTAAATCAGGGTGACGTTTCAGAAACGGTGCGGATCTTTTTTGAGCAAAGCAGGTCTTGCCCTCCTGCTGCCAAGAGCCTTTTGACAATCCAGGAAGTAGATGAGTTCCTGACACAGCTATCCAAACTTTCCAAAGAAGAGGAGCAACAGAACCTACTGCAAGAAATTGCATCGAGGTAGAAAAAGGAAATATTTATGAATTTTGAAGTGGAGGGTAGTGTCAGATTGGAATAGGTAAGCATGCTGAGATGTCTGCTGAGAGATTGGTTAATGCTTCCAAAGCCTAAGAGGTTCTGCTCCTATTCCCTGCAATGGAGGTATTTGGGGATAGCATAAATATACCCCAAAGATACAGAAAACTAGAGGCCCAGCTTCTTAGCTTTGTATTAATGTAGGCATATTGCATTTGTATCCCTTTTTGTTTTCAGGTGCACCGCTAACGACCTGAAGTGCATCATTCGACTGATTAAACACGACTTGAAAATGAATGCTGGCGCAAAACACGTGTAAGCTGAGATCAGGTTGAGGAGAATGTCCGAAATCTAAAAGCAGAACATGTTAGTGGTATCAATAAGGAAATTAGATAATTAGATAGGTCTACTAATTAGTTCCAAAACCCTTTGAACTCTGATTGTCAGTCACTGTGAAAGAAAGGTATTCCTTTCAGATATGCTCCGATGACTTCCTAGACTCCATGGTGACCTTGCAAAGGTTTTTTATTATTATTAAAAAAAAGTGATTATTACTTTTCTTTAAAGGCAAAGGTACTAAACATTGGGTGCCTTGAAGGTGTCTTGAAGGGATAGCTCTCAAGAAATCTCTCTCATAAAGATTCTGTTGTCTAGCATAGCCGTGGTGGCGCAGTGGTTAGAATGCAGTACTTCTGCTGACTGCTGGCTGCCTGCAGTTTGGCGGTTCGATATTCACCGGCTCAGGATTGACTCAGCCTTCCATCCTCCCGAGGTCAGTAAAATGAGGATCCAAATCATTGGGGACAATATGCTGACTCTGTAAACCGTTAGAGAGGGCTGTGAAGCGGTATATAAGTCTTAAGTGCTATTGCTACTATAAATTGTCAACCCAACTAAACATCCACCCTAACAGCATCTTCAGATACTATTAAACAAACTTCCCATCAGCCCTTGTCAACACCGCTAATAATTGGAAGGTAAATAAAAGATATTTAGAGAAATGCAACTAGGAGAAATCTGTCTTAAGCAAACTGGTGGAATCTAGAAGTAGTTGTTTTCTTTAAATTCGTTGATATATCTGTTCTTTAGATTTAAATCCTGCCCTTCTTCCCGAAAGCCAAGGCAGCCCATAAGCAGGTCCTCCCATTTTTCTCTCCACAATAGCATCCCTTTAGGATAGGTGAGTGAGGATGGACTTGATCTTGAGGCTCTCCAGTCTTTTTGCAGCTCTAACCACATTCACCCTTTTCTAAAAAATAATTATCCTGTTCTTTTCCTATACAGACTTGATGCATTGGATCCCAATGCTTATGAGGCTTTCAAAGCATCCCGTAACCTCCATGATGTTGTGGAGAGAGTGCTGAAGAACCAGCAAGAATCTCAGCCAGGCATGAAGAAAATTCTTAGTGTCCAGGCAGCCCTGATGACCCCAGTTCAGCCCATGCTGGTAAAGAACAGCTGGGGTCCGCAGAGATGTGGTTTTCCTCAGTTGCAGCATCAGGCTCTGTAACAACCTCTTGGTCTGCCTGTGTCACCCTCTTATGTTCAGGTTTTATTGTTAGTTAGAAAAGTATGCATTTAATCTAAGCATTTATTTATTTATAGTCTTCCTTTTTTCTGAGAGCAGGAAAGGGGCGGGGCTGGGAAAGGTCCTCTGATTTTATCCCAACATCTGCCTTGTGAATTGTCCATCACTCAGCATTTAGGAAGCAGCTATAGAATACAAAGAAATCTGCAGTATAAAAAAAACAAGGATAAAATCCAAGAGTTCCATCGGGTTTTGTCAGCTTGTCTGCCCTACTTGAGTACCCTTCTATAGTCTTTTAACTACATTTTCAAGAGTGTGTGGCTGTTGATGATACATTTCTAGGCCATGATCAAACTAAAGCTAATTTTCTTGCTGTTCTAAAAATAAGGAAGTGTGGATGCTCTCCTCAAAATGTGTTTCCTAGAAAGCAAAAAGTTTGTTGAACTTTTGTATTGCTTTGTCGTTCAGTTACTTGGCACTGTAGACTTAGCCTGGCATTCTCCAAAAGACCTTGTCTGCATATGTGAACTGTTTTCCCCTATCTGGCATCATTTATGAGACTGATTCTCTTCTCAGACATCAATTCGAAGTTCTCTAGAGGGACTTTCATGCATGCAATTGTATAAAGGTTGACAGGATTAGCCAGTGACATCATCGTTACCCTGGGGAGACCCATTTGTGGGCTCCTTTCATGTTCCCGGGAGGAGCTAGACTAGAGTGAAGGACAAGAGCTCAACCCCACCCTACAACAACTCTCAGGTCTCGAACGTGGGCTTGGTAACCTCCTGTCCAGCATTTGAACCATTCGAGCCATCGTGCTCCTTCAAGCTTGGCAACTTTAAGACATATAGACTTCAACTCCCAGAATTCCTCAGCTAGGATGCTAGCAGCTGTCCGCCTGTCTTAAAGTTGCCAAGGCTACGAAACATTAGTATATGCCTGGTTTCCATGCAAGCACCAGTCCATGACCCTGCTGGCCAGGGAACTATAGTCCAGGGCATCTGAGAGATGTTTAGTTTGAAAGGTTGTTGGGAATGGAATTATGTCTAACTTGCCGGAAGGCAGCTGGTTGTTATAAGCTAAGAGTTTTAAACTGGATTATTTTTCTCTCCCTTATTCTATAAGGCTGAAGCTTGCAAATCAATTGAGTATGCCATGAAAAAGTGTCCCAACGGCATGTATGCAGAGATTAAGTATGATGGAGAGCGCGTTCAAGTGCACAAAAAGGGAGATCATTTCTGCTATTTCAGCCGCAGTCTGAAACCTGTTCTCCCTCACAAGGTTAGTGGAGTAGATGGGCTGCCTCTGGGGAAAAGTATGGGTTCCTGGCTCCAGCTTAATCCATGTGCCTGGCATTCTTAACCTCAGCCACAGTGAAATCCAGTAGTACCAAAACTGTAGTTTGGGATGGTGTGCTCTGTAATTTGCTCAGGGAAAACAAGGAATTTTAATCATTCCCAAGTGTATATTTCCTCAGCACTTTTGTGTTTAATTAGTGGAGCAGTCACGTAGGCAGTAACTTTTCCCCTTAACACGAACATGCATCATTTTTTTTTCTCCAGCATTTGTTTCACTCTGCTTTTCAGACTACAATAGTCTCCCAGGTGGATTTTTTTCATGCTGCAACAAAAATAAAAGCCGTCTCTATGAGTGAGATGAGCAGTACTTAAATTTGACAAATAAAATATAATAACATTAAAACAAGGGTTGCAGAAGAAAGAAAAAAAAGAGATTGGGGTGGTGGTGGGAAAAAGCAAGGAAAAGTAGCATCCTCATCTTGATTGATCCAGTCGTTCTGGGAGTTGAAATCCTCATATATGTTAAAGCTGCTGAGGTTGAGAAATAGTGGGAGAGTCAAATCTTTCTATCTGCTTTAAAAACCAGTTGATACCTAGTTCTTTGGCCAGCGGATGGATTGAAAAATTCACGTAATGTATTTGCTTGCTTGCGTTTCATCAGGTGGCTCATTTTAAGGACTTCATCCCAAAGGCCTTTCCAGGAGGGCACAGTATGATCTTGGACGCTGAAGTTCTTCTGATTGACACCAAGATAGGGAAGCCTCTGCCTTTTGGGACGCTGGGAGTGCATAAGGTACATCAGAAGAAACTCTCTTCCATCGCCAAGGAGATGGTGTAATTCAATAGTCCTCAACCTTTTCTTCACCACAGACGCCCTTTAAATACCTTTTGTGACCATGGCCACAGACCACCAAGACTTAAGATTTAAATCGTAACATTTCTCCAAGCCTTGGTTGACACACACACCCCTTGATGACACCAACCACCACCACCACCACCCGAGGTCCACAGACTACAGGTTGAGAATCACTGGTGTAATTTATAGCAAGCTTCCCAAAGATGGTTTTCCACGAGGCAACTGGACTTCCTTGTTTTTCTTTGAAGGTGTTTCGCTTCTCATCCAAGAAGCTTGGATGAGAAGCGAAACGTCTTCAAAGAAAAACAAGAAAGTCCAGTTGCTTCGTGGAAAACCATCTTTGGGATAACTATGACCTGGATGACTGAGAATCTCCATAGACTTATAGCAAGCTTCTTTTATAGGGCAGGGAGTGAAGAGCCTGTATTTAATAGAATGCAATAATGAAAGGTAACAGCATTTTTAGCTGATGTGGAGGAAATGGAACCCAGCTTTCTCCAACATAGTTCTCCAGAGAGAATTCTCATCGCAAATTAGCAGACTATGGTCCAGTAGATTTATACTGGAAGACATTGTATAGAGAAAGTAGACAGGGTTTTTTCCATTTGTAATACTAGAACTGTGGTTATTTGGTTAAAAGTTAGACAAAATGGCCAAATTTCAGCATCATAGTTTCATGCCATGCAGAGTGTGGGTATATTTTAAAGGGAGAAAATTGGTTTTCCTTCTCTAATTCAATTACTGTTTTTATAAAAATGCAAACAAAAAAAAAACTTGCAAGTGGTGCGCCAGAGGGGAACAAGTTATCTATCCCTGGCTTAAACTTTGTCCTTTTCCAAAATAGCATAATAGCCTTGGTTTTTGCTGCTCACAAAATGATACCATGCACTCAATATCAGTTGTTTGTTTGTTTGTTTTTTGTGTCCCTTTGCAGAAAGCTGCTTTCCAGGATGCTAATGTTTGCCTTTTCGTCTTTGACTGCATCTACTTCAATGACGTCAGTCTGATGGACAGGTGGGTACATAATGAGTGCCAGTCCTGTTCAGTAAGGTAGGCCCAGCAGAGCCCTGTATAACTAGCATTGTTTCTTGTATCAGCCTGAATCTGAGCAAAGAAGAAAATTATGGCCTACACTTTTTGGTTGCCAAGAGTGGGTTTCTGCTCCATGAAAATCTATGCTGGATTACATGCATCCTCTATTTTTAAACTGATTCTCCATAACAATGTGTGAATGACCTTGGGGGACAAGGAGAGATGCTATCTAGGAAACAATCAGATAAGAGAGGCAGGAGCCCCCAGTGGCTTAATAGTCAGTTGGAGAAACTTTAAAAAGGACCTGTCTTAATGGATCAAAGAGTTAATAGTGGTGGTGGGAAGTATGCACCTTCAGACTTTGCAAGATTCTGTTAATGTGATCTTGCAATAAAGTAGAATTAGTTCATCTAGTCATGTTTTCTGTCTGCTTTACCTGGGAGGGTTGATACAAAGCTCCAAACTAAATCATGGTACCTATGTTCCCACAATCTTCTTAAACAGCTTAGATAAAAACCTGTCAATTGCTTTCATACAGCATTCTATAACGCGAGCGTACAGCTAAGTATCTACAAGCCTATCCTGATTGACTAATTGTTGCTTCAGTGGGCTGTGTGAATCTAGAAGATAGTTTAATTCAGTTAATCATGTTGTGTGACTATAGATATAGGCATTTTACTAAGCTCCTTTGTGGTTGATTTGGGTTTGGCTTAAGGTATTATTCCAAATCCAGCCAGTTCTGCTTTCTAAGGCAGGATTTCTCACTTAGCAAGTGAATGGAAGGTGTTGCAAAGTGCAAGTCATACAGTTCTACATCATCCTGACCTAAGACTTGCACTGAATCATCATTTTTTAACGAAGAAGCTGCCCTCTTTATTTAGAGTGACCTAGAGAGAGAAAGATTGACAGATCAAAACAGAGTTAATCACAAGCCACAGAGTCCTATGAAAACTCTATTAGCTTAACCCTTTCTATGTAAAGGATACACTATCAATTCATCTGTGCTAGGCACCCACCACATGGTCCTGTGAGTTCATGCAAAAAAAAAGACCATTGCTTGTGATGGAATGTAAAATGGGCGGAATATGGATGTTTAAATCTGCTGTCCATGTAGAAGTCGCAATAAACATGTTAAGACAACCACAATCCATTTTCTTATTTGGTCTATCTCATAAGGCTGATAAAGTCTGTGGACACCGTAATTCCCAGAATGCCCAGTCATCACTTGGGGAAAATGTCCAATTGGAAATGAATATCTTTGGCCATGCTCATCAAAGTATGCTCCAAAGTGCTGAATTTGCTTGACGTTAGAATCATTAAAGGAACTTTTTCTCAGCCACATCTTTCTTCTGGTGATTTTGCCCATGTCTGTTTCCTTTAGGCCTCTGCGTGAGCGTCGCAAATTTCTCCATGATAACATGGTGGAAATTCCCAACCGAATTCTCTTTTCAGAGATGAAGCATGTCACGGTAGGTACATGAGACTTGGAGAAGCTTAAAAACGTTCAGCGGAAAGTTCTTTGAATCTTCCGTACATGGATGAGCCATTGGATGCTTAACCTTCTGTGTCTAAAAAAAAAGTTTGTGTTTCTTCCCTGTCCTGATGCTGTTTATTTATTCATTCATACGTACATACACACACACACACACACAAACACACACACAAACACACACACACACACGTTACATGGCTGCCAATCTCATTCAATGATTCTAGGTCACACAATAAGCAATAAAAACAGCACTCTCTTCCACTGAGGGGCCAGACCAGCTGTGAAGTGTTCTTTCTGGATTCACCATCCTGGGGCCCTATTTTCATCTCCCAATCCATCTAGCTCAGACATGTCAAACCCGCGATGTCACATGACGTTGCGCGACGTATCGGAACTTTTTCCCCATTGCCGGCAATGGGGTGGGCGCGGTTTCTTAGTGATGCGTCCGGCCCGCGGGCCAGCAGTTTGACACCCCTGATCTAGCTAAACAGGCTTTAATGAGATGCTAACTCTTCCAGTTTTATAATTCATGAAAGGTATGTGTGCCAAACTGAGGTCATAACAGAATAGAACATCTTAGGAAGGCCAGGAATTTTCAAGCAAAATGAAATAGTGAATTGGCTGGCTTGTTATCTGAAATAAACATGGATTAGATCTTGTGGATCCAACTATATCTTCTGGATAAGACCTTCAGTCACGTTGAAATGTCCAGTGGGATTGCTGATCTCAGTCCTGCCTTTATAACTTTCCTCTTTTCTTTCTTTTCCAGAAAGCTTCGGACCTTGCCGACATGATCAACCGAGTCATCCGGGAAGGGCTGGAGGGACTGGTGCTGAAAGATGTGAAGGTATGCAAGCTGCTATTTTTGCTAGCCCATTTAGGCCAGCAGGCAACAAAGTCTGTAAAACTAAAAAAGTATAAATGGAAAGCAGTTGTGACTTCAGAAATATTCGTGCTCCCCCCCCCCGCCCATATTAAAGTCTATTAGTCCTCCCTGAACGTATCCAATTTCCTTTTGAAGCTATCCAGTCAGCAACCATCCATATTGCAGTAGTGAATTTCAGAGACTAAGCTTGTATGTTCTTTGTGAAGAACTTTTGTTCTAAATCAGGAGCCCCCAATTTTGGGGGCGCCGGGGACCAGTTCCATGGAGAGCGGTTGTTCCATGGACCTGGGGGACACAAGATAGTTGCTTATGCATATCTCTCAAGATATTAAATAAACCATTAAGAAATATTAGATTAGGAAAGATATAAAATGGGTGGGAACTTACATTGTCACTAGAGTTAGAGTGGAATTGAGCAGTTTAAGACTCTGGGATTACTTGCCACTCTCCAAAAACCTCCCAGAGTTCCTGTAAAAAAGTTGCTGCTGAATTATAATTTTTGTTGTGACCAAGGAGGAAATTGGTAAAATTGTAATTATGAGAACCATGTTGAGTGTAATTTAGTGGAAATCAAGAGTTGTCCTCTGATCTGCCTTCCCCTTTATCTTTTGGAGTGTGCACACCAATTAAAGGCCACCTGCGGCCCTTTATCTCCAAAGGTGGGATCTGCACTAAAGAGAATAGGACTGGCCTTTCCTCCTTGGAATCTATATGGTCCCCTTTCTGCTTCTGTTTTGGCTAGAGTATTTATGAACCAGGAAAACGCCACTGGCTCAAAGTGAAGAAGGACTATCTGAACGAGGGAGCAATGGCAGACACAGCAGACCTGGTGGTTTTGGGTGCCTTCTATGGCCAGGGGAGCAAAGGTGGGTATTTTTAAAAGTCCAGACTGAGAATCCAGAATCTTATTCTTTCTAGTTCACACTGTCCCGCTGTAGTTCTCCAAGGCGATAGATGGGAGCTTTGAGATGCTTCCCAAGATATTTGAAAGTTCTGCATCCAGATCAATAAAGGGCAGAAATAACCCGTATTTATACTGAGGCAGTGTAGTAATTGAGTCACTAACTATAGTTCTCCAGAATTTCAGATTGGAATCTCCCAGTGTTTCTCAACCTTGGCGACTTTGAGACAAGGGGACTTCCCAGAATTCTCCAGCCAGCCAGTGGGGAATTAAAGTCCCCACATCTTAAGGCTGCCAAGGTTGAAAAACACTGCTGTAGCTATTGACGTTGGTTGGGAGTGGGAAGTGGGAAGTTTTACATGCAAAGCACATGATTGATTATTAAACTATAGGATGTTCCATAACAAATAGTAAGATCTGATCTGATTCTCACTTCATAAACAACTTATTGGATTAGGAATCTGTCTCATTATAAGCCTACTTCTAACTTAATCATTTGCTTTGCTGTGGCTTTTCAGAGGCTTAGGCCAGGGCTTTTCAACTTTTTCACCCATTGTACCACTTTTAGGATATGGCAACATCTGAGTACCACCAGTCGCCTAGCAAGGTGTCAAAAACTTGATGACCAAAAAAAAAGGGAAAAAAGTGATGAAGTACAGGTAGTCCTCGACTTACAACAGTTCGCTTAGTGATGGTTCGAAGTTACAATGGCACTGAAAAAAGTGCCCCCCAAGCCACAGCCGAGCAAGACACCTGCCTGCCCGCCTGGCAGCGCTCTTCCTCCTGTCCGAGGTTTTCATTGTTGTGAGCATTTCTGTTGAGGATTGGCAGCAGGGGTGGGGTGGGGTGTGTTTGGTTTTTATTCCCCCCATTTGCTGGGTGGTTGCAGCAGGTTTTGGTCACTTCACACGACCCTGGGACACTGTGACCATCATAAATATGAATCAGTTGCCAAGCATCTGAATGTAAATCACAAGATCCTAGAGATGCTGTAACATTCCAGCTGATCGGCGCTTCTTTTGGGCTCAGCAGAAGTGCCAGGATCAGCGCCAAGCTCCAGCTGGAGCCTAGCGCTGATCCTGGCACTTCCGCTGAGCCCTGACAGCCCTGCAGCTCCAGTCGTATCTTGCTCAGGCTTGTGTGGTGCTGCCACCGGTTCAGCTCATTCCCCTCCCCCACTACCACTTTTCTAGGATGGCCGCGTACTACCTGCCAGGTGCCAATGTACCACAGGTGGTACCTGTACCACTGGTTGGAAAGCTCTGACTTAGGCAGCCTTTCTCAAACTTTTAACCAAGGCTGAAATATCTGCAACAAAATCCAAAAGATAAGAAAACTTCACAATATAATCCACGTCTTGCCTACACCATCCTATTTTACAATAGCAAATTGTAAGGCCAGCAACTGCATCAAGATCCTTAAAACTTCCCACCACTGCAAGGATAGCATTGCATGTGATGCAATGTTCAAAACCCAAATTTTCAGGTTGTTTCAATTGCAGTCTCAGTGTTGTCATGAGAAGAGATTCTAGAAGACAAAATAGATTTATTCCCCTCCTCCACAAGATTGCTACTTCTGTCTATTCTCATTTATTTAGGTGGGATGATGTCCATCTTCCTCATGGGTTGCTACGATCCTGACAGCCAGAAGTGGTGCACAGTGACCAAATGTGCTGGTGGACATGATGATGCCACACTTGCCCGGCTGCAGAAAGAACTGGACATGGTGAAAATCAGCAAGGTTTGTGTTTAAAAGGCTTTGTGGCTCACTGTGATTCTTGTCTTGTAGGGAAATGACAACCTTCTTGCTGTAATTTGAACTCTTGAAGCTAAAACTAACTTTTTTAGCATTAAGCTTCTCCATGATTGAGTTTAATGCTAAAGATGAAGATCCAGTTTCTTTTTATCATATGCTCATTTGCACAAATAGTACATTTAGATCATGGAGGGGTTCATGGAGGGGCCGTGCTCCTTTCTCTATATTGCTGCATTTAAAAGAATATTAAATGCTGTTTTACTATAATTTTGTCCTAATTGACTACAACTCAGGTTTGTGCAAAGTGGAATGAATAGAGAAGAGATGAGAAGACTAAGGGTTGCTCCTTCTCATTCCTATTTGTTGTTACATTGAAACTGAATTATTCTTCCAATCATTTCATCTCTTTCTCTAGTAAGAATAATGCTGGGT
Source organism: Vipera berus (assembly GCF_964194415.1). Lineage (NCBI taxonomy): Eukaryota > Metazoa > Chordata > Lepidosauria > Squamata > Viperidae > Vipera > Vipera berus. The sequence continues at coordinate 341,978,139 of NC_138202.1, forward strand.
TAAGATAGGGCCTGGCCTATGATAATGTACTTACCTATACTAAATTAAAACTCACTTGCAATGTTTGCATATTGCCTCTATTATAGAAATCCATAAAGCAATTGAAATTATAAAATAATTTATAGTTTTCCACAATCACAACAACCAAAGTTCTGTTGAAATAATCTGTTGTTTGGTTTTTGCTTATAAGAATTTGTAAATCGTGATCTCTGACGATAGGAAGTTCTATTATTGTGACACTAGCAAATCATGATTAGATCATGATCCGTGGATCCAGTTCCAGCAGAGTGTGTGTACCCTGTTACTCAAAATCTTGATGGTGTTAGAGAAGCTTGAAACTATTATTTTATTGATCCTACTTTCTGAGTCTCAGATTGTATTGCTTCATTGTCACTGCCTCATTTAAGCCAGATACTAGTAGCTAATTTGGAAGAAAGCTAGAATAACCTTTTTTACAGACTTAAAATCACAGCTGGGGCCAGAATTTCCATTGCTAAGCAAGGCAGTTCTTAAATGTGTCACACCTGATTTTGCCACTGCAAAATGAATCGCTGCAGTTGTTAAAATGAATTCAGATTTTCCCATTAATTTTGCTTGTCGGAGGCTAGCTGGGAAGGTTGCAAATGATCACATGACCCTGGGATGTTGAATCATTGTAAATATATACTAGTTGCCAAGCACCTAAATTTTGATCATATGACATGAGGGTATGCTACAATTGTTGTAAGTGCAAGAACTGGATGTAACTCGCTTTTTTCAGTGCTGTGGTAACTTCAAACAGTCACTAAATAAATGGCTGTAAATCAAGAACTACTTTATTCTAATCTGAAATAACTTCAGGAGTTGGCTGATCAGCCAAGTTTCTGGGATGCTTGAACACAGGCACTTGGTTCAATCTATCTGGAGGATGGCAGCCCTATTCAATCTACCTTTCTCTAAACTAAGTCTTTAATTTCTTTGGAATTATTCAGGTATTAAATGCTCACTTGTGGACGGTTTCTCTGTCAAAGCTTTGAAAACTGCAGCGCAATGCAATTTTCTTAGATATTTGGGAATCATTTATTCCTTTAATCATTATTAAAGTGTTTCCCATCCCATAATAATGGACTAAATTAATGGGTGCTTCTTTTTCTTCTGTTGTCTAGGATCCCAGCAAAATTCCAGCTTGGTTAAAGATTAATAAGAATTATTATCCAGATTTCATTGTTCCAGACCCAAAGGTAAAATGTCTCATGGGAGTGGGTGTTTCCCATGCAAAAGTGGTTTCTCTGCCATGAACCCTTCCCGGAAGAGGCACTTTTAAGCACTTTGAAGGCATTTGATGCAGCGGAATTGCTGAAATCAGCATGGATATAATCAATCCGATGGAAGGAAATCCACTAGATGGCCACTGCAATCCAGGAAAGGACCTTTGTTCTTTCACATTTTTCCTGTTATTTCATTTTGTTTACAAAGTTCATCTTCTTTCCAAATTCTTTCCAAATTAGAGAGCACTGTGTAACCAATATACCGCGCGGGTTGTGATGGGAGCATCCCGATACTCCCATATTACACCCCTCCTGCGTGAGCTACATTGGTTACCGGTTGTCCTCCGGATGAGATTTAAGGTGCTGGTTCTTACCTATAAAGCCCTACATGGCTTAGGCCCGGGATATGTGCAGGACCGTCTGCTGCCAGGAACGACCTCCCATCGCCCGGTGCACTCACACAGGGAGGGCCTCCTCAGGGTGCCGTCAGCTAGACAGTGTCGGCTGGCGACCCCCAGGGGGAGGGCCTTCTCTGTGGGAGCGCCGGCCCTATGGAATCAACTTCCCCTTGAGCTCCGGATGGCCCCGGATCTCCGGTCCTTTCGTCACGGCCTTAAAACATTTCTCTTCCATCAGGCTGACCTGGACTGACGATAGGGATTTTTAAATAGAATATTTTTAATATTTTATCATTGGGGCTTGTTAGTTTAATCTTTTTTAACATTTGTATTATTGTGTTTTATTGTTGTTAGCCACCCTGAGTCGTTCGGGAGATAGGGCGGCATATAAGTCCCAAAAATAAATAAAATAAATACCTCTCCAGATTTCTGAATGTGTAGGCAGAAAAATCATGGAAGAATGCTAGTAGCAGATACAAACCAATCCATTTATGAAAATCCAGGAACAGTTGGCATATGAAATTGGACCTTGTAGAAGTTATTTTACATTGATATACATTCATACAGCTTATATAGCTGTATGGATTAGAAATTAAAACAAAAAATAGAATGAAATTGAGCAAGTTTTGCACTGCAGTATTCTGGACTAGATTCACACTCGAGGCAAAAATTTCATTAAAACCCTGTTTTTTTACTAGATGTTGCCTTGAGATATTCAAGAAGAGACAGATAACCTTTTGTTAAGAATATTTTACTTTGGACTTAATACCCTAAATGTCCTTTGGTACACTGCTAGGATTATTCAAAAAATCAGTCCAAGGTAATTCAGTTGAATGTCCTAATGAAAAAACCTTTCTGAACTGATTAGAGCGAAATTGGTGCTTCCAAAATGATCCATTATTTTAATGGCATAAAGAGGGTCTTTTGCCAAACAAATCAATAACTTGGATTAATTTGGTTATTAATTCGGAACTCTGCATGGATTCTTCTGATTGGCTAGGTTATCTAATATGATAGTTCAAATTAATTTCATACAATCTAAAACAGTCAGTTTTGTGCCTGCCTCTTAAAATTATGGAAAAACATAAAAAAGTGTGTATGGAATTGATGGAGCACGATTACTCATGGCTCCTGTAGAAGAAAATATATACGTAGCTTGTTGTTAAATTGTTGAGTCCTTGTTGTTTCTGAGCTTGGTTATTTGCTTGCAAACATTTCATTATACACCTAGGTAATATCAGTGATGTTATCTAGTGGGTAATGAAACATCTGCAAGTAAACAATCAAGCTCAGAGAGCACCAAGAACTCCACATTATTCAGGGTGCTTGCACACAGTACTCCATCTCTTGGTTCATTGGCAAGGAGGATTTTTTCCCAATCGTTATCATTTATCTTAGGCAGCACCAGTCTGGGAGATCACAGGTGCTGAATTCTCTAAAGCAGAGGCCCACACTGCTGATGGGATCTCAATCCGCTTCCCCCGGTGTACTCGTATCCGGGATGACAAAGATTGGACTACGTCCACTACCCTCCCACAACTCAGGGTGAGTCAATTATTTTACAGATATAGCCACCTTATATATTCTGAACGTACTATACTGAGATCTGTATCTATGAAATATAACTCTGCATTTTATTTATTTCTCTCTCTCTCTCTCTCTCTCTCTCTCTCTCTCTCTCTCTCTCTCTCTCTCTCTCTGTGTGTGTGTGTATATATACACACACATATACACATATATTTTCACGGGTATAGGTATGTAGGTCTTGGCATATTCGGGTCTTTTCCCATGTAGGATTGAGGGTGTCTTGGCGACGTTTCGATGAGGTCCCACTCATCTTTAGGCTGGTGTGTACACCAAGACCTACACACACACACACACACAGACACACACACACACAATCTCCCAGCTGTCCTCCTTCATCTTAGCATTCAGTCTTCTTGTCAGTCTGCTGTGTACCAGCACACAATTCATCTTTCCTTTGTTGCTTCTCCTCAGTCATTGAGAACTTCTCCACTCCCACTATCTCAGGGTACCTTTTTAAAAAGAATTTCCATCTCCTGAATCTCTTGCTTAGTTATAAGACACCTTCATTTTTCAGTGGCCATGCTAAGGATAAGGAACAGGAAAGGGAGCATTGTTTAGTGCTCTTAGCCATGAAATGTAGGAATGAGTCTCTTGGTAGGTTTCTGGTTTCCTCATATGGGAAAGACTTCTGCCCTCTTAAGTTGCACTGGTGAATTCTTTGAAAAGCATATGGGTGACAACACAGGGTAATGGGCTCCAGAGTTGGTGGATCAATCTGATTCACATCTGGTCTTGTAGACCAGCTTTTGTCCAATCTTCACTTAGGATAATTCAAACCCATCTATCTGGAAAGCGCTGGCTTGAATGAAAGCATCTAAATTCTATTTTCAGAGAAAATAAGTCAATGGTAATTAAAAAGTTAGTATGTACACACTGAGTAAAAGTCAACAAGGCTTTTGATAACCCGACTTCTCTCATCCACGTTAAGCTGGATTCTGTGCCATTTGTTACCCAGATGTTTCATTGGGAATAATTTACCAATTGCCTATTGTCTTGTTTGTTCCAGAAGAATCTGAATTGTGCCTTGCAGGTAAAAGTGAGAAGTTATAGAAAGACTTGCTTCAAAGTTGTTGGTTTTTTTTTCCCATTTCATGGAACACTCTGGCTTTTGTGGGCAGGAGCTGTACCAGGTGTCTAAAGAAAAATCAGACTTCTTGGTAGTTGCTGCAGAAGAGGAGAACTCCACAGCGGGCAGCAGCGGAGAGACTGAGGGCCAACCCAAGTTATCTTCTCCTCAGAAGGCTGCAAAACAGCATTCCAGGAAGTCCCCTATGAAAGCCAAGAAGCCTGAAGGTGAGCAGTGGAGAAAAGCTATTAAAACTTCTCCAGGGACCCATTTCTACTTTTCCCCGTTAGATTTCTTCCAGTAAGACTTTCTTCTGTAGAGAACTCAAGAGAAGATTATAGTTGAGAGGACCAGAACTTTTGGAATAATTGCTGTGTACCCCATGTGCACAGTGATTTTCTCCAGAAATCTAACACTGCAACACACCTGCCGTCCAATTTAAACATGTTTTTCATGGCTACTATTTATATTGCCAGTTGCTTGATACTTAGCTAATCTATTAAATCAGTGATGATAAAGGTATTGTTTAGTACTTGTTTGTGGGGCTAATTATCGTCTATTTCAGAAGCTTTAAAATGCTTTTGGGCTGTTCCCTGTCTTCAACAATGACAGTTCACTTCTCATGTGCAACTTTAGTCCATTGGAAACTGAATCAAGTTCTGTGTTTTGATTTGTGCTACCAATGTTCAAAATCCTCTTGGGTATAATATAAAGATGAGGTTTTCCTCAGCTTCATTTTGGTAATCAGTGTGAGAAGGTACATACAGCATTCCAGTGATTTCAGAAACAATCACCTGTTACCGACTTTGAATCTTACGATGAAGCAAGCTATAAAATCAGGACTAAAACCTTTATTTTCAAATATAATGTCAGTCATCAGGAATAGCTACAGAGCCTGTCTGAAAGTGTCCTCTGCCTATATTTGCATAGGCAAGATTGTCTTTCTTATATGAATCCATTCATTGTTTTTTGCCATCTCCTTAGTACTGACGTAGAGGGACGCGGTGGCTTAGTGGGTTAGGACGCTGAGCTTGTCGATCAGAAGGTCGGCAGTTTGGCGGGTCGAATCCCGAGTGCCGCGTAACAGAGTGAGCGCCTGTTACTCGTCCCAGCTTCTGCCCACCTAGCAGTTCGAAAGCACGTAAAAATGCAAGTAGCAAAATAGGGACCACTACGGTGGGAAGGTAACAGCGTTCCGTGCGCCTTTGGCATCTAGTCATGCCAGCCACATGACCACGGAGATGTCCTCGGACAAGCGCTGGCTCTTCGGCTTTGAAACGGAGATGAGCACCGGCCCCTAGAGTCGGAAACGACTAGCACGCATGTGCGGGGGAACGTTTACCTTTTTACCTTTAGTACTGACGTAGAATTTTTTTTTTCTCATTAGCCAGCAAACTAGTAGATAAATCTCCACTTAAGAAAACTGAGGGAAAGCGAGCAGAAAAAAGAAAAGCACCTGAGATGGAGGGGGACAAAAGAAAGGTAAGAATCTCAATGTAAACAAATTTGAAAATTCTGTGAACCTCCTGGTCATCTATGCTACACATTCTAAGCTTTTTATAAGGATGGAGAACTGAATTTCATTCCCCAAGTAAATATTATTACTAGAGCCTGTTACAGTTCCCAAGCATTTCACATTATAAGTAGTCCTCAACTGGCTGCCACAATTGGGACCAGAATCTCAAATTGTTAAGCAAAACAGTCATTAAGTCAAATGTCATGTAACCGCTTTGCTTAATAACCACAATCCTGGTACTCCCACTCGTGGTCATGAGCAATCTCTCATTTGGTAAGTAGAGTCTGAGGTAAGGAGTATGTAGGTATTTGAGGGGATTGGATCAGGTGCTACGAGCCTGGCACAGGCTTCAGGGCCCATCAGCATGCGGAAACCTATCATGGCTATTCCCCACCAGGTCCAGGATGCCTACCATGTTTCCCCGAAAATAAGACCCAGTCTTTTTTTTTTTTTGCCTCCAAAAGAGGCACCAGGTCTTATTTTGGGGGGGGCTCTTTTCCACTCACCCCGCAGCGGCGGCACCGACAGCCCCACCGAGCCGGCACACTTCTGCAGCGGAAGGAGCAGCTTCATTCTGCAACTGAGAATGGAGCAAAGGCCTGCATTTCACCATCGAAGGCCTACATAGCTCAGTTCTCGGCTGCAGAGGCCTTCCAGAAAGGCCTCCAACAGTGAAATGCAGGCCCGAGCTCCATTCTCAGCTACAGAATGAAGCTGCTTCTTTGGGCTGCAGAAGAAGTGGACCAGTGTGGCAAGTGTCAATCCAGGGGGGGCGGGCTGCAATGGTAAGCTCCACCCCCACCCTAGCTTGATTTTTAGGCATGCGCCTCACTCCCAAACTAGGGCTTATTTTGGGGGTAGGGCTTCTATTAGGCCCACCCCTCAAAATTGTAACCAGTCAAGGCCTCCTAGGCCTGGTGAGCAGGGAGCAGGCTTGGGCCTTCTGGGTGTGATGAGGTGGAGAGCAGGCCTCCAAGACTGCAGCAGCTTTGCATGCACGGGTGGGCAGGTGAAAATGGGGAAAGAGACAGCTGGGTGAGGAGAGGTGCAGCGTTCCTGCAATCAGAGTGTGGGCAGGTAGCCAAGCATCTGAACTTTCACCATGGGGGAGCTGCAATGGCTGTAGCTTTGGGTACAAGTCATTAAGTCCATTCGGTATCATCGTAATTTCGAACAGTGGCTGAACGAATGGTTGTAAATTGAGGACGACTTATAGTAGTCAAGCTGCATTTTCAAAGTTCTCTTTAGCTTCAGTTATTTCTTGGGGAATTACAGGCTGCATTGCAGAAATTGTAATTGTCTGATCAACCTTATTTGGCTAATGTAACTGAATTGCATTATCATTTAAAAGATAAATCTGTTGCCAGTCACCAACTGAGGATATGCTGAGAATAGAGCTGAAAGCTTCCCAGAAAGCTTTTTAGCCACTTCTCCTTCCTCCTCGTTAAAAGCAATATTGAGCTACACTCCCTCAGCAAGGAGTTTTGCTGATTTTTTTCAAGCACCCTGTGCCCATCACAGAACTAACTCAATGAGTTCTTCAGCACAACTATCATTTTCCTTACAGAGAAGCCGAATTGGAGAGCTAGCAGAGCAAGTTCTCTCTTGTGCAAAGGAAGGCAGTGAGGACACCAAGCCCTATGTGAGACCTAGTAACATACTCTCAAAACACCATCAGATTTAGCCATTAAATGCCTGCAGTAAACCAGACTGTTCTTACTCCTATTCACAATTTTTAAAAGCTTTTTCACTTAGAAAAAAGCACAAAAATTTTGGTAGCTTTGCGCTCCTGTACGAGTGCATTCCCCCACCCCACCCCTGGCTATAGAAAATTTCTCTGGGATGTGGGAAAAGAGCAAGAAAAGACACTGGATGCAACCACTTCACACTTTAGCAAGCATCCTGTGAACACATTTGCAACCTTGAGTGCTATTGCCAGAAGGCCGGTTCTCCATCTGATGAGGGTGAGGGCTGTTTCTTTTTTCCCTAGTGGCTGTCACAGGTCATCAATGCATTACAAATTGGGTTCTCGTTTACTGTTTCCTTGAACTTCCTTCTCTTGAAGTAAAGCAAGGTTCTTGAATTATTCCACTGCGCTTTTTTATTCTGTTTCCTAAGTAGCTACAGAACTACATTTTGTCACTAACTGCATTCACACATAAATGTCACCGCCTCACTAAAATAATCTATTTTCTGGGCTCACACAGCACATTTAACCAAATACAGGTAGTCCTCAATTTACAACCATTTGTTTAGCGACCATTTGGAGTTACAATGGCATTGGAAAAAAGTGAATTATAACCGTTTTTCACAGGACTATTGCAGCATTCCCGTGGTCACGTGATCAAAATTCAGACACTTGGCTACTGGCATTTATTTATAACGGTTGCAGTGTCCTGGAGTCATGTGACCATCTTTTGTGACCTTCTGACAAGCAAAGTCAAGATTGCAGTGATTAGCAATGACAGTGATTCATTTAACAACTGTGGCAAGTGAGATCATAAAATGGGCAAAAACTCACTTGTTTAGCAACAGAAATTTTGAGCTAAATTGTAGTCGTAAGTCAAGGACTACTTGTAGTCTCCTTTCCCACAGCATACAAAGCGAGAAAAAAGCCTGAAGATAATTCTAATGTTGCGGAATATTCCAGAGACCTGGTTAAGCTTCTTGTGTAAACACAACCCTTAAATGCTGAAGTACATTTCTCTTAATGAAAGCTGTTACCATAGGTTGCAGCAGCTCCGTTTCCTTCTGAATTAAAACCTTTTAAAAACATAATTCTCATTGACTGTTCATCATCCTCTTGTGTGTTTCCTACCTCAAAACAGCAGCTGCTACTGGACATATTCACTGGGGTTAAGCTTTATCTTCCTCCTTCCGTGGAGGGTTTCAGGAAACTCAAGCGTTACTTCATAGCCTATAATGGAGACCTGGTTCAACAGTATGATGCCGCTTCAGCAACACACGTGATGGAGAGGATGGAAGACAACCCAGCTGCTAAGCATGTGTCCCCTGAGTGGATTTGGGAATGCATTCGAAAGAGAAGACTGGTGACTCCATGCTAGATTATCTGTTGTAAGCAAATAGCTCCGGTGGAAAAACAGATTAGATTTAGAGACTCAACTGCATCCATTAAATGAGCACCATCTGGAATGAATTAAGTACCTAACTAAAAAACTGACTTTACAGCAAGCAATTTAAAATATTTCCAACTAGTTTTTAATGTGTAAGGTTTTCTTAATGAAAAGTAGGAATAAAACTGTATCTGGAAGCTCCCTTTCCTAATTTTCACTCAGTGATAGCACCAATGTTATCTAGTTGGGTGATGAAACATCTGCAAGAAAACAGTCAAGCTTAGCGAACACCAAGGACTCCACGTATCACTCAGTTGTGCCATAAATCAGTTCTTCCTAACAGAATGTTGTGCAGAAATTTTATATATAACTTTTTAAAGATCAATTTGGCACTACATAACCGTGCGTCTAGTTCGTTTCTATTTCTCAGCCCTTCGCTACTTGACAATATTTTATCCTTTGTGTCTGGAAGTTTTTAGAGAAGTTACTAGCATGCATTTATCTGTTACGTTTTGTTTGAAGTGAAACACTGCTTATTTTTGATAGAATGTTTAATGGATGGTCTCATTACCAGAAGGGACGCAGTGGCTCAGTGGGTTAGGACGCTGAGCTTGTCGATCAGAAGGTCGGCAGTTTGGCGGGTCGAATCCCGAGTGCCGCGTAACAGAGTGAGCGCCTGTTACTCGTCCCAGCTTCTGCCAACCTAGCAGTTCGAAAGCACGTAAAAATGCAAGTAGGCTCTTTTGTGACACCTCACAGGGGCAGCAAAGTGCAGGGCACCCAAAAGGGCAGAGATGAGGGAGGTGGTGGATGGAAGGAGTCAAAGCATACATTGAAATCGTAAGCGCAGCTGGCCTGCTGAGGGGCTGAATTTTGATCACATAACTCCAGAGATGCTGTACTGGTCTTAATTTCAAGGACTAGTTGTAACTACCATTTGTTTGGCACAATCATAACTTCAAATGGTCACTGAACGCATGGGTTAAGTGAGGGCTATCTGTGTAGGGTTCTAGACTTAGGAAAAACACATGCACAGGTACGAAATAGCTGGTACCTGGTTCAGCAGTAGTACTTGTGAGAAGGGTCTCGGAGTCCTGGTAGACAACAGGCTAAACAAGAGCCAACAGCAGTGTGTTTAGCTGCTGAAAGCGCTAATACACATTTGGGCTTCATCCTCAGAAGTACAGTGTCAAAATCACTGGACATGAGTACTCTACTTGATGCTGCATTGGTGAGACCACACCTGAAATACTGCACTGAATTCTATTATAATCCAAGAAGGATATTGAGAAACTGAAATGGTGCAGAGAAAAGCAACTGAGATAATGGTCTTGGAAGCTAAATCCAGTGAAGAATGTTTACAGGAACTGGGTATGTTCAACCTAAAGAGGAGAAGAGTAAAGGGAGACATGATACCAGTCTCACAATATTGTGTGTGGGTTTATTTTGTGGAGCTCCAAATGGCTAGCACAAAAACCAATGAATGGAAGATTTCAGAGGGAGAGCCGAAGTCAAAATAAAGAAGAATTTCCTGACTTGAGAGCCCTTAAGCAGTGGGACAGATTACTTTAACATTTTTCATGGAAGTTCACATTCAGCAGTCATACACACCGATAATTAAAACTGAAATGTTTTGTAGGAGTTGCGAAATCTTCTGAACTGAAAACCAAACACTGGTAATTTTTTTCCTCCAAATTTAGGACAAAATGGAGCATTTCATTCCATAGTGTTTTGAGCATTGTGTCATAAGTAATGGAACTCAAAACAAGGTTTAGCTTTTCAATTGAGGGTCACAAGCGTGAGATGGTACTATAACCTCAAGAAGGAAAAATGACCAAGGAGAATTTTAAATTGCTCATTGCAATAGTGGAAGGAACAGGTAAGTGGAATGTTCAATGCTCCTTGGAGTTTCATTTACACTGCAAACACAACAGGCTCTGGTTCAAACTGTTATACCATCAAGACATAGTCAGACAAAAGGATAGGTTTCCAGTTTTCATTATCAGCCTAAACAATATTTTGTCAAATATCAAGTAACTCGTTTTGTTAAAAAGAAAAGAGGAGCGTAATTTAATAACATGTTTCCATTTTATTATAAAATTATAAAGCAGGACTCTGTGCTAGTGAGACCTGTTGAAACACAGTTTTCTCACAGTCAAAATTAACTTTCCCACTGTTCAGACAAGCATACATTGCTATATTATTTTTTTCTGGCAGAACAACAGAAATCCTCCACAGCTTAGTGTAGCAGCAGCAGCAGTCTGTTACTCACAAAGCAGCATCACTATGGAGAAGGTTTCACTTCACCAAAATTCAAATCACAGTCATGGAAAATACCAAATTTTGAATCAAAATAGGGTGGCAGTGGGAACTTCATTGCACAAGTTATACCAAGAAAGAAAGAAACAAGCTACTTGTTTTACCCATTATTGGAACACTTGCCATCCCAAGTCTTTTTTTTCATGAGTGGGGAAGATCAGAGTAGCCCAAAGCTTTGGGAAGAGCAGCCATGTGTAACTCGTCAAGTCACCACCCCAGTTCACACTGAATTTTACAACAAGTAGAGTTGGGTATTTTCCTTCTTCAGTTTCCTACCTCTTCTTCCCCAACTATTACCCGTACCAGCAATTTTCTTTTATGCATGATCAAGAAGTGTTGTTCACAATTGTTCACTACCTATATATGCTCCTTTATTCATTTACATGCCCCTTGTTGGAATGTAAAATGAAAAAAAGTCCTTCCAAAGAGGGGAAAATGAAATTTAAGAGCAAAACAGCATTTCTAACATTAACTGAAGTTTTAAGATTTCCTACATGAAAAAAAAATTCCCTCTATCAACCACCACCCCCAAGAAATGGGTTACAAATTGTTCCCAACATTGGCTTTATATAGAACCAATCCATGTTCTTTAGAAATGCACCAAAGCCCCCCCCCAAAAAAACTGTTTTACTATCCACAATTGGATAATAGTTGCACAGGATACAGATATACATATAGGGATTATATCTTGCAAATTGTTATCAAAAGTGTTTTCCAAAAAATCAGGCGGAACAGAGGTTAACAAGGACCAGGGCTAATGTGCCAGGCATTTGTGATAGTGCCGTGCCCAATAGTGCAATTTTGAGGCTAGATCTTTGGAAATCATTACAAAGGAGAACGTAATATATGCTACATGTGCCAACTGATTTCTAAAAAGAACCTTTCTCTTGAACACCTGTGGAATTCAGCGGGAGAAGGGAAGGGAAGATTTGTTATGCAACCTTTACACAATAAAACCTATCTATATCCATCGATGCAACCTATAAGCAAACTGCCTATGTTCCTCTTATTTTACACACATCTCAGAACTTAAGGCAGGGATAGTGCACTTCCTATGTTCTGAAATACAGTTCCCTTGCTGCTAAGGCTAAAAGAATTGCAGTACAAAACATCTGGAGGAATCAGATTGTGTACTGTTGGATTAAGGCAAATTAAGGCATCTTCAACTTGCAAGGCATTTAGCAATTTGGGAAACAGCCAGAATTTGAGAGAGCACTTTGGCTGAGTGGGAATTAAGACACAATAGTGAAGGAAGCAGCTGATATGAAAGTGTCACGTTTCTTAAGGCTTTCATACAACATGGAGAGAAAAACGTGTCTTTCTGAAATGCCCTTGGAAGAAGACAGTACGTAAACAACTAAATGGTTCCCCCTAATTTCTTCCCGACCATTTTTTAGAATTACTGATTACCTTTTTCCATGGTTCTTCCCAAAACAGTCGTCTCCATCAGTTGTAAAAGTAGGATTCAGTTCAAGATTCATGGGAATTCATGAACTGCAGTCTGATAGCTAAACACTTTTGTGTAGTCACCCAACAATGGTTTCAGAGGAACGTGGCAAAAGACCCTCCATCTACAACAGCCTCCCCTCTGCTAATGAAAAGATCCATTCTGACCTCAGGTATCCAATTTCTTCACTTCAGTGTTTCACTGAGTGATTAAAGAACAGAAGATTTTTTTAACAATAGAAGCAAATGAAATGCCAATAAAGGCAAAATACATACTTCAAAAAATCAAGTCGTTGAACTTCTACAGAAAGCAATCTGGACATCTGTTCATCTTGGTATGAAATACTATATCTGAAAGGCAACAAATGCTAACAAAAGAATGAAATGAGGAGGATCCTTTGCCGAGGACAGGCCCTAATGTAGTTTACGATCTGACAACGGCCTTTAAAAACACAACTGGTTCCTCCTTATTGCCCCAAACGCTAACTCCATAAGCAAAATCCAGAACAAATGTAGGGGTTTTCCCCAATGATAATACAAAACAAATCAATTATAAGGCAACTTAATTTTCTTGAAGGCCACCGCATTTTGATCATGACAAAATTACAAACAAACAAAAACACAGAAAGTATCCCTGAGATACTCATTCACTACAAATCTGGCAAAACTTCATCTCCATCCTTGTAAATCCTCTCCTCGCCTACAGCCCTATTCACCTGTAGATATATCACCATGGCCACTGTGGTAGGACACAGATTTACTCTGTACAAGAATCCAAGGCCATAGAAGAGACAACTTTCAGCCTGACCCGCAAGGCTAGCCAAAGTTTTTAAAAAAAAATGTATAAAAAAAAGGAATATATACTCTCCCCTTCAAGGATTTAGTCAAAGAGAAAGGAGAATTGAGAGAAGCAAATCTCTCTTCCTCTTTAGATCACCTTGTTTATTTACTCCAGAGGGGAAGAGCCTCAAGAGTTTTTTTGTGCCCTGTCAAAAGCAGACAAAGAAAGAAAAGGCATGTTGCTTTCTAGATCTACTGAGGATGTCCAGCTCTCCAGGCACTGTGGTATAATGCACAGTATTAGTCGGGGTATGCAGCCAATCACAGCTGAAGTCTTCGCAGCCCTCCATCCTTCATCTCACCTATCATCTGTGGGCTTCTTAAGAGCGGGGCCTAGGTTGCTGGGACTGGTGCTCTCTGTCACAGTGGAAGAATATTAGTCCTGCTTCCTGTGCTCTTAAGTCCTGAAAACGTGGACAGCTCTTATCACATATTGCCGGCAGATGGGACACTCGTTCATACGTTTCCCACATTTTGTGCAAGTCACCATGTGGCCACACTCCAACAGGACACAGTCAATGATAGAGTCCATACAGATTTTGCAGAGATTTTCTTCAGAACCAGGGAGGGTCGCATTACCAGATGGAGCTAGAACAACAAGAAAAGAGGGGGGGGGGGTTAGCATGGGAGACAAAATTCTGACAGGAAGCAAAACAAGTAAAGGAGTGCTGGGTTTAATTCACTTAAAACAGGAGTGTCAAACTCAATTTCATTGAGGGCCACATCAGCATTGCGGTTGCCCTCAAGGGGCTGGGTGGGTATGGCCAGGGTGGGCGTGGCCTGCTGGGTGGGCATGGCTAGAGTGCATATGGCGCACTGGGTGGGCGTGGCCAGCTCTACATCGTTCGCATCAAGGGTGCCTATGGGGGCCTGGGCAGGAGTGGGACAGATCTGGGGGTCTCTGGCAGAAGGAGGGTCTCTGGGCCAGGGCCAAGGCAGTGGGGGCCATTCCCTCACTGTTTCCAGGATGGCTTCGCGGGCCGCATGAAACCACTTTGCGGGCCAGATCCGGCCCCCGGGCCTTGTGTTTGACATGTCTGACTTAAAACGTCAAAACTCAAGGTAATAAAGTGCACCCTGCTTGTGATGCCATACTGTGTCTCTACCTACTGCTTTAGAAAAGATTGCATGCTACCAACTCAGAAGTTTCTGTCCGCTTCATCAGACAAAAAGGCAAAATCTTTCCTCTTTCTAAGAATTTTTGAAGGTATCTCCTTTAAAATCATAATATCTTGGCCTGCAATCTGAAATTTTTCCTGATAAAAAGCCTGGATAATAGAATTTCTGGTTGATCTCCTGGAAAAATAAATCACTACATCTCTAGGTAGACTTTTTTGCCTAGCAATCCAGGAGTTAACCCTGCTTGGTGGAGCAGTGGGCTAATGCCTCCTTAAGTAACACCAGCTGCCTGCAATTAGTGCAGGTTCGAGTCCCACCAGGCTCAAGGTTGACTCAGCCTTCCATCCTTCCGAGGTAGGTAAAATGAGGACCCAGATTGTTGGGGGCAATAAGCTGACTTTGTAATAATGCCGCTTGGGGGGGGGAAGCCCTAATAAGCAGGCATATACATAGAATGAAGGCTACTGCTAAGCTTGTAAGCCACCCTGAGTCTTCGGAGAAGGGCGGGATATAAATGGAATTAAAATAAATAAATAAATAAATAAATGTCTTATCCATTTCCTTAAGTAGTTCTTCAGGTTCCCATTTCAAAACAGGAGCCACTGCTTGGGCTATTTCCCATTCCAGATTTTCTTTAGGATTCTCTTTGAGGCCTCTGATATAATGGGGGATTAACAGAGACTTTTAAAATTGAAAAAGGTACAAGACAAGGTTGCCCCCTATCACCATTATTGTTTGTTTTAACATTAGAGATTTTACTAATTAAAATTCGAGAGTCCTCTTTGATAAAGGGAATTAAAATAAAACAGAATGATTACCGTATATACTTGAGTATAAGCCGACTCGAGTATAAGCCGAGACCCCCAATTTCACCCCCAAAAACTGGGAAAAGTTGTTGACTCGAGTATAAGCCGATCCGCCGTTCTGCATGCCTCGGAGGCTGGATCCGCGCTCTGCAAGCCTCTGGGATCCTGGGAGGCCTAATGCAAGCACCAGCCCGCCTGCCTCAGGTCTCCCCCACCCCCAGATACTGGGCTTCAGCACAGCTGGCTGTCTTGCCAAAGAGAAACATCTGGGAAGGAAAACCCTGTCTTACCTCTTTCCCAATTCTGCCTCTGCCCTTCCTCCTACCAAGGTGTTCTGGGACTAGTTCCCTAGCCTTTTGGAGCTTTTGGTGTTCGCCCATCAGCTGTCTACGGGGAGGCAACAAAGCTGCCTCTCTAGGCTTTGAGAAAAGGCCCCTTGCACAAAAGGCAGCTTCAGGACGAGCTTCCAAAAACCCTTTCCTTCCTTAACGCCCTCCCCACCTTCCCCCAGAAAGCCATATTTCTTTTTTTTTTATTGAAAATTTTTATTGAAGTTACAATATTATCCCCTCCCCAACCCACCCCAGAACCCCTCCCCCTCCCCCATATTTCTTCAATAACAAAAACATAAAAAGCTGGTTGGGATGTACTCGCTGATTTCCCCCCCCCCCTTTTTTTAGATGCTAAAACTAAACTCTCCCTCTGCCTTCCAACCAATATCCCTTTTTAAAATCTTACCTTGGCTCCAGATGGAAGAGTAGAGGAACTAAGCTAGTAAGGAGAGAATTTTTTCTGCAACTTTTTACTCCTGAAGTAGTAGTAGTAGTAATAGTAGTAGTAGGAATAATAATAATAAATCCCTAAAAGTTGTGCCAGAAAATGGAGGACGCTGGGTCTTTGCAAGTTTTAGCTGTCTGTCAGACTGCCTGAAAAGGGCGGCCTTCAGGCAGCCAGGCAGACAGCTAAAGCTTGCAAAGACCCAGCGTCCTCCATTTTCTGGCATAACCTTCGGAGATTACTTTAAAAAAAAAAACAAAAAAACCTTCAGAGGAAAAACAGCTGCAGAAACATTTTGTCTCCTTGCTGGCTTGGTTCATCTACTCTTCAGCCAGGAGGGAGTCCAAGGCCTAGAGAAGGAGAGCTTTGCAGCATCCCTATGGACAGCTGATGGGCAGACAGCTGAAAGAAGCAGGCAGGCAGGGCGCGGAGGAACGGAGACCTGCAGGTCTCGGACGGCGGTGGCTTGGGAGAGGTGCGCGCGATCCCGGAAGCACCAAAGCCTCGGCCGCGCACAAGTCCTCGGTAAGTTTTTTTTGTTGACTGGAGTATAAGCCGAAGTGGAATTTTTCAGCCCAAAAAGTGGGCTGAAAAATTCGGCTTATACTCAAGTATATACGGTATATATTGAGAGCTTTTGCTGATGACTTGGTTGTGACAGTATCCCAACCGTTACAGTCGGTTATAGACTTGATGGAAATTATAACTCAGTATGGTAAGGTTTCTGGGTTTAAGGTGAATAGTAATAAGACTAAGATACTATCCAAGAATTTATCTATGAGTGAAAGGGATATGTTATCTAAATTAACAGGTTTTGAAATAGTGAAGAAGGTTAAATATCTAGGAGTATATATTGCAGCCTCAAATGTAAAATTGTATAAGAATAATTATGAAACACTATGGTTGAAGGTACAAAGGGACTTAAATAATTGGAAAAAATTACAATTACCATTACTGGGAAGAATTGCAGTTGTTAAAATGAATGTTCTACCAAAGTTTCTCTTTCTGTTTCAGATGATACCTATATTGAAAAAGGATGCCAACCTTGATCAATGGCAGAAGGGTATTAACGAATTTATCTGGGCGGGGAAAAAACCAAGAGTTAAATTCAAGATTTTACAAGATGCCAGGGAAAGAGGGGGACTCAAGGCGCCGAATTTGAAATTGTATTATGATGCGGTTGCCTTGACCTGGGTTAGTGATTGGCTTAATCTAACTAACAAGAGAATACTTCATCTTGAGGGATGGGATTTGGTATATGGATGGCATGCATATTTGCTTTATGATAAGAAGGTAGACAGGGCTTTTAAATCCCATATTTTATTTATTTTTATTTATTCTTAGAAGTGCTTTATTGCGTGTCTGGAAAAAGTATTATTATAAGTTAAATTATAAAATACCGATTTGGGGAATTCCTGGACACACGATAGAGGGCGTATCTATGGGAGTGAGTATGGATATGGTTTCTTATAAGGAACTACTTAGATTGCAAGGGAATGATTGGCAACTCAAACCAGTAGAGGAGTTAAGACAAGAAAACATAAGTTACTCTTGGTTTCAATATACCCAATTGAAAGCTAGGTGGAAGTCAGATCAAAAGGTTGGCATCACAACTACAGATCAAAATTTAGTAAAGCAAATTAGAGATTCAAATTGTGCACATATAAAGAGGATATATAATGCTTTAATTAAATTGGATTCGGAAACGGAATTGGTTAAAGACTGCATGATAAAGTGGGCACAAAATATTCAGGAACCAATTTCGCTGGACACCTGGGAGATAATTTGGGTCAGAAATGTTAAATTTACCCAGGCTCAAAATTTAAGAGAAAATTTTTATAAAATGTTTTATAGATGGCATCTGGATCCCAAGAAGCTGTCCAATATGTATCCTAATGTACAGTCTAAATGCTGGAGGTGTGGTAGTTTAGAAGCTACCTATTTTCACATGTGGTGGACTTGTAGAAATATAAAAGCTTTTTGGATTAAAATTTGGTGGAACATTCAAAAGATTTTTAAGAGAAAGATAAAGTTCTCCCCGCAATTGTTTTTATTGGGCATTGTTGTAGATTGTGATGTTAAAGAAACTAACTTGATGTTGAACATGATAACGGCAGCACGGTTACTGGTGGGACAATATTGGAAGAAGGATAGTTTGCCCACTGTAGAAGAATGGGTGTTTAAAGTTTCGAATCTTGCAGAAATGTCTAAGATTTCTGCTTATCTGAAGGATCATTCACAGGAAAGATATATTTCAGTTTGGAGGAGATGGATAAATTATATTCAAAACAAATATGGGACCAAAAAGTACCATTTAGCTTATGAGTAGATTTTAGTGGGATATTGTTATTGGTACGTTGTTTGTAGTTATGTTAAAAGAGAGTTAAAGCGCATTATGAATTTGGTTAATTGTATATTATGCATAATTTTTATTTAGAATATGATTATTGTAACTATAATCCTGTATTTAGCTCTGGGAAGTGGGGGGGGGGAAAGTGGGTGGGTTTGGGGTGGGAGGGATTTGGGGATATATTGTAAAATTTTGTTTTTGTAAAACTCTTTAATAATAAAGAAAAAAATCTTTTGGTGAAAAAAAAAGAAGTTTCTGTCCGCTTCCTTTATTTTCCAGTTATCTTCTCCTGCTCCTCAGCATGTCTTTTCCCCTTAAGACCAAAGATGAGTAAGGTAGATAGGCATCTTTATGACACAATGCCTCTCCTTTTCCATGTATTTCTCTCTTTTAAAAAAAAAAAAAAGCTGCCACACTTGTGACTTTCTCCACATTCTGCAACAGTTTCAAGACCATGGCACGGTTCTTGAATATAGGCCATATACCCAGGAAACTGGGAAACATGTGGGCTGAGTATATAAGAAATGCTTCACCGTGTTTACTGTAGATTTTATTTATTTATTTATTTATTTAATTAAATTTTTATACCGCCCTTCTCCCGAAGGACTCAGGGCGGTGAACAGGGCATATCTTAAAACTACAAAAGTACAAAAGTTAAAAAAGAATTAAATTATTGCCCACAATAAAAACAATAATATATATATATAAATATTAAAACCCTAAGTGATTCCCCATCAGGCCAGGCCAGCTTGTTCAAATAAATGGGTCTTTAACCCGCGCCGGAAGGAGCGGAGATCCGGTGCCATCCGGAGCTCAACCGGCAGCTGGTTCCACAAAGCCGGAGCGCCCACAGAGAAGGCCCTCCCCCTGGGGGCCACCAACCGACATTCTCTGACTGGAGGCACCCTGAGGAGGCCCTCTCTGTGGGAACGCACGGGGCGGAGGGGAGTTGACGCCGGCAGCAGGTGGTCCCCGAGGTATTCCGGACCCATGCCATGTAAGGACTTAAACACCATCACTATCACTAAGACCTTGAACTCATGTAGCATAGTAAGCTCCATTACAGTTGATTTTGATAAAGTTCATAAAATCATGTACGATGGAAGTCTAGTTCAAACCTCTGGATTCCTGACAGATGATCCTTCAGCCTCTCTTTGATAACCTCTAGCTAGCACAAGAGAACTCATAACTTCATGCGGCAATCTGTTCCATCGATCTACAGTTCATACAGTTGGATTTTTTTAAGCTTACTATGCTGTAGAAAACCAGCCTGTTAATCTATGGTTCCGTGCTAGGTGCACCATGCATTTGTTTTTTTCTCCTGCCTAAAATGCTATTATACAAATCCCTGTGCATTTGTCCTATAATTTTGAACCTCTTCAGATGCAGAGAAAAAGTGGCATGTCTAAAGTAATTTCTGGAGCTTTCATGAAATACTTTGTCTATGGTTTTACATTCCCCTAACACCAAAGTACACAATATTAATGTACATAAAATGCATTTACATGACGACGTGTGTGTGTGTGTGTGTGTGTGTGTGTGTGTGTGTGTGTGTGTGTTTGTTTTGGTAGCAGCACAACACTAAAGCATACATACATTTATTGGCTCAAATAAAGAAACCAAATTACATCGATTTAAGACTACCAATTTTCCTGAAAGACGGTAATTGTTCTTATTTAAATAGTTGCAGCCCTACAATGTTGAGAAGACAAAAAAGAACATGCTTACCAGTTTGATCATCAGTATCTGAAACTGAGTAAGAAAAGGGAAAAAAAAGTGTGAGCTTGAGATATTTGCCATAGAATGCAAGGTAAATTAATGGACCACCATCTTATTTTCCAACCATCATCCTACTTTCTAACTTTCCATTTTTTTAAGGGATTGGATAAAAGATAAAAGATGCATTACATGGGAGAAGGAGAACACAGTTTATTATTGTATTTGTGACAGTCAGAGGAAAAATAAACCATTACCATTCTGTTTGGTTAAGAGGCAATGGCAATGGAGTAAAATATCGCCAGAACTCAAAGAAGCACTGGTTGCATTCATTCCAGAGCCTCAACCTGAACAATGAAATTAATTCTTTTTCTGATTTTCCACTATACTTAAATTATTAAGTTAAATTACAAAAGCAGGAGTTTTATGCCGTGAACACCTGTTGAAGGTTAATATTAACCAAGCTTATCAGATTTAAATCTAGCATACGTACAAAAGCATCTGCCAGATTACTTGATCTGGTTAAGCATGTTGTATAAACATAGCTATTGATCTAGTGCCAATGCTCTCTCCATGTCAATGAACACAAATCATCCAAAGGAACTGCTTCCTCCATAGGCCCGCTGTAATTTTAAACTCCACATAATCCCATGTCACCATCATTAATATATACAGATTAAAAACAATGGAGGGGAGGAATTTCTTACCCAGCTGCTGGAGGTCCTTCTCTTTGTAAAGGCGGGTCACCCTCTCCATTAGCTCCCATTTCTCACAACAGCCCTTGTAGTTAACAAAGTTGCGAGCCAGGATCTCTTTCAACTGCCTTACTGAGAGGGCATCAATATCTCTCACACTTGTTAGGTCAGAGAGGGATGCCCTCCGTCCCGTAACTAGGTTATCTTCTGAATCAGTGGACTGAAATAGAACAAACGAAACATTCACAACAGGACGGAAATCAAGCAAGCGAGACCAAAGTTAAACACAACTTTCTGAATTAAAAAAAAAATTAAAAGCTACAAGAGAAAAAAATAATAAAGCTACAACAGTAAGCCATAATAACAACTTCTTCATTGTGCTCAATAGCCACAAATGAGGGCTTGCCCATTTCCCACAAGGACATCCAAGCTTTCATGTCCCAACAAAATCAGCAACTCCAATACAGGTAGCCCTCAACTTACAACACTTCATTTAGTGACTGTTCAAAGTTACAACAGCACTGAAAGAAGTGACTTATGACCATTTTTCACACAATCATTGCAGCATCCCCATTGTCACATGATCAAAATTCAGATGCTTGACAACTGACTCATATGGCTGTTGCAGTGTCCTGGGGTCATGCGATCCCCTTTTGTGACGTTCTGACAAGCAAAGCCAATGGGGAAGCCAGATTCACTTAACAACCATATTACTAAATTAACAGCTACAATGATTCACATATCAACTGTGGCAAGGAAGGTCATAAAACTCACTTAACAAATGTTTGACTTAACAACATAAATTTTTGGCTCAGTTGTTGTAACTTGAGGACTGCCTGTAGATAGTGCAACATCATCTAATGGGACGCGGGATGCAAGACTTTTTTGTCACTGCTCCTGGATTTAGAACAGCATCCATCTGAAGATTTATATGTGCCATACCTTTCCCAACTTCCTTTTTTTAAAAAAACATTTTTCCCAGGCCTTTGGTTCAGACGATTGGGTGGGGGGAGGGATGGACTTCAAGGAAGGTTTGTTGTTCCCTCAGATGGTTAACGTTTTATGTATGGTGTAATTTTGTGAAGTCCCACCCACCCACCCCCACAAAGTCATTTTAGAGTTGAGTGGCCTAGAAGATTGATAAATAAATCAAAAACACAAAATCCCATGTTGTTCTATCACATGGTAAAATTTTACTTGCTTTGAGGGTCAATACTGGCTAAAAAAGTACAATTTATACAAAGATCTGTGTCTGTAAACAGACACACATCTCACCTGACATTTTGAAATCAGAGCAGCAGAGAATATGCTCCATTCTGGGGGTTCAGTAAATGGGGAGGAAGATTGCAAAATTAAGCAGCTAAGGGTTTTTTTAAAGCCACAGAAAAGAATCTTATGGTCAGAGCACATCTCACCTCCTCCAGCTCTAAGCTGACCCTGAAGTCGTTAGCTAGTTTGGTAATGAAAAGTTTGCAAGAAAGCAACCAAGCTCAGAGAGCACCAAGGACCCCACCGTTCAACCCTGAGGTACAAATATTCTCTCTTACCGGTCTTCCAGCTCCAAATCCATTACAGAATTGCACGTCTTTTCATTTCAAAGCATGCAGTTATTTCCATAGCATTCTCAGCACATAAAGGACTTCATCCGTTTCTGATACCACTGTTAGCACTAAATGTTGACTCAGACTGTATCAGCCATTGCAAGATACAGCCTTCCCCTTTTCAGCCTCTAATCCCTGAAAAGCAGGCAGTGACCTTCCCTTACCTGTGTCTCTTCCTCAGGCAGGTTTTGCACTGCATTCTCAACTTCTGCCATATCGTCCTGGCTCGGCAGCACGTGCCCATTTGCCTAAGAAGAAAAAGTGTAACTGAATTGTTCAGAAAGTTTGGAGAGGAGGCTTGGGAGAGGTTTTCCTTCAGCTAGCTTTCACTTGCTCACTGAAGGGATCATCAAGAGCCCAAGAAAATGTGCAGCCAATGGCGAGAAGCCAGACCATCATCGGTACTTCAAAACTGGACGAGGAATTTTGCTTTAGGTTGAGATCCTCACCTTGCTGTTGGCTAAGCCCTGTTAGGACTGCCTTGGCTCAGGTAGGAAAGCCCTTGGGTGGTATCTCCAAGGAAGCAGAGCCAGGACAGTCATGATGGAGCTATAGGGAGCTAGCAAGAGAAGTGCTATGAAGGCCTGGCTCTGCTCTGCTGCCTTCCATTGTGACACAACGTGACATCATGGAGAATGCAAGGCATTTTTATGACACAATACCAAAGCCCCACATATGCCCTCTCTCTGGAAGGTGGCCATGCATTTTCCACACCGAGGTCTGAGAAGAATGAAGACTTATCTAGTTAGGATTCCCTGACTGAAAGCATCCAGCCACGAGTATGTTCAAGCCACAAAAAAGCTGCCATGAAGTCCAGCAAGGTTAGAACAGAATTAACAAAAATTGGGAGGACAGGAGGAGTTGCAGAATGTGAGAAACTTTGTCATCAGCTGGGCAAATGGAGGAGGACATCTTTAATCATAAAGGTTGTAATTGCCTTCCTGCATTTGGCATAGGAAGATTAACTTTTATGTAATCTACTTTCTGGAAAAGTAAAAGGGAAGTTAAAGGACTTCTGTGAGGAAGCTCCAAGTTGAGTGCAAGCCTCTCCCCTTCTATTGGCAATGGGTCTTCATAATAACAAACCCATAAAAAGTGGACAGATATTTTATGGGGCAAATGACGCAAACACAAATATTCTCCGTCAAGACTAAACACTGGGCAGAAACATAATTTCTTCATAAGCTTCTAAAACCCCAGGATGGGGGATGAGTTTGCATTATTTTCTCTTAGAAGTGTAAAAAATCTTAGGGAGTATAATCAAGAACAGGATGGGGTGGGGGAGACAGAATCCACACAATACTGAAGTGCTGGGCTTCCCATAGGTAAAGGTAAAGGTTCCCCCGCACATGTGTGCTAGTCGTTTCCGACTCTAGGGGCCAGTGCTCATCTCCGTTTCAAAGCCAAAGAGCCAGCACTTGCCCGAGGATGTCTCCGTGGTCATGTGGCCAGCATGACTGGACGCCAAAGGCGCACGGAACGCTGTTACCACCGTAGTGGTCCCTATTTTTCTACTTGCATTTTTTACGTGCTTTCAAACTGCTAGGTTGGCAGAAGCTGGGACGAGTAACAGGCGCTCACTCTGTTACGCCGCACTCGGGATTCTACCCGCCAAACTGCCAACCTTCTGATTGACAAGCTCAGCGTCCTAACCCACTGAGCCACCACGTCCCTTTATGGGCTTCCCATATTCCTGCTATTACTAATTCTTTTAAAACGAAAAGTAGACACAACAGACCCTTTCCCAGTCTCTCAGCTCTAAGAACAGGAAGGAGGTAGTGGCTAAGCCAACTGGGATCAGAGAAACTTGGCTAAATTGAAGACCCTGACCCAACCTATTTTAAGAGCATTTCAAAATTTAAAAAACTATCTAACGTATTCCAGGGTTACAGCAAATGTCTCTTATAAATTACTCTTCTTTTAATTGAAGATGGCAGGAGACTGAACTTGGGGGTTCTGCCCACAAAGTGCACGTTCCGCTATCTATTTTCCTCTCCCACTATATTATATAAGCCCTTTTCTTTTTCAAACTCCATACTCAAGCAACATCTTCACATCGGACAACAGCAGCCAACAGGATCTTGTGCCAAGGCATCTAAATAAGAACCCTGGTACCTGGAGCAGGGTAGCAGAGGCATCCATACCTGTGGAGGCTCCTCAGTCTGCAAGGCAGGGTTGGTGGAAATTTGCTCAGGAGAATAATCCAGTGAAACTGGCACAGTTGTATACTCCTCCTGGGCAACAGAAACTGGTGGTGGGTGAGGAACCCGGGGGGCCCTCTCCCTTTGGGGATGCAAGGGCTGCTGACTGATGATCAAGTACACCAGCTCATCTTTTTCACGGCACATCTCCGTGGAGATCTCCCGGAGTTCCAGGTAATCTCGCAAGTCCTTCACTTTCATTTTGATGAGTTCTTCCCGCTGAAAAGCTGTAGCTCGGAATCGCTCACAGAGGTGGCAGAGGCAGGGACCACTCTCAGGCTGGTGTGAACAGGAAGGGCAGAAGTTCTTTTTGCAGTCCAGGCAGACACGCTGCTCAGAAGGGGGAAAAGGAGAAAGAACATCAGGGGACTTTTGAGCAGAGAAACCACAGCACAGAAGACTTGTTTGCATTCTCTCTTGACACTGTCCATGTGAACATCGAGGGCATGTGACGTGTCAATCATCAGAAACATGCAGGCAAGCTAACCATCTTCCCATCAATCCCCAAAGAAAAACATCACATTCCCACATTCTGGTTTGGCGTGATTTAAGTCATGAGAAGCCAGTTTCACAGCACCACCTTCTGTGAAGCAAGAAAGGTGCGGGGAGGCCTGCTCAATTTTCCAGTCTAGCTACTCTGTTAGCCGGTAAACATCGTTTATTGCTGCTATCTGAAAATATATCCTCATGGAACATTTAGCACCTCAGAACTGAACGCCAATATTAGATTCAACTGCAGAAATGTACAGCTAAATCAAAAGTGGAATAAACTCTGCTCAAACCATAGCTCTCAAGACTCTATTGGCTACGGCTTGAAGGGCAAGCAGAAGAATGAGGAGAGAGAACATAAAGAAAAGGCAAAAGGAAGAGGAATGGGTCAGCACAGCAGGGCAATAGACAAAAGACCAGTGATCAGGCAGAAACAGCAATGGAACACTGACACTGAAAAAACAAATTGGCAGGCTATTTACTGAGATATATTTATCACTATATATGGGTTGGAATTCAGTTAACGCGTGGGATTCCATTACTGGTTTTTTTACGACAGCAAACAAACTTGCCACGTCCATAAAAGTGTCCACACTTGCCATAATGACCCTCTTCTCAAGGATACTTTGGGAGCTTGACAATATTACTTATCCTCTCTTATTTTTGTTTTATGTAATGTTATTTTTATTTAATTATTATAACTCATTAAATGTCCAATGCACATTCCTGCTATTTTGCATAAATTCTCTCCAGCTTCTCTTTCTGGTATCTTGTTGCCTGCCTTCCATCAAACTCCTTCCTCAGGTGTTTATTCTACTACTGGCCCATCCTCTACTTCAGAAGTCTCCAAATTTGCCAACTTTAAGACATCTGGGCTTCAATTTCCAGAATTCCTCAGCCAGCCATGCTGGGAGTTGAAGTCCACAAGTCTTAAAGTTGCCAAGTGTGGAGACCCGTGCTCTACCTCACGTACTGTACAGGGCACATGGCTATTATAACTTTCCACTCAGTGCCTAACGTAAACAGGTTCAAGGGTGATCATAATGACTATGCAAAAGTTTCATGCAGTCTAGAACTCTTTGCCAAATTTGAACACTTGCAAATTTTTCAACTGCCAAAGTGTGGGCTTTAGTTCTAGTGCAAAGCAGTGCCAGAGAGCGTCATGGGTATAATCGCCATGTCCCTCCTGAAACAAGATGTAAATTTTGGTAAGAGGCTCTGCATTAAGCACTTGATTCATCAGGAGCACAAAGCAATCAAAAAGTGTTGTTCCCCTAGATCAGGGGTAGGCAACCTCGGCTCTTTTATGACTCATGGACCTCAACTCCCAGAATTCCTGAGTCAGCTATGCTGACTCAGGAATTCTGGGAGTTGAAGTCCATGAGTCATAAAAGAGCCGAGGTTGCCTACCCCTGCCCTAGATCATAGGTGGCAAACTCGCCACGTCACGTGACATGTCACAACGTATCGTGACGATATTTGCATTGCTGGAGCTGTGGTGGGTGGGCGTGGTCTCCATATGATGCAACCGGCCCGTGGGCTGGCAGTGTGACACCCCTGCCCTAGATCCATAAAAGCATTTTCAATTAAAAAAAATTCCCCACTGGGGACCCAAATGGGGGAAATACCACTGAAGGTGGCTACTAGATTGATAGCAGACCCCACTTGCCCCCTCCTGCCATCTTTTTTTCCCCATTTAGCTATGTTCTCATTGTTCTCTTTTTCATGGTTTATTCTATTGTTCCATTACTTTGCTACTGTTACGTTTACACTTCTTTTCATTTCTCCGGTTTTACTGTTGCACACTGCCTAGAGTAGCCCCACAGTGTGATAGGCGATAAGCAAGTTTAACAAATAATTAAAAAAAGAAATCTTCCAAAAACAAACATAGCCTGAAAAAATTAGGGTAATTATGTCATTCCCAAGAAAGTTCTGGTCACTTTGGGCCAAGTTTTTCCCAATTTAAGAACATGGGAAATTAACCAAAGGTTATCCCACATGTTTCCCTAAGCAAACCATCAGGGTTCAGTGCTTTGATTAAAGAACTAGCAAGCAACGTCTTTCTGCTTGAACCTCTTCTCATGCAAATGAGAAAATTATGTTCCTTGTCAGTTGAAACAGGACTCAGGTCATGCATAATGTTTGCTCCAGAGGAGTCAAAACTAACTTAAACTCAGTAAATTATATTCACAGCCATACTAATTAATCCCTGTTATCATACCTTATGAAGAAACTAGACCTGATAAATAAAGATAAATCCTGTCATCAGAGTGAATGATTTCCTTCTGGCATTTGCTATCATGATGTCCAAGACCTGCTATGTAGATGCATCAATACAAGTGACAGATAAACAAAGGAGGGAAACCGCCTCCTCTAGAGAATTGCAACACATCCGGACTTGTCTAAAAGGAGGAAGGAATTATATTTCTCTCTCTTTTATTTTTTTGCTTTCTGTCACATATGAAATCTTTTACAAAATTAAAATAAATCAACTGGAACCTGTTATGATTTCCTAACTTGAGATTAAACCCCAAGATACAGAAAGTACACAGGCTTTGCTCATATATCATGTCAATCCACCTTATGTTAAATTATAACTATGCCACAACTAACGACCAATGGCATGCCTTTATACGCTTTTACACTGAGCTCACCTTAAATCATCCATAATCTAGAGCTAATAGTAACGCTTTAAAACAGTATTTTTCAAACTTGACAACTTTAAGATGTGTGGACTTTGACTCTATGTGCCATTTCAAAGCCCATTCCTCCACTCAAGGCATATGCCATGGCAGTATTAATCCAATTTAACTATAGTACCCTATTGATAATAAATCCATACATGCCCCCAACCCCAGATCAGAGTCTTATAGGCCGAATTTCCAGAATTCTCCTGCCAACATAATGTTGCCAAGTTTGGAAAAAAAAACTGTTTTAAACCTATTCAAACTTAGTGTGTAGAGTAGGCACTCCCTAGAGTAAACATGTGGCTTCTGAATTAAATGCAGTGAAGAGTTAAAACTTCTCTCCCAGGGAAGCTTTTGAAAATTAAAAGCTCATGTCAAGACAAAAAGATTGTCCCTTCTTGTTAACCTTTGCAAACTGAAGCAAATTTTGAAAAGCAGGCTGCTAAGAGGGTAAACTCCATTTCAGATCTTGGCTTTACACAATTAATATAAGAAAATAAACAAGTCAGTTGCAAACCACAGTACGGCTTATAATTCGGTCTTGCTTACTGCAAGTTTAACTCCTACAGAGTTGTTCCAGTCCTCATCTTTTTCAGTAGGTCCAAGCTTCTTCGGTTCATTAAAGCAGACTAAATCTAAATTTAAGTTCATAGCGCTTTTGGAGTTACTGACCACTTCAGGATATGAGTCATGCATAAAAAACTGATTGTTAATGTTAGTGTCACTGACAAATATAACATGTAAACATAGAGTCAAACCTAAAATGGATCAACTTTTATGATTTCCTTGGACTTTATACAAGCAAACATAGATCTATTATTTGATCAACCTAGTTTAAAACCTTGATTAATTCACAATGAGTACATCATTGGGAGACCTGGTCTTACACCTGTTAAGCATCCCCACTGTCACATGATCAAAATTTGGGTGCTTGACAATTGGCATGTATTTATGACAGTTGCAATGTGCTAGGATAAGGGTGTCAGACTGCCGGCCCATGGGCTGGATGCATCATGCCGAAACCATGCTAAGCCCAGCATTGGCATGGGAAAAAAGTCACAATACGTCACGACACATCACGTGACGTTGTGAGTTTGACATCCCTGTCCCAGGATCATGTCAACAACATTTGAGTCCTTCACAGCTGCCTTGTGACAAGCAAAACCAATGGGAAAAGTCAGATTTGCTTAATGGCTATGTGATTCACTTACAAATGCAGTAATCAGCTTAACAATCGTGGTACCTTAACAAAAGGTGGTAAAATTGGCCATAACTCAATTAACAACTGCCTTGCTTAGCAACAGAAATTGTGATCCTAGTTGTGGTCGTAAGGACTACATGTAATCAGTCAAAGGAGTCATAATTTTGCCCTGATCACATTTTGAGGAATAAGCTCTTACAATATATGAACAATCAACTCTTAGATTATTAGAAAAACCATTTTCTAATTACTCTAATGTAGACCATCAAAAGTACTAACTTGAAAAGCATCAGTTTTTATTTACATGGT
Organism: Vipera berus; assembly: GCF_964194415.1. Lineage (NCBI taxonomy): Eukaryota > Metazoa > Chordata > Lepidosauria > Squamata > Viperidae > Vipera > Vipera berus. Next base: position 342,007,583 of record NC_138202.1, read on the forward strand.
GTCTTCTGCTGGCACTATTAGTGGAGCTTGTCTCTGTAAAATGGCAACATTTCAAATACCACTAAAAGGCAGAGGTTTAGCTCTTCCTTTAAATTTCTGCAAAGCCTTAAGCAACAGTAGATTAGTATAGCTGCAGGAAATTTAAATGGTGACTGTAGGAGCCCAACTGAATCATATCAAGGGTCTATTTAATCCAAGTAATCCATTTATTGCAGTTCCTGTGATCTTGGTGGCAGCATCAACGTCTAGCTGGCCTGATGCCGTCTAGAACACCAGGCAAGAGAGGCTATGGGGCATAGTGGTTAAGATATTGTACTGGCACCAGGGAAGCCCAAAGGTTCATAGCTACAGAGGTTCACTAAGTGACCATGGGGCAATCACTCCCTCTCAAACCAATCTACTTAGGGTTGGGATGAAGAAAATGGAGAAAGGAGTTCTTGAGGTCCTGAACAAACAGCAGACGATAAATCCAAGAAACAAACAAGAGGCTGTAATAAGGCACTGGGACCCCTGGCAGTTGGCAAGCTATCAGTTGCTGAAGTCAGTCCCAATCCTTTTGGGGGGGTGGGGAGGGGGGTGGAATGATCAAAAGGTCATATGCCCATTCAAACATCCACCTCCTCCTTTTGCTCACCATGTTTTGTCTGGGAACATGCAGCACGTCAGAGACTTTTGCTGAGAAACTAAAAACTTGGATTTTTGCCACTTCATGGAAGGACTTCCCAGAAGAGATGAGAAAACAGTTGAAATACGTATCTCTTGGGAGAAGAATGTGGATTGTGTCTTGTTCCACGGGACCCTGTTGGTTCTGGAGTGATCAGATGCATAAGAATTTAGTACACGTCAAGGATAGCTAGAAAATCCAGCTTTTGCCTTTGCCTTTAGGGACATCAAGGCAATAAAAAATAGGTGCCTGAGGTTATTCTATTACTCAACTTCTAGATGTATTTTTATGGACAATACTCTTGCTAAGGAGTAATCTCACCTAAGGAGATGGAACTACAGCAAAATTCTTTCACCCATTCAAAGCAATCTACCAACATCATTTGAGCTCTAGATTAGTGTCATTTCCCAAAGAAAGGGCTGTCTGCCCACAAGTTCACAAAGCAGGAGACAAATTTGATCAGCAAAGCATAGGAACATTTTGTTACAAAAGCCTAGAGAAACGAGGACAAAGTATCAGCTGGGCTTGTAATTCACCTTATAGACTAATATTTCCCAATCTTTGCAACCTTAAGATTTCAAATCCCAGAATTCCCCAGCTGTGCATTTTAAAGTTGCCAAATTTGAGAAACACTCCTGGAGACCAGTGGTTCTCAAAATGTGGGGGACACCTGGGAGACCTCAAGAGCCTTTCAGGGGTCTGTGATCTCAAATAAATGTTTTTAGTATTTCCCACTTTTGATTTCTTAACTAGTAGATATTGATAGATATAACTCAGATAAAGCAAAGCTCTTTGGGTCCTCAATCATTCTTAAGAATGTAAAGGGGTCCCAAGATAAAATGTTTGAGAACCATTGCTGCTGTAGGCCTTACCTCACAACAGCAACAGGGGAGCCCTCATACTTTTCTTCTCAGACACAAAATTAGTTTGTCTCAGATCAGCTGAGACTCAGCTCAGCTCAGACTCGCCTCATATCACGAAATGGACAGCAAATAAATTTAATAACCAGAAGTTATGACAAAATGTTCATTATATCTTGGAGGTGAGGGTGCATAAATACATAAGAATGCAAAGGTTTGCAGAATTTATCTGGGTTTGGTTCCCTTTGGAAGATCACAATACACCTTGTGTTTTGAAGTAGTAGTGCTTATTTATTTATTTATTTATTTATTTATTTATTTATTTATTTATTTATTTATTTATTTATTTATTTATTGGGACTTATATGCCGCCCTATCTCCCGAAGGACTCAGGGCGGCTAACAACAATAACATACAATAAATACAAAAGTTAAAAGGAAATTAAATTAATAGCCCCAGTAGAATAAATTAAAATTAAGTTAAAAATTAAAAACATAATTAAAATCCCTGTCAGTCCAGGCCAGCCTGATGGAAAAGGAGTGTTTTGAGGCCGCGGCGAAAGGACCGGAGATCCGGGGCCATCCGAAGCTCAAGGGGGAGTTGCTTCCATATTTACTATGATATACGCCTCTACCGTAATATAGATTAACAATGACCCATCAAGAAGGAATAGGCAATCTAAGAGCCCTCTATGCTGTTTTTATTTCAACTTTTATCAGCGCTCTCTGTTTCCCTAGAGATAAAGTAAGATAAAAGCTGTAATCTAAAAATGAAAGGTGGAAGGAAAGAGAAGAGGAGAGCAGAGGAGCAAAAGGAAGGTGGATGGACTCAATTAAGTGACGAGGAGTGCACAATTGGGAGACTTGAAAGAACAGATTAGGCAGATTGCCATGGAGTAGATCTATCCATGTGGTTGCTAGGAATCAAAAATGACGTGATGGCTCATTATCAGTCAATCAAATTATTGACAATATTTAATTTAGTGTTCAATATAAATTAAGTCAGATTTAGTTTTCACTCTGGTCTGTCGGCACTACTCAGTGTCTAAGCGTGGCTATTGGTCTGACTAAGGGTGGTATGTCCCTGGAAAGTGCATGAAGTAAATTTAGATATTGGGAAGAATTTCCTGAGTGAGAGCTATCAACCAGTGGAACAGGGCATATGGTAGTTTATGCTTTCTCTCATTGGAAGCCTTCAAACAGATGCTAGGTAACCATCTGCCCAAAATATTTTGGCAGATCTTCCACTGGGCAGGGGGATGGACTAGATGTTCTCCGCAATGATTTTAAATTCTAGGATTTTATGCTTTTAATGTCCATGAAGCTACACATACCAACATTAAAAGCAACAGTAGGAATTGGGTCCTCTACCCTTGTGAACTATTCCCATCAGTGCCAAATAGCATGACCAACTCAGATTGCAATTTGGGAGTCCCAAATCTCTGATTTAATCTTCAAATCTTATTAGATGCAGCTCAAACTTTTCTTTTAAAAAGAAGCCGCCAACTTCTCTACTTTGCAGCTTGCTCTGTTCCACAATCTGATGTAAGGGTTTTAAATCATATGAGTGCTGAGTGCTACATATACTAAAATAAGGCTGAAAGGAGGCCTTCTTCCAATAATTAGTCCCAAAGGTTCCCATCACTCACCTTAAGGAAGGAGCTGCTGAAATGCACCCCACAGGCTTTGCAACTCTGCTCTGAAGCTGTGGGAGATGGGAAGGAGTTGTAGGCAGCATTGGAGTATGCTCGAGTTCCTGGCTGCGGACAGTGTGGCATGTCTTCAGGCTGTCCATTCAGGCAAAACCAGTTGCAACATGCAGCCCACATGATAGCTGTGAATTTTTCAAAAAAAGTCAGTCAACAGGATAAAAGAAGCCAGTTTTCTTGGCTTGAAATAAGACCTTAGAAAGCAAGAAGCTAGACAACCAAGGCACAGAATAAGGTGTTTTCCGGGATTTAAAGAGACAAATTCTCCTTTTACAGAGATGATTCTGGTAAATTATCTCATTTCACAGCATGACAAAACTGATCAGACTCATTAGGAACTAGTCCTTATTATCACTCACTCACACAAGAGAGAGAGAAAGAGAAAAAGAGAAAAGAGAGAGACAGAGAAGGAGGATCTAAAGCTAGGCTGTTCACAAGTAAACTATCCTGGATCACCTCCCTATACTTCTAGTTTTCTAAATGGGGGAATATGTTTTTTACAGTTAAAATGTATTATTTTAAATCCCAAAACACAACAATCAAAACTTGTGCCGTCTAAAGTAATTTCATTTGATGCTTGGTATTTTATAAGGCTTCTAAAGGGCCAATCTGTACATCTTCATCTACTTAAACAGTTTTCTCTTATAATAAACACAACCAATAAAAGAATACTAAGGAAAGTGAAATAATGTCAGCCATTTTTCTTTTTTATAATAATTTTATTTTATTTTAATCCCATTTATATCCCGCCCTTCTCCAAAGACTCAGGGCGGCTTACAATTCAAGCACAAACCAATTTAATTAACAAACAACTTCATCACATATAAACAATTTTAGTAACACACCACTTTCCCTTAAAATACAATAAATTATCATCTTCCCATATCCCATCTCTTTTCTATACAGAAATCCTTAAAGCCTCATCATTCCATGGAATTCCAGAAGGATTTTAAATAAGATTTTGGAATTAATTATAACAATCCTTCCCGTGGGAAAATGCTGATGTTTTGAATTCTCTTAAAAAACAAGATAGGATGAGACTTTGAAGGTTAGACACTAGAGGGAACCAGAAGGAAATAAAGATTACAATAGAAAGAGATGAATATTTCAATTTACTAATACAGAATGGAGCGAGATATTTTAAAATTGATGTATTGAAGGATATTTTTGAACAATGGGTGCAGAAATTAATTTTAAGAATGTCTGGCTCTATAGATGTATTTAGAAGATATTATGGAAGAACAAGTTTTACTGGCAAGACTGAGACTGATCTGAAAATGGATTTAAATATGACAGTCTACAAGAATGAAATGGAAAAAGATGTTACCTTGAATATACAAATGAAATCAGTTGGTATCTTAATAGTTAAAAGGGACATACAAATAACAAATCTAAAGATTGACCTTGATAATTTTCCTATATTGGATTTACAAAAGAGACTTTTTAAAGCTTTGAAGAATTTTATGAGAAGGGACAAAAAAAATGAAACAAAATCAAGTTCTACGACTTTATTTAAAGAGATTAAAAATCAAAATTGTTAAAAGTAAATAAATATAAAGTTGGGTTTATTTGATCAAGGTTAAAATAGAGATGTTATCTCTGATAACCCTTAATGGACTTTTGCAGATTGGCCTTTTTGTTGCTGTTGTTCTTGATGTTAAATAAAATCTACCTACTGAAATCAGAGCAGAGGAAAAATATAAATACAATACTGAAGGCAGTTGCATTATCCTGAGAAAAGAACAAGGCTGTTTTAAAGAATCATGTACAAATGCAACATTCATACCCCTGTGCTCCTAATTTTTCCCCCCAAATATATATAAAACCAGTATCTCGTCAGTAACCAAATGCTATTTTCTGGAAGAAAGGACAATTTAAATCTCATAAATTAGTATGAAGTGATGTATTCACATGTTTATAATACAAAGTATCAGAGTCTGAGCTACAAATTCACAAATCCCTTGGTTCAAATCTCCCCAAACCTATCAATTCATTAGATTGGCCTCAGCTTCTACAACTCTGAGCAAATTGGGAATAATATACTACCCTGCCTCACATAACAATACTATGATAACACTGTCAACTTTTCATAAGAGTGCTGTATCTGTGTGATGAAAATTTTAAAAATATAGTCCAGGTGTCTACCTCACAAATCGTTTAAGGTTTGAGAGTACTTCTCTCTTCTTAGACCAGGGGTAGGCAACCTTGTCTCTTTTATGACTCGTGGACTTCATCTCCCAGAATTCCTGAGCCAGCATGGCTCAGCTTGGAAACCTCTCCCTTTCCCCTCAGCATGGCTGGCTCAGGAATTCTGGGAGTTGAAGTCCACGAGTCATAAAAGAGCCAAGGTTGCCTACCCCTGTACTTAGACAAAGAAGGCTAGGATTATCTCAATTATTGCTCATAGGTTTATCTGCCTTCCCCTCTTACCCCATTTAGTGCTGCCCCTTTAAATAGAATTCCAGTAGAATTGTGTCCCTGGATCATTGCCCAAACATTGCCTATGAAGAACAGCTGCCAAGCAACTTGGCAAAGGCAAAGCAATAGTTGCTTCCTTAGTTTTCCTGGTGCTAATAAAATAACAATACCACACCTGCTCCATGCGCCCCACAAAGAATTTAGAAGCAATTCCAAATGCAAAAAAATGGCATTGAAGTACAGGTAGTCTTTGAGCTACCACTGGTCCCTTAGCCACCATACAACATTATACCCTACCTAAAAAAGGAGAAGACCCAGATCCAAAGTTCCAACAGTAAGGCCCCCCCACCCCCATGTTCATGTGACCATACTTCAGGCGCTCAGCATCATGGCCGCATTTACAGCCTTTTGCAGCATCCCATGGTCACGTATCTTACTTGCACACTTACTTCCAATTCTCTTGGCAAAACTGAGCCTTAGTGAACAATGGGTCTGCTTAACAACCACTGCAAAAAAGTTGTAAAATTGGATAGATCATTTGGCCAACCTGTTTTACAAACATTACGACTTGCAATCATAATAGCAAGCTCCAATATGATTGTAACTCAAGGACTACCTGTAGGGTCTCATAAATTTGTGGATAAAATCCGTTGGAGAAAGAAGTGAAAGTTAAGACAGCTATTGGTACACTTAAATCAAGGAAGTAATTGCAATAGGGAAAAATTAACTGTATGAAAGGTCAGATGATTCATCCAGCAATGCACACGAGACCAGCAGCAAAAAATTTACTCAGAGCCCAATTCAGAAGTCCCAAAAGTCCATTTGACTTACTTCAGTCAAATTCAGATTATTCTATAATTAAACCAGACACCCCCTCAATGAACAAAAGGAATAGTTCCTTCCAAGCAAGTTATTTGCTAAACCCAATACTCAGCAACATCTCCAATATAACATGTTTAAAGACATATCCTACCTCACAGTAGTCCAGCTAATCTTTATAAGAGAATAACCTTCTTCTTTTGCAAGTTGAATATGAAAAAGTTACAGAAATATAGTATATGTACATAACTCATGAAACTATTGATTGACTGAAAGCGGGTCATATATTTCATGAAGTCAAAATAACTGTACAAGCAGAATAACTGAAATTAATAAAAGGACCCCCCTTCTCAAAAGCCATCAGCATCACTCAAAATGCTTATAAACATCTATAAATAAATCATCCCATTGTTCTACCCAGTTAAAGTTCCCCTATATATCCCTCACCCCATACATATCCTGGTCTAATTTCCCCTTCAGATATAATCAAGGGGCTTTTCAAAAGCAACAAAACCATCACAGTGGTTGAATTTTATTTTAGGGTTGGTATGATGTACGAACTCACTAACTGATTAGCATTATCTGTGAAGCAGAATAGTACAGCTAGCCAGGTTAAAGTCTTTGCCATAAATCAAAGCTCACTAATCTGGCAAAACTTGATGCACCACTGATCTGGAATACATAACCAGATTCATCAACTAACCAGGAATGGGTTTGGATTACTCAAAGCAAAACACAAAATCAATACAAAACTCTTAAGTAGATATCAAAACACAGGAAAGATGGTATTCTACTGAAAAAAGGTAAAGTTGCAGATAAAGTTGCAATAATGTGGATTTCAGATGTTTAAATTATCAGAAATAATCAACAAACCTTTGAGTTATTTTGAGTTATTTCAGTTTTTGTCTACTACGTAAAATAAAGATTGCTTCACTTCCTTTTATTTATGAGCATTTGTTGTATGCAGCTGGAATTTGATCAAAACAATCTTTTGTATTCTAATTAGTGATACAAAGTAGAGTCTAAATAAGAAATAAACAGGGAAAACCTGTTCTTTAATTGGGTAAGAATAAAAAAAAACCTAGTAGCTGAATTTAAACTACTATAAAATGCTGGTTTAGTTCTGCCCTGCATATAATTAGCATAGCTTTCAAATAGTAGGAAACATCATTTTTCAGAATGCAAATTGTACTATGATTTAAAATGTTACACTTTTCCTGGCAGGAATCTTTTTAAAGCTAAAACAGGTGTCTAATGCGAGATACTGTACCCACTAGTGCAGGGGTGTCAAACTGCCAGCCCACGGGCCGGATGCATCATCTGAAAGCCGCGCCCACCCCACTGCCAGCAATGTCGCGAGTTTGACATGTCTGCACTAGTGACATGTGTGTGTGTGCGCACGCGCACGCATTTCGTTTTACCAGTCCTTATAGGAAGCTCTGCGAGGAAGACCGATGTTAAATCCATATGATACAGTGTTACAGATTTTGGTGGGGAAAGGGTTAACCCCAATTGTCATATAGTGACCTGATTCTCTCCCCTGGCATCCTGTTGTTTGGCTTGACAGAATAAACATTTGGTAGAAGCTCATGAATTCATTAATGCAGACTAGAAAGCAGGAAGTTGTCCTATTTCTACTGAATACAGGTACTGCATTGTAGTTGAATGTCAGACTGAGTAAGACCAAAAACAGTATTGCTGTCATTCATAAAGACAAATTGTCTGGGTTCACATACTGCTGAAGCCAAAATATGATTTGTTTGGTTTGGTTTTAATGGGTTATGAACAGTCAGCCAACTGTGATTTATTTAATAAACTATTGTTATACAAACCATAGCTCAAAAACATGCAAGGCCAGTTATGTATTCCCTCTTTATACGTTCCTCTAAAATACAGAGAGAGAACTTGGCAGATCTCAAAAAGCTAAACAAGTTTGGATCAAATGAGTACACAGATGAGATCGGGAAATCCTAGAGTTGCTTTTCCTAATTCAGAAGTTAAAAAGAAGAGAGTAGCAAGTGTCTCCCATATTGTTACCAACTGAACTCAACTCAACTGACTCTTTTAATTTTTTCCCCCCTAAGGATACCCAGACCCACTAAAACACTCAGAATCCTATCAAGAGGTTATATACAACAGTCACAAAAATAAACATTAGAGTTAAAAAAAAACTTTACATCTACCTCACAGCCCTTTTTTAATCATGTTGCAAGAGGTGAGCAACACTCAATACCTGTTAGGCTCCCTATAGAAAACAAGGCTACCATGTCACTGCTAGAACCAAAAAGGCATGACCATCATCTTTCATCCAGCAGAGTCCAGCCTCTAATGCTCTTCTTAATGTATAGAAAAATTCACACTATAATTGTGGAGGGCTATAATTGGACAGCACATATTTTGTATCTAAACAAGCCAATCTTGGCACCCAAGTACTCGGAAGAAGGGACATGTTTGATTTTTAAAAATATGAAGACATACCTTCTCTGTGTGAAAGAAGATGACATTTAACATGCACAGGAACTCATGGTCTCCCAGTTTCTAGCTTGATGCCTTAACCACTACATCAAACTGGCTCTCTTGATGCCTTAACCACTACATCAAATTGGCTCTAAAGAAGCCAAAAATAAATGGCTTAGTTAACAAGCAAGACTTTGTGTTAAACCATGACCAGGAATCCACAAATCAAGAACATAAGCAAAAAAACTCCTTCCTAACTCTGCAGGAAGAAGAATGGGGATCAAGTGATGTACAATCTCAAGGCTTTCCTTCCAGAATTCATACATGTAACGTTAAATCCTGATTTAATATTTCACATGGTTATGCAATCATAGATCAGCTTCACCTAACACATTATAATGTGGCTTGATACTGGCTTAGCATGTTATGATTAATCTCCCAATATATTTAAGGTGTAATATATGAACCCAGCCAATTGTGTTTACTTGTTGAATGTTTAGCCATAGCTTAACAAAATGTATGAACTAGATCAAAGAGTTAAAATCAGCTCAGTTTTCTCATACCTCAATACAGGGACTAGACTCAATAAAGTGCAAACAAGTTTATCTTAGCTCTGAATTTTGGATAAGCAATCTGGTTCACAGATATGAACCATGCCATAAACTATGGTTTACACAAAAATAAATGGCCACTGACTAGCCAGTCCAGCCATCCTGGATTGTTAATTCTGAAAAAGTATGAACACGTTATTCTCAAATTGAAGGTTCCCTTCCACTTGCTTCTATGCAACTGTGTTTAAGATGATAAAGTGAAGGAATGGGCACTATCACAATTGAAGAACCACCCAGATGGTAAAGGGAATGCATGTAGCAAATGGAAGAAAAAACATCAAAAAAAATAAAATGGAAGGTCTAAAGTTTGTACCATGTGGTGCCTGCTAGATCCTGGATGGTAGTGAGAGAATCAACAATGCCGTAGCAATGATTTGTACAGTCCCAGCAAACAAAGAGCATCTGCCGAAGAGTTTGATGGCATTGGCTCTGTGGCCGATGAAAGGGGGGGGGGGGGCAGTCTGCAGCTGCCAATGAAGACTACTTCAGAGATCAATGGAAGAGCACTGAACAACAGTATCATTCTCCCAAAATCAAAAAAGATGGTTGAGCTGACAGAAAGATGTTTTATTCTGCTGAGCTTCAGTGCCGACAGTACTTGGGCTGTGTTAGTTGATGATGAATGTAACTGTTGTTTTTCTTTACAGTGTAAACTGCCTCAAATCCTTTTGGAAGTTGACAGTTTGTGAACCGTATACATAAATTAACAAATTTTATTATTAATAAATAGTAAGCAAGCATGTGAGCTCAGCAGATGGGAGTCACCTGCCACATTAAGCAAAAATAAAGATTAAGGCTGGGTCCTGTTCCTAATAGCATCTTCTTCCTAACCACACTTAAGCTAAGCAAAGCAAAGCACATACACACCCACAAAAAGCCAAAGCTATGGGCAATCTACTTCCTATATACCACAAACCTTTTTACCTGAAGCACTCAGATTATGTATTATATATCCTGAGACATATAACAACATTAAGTACAAAGTTGTTGCATCAGGTTTCAAAACTCTATGGGCCTTCTGGGCATAGCATTAAAAGGAACAGAGCTGAATAAAACTCCTTTGCAATTCCTTTCCTTTTAAACACCATCCTATTTTAATACAGTTGATCTGAAGTTAGACAATGAAACCATCTTATTGATGGTATTCTGGATCTGACCACTTCTGTGTGGAAAAATACACTGCATCACAACATACGTTGTTCTAGTTTCATTATAGAGGAATGCAGGATATATAGATGACTCTAGAGGAATTATGTCTATTGAGATTGTCAATCATCCAGGTCATGATTGTCCCAACGGTGCTTTTTCAGGAGGCAACCGGACTTTTTTTTTTTCTTTGAAGACATTTCGCTTCTCATCCAAGAAACTTTTTCAACTCTGACTGGATGGTGGGGAATGGAAGGACTTATATTCTTTGCAGACAGCTGGTCATTTGCATTCTTTTAGAGAGTCACTGAGGCCACTTGGACGTTTATCTGTGTCCACAAGGTCACCTGAGTAGTGCAAATGTGTGTGGAGCCTTCTTGGCTGCAGGATGTTTTCTGCCCTGTATCCCTTCACTGTTGAAGACAGGCGCAGGCTGTTGGGGATGAGTCTGTTGTATGCATCTCAAACTGAAGCGCAAATGGTTCCTGTAGTCCTGTAGCCTGCAATGTTTTCTGGAAATCCATCCATATACCTGCACCATTCACAGGGTGTTCATCTCCATAGACATAGCTAAATGTCTATGGAGATCTCCTGCGCCTGCACCCGTCTTCAACAGTGAAAGGACACAGGGCAGAAAACCTCCTACAGCCAAGAAGGCTCCACACACATTTGCACTACTCAGGTGACCCTGAGGACACAGATAAACCTCCAAATGGCCTCAAGGACTTTCTAAAAGAATGCAAATGACCAGCTGTCTGTAAGCAGTGTAAATCCTTCCATTCCCCACCATCCAGTTAGAGCTGAAGAAGCTTCTTGGATGAGAAGCGAAACGTCTTCAAAGAAAAAACAAAAAAGTCCAGTTGCCTCCTGAAAAAGCACCTTTGGGACAACCTAGAGGATTGTCTATACACAATTCACTCGGGGTTCAGGTCAGGGATGAGTACAAAGACATTAATTGCATTTGTTGATGATCTGTGGTCAAGTCAGGATGGGAGAGGTGCATCCCTGACCTTCTACAATTTTCAGTACCATCAACCACAGTATCCAGTTGTACATGTTTCAGGGGTTAGGAGTGGTTTTATTGTTTTGCGGTGGTTCTCCTCCTTTCTTTATGGCCAGTTTCAATCAGTATTGATGGATGAGAGATCATGTGTTCAGCCTCTCACTTGTGGGATGCCGCAGAACTCAACTCTCTCCCCTTTTGTTTCACATCTACATAAAACCACTGGGTGACAGCCATCAGTTTGGGATCAGGTGTCATCAATACACTGATGATACTCAACTATAATTCTTAACTCCAGTTAACCAAGTGACGCTGTTGAAGTCCTGGTTATGCAGGACTGAATGGGGAGAGAAACACTCAAGCTCAAGCCTGACAAGACTGAGATGCTTGGTTCCCCTGTTTCTGGGGACAAATATTCCATCTTTCGTCTTTAATGGGGTTGCACTTCTCCATGCAAGACTAATGTACAATCTGGGGTCCTCTTGGATTCACAGCTCTTGCTTTAAGATAAGACAGCTGTGGCCAAGACAGCTTTTGCACAGGTTCCTCTGGTGGGCCAGTTATATCCAGTTCTGAGGCTGTCAGACCAACCAGTAGAGCAAACTAAGCAACCAAAGGCCATATAGGACTACTTTTATTGAAACAACAACAGTCACAGCATCTTGTAAGTCTGAAGATGCTTCCCCTTCCCTCATTTTATCCATATAAGTTTGTCCAACAACAAAACTGTCAGGCACAGGAAAGTATATATATTATTTGAAAAGTGCATATATTATTTGAAAAAAGCTCATTCAGCCATTCCTTATTTCATGTCTATGTTGTTTAGTGACCATTCACAAATTCAACTGTAAAATATGGCAGTAAATAGTTGATTGCCATTTACTACCATATATTATTGTTGTATTTGTGAACAGTCACTAACCAACATAGTCATGAAATAAGGAATGGCTGAATGAGCTTTTAAATTTTTATATGTTAAGTGCCCAGAGTCATTATAGAGTTGAGTAACCACAAAACTAACTGAACAAAATATAATAAATATATACCAGATATCCCCTCCTCCACTCAAAACAAGGAGATCATATGCGACAAGGCAGTAATGATGTCCAAAAACCTCAACATCTTGGGCAAAGTGCTCCCACTAACATAAACATGACCTTCCAAGATCCTTCTGCTCTCACACTCATTTATTTTTAAGCCCTTTTATGGGACTTAATCAAAGGAGCTTTCTAGTGGACAGAACTGCCTACAAGCTCTTGCAAGCCCATCAACTTTATGCCCCAGTCAAAGCCTTTATAGGCATGCTGTTTGATTGGAACGTGAGTTATACTGACATTTTTTTTAAAAAAACAGTTACAAGCAACTCCACATTAGCAGCAGTGGGATAAAAGCTATTCCATGTAAATCAAGTCAACGTTAAGTTTTAATACTTCCTGTCAATGCATTAAGCAATCTCTTCTCTATGACTGCTTTAAAACATTTCAGCTAGAAGGGCCTGCTGGTATTTATCACAGTAGTTTCTCCATGTATTTACGGTAAAAGAATGCATTCCCATAAAAGAAGCAAGACTATGAATATCAAACAAAAAAATAAGTCTCTGGGGCAAGCACAGTCACAAATTTAATCTCCAGAATGTCCTCTTAGAAAAATCATTAAATACAACACTAGAAAAATCTTCCCAAGTCTCCTGAAATGTACAGGAAACAATGCTAATTTAAACAGACCAAATCAGTTACAATTCCCAGTTCTGTTGCTTTCTTTACCAAAGCTGGCATACATAAATGCCTGCAGCAATTTCTCCTATTTTTCTCACTAAGAATTCTTTGGAGTAAGTATGAAAGTACAAAATAGCACCATGAATCAGGAGGATAGCAGCTTGCAAAGGAAAGATGCATGGAGAAAAGGGGATATTAGTTTTCCTGGTTTCTTCCAAAATTACAAAAGCTAGGTTTATTAACCCAGTTTGAGGCCTCAGTGCCCAACTATTAAATCCTTAACCTTAAATCCCAATTAACAAAATGCAATATACAGGTAATTCTCATTTAACAATGGTAATTGGGTCCAGAATTTCCATTGTTAAGCAATGCAGTCATAAGGCACAACATCACATGATAACATTGCTTAGTGACAGCAAACCTAGCAGTCCTGACTGATCTTCAACAAGGATTGCAGTCATTAAGGACTTTACATAACCACAATTTGATACTTCCTGCCAGCTTCCAAGAAGCAAATCAATGTGGAAGCCAGCAGGAAATTACAAGTCCCAGTCAAGGCAACCTTTTTCTTAGGAGACTCACAAGCAAGCCAGCAGATGGGTGAGTGATACAGAATGTAGGCTGGGGAGGTGAGTGCCACAGAGTATAGGTGAGTGCACAGGTGAGTGCTGCAGCCCGGTGCAGGCATGGCTGGGCAGGTGGTGTGGGCATACACTACAGATTACAAAATTCCTGGGATGTCTTACTCCATACTAGAGCTCTTTCAGAGAAAAGGAGATGAAAGGGGAGCAACATCTGACCTTTCCTGCCAACTTCTTCATTGACTTTGCTTGTGACAAGCCGGCAGGGAAGGTTGCAACTGATCACATGACTGTGGAATGCTGCAAACAATTGGAAGTGCAAGCCGATTGCCAAGCACCCAAATCACAATCATACAACCACAGGGCTGCTGCAACAACCTCTTCAGGACTCATCGTACCATTTGTTCAGCACCAATATAATTTCAAACATTGTGATGTGCTCATTAACTGAGGACTGTCTACATTATGTAAAGTCCAAACCACGCTATAGTCTAAAGTCATGACCAGCTTCACACATTATGCTAAGATAATTGCTGGGTTACCACAGCTTTGTAGGGATGCCTCACAGCTCTATTGTTTCATCCCTCCTATTTAGCATCTGTATGAAGCCGCTGGGTGAAATCATTCATCAGCATGAGGTGTGATAACAACAGTATGCAGATAATACCCATTTGTATATCTCCACCCTGGGTTGGCCAAGTGATGCTGGGGAAGTCCTTTCCAAATGCCTGGGGGCTGTGAGGATCTGGGGGGGGGAGAACAGGCTTCAGTTCAATCCCATATCCTGGGGCTCCAAAGATACTACATCTTCAACTCTGCTTGAAGGTGTACTTCTCCAGTCAAAATTGGTGTGTAGTTTAGGGGTCTTCTTGGATTCATAGCTTCGATTCAAAACAGCATGTGGCAGTTTTGGGAAGAAGGATCCTTGCACAAATTCTATTTCTACACCAACTGTGCCCATTCTTGAACTGAGAGGCCCTGCACATGATGACTCATGCCTTACTCATGTCCTGTTTGGAATACTGCAAGGCTCTCTGTAACAGGCTGCCCTTGAAGAACATTCAATAGCTGCAGCTGATACAGACTGCAGCAACGTGAGCGGTATTTGGTGTTTCTCATTACACTCATATAAAGTGCTGGTTCACAAACTGCACTGGCTCCCAAGCAGCTTCCAGGTGTGATTCAAGGTTCTGGTTATTACCTACTAAACCCTACACGACCCAGGGCCAGGCTATTGGCAGGACTGCCTCTCTTATTGTTTCTGCTTGCTGTGCCAGATCTACTTGGGTCTTGCACACTTGGGTCTTGTCTATCAAACAGTGTCATCTTGCTGGACTCTAGAGCTGTGACTTCTCACTGGCAACACCTGCCCTAAAGAGTAGCATCCACTAAGAATTCCAGATGACACCATACCATTAGCCTTTCACAAAACTCGATATATCTAGATGTTTCTCCAAGAGAGCAAGTTAGCTCCACTGCAGTTGATGTGTTTTTTGTGTCTGAGGTTTTTGTGATGTTTTAATCTGAGGAACCTTGGGTTTTATACTATAGTTTTTATTTTAGGATCTACAGCATATGCCATCCAGAAGCACTCGTCAGATAGGCAGTCATATAAATTACTTAAAATAAACACTTTGTATAACAAACTACCTATTCCGTTTAGCCTATCCACGTACACTATATAACTCATTCACGTCATGCTTTAAAACATGGTTGTCCAACCTTTGGCTTGCCTGGGCTTCATTGAGTGCAGCAGAATTCTCTTGGGTCACATAGAAAATACATAAACATAGTTAATGTATATAAATAACAAATTTAACTTATTTTTAATATTATCTTATGGGATAATAATTATCAACATCACTAGCTGTCTAGGACTATATGCAGGCTGTGGTTTGGATGCACCAGCAAAAGAAAGTTTGTGAGGGAGAATGTGGCTATGCCACCATGGCTCTCAGGTTGGATGCGATCCTTTCTATGCAATGACCGATGCTTGCTGTCAAAAGATAGGCTGGGAAACCTCTGTTTTTCAGCTGGCAAGGATTCATGATGTCAACCTTTGCATTGATTTCAATGCACAATCACTGGAAACCTCTGTTTTTCAGCTGGCAAGGATTCATGATGTCAACCTTTGCACTAATTTCAATGCACAATCACTGGGAAACCTCTGTTTTTCAGCTGGCAAGGATTAATGGTGTCAACCTTTGCATTGATTTCAATGCACAAACACTGGAAACTTCTGTTTTTCAGCTGGCAAGGATTCATGATGTCAACCTTTGCACTGATTTCAATCACAATCACTGGGAAACTTCTGTTTTTCACAGGACTCAAGCATTTTACCCAGCCTGCTCTTATGAAGCAGATGATTAATCAACATCTGAAAGCAGATAAAGTATAAAGCACACTTCTGTCTATCTAACCCCTTCATGGATTACTGCCTTGTTGTGGCAAAGGGGCTTGCGTAATTCAATGAAGCTATGAGCTATGCCGTGCAGGGCCACCCAAGACGGAAAGGTCATAGCAGAGAGTTCTGACAAAACGTGATCCACTAGAGAAGGAAATGGCAAACCACTCCATGAAAACCCTATGGACAGTACCAAAAGGCAAAACGATATGACGCTGGAAGATGAGCCCCTCAGGTCGGAAGGCGTCCAATATGCTACTGGGGAAGAGCAGAGGGCTAATACTAGTAGCGACAGAAAGAATGAAGCGACTGGGCCAAAGCCAAAAGGACGCTCAGCTGTGGATGTGTCTGGTGGTGAAAGGAAAGTCCGATGCTGTAAAGATTTTTTCTCCATAGGAACCTGGAATGTAAGATCCATGAATCAAGGAAAGCTGGACGTGGTCAAACAAGAGATGACAAGACTGAACATCAACATCTTAGGTATCAGCGAACTAAAATGGACAGGAATGGGTGAATTTAATTCAGATGACCATCAGGTATACTACTGCGGGCAAGAATCCATCAGAAGAAATGGAGTAGCCTTCATAGTCAATAAAAGAATAGGAAAAGCAATACTGGGATACAATCCTCAAAATGACAGAATGATCTCTGTTCGAATCCAAGGCAAACCATTCAATATCACAGTAGTCCAAGTCTATGCCCCAACCACCAGTGCTGAAGAGGATGAAATTGACCGGTTCTTTGAAGCCCTACAGCACCTTATAGAACTAACACCAAAAAATGATGTCCTTATCATCATGGGGGATTGGAATGCTAAAGTAGGAAGCCAAAAGATAACCGGAATAACAGGCAAGTTTGTCCTTGGAGTGCAAAATGAAGCAGGGCACAGGCTGATAGAATTCTGTCAAGAGAATATGATGGTCATAGCAAACACTCTTTTCCAACAACCCAAGAGATGGCTCTACACATGGACATCACCAGATGGTCAACACAGAAATCAGATTGACTATATGCTCTGCAGCCAAAGATGGAGAAGCTCTATACAGTCAGTAAAAACAAGACCAGGAGCTGACTGTGGCTCAGACCACGAGCTTCTCATTGCAAAGTTTAGGCTTAAACTGGAGAAAGTAGGGAAAAGCGCTAGGCCACTCAGGTATGAATTAAATCATATCCCACTTGAATATACAGTAGAGGTGACAAATAGATTTAAGGAATTAGATCTGATAGACAGAGTGCCTGAAGAACTATGGACAGAGGTTCGCAACATTGTACAAGAGGTAGCAACCAAAACCATCCCAAAGAAAAAGAAATGCAAGAAAGCAAAATGGCTGTCTGAGGAAGCTTTGCAAATAGCTGAAGAAAGGAGGGAAGCGAAAGGCAAGGGAGAAAAAGAAAGATACACCCAATTGAATGCAGAATTCCAGAGAATAGCTAGAAGAGATTAAAATGCCTTCTTAAATGAACAGTGCAAAGAAATAGAAGAAAACAATAGAATAGGGAGGACCAGAGATCTTTTCAAGAAAATTGGAGAGATAAAGGGAACGTTTAATGCAAAAATGGGCATGATAAAGGACCAAAATGGCAGGGACCTAACAGAGGCAGAAGAGATTAAGAAGAGGTGGCAAAATTACACAGAGGAACTATACAAGAATGAGCTTAATGTCCCTGATAATCACAATGAGGTGGTCACTGACCTCGAGCCAGACATCCTAGAATGTGAAGTGAAGTGGGCCTTAGAAAAGCTGAGCAACAACAAAGCTAGTGGAGGTGACAGTATTCCAGCTGAGCTATTCAAAATCTTAAAAGATGAGGCAATAAAAGTGCTACACTCAATTTGCCAGCAAATTTGGAAAACAACAGTGGCCACAGGATTGGAAAAGATCAGTTTACATTCCAATTCCAAAGAAAGGCAGTGCCAAAGAATGTTCAAACTATCGCACCATTGCACTCATTTCTCATGCTAGTAAAGTCATGCTTAAAATCCTACAAGCTAGACTTCAGCAGTATGTGGATCGAGAACTACCAGAAGTACAGGCAGGATTTCGAAGAGGCAGAGGAACTAGAGATCAAATTGCCAACATACGCTGGATCATGGAGAAAGCTAGGGAGTTCTAGAGAAACATCTACTTCTGCTTCATTGACTATGCTAAAGCCTTTGATTGTGTGGATCATAACAAACTGTGGCAAGTTCTTAAAGAGATGGGAGTACCAGACCATCTTATTTGTCTCTTGAGAAACCTATATGTGGGCCAAGAAGCAACAGTGAGAACTGGACACAGAACCACTGATTGGTTCAAAATTGGGAAAGGAGTCTGGCAAGGATGTATACTGTCGCCCTGCCTATTTAACTTATATGCAGAGCACATCATGAGAAAGGCAGGGCTAGATGAATCAAAAGTTGGAATTAAGATTGCCGGGAGAAATATCAACAACCTAAGATATGCAGATGATACCACTCTAATGGCAGAAAGTGAAGAAGAACTAAAGAGCCTCTTGTTGCGGGTGAAGAAGAAGAGTGCAAAACTTGGGTTGAAACTTAACATTAAGAAAACCAAGATCATGGCATCCGGCCCTCTCAATTCCTGGCAAATAGATGGGGAAGAAATGGAGGTAGTGACAGATTTTATTTTCCTGGGCTCCAAGATCACTGCAGATGGGGTCTGTAGCCAAGAAATTAAAAGACGCTTGCTCCTGGGGAGGAAAGCCATGGCAAATCTAGACAGCACACTAAAAAGCAGAGACATCACTCTCTCAACAAAAGTGCGTATAGTCAAGGCTATGGTCTTCCCAGTTGCAATGTATGGCAGTGAAAGTTGGACCATAAGAAAGGCTGAGCGCCAAAGAATTGAGGCCTTTGAACTATGGTGCTGGAGAAGACTCCTGCGAGTCCCTTGGACTGCAAGGCGATCAGACCGGTCAGTCCTAGAGGAGATCAACCCTGACTGCTCTTTAGAAGGCCAGATCCTGAAGCTAAAACTCAAATACTTTGGCCACCTAATGAGAAGGAAGGACTCACTGGAGAAGAGCCTAATGCTGGGAAAGATTGAGGGCAATAGAAGAAAGGGACAACAGAGAATGAGGTGGCTGGATGGAGTCACTGAAGCAGTAGGCGTGAGCTTAAATGGACTCCAGAAGATAGTAGAGAACAGGAAGGCCTGGAGGAACGTTGTCCATAGGGTCGCGATGGGTCAGACACGACTTCGCAGCTAACAACAACACAACGTCTATCTAACATGGATCCACATGCTAATACTTTGCAAATGCTCCAAAAACAACATTAGCAAGATACAGGTTTCCCACCAGCAAGATCCTAGTTGGAAAACATACACACAATTCAAAAATTCACACTGGCACAAACTATGTCTAATCAGACTCTAATTAATATTGTGCAGGAGTGCGCAACCCCCAGGCTGCAGCTCACTATCAGGCCACAGCCTGTTTGGAACCAGGTCACGCAAGCGACAGGCAAGCATGCAAGTGCACAATTGTTGGGGGCAATTAAGCTGACTTTGTAATAATGCCGCTTGGGAGGTGTGTGAAAGCCCTAATAAGCAGGCATATACATAGAATGAAGGCTACTGCTAAGTTTGTAAGCCGCCCTGAGTCTTCGGAGAAGGGCGGGATATAAATGGAATTAAAATTAAAAAAATAAAAAAATAAAAACTCCATTTGTGCACGCCTGCTTGCTTAGAACCATCCATCCCCTCTCTTTCCCCTCCCTTGCCGGTCTGCCAAGTCAGAAAGGTTGGGGACCAGCAACCGCCGCTATAGTGATCAACTGAACACCTGCTCTAATGTTTACAAAAGTTCCTTTAAGAATATGGTATGACCTGAAATTACTCAGAAACTCTTACTGCCCTGTGCATACATAGACACTGGCATTTTCTAGACACTAAAGGTAAAGGTTCCCCCGCACATGCGTGCTAGTCGTTTCCAACTCTAGGGGCCGGTGCTCATCTCCGTTTCAAAGCTGAAGAGCCAGCGCTTGTCCGAGGACGTCTCCATGGTCATGTGGCCGGCATGACTAGACGCCAAAGGCGCATGGAACACTGTTACCTTCCCACCTTAGTGGTCCCTATTTTTCTACTTGCATTTTTACGTGCTTTTGAACTGCTAGGTTGGCAGAAGCTGGGACGAGTAACAGGTGCTCACTCTGTTACGTGGCACTCGGGATTTGACCCGCCAAACTGCCAACCTTCTGATCGACAAGCTCCGCGTCCTAACCCACTGAGCCACCGTGTCCCATTTCTAGACACTAAACATCTATATATAATTATTTCTACATTGCTCTTCTCCCAAGGAGCCCAAAGTGGTTTACAAGATGTTAGAAAAACAATTTTAAATAAACACAACAAATCCCATAAATGTTTTTTTTATTGAAAAGTTTTAAAATACATTTTATCTTTAACAATCCCCCCCTCCCCCTCCCCTACCTATCCCTCCCTACCCCTCCCCCCCCTTTCCCCCCTCCCCCCCCCGACTTCCCAGAGCTAAGTAAAGGGTATAAAAACAAAGAACAATCATAAACATCCATATGCTACCAACAATAAATTCTTAAATCTATCACTCTCTAGCTCATATAAGATAACTACAAACAATACTAATATTTCATATAGAGAGGGGGAAAAAAGAAAATAGAAAGGAAGACTTATTCAAATGCTAAGTGAAACCTTTTAGTCCCGTATTTCTTCTGGATATATTCAATCCATTTTTTCCACTCCATAATATAACGTTCTTGCGAATGATCTTTCAAATAAGCCGAAATCTTTGCCATTTCTGCCAGGTCAGAAACCTTTAAAGTCCATTCTTCTATAGTCGGCAGTTCCTCCTTCTTCCAATACTGACCTATTAAAAGTCTTGCTGCTGTAACTAAATTTAACATCAACTTAGTGTCCACAACAGTAGCATCTGTAATTATACCCAACAAAAAGAATTGCGGACAAAACTTTATCTTTTGCTTGAAGATCTTCTGCATATTCCACCAAATTTTTATCCAAAAAGCCTTGACCTTTTTACAAGTCCACCATATGTGAAAATATGTTGCATCTTCACCACCACACCTCCAGCATTTTGGCTGATAGTTCGGATACATACTTGCAAGCTTTTTAGGATCTAAATGCCATCTATAAAACATTTTATAAAAGTTCTCTCTTAAGTTTTGAGCTTGTGTAAATTTTACGTTCCTCTCCCAGATCTTTTCCCACGTACCCATTGTAATAACTTCTTGGATGTTCTGGGCCCATTTTATCATACAGTCTTTAACAAGTTCTGTTTCTGAATCAATTTCTATCAATGCAAGATATATCCGTTTGATATGTGCTGGACCCTGATTTCTAATTTGCTTTATCAAATTTTCATCAGTCATTGCAAAACCAGTTTTCTGATCTTCTTTCCACCTGGCCCGTATATTGAAACCAGGTTTGAACAATCTTCTCATCTCGCAAGAAATTATACGATTTTAAACACCATACACTTCTTTCCAAGCTTAAAATCTCCTTATACGTGGTCACGTCATGTTTGAAACCAACATTTATGTTTTCTATTGCGTGTTTTGGAATTGCCCACAATGGTATCTTACAGTCTAACTTGTATCTATACTTCTTCCAAACTCTCAACAATGCCTGTCTTAAAATATGCACTTTAAACACATTATCTACCTTCTTATCATACAACAAATATGCATGCCAGCCAAATAACAAGTCGTGGCCCTCAAGATTTAATAATCTCTCTTGTGTCAAATTAATCCAATCACTTATCCCTGCTAACGCAGCAGCTTCATAATATAATTTAAGATTGGGCATTTTAAGACCACCTCTTTCATGAGTATCCTGCATAATCTTAAGTTTAACTCGTGGCCTTTTCCCTGACCAAACAAATTTATTGATACCCCGTTGCCATTCTTCCAAATTAGAATCTTTCTTAAGAACCGGTATCATTTGAAATAAGAATAAAAATTTAGGCAGGACATTCATTTTCACTGCTGCGATTCTTCCCAACAAAGACAATTGCAATTTTTCCCAACTCTCCATTTCTTTTTGAATTTTACCCCATAGTTTTTCATAGTTATTTTTATATAACTTTGTATTAGAGGGTGACAAAAACACCCCCAAATATTTGACCCTTTTAGCAATCTCAAATCCAGTTAATCCTTCTAAAAGAGCCTTTGCGATACTGTCATATTTTTAGCCAGAATTTTAGTTTTTTGTGCATTAACTTTAAATCCAGAAACCCTCCCATATTGCATTATTATCTCCATCAGGTCCACAACAGAATTTTCTGGCTGGGTCACTGTAACAACCAGATCGTCTGCGAACGCCCTCAATCTATAATCCTGATCTCTAATTTGTATACCCTTAATTCTTTCCGAACTCCGTATTTTTACTAATAATATCTCCAATGTTAACACAAATAGTAAAGGCGATAACGGACACCCTTGCCTTGTGCCCTTCTCTATATTACATGCTTCAGTCAAACTATTGTTAACTATTATTCGGGCAGTTTGTTTTTGATATAATGCCCTAATTGGTTGCAAAAATTTATCCCCAAAATTCATTTTATCTAAAACTTTCATCAAAAATTGCCAATTCAATTGATCAAAAGCTTTTTCAGCATCTAAAAAAATTAGCGCCGCAGGGATCTGGTTGTTCCTTTCCAAAAACTCTACACATCAACTATATGCCTCACATTATTTTTCATTTGCCTACCACTAATAAACCCAGTTTGATCCCCATGAATCACCTGTTGCAGAACCCTCATCAAACTGTTAGCCAACACCTTAGCAAATATTTTATAATCTGTATTTAAAAGTGATATCGGTCTATAGTTTTTAACTTGAGTAGCATCTTGATCTTCCTTCGGAATCAAAGAGATAAAAGCAGTTCTCCAAGACGGAGGCACCTTTCCCCCTCTCTGAATTGTCTGAAACAGTTCCTTTAACGGCTTTATCAACTCCATTTGTAAATTTTTATAGTAAACCGCAGTCAAACCATCCGTACCTGGCGCTTTATCCAACTTCAATTCCTTAATTGCTATAAGAATTTCTTCTTCTGTTATCAACTGGTTAATCTCCTCTTTTTGTGCTTGCATAAGAACCGGGATGCTAGCATTCTCCAAATATACATCAATGTCTTTTTCATTAATCTTTTCCTTAGCATATAATTTAGAATAAAAATCCACAAAGGCTTCCTTAATAAGATCCTGTTGAAACACAACCTTTCCCTTATGTTCAATTTTATCTATATTAGAAGCCCTTTGCTTTTTCCTTAGTCTATAAGCTAGCCATCTACCTGGCTTATTAGCATTGCAAAAAGTATTATGCCTAGCAAACCGCAAGTTGGTTGCCACTTGATCAGCCATCAATTTATCGAATTGTCCTCTTAATAGCTTAATAACCTCCTTAGTCTTCATATCCGATGGGTTCAAAATTAAGACCTTTTCTTTTTCCCTAATTTCATTCTCCAGTTCTTTCCTTCTGGCTTCCAAAGTACGTCTGTATTTATTATTCATATATATCAACACCCCTCTCATGTAGGCCTTGCTAGCATCCCAAACCATGTCCATAGAAGTATCCTTATTCATATTAATTTCAAAAAAATCCTTCATCCGCTGCTTACATTCTTCCACATTTCTCTGATTTCTAAACAAATTCTCATTTACGCGCCACGAGCGCCTATCCCTATTGTCCTTATTGATCTCTAACCAAACTGGACTATGGTCCGAAATAGTCCTTGCACAAATCTTTACCTTCTTAATCCTAGAAAAAAAATCATTAGTCAGAAAAATAAAATCAATCCTAGAAAAAGATTGATGTCTGTCAGAAAAAAAGTATAATCCTTTTCATGTAGGTGTATGTCACGCCAAATATCTCTCAATTCCAAGTCGTCCTTCATTTCAAAAAAAGATTTAGGCAATCTGGCATGACTCGGAGCACGCTTAAAAGAACCAGCCTTGTCCATCTGTACATCCAATACACCATTCCAGTCCCCCATAAAAATAAACGATTTGTAATCCAATTGAGTAAGCTTTGTATGAAGTGAACTAAAAAAATCAGCTTGTTGTTGATTAGGAGCATACAGTCCAACTAAAAGCGTTTTTTTACCTTCTAACAACAAATCTATCATGACATATCTTCCTTGCTTATCTACTTCAATTAATTCCGCTGTTAGAGTACTTTTAACGTAGACAACCACTCCATTTTTCTTATTCATCGCAGAAGCAACAAATTGCGTGCCCAACCTTGAGTTCGATAAATACTTTTGGTCCATAACCCTAATATGCGTTTCTTGCAAACATATAACATCAATCTTAAATTGTTTTAAATATTGAAAAACTTTCTTTCTCTTCTGTGGTGAGTTTAATCCATTGACATTCCAGGTTAGGAATTTAGTCGCCATGCGTGGCATCCCGAAGCTTTTGGAGCACATCTTTAATAGCCCCTATATTTTCTTTGGGCCGCGCTCCTCCCACAGCTTCACTATAAGTACGCTTTAAGAGTTCCATAAACTTCTGCTGGTCTTACTCTTGTACTTGTCTTGCTCGTTTTACAGCGGCGCGCGTCAACCTCTGCTCTCCAGCAGCCGCCAATGAAGCTGTAATTTGATCCCCTCCAGCACCATTCTCCTCTGTCTGTCCACCTTCAGCCTCTTGAGGTTTTCCCTCTCCAGATCCCTTTGCAGCTTCCAGGAGTGATAGAGGGGTTGCTTTTAAAACATTGTTGTAGAAATCACACGCCTGAATCACAGTAACCAGACGATATCTTTTACCTTCGTGCATCACCACCAATCCAACTGGAATCTCCCATCTAAACTTAATATCACGTTGCTTAAGTTCCTGTACGAGAAATGCAAAATCCTTCCTTCTCCTTAAAATCTTTGGAGGAATTTCTTTTAGAACCAGCACTTCTTGCTCAGCAACCACAACTTTAGTATCATAAGCAGCTTGAATAACTTCATCTCTAGTTGCTCTCTTTGTAAAATAGACCACCACATCTCTAGGTAACTTCCTCTGCCTTGCAATCCATGAATTTACACGAAAAACTTTATCCATACATCCCTCTATTTCAGATGCTGGCTGGCCCAATACTGCTTCCAAAGCCTCAGAAATCAGCTGCTTTAGGTCTTCTTTAGGATTCTCTTTTAAGCCCCTGATTCTAATAGCATACTGCATCTGATGATACTGGACAAGACTCAATTCTCCGTCCATTTTATCCCTTAAATTTTCATTCTCCAGTACCTTTACTTCTAATATAGTGTTCTTTTGACTAAGATCCTCCATTTTTTCTTCCAAACATTGCACACATTCAGCCACGCTTTCCACTGTAGACAAGATGTCTACCCTCATTGCACTAAACTTCTCGTTAAGCTTCTCTTCCATCCTCTCC
The DNA here is from genome assembly GCF_964194415.1 of Vipera berus. Lineage (NCBI taxonomy): Eukaryota > Metazoa > Chordata > Lepidosauria > Squamata > Viperidae > Vipera > Vipera berus. The sequence continues at coordinate 342,033,348 of NC_138202.1, forward strand.
TCCAATTTCTCCATTTTCTCCTCCAACTTTACCATCTTATCATCCAGCATTTCTGACATTACCTGGGATTGCTTTGCAAAGGCATCTTGTAAGTCCTTAAGCGTCAATGCCACAGGAGGTGCAGGAGGAAGCAGAGCTTGCAACGATGTCTGTTGCACCGGGGAAGTTTCCGCACTCCGAAGAACTTTAGAGGAAGATTTAGCCGCCATCTTTCTTCACTTTCACTTGTTGCGCACTTTCACTTTAAGTTTATAAAGTCCATTAAGCTAGAGAGTAAGAATAAAAGTCCTCTTCACCTTAACCTCCTGTACCGCTCTGCCTGCTCCTTTTACTCCAAAGTCTTTCCTTCTGGCAGGGGTGGTCGCAAACGCCTGGCTCCGCTCCAAAAATCCCGGAGCAGAGACGCTAAACAGCTGGGAGCAACCCAGGCTACGGGGGAGTTCAATCCTTCAGCCGCCCAAGCTTTCAGCTCAGGCGGCCCCGGAGAACTCAACCCCTACCTGGGGCCTCACCCCCTCCTCTTCTCCCGAGGAGGGGGCTTCAAATCCACCTAAACAGCTGATCGGCGCTGTTTTAGGTGGAAAAACTCAGCTGTGAAGCGGACAGCCCGAAACGGCTATCTTCGGCGCCGCGCCGCCACCGGAAGTCAAATCCCATAAATGTTTTTAAGGAGGTGAGAAAAGCAATATATAGGCAATGTAAAAGGCTGCCTCATCCTAGAGGAGTAACCCACAAATGTTGCATCAACTACTAAAACAAATGATCGTACATTATTTCTGCCGTATAGAAATATGCTTTCAAAATAGGGATGCTTTCTGCTATTGAGTAGTGCTAATCAGCAATGTTACATATCCGGCATGATAGCCCTAATTCTCAAAAACCAAAATAAACCAAAATAAATACGTGCAGTATTAAAAAATGGCCTTGTAAATCAATCACTCCAGGTAGTGGGGCAAAAGACATTTGTCTAAACTTTGATTCTCCACAGCCAGTTAGTGAGAGTATCACACAGAGCTAAAATGTAAAAAAAAAAAATCACATTTGAAATCTACAATTTACATGGATATGTCTATGGAGTTTCCTTAGAATGATACAAAAGTATGTATATCTTAACATATGTCTTTTTAGGATGTTCTATTGATTTCCCAAAGCTAGGTGAGCTAATTGCTGAATACAAAAAATTGTAATAAGGCTAATGAGCAGCATGTTGATGCTGGTTGCTTTAACTGTACTTATTTTGACTGAATCAATTCTTCTTACAAGAAGATGCAGCTAATAAACCATGGAAGCTCTATCTATGATTTGTTTAGTGTTTTATCAGAATCAAAAACTCTTGACTTGTTCTCAAAAGATGCTAGATTTCCTGGTTTATAAACTATCCATTGAGCTGTCCATGATTTCTTAGTTGTGCCTATCTGCAAGAAAAGCAGGGAGATATAACCCCTGCCACCATGTACTACCATACTGTTTATTTATTATTAGGACTATTATGCTTGCTGTACTACATAAACTTTTCCAGTATAAGGCAACTTAGCTAAGCCTGTTCTTTGAGAATTTCAGTCATATTACACTTAACAGAAATATGACTGAATGAACTAGTGTAACTTTGACGACTTTAAGATGGATGGCTTCAAATCCCAGAATTCCCCAGCCAGCATTGACAATCAAGTCCTCCCAACCTAGGAATGTGAACACTCCACATAATACACTCCATGTATATTCATATCCTCTGGAGCCTCAGCTCTATGAGGAAGAAAAAAGCTCCAGAGGATATGAATGTACATGGAGTACATTGTGCAAGATAAATTATGTTATCATAAAAGATGGAAATTGCAGCAAGATTTGATGAACAATTACAATGTCTCAATATGGAATGGAAATTTATTTGGCACCATTTCAATTAGACCAATTCTAATGACACTTGTCAAAAGTCAATTGATAATTAAGCAGAGAATAATAACTGGGCTAGCTGGTCCTGCAGTTAAAGCAAACAATCCTGGGCTAACTGGAGCAGTGGCTTCATCAGAACTAGGGGCTCTCCAGATGCTGCTGATTCCCAGCAACCTCAGCCAGGAAGTCAAATAATGAAAACTGTGCAGTTATCACTGGTATTCTTACAAACTGCAGCAGGATAGGAAAGACAATTCTCTTCCAAAACGTCTGATAGGCACAAGCAAAATGAAGTAGCTATATTTGCTATCTAAACAGGTTGAAAGCAGGAGCTGTCTTAGAATCAGTAGCAATTCGGATTGGTATCTGGTTTCTTACTAGTTAAGATTGGATCAACCTATGATTTTCCCCCTTGAATTATCCACAAAACACTTTAGCAGATTGGAAGAACAAACTTTGCAATCTTCACTGGAACAACATTACACACCTTTCCCAAAGCATAAAGGTGATAATATTCTCACCTCATAGCCAAGCCAAAGATATCAACCAAGGCACTAATTGTAGGTTGTGAAACACTGATGAAACTGTAAGATAAGCAGCTTTTTCCTTACTTACATTATCCAGTGTCTTGGTTCTTAAAACTATTATATCAAGACAATGGGATTTCACTTGAAAAGAAAACTTGGATTATTTTCAACTATCACATATATACATACAACACCTCTTTCTCTGATCAACTGATAGCATCAATTGCATATAACCACAAGTAGTTTTTCCATTTTTTCCCCTCCAAAACCATTATAAGGCTGTGCTCTCTAATAGGTAATCAGGAGAATCATTTAAGGTCCTTTATAATTTTTTTAAACTCAATTAGAATACAGTTTTATCCTTGAACTCATTAGAAAGTAAATTCTATTAAATTCAATGTGAATTGAAGAAAACATGGCTAAACCAAGAATTATTCTGTATTCTCCTTTAGCTAGTAAAGCAAAAAACAGAGCTTAAAATTATTTAAGGCCCCAAAATATCTCTGGTTAACTACCTATGTAACAGAAACCCTTAAGGCAGGGGTGTTAAAACTGCTGACCCACGGGCCGGATGCTACACATGGAAGCCACGCCCACCCCAGCTCTGGCAAGGGGAAAAAAGATGCGATACATCACAAGACGTCATGTGACACAGCAAGTTTGACACCTCTGCCTTAAGGACTTTATGATAAATTTCATCAGCTAAAATTACACAGATCTTTAATTTAGGACTGCACAAAACTTTGTCCAAAACTGTTTACTTCACTTATAATCTTCAACAGTTTGTTCATTTAAGTAGTGTGTGTGCAGATGTACCATTCATCTCCCATTACATTATACCAGACATGTCAAACACAAGGCCCGGGGACCGGATCCGGCCCACAAAGTGGTTTCATGTGGCCCGCGAAGCCATCCTGGAAACAGTGAGGGAACGGCCCCCACTGCCTTGGCCCTGGCCCAGAGACCCTCCTTCTGCCAGAGACCCTCAGATCTGTCCCACTCCTGCCCAGGCCCCCATAGGCACCCTTGATGCGAACGATGTAGAGCTGGCCACGCCCACCCAGTAGGCCATACGCACTCTAGCTATGCCCATGCAGTAGGCCACGCCCACCCTGGCCATACCCACCCGGCCCCCTGAGGGCAACTGCAATGCTGATGCGGCCCTCAATGAAATTGAGTTTGACACCCCTGCATTATACAGTATCAACCAGTGCTTTTTTTGTAAAAGAAAAAGGTGCCAGAACTCACACGTCATATAACCCTTGCCTACCCTACAAGGTTCCATCCCAAAAAGGTGCCGGAACTCCGTTCTGAGCGTTCTATGAGGAAAAAAAAAAGCCCTGGTATCAACATTCCCATTGTTAGGGGTATCCCATCTATGTATATGCAAGTTGCCTTGAGGTAATAGCTGTCCAGAGCCTTGGGCTTGTTAATAGCTGCATCAGAGAATAAGAGACAAAGAACTGAATGTGCTGGTCTGTACCTGTTATCCATAAATTCTTAAGTACACCAAATATTTCAGCATTCTGTAAACTTGCAATATCTTTTTCTAAAGGAAAGGTAATCTAATAACCACTGCACCGGAGTGCTTCAGAATCCTCAAGGAAAGTGAAGTATGTGACACACTATCAGTAACAAAACTCAGAAGCCCACAATGTTGGTTAAGTAGTGAAAACAGATTTACACTCAAGAAGAAAAACTGTTGGTGCTCTAGTGAACCAAAGGACTTCCAAAAATACAATTGGGAAACACAAATGTACATGTGTGTACTTTTTGTGGGGAATGGGAAAAGGAACAAAGAAAGAAAACGATATATAGAAGGTATTCAGCCCTAGTGCTATAACTATGTAACTTTTATAAACAGAAATAATTAAAGAAGCAGATGAGAGGTAAACAAATTAGAAGACATTAGGCAATCTTTGACTTACTGGGTCATCATTTTAGAGATATTTCCTTACCTAAACAGAGAAATAGAATGACCACAAACAGGCAAAAAAGCAGTGGGTGCCACAATGACTTCTGACTTCCTGCAGGCTTCCCCCATTGACTTGGCTTCATTGGCTTCATCTGGAAGACGTGCCCACGCCATTGTGGGCAGTGGCAAAACCGTCCCAATATGTTGTGCAATGTTACATGACATCGCGAGTTTGACATGTCTGCGATACATGAAACCCATCAAAAGAACTTCAAGGCAAGAATTCTTCCTCAAAGAACATTTTATTCAGGAAACAAAGTATCGGCACTACATAGTTGAACCCCAAAATTAGTTTCCCTTCCCCCAGATAGAAAGCAACAAATTGCAATTCCCACCCCCCATAAGCAGTCATAAATCACGTTCTCCAATTAGCCTGAAATGCAGGCTTTTTCCCAGCCAAAACGTTATCAGTTTGTCCTTGGTTCCCTCAAAGCAGTGTTTATTATGGCTAGCTAAGCTCAAGCATTCATCCCAACCCCCCCTTCTGCACCTGATTTCTAAACAGAAGAAAAAGCATGTTAAAAGCAGAGAGAAAATGGCTGCGATTTTCATCAGTTGTCAGAGCAGGAAACATCCAACGTTTATAGCATTGACACACGGCACTGCAGCAGCACTGAAGTGGCCACAACTTTGCAAAATTTCAATCTCATAGGAGTAATTACATTTTGGATGCATTCTTTATGTTAGTCCATTGAGGAATGTTGATTCAAAAAATGGTGCTCTATGACACAATTTTTCAACAACCAGGGACATTTTAGTAGTATATAGGTGGAAATGAGGGGCTTACGTAGATAGCAAAAAAAAACCTGTAAAATGAGGATGGAACATGTTGGCCTAAATATTGTAATTTTGGTAAAGAAAAACAGAACATCAGAAAAGGGGGTTAATATATGGCCTGGAGTCACCTAAATCAGGGCTTTTCAACCAGTGGTACGGGTACCACCTGTGGTACATGACCATCCTAGAAAAGTGGTAGCGGGGGAGGGGAATGAGCTGAACCGGTGGCAGCACCGCACAAGCCTGAGCAAGAGACGGCTAGAGCTGCAGGGCTGTCACAGCTCAGCGAAAGCGCCAGGATCAGTGCTTCTTCGGGGCTGTCACGGCTCAGTGGAAACGCCAGGATCAGCACCAGGCTCCAGCTGGAGCTCGGCACTGATCCTGGTGCTTCTGAGCCCAGAAGAAGCGCCAATCAGCTGGAATGTTGCAGCATCTCCAGGGTCTTATGATTTACACTCAGATGCTTGGCACCTGATTCATATTTATGAGTGTGACAGTGTCCCAGGGTCATGTGAAGTGACCAAAACCTGCTGCAACCACCCAGCAGAGGGAGGGGAATAAAAACCAAACAGCCCCCCACCCCAACTGCCAATCCTCAACAGAAATGCTCACAACAGTGAAAACCTCGGACAGGAGGAAGAGTGCCGCCGCGGCAGGCAGGCAGGTGTCTTGCTCGGCTGTGGCTTGGGGGGCACTTTTTTCAGTGCCATTGTAATTTCAGACAGTCACTAAGCAAACTGTTGTTAAGTTAAGGACTACCTATATTTCATCACTTTTTTCCTTTTTTTTTTTTGGTCATCAAGTTTTTGACACCTTGCTAGGTGACTGGTGGTACTCGGATGTTGCCATATCGTAAAAGTGGTACAATCGGTGAAAAGGTTGAAAAGCCCTGACCTAAGTAATGAAATAGTTACTTAGCATTCTGACCATATGTATTCCATACTGTAACATTTTGTTATCATTTTTTCCTTAACATTTTCCACCAAAATATCACAAACAAAAATGGAAGAAATTATCTTGTCGCATAGGTAACATATTAAAAACATCTTTAAGGTGGGAAGGGTCTGTGCACTAGATGTTGTTGAACCTACTTTAGTGTTTTAAATTCACCTATCCTGCTCCTGCACCCAACTGCCTTTCACTACTAGTTACACAGAAGTCCATTCCCATAATTCACTAAGCAATAATGTCATTATTGATTTATGCTTAATGTATTCTGTGAACTTACTCCAATGTTCCCCAACCTAGACACTCTCCAGATATATGGACTGCCTCCTAGAAATTTCAGCAAAGACTAGGCTGGCTGGGATGAGATTTATATACATAGAGAACCTTCAGGCTAGAAAGGCTGACATAGCAACTATTGCTTGTAAATCATGGTTTATGGCTTGGTTTGCTAGGAAAATCCAGCTACTTGTTAATTTGATTTAATCAAGCAAACCAGGGCCGCCAATTCTTTTCAAACTTCCACAAACCTTTAACAAAGAGAGGGATTTTAAAAGCTAAGCTACTTTTTAGTGTAGGCATCTAAAACTGATTAATTTGTTCATTAGTGCACCCAATATAAGGGAGGGCAGGAAAATTGTACTACCACTTGGATACTGTTGAACTACAACTCCAGATATTCATAATCACTGGCCTTGGGAGGCTGGTTGGATGAGAACTGGAACTCAACAAAACCTGGAAGTTAAAAAACAAAAACAAAATTTTCACACCTTAAAAGATAACAAATTTCTTACTGCATAACCCAAGGGTCAACAATGGACAGATGCTATGCATGACTGTAAACAAGGACAGGAATGCCAAATGTTTAAGGGGGGGGGGGTATATTCTACTACAAAAAATAGAAATGGTAAAGTGAGATCTAGCTATTTTACCTCAAAGATTTGATGCCCAAAATTTTGCCCATCTAATTTTAAAAAATGTTTAAAACAAACATTCTATATCACGGGTGCCTTGAAACTTGTGTTGTCCCTGTGATGCAAATTTGTAGCATAAATTTTCATGCATTATAGATTATGATTCATAAAAGCTTCAACAAAAATAATTGTGCTACTCATGCAAGAGCTCTACATTATTTGTTGTTTTTGCTGTGAGACTAACAAGCCCAGTCCTCTAGGGAGTGACAGTTTCCACATTCCTGTAACACAACTTTCCCCAACTGAGCATCCTATAAATGTGATGCACTACAACTACCATTATCCTTAGAGAGCTCTGGCTATTTCAAGAAGCATTTCAATGCATTTCAAGACAGAAAATTGGAAAAAGCATGCCTAATCACTTAGATTATTTTAAAATGTTATAAATCAAAAGACTGGTAGTGTTTTCCACATGAATTTTATTAAAAGGTGTTAGTTTTCATTCAATGAAGTGAGCTACAGTTATGAAAGTTTATTCCTTTCAATAAAATTTGTTAGTCTGAAAAAGTGCTACCACAAATTAACATAACTTTCCTATGTCTGAAAGATTATGTCATTTTAAAAATAATTTCCTTAAGTTTGACAATCCAGCTATATAAATCAGACTTTTAAAAATGTTGCAGGATCTGTATTCTTTTTTTAAAAAAAAATCATACTTTTCATACATATGTGGTAAACAGCGAAGATCTTTGATGCTTCAGTGTTTTGTTTTGCACCAAGTCTACTAGTTTGTATGACATCACAATATTCTAGAGCCTTGAGAAATAGCAACTACCTCTGTGGATTGTTTCTTCTGAGTAATTACATTACTGATTATCACAAGTCACCATGCAATACTGGCTACATTTTTATCAAGATCTCATTACACCCAAGAAGAGTGTACAAGTCAAGTTGATTCATGGAATGTGTACATTTCCTGTTACCCCATGCAACATCTTCCAACAAAACCATCACAAAGCCAGTTTAGATTATCTCAAAGATCAATTTGGATCTCAACTGGAGTTAATATATTGTTTTCTAAACTGTTTACTTGGGATAAACAAGAAAACATCAAAACACCTTTCCACTCTAGATGAGTTCAAATCACCAGGACGTGATGGATTATACCCCAAGATTCTGAAGAAACTGGCCAACGTGACTCAGAACCACTGAACTATATCTTTCAAAGATCCTGGAGCACTGGAGAACTACAGATGACCAGAAAAAGGCTGATGTAGTTCCCATATTCAAAAAAGGGGGGAAATGGATCCAGGGAACTACAGACCTATCAGCCTGACATGAATATCTGGGAATATTGATTCCGCCGGGGCCTGAAGACCTGGCTCTTCGAGCTCTCTGGCCCAGGCTGAGGATTAATTTATTTTAACTGGGGTTTTAGTTGCACAGGGTTAAATTTAATCTTTTTTAAACTGGTTTTAACTTTTGTATTTTTGGTTTTTAATTCCCTGTAAACCGCCCTGAGTCCTCAGGGAAAGGGCGGTATATAAATGTAATAAAATAAAGGGCGGGATATAAATGTAATAAAAATAAATAAAATAAATAAAATAAATAAATAAGATTCTGGAAAAGATAATCAAGCAACGAATCTGCAAACACCTAAAGGCAAACAAAGTCATAACTAAAAGCCAACATGGGTTTGTCAAAAATAGACCATGCCAGACAAATCTTTTGACATAGAGACAAATTTAGCAAACAAGCAAAATGCTGTGGATATAATTTATTTGAACTTCAGTAAGATACTTGATAGACCACAACCTACTACTTGATAAAATAGAAAAATGTGGGTTAGATTAGCATCACCACCAGATGGATTTATAATTGGCTAACCAACTGCAATCAACATGTAGTCCTTAATGGAACTGCATCTACATGGAGGGAAGTATTCAGTAGGGTACCCAAAGGCTCTGTCTTAGGCCCAGCATTCTTCAATATCTTCATCAATGATTTAGACCAATGGCCCCCAACCTTTTGAGCACCAGGGACTGGTTCTGTGGAGATAGGTTTTTCTGTGGACTTGAGGGGGTGTGGTTTTGTGTGTTGCTTGCATCCCAGGGATGGGACTTTGTTTGCATGAACCAGTTTCTGGCATGCCACAGACCGGTGCCAGTCCATGGACTGGGGGTTGGGAACCCCCAATTTAGACAAGGTGTTAGAAGGGGAACTCATCAAATTTGCAGGCAAAACTAAGTTGGCAAAAATAGCCAACACTCCAGAAGATAGGAGCAAGATACAGAAGGATCTTGACAGATTGAAACACTGGGTCCTATCTGACAAAATGAAATTCAATGGTGAGAAAAGTACACTTCTTTAAGTAAGAAAAACCAATGCACAGATACAAAATAGGTGACTCAATAGTAGTAACTGTGAGAGGGATTTTGGAGTCCTAGTGACAATCACTTAACTATGAGCCAGCAATGTGCTGCAGCTGCCAAAAAAAAAAGCCAACACAGTCCTAGAGAGATAGAATCAAGATCACCTGAAGTGTTAGTAATACTTTATAATGCCTTGGTAAGAATAAAGCATCCAGTTTTTGTCACCACAATATGAAAAAAATGTTCAGCTCTAGAAAGAGTGCAGAGAAGAGCAACAAAGATGATTATGGGACTGGAGGCTAAAACATATGAAGAACGATTTCAGGAATTGGGTTATGTCTAGTTTAATGAAAAGAAGGACTAGAGGTGACATGATAGCCACATGCCAACATCTAAAGGGCTGGCACAAAGAAGAGGAGGTCACCTTATTCTCCAAACCACCTGAAGGCAGGACGAAGCAATGGATAAAAACTAATCGAGAAAAGCAATCTAGAACTAAGGAGAAATTTCCTGAGAGTTAGAACAATTAATCAGCGGAATGACTTGTCTCCAGAAGTTGTGGGTGCTCCAACACTGGAGGTTTTTAAGAAGAGATTGGAAAACCATTTGTCTGAAATGGTATAGGGTTTCCTGCTTGAGCAGGGGTTGGACTGGAAGACCTCCAAGGTCCCTTCCATCTCTGTTATTCTATTATTTTTCTAAATGATAACACAGTTCAGGAGAATGTTGAAATTTAAGCAATTTCCTCTTGTTCCTTACTTACGTCAGACAGAAAATAGGGAAGAAAAGGTTTGTGTTACTTCACAAGTCTGAGAGCAATCCACATATCAAATTATACGGTGTGCTATTTAATACATATCAGTTTGAAATGTATAGTATTCAACTGCAAGGAAAACAGCTCTGCACTGCAAAGTAGAGATGATATCCCAGAAAAAAACAATACAAATCACTTCATATTGTTCTAAGAAACTATGAGTAGGAGGAGAGCATTTTTCTCCCAACATACTATCTTCCATGTATTTTGGATATGTATGTCGACCATTCACAATTGGTCAAAGTGCCTAGAGCTAACAGGAGATATGATCTATCATAAAGTTGCAATGGATTTGGGGCAATTTGGAGAATGAAGTTTTAAGTATTAATCTATATATTTTAATTAAGGTAGAGCAAGCATGTAGCAATAGTATTTGATTGATAACCTCAGGTTCCACCAGCTACTTTGAGACCCTATAGAGCTCCCTCCAGAAAGAACAAGCCATTTGATCTGGGTTTCAGGGTTTTGTGGGGAGTTGGGTTTTTTGTTTTTTGAAGAATGAGAATTTTAAGTGGCAAAATGAAGAAGCATTGCAAAAATGTTAGTCCTTCATTTCATTCACAAGGAAACTCTTTGGGTCATTTAGTTTAGCTGGGGGATAATTCATGGAGCAAAGGTAAAGGTTCCCCCACACATGCATGCTAGTCGTTTCCAACTCTAGGGGCCGGTGCTCATCTCCGTTTCAAAGCCGAAGAGCCAGCGCTTGTCCGAGGACGTCTCCGTGGTCATGTGGCCAACATGACTAGACGCCAAAGGCGCACAGAATGCTGTTACCTTCCCACTGTAGTGGTCCCTATTATTCTACTTGCATTTTTACGTGCTTTCGAACTGCTAGGTTGGCAGAAGCTGGGACAAGTAACAGGCGCTCACTCTGTTACGTGGCACTCAGGATTCGACCCGCCAAACTGCTGACCTTCTGATCGACAAGCTCAGCGTCCTAACCCACTGAGCCACCGCGTCCCTATCATGGAGCAAAATTTGCCCCTTAAAATCCAAAGTCCCCAAAACCTTTGGCTTATGAAAACAAAGGAAAGTGAGGTTATATAAATTAGAAAAATATTTATTTTGTTAGATTTGTATCTCATATTTCATCCAAAAACTCAAGGTGGCTTACACAAGGCTCTCCATTTTATCTCCATAATCCTGTGAGGTACGGTAGGTTGGGCTGCAAGTCTATGACTAGCTCAGAGTCACCCAATAAGTTTCCATTAGTGAAGGACGGACTCTGAAACCTCAGTTTCCCAGGTCCTTAACCACACCAATTTGTTTCATCTATGCACAATGGGGATGGGGGTTAATTACTGGTTTACACTGGAAGTAAGATATATATTGTGTCGAAAGCATCATGGAAAACATTAATTTTGAAAACTAGCAGTAGTATGATACAACTGTTCACAGGGACAATTCCAAGCACAGAGGCAGTCATGCTGGAAAAGGCAAATCTCCTGAAAAGAAGGGAAACCTTTGAACTGTAGAAGAAAAGAAATGAACAAGATAAGATGAGCTTAAGAGTCATGAAGATTTTGAAATCAAGAAGCAGCTTAGGCTGGATGCAGGAGCAGATAAGAAAGCAGTTGAAGGATTTAACTATTATTTCCCTATTATTTTTACTATTAACTATAAAATATGACACAATTTTATCTGCAATCCAACTAATTGCCAATCCAGAAAATATTTTCAAAAGTTATTTTTTCACTGTACTGGGAAGCATCATGCAAATGAACAGTGCAAAAAAAAAGTCTCAACTTGATTGCCAGCACAGTAAACAGAAGCTAGCCTTGCACGGGATCTTAGGGACCTTCCTTCTCGGTTACCAGAGATGACATCAGCTGGAAGGCAGTGCATACCAACCCTTCCCAGCCTGGTGTTGTCCAGCTGCCACACAGGCTTTCCCAGCCAGCTTGGCTGTTATAAACCCAGCCCATATGGAGAATAGCACAATGTAGGGCTGGAAGTATAAATAAATATACTTGCAGCCCTGTTCATCATGTTATGTTTTTCAACATTTTAGCTTTCATAAAAAAAAATAAAGCTTTATTACCACAAGTAGCCTGAGTCACACAGCTCATGCCTTGCTTGCTGGGCTTTCACCGCCTTTGCTATTGATCCACTCTCACAGTCAAGAAGTGTATTTTGTTTTCCGAGGAGAGGAGAAACATTTCCAAGAGAATAAACTTTCTCAGCCCGATTGCCTTCCTGGTGAGCTAAACTACAACTATTCAACCGTCCGTAACTTGTATGGCTGCGGCAGCTGGACTACAACTCAACACACCTGGAGAGCAACAGATTGGAGAAAATTAGCTGGGGCTGAGGAAAAAGCCAAGCCAAACCTCAAGGAAGACGCATCACCTCCTTCAAAATGTATGTACTCCGAAGTATATTTTCCCGAATTCAACAGGACTTACACTACTAGCTCACGGCTTCTATCATATTTCAGCTTCCTACATCTTCCTCCACACTCCATTCCTTACATACCCAACCACCACCCCAAAAAAGCAGCGTCCTTCTAAAGCAGGGGTAGGCAACCTCGGCTCTTTTATGACTCGTGGACTTCAACTCCCAGAATTCCTGAGCCAGCTATGCTGGCTCAGGAATTCTGGGAGTTGAAGTCCACGAGTCATAAAAGAGCCGAGGTTGCCGACCCCTGTTCTAAAGGCAGTAACGAAGGAGATTTTCTTTTCACTTCTCTACCATTTCTTGACCGGCTTTCTAACTCTCCTTCCTTACATTTCACCACCGAGAACGCTCCACTCCCGACCTTGGCGACACAGCGGCGCCTCCTCCTCCTCCTCCTCCTCCTCCTCTCGCGAAGGCCAGGCTCCAACTGCCTCGGCTAGATGGAGTAAGTGGGAGGGGCCAGAAGAAAGAACCACCCGGCCGCCCAGCCTCTTTGGCTGCTGTCTCGCTGCTTTGGCAACGAGGAGGCGGGGCCAACGGTGGCGTGGAGCTAAAGAGCGAAGCTGCGCTCGAGATTGTCGCTTTTTATCTATGGTTGAGGTTTCGCAAGGAAGGGGAGCGAAGCTGAGCGGCTCAGGCCATAGAGAGGGACGCGAGATAAAAGCTAGAGAGGCTTCCCGGGCGGTGGAAATGATTGTTGACTCGGCGTGGAGGAAAAAGTTGACAAACGATAATTCAGTTCAATGTTGAATTCCAATATTGCTTTGAGGGATAAACCAAGAAAGTCCCATTGTTTGCTAAATTATTGAATATTGAAAAATGATGGACGTGGCTGTGCACATTCCTGTGTATTTCAAATTCCAGAAATAGCTGTATATTGCAATGCAGGTTGTAGATACAGTGACCATATTTTCTTGGGAAAAGTAAAAGGACAAATCTGAAATAAGTTGATAAAATTTTTTAAAAAGCCTTTCATCTGCCCCACCACCCTCCTTTCAACAGCCTTCTAATCTGGAGTCTGAGAAACCCATCTCCACTTATAAAACGCAATATTTTCTTAAAGGCAATAGATCACTGACAGGCAGGAATCTGGCACTGGAGCCAGTCAACATTTAAAAGGCTTGGGAATTTAGCACCTCTTCCTGGCCAGGAAGATCTTGCCTGATGAGGGAGATAACACAAAATATTTCCTAAATTCGTCTGACCATAAAAGTATATCACACCTGTGTTTCCTGTTTTTCTGTGGCTATAAAATTCATATATCTCACTTATGATCTTATGTCTTAAAAGAGCTCAAAATGATATACAGTAGTGGCCAAAATTGTGGAAACCTTTTGGGATAAGTGTACATTTGAGGTTTGATGGCTAATAACACCACTTTTCTGGAGTAGTACAATAAAATTATATATCAATGGAAAGATAATTTAATCTATTATTTTATTTATTTATTTATTTATTTATTTATTTATTTATTTATTTATTTATTTATTTATTTATTTATTAGACTTATATACTGCCCTTCTCCCGTAGAACTCAGGGCGGTTCACAAGGTTTTTTTTAAAAAAACAATACAAAAATTACAAAAATTAAAAACAATTAAAATGATTACATTAACAAGAATGTAATGCAACAAAGTTTGTTCAATTATCTGCATTCTATGAAAAGTTATAGCCAAATAACCAGAAAAAGGAAGCACAACTTGCTTAGGTTGATAACAGGTAGCTTTCCTTCATCTGATTGTAGTCAATGAGCAGGAGTGTTTAGAGAGCCAATCAGGTGTCATCTTGTTTTGGCAATGAGCCAATCAGATCATAGTAGGATTCAGTTATTGATGTCATGTATTGAAGTTGAGAGGAGGACATTTATCTGTGTTATGTGATCGCTCTTAAGTTGGTTGGGTTTTTTGTGTTCTTTCATTTAGTGAGCTTGTGAAACGTAATAAAATTAAAGTAATGGTGCAAAGAGTTGACTTAGTCACCCAGAAAGCGATGTAAAATAGTATTATTAAGTGAACAATGCTACAGTTATAAAGAAATTAGAAGAAAAAATGGTGGAAACTTAACCAAAGGTGGCATTTCTAAGTTTTTGAAGAGTTATAAGGAGACTCAGTCACTACAAAACCACACTGGTAAAGGCAGGAAAAGGTGCACAACAGCAAGTGATGATAGAAGAATTAAGAGACTGTGTCTTTGTGACAAGAAAATCATCTGGGTGTATACAAGATGAAATGGTGCAATGCAACATGAAGTTGAGTGCAAGGACTGTTCAGCGCAGACTGCAGGAATTTGGCCAAAAATCTAGAATTCCACAAAAAAAGCCACTTTTATCTCTCAAACAAAGGTTGAAAAGATTAAACTGGGCTAAAACACATGTTACCTAGACAGAGGAACAATGGGCCAGTGTTATTTGGAGTGATGAGACCAAGATCTCCCTGTTTGGTAGTGATGGCATAAAATATGTAAGGAGAAGAATCGGAGAAGATTTGCATCCTTATTGCATTACATGTACCATGAAACACCCAGTCAACTTTACGATTTATATGACATCAAAAGGTATGGGCAGAATTTGTGTGATTTTAATGGGAATATAAAAGGCCAAAAATACATTAATGAAATACTTGAGCCCAAACTGAAGCCTTCTGCACATGATCTTTTCCAAGACAATGAAGTATTTATTTTCAACAGGAATCAGCTCCATGTCATGTTGCTGCTGTGTGCAAAAAGTGGTTTCAAGATAATCATACTCCACTGCTGGAATGGCCTGGGAATAGCCCAGACCTTAACCCAATTGAAAATCTATGGAGCCAACTAAAGAAACTTGTTAGTCAGAAGCGACCCAGCAATAAAACCCAGTTAATAGAAGCAATCATTCAATCTTGGTTTCACATTATAACAGCTGCAGAACCAAAGGACTTGGTTCACTCCATGGGAAGACGTTGTAAGGCCGTAATTCATGCTAAAGTTTACCCAACTAAGTATTAACTGACATGGTGATAATTTTTGTATATCTCGTTTTTTCTATGGTGATAATTTTTGTATATCTCATTTTTCTACGTGTTTCACTTTTCTTCTTTATAACTGCTATTCTAATAGCAAATCCTTCATAAAAGTTATTGCATTACATTCTTGATTAAATTATCTTTCCATTGATATATAATTTTATGGTACTACTCCCAAAAAAGTTGTTTTATTAGCCATCAAACATCAAATGTACACTTTTCCCAAAAAGTTTTCATAATTTTGGCCGCTACTGTATAAAACCTTACTGATGTGCCAGTCTGTGGTCAGCTGCTCCCCAAAGCAAACCTTGTACTGATTTTGGAATAATAATAAAGAAACCTCACTATCCTTGCTGTTTTGAAATTTTTGGTTCCCATTTTCTATTTTATTTTGATTTATTTCTATTAGATTTGAAAGCTAACACAAGGACAAATCTAGAACTTGAAAGAAATTAGAAAAACCTGTTCTGGAAAAGAGGGAAAATAACAATAATTCCACAAAATGAAAGGCTAGGAAATATAATAAAGGAAAATGAGGAAAGCAGATTTTAAAACAAAACAGTTGTAAAGTAGATTAGTTCATTTGATAGAGGGGTCAACTATGTAATCTCCTTGGTTATTGCCCCCTTCAAACTTGATATTTTGTGATTGGGTGCTTTGGTTTCTTTCCACCACAGAAAAGGAAAATTAAAACCATGGACTAAAAGGCACTTTCTGATTCAGTTACAGTTCGGACTACATCTCCCATCTTTTGCAGACACCATAAGAGGCTTAAGACAAGAAATATCTAAGTAGCAATCCCTAGAAGTGTCAAGAAAGTATACAAATTTATTTAAAGCTGAACAGGTTTGCGCAAGCAGAGTGGGAGCACTGTCAAAACTTACTTACCGGGGCAACTTTTGAGATATTGCTAAACCTGTCAGTCTAGCCACCTATCAAAACGATTTGACAATTTTGTACTGGCTGGTAATTTGCAACATGTTGTGTAATAGTTTTTTGAGTGTCTGTATAAATGCGTTAGTGAAACTAATTTTTATCTTACTGAAAGAAAAATCATCAGGGTCCAGTCCAAGCCAGGAATAAACAAAATGGAGACTGCTTTAGAAAGAAGGTTGTAGTTTATTGAAGAGCAGAGCCAAACAGAAATGTGGCTATGGGAAAGCTGACCACATGTAGCAGGGAGTGGTGGATTTGTATACCTTCTTGGGCTTTTGTGTTTGGAGTTGTTCCTGTGGCATGAACTTTGACCTGAGGTTCAGTGTGTTTTTTTACTATTCTGATGGTGGTGAGTTAATCCTATTATGTCCTAAAGGTCATGTTTCCTGTCCTCTTTGTTTTTCTGATCCTCTCAGGTCCAGCCTTCCTGCCCCCAACTTTCTGAATAGGATTATCAAATCTGCATTTGTACAGACCTGGCCTCTGCCTAGTTTCTGCTTGGGGCTATTAAGAAAAACTGCCTGCTTTTCTGCCTTTAATATCCTTTGGGCAGTGGTAGGATTCAAATATGTGAACAACCAGTTTTCTTGGTGAATGCCGCTTCCGGAAGTTCATTCTGGGCCTGAGTAACAAAAAATTAGGTACCGGTTCTGCCAAAGTGGTGTGAACCAGCTGAATCCCACCACTGCCTTTGGGGAAATATAATATTCTGCCTTTTTAATATTTCCTTCTCGGGATGGGGCTGACTTCCCACAATCTTTTATCCATACCTTTTAAAATGAAAACATTGCTTGGGTAATAGAAAAACAAAAGTTGACCGACCTACTAATAATTCTGATAAAAGGAGCCTACATTAAGAAAGCATGATGGACATTATTTTTATTTATTTTATTAAATTTATATACCGCCCTATTCCCGGAGGACTCAGGGCGGTGTACAGGGAGGATTAAAACAAACATACAAAAATTAAAATCAGATTAAGACAATTAATTAAATGAAGTCCCTGAAATTTAAAACTAAAACCCAATAAAAATTAAAACCCCTCAGCCTGGGCCAGACAGCTCAAAGAGCCAAGTTTTCAGGTCCCTGCGGAATGAGCGAAGGTCAGGGGCAGTCCTAAGTTCCATGGGGAGTTGGTTCCATAGGGCCGGCGCGCCCACAGAGAACGCTCTTCCCCTGGGAATAACCCGCCGGCATTCCTTAACCGGCGGTATCCTGAGAAGGCCCTCCCTGTGGGAGCGCATGGGACGAAGGGAGCTTGATGCCGGCAGCAGGTGTTACCTCAGATAACCTGGACCCAAGCCATTTAGGGCTTTATAGGTCATCACCAGCACCTTGAATCTCACCCGAAGGGCAACCGGAAGCCAATGCAGCTCACGGAGTAGAGGTGTTACATGGGAGTATCGGGAAGCCCCCATCACAACTCGCGCGGCCGCATTCTGCACCAGTTGAAGCCGCCGAGTGGTCCTCAAGGGCAGTTGTATATTTGGGGGGGGGGGTTGCCCAAATCCAATGAAATCATTTTTGGAGAGTGGGAGTTACATCAATTCCTCAGTTCAGAGTACTGAATATGAATCCACGGTTCAGAAACTTAATAAATGGAATCAATTACCCTAACTGTGCTGCTTGGTCATATAGTAACAAATTGGGCATGACAGTCTTCCTGTTTCTGAGACCTATATATAGACTCCTTTTATTTACTCTTAGTTTTTGTGCATGGAAACAAAAGCTTTCTCTTTTACTTTGCCATTGTCTTTCAGCCTATTCTGCAATTAGCAGTGGGAGGCATTGAAATAAAAAGTTAAGCTGTGCAAAAATTTTGATTTCAATCACTGCAATTTGCTCTAAATATTGAATTCTTTTTCCACATTGGTACATACCGTATATACTTGAGTATAAGCCGACTCGAGTATAAGCCGAGACCCCCAATTTCACCCCCCAAAACTGGAAAAAGTTATTGACTCGAGTATAAGCCGATCCGCCGTTCTGCAAGCCTCTGCCGCCAGCAGAGGCTCGATCCGCCATTTTGCAAGCCTGAATACACAGGAATACCCTGTGTGGCCGCGGCTCTCGGGGAAGCCCTGGCTGTCCGCTTCCTCGCTCCACGCTGCCATTCGGGGCCCGCGCGTTCCCCGGGCAAATCGCGGCGCCCAGCAGGCGAGGAAACACGCCCGCTCCAGTCGCCCCCCCTTCCCTCAGGAGACGCGAAGCAAGTGACCACCCGGAGCTTACCGAGGACTTGCGCGCGGCCGAGGCTTCGGTGCTTCCAGGATCGCGCGCACCTCTCCCAAGCCGCCGCCGTCCGGAGACCTGCCGAAGTTTGGGGAGGTTTGGGGAGGTGCGCGTGCACCTCCCCAAACCTCCCCAAACGTCGGCAGGTCTCCGGACCTCCGCGCCCTGCCTGCCTGCTTCTTTCCGCTGCGGAAAGAAGCAGGCAGGCAGGGCGCGGAGGAACGGAGACCTGCCGACGTTTGGGGAGGTTTGGGCGCCTCTCCAAACCTCCCCAAACGTCGGCAGGTCTCCGTTCCTCCTGCGGACGTTTGGGGAGGTTTGGGCGCCTCCCCAAACCTCCCCAAACGTCGGCAGGTCTCCGTTCCTCCGCGCAGACCTGCCGATGTTTGGGGAGGTTTGGGCGCCTCCCCAAACCTCCCCAAACGTCGGCAGGTCTCCGTTCCTCCTGCCGACGTTTGGGGAGGTTTGGGCGCCTCCCCAAACGTCGGCAGGTCTCCGTTCCTCCGCGCAGACCTGCCGACGTTTGGGGAGGTTTGGGCGCCTCCCCAAACGTCGGCAGGTCTCCGTTCCTCCTGCCGACGTTTGGGGAGGTTTGGGCGCCTCCCCAAACCTCCCCAAACGTCGGCAGGTCTCCGTTCCTCCGCGCAGACCTGCCGACGTTTGGGGAGGTTTGGGCGCCTCCCCAAACCTCCCCAAACATCGGCAGGTCTCCGTTCCTCCTGCCGACGTTTGGGGAGGTTTGGGCGCCTCCCCAAACCTCCCCAAACGTCGGCAGGTCTCCGTTCCTCCACGCAGACCTGCCGACGTTTGGGGAGGTTTGGGCGCCTCCCCAAACCTCCCCAAACGTCGGCAGGTCTCCGTTCCTCCGCGCAGACCTGCCGACGTTTGGGGAGGTTTGGGCGCCTCCCCAAACCTCCCCAAACGTCGGCAGGTCTCCGTTCCTCCTGCCGACGTTTGGGGAGGTTTGGGCGCCTCCCCAAACCTCCCCAAACGTCGGCAGGTCTCCGTTCCTCCTGCCGACGTTTGGGGAGGTTTGGGCGCCCAAACCTCCCCAAACGTTGGCAGGTCTGCGCGGAGGAACGGAGACCTGCCGACGTTTGGGGAGGCGCCCAAACCTCCCCAAACGTCGGCAGGAGGAACGGAGACCTGCCGACGTTTGGGGAGGCGCCCAAACCTCCCCAAACGTCGGCAGGAGGAACGGAGACCTGCCGACGTTTGGGGAGGTTTGGGGAGGCGCCCAAACCTCCCCAAACGTCGGCAGGTCTGCGCAGAGGAACGGAGACCTGCCGACGTTTGGGGAGGTTTGGGGAGGCGCCCAAACCTCCCCAAACGTCCACAGGAGGAACGGAGACCTGCCGACGTTTGGGGAGGTTTGGGGAGGCGCCCAAACCTCCCCAAACGTCGGCAGGTCTGCGCGGAGGAACGGAGACCTGCCGACGTTTGGGGAGGTTTGGGGAGGCGCCCAAACCTCCCCAAACGTCGGCAGGAGGAACGGAGACCTGCCAACGTTTGGGGAGGTTTGGGGAGGCGCCCAAACCTCCCCAAACGTCGGCAGGTCTCCGTTCCTCCGCGCCCTGCCTGCCTGCTTCTTTCCGCTGCGGAAAGAAGCAGGCAGGCAAGACGCGGAGGTCCGGAGACCTGCCGACGTTTGGGGAGGTTTGGGGAGGTGCGCGCGCACCTCCCCAAACCTCCCCAAACTTCGGCAGGTCTCCGGATGGCGGTGGCTTGGGAGAGGTGCGCGCGATCCCGGAAGCACCAAAGCCTCGGCCGCGCACAAGTCCTCGGTAAGTTTTTTTGTTGACTGGAGTATAAGCCGAAGTGGAATTTTTCAGCCCAAAAAGTGGGCTGAAAAATTCGGCTTATACTCAAGTATATACGGTAATTATTTGTAAAAGTTTCATTAATATTTTAGTTATAGTGATGCCTATTTTAAAGATTTATGTATTATTGGAAAACCCTAAAACTCTGTAAGTTTCCTTTTGGGGTTTTGGGGGTATATGAAAGAAAATAAAATGCAATTTATGAAAATTAATTGATAGTTCAAACACCTCTGCAAATTCCTCTAACTCCTTCTTAATATGGAAGGAGAAATATTTGAGAGAGTCAAGATCATGTAATCTGGAAATAGATTTAAAAGATACATCTTTCTTATTTTTATCCCATTAATCTGATTATTAGATCTAAATGCAATTGCCAGGACTTTTTAGGTTGAATAGTGAAAATAGTGAAAAAAAGACAACCTTCCTTAGTACCTCTTAAAATTGTAATGGGAATCTGAATCATAACTATTAAATTTTATGGGGCTTTGGTTGGTCTGTTGATATATTCAATCATTTTACCCAGCACCAAATTTAAGTTAATATTTGTTTTAAAAATGTAGTTTGAGTAAGTCAAAAGTTGTAAATATTCTAAAAAACATATGGCTAACATTAATAGGGACGCAGTGGCTCAGTGGGTTAGGACGCTGAGCTTGTCGATCAGAAGGTCGGTAGTTTGGCAGGTCGAATCCCGAGTGCCGCGTAACAGAGTGAGCGCCTATTACTCATCCCAGCTTCTGCCAACCTAGCAGTTCGAAAGCACGTAAAAATGCAAGTAGAAAAATAGGGACCACTACAGTGGGAAGGTAACAGCGTTCCATGCGCCTTTGGCGTCTAGTCATGCCGGCCACATGACCACGGAGACGTCCTTGGACAAACGCTGGCTCTTCGGCTTTGAAACGGAGATGAGCACCGGCCCCTAGAGTCAGAAATGACTAGCATGCATGTACGGGGGAACCTTTACCTTAACATTTGTTAATTTGATTCATTTGTATATATTTTAATTTAAATATTGACAATTTTTAAAGGAGCAGAGGTCCTCAATCCCCTGGCTGCAGACCAGCAGGAACTGGGCCACGCAAGCGAGTGAAACTTCATCCGCACATGTGCAGAATCTAGGCAGTGTGCAAAACCACAACCACCGGTTCACGGAAAAACCGCCTTCCACAGAACCAGTCCCTGGTGCCCAACATTAGAGAACACCCACAAAACCATCAACATCTTCAAAGGAATCTGATTCACCAGGGAAGAAGAAAACAACTCACTACTCTTCCTGGCTATCCTGATCAGCAGAAACTATGAAGGCAAACTAGAAACACAAGTGTACCAAAAAACACCTCTACCCACACCGTTCAAGTGCTCAACTACCAAATAACCCAACCTCCCACAAGAGAAGCTGTGCAAGAACTCTATTTAGGCGAAAACAAATACACTGCAGCAACCCTGAACATCAGAAAAAGGAAACAGATCATCTCACGACATCAAAAAGTAGTTTGATATTATAGAAAGTGTATTCCTATTAGTATTTTTTCCTCTGCATTCATACCGTCTTCCCCTTCTTTCTCTCCTCATGGTAAATGACTCTTCATCCTTATCCCTCTCTCCATCCCATCCTGCACACTATGCCATACCCCCGCATCCAACCTTGATCCCATTTAAAACGATGGCAAAAAAAATCGCGGAGGATCCATAAGGGATCTTCTTCACGGTCTACGTGGAGGTGCCCAACTAAGAATCTTTCACTAGTCAATGAACTCCCACATTTAATTACCACAGTTCTTTAACGTAGTTTTACCCATAGGTATTCCACAACTTATGACTGCAATGGAGCCTGCCCATCATGGTCATAAGTCCTGATGGTCATAAATCAGGTCACCCACACGACAGATCCAATTTTATGATCTTTTTTGTGGTGATATTTAAACAATGGGCTTGCAACAAGCCAGTTTTGCTGAAAACTTGAAGTAAATGCATTTTTTTGGCAAAAGCATTGTGCAATCATGTGACCATGTGATAATGAAAATGGCTGTAAATGTGGCCTGGTTGGTCACTGCCCAAAGTGCTGTCATGTGACTTGGCAGGGCGATTGCCAGAACTTTAAATCCTGAGCTAAGTACCTTCCCAAATAGGTCCATAGTGTCTTTGAATGGTTGCTAAGTGAACAACTGTAAATTGAGCGTTATCTGTTTGCAAGTAGTCCTCAATTTACAATTTGTTTAATGACCATTCAAAGTTACAACAGCACTAAAGAAAGTGACTTGTGACCAGTTTTCACACTTACATCTGTTGCAGCAACCCCACAGACACATGATCAAACTTGGTCAATTG
Organism: Vipera berus; assembly: GCF_964194415.1. Lineage (NCBI taxonomy): Eukaryota > Metazoa > Chordata > Lepidosauria > Squamata > Viperidae > Vipera > Vipera berus. The sequence continues at coordinate 342,056,270 of NC_138202.1, forward strand.
GCAGGTATTCACAATGGTTGCACTGTCCCAAGGTCCTGGGATTGTCATTTGCAACCTTCCTAGGGAGCTTATGGCAAGCAGAGTCAATGGGGGAAGCCAGATTCGCTTAACAACCACATGATTCACTTAACAATTGTAGTGATTCTCTTAACAACCATGGCAAAAAAGTCATAAAATGAGGCGCAACTCACTTAACTTCCTTATCAACAATTTTTCTCAATAATGGTCATTAAGTCAAGGACTACCTGTATTATTTTTGACTTTAATTTTTTACTCTTTTTCTTCTACCTCTACAACTAAAAATTCAAAAAGAGTTATAGTCAGTAAAATCTCTTTCACTCTGTGCTCAATGCAATGTGCTTATCTAATCTTCACCTTAAGGTTGAGCCAGCTTTCCAGAATTCCAAGGACAAATCAGATCGCTTCATTAAGTCCTTGCTAGAGTTCTGTAGAAATAACTTTTTGTCCTTGGGGCATTAAAAATAATTAATTTGGAAGGGAATCCCCACTTGTATTGAATTTCATCCTGCATGTTTATCTGTCACTGGTCTGAATTCTTTTCTTCGTGCAATGTAGCTACGCTGCCATCTAGGAAGAATATTCTTTCACTGTTCCATTTTCTCTCCACCAGCCCAAATGATTTTCTTATAATTTAATGTTTTATATTTGACTTTACAAATAAAACCAAAATGTCTCTAGGTTTCTGTGTTTCTAGGAGAGTAACCCTGGTGAGCACATTCAGCATAATTATTTGTTAAGTTCAGGTCGATGCTCAGGTCTTTCATTTTAGAGACAATACATGTAGTCAGATTAGCTGCTCATTTACTATGATGCTCTTTTAATCCTTAAATTATTTCTCTTATTGCAATCCTGTAAATCTGCCAATTCAACCTTTATTTTAGAGGTAGTCTTTTGAGCCTTGTCTGTCTCTGAGATATTATTTATATCCATGTTATAGACTTTGATGGCAACCTGAGTAATATCTACTACATATCATGGCAATTCTTTAAATTAACAGATAATAGATAACAGATAACCGGGGAACCACCAGAGGACTGGAAAAGAGCTGACATGGTACCCATCTTCATAAAAGGGGGGGAAATGGATCCAGGAAACTACAGACCAATCACCCTAGCATCAATATATGTTGAGAGTGGAGAGAAGAGCAACAAATATGATTAAGGAGCTGGAGGCTAAAACGTATCAAGAAATTCAGCTTCTTCACTGATGGGAAGAGTTATTTCCTCAACCGTCTTCGGGTCTTCCAAATAAGTTTTGGTCCCCTTCCTTTTGCGGTCTTCTTCCTTAACATTCTGCTTAAATTTTCTTTCTTTTGATAAAATAAACTGATTATATATTAATAAAAATAGCTAGATGGAGGGAAGAACAGAGAACTGAACATGGCATTCTCACCAGTGGCTAGCAGCTAGTCATACTCCCCTACGTGTTCTTAATATTTTTATATGAAAAATCATTCCATTGTATAAATCAAGAATAAGGTGGATTGGGGCCAATACCAACTGAAGACTCAAATATCTAAATATCTAAAAGGCAATGTGCTCATCACAACTGGTAGAGTTCTGGTTCATCAAATAACCTGTTATACAAAGCATCTACAAGAGCCCCGAGAAATAATTTGATGTATATTTCTACCTTTTTAATGGCTTATAGAATGACAAACTTGCTACTTGATTTGTTGAGCAAGATAAATACAGTGCTGTTTCATGTCCATTTCACATAGCAAATATCAGGATGTCAATACATTGTAGCAATACAGAGAAGAATATGGAAGCTCCTTTGGATAAACAATTCAATTCAATATCCCGTTATTATTGACAAACTGTACATTTATCTACAAAAATTGCAAGTGACCTCTGACTTTAGTTAATCCAATGCACATTTCCTCCATTAACCAACACTATACGAGTGTCCCAACCGAAGGATCTGAGTCCTCCAAAAGTTTTTGACTTAAGATCATCTCCGATTGTAGATCATGTTCTTTCGGGATTTTGGGAGCTGAAATCCGATAAATCGGGGAGGCAGATTCTGTTTGGAGAAGGCTGATACTGGTTTTTATTTTCCATTCCTCTAAAAACTGAAGTGTTCTTTCCATTTTCAGACCTTCTGCAATGTTCAGGAAAGCCAATTGTGGATCAGGAAGCCATGCCCATGCCATCATTTAGTCCGTTGCCTGATGTGACTGGACTTCCTTTTTTCATTTCCCAGTTCCTCAGGTCTAATTCCGCCTGAACTCCAAAAGGCTGTAAAAGAGGACACTGTGAGAATCCCAATATAAGTACATACCATGTTTTCCCAAAAGTAAGACCTACCCTGAAAATAAGCCCTAGCTTGATTTTCAGGGGTGGACCTAATATAAACCCAACCCCCAAAATAATCCCCAGTTTTGGGGTGAGGCACACACCTAAAAACCAAACTAGGGCAGGGGTAGGGGGGTAGAGCTGCTCCACACACCCCACATTCACTTACCTTGCAGCCAGGCCTCCTCTCAACGGCCCACTTCTTCTGCTGAGAACCGATTGAATCCATAACTCGGTACTCAGCTGAAGAGGCCTAATTGCGAAATGCAGGCCAGAATGCAGCTACAGAATGAAGCTGCTCCTTTGGCCGCAGAAGAGGTTGACTGGCAGCTGTCGGTGCTAGAGGTGAGTATAAAAGACATTCCCCCCCCCCACAAAAAAATAAGATTTGGTCTTATTTTCAGGGAAACACGGTAGCAGGAAAGCCTATCAAAGCAGTTGTGATTTACAACCATTCATTCAGCAACTGTTTGAAGTTATAACAGCACTGGGAAAAGTGACATGACCTCACACTTATGACCATTACAGTGTCCTTGCAGTCCTGAGATTGAAATTCAGGTGCTTTTTGTATCTAGGATGTATTTATGATGGTTGCAGTATCCCGGGATCACATGATTGCAACCTTCCCAGAGATCTTCCATTAATCAAAGTCAATGGGGGAAGCTGGATTCAATTAATGAATGTATGATTCACTTAACAACTGCAGCAGCAATTTGCTAAATGATAAAAGCAAAAAAAAAGATAATAAAATCAGACACAACTCATTGAACAGCCACATCACTTAATGATGGAAGTTCCAGTGCCCCACGATTGTGGTTGTAAGTCAAGGACTACCTGTAACTACAAGTCTGTAGTAGTAGAAGTTACAAGAATATCCATTAATTAATTTCTATACTGCTTTTCTCTGATAAGCAATGAGCTAAGTGTTCAACAGTGGTTTGAGAGAAGCACACTTTGGAAGTTTTCAGATCAGTGTGTTACCAGAATACTGTTCAGGCTGCAGATGTATGGCCTAAATTTAGGGGGGGGGGAAACAGTCATGCAGGCTAATTCTTCTTAGGATTTGTACTACAGTATCTGATAGAGACAGTTAACATGTTTTATGACAAAAATTCTCTTCCCAGAACAAGTCATTAAATGTGTTCTAAAGGCAATCATATCTTGGAACACTCCAAATCCAAACGAGCAATACCTGCAACCACATTTGGGTCACTGAAACTGCCCATCCTGGGATGGAAAGATTCTGTCTATCCCTCTAAACTTACTTAAGGGAAGGACCACTTTATCTCCAAGTTTTTCAGTCAGAGACAGGCCTTCTGAATTTGTTCACTAGGCACCAATATTCTCACATATACTTCCCATGGAATAGCTCCAATTCTATGCCTCATCACACTTTATTAATCATTCAGTTAAACTTTAAATGAGACTCCTACAACCTGAAAAGCAAAATTTTGAACTCAGGTGTTATCTATTTACAGGACTGCCTCTGTAAATAAAGGCCATATATCCATTCTTATAAAATAAAATATTGGGCCGTTAGTCTAGAGCTTTGTTTAGATAAGTCCCCTCCCACCCAAGTACTGTAAACAAAGAAACTAGAAAATGTAGTGGGTTTTTTTTAGTTTTGTTTTTACTAAAACAGGAGCTGTTTTGTGAAAATGCCCATGTGGAGCAAAACTCCAAATATGCCCATTACTCTAAGACAATTAACTTTTCCATGTTTCCTGTCCCTTCCTCAGTTATGCTTGAAAATTAATTAAAAGTACAGGCCTATCAATATGAAGGACAGGCAGGATATGTTTTTTGCTCAGAATCCAAAACCACAAATTAGCTGTAGCTCTTAGAGCAAAGTCAAAGTCCCTGACAAATTGCAGTTGTTCCTGTCTTTTCATCTGTGCTTCTTAATACAGTTCTTAACATTGTCCCATTTCTTAATAGTACTAATAATTAGCCTTCCTTAGTGTTCTATTTCTAGAGTGTCTCCCATCAGCTCCGGCCAGCATCAGCAACTGACAAATATCACATTCATACAATAGCAATGAATGCTGCCATGTCTACTACTGCATTAGAGTGTGCCCACATAATACCGTATATACTTGAGTATAAGCCGAATTTTTCAGCCCACTTTTTGGGCTGAAAAATTCCACTTCGGCTTATACTCCAGTCAACAAAAAAACTTACCGAGGACTTGCGCGCGGCCGAGGCTTTGGTGCTTCCGGGATCGCGCGCACCTCTCCCAAGCCACCGCCATCCGGAGACCTGCCGAAGTTTGGGGAGGTTTGGGGAGGTGCGCGCACACCTCCCCAAACCTCCCCAAACGTCGGCAGGTCTCCGGACCTCCGCGCCTTGCCTGCCTGCTTCTTTCCGCAGCGGAAAGAAGCAGGCAGGCAGGGCGCGGAGGAACGGAGACCTGCCGACGTTTGGGGAGGTTTGGGCGCCTCCCCAAACCTCCCCAAACGTCGGCAGGTCTCCGTTCCTCCTGCCGACGTTTGGGGAGGTTTGGGCGCCTCCCCAAACCTCCCCAAACGTCGGCAGGTCTCCGTTCCTCCGCGCAGACCTGCCGACGTTTGGGGAGGTTTGGGCGCCTCCCCAAACGTCGGCAGGTCTCCGTTCCTCCTGCCGACGTTTGGGGAGGTTTGGGCGCCTCCCCAAACGTCGGCAGGTCTCCGTTCTTCCGCGCAGACCTGCCGACGTTTGGGGAGGTTTGGGCGCCTCCCCAAACCTCCCCAAACGTCGGCAGGTCTCCGTTCCTCCTGCCGACGTTTGGGGAGGTTTGGGCGCCTCCCCAAACGTCGGCAGGTCTCCGTTCCTCCGCGCAGACCTGCCGACGTTTGGGGAGGTTTGGGCGCCTCCCCAAACCTCCCCAAACGTCGGCAGGAGGAACGGAGACCTGCCGACGTTTGGGGAGGCGCCCAAACCTCCCCAAACGTCGGCAGGTCTGTGCGGAGGAACGGAGACCTGCCGACGTTTGGGGAGGTTTGGGGAGGCGCCCAAACCTCCCCAAACGTCGGCAGAAGGAACGGAGACCTGCCGACGTTTGGGGAGGTTTGGGGAGGCGCCCAAACCTCCCCAAACGTCGGCAGGTCTGCGCGGAGGAACGGAGACCTGCCGACGTTTGGGGAGGTTTGGGGAGGCGCCCAAACCTCCCCAAACGTCGGCAGGTCTCCGTTCCTCCGCGCCCTGCCTGCCTGCTTCTTTCCGCAGCGGTATATAAACTTCAGGATCTGGCCTTCTAAAGAACAGTCAGGGTTGATCTTCTCTAGGACTGACCGGTCTGATCGCCTTGCAGTCCAAGGGACTCGCAGGAGTTTTCTCCAGCACTAGTTCAAAGGCCTCAATTCTTTGGCACTCAGCCTTTTTTATGGTCCAGCTTTCACTGCCATACATTGCAACTGGGAAGACCATAGCCTTGACTATACACACTTTTGTTGACAGGGTGATGTCTCTGCTTTTTAGCGTGCTGTCTAGATTTGCCATGGCTTTCCTCCCCAGGAGCAAGCGTCTTTTAATTTCTTGGCTACAGTCCCCATCTGCAGTGATCTTGGAGCCCAGGAAAATAAAATCTGTCACTACCTCTAAAACTCTACTAACCTTTCTTTAATTTTGGTGCCTTCTAGAATTATGGACTACAATATTCATTACGCTCAGCAAGCATGTGACTTGGCCATGCAGGTTGAGACTGAGGGGAGTTGTTAGTAAACATGATGGCTAAGAATCATGCAGTCCATTATATTTGGATGAGTTGGACTATTATTATAATCCAGCTCTTTCAGAGGTGACAAATTTGGGAAAAGCTATTTTTCCTGGGAATGGGACTTGAATGTGTTTAATATGTAAGATAACTATTATAAATGAGCCCAGGTCTCATATTTATTTCTGTGCAATAATGTTTTCTATCCTACTTCCTAACTATTAGGTTATATTGTTGATAAATGACTGCCTTTGGCTATATTGGCAAGGAATTCTGAAAGATGTATTTCCAACACAACTGAACATCACTAAGTTAGAGAAGTTTGATATATGGAGGCCACTGTTTCATGTTTTCACCTGTCGAGAAGATTTCATCAAAGATGCAACTTGACCTGCTTTCTCACAATTGTCTTTTCTCTTCTCCAGCAGCAGCCTAGTGTTAGGTATGAAACTCCACGAGCGACCCAATGCTGGTTTAAAACCACCGCCAGCATCTCTGGTCACATGATTTGTCAACTAAAAGACAACAGACAGTTAGTTTAGCCATCACTACAGTCATCAGGTGAGGACCAGCTGTATTCTAAAAGGTTTACGGGGCCCACTTTTTTTAAAAAAAAAAACCATCTTAAAAGTAAAAAGTAATGCTGGCGGCTGATGCTTTGCTTTACTAAATCCAAGTGATACCTCCTCCCATTTTTAGATTAAACTTATTTTAGGATAAAAGGCAAGGCAATGGCAGCAGACTTAGCGTGTTAGCTGATCTAGCTCCCACTAGAAGAGCAGAATTACAGCACTCATGCACACATAAAGCCAAAAGCAAGCATAAGTAAAAGCCTGGTCCAGATACTTACCAATATGGCAATCCCGAATTCTTTGGCAAGGGTTTTCATCTCCCTAGCCAAATGCATCATGAGGGCCATGCCTACAAAGGGAGAACGAGAGATCACCATGCTTAAAGCTATACAATTCTCTTTATTCATTGTATTTCCCCTAGACCAGGGGTAGGCAACCTCGGCTCTTTTATGACTCATGGACTTCAACTCCCAGAATTCCTGAGTCAGTTGAAGTCCATGAGTCATAAAAGAGTTGAGGTTGCCTACCCCTGCCCTAGACCCTGGGGGTTGCCCCAAAATATACACCCATCTAGCAGGACAGAAACAAGAAAATCTTTCTGTATCACATCCATGGCTGGAGAAGCCTTTCAAAATGGTATGAACTAGGAACAGCGAGCTCTCTGATTTCAGATTTTTTTTTTAAAAAAGCAATCAGTTTTTTAACCAGCTGGAGGAAGTGTGAACCTACAAATGCTTATTTAGAATTCAGTTGTGATGCAACACACCTTCAAGACACCAAATGGGGAAATGATCCCTTAGATCTTGGGTGACTTTTTCCCCCACAACCTGAAGGCCATCATTTGATAGATGGAGCATCTGTCAATAATTGCTTTTCTGAGTTTTTGTAAGCTTCTGCTTGAGTCGACAATGGAAATATTTTGTACCTTGTCTTGGGGGTGGGTGGGTAGCACATTTGTGAACCAAGTTTATAACATTATAACATTATTTTTTTGGAACAGCATGGTTAGCAAACATGTTGTTGTTAGCTGCGAAGTCGTGTCCGACCCATCGCGACCCTATGGACAACATTCCTCCAGGCCTTCCTGTCCTCTACCATCTTCTGGAGTCCATTTAAGCTCACGCCTACTGCTTCAGTGACTCCATCCAGCCACCTCATTCTCTGTCGTCCCCTTCTTCTCTTGCCCTCCATCTTTCCCAGCATTAGGCTCTTCTCCAGTGAGTCCTTCCTTCTCATTAGGTGGCCAAAGTACTTGAGTTTTAGCTTCAGGATCTGGCCTTCTAAAGAGCAGTCAGGATTGATCTCCTCTAGGACTGACCGGTTTGATCGCCTTGCGGTCCAAGGGACTCGCAGGAGTCTTCTCCAGCACCACAGTTCAAAGGCCTCAATTCTTTGGCGCTCAGCCTTTCTTATGGTCCAACTTTCACTGCCATACGTTGCAACTGGGAAGACCATAGCCTTGACTATACGCACTTTTGTTGACAGGGTGATGTCTCTGCTTTTTAGTGTGCTGTCTAGATTTGCCATGGCTTTCCTCCCCAGGAGCAAGCGTCTTTTAATTTCTTGGCTACAGTCCCCATCTGCAGTGATCTTGGAGCCCAGGAAAATAAAATCTGTCACTACCTCCATTTCTTCCCCATCTATTTGCCAGGAATTGAGAGGGCCAGATGCCATGATCTTGGTTTTCTTAATGTTAAGTTTCAACCCAAGTTTTGCACTCTCCTTCTTCACCTGCAACAAGAGGCTCTTTAGTTCTTCTTCACTTTCTGCCATTAGAGTGGTATCATCTGCGTATCTTAGGTTGTTGATATTTCTTCCGGCAATCTTAATTCCAACTTTTGATTCATCTAGCCCTGCCTTTCTCATGATGTGCTCTGCATATAAGTTAAATAGGCAGGGCGACAGTACACAGCCTTGCCGGACTCCTTTCCCAATTTTGAACCAATCAGTGGTTCCGTGTCCAGTTCTCACTGTTGCTTCTTGGCCCGCATATAGATTTCTCAAGAGACAAATAAGATGGTCTGGTATGCCCATCTCTTTAAGAACTTGCCACAGTTTGTTATGATCCACACAATCAAAGGCTTTAGCATAGTCAATGAAGCAGAAGTAGATGTTTTTCTGGAACTCCCTAGCTTTCTCCATGATCCAGCGTATGTTGGCAATTTGATCTCTAGTTCCTCTGCCTCTTCGAAATCCTGCCTGCACTTCTGGTAGTTCTCGATCCACATACTGCTGAAGTCTTGCTTGTAGGATTTTAAGCATGACTTTACTAGCATGAGAAATGAGTGCAATGGTGCGATAGTTTGAACATTCTTTGGCACTGCCTTTCTTTGGAATTGGAATGTAAACTGATCTTTTCCAATCCTGTGGCCATTGTTGAGTTTTCCAAATTTGCTGGCAAATTGAGTGTAGCACTTTTACTGCATTGTCTTTTAAGATTTTGAATAGCTCAGCTGGAATACTGTCACTTCCACTAGCTTTGTTGTTGCTCAGCTTTTCTAAGGCCCACTTCACTTCACATTCTAGGATGTCTGGCTCGAGGTCAGTGACCACCTCATTGTGATTATCAGGGACGTTAAGCTCATTCTTGTATAGTTCTTCTGTGTAATTTTGCCACCTCTTCTTAATCTCTTCTGCCTCTGTTAGGTCCCTGCCATTTTGGTCCTTTATCATGCCCATTTTTGCATTAAACGTTCCCTTCATTTCTCCAATTTTCTTGAAAAGATCTCTGGTCCTCCCTATTCTATTATTTTCTTCTATTTCTTTGCACTGTTCATTTAAGAAGGCATTCTTATCTCTTCTAGCTATTCTCTGGAATTCTGCATTCAATTGGGTGTATCTTTCTTTTTCTCCCTTGCCTTTCGCTTCCCTCCTTTCCTCAGCTATTTGCAAAGCTTCCTCAGACAGCCATTTTGCTTTCTTGCATTTCTTTTTCTTTGGGATGGTTTTGGTTGCTACCTGTTGTACAATGTCGCGAACCTCTGTCCATAGTTCTTCAGGCACTCTGTCTATCAGATCTAATTCCTTAAATCTATTTGTCACCTCTACTGTATATTCAACAGGGATATGATTTAATTCATACCTGACTGGCCTAGTGCTTTTCCCTACTTTCTTCAGTTTAAGCCTAAACTTTGCAAGGAGAAGCTCATGGTCTGAGCCACAGTCAGCTCCTGGTCTTGTTTTTACTGACTGTATAGAGCTTCTCCATCTTTGGCTGCAGAGCATATAGTCAATCTGATTTCTGTGTTGACCATCTGGTGATGTCCATGTGTAGAGCCGTCTCTTGGGTTGTTGGAAAAGAGTGTTTGCTATGACCATCGTATTCTCTTGACAGAATTCTATCAGCCTGTGCCCTGCTTCATTTTGCACTCCAAGGCCAAACTTGCCTGTTATTCCAGTTATCTTTTGGCTTCCTACTTTAGCATTCCAATCCCCCATGATGATAAGAACATCATTTTTTGGTGTTAGTTCTATAAGGTGCTGTAGTGCTTCATAGAACTGGTCAATTTCATCCTCTTCAGCACTGGTGGTTGGGGCATAGACCTGGACTACTGTGATATTGAATGGTTTGCCTTGGATTCGAACTGAGATCATTCTGTCATTTTGAGGATTGTATCCCAGTATTGCTTTTCCTACTCTTTTATTGACTATGAAGGCTACTCCATTTCTTCTGAAGGATTCTTGCCCACAGTAGTATACCTGATGGTCATCTGAATTAAATTCACCCATTCCTGTCCATTTTAGTTCGCTGATACCTAAGATGTCAATGTTCAGTCTTGTCATCTCTTGTTTGACCACGTCCAGTTTTCCTTGATTCATGGATCTTACATTCCAGGTTCCTATGGAGAAAAAATCTTTACAGCATCGGACTTTCCTTTCACCACCAGACATATCCACAGCTGAGCGTCCTTTCGGCTTTGGCCCAGTCGCTTCATTCTTTCTGGCGCTACTAGTACTAGCCCTCTGCTCTTCCCCAGTAGCATATTGGACACCTTCCGACCTGAGGGGCTCATCTTCCAGCGTCATATCGTTTTGCCTTTTGGTACTGTCCATAGGGTTTTCATGGCAAAGATACTGGAGTGGTTTGCCATTTCCTTCTCCAGTGGATCACGTTTTGTCAGAACTCTCTGCTATGACCTGTCCGTCTTGGGTGGCCCTGCACGGCATAGCTCATAGCTTCATTGAATTACGCAAGCCCCTTCGCCACGACAAGGCAGTAATCCATGAAGGGGTAGCAAACATAGCAATTATATTAATACAGGTTTAGGATTTAGTTGTGTAAACCTGAGAATCAAATAGCAATTGCACTTAGACTTATATACCGCTTTATAGTGCTTTACAGTCCTCTCTAAGTGGTTTAGAGTCAGCATATTGCCAACAATCTGGGTCCTCATTTTACTGACTGCGGAAGGATGGAAGGCTGAGTCAACCTTGAGCAGCTCAGAATTGAACTCCTGGAGTGACCAGTGAGTTAGCCTGAAGTACTGCATTCTAACCACTGCGCCACCATATAATGAAGAGTGTCAATTTGGTCTAATTATTAAGGCAGCAGCCTAGTAACAAGGAGACTGTGAGTTCTGGTCCTGCCTTAGCCATGAAAGCCAGTTGGGTGACCTTGGGACAGTCACTTTCTCTCAGCCCAACCCACTTCACAGGGTTGTTGTTGTGGGGAAATAGGAAGTAGGTGTTGGATATGTTCACCATCTTAATTTGTTTACAGAATAAATTTATAAAAATAACAAAGAAGTATGTTTATTACTAGCATGAATGAAAGGTCTAATGTCATTCTGTGACAACTTTTACTGTGCTGGACACGTAAGAAAAGTTTTCTGGTTCATCTCTTGTAATTTCCAACCACAGAGACTGAAAGATTAGTGATAGTGAAGATTAACATATTATGTTTATTTACAACTATTGATATGCCATAAGGCAGAGGCCTCCAACCTTTCCGGGCTCGAGGACTGGAAAGGAGAGCAACTTCAAAATTGGTGTGTGTGCATGCGCACGCACAAGGCCACGCACACTGGCGTGGCACTGGGGCCCCGTTCACACGAGGCATGCGCTGATGTCATGCTCATGTCTGAACAGCCGCACACCCCCACAGCGGCTAGCAACCCATTCGTGCATATGCAAACGGGTCATGCAAACCACCCGGACTAGCGGTGCATGCTCAAATGTGCTGCAGACACCCCCATGTGCTAGCATTCCCATTTGTGCACACGCGCATGCGCAAACAGAGCCACAGGCACTAGCATGAGTGGGAGGAAAATGCGCACCCACACATGCGCGCACCAGCTGGCCAAGAGACTGCAGCCCAGTCTCGAGCCATGGACCATAGGCTTGGGGACCCCTGCCATAAGGAATCTTTTCTAAAGAAAATTAATATTCTTTGAAAGAACAGATACTGAAGCTGAAGTTCAAATACTTTGGCCACCAAATAAGAGAAGATTCACTGGAAAAGACTCTGATGTTGGGAAAGACTGAAGGCAAAAGGAGAAGAGGACAGCAGAGCATAAGATGGTTAGATTGTGTCATCAATGTAATGAACACGAATATGAGCAGGCTTCAGGAGATATGAAGTACAGGAGGGAGCCTAGCATGCTACGGTCCATGGGGTTGCAAAGAGTCGGACATGACTTAGCAACTGAACAACAACAAACCTCAACAAGGAAACTTAAATATTGTAGTGTGGTCTTTTGTGATCTTTGTGTACTATACCTTTATGTTCATACTTCTCTACTTCATTCATATGAAACTTTATTGCTACAGAACTTTGAACGTGCAGAAAACAGATTGTCACACTGAATGTCATCAGGGAACCTGTGCGATCTTACTTCTCTTAGCCTTGCTAATCTCTCTATTGTCCTCCATGTTTCAAAATGTTATATTTTTAACTCTTTAAGCCAGGGTGTCCAACTTTGGCAACTTTAGGACTTGTGGACTTGAGGTTCCAGAAGGGAATTCTGGGTGTTGAAGTCCACAGGTCTTAAAGTTGCCAAGGTTAGACACACCTGCTTTAAGCTATGGACCCATCTAGGATATGATACTGCAAAACAATAGGACCATTAATGAAGCATATTAAGAAACATTCTCCGTGATGATAGATGTACACAACTGACCATCGGGCTGCCGAAGTCCCAAGAAAGGGCAAATTACAGCAGAAATGGAATCCACAATAAGTAGCTTTACTGGTCCAGAGGTGCTGAGTATCTTAAAAAACAATAATAAAAGCAAAAGGCAAATGAAATAAAATTACAAATACAAATCAGAAATTACAAAAAACCAATGGGTACCTTTCCCTGGAACAGGAGAGTAGGTGGGGAAGATGAAACATTCAAAAACTCAACTTTGCTTATAGCTTAAAGCCATGGGTTCACATGTCCTATATGTTATCTATGCCTAAATTCTGCACCAGGAAATACGAGTCTTAGATCAAAGGCATCTGAATAGGCTGGGAGTTTGCCTATTTTAATTATATTGAATAGATCTGTAATCATAGCCCTCTTCAGGAATTTGGGAGAGCAGAAAAAAGCTAAATGGAATGGTGAGGCTGTGGTGGGGATTCACCATCATGGGCTAGGAAAGGAAAGGAGAAAGTGGGACTGGCTAGTAAGACGGAGAAGGGAATGATTAGGTAGTCACTATTAGATCATTATTGTTTTAGGTCCTGGATGTTCCAAGACTGTTCTGCCTGCACAAAAATCCATTTGGAACACTTTCCTGCAAGGCATATTCAATGCTAGATCCTTCAGTCCACCATCAGTTTTCTCCACATTATTTCAAATGTGATAGAAAACTCCCATTTCTCCCTCCTCTTATGCTAACTGTTAAGTGATAGCCATATACCCACCAAAGGTAAAAGATCTGTTTACACCAGGAGAGCATCTTTAGGTTGGCTAGGAAAAGGTTAAGACTGACAGGAAGCCAAAGAAGGGATGAGAAAGGACCTCTGACTGAAGATTCAACTTAGTATGTGGTAGTACCAGTCAAGTTATAAACACTGGAGGACAATGCAGAGTCCAATAAATAAGATTGATTTTTTATTGACAGGTATGTACAATTTCTATTTTGATTTACAAAATACTAAGAAAGAAATATGAGGTTTCTTTCTAAGAACAAAGAACAACCGAGCATATATGCAGTTTTTGGTTCTAGTTGCTGGGAACGAGAAAGGCGGTTATGAATGTGCTAGATAGCAGAATTCCAGTCCATTCATCTGAGAAATGACCTCTCAACCCAAGGAGAAGGACTTTAGAAAAAGCATGAACATTGGTTGAATGCAGAACACTGTGCAGGATTTATTTCACTGCCTAATAACAGTGGTGCAGAGAATCACTGGAAAGTTCACATCAAGTTGGAAAAGATGGAGTCAAATATTAAATGGCTAAAGTTAACAATGTCTGTTGCCGTCTCTAGCCATTTAATTGTTGACTCCATCCTGCATGTGTGTTGCAACTGAAAAAGTTAGACCAAACTGAGTGACTCTAGTCTTCCCAGTTACTTTAATGGTGAAAAGCAATATTCTGAATAGAAAAGGAAAAATAGAGGTTTGAGTCCCAGTAAAAGGGATTAAGTCAATCAGGAAACCATACAATACTAGCTTTGCTCTTTTGTGTATTATCTTTATCCCCTTCCTTCACCTTCAAATCTCTTGCCTGTCCAGGCACATCCAAAGACCAGCTCACCTGCTGGTGACCCTCGTTGTGCAGTCGCAAAGTGCGATAAAATAAGACCACGGTCACATGGTCCATTCCCCTTCCCTTCAGATTTCCCTGATCAAACATTAAACAGTGGGCCACTCATGCTGGCAAATATTGGGGATAATGGCCAGCATGACAATCCAGCCTTTTTAAAACAGGGAACACAACTTGCCGTATCCTCCAAAAGTTTCATTTTTAAGGTTAAAAAAAAAGGCAGAATTTATTAATACAATTTATATAGCTGCCCATCTCACAAAAGGAAAAATATTAAGTAGGTAGAAGTATAGGTGTGAACTGTATTTCACTGATTTAGTTTAATGTTAAATCAAAGCAAAACAGAAACCTGAGTAACTTTAAATCTTATTTTAGCCCTACTTATTATTGGTGTACAATCAATCCCCCATCATACCACTCAAACGCCAGGCTGGCTCTTGGTATAAACAAATGTTATCTACCCTGCCCTCCTCACTCTTCTGGCACCCCTGTATTCTGATAAATCCACAAACAGCAAGCACTGGTCATTTAGCACCCACCTGCTGGGCCATGTAACTGCGGACTTCCTGTAGCACATCAAGCATTTTGTAGGCATCAAATGCACGAAAAACCTGGATCCTCCGCAATGCCTCAGCCTACAGGGTAATGGGGTAAGGAACAGGGTAAGGTAACACATCACAGATGTCCCTGTCAAGTTTGCACACTCACCAGGATAAGGGTCAAAAAATCATGAGTAGCCACAATCATGTGATCAAAGCCTCACCCCACTATTTTGACTTTTCTTATATCCTTCTGGAGATACCCAGAGGCTCAACATTCTTCAGTGGAACCATCTTAATGCTATACATTAATTTAACGTTGCTTTTGAGGACTCAAAGTCAAATACCTATTAAGTACCCAGTATCAGTAAATATTTAGGTTAGACCTGCCCATCTAGAACTCTATTGGGATTAAAAATTAAAAATCCAGCATGGTTTAGGGGTGGGGGAGGACTTTGAAGCCTATGGGGTATTGATTAACCTACGACTTTGCTCTCCAATATTGTCCCTTTTAAACTGACTGAATTACAATTCTCATAATCTCCACCAAATCAATACATTTTTGTTGTACAGAATTGCAGTTCAAGGCATTCAAAGAGCACCGGATTGGGAAAGGCTCCACCTTGGCAGAGATGAAATTCAAACTCAGAACTGTAGTATTTGCTTCATGACAAAGTCCTTTAACAATTATGCCATTACAACACTCAGCCTTTCAGTGCTGGCAGAAGGAGGCTTTGAAGCACTGTGAGATAAGCTCCATTCTGGTAATAGTTTGGAAGCCTTTCACCAAATCATATGATATTTGAGAGCAAAGCTTCCGAATGATCACAAGAATGGTGCTTGTTTGCAGAATGGCACAAGGCAACCTCATTAGGAAGGCCATACCATGAATATTGAGGGCAAGAGAAGAAGGGGACGACAGAATGAGGTGGCTGGATGGAGTCACTGAAGCAGTAGGCGTGAGCTTAAATGGACTCCAGAAGATGGCAGAGGACAGGAAGGCCTGGAGGAAGGTTGTCCATGGGGTTGCGATGGGTCGGACACGACTTTGCAGCTAACAACAACAACAACCATGAATAGCCTGGGCAGGCCTGTCAGCAGCTACAAAATACCCACAAAGATAAGTAGGGTGTACTGCACACACCGGTGGGCCCTGTAATTGGTCGAGGCCTCCCGGGCCTGGTGGGATGTGGAGCAGACAGAGGCCTCTGGGCTGCAGCAACTTTTCATACGCAAGTGGGGGAAATGAGTGGCTGAGATGGGGGAAGAGATAGGCAGCTGGGCCTAGATGGTGTGCCCCTGTGGTTGTAACTGTCAGCGGATTTCCAAGCATCCAAATTTTGATCAAGTAACCACAGTGGCACTGCAACGGCTATAACTTCAGGCCCAGGTTGCAAGTCTCTTCGTTCAACACCATCACAATTTCAAACGGTTGCAGCTGAACTGGGTCTCTTTTATTCTTATCTTTTATTCCAGATAATGACCTGCTCACCCAGTATTTAGTAGTTAGCATCCTATTACAGCTTAGAACAGTGTTCTTTAAGCTCAGCAACTTTAAGAACTGTGGGCATGCTGCCTGGGAATTCTGGGAGGAAGTGCCCATATCTTAAATAGTGGTCCTCGACATACGACCACAATTGAGCCCAAAATTTCTGTTGCTAAGCGAGACAATTGTTCAGTGAATCCTGCCCCATTTTATTACCTATAGTTGTTAAGGGAATCACTATAGCTGTTGAGTTAGTAACAAGGTTGTTAAATGAATCTGGGTTCCCCACTGACTTTATTTATTTATTGAATTTATTTGCTGCCCGTCTCACAGCGAACGACTTTGGGCAGCTTCCAGCTTTAAAACATCAAAATCCTAACACATAAATATCTTTAAAAGAATAAAAATAGAAATCCCAATCAGAATTAAATATTGTTAAAAGACTGGGGGGGGGAGGGAGGGACTTTGCTTGTCAGAAGATTGTAAAAGGTGATCACGTGACCTTGGGACACAGCAATGGTCATAAATATGTGTCAGTTGCCAAGCATTTGAATTTTGATCATGCGATCACAGGGATGCTGCAATGGTCGTCCATGTGAAAAATGGTCATAAGTCACTTTTTTTTCAGTGCCATAGTAACTTTGAACAGTCACTAAATGAACTGTTGTAAGTTGAGAATTACTTGTATTATACATCCCAGCTGAGAGAATGTTTCATTATTTCAGGGCTTTTTTGTTTGGCCAGTGAACTTAAGAGACTGAAGATACTCTTCTAGGTACCACCACCCCACAACAAGTACTTCCTGCTCAGCTGACCTGCTCCTCCTCATCCTCAGTTAAGCAATTCAGTAGCTCCAGGAGACGGGCACTGGTGAAGCCCCCAGTTGAGTCAATGTACAGGACAGTCTGCTTGAGACTATGGGATACATTCGCAGCTACAATGAGGCACACCTAGAGACACAACAAGAGGCAGAGCTTAAGACTCTCATGTGATTTCTGAAATTAGGACGCACAAAGGCAGCCTTTTGTAGCCTGCCTTCCAAAGGTTTGGGAAAAGCCAGCCAATCGCAAACTGGGACTTCGACTCTCAAGATTTGTCACAGATGATGAATCTTGACTTTGGGGAGCATGAAATGGCCGTTATTTGGAGTTCAGATAGCATGACAGGCCACAAAGCTAGAATACCGAGCTGCATACAAATGGAAGCAAAATGAGTCTGCATCCAAGCAGGAGGAAGAGGAAGAGGAGAAAGATGGACAAATATATTTATTCAATATATTATCCAATATGTTTAGCTAAATGGTAAAAATTCCCCAGGGGTGAGCACCTGCTTAGAAAATACCCTCTTTCTCCAAACTTTCAAGCAGAAAGTTTTTCTAAGGCAATACTTGCTAGCACACATACATATACGCATCATTAAATAAAGACATAATGGGTGTTTTTTTTTTGAGGTATGCTACTTTCCTTCATAAGCAATTTGCTTTCTTAAAAGGAAACCATTGTTCTCATCCTTACAAGTGAAACCACACAGTTAATTTTTTACTACTCTTGGACTAATACTTGGACAGGCTGCTTAGAGTCAAGGAGAAAAACACTTTGGGTTGGAAGTTACTCCTCAGACAATTTACACATGAATAGGAAAAAGTTCCACTACACTGACACCACTCCACAAAGCAAAAGCAATCATTGTGCTTTTCCCTGAATATACCCCACTGAAGCCAGTACTTATAGGAACATCATAATGTGGTTTGCTTTGGTTTTGGCTTATGATGACATAGGAACCCATCAAACTATGGATAGCTTAGCATGATATGTGAGCAAGGTCTAATTTCAAAAGGCAGCCACCTTGTTTTGCTGCTTTCCTCTCTTTCTTCCCCATTCTTTTGTGTTTCACCTTCACCCTCCATATCTGATGTCTGAAGATTCACTGCACAGAGTTCCAGGAATCCAAATCCAATATACCTACAGACAGCAGGTCAGGGATGGCTGATATTATTAAGCCCAGAGGTAGAGACTTGTTCCTTGTGATAAAACTCATAAAGACTACTCCAAGAGACCTTGTGATTAAAAAAAGGTGTTCTAATGCATTTATATTAGGGGGTGAGGGAGAGGAGAAAACAAGTTGCTACGGCTTTGGGAACTGTGCCAAAATGTCTGCTAAAATCAAGGATTTTGCTACAAGGCCATGCTTCCGCATTCAGAAGGCCCCCAAAAATAAACACATTTTAAAGAGGCAGGAATGGATCGTTACAATGAAGTTATGTTTGTAGGCAAGCTCAGTTTGGGAATGTACCAAGCTGAGGGTGCAATGACCCACAAACACCTATACCTACACCCAACACATCAAAGTTTTAGGCCGTTTGCAGAAAAACCTGGCTAAATAATCAGGCACACAGAAAAATTGTTTGATCTATGTCTCAGGAGGGAGAAACTAGCCAGCCACAACCATCAACTTTTAAAATATACTAAGCTCCTTCTTTAGCTGGCTTCCACTGCAGCACATTCTCCAGTTTGATAGAGGACTTAATGCCCTTAAGTGCAGTAGAGAAAATTTCCCTGGTACTAATAAAAATGCCACTGGCAGTCTGATCAGGTTCCCTATGTGGAAATCTTGTCCTGAGGCTCAAAATACCATGCAGGCGAATCTTCTGACGATCCCGTCTCTGCAAGAAAAGCTGGATTTCAGCTCCTTAAAGCAGGGTTCTTCAAACTTGGCCCTTTTATGACTTGTGGACTTCAACTCCTAGAATTCCTCAGCCAGGCACGCTGGCTGAGGAATTCTGGGAGTTGAAGTCCACAAGTCATAAAAGGGTCATGTTTGAAGACCCCTGCCTTAAAAGAATAGGACTCATTGATTCAAATCCTGCCCTCCTCCTCCTTTCATATAAGGTAAACCAATATCCATTGACAAAACTCCTACAGGGAGAACCCAGTATATCTTTGACAACTTGTTAGCAATGTTGGATCCATCTCCCAGATAATCTTGCTTGTTGCAATGTACCAGCGCTCCCTAAATATATACATCTATGTTACAAAAAGCATTTTGCTAGCATAAAGCAAAACAAATGTCAAAACCAGAAAAGTCGTTTCTTGTTGGGCCTTTGAAAAGGCGAGTCTACCACAGTTGACAGTGGTTGAGTAAAACATAATTTTCCTCATGTTAGTATACATATTACACCTTTATAAGATTGTGTTCTATCCAAAGCCCAATGAGAAGGTAAGAGACAAATTGTTTGATAGTCAAATATGTCAAGAACAGCCAACCTGAGTTTTTCCAGCACTGGGTGCTCCAACAAGTTCTGTCAGTTCCCCCGTGTATATACCAGAGTCAAGAAGTTTGTCCAAGCTAAAACAGCAAAAGGAGGGGGAGGGGGAGAAATGAGAATTTCAGGACATGTGCACCCGTTTTCATCTTGCCCTTTTTCACATATGTCTCCCTCTCAGGGTCTTCTCTCCCGAAGGACAAAAGAGCAGCCGGAATAGGGTCTCTATTTAGGATCAGAAATTCAATTTTGCTGCTTGTCCAAAATAAAGAAGACAAAGCAAACCAAAGAGTGACTACCCTGCCAGTTTCATCCCTGGCAAGTTACCGTTTTCACAGCAGCTCATCTGCCCACCAACCCTGCTCAATCCAGAAGCTTTCAAACGTGTCACGACTACAGCTCTTGTCATTCCCAACCACAATGATTATATTCATTGTAGGCCAATCTTTCTACAAGCAGTTGGGAAGGGGAAGACTGTCCTTTCCCATATTAAGAGGGGGGAAAAAGAACTTACAGCCAACTAGGGCTGAATGGATGGTTGCTCTGGGCAAAGAACTGATCCATAACAGGCAGGATACTGTTTAATGTACTTGGATCCAGATTCAAAGACTCCTCAAGCACAGAAAATTAATTGGGCTATTTAAGGGCAGTCATTATCTCTTAGTTCACTTCCCTCAACTGGTTGTTATATGGCTATTTATTTATTTATTAGATTTATAACCTGCCTTTCCTGGAATCACCTTGAATTTCTGGAGGAAAGGTGAGATATGCATCTAACAGAAAAACCAAGTATTGCCAGTTAAAGCTCATGCTTATATTCATGGGATTGTTAATTCTCATCTTCTGCTCACTATAGATCTAAATTGAGCTGCTGTGTTTAATTAAATAGGTTAAACACAACATGCCCAGACTTCCAGGGACTCGGGTGCCATATAAATTTAATAAATTATTATTTTTCAAACACCTATCATTGAATAGACAGCTATAAAACAGTAAATGATTACTTTTATTCTTACACTTTATTTCAAAGAGCCATGGTGGCGCAGTGGTTAGAATGCAGTACTTCAAGCTATTTCTGCCAATTCTCAGAGTTCAAGGCTCAAGGTTGACTCAGCCTTCCATCTTTCTGAGGTCAGTAAAATAAGGACCCAGATTGTTGGGGGCAATATGTTGACTCTATGGGGATTATAAAGCACGGTGAAGCAATGTATAAATCTAAGTGCTATTGCTATTGCACTTGTATTTATTTATTAAACTTCTATACCACCCATCTCGCCAAGACAATTCTAGTAGGCAGCTTAGTCATTCAATAAAAATACCATATAAAAGAATAAAGCTCACACAGGTAACCTTCAGTTAAAATTCAATACATTTTCCTTCCCCATTAATCTTTCATCAGTATATGTGGTGATCTTTCCCTGCTTTTGCTCTCACAATACACTATGAGAAAGAAGCCTAGGGAACGTGGCTCAAGTCTCAGCCCATTCCTATCCTCCTCCTCAGTTAACAGCAGTGCTATCGTAACAGTTGACACGGTGACTGAGACAGCATGAACTGCTTATCCAGTCAACTGAATCCTAATTGAATAAGCCTAACTGAAGCCATACAGAAGATGTAAGGACTTCTGGGGTCCATACACAGAATGAGCCACAAGTTAGTGAACTTCATTTGAACCTAGTATGATTTGTAAAAAAAATGGAGTGAAGTAAGTGTGGTCTAGTAGTTAACTGTAATTAAATATATGGTACAGCCACCAGCTATATTCTGCTTTTCAAAAAAAAACCAATGGAAAACTGCTCTTTTACTTAGCTCTGCAAGGATGTGGAACAATGCCCCCTGCATCTCTGTGGTGTAGCCCTTATATATGTGAGCTTAAAAATTATTGGAGCAGGTCTGTTT
Organism: Vipera berus; assembly: GCF_964194415.1. Lineage (NCBI taxonomy): Eukaryota > Metazoa > Chordata > Lepidosauria > Squamata > Viperidae > Vipera > Vipera berus. The sequence continues at coordinate 342,077,731 of NC_138202.1, forward strand.
TAGATAGTTTGTTCCCCTCAGCAAAACACAGTGTTCTGATTAATCACCCCTTGCCTTTCGATTCCAGTAGACAAGATTGCTGTGGTGTGCTTCAACTCTTCATAGAGATCTGCCCCATTGACTGGGAAGGAGGAAAACTGTGCCAGCAACACCCGTCGTACTGCAACTAAGGTCTGTAACAGAAGATTATCAATCCCTTACCAGCTGCAGCTTTAGCATTAGCAACAAGGGACAAAACAACCAGCAGCTGGAGCGGGGTTTGTCAACTGTGGCAACTTCCTGAGGTATGGTTGTCAGTATCCAGAATTCTCCAGCCAGCATGGCCATGACTGAAAATTCTGGGAGCCCACACATCTGAAAGTTGCCACAATTGGGAAACCCTCAGCTTGATGAACAAAAGGCCTTCTAGGTCAATATGCAGGCCAATAAATTAGTATACCAATTAGCATTAGGGATACTGTTCTCCATTGTGCCCACCAAAACCCCTTACCTTCCTAATTAAAGCAAACATTTTAATTAATTATTTTTTCCCATTTACTCTAGATAAAGTAGACCTCAGACCTAGAACACCGCAGCTACAAGTCAGCTTTGTACTGCTCAACAGCCAGCTGTTACTGAAGGAAAAATAAACAACCCAGAATTTAGGGGGCAGCTTAGGGGATGAGACCAGGGGGCTAGAAAGGTCAACAGGGGAGAAGGGAGGAAATGAGTCAAAGGGGTGACAGAACAACAACCAGAGCAGGGGTCCCCACCCCCAGGCCATGGCTCACTACCAAGCCATGGCCTATTCGCAACCAGGCTGCGCAAGTGGTGGGCCAGTGCACACGCACATGTGGGCACTTTGACACGCGTGAGCAGCGGGCCAGCGCACACATACGCAGCTTGACTCGCACGGTGACATGCATGTGCATGTGCGCTGGCCCGCTGCAGCCCAGTTCTCCTCTCCTGCCCCCAGCTGGCCCGCCAAGCCACAAAGGTTGAAGACCACTGGAGTATAAGGAAGAAGAGGAAAAAAACCATCCCTATGCATGTAAAATTATACAGAAGGGGAAAAGAGAAACCCCCCCAAGTAATTTCTGGTTAGCCAAGGAGCATTAGCTGCAAAGTGTAATGACACCAAAAGACAGCATGTGAACAATGACATTTATATGCCACAGTTGACCACCCTTGCTGATTGCATCATCATTAGCCCTCTCAACCCCATCATGAAGCTTAGTTCTGAGAGAGTTAAATGGACAGCTACACAGTTTAAATGTTATAAATAGTATTTATAAACCCAGGTTACTCTTTTGAATCTCTACTATGTTCATGGCCCTAAAGATGGGTACCCCTTAAATAGCACCTCACAGATCAGTCTTTATAAAACCAATCACAGAAACCATTTCAAGAGTTTCTCTTTTTTTTTCAAGTTCTACAAAACAAATATAAATGTTCCTCCAATCACAATGAAATCTCAGGGGATATTTATTTGTTTTATTAGGACTTGATCAGTCAGAACTATGCAACATTTTGTGTGGTGAAATATGTAATAATCATCTGTACAGACTCCTTGTACTCACCTTGTATGATAAAGAATACGTCTGGGCAATTTCCTCCAGATCCGATGAGACAAGATCAACCACTATAAAACATTTGGGAAGATAAAGAAAAAGGAGATGAAAAATAGGAAAAAGCTTCATCTGGGGAAAAAAAACCTTACAAACTACCCAACAATAATACAAAAATTCTCTTCCATCAGACTATACACCCAATTTACCAAGACTCTATCTATGACCTACCACTGGCTCTCTCATCATTGGATCATATATTACAGGTAGTGCTTGATTTACGACCATAATTGAGCCCAAAATTTCTGTTGCTAAAGAAGACAGTTCTTAAGTGAGTTTTGCCCTATTTCACGTTTTTTGCTGCCATTGTTAAGTGAATCACTGCAGTTGTTAAGTTAGTAACATGGTTGTTAAATAAATCTGGCTTCCCCCATTGACTTTGCTTGTCAGAAGGTTGCAAAAGTTGATCTCATGGTCCCAGGACACTGAAATTATCATAAATATGAGTCAGTTGCCAAGCATCAGATTTTTTATTATGTGACCATGGGGAGGCTGCAACAGTCATGTGAAAAATGGTCATAAGTCACTTTTTTCAGTACAGTTGTAACTTTGAACAGTCACTAAATGAAATGTTGTAAGTCAAGGACTACCTGTATTAGCCCAAGGATCTGGGTTGTTTCATCCTGGCTTCAAACTGAATGTAAATTCAGCCATTTTGACTCAACAAATCATGGTTAAAATAAATACTATTTTTAACGGGAGTTAATAATTATCTAGTGGGTAATTTGGGCATATCTTGGGAATAGTGGAAAACTTTTAATTCCTTCGTTGTAGTCAACGATCCAGTGTGGGATCACCATTGCCAAGTCTGGGGGTTTTTTGGGAGGTGATAACATTATTCGAGACCAAGAAAAGGGGAAACTGGATCAACAGTTAGAACCACGGGCTTAGCACAATGCGTCAATGCAGAGTCTATTGTGGATTTTAATGCTGCTTTGCAATACTGCTATGGATTCCTGGGAAATGCCATCACAAAACATGTGAAAGACCCCCATTTGGTGAAAGCTACTACAATACCTCTACCTAAAACAAATGAGAAAGAGGGGGGCCCTGAAAAATATATATCTCTGGTTTATCCCATTCACAACTTTTTAATTTTATTAAAATATTTTACATAAGTTTTAATAACTTGAGAAACAAAAATAGAAAAAAGTAAATATAAAATAATGAAAGAAAATGTGAGCAATAAAAGCAACTTCTGATCTTCTTTGCAAAAGTTAGAAACATGTAATTGCAATCTTCAACATCCAAATTACATATTGTAGTTTCCTTCTTCCTTCTTTAAAGCTTTTGAATCAATAAATCCCCAATTCATTTTTATCTATTTTTAGCAAAAACTCCATAAAGTGATTGCAGTCTTTTATTGTCAGTCCTCCTGGATACACTAGACAGGAGACATGATAAGATGAACTAATTCTACTTTATTGTAAGGCTACATTAACAGAATCATGCAAATCTGAAGGCACCAATGTCTAATCTCCACTTTTAACTACTTGATTCATTAGAGCAGGCCTTTCCTGTTTTTTTTTCCCTCTGACCTTGAAGTGACTGTGGACTCCTGCCTCTCAGCTGGTTGTTTCCTAGGCTGCATCTCCTCCTCTCTTTCCCCAAGGTCATCCATACATTCCATTTATAAAAGTCATTTTTGTTCCTTCCTCGATCAACCTATCCCACCACTGCTCTGAATCCTTATCTCTTCCCTTAACCTCACCCTGATAATTCTTCCAACCACATTACACTTTCTAGCTACACAAAAATTAAAATTGGAAGAGATCTCTGGATTCTCTGAAGAATCTGCTCTGCTTGCATAGCCAATGTAACCCCTAAATTGTGGGACAACTTGCTCCTTATTCTCAGCCACCCAATCAACTACCTGTTTTGATGCCATTGGCTTTCAATACCTGCACCATTTCATCCGAGAGGCCAGGACACAGCCCCGCACGAAGGATCATACCTGGAATGAGACTAGATAGAAAAGGCAGACAATTGAATCGTTTTTTAGCACCATAAGTGAGACCTGCTAGTATATTTCACCTGTGTCCCCAGAATCATATCCCTTGTCATGTAGGAATGACATAAAGGCTTTGCTTTGATACAGCACAGAAACAGCACTTTACTCAACAATGCCTTACTGTATAAAACTGCATGCAGACAATTTACCAGTGAATTAGATTCAGTGGAGTAAGGTCCAAAACAGGTGGACAAAGCCAACCCACAACATAAGTCTTAAGATGTAGCTGGGTTCACAAAATGGACCAGTCTTAACTAAAATAGCTTGTTGTGGGAACTCAGTCATTTCCCTAGCAGAAGATGTGAATCAGATCATCACATTAAAGCAGAATATAATTGGCTTGGTTAAAATTACTTATATTAGTTGTGTTTCCCGGGAGGCTGCTTCAGGCAGGGTCTCCCTTCCTAATTCCTTTGAACCATTTGCTAGCACAATTGCAGCAAAGCATAAAAGCAGCACGAAAGTTTGATAACTGATCTCCCCCACAATTACCACTTTTTGCAAAAGTTGCAAAGAGAAAAAGCACGCAGCAACACTAAGTCAAAGAAAATATTTACCTAACTTGACTTCAGAGGCAAATAAGCCCCAACCCCTTCCCCCCCAACCCCCGCACCTTCCAACTCATCTGTAAACGCTTCACTTTCCCCGCCGTTTTCTCTATTCTGATTCCTTCCTAGAGCGATCGCTGCTCCACATCCTGTTTAGCTCCACCTACTGGCTGGACCCTGAACCTATTACCATACAGTACACATTAGTAATCTTTCCAGTAGTTTGATAGAAAATTGTTACACTGCAGGTATACTATAAGTACGCTTCTTCTGAGCAGTGTTTGGCAAGTAAAGTTTGTTTAATGTGATGTGCTAAGCCAGTGGTAGTTTGTGTTTGCACAACGCACTGTGCTATAAACTTGATCATCATATTTGGTGCATGTTCAGAAAACTGAATTAATTTCATTAGCCCTGAGATAATGCAACTATGAGTAAGCAGTCATGCAAATTTAGCAAAAATTGGAATTGTTCTTTCTATTTGATTACGAATGTTTAAGAAACTAGTCATGGAAACACTTAAAGTGAAATATATGATTGCACGTAAGGATTTTTTTTACTGTTTTGTGTTTGTGGACTGATTTGGAAATTTGAAAACATACAATGATAATTTTTGCAAACTAGCTGCTGGACTGCCCATTCGCCAATGGATGGCCTGGGAGCATTTACAAAGCACTGGATTACCAGAATTATTATCTGTCCCTTTTTAGCCCAGACAATGCCATTGGGATAGTCCCTATTATCATTATTCATTTTCTGGGCAGGTAAGCATGTGTTCAAATAAAACATTATGCTGCAGGTATCCATCACTTTTATGCTTTATAAAATAGACCACCAGTCACAGCTGCAAAGATCTAGAATCACTAGGGAGAAGCAAAAAGTTACTTTTGTGGGAAGTCAGCCCCCCCAGAAGGAAATATTAAAAGGGCAGAATATTATATTTCCTCAAAGGATCTTAAAGAGGCAGAAAAGCATAACCAGTTTTTTCTTAATAGCCCCAAGTTTCCCTCTCCCAAGCAGAAACCAGCTCTGTAGAAATGCAGATGAGGCCCCCAGCTAGAAGCTTAGGAAGACAAAGACACCTAAAAACTACATACCCCACTCAAACTCTAAGACAGGATATAATAGGATTAACCCACAGATGCCAAAGGGGCACACTCAGACTCGGGTCAAAATACATGACACAGGAAATACAAAGCCTCAAACAGGAACACGAAACAATTTCAAGAGCCCCAGAGGGTATAAAAACCCACTCCCTACATGTGCTCTCTCTCTCTTTTCTTCCAGAGCCATCTTTCTGTCTGGCTCTCCTCTTCAATAAACTGCAACCTTCTTTCTAAAGCAGTCGCCATGTTGTTTATTCCCAGCTTGGACTGAACCACAATGAAGACTTTTTCTTCAACACTTTATAGCACCTCGTTACTGCCCTGGTGGATAGCATGAGCTTCCTTAGACAGAGGATATAAGTGAATAATGTATGTATTGATGTAGTGAAAGCTAGTTTAATGTAGTGGTGAAGACACCAGGCTAGAAACAGGGAGAATTCTAGTCTTCCCTTAGGCACAGAAGCCCACTGAGTGACCTTTGGCCAGTCATTGTCTCAGCCGTAGCAACAAAGATACTTCAGAAAAATGTTGCCAAGAAAACCATAAGGACTAATCCAAGCAGTTGGCAGGAGTCAGACTGATTCAAACATATGCACAAGTATTATCTTTTACTTATCTTTTGTTTCCAGTTCCATGAATATACTTACTCTACAACAAACTCATTTAGATTTATATATTTCCTTAGAAGTGTGTTTGTGTGTGATATATAATGACATTTAATACTTTGTTCTACACACAGAGCCATCTTCACGTTTTAGTGCAAAAACCTTCTTTTTTGTATTTATATCCTTGCATTTTGCTCTATTAATTCCTTTGTTTACTTCAATTGTCTTTTTCACAAGCTTCACATTAAACTGACGTGCTTCTTCTTGGATACGTTTTCTTATGGTCTTGCAAAGTTCAATGTACTCCAGTTTATTAGTGAAACTTCCAGTATTCTTCATTGTCCATCATTTTTTCATTAAACTAATAGTTTCATCAGAGATTTTTGACTGTACAAAGTGATTTTCCAGTGGTGCTATAGATGTAGCAGATTCAGGGATTAAACTCAAAATCGCTGTTCTCCTCTAACATCTCTTTATTTTTATTTTTTTTTATTTTTTTGTGACATCTTTATTGTTATGTATGCAGGCACCTGCATAACAACAGCCACCAGGGGGCGTTGGCCTGAACGGTTTTGGCGGGAAACCCAGTTTCGGTGGGAAACCTAGGGCCAACCCCATTGGCTGTCCGCTTACCTGGCCAGGTATTTAAGGAGGCCAGGTAACCCTCATTCCTCAGTTCGCTACCCCACTCCAATAAAGAGCTGAACTCACACCCCGGCTGGTGTCTTTCCTTGCGTCGGACCCACTACACAATATTTATCATTTTCATATACTCTTTTTTACAGTCTATCTTTACTTTAGCTTCTACTATTCTATGGTCACTTCCAACATTAAAACGATTGATCACAGTACAATTGCGAGACCACTTGCTGCCATTATCAACCGCCCATCGCCCGGTTCGCTCCCACAGAGTCGGCCTCCTCAGGGTGCCGTCGGCCAGGCAATGCCGGCTAGTGACCCCCAGGGGGAGAGCCTTCTCTGTGGGCGCGCCGACCCTCTGGAATGAATTGCCCCCGGAGCTGCGGACGACCCCTGACCTTCGGTCCTTCTGCCGTGACCTGAAGACGTGGTTGTTCCAACAAGAAGGCCTGGACTGACTACGGTTTTAATTAGCTTTTTACTGGTTTTTAAATTGTCATATAATTATTGTATTTATTGTTTAATTCTTTTTTAAATTTTCTGTTTTATGTTTTTAATTTTTATTGTTGTGCGCTTCCCTGAGTTCTTAGTGTTCTGAACCAGCCTGCTACCGGCCTTGCAATAAGGCAAACCCCTGTTCAAACAGTAGAGACTGGAGAGCGTCTGAGGCTGGAAAGCGTCTGCCAAGATTTATTACTCAAACAACAGAACAAGAAACAAAAACACTGGAACTTGAATCCTCAAACGGAAGGGTTGCTTTCAGCAACCAGCCCTTCCCCAAACACTCCTTTTATTTAGAGTTCAGGGCGTGGCCTCCCTGTGCCTCCTCCCGAGGAGTCCCACAGCCTTTCTCTGTTTGTTCCTGCTCGACTGCCTCCTGCGTCGGGCGTCCTTGAACAGGGCCAGCTGTGGGTCATCATCCTCCGCACTATCGGGCTCACGCAGCTGAGAAGAGGGCCCCGGCTGGGGGCTCTGCGAAGCCTCCAAGCCATCATCAGCCAGTTCGTCTTCCACACCCTCCTCCTCCCCCTCATCTGAGTCATCCGAGACATCTGAGCCGGCTGCCGGACCCACAGGCTGGCCCTGAGTCACAACACTATCCCGCACCGCAGGGCCCTTCCCCCGGGGCTGCCGATCCGGATGCGGTCGGGATGGGAATTGTTCGTGAAAAGCAGTCACCAACGCAGGGGCATGAACGGCGGTCGCGTCTTCCCATGTGAAGTCCTCCGGCCCGTACCCTTTCCACTCGATCAGGTACTGGAAGCGACCTTTCAACCAACGGGAATCCCTGATGCTGGCGACCTCGTACTCGGGGGTGCTGCCTCCATCACGAGGTCCTGATGGGGGAGGTTCCGCTTGACGAAGTGGACAAGCCGGTTGTTCGGGGACCAACAAGGACCGATGGAAGACGGGATGCACGCGCAGGGAACGTGGCAGAGTTAAACGATAGGCGACCGGATTGATGACGGCCTCGACTGGGAACAGTCCAAGGTAACGGTGGTCCAGCTTCCTCGCCGGCCGTGTGGATGGTAGGTTCCTGGTGGACAGCCAGACCCGATCCCCCACCGATAGTGGAGGCGTATCCCTTCTCGACCGATCGGCGAACCTCTTGTAGTCGGCCTTGGCCTTCTCCAGCTGCCGTCGCACCAACCGATGGATCGCCTGTAACTCCGCCATGAAGTCGTTCGCTGCCGGCTCCGGTGAGTCCACGGGAGAAAGGGGGAAAAACCGGGGGTGATAACCCACATTGGCCAAGAACGGTGTCATCTGCGTGGAGGTGTGCTGCGAGTTGTTAAAAGCAAACTCGGCTATGGCCAAATAGTCCACCCAATTGTCCTGCTGCAGGTTGACGTAGCAGCGCAGATACTGCTCTAAGATACCGATGACCTTCTCGGTACCCCCGTCAGTTTGAGGATGATGCGCGGACGAGAGGCAAACCTTAATGTCCAACGCACACATCAACTCCTGCCAGAAGCGGGCTGTAAACTGGGCCCCCCTATCGGAGACGACTCTATCGGGAAGGCCGTGCAGCCAAAACACCTGTTGGATGAACATGCGACTAGTGGCGCGAGCTGACGGTAAGCCGCGACAGGGGATGAAGTGCGCCATCTTGGTCAGCATGTCCACCACCACAAACACTGTCGTGAAGCCGGAGGATGGGGGTAGATCCGTCAAAAAGTCCATGGACACAGCCCCCCAGGGTCTCTTGGGTGTTGGCAAAGGCTGCAGTAAACCAGGCGGGGCCCCTGTCGCTGACTTGGCCTGCCTGCATGGAATGCAGGAGGTGACATAAGACTGGACGTCGTGTCGGACTCGGGGCCACCAGAAGGTACGGGAGACCAGGTTCAGAGTCTTGAACAGGCCAAAATGCCCCGCAGCCGGGTTATCATGACACTGGCTGAGGACGAGTCCCCTGAGTGGCCCTCCCGGAACATAGAGCCGGTCACGATAATACAAAAGTCCATCCATGACCGACCAAGGCGAATCTGGCCCCACCTCTTCCTTCCGCTGAGCCACCCACGCCTCCTGCTGCTGCGCCTCCCGGATCCGAGCCCGTATATCAACCGGCTCCCGCACCGCGGCAAAAGACTCGACAGGGATCACTGTCCTGGGCAGAAGCTTGTCTTCCACTCGGGTATATTCAGGCTTCCTGGACAGAGCATCCGCTCTCTGATTGTGCCCGCTTGGTATGTACCGCACCCGGAAGTCAAACCTCGCAAAGAAAAGGGACCACCGGATCTGGCGTTGGTTCAAATTCCGAGCGGTCTGCAGGCTTTCCAGATTCTTGTGGTCCGTCCGGACCTCGATTTGATGCCGCGCCCCCTCCAGATGATGCCTCCAAGCCTCGAACGCCGCCTTGATGGCCAGCAGCTCCTTCTCCCAGATGGTATAGTTGCGCTCCGAGGGGTTCAATTTCCGAGAGTGATATGCGCAAGGGAAAAGGGTACCGCTGGGCGTCGTTGCCTGGAGTAACACGGCCCCAATGGCAATGTCGGAGGCGTCCGCCTCCACGACAAACGGCCGTTGCGGGTCAGGATGCTTCAAGATGGGCTCCTTCATGAAGGCGTCCTTCAAAGCCTGGAACGCCTGTTGTTCGGGGGCGTTCCACTGGAACCGAGTCTTCTTCTGCAGGAGCCGGGTGAGGGGGGCTGTCAAGGCAGCAAAGCCAGGGATGAATGTTCGATAGTAGTTGGCAAATCCAAGAAGTCGCTGAACATCCTTCACGCGACGCGGGGGTTGCCAACTCTGCAACGACTCAACTTTACTCGGCTCCATGGCGATGCCCTCAGGAGAAATGCGGTGACCCAGGAAATCGATGGTCACCTGGTAGAACTGACACTTCTCCAACTTGGCAAACAGCCGATGTTCCCGGAGGCGCTGCAGGACCTGACGGAGATGCTGATGATGCACTTCACGCGACGGGGAGTAAATCAGGATGTCGTCCAGGTAAATCACGACAAACTGGTCCAACAGATCCCGAAAGATGTCGTTCATAAAATGCTGAAACACAGCGGGGGCGTTGGTCAGGCCAAACGGCATCACCGTGTACTCGAAATGTCCATAGCGAGTACCAAACGCCGTCTTCCACTCATCACCCGGCCGAACCCTGACGAGGTTGTAAGCTCCACGCAGGTCCAGTTTCGTGAAGATCTTAGCCTCCCGGAGTCGGTCCAAGAGCTCGGGGATGAGGGGCAGCGGGTAACGGTTACGCACCGTGATGGCGTTGAGTTTCCGGTAGTCACAGCAAAGCCATAACTCGCCCGACTTCTTTTTGACGAAGAGCACGGGCGCAGACACTGGCGAGGACGAGGGCCGGATGAAACCGCGAGCCAAATTCTTTGTCAGGAAGTCCCGCAATGCAGCCAACTCGGGCTCCGACATGGAGTACAAACGCCCCACTGGGAGAGGCGCATCAGGGACTAGATCAATGGAGCAGTCATAGGGCCTGTGCGGGGGTAATTGATCCGCCTCTGACTCGCTGAACACATCAGCAAAGTCGGACAGTTCAGGAGGCAAGGAAACCCCTGGGGAACCCTCCACCTGGCCGGCACAGATATGGCGGGTGTGGTCCACGCACTGCAAACTTGGGAAGGTGACCAAGTTCTGAGACCAATAGATCTGTGGATCATGCGCCCGGAGCCACGCCAGTCCCAAGACCATGGGGAAGTGCAGATCCGAAGTGATGTAGAACTGGATGGCCTCCACATGGGAACTGATGGCCATACACACTGGTTGCGTGGCGGCCGTAATAGGCCTGGACAGGAGCACTCGACCATCGATAGTCTCCACTAGCATGGGCGGATCCACCGGACACTGGGGAACAGCCCATTTGGCCACAAAGGCCGAGTCCATAAAGTTTGTGGTAGCCCCAGAGTCAATTAAGGCATGGACCGGAATCCCCTCTGGCTTGCCAGGAAGGATCAGACGTGCCTCCAAAATCAAATGCCGTGGAGGTTCACAGGCACCGTCGGAACGGCGTCGCTCGGTGTGGTCGTTGTGGGTCGCCCGATCTATCACACCGTCTAGATCGGGCTCGGGCCATTTCCCGACAGCAAAGTAGGGGACTTTCTCGGGGCAGGCTTGGTCACTGATGCCCGCTGACGCTTCTTTGGGCAAGAAGCAGCCAAATGTCCAGGGTCCCCACAGTAAAAACACAACCCCCCGATCGTCGTCTGTCCATTTCCGTCACCGATAGACGGGACCTGGCGGCACCCAGCTCCATTGGCTCCTCCCTCTGGACTGGGGGCTCACGCTCAACAGGGGCGGCAGGGGTCTGTGGGGTGGCACGGCGACTCTTTCGCTGCTGCAGCCGGGCATCGATCCGCAGACAAAGATGGATCAGCCCATTCAGGTCTGAGGGAATGTCCACACGGGCCAGCTCATCCAACATCTCCTCCGACAATCCATCCTGGAAGGCATCCACGAGCGCAGCCTCATTCCAGGCGGAATCCTGGCTAAGCAGCCGGAAATCGCTGATATAGGCCTGTAGGGGGCGCTGACCCTGCCTCAGAGCTTTCAGGCGTCGGGTGGCAGTCTGCGCCTTAATTGGGTCCTCGTACATTAGGCGCATATGGTCACAAAACCCCCCAAAGTTATCCAAAAAAGGGCTAGGTTGTGCCAGCAGAGGCGTGCCCCAACGAGCTGCATCCCCCGACAGAAGGCTTAACACGAATCCCACCTTATCCCGGTCAGTGGGGAAATCAGCTGCTCTCACGCTGATAAAAAGCTGGCATTGTCCCAGGAAGGCAGGAAACAGTTCTGGATTGCCAGCAAATTTATCCGGCATTGCTATCTGACATTTCCTCCTGGGTGGGGGTGCAGCATGTACCTGAGCTTGCAGTTGAGCCACCTGAGCTGCCAGCAAAGTGAGTTGCTGGGTGAGCTGAGCATTCTCGGCACGTAGCTGCTCCATCGTAGTAGTAAGGGGTGGGAGGCTGAAAGCAAACTGTTCTGAACCAGCCTGCTACCGGCCTTGCAATAAGGCAAACCCCTGTTCAAACAGTAGAGACTGGAGAGCGTCTGAGGCTGGAAAGCGTCTGCCAAGATTTATTACTCAAACAACAGAACAAGAAACAAAAACACTGGAACTTGAATCCTCAAACGGAAGGGTTGCTTTCAGCAACCAGCCCTTCCCCAAACACTCCTTTTATTTAGAGTTCAGGGCGTGGCCTCCCTGTGCCTCCTCCCGAGGAGTCCCACAGCCTTTCTCTGTTTGTTCCTGCTCGACTGCCTCCTGCGTCGGGCGTCCTTGAACAGGGCCAGCTGTGGGTCATCATCCTCTGCACTATCGGGCTCACGCAGCTGAGAAGAGGGCCCCGGCTGGGGGCTCTGCGAAGCCTCCAAGCCATCATCAGCCAGTTCGTCTTCCACACCCTCCTCCTCCCCCTCATCTGAGTCATCCGAGACATCTGAGCCGGCTGCCGGACCCACAGGCTGGCCCTGAGTCACAACACTTAGGGAGAAGGGCGGCATATACATTTAATAAAATAAATAAATAAATAAAAAATAAATTGCAGAATATGGTTTTTATCAGTTGATATGATGTAGTCAATTTTGCTATTTTACCCAGAAAGACTCTTCCATGTCAATTTTCTGCTAGCTTTTTTCTTGTAAAAGGAATTCATGATAGAACAGACTATAATGTGCCATGTTGGTCCAATGCAGGTTGGCAGATGTGATTGGTGTTAGTCTAAGGTACCTATCATGGCCTGTTTGCCTGGGGAGACCCTTCTGGATATATACATGTCCGATGATATAGCCCACAATTACATTTACCCACACAAGCCCCTTCACCTCATCAAGGCCCTGATCACAATACTAAAGCTACGAGTGGCATAAAGAGCCATGGAAAGATACATTACAAGACAAGATAGGAAGACCCGCACATGGATTAGAGAACAAACGAAAGTATATGATATCATCAAGAGAGTAAAAGAATTGAAATGGAAATGGGCTGGTCACATAGCAAGAAGAACTGACGGCAGGTGGACTAAGGCAGTCATAGAATGAATCCCACTTGATAAAAAAGCGTCCACAAAAGAGACCTAAAACAAGACGGATCAATGACATCAGCAAGTATTGTGGGCCCAATTGGCAAAGGAAAGCTCAGGACTAGTTGGAAACATACAGAAGAGGCCTTCATCCTGCAGTAGATAGGCAATGGCTATCGGCATATTAAAACCTGGAAAAGAAAGCAACAAGCCAGAAAACTATCGCCCCATTGCTCTGTTAAGTGTTTGTTATAAACTACTTGAAAGGTTGATACTTAACAGAATTGGACAGAAAATTAACGAACAAATACTGATTGAACAGGCTGGGTTTAGATCTTATTGGAGCTGTGCCGATCAAATCCTTAGTCTTACTAGCCACATTGAAAGCAGCTATCAGAATAAATTGAAAACATCTGTTGTATTTGTGGATCTCACAGCAGCAGACGATACAGTGTGGAGGGATGGTCTATTAAGCAAATTCCTCCACGCTGTCCCTTGTAGGACCATGGGCCACCTAATAAATAACATGCTCTCAGCAAGGACCTTTCAAGTCATCATGGGCGATAAAATTAGTAAGCAAAGACATCTGAATAATGGACTCCCTCAGGGCTCTGTATTGGCCCCATCCTTATTCAACTTACCGGTATATATTTCCGATATACCACCCATGCTATCAACAAAGTTCTCTTACGCTGATGACTTGGCATTAGCATATAGCCACAAGGACATCGAAGTTACAGAAGGTGTACTTACATCTTACAACTCTGAGCACATACTTCCACCAATGGAGGTTAATCCCAAGCGTAAGTAAGACAGTCACATCATGTTTCCACCTTAATAATAAACTGGCAAAAAGAGAACTCAATGTATACCTAAATAACAAATTGCTCCCATATGAGGCAACTCCAAAATATCTGGGGGTCACCTTAGACAGGACCCTGTCTTTTAAAAAACATATTCAGAATATGGCTGCCAAGGTTAACAGCAGAAACAACATTCTGCAAAAACTATGCGGAACAACTTGGGGAGCTTCAGCTCCAATTCTTCGATGCGCAGCCCTTGGGCTTTGCTACTCTGTAGCGGAATACTGTGCACCTGTATGGATAAACAGCTCACATACAAGACTTGTTGATGTTCAACTCAACCATACGATGAGATTAATTACTGGGTGCATAAAATCTACACCTATTCGCTGGCTACCAGTTCTTAGCCACATACTTCCCCCGCACTTACGACGACAAGAAGCTCTCATCCGGGAGTATAGTAAGATCCTGCTAAACTCCTCTCTACCCATTCATGCCTATACCTCTGATCTCTTAAGATGTCAATTAAAGTCAAGAAATCCACCACTCCTCACAGCGCTTAAGCTGCTGGCCGAACATCAGAGCACTATACAAAAGTGGATGGAAGCACGGAGTAGCTATACCTCCCAAGATATTTCTGAGCATATTAATTCTAATAGTATACCTCCAGGATTTAATCTACCCCGACACATATGGGTGACATACACTAGAATTAGAACGACTCATGGGGTGTGTGCCGATACTCTGTATAAATGGGGAAAGACACCTTCAGCACAATGTGATTGCGGGGCTCCCCGACAGACTATCCAACATATAGTGAGGGAATGCACTAATAGAAGATACCCAGGAGATTTTAAGGACTTCCTCTGCGTAACAACGGCAGCTACTGACTGGATCTCCAAACTCGACATTAAACTCTGAAATGTTATTTCTGTTTTCCTCTTAGGTTTTATAATTGCTTCTTTTTAAAAAAATTGTTTTAACTGTTCTAACTTTTAAATCTGAACTGCTTTTAATTCTGTGTGTGACCAGCCATATGCTAAATAAATAAATAAATAAATAAATAATGGCATGATGATGATGATGATGATGATGATGATGATGATGATGATGATAAAGTTGGATGGGACCTTGGAGGTCATCTAGTCCAACTCCCTGTTCTATACCATTTCAGACAAATGGCTGTCCAATCTCTTCTGAAAGACTTCCAGTGTTGGATCATTCACAGCTTCTGGAGGCAGGTTGTTCCATTGATTAATTGTTCTAATTGTCAGGAAATTTCTCCTTAGTTCTAGGTTGCTTCTCTCTTTGGTTATTTTCCATCCATTGCTATTTGTCCTGCCTTCAGGTGCTTTGGAGGATAGCTTGACTCCCTCTTCTTTGTGGCAGCCCCTGAGATAGTGGAACACTGCTATCATGTCACCCCTTGTCCTTCTCTTCATTAGACTAGACATACCCAATTCCAGCAACTGTTTCTTATGTTTTAGCCTCAAGTTCGCACCAGTTCGGTAGAACTGGTAGCTATCTTTTTGTTGCCCAGGCCCAGAATGGATGTCCAGAAGCGGCATCCACACAGAGAACCGATTGTTCATTTCATTTCATTTCATTTATTATATTTGTATACCGCCCTTCTCCCGAAGGACTCAGGGCGGTGAACAGGGCACATATAAAAATACAGAATACAAAAATTAAGAAAGAATTAAATAAGAGCCCGAGCTAAAACAATAGAATAATATAAAAAACCGCAATAAAAACCCCAGCACATCCCCCATCAGGCCAGGCCGGCTTGTTCAAATAGATAGGTCTTCAGACCGCGTCGGAAGGAGCGAAGGTCAGGTGCCATCCGGAGCTCAACCGGCAGCTGATTCCATAAAGCCGGAGCGCCCACAGAGAACGACCTCCCCCTGGGGGCCACCAGCCGACATTCTCTGACCGGTGGCACCCTGAGGAGGCCCTCTCTGTGGGAACGCACAGGGCGGAGGGAAGTTGACGCCGGCAGCAGGTGATCCCCGAGGTACTCCGGACCCATGCCATATAGGGCCTTGAAAACCATTACCAAAACCTTGAACCTCACCCGGAAGACGACTGGTAGCCAATGCAGCTCGCGGAGCAAAGGTGTAACATGGGAGTACCGGGAAACTCCCAAGACAACTCTCGCGGCTGCATTCTGTACCAGCTGGAGCCTCCGAGTGGTCTTCAAGGGAAGCCCCATGTAGAGAGCGTTGCAGTAGTCCAGACGAGAGGTCACGAGCGCATGAGTGACTGTACACAGGGCATCCCGGTCTAGATAGGGCCGCAACTGGCGCACCAGGCAAACCTGGGCAAAAGCCCCCCTCGTCACAGCCACTATATGATCTTCCAAAGTAAGCCGCAAATCTAGGAGGACTCCCAAGTTCACATATTTGAATCCCACCACTGCCCCTGATCATCTTTGTTGTTCTTCTCTGTACTCTTTCTAGAGTCTCAACATCTTTTTTACATCATGGTGACCAAAACTGGATCCAGTATTCCAAATGTGGACTTACCAAGGCATTGTAAAGTGGTATTAACACTTCACATGATCTTGATTGTATCCCTCTGTTAATGCAGCCTAGCACTGTGTTGGCTTTTTTGGCAGCTGCAGCACACTGCTGACTCATATTTAAGTGATTGTCAACTAAGACTTCGAGATCCCTCTCACAGTTACTACTATTGAGCAAGGTACCACCTATACCAGTGGTAGGCAACCTTAGCTCTTTTATGACTCATGGACTTCAACTCCCAGAATTCCTGAGCCAGCCATGCTGACAGGAAAGGGAGAGGTTTCCATGCTGAGGCATGCTGGCTCAGGAATTCTGGGAGTTGAAGTCCACAAGTCATAAAAGAGCCAAGGTTGCCTACACCTGACCTATACTATACCTGTGCATTTGTTTTTTCTTGCCTAAATGTAGAACCTTACTTTTTTCACTATTGAATTTCATTTCGTTCAATGTTCAAGTCTGTCAAGATCTTTCTGTATCTTAAGCCTATCTTCTGGATTGTTGGCTATTCCTGCCAACTTAGTGTTGTCTGCAAATTTGATGATGTTGATGATTTAATATTTTACAATATTTAAATATCATGTGTTTGCAGGTGTGTGCATGTGGCTGGATGGATATCTTCATATATTGGCCATATCTTCATACAATGGCTATTAATCCTGTTAATAAAAACTGATCAATTTCCCATCAGGCAGACTAACCTCTTCCTTTATTTTTTCATAGTATAGCTTGAATTTATGACAAAAGGATGTATTTTTCGGGGGGGGGGGGTTGTGGGGGTTGTTTTTTTTGGTTTTGGAAATGTCCTTTCTGAATATAATTTCTGATGGGGTGGTGAGTTCTGGAAGTTACTAGAGACGCCCTGTCTGTCACAGCTGCTGCTGGATCTCTCCAAGGATTCTGGAGAGAAGCCATTTGTTCCAGAGTTTCAAATGTCTCATTCTTCCTTAAATAGAAAGGGAAGAGGGGCTTGTACATTTTGGCAGGGTGGGCAAGGCACCACAGTCATTGCATTATTGCCTTCAAAAACTCCCACCACTGAACTTAGCCGAAGGCTGGTGCAAAATTTGGATGTGGGGTTTTGTGAATTTTTTAATTGTATTGTTTGTGCCATATTGAAAACCATGTGGTTAATCTGGAAATTAGCCTCTCACCCCTAAGGTCTTGCTCACTGTGCTTTGGTCCTTGGCTCTTGACTATCTCATTGAGCTATATATATATACACACACACCTCTATTTAACTCCAGACAGCCATACTTATCAACTCATTCCAAGAAAGAGAGTGCCCACGACTGAGTGATCCACAAGAAAAAATCCAAGTTGGTGACAATCTCAAGAACTGGGAAACTGTGCAAGGTAAGGAAAGGAAAGCATAAATAGGGATTTAATAGCAAATAGATTGGCAAAATATCCAATAGCAAATCCCAAGAGAACATTTTGCTTGAGTGCCAAGGATTATTACAAGTGTATATGTATATATGTATGTGTGTGTGTGCGCGTGTGTGTGCACTGTGGTTGGATTTTTTCTCCCCTTATCATCAGATGATTGGGACAATTCCCAAAGGCATCTGAAAAATGTCCAAGTATAGAGAGTGTAGATATTTTTTTTTGTTTGCAGCTAATGCAATAAAAATTCTCAGTGTGGGGTCAGAAATATGAAGATTGAATTCAATAAAGCAGTGGATTTGTTGGTACTGGAATGGGATCAGAGAAATACAGTTTAACAAATTTGATTCTTTCAGCCAAACACTGTTTCATAGTGACTTCACAGGATTCTGGTGAACATAAGATAAAAGAAGACTACATGAATATGATAACCCATTTCTGCACTTACTGTTTATTTAATGAGAGCCAGCCTGATATAGCAGCTAAAGGTACTGGGTTAGCAACCAGGAGACTATAAGACCTATTCCTACTTAAGCACAAAGTCAGCTGGATGACTTTGGTTCAGTCCCTCTCTTTCATCCCTAAAAAGAAAAAAAAAGGCAAAGATGAACAACTTCTGGAAAATGTTGCCAAAATACTTCAGGGACTAGATGTCAAGAATGAAAAAATATTGATTGATAGGATTTATATCATATGTTTTTATTAATGAATGGTCCTTATAAATCTATGAAGGTATATCATAGGCTGTCTTCAAACTAAAGTCTACTTTTGGATACATGAATTATGTATACTTATATATAAATGATGTCCAAAGATAATTAAGAAATTATTGATGAAGATGGATGAGAACCATGAAAGAGATGCAATCAAAATTAGGTATATTTCACAAAGTGATATGGGTAAAGTACAGGTAGTCTTTGACTTACGACCACAAATGTGCCCAAAATTTCTGCTGCTAAGTGAGGCAGTTGTTAAGTGGGTTTTATCTCATTTTAATGACCTTTCTTGCAACAATTGTTAAGTGTATCACTAGAGTTGTTAAATTAGTAACACAGTTGTTAAGTGAATCTGGCTTCCCTATTGATTTTGTTGGTCAGAAGGTCGCAAAAGGTGATCACATGACTCCAAACACTGCAACCGTCATAAATATGAGCCAGTTGCCAAGCATCCGAATTTTGATCACGTGACCATGGGGATGCTGCAATGGTCGTAAGTGTGAAAAATGTTCTAAGTAACTTTTTTTTCAGTGCTTTATAACTTCAGTCACTAAATGAATAGTTGTAAATCAAGGACTAACTGTAACAAAAAATGCCAAACATCCTTGAATGTTGTGATGAACAATGATGTTATTAGGAATTATTAGAATGAAAGCCTACTAGTGAGTGTCGCCCACAGTATAACAAAGCAAATAAAAGGGTATATTGGTTGCTTCACAACTGGGACTTCCCAGATGTTTCAAATTACAGCCTCTGTCTTCCTCAGCCAAGAGCAGGGGTAGGTAACCTTGGCTCTTTTATGACTAGGGATTTCAACTCCCAGAATTCCTGAGCCAGCATAAAAGAGCCAAGGTTGCCTACCCTTGGCCAAGAGTAAGAAAGGCTACCAAGGCTATGAATCTGGTAAAACCAAATTAATCCAAGATATTCTGATATGAACTGTAAGGGAAATTGAGATGTTGGGCAATTTTGGCTCTTTTTCTGCAATTTGTTTGAAATTGAGGAATTAAGGTGAGACTACTAAAACAAAATCCAGACCACCACAAGGTGGCAACAGAGGGTTGTACATCTTTCTGCTGCCATCTAGTAGTCATCTGGGTTAGTGCAGTCCAGATCAAGTAATTCAATTATGGAGCAACAGTCATCGATCAGAGACCCTCAAAATTCTCCCACCATGAATTTTGGCTTTGTCCATTTCGAAGAATATTCCACGCAAATCATGGGGCAGCCTTCTCTCAATCCCCAGAACAGAAGAATGGATGGAAAAAGTGATGGAACTAGCAGAGATGGCAAAATAGACTGTTTTAATTATATAAAAGAACAGATTCATTTTTATTTCTATTGGATTTTGTGCTTCAGACTTTGCTGAAAAAAAGTTGGAATTCAATGTTTTTTTTCTTTCCCCCTTTATCCTACACCACTCTTTTCCTTTTCTTTCTCTTCCCTTTGCCTATTATTTTGCTTTTCTTTTGTATTTTATATCTGATAGATTCCAGTCTATAATAATAATAATAATAATAATAATAATAATAATAATAATAATAATAATAATAATAATAATAATAATAATAGACCTTGGAGGTCATCTAGTCCAATCCCATGCTCCGGCAAGAAACCCTATACATTTCAGACAAATGGCTGTCCAGTCTCTTCTTTAAAACTTCCAGTGTTGGAGCACTCACCACCTCTGGAAGCAGGTTGTTCCACTGATTAATTGTTCTAACTGACAGAAAATTTCTCCTTAGTTCTAGGTTGCTTCTCTCTTTGGTTAATTTCCACCCATTGCTTCTTGTCCTGCCTTCAGGTGCTTTGGAGAATAGCTTGACTCCCTCTTCTTTGTGGCAGTCCCTGAGATATTGGAACACTGCTATCATGTCACCCCTTGTCCTTCTCTTCATTAAACTAGACAAACCCAATTCCAGCAACCATTCCTTTTATGTTTTAGCCACCAGTCCCCTGATCATCTTTGTTGCTCTTCCTTCTCTTCATTAAACTTCTTCTTTATATTAAACTTCTGCTTCTTTATATGCATTTCTATTACTTGTATTTTATCTGGAGATCACCTAGAACTGAGAAACCTGGTCTGATTTTTTCTAAAAGTTCTACTGGTGTTCCAGGGAAGACGCATTCCACCTATTTTTACAGGAGGTTTTGGTCTTCTACTTGGACTTGTTGAAAGAAGAATCTTCAGAGTCCAGTCCAAGCCAGGAATAAACAAAATGGAGACTGCTTTAGAAAGAAGGTTGTAGTTTATTGAAGAGCAGAGCCAGACAGAAATGTGGCTATGGGAAAGCTGACCACATGTATTTGGGAGTGGTGGGTTTTTATACTTTCTTGGGCTTTTGTGTTTGAGGTTCTTTCCTGTTTCTGTGGCATGAACTTTAACCTGAGCTTTTGAGCATATCTTTTTGGTATTCTGATGGTGGTGGGTTAAATCCTATTATTTCCTAAAGGTCATGTCTTTAGAGTTTGGGTGGGGTATGTAGATTTTAGCGGTCTTTGTCTTTCTAATCTCATCAGCTCCAAGCTTCCTGGCCCTAGTCTTCCTGAATGAATCACCAAATCTGCATTTCTACAGAGCTGGTTCCTGCTTGGAACAGCGAGAGGGGGTTGGTTTCTGGGGGCTAGTTTTGTCTTAGATTTTCTCCCATTATTCCTTTTGGGAGATATAATATTCTGCCTTTTTAATATTCCCCCAAATATTTCTTTCACGGGGGTTAGGGTTAGGGTTGCTGTCCTTCCACAGACTCACTGTGCTTTCCAGCTATTCTTGCATGTTTTCCCTTCCCCCACCGTACAGAAAATCTTAAGAAATAAAAGATAGAACAGCTGATTTCCTTAGTCTCTTCCTTAGTAGTGACAGGGCCATGTGACTAGAGACATTCCTAAAAAGGCCTATTTATTTTGTTTCTAGATGGAGGACCCTGTGCAACTGAAGGAAGAAGGGAATAAGTTCTTTCAAGGCAATGATTATGACAATGCTATTGAAAGCTATTCCGGAGCACTTAAACTTGCTAAAGATCCATCACTCCAGGCTGTGTTATATCGAAACCGAGCAGCATGTTTTCTGAAAAAGGTAAGGAAATGTTAAAGGGAAGTGTGGGAAGATTCTTCAAATACATATAAAGGGTGTCAGAAAAATCAACAATCCACAATGTAACGCCTCTAGGAGACAAGCAATATGATATCAAAATGGTACATCTATTCCCCCAAAGGCCATTATCTCCCAAGAGAATCCAAAAGTTGCACAAACCTTTAGTGGTTTGCCAAGATCTCATGAGATTTTTGACAACGTCTCATGAAAATTCATGAGATTCAACATTTTCCACTTGATGTTGGAAATGGCAGTTTATTATTTAGCATATGATGAGAACATGACAGAAGAGAAATAAACGTATACACACAATCCACATAATTATATACAAAATAGCAGTGCTCACTAGGGATTCAGACAATTGAAATCCAACACATCTAGAGGGTTAGGGTTGTGACAGTTATTTGGCAATATATTTGAAAAACAGAACCATAAAACTGTAAGGTATCTTAGATGCCATCTAGACCGTGTCCTATTATATAATATTTTTATGTCAGCCCTTCAAGGTAAACAGGGTTATTTGGAAAACCATCTTTTCCTGGTTATATCTACCCAGCCCTTCACAGCGGGCAGGCAAGGAATGTTACATATCCCCTCTCTTAAAGGGGTCCAGAAGTAGATGGGTCTTCTCTGTGGCAGCAGAGGTGAAGAAATAAAAAGACTGGAGAAGGAGAGAATTTGGTTCATGTCAAACTAGAATGAACATCCCATGAGCAACCTTCTTAATCACTAATAAAAATTCCTTTTTCTTCGAAAAAAATAGGAGAAATATGCCCAAGTGACGTCAGATGCAACTAAAGGTAAGTTAAACTATGGCTAAAATATTTTAGATGCTTCATTAGGATTTGGATATATCCAATAGTTCAGTTTTAATCAATCTTTTGAAGTTCCTGCTGTATTTCTTGAACCCAGGAGAAAAGATAAGTTTCTACACTGTACAATACAATAATTTATAGTGCAACTTGAGAGAGAGCCCCCCACACCTTATAATAACCGACATTAAATGGCCATCTTAAGATTTTTACTCTTTTGATGTTTAATTGTCATTAGTCTATAATTTTAAAATGTTTAATCCTAATTTATTTTTAATTTTAATGTTAATTTTATATGTTGTTTTATTGATTGATTGGATTGGATTGTACACCACCCAGGGCCCCTCTTTGAGGCAGATGGGTGGTTTAGAAATATGAAATATAAATAAATACATAAACTTAATGTCCACCAGAGGTAAACTGTTTCATACCCAAATGCTTTGTTTTGCTTTGCACTAGGCTTTTGCCTATCATGCCCAAAATGGGGGCCAGGATAAAGAAATAATACCTTGGATAAAATATAATTTTAATTTGTTTTACAGTATATTTGTCTCAAACGCTGGCAACACATGGGCTTGGAAGCTAAGCAAGGAAATAAAATTCATATTAGAATAGAATAGAGTAGAGTAGAGTAGAGTAGAGTAGAGTAGAGTAGAGTAGAGTAGAATAGAATAGAATAGAATAGAATAGAATAGAATAGAATAGAATAGAATAGAATAGAATAGAATAGAATAGAATAGAGCTGGAAGGGACCTTGGAGTGTCCAGCCCCCAGCTCAAGCAAGAGAACCTATGGGTGTCAAACTCAATTTCATTGAGGGCCGCATCAGCATTGTGGTTGCCCTCAGGGGGCTGGGTGGGTATGGCCAGGGTGGGCGTGGCCTACTGGGTGGGCGTGGCTAGAGTGCGTGTGGCCTACTGGGTGGGCATGGCCAGCTCTACATCGTTCGTATCAAGGGTGCCTATGGGGGCCTGGGCAGGAGTGGGACAGATCTAAGGGTCTCTGGCAGAAGGAGGGTCTCTGGGCCAGGGCCAAGGCAGCGGGGGCCATTCCCTCACTGTTTCCAGGATGGCTTCGCGGGCCACATGAAACCACTTCGCGGGCCGGATCTGGCCCCCAGGCCTTGTGTTTGACATGTCTGACCTATACCATCTCAGACAACTGATTGTCCAGTCTCTTCTTAAAAACCTCCAGTGATGGAGCACCCATGATTTCTGGAAGCAAGTCATTCCACTGGTTAATTGTCCTCACTGTTAGGAACTTTCTCCTTAATTCCAGGTTGCTTCTCTCTTTGATCAGTTTCCAACTATTGTTTCTTGTCCTGCCTTCTGGTGCTTTGGAGAATAATTTGACCCCCTCTTCTTTGTGGCAGCCTCTCAAATACTGGAATGCTGCTATCATGTCACCCTTATTTCTTTTCTTTAGACTAGCCAAACCCAAATCCTGCAACTGTTCTTCATGTGTTTTAGTCTCCAGGCCTTGGATCATCTTAGTTGCTCTTCTCTGAACTTTTTCCAAGGTCTCAACATCTTTTTTGTAATATGGTGATCAAAATTAGCTGCAATATTCCAGGTGTGGTCTCAGTAGGGTTTTATAAAGCAGTACTAATATTTCGCATGATCTTGATTCTATGCCTCTGACCTTACATACCTTTAAGTACAATTAATACGGTTGTTCTCCATTTGTTTCATAATTTACTGTCACCTTAAGACTACAGTTTGGTAGCAATTTTGGAAGGACTCCTAGGAACACACCCAAAGCCTTGAGAGTCACATGTAGCAGATCCAATCTGGGTCGCTCACCAGGACCAGTGGTTTTGTCTTCCGAGCTTTCAGACTTATGCCTGCTAGAGAGAAGATCCCTGAGGGTGGGGGCTCCATCACAAGTCCAAAAGCTCAGAAGACTAAGCCTCTAGTCCTGGTGACTGACCCAGATTGGATCCTGCAACATTATGCTGGGACACATATATTTGCCTTTATTTGTGTCACATGTAGGCTTTGGGCTTGTGTCCTCTTGATCTAAGAGACCACCTGTCTTGCTATAAACTTAATAATCAAGATTTGCTGATACTTATCTTAAAGTAGGAAAAGAAAACCAGTTGGTTCTGTTCTTCCCATATGTTACATATATTTCTGCACCCTATAGAAATATTGTACTGTACTTAGATAGAAAAAATGTAGCAAATGAGATAGAAATAGATGGAACAAGAAGAGAAGACAGATGCAACTCTTCTCTTGGTCAATGTGGCTGCTGTCAGGTATCATCTCAATTTTGTCATTATTTTCGTTCTAGCTATTGACATCAACCCTTCTGATATTAAGGCTTTATACCGACGTAGCCAGGCTCTGGAGAAGCTGGGAAAGTTGGATCAGGCCTTCAAAGATGTCCAGAGATGTGCCACCATTGAACCTCGGAACCAAAGTTTTCAGGAGGCCCTTCGACGTCTGGGCACTAACATCCAGGAGAAGGTAAATGATTGGCAGGCCTGACATACTGATCAGCCAACTAGTCAGACCATTTCTCTCTTGTGTTGGAGGTGGATGTGTTCTATATGTGCATGTGAGCACCTGGATCATGATTATAGGATTGCAAACGACTGTGATGGCTGGAAATTCAAGTTGTAAGGACCACTCATTCAGCACTATTCCAAGCGGGAATGGTTGCTGAACAACTATTCGTTAAACGAAGACCACCTATATCCCAGTCCGGGTTAACAGGGCAAACTATCATAAATAAACAGTTAGCAACTTCCTTCTCTCATCCACTGGTGATGTTACCTAGCCCAGGGATGAAAAATCTGCAAGAGAAAAAGCAACTGCAGAGATCGCCAAGAACCCAGCAAAAATTAAATAATAATCTCTGTTCTTTTCTTCATCTTTGACATAGTTACATTTTCAGTTCTCCACTGACGCCAGAGTGCAGCAAATGTTTGAAATCCTCCTGGATGAAAAGAGTGAGAAAGAGAAGCGAGAGAAGGTGAGATTCCTTAATGCGAACTGTTTCTTGTTCTTCATTTGACTAAGAAAATGCCATTTTCCATTCTCCTGCTAATTGGCTGGTGGGAAAGCCCTGGTTGGCCTATATTGCTCTCTGCCTCTACTCAGCAATCTAAGGCAACAAGAGTGAACAAAATCACATAGTGTACACAGTAAAGAGGATGACCTTGACATAAATAGTTCAGATCCACTACCAAACCAGCAAGGCAAAAAACATGGCTTAGCCCAGGGGTCGGCAACCTGAAAAAGGAAAAGAGCCACTGGGAACCGGTTCCATCACACATAAAAAAAGTGGGAGCCACGTGCGTGCGTCCATGCACGCGCATGCGCAAAAAAAGTTTTGCGCATGCACAAAACGTTTTTTTCTTGCGCATGTGCGGACGCGCACGGTTGCCATTTATTTTATGTGTGATGGAACCGTTTCCTGGTTGCGCGACGGTGACGGCCCGTTTGCAGAGCTACCGCCTTCGGCAGCCTGCAAACGTGCCGCAACAGCTTTCCCAAAGAGCAGCGCCGCTGCCCGTTCGCGCGGAGGTGTGCGTGCACCTCTCCAAAGGTTTGGGGAGGTGCGCGCATACCTACGCTTGTTCGGAGAGGTGCGCGCGCACCTCTCGGAATGGGCAGCGGCGCCGCTTGTTGGGAAAGCTGCCGCGGCCCGTCTGCAAAGCTGCCGCTTTCGGCAGCCTGCAAACGTGCCGTGGCAGCTTTCTCAAAGAGCGGCGCCGCTGCCCGTTCGCGCAGAGGTGCGCGCACCTCTCCAAAGGTTTGGGGAGGTGCGCACGCACCTCCGCCCATTCGGAGAGGTGCGCGCGCACCTCTCCAAACGGGCGGTGCCACTCTCCATTTGGAGAGGTGCGCGCGCACCACTGCCCGTCCGAAGAGGTGCGCGCGCAACGGGCGGCTGGGAGCCGCAGGAGACGGCTCAAAAAGCCGCATGCGGCTCCGGAGCCGCGGGTTGCCGACCCGTGGCTTAGCCCAAGTCAGAAGAGCACGCGAAAACATTCAGATGGACACCTCTCTAATTCACAGAAGTATAAGAGGAGGAGGAGCTACAGTAGTGTTAGACTTACAAGATTCTGTTACTATAGCAAATCTTAATAAAAGTATTTTAATTTTGTGGTAAAGCTGATTTCTTAATCTTGTCTACATTAGTTGTAGCCAGCTTCAAAACAGTTTACAGAAACTGAGGAATGGAAGCAGAGAAATTCAATTCATGCAGAAACATGAAAGCCATTGGATGACTTGGGCATATAAGTCTTTTTCAAATCCACCCACCCCATTTTATATCATTATTATGCACTTCAAATTGAAGGAAGTGTTATACCCACTTGAGCTCCAATCTAAGCATTCATTCTATAATATGAAACAGTGATGGGTATCTGAATTTATGGCCCTTCCGTTCTTTTGGCTGTCTTTTTAAAATCAGGCTGCAAACAACCTCATTGTTCTTGGCCGAGAAGAAGCAGGAGCAGAGAGGATATTCCAAAACAATGGCTTGAATTTGCTTTTGAAGTTAATAGAAACTAAAAATCCTGAGCTGATCCTGGCAGCAACAAGGACCCTTTCAGGAATGTGCACAAGACACATGGCGCGGGTAAGAGAGACACATGTCTTGAAATCTGTTTGTTGCATGAATAGCTTCAGGTCAGCAGGAAGAAGACAAAGAAAAAAATGGTGCAGAGCACCTATGGTGTTATGCACACCATCTTGACTTTTTTTAACCCTTATAGATGTCCCCACATCTCCCAGTATCATTATAAAGAATGTATCCACAAAATAAAACTTGCTCCCTCTGCATAATATGTGACCAAAGAATCAGGTCTGATAGCACCTTTTCTAACTAGCAAATTTAATTAATAGGCATCAGCTTTCATGATTTGCCTTTTATTGATATTTGTTATTATCTACCATGGTCCTTCTGATTATTTTGCCACCATAAACTAACACATTGTAGGAGAGATTCCATAACGGGTGTGTATGTATATCTCTGTGTTGCAAAACTCATCCTGTTCAATGTGGCATGTGCATGATAACCGAAGGAGAGATAATCAGACAACTATGTTGTGTTCCTTACTTGGATAGGCCACTGCAATATTGCACATGCTGGGGATCAACAAAATCTGCTTATGGATGTCCATAGATCATGAAGAGATCTCATTGGCGGTCTCCAACCTGTTGCAGGCCATAATTGACTCTTTAACTGGAGAAGGCAAGAAGGAAGAACATGGGAAGGAGGATGCCCTGGTGCTGGGTAATTATCATTGGAGAAGCCTACCAGCTATGCTAAGAATTGTGGCCCTTCATAGGTGATTTTAAAATCCCTAGTTTAGCATGGAAAAATGTAGGGGAGCTGTGAGTTGTATACTCTTGGAAGCAAACTTGGGGGCTAAAGCCTGATGTGTTCAGGGGCAGGATAAAAATGATCTATACTGGTCTGTCTGTCTGATGATAATAATAATAATAATAATAATAATAATAATAATAATAATAATAATAATAATAATAACAACAACAACAACAACAACAACAACAACAACAACAACAACAACAACAACTGACAATCCAAATTGGTGACTTTGCAACAACAAAGTTGAAAGTGTTTCACATTTAATATGTGAGTGCAGCAAAATTGTGCAAACTGATTACAAAGCTAGACATGACTGAGTTGCTAAACTAATCCACTGGGCATTGTGTAAAAAATACAACTTGCCTGTGTCTGAAAAGTCGTGGGAACATAGGGTGAAAAAAGTTGTCGAGAATGAGAGGGTGAAGATTGTGGGACTTCCAAATACAGGCAGATCGCCATTTGGAACACAACACGCCAGATATCACAGTTGTAGAGAACCGAAGCGTACAGCTGATTGATATCGCTGTACCAGGAGATGCCAGAGTCGAAGAAAAAGAACTGGGAAAAATTACAAAATACTGCGACCTGGCCACTGAAACTGCGCGATTATGGATGAAACATGTAACAGTGACACCCATTGTCATAGGGCCACTGGGAATTATGTCCAAAAACTTTGCAAAATACATCAAGAAATTGCAGCTTCCTGCAATAACTCCAGCAAAGCTACAAAAAACTGCACTACTCGGAACATCTTACATTTTAAGGAGATACCTGGTTGATACCTAGGATGCTGGCAGCAGCCTGTGCCAACCATTAGTGCCAATCAATTTGAGTGTTCAGTTGACTGAGTTTCATGTTTTATGAATAAAAGTTTTATAATAATAATAATAAAGTTGGAAGGTACCTTGGAGGTCATTCTAGACCAGGGGTGTCAAACTCAATTTCATTGAGGGCCACATCAGCATTGTGGTTGCCCTCAGGGGGCCGGGTGGGTATGGTCAGGGTGGGCGTGGCCTACTGGGTGGGCGTGGCTAGAGTGCATATGGCCTACTGGGTGGGCATGGCCAGCTCTATATCATTCGTATCAAGGGTGCCTATGGGGGCCTGGGCAGGAGTGGGACAGATCTGAGGGTCTCTGGCAGAAGGAGGGTCTCTGGGCCAGGGCCAAGGCAGTGGGGGCCATTCCCTCACTCTTTCCAGGATGGCTTCGCGGGCCGGATCCGGCCCCTGGGCCTTGTGTTTGACATGTCTGTTCTAGACCAACCCCCTGCTCAGGCAGTCTGTACTAGACATAGATTTAGCCCTCTCAAGAATGCTAGACTCTGTTCAGAAACAATGTCCAATGTAAATTTAGCTCTAAAAAATGCTAGCAGTAGCCAAACTAGTATGTCACAGGGGCAGAGCATCTCTCTATGCCTAATGGTATTATGATACTACGACTATCATAGTTTCTCCCCAAAATTCTAAAAACTGTAGTCTTGTGAATGTAGTTCATAGTCATTGGAGGCCATTTATTACCCTCAGAGTTATTACAGTTTTCTTCACGATTTTTCAGTTTCTTCTAAAATAAATGTTGTGTACTTGAATAGTTTTACTAGTGGACACATGAAAATCACAAGCTCACTGAGAAGTCTTCTTCCTCTGGTTTTCTCCTTTTCTTCTTTCTTTTCTTCTTCTCACAAGTTGGCACAAAGAGACTAGGGTATTTATCAAGTATTAGTCTCACCCGGAGACTTCAACTGGTGCAGAATGCAGCCGCGCGAGTTGTCTTGGGGGTTTCCCGATACTCCCATGTTACACCTTTGCTCCGCGAGCTGCACTGGCTACCGGTTGCTCTCCGGGTGAGGTTCAAGGTGTTAGTGATGACTTACAAAGCCCTTCATGGCATGGGTCCGGATTACCTACGGCAACACCTGCGGCCGGCGTCAACTTCCCTCCGTCCAGTGCGCTCCCACAGAGAGGGCCTCCTCAGGGTGCCGCCGATCAAAGAATGCCGATTGGTGGCCCCCAGGGGAAGAGCGTTCTCTGTGGGCGCGCCAGACCTTTGGAACCGCTTACCGGTCGAGCTCCGGATGGCCCCCGACCTTCGCTCCTTCCGGCGCGATCTCAAAACCTTCTTTTTCGAACAAGCTGGCCTGGTCTGACGGGATGGGGTTGGGTTTTTATATATAGTTTTAATCTTAATATGTATTAATTATTACGGGCATAATGGTTTAATTACTTTTTAATTTTTGTATTCTGTTTTTTATTATGTATTGCCCTGTTCACCGCCCTGAGTCCTTCGGGAGAAGGGCGGTATACAAATTAAATTATTAAATTAATTAAATTTTATAACATGTTTTCTAACTGTAATGCAACAACTTCCTTTCTATATAATTCTTAATTGCTCCTTCGCTGCCCCTTCGCAAAATGGCTGTAGGAACAATTTGTGGCTCCAGTTATCTCAAGTGTAAAGTAAATGAAAAATTAACTGTTTTTTATTATCGCATGTGGAAACTGCTCTGATTCACCAGTAATGGTTATGCAAATGGCTATTTGAAAACCAGGGAAAATCATTTATCTAAAATAAGCAAGCTGGCACTTGTAGATGGTTACTACCGTAGAAATTCTAATTTAAATAATTTTGACTGATGCTGATTTCTTCTTTTTTACAGACACAAAAAAAGATATAAAGGCAATCATTGCCCATCTTCTAGATATGCTTCCCAGTAAAAAGGTATCTGGTCATGGCCGGGACAGGGCTCTCAATTTACTCAACAAAAATGTGCCAAGACAGGATCTGAGAATCCATGACAATAGTCGCACTATATTTGTAATTGATAATGGTAAGCAATGCCTAGATGCAACTTCTCTCTTGTGTAGAGTTATGGCTTTATCCTCTGAATCAAGACTTGAAAGACACCAGACAGAATCTCTGTACTATCAGCTACTTCAGTCAATTTTAATTTCAGTTGATATGACTCTTGAAGCCCACAGACCTTCAAATTTTTTGCCAAGCTAATTTTTAATATAAAAAAGAACATTATTAAATGCACAACTGGAAATTTACTGTAGTTACACTACTCCATATTGATTCATTTTAAATGAAAATGAAATGAAATCAGATTAAGCTTTTGTCCTGGTCCCACCTGCTCCCAAAGATCCAGTGTGGCTTTCAGCCCAGAAGAGGTTGTGTATCCTTAGCCTAAGTGAAACCTGAAGTTCAATTTGCTTG
This sequence comes from Vipera berus, assembly GCF_964194415.1. NCBI lineage: Eukaryota > Metazoa > Chordata > Lepidosauria > Squamata > Viperidae > Vipera > Vipera berus. Next base: position 342,108,622 of record NC_138202.1, read on the forward strand.
ATTTTCCCTGCACTTGGCTGAAGATAGAGCCATTTGTGGCTCAGAGGAGGTCACTTTGCATTATACCCCTTAGCTGTCTAATTTCATTTGCCAATTGCCCAAAACTCAGCATTCCATGAGCCATCGTGCTGTTGTGGTTAGAATGCTTCTTGACAGGAGTTCGATCCTGAGAGGCTCAAGGTTGACACAGCCTTCCATCCTTCCGAAGTTGGTAAAATGCAGACCCAGATTGTTGGGGGCAATATACTGACTCTGTAAACTGCTTAGAGAGGGCTGTAAAGCACTAAGAAGCAGTATATAAGCCTAATTACTATTGTTATTGCAGTAAAGGCAAAAGGTTCTGCCAATCCTTCTGATGCTATTCACAGATCAGAAACAAAGGCATGAAAAGATTTTCTGTCTATAACTTACTTTATTTTATTTATGTATTATCCACCTGTTATTTTTTGTAAACAACTCAAGGCAGTGAATTTACTTAATATTCTTTCCCTCTCCCAAACAATCCTGTGAGGTGAGTTAGTCTAAGTGACTGGCCCAAGGTCACCCAGCTGGCTTTCTATAAGCTTTCTACAGCGTTCTACGTATAATCCTAAATCCAGAATTTTACAAACATTAGGATCCTAGCAAATCAAGTAATTCCCCCTGTTAACGTCTTTCAACTTTCAATGATGGAGAGTAACTCTCACAATCTTCCATCAACCAGGCGAGTCATCAAGAACAGTGAGAATAATTGGTCAACACTACTGGAGATTCAACACTGAAAAAGGTTGAGTTAGATATTTTCTGAACGTGATGCAATTCTGTATTGGACTGGGATCTCCAGTGCTCTAACATGTATAGGTGAAATAAATTTTAAAATAAAATAAATTTAAAAATGAAACACTAAGATTTATGAGATATCATGTAAGACAAGGGCTCTTGGAATAGTTTCTACTCTATCGTCCTGTTTTAGACAGAAAACAAAATGGATGTTTATGAAAAGATAATAAACAGGGCAGAAAGGCAAAATCCTTTTTCCATTATTGTTCCTCCACAAATAGTATATTACCTCTGAAAATGGAAGCTCTACTATCAGTCATTATAGATTTTCCATCCACATAGAGCTTAATGGCTGTCTAAGTAGTTTTATGACTCACTTTTTATAAGAAAATCCATATTTCAGAATACTTTTCTCCGAAATGATTCATCCATAAGACGTTTTGTTGTCTTGCAGATGCATCCTTAGAAGCAAGGTGCAACCTTCAATTTTATATACAGTATGAGCCTAGCTTTCAATTTGCCCCAATTAATTTCAGACTACAAATCTAGCAGATTGACTTTTTGCAATTTTAACTTAAACTGATTCTTTGCCCTTTCTATCTTCTTCTACTTCCCTACCACCGTTTCATTTCCCCAGGTTTGAAAAAGATTTTGAAAGTTGCTGGCCAGATTCCAGAGATGTCCGACTGTCTCCCTCTAACAGAAAATACGCAGCTTACAGCTTCAGTTCTTCTGAACAAATTGTATGATGACCTGAGATGTGACCCAGAAAGAGAAAACTTCAGACTGATCTGTGAAGAGTACATTAGGTGAGTCCAACAGATCATGGTCCTTGAAATGTTTACAAAAAGCAAGAGAAACAGAATTCAGCAATCCAATGGAAGTATCCAAAACTTCATGGAGGTAGACTCATAGTGGGATATGTCCTGTTAATTGGTCTCAGTGAAACCTAATTTCATCTCTATGAGTTCTTTGAAACTCTTTTTCCCAGATTGCACGGAACTAAAGGGCTAATTGTCTCTTTCCAAAATAAACCCATCTGCTTTTTGCTATTGGTGTGTCAAACACAGGAAACCAGGAGCCCAGGCAATTCAAATAAATATAGGTTTATTGTATGCTAATTTTCTCTACAAGAATCTGAACTACTAACGACTAAAACAAATTGGTGGTAGATACAAGTCAACGGAATTCAAGGAGGGCCTGGCTTAGATCTCTTGTAGGTTGAAAGAGATTTGCAACTGATGACATGTTTTATCCCTCCCTGGTCATGGCTCAGCCTGGTCATCTCCTACATGGTGTTTTAAAAGACTCTTTTTCATATCTCAACTCAGCTTCTCTTATATTGTCACTGGGTAGATTATAGTTTATAGTTTATTATATTTGTATACCGCCCTTCTCCCGAAGGACTCAGGGCGGTGAACAGGGCACATATAAAATACAAAGTTAAAAAGTTAAAAAGAGAATTAAATACAAAGCCCGAGCTAAAACAATAAATAATAATGTAAAACCACAATAAAAAACCCCAACACATCCCCCATCAGGCCAGGCTGGCTTGTTCAAATAAATAGGTCTTCAGATCGCGTCGGAAGGAGCGAAGGTCAGGTGCCGTCCGGAGCTCAACCGGCAACTGATTCCATAAGTCCGGGGCGCCCTCCCCCTGGGGGCCACCAGACAACATTCTCTGACCGGTGGCACCCTGAGGAGGCCCTCTCTGTGGGAACGCACAGGGCAGAGGGAAGTTGACGCTGGCAGCAGGTGATCCCCGAGGTACTCCGGACGCATGCCATGTAGGGCCTTGAAAACCATTACCAATACCTTGAATCTCACTCGGAAGACAACTGGCAGCCAATGCAGCTCGCGGAGCAGAGGTGTAACATGGGAGTATCGGGAGACTCCCAACACAACTTGTAAGTCATCCAGAGCCATTTCTGATGAGATGGGTGGCACATACATTTAATAAATAGCAATAGCACTTTGACATTCATATTAACCCATGGTGCTTTATGGCGCTCTCTGGGCAGTTTACAATGTCAGCATATTGCCCCCCAAAATTTGGATCCTTGTTTTACCGACCTTGGAAGGATGAAAGGTTGAGTCAAGCTTGAGACCTGTCAGGATCAAACTCCCAGCTGTGGACAAAGTATGCTTGCAGTACTCCATTCTAACCACTGCGCCACCAGGCTCCAATAATAAATGTAATCAGTTCATAATTTCAATCTCTGATCAGGAATCAATGCATTTTCACTTTACATCTGAGGCACTACTCACCTCATGATCATTCCCAATTTTATGACCTTTTTTGCAGCAGTTGTTAAACAAAGCTATTTTCCTCAATGGGTGTTTTTGACAGAAATTGGTAATAAATGATGAAAACTGACAAAAATTAACAAAAATTGCACTCACGTGGCCGTGGGATGCTGCAAATGGCTGTAAATGCGAGCCAGTTGCCAAGGGCCCAAAATGCAATTATGTAGACACAGGAGAGTGGCCATTGGAACTTTGAAACTGGTCATAAGTAGCTCTGGAGAGGTCTGTCAGAACTGTGAACAGTCGCTAAGTGACCAGTCACTAAGTGAGGACTACCTGTATTGGATTCCCTTAATCCTTAAGTCTTTTTTTTTTCTTTTTTACCTCAGAAAGAAATGTTGTGGGGGTTTTTTCTGGAGAGTTCTAATGATCTCTGGAGTATCCTTAAGAGACAAGAGGAGAAAGCTGCAGCTGGTGCAACTGTCGAACAAGAGACATCTCAGTCTCTTATCACAGAAGGAATGGGGATAGGGAAAGTATCTTAGAAAGGACCTTCTCTAGATCCCTGGAAAGTAAAGGAAAACATACAAAACCTTACTTTACTATAGTTTACAGTAGAGGAACAGTGAATAGGTAGTGCTTGGTGTAATTCTGAGAAAAGAAAAGGAATATGCTTGATATCAATGTGGTATCACATCTTCTACTCTGCTGAACTAAATATTATGCCTGCCATCAGCTAACCTTAACTATTCTCTTTTTTCATGTGTTTTTCCATGCCTCCAGGAGTAAAATTGACCCCAAGGATATGGACAAGACTTTACATGCCATCCAGACAGTGTCTGGAGTTCTACAAGGACCTTTTGATTTGGGGAACCAACTGTTGAGCATGAACGGTGTCATGGAGATGATGGTGGCGATTTGTGGCTCAGAGAGGGAGGTTGATCAGCTAATAGCTGTGGAAGCTCTGATCCATGCTTCAACCAAACTTAGTCGGGCCACGTTCATCATCACCAATGGAATCACCCTGCTGAAGGAAATTTACAAAAAGACTCTGAATGAGAAGATCAAGATCAGAGCTTTAGTGGTTAGTTCTCTCAGATCTTTATCCTAATCTGTTTGATGATAGTCTTTTGAATCAGGCAAAGAACTCTGCTTATTTATTTATGGAAACTTCATAATGAAGTTATAATTAAGGTAAAAATCTATGCTTCTAACTTGTGACACTAATGACAAGCAGGGAGCAATTGTTGTAAGTCCCAAACAAAAATTGGCCCCATCACAGCTCTCATCCTTAAGATAAGACCAGATTAATTTATTAGTTAATCTGGACTAGACAGAACTGTAGTCTCGAATCAATTGCATTGGGTGATAGTAGCTTCCCAAATTTCTGTTAGGGAGAAATATTTCTCAGACTTATTGCCTCAGAGATTCGGTATTTGCATTGCCTTTACTGAGACTGCAGAGTTCCTGATGTTGTCTGAGCTTGGTTGCTTGCCTTCAGACATTTCTTGGTTGTTTGCTTGCAGAAGAATGACGTTAAATAAAAGAGACTTTTAGGGTCTCCCCTAACAGTATCTCCTTAGTTTTTCTTCTTTCAGAGTTTTAGAATTGCTCTTGATCTTTTAGCACATGGATCCTTTTAATCTCCTAGATAAGCAAGAATTGTAATGGAAGTCACCCAGAGGTGGTGCAGAAGCAGCACAAATCTATTTGGGGACTTAAAAGATTATCTCAGCTAAAGACTTACATCCAGGCCTAAATCTTTCAGCCCAAGAGGCTCTAAACTTGTTGGTGCCCTTCTATCATTCAAAAAACAGAGATGCTCTTCAGTTAAACTGATTACAGTGGACATATCTGTGACATTTTTCTTATTAGCAAGAAAATGAATTGCCATTGCCTTGTGCCAGGATTTTTTTTTCCAACTTCCCAGACTAGTCTACAACCCTGTGATTAAAATAAATTTCTCACTGGAGTCTGATAAATGGATATTCCATCTTTCTTTTCTTTTTTTTTGCCAGGGGCTTTGCAAGCTGGGTTCTGCTGGAGGAACTGACTATGGCCTGAGACAATTTGCAGAGGGATCCACTGAAAAGCTAGCAAAACAATGCCGCAAGTGAGTGCGAGGTCTATTTTGGGAGCTAGGGAGATAGCTGAATAGGTGACTCCCATGCCTCTCTTTCTTCCTTATCTTTTCAGCCACAGCCTCCTGCCTTATAAGGTCTGGTAGGGAAACATCTCATTCATCTTGCAGCAACTATCAGCTTGCTATTTAAAAAGAGAGGAAATACTGTAGCCATAAAGCTAGACTGACTAATCTTGCTGACAATTTTTCACTCCTTATCTACAAGCAGCATGATTTAATACCTACCTCTTAGGGAGCAACTGTAAAGGAATGTCCATACTGGTATCTGTCCATACTTCTGTCCATACTTCAGAGCTTCCAGAATGCACTTGATTGGTCCAGAACGGGCAAAATCAAAGAAGCAATCATTTATTTAGTAACCAAGTTACAACAGCACTGAAAAAAGTGAATTATGGCCATTTTTCATGCTTACAACCATTGGAGCATCCTCATGATTACATGATCAAAATTCAGATGCTTGGCAATTATATTTATGATGGTTGCAGGGTCCTGATGTCACGTGATCACCTTCTGCAACCTTCTGACAAGTAAAGTCAATGGAGAAACCAGACTCACTTAACAACCGTGTTACTAACCTAACTGCAGTGATTCACTTAAGAACTGTAGCAAGAAAGGTTGTAAAATGGGTCAAAAGTTTTCACTTAACAACTGTCCTGTTTAACAATGGAACGTTTGGGCTTAATTGTGGTAATAAATCGAGGACTAACTGTGTACAGATTTCAATAAAATATATTTAGCCCTACTGCGGGGTAGATACAGAATCTTGGAAATTTTAAGAGTTTTCCATTCTTGTTTACAGTGCTCCTTATGGTAAGAGCGCCTCTGAATGATTTAAAACACTTTTTCTTTAGTTTTTCCCATCTAGCCTGAATTATTGTTTATGACATATGGTGCCAAGAGACTCCTCCCTCCCTTCCTCTCATTTGTTTGTTCGTTCCAATCCTGTACCAAACTCTGGGCAGCTACAACTAAGACATAAAACCATACCACATGTATCATAAAATATTAAAACCAAAAACTAGCACCGTGACTAAAACCTAACTTACCCTATCCCAGCACTTGGGGGGAAACCAGGTTCAGAGTGCTTTTCAGAAAGTTAAAAGGATAAGGATGGGGCAAACTTTAAGGGGAAAGATGTTCCATAGGGCAGGTGCTGCCATTGAAAAGGCATGCTTCCTAAGACCCATAAGATGGCAACATTTAAGGGAAGGGACCACCTTGTCTGATCTGATAGGACAGGCAAATGTCCATAGGGAGAAGCAGTCTCTTGATTATTTATCCCTCCTCACCCTTCCAGTCCTTTTCCAGCCACTTCATATAATGTTACATTAAATAAGCATTGTGCTGATCCACAGGACTCTTCTTAAATTTTTATACTGAAGGGGCAGACAGACTGGAAGGAAATCCCCAATTCTTGGGCAAGCAGTTTCTTTCTCACCAAAACATCTGTACTACAAGAGGCGTTATAACTGTCTTGTTCATTCAGATGGCTATGCAATCCCACCATTGACAACCGTACTCGAAAGTGGGCAGTGGAAGGTCTTGCTTACTTGACTTTGGATGCTGACGTGAAGGATGATTTCGTACAAGACAAGCCAGCCATGCAAGCCATGTTCGAATTAGCCAAGGTAAGAAAGCTAGAGCTTGGTTTGCTATAAATCCCTGTTCCTTAAACCCTGGGGAGGCTATTCTCATACATCAGGGTTGCCACATGGAGAGAGCACTAACATTTGAAATGCCTGGTGGTATATAGTAACTTGAAATTTCTTAATTTGGCTGTATGCAGACAAGCGACAAAACTATTTTGTACTCGGTGGCCAGCGTCTTGGTGAACTGCACCAACAGCTATGATGTCAAAGAACTTGTCCCTGAACTTGTACAGCTGGCCAAGTTTTCTAAGCAACATGTACCTGAGGAACACCCCAAGGTAGGCATTATCATTCTTCTAAGGATCACCAATTTGTCTTGATACTCAACATGACTCCATGATTAACAGGCAAATCTCATTTTTCTTTTCTCCCTGTAGGACAAAAAAGACTTCATTACAAATCGAGTGAAGCGTCTGATCAAAGCTGGAGTCACCTCTACCTTGGTCTGCATGGTGAAGTTAGACACTGCTATTTTGACAGATCAGACCAAAGAACTTTTAGCTAGGTAATTCTATCTAAGGGGCTGCCACAAAGAAGAGAGGGTCAACTTGTCCTCCAAAGCATCTGAAGGCAGGACAAGAAGCAATGGATGGAAATTAATCAAGGAGAGAACAAACCTAGAACTAAGGAGAAATTTCGTGATAGTCAGAACAATTAATCAGTGGACCAACTTGCCTCCAGAAGTTGCGGGTGCTCCAACACTGGAGGTTTTAAAGAAGAGATTGGACAGCCACTCGTCCAGAATGGCATAGGGTTTCCTGCTTGAGCAGAGGGTTGGACTAGAAGACCTCCAGGTTCCCTTCCAATTCTGCTCTTCTGTTATTCTCTCACTCTATAATATGATCCTTCTTGCTTGAATTGTAAGCCCAACTGCTGTGTCACCTTGTTTATTACAATATTCTATAAAAAACAGTATACACTGAAAGATAAACCAGAAATATGAGCAAGAATTGTAATGAAAAATGGTTCTTTCATCTCTGTTCCTTCCTGGCAGAGTTTTTCTCGCTTTGTGTGAAGACACCAAGGATCGTGGTACCATTGTTGCTCAAGGGGGTGGAAAGGTAACTCATTCCTACAGTTTCTTCACCTTCAACAGATGGAGTAGGTTCACATGTCCATGTAACCAGGTCAAGGATCTAGTGGCTACCACATTATTGCTTGCCATTGTGGCCTGCTTCACACAAAGTGCAAAGACAATAGCCAAGTTCCTATGCCCAGCTCTTACCACTACAGTAGAACATTTTTTTCCTGATGTCCAGCCCATATCCCTTTTTTAAAAATTTAAACTATTGTTTTTGCCCCCTCTTCTTGAACAGCATCCCAGCTCCATCTGAGCCTGAGTCTGAGTAGTCTTAGACTCTAATTTAGCCTGATCCTTTATCTTGGTAGTAATGGTCCAATTTTGGGATATTTGTGATTAACTCATTTGATGTCTTTTAATTTGAATATAGCTAGCGGCCCAGTATATACTATACCAAAATGTACATTTTTATCAATATACACAGCCCTAATTGGGAATAGGAATTCTACCTCGAAGGGAAGCAGTCATTAAGTGAAACATTAAGTGACAGCCCTGCTTAACAATGGCAGTTCCAGCAATCTTAGATGGTTGTTAAGTGAATCACATTACATTGTGACCATGACTTTCTATCATTGACTTGCAAGCTTTCCTGTTGGCTTTGCTTGTAATCCAGCAGGGAATGTCGCAAATGGCAATCCCGATGCTGTGACTGACTTCCACACTTGCTAATCACTCAAAGCACGATCACGTGAATGTGGAGATGCTGTGATGATTGCAAGTGCAGAACTGGTCATAAATCTTTTTTTCCCCCAAACCAGTCACTAAATGAATGGTCATTAAGTGAAGACTACCTATACTATCAAGGATTGAATCAAATCCCTAAAAGCAACTTGTGTCTCCCTCATAGATATAATTTGATCGTAATTGGTATATTAATTATAAAAGACTTAAAAATGTACTAGTTATTCCTTCCTTTCCTTCCCTCCCTCAGCCCTTATTTCTGTGATGCTATCACAGGGGGGAAAAATTCCTTTTTCCTGTGCATTTGTTTTCCTTTTGTGCTATGTCTTTTTGCAAGAGCTGATACTGTAGACTAGATATAAATTATATCAATACATTAAGTGCTTATCTTATTTCTTTCTCTTCATCTTTAGGCCCTTATACCACTGGCCTTGGAAGGCACAGATGTTGGCAAAATAAAAGCATCCCATGCCCTGGCTAAGATTGCTGCCATTTCCAACCCTGACATAGCATTCCCCGGCGAGAGGGTGAGTAAATTCATGTGTCCTGCAGCATCTTTATAAAACAGAAACAAGCTGCATTTTGGGGATATAAATATATGAAGCTGCCTCACATTGTTTCACTACTGAACAGCTTTTCCTGTTAGGAAGTTGTCTGTGATACCCAAACAAAATCTTCTTTCTTGTTATTTGAATCCGTGTTTTTTTTCTTGTCCTGTGTTCTGAAACATCTCTGAATAATTCTCCATCTCCTATATGACAGTCTTTTGAGTATTTGAAGACAACTATCATGTCCTCTACAGCAGAGGTCCCCAACCTTTCGAACATGGAGAGAGGTTTTTCTGCGGACTGGAGGGGATGTGGTTTCATGTACTGCCTGCATCCCACTGATGGGACTTTGCTTGTTTGCGCGGACCAGTTGCTGGCATGCTGTGGCCCGCTGCCGGTCCATGGACTGGGAGTTGGGGACTCCTGCTCTACAGTTTTTTTCTCTCAGGGAAAATGTATTCAACATTTCTAACCATTTTTCCTTCTAGTGTCAACCCTTCAAGCTAAACAGGAAAGCAAAGTTGTGAACACTAACACTATTTTTATTATAAATCCAAAGAATCTTGCAGGTCTGAATGTGTTTTTCCCCTCTTTCTCATTATCTGTGTAAGAACTAAGGAAGATCTTGTCTATGGTTGCAATTTTAGCCAAAACTCCTATTTACTTTCCCCAAAAGTTGTTTTGGTTGCAACTCTTCATTCTGTTTCTCAACGTTATTCCTTCTTCTCCTTATGCCAGGCCCCTTACCATTTAGATTCTACACTATTGTTTTCATCCTAGGTGTATGAAGTTGTGCGGCCACTGGTCAGTTTGTTGAATACTGAGCGTGATGGGCTACAAAATTATGAGGCATTGTTAGGACTCACCAATTTTTCTGGAAGAAGTGACAAACTCAGGTGAGACAACTAATTGTGTTTAGGTTATTTTTAACAGGCCGTTCCTATTGATTAAGAAAATTATTACCATGTCAATCCATATCTTCACAATTTTTCCTATTAACCAAACTTTTTGTGATCTTTTTTTCCTCCGCTATATTTTATCATACCATTTCTACTTCCATTTATTTATTTATTTGCTCTTTAGGGCAGCCCAACTCACAACAGTTAAAAACAACAATCCAATAAAAAAGGTTAAAAAGCAATATACCAAAAATGATCAATAACCACTTAGATAAAAATGAACATGATAAGTGGCAACGTTCATTGTGTCAAACTCAACACAGCCACTGTAAAAACTCTCCACCATTGATGGACCCCGTCCCCCCCAAACGTGGTCGGAAAGCCATGTCTTCAGGGCCTTACTAAAGGCCAGGAGGGCGGGGCTAATTTAAGATCTGATGGGATGATGTTCTTTTACTTAGATCAGTGTTTCTCAGCCTTGGCAACCTTAAGACATAAAGATTTCAATTCCCAGAATTCCCCAGCAGTGGGTTGGGCAATTTAGGACTTGAAGCCCACATTTCTAAAAGAGAAAATACTGATTTACTGTAGATTATAAATCTCCACAAAAGTTTTATTGTTAACTCTTATATGGTGTATGTCACTGTATTTTTAGTCACTTAATAACAAATGATCTAATGAATGCTCCAACACTGGAAGTTTTTAAGAAAAGACTGGACAACCATTTGTGTGAAATTGTATAGGGTTGTACTAGAAGATCTCCAAGGTCCCTTCTAACATTATTATTATTATTATTATTATTATTATTATTATTATTATTATTATTATTATTATTATTATTATTATGTAGTAACATGATTATGAATTAGAGCTCTTAAACTTTCCTGATTCCATTATAGCAGCAGAGAAACTAATTCAATATTCAGACCCTGGAAATTAAGATTTTTCATTATTTCTGACTTAAATATTTCCTTGAAATATGTAAGAAATATTTAACATAATCAGAGAAAACTAGAATGAATGGATGAAGGACAGAGTTGGATGCCAATGCCCTGTATGAATCCTTCCTCAGTTCCAAGGAAGCAGGTGAAATAAATAAATTCAAGTTACATTGGTTGTACAAGAACCAGGTTTCTAACAGATGGACTTATTAAAAAAACGTTGCATCGCTATAACAACAGCTGCAGCATTAGAGGAGGTAATACAGTATTGGTGATGCCAAAAGATCTTTTAATTGCAGTAAACTATGATTAAAAAGAAGACTTGTCTTTGAGCCAGTTTTGCAAAGTGGAGATTGGCCTATTCTCAGAGTCCCTATCAGTTTCATACCGTACTTTTCATTTTCAGCATCCTGGTGCAGTAATTAAAATCCACATGTTTCTTTCAGACAAAAGATCATCAAAGAGAAAGCTCTACCAGACATTGAAAACTACATGTTTGAAAACCACGATCAGCTCCGACAAGCAGCCACAGAATGTATGTGCAACCTTGTAGTCAATAAAGAGGTATGCATTTCCATCTCCTGAAAATTCTGGTGAAGGGATCGCCAGTCTACAGCTTCTTCATCTAGGAATATTCAATATTACTGTATTTTATGGAGCAACCATTTAACTGATTTCCCTCCCCAACTTTCCCAGGTTCAAGAGAGATTCATTGCTGAAGGAAATGACAGACTCAAGTTGGTTGTCCTGTTATGTGGCGAGGATGATGACAAAGTCCAGAATGCAGCTGCAGGAGCCCTCGCAATGCTCACTGCAGCCCATAAGACACTCTGTCATAAATTAACCCAAGTGGTAAGTCTCTTCTTGCTTTTCATCCTCACTCTCCAGGTAAAGATGGGAGGTTAAAGTTGTTTTCAAAATTCTGATTTGCTTTGTGTAATTCTTCACTCTTTGCTAGTTACTTTTTCATGTACCGGTAGTAGGGTTTCAAGAAGATATATTAACACAATGGAATACCTGTGCCCCTTGAAGGAGAGAAGGCATCATTTTGCTGTTCTCTCATTTTTTCACTCTTATCCATCACCTCACAACATCTGCAAATTGTCCCCTGCTTAAAATGCTATTGCTTTGCTGGAATGGCCCAAGGCAATCCAGGAATCAAAATTTTTAGGACTATTACAACATTAATATTTCATCCCTTATTTTATTAGATTTTTGTCCCATCTGTATTACTTTATAAGTAACTCAAGGCAGCAAACATATATTACACTTCTTATTTTCCCCACGACAACAAGTGGGTTGGGCTGAGAGAGAACAAATGGCTCAAAGTTACCCAGATGGTTTCCATGCCTAAAGTAGAACTAGAATTCACAGTCTCCTGGTTTAACTACACCAAACTGGGTCTTGTTTATCTTCTTATGAATTCCTGTTCTATTTGTTGATATGAATCTATCCTTCACTAGTTCCTTTTTCCTCACAAAAAGGGGGTGGGATGGGGTTTTCATTTTTTCACCTTTTAATGATAAAACTGCATTACAAGGCCAATTAAAAAAGGAAAAGTAAATTACCTAGTAAGCTTTTTTTCTCTCTCCCACAAATGGAGAATAAGGTCACAGTAATTAATCAATAATTCATCATGAAGTTAACCTGACCTGAATACATTTAGAATCAGACACTATCCATTTCAATTAAAATATTTTAATTAAAATTGCATATTTTATTTGTTTCCCCCCCAGCAAATATTCTGGATGGATTATGACTACAGAAAATGCCATTGGTGGCTATTGCAATACTATTTTATAGTTTTCTGAAAAGCAATGTTTGCCACACTCAGAATCTTTTTAATATGACTAATATCCTAAATTATTATCCTTTTCCTACTTTTGTAATAGGGCCCCATGAACAAAACTGCATGGTGTATGTGCTAATCATTCTAATTTCTTCAGACTAATAATAACTCTGATTTGTTTAGACAACCCAGTGGCTGGAGATTTTGCAGAGACTCTGTCTTCATGAAAAGCAGGAGGTCCAGCACCGTGGGGTGGTGATTGTTTACAATTTAATCCACGCAGACCAAGAATTGGCAAAGAAATTGGTGGAGAGCGAGATGTTGGAAATCCTGACCATCATTGGTAAAGAAGCGGATGATCCTAAAAGACAACACATTATCAATGTGGCTCGAGAATGCCTCGTGAAGTTCATGGACTATGGGTTGATCAAACCCCTGACTCAGCCATGAAGAAGCAAGGAAAAATAAAATGACACAAATCAGAGATGAAGGAGAAATTGGAACGTGTATGGGAAAATGATCAGAAAATTAAAGCATTGTCTTCAAAGTGGTCACTTATTTTGCTTTTGCCTTCAAAAATAATCACCAAAATATTTCCTAATTAATAGCTTGGGGGGTTCCAAAATTTTGTCCTGGCTAAGAAAATTATTCTTTGAAGTGCCTGCCTAGCCAAATTCTTTGACAACAGGAAACTCCTAAAATCAGAGGACCTGGTATGTCAGTCAGATATGCAATGTACTTGGTAACATCCCAATTGGTGGATACCACTCTTCCTGGTCTGATTGAATCTACAGTGAAAAAGTAAATATCTATCTCAAGTAACTATATTTATTTCTAACAATGCCCTGAACCTCTCGCAGGTTCTAAGGGCCTTCTTAGAAAATACAAATGATAGAGAGTGGCAGCCCCCAGTATTTTGTTTGAGGAAAACCAGAAAAGAGAAAAACTGAGAAGAAATTGCTGGAGATTGGGATGGGGGAAAGAGTGCTCAAGCAGAAAGGTTCAAGAGGCTACTTAGTAGAATGAACAGACTTTTCCAAGACACAGGAAAACACACACACACACGGAATCAGGATTGTATTAATGTAGTCGTTTATATTTCATGTCTGCTTAAAGCCTTCACCAGTTCCTTTTACAACAGTTTTCCAATAAGGCTCTCTTTCCATTTTAATCAAGCTTATCTTTTGTAACTTTGATTAACCTTGCTCTCTCAATCCAATCTTTTTTTTTTTTGCTAAGCCTAACCCTCTTCTGTGTTTCTCTTTTCTGTTTTCTTCAATAAAATAAACACTATTTTTAAACAGACATTTTTGATGCCACTTGCATCCAAGGTTTGTAGTTGGGTAATGTGGATCAGATGACCTACGTTTTTACAAATTGGCTTCCAGTTACAAGTCCTCAACTTACAACCACAATTGAGCCCAAGATTTCTTTTGCTAAGCAAGAGTTGTTAACTGAGGTTTGCCCCATTTGACGTCCTTTCTTACCAGAGTTGTTAAGTGAATCGCTGCAGTTGTTAAGCTAGTAACAAAGTGGTTAAGTGAATCTGGCTTTCCCAATGACTTTGCTTGACAGAAGGTTGCAAAAGGGAATCACATGACCCCAGGAGACTGTAACCGTCATAAATGAGTCAGTTGCCAAGCGTCTGAATTTTGATCCTGTGACCATGGGGATGCTGCAACGGTTGTAAGTGTGAAAAACAGTGCTGTTGTGATTTTGAACAGTCACTAAACAAATTGTTGTAAGTCGAGGACTACCTGTACTGGGCTTTTCTTTCCCAATTATTAATTTATTTATTTAAGAAAGTTTATGTAGCCACCCAACTCAGTGACTTCAGGTGGCTTACAAAGATAAAAATCCAACATAAAAACCTTCGGGTGAGATTCAAGGTGCTGGTGATGACCTATAAAGCCCTAAATGGCTTGGGTCCGGGATATTTGAGGGAACACCTGCTGCCAGCATCAAGTTCCCTTCGTCCAGTGCGCTCCCACAGGGAGGGTCTCCTCAGGGTGCCGCCGGTTAAAGACTGCCGGCGGGTAACACCCAGGGGTAGGGCCTTCTCAGTGGGTGCGCCTGCCCTGTGGAACCAGCTGCCTGCGGAGCTTAGGACTGCCCCCAACCTCCGTTCATTCCGCCGGGACCTGAAGACCTGGCTCTTCGAGCTCTCTGGCCCAGGCTGAGAGTTTTTTTAATCTTAATTTTAACTGGGTTTTAATTTTCTCAGGGTTCTATTTAATCTTTTTTAATTTGTTTTAACGTTTGTATTGACTTTCTTTTAAATGCCCTGTAAACCGCCTTGAGTCCTTCGGGAAAGGGCGGTATATATATCTAAATAAATAAATAAATAAAAAAGAAATACCCAATTGGGATGTTACCAAGTATTTCCCACCTGGCAATAACATTCAATCAAACATAAAGGGGAAGGCATTTTCCTGTTTGTCTCCCCTACATTTCTGGCTAAGGAGAAATTTTTTTGATGATGATATTAGACCTCTGCTGCATTGATCATGGAATCCACTGGTAGGACACCAAATAAGGGAAATCCCTTACTGTTTTAGCCCCAGCCTAGTCATTCTTCATTTATCAAGCAAATCAACGTGTCCTTCCCAACCACAAAACACCTGCAGTATCTTAAAGACTATAGATTTATCATGAAAATAGTTTGGTAAACCAGTCCACTTTATTAAATGTGGCTTAAATCTTTCCTCAGCTGCACAAGTCTGCAAAAGACTTTATTTTCTCCATTTTGGATTTTTCGAATGTTTGCTTTAGAACAGGGGTCTTCAAACTTCGCCCTTTTATGACTTGTGGACTTCAACTCCCAGAATTCCTCAGCCAGCGTGCCTTAGAACGTCTTTGCTACCTGATTTTTTACAAAATATTTTAACTATTTTACTAAATTCAAAACACCAATTTATTGATTTTAAAGTCTTAGTTAGTAGCATGTGGCTTTATAGGTAAACTAAATAATATTGCAATACATATGTTAAAAGCTATAAAAACCTAGACTCGTTTTGCCAAACAGTCTAAGAATCTCATTCTTAGTTTGGCTGGCTGATAAATGTGCAGGCAGAGTCTGCCAATTTTTATTAAACAATCACTCCATTACATTAACGTTGCACAAATATATCAAACAGAATGTTTTCAAAGGTATTTTGGTGATTACAGAATTTATTGGCGGGGAGGAGAAACCAGCTGAAACAGAACACGTGCCCACCAAACTGAACCCTTGATCCGGGGTATAAAAACTCTCGTGAGAAAATGTGATATTTCCCTCACCGCAATGATTGTTGGGAGTTGAAGTTAAAAAGGATTAGAGACGGTGAGTGACCGGAAACAGGAAGTATGATTCATACTGCTTTAGGTGGGGCCAGCAGCCTCGTTCAGAAGTTCTTCCCTTCCTTGGTGAGAGACTTTAAAATGTCGGAGCAACGCGGGATCTGCTGAATGTGTGGTAGGTATACCAGTGTGGCTTATAGTTTCTTATGCGGTAAACTGAACTTAGTATTTAGAGTATTTTCAAGAAAACTATAGTTAAGAAAGCCGTGGTCCTCAACCTTGGCAATTTTGAGATTTGTGGACTTCGACTACCAGAATTCCCCAGCCAGAAATCTGGGAATTGAAGTCCACACATCTTAAATGTCAAGAGTGAGAAATGCTGGTTTAGCGGATTGTAGGAACACAAAATAAGAGTCACGTGACAAGGACAGTAAAGGCGGGTCCCAGAGGTTTATTTATTTATTTATTTATTTATTTATTTTACTGCATTTATATACCGCCCTTTCCCTGAGGACTCAGGGCGGTTTACAGGGAGTTAAAAATCAATCATACAAAAGTTAAAAAACCAATTTAAAAAGATTAAACCAACCCTGTACAATTAAAACCCCAATTAAAAAAAAAATTCTCCTCAGCCTGGGCCCGAGAGCTCAAAGAGCCAGGTCTTCAGGCCCCGGTGGAATGACCGGAGGTCGGGGGCAGTCCTCAGCTCCACTGGCAGCTGGTTCCAGAGGGCAGGCGCCCCCACTGAGAAGGCCCTATCCCTGGGTGACACCCGCCGGCAATCCACCCGGTTGGGTGGACCAGTGGTTGTTTACCACCAAGGAACAAAGAAAGCTGGATGAAAGTGGCTGATTAGGAGATTAGTGGTGCCCTGGCTTTTTATGCCCCCAATTTAAAATTAGTAACATTGACTTTATTTTCCTAGAAATATTATTTTGTGATATTGAATTGCAAAAATAATTGCCAGCAGTGAATGGCCATATTGAAGCACGTGGCCTGACAAAGAGGTCCCTGCAAGATGTGCTAAATGCAATGATGAGTGAAGTATAGTCTGAACTGGTATTGTCAGAACTTTGGTTTTGATTCTGACCAGGGCGTGATCATGTAATCTTCTCTCTGAGCAGGTTTGGCAGTCTGGTTCCCCTGGGAATTCTCTGTTTGCATTTGTCTCTGGCTCTGCGGCCTATTGGTGGACATGTTTGGGGCAGAAATAGATCTCATGGAATGGAGGAGTTGAATCTATCGCATTTAAAGTGGTTTAAGTAAACCATTGCATGTGTGAAGATTCTTTTTTTTCAGTGATTGGTGGATGAAAACTGAGTTATTCTTCCCACTTTCTCTGGGAAGCAGAAATAGAAGAATTGCTACAATTTTTAGAATGGAGAGCACCACTTCCTTCCAGTTACAGGGTTAACAAGTGATGTATTAAAGAAAAATTCTAGAGGGAAAATCAGATGGAATTAAAAATGCAAAGGAAACTAGTTCTTTCTCACAGCAAAGCCATTTTCCAACCAGAGAAAGATGTGTATTTCTTCTCATTGTAGAAAAGGAGCATTAGGATAAATGCAAACATATGCCTTTCACAGGGAATGGCAAATAAACAGTTGAATCTTGAAATCCTGACACAGTTAATTAAAACTTTGTAGCATAGGGCCTGGTTATTTGCAGCACAAGCTGTTTCTGATTAGTTCTGTCCTCTAATAAGATCTGATAGGGTGGACATTCTCTTAGTCCCATCACTCAAGCAGATGATAGGACCCAGAAGATGAGCTTCTTTGTCATGAGACCCGCCCTATGGACCAAAGAGATTTGGATCACCCTATTTATTTGGATTGCCTTATTTAGAAGTCTTTTGACCTGTTGTTTCACCTGGTAGTGGGTGAATTAATTTGTATCCAACTTGATTATTCTTGGATTGTTTTTGGTAGTGTAAAGTTTACCTGGGTGCAACACGTTATTATTTTAATATTTTTGTGTGTGTACATCACCCGAAGTCACATGTCAATTGAATGGTTATATGAATTAATTTAATAAATACATCTTTTTCAAACTAAAAGAAATGGAAAACAATGCTACTTTAAAACTGGATATGTGGATAACAGATTGAGAGTTTGTTCCAATGTAAGTACAATTATGCTTGAGCATGTTGGAAGGGAAGACCATGCTGGTCACTCCAACTCTTGATTCTGTGATGTGATTATTTGGGCACTGTTTCCATTATGTTATAAACTTTTGCTGATGCTAGTTTGAAAAATCTTGTAACAATAAAAGCAGCATAATAGGAGGTTGTTGACTTCCCTTCACTAGATGTAGTAGAGGGGAGGTGATGCTTTGATTTGGATTCTTGCACAGGTGAATCAGGCCCAAGATTTATTCTCTAAAGACTGTAACAACTGGATTTTCTTTTCTACAGGTGATGGTTTACTGTTGACATGACCAGAGGCAGTCAAAAGGATTCTTCCTAGCAACACTCTATTCTATCTAAAAAGGACTCGAGTAGCAGAGGACACAGAGTTGCAAGATTTGCATACAACGAACAACAGCTATATAAACACTGTAAGTCAGACGTGTCAAACTCAAGGCCCAGATCCGGCCCGTGATGTGTTTAGATCTAGCCTACAAGCAAACTAGTAGGAGTGATTGAATGGTTACCTCCTCACTTCTTCAGGTGTCTTGTCAGCGGCAGCAACACTAGCAGAGGACAGGCAGCGGAAGCCTCCAACGTGTGGAGCTGTTCAGCAGCAGTAATCACAGGCGGGCATGGCTAAAGCGCCCTCTGCTTGAAAGCAAGTGGCTGGCGAGGGAAGTAAAGAAAGGACGGAAGGTGCTTGGATCTTGTGTTTCTTCAGTTCTCACCCCTCCCTGCCTCACCGCCTTTCCGTCCTCTTCCTTCATCTGTGCTGAACTTTCCCACGAGTAGCCGCTCCCTTTGCAAACTTTTCCCCAAAGACGCCAGGAAACACAAGCCGTGCACTGCTGAAGTGTACAGGCTTCCTTCGAATTGCTGCTGCCCCTCCGAGCGAGAGATCTGTGTCTCGGTCTCTCTACTGCTCAGATTCTCTGGTCTCAGGTTATTGGGACCTTAAGAGTGCCGCGAAGAGTGCAACCTTCTTATACCCCAGAAGATTCAGACTCACGGCATCCTATTGAGCCTCCAGAGTGGATACCTAGAGCGCTCACAACTGCTCGCCTCACGCAGCACCTGGGACTTTGAGCTTTCTGTGCAGTCTCATACTCCATATATACAACATCTACAGTGAAGAAGACCTGCGTGCCTATACTGATATTTAACCACCATCCCCAAAATGGCCAAACGGAAAGTGGATTTTGAAAACAGGTGCTTTCAGAAAAGGTGGGAAGCAGAGTACCTGTTTGTTAACATTGAAAACAAGGCCATGTGCCTTGTTTGCGGAGCTAATGTGGCTGTACTTAAAGAATATAACATGAGACGGCACTACGAGGCGAAACATCAGGACAATTTCAAAAACTTGAACATACAGGAGAAGCTAAAGAAGGTGGAAGAGTTTAAAAAGAGACTGATGTCACAGCAGCATATGTTCAGAAAATCACAAAATGAAGCTGCTGTGAAAGCTAGTTTTATAGTCGCAGAAGAGATAGCTAAATCAGCCCGGCCATTTACAGAGGGGGAGTTTTTGAAGAACTGCATGATTAAAGTGTGCGAAGTCTTGTGTCCAGACCAAAAGCAAGCATTTTTGAATGTAAACCTAAGCGGAAATACTGTTGCTGATCGGATATCTGAGCTTGCCACTGATTTACAAGGACAGTTGACTGAAAAAGGAAAAGATTTCATTGCTTATTCCCTTGCTGTGGTTGAGAGCACTGACATCACTGGCACGGCACAGCTGGCAATCTTCATCCGTGGAGTGGACTCAAGGTTATGCGTTACAGAGGAACTTTTGGATATTAAATCTATGCATGGCACTAGCACAGGAAAAGACATATTTGAAGCAGTATCTAAATGTGTAAATGACATGAAACTGCCCTGGGACAAACTTATAGGTCTGGCAACAGATGGAGCACCTTCAATGTGTGGGGAAAAGAGTGGATTAGTGGGAAGGATAAGAGAGAAGATGAAGGGAGAGAATTGCACAGGTGAGCTGACAGCTTATCACTGCATCATACACCTGGAAACACTATGTGACAAAACCCTGAAGATGGAACATGTAATGAGCACTGTAACACAAACAGTTAACTTTATAAGAGCCAAAGGCTTAAATAACTATCAATTCAAATCTTTTTTGGAGGAAATACATTCTGAACTTGGTGATCTTCCCTGTCACACAGAGATGCAATGGCTAAATCAAGAAAAAGTGCTCAGTAGATTTTTTGAGTTGCGTGAGGAAATCTGTCAGTTCATGGAAAGTAAAGGAAAATGCTCCACAGTACTGCGGGATGAAAGGTGGCTATGTGATTTAGCTTTTCTGTGTGACATAACCAAGCATCTCGCTGCCCTAAACCTTCAGCTTCAGGGACGGGACCATGTGATCATGGACATGTATGGTGCAGTGAAAGCCTTTCAATTTAAGCTGCGACTATGGGAGACTCAAATACAGCATGGAAACTTGAGTCACTTTCCCTGTTGCCAAATAATCACAAACCAGGTCTTCACCGCTGTTTTCTCATATGCTCGTTTTGCTGATAAGCTGCATAAACTTCAAATGGAGTTTACACGTCGCTTTGACTTTGAAGCACAGAAATTTAATTTTGAATTGCTCAGTAATCCATTTGCAGTTGAAGTGGCAAAAGCACCCGTAAACATCCAGTTGGAGCTGATAGAACTCCAATGTAACAGCACATTTAAGGCAAAGTATGACTCTGTAGGGCCCGCATGGTTCACCAGGTTCATTCCTGAAACGATGCCCCAACTTCGCCTACAAGCTGCTCAAACGCTCTGCATGTTTGGCAGTACATACCTGTGTGAGCAACTTTTCTCTGCGATGAAGGTGAACAAAAGTGTACACAGAAGTCTTCTCACTGATACACAGCTCCACTCTATCCTGAGAGTTTCCACAGCTCAGAATTTAACCTCGGATCTGAATGAACTTGTGGGCAAGACAAGATGCCAAACATCCGGCTCAAATGACCGAGGATTTAACGATTCAAGCATCCCGTTGAGTTCCCAAAGTGGTATGTTGGATTTGGATTCATAATCTTGTTTTATGTTTATTTACCAAACCCATCTTTCATTTAATCAAAGAGAAGCTTATCATCTTGTGCTTGTTTCAGAAGAATTAGAAGAACCCAAACCCCAGGATGATCTAGGCTTGTTCTTCCCATAGAGCCTCTTAAAGTAAAAACTGGTTGAAGCAACATAAAAGCTTTTGTAATAAAATGTCAATGTTTATCGTGATATCTAAATATAATCTCTGTTAAACAGTTTCTTGTGCGTCTTATTTTGAGGAATGTATCATTTGACTTATATGGCTTACAGCTGTGATTTTGGGTGGCTAACATTAAAACAATGCCCAAAACAATTATCAAGAAAATATGAAGAACCTACAGTGGTCGCTAAAAACCCAATAAACTGAACAATACAATCTCATCTCATTTCATAGGCTACCCTTTCCAACCCCAATATTCTGGAGAACATCCAGATCTCAGTGCTTTGCAAAAGACCAGCAGCATCAGGGCTAATATAATATATTGGCTAATATAATATATTGAGGAATATAGATTTCCAGAGGGCAGGTGCTATGGCAGAAAAGGCACTCTTCCTAGGTCACAGTGGACGTAGGCCCACTTCTTCAATTGAGAGGACCCTGAGTGGGCTCTTCCAGTTGGACCTGGTGGGATGGACTGAAACAAGGAAGGCAAGGTCTTGTAAATAACCCAGCCCCTTGCTGTGAACGCTTTATAGATGGCAACTGCTACCTTGCTGCTGCCAAAAAATGTTTAAATACTAGCTGCTCAGGCTGCTCTCAGAAGCTTTACTATCTTTTTATGATCACTTACAGCAGTGTGCAGCTGAAAGTTATCAACATACAATTTATTATGGAGGCCACAATAGTTCATGTGATTAGAATGCCGAGTCAGAAGACTGTTGAGAGGTCGATGGCTCAGCAGTTCAACACCCAAGAGCCAGCTGCCTGATGGAATGAGCTCCTGTCAATTTGTCCCAGCTCCTGCCCACCTAGCAGTTCGAAAGCAGACAAATGCAAGTAGATAAATAGGTACCACTTTGGTGGGAAAATACCAGACACACAGAAGGAGCTTCCTTGGCCGCCCCATGGGCAACGGTGATATCACTGACTAATCCTTTCAACCTGGAAGTGCCTTGATGGTTCTTCCAATTCAAATGTTGTAATAATTTATGATGTAATAGTCATTATTAAATGCATGACTTTATGCTTACATGTAAAGCAAATTAAAGCAAAGCTATTTTTTTCTAAACCCTGTTTGCAACTTGGCCTGCAACTCTGAGCTGGCCAGTCAATGACCAAATGGTTCTATGAAAAGTTATTTACCCCTAGAAATGTGCCTCAAGTCATACAGATAAGAAGCAGGTTGGGCCTTTTTCTATCTAATAATCTTTCTCAGCTAACCTGTTTTCACTTTATAGATACTAGGGGGGGGATCAATTAGGTGAGAGAGCTCAAAGACAACAGTTGACAGTAAGTATAACCTGTAACCACACCCTTAAAAGCTAACCCCTCTATTACAAAAAAAACACGCTTAGTATAATCAGAAAAAAACACCCAATTCTGCAATGTACCATTCCAGTTTTTATATAAAGATCAAAGGATGGACCTCTCAGTTTTCAGGGGTGTATAGTTTGACAAGGTGCTGAAGTTCAGTGGCATAGCCAGTGATGGGGCACCGCTGGTGATGCTTCACATAAGAGTAGACACAGCGATAGCAGAAAACAAAGCCAGAAGTGGAGAGGGCTGTATCGTTGACACGAATTTTACGACACAATGGACACATTGTCTTGAGCTTTGGCAGAAGAGGTGAATCAGTCTCGTAGTCCAGGTGCACAGGTGGTGGTGGGACTGGCATAGCAGTCAGTGATTTGATGGTCTCCTGATTCTCAGCCGAATACCACCACTCCAAGAACTGGAGGAAGAAGATGCCCACAGAGAGGCCAGTGGACAGGGAGAAAGCCAGGGCCCCTAGGATTTTTTCCCCAGCTGACTTCATTTGCTCTTTCATGCTGCAGAAAGGGGCAAGATATAAAAAAAGAAATTAACCGAATTCATGCTATTATTAAGAAACGTGGAAAACATTTAAGACGCAAATCCAGGGTTACAGTACAAAAGGCAATCTGAGAAAAGCCATAAATCCCTGAGATGCAACTATGATTAGCTATTCATCCAAATACCTGGTTTCCAGCATTTAACAACTAGAGGTATAACACCCCCCCCAAATTTTTATAAGATTAGTTTGAGGGGGGAAAAACAGTATAAAAAAGTTGTAAGCAGAAAATTGGCCCTCCCACTCACTAGAGGACTCTCAAATGACTGTTAGAGAAAGTGATCCTCAAAAACAGGAAAAAAATCTTAGCCATGACTTTACTCTGCAGGTGTACTTGCTAAATGAGGTATATGTAATCCTTGATTTATAGCCATTCATTTAGCGACCGCTCAGTTACAACAGCACTGAAAAAATATGAACAGTTCTTACACTTATGACTAATACAGCATCCAGAGTCACATGATCAAAATTTGGGCATTTGGCAACCGGCAGGTATTTACAATAGTTGCAGTTTCCAAGGGTCACATGATCGCCATTTGCGATCTTCCCAGCTAGCTTCCAGGAAGCAAAGTTAATGGGTAAAACTGGATTTGCTTAACAGTCACATGATTCACTCAACAACTGCAGTGATTTGCTTAACAACCATGGCAAAAAAGATAATATTAAAACCACCTCACTTAAAACCACCTTGCTTAGCAATGGAAATTTTGATCCCAATCATGGTTGTAAGTCAAGGACTGCCTGCATAAAAGATTTTAGAGAGTCTTGACCTATTTCAATCTTTCTGGTGCTAGTTGAAGATGCTTTTCTTTCTTAAATTTTCCCAGGTGTAGTAATCATAAGATCTTTTTCTTAAATTTTCATCTTTATGGTCTACACTTTTATCATCAACTGCCTGGCGAGTATTAGTTTTTAGTTGATATACAAACATTGTGAATATATAAATATACCCAACCATTGAAAGAAGCAAGCAAAAACAGCAAGGGGTGGCTGTTTTAGGGTTTTCATTTCTATTCACCTGTTTGATGACTGCAGGACACCACCAGCAGCTACATGTACATTTTCCAAAGCCCGTAGATCGTCTGCTGTCAGCCTGACCAAATACACACCAGCCAGTCTCAGCAGTGGGGAGTGGTGTTGAGCCTTCCCCAGAATGTAACATAGTTGCTGCACCAGAAACCAGCCCTCCCAAGCCATGTTCACAAAGGGGTAGGCAGCCAGGAAGCCCTTGTAAAATCGTTTCCAGCAGGATGACGGAGGATGGATAGAATAATCGTCTTCTTCCTGGAGACGGGAGATCAACTTTTCCAGTTTAGTTCTCAGGTATGGAACAAGGACCAACAAGCAGAGAGATTTCCAATGATGCTTTTGGGATAGTCCAGCAGTGGCCAAAGATCTCTGCTGATTCCTTTTGCTTTTCAGTACAACTCTCTTCAAGCCATAGAAATTTTCAGAAAATGAAGCACTGCACCGGAAGAGGTAATGCTGCTGGAGTAGAAGATCCAGGATGGTGTAGACTTCGTCAAACCAGTGCCACAGGAAACCATAATATGAAGGATTGGATTCAGCCAATACCTAGTACAAAAGACAATCAAGGGTAAGAGTAATAAACCTGAATGTGTCAAGAGATTTTTATTGATGTTTGAAACATTTTGTTTTGGCTACTTTGTGGATTTTTTGCTTTGCGATTGTTGCAAGATAACACAGCCTTTTTCAAGATGAGGGCTATGTGGAGTTAGAAGTTGTGTTCCATTACTGGATCAGGACCAGGATCTAAAAACACGATATAGCTAGCATACACACAAACACAAAAACAGATTTAAAATACAGTAATAACATAATACTATTACAATATTTCATAATTTACTCTTCTCTCAAATTCAGAATTTCATAATCTTTGGAAAGTTTTATGGCCATATTTATAAATTGGAATCCACATTGATAATATGTAAATAGAAATTTGCTTTGTTAATTATTTTCAGCAGAAAAATGAAAAAAATTCTAAGCCACAAATTTTAATTTACAGATTATATAATCTAGACTTCCATTTTAAGTTTAGTGGAAACTCACTGATCCAATTATCCTGGTTTAACTGCAAGGTCTGAGGCAGGATTTTCTTTATTTGATACCTGAAATAAATCTAACTAAAAAAGATGGGACATCACATATGCATGCAATTTTTTTCCAGTCCTTCCATGCTTTCATATTTCCTTCATTATTCTGACCATTATTCAACCTTAGATAAGCACAGAAAACTAATGGTTATCCTTCCCTCAATACTCACTTACCAACCATTCTTCTCACCTTGATCACATGCTGAAATGCTGGTCTCACAGCAGTCATCAAACTGTCTTGGGCAACAACTTCAAATATAGAAGGCCTGTCCACATATGGGTAGATGGCAGTGACATGAGCTCCATGTTCTGCCATGGTCTCTTCTGGAATAAAAACAAACAAACCTTCCAAAATAATTCAAAACAGAAATGGGTTTTAGAAGACATTATTACAAAAGCCCTCAAACTTTCTGTCTAGAATGATATATGGATATATTTAAATTATTGATCTTTTCATTTCTAATTTGATTGAAAAATGGCAAGTTAATGTTGTTAGCTGCAAAGTCGTGACCGACCCATCACGACCCCATGGACAATGTTCCTCCAGGCCTTCCTGTCCTCTACCATCTTCTGGAGTCCATTTAAGCTCATGCCTACTGCTTCAGTGACTCCATCCAGCCACCTCATTCTCTGTCGTCCCCTTCTTCTCTTGCCCTCAATCTTTCCCAGCATTAGGCTCTTCTCCAGTGAGTCCTTCCTTCCTTCTCATTAGGTGGCCAAAGCATTTGAGTTTCAACTTCAGGATCTGGCCTTCTAAAGAGCAGTCAGGGTTGATCTCCTCTAAGACTGACCAGTTTGATCGCCTTGCAGTCCAAGGGACTTGCAGGAGTCTTCTCCAGCACCATAGTTCAAAGGCCTTAATTCTTTGGCGCTCAGCCTTTCTTATGGTCCAACTTTCACAGCTATACATTGCAACTGGGAAGACCATAGCCTTGACTATGCACACTTTTGTTGGCAGGGTGATGTGTCTGCTTTTTAGTGTGCTGTCTAGAATTGCCATGGCTTTCCTCCCCAGGAGCAAGCGTCTTTTAATTTCTCGGCTGCAGTCCCCACCTGCAGTGATCTTGGAGCCCAGGAAAATAAAATCTGTCACTGTGAACTGTGGTGATTGACAATAGGCTCCTGAGAGCATTCATGGTGCTAGTTGTGGATGCCTTGCTGCTCTCTGAGCTTGGTGGTTTACTTGCAGACGTCTCATTACCCAACTGGGTAATACCATCAGTGCAAGGGTAATGAAATATCTGCAAGATCACCACCAAGCTCAGAGAGCATCAAGGACTCCACAGTTCAACTCTGAGCTATAAATATTCTCTTCTGTTAGAACAGGGGTGTCAAACTGCCGAATGTGTCATAGCATCTTTTAATTTCTTGGTTGTAGTCCCTGTCTGTGGTGATCTTGGAGCCCAGGAAAATAAAATCTGTCACTACCTCCATTTCTTCCCCATCTATTTGCCAGGAATTGAGAGGGCCAGATGCCATGATCTTGGTTTTTTTAATGTTTCAAGTTTATTTAATACAGTATGCTATTTCCCTCAAGGACAATGAAGATGTATATAAGACTGGCATGGCTCTTGGTAGTTGCTGGATGCACCAAGCCACATATCATATACAGTTTAGCCTAATATGCTGTGTGAACACAAAACCCATGATTAGCACATAGTCCACCTTGCCATGCAAATGAGGTGATACCGAGTCAACCAAGTTTAACCATGAGTAAGTACTTTGCACAAATGTACCTTTTATCTATCATTTTCTTCAGATTTTTCCCCTCTGTCTTTTCAATATATAATTTAAGGTGGCAAACATATTTAATACTTCTGCCTCCTATTTTCCCCACAACAGTTGTGTGAAGTAGGTTGGGCTGAGGCAGAATGAATGGCCCAAAGTTGCCCAGCCATCTTTTATGCCTTAGGGAGGCCTAGAGCTCCCAGTCTCCTGGTTTCTAGCTTCTTTGAAACTTAACCATTCCACCAAACAGAATTTTACTCCAAATCTTGCCTGCTGCTTCATACGTTTTCCTCACCAACAGCCTTGCTCCATCCTGTCAATCCCCCACCCAAGCCTTTCTCTCCAGGAAAAGAGCCTGCAAGAAATCTGAGGGAATTCAAGGCCGCTGCATTTCTCTGAAAGGTGTGTCGCAGGTAGGTCAGAAAGAGAGCTGGATTCAAATCCTTGCTGAAATACAGGTAGTCCTCCACTTATGACCACAATTGAGCCCCAAATTTAGGTTGTTAAGTGAGAAATTTGTTAAATGAGTTTTGCTCATTTTACATCTTTTCCTGCCACATTTGTTAACTGAATCACTGCAGCTGTTAAATTAGTAACACGGTGGTTAAGTGAATCTGGTTTCCCCATAGACTTTGCTTGTCAGAAGGTCGCAAAAGGTGATCATATGACCCCGGGACACTGCAACCAGTTGTCAAGCATCCGAATGTAAATCACGTGACCATGGGGTGCTTCAACGGTCATAAGTGTGAAAAATGGTCATAAGTCACTTTTTTCCCCAGTGCTGTTGCAACTCTGAAGGGTCACTAAGCGAGCTGTTGCAAATCGAGGACTATCTGTAAACAAATCAACTTGGTGAACTAGGCGAGCGTGATGCAAACCCCGAGGACGCCGCAATCAAGCGGCACCAACTCTTAAGACCAAATGAATCCACAAGGGAAGCCGCCTGATGCCATGAATGACTATGGCCATTAAATTGCTTTGCGATCACGGCAAGGGCTAGACCCCACATTCTGGCAGAAAAAAAGCCATTACAAGGATGCTCTTACACTTCTGCGCCCTATGTGCTGGAGAGGGACAGGTCAGGATTTCCCCCACTTCAATCGCCCTCCGTGTACGGCCGCTTCCCCGGTGCTGCTGCTACCGCTTGCCGTTCAGCGCTGTAGAAATTCAGGCCGCGCTAGACTTTCCTTTAGTTTTGCTTCTACCGCACCATAGAGTTACAAGAGGGCAAAACAGGCGTGATTCCGTTGGGAGGACTCTCCCGTGGGAGAACAGTCGCTCTTGATGTTGGAAAAAAAAATGCCCCATAAGTTTACATGAGGAAACCCTCTTTACGCTCAAAACTTCGGTCTGGAAAGCTAAAAAATGCAATGCAGTTTACGAGCAGTCGCATCTAACCTTACGGAGCGACGTTCCTCCGTTGCAGGAATAGGACCGGAAGAAAACGGGTGTGCCGATCTAGGCCCCCGAAACTCTGTGGCTGCGGACGATCTAAGCAGGAAGGCGTGGCGCATATCGTTGGTTGGTCTTCCCAGACAGCCCGGTTTCCGGTCTCCTCCCAAGCCAGGCGGTTTTACGGTTGCTTCTGACCGTTACTACTTCGTCCTCCTCCTCCTCCTCCTCCGTCGTCGTCGTCCTTTCTTCAGTATCAGGTCTGTTCGAAGACTCCCCTCTTCGTGGTAGGTTAGTTGGGGATGGGCTGTGGTTCCGCCCATTGAGGAATTGGCGGGGGGGGGAGAGGATGAGTTGCTCCTCCCTTGGGTAGGGTCGGCAACCTCGGCTCTTTTATGACTCGTGGACTTCAACTCCCAGAATTCCTGAGCCAGCATAGCTGGCTCAGGAATTCTGGGAGTTGAAGTCCACGAGTCATAAAAGAGCCGAGGTTGCCGACCAAGGGCTTGATATGAGGGCGGGGGTCGGCTTTTTCCCCCCTTGGCATTCCGGTGGGGGTTCCTTACTGGCTAGGTGGGAAAGGCGAATAGCATAATAGCATAATTTCTCCCCAGTCAGAATGGCTCCCTTCCCGGGTGGAGCTTGCAGGTTCCTGTTCTCGGGAAGAAAAGTGTGATATCGTTGCTTGGGGAGGGAAGTAGAAAGGTGATTGGAGGTGGGGGGGAGAGAAGAGGAATAATTATCTATCTTGGGGAGATGGTCATAGTTGCCCCTCGCCTGTTCTGCAGGCCTTAATAGCTCCTGTTTTATAAGCCGCAATCAAAAGATCACAAGGTGGGCAAGTCCCCCTGCCATCGAGGAATTTACAGTTTGCAATTGGAAGTGTTGGGGGAAACGAGGAAAGTGAGCAAAAATACTGGAGGAGAAAGTTTTGGACTGGTTAGATGGCAGGTATGGTTGGTGGTGGTGGGGAGGTAGAGAGGCTGGAATTCTTTCCATAAATATCTTTTAAGGGAATTTGGGGTCAGGTGGAAGAGTTGGAGGGAATTTTAGGAACAGGAAGGGGATGTGAGGTGAGCGTGTGCAAAAACGCACAAGATATTTCTCTGGTTGGGGAGGGAGGAGAAGGTCTCTGTTTGAAAACATAGATGGGAATAGCTGGGAAAGGAATTTGCTGTCCTTGGGAGAGAAATATGGAGGTTCTGTGTGAAAAAAAGTTAAGAGTTGTCTTCACTGTGAGCCAGTTTAATAGGGTGGATATAATCAGTCACCACTTATAAAGTAAAACCAGTAATAAAACAAAATGAACATTTTGTATTTATTAGAGTTACTGCTTACCATTCATACAGGAGTTTGAGGCAGGTATATAGTGCCCCCTCCCCCTATGTTTCCCTAGAATAAGAGACCTGTGAGGCAGTGTTGGACAGGGAGAGTGTAACTATCCACAAGGTGCTGAGAATATTTTACATTGGCTGTCTATGTAAAGCGATGTCTTATTAAAGAATTTGATAGAGCAGAGGTGGCGGGCGTTATTGTTGCAAATGAAAAATGGTATCAAGCCAGGATTTCAAATAGATATCTGGTGGAATTTCCTAGTAGTTCATGGTTGGGAGTCAAGTAAAATGACTAAGATTTCTTGTTGTAACTATAGGTCATAACATTGTAACATGGCATAAAATACAATAGAACAAAATAAAATAAAGATTGTTAGATACAAAGAGGCCAAAACAGGATACAACCAGGGTTATGATTAAGAACTTGAGTTTAAATGACAACAGAGCGAAAGTAGCAATCTGGCTACTAAAGTTAAACATATCTGCAACATGATTTAGCCATTTGAGTCCAAGCTCTTCAATTCGTTTACCATTAATAATGTCAAAATCTCATTGTAAATGGGACAATGGAAGACAAAGTGAAATAGTACCCTTCACTTAGACACCAAGGGGACAGAGTCACTGTTCAACAAAGTGTTTACAAAATCTCCCCTCAAGATATTTGTAGGCATAGTCTGCAAATGGATATAAAATAATTTCTGATTGAGATGTTGGTAATATTAACTGAGTACTAGGAGAGGCTTCTATGTTTTTATAATGATTAAAATCTGTGTTGCAGTAGCATGTTTATTTATTCTATTTTTATCCTGCTTTTATTGCTTTATAAGTAACTGAACGTGGCAGAACTAAAGGTGACTTTATAAGTAAATAAAGGTGGCATACATATATGCCTACTACTCCTTCCCCCTCCTCTTTTCCCCACAAAACAACCCCTGTGAGGTGTGTTGGGCTGAGAGAGAGTGACTGGCCCAAAGTCACTCAACTGGCTTTCATGCATGAGGTGGGACTAGAACTCACACAGTCTATGGTTTCTAGGCCAACACCCTACACCACATATAAAAAAAATGTTTTCTGTTTTCTAAGAGTTGAATTAGGATTGGTGACAAAAGTGCAGTCCATT
Organism: Vipera berus; assembly: GCF_964194415.1. Taxonomy (NCBI): domain Eukaryota; kingdom Metazoa; phylum Chordata; class Lepidosauria; order Squamata; family Viperidae; genus Vipera; species Vipera berus. The sequence goes on from NC_138202.1 coordinate 342,139,538, forward strand.
GATGGAGAAAGCAAAGTTTGGCAAGGTAGATTCTTGAAGACTTTCTGGTTTCTTATAGTGCCCCAGCAATGCATGATGTATTCTGACAGCAAAGGAAAGTAACCCAACATCTATTCTAGATTAGCTATGGAGGTGATTTGGGGAGCCCCAAGATCTTCCTTATTAAGATGTTTTAGACTGCCTCCAGTTGAAAAATAATCTCCTTATCCCATCTCCAGATTTCAGCCCCATGCAGCATCTGGGCTATTGGCATGCCCTGGAATATTTTAAATTCAAGGTAGGAAATGTTTCTGATCTAAACAGGCAAAGAGGAGCCTTGTGTTAGTCTTGGTTCCCACAACACACTAAATTGGAATCTGGTTAGCCACACTTTTCCTACTGTGTATGAACTAATCTATCTGGTTAGTTTGTTTCTTGTGGAATTCCAATCCTGAAAATTGAGGGCTCCCCCCGCAAAAAAAAACCACCATAGTTAACCATGAGTTACTGCACTCTGATCACAGTCAGATTGCACAGAAGAGAAGAATGTACTAAAAGCTTGGTGGAGGCATTTGGTTCTTTGCAGAGACAGTATTGAAGCACCTGGCCTGACAAAGAGGTTTCTGCAAGGTGTGCAATGATGAGTGAAGTATAGTCTGAACTGGTATTGTCAGAACTTTGGTTTTCATTCTGACCAGGGCGTGATCATGTAATCTCTCTGAGCAGGTTTGGCAGTCTGGTCCCCCTAAGAATTCTCTGTTTGCATTTGTCTCTGGCTCTGCAGCCTATTGGTGGACATGTTTGGAGCAGAAATAGATTTCATGGGATGGAGGAGTTGAATCTATCGCATTTAAAGTGGTTTAAGTAGACCATTGCATGTGTGAAGATTCTTTTTTTCCCCCAGTGATTGGTGGATGAAAACTGAGTTATTCTTCCCACTTTCTCTGGGAAGCAGAAATAGAAGAATTGCTACAATTTTTGGAATGGAGAGCACCACTTCCTTCCAGTTACACTCAGGTTTGACAAGTGACGTGTCAAAGAAAAATCCTAGAGGAAGAATCAGATGGAATTAAAAATGCAAAGGAAGCTAGCTCTTTCTCACAGCAAAGCCATTTTCCCACTAGAGAAACGTGTATTTCTTCTCATTGTAGAAAAGGAGCATTAGGATAAATGCAAAGTTTAGACATTTTTTCCTCTAGAAAAAATGATATGTCTTTCACAGGGAATGGCAAATAAACAGTTGAATCTTGAAATCCTAAGACAGTTAATTAAAACTTTGTAGCATAGGGCCTGGTTATTTGCAGCACAAGCTGTTTCTGATTACTTCTGTCTTCCAATAAGATCTGATGGGGTGGACATTCTCTTAGTCCCATCACTCAAGCAGTTGATAGGACCCAGAAAATGAGCTTCTTTGTCATGAGACCCGCCCTATGGACCAGAGAGATTTGGATCACTCTATTTATTTGGATCGCCTTATTTAGAAGTCTTTTGACCTGTTGTTTCACCTGGTAGTGGGTGAATTAATTTGCATCCAACTTGATTATTCTTGGATTGTTTTTGGTAGTGTAAAGTTTACCTGGGTGCAACATGTTATAATTTTAATATTTGTGTGTGTGTACATCACCCGAAGTCACATGCCAATTGAATGGTTATATGAATTAATTTAATAAATACATCTTTTTCAAAGTAAAAGAAATGGAAAATAATGCTACTTTAAAACAAGATCTGTATAAAACTGGATATGTGGATAACAGATTGAGATTTTGTTCCAATGTAAGTACAATTGTGCTTTGAGGATGCTGGAAGGAAAGACAATACCATTTTGGCTCCCAGCACTAGGGTTAGCAATAGAGATAGTTTTTGATTCCTGTAAGCCAGTATGAAATTTGATTCCTTTGAACTGAATAGGATAGGTTTTCCCTTCCTTTAATCTGATAGAGTTTAATATATTCTCCCCTCCGCCACTCAGGCACAAATATGTTTCTGCCCTGTCATTAAGTTGGGGTTAATTCTCTGCCACAATATGAGGGTGGGCTGCTCTACCAGTTTCCTGTGCAAAGAAAGACACATTGCTTTGAAATGCTGGCTCTTGCTGGCATCCGTAAAATACTGTTAAAGCTGTTAGGGAGAAATGATTCTCAGATTGGAAACAATATAGTTTGTGTCTTCTTCCCTCTGAGGTTGTGTAGTGGCGGGGGGGGGGGGGGGGGGAGGCAGGGGCTGCTGTGATGAAACAGCCTTCAGTCATGAGTGCTGCTTAGCTGAAAGAAGCATCTTCTGTGTGTTCATTTATTCCTTCCTGGCTTCTTGAATTAGATCGAGGATGGGTGGTCTTTAGCTTTAGAGAAAAACTCTTTTTATAATTGTCATTATTTATTGATTGGATTTCAAAGCTTTCTGACTCCAAAAAGATGCTTACCATATTTCAAAGAATACATAATTTAAAAGAAATAGGATACCCATATAAAATTACAGAAACAAAATTCAGGGAAATAAATTGACAGGACTTCCACAAACATTCTGACCTCAGGATGTTCCAGAGAGTAGGGATCGAACAGAGATGGCACGCTTCCTCGGTCCCGTTAGATGACAGTGTTTAATTTAAGGGACCAGGAACACATCCACTTTGCTCGATCATACCAGATTGGCAGAAATAATTGGAGACAGGCAGTCGCTTAAATAACCAGTCACTATTCCAGTGATGGTGAACCTTTTAGAGAATGAGTGCCCAAACTGCAACCCAAAACCCACTTCTTTATTGCAAAGTGCCAACACGTTAATTTAATCTGAATACTGAGGCTTTAGTTTAGAAAAAACAACTCGTACATTAACATCTTTTGTCTTAAAAGAAAAACACAATAACAGAGCTTTCAATGATACAAACAACTTTTTATTGAAAGGTAAAAGTTTGCCTTTGGCATGCTTTTGAACAATTAATGTGATTTTTGCTGTTGTATGCATGCTGATAATTTGTCGAACCTTGGCTTGTACTTTGTAAGTTTGAGAGCAACACATGCAGCCCCCGGGTCATCTGTTAGTCTGTTTCTGGTGTCAGATTTGATATAATTCAAAGCTGAAAATGGTACGCTCACTCTGGAGGCTAGGAAGGGGCTTGAGAAATGGCTTTTTCCTGCGAAAACTTAGCCAAAGAGCGAGGCACGTGTGCCCACAGAGAGGGCTCCGAGTGCCCCCTCTGGCACATGTACCATAGGTTCACCACCACTGCCCTATTCTATGAAGGGCTTTATTGGTGACCAATGCAGCTCATAAAGCAGCAATAACACACGGGCAAAATATACTATATCCTACATATGTATTCCCTATTCCCTTTGAAGGAGCTATTCTCTTGGAACAGAGAAAATATTGATATGTTTCACTTTTTCATTCAAGACTGATGGGGGTCTTCCTACACTTGCAGCTACTATAATGTGCCTAGAACAGGTGGTAGTTATAACCGAGAGGGCCTTTTCACAGAGTCACCTTGTGCCCCAGTTGCACCCTTTCCTTGACAACTCAGAGGCCAACCATGCTTTGGTCACTTCACAATTGAATATTGGGCTACTGTTGAAGACCATCCAGGAGCTACAGCTGGTTCAAAATGCAATGATGCCCCAGGCAGCTCACTTGGTCCTGCCCAGAAAAAGTCCTGCAAATCCAAGAAATTTTTATCCGCCAGATAGCACGAATACCCTTCGCTATGGTCCTGGAGATGTTCCAAGCCTTTCTTGCCTAAGGTATACTTTGTCTTCCTGCACTTCACCTGTCGGAGTGACTCAGAGAATTGAGGTGCATTTCAGAATCAGTGCACAGAGAGGCTTCATAGGAATAATCCAGGCAAAAGCCTCAGTTAATCGCCAATGCCAGGTTGCAACCAAGGCCTCAGACGTGCTACCTAGCCGATTCTCTTTGTATGTATTGGCACCTCAATTACTTGAGACAGGTCAATGTTTGACTCTTATCAGCATCTGTACTTAAAGAAGTGAAATGTTTTTTTATATATAATTCGGAGCATAAAAACTGCTTCATATCTTTAGAGAGTAATTTTTCTCTTTTTACATTGTTTTTCCTGGTACATACTGATATTAATAATTACCTAATATTATAGATAAGATGTAGCAGGACACTGAAGACCTTTTATTACCATAAAAATTATCACCTGTCAATTTGCAACATTTGCCCATCAGATTTTAGGAAAGGTCATTAGTTTAACTCAGCCTGAAGCTTCACAGTAAAAACTACAAAGTTGATTATTAGTATTATTTGATCTGTTAATTTTCTTTGGAATGATTGTCACATTGAAGGTTATTTTAAAATTTTGGGTTTTTTTTTAATATATTGAATACTATTTACTATTCTGTGGTACGTTGGAACTAATCGATTTACAGTTTCAAGCAGATAACAAAACTCTTTTTCCGAAGCAGTCACAAATGCATTTGCTATGAAAAGAGGTGCAGATTTCTTAAACTGAGTGGGTTTTTTTCCCCCCTAGGTGCAGTAGGAATCCAAAATCATGACAGACTCCAAATACTTCACCACCAATAAAAAAGGTCAGAGTTCATCTGCAATGTGATGTTTATTTTATTTTTATTTATTTTAATTCCATTTATATCCTGCCCTTCTCCGAAGACTCAGGGCGGCTTACAAGCTTAGCAGTAGCCTTCATTCTATGTATATGCCTGCTTATTAGGGCTTTCATTCACCCCCAAGCGGCATTATTACAAAGTCAGCTTATTGCCCCCAACAATCTGGGTCCTCATTTTACCTACCTCGGAAGGATGGAAGGCTGAGTCAACCTTGAGCCTGGTGGGATGCGAACCTGCACTAATTGCAGGCAGCTGGTGTTACTTAAGGAGGCATTAGCCCACTGCTCCACCAAGGCTCTTTTAACTCTCTACACTGGATACAGTCTGCCTCCCTGTACCTCTTGCTGGGTTACATGAGAGGGCAAGCTGATATGAGAATTAAGATAAAAGCACTCTTCATCCCTGCTGTAGATCAAATGGATGAAGAGACTGGGTTGGTTCATACAAGTTACTAAGCCATTTTTAAAACAGCTTTATTAATAAGATGTGATGGCATAGTTCATCGTTCTAGGTAATTGTTTTTAATTTTTGTAATTGTTGTATTGTTTTTTTTTAAAAAAAAACTTGTGAACCGCCCTGAGTCCTACGGGAGAAGGGCAGTATATAAGTTTAATAAATAAATAAATAAACAGTCTAGCCAAGCCAATCAAATTAAGCTTAGGCGTGAGGATTTTTTTGAAAGGGTAGTTGTTTTTTAATCAGTTGAAATACAATGAAAAGTTATTTCCACAATTTCAGCTTTCCCCCACACTCATAGTTTTTGAGCTACTAACCTCAATGCATAAAGAACAGTGGAAAGAAAATTAATCTGGCGTAGGCTGTAACCGGAAGAAACAATACTACATGGGTCCCAGTTCTTCCAGCCAGATTCTTTGATGTGGCGGCAGTAACACAATCAAGCTATGCTTTTATTGAACCGAATGTTTTGGAATAAGGATCGGTTGAGTTCATACAACATGTTGACGTGTAATTTACAAATCATGGGAACTGGACTCTCAAAATATGCAAAGCCGTTTACGTATAAAAATTATATGGCTGCCTATCTAAAACACAGAATTGGGCAGCTCACAAGAACAGTAAAATCCCACAACCGTAAAACCATAGAACCAAAGCCCATCCATCAGTTGAAATGGAAATACAAAATAGGTTTAATCCTATTGTATATGGTTGGGCTGGGTTTTTTCTTTTCCCACTTCTTATTTTTGCGGGCTGCTTGGGGTTTTCTTTTAAAAAATAAGTCTGAATTTCAGTTTTTCAACTTCAAAGTAATGGGAAAAGGCTCTGCTGAATTTTCTTGTTACACAAAAAAAGGGCAGATTTTTGATGCCCGCTACATATGGAACTCTTCTGGCAATTAATATGATAGGCGGTGTGTTATCTTTAAGGGACTTTTTGACTTACCAATTGATTGCTGAGGTTGGGATTACCTCTTGCCCCTCAGCAAGTAGATCTCCTGCTGAGGTTGTGAGATTGGATAAAACCATTTATACACCTGCTGTTCTGATCATCCCTGACTATCAAAGGTTTGCAGACCCAGCCTATTTTTGCATTGCCACTTCTCTTTCTCCCCCCTCTTAAGTAATGGAGATTCCTGGCTTCCAGCTAAACTATTGATCTTCATAGCTGTCAACTCCTGGGAGCCATGCAATTATTAAATAAGCTGATAATTCCTCCCGTTCCCCCACCCTCTTCTGCTCCCCTGATTTGCAGGGCCATTACTAATTCCGCCCTTTTGCTTAAAAGGGTGTCTAATTTCATAATTTATAAATGCTAGAATAATTCAACCGTGCCTGTTGTAATAAAGTATCCTCCAAAAATATGTGCAGAAATCATCCTTGCTTTCAACTTCAGTGACATTAAGATATGTGGATTTTAGCTCCCAGAATTCAGGAATTGAAATCCACACACCTTAAGTCCCTAAATTGAGAAACACTGCATGCTTCAGTCATGTTTGTGTGTGTGTTTACACTCAAATCAGTTGGTCTCTTTGCTTTTTGAGAAGTGAGATAACATGAGATACTTATGTAGGTTACCAATACGTCAGAAGCTCCTTTGACATTTGTGTTTTCTCCTCTCTGGTTCAAACTGAATACAGGTTTGTAGCAAAGATGTGTGAAATTAATCAAATCAGAAATTAAATGTTGTGTTCCCAAATCAGACTATTGCAGACAGCCAAAACAGCACAGATGGCTTCCGAACCACTCCTGGAACAGCCTGTTCTGTGAAAAAGGATTTGCTCCCCTTTCAGAAATTCTGAATTTTGGCTTATCTTTGCTCTCAGACGGTATCAGAAGTTTGCGTAGCGCCCACTGAGTCCTGATAGCATGCAGTGGCAAAGATATTTTTAAAATGAGCAAATACTTCAGTGCAAAATCGTAGGTGCTGTCTCTAGGTTGCCAAAGCAATTCCTTGATGTCTTGAACCCTGCTGCTATTTTTCAAGTTGTGCAATTGTCGAGCGTTGTCTTTTTCACTGTTCTATATACTTAAAATGTGAGAGCATTTAATGAGAACTCTCACAAACAATTGCTGCCATGGGGGACCTGTATGTTCACAGAACGACTGACTGGTGAATGTGCCTAATTGCAGAGCCATTTACCCAAAGAGAAACTGGAATGATTGCACCAAGCAGCTTCTGAAAGAAACTGAGCCCTGTGCTTCTTGGGCTTTTCCCCCACCCTCTGTTCCTGTCAAGGAGGAATTCATTCTTTTAACAGCAGTTAACCTGTTGTTAGGGACGCGGTGGCTCAGTGGGTTAGGACGCTGAGCTTGTCGATCTGAAGGTCGGCAGTTTGGCGGGTCGAATCCCGAGTGCCGCGTAACAGAGTGAGCGCCTGTTACTCGTCCCAGCTTCTGCCAACCTAGCAGTTCGAAAGCACCTAAAAATGCAAGTAGAAAAATAGGGACCACTACGGTGGGAAGGTAACAGCGTTCCGTGCGCCTTTGGCGTCTAGTCATGCCGGCCACATGACCACGGAGATGTCCTCGGACAAGCGCTGGCTCTTCGGCTTTGAAATGGAGATGAGCACCGGCCCCTAGAGTTGGAAACGACTAGCACGCATGTGCGGGGGAACCTTTACCTTTTAACCTGTTGTTAACCTGTAACCATAAGGCTGAAGAGAAAGGGCTCCTTCACACTATGCAATTAACATGTGAAGGTCATTCTTGCAGCCCATGGTCAAGGTAACCTAGTTCACTTTAAAAGCAATGCACTTGCTATAGAGGTAATCCTTTAGTGATTGATTCATTTAGTGACTTTGCATTTGTAACGGTGATGAAAAATAACTTCATGACTAATCCTTCCCTTTACAATCCTTGCAAGGCTGTAAAGCATAGGCAAACTGAAGGAAAAGCATAAAAACCTTGATGTTTTCATTTAGCGACAACAGCCAAGCGGTCGATCCAAGTTGTGGTTGCTGAATAGGAACTGCCTGTATCTGTGATAATAATTAAATATTTGGGTCTCAGCAGGTTCTGAGGACCACATCAGAGAGAGTTCCAGATTCTAAGGGCAAGGATTTCCTGGATGCCTCTGTTATCCACTGATGAAAACAGAATTCTTAGTTGGAGGGGGCGGACTAAATTGCTCTTGCTGAACTTTTTTGACTGTGGTCCTCGCATGTTTGTCTGCAGGGGAAATTTTTGAACTGAAAGCTGAACTCAACAATGAAAAAAAGGAGAAGAGGAAGGAAGCAGTGAAAAAAGTCATTGCTGCCATGACGGTGGGGAAGGATGTCAGGTAACATCTCTCTAATGGCTCTCGTGTGCTGTTTTTCCCACTTCTCCACCCAAGTGTACGTTTTAATGAGGCAGAAGAGAAAAAATGAATAAAGTCCTATGAAATGTCTTTGTGTTTGCTTTGCACAGTGATTAAATGGCATGCCACGGGCCACCTACAAAGACCAAATACGGCCCCCAAAATGTTGCTTTAGATTCTAAGGCCTATAATACAGTACCGTATTTTCCAGCGTATAAGACGACTTTTTAAACCCATGAAAATCATCTCAAAAGTTGGGGGGTCGTCTTATACGCCCAGTCGTCTTATATGCCGGAAAATAGTACATAAATCAATCGAGCGCCCCCGTTCTTGCAAAGCAACTTCAAGCCTCCTTAGTCCAGTGCCCCCTCCAACGTGACTCTCCCTTCCCACCCCCAAGAGCCTCTCAGCCCCTTCCCCTCCCCCTTGCAAACGCCAGACCCCGGGAGCTCTTGCGTCTATTCCAAAGGGTGGGTGGAAGGAAAAGCCCCTTTCAGCTCCGGCTTGGCTGCAAGTCAGCGAGCCCGGGAAGGCACGCCCTCCCCTCTCACTGTGGAGGAAGCAGGGCAGGCTGGCGTCTGGCGGGAGCCGGCAGGGCAGTCCTGCGCACGCTCCCCGGCTCCTAAGGAGTCCTCGGGGAGCCATGGCAGGCGCCTCACGCTCTTCCCTCTTGAGGCAGCATCGGGGGAGCCGTCCGGCGTCGGGCGGGAGCCGGCAGGGCAGTCTTGCACACGTGCGCACTCCCCGGATGGTAAGGAGCGCTCCTTAGCAGCCGGGGAATGCGCGCGTGTGCAGGACTGCCCTGCCGGCTCCCGCCCGACGCTCTTCCCTCTTGAGGCAGCATCCCTGAGGACTCCTTAGGAGCCGGGGAGCGATGCTGCCTCAAGTGGGAATAGCGTCGGGCAGGAGCCGGCAGGGCAGTCCTGCACACGCGCGCACTCCCTGGCTGCTAAGGAGTGCTCCTTAACAGCCGGGGAGCGCGCGCATGCGCAGGACTGCCCTGCCGGCTCCCGCGTGACGCCGGACGGCTCCGCCGATGCTGCCTCAAGAGGGAAGAGCGTGAGGCGCCTGCCATGGCTCCCCGAGGACTCCTTAGGAGCCGGGGAGCGCGCGCGTGCGCAGGACTGCCCTGCTGGCTCCCGCCAGACGCCAGCCTGCCCTGCTTCCTCCACAGTGAGAGGGGAGGGCATGCCTTCCCGGGCTCATTGATTTTCCGGCATATAAGACGAAAAATCTTGAAAATCATCTCAAAAGTTGGGGGGTCGTCTTATACGCCCAGTCATCTTATACGCCGAAAAATATGGTATGTGTTCTGCAAATGAAACATGATTTTATCTGAAAACTTAGATGCTGTCAGATAATGACGAGTTTCAGTATATATGGGCAATTTCCTCTTATTTTATCTCTATAGCAGTGTACCTCAAACTCAGCATCTTTAAATTATGTGGACTTCACCTCCCAGAATTGCTCAGCCAGCCATACTGTGCATTAGGTTGGGCTGAGAGAGTCTTAAACCCAAAGTCACCAGGAGTTCTTTAACAATTTGGATCTCTCTAGTTAACTCCAGCATATTAATCACTGCCACCAGTCTAGAAATTACTGCTTTAACCTGGCTGTCCTTCTTGTCCAGTTCCCTTTTCCCTGATGTAGTGAATTGCATGCAGACAGATAACTTGGAGCTAAAGAAGCTGGTGTATCTCTACTTGATGAACTATGCCAAAAGTCAGCCAGATATGGCCATCATGGCTGTGAACAGTTTTGTGAAAGTAAGTTGCAATATTTATGCGTCTTTGCTTTATTTCAATAGCAAAATAATAATTTGGTGGGAAATTTCTGCATATATTAATACTGTAAATCAGGGCTTTTCAACCAGTGTACGGGTATCACCTGTAGTACATTGGCAACTGGCAGGTGGTACGCGACCATCCTAGAAAAGTGGTAGTGGGGCAGGGGAATGGCTGTACCACACAAGCCTGAGCCGAGAGATGGCTGGAGCTACAGGGCTGTCAGGGCTCAGTGGAAGTGCCAGGATCAGCGCCAGGCTCCAGGTGGAGCTCGGCCTGATCCTGGTGCTTCTGCTGAGCCCAGAAGAAGCGCCGATCAGCTGGAATGTTGCAGCATCTCCAGGGTCTTGTGATTTACATTCAGATGCTGGGCAACTGATTCATATTTATGATGGTCACAGTGTCCCAGGGTCATGTGAAGGGACCAAAACCTGCTGCAACCACCCAGCAAATGGGGGGAGTAAAAACCAAACACCCCCCCACCCCACCCCTGCTGCCAATCCTCAACAGAAATGCTCAAAACAATGAAAACCTCGGACAGGAGGAAGAGCGCCACCGGGCGGGCAGGCAGGTGTCTTGCTCGGCTGTGGCTTGGGGGGCACTTTTTTCAGTGCCATTGTAACTTCGAACAGTCACTAAGCGAACTGTTGTAAGTCGAGGACTTTAGAGTCATTATTTATTTGTTTTATGTATGTATGTATTTATCCTTTATTTTTATAAACTAAAAGCGGGGAACATACTTAATACTTCTATTTCCCCCACAACAACAACCCTGTGAGGCAGCTGGGCTGAGAGAAAGTGACTGGCCCAAAGTCACCCAGCTGGCTTTCATGCCTAAGATGGGACTACAACTTTCAGCCTCCTGGATTCCAAGCCAGCACTTTAACCAATACGCCAAACTGGCTTTCAGTATGATTTTTATGTTATTTTATTTTATTATAATACATATCAAGTAAGGCAGAAAAAGTGAATGACTAAAGTTTACATATTGTGCTAAACCATCATTGTTGCTTTGGTTTGGCTTATGGTGGTAAACATAATTTGGGTAGATCACACTGCCTACATTCAGTGGCAAAATGCCACAACTCAACTTTAAATGTTGAAGGCTTTCATGATTGAAATAAGCAAAAAAGCACATCATGTTTCTACTAAATTTAACACATGTTTTGACTTCATCCCAAAATATGGGCCAATAATGGGACACCTGCTTTCTCTAAGATATCCCTGCTATCTCTTCTATTGCTCTTAGAGGTCTTTAAAACAAGTGTGGCCTCTATAGCTAAAAAAAATAAAATTACCTATTCCTTCCTTAGTGTGTTGTATGAGCCCACACAATTCAGTAAACAGTTGAGCAAACCAGGTTTAATGTAATGTATAAACATATCAAGGGACGCGGTGGCTCAGTGGGTTAGGACGCTGAGCTTGTCGATCGGAAGGTCGGCAGTTTGGCGGGTCGAATCCCGAGTGCCGCGTAACAGAGTGAGCGCCTGTTACTCGTCACAGCTTCTGCCAACCTAGCAGTTCGAAAGCACGTAAAAATGCAAGTAGAAAAATAGGGACCACTACGGTGGGAAGGTAACAGCGTTCCGTGCGCCTTTGGCGTCTAGTCATGCCGGCCACATGACCATGGAGATGTCCTCGGACAAGCGCTGGCTCTTCGGCTTTGAAACGGAGATGAGCACCGGCCCCTAGAGTTGGAAACGACTAGCACACATGTGCGGGGGAACCTTTACCTTTACCTATAAACATATCAAGTTTCAAAATAAATCAGTTTGAAAAAAACTAGTATGCTCTGTAAAGATTTGAATCCAAGTCTTATAGTTGAAATATAACACTTTTGATTGGTACTACAGTGGCTCAGCTCACACAGGCTCCAAGCTCATTTTTGAGTAAATCAGTTTTGTGTGTGTGTGTGTGTGTGTGTGATTGGCTTTGCACAACATCCTAACTCAGTACATTTTCTTACCTCATTTCCTTCTCCTTCCCGCCCCCACCAAGCTTCCAATCTGCAATCTTGCAGTGGTGTTGCTCTGTCCTAGCTGACTTTTTCAGCTTCTTTTCTGTCTGATACTGATTGAGCCCAGTGTTGTTAATTGCCAAGCCATTGATTTCCCAGCTGCTGATGTAATTTTACTTGACAGCAGAAATTACATTGAGAGATTCCTCTCTTTACTTTCAGACATGGGGTGGAAAAAAAACCACTTTTGAGCAAAAGGGACTCTGTTCCATTTGGAAATCTGTTTTTTTTCCCCCAGGAACTAGAAAACTTAAAAATAATCACAAAATCTAAGGATTCTGTTTAAGGGCCGAATGCATTTCTGATTAATATATCTAATTCAGTCCTTGCTCCTGATCAAGATCATTTTTCTTCTCTCCCTGACGTACCCCAGAACATAGATGTGTGGAGTTCTCCTTCAACTTTCCACTTATCTGCATTAATGGTTATCCTTTCCCTACGTAATAGTAACATTTGTCTGGTCCTTTTGTAATGTCACAGTAAGTTGGGTAAGTAGGAACTCATTGACACTTTAAAGGGGCAAAATTATTTTGTCCTTTTAGAGGCAGATAGGACAAGTGCTTTTTTGGAACTGCTGCTATTAATAAGATATGTGCACAATATTCCAGAGATCTGCTGTTACATTGTTTGTTAGATTGTTTCTCGGGATCCTGACAATCCACCTGTTCTAAGGGAAATCTGCAGCTTTCCAAATATAAATCCTCCAGAACATGAAGTGGCTTGTGATGTTCCAGGTGTAGTTTGACCCAGAACAGAAAAAAGCCCTCTTCTGCTGGATAAAATTTCTAATGTTTGTTGCACAGAGCCAATCTGTATAGCACTGTTTATTAATTTCCTCATCCCAGGACTGTGAGGATCCCAACCCTCTCATCCGTGCTCTAGCCGTGCGCACCATGGGATGTATCCGTGTGGACAAGATCACTGAATACTTGTGTGAACCTCTCAGGAAGTGTCTGAAGGATGAAGATCCGTATGTGCGCAAGACCGCTGCTGTCTGTGTGGCCAAACTGCATGACATCAATGCCCAAATGGTGGAGGATCAGGGCTTTCTGGATTCGTTGCGTGATCTCATCGCAGACTCTAATCCCATGGTAAAGTATTAATCTCCTTTGAAATTGCCCTGCTTCAAATAACAGGTGATACTGCTTGGTTCTGGGAAAAACTGGCGCTTAGTGGTAGATGCCATGCTTTGTAGACAGGAGACCCTAGATTAGTTGTAGTCTTTTCCAGTTTTTGCAAAGAAGGAACATTGAGTTGCTGACTGTGAAGGATATATTTAGCTTGGGACCTTTCAATCTGAGCAAACAGTTTTAATCCCTTTCTTCTACCAAAAGGAAGTTACACGTATTTTGCTTTTTACCCTCACTTGCTACTTGCCCCTGCTTTGTTGATCTTCCAGATTGAAATACAGCATGGCATGGGTCCAGACTATCTGAGAAACTGGCTCGCCCCAATGGGATTAGTCTGCTTCACCCATGCTGGCAGAAGGGGCATGCTGCAGTCCCCATCAGCCAACGAACGTCTTGCCCCCAGAGGTCAGTTCTGCTCCCAATTTTCTGGCCTTCCAAAAAGCCTTGAAGACATGGCTACGCCAACTAGTCTAGGGCCCTAATGGGGATGTACATTTTGGAGGTGGCTGATGGAGTACAGAGCACTGCACCTCCTACCTGTGTGCACTTTCCACCCTATTTCTTTATCCTACTCAGTTTTATTTAAATTTAAGATCTGTATTTATTGTTTTAATTATTTTATACAGCATTTTATTTATGTCTATAAGCTGCCTAGAGTCACCTTGGCAAGATGGGTGGCATACAGTTTTGAAAAATAAATTTAGACCAAACGTTTAAGGAACCATGGTGGCGCAGTGATTAGAATGCAATATTTCAGACTAACTCTGCCACAGCCAGGAGTTTGATCCTGACCGGCTCAAGGCTGACTTAGCCTTCCATCCTGTTCTGTACCAGCCTGCTACCGGCCCCGCAGCAAAAGCAGGGACAACCCCTTTACAAACGGCAAGAGGCTGGAATAAAGCCTGCCAAATTTATTCACATAAAACAGAGCAAGACAAGACACCAACCATAAAACACGAGCTAAGAAGCAGGAACAATCCAAGCGGTTGCCTTCAGCAAACCAGCCCTCCCACACATTCCCCTTAAATACAGTTCAGGGTGTGGCCTCTCTCTGCCTCCTTCCGAGGTGCCCCATTGCCTTCCTCTGTTTACTCCTGACTGACTGCCTCCTGCGTCGGGCGTCCTTGAACAGGGCCAGCTGTGGGTCATCTTCATCCACGCTGTCAGGCTCACACAGCTGGGTCTGCATCGTGACCAGATGAGAGGGGCCTTGCTGGGGGCTCTCATCAAGCTGTCCAATCCCCTCAGCAAGCTCTTCAACACCCCTCTCCTCCTCCTCTGAGTCGTCCGACCCAACTGCCGAACCCACAGGCTGACCCTGAATCACAACACATCCTTCCAGGGTTGGTAAAATGAGGACCTAGATTGTTGGGGGCAATATGTGGACTTTGTAAACCACTTAGAGCAGGGGTGTCAAACTCAGTTTCATTGAGGGCCACATCAGCATTGTGGTTGCCCTCAGGGGGCTGGGTGGGCGTGGCCTGGGTGGGCATGGCCTACTGGGTGGGCGTGGCTAGAGTGCGTATGTCCTACTGGGTGGGCGTGGCCAGCTCTACATCGTTCGCATCAAGGGTGCCTATGGGGGCCTGGGCAGGAGTGGGACAGATCTGAGGGTCTCTGGCAGAAGGAGGGTCTCTGGGCCAGGGCCAAGGCAGTGGGGGCCGTTCCCTCACTGTTTCCAGGATGGCTTCGCGGGCCGCATGAAACTACTTCGCGGGCCTGATCTGGCCCCCGGGCCTTGTGTTTGACATGTCTGACTTAGAGAGAGCTGTAAAGGATTATGAAGCGGTATATAAGTGTAAGTGCTATTGCTGTTGCTATTATGGCAAAGGTGAGCCCACTTAAATCGATCAGTTTATTAGAAGTGAAAGATGTAAGTGATTAAGGATTACTTTAAAAGAAGCTTTTAATTCATCTTGGACGAGACACTTTGGAAAAAATGGGCTAGCTATGTGAGTTATGAGTTGGTCGTTCTGAATGGAATGTGGCACTAACAAATTTAGCTTTCTGAGAAATGTTTGTTTTTGTTTTATTAAACTTCATTACTCTCGTCCATGTTTGCTTTGTGCCATCTGCTGCTTTCTGAGTAGACATGTCCCCCAGCTTCATATTTAAGACACCTTGAAACATTAGGGTACTTTATTCATATGTGTCCAAGATCACAGTTCTGGGCAAGCTATGCCCAGCAACTTTTCTGTCTGGGCTGCAGGTAACATTTGCACGGGGCAAAGGAGATGATTGTCAGAATCATGCTATGTGTGGGTAGGGTTAGAATGTTCTCTCTTTTCTGTATTTGGGATCTTTAGTTTTTGTTTTTGTTTTAAATGCTGGTTTATGCCAACTTAAGGGCTTTCACAATTTCACACATTTCCAGTTTCTAGGATTTTGGGTAATTGCCATTTTGAAGGTGTTTGAGAGTAACAAAAATTGAATTTGGTGGTAAAAAGATTTATGGAAGAAGAGTAGCTGATGGAAAAGTGAGAGGAACGTGGAGTTTGAGGATAAATTGGCAAACTTTTACCCGGGAACAGCATTTTCTCTCTGTTTTTGCTGCGGATTGCATAGGAGACTTCAAGCCTTCCAGTTTTTCCATTTTGAGAGGGTTTAAAAATGGATGCCTTAAGTCAGGGGTAGGCAACCTTGGCTCTTTTATGACCCGTGGACTTCAACTCCCAGAATTCCTGAGCCAGCTGTGCTGGCTCAGGAATTCTGGGGGTTGAAGTCCACGGGTCATAAAAGAGCCAAGGTTGTCTACCCCTACCTTAGGTGCTGCAGAGACCTAAGACATCTGTTTTGATCTTGGGATACCTCCACAAAGGGAGTTTTTGCAGGGGGGACGGTTGGAGGAATTTGGCAGGCAGTGCACCTTCAATCTCCACGAGGCTTGTAGCACCCATTTCACCCCATCCATTCTCAGGGGTAAGATACTAAGAGCCTCCAATGGGTGTTGAAGCAGCATGCAGCTTTTAAGGCATGGATTGCTCACTGTTAAATCTGAAGCTCTGGCTGCCTTTACCTTTTCAGTTCTGGAGCAGATCAAGCTGACCAGAATACTGGCTCTGTAGCTCAAACCTTCTCAATAGTGATGTAAGTGTTGGCAAGATGCCACAAAATCCCCCAGACTATGATTTGCAGGAAAAAAAAACCACAATAGTTATTGATTACCTTGTGGTTTTCCTGAGATGGTAGCGCTGAAGTCTGGTTTTTGCCGGTTCTTCCCTGAGTGCTTCCCCCCTCCCCCCGCCCCTTATAGAAAATCATACACCCTTCTGGCTTTCAGAAAGCATCTGTTTAAGATCCTTCTATTCAGATTTGCTTGCATGAATATTGATGACTTCTCAGCAACATTATCTTCTCACCACAGCAAGAAGCTTTGTGAGTGAGCTGAAAGCCAACTTAATTTCTTTATTTTGCCCATCATCCAGACTCCAGGTGGACGGCTCTTTATAAAGAAGGAACAGAAGAGAGAATGAACAAAGGGATACATTCCTTTTAAAAGAAATCAATGATTTTGTCCAATGAAACAATCCACAAAAAGATTAAAGTGCAGATGGACTGTTGAACTCATGAATTGCTGAGCAAGTTATGTCCATTGTCATACCACTGTGCTATCAAACATCTTTTGGATGATTGAGAAAGACAGGGAGATTGCTAGGAGCATATCGTAACAGTAATGGGGGTAAGAACAAAAGAGAATCTGAGGAAGCAGCATCCCAAATGAAAGGAAAGGACACCAGGTGGAGGCAAAATGCTGAGAGAAGAAAGGCGAGATGCTGCTGATAGGAAAAATAATGTGAATGGAATAGCTGGAGAACATCTGCCTAGGATGCTAATTTAGAACTCTTTTTCCCGGCCCAGTTAGATTATTATTTAGTAGAGAAACCATTTTGAATAGTTGTTGGATTTTTAGTCTTTCAGACGTTCCTAATAGTTCCCAGAATATATGCTTTACGGTGGTGATAGCATACTTCAGTTTGGCAAGATTCTGTCTATGGGGAGGAACCATAAAGAAATCTACTTGGAGGAATCACACATATCTTTCTTGGTTTTTGAATTGGAGGCCGCTGCTCCACATCAGACACTTAGACCGGTGACTAAGCAGCAAAGGCAAAAGGAGGCTTATACATAATAGCCTTCTGCTATAGTTTTGGCCCTCTGTAAATGTCCAGTGATGCTGTTCCCCAGCCTGCAGTGCTGGACCTGACAGAGGAACTGGCAGCAGGGCAGGGCTGGATTAGAATTTGATTTTTAAACCTTCCATGAGTCCTCAGTTTTAGGAAATCTGAAGCACTTTGGACCAATTCTGTTGTAATTAACAACAAGCCATTAGAGGGCAGCATGCAATTTTTTTATGGTCATTGATTCCCCAAGTTATAAGGAAAATATTGTACTCAACTTCCAAGAAAGTTAGAGGTTGTTCTATAATATTTCTTTTTAAAAATTTTTCCTTGTGTTATGTTTTTATTTTACAGTGCCTTGCTCTATGTGTTACCTTTTACCGTAAGTATTTTCAGGAATTTTAACATTGTAATCCGTCCCCATGCAACCTTAGCTTTTTTTGGCTTAAAAGAATAATAAATAAAAAAAAATTTCTCAGAGACTGACTTGCGCAAAAGTGTCTCTCTCCCCATCCCCCAGTAATTTCTCCTTTAAACAACCTGGATGCTTTCAACTACAACTCCCATCAGGCCAGTTAGCATGGTGAATAGTTAAGGATTATGGAGACTGTAGACCAAATAGTTGAGTTGGTGTGGACATTGAGGGCAGTATAGTCTGCTTTAAAACAGTGCTTCCCAAAACTGGATAGGTTAGGTAAAAGTGATTTTTCCTTGGATAATTACACATGAACCCAATACCCAATCACCACAAGGACATTTAAATTGACTTAAAATATTTTACTTACATTGGGTAAAAAGTTCTTTTGATAAGGAAGGACAAGGTTTGGGAAACACTGCTTTAAAGCCTTCAGGCAGAAAACCAAGGTAGTGTCTTCTTGTGCTTCAGTCAGTGTCTAGGTTATACCCTGTGACAAACCCTAAATCCAAGATAACAAAATACAGTTGGCTATTTTATATAAGAGAGCCTTAACCACTACACTTTGCTGTAGCGATTAAGGCATTAGGCTGGAAATTGAGAGACCATGAATTCTAGTTCTGCTTTAAGCACAAAAACATTTGGGTGACTTTGGGCCTGTCACTCTCAGCCCTAGGAAGAGACAATGGCAAACCAGTTTTTTAACCCCGCTTTATTATTTTTATAAATAACTCAAAATGGATAACACCTTTTTCTTCCTATTCTCCCCACAACAACAACCACCCTGTGGGGTAAATTGGGCTGAGAGAGACTGGCCCAAAGCCACCAGCCAGCTTCCATGCCCAAGGCAGGAGTAGAATTCAGTCTTCTGGTTTCTAGCCAATAGGTGGTGCTTTAACCACTAGACCAGGGGTAGGCAACCTTGGCTCTTTTATGACTTGTGGACTTCAACTCCCAAAATTCCTGAGCCAGCCATGGTGGCTCAGGAATTCTGGGAGTTGAAGTCCACAAGTCATAAAAGAGCGAAGGTTGCTTACCCCTACAGTAGACCAAAATGTTGCCAAGAAAACTACAGGGACTAGTATCCATGTAGCATAATACTGTGCCCAGACTGTCTTAGCTGGTGACAGGGATCTGGGGTTAAGGAGGATCTCAGTGGAGTATAGTTATTCCTGCTTTGGTAAGCCCTTGTTTACATAAGTTCTTTGTTGGTTTGTAGTTCTTGCATTGTTGATCTTTGCCTACTCAGTGTCAGAAATCTAGAAATGGCGAATGTATCCCTTCACTGTGTGGCCAAGGATTGTAGATCACCATCTTTTCGCATTGAGGGAGAGTTTAGGCAGGCCCAAAGAGTTGAACCTGCCTGAATCTTTCCCAGCAGGCAGATTTGCACATAATGGCATATTCCTTTTCACTCAAGCAGCACATCCCTCATGTTCCACACCTCCCAATATGCTTTTATTCCGAACGTGCAATGGGGGCAGCTTTGGAAAGACCCCTGTGGTTCTGCCTCTTTCATCTTCCCAGCCACTGTGAAGGCCAGCTGTGATTTTCCATTCTCAGAAGCTTTTCTCCAATAGCTGGCATTCTTCATAGGCTGCTGGATATAAAGTGTTGAAATCCATTTTTCCCTCTTTTCTTCTGTTGTAAAAGAAAAGCAGGCTGATTTTTTAAAAAGAATTTTAGAAATTCTTTGTATATTGGACTGTATAGGATAGGGACAGGAATTAATTATATTAATTATAATGCCCGGCTTTTGAGTCCTAATAATAAACTACTGCACCCCAGGGTCAGTGTTTTTAAATGTTTGATCATATCTCCTGTTTCATAGATACACATATGATGGCATTTTTCTGGAAAGACATTCCTTGTTTTTCCTTTCCTCTTTTAAAATGTATTGCTGTGAATTTTGAGCTGGGGTATGAGAATTGTTGGTCAGCATATTCAGAGCATGATAGGTAAGAATCTGCTGTGATCACATAGGTGGCAACTTTTCAGAGTAGTGTTTCTCATCCATAGTCACTTGAAACTGTGGATTTGAACTCCCAGAATCCCCCAGCTACCCAGAGAGAGAGAGAGAGGCTTCTTGGGTTGTAGAAAAACTCTGAACCAGAAACCTAACTCTGGAGCCTTTCCATGCATCCAGAGTCTAGTCCTTGAATACCCTAAGCAGCTGACAGTTTCCATAAATTTTAATTTAATTTAATTTAATAATATTTCTATACCGCCCTTCTCCCTGAGGACTCAGGGCGGTTCACAGGGCAAAAGTAAAATACAAAATACAAACATTAAAAAGAGATTAAATGATTGCCCAAGTTAAAACAATTAATATACAATTATAAAACCCCAAAGATCAAATTAAGAATACAAAAAATAAAAAACCCCACCAATCCCCATCAGGCTAGGCCGGCTTGTACAAACAAAAACGTCTTGAGATCGCGACGAAAGGAGCGAAGATCGGGCGCCATCCGGAGCTCTACCGGTAGCTGATTCCACAGCTCCGGAGCGCCCACAGAGAAGGATCTCCCCCTGGGGGCCACCAATCGACATTCTCTGATCGGTGGCACCCTGAGGAGGCCCTCTCTGTGGGAACGCACAGGGCGCAGGGAGCTTGATGCCGGCAGCAGATGTTCCCTAAGGTACTCCGGCCCCATGCCATGGAGGGCTTTGAACACCATTACCAGTACCTTGAATCTCACCCGGAAGGCAACTGGCAACCAATGCAGCTCACGGAGCAGAGGTGTAACGTGGGAGTATCGGGAGACTCCCAACACAACTCTCGCGGCTGCATTCTGTACCAGTTGGAGCTTCCGGGTGGTCCTCAAGGGCAGCCCCATGTAGAGAGCATTGCAGTAGTCCAGACGAGAGGCCACGAGCGCATGAGTGACTGTGCATAAATCATCCCGGCTAAGATAGGGCCGCAACTGGCGCACCAGGCGAACCTGGGCGAAAGCCCCCCTAGTCACAGCTCCTATATGGTCTTCCAAGGTGAGCCGTGAATCTAGGAGGACTCCCAAGTTGCGAGCCCTATCTACGGGGGGTAATAATTCACCCCCCATAGCCAAAGGTGGAATATCCGAATAAACCCGGGATGAAGATATGCAAAGCCACTCAGTCTTGTCGGGGTTGAGTTGAAGTCTGTTCCTCCCCATCCAGACCCGAACCGCCTCCAGGCAACGGGACATCACGTTGAGGGCATCACTGGGGTGGTTTGGGGTCGAAAGGAAAAGTTGGGTATCATCAGCATACTGATGATACCCAACTCCAAAACCACGAATGATCTCACCCAGCGGTTTCATGTAGATGTTGAACAGGAGAGGCGAGAGGACCGACCCCTGAGGAACTCCACAAACGAGAGACCTCGCGGTCGACCTCTGCCCTCCTGCCAACACCGACTGCGAACGTCCCTGGAGATAGGAGGAGAACCACTGTAAAACTGTGCCTCCCACTCCCAGTCCCCTGAGACGCCGCAGCAAGATACCATGGTCGATGGTATCGAAAGCCGCCGAGAGGTCTAATAGGACTAGAACAGAGGAATATCCCCTGTCCCGAGCCCTCCAGAGATCATTCACCAGCGCGACCAATGCCGTCTCCGTGCTGTGCCCGGGCCTGAAACCCGATTGGTACGGGTCTAGATAATCCGCTTCATCCAGGACCAGAGGGAGCTGATGCGCCACCACACTCTCAACAACCTTCGCAAGAAAGCGAAGGTTGGAGACAGGATGAAAGTTGTTCAATACAGCTGGGTCCAAGGCAGGCTTCTTGAGGAGAGGCCTCACCACCGCCTCTTTCAAGACGGCGGGGAAGCTACCCTCACTCAGAGAAGCCGATATAACTGCCTGGAACCAGCTGCGTGTCCTCTCCCGGGCTGCATATACCAGCCAGGAAGGGCACGGGTCTAATAAACATGTGGTGGTGCTCAGCCTTCCCATGATCCTGTCCACTTCCTCCGGAGTCACAGAATCAAACTCATCCCAGATGGTATCGACAAGACCGCCCGTGTCCTGATCGCCAGACTCTGCCCAGTCAGAGTCCAGACCGGTCCGAATCCGAGCGATTTTGTCCGACAGATGCTGGTTAAACTCCTCGGCACGACCCTGCAAGGGATCCTCCCTCACCTCCTGATTTAGGAGGGAGCGAGTCACCCTGAACAGGGCGGCCGGGCGATTATCTGCGGACGCGATAAGGGTGGCGAAGTGGTTAGACCTCGCCTCCCTTATCGCAGCGAGATAAGACCTAATATGGGCTCTTAGTCGCAATCGGTCGGATTCGGATCGGCTGGATCTCCAACCGCTCTCTAGGCCCCGTCTCCGACGCTTCATCTCCCGGAGCTCCGCAGAGAACCATGGAGCTCGACGGGATCTGCACCGGGTCAGGGGCCGCAGGGGTACAACTCGGTCAAGAGCCTCAGTGGCCGTCGTTTCCCAGGCTTCCACTAAGGCATCTGCCGAGCTGTGAGCAAGGGAGGCAGGTGGGGACCCCAGCGCTGCCTGGAACCTCTGGGGATCCATTAAGCGTCTGGGGCGCTTGGATAAGAGATTTAGCTGTATAACTTTAATTATAATTATCTTTTTATTCTATTATAATTTTATTCTATTTTATTTTATTCTATTATAATTTTATTCTATTATAATTGATTTTTTGCACATTTAAACTTTTATTATATTGTAAATTGCCCAGAGTCACTGTATGAGTGAGATGGGCAGCACAGAAATCCAATAAATAATAATAAATAATGATATTTTGATTTAGTATGTTATGTGAATCTGGCTACTGATTGTAGTTTATAGGCCACGACTTATGACAAGGCAATGTGCAAATCTCGCTAGCTATATATTCTTTAGTCATCATGGTTCAAAAAGCCAAATGTAGACACAGTGGCATGTCTAATCTCAGAGGAACCATTGTCTCTGAGCATGTAATAGAGAAAAGGGAATATCTTGCAGAAAGTTCCTTCTTGGTTAATTCATGTGTATTATGGATAAATACCAATTTTATATTATAGTGTTTTATGTATTTATTTTTATTGGTTGAAGGGATTTTGTAAACTCTTGTCAGCCCGTGTGGAGACATAGTATATAAATATGTGTAGAGACAGTCCTTGACTTACAACAGTTCACTTAGTGGCTGTCCGAAGTTACAACGGCACTGAAAAAAAGTGACTTGTGACCATTTTTCACAGTTATGACTATTGCAGCATCCCCATGATCACATGATTTACATTCAGCTGCTTGACAACTGACTCACATTTATGATATTGCAGTGTCCCGGGGCCATGGGATCACCTTTTGCAACCTTCTGACAAGAAAAGTCACTGGGGAAACTAGATTCATTTAACAACCGTGTTAGTAGCTTAACAATTGCAGTGATTTACTTAACAAATGTGGCAAGAAAAGTTGTGAAATGGGACAGAACTCACTTAACAAATTTTTCACTTAGCAACATAAATTTTGGGCTCAATTAATGGTCATAAATTGAGGACTACCTGTATTATGTATTTTTTTTTAAATTGGTTGAACACAAAACGGATTTTGTAAACCCCTGCCAGTCCATGTCAAAAAGTAATCTATGAATATTAGAAAAATGTGGCTGAATTGATCCATCGTTCAGAAGTTCTATTTACATCAGTTAATATGATTTTTTTTAAAAAAGGAAATGAGCTGTAGCACAACGTAATCATTTCAAAAAAATCTCCATCCATCCTGCAGACTTGACTTCAGAAGTTCATGCAAGGTAAGCAGCATTCCGAAGTTTCTGCTCCACTGCTGAGTATCAAGCCTTTTGCTCTCTCTTTTTGCTAGGTTGTGGCCAATGCTGTTGCTGCCTTGTCTGAAATCAGCGAATCACATCCAAATAGCAATCTGCTAGATCTGAACCCTCAGAACATCAACAAGCTACTCACTGCTTTAAATGAATGCACAGAGTGGGGACAGATATTCATCCTAGACTGCCTTTCCAACTACAACCCAAAGGATGACCGTGAAGCCCAAAGGTTGGCTGATCTATGACTGCTCTGTTTGAATGGGAATTCTCCTTTCCTTTTACTGAAACTTTGTTAAAGTTTTGTGACCGCTTCACTGTGGCAGGGGATACAGTGGAAAACCCTGCCCGTAGGTCTTCTATTATCCAGTTCTGGCTCGGTTCACAGATCACACTAAGCTAACCCTGGCTTACTTATATTTATTTAACTTGGTTATACAACCGTCTGCCAAACTCTCTTGGTCACCAATGATAAAGAACAAATGTAAAATGAAGACATTCAGAGTAATTAAATGGCAAGTGAAAAAGCAAATAAAATGAACAAGTATAATGAAAGATTAAATCGGCAGTTAAAATCAGTTTATGACCGGTTGCAGCATTCCACAGCCCTAGGATTGTGATTTGTGCCATTTTTGCCATTTTCCAGGAAGAAAACCACCCATTGGATATGCTGGATTTGCTTAATGGCCTCATGATTCACTTTAGAGCCTCATTGGCTTACTTTATGACTGTTGTAAAATGGTCATAAAATTAAGTTGAGCCATGTGATACCTCAACTTATGACTGCAATAACTTACAGCCTAAAGGCCATGCTCCATTGTGGTTGTGATGTGAGGACTAGCTGTAGAACCATTGCAAAGCCATGTGTCCTGTTCTCAAATCTGTTTGATGATCCAGAGGGATATTATGTTTAATGTTATCTAAAGTCACTGAAAAATCAAGAATAAGTCATCTTATCTTTTCTTGATTTTTATATAAATAGAACTGATGCAGTCTCAATTGCGTAGCCATTTTGAAATGGGTCGGGCTATTCTACAGCCTCCAGAATTGCCTGCAGTTGAGAACCTACCACATCGTCAGTCACCCTACACAGCCTTGGGAGTTAGAGAGAGGCTTATTATTAGCTCTTTTTGACAGTGAATTCTCAGATCAGGATAATTGCTGATTTCCATCTTCTCAGACCTTCTTTATCTCTTGTCAGTATAAAAATTGCTTAGATAGAATTAAATCCTAGGTAGACAGTTGTTAACTTTGGTTATTCTTCAGTAACTCTTTGAGGTACACACAACGTAAGGATAGTGGCATGTTCAAGAAGCAGACTTGCATTATTTTTTATGTATTGTATACATTAGATTTATAACATTATGGAACTCCCTATTTCCCCCCCCACCGGAACATCAACACTGTGAAATGGGTTGTGTTGGGACAAAGCAACTGGCCTCAAGTTGTCCAGGAAGCTTCTGTGGTTAGGGATACGTTCTTATTAAAACCAGATATTGAAAAAACCGTGTTAATATTAAACCACTAACAGAGTTGGCATGCAGAACTTCAAAAGTTTCTTTGGGTATTATCCAAAGGTAGGTTTCTGTAAGTGGAATCGGAGGGGTGTGATTTCCCCTTCCCACTTCCCACTCTTAAAATCTGCTCTGCAGACTTCTCAGATCTTACAGAGCAGATTTTGAAGGGGTGTAGGAAGCTGTGGTATGAAGCAGAAATCAGATGATGCAGTCTTCTTTTTGCCATCCCATGAACTGAGAACTGCTTCCCAACCGTATTATCCCAATAGGTAGCACTACCTGGGCCCTCTGATCTAACATCCAAAGCTAAACAGTATCAGGCCAAATTACTACCTCGATCTGAGGCTACCAGAGAATCCCAGGAGCATAGCAACAGAGATTGTGAAGTTGAAAAATGTCTTGGAAATAGCAGGGGGCTACTTCCGTTCTGTGGCAGGAAAATTGTTCAGGTATCTCCGTGTCATGAGGAGTCACGTTTGACTTGAAGGAGGCTTAATTTTGGTGTCTGAGCTTATTTTCCATAGGCCAGATAAATGACAGCTATTGTGACACTTGTTGGTTGCCTTTAGTGAAACTTCCTTCCTGCTTTAGTGCTGATTCTCAGTGCACTTTAGGACAACAGTAAAATTTCTCTTTTTGAGCTATTGTTTAGTGGCTGAGAATCAGCAAACATAGGAAATCAGTCTGAGATTGATTAATCCAGGTATTTCAGATTGCATCTGAACCAGTTTTATTTCCAGATGTTGGGAACCAAAAGCAGTAGATTAGCTATCTCCAATATGCACTGCTTGTCTGCTTCTCTATTAGCACCTATAACTATCAACAGAAAATATTGTAGTCAAGACCCTCAAGGATTTACTTAATGGGATATCTGATTCTGCACAGCAAAACCCTTTAAAAAAC
Source organism: Vipera berus (assembly GCF_964194415.1). Classification (NCBI taxonomy): domain Eukaryota; kingdom Metazoa; phylum Chordata; class Lepidosauria; order Squamata; family Viperidae; genus Vipera; species Vipera berus. The sequence goes on from NC_138202.1 coordinate 342,165,500, forward strand.
AAAAACCCACTGTGTTGCTTGCTAATTTTGGGTTATCAAAATGTGTTTCTCCAGCATAGCCAGGGTTTTCCAGGAGAAAAGAACAGCCTTAGCCTCTATTCTTATTTCTCTTCTTTGGCAGCATATGCGAACGGGTGACGCCTCGCCTCTCTCATGCCAACTCCGCTGTTGTGCTTTCGGCTGTCAAAGTCCTAATGAAATTCCTAGAGCTCCTTCCCAAGGATTCTGACTATTACAACATGTTGCTGAAGAAATTGGCCCCTCCACTGGTCACCTTGCTGTCCGGCGAGCCTGAGGTCCAATACGTTGCTTTGAGGAACATCAACTTGATTGTGCAGAAAAGGTCAGGCACAAGGAAGGATGTTGTTTCAAAGATTCTGATTGAATAACTGCATATGAGACAGCTTTGTTTGTTCAACTTGGGCTGATCCTGGTATTCTGCAACTTCAGGGATGTGTTAATACAGAATTATTTAATGGCATTGGCTCACAAAAAGTGCACTTCTGGTAAATAGTTTGAAATGCCATTAAAGGGGGCAAATAGAGAAATTTGGACCACTGTTATTGTTCTATTTGCAAGCAATTTAATACAGCTTTTCCTCACCTGCCAGATTTCCTGGTAGGTTGGATTATATCTCCCATTATTCCCAGCCAGTACAGTGTCTGTGCTAACTAGGATAATATAATCCATCATATTCAGAGGTACAAGTAGGTGATAGGAAGCTGACTAGAGTTGCTTTCATATCTCCTGTTAGCAGTGCTTTTTTGTAAAAGAAAAAGGTGCCGGAACTCACACATGTTATACAACCCACCTTGCCTACCCTACAAGGTTCCATCCAAAAAAGGTGCCGGAACTCCGTTCTGAGCATTCTGTGAGAAAAAAAGCCCTGCCTATTAGTCTGCATGGCAGTTCTATAACTGGAAAACAAATGCAAATCTGCCTTTTGTAAGGAATGAACAAGAGTGCAGCTCGGTGATAATTTTAGTGTGTGTGTGCGCTCATTCCTTTCCCAGGCCTGAAATCTTAAAGCAAGAGATCAAGGTGTTTTTTGTGAAATACAATGACCCCATCTACGTGAAGCTGGAGAAACTCGATATCATGATTCGCTTAGCATCCCAGGCCAACATTGCTCAGGTCAGTCTGGGAGCCAATGGGTCTCATTTCACATTTGTCTAGAAAATGTCTTCCAATAAATAGTTTGCCATTAGCTTTGCCGTTACTTGTAATCCCTGACCACCCCATCCCACCCCTCAGCTTGGTGCCTTGGGGTGACATTGTGACAAATAACACATTTCTTGACTGTGTCCAGCTCCCTGCCTTCTTTTAGTTCTTTTCTCTGACAAGTCTGTATGCTGCATGACTTGAACCCAACCTAAACATTCTTAGACAATAATAAGGGTGTGGCTACAGCCCTCTGCTTGGTTGGCCTTCTGATAAATGGATCGATGGGTATGGCCATTCCTACCCTGGGAATACTTTGATGTGAATGCCCAGAACATGGTCCCAGTATTCCAAATCTTCCCACTGGCTTAAAATGATTACCATCTCCTGCTGTAATACATTTCCAATGTGTTTGTATTTCTTTGTAACAGGTGGTCTATAAACTTGTATACTTGTTTCCATTTTATTGGATCATATCAGTGGTAGCAAGCCAATAGGGGACAAGGGCAACAAAGAAATAGTGCCACACTCAGATTTAATCTGAGTTTGTTTGTTGTTTTGTTTTTTTACTTATTTCCAACAGGTTTTAGCAGAACTGAAGGAGTACGCCACAGAAGTGGATGTGGACTTTGTCCGCAAAGCTGTCCGTGCCATTGGACGATGTGCCATCAAAGTTGAAGTGAGAAGCTTTTCTTCCCTGATTTTGCTTTTTGTGTGTTGTAATTGCTGTAGCTGACTGAACTTCAGTTCAGGAGATGAACTGTAAGGGTTATGCTTTGAAAACAAATAGTTTTAAAGAAGAAGAAGAAGAAGAAGAAGAAGAAGAAGAAGAAGAAGAAGAAGAAGAAGAAGAAGAAGAAGAAGAAGAAGAAGAAGAAGAAGAAGAAGAAGAAGAAGAAGAAGAAGAAGAAGAAGAAGAAGAAGAAGAAGAAGAAGAAGAAGAAGAAGAAGAAGAAGAAGAAGAAGAAGAAGAAGTTGGAAGGGACCTTGGAGGTCATCTAGTCCAACTCCCTGCTCAGGCAGGAAACCCTATACCAATGGCTGTCCAGTCTCTTCTTAAAAACTTCCAGTGTTGGAGCATTCACCACTTCTGGAGGCAGGTTGTTCCACTGGTTAGTTGTTCTAACTGTCAGGAAGTTTCTCCTTAGTTCTAGGTTGCTTCTCTCCTTGACTAGTTTCCATCCGTTGCTTCTTGTCCTGCCTTCGGGCGCTTTGGAGAATAGCTTGGCTCCCTCTTCTTTGTGGCAGCCCCTGAGATATTGGAACACTGCTATCATGTCACCCCTCACCCTTCTCTTCGTTAAACTACAGATACCCAATTCCAGCAACCGTTCCCTATATGTTTTAGCCTCCAGTCCCCCAATCATCTTTGTTGCTCTTCTCTGTACTCTTTCTAGAGTCTCGACATCTTTTTTACATCGTGGTGACCAAAACTGGATGCAGTATTCCAGGTGTGGCCTTACCAAAGCATTGTAAAGTGGTAGTAGTACTTCACATGATCTTGATTCTATCCCTCTGTTAATGCAGCCTAGCACTGTGTTGGCTTTTTTGGCAGCTGCAGCACACGGCTGGCTCATATTTAAGTGATTGTCCACTAGGTCTCCGAGATCTCACTCACAGTTACTACTATTGAGCAAGGTACCACCTATACTATACCTGTGCATTTGATTTTTCCTGCCTAAATGTAGAACCTTACTTTTTTCACAATTGAATTTCATTTTGTTAGATAGCAACCAGTGTTCGAGTCTGTCCAGATCACTTGGTGTAACACACAAGCACCACAGTCAATTTTGGTGGATTCATGATGTCAGTGTTGGAAGACGAGGTCAAAGAAAGGAAATGAGGTGGCTGCAACTGTGTGATCAAATCTCTGCCCCTTTTTACATGCTTTGAGAGTGTTGGGTTGTTTTTTTTCTTTGACACACCTCCTTGGGGGGGCACCACTGCACAAAAATATGGTTGGGGAATAGAGTATCTGAGCATAGTAAATTCTTTTTTCTTACTCATCCTAAAAGAGAACATTTTCAGCATTTTGATCTTCACTTCACACTACAAAAACATATATGTCAGCTTTCAGTCCTTTGGGAAATCCTGTCTTTTATTGTTCTCTCTGCTTTCAGAGCCCTTGATTTAGACAGCACCATTCAGTCAGCGGGGAACTGTTATAATTTAAAATGCATTTATCTCTGGAACAGACTGACCTCCTCTACCATTGCCAGCCCCTCCAAACTCCCTAGCAGCTTTTCTAACAATAAACATGATTTGTTATTTATTAAGCTTAACCAACATAGGAGCCAACACTGGGAAATGCCTTTTCTTTAAAAAAGGGCAAATATTTGAGGATGAATCGGCAAGATTTCATGTTCGGTTCAGCAGATAGCAGTTTCAAAAGGATTACTAATTAGATATATTTCGAGTTTCTAGGACAAATGGAGGAATGCCTGGCTTTTCCATGTGATATAGTGCTCTGCTGTTAGGCTATACAGGTAGTTTTTGACTCATGACCACAAGATTCAAGGTGCTGGTAATGACCTATAAAGCTCTAAATGGCTTGGGTCCGGATTATCTAAGGGAACACCTGCTGCCGGCATCAACTTCCCATCGTCCTGTGCGCTCCCACAGGGAGGGCCTTCTCAGGGTGCCAGCGGTTAAGGAGTGCCGGCGGGTGATCCCCAGGGGGAGGGCATTCTCTGTGGGCATGCCTGCCCTTTGGAATGATTTACCGGTGGAACTTCGGACCGCCCCCGATCTGCGTTCATTTCGCCGGGATCTGAAAACCTGGTTTTTTGATCTATCAGGCCTAGACTGAAGGGGTTTTAGCTTTTAATATTGTTTTAATTGTTGGGCTTATGTAATTTAATCTATTTTAATTTATACTATTTTTATTGTATTTTATGCTGCCCTGTAAACCGCCCTGAGTCCTTCGGGAATAGGGCGGTATAAAAATTTAATTAATTAATTAATTAATTAAATAAAATAAATTGAGCCCAATATTTCTATTGGTAAATGAGGTGGTGGTTAACTGACTTTTGTCCCCTGTTATGACCTTTTTTTGCCACAGTTATTAAGCGAATCACTGCAGTTAAGTGAATCATACAGTCATTAAGTAAATCTGGCTTCCTCCATTGACTTTGCTTGTCAGGAGCTAGCCATAAATGCCAGTTGCCAAGTGCCCAGGTTTTGATCACGTGACCGTGGGGATGCCACAACAGTCATAAGTGTGAAAAACATTCATAATCCACTTTTTCGGTGCCCTTGTAACTTTGAACAGTCACTAAATTAATGGTTGTAAGTTGAGGACTAGCTGTAGGTTGGTTTTTTTTTCCTTAGACATGGAAGCCCACCTAAACATTGTATCATTAGACATAAAGGAAGCTACTGTATTTGCCATTAGGCTGTAGTTTAAGATTAGATGATTGGTTGAGACAGGCAGAGCTTCTCCGTGGTCTCTTTATCAGAGAGGTTGGAGACTAATTCCCACTGCATTTCCTAGGACAGTGATTCATGTTGGACAGACTCTTGTATCAACAATGGTTTCTACTAAACCAGAAATATTCAAATCTATGAAAACCTTGGGGAAAATGCCTGTCTTCAAGGGAGGCTGATTAAGTAAGGCCCTGAAATGTACGGTATACTGACACTTGAGGAAAGGTGGTCCTTTTTGTCTATATGATTAGAAAGAGCCATCACACAAAGATGTACAGTCATTCATTCATTAATAAACTGATAAATGTGCCTAAGACAGTTTCCATAACTTTAAAAAAATATTAATGGTGTTAGCAGCAAATGTGTTTCGAGTATAGTGTACAATCTCCATTTATCAAATATGCCATTTAGGGATGTTTGCCATGCAAGGACAGTTTCTTCTGAATGGGTGGAACATGATCTCTGCTTTCTGATTTCTAAAAAGGGAGGTCTTCTCATAGTGATGTGTTTTAAGCCAGGAGATCACAAGGACTGTCTGGCTACCATTGTGGAAGAATCTGTTTAGTTGCCCAAGGGACGCCCTCTGAGCGCATATCAGGGAAACCCCAGAGACTCTATGCAGTTCCACATGTACTGACTGTATAAACAGTCTACTTTTGAATTTGTGAATATAGTAAATAGTTCCATATTTGCTCTTTGAGAAGTACTTTTTAACACTTTTGCCATCCACTAAAATAAATAAATAAATCTAAAAAGGAAGTGGATGTGATATATGTAGGTGAAGTTATCGAATCAAGAGGCATATCCAGGTTAGCCTTTATACTCGAGCTGACTACTTTCTACTTGAAGATTTCTGCTCTCTTGTGTCCTTTTTGACAGCAATCTGCTGAGCGCTGCGTGAGCACACTTCTGGATCTCATCCAGACCAAGGTCAACTATGTAGTGCAGGAAGCCATCGTGGTCATCCGAGACATCTTCCGGAAGTATCCCAACAAGTAAGTACAAATACCAAATGAAGTCTGCAGAAGCGACCTTGCCAATACTAATTGTGGCTTACATAAGGGATGCCAATTTGTATGGCCTTAGTGACCTAGTGGAGGAACACCTGAATGAGTAGAGACAGGGCAACTCAATTTGAGAAAAATCAGGTGGCCCTGATTAAATACAGTGAATGCATTACTGTCCATAGATTTAGAATCACAAAGTGGGAAGGGAATTTAGAATCCGTTTAGTCCAACTCCTCTTCCATTGGAGCATTTCTGACAGATAACCATCCATGCATTCTCTGAAAAAGAATTCACCACTTCATGTGACAACCTGTACTACAAATTGACAGCTTGTCAACTCAGGAAGTTCCTCATGGTGTCTAGGCTGAACCTCCTACTTTATGGTTTTAACCCATTGGTTCTTCTTTCCCTCTGGGGCAGTAGAGAATAATTTCACTTCCATTTGATAGCCTTTTAGAGTTTTCATTATATTTCCCCTCATTCATCTCTTCTGTATACAAAATGTACATGGATACATTAAATGTTCTTCAAAGAGCTTGGTATACCGAGACCTCTCACCATTTTGATAGCTCTTTTCTGAACTCGTTCCAATTGGTCAATATTCTTTTTAGACTAGAGTGTCCAGAATTGGACACAACACTACAACATTATGTTTGACCAGGGCAAAATAGATTGGGGGGGAAATCATTTGCCTTTTTAGCATTTGAATCACAATACTGGTTCATATTGAACTTGTGGTCAACAAAGATAACCAACTTCCTTTGATATACCACTTTGGTACCACTGCTAAAACCTACATCCCTTCATCAATACTAGTGATTAATGATCTGAAATACGAATAATTATTCAAGAAGTGGAAAGCAGGTATGGGACCATGGGATGGGGTGCTTTGCAGAGACTTGAAGTAGACAAGGGAAGCTACTTGCTAAACAAGAGGATAGGGGATTATTAAAGCGGATGTAACAATAGTTAAAACCAGGATCTGAAGACCTTGGAGCAAAAGGAGGATGAATGCAAGGTTTGTTTTTGGGAGAGAAAAAAGTTAGAGCAGAAGGAGTTTTGATAATAACCCTATCCAACTCTGCCTTGGTTAAATTAGGTATGAGAGTATCATTGCCACACTTTGTGAAAACCTTGATTCTCTGGATGAGCCAGATGCCCGAGCAGCTATGATCTGGATTGTAGGCGAATATGCAGAGAGAATTGACAATGCAGACGAGCTCTTGGAGAGCTTCCTGGAAGGCTTCCATGATGAAAGCACTCAGGTAATACTGACACCTCCATATTCCTGTCTCAGTTCTTGGAAAGAAGAAACTGGATCCTTGATTTCAGCAGCTTGATTCTGGCCAAAAGCTTGCCCACGTTTCTCTTTCCACAAGCTGTGGTTTCTCCACTGTGCTGCTTCTCTACCATGTGCTGCTAAACCCCTGCTGGTGCAACTTTTTCCCTATTTGCCCTCTGGATATGTCCAACCATTCCTAATTCCCAGCAGCTGGGGAAGAGTTTGCTTTTCATTAACTGTTTTAAGACAGAACTGGGATTTTCATCTTTGTCACCACATATCTGCCAAATTCCAAGTACATTCATATCTTTGACTTAGGCAGACAGCTGTCACGTCATCCCTGAAGGTATTTAAAAATAGCTTTGCAATGTAATCAGGATATTATCTCAACAGAGAACGGTTTGTCTTGGTTAATTGTATTTGTCTGTCATCTTTTACTGACTCAGCTTTGTTCTTGCTTCTCGGCAACTGATCAGAACATCTTCCCTTTTTTCATGTTTCAGTATTAGCTTCTCCCTGCAAAGTTTTTTGCATTAGTCTATAACTCAGGTTCCTCTGGATCTGCCCATCTCTCTTACTTTTGTGTCATTGGTATAGTTCTGACAGCTTAGGCAGAAGCCTCAGTAGTATATAGATCAGGGGTCTTCAAACTTGGCCCTTTTGCGACTTGTGGACTTCAACACCCAGAATTCCTCAGCCAGGCAAAACTGGCTGAGGAATTCTGGGAGCTGAAGTCCACAAGTCATAAATGGGCCAAGTTTGAAGACCCCTGATATAAATAATGGAACATCCATGTTTAATATGGCCTAAACACCAGCTGCTCAGGGGTAAATATGGAAGACCTGTTTTTTCCCCCAGGCTTGCTTACTGCTACCTGGAGACATTAGATTAATTGGCAATTGGGGGAAGCAGGATGCTAGATTAAATTTAAAGCTGATCCCATAAGGCTTCTTTTCTTTGTTAATTGCAGGAAGAGCTGCATCACACAGTTGCTTAACCTTTCTGTCTTCGTTTAAACCTTATATCCCACTGAAGGCAATATTTCCTGAGATCAGCTGTTACTGGAAATGTAACTTGTCCATCAGAAACCTTCCTCATTTCTTTCTTCTTGGTTTTCCTCCAGGTGCAGCTCACTTTGTTGACTGCCATTGTAAAGCTATTTTTGAAGAAGCCATCCGAAACACAGGAATTGGTCCAGCAGGTGCTGAGTCTTGCTACACAGGTAAGGCACAGACCCTCTTCACCTACACTTCCTATGCTGAAAAGAGTGTTAGCATCACGGTTATGCTATCAAAAGGTCCTCCCAATTCTTGGTTAGTTATATTGTCTGCAGTGACTTTGGAACCCTTTCCATCTGGTTGCTGGTAACATTTGAATAACATCGACATGGAATGGTCAGCAATGTGTGACTACTTTCCATGCCAGTGTCTGTCCTGCACATTAAAGAGATCATATTTTTTTTTAAAAAAAGAAAAGCAGTGCTAGGGATAATGGATGCCGGTGTTGATTGTTTTAAAAGGGGATTAAATAAATTAAAGTTGGAAGGATGTCTGTGAGTCAGTATAGATTGGGATGTCTGATTGCAGCCTCTACATTTTTTTAATGGGCAAGCAGTGCATCTCTGATTATTATTCGGCAACAGCAGAGATGGTTGACTGTCTTTCTGTTGACCCCAGAAAACCATGGAATAGCTAGCTTTTGGTAATCAGAGGCGGTAAACTCCATCTCCAGAGGGGTTTCATTTGCAGTTCTCACAGTTAGCAATACTGTATCTAGTTCTTTCCTTGGAGGAAAGAAGTCTGTCACATACAGGTAGTCCTCTATTTAGAACCTCTATTGAGCCCATCATTAAAGTGAAACATTTGTTAAGTGAGCTTTGCCCCATTTTATGACGTTTCTTGCCACAGTTATTAAGTGAGTCACTGCAGTTAAGTTAATAACGTGGTTGTTAAGTGAATCTGGCTTCCCCACTGAGTTTGCTTCTCAGAAGGTCACAAAAGGTGGTCACGTGATCCTGGGACACTGCAACCGTCATAAGTTTGAGTCAATTGCCAAGTGTCTGAATTTTGATCATGTGATCTTGGGGATGCTGCAATGGTCGTATGTGTGAAAAATGGTCATAAATCACTGTTTTCACCGATGTTGTAACTTCAAATGGTCACTAAACAAACTAGCTGACATACTCTGCAATAGCAAGGATTCCATAAGTTGTTCTATTGTTGCTTGTGTAGTAGCAAAGGTACTACACATTAAATGTAGGGAAAACAGATCACCAGTCTTTTAAGTGCAGGGATGCTCTCTTGCGAGTCGCATGGCTTTATCCAAGAAACACTTTTCAAACAAGGAAGGCTATTTACAGTAGATAGTCAATTCAAGCTTCATTGACTATGCTAAAGCATTTTATTGTGTGGATCACAACAAACTGTGGCAAGTTCTTAAAGAGATGGGAGTACCAGACCATCTTATTTCTCTCTTGAGAAACCTATATGTGGGTCAAGAAGCAACAGTGAGAACTGGACACAGAACCACTGACTGGTTCAAAATTGGGAAAGAAATCCGGCAAGGCTGTACACTGTCACCCTGCCTGTTTAACTTATATGCAGAGCACATCATGAGAAAGGCAGGGCTAGATGAATCAAAAGTTGGAATTAAGATTGCCGGGGAAATATCAACAACCTAAGATATGCAGATAATACCACTCTAATGGCAGAAAGTGAAGAGGAACTACAGAGCCTCTTGTTGCAAGTGAAGAAAGAGAGTGCAAAAGTTGGGTTGAAACTAAATATTAAGTAAACCAAGACCATGGCATCCGGCCCTCTCAATTCCTGGCAAATAGATGGGGAAGAAATGGAGGTAGAGACAGATTTTATTTTCCTGGGCTCCAAGATCACCGCAGATGGGGACTGCAGCCAATAAATTAAAAGATGCTTGCTCCTGGGGAGGAAAGCCATGGCAAATCTAGACAGCACAATAAAAAGCAGACACATCACCCTGCCAACAAAAGTGCGTATAGTCAAGGCTATGGTCTTCCCAGTTGCAATATATGGATGTCAAAGTTGGACCATAAGAAAGGCTGAGCGCCAAAGAATTGAAGCCTTTGAACTATGGTGCTGGAGAAGACTCCTGCGAGTCCCTTGGACTGCAAGGCGATCAAACTGGTCAGTCCAAGAGGAGATCAACCCTGACTGTTCTTTAGAAGGCCAGATCCAGAAGTTGAAACTCAAATACTTTGGCCACCTAATGAGAAGGTAGGACTCACTGGAGAAGAGCCTAATGCTGGGAAAGATTGAGGGCAATAGAGGAAGGGGACGACAGAGAATGAGGTGGCTGGATGGAGTCACTGAAGCAGTAGGCGTGACCCTAAATGGATTCCAGAAGATGGTAGAGGACAGGAAGCCCTGGAGGAACGTTGTCCATGGGGTCGTGATGGGTCGGACACGACTTTGCAACTTAGAACCACAACGACAGTCAATTCAAGGTGCTGGTAGTTTCCTATAAAGCCCTTCCTTCATGGCGTGGGGCCAGTTATTTGAGGGACTGCCTCTCCCAATTCTATTAAATCTAGCAGGAGAGGTATGCTACATGTCCCATTAAAAAGTGCCATCTGGCAGGATTTAGGAGGAGAACCTTTTCTATTATGCCATCTGTTCCTTGGAACATCATCTCTCCAGAGATTATAATAGCCTGACCCAGTTGGCCTTGAAAATGTTCCTGTGTCATTGGGCACGAGGATTGGAATATGAGGCAAGAGTCATGGGATAGTTATGGTGATAGGTTTGTGGAAGAGAGAACCTGTGTCCCTTCATATACTGCCGAACAATAGTTTTCAGTAGCCCAGCTAATGGTAAGAAGTGCTGTGAGTCATAATTTAATGACATCCAAAGGAACAAAAAATCTCCTATGACTGTTAAACCATATTATAGAAACTGAGAATTAAAAAAAAAACACTGCTCCAGAACTTATCAGGGAGACCTAATTTATATGTGAAGAATCCAAAACGGAAAATAGAGTATGCCTCCACAAGTTTCAAGAGCCATTTAAAATGTATCTTCCTTGATAATATAAAATACACTTCTAAATATTGACATCCTGATAGCTTCTCACTCCTAAAATCACAATCCCAAGGGATTCTCTGTGCTTTTCTGTTGTTGTGCATTCATATGATGAATAGCATGGTTTTAAAACTCCATCAGAGAAAACAGATCTCCAGAAATAAGCAATGACCCGAACAGAACATGATGACCCAAACCAACATTTTGCAATTAAGTTTACATGAGTTGGCATAGCTCGACAGATGAGTCAGTCTACACCCAGAGAACAAAACTTAACTTTGTGTTCCAGCAGCTCTCTTTGTTTGTTTCTTTAATAACTGTACCACTTCCGTCCAAGAAGACTCTGTCCAGTGCCCCATCAAACAGGGAGTAGCCAGAGTCTGTAAAGAAGTCTTGAGTTTTCCTTCCCAGAACATTAAATAAAACCTACAGGTCCAGTGCTTCCTCAGTCTGGAGCAGGAATCTGTCAATTTCTCATCCCTATTTGAATCATACAACAGAGGGATGGGGAGAGGACTGGAACTGACTCCCTTTCCACCACTTCTAGACCTCCATTCTTGTGCTAACTCATTTTAACTGTTAACATTGCACACTAAACATGCTGCCTACACTTAATCGATTTAAGCACAATTGTGCAAAGAGAGCCAACCTGAGGGGCACTGAATTCATTCTGACACCATTGTTGAAATTTGTAAAACACTACGTTTTTAAAGAACTCTCAGACTGCTAAAAAGCAACTTTTAAATATTTATTTAGAAGTGAAAACAGGCTTACAAATTCTTTTACTTAAAACCAAGGGTTTCAAATAGTTTTCAGGATAAAGAACTTGCAAGTTTTTTTTTTAAAAAAAAATTCCAGAATCCTTGGTCAAGCTTTAAAAAAAAAAGGCTGCATATTTTTTTTAGTTTTTTTCCTTTGGTTTCTCATGGACTCTTGTGTTCCATGGAACACAGATTTAAAGTTTTACAGAAAGGACTTTTTATCACTAAAAAGTCCTATTCTGGGGTGCCCAATCTTGGCTAATCTTAATAAGCTTCAGATATGTGAGGAATGCTGGTGATTTTTCTGTAGAGAATATTTTTAAAAGACCTATTTTTGACATTAGATTCCTGTGCATTCTTTTCTCCTTCAACCTCAGTATTCCTCTGTCAAAGTTTGTTCCAAATCCATATCCATTAACAGAAAACCTTTTTCTGCCTTAGGATTCTGACAACCCAGATCTACGTGATCGTGGCTACATTTACTGGCGACTCCTCTCCACAGACCCTGTCACTGCCAAAGAGGTGGTTTTGTCAGAGAAGCCCCTGATCTCTGAAGAGACAGACTTGATTGAGCCCACTCTGCTGGATGAGCTCATTTGCCACATTGGCTCGTTGGCATCAGTGTATCACAAACCACCCAATGCCTTTGTGGAAGGCAGCCATGGAATCCACCGCAAACACCTGCCCATCCATCACGGAAGGTGAGAGATTGCAGAATGACTTTCTCGGTTATTTGCTTTTTAAAAAGTCCATATATAGAAATGTTACCCTGTCCTGATGCCCTTACAATTTTATGTGGCCGGTTTGTGAATTTAAAAACAGACTCAAAATTCACATGGACATGGAAACAATGCAGGTAGTCCTCAACGTATGACCGCAAAAGTATCCATTCTGAAATGAGACAGTTGTTAGGTGAATTTTTGCCCCATTCTTTGCCACAGTTGTTAAGTGAATCACTGCAGTTGTTAAGTTATTAGTCTGGTAGTGAATCTGGCTTCCCCGCTGACGTTGCTCGTCAGAAGGTTGCAAAAGATGATCCCGGGACTTTGGGACACTGCAGCCTTCATAAATACATGTCAGTTGCCAAGCGTCTGAATTTTGATCACGTGATCATGGGGATGCTGCAACATTTATAAGTGTGAAAAACTGGTCACTTTTTTCCGGTGCCATTGTAACTTTGAACGGTCACTAAATGAATGGTTGTAAGTCGAGAACACATGGGAAGAAAGTTCATAAGCAGTCACATAATATCTTGCCAGAAAATGTGAGACATACAGAAAACATTGCCTGAATCAGGGTAGGTCATAAGCAATCACATCCATAATGGAGACCATAATGACCATAATGGAGCCTATATTTTTTGGCACTGATTGTTAAGCAAACTGATGCGTTTACTGTGGGTGCAGTTTTGCCCAAAACCAAACATAAATGCTGATTTTTGGCAAAACTGTTGTAAAGCAGGGTCATTTGACTCCAGGATGCCACAAACAGCAAATACAGAGCATCCAAAATGCAGTCACGTGACCTGGGGGAAGGGGGACTGTCAGAACTTTGAATCCAGGTTGCAAGGACCCCCAGATGGGACCATCAGAAACTTCAAACAATTGCTAAGCAACTGGTTGTAAGTCGAGGAGTATCTGTAATTTATTTATTGAATTTGTATGCCGTTCATCTCACCCTGCAAAGCAGCTCTGGGCAGGTTGCCAGAAAATGGGAGAATTTGCCTGGCCATGTTGGCTGAATCAGGGTTGAGGAACTTGTGATCCAGAAGATAATGTTGCACTCCAATTCCTAATGGCCTAAATAATGGTGAGGAAACCTGGGAGTTGTAGTTTAGCAACCCCTGCAAAACCTCAAGTTTCCCTTGCTAATTTTGAGTGAAAGTTCTTCCCAAGCTATTCGGCAGGATATTAATTGCACAGCTGCCCTTTTTCTATCACAATGACCAAAGGATGCTGTTCAAAATTTTCAGTCCGTTATTTAATATGGGATTTTATTTGCCCAATGTTTTATTCTGTACTTCAACAGCCTTATATATTGGGTAGATATTGATGGAATTCAACTTTTAAATAAATAGCAATAGTTTGCCATCAAATTATTTTACAGTTCACACCCTCCCCACTTGCAAAGGGCTATTTTTACACGAATAGTTGCACTACAAAGTCTGTTTAGAGCAGCTTGCAAGAGAAAGTCTTCTGTGTTGCTCTCTTCTTTGACAAGTGAAACCAAGGAACTCTTTTTCCTTTCTCCCCTCCCCCATCAATGCCTTCAGTACTGATGCAGGAGACAGCCCTGTGGGAACCATGAGTGCTACAAACCTGGAGCAAACTCAGGTGATTCCGTCCCAAGGAGATCTCTTGGGTGACCTCTTGAACCTTGATCTGGGGCCTCCAGTGAATGTTCCCCAAGTGTCTTCCATGCAGATGGGTGCTGTGGATCTTTTAGGAGGTGGACTTGATAGTCTGGTGAGTAAGATTGACTTTTGCTGAGCATGAACTAAAATTCTTAGTGATATATGTATCCATATGAATTGTTTAGTTCTACTAGTACCCAAACCCAAGGCTGCTGGCAGTCTTCTTTCCCTTTATGTTATTGGGATCCAAGTCACTACGGCGTAGAGGAGGAGAAAATGTTCATCTTCTTTTTGCTTCTTTTCCGCTTTGCAGATCACAAGTTATCACGTTTACTGTCTCCTTTGCTTGTTTGTTTCCTGCCTTTATTATCTTCACAAATACACAGAGAAGATCAGACGACATTGTGGAAAATGTTTAAGAGGCTCATGGTCTGATCCCTGCGCATCAGCAGAAACAAGGAGTATGGCTGTGTCGTGTTTGTGTTTCTTGCTAGATGTTAGCAGAGAAAAGAGAAGGAAAAAATGCTTCAAATTTTTAGCACTAGGCACATGTTTCATACAATGTCTAGCATCACCCTTGGCAGCTTTGGTTCATTGTGCCAGTTCCTTATAATAATGAATTGTAACAGAGGCTGTTATTTTGCATAACAGCTGGGAAGAGCAGGCATGGGATGCATAAGAACAAAACTAGGGCACAGTATAGACCCATTACATGAAACCATAACATGAATTGTTTATTGTGCATTAATTCATGGGTGAACTAGTTTTAAGGAAGAGACCGTGGTTTTTGAACCAAAATTGATCTATTAGCCCGTAACTCTTAAGTTTGGAACAAAAATCTCATACTCCTACCATAACAGCCTTTTCTTTTTGTAACATTACTCAGCCTTGTGTTTAGCAATATATGGTTTGTCCTTGCTCCTGGTATATTGGACAGTGATGGTTGGATGACACTAGAAATCATTACTCCACAGACTCTGTATGTGACATGTAAAATATATATTTTTATGGAGTTACCATGTTCATTCTGAAAAGATAAAGAGAAAGAAAGAAAGAGGTTCTCTTTTTAAAATAAATTTTACCTTTTATTTTATATAAAATCTTTCACAGGTCCAGCTGTCTGAAAATCACTTACAGCCATTAGAATGTTTTATGACTAGACTTTGAATTCATTGTCTATCTATGAATTGTGATTCATAGTCAGTAATTCAAACTAGCTCACAAAGACTTTGGGTATGTTTGGATTCCTGCAGTATGTCCTACAGAGGCAACTGAAGGATATAGTGCCCTCTTGTCTTCTACTTGCACCTTGTCTGTTCAAAAAAACACTTCACAGTAAATCTGTGAGATCTGGGGACCATTTTAGAGTTTGCCCCCATGACACATTCTGTCCAGAGATGTTGGGTTAGTGGAAAGAGATACATTCAGGGTAGTTCAAGGCAGCACCCTGATCGCTCATGGCAACTTAATAATAAAATTAATAGCTTAATACATGGACAATTCTTTAGTTAAACCTACTATTCCATCAGTTAGCTGTGACCTGGATACAAGATAGGTGATTGGTGTTTCTCAGGATTGGACAAAATACCTAATGACTTTCAATTCCCAACCCTCCTCTCCACTTGCAACAAATGATAATCAACCCTCTTCCACCACTCCAAACATTTATTTTACAGAGACCTAGGAATTTATTTGCATGTTTAGCACAATATGAGATTTCCAACAAGCTGATAGTTAGCACCTAGTTTTATGATCTGGACCTTCCTGCATTGGTGTAGCAGTTCACATTGATGCTTGAATCTCCAAATTTAGCAAGCAAGTTTCAGTCTCATACCCTCTTCATATGTATAGAATTGCTTGTGTGCGCTGTCCGTATGCTGTCTCACCCTCTGCAGCAAGGCATTTTTGGTAACCTTTAGCTATCCAATAAAATCTAATTGTTTCTCGGAAAGTGAGCTAAGGCTTCTCAAACAAGCTTCCAACTGCTTGGGGGTGGTGGTGGTGTGCTCCTGAGATTCTTAAGACTTTGAACACAACCTCAGGAATATCTGAGGTTTTGCTTCTCAGTGACAGGACTTATATGCTCCATGTAATATTGCAAGATGTTGGCAACACCATAGCAAAGATTGGCTCACTTTGATGTGGGTTTTCAGTGGAAACCAGGTCCATAAGGTTTTAGTAGATTTCTGGAATTAAGCCTTATAACATGGAACAAATCTGTTCTTGTCAAATGAACCCTCAGAGTAACTGATCCTCAACCTCACCCCTTCTAGAGTGGCAGCAGAACCAATGAATACAAAACAGAACAGGAACGCTAGGGAGAGTTTGCAACTTTGCATTTGTCGAGGTATCTGCAGTCTTCTTCCTGGTGTTATATCCAGAAGCTGCCACCACCGCCATTGTGAGAATTTTTGAGGTCTGTGTCCTTTCATCACTGACAAAAACTAAATTTGCACGCAGTCTCAAATGCCCCAGATAGCAGATATAAAGTTGTTCTATAGTTTGCCTCTGTATGTCGGGGCCAGCATTTCTATTTCAGCCTGAATTTTTGAGGTGGTAGCTTTCATATTTGAGTTACAATTGGTTTCGTTCAGGAGAAAGATCCAGTCATAAGGGTTTCTACTTGCAGTTTGAAGTAGATAAAATTCTAATCAAAGCTGGCCAGCGTGTCTGGCTTTTGTGAGAAGGAGGTTTTGGAATGTCAGAGTAACTGGAAGTAGCTTAAGGCAAGTTTAAGCTGAAAAGAATCTGAATACTTCACAAAAGAAGGAGCTTAGAGTTAGAGTCAAAAGTAGAAATTGCAGCCCACTAGAAGTGACAGATTCAAAGCCCCTAGCAGCTTCAGTCAGCACTGCTAAAAGGGGTTGTGGGAGTCGTGGTTCAGCGCTTCCTGGAGACTGCATATTTAATGACTTCTGATTTATCCAACCTGCCAACTATGTACCCTTTTGATCGCAATCCAGTTCACCCTGATACTTGTGGAGTGGAACAAAGCAAAACCTTGCTCATAAAAGATCCAGCCTTCTCTGAACTTTGCCAATTGTTCCCATCCAAAGAACAATAGGCTAAAAGAACCAGACACCTGGGATTCCCCATATATTTCGCAAACTTCAAATAAATTTACTCCTTGTCACCTTTCACTTTGTCTCAGGATTGTTTTCTATGTTGGGTATTGGAATTTTACATGACTTCAGTTTAGTCCGAAGCCATTCCAATCTGCAAGGAGGAGGAGGTCATTTGTGTAATTTAGGGACAATACTGTGGTTCTGTGGAGATGCACTACTGAAAATGACATTAGAGGTGTCGAAATGTCAGTTTTTAATATGAAACAGCTGCAGTGATCTGTTCAGAAAGCTGCCGGTGAAATCTCCATGCTAAAAAGAAAGCTGTTGACTTAGATCACTAAAAAGAAAATATTGGTATTTCACCTCTTCTCTTTGCCTAGTAAAGTAGGAATAAATCCTATGAAATAATTAAAATTTAAAACCAGGAATTCAGATCCAAAGGGCTGAGGATGACCTGGATGTGGAGGATGGAGGGAGATTTGCTTCCCTTTTACGTTCAAATAAAAAAAGTAGCAGCAGCCCCTGTAACACATTTCTGGCCCCCAGTCTGGAAATTTGAGCATTTGGGTATTGTTTTAATTTAATTTGGAATTAAGCAGGAAGCCATTTCTCCTCTTATCTCTATTACCACCACTAGTCATCGGGGTGGGGGGTGCTGATTTCAGCCTGTGCTGTTTTGTTTTTTTTTAAATTTTGTGGGGCATAGGTGAGCTTTAAGGTTGAAATTGGGAGCAAAAAGACTTTGGGGATTCAAAGAACTTTGACTTCCAATGTTAAAACTCTTAAAATTGGGCCTAAAATGGTGATTTCAAACAATTTTTCAAGGTGTTTTTTTTTGAGGACCAACTCCCATTCTCATTCTATCCTCCCAGAAAACATACATAAAGGGCTGAAAAATTAAACCCAGCCTCTTCTAGTGATGTTACCACATCATTTCCTTTGGCCTTCCAAAAACCTGGGAGCCTTACTTAAGGGTCCTCATCCCTTACACATTTGGTTACCCATGAGTTATAAAAGCCTCCATGGGTACAAGTACCTTTTAATTAGTGGAGGTACTGATAAAGATGCTATGCATAACTAAAGTATTTTTTAAATGTTATAGACTGCAGGGCACTGTGGAGAGTAAGAAAAAGAGGCAGGTGGTTCTTTTAAGAATCAAGACTGGATATGGATGGTGAACAATCATATTTTAAAATATGGTGGGAGTGGAGGTTCTTTGACTTTGAGTATATGGTGAACATCACAAGGCCTCTTAAGGTTAGTGGGAGCCAAACATTGGTGCTGTATTAATCATTGACCATTGACTGTCTGAAGAATAACAATAACAATAGCAGCATCCAGAACTACCAAGTTATACAAAAATGACACCAAAACACACACACACACACACACACACACACACACACACACACACACACACACACACATATATATATATATATATATATATATATATATATATATATATATATATATATATATATATATATATATATATATATATATATATATATATGTTGGGGCACTTCATTTGATTCTTGCAAAAAGTCTTTCTGCTGCCTGCTCTCCATTGTAGGCACTCATATTACCCACTTTTTAATTTATTGACCTAAAATGTATATAAATTGTAAATAGCCACAAATTCTTACTTGATTAAGTCCTGATCTAGGTTCTGGTTTAGGTACTAGACCACAGACTTGCCAACAGGAGTCATTGGATTTCTCTCCTCCCCATTACATCATTTTGCAATTCCTGGGGGAGCAGTGTGTGTTTGTGTTTAAAAGAGAAGGAGCAAGGAAGTATAGGATTGTAAGAGCCAAGAAACCTTGATTTGTATCTTTCAAGGTTGGCTTCCCAGCCTGTGGCTCTTTTAATGAGATAAACTTGGCACAGGAGCTGATGAAAGCAGATAAAAACATCTGGCTCTATTATGTGGAATTATTCACAAGTTGTTTTGATGCTGCTTTATGTAAGAAGCTCACTTGCCGGCTGATGGGGAGACTGCTTCTCCCCCTTCCACTTGACTGGGAAACATTCCCCAGAGTACCAGAACTTCTCTGCCTCTTGCCGTGTTCAAAATGAATCTGACGGGCTTTTGCTTTCCTTACCTTTGCTAGACAAGCCCTGCTTTTCCTGGCTATAACATAGCTGTTACTTGAAAGGGGATAATAACCACCCATGATCACTTCTGCAAGAGGAAGTCATAATGGATGAGTATTCAGGCTATTATCCCACTCCAAAACTGTAGCGTTCAGACTGAAAGAGTGAGAGATCATCTGTTTTCCATCAAGCCATAGCTGTCGTTCCATGAGTCTGATACTGGTACAGATTGCTGTCATTTTTTTTAATGGGGTCTGAGAGCACAACTCTGTTTCTGTCCATTTCTTCCCCATTGCAGCTTCTCACCAGGAGTCAATAGCCTTTTCCTGTCAGTGGGCACCATTATGTAATCTTACAAGGTGTTATAGGTGCCCAGAGCTAATCGTAAAACAATTTTTTTTAATTTTAGAAAAATCAATTAAAAAATGTAAGATGCCCCAGGTTTTATTAGGTCTTATGGAAAAACACTCATCTTGAAATATTTGCTAGTGTTTTAATACTTGATTGATTGATTGATTGATTGATTGATTTGATTTGTATACCGCCCTTCTCCCCAAGGACTCAGGGCGGTGAACAGTGACATAAATATCAAAATGCACAAATACAGAAATTGAAAACAAATTAAACCCTAATGCCCAAATGCAGAAGATAAATTACATTAAAACGATAATTAAAACAAAACCCGTCAGACCAGACCGCATTGCTCAAACAGATAGGTTTTTAGGTCGCGTCGGAAGGAGCGAAGGTCGGGAGCCATCCGGAGCTCAACCGGTAAACGGTTCCATAGGTCAGGCGCGCCCACAGAGAACGCCCTCCCCCTGGGAGCCACCAGACGGCATTCTCCGAACGGTGGCACCCTTAGGAGGCCTTCTCTGTGGGAGCGCACTGGGCGGAGGGAAGTTGACGCCGGCAGCAGGTGATTCCTAAGGTACTCCGGACCCATGCCATTACCAGCACCTTGAATCTCACCCGGAGGACAACTGGGAGCCAATGCAGCTCATGGAGCAGAGGTGTAACATGGGAGTATCGGGAGACTCCCAACACAACTCTTGCGGCTGCATTCTGTACCAGTTGGAGCCTCCGAGTGGTCCTCAAGGGCAGCCCCATGTAGAGAGCATTGCAGTAGTCTAAACGAGAGGTCACGAGCGCATGAGTGTCAAACTGCCAGCCCACGGGCCAGACGCGTCATCCCAAAACTGTGCCCACCCCATTGCTGGCAACGGAGAAAAAGCTCCGATACGTTGCGCGACGTCACATGACATCGCAAGTTTGACATGTCTGCTTTAGTCAGTTCACTTAAAAATAAATTATCTGAAAAAATATGTGCAGGTGGACACAGTCTACTGTTCTGCAGGTGCTATGGCATCCAGAGATGCCACATTACCAATTCCTGTCCATGTATGTGGCAATTCAAATCCTGTTCAAAGGAAATATATATTCTGTCGGTATGACATATTAGACTGGTCCTTGTTTGCTTGTATTTCAGCGGACATCCGAGGCTGTGTGAAAGTACATGCAAACTTTTGACTCCTTATCTTTTTGTTTTCTGAAGCCATTGTCTCTGAAAAAGAACAGCCAACTATAGTAAATTGTCCCATTTTTCTACGTTCGATCTATTTTCCATTTTGTAGATTTAAGCATAAAAATCACAAATAGCTGATATTAGGCTAGAAAATGAGTCTGTCATAATGGTACAGAAAAGTAGCCCAACCCCATATGCCAAATACAAATGTAATCAATCTTTGGGATTTTTAATAATCTTCTAAATCAGTGTTTCTTAACCTTGGCAACTTACATCTTAAAGAAAGCACCACTTTTATAAGAGCCTTGGTGGAGCAGTGGGCTAATGCCTCCTTAAGTAACACCAGCTGCCTGCAATTAGTGCAGGTTCGCGTCCCACCAGGCTCAAGGTTGACTCAGCCTTCCATCCTTCCGAGGTAGGTAAAATGAGGACCCAGATTGTTGGGGGCAATAAGCTGACTTTGTAATAATGCCGCTTGGGGTGTGTGTGAAAGCCCTAATAAGCAGGCATATACATAGAATGAAGGCTACTGCTAAGCTTGTAAGCCGCCCTGAGTCTTCGGAGAAGGGCGGGATATAAATGGAATTAAAATAAAATAAAATAAATAAATACTTGTTTATTTAAAAGCAATGCAGAAGTTGCTTATTCTCTAAAATGTGAAAATGCTGCCTCCTTGATTTTGTTATAAAAATCATGAACTCAGAATTGAACAATCTGATGTACTATCATCTTGAATTGTAAGATTGCTTTTCACATTACAGCAGTTCTCATTTTTACTTGGTTACATTCCCCCCTTTGGAAGGAATAGGTGTTAATGTTTTATTCTTTGTGTGTGTGTGGGAGAGATAGCATTTATTAGGGTGGGTGGGTGTAACTTTCAGTAAGCATCTATGAGCAAAGCTAAATTCATGTTCCATATCTTGAGTGCTTGGTTTTGTTCTGTTTGGTAATTGTTCAGAGAGCTGCCAGAAATAGAAAATCACATGATACCCATTCAAGCAACCTCCACTTTAGGGTGACAATGCTGTGCATATATGTCAGTTTATTTTTGGCCCAGCTTTTTGCTTTTGTGGACTCTTTGCTCTCAGAACATCAATGGGCTGCTGATGTTGGAGGCCAGGAACATTGGTGGGCAGGCAGGGAATGGCAAGAGGCTGCTGCTGAAACTGATCCACACAGGAATGGTGGTGAGCAAGGATGGCATGTTCAGAAGAGCTGTTCTTCCCCATCCCATTCCCTTGACTCCTTATTGCCTGTGTCTTGCAAGCATGAATATGTCTCCAAAGGCAAAGAAAGAGGACCACTAATACTGCTTCTTGAGTGCTGACAAAAGCCCTGGTTCATGTTAGGTCCGAGAAAAGTAACCTAACCATGGCTCTTTGTGAGGTTCACTTCTCTAGGAACAGCGGGAACAAAGCTGAGGGCAATTTGGCTTTTTAAAAAGCAAGTTTTCAAGTTCACGCATATCTAGGTCATAACTGCTGCCTTCTGCTGCTCGCAAGGGCTTGGTGCATATTCTTGTATTTTCAACCAAATCCCACTTCCCTGCCTGTGGAATTTGAGGGTTTCAAATCTGTGGATCTATCTGTCCTTCCTGGGTCAATAATCTCTCTGGGCAAACAGATGGGGGACAAGTGGTGTGCCAGGCCTTTTTGGGAACCACATTTATTTCTTGGCACCTGATAACTTGGCCATAATGAACTCTTTCTCTTTCCCCTGCCTCTTTTCTCTTCCTTTTTTGCCTCTCTCTCTCTCTCTCTCTCTCTCTCTCTCTCTCTCTTCCTTTTTCTATTCTTTTCTTTCTTGCAGCTTGGCAGTGACCTTGGCGGGGGAATTGGAGGCAGCCCAGCAGTAAGTGCCCTCCATTCTTTTTTTTTTCCTTTTCAGTTCTGATTGAAAAATTATTATTTATTTGTTGAATTTATATCCCATCTTTCCTTCAGGAAGAGTTCGTATCGGCACACGTAGTATTTTCTCCATCAATTTTATTCTAACAACAAACCTATGAAGACTTTGTAACCAGGCTTTATGTTGGCCAATATATTTCAGAATTAACTGAGGATTTGAAAACAGGATCTCCCATCCTGCAACTTTAACTTCTAAAATGAAACAGGCTTTCACTCTGTAGCCTTCTTTTCCCATCCATTCTTCTAAACTCTGTGCAGCTGAAATACCCCAATGTTAGACATTCTCAACATGTTCTCTGAATTAAAGCAGAGAACCATCTAAAACAGTGAAATAGTGGAAGGAAAATAAAAGACAATTTGGTAGCAAGCTTGACTTGTGGAATAGTCATGAAATTTGGAGTTCTGTTACTGGGGAGATCTGAGATCACAGTATATTTTTCCACGTGAAGTTGATGCATCACTACTTGCTTGTAGAAAAAAAAAATAGAGAACCAAGGAAAACAACCTAAAGAATGCCCAGGGTTTGTACCGGATACCAGAGTCATTTATAAAAACCTACTTTCAGGTTTGTCCCAGAGCTCCATAAACCTATAAATGGGAAACATAAGGCTTCCAGAGCCCCAGCCATTGGTGAGAAATTCCAGACAATTTTAAAGTCATTGGATGAACTAGAACTGGTCAACTCATATTCCTAATTTCCAAAAGTCATCAAATAGCTGTGGATTACTATTGTCCTTGGAGCAAAGAGTTTCTCTTCCAATTCTCTAAAAATGGACTTGAGGGCCTTGGGACCTCTGGATGATCAAAGGGTCCATTTTGAAAGCACCGGGTTTGAACCCATTTCACTGCATGGTTGCTGAGGGCTTGGTTATGACTGAGAGTTTCTTATGGAGAGTTCACTCGCCATCGTATGTTACAGTTCCTCATCTTTAACTGATGCGGAGGTTGGATGTCCTTGCCTTCGCTCTTCAAAGTCTTCGGAGAAGAGAGGTTCGTGGTTAGTGGCTGCTTCAGTCATGTAGTGATGCATAGAGGAGTGGGGATTTAAAGCAGAGAGCATACCAGCATGTCAATTTAGTACCCTTGATCATTCAGCAAGATGCCAGGAACAGGTTGTAAAATGTTCAGAAATATTGTCCGATTTTATGATTTATTTAATATAGGTGTCTTACGTACCACCTGTTTAAATGTCTTCTCTGATTGCTTGCAGGTGGGGCAAAGCTTCATCCCATCATCAGTCCCAGCCACATTTGCTCCCTCACCTACCCCAGCTGCAGTCAGCAGTGGACTGAATGACCTCTTTGAACTCTCTTCCGGCATCGGCATGGCACCTGGTGGATATGTGGCTCCCAAGTCGGTATGTGTGAGGAAATATGGCCAGAGAGCTGTTTCCTTTTGCCAAGGTTATCTCTTCATCTGGTTGTTTTGTTGTTTGGCATGCCTCTCTTTTGTGTTTCACACTGACTTTGTTTCTGGATGAACAACGGTGCCTTTTGCTCTATTTGGCCTGACAAACCTCTGCACCCATTATCAGCGAATGCATATCTTATTTTATTCATCTGATTAATTGATTAAGCATTTTATACTGCCATAATTTCTAATGATTTAGTTCCAGATCTGGTACCTTTCTTTACCTTTTCCCAAAGCTTTAACTAAATGAATCAATGCCATTTCAGTCCCATACCCTAATCCTGACTGAAAGGGATCCGTTTCCTCCCCTGAAACTGTAGTGACCATCTTCTTCATAACCGTCCACTAAAAGAGAAGATTGGAGAGTAGATATAAATTGTCCAATTCCACTGAGTCTAGTGAACACTTCCTGAGGAGGGAGTTAACCACTGCAGATGGAGGGGCAACCCCCCCCCCACACACACACACTGCTTCTTTAAGAATTCACAATTAAAACTCAGCTGCACATCACCTCCCAGGAGCCTTTAGCTTACTTTTCTTAGATTATATTATAATGGGTATCTTTGAAAAGTTTCCATCAAATTCATTTAGTACCGCAGTGAAAGGTTTTAAGTGAAACCAGGATGGTGGTTCTGTTTCTTTATTTTGTTATGGTGTGCAGTATACTGGCTGGGGAATTCTGGAAGCTGAAGTCCACACATCTTCAAGTTGCCAATTTGCCAATTACAGCATGCTATTTCCTCTTTAAATCCCCTTCTTTTACTGCCAATTTATTGGGAACACTGTTCAAAATGCTGTAATGGATTTTGAGACATTTCCTCTCCAGCTTTTCTAAATCAGCTGGAAAGAATCTACACTACCATCTGAGATTCAGTCATCATTATATACCGATAAATAAAAAGGTTTGAAGTGGATAGGCCGAATAGACCACTCAACATTACTGCCTATCATGATAAAGAAATCTCACTGAAATCTCACTGAAAATCTCACTGACACTTTGTGAGGCCATGTTTGCTTGCTCTAATTGCCAGTCCTCATCACTTTATAGGTCTGGTTGCCGGCTGTGAAAGCCAAAGGCCTGGAAATTTCTGGAACTTTCGGCCATCGGCAAGGACATATCTACATGGATATGAGTTTCACCAACAAGGCTCTTCAACACATGAGTGACTTTGCCATTCAGTTCAACAAGAACAGGTTAGTCCTTGAAGTCAACTAAACACACCTTTTTGTTGCACACTTTATCTTTCTTGGCTTCTCTGTTGAATGTTACACCTTCTTTCATCTCTCTCCTCCGCAATCATCCAGCTTTGGAGTCATCCCCAGCACCCCACTGGCCATTCACACTCCTCTGATGCCAAATCAAAGCATTGATGTTTCGCTTCCTCTCAACACTTTGGGCCCAGTCATGAAAATGGAACCTCTGAACAATCTTCAGGTAGGAACACTGGGTTTGGGGAGATAGAGGAGATTTGCATTTTATAATAATAAAATAAAATAATAAAATAAATAAAATAAAATAAAATAAAATAATAAAATAAAATAATAAAATAAAATAAAATAAAATAAAATAAAATAAAATAATAATAGTAGTAGTAGTAGTAGTAGTAGTAGTAATACAGTTGGAAACCCTATACTAGGGGTAGGCAACCTAAAACACTCAAAGAGCCACTTAGACCCGTTTCCCACCGAAAAGAAAACACTGGGAGCCGCAAAATGTTATCTTCTAAAATGAAGATAACACTGCATATATTGTTTTTTTTACCTTTATGCTATGTATAAAAAACAATGAACTGCTACAAAGAAAAAAAAATTTATTTCTGCATGCAACAAAAGCATTTTGAACTCCAAAAAAAAAGACGCTGGGTTGAGGGTTACTTTCAAATAAGATGCTCAAATGTTTATTTGAGTTGTCGTATTTATGAAATAAAAAGCCGGTGCAAACTATAAAAACTACAAACAGAAAAATAGAAAAGAAAAAAAATGCAAGGGGGGGGGAGAGGAAAGGACAGGAGAAAGAGGGAAAAAACCCTTTCTCCTTCATTCCAGCAGATAAAAACAATTTTAGTGTCTACCATCTTTAAAATACAGCATAATTATCCCTCTACCTCACCACTTAATTAAAAAAATCAAAATATTTCATTAAACATTCTTTACTAAAAGTCCAGTAAGGACAACCACATATATTCATATTCTCTCTCTCTCTCTCTCTCTCTCTCTCTCTCTCTCTCTCTCTCTCTCTCTCTCTCTCTCTCTCTCTCTCTCTCTCTCCCCTCTCCCTCTCCCTCTCCCTCTCCCTCTCCCTCTCCCTCTCCCTCCCTCTGTCCTTGGTCTACCAGTCCTCTTCCTCCACTCAGTGTGTTTCGTGTGTGTGTGAGTGACAGAGACAGAGAGAGGCACTTGCCCTTCCCTTTTCTCTCTCTCTCTCTCTCTCTCTCTCTCTCTCTCTCTCTCTCTCTCTTTCTCTTTCTCTCCCTCCCTCCCTCTTCCTCTCCCTCCCTCTCTCCCTCCCTCCCTCCTTCTCTTTCTGCCCTTGGTCTACCAGTCCTCTTCCCCCACTCAGTGTGTTTGTGTGGGAGTGAGAGAGACAGAGAGAGGCACTTGCCCTTCCCTTCTCTGTGTCTCTCTCCCTCCCTCCCTCTCTCTCCCCCCCTCTCCTTCTCTCTGATCTTCTGCTCACCTGGCAAGCTGGCTTCACGCTGTTCTTGGACAAGCTGATACACATTCTTATTGGGCTGGCTCTCTGCCTGCTTCCTGTGGAGCAGGAGCCCTGCCCAATAAGCTCGTCAGCTTCTCGGAGGACAGTGTGAGTTACACACACACACAGAGAGAGAGAGAGACAGAGAGAGAGAAGGGAAGTGCAAGTGCCTGTCTCTGTCTGTCTGTCTCTCTCTCTGCAAACTGGGAGCCACAGGAGAAACCTGAAAGAGCCGCATGTGGCTCCAGAGCCACGGGTTGCCGACCCATGCCCTATACCATTTCAGACAAATAGCTGTCCAGTCTCTTTTTAAAAACTTCCAATGTTGGAGCATTCACAGCTTCTGGAGGCAGGTTGTTTCCATTGATTAATTGTTCTAACTGTCAAGAAATTTCTCCTTAA
The DNA here is from genome assembly GCF_964194415.1 of Vipera berus. Taxonomy (NCBI): domain Eukaryota; kingdom Metazoa; phylum Chordata; class Lepidosauria; order Squamata; family Viperidae; genus Vipera; species Vipera berus. The sequence continues at coordinate 342,192,643 of NC_138202.1, forward strand.
TTCTAGGTTGTTTCTCTCTTTGGTTAGTTTCCATCTGTTGCTTCTTGTCCTGCCTTCAGGTGCTTTGGACAATAGCTTGACTCCCTCTTCTTTGTGGCAGCCCCTGAGATATTGGAACACTGCTATCATGTCGCCCCTCGTCCTTCTCTTCATTAAACTAGACAAACCCAATTCCAGCAACCGTTCCTTGTATGTTTTAGCCTCCAGTCCCCTAATCATCTTTGTTGCTCTTCTCTGTACTCTTTCTAGAGTCTCGACATCTTTTTTTCATCATGGTGACCAAAACTGGATGCAATATACCACGTGTGGCCTTATCAAGGCATTGTAAAGTGGTATTAATACTTCACGTGATCTTGATTCGATCTGTTAATGCAGCCTAGCACTGTGTTGGATTTTTTGGCAGTTGCAGCACACTGCTGGCTCATATTTAAGTGATTGTCCACTAGGACTCCAAGATCCCTCTCACAGTTGCTACTATTGAGCAAGGTACCACCTATACTATACCTGTGTATTTGTTTTTTCTTGCCTAAATGTAGAACTTTACTTTTTTCACCATTGAATTTCATTTGGTTAGATAGTGCCCAATGTTCACATCTGTGAAGATCCTTTATCTTAAGCCTATCTTCTGGAGTGTTAGCTATTCCTGCCAGTTTAGTGTCGTCTGCAAATTTAATGAGTTCCCCATCTATCTCCTGATCCAAATCATTGATGAAGATGTTGAAGAGCACTGGGCCCAGAACAGAGCCCTGGGGCACCCCACTACACACTTCCCTCCATGTAGATGTAGTTCCATTAAGGACCATATGCTGAGTACGGCCAGTCAGCCAGCTATGAATCCATCTGGTGGTGATGCTGTCTAACCCACATTTTTCTATCTTATCAAGTAGTAGGTTGTGATCTACTTTATCAAATGCCTTACTGAAGTCCATGTAAATTATATCCACAGCATTCCTCTGGTCCACTAATTTTGTCACTTGATCAAAGAATGCAATAAGATTTGTCTGGCATGATCTGTTTTTGACAAACTCATGTTGGCTTTTAATAATGACTTTGTCTGCCTCTAGGTGCTCGCTGATTCGTTGCTTGATTATCTTTTCCAAGATCTTCCCAGGTATTGAGGTCAGGCTGATAGGTCTGTAGTTTCCTGGATCCATTCCACCCCCCCTTTTTTTTGAAGATGGGAACTACATCAGCTCTTTTCCAGACCTCTGGTAGTTCCCCAGTACTCCAAGATCTTTGAAAACTATAGTTCAGTGGTTCTGAGATCACATCTGCCAGTTTCTTCAGAATCTTGGGGTGTAGTCCATCTGGTTCTGGTGATTTTAATACAAATTAAAATTAAGAGTTAGGGGTGGAAGCAAAAGTGGCTGAATAGTCAAGAAACTTTCAAATGATGTGGTGGAAGGTTTTTTTTCTTATAAAAGAAGAAGCTGTTGTTGGTACAAAACAATTTAGCTTCAGGCAAACTATGCAGTTCAGACAAATAAAGGAATTTGGTATATCACATATAAATACTTTCTGGACTTCAGTATAGCAATGATCAGTATATGAAAAGGCTTTTAAAAATTAGATAATTTACCTAATTTTATATTAGAATTTTCTTAAAATATGCAGGTTGGTGGCGCATGATGCTATGATATAAAGATTGGGTCTGCATATCGTCTAAACTGAAAATAGATTGTGTTGCGACTTAGCTTTTGAGATGACTGAATTTTATGGGCAGATAGGGATTACATATTCTCCTGTGCAACATTTCTGAAAACTGGTGGGGTTTGTTTGTTTTTGTGTATTTATTTATTAATTATTCAGTTTGTATGGCTGCCCATCTCAGTGACTCTTGGCAGCAAACGATCTTAAGAGAAATTTAAAGCAAAGTTCCAATTTGCTCTGCCCATTCCACATCTGTGCCTTAACTAAGCAACGGGCTCCCGAGTTGATTCTGGTACTGTAATAAATAATAGCCTCCTACACAATGGTTTCTATTCCAGTATACAGGCAAACTGTGTCTCCTTCACTTCTCTTCCCCCCTCCCAGCACTCCTCTAATAATCTTTCCATGGTATCCCCAACAGAGAAGCTTATTAACTATAAAAAGCATCATTTTCTTCAGCAGTTCTGTCCTGTGTGTTATGAATGAACCTACTGATAGGCAGCTAGAAATAGTGCTGCCTTGATGTGGAAGCTCCCGGTTGGGGTTGAGAACAAGAGAGATGCCGTGTGTAGCTGCTTTTACAGAAGCAGGGAGTTTGTGAGCCAGAAACGTCTTAACTGGGAAAATAAAAACATAAAACAGCCTCCAGTTTCAGCTTGTTTACCTCTGTATATTCAGACCAAGTGAATATTTTTACTTAACTCATTTAACATGAGTGCTCTTCTGGTTTTATTTTTAGAAACCCGACAGATTAAATGCTATCTACATATCCGTCATATTCAGAAGGATTCTGTCTCCAGTTGTTGTTGGAGAAGAAGATAGCAGGAGGGTATTTTTTTAAGGCTGTGTAGATTTAATAATGGCTTCTAACAGAGCCTCCAGTCTGAGCCCGTAAATGAACTCTTAGATTTGTGTTTATTTTGTCACATAAAATCCGAATATTTATAAACTTAACCAAACACTTACATAGCAGGTGCCCTCAAAGATGCTATGGGTGAAAACTCTTTGTAATAAAATAATATTTGGGACCTTTGGTCAAAGCCTGGGAGACTTCCAGGCAGAGCGTATTCCAAAGTGTGGGGCTATCACTCTTTAGTACATACCCCCTGCGCTTCACAGCTTTTGAGACTATATTTGGATTCATGCTTGGCAAGACAGCCCATGATGTATCCCTACTATGCAGTATTGAGCCTAAGAGATGATTGCCTGTAGGTTGAATTGGGGCTGGAATCTTACTGACAGTGCAGCGACCTCAAATTAAGGAAGTCCTTGACTTACAACCACAACTGGGACTGGGACCAGAACCTCCATCACTAAGTGATAAGGTTGTTAAAGTGAGTAATCACGTGACCCTATCCAATTTTACAACCTTTTTTGCTTCATACGTTAAGCAAATCCAGCTTTTCTCATTTGCTTGTTGGAAGCCAGTTGGGAAGGTTGGATACGGCAATCCCGTGACCCTGGGTGCGGCATCTTTCATAAATGCATGCTAATTGCCAAGCATCCAACTTGCGATCATATGACTACAGGGATGCTGCAATGGTCATAAGTGAGAAGGCCTGTGTTGTATGTCATTCTTTTCCATGTCACTGTGACATTGAAAGGTCACTAAACAAATGGCCACAAATCAAGGAATATATATATATATATATATATATATATATATATATATATATATATATATATATATATATATATATATATATATATATATATATATATATATATATATATATATATATATATATATATATATATATATATATATATATATATGGAGTAATTCTACAGTATCCAATTTCTCCAACTGAAAGTCTGACCAGTATTCCCTGCAAGTTGCAGCTTGCAGTTCATTTTCAAAGACAAAGCAGTCTAATAATATGGCAATCAGGGCTTCCTGATGTAAGGATGACCACAACTGGCATATCAGCCACAGGTAGACACAAAGACTTCTCTGGCTACAGCTTCCACTGCCCATGAAGATCCCCAGTTCATAAATCAGTGCTTTCAGAGGAAGCATGACTCCGTGGAGATTGCCCACGTGGGAGATGTTCCCAGATAGATCAGCTACTTTTGCAGAAAAAGCAACTCTACTTGGTAGGTTTTGTTCCTCCCACCCCACACCCATTCAGTCCCAGGATATAAGTAAATAAATTAGAAATAAATGTAACAGAGCTCTCTTCCTTAGTGGACTAGTATGAAAGCAGGGGAAGTTTTCAGAAAGAATTTGGTTGGAGCCCAAATATATCCATTATGGTGATTTGTTTCCTTAGGTGTTACGCTATTTATCTGAAGATGTGGCAGGCAGATACAGAAGTTAAAACCAAGCCACATGCTGGCTTAGCTGACTGTGTCTCTCCAGGTGGTCCTTGTTCAGGAATTCTGTGTTATGGATGGAATTAGTTGCTTCAAGCAGAAGAACTCAGAAATGTCATTGTTACTGAAGAAACTGTTAATGATAGAAGAATTTTCTGTTCCCGTTTGTCTTTTTTTTAAATTCCCTCTGAAAAAGCAGCATGTGCATGTAGCTGATTCAGCTTCAAGAGAATTAACATGTGCAGAAGCAATTCTGTGGAAAGGAATGTAGATATTTAAGTATTTAATCCCTTTCACCCTTTTTCTACTCCCTTCTCATTTTCTTGCCATTCTTTATTATCACTGGGCAGATCTGGGATGGGAAAGCAACACCACAAGTTTTGTATTGCACTTCATGATGTCCTTGGCATCATTCACATGTTCTGCATTAGAGCTGGATTGAATTAATGTGACATGATGTTTCTTGAATGTCCATCCATCCCCTCTTTCAGGCAGGGGCAGGTGACGGAATCGTTGTTCCAATTTTCTTAAAGGCTTATTCATTTGGTCTCCAAAGACAGAGGTTTCATGTTTTTAGATAGATAGATAGATGGATGGATGGATGGATGGATGGATAGATAGATAGATAGATAGATAGATAGATAGATAGATAGATAGATAGATAGATAGATGATAGATAGATAGATAGATAGATAGATAGATAGATAGATAGATAGATAGATAATGTGCTATGAAATCATTTTCAATTCTAGCAATAATGTGGAAGATATTCTTTCTTAGTCTTTTGGGTCCTCCAATGATGTACCTATCGCCAGTGTAACTGAATCCAGGGCTTTTCAACCAGTGGTACGGGTACCACCTGTGGTACTTTGGCACCTGGCAGGTAGTACGCGACCATCCTAGAAAAGTGGTAGTGGGGGAGGGGAATGAGCTGAACCGGTGGCAGCACCACACAAGCCTGAGCGACAGATGGCTGGAGCTGCAGGGCTGTCAGGGCTCAGCGGAAGCCCCAGGATCAGTGCTTCTTCAGGGCTGTCAAGGCTCAGTGGGAGCACCAGGATCAGCTCCAGCTGGAGCTCGGCGCTGATCCTGGCACTTCTGAGCCCAGAAGTGCCGATAAGCTGGAATGTTGCAGCATCTCCAGGGTCTTGTGATTTACATTCAGATGCTTGGCAACTGATTCATATTTATGACGGTCACAGTGTCCCAGGGTCATGTGAAGTGACCAAAACCTGCTGCAACCACCCAGCAGAGGGAGGGAAATAAAAACCAAACACCCCCCCCACCCACCCCCGCTGCCAATCCTCAACAGAAATGCTCACAATGAAAACCTCGGACAGGAAGAAGTGCGCCACTGGGCAGGCAGGCAGGTATCTTGAGCCTTGGTGGAGCAGTGGGCTAATGCCTCCTTAAGTAACACCAGCTGCCTGCAATTAGTGCAGGTTCGCATCCCACCAGGCTCAAGGTTGACTCAGCCTTCCATCCTTCCGAGGTAGGTAAAATGAGGACCCAGATTGTTGGGGGCAATAAGCTGACTTTGTAATAATGCCGCTTGTGGGTGTGTGTGAAAGCCCTAATAAGCAGGCATATACATAGAATGAAGGCTACTGCTAAGCTTGTAAGCCGCCCTGAGTCTTTGGAGAAGGGCGGGATATAAAATGGAATTAAAATAAAAAAAAATAAATAAAATATCTTGCTCACTAAGCGAACTGTTGTAAGTCGAGGACTACCTGTACTTCATCATTTTCTTCCTTTTTGTGTGTGGGGGAGGTCATCAAGTTTTTGACACCTTGCTGGGCGACTGGTGGTGCTTGGATGTTGCCATATCCTAAAAGTGGTACAATGGGTGAAAAGGGTTGAAAAGCCCTGACTGAATCCATCCAGTTGGTGCCTAAGAGAGAGGAGCAGGAAATGCAATGTTTTCATGCAGTAGTCATCACAGAGAGATTTGGATGTAGCTGGCTGTGGCATCCCATTGGAAGAAAATACAAGAAACTATTGTCTTAGTTTCTTTCTCTGGCAAAACAACTATTAGATAGATGAGGGATATTCAAACTATTCTCAGAACATATAAGAATTCCTTGGAAACTAGTAAGTTTACTTTTTCTAGTATTATGGCTGTGGACCACTCAAAACACAATCTTAAGGTACATCCAATACTTATAAGTTACTCTTGTTTATGACAGCATAATAGCTGAACTCCATCCCTGTGGAAATTTCCTGGCTCCTTGCTTTCTGTTTTTTAAACTATAGTAGAAAGTTGGCTTACCAACTTGTTAATAATTGAAAAGTGGAAAATAATGCCATCTCAAATTCAGTTTGCAGAGAAAGGACAGTTGATTTGTTACTCATTACAAATGGGTGTGTTGTTCTTTACTCAAAATTAAGGGAAACTAAAATCTAGAAAAATAATGTAATTAGAAGTCTGACGTTAAAAAATGCATTTGACAAGCTTAAATAAACCATATATGTTGATCCCAAACAATTACAGTTGGAAAAACATTTAATAGTGACATCTTAGGTTCAATATTAAAAACATTTACACTAATCGTATTCTGATTTTAAAGATGTAGTAGTTGGTCTCTAATGCTTTACCCTTCACCTTTTATAATTCATTCTCACAAATCTGTTGTCTAAGGATACTCAGATTCAGTGCCCAAAATAATAATATCCTGAAGATCTTGCCACAATAAAAGTCTTGCAAACCTAGACTTCTGTGCAGGATTGTTCAGGATTTCCTTGGCAATTGCCTTTAGGCAGGAAAAGCTTCTGGATAGCAGACACTTTGAAAACTACTGAAACGTGTTTGATTAAAGCAGTCAAAGGGGATAAAAAGCTGTTGTTGAAAGCTCTTGTGAAGCACTTGGCAGTTTGAACATGAGCTCATGGGGAAACAAAAGGTCTTTTAGGGAGAGTGGCTTAGAGCTGATTGTAGCATGTAAGGCTGGATGTGCAAATCTACCTTCTCACTTAGTTACATTTACTTAACAAAGAGCTGCATGGGGAATGAAATAATATCTTGGGTTTTAAACCTCCTTTCCATTGGTTTGTTTCCATGTATAATTCTGCCTATTCCACAGTGCTTTTTCTAGACTAGTGTTTCTTAATTTCAGCAACTTTAAGATGTGTACACTTCAACTCCCAGAATTCCCTCAACACAATGGATGGCTTGGGAATTCTGGGAAATGAAGTGCACTTTGACTTATATACCATTTCATAGTGCTTCACAGCCCTCTCTAAGTGGTTTACCGGAGTCAGCAAATTGCCCCCAATAAATTGCCCCTCACATTTTACTGACCTTGGAAAGATGAAAGACCAAGTCAACCTTGGCCCAGTCAAGATCGAATTATTGGCGGTCAGCAGAGTTAGCCTGCAATACTTCACTCTAACCACTGCACCACCACGGCCACATGTTAAAGTTGCTGAGATTGAAGAACCATGTTACTTACAGATATTTTCAAGCCCCCTTACTGCCTGGCTTTCCATTGAGAATGACATAGTTGCAATCAAAAGCAGAACAACTTAAACCCGATTTGAGGCAGGTTCGCTAAAGTCATGGTGAAATCTTTGTCAGTACTGATATTGGTAGAGCTATTAAATCCATAATATATACCAAGTTGATGATATAGTGACTTTTTTGGACAGTATAATTTTCCAGGTTTCTAGATGTAAAGCTCAAAATGACTGTAATTGTATATTTTGTGTACTACAACTACCAAATTGAAAGGGGTTGAGCTGAAAATCTTGGTCTCCCTATTATTTATTTATTTTATTTTTATTCCAGTGTTGTCACCATATCATTCTTTCTGTTGCTATCCAAAGCCTAAATAATTAATTAAAACACATCTTGAAGGAAAAACCTGCATGGCCCTACCTTAAAGAGGTTCAGATTTACCAGCTTTCTTTTAGTCTGCAGGAGAATATTTTTGCCCTGTCTCTTAGCCGAAACTCAGGAAAAACGGATGCATTCAGAAGCAGCCAGAAAAGAACCAACTTGGAGCCTCCATGAAGGAATTAATTAGCAGGCTGTGCTAAGTGATTCCAAATAAATCCTGACATACTGATTTAGGATTATTTGAAAAATAAACATTGTTTTTCTTCTACTTGTCTTCCAATCATGTCTGAATGCCAGGTTCTACTCTTTCTATTCCTGCTGGGTGCCCAGAACACTCATCAGTGGCAAGGAACAGAAAACTTCTGGTGCCAATTTAGACATCCTGTCAAAGACCTTAAAGTTGGAAAAGATATAGACGGGCTTTCTCCCAGCGCTTCCAGATTCAATCCTTACAAAATCCTGGCTAGCATTCTGAATGTTTGTTCTTAATCCTCTTCCAGGCTGGAGATCTTGGATTTAATTATGCAGCCATTGCTGTATACATGTGATAATGCTGAGTATGCTGATGCTCTTCAGCACCTCTGCCCAGTTCAGGATGATCTCCTAAAACGTGCTCATGTGTAAATGTGGTTTCCTCAGGTCAGAATTAATAACTCTTAAGTTAATTCTGATACAGGTTACATAGCAAATGTCAAGTAATAGATTATGACAGTCACCTAAATGTCATCTGGCAACATTGATTGCCTTACAACTGGGAAGTGGGAAAGCTAAGTCTGCTTTTCTTTTCTTTTCTTTTTAGCATTTTAAAATTCTTTAGCTCCATATGCTTGCCCAGATTCCAGACATTTTTTCCCTAACTTTGGCATTTTAAAGCATGTATGTTTGTGTGTATATTCATACACACAAACAATATAAAATGCAAGTCCCTTTTTAATATACTTGAGAGCATCTGAGGAAATGGATCATCACACAAGACCTATATGTATAGAAGGGTTTCTGCAGCAAGCAAGTAAGCTTGGGGTTTAATTGCTCTGAATTATTTGAACGAAATAATACCAGTGCTATTCTTTGAGGGACTGGCCTTCCCCACCAGGAAGGGATTTTATATTCTTTTTTATTTATTTATGCCATACTGACATTTTTAAAATCCTTTTAGGAATCAGGATGGAGAAATCGTCTTTTTCCTTTTAAAAAATAGCAAATTTATTTTTCTCTTTTGGGGCAGGTGGCTGTAAAGAACAACATTGATGTTTTTTACTTCAGCTGTCTTATTCCCCTCAATGTGCTTTTCGTAGAAGATGGCAAAATGGGTAAGTAGTATATCTGGTTACTAATAGGCCCTGAAAGAATTAAAGGGAGGGATGGGATACATACCATGGAAGGACAGTCACTCTCCTAGGTAAAGGACAAAGAATAAATGAAGAAATGAAGTAATACAACATTTGCTTATGTGGACCTACAGAGTCCAAACTGGTTTTCCCCAATCAAGGAAATATGACCTTCCATCTCCCAAAATTCCCCCATCAATATGGCCACTGACCATTGAAGTCCTACACTACTTGTCCACAATGAGAATGTTGATTTCTGAATGCTATTTCACCATATACTTTTTAAATTACTCTTTAAAGTTGTTTCAATACATATTCCAAATCAGTCTGCCCTTTTACTCTTACAATAATTGGGCTAAGTGGAGGCAGGATATTTGGATCTGAAAAACTTTATTTTCACTCCTGCACAATTTTGGTTAGGATGAGAGCAATGTCTTCTCCCAGGTCCCATCTTCAGATTATAATTCAGCAGGGGAAGACACAGAGGACTTTATATTATATACACTTACATGGCTGCTCAATTGACCTGCGGCTCCTGATGGCTAGGAATCCATAAAAAACATAACAAATGTTAAAAATAAATTATTTATTTGTTTATTTGTATCCTGCCTTTTATGACAAATATATCCAACACACCTTCCTCCTCCTACTGTCCCCACAACAACAACCCTGTGAGATGAGTTGGGTTGAAAAACAGTGACTGGTCCAGCTGGCTTTCATGTCTAAAGCGGGATTAGAACTCAATTTCATGCTTTGTGGTCTGGTGCCTTAACTACTAGACCAAACAGGCTCTCATTAAGCTAAAAGAACTGCAGCATACCCGTGGTCACAAGTACAACATTTGGGTAGATTCACCCTATGACCGGCCATATCACATCCCACCAGGTCCCCGCAGGCCTTTCCCACTCTGTACTCTCCTCCCAAAGCCCCCGTCCCTGTCACCAATCATTCACTTTCCTTTTGTAGATCTCTGGAGCTCCAAAGCTTGTGTTGGAGAAAGGAAGCACCTAGTTGCATGGTGCCATCTCATGAATTGTGGCCACTTCAAAAATGGCCCTCTGAAGGGATACTGAGGGATGGAACAGTCTGTTCCCCTTCCCCAATGCAATCTCTGGAGATCTACAAAAGATATGCTGAAAGAGAGTGCTCTTGTTAATATTTGGGATGCTGCATAAATCTTCACTTAGCCCTAAAAGTAAGTTTGTGTGTGTGTGTGTGTGTGTGTGTGTGTGTGTGCGCGCGCGCGTGCAGTCTCAGCTGTAGAAATATGAAAAACTCAGTTTTACAGTTTCTAATCCTGCAGAACGCCAAGTTTTCCTTGCAACATGGAAAGACATCCCAAATGAAAATGAACTTCAGTTCCAAATTAAAGAATGTCATCTGAATGCTGGTAAGTTGATTTTTCCCCCAAAAAATATCTCTATAGCTTTGCCTAAAACTACCAGTTTTGATTTGTGACTCATGATTTGGCATGAAAATAGCTGCTCTTTGGGTTTGGTGTAGCACTTCCTATGTCCCATGTTCAACATGACTTTTATGTCACATTGTGCCCCATGGATATGGATGGATTCCAGTGGAAGTTTAAGGAGATTCCTAGTGATTGGTTGGGAGTGGGGGCAGTTCCTTCGGTTCTCTGGTTGACCACTGGCAACAAGGGGTGATCCAAGCTCCTGACAAGATCATGCTCAACCAGACTTTTTTTGTTCCTCAATCATGGGTAGCTCCTCAAGAGGTGCAGCACTAGAAGTTATACCTAAAGAGCAGGTAGAGAAAGATGATTTAAAAAATGATACAAACTCAAGTTTGAACCTATATCATATCAGTAAGGGAGGTGAGTATATATATTTCTTCTCCCTTAATTGCTTTATTGGGATGCAATCCAGCAGCCTATTTAGGATTGAAAACTTCCTATTGGAGATAGTTGAGTAGGAAGATCTCCTGCTGGGCTGTGATTATTGTGCACAACACTTTCATAAAGTCCCTCAGATTTGTCAGAGCCTTGAGGTCTAATGTAATGATTAGAATATTATCTTGTGTCATTAACAGTTTCTTTTTGGCCTGTGGATTCCAATTGGTGGATAGAGTTAATATAACTTTTGCCACCTGTCCTATGAGTCCATGTCTCTCCTGGTTGTTTTTAGGAGGCAGGGGAATGTGTCAGGGTTGCAGCCTTGAAAGAGGCTGTGATAGTCCTACTCCTCAAGATGCCTTCCCTGTATTTAGCCATATTGGACAACCATAAACCTGTCAGCCTTTCCCTGAAAAGTCAGCTGCAAAGGACTCTAGAGAAAATGCATTATCTGAATCATTTCAGTCCAGTTTCAGCCATGGGCATGTGATTGAAATGGCATTGGTTACACTGGTAAATGAGTTGTTGGAACCTGGGTGGGGGAAAGCATCTTTTCCTGTCCTATTACACTTCTCAGTGGCTTTCAGTATTATTGGTTATGGTATCCTACTGGACCACTTGCTTAGTTTGAAGATGAAGGTAGTTTTGCAATGGCTCAACTCCTTCCTGAGTGAATGGTTCCAGTCTGTGGAAACTTTGGTTCAGGTCAGTGGCCACACTTCTGATGTGTCACAGAGTTTTGATTTTCACCCCTATTATTTATGATCTGGGAGAGATCATACTTCTGTTCAGGATGCAGTAACATCAATGTGTTCAACTGTACATTAACCACCCTGTGCTGGTTCAGTGATGCAGTGCTGGTCTTGTCTTGGTGTCAGGAGAATGAGAAGGTCTGGATGGGAAGTAATAAACTGAAGTTAAATATTAGCAAGATGGAGTCACTCTTGATCCATCATGATTCCTCTTGTCTCTCAAAAGGAAGACCATCCCTGGGAGACCAGATCTGAGATTTGGATAATATCCTTGGTAGGGGTAGAATGAGTAAGTGAAGGCAGTGGCCAGGAGGACCTTCACCTCGTTTCTTCATCAACTGCACTCTTATCTAGGCCATAATGATCTTACTACGTTAATACATGTCCCCATTGCCACCTGTCTAAACTGCAACGCATTCTAAAATAGCTGAGAAACTGCAATTAGTGCAAAATGACTGACACATTGTAGCTGTCAGAATGTATAACATCAGTGTTACAGTGTCCTACATTGTCTTTATGTAGGTTTTGATGTGCAATTCAAACTGATGGTTTTGATCTATATCTCTTGGCATGTAGTTGCTTATTGGACCATCTCTTTCAACCAGAATTAGCTCACCTGATCTGAAGTTCCCAAAGAAGCTGTTAATTGTTCCCTACTTCCATGAAATGAGGGGAGCTGGGGACAGGAATGGCTGTTGTATTGGTGCAGTATCAGCCCTGTGGAATGATTTCTGTTCACACTGAGCCTCTGTGATCTCTATTCTCTACCACTAAGCCACCCTGGGTTTGAGGGGGAGGGCAGAGAAAGGCATGCAGTGGAGACACAACTTGTGAGAGGATAAGATAAGGGTTCAGGGATGTCAATACCACACTGATTCTTGGTGCCTACAGGCTTTCTGTCTCACCTGACTTCTAGTGTATATTTTAATTCTAAGAAGTGCAAAATTGGGACGTTTGAAAGTAAGGCACCCACCTCCCACATCATCTCTATTTTCCAACCTCCCACATCATCTCTATTTTATCTATCAGAGTTTTGTGTAACAAAATGTAATTAAATTATGTTCTGTTGCTGACAGGAATGTTTGCCAGCCATTCAGTGTAGTCTGGAGCAATGAGTGGGTTTGGCCCTCGTAAAGCACAACATATGTTTTATGTGAAAATAGGTGGTATTGTCAAGACGTTTTTAATCTTTAAAATAATCATACATCTGCGGCCACTTGGTGCTGATGATGGCTAACAGGTGAGAGTATGTCCCATACTGAGTAGGTTTTTATTTTTATTTTTTCTTCCTGGGTTTTTGTGCAATGTTTTGGTGGGTTCTTTTAATTATAAAAAGTCTTTTTAATAGTAGTTTTCAATTATTCTTGCTTTAAAATGACACCAATTGGTGGGGGGAGGATATTAGGGGATTCAGAATCTGTACACATCCAAGGAGCCTCCTGTTCCCCACCTCTTCATTACAAGTTCATTTTCTTAGGAAATCATAAGATAAGATCTTTATTGTCATTTTTTATTGTGGGCACAACGGCACACATTAAAAATGAAATTTAGTTGCCTGCTCTCAAAGTGAAACACATACATGACACACACCTAAAACATACTATATACAACATATGTATAGAACCACACCCCTACATATACATAACAATAAAATATTAAATACTGTCCATCTTGAATATATCTATCTACTTCTGTAGATTTTCTTGCCAACCTCATTGCTCCCAACAGAGACACATCAAGCTGGCAATATTGCTGCCTCTGTCTTTTTTGTGCAATCTTGGCAGCCCAATCTTCAGACACCAGCAAGTGGGGGAGCAGGAGGAAAAGGCAGCCCAGAAAACCTCTCTAATTGCTGTGAGAGCAAAACATCAGCTCAGGAGATGGGGGAAGCCAATCTAATGAAATAAAATCTTGTTTATTACACATGACCCATTTTTCATGTGCTTCACAAATTGAATGAGACTGGCAGATTCCCACACACGCTGTCACTTCCCCAATGATAGCTCACTTTTGAAAAGCTTCACTTCCCACCACCTTTTTTGTTATGAGAGAGAAAGCTCATTATCTGGGAATGTGGCTATGTACAGCCTTTGAAACACTGGAAAGTTTTCAATCACAGGATCCAAAGTTGCTCTGCAACAATATTGGAATGACCAAAACGTATTTAGTTAAATCAAGATTCAGATGAGGAACTGTGCAAATACAGATTCTAGATCAGGGTTTTTCAAATGTGGCAACTTTCAAGATATGTGGACGTCAACTCTCAGAATTCCCCAGCTAACTAGGGATATACAATCTATTTGTGTATCATTTTTGTTTTCTTATCTAACTTGTCAAGTTTTTCCCCACATAAAAATGTATTGAATATATTCCTTGCATTGATCTTTGTATCTGATTGTATGACTTCAAGGTAAAATATTGTCCACTTATTCAATTGACTAATTTTTGAAGTTTAATCCATGTATTTGATATCAGTAATTCATGGTCTATTGCACAGCCTGCATCTGAAAAATTCTGACTGACTGAATTACTACATTTATTCATATTCTGTTTCCTATTATGTAGTCAGTTTGATTCCAAAGTTATGCATTCAGTGGTGCTCAGTCTAGTATAGAATTGTTGCTTGAAGATGTTGGCAATAAATTATGCCCTAATTATTGTCCTCATGATTGTTTCTGTGAATTCAAAATTCATAGAATGGCTCCTCCATTTCTGTAATATAGCCATTCCCATCTCCTGTTAATTCCTCTGTATTTTCCACCATTGGATTTATAATAAGATCATATGTGTGTGTGTATCTTAACCTTAGAACATAACAAAATAACAGTTATTTGAAACTTTGGCAATTTCAAGTTTTCCATGATTCATATGTCTCACAACCCCTGTCCCAACTGTATATTCTTGTAAAACAAGCATCTTCTCTTCAAACACTGGTATGATCATAACCGGAGTCTGGCCACATTTATTTGTGTGTGAATGTTTAAGAATTTTGATTATAATAGTAAAATCTAATGCAAACTAAACTTAAGGAAAAGAGAATAGAAAGAAGGACTAAAAAGCACAAGATAAAAGAGAGAAGGAGAAAAGTAGGAACATAATTTAAAAAAGAAAATAAATATATAAACAGGTGACTTCCAACCTTCACAACAAGTATAAACAAATTTGGTGACTCTTCACCCCCTCTAAGGTTACAACCATTTATCTCTTTATCCCATTTCCTATCTGTAATCTTCAAACAAATCCAGACCAGCAGAAAGTCCTTAAAGCGTTACCAGAGGTAATATTATACAGTGAATATAAAAAATGTACATACCCCTGTTAAAATGCCAGCCTTTTGAGACGTAAAAAAAATCAGACCGAGATAAATCAGTTCAGAATTTTTTCACCTATAACATATAAGCTGTACAATTCAACATTTTATTTAGCTTGTTGCTGTTTAATTCAGATTTTTAAATTCTTATGGTTAATGTTTTCTTTCATTCAGAATTGGCAGACTCACCATCTTTCAGAGTTGTTGTTCCAAAGATCTCTAATAGTTTAGAAGTAGTAGGAAAAATCAAATACACAGGTATAGTGTAGGTGGTACCTTGCTCAATAGTAGTAACTGTGAGAGAGATCTCTGAGTCCTAGTGGACAATCACTTCAATATGAGCCAGCAGTGTGCTGCAGCTGCCAAAAAAGCCAACGCAGTGCTAGGCTGCATTAACAGAGGGATAGAATCAAGATGACTTGGAAGTACTAATACCACTTTACAATGCCTTGGTAAGGCCACACCTGGAATACTGCATCCAGTTTTGGTCACCACGATGTAAAAAAGATATCGAGATTCTAGAAAGGGTACAGAGAAGAGCAACAAAGATGATTGGGGGACTGGAGGCTAAAACATATAGGGAACGGTTGCTGGAATTGGGTATGTGTAGTTTAGCGAAGAGAAGGGTGAGGGGTGACATGATAGCAGTGTTCCAGTATCTCAGGGGCTGCCACAAAGAAGAGGGAGTCAAGCTATTGTCCAAAGCACCTGAAAGCAGGACAAGAAGCAACGGATGGAAACTAGTCAAGGAGAGAAGCAACCTAGAACTAAGGAGAAATTTCCTGACAGTTAGAACAATTAACCAGTGGAACAACCTGCCTCCAGAAGTGGTGAATGCTCCAACACTGGAAGTTTTTAAGAAGAGACTGGACAGCCATTTGCCTGAAATGGTATAGGGCAGACATGTCAAACACAAGGCCCGGGGGCCGGATCCGGCCCGCGAAGTGGTTTCATGTGGCCCGCGAAGCCATCCTGGAAACAGTGAGGGACCGGCCCCCACTGCCTTGGCCCTGGCCCAGAGACCCTCCTTCTGCCAGAGACCCTCTGATCTGTCCCACTCCTGCCCAGGTCCCCATAGGCACCCTTGATGCGAACGATGTAGAGCTGGCCATGCCCATCTGGTAGGCCATACGGACTCTAGCCACGCCCACCCAGTAGGCCATACGCACTCTAGCCACGCCCACCCAGTAGGCCACGCCCACCCTGGCCATACCCACCCGGCCCCCTGAGGGCAACCACAATGCTGATGCGGCCCTCAATGAAATTGAGTTTGACACCCCTGGTATAGGGTTTCCTGCCTGAGCAGGGGGTTGGACTAGATGACCTCCAAGGTCCCTTCCAACTTATTTATTATTATTATTATTATTATTATTATTATTATTATTATTATTATTATTATTATTATTTAAAGGACAGTTTCCAAGTGATTAAAAAGTAAGCTTTGCAAACTTAAGTGTCCTTCAGCGAGCAATATGTCTACTCCCATTGCTTCCAGATGTTCAAACCCACAGAAAACCATTGTCCTGCTATCTCCTCCTGAGGAAGAGCCATCTGGAGTGTATGTGTGCAATCTCCCATCATCTTCTTATCCAGAGAAGTTCCCAGGGCCAGTGTACTCACTGGTTCCTTGTTCTTTGCCAGTTGTCAGTGCTGCTTTTGCAGAAGTATCTTCAGTTCACCATTCCTCTCCTGGAAGTCCTATTTATTTCATTTTAAATGCATGGTGAGAACAATTTAAAAGGGAAGCATAAGATCACACATTAAAGCATACAATTGTAAACATAAAATTCAAAACAAAATTGCAGTATTAATACACCTGGGCTTCATTATTTTACATATCTAATTTTTTCCCTAGTAACTAGAGGAATGCCATTCAATATAGGATGCTCATTATTTGGTATTGTACCTACACATGTTTAATTGTTGCAACCATGTCCCTGCATTTTCTTAATTCCTTATACTCACACCTGCAAAGCACATCTGCCCTCAACCTCTGCTGTAGATTACTCTTAAGGTCACCCCTCCCCTTTGGCTTTTGTTGGCAAGGATGACTTTACCTGGAACTTGTATTCCAATTTTACATCAGTCACTGAAGCTACTAAATCTGCCTGTAGCATTAAGGTAGTAATCCCCTGGCAGGAAATAAATCTATAGTACAGAGATTGTCCATTAATGTGGGTGGTATTTTATATCTGGTGTGATAATACTGTATCTATCCAACTATTGGACTAAACATTCCTTCTTTCCTTAGCATTGATCATACTCATTGTGCAATACTGCCAGAAATTGGCCTGCCCTATTTGACAGAGTGCTATGGGCTGCTGTAATCTAAAATTTAGAATTGGGAAACCAGTATTAGGAAGATGAGGAAAAGAGATGAAAGATATTAGTTCAGTTGATGATTCAGTTAGCTGAGCTTATTTTCAGCAGAAGACAAGTATTTAATTAGCAACAATACTAATTTTATCCATAAGGCTCAGTAGCTGAGTCTATGTTTAGTTACTACATGCTGTGTTTCCACAGAATATCTACTATAGCCTCAACTCAGTTGTACAACCTTTTGTAATTAAAAATATTTTAAGAGTAAGAAAAATCAATTTTATATAGTTATATACATATGGTAAGCTTTTCAGGATGGCAGAAAGTTTGACGTGCTCAATCAAAGTAAGTCTATGCATTGATGTTTGCGTCAGTTACAAGGACGAATCTGGTTTCTGAGGAATAAGACTCCATTTGTTTCTCAGCTTGCTATTGCAGCGTTGCCTATTTCCAACAGTCATTGCCCCCCTCCCCCTACACAACACACATCACCAACACTTTCCTTGCCCCCTTTTCAAAATGTTCCGATACCCAATTATCACTACAAAAGAAAAGCAGGCATGCCGTTTCTAAAGTAGGTGGTTCACACAATCACAGGCTTGTGTCCAACTAAGCCAAGGCACATTCTTGACGTTAAATTCCTTGTGTGCTTGGGGCTTGCCTTGTCTCCTAATCTGCTGCCACCCCCATCCTTAGTTGCAAGGTCACCCTCCTGCAGTGACTTAAGTTCAGAGTGTCAGAAAGGCATAAGTGTAGCAATTAAGACACTGATCACAAAGCCAGTGCCTTTCCAATGATAGCAAGGTGGGGGTGTTCCCTTGCACATGTCAGAATAATTCTGCTGAGCAGGAATTAGGGTAGTCAAGGCTCTGTTTAAGTGCTATCATAATGAGAGCTGCAAGGGGAATGGGACGGGTTTAGAGAAAGCTTTGTTATGGCTGTTCTTATTATATTGTGTGGAAGTGCCTGAAAAAGATTGGCAGCACCCCTTGTGAGTGGGACAAACACAGATATCTGCAGTGTACCTAGGCCTCCAAATATAATGTCCTAAACTATATGATTAATGCCTGCGAGGCCCCAAGAGCCAAGAAAGACATATAGAATTACTGTACTTTTGAACAGTTTCCTTTATTGCTCCTCATCATTAAACGGAATTTTTGCCAAACTAAGGCAACTAACTGCTTGCATCACTAAAGATATACTCTGGGAATTGCTACGGAGGAGCCATCTTAATTCTCTTTCACCCAGCCAAACTATCTGAAGTTAGCTGTCTCTTTGTCCACTGGAATTCAGCCCCTCCCTCATGGGAATCCAGACTACATTCCACCACAAAGCCAGTATGAAATAATGGATAGGCTTGTTAAAATTTAATTATGGTACCAATTCATGTTCAGTGATCAAATTTAAGGGAAATTTTGGGTCCTCTCATACTATCTCTTCCCCAATGCTCTTTCATGGTCTTACCAAGGTTGGACATCCCTGATATAATGTATTACCTGTAGCAGAAAAATGGTTTTAAAAGTTGTAAAATCAATTGTCCCAGTTAGTCAGCCTAGGTTAGATCCATCTATCCAAGTCTTTTGCTCTAACAGCAGTTGACTTAAGTTCAGTATAATCCCCTGAAATGTATGCTCAATATATTCAACACAAGATAAATTTCTGTCTTCAGGCATCAGTTCAGATGCTTAACTCTTCTTGAAAAAGAAAAAGGTTTGGAGAATGTTATTTCTGGAGGGACTACCACTGCCAGGGTAAACTTTTGACTGCAGGTTTGTTTCCTCCTCCAACAGATAATCATAAAGCGAAGCTCTGATGGAATCCAAAGTATTTTAAAGAGTAACTGAGCTGTCTTGGGATAAACCAACAGCAAAAGGGGGGGGTGTTCCTTTCAAGTTCTGTGCCTCTCCAGGAACCTTTGCCAAATAATCTGCCCCATTTGGTGCTAAGGTGGTGCTGCAACTCTGCATAGGGGCCCATTTATAAAGGCAAGCCCGTCACATGCCCATGCCGGTCTACCTCACGTGTCAGGCACTGCCAGGCAATGTTGCCTAGCAACCTGGCTCATTCCCTGAGAAGCTGACATCAGCCATGGCATGGGAGGACTGGGAAAGAGAGGAAAGGCTGGGTGACTGGCATTGACACCTTTGAAGGAAAGTGAATGATCCTGTTCCCCAAAGGAGACCCTTACCAGTTTTTTTAAAAAAAGAATCAAACTAATTAATGTATTAAATGCACAGTGTGGGGATAAGGAGGATACATCCCCTGCCCCAAAGAGCTTACAGTTACTCTTAGGCAGTGCTTTTTTTGTAAAAGAAAAAGGAGCCGGAACTCACACATGTCATACAACCCACCTTGCCTACCCTACAAGGTTCCATCCAAAAAAGGTGCCGGAACTCTGTTCTGAGCATTCTGTGACAAAAAAAGCCCTGCTCTTAGGTCAATGTGCAGCCCACTTGGCTGGCTTCAGTCATGGTTCTCCTATTAAAAAGATTTACTATCCTCTCCCTGCACATCTATATACATTGTTCCACAAAATCCAGCTCATTAACTCTCCTTCTGAAATCTTGCAGGCTTCTTAACTAGAGCCACTTCTAATCTCCATGTCACTTTAATATTAATTGCCACAAAAAAGGTACTTATGTTCAAATTATCAAAGCCTTTTTTGGACAGCCGTCCAGTATATATATCCTCCTCTGAAACAGCAGGTTTGATCATTGCAGAGGCAGCTATTTTGCTGGAAATTCCTAAGCCTGAAAAAAAAAGTCTGAAAATAAATGTAAAAGTTGAAGTTGTTTTATGTCTGTCTGTGTGTAAGTTAAAGTCCCTGAAGCTATTTATTTGAAATTTGGCATTCCTCATCCCCTCATATGGCACTGCTTTTCCTGTACTTTTCACCCAGCTCTGTCAAAGAGAATTTAGACCGTAATTAATTTCCAGGGACAGTCAGCAGAATGCACGGACATTTGGATTCTGAATCAAAATTTGTATTTGGGCTCCAAGTTGTTTGTGAGCATGGAAATTAACCCAAGTGTATTGGACTGTTTTGGAACCCTTCAGAATGCAAACCAGATCTTAGTTTATAAAATATGTGACTGAAAGTTTGGAGAATTAATTTTTGCAAGGACAGTATGCAAGTGATTACTGATTGATTGATTGATTGATTGATTGATTGATTGATTGATTGAGGTGTCTCCAAGTCAGCTTTTTGACTTTCTGGACTGTTGTTGCAGTTTTCTTGGCAAGATTTCAGAAGTGGTTTGCCTTTGCCTTTTTCCTAGGGCTGAGAGAGTGACTGGCCTAAGGTCACCTAGCTGACTTTGAGCCTCAGGGAACTAGAACCCTCGGTCTCCCAGGGTCTAGCTTGCTGCCTTAATTGCTACACCAGATAAGTTGTGCAGGGACTCATCAGGCAACTGCCAAGAATCCACACTGACTTAAGATAATGCACACACCCCGAAATTATAGAATATAATAGGCTTTTTTGCCCCAGGAGTCTCAAGGGGAAGTCATGTTTTCAAATCTCCATGGTGGTGAGCAGCTGTTAATTCTGCATGGAAAGGGGATGACTGTTCTGTACGGTGAATTTCTTGAGAAGAAAGTTGGGATAGAGACATAGGACACAATCCCTGGAAAAGATGAGTTGCCTGGGTGTCTCAGTTTCCACAGCAACCAAGAAAAAGGCAAAACAAGCCCATTGAATTGTGAATGCAGTTAAAGAGACCAAATGTTTATGTTTCCATATGTGTGAGGGGGAGGGGGTGAGTCATGACCCCTTAAGCCAATCATTCTAGGATCTCAAGTGGATCCAGCACTAATCTGATCCACTTGAAAGCTTCTTCTGAATTTTACATTAGGAGAATACATAAAATGAAAGCGTTTGTTAAAAGACATCTGTTGGCATATGGCTACATTTGCTGCATTTCCCAGCTTTGCTCTACATTAATGATACAACATTTGGGGAGGGTACTGTGCAGTATGGAATCTTCTGGCAATTAAGGAAGAAGCATGAATGGAAAGCAAGCCCTGGCAAGTGAGGATGACAAGTGTTAACTCCTGAAGGCCTTGACTCTAAGTTCCTAATAAGCAGGGACTTGTCTCTTTCCTCCACTTGTCTTTCTTACTTACAGGTTCAAAACCAGTACAGTACAAGTTAGAAGGAGGGGGGAGGATAAACCAAAGACCCACTTACTCAGTACCCTGATTCCCACAGAGGCTTTCAAATAGCAGACACTGGCAACCTTCTCTTCACTGCTTTTGGCCCCTAACAGCTGATAAATATTCAACTGCTGAATTACCGTAGTCTACCTGGATCCATGAATGCATACAGAGAGAAAAGGAATGAATATTAAAATGGCTGCTCATCTTTTGCCCTAAATCTGGGATAGTCTCCTCAGAACTGTTGGCTTACAGCTTTATAACCTGAGTGGGTCTCTTCTTAGGAGATTGTCCCAGCCCCAAATCCCCACCATCGCCACCAGCTTGCATGATGGCACTGTTCAGTTCATCGATCAGGCAGAGGGAGACAGAGGGTCAGAAACAGAATGGAGGTAAATTGTCAGGTAGATTCTTACTCTTAATGTTGAATGGTGGGCCAGAATAATTGGCAAGAAGAGAAAGCTGGCACAGCAAGCAAGGAAGCATGATCCAGTGATAGCATTTTGTACTATTTTCTAGATTGTCTCCTGGTATGATCTCAGACAGGTGACATGCTTGGAAGGTTTCCAAAATCTAACCTGGCTTTCTTTCTTCTGTTAGATACGGTTTCCAGTAAGCTCCAGAACAACAACATATATACCATAGCCAAGAGAAATGTGGAAGGCCAGGACATGCTGTACCAGTCCCTGAAGCTTACCAATGGCATCTGGATACTGGCCGAACTACGCATTCAACCTGGCAATCCCAACTATACGGTAAGGTCCTGCTGCTGAGGCAACATTGCCCTGGACCGTAGGATCTCGCCTTTCTTCTTTCTGTCTTTGTTATTTCCTTGGGGAAACTGTTACTGAGCTGGTGCTCACAGCTTAAGAAGAAATACAAGTAGTCCTCAATTTACGACCACAATTGAGCCCGAAATTTCAATTGCTAAGTGAAACATTTGTTAAGTGAGTTTTGTCCCATTTTACAGTTTTTTCTTGTCACAGTTGTTTAGGTGAATCACTGCAGTTGTTAAGTTAGTAACACGGTTCTTAAGTGAATCTGGCTTCCCCATTGACTTTGGTTGTCAGAAGGTCACAAAACGTGATTACACAATTCTGGGACACTGCAACCGTCATAAATACGAACCAGTTGCCAAGTGGCTGAATCTTGGATCATGTAACCATGGGGATGTTGCACTGGTCATAAATGTGAAAAATGGTCATGTCACTTTTTTTCAGTACCGCTGTAACTTTGAAGGATCACTAAAGGAACTGTTGTACGTTGAGGACTACCTGTGCTCTAGGTTTTCAAGAATATCATAACCGCATTTCAGAAAATTTGGAGGACAAATGAGAATACTAAAGCTGTTACCTGATTAAAGAAAATCATCTTTAATGGATCATCTATTTTATCCACTGACTGGCAAATTTGGGGCCTGTCTAGTGTGTACGTCTCCAACACTCATCTTTGTTAGCATGGTCACGTTGGCAATAATTGATTAGGCTTGGAATTCACTCCATCTGGCAGGCACCAAGTCCCTTTCCTCTCATTTATTCCATGAAATGATTGAACCCTTATACTTAAGAAAAAGACTGGCTGGTTTCACCCCCAGCCCTCAAGCCAGGTTAATGAAGGGCAGTTATGCTGGCAGAACATGCTGTGATCGGATAAATATGCTATTTTATTGTTGAATGTGATGGTCTGATTTAGAGTACATCAACCGTGCAGTATACAGAGGTTTAGCATGTTGGGCAAGGTTACCTGGCCAGCTTTTTTTTAAAGAAAAACCAAATTCTGATTAGTAATGCCAGACATGGTATTAAATTGAAGTGGGGAAGGGACTTGGGGCCATCTTCATGCAGCTTTTAGCTCTGCCTCCCAACCATCCACCATTGGTAAATTGCTCAGGGACTCCTGAAATAATTCCCCTTCCCTCTTTTCTCCAACAGCTGTCTCTGAAGTGCCGAGCCCCTGAAGTGTCCCAGTACGTCTACCAAGTCTATGATGCCATTTTGAAAAACTGATCTCTCAAACCACCACTGCCAGCACCTCACCACATGGGAATGGGAGCGGGGCTAACTCCACATCTACTGCCACTGCCCGTGTGTTGGTGTAGGCGAAGAACATTCCTTCCCTTGATCTGGGAAAAGCAGCTCTTGTGTTGTGTCCAAGACCTCAGCTCCAGATGCTGAGGCTAAACCAAGGTAGCAAGTAGTGTCCACGTGCCGGTAACAGTAGGGGATGTTGCATTTGATACTTTTAGCATCTGTGAGAATTTTGTAACCACTCCGCATCAGCTGTTTTTGCAGTCCTGTGCCATGTCTGTCTCGTTTGTTCCTGTGGCTTCTTCATCTCGTGCCAATGCTTTGCATTTTCTAAACCACCGTCGGCCTCTGGTTAATATTTTGTAATATGCTTCTTCGTTTTAATAAATGCACACGCACGCACGCACACACACACACACCCTGCCCAGCCAGAGGCATCTGAGAGAAAACACACACACTGCACTTTATTATTCTTTTGTATTTGCGTACTGCTGATTAATTTTTGTAACGAACCAGCTGTCTACAATAAGCAGGAATAAAGGAGGGGCATTGAAACAAGACTACTTGTACAACTGTTGCAAGGAAACCAATGCTGGCTTATTGATTTAACCTTGGGAAATTCAACTACTTGGTACGAACTGTTGTTTATTATTATTTAAGGCCTCTCCTTGCCTTCCCTCCCTGTAGACTGAAAATTCCATCATTTACTAAACTTAATCCTGTGGACACCTGAGGGTTTGTAGCTGAACAGACAATCTATTACTGTTTGAACTCCCAGGGACAAAAATCCAGGGGCAATGCCTCTGCTGCCCCTGCACGCATCAGTGTGCATCACAGCTCCATATACTCTTCATATGCTGCCGATCGAACAACGGGTTCCGATAGCTTTGTGCATGTGTAGTGTCTTTTTTAAAAAAACATGGCAGCCAATACAGTGGCTTTCAGAAGTAAAGAAGAATGGTAGAAAGCAAGGCTGGGAAAAGAAAAAAGACAGCAGAAACAATCTTCTGGTTATCCTGACTGTGGACAGTTTAATCCAGTTACCATTTCCTCTTGACTTGGGTGTCAGTCTCACTGGGCAAACTCCCACTGTCTCCTTTTTTTGCTATCTCTGCAATGGAATCTCTCTGGAAACTTAAAACAGTGGGGTTTTTTTCCTGCCACCACATAAGTGTGCCAGGCTCAAGCTATAACCCAGTGTGTCTGAAATGAGCTCTCAGCTCCAACCATCCACACTCCATAGGATATAACTTTTAGCAAGGATCTATGCCCTGCCACTTCTTCAAGGTTGAGGAAACATGTTCTTTATGTGGAATCTGGTCTCACCGTTAGCCCCCTAATGTGTTCTGTCTAAGGAAAGATAAGATGGTCTTTTTTCTCCATGTCAGCTGCCTCCTGGCTTGTCTGCCTTTTTTTCTCCTTTGCCCCCATCTCCATTGCCCCCTTTCTTGTAACTGTTTTGTCTCCCACCCTACTTGAGAGATGTGTCTGAGCAAATTCTGCATTACAGAAGTCCCAGTGGACTTCAGTTTCCTCCACCCACCTACCCCTACACAAGGAGCACATATAAACTTTCCAGTGGGCTGTTGCATTGCCTTTGAAACTAGAAACTATAGAACTAGGCCAAGATAATATTCAGTGGGCTTGGTGGAAAAGCCTCTTCTTATTTGGAACTTAAAAGAATCACTCACCTGTGAAGGTAGCAGGCAGATCACTAGAATTTATTATTTAAGTTGATCAAACTATGCCTGTCAAAACAGAATTATATATTTTCACTGGGCAAGTCCTCATCCTCACTTAATGGCAATGATTCATGATGGTTTTTGCAGTTTCTGGCATTTGTTTGCTGGTTTCTGGCAAAAAAACTTCAATTCAAATTACCAACCACAACATTCACTTATTGGCTACTGCAGAAAAGGCCAGAACATTACTTCCAGTCACATGGGTGCCTTGACTTATGACGCAATGACCTACAACCATAATTCTGGGCTTAATTACAGTCATATATCAAGGACTACCTATAATTCCATCATGCTTGCTTCATAACCACATGAGACCTTGGCTCTTTTTGGTCAGGTGTCTCAAACTGCATTTCTAAACTAATTTCTTCATGAACATCTTGTGGTTCACTGGCTAATCAAGAAGTCATGCTGGGTCATAAGTGTCTTCGTTGGCTCTTTGCCTGTGTTTTGAATCTCTTTTGGAAAGTCTAAAGGCTGTGATATGGACTACCTGCATAGGCAAGCCAAATTCAGTACCCCTAGCCGACAGATCAGTAGAACCTCAATAACCACTTTGTCATCTGTCTCTTAAAATTGGGAGTTCTTGAGCATCCTGCTTTGGGCTCAGCCTGATTCTCGTAATAAAATAACCACAGATATGTTTGTGTTGTCATTGTACAACTGCCATATGCTGTGCTTAGACAGTCCAGAAGGCATAATGGCATTGGGTAACTCAGGAATTAGAAGTTGCAGTGCTAGCTCAAGATAGCTAGTTTCATAGCAAAAAGGCCAGTGACACTCTGAAGCTTGCAGAGCCCCAAGTCGTGAAGATTGGTGCCTCGACCTCAAGGAAGTTGTCCCAGTCAGATTCTATACAGGCAGGGCTGCATTTACTCTGGCTTACCAATGACTTCTTTATGTGCTAAGTGAAGTCACAGAAGACCTTTTTTCTCCTAGTTTTAAAGGATTTCCTGTGAGTGCTCAATACCAATTCCCATTGATGGGGTGCGGTGGAAGAAGGCACATACAGTAATTATCTTTTTGTCAACATTTAGATCACGGTGTCAAACCTGATCGCATCATGTGACGTGTCGTGATGTATCATTTTTGCCTTTGCGGAGCTGGGGTGGGCGTGGCCTACGTGTGACGCATCCAGGCTGCAGGGCGCCAGTTGGACACCCCTGATTTAGCTAGTAAAAAGGATTGACCTAGAAACTTAGAACCATCGCATTTTTAAGATGTGTCATCTTACAATTACATGAGTGGAAGCTGTTTTACAAGAATAAATGCTTTGGAGTTCTTCCACCTCCAAATCAGTGATGTGAAGCCACATTTCCAACATCAGCAGAGCTGGTGTCCAAAAACCCAAATAAAATAAAAGTAGCAGGGAAGGCCCCAGACCTGCCTGAAACTGCTTCTGTATCTTTTTTTTTCCTGATGGACCTAGTGCTGTGTTCTTTTGACTGCATGCTGTGAGATGTGTCCAGAGGGGAGTAGAAGATTTTTCTCCATCCATTCAAAACCAATTGACTTGGGGGCGGGAAGGGGAATTGGATGATGGAACTGAGCTTTGCTTTGTATCAGCAATAAATGTAATTTACACAATTGGCCGTGTCTGATACTGTCTTCTGTCAGGAATGGCAACGGACAGAACTAAGGAAGTGGGAGGCAAGACATTTAGTGTGATTCCTACTTTTAGGCTGTAATAGAAGCCAAACTGCTGTTAAGTCTTCCAGTACAGCTGGAGCTTCTTAGTTACTGGGAGAGATCGGACTCTTATTTTGTTTATTTCCAATCCATCCTTCAGGGTAGGACCTGAAAACCCCTTCTGGAGACAGGTTTGCATATAACACAAAACAATGAGAGTGAGATGAAAACCAAAGACTATAAAAGTTAAATACAGAAGTTTAAACCCATTCAAAGGTAACGACCTCTCTTCTGAACAAATCCTTGAGCAATGCAGTACTTCTTTAGGGGAAAGTTTAAATCAATAATACTTTTTCTGACCAGCTTTCCTTTTCACATGACTTATGTGGTGTGCTTGCTCTCCCTCTGTATTAACCCATGGCTAATGAAGGGATCGTCATATTTTACTGGATGTTCCATCTAACACAGAGGCCTTCTTTCTACAGCTAATCTCTTCCATGTGTGATGCGATGTTGTGCTCATTATACAGTATATATTTGTACTGTAAAGTTTCAATGGGATGCTCATTCCCCCCAAACTGGCTGGTGACAGGGGTAGGGGGTGAGGCAAAGTAAGGTTCAGTACTTGATTTTTGTCATTGGAATGGTATAGGAAGGTAACTGCTTCTGGTGGCTTTGCTTTGTTGTGTTGGCTTGCTTTGGTTATGCAGAAATAGATGTTACAATGAGTTTAGATGTTATGGTGTTAACGATGTTTATAGTACTGTAACTTGAGAAAATACTGCATAGTTCTTTAATATATGATTACTGCAATAGAAACATTTTATGCAAAATATTGGATCTCAGGAGACAACATTGGGAAAATTACATATGTGATTAATGTGCTGCCCTAGTTAACTAATTATGTAAGGTCTAAAGGAGGCAGGTGGCGATGTAGCCAATTTATTAAATACACTGTATAAAGGTAGGACATGGGTATAGTCTATTACAAATGGATGGTGTATGTTCTCTACAAAATCTTAAGTATATCCACACAACAAATTTACAATTGGTTTTGTACAGGTCATGGCTACTCCCAATAAATCCTGGTATTGTAGTTTGATGAATGATTTTCTGTTTGTTTTTTCTCCTTGCGGACATGGAATAACAAAAATGGCTTAAGCCTGTAATGTGAATGAGTTTCCTGCATCCAAAAGGTTCAGTTCAGAGCAAACAAAACAGCTTTGTATTTGAAAGCCAACTGGGAATTCTGAATGCTGAGCCCAACATAGCTGATAAGCATCAGATTAGGGAAGGCAATAATCAGAAAAGCTGATGGGTGGTACCAGAGACGCATACCAAAGGCAAATCAAGACTAATTCTTGTTGGGAGAGACAGCTCAACAATCCATGGGTGCTGAACCATGTAGGATTTAAAAGCTTTAAACCAGGGGTCTTCAAACTTGGCCCTTTTATGACTTGTGGACTTCAACTCCCAGAATTCCTCAGCCAGGCATGCTGCCTGAGGAATTCTGGGAGTTGAAGTCCACAAATCATAAAAGGGCCAAGTTTGAAGACCCCAGCTTTAAACCATCCTTGGATTGGACCCAGAAATCTGTAGGTAATCATGAAATCTTGAAGTAACCTCACACTGTAGGCATCATGCTACTAACCTTGTTCTTCCTGGTAGCAGTTGGGCGTTTGCATTTCCAAATCATCTCCAAGGGCAGCCCTACAAAAAGTCCACTGCAGTCATCTAACCATGAGATGGCAAGGGCATACTGATTCCCCGAGTTCCACAACGGACATGTTAGCCAAAATTCAGCATGTCGACCAGTTTTGACCTGTTTGAGTGGTACCTGCACCAGAAGGACCTCCACCTCATCCTCCTCCAAAACTTGTTCTTTCAGGCGAAATGTCATCATATGTAGAGACAACAGTGGAATCGGAATTAAGAATGAGTCAAATCAGCCAGTTAGAAACAGCAACACTTTTTTTTGCAGGGATTTAAATTCCAATTAAATTGGAGCTCCTAGACACCTCCTAGTCCTCAACTTACAACAGCTTGTTTAGTGACCATTCAAAGTTATAACGGCAATGAAAAAAGTGACTTATGACCATTTTTCACACTTACAACCTTTGCATCATCCCCATGTTCATGTGATCAAAATTCAGATGCTTGGCAACTGGTTCATATTTATGATTGTTGCTGTTTTCCCAAGATCATGTGATCCCCTTTTGTGACCTTCTGACAAGCAAAGTCAATGGGGAAGCAAGATTTACTTACCATGTTACTAACATTGATTGCAGTGATTCACTTAACTGGCAAGAAAGGTCGTAAAATGGGACAAAATTCAACAAATGTTTTACTTAACAGAAATTTTGGGCTCATTTGTAGTCAGAAGTCAAGGACTACCTGTATTGCATCAAGATTCCCTAACCCCCAACCTAGCCCGGGATGGCTAAGTTTGTAGTAAAAATCCAGCATTACAGACCAGAGAGAAGTGGTGAAATACTATACAATCATTTTTTGAAACAAATTATAAGAAAAAGGTAAAAGAATACCCTAGCAGAGGATAAATTGGTACCTCTTATTTGGCAGTCCCCAATATCCTTTACCTGCACTGTACTACTGCTGCCCGCCTCCCATACTCACAAAATGCAGCAGTAGTGCAATTACAGAAATATAGAATAACAGAGTTGGAAGGGGTCTTAGAGGTCATCTAATCCAACCTCCTGCTTAAGCCAGGGACCCAATACAATTTCCTGCCAAATTTGGACAAAAAGTGACAGTGCTTTGGATAGACTTAACAGACTTAAATTGTGGGCACAACAAAAATCAACATGATAAACCCCTGTACCCTGGAACAGGAACATCTGTATTATGTCTAAGAAACCTATAATTAAAGAGACATTTATTCAGATCCACTCACCATTTCTTGGCTATGTTAACCAAGTCTTAGTGTTTTTTTCCCTACACAAACATTCATGGTAAAGCTATATAGACTGTGAGGGTTTAAAACATGTTGCTGAAGATTACATATGTGCACAAATTCATTCCCAATGTTGTTGTTGGCATTGTTTTCAGTTCATTTTCTTGTTTTTAATTCTGTATGTTTAGTTTTTGCCAACAACCAACAAATACTTTAAAAGAAAGGCAAGGCCAGAAAAGGTGGTGTCTCTGTGACTAGGTCCTACTGACACCCTGAAGTATTGCCACTGATTTCATGTGAAACATACTTTGGAAATGGCCTGTCAGATGCCCCGGGCTTCTGTCACCTCCTGCCCTGGTAGGTGGAAGATCTCGCCGGAAGAAAGCAAAATGTAAGCAGCAGCTGTTGCTACAAAGGATTTCCTGTGGCACTGTCTCTGCTCTCCAGCTTTGTGCAATACAGTCGAAGTGCCAGGCTTCCAACAGTTGCTTTGTGATTTCCCACATCCTTATCTGGCTCCCCTAAAGGCTTTCATTCAAGACCCTGACATCTCTCCCTTCCTTGTCTCAGATCATCTTGTGATCCCAGCCTTCTGGTTTACTGTCTTGTGCTGTTGACTTCAAATCAGCAGCTGTATCTATGCAGTCACTGAAGGTTGCTGAAGAATTAGCCTTCGTTTCTCTTTATGGTTCCAGTGGGAAAACTGTGTGGGGCGGGGAGAAATCTCTTTCTCTCTCCCACTCACAGAGGCATACACATACACGCTTATATATAATGTGATTGATAATCTACAAATGGCTTGTGTTTTTCCTAACCAACTCGGCTCCCTTTTTAAAATCAACAACATTATGTTTCTAGAAAAATGGTTGAGATTTTATTCAACATCTGGTCTTTTTTATAGTTTTATTTTTTATTAGTTTATATCATATAAAATACAAAAAAACCCCAAAAGAAAATAGTGGGAAAGTGGGGGGGAGGGGGAGGGAAGGGGAAAGTGTACTGCAAAAGAAAGAAAAGGTGTTGGCTTCCGACTCCCTTTAGCGCAGTAGAAAAAGAATAGCATCAAACCTCAATTTTTTACTTTTACATATTAATATAAACTAGCCATTTCTATAGCAACAAACCTATCTAATCGGTAAAACCCAACATCAAAGTTTCATTTTTTTCCACCTCAAGCACAAAGTCCAGAAGCAGTTTCCAAGTAGAAACAAAACTCTGTTTTCTTTTCTTTAATCAAAGCAGTCAATTTAACCATCTCTGCTAACTCCATCAACTTTTGCAGCCATTCATTCATTGTGGGAATCAAAATGTCCTTCCAGCAACATCATGTTTTTGACTATTCTGCCATGATAGGCAGATAGGAATTTTCAATCACAACTGTACACCATTTTTCCATTTCTGAGAGCTCTGTGGCTTTCTTTGTTGTAATCCGCCTACTGTTATATCCAGTGGTTCTACAGTATATGCAGTACAGTGTTGTGATTCAGGGTCAGCCTGTGGGTTCGGCAGTTGGGTCGGATGACTCAGAGGAGGAGGAGGGGGGTGTTGAAGAGCTTGCTGATGATGGCTTTGAGGCTCCGCAGAGCCCTCAGCCAGGCCCCTCCCACCTGGTGGAGACCCAGCTGTGTGAGCCTGACAGCATGGATGAAGATGACCCACAGCTGGCCCTGTTCAAGGACGCCCGACGCAGGAGGCAGTCAATCAGGAGTAAACAGAGGAAGGCAATGGGGCACCTCAGAAGGAGGCAGAGAGAGGCCACGCCCTGAGCTGTATTTAAGGGGAATGTGTGGGAGGGCTGGTTTGCTGAAGGCAACCGCTTGGATAGTTCCTGTTTCATAGCTCCTGTTTCATGGTTGGTGTCTGTTTTATGTTAATAAATTTGGCAGGCTTTATTCCAGCCTCTTGCCGTTTGTAAAGGGGTTGTCCCTGCCTTTTCTGCAGGGCCGGTAGCAGGCTGGTACAGAACATACTGTTATATATACAGTGGCATATAAAGGTGTTCATGGTGAGAGAGGGGGATGCTAAAGGGTCCCTCTCAGTGGTGCAGTAGCACCTGGCTGACTGAGGAGTTTAAGGAGCCTCAGGACTGATAAGTATGTAGCTGGAGACTAAAATATCCTGAGAGAAAGCAATGGCAAACAAGAGACCTAGGTGAGAAGGGCAGCATACAAGCAAAACAAATAAAAATGTCTATATTGTAGCCTGGAAAACTGCATGTTCATGTCATAGGAGTTGAACCTGACTTAAACGCATCCTGGCCTTTTTAAGAGTATCAGAGCGTTTTGCGGAGGACAGCACAAAACACCAATTTTTGGCATTTTTATGTTGAATGTTAATAGTGCAGTTTGGGTGGATAAGAATGGATCTACAAAAAGTGCTAAGATCCATGAGCACTCAACCCTAGATGAAAATTTGTCTGAAACTTTCTCTTGAGGGACATACTTCGGACCACACTTGGGAAGCTATATCTGGTTTGCATAATCTTTGGCCATCCCGAGAGAAAAAAATGATGCTAACCTGGAACAAAGCAGCCAGGTGTATGTATATCACATCTGCAACACTGATGGATGGATGGGCACTCCTTCAAATGAAGGAAGCTACTTGCAGTAAGTTTATGGTGTTGTAAACGAATCCTGGATGTCAGCAGAGAGATACTGGTTTGGGGAAGGAACAATGTCTGCTGGAATCACAAAAGCCGGAGGCAATTATTGTTAACTTCCAACTTCCTCTTTCACAGACCCATATGTGATGGGCTTCAGAATGGTGTATTGGGGTGGTCTTCAATAGACAAACTAGAATCTAATTAAAGAAACAACTGCTCAGACACACGTCGGTTCTAGGGCTATGAATGATAATCTATAGTTTGTCTGTGATTAATGTATAATAACAGGGAGACACTCCTTGCCAGTTCAAGAAATCTTATTAGGGTTATAGGTAGTCCTTCCAACTATTCATTTATCAACCATTACAATGGCACTGGGGGAAAAATGACTTAAACCAATCTGTGCACTTACAACTATTGCAGCATCCCCACGGTTATGTGATCAAAATTTGGGCACTTGGCAACCAGTATGTGTTTATGCAGTTGTGGCGTCTTAGAGTCATGTAGTTACTTTTTATGACCTTCCCAGGCAGCTTCTGACAAGCAAAGTCAATGGAAAAGCCAGATTCATTTAACATCTGCAGTGATTCACTTAATAACTGTAGCGAAAAAGATAATAACATGGATGCAAATTACTTAACAACTGTCTTGTTTAGCAATGGAAATTCTGGTCCCACTTGTGGTTGTAAGTCAAAGACTACATGTATGTACACCGAGTGCATTTAACCAGATTAATGAAAGACTTAAGACACATTAACTGGGATTCTCGTTAAACTTGTTTATTTTTATACATGCTTGATTCAGTAATAATGTAATCCAAGTGCATTTCATTATTTATGGCCATATATATGTATTGCATGATCCAGAAAATGGTTTAATTCAGTATGTGAGTTAAATGTAATGTGCCAATCTAAAATTCCTTCTTATACTAAATGTTGTTTGAATTCAGCATCGCCATGTGAAATTAACAGTGCAGATTTTGATTAAAAATGGGATGCACTGAGGCTCACTTAAGGTATGGTTTGCATTTGTTTAATCATTTGAGGCTACTCCAAACATATGCTACTGTTCTGCTAAACACATAAAAAGATAAATTTGGACTGAGGGATGAAAAATCTCAAGGACTGTGAAATCATGAGCCTCCAGCTCAGTTGATCTGCAATTCCCAGCATTCTGCACCAACAAGGATGCAAACTGTAGTTTTGGCATAACTGGAAAGCTACAAGTTTCTCATCCCTAAGGAAGGAAGAGCTTCTTATATTTCTGATTACAAAGAAACACTGAGCAGTTTTCTATTGGGTGTCAGAGGTTGAAGGGAAAGATTCCTGGGTGGCTCAAAGTAAAATAGCTGCTGGGTGGAAATGGGGTCAGGTTGGCTTTGGACTTAGCTTCTTGCTTCTGCCTCATCATTGAAGATCTTTAGGAAGCCAGAAGAGATCTTCCTGCAGAACCAGAGGCACCATTTTGGATGTCCATGCTAGCTTTATTACACTGTTTCTCAAACATGGCAAGTTGAAGATGGACTTCAACTTCCAGAATTTCCCAGCCAGCATGATATTGAAGACCACACATCTCAAAGTTGCCAAGGTTAAGAAACACTGCATCAGAAGTACTTGATCAAAGATGCACAAAGTCCTTATTCCTGTCTATGTTGCAGTTTGATGACACTATAACAAGAGTACTACAGGTAATCCTCAACTTACATTCATTCAGTTTGACTCTGAAAAAAGTGGCTTATGTCTTACCACCATTGGAGAATCCCTACAGTCACATGATCAAAATTTGGCTACTTGGCAGCCAGCATGAATTTACGATGGTTCCAGCATCCCAGGATCATATGTCTACCTTTGCAACCTTCCCAACTGGCTTCTCACAAGCAAAGTCAATGTGGGAAGCTGGAACTACTTAACTGCAGTGACTCACTTAATGACCGGGGCAAAAAAGGCCATAGAATTGTGTTTAACTCACATAACATCTGCCTTGCTTAGCAACATAAATTCTGGTCCCAATTATGGTTGTAAGTAAAGGTCTACCTATATGTATAATTCTGGGATCCTCATTTACAGGTATTTCCTGTAAGGATTGGCTGAAGGATCCAATCTGGGTCAGTCACCAGGACCAGAGGTTTAGTCTTCCCAGCTTTCGGACTCATGCTAAACAACTAAAAAACCCACACACAACAGGGATCATATAAACACCACCCAGAGGATAGCCCAAAGCACAAACTCTGCTAGAGAGAAGTTCCCTGAGGATGGGCTCCAGCACAAATCCGAAAGCTTCGAAGACTAAGCCTCTGGTCCCTGTGACAAACCCAGATTGGATCCTGCAACATTATCCTGGGACACATATATTCGCCTTCATTCGTGACTGAAGGAATTTAGGATGAGCTGTTCAAGTAAATAAAATGCTTGGGAAAGGTGGTCAGAAACACGAAAAGTAATAGGATCAGAAATAATGTGTACAAGCTTCAGTTACCTGTAGTTCACTTAATATAAAGGAAAATTTCCTTACTGTAAGATCTACACAACAGTAGAGTACCTTACCAACTGAAAGGAAGGGTTCTTCATCTCTGGAGATTTTTAAGTACAGGCTTGTCAGTCATCTCTCATAGATTATTTAATTGGTTTTCTTGGACATAACAGAGGGGTGTAACAGACGCGTCCCTTCCATTTCCATGATTCTCTACATCAGTTGTGATTTAATTAGCCAACCACAGGTAAGTAAGCAAACCATGTTTTATTATTTGCATAGATGCTGCCAGTCTGCTATGGCATTCTCATTCCTATACAGCCAGGTGCCTTTTAAAAAGAGAGACCATGTTTTTACCCCCTAAACTCAGCACTATTTTCAATTCCCCAGTGTAGCCCATATCCTTTCTCACCACCTACCCTACCCTTTCTCACGAGCTAGCAGTGAGACTACCTGAGGCTATGGAGAGCCAATGTGGAGTGGCAGTTAAGTACCACGAGTACCACGAAGACAAACTCTTCTCTTGGTCCAACCTACCTCTCAAGGTTGTTGTGGAAATAAGGTAAAAGTCGTTAGGGAAGCTACCTAGAACCCCTTGAGAAAAGACAGGATTTAAATCTAACGAGGAAACGATGAAGTCTCTGGCAATTGGGTCGAGAGAGGCCCTGCCCATCCGAATCCGCGTGACACGTTTCTGCCTCCTAAGGATTTCGCAAAACTCCCGACGAGGTTCCGTTGCTTCGTCTCTTGCAAAGTTGGCTAGAAAAACGTCAGGCTTTGTGACCCAGTGGATCTCCAGCAGTCAGTAGCAGGAGATTTCCTACTCCCCCCCCTTTCCTTCCTTACATGCACACGCATACACACACACACACGGCGCTCTTCCCGAGCACACTTCTCTGCATTACCCAAGGAAGCGAGAAGAGCGCATTCCATATTTTTTATATCCCGAAACGACGGGAGAAAGCCGCCCCTTGAATTGCAGAAGCAGCCGATCTGCCTCCACCTCAAGTCCCTTCTGCTCTCTTGCCTACAAGTAGCCGTAGGCTTCTCTCTCTCTTCCCCCCCCCCCACCCCGCCCGCGTCCGCGATCGCAGTTGTCTCCCCCAGCCTCCCCCTTCTTCCAAGATCAGGGTGGGACTACTGAATGGAATATTTCCCCTTCTCTACAGCCAGCCGGCCCCCCCACGGATTTCAAGGATTTAGGATCCGTCACCAGAGACATTGCACAGTGGGGGAAGAGTGTCCTTGGCGTGCTCATCACTGCAAGGTAAGGGATGTCCCGGGTGGCGGGAGGAGAGGAGAGGAGAGAGAAATGATGTTGAGAAAGAAGGGGACTTTCCCCCCCCCCTTGCAACAGTGAGGGTGATGGATGTGCAAGGAGAGCGGGAGCAGCTCAGGTGTCCCAGGTACCTGCTGTAGGTGAAGGGGGATGTTGGCTTGCCAGTGAAAGGCCAAGTTACAATTGCAGCCCTGGAAGAATGAGGTGTGGGGTGGCAGGGGTCCCGTGAGCTCTTCCTAACAGCACCAGCATCCACGGGGTTCGTGGGGAAGAGCTGATTTTCCCCCCTAGAAAAGGCAGGGGACGAGGCTCAGCAATTGCTGATTGAGTCGCCTGGTGGCGGGAGGGGGGGAAGGAAGGCAGTGGACGATCCCGTGACAGTGACTCGAAATGCCACCAGAAGGAAACTCTCGCTGTCATTTTCTTCTGCTACTGCTTCTCCCTTCCACATCTCCCAAAATGGTGTGTTTTGGGGGAGGGAGGGCAAAATTGTGGCTTCTGCTGTAGTGTTAAAAAAAACGTACTTTGCCATCAAGGAGATGCTGAAGCCAGAGAGGGTGGGGGGGGCAGACTTGGGCCAACCGAGGAGGAATTCAGCCTTCAGCAGGTCACTATAGAAAGAGGGTACATTAAATCAAGCAAGGGGAGAAACATACCTGAAGGATCTTTAGAAAAAAATGCTTGGCTGCAGACTCAGGACTGCTGGTGGGAATGGAGTAGGTTCTTGCACGACTAGGCCAATGTTTTTCAATCTCAGGAACTTTAAGATGGGTGGATGTCAGCCTCCAGAATTCCCCAGCCAGACAAGTTGAAGTCCACACATCTTAAAGTTTTTGAGGTTCAGAAATACTGAACTAGGCCCACTTGCTTCCCCTGGTTTTTCACACCACAGGTGCTGTGGCTAGGTTCCTTCCAGAAATAGTAGTGGGCACTTTCAGTTACACCCAATAGGTCCTTCTTTCTGGATGTGCATCCCACAAGCGCCTCTTGTGCATTTATATAAGTTTCTTCCTAATCCCTTCCCCTCCTCATTTTCTCATGAGCCTTTTTGAGAATGGTTAAACATTTAGCTGTGGGGCAAAGATCAGGCAGTGGGAGTGTCAATTTGGCACCATTGTAACATCCCATTAGGTATGCTTGGGATACGAACATTGGGAAGATTTCCAACTGCATGTAGCTTAACTCAGTTATTGGAGTTATTAGGAGGTGCTTGCTCTCTGGTTTATGGCCTGGGTCAGATAGATGAATTAGTCTTCTATATAAATCCATTTCCAAACCTTTCGATTCCAGTTCCCCAGTCCTTTTGGGAGGGAAAAAATACTTCTAAGACAAAATGGAAATGCACATTTAGAAGCAAAATTCTACTGTGCAACAGCCCAACTTCATGCATCCATAACGACCATGTGCTCCAGTTTAACATCCAGATTTACAGCTTGTGCATGCTACTGGCATATAATACAGCTGCCTCAGCTCAGCTGATGGCTGTTGCTATCTCCATTTGTGGGAGCACATCTGCTTCTTGGGTGCATGGATGTGTCATTGCTCTCGGCTGCTCAGCATGTGCTTGCCTTGTGATCCTGGCATACGCTTCCCACAGATGTCACGTTCTTGCCATGCTAAGACAAACTGTGAAAAACTTTTGGCTATTTCACACGTCCCACAGTAAGGTCAGGAGTCCAATCTGTTTTAGCTAGAACTGTGCTGCAAAGCAGAGTGCCTCTGAACTCCAAAGACAGGACATAAATGGGGGATACACTTTCTCCCAATATTAAACATGTTTCTGGCATTTGAGACATGTGGCCTTTTGCAGGGCAGAGAAAGGGGACTAGAATACAGTACTGTTTTCCTATGAAAAAAATACTCAAGCTGTGTCTGGTGGGAGGAAAGAGTATGCTTTAGAGCAGATATGTACAACCTAAAGTTTTGGAAGCCATGTGCAGCTCCCCTCCGCCCAAAAAAGTTTGGGGGGATAACCTTTAGGTACCTTTATTGGTTACCCAGTTACAATTTTAACATAGTAAAAAAGAGTTACAAATCCTTATAGTCAAACTCAACTCTTCGGTAATTTAGTGGATAGGTTCATGAAGTTTTCCTGGCAGCTGTTTAAAAGTGGTTGCCTCTGACTTCCCTCAGGATATTATTGTCAAGTTCTGGGTCTGGCCTACAGCATTGTATTTCCTAGTGGTGTCCTGTCCATTGCTAATGAGGTCTAACTCTTTTTTTTAAAAACAAACAACCAACCCATCAACCAGATAAGATATCCCAGAACATGGAAAGGGACAGAATTTTTTTATTAGAGCATTTTCGCCATGTAAGAAAAAAAATCTCCAAAGATATAGCTTAGTGTTTCTCAACCTTGGCAACTTTAAGAAGTTTGGACTTCAACTCCCAGAAATCCTCAGCCAGCCTAGGTGGGGCATTCTGGTTCGACAATCCTGGCTAGGGCATTCAGGGAGTTGAAGTCTATACATCTTAAAGTTGCCAAGGTTGAGAAACAACGGTATAGATGATAAAGCAAGAGCGTTTATATCTTATTTGTAGCATAAAACAGATTTGTATGATTGAAGTCTTAGAGCCATATGCAGCCTCCAAATTCCTTGGCCCCCAAGATAACTTTAATATGTAGGAGCATGTAAAACATAACTGTAAGGTGATTATAAAGGGACGCGGTGGCTCAGTGGGTTAGGACGCTGAGCTTGTCGATCAGAAGGTTGGCAGTTTGGCGGGTCAAATCCCGAGTGCCGCGTAACAGAGTGAGCGCCTGTTACTCGTCCCAGCTTCTGCCAACCTAGCAGTTCGAAAGCATGTAAAAATGCAAGTAGAAAAATAGGGACCACTACGGTGGGAAGGTAACAGCGTTCCGTGCGCCTTTGGCGTCTAGTCATGCAGGCCACATGACCATGGAGACGTCCTCGGACAAGCGCTGGCTCTTCGGCTTTGAAACGGAGATGAGCACCGGCCCCTAGAGTCGGAAATGACTAGCACGCGTGTGCGGGGGAACCTTTACCTTTAAGGTGATTATATTAACTCTGCAAAATTAAAATTAAACCTAAAGGTGAACGAAACAAAAATATTTATGTTCTTCTGAACCATGATTTTTGGAGGAATTGGGAAAAACTCTGCGTTCCTGCAATAAAGATTTCTCATGATGTGCAGACTGCAACTTCAGGAACTCACCGCAAAAAAAAAAGGGGGGGGGGAAGAATGAACAGTAGTGCTTAAACAAAGCACAGTTTCAACAATACATCCCTGGCTGGCCTGATGGAAAGAAAAAAATTCTTTATTTTTTATCTCTCTAGATTCTATAATGTCTCCACACTCTTTCTATTAATTTGGAAGCCATGTTGCAAGGATAGGTGACCCTTTGTTTAACAATTTGGAGGGGGTGGGAGCTGCTCCAATTGTCAGCAGTTATGATTAGAGGAGACTTGAGGGACAAACATCAACTGTATGAGGAGGCTACCTGCAGCCCTGGAACTTCCAAGTTTATTATGTACGTATTGATCAGCAAATTTGTTTCTAGCAGAGTCTTGCTAGGAAATTAGCAGTTTCATTCAAGCTCCTTGGCTCCCAGAAACAATGTCTTACTGTGATTTTCAAATTAGCTGTTTTCTGATAAAATATTTTGCACGTGGGTTGACAGGTATTTTTGCAGAGTCAGCTAAGAGGGGGTCCAATGATTCTCATACATTGGATTATTTTCAACGTATGATTCCTGAGCATATGGTATTGCTTGGGGTGGACTAGCTTGCCATCCATTCTTTAGATCCATGCCTAATAAAGGTGACATCGTTGCGTAAGAAGTAGTGAGAATTAACTTAGAAGAGAACAGTAATGCATCCCTGAGAGAGAGAGCTGGATATTTCCTTGTTTAAAGGAAACAACTGTTATATATATATATATATATATATATATATATATATATATATATATATATATATATATATATATATATATATATATATATATATATATATATATATATATATCTGGAAAGGTGCTAGGAAAGATAATGGCTAATCAACTTCAAGAGGAAGTATCTAGACCAGCATTTCTCAATCTTGGTGACTTTAAAATGTGTAGATTTTGACTCCTAGAATTGCCCCTGGCTGGGGAATTCTGGAAATAGAAGTCCACTCATCTTAAACTTGCCATACACACTGCAGATTTTTAGTGCAACTTGGGGAAGCTACATTATACTTCCTGTTCTTCAGCTATTACCTTGGCTTTCCAGAGATTTGAAGACAAAAAAAATAAAGTGCTAGTTATTACTTTTAAAACCCTAGGAGCTTAGGTGTAGCTTACCTAAGAAAATGCTGTAGTTTACATGATCCCCATGGGCGGGAACATTGCCGAAAGAAATTCTTCAGGTGTGACCAGGTCATCCCATCAACCTGGGATGAGGACTTCTCGGTCCCTGGTTTGTAAAAGACACACCTGATAGATAGCAAATGTCTGTCTTCTTTAGATGCCTTCAAGAGACCCACAGGCACTTTTAATATGGTGTTTACACAAGTTTTATTCTATCTGGCTTTGTTTTTAAATGGTTTAAAAATTAATGTAAACTAACCTGAACTATTTAGGAAGAGCAGGATGGAAAAGAAAAAAAAACATGAGAGAAATATTGAGCTACATTAAGTAGAAAAGTGGCTCTAATAGAAGTGGCTCAACTGTAAATCTCTTCTCCACATCAGAAAAATCATTGCACCCTTGTGATGATATAAGCTCTCCTGCCTTGAACAGGGGGTTAGACTAGAAGACCTCCATGGTCCCTTCCAGCCCTATGATTCTGTGTTCTAATAGGGACTGAGGGGATCTAAGGTTGATGCATTTACAGGGGTAGGTAATCCCTGAATTCTGACCCTACCTGTAGGCTTCCTAAAGGCAACAGGTTGGCTGCTGGTGGAACAGGCCTTCCCTCTGACCACTCTTATCACATACCCCCATGAACCTCATTTTATTTCTTTAACAAGTTTTTGTTCTTATTCTCAGCATTTTGCTGAGTTGATTAATATCCCTTCTAGTAAAGGACTGTCCTTCCATACTTGGTCACTCTACCTGGGAAGAGAGAAGGCAGCTTCTACCTTCAAATCCATAGGACCTCTCATGTTCCTTTACTAGAAGCGATATTAATCTCCTATTTGAAGGCTCCTCTGCTTTGTCTGTTGTTTTTATTTTTAAAAAGTCTCACAGTATATCAACCAGCGACAGTGTTCAAAACAGTATAATAATGACATATAAAAGGTGTGGGGGGGAAATACAATTTAGCATAAGGAAATGTGTTTGAAATCTTTGGATGAGGCGTGAAGTTGTAAATATTTGTGTTCGGCATTTCTGCTCAGAAAGATGACACAATCTATTAGAAACTACTTTACTGGTTTAGTTAAAAATTGAGATCAAATTTGAACAAAACAATCCTTAGTTAAAAATTATTTTCTTCTTATATAACTTTATTGATTTTCAAAAAACAATGTTTTAAAGATAAACATAAAAAAGATTTGGTACAAAAAAAGCTCAGAAAAGAAAAAAGTGAAAGTGCAAAAAAGAAGAAAAATAGAAAAACATAATTTCATTCCATACAGCATTAACCTTGTGAACTCTCAGTCTTCCTCCTCCCGTTATATATTCAAGATGGACAGTATTTAATATTTTATTGTTATGTATATGTAGGGATGTGGGTCTATACATATGTTGTATATAGTATGTTTTAGGTGTGTGTCATGTATGTGTTTCACTTTGAGAGCGGGCAACTAAATTTCATTTTTGATGTGTGTCGTCGTGCCCACAGTAAAAAATGACAATAAAGATTATCTTATCTTATCTTACAACTTTTTTTTGGTACACATATAAGTAAAAAATGGGTCTGAGGTTAACATTTCCCTACATTGATTCCAGAATGCCACATAATTCTAATCATCAAATCCCCCAAACAACTTTTCATTTCTTTCAGTTTCTTGCAAAAAACCCAAAATTGTTTTCCAAGTAAAAATAAAATTTGTCAAAGTATTTTCTTTCATCAAGGCTGTCAGTTCCACAGACTTCACTCTCCATTCTTCCCATTGTAGATATTTGTAAATCCTAACACCTTTGAGCATATAAAACATTTGCTGCAGTTATCATATATAATGAAATGAATGAATGAACCTTTATTGTCAAAGTACAACCATGTGTACATTGAGATTGGCTGAGCCTCCCTTCGTGCCCCCACCCCCAACTTACAGTGACACAAACCCTCCATCTTATTACACCATGTGAGCTAATTGCACAACACACTGGCCTCGCAAGTCAATCATGCATAAAGTTTATAAAATTATATCCTGTTCAAAAGCCTAACAGCCCATGGATAAAAGCTGTTCTTCAGCCTGTTGGTACGGCTGACTATACTCCTATATCTCCTACCTGATGGTAGGAGAGTAAAGAGATACCGTCCAGGGTGTGAGTCATCCCTGACAATTTTCCTCACTCTTCCAAGGCAGCGAGCCCTGGCAATGTCATCCAGTGGTGTCAGGGGACAGCCCACAATGTCTTGTGCTGTGCTCACCACCCTCTGTAATGCTTTCCTATCCGCGGCTGTTAGACCAACATACCAAACCACAATACAGTATGAGAGGACGCTCTCTATAGTAGACCGGTAAAAGAGGGTCATTAGCCATTGTTCTACCCTGTTTTTCCGCAAGACCCTGAGAAAGTGAAGTCTCTGTTGGGCCTTTCTGGCCAGGAGTTGGTGGCGGCGGCAGCAGCGTGCTCCAGGGGCGAAAAGAAGCAAGGCCTCTTTAAGGAAAAGGTGGAAGAGTCAGGATCAGAAAAAGGAAAGAAGACGAGGTTGTCAGAATACAAGCTAACTTGAGGGCTAATCCACATGGAGCCTCATTTCCATCTGTCCTGTTTGCCGTCGTTCACTCCCTAGAGACTAAAATGGACAATGTGAAATTTGAGCGGGCCCCGAACAAGGAGTATATATCGGAGGTGGTGACCCTTTGAGAGCTGTACGCAACGAAATTTCATTTTGATGTATGCCGATTGGTGTACATTCAAAGTGACAATAAAATTATCATTATCATTATCATCTGGGTTGTATTAACTTTCCAGGTAAGATCTTCGCAGAGGTAGACTCCCAGAAATTTAAAGGAGGAAACTCTCTCCACACAGGGCAGGTTCCTCCTTTTTCCTCCGGAAGTCTAGCACCATCTCTTTCGTCTTGGCCGTTGTTCAGGTGCAAGTCGTTGTTACAACACCATATGGATAGTTTTTGTACCTCCACCATGTATGCTGTCTCATCCCCATAAGAGCCACCACAGTAGTATCATCTGCAAACTTAATTATCGCAGTAGATGGGTCGAATGATACACAGTCATATGTGTACAAAGAGTACAGATAGGGGCTAAGCACACAGCCCTGTGGCGAGCTGGTGCAAAGCTTCAGGGGGGTGGACAAAGCAGACCCAACCCTCACTGTTTGTAACCAGTCCTTGAGAAAGTCTTGAATCCAATTGCAGATGGAGGGGGAAAAATTCAAGTCAGTCAGCTTCTCGATGAGAGTGCTCGGCAAAATGGTGTTGAAAGCCGAGCTATAACAAAAAGCATCCTGACATAGCTTCCAGGCTTCTCAAGATGGCTTGCTACAGAGTG
Organism: Vipera berus; assembly: GCF_964194415.1. Lineage (NCBI taxonomy): Eukaryota > Metazoa > Chordata > Lepidosauria > Squamata > Viperidae > Vipera > Vipera berus. The sequence goes on from NC_138202.1 coordinate 342,236,440, forward strand.
TAAAGCAGTAGCTATGGCATCGTCTGTCGACCTGTTCCCCCTGTAGGCAAATTGATGTTTATCGAAATCCAGTGGGAGGCATGTCATGAGATGTTGGAGAACCAGTCTTTCGAAGCATTTCATGACTACAGATGTTAATGCAACAGGTCTGTAGTCATTCAGGCACTCAACTGCAGTTTTCTTGGGGACTGGGACAATGGTAGCTGCTTTCAAGCACGATGGTACACATGCCGTTTGCAAGGAGATGTTAAAAATCCTTGTCAGGACCCCTGCTAATTGGTTAGCACAGTTCTTAACCACTATTCCCAGCACCCCATCTGGGCCTGTGGCTTTGCTGGGATTCACAGCCTTCAATACAGTTCTCACTTGGTCTTCAGATAGGGTGAGTTGTTGAAAATCAGAAGGCCGGCCAGCAAAGGCTACGGGGTCTGGTCTTTTTACCTTGTAGCGAGCGAAGAAGATATTCAGCTCCTCAGCCAATGAGGCATCAGTGTTAACCATGCTCCTCGTACTGCCCTTGTGGTTGGTTAAGTGCTGCAGTCCCTGCCACACTTGCCTCAAATCATTGTCTGCTAAGTGGTTCTCCACCTTGTGTTTGTATTGCTGTTTCGCCATCCTAATGCCTCTTCTGAGATTTGCCCTGGCGCCTCTGTATGTGTCCCTGTCCCCTGCCTTAAAGGCAGAATCCCGGGCTCTCAGGAGTGTTCGTATCTCTGCAGTCATCCAGGGTTTGCAGTTCCCGTAAACTCTAATGCACTTTTCTGCTGTTACACTATCAGTGCATGTTCTAATATAAGAGAGTACGGCATCTGTGTATGCATTCAGGTCTTGATCTTCGAATACACTCCAGTCAGTGGTTTCAAAGCAGTCCTGCAACTGACTGAGAGCACCCACTGGCCAGGTTTTGACCCTTTTCGTGACTGCCTGAGTTCTTTTCCTGAGAGGGACATACTTTGGGCACAACAGGAGTGAAAGATGGTCGGATGTACCCAGGTGGGGGAGAGGGAATGCTCTGTATAAAAGCAAAGTTCCATAAAATGACTCCATTTGCTTGTCTGTTATGCCATTATGTATGATCTCTTTCAGAAAATTAAGAATGATAACAGTTGGAAATGTGATTTCTTTTTCATCAAACCCTATTTTAAGTGTCGGTCCAATTCTTTGTGCCACTGTTTACAAAGGACTGAATCAAACTAGGACACAGATAGAGTAGCTGGTGGGACAACTGAAAACCATCCTGAGAGGAGAAATGGGAAGAACAGAGTTTTTTGGCCTTGAGAAAAGATGGTTGAAATCAAAGTCTTTATTATTGAATTATTTATTGAATTATTTATTGAATTATTTTTATCCCACCTTTACTATTTTTGTACATAACTCAAGGCAGCGAAGATACCTTCCTTCTCCTATTTTCCCCACAACAACAACCCTGTGAGGTGGGTTGGCCTAAGAGAGAGTGACTGGCCAAAAGTCATCCAGTTGGATGCCTAAGGCAAGACTAGAACTGGTACCTTAACTAGACTGGACCAAACTGGTGCATGGGGGGTGGCTGTTTAAAATATCAAGATGGCAGCCATGACAGTGTAATTGAAATCCTGTCCCTCTTTATGTGTGTGATACATGCTGTGCTTGTATAGAATGGGGCCTGGAATTTTCCATCTTGATTTTTTTTTAAAAAAACCTTCTTGTAGACTGAGAGGAAATATAAAGAGGCATTTGCAGAAAAAAAGTCAGGACTTTTTTTTTTTAACATCATCCTTATGAATTATTACCACAAGCCATAGGAAATCCTGGGTGGATGTTAGGAAAAACTTCCCAATTGTAAGAGCAGTGCAGTAATGGAACTAATAGCCCAGTAATCAGAGGAGCCCAATTTCCATGGAAAGGCATTTGTTGAGGATGCTTTAATACGAATTCCTGCACTGACCAGGTAATAGGACTCAGCAGTCTACATGGTCACTTGTAACCAGCACAACCAGCACAACTCAACCACAGGGAATTATGGGATTTATAGGCTAAAATACATGGGGATACATGGAAATACATAAAATTCTGTTCTATGATGCAGTTTTTCTATTAAAATTACCGGTAGACTAAATAATACTAAAAAGTGCTATTTATTACCATTCCTTTTTCTGTAAAAAGAAAAGAAAAGGATAAGAAGTGGGATTAAAAATTAAAAAGCAAACCTTTGGGAGACAATATTGGGGTTGTTGAGTACAGAAAAAGAAAAATGAAATAAGGCACTAGTCATTCAGGACACAAAAGGAGATATTTAATCTGTGCAACTGATTTTTGCTTGGGTGCTACCAAAGAAGAGCAGAATGTCAAACATTTTGAAACACTGCTCACTCGTCTAATAGTTGTGGGAAAGGAGGAAGAATAATAGTTCTGTGTTGAGCAAAACTAAAGTTTTTACTTGCAAACCTTTGATTTTCAGATTCATTGAGAAAGGGAAAGAAGAAAATACCGTATATGAGTGATTATTATTTTTTGAGAGCATAAGGTGGTGTACAATGATGAAATTGATGCATTTACACAACAAGCTAAACTAGGCAGGTTGGTTAGTGTTAATCATGGTTTTTCTCCTTGCTTAGTATGTATGAATTTAGTCTATCTGCTTGGTTTATGATTTGTTGTACTTTATGAGTCCAGAAAAATGGTTAATTTAGTAACCAGCTTCAAGTACTTTGTGTGAATGCAGCAAGGGATATGTATGGAATATGGAACTTGTGGAAATGATCAAGTTTTGATTAAATCTCATGTGAAAGAGCATTCCTCTAGCAAGGCGCTACCACAAAGTAGGTTTGATGACACAGAGAGCAAGGATTCAGGAATTCCCAGGTTTTTCACCCTGTAGTAGGCCATTTCTGATTTTTCTTTCAGTAAAGGCTACATACCTGGAAGTCACCAGAAGCTGGGGATAGCTGAATTTCCCCTACTTTTGGAGTCAGTGAGAAATATTGAAGATTGACTATAGCATGCTGACAAAATGGCTTTCATGATAGCCACAAGTCACCATGTGCCATTTACCAGAAGACAGTTAGGGTGAGGATGTTCTCTACCATCTCAGCTGACCTTTGTCTTTTCTCTATGCAGATGGACAATTTTCCAAACAGATACACTGAGACTGTAGCTCCCAGAGTTCATAGCCAAGAAATAGGCTGCTAGGAAATTCTGGGAATTCCTTTCCACCTTGTCAGGTGTGCATCATGTGGGGCAGGGGTGTCAAACTGCCGGCCCATGGGCCGGACGCTTTCACCAGGAAACTGTGCCCACCCCATTGCCGTCAATGGGGAAAAAGCTCCAATATGTCACGCGACGTCATGTGACGTCGCGAGTTTGACATGTCTGATGTAGGGAAAAGCTAATGTACAACAAACAGGCAGTATAGGGGAACTTCAACTATTTATTTATTTTTTAACAATTCACTGCATGGCCATGAGTTGGTTAAAGGGAGGGAGAGTCACAAATAAAATATATATATATAGGTAGTCCATCAATTTACGACTACAATTGAGCCCAAAATCTCTGTTGCTAAGTGAGATGATTGTTCAGTGAATTTTGCCCCATTTTATGACCTTTCTTGCTACATTTGTTAAGTGAATCACTGCAGTTGTTAAGTTAGTAATACGGTTGTTAAGTGAATCCAGCTTCCCCATTGTTATTGCTTGTCAGGAGGTCACAAAAAGAGGATCAATTGACACTGCAACCGTCATGAATATAAGTCAGTTGCCAAGCATCCAAATTTTGATCATGTGACTGAGGATGCTGCAACGCTCATAAATGTGAAAAATGGTCATAAGTCACTTTTTCATTGCCATTGTAACGCCAAACAGTCACTAAGCAAACTGTTGTAAATCGAGGACTACTTTTATGTTCTGTCTGACTGCTGAGGAATTAAGAATGCTGAATTTATGCTGGAATGATGGGGAGAAGGGAGAAATTATTCTACATGGTGTCTTGGGGAATTCTGGGAGTCGAAGTCCACACATCTTCAAGCTACCAAGGTTGAGAGGTCCTGTTCTAGAGAGGCTTCCTCAAATAACACACAGCGTGGCTTAATTATATTGGAATGATTAGTACATTACCTTAGTACATTACATTAGACAGACACAGAAATGACATAACAGTTTAATTAACTTGTATTTATTGAAGAAATGTCCACCAGTGCTAAATATAAAGGAGGAAGAGCAAGGGGAAAGTTTCTTCCCCTGCTAAAATTTATCTTCAAAATACAGGAAAAGGAAGTATCAATGGTGCGATTTGTACCTGATTTTTGATTTTCAAAGGTATAGAATCTTTCTAAGGGATAAATGGGGAGAGACTGACTCCAGTCTTTTTTTTTCCTAAGGTAAGCACCCCAACTATTGCTCAGGCTGCATGCAATATAGCAGACATGTCAAACACAAGGCCCAGGGGCTGGATCTGGCCCGCGAAGTGGTTTCATGTGGCCTGTGAAGCCATCCTGGAAACAGTGAGGGAACGGCTCCCACTGCCTTGGCCCTGGCCCAGAGACCCTCCTTCTGCCAGAGACCCTCAGATCTGTCCCACTCCTACCCAGGCCCCCATAGGCACCCTTGATGTGAACGATGTAGAGCTGGCCATGCCCACCCAGTAGGCTATATGCACTCTAGCCACGCCTACCCAGTAGGCCACGCCCACCCTGGCCACGCCCACCCAGCCCCTTGAGGGCAACTGCAATGCTGATGCGGCCCTCAATGAAATTGGGTTTGACACCCCTGCAATAGAGCATGTTTCCTTTCTTGAACATATTTGCTTATTTATCAAATTATATGCCATTTCTATGACAAAATGACTTTACAGGTAGTCCTTGAGTTACGATGGGTCACTTAGTGACTGTTCATAGTTACAACAAACCTCCCTCGGGGTACTTATGACCCAGATTTGAAGTTCTGATGGTCACCTTCCCTTGTAGTCATGTGACTGCTGGGCCACATTTACAGCCGTTTACAATGTCCTGCCCTCATGTGACCGAGTTTTATGACGATTTTGCTGAAAACTGTCATTTCTGTGGGTTTTTTTTTGCTAAACTGCCGCATAGCAAACCATGGGTCTGCTTAATGGCAATGGCATTTGCTTAATGACTGCCGCAAAAAAGTCATAAATTCAGGTCATCATCATATGGGCAACCTGATTTACAATCATCACGAGTTATGACCATGATGGACAGGCTCCATTACGGTCATAACTTGGAAACTAAGTGTAATTGGCTTACACAACTGGATTAAAACATCAAGTAAAATAGCAAATCAGAATCAACACAATGTTCATATATTATGAAGGAAACAGAAATAGTCAATATTTTAGTAGTAACCAAAGGCTGCCCGTAACTTTGTGGGGGGGGTGAAGGCTAGAAAAAACAAAAGGTTTGAATCGTGCAGATGGGCATTGCAATCTTAAGGGGGTTGTTTCTTAACTATGTTACAGCTATTGCAGGGCGTACACTACAGTTTCCTTCTGTGTCCCAATTCAAACTCGCCAGGAAATCTGCTGCCACTTTTCATTAATTATAATCAAGTTTCTGACATTACAAAAGCAGAAATCAAGGGCTGTTTTGGACAGAGGCTCCAGTTGCCCACCCTTGTGCTAAACCACATGATCTATCTGTACAGCATATGAATTAACATGTTGTGTGAATGCAGCCACAAGGATCTGTTAGGCATGGATAAGTATTGATATGTTGCGCAAATCTAACCAAATGGAATTTTATTCCATAAACCATGGTTAGGTATCCATAGTGTCATGCAATATGCGAAGCTGGTCAGAACCTAGAAAAACCATGTAGACATCTGAAATGGCTAAGGACTTTTGAGTTTATCAGGAAGGAGGAATACAGAATCATGTTCTGTTTCTTTTAACACTTGATATTCTTTTAACACTTGTCTTCCGGGTGAGGTTCAAGGTGTTGGTAATGACCTACAAAGCCCTCCATGGCATGGGTCCAGAATACCTTGGGGAGCACCTGCAGCCGGCGTCAACTTCCCTCCGCCCAGTACGCTCCCACAGAGAGGGCCTCCTCAGGGTGCCGCCGGTCAAAGAATGCCGACTGGTGGCCCCCAGGGGGAGAGCGTTCTCTGTGGGTGCACCGGATTTATGGAACCATCTTCCGGTTGAGCTCCGGATGGCGCCCGATCTCCGCTCCTTCCGGCGCGACCTTAAAACCTATCTCTTTAAACAAGCTGGCCTGGCCTGATGGGACGGGGTGGGATTTTTATTAACGACTTCAATTTTAAATTTGTATTATCTCTGGGCATTGTTTAATTATGTTTTAATAATCTAATTTTAACTTTTGTATCTAATTTTTATGTATTGCCCTGTTCACCGCCCTGAGTCTCTTGAGAGAAGGGCGGTATATAAATTAAATTAATAAATAAATAAATATGCTGCTATTTGTGGGCAGCTTGAAAATATTGTAGGAGAAACATCAAGTCTATGGCACCGTGCGGTGTGAATTTTCAGCTTAAAAGTTTAACGAAGGGGTTCGGTGGTTCACTGCACTGGATGGGCAATCAGCAGGCTCATGTTTGAGACCCATTTCTGTTGGAGGGTGGGGTGAGCTCTCATCACATGCTCCAGATCCTGTCAACCCAGAGGTTCAAAAGCAGTGACCATGAGTAGATAAATGGATACCACTTCAGTGGGCAACTTCACGGAGACATGAAAGGAGCCCCCAACTGGGTATCCCCCAGGAGCTGGAGCATGTGATGAGAGCTCACCCCACCCTCCAACAGAAATGGGTCTCAAACATGAGCCTGCTGATTGCCCATCCAGTGCAGTGAACCACCGAACCCCTTCGTTAAACTTTTAAGCTGAAAATTCACACCGCACGGTGCCATAGACTTGATGTTTCTCCTACAAATCATCAGCAAATCTTTTCATCACAGAAGCACTTCGCTGCTTCTGACACTGAAGTATTAGTATTAAAGGGTTTAACAACTCAGGGAGAAAAAGATATCCATTATGAGCTAATAGTTCCAAAGAAATTTGAAACTAGGGACAATCCACCACTAGAGTGCAATTGCTGGGGGAAATGATAGGGAAGAGATGCTGCCTTCATATATGGTGTGTAGGTATCTCATTGGCTGCTCTGAAACTGGGCTGGAGGGACCCTTGCTCTGCTCTAGCAGGACTTCTCTTAGTTTCTCTAGGTTGACGAGATTTCTTTTGCTCTTCCAGTGACAGGCCGAGCCAGTGAGGAAATGGTTGCTGACTGTGGCTGAATCCACAGCTGCCAGAATATGCAGCCCAGGGGCCTTCCTGGCAGTGCAAAGGCAGCGGACTGCGCCAAGGAGCTGATCACCACGTTGTGCACGGGGGTTGTGGCCGGGAGGCATGGTGACAACTTTCAAGATTGCCGTGCTGGGTGCTCAAGGGGTCGGGAAGAGTGCCATTGTCCGCCAGTTCCTGTACAACGAGTTCAGCGAGGTCTGTGTCCCCACCAAGGCCCGCCGTGTCTACCTACCTGCCGTGGTCATGAATGGCCATGTTCACGACCTACAGATCATGGACTTCCCGCCCATCGCCTCTTTCCCTGTAAATACCCTGCAGGTAGGTGTACATCCCACCTGTCAGACTTCAAAAAGGATACTCTCACTGCCAGCTAGAGGTTGCTGTGACTGATGTGGCAGTGCCAGCATCCGAGGTCTTCCAGGTGGCTGCTCCTGTAAGTGGAGAGTCCAGAAGAAGACTATGCCCAGTCTTCCAGAAGTAGATTGAAATATCTCTGGCGATACCCTGCATTTCCATGGAGAAAATATTAGAGTGAGTAGTTCATGGGGTATATATGCTGCCAAGGGAGGAAAATTCTCCATCCGCTCTTACACTCCCTCTTAGAACATATCCTTCATGCATGCTAAGAAAATAAATAGGGCTGCACAAAAACCTGTTTAGCAGATTGAGTTCTAAAACAGTTCAGTCAATTTGGAATCCTTGGTTTCAAGAGAACACATCTTCTCTTTGTCCAGTGGCAACATTCATGTGTGGAACATATTAGATTTCTATATTTGCATTAATTCTTTGGGTTTCTTTGGGTTTTTTTAATCGGAAAATTAAGGCTGATACACTCAAGCTGAAGTGGATAGTCGGTTAGGTTTTCACAACTGACTGAGTGCGGTTACTTTAACCCTGCATATCATCTGTGCTGTGCCTGTTCTGGGTTAATTCTAACATCTAAATCTTAACTGGATCATAGACTTATAATTTTTTACAATGCACTAATCCCACTAATGGTTCAGTTTAGTATTTTGTGAAGACCATGCCACCGAGTAAGACCCATTGGTGCAAATAATTCCATTGCTTCTTTTCACGAGAAGAAAATCTCTATAGCAGGAAAAACTGCAGCAAAAAAGTCCCCAATTCTTTTCACTTGAAAACTGGGGAATAACTCAGGATATTCTATACAGTAAACAGGTATTTGACCACTCAGCTGTCCTCTGTCTGCCTAGTGCCCTCCAGATGTTATCATACCTGCAATTTCAATAGCAATCTTGGTTGATCCAATATTAAAACTATCCAAGTTTAGCAAATTGTGTGAATGTTGTGGTTAAGTGTGCTATTTGAACATAGCCATTAAGTAAATCCTTATAAAAATGTACTCATCTATAAGAGGATCTGTCTAGGTTTCTTGCTAAAAATTGACATCAACTTGATAGTATATAATCCATCAGTTGATAGCTGTATAATAAAGACCATTATGGTCATTCTCTACAATCAGAAGAGGTAGGAAAGAGTGGAGAGAAGCAGTGAGTTCACAATTAAGCCTGGATTTCAGTGAGGCTCATCCAGATCCAAAAACCAATGTTCTTAGCTACCTCTGTCCAGCATGGTCCATTTATCTGGGATTGGTAATGGAGTATCCAGTTCTAGCTGACATATTTTGCTTTACATCAAAGATAGAGCATCTGTGGCTCTCCACATGATCTTGATTTATATTCACAGTATTTACCACTGATCAACTTGGCTAAAGGTGCTGGGAACTGTATCTGAAGAACATTCTTTCAATCAGCCATACTTTGTGGGGACTTTGCTGCTCTTAGTAGTTTTCTTGGAGATGTTTAATTACCACACTAGGTAACATCATCAGTTAGCCTAATTACATTGCACTAATCATGTTACCTAGTTGGGTAATGAAATGTCTGTAAAAAAAACCCACCAAGGTCATAGAGCACCAAGGACCGCACAGTTCAACCCGAGCTATAAATTTTGATAAATCTTCTCTTTTGTACGTATGTCTACTTGGTCTTCTATAGATTATAGACAAATCTGATGGACTTTGAATGGATTTGATAGGAAATATTAGGTTAATCATCTCTCAAGAAAAACTGATTTTTATATGGCAGGTGGAATAGGACAAGCAGCAGCAAGGTGGATGGACTAAGTCACAGTGTCTCTGAATGCACAGTTGGAAAATCTGCAAGACCAGGTTAGGGGCAGATCATCATGGCGAAAATCTATGTGGTTGCTTGGAGTCAAAAGTGATTTGATGGTACATAATCACATAATTTAACCAATAAAATCAATATTGATCATTTTCATTAAATCCTTTGCAGGATATGAACCATTTTAGCATCTTTGTGAGTTACAGTTGAGTCTTCTTAGCAAAATCTCATGCATGCTTATTTAATAGTTTCAGTGATTCTAGCTCTTTGAAAAAGTGCATGCAGCACTATCTATTATACTAAAGCTCTTTTTGTACATTCTTGGTATAATTTATAGTGTTGAGTGCAACAGGCTTAACTAAGCCCAGTAGCAGCTTCATTATTATAAAATGCTAAGTTTGATTTACCTAACTTTTTATTGTTTTATTGTGGCTTTGCATGATGAGGGAAGTGGATATTTCATTGTATTGTGCACATTAAACAAACTGACCACATTACATGAAGCCAAGCTCATGAAGCCACAAGGAACAATATAGATTTCCCATTGCATTTTAACATTTATTCTACCTGCTCAGAGAGGTGGAATGCTCTTGAAGGGTCCACAGTACAATACAAATTATTATTATTGTGTTGGTGGTTATTACTTAATGGCCAGTGTTTAAAGTTTTAGTCTCACAGTCTAGCAGTTGCCTGCCTTTATAATTTTAAGGAGATGCACCTGTTTTCTAGCACTGCCATCACCCCTCATTAAATGTTGTCCCAATTTTTTTATGAGAACTTGTCCCTTTGTGCCTGGCATTTATCAAGCTACAATAATTAGAAATGCAACAGATGGAGATATCTCAACATGGATATACAGCAATATGTGAAAATGCAGATGTGAGAAGCAAGTTTACAAGGTGGAAAAGCAGTCTCGGAAGAAACAGGGACACAGTTTACATTGACATTAGTTTATTTTGTCTTCCTTATTAAAATGGAAAACAAATGTATAGTTCTTACTACAGTATATATATAAAAACACATTTTCAGAGGGAAGCTTGTAGGCATGTTTCAAAAATCTCAGAACCTTGTGCTATGACATGCAAAGAGGAAGAATGACTGGATTTATTTATTTTTTTGGTCAAGAAGATTTTTATATATAGCTCCTTGCATCTCTGACCAGCCCAAATGTTTGCCAAATTGCATAAAATTGTTAACTGGTTGATTCAGTTTAAAATGTAAATTTTAGAAACTCTCCTCTACACCCCTGGCTTTTTAACTCTCATTGCTCTCTGTCTCAAAATCTTTGTCATCCTTTATTAGTGCAATCAGCAATCATGAGGTCTGTCACTTAACAGATACTTAATGGAACTTAATTAAATTAAATCTAAATTCACTTACACAAAAAATAATCTTGAATAAATGCTTCCTTTCTTTCAAAATTATATCTGCACTCCCAATTACATCCATCAACTGCTGCTTTATAAATACAGGTGGTCCTTGACTGATGAAGTTACAGCAGATTTAATAAGTCCATAAAAGGGACTTTCAACCTGGATTCGAAGTTCCAAAATCTGCAGCCCTTCCCAGTCATGTGGCATTTGGGGGACTTGGTATTTGTCCTGCATTTATGGTCATTTATGGTATCCCACAATCACGTGACCAAAATTTATGACGTTGGAAAATGCTTTTTACTTCCATGGTATGGCAAAAAAATACACACACAGCCTGCTCCATGACTGCACACGGGTCCTGAACACAGGCTTGCTAACCTCCAATCCAGCATTCTAATCATGTGAGCCATCATCATAAAGTTGGAAGGGACCTTGGAGGTCATCTAGTCCAACCCCCTGCTCAGGCAGGAAGCCCTATACATTTCAGACAAATGGCTGTCCAGTCTCTTCTTAAAAACCTCCAGTGTTGGAGCATTCACCACTTCTGGAGGCAGGTTGTTCCACTGGTTAACTGTTCTAACTGTCAGGAAGTTTCTCCTTAGTTCTAGGTTGCTTCTCTCCTTGATTAGTTTCCATCTGTTGCTTCTAGTCCTGCCTTCGGGCCCTTTGGAGAATAGCTTGGCTCCCTCTTCTTTGTGGCAGCCCCCGAGATATTGGAACACTGCTATCACGTCCCCCCTCGTCCTTTTCTTCATTAAACTAGACATACCCAATTCCAGCAACCGTTCTTATATGTTTTAGCCTCCAGTCCCCTAATCATATTTGTTGCTCTTTTCTGTACTTTTTCTAGAGTCTCAACATCTTTTTTACATTGTAATGACCAAAACTGGATGCAGTATTCCAAGTGTGGCCTTACCAAGGCATTGTAAAGTGGCATTAATACTTCACATGATCTTGATTCTATCCCTCTGTTAATGTAGCCTAGTAGTGTTGGCTTTTTTGACAGCTGCAGCACACTGCTGGCTCATATTTAAGTGATTGTCAACTAAGACTTCGAGATCCCTCTCACAGTTACTACTATTGAGCAAGATACTACTATACCTGTGCATTTGGTTTTTTTCCCCTAAATGTAGAACCTTACTTTTTTCACCATTGAATTTGATTTTGTTAGATAGCACCCAGTGTTTGAGTCTGTCCAGATCCTCCTGTATCTTAAGCCTATCTTCTGGAGTGTTGGCTATTTCTGCCCGCTTGGTGTCGTCTGCAAATTTGATGAGTTCCCCATCTATCCCCTCGTCCAAATCGTTGATGATGTTGAAGAACACTGGGCCTAGAACAGAGCCCTGGGGCACCCCACTGAACACTTCCCTCCATGTAGATGCAGTTCCATTGAGGACCATACGCTGAGTACGGCCAGTCAGCCAGCTACAAATCCATCTGGTGGTGATGCTGTCTAACCCACATTTTTCTATCTTATCAAGTAGTAGGTTGTGATCTACTTTATCAAATGCCTTACTGAAATCCAAGTAAATTATATCCACAGCATTTCTCTGGTCCACTAATTTTGTCACTTGGTCAAAGAATGCAATAAGATTTGTCTGGCATGATCTGTTTTTGACAAACCCATGTTGGCTTTTAGTAATGACTTTGTTTGCCTCTAGGTGTTCACTGATTCGTTGTTTGATTAACTTTTCCAGAATCTTCCCAGGTATTGAGGTCAGGCTGATAGGTCTATAATTTCCTGGATCCATTTTTTTTCCGTTTTTGAAGATGGGAACTACATCAGCTGTACTCCAGTCCTCTGGTAGTTCCTCAGTACTCCAGGATCTTTGAAAACTATAGTTCAGTGGTTCTGAGATCACATCTGCCAGTTCCTTTAGAACCTTGGGGTATAATCCATCTGGTCCTGGTGATTTGAACTTGTCTAGGCTGCACAGGTGCTCACTTACCATTTTCTTGCCTATCTTAACTTGTGTTTCTATTCTGTTTTTTATGGCACTGTTTTTGGTAGGTTGGACTGTTTTTTCCATTTGTATAAAGACAAATGCAAAAAACGAGTTAAATAGTTCTACTTTCTCCCTGTTCTTTGTCACCTTTTTGCCATTTCCCTCCACTAATGGACCAATCATTTCCTTAACTTTTTTTGTTTTTTACATGTTGAAAGAAGCTTTTTTGTTATTTTTGACTTTGGTCGCAAACCTTAGTTCATTTTGAGCCTTAGCTTTCCTCACTTCATCTTTGCAGGTTCGGGTTATTTGCTGATATTCTGCCTTAGTTATGTTCCCCTCTTTCCACTTTTTATACTTGTCCTTTTTATCTTTCAATTTATGCAGCCATGCTGGTTTCTTTTGAGAGCTGTTATTTTTCTTCTTTGTTGGTATTGTGCTAGACTGGGCTTTTATTATCTCACTTTTCAAAATTTCCCAAGCTTCTTGAGTTGTTTTCCCCTTGAGGATTCTCATCCATGGAATCCTTCCCAAGCCCTCTCTAAGTTTATTGAAATTAGCTCTCTTAAAGTCCAAGACTCTAGTTTGACTGTGTTCTATTGCTTGTGCCTCCAGAATGTTGAATTGCAATATTGCACGATCACTTCCCTCCAAGGTTCCTGTGGCTTCGACACCTTCTATCATTTCATCTCTGTTAGTGAGAATTAGATCCAATATGGCTAATCCCCTAGTTCTCTTCCCTACATTTTGGGAGACAAAGTTGCCTGCTAAGTTTGTCATGTTCCTTCCTTAAATTATTTTATTTTAACATGGTAAGGACAGTGCCGTTCCATGGTCTTATGAGTGGGCTGAGTAGAGGCCATGCAAAGTAGGGGGGGACATACTTTTCAGCCCCATTTCCTGGAGGAAAGCATCCCAATTATGTGGAAGAGCCTTAGATTTTTTTTCCGCTTTCCTTAAGCTTTCCTTGGGTCTCTTCCACATTTCCTCAACCTCCAAGTATTCCATGAAGTTTGAGTCTCATCCCACCAAAAAGGAATCACAAACATCCTAACTGTTGTTTTCTCCAGTAAGCTGGACTTTATCAGGGATGAGTAGAATGCCTTCTGTGGCTGATTTAAATACATTTGTATTTGTTGGATTTGCACATCTTCCCTCTCACAGATGTGGAACACATTAGGGGAGCCTATAAATCAAACAAATAACTGAATAAGCAACAGAAGGGCACCATCATAATGCTCAATCAGATATATGGGCTCAGTCATATTTGGCTATTGCACCAATATTGTTATTAATCATTTTTCTAGTGCCTGTAAGTGTTCCCACTCAGTGGTAGAGAATTGGATGAGCCAAGCAGAACTTTCTTCCCATAACTATCCCATGGGATAGCATTATCCTTGTCTCACTGCATTTGTTTTAGCAACACAAACCTGGTCATTATGAAGCCAATTATGAGATTATTATTTAATTGAATTTGAATCTTATCTGACTCCTAATGACTCTGTGCCACTAGGGCATGGAAGGAGCTGGAAGGCAAGAATTGCTACCAATAGAAAAATATACATTTTTTCACATCATTCAAATTCATCACCTTCAAAAGAGACATTTTCCCATATGTTCTGATCCACAGAAGTGAATTGGTGCAGGTGCATATTAGCAAGCACTGCATGAAATAATTGGGGGGTGGTGCCAATATACTCTGGTACTAAAGCTGCATGTGGAAGTGCACATTGGGCAAAGAATACTGCTTTTCTTCCTTTCTTTCACTTTGCTGAATCATAATTCATATGAATTGAACACTGAATAAGAGCTGGAAGACACCGTAAAGGTAACCTAATCCAACCTCTTGCTCAGTGCAGGATCCGTTGGAGCATCTCTAATAGCCCTTGTTTGAAGACCTCTAGTGAAGAAGAACTCACCAGCTACTAGCATTTAGCTTACTGAGTCAGAAAATTCCTTCTGATGTCCTTTTTGAATATCTTTCTGGTCCTGCCCTCTGAGAGAAAGAGAAATCAATCTTGTCCTTCTTCTGGATGGCATCCCTTCTTATATTTGAAGAGGAGGAGGAGGAGGAGGAGGAGGAGGAGGAGGAGGAGGAGGAGGAGAAGAAGAAGAAGAAGAAGAAGAAGAAGAAGAAGAAGAAGAAGAAGAAGAAGAAGAAGAAGAAGAAGAAGAAGTAGTAGTTGGAAGGGACCTTGGAGGTCATCTAGTCCAACTCCCTGCTCAGGCAGGAAACCCTATACCATTTCAGACAAATGGCTGTCCAGTCTCTTCTTAAAAACTTCCAGTGTTGGAGAATTCACAGTTTCTGCAGGCAGGTTGTTCCACTGGTTAACTGTTCTAACTGTTCTCCTTAGTTCTAGGTTGCTTCTCTCTTTGGTTAGTTTCCACCCGTTGCTTCTAGTCCTGCCTTCAGGCCCTTTGGAGAATAGCTTGACTCCCTCTTCTTTGTGGCAGCCCCTGAGATATTGGAACACTGCTATCCAGTGCTTTTTTTGTAAAAGAAAAAGGTGCCGGAAGTCACACATGTCATACAACCCGCCTTGCCTACCCTACAAGGTTCCATCCTAAAAAGGTGCCGGAACTCCGTTCTGAGCGTTCTATGACAAAAAAAGCCCTGCTGCTATCACGTCCCCCCTCATCCTTCTCTTCATTAAACTAGACATACCCAATTCCAGCAACCGTTCCTTATATGTTTTAGCTTCCAGTCCCCTAATCATCTTTGTTGCTCTTCTCTGTACTCTCTCTAGAGTTGCCCTTAGGAGGTTTTCATGCAGTCAGGATGACCTATAAGAAAACATTGAACTGTATGAATTGGCAAGGGTAATAAGCATTACAACTAATTTGTTAAAAAATAAACTAAAACATCATAGCTTAACCAATAACCTGGCTAAGTGAGGGAGCAAATCCTAAGGTACATTATCACTTGAGGTAAAATAGCCCCTTATCAAGCCAACCTATATAAAGTAATCATAATTGTTAAGATCTGTTATGTTTATTTCAGAACCTGGGATACAAAAATCACATCTGTGTATTTTTCTCCTTGGCTATATGATATTATCATAATGTGAAATCACGAAAATGTGAAATCGCCACTGCCAATTTTTTAGCTGGTGTTGGCCTTCATTTGCATCGTGATTTACAAGAACCTGGGAAGTCCTAATGTATCAGCGTAGTATATATGTGTGGTCTTTTATAATTAAGAGATAGAAATTTTGTCAATGCGTAGATGTTCTAAATGCTGTTCAAGGTCATTTGGTATGGCACTCAGTATGCCAATAACCACTGAGATCACCACAGTTATTATGGTTGGTTGTTATTATTGGTTGCATAGTCTTCAGGATATTTAGACTGGATTTAGCATTTTTATCCATCTATCCAGTCTTTCCCAAGGACCTAGGATAGTTAGATATGATTCTTTCAGGGTGTCATTGCAAGATGTAAGCTGTTCCAAGTAAAGCTGCCTTTTGCAATTGACTGATGGTGATTTTGTCAGTGCCAATGATGTTCAAGTGGTGCTCCAACTGTTTTAGGAGTACATCCTAGGCACCTATTATTACTGGTATTATTTATTGTTAGTGAAATATTCAGCATTAACAAAGTGAGTAACAATGACTGTCCTGTTATGATGATTAAAGTCAAGAGGTAGGGTATCAGATATCTTTGAAATTAAGCCCTTTGAGGTTCAAGGAATAAAAAGAGGGGGAGAGGATTTTTTGTCCTGCTCACCTAGAGCAGGGCTTTTCAACCAGTGGTACGGGTACCACCTGTGGTACATTGGCACCTGGCAGGTGGTACACGACCATCCTAGAAAAGTGGTAACGGGGGAGGGGAATGGCTGAACCAGTGGCAGCACCGCACAAGCCTGAGCGAGAGACGGCTGTAGCTGCAGGGCTGTCAGGGCTCAGTGGAAGTGCCAGGATCAGTGCCAGGCTTCAGTTGGAGCTCAGCGCTGATCCTGGTGCTTCTGAGCCCAGAAGAGGCGCCGATCAACTGGAATGTTGCAGCATCTCCAGGGTCTTGTGATTTACATTCAGATGCTTGGCAACTGATTCATAGTTATGATGGTCACAGTGTCCCAGGGTCATGTGAAGTGACGAAAACCTTCTGCAACCACCCAGCAGATGGGGGGAGGAATAAAAACCAAACTCCCCCCCACCCCACCCCCACTGCCAATCCTTAACAGAAATGCTCACAACAATGAAAATCTCAGACAGGAGGAAGAGTGCCGCCAGGCGGGAAGGCAGGTGTCTTGCTCGGCTGTGGCTGGGGAGGCACTTTTTTCAGTGCCATTGTAACTTCGAACAGTCACTAAGCAAACTTTTAAGTCAAGGACTACCAGTTCTTCATCACTTTTTTCCTTTTTTTTTTGGGTCATCAGGTTTTTGACACCTTGCTAGGTGACTGGTGATACTCGGATGTTGCCATATTCTAAAAGTGGTGCAATGGGTGAAAAGGTTGAAAAGCCCTGACCTAGAGCTCTGGAAAAAAAAGATTGCTGTATAGTCTCTCACTTTGGAAGAGGATAAGAGGGAAGCTTTGCATGTGCAGAAGGAAGATCACTGAATGACGTAGATGGAAGTATAAGAGGATAACTGATCAACAAGGACAGACTTGAATGACACCTTTAGTTGATCCTCTGCTTTAAAATGCAAGTAGGGCAGAGCAGATGGAAAGCTCTTGAGAAAGGCAGAAGTTTCCCTAGAGATGCTGAGATCATTGGGAAATATCTTCATAAGCAGAGACATTGAGATGAGCAAAATAATCTATGCTTCTTTTATCCTTCCTTTGAAACTCAGACTGTTTTCTCATGACCTGCTTATCCCTGATTAATGCAGGCCTGAAAGTTGGGGAAACTCTTCTCATCTCCAGTACAATGAAAAGAAGAGATGGCTCTAGTGTCTTCCAGGACATCCTGAAGATCAGCTAACCAAACACAATAATTAAATAATATGTTTATATCTTGACATTACTTAGCCTCTTTGTAATTTTTTATGAGTATACCTGTGCTGAATTAGCTCAAACTGTATTTAATTTCTATTTTGCTTGCACAGTGGTGAACCCAGATGCCCTGAAGAGGACCAGAAGAATTGAATCTCTTTACTCTCGTGTCCATAGGGAATAGTATTAAAAAAAAGAACTACCAATACTGCTATTGTATTTCATATGTGTACCTAATAGGAGAGAGAACTGTTTTTAGATGTATTCCTCAATATAAGCAGCTATTTCAGGTAGGAAAAGGCTACTTGCACAACATACTTTGTTGAATTAATGAAAGGTCTAGTGACTTCATTTGCACAGTATACTAAGCTTAGTAAGCATTAATCTTGGTTAGCATTTTTGTACAAATGAAGGCAAATATACGTGTCCCAGGATAGCGTTACAGGATCCAGTCTGGGTCGGTCACCAGGACCAGAAGTTTTAGTCTTCTGAGTTTTCAGACTCATACTGGAGCCCATCCTCAGGCAACTTCTCTCTCACCAGAATGTTTGCTTTGGGCTATTCTATGTGTAATATTTATGTGGTGCCTGGTACATCAGCAGTCAATCAATGATTGGATGAATGAATCAGTGATTGAAGCCTGGGAAATGGGCCCCTTGTCAGTCAACGGGAGGGCTGATTTACCGCCAGCTTATCAGGTACTCAAGAGCCAGGACTTGGCAACACAAGGAAACAGCAGTCAACAACTTAATAGCTGGCCATCAATACCCCAATCAACAACTAAAAAGCCACACACAATCAGGCACCATATAAACACATAGAACAACCCAGTGCACACATTCTGGTAGAAGTCCCCTGGTCGCCGTGACTGACCCAGATTGAAACTTGCAGCATATTTGTAGCTTGATGTTGGGCAAACCCAGACTAGTCCCAAAGGTGGTTTTTTCAGGAGGCAACTGGACTTTCTTATTTAAAGCACCTTTGGGACAACTGTGACCTGGATGACTGAGAATCTTCATAGACAACCAGACCCCTTAACTCGGAGGTCCCCAACCTTTTGGACACTAGGGACTGGTTCTGTGGAGAGAGGTTTTTCTGCGGACTGGAGAGTGTGTGGTTTTGTGTGCTGCTTGCATCTCACGGATGGGGCTTTGCTTGCTTGTGCGGACCAGTTGCTGGCATGCCATGGCCTGGTACCTGTTCATGGACCGGAGGTTGGGGACCCCTGCCTTAGCTTACATTTCGGTATATTATGAACCCCTGCAAACAAGGTTAATTCAGTAACCACATTTTGTGTTGTTCAGCCTATGTCTTTGTTGATATGGAGTGGGGCTGAGAAGTGATATCAGAACTGCCTTCATCTGATCAATCTATTGATTTAGCCTATCCTCATCTGACTAATTTGCAGCTTTATGCAAAGATATTCCCATGTTCTGATTTTAAAAAGCAAAGCAAAACAGATGCAATGTAATCTTCTTTATATATATATATATATATATATATATATATATATATATATATATATATATATATATATATATATATATATATATATATATATATATATATATATATATATATATATATACAAGTTTTATTGATTTTTTTAATATTTACATATAGATGTATTTGTGAAACAATATGGTGGTTGGGTAGTTAAAATAAAAAATAACCAGTTGTAAATAGTTCAGGTTACATCAACAGAGATGCCCTCTCTAATTCCCTTAGTGATTACATAGTCAAAATAAACAAGTTAGTATATTTCTAGTTATAGCCCAGTCAATCAATAAAATTCAAGATATATTTTCACTAATACATATCAATATCCTGTTTTTAAATTTTATCTAATTGCAATAGGCTATTCTAGAATAGCCTATAGTATATAGAAGAAAGCTTAATTTTGGGTAACCCACAATTCCCTATTTCAATAAAGAATAGTTCTTTTGTCTACAAAACTTATATTGGTCATTACAAAACATTCTTATGTTTTACCATTAAAATCTAGTTTTCATCTTAAAATTCTAGATTCTATACTATAGTTCAAAAATTTAATTTAATTTTAATTTATTAATATTTCTATACCGCCCTTCTCCCGAAGGACTCAGGGCGGTGTACAGGGCAAGAATAAAAAACATAAAGTTACAAAAATTAAAAAGTAATTAAATACCTGCCCATAAAAAACAATAAATACATTAATAAAACCCCCAATAAAATGATAATAAAAAACCCCACCAATCCCACCCTCAGGCCAGGCCGGCTTGTTCGAACAAGTATGTTTTCAGATCGCGGCGAAAGGAGCGAAGATCGGGCGCCGTCCGGAGCTCAACCGGTAACTGGTTCCATAACTCCGGGGCGCCCACAGAGAAAGATCTCCCCCTGGGGGCCACCAATCTACATTCTCTGACCGGTGGCACCCTGAGGAGTCCCTCTCTGTGGGAACGCACAGGGCGGAGGGAAGTTGACGCCGGCAGCAGGTGTTCCCTAAGGTACTCCGGCCCCCTGCCATGTAGGGCTTTAAATACCATAACTAGTACCTTGAAAAATAGCCACTGAATATTCTATAAATCATCTTAACCATACATCAATTATTAACATACTATCTTTTGATATGTCATTCCAAATTCTATAATATGATTCAGAGTTATATTTCCTTTACAGATCTAAAAGCTAAATGTAAAATCAGTGATATTTTTTTTGAGATTCCCCTTGATCCATAGAAAGATATTTTTATAGTCTATCTTTAGGAGTCCCAAAAGAGAAACAAGTTCAGTTTTTTAAATCTAACTCTTGGCTTCCTTTTGTGCCAATCATGCTTCGCTCTTGGCATCTTTAAATTCTCAAATGTATCTTCCTTTCTTCCTATACCCCTTATTTGAATCCAGGGAGCGTATCCAAATGTCAGTTTTTCAAGGAAGATGTCCCCTTTGTAACCACCATTGTATTTTTGCTTTAATAGTTCGGTTTTTGGTGGTTGATATAATATAATTGTCATTAAATCAGTCAAGTCTTTTTGAACTTCCAATTCTATCGGGGTTAGGTAGAGTAGCTGGTATTATGGTTGTCATTTGATTAATTGAATTCTCAATATAGTATATTTGGAGGCCTTTAGTGTCTTTACTCTTGATGTTGCTTTGTTCAGGTGCTGCTGTTTTTTGGCTTGTAAGTTTTGTAGTTACCATTAAAGTTTGGACTTTAAGGTTTTCTGTAGGTTGCTTTTGTTGTTCTTTAAAATCTCTTATTTTGATGTTAGTTTCCACTTCTATTTGGTTTTGGGTTATCTTTTCCTCATTTAAATTCAGAGTTTGATTTGGTGGCTTTAAGTTGTCAGATTTTTCTTGCAGTTTGGCTTTAATTTGCTCTGTCATTGCCAAGATCGTGTCCAGTATCAGTTTATAATCAAGTGGTGGCATGTATTCATCCATTTCATTGTTGTTTGCAGTTAAATCTTCCATGGAGGCTGTTTTAATAATAGTCAAAGATTTTTCACCTCCTGAAGAGTTGTAATCAGTGCCAGGTGTTCCCACACTTATCTTCAAGGACAGCTTTGTTATTCAGTCAACTCTCACAACAGAAAAAGGAAATTTACTTGCTGTACCAGGTTACGCCACAAGATGTCATCAATAACATATAACATGCAATGTAAGAGGTTTTTTTTCTTCTTTTTCTTTTTCCAAATTAATATAGAACTTTTGTAAAATTAGTCCAAATTTTTTCTTTAATTCACAGTTTAGAGAGAAAATGGGATAGTGAATCCCCAGTAACAAATATAAGCTTTTTAGTAGATACAGATGAAATTGCTTAAATTCTTTGCTGAATTAATTGAATTTCTTTTGTAACTTTGAGGCTTTAAGATTTGTTCCCAAAGTAGATATTCGCCGTTTTCTCAAAACAAGGGGAAGGAGATTTTCAGGAAAGTCCCACAGGAAGATGATTAAGGAAAAAGGAAAGGTAAAAGCTCACCCAGGTCCTCCAGATTGCTTCTTAATGCTAGGTAGTACTTTTGGCTTTCAGCAGGGAGTGGCTTAATGATCGGCCATCTTAATAGCCGGTCTCTTCTTCGGGCCAAAGGAGATGATCCCGGATTCCAGCAGAGGGCTGCCACCCTTCCATGATTGCAGGGAAGTCCTCCTCTTGGTAATCGCCCCTCCAGGGCAATTTTTGACCCTTTTCAGGGTCCTTCAAAGGAGAAAGAAACGGATGGCAGGAAGCAGACTGTTCCTGTGCGTCCAGAAGCGCCATGCACGTGAACCGGAAGCCTATGTAATCTTCTTTGATAGGTGAATGACCCATAGCTTGTGCAGCTAGACCGTTATTGTCCTGATTTCTCAAAGATGAAGTCAACAACATCCAGTTTGAATCCACTGAACAGCAATGCCATTTTTTAGGAAATGAAACAAAATCTAAATCTGAACCCGCTACTTTTTTCCTTTGCCTTCAAGTCAGTCTTCACTCCTGGTAACTCCACCCAGCCAAATCCTTGCAACATTTTTGGGAGTGGTTTATTTTTTCTTCCTAGGACTTAAAGAGAGGGACTAGCCCAAAGCCATCCCAGATAGTTTTGTACCTAAAGCAGGACTAGAACTCAAGTCTCCCTGCTCCTATCCATTGCCTTAACTACTACACTGAGTTGACTCTCTAAAAAGTTTTATAATAAACTGTAAAAATCCACACACACCCAAAAGCACAGGTCTTTGGTGAATCCCAGATGTTACTTTCCATCTACTGCAGCCCTTGCTGATTAATAATAATAATTTTAAAATATTTATGGTCACTGGCCATGGAGGAGGAAAAATCCCACCCACTCTTGTTTTAAACTTTAATGTGCAAATGCTCTCCCACTTATCTGCAGTGAGCCTCACCAGAACAGGAAGAAATGATGCAAAATTAGACGGTGTGAAGGCATAAGCATTCTCACACCAACTGCTCTATTTCACAGGCTACAGAATTTCTTACTTTTTATCTCATGTTCCAATTAGTTGGCCCCAGAATTTTATGGTTTTGTTGAAAGAACTGAAAGGAAGCCATCTCCTATGTCTATATGTGCATTTTTTGACACTGATTTCATCAGCTGTCTGCATCCTTCATGGTTTCATGGCTAAATCTCAAAGGAAGACACGTCAAGGGAATTTCTAGTGTGTGAATGTCTGTTCACATGTGCTTTCTAATCAAGGGTCTACTTTCAATATTAAGGAAGAGATCTGTCCTTGAGAAACTATTTAAGAATTTAGGCTTTTCCTGGAAATTTTTGCAAAACCATCTGTCTAGTTCATCTGTCTGTAAATTCTCTGCAGTGCCATACACCAAATATTACCGTGTTACATTTTAATATGAAAAAAATAATTTTATTCAAGAAAGAGTGAAGATCTTACATAGTGAGAAAAATGGACAATATATCCCTTCTCTTCCTGGTACTGCCTGTGCTATTTATTTATGTTAATATCTTTTCAGCTTAATATTGTTCCTTTTACATGATTCAAAAATGAAAATGAATGCATTAATTCAATTTTTAATTCAGTAACTGTTGACAAATATAACCCATGCAAACAAATGCTCTTTGGGAATCTTCTGTAATTTTTGAAAATGGGAAGGGATACTAAGAACAAAATATTTATGAAATACTAGTTTATGCAATTATATTCCCAATATAATGTTACCATATTTCAAGAAATAATAATTAAATCTACTCAGTACCTGAGCTGATGTTTAAAGATTTTGATCCAGGACTTCTTGAGTTAACAAGATTGTTGCTGCAGTCAGCAAGAGTTTATATGAATACAAATTTAACATTCTTGAGTTCTGTTTGAAAATTGCCTTTCTCAATCATTTTTGTCAATGATAATTTACAGCTCTTTGGCAAATATTATAGCACAACTCTGCCTGACTCATTGAGGCCAAAATCAATCTAAGGAGAGCTTGTCAGTGTGCTTACATAGGTGCAATCCACCACTACTTGTCACTGATGATCAGAATAGATAAGGACCACGCTGTTTAGCAAGAATCAGTACAACTTTTCTTGTACTGCTTTTTAGGAATTTAGGCACAGAAAACCCATGTGGTTTTCCAATATCATGGGTTCAATACCAGACTCAAATACTCTTCTTTCAGAGAGAGGCTGGGAAACGATGTAGTGCAGAAATTGTACCATCTCTATGTTTGTCTATAATTTAAAAACATGGACCCCATTTTTTAAAATATAATCCAATGCAGTTGACATTTCAACATCAACCCCCTCACATGCTAAAACATAAAGTTGTAGCTTCACAATATTGAACACCTACCCAGTATTTTTTTTTAAAAAAAGTATTTTAATCCCACAGTTTCAAAACTGAATTAGAAATAGAAAAATGACAGCAGACCAGATATGAAGCAAGAATATTGAATCACAGAGTTTCAGGGGCTCCAACCCAAACGTGCTTTAATTAGACATGGGAAAGTACAGAAAACCACCAGGGGCTTGAGAATAGTGGAATGCAGCAAATCCAATTTCCAGCTCAATATATAAGGCATAAATGTCAATTCCTGGTGGGTTTCCATAGCACGATCAAACCTAATTCTGGCTCAAGGAAATACAATAGTTGTGTTCAGATAACATTGATATGGCCTCCCAAAACCACAATGTGGTTTAACAAGAGGCAGTGGTTGGTTGGACTACAAAGCCTATTGTGACAAAGTCTAGAAAATTGTATAGACCCAACTCGTGTTTCTGGATATCAATGGCTATTAGCATTGGTTAACCTTGGTTATTAGCCTTGATTGTCATCTGGGAGACTAGTCAGCTTCCTTTGCAGTTGATTGGCATTCTGAGAACAGACTGCTGGATTAGACGGGCCCTGGGTCTGATCCAACAGGGCACAACTTATGTTCTTTGCATTCTAGTCCAACATTTAGGTGCAACACCTGAAGTTAGTCACTCAGAACAGAGCTGAAAGGGACCTTGGAGGTCTTCTAGTCCAACTTCTATACTATTTCAGGCAAATGGCTGTCCAGTCTTTTCTTAAAAATCTCCAGTGATGGAGCGCCCACAATTTCTGGAGGCAAGGTGTTCCACTGGTTAATTGTCCTCACTGTCAGGAAGTTTCTCCTTAATTCCAGGTTGCTTCTCTTCCTTTGGAGAATAATTTGACCGCCTCTTCTTTCTGGCACCCTCTCAAATACTGGAATACTGCTATCATGTCTCCCCTATTTCTTCTTTTCTTTAGACTAGCCAAACCCAAGTCCTGCAGCCGTTCTTCGTATGTTTTAGTCTCCAGGACTTTGATCATCTTAGTTGCTCTTCTCTGAATTTTTTCCATCTTTTTTTTTATTTGATGACCAAAATTGGCTACAGTATTCCAGGTGTGGTCTTACTAGAGTTTTATAAAGCAGTAATAATACTTTGCATGATCTTGATTCTATGCCTCTGTTTATACAACCCAGGATTGTATTAGCTTTTTTGGATGCTGCTGCACACTGCTGGCTCATAGTCAAGTGTTTGTCCACTAGGACTTCAAGGTCCCTCTCACAGTTGCTGTTTTTAAGCCAGGTCTCACCTAATCTGTACTTGTACCCTTGATTTTTCCTGCCTAAATATAAAACTTTGCTTTTTTCCACATTAAAACTCATTTGTCAAGATCTTTTTGGATTCTGTGTTTGTCTTCTGGGGTGTTGGATACTCCTGTCAGTTTAGTGTCATCTGTAAATTTGATGAGTTCCCCTTCAGTTCCCTCATTTAAGTCATTTATGAAGATATTGAAGAGTACTGGGCCTAAGACGGAACCTTTTTTGGAATGTTGGGCTGTAGTTTCTTTTTTTGTGAAGACTGATGCAAAGAATGAGTTAAGCAGCTCTGCTTTCTTCCTGTTGTTTGTTATTTCCTTGCCATCCTCTCTCTTTGGTGGACCTACAGTTTCCTTAGCTTTTTTCTTGTTGTTAATATGTTGGGAGAAACTTTTTTTTAGTGTCCTTGATTTCTGTTGCAAGTCTTTGTTCATTCTGAGCCTTTGCTTTCCTGACTTCATCTTTGAATGTTCTGGCTGTCTGCTGATAATCAGCCTTAGTTATGTGCCCCTCTT
Organism: Vipera berus; assembly: GCF_964194415.1. Classification (NCBI taxonomy): domain Eukaryota; kingdom Metazoa; phylum Chordata; class Lepidosauria; order Squamata; family Viperidae; genus Vipera; species Vipera berus. The sequence continues at coordinate 342,262,149 of NC_138202.1, forward strand.
TCCATTTTTTGTATTTGTCCTTTTTGTCTTTCAGATTGTCAGAGAGATCTTTGTGCAGCCATGCTGGTTCTCTCTTGAATTTGTTGTTTCTCTTTTTCAGTGGTATTGTGCTGGTCTGGGCTTTTATGATTGCATTTTTCAGAGTTTTCCATGCTTCTTGGGTTGTTTTTCCCTTTAGGATTTTCATCCATGGAATCTTTCCTAGGTTCTCTCTGAGTTTGTTAAAATCGGCTCTTTTGAAGTTTAAGACACTGGTTGGATTGTTTACTATTGCTAGTGTTTGCATTATATTAAATTCCAGTACGATGTGGTCACTTTCACCCAAGGTTCCAGCAACTTCAATTCCCTCTATCACTTCTCTATTAATAAGAATTAAGTCCAGTATAGCTTTATGTCTAGTACCCTCATCCACCTTTAGGTTGGTTAGGAATCTGTTTGATCTCCTCCTCGCTGCAGAGTTTGTCTCCCAGTTGATATCTGACTAGTTGAAGTCTCCCATTACTACTGTGGTATGCTTCCTGCTTATATTTGTTAATTGGTTGGCAAAGAGTTCATCTATTTCTTCTGATTGGTTGGGTGGCCTGTAATATACATCTATGGCAATGTCACTTTTTTCCTCTTTTATATTGACCCATATGCATTCTGGAAAGATTTTATCTTTGATCGTGTGCATTTCTGTAGATATATAGTGTTCTCTTACACATAGTACAACTCCCCCTCCTCTTTTTGTAGACCTGTTTCTTTTGAACAATTTGTATCCATCCATCAGTCCATTCCATTCATGGGTTTTGTCCCACCAGATTTCTGTAATGCCAGCTATATCATACCCACCCTCATGTACTATTGCTTCTAGTTTGCCCTGTTTGTTCCCCAAGCTTTGAGCATTTGTATATAAGCATTTAAGACTTTTATGTCTGTCCGTGGGTATGTTTCCTGCATCTCCTGATTGTTGTTTGAGTTTTCCTTTTTTCTCATCACTGCCTACCTCATTGTTTGATTTGTTTTCTTGGTATTTATGATTGGTTTTGGGTTCTAGAGATTCTAAACATTGGTCACCCTTCCCCTCAATTTTAGTTTAAAGCCCTCCTGATGCATTGGGCCAGAGTACATTTTTCCCTGTTTTTGTGAGGTGCAGCCCATCCCTTGCCAAGAGTCCTTCGTATAGGAAATGCAGTCCATGATCCAGGATACCAACCCTTTCGCCAATGGTTTATTTCTAGAATTCTTTTTTCCCTCAATGGGTGTTGGCCTTTCTTTGGGAATACTGATGAGAACACTACTTGTGCTCCTAGTTTCTTAACTTTTTTGCCTAGTTGTTTGTAATCTCTCACTGTTGTACTCAGGTTCTTTGTTGTGTCATTCATCCCAATGTGGTGGAGGAGGAAAGGGTAGTAATCTGTAGGCCTAATTATTTTGGTTAGGTTCTCAGCCACATCTTTGATTTTTGCTCCAGGGAGACAACATACCTCCCTGGATTGTTTGTCCAGTCTGTAGATGGATGATTCTATTCCTTTGAGGATAGAATCTCCTATTACCAATACTGTCCTTCCTTTTTTTTTGGGGGGGGGGCTGCAGTCTGGGGTGTTTTTCTGTTTGTCTCAGGTGTGTTTGTTGATGTGACTTTTTAAGGGATATTTGAAGTGGCTTTTTAAGGGATGTTTGAAGTTGTTTCTTTGCTAGGTGTCTGCATGTTTTCTTTGAGGGGGGGCAGGTTGTGGGTCTGCTTGTTTCCATCTAAGGGGAGGAATTGATTGCTCAGTTTTAATGGGGCTGCTTCTCGTTGGGTTGGATTGGGCAGAAGGGGTTTGTTAGTTGTATGCTGCTTCTTTCTTTGAGCATTGTATTTCTTTCTATGTGTGACATACCTCCATTTGTCTTCCTCCAAGGGTTTATCAGTAGGGTCTAATCCTCTGGGTGTTATTTGTTTGTTATTTGGTTCGGTCTGGGTAGAGCTTTCTTTTGTACATTGGGGTTTGGCTAGAGTTGCCTCTAAGTCCCTTACGTTTTCCTCCAGTTTACATAGTTTACATCTAATGCATGTATAGTTTGGGTGTTCTTTGGGTATAAGCACATACTTGCATACCACAATAGTATCAGTCACCTGTTCCATGACTTTGGTCCTTCTTTTCTCTAGACTAGCCATACCCAATTCCTGCAACCATTCGTCATATGTTTTAGTCTCCAGGCCTTTAATCATCTTAGTTGCTCTTCTCTGCACCTTTTCCAAAGTCTCAACATCTTTTTTGTAAAGTCATTTAGGTTAAACGTTCATCTGCTTTGTCATTGTAACCACCTTCATCCTTCTTCCATCTCCCCTGGTCACCATGATGCCATGTCTTTCCATCTTCTTTTCCTTTCAAAAGGCCACCTCTGTCTCTCCCTGCTCCTCTTTTAAGCCAAGGGCTCATCTGAGCTGAAGGGAGGTGGATCACTGTAAGCTTCTGTGTCTGAAATTGGAACAGTGAAGTTGTCATATGAATGGATAAAAATGATACAGTTCATATTCACTGCATTGACTGGCATTCTTTTTGATGATGTAGCTTAAAGTCTTTGCATTTCATCAAAAGCTGGCCATGCCTTTAGCAGATAGAAAGGACACCCACCTGCTCTGGTTGGGGGGGGGGCAAGAAAATGAACTCAAGAGGAGAGCTCTGCTTAGAATCTCACAAGCTGATAAAACCAAAATGCCTCAGTTACCTTGGCCTTTGAATGACATGCTGTATAACCTTGGAAACCTTAACAGGTGTGGACTTCAACTCCCAGAAGTGAGTGCATATGCAAGAAGAAGAATAATTGACTAGGGTGTCTTCTTCTATTGAAAGTAATAATGGTTACAGGCTTTAAGGGTTCCGTCTTAGGCCCAGTACTCTTCAATATCTTCATAAATGACTTAGGTGAGGGAATAGAAGGGAAACTCATCAAATTTGCAGATGACACTAAGCTGGCAGGAATAGCCAACACCCTAGATCAGGGGTAGGCAACCTTGGCTCTTTTATGACTCATGGACTTCAACTCCCAGAACTCCTGAGTCAGCAATGCCCTAGATCAGGGGTAGGCAACCTTGGCTCTTTTATGACTCATGGACTTCAACTCCCAGAATTCCTGAGTCAGCATAGCTGACTCAGGAATTCTGGGAGTTGAAGTCCATGAGTCATAAAAGAGCCAAGGTTGCCTACCTGTGCCCTAGATGATAGGCTCAGGATCCAGATGGATCTTGGCAGACTTGAACATTGGGCCCTATCTAACAAAATGAAATTCAGTGTAGAGAAAAGTAAAATCTATACAATCAATTGAATATGAGCCAGCAGTCTGTGGCAACAGCCAAAAAAGCAATGTAATCTTAATTTGCATTAACAGAGGGATTGAATCACGATCACGTGAGGTACTAGTACTGCCCTATAAAGCCTTAGTAAGGCCACACCTAAAACACTGCATCCAGTTTTGGTCACCACACTATAAAAAAGATGTTGAGACTCTAGAACAGGGGTGTCAAACTCAATTTCATTGAGGGCCACATCAGCATTGCGGTTGCCCTCAGGGGGGGGCGGGTGGGTGTGGCCAGGGTGGGTGCGGCCTACCAGGTGGGCATGGCTGGATTGCGTATGGCCTACTGGGTGGGCATGGCCAGCTCTACATCGTTCACATCAAGGGTGCCTATAGGGGCCTGGGCAGGAGTGGGACAGATCTGAGGGTCTCTGGCAGAAGGAGATGGGACCGGGGCAAGTGTCAAGGCATGGTCCATTGGAGGAGCCTCACTGTTCCTCTCAGGCCATGCAGGGAGAGGGGGCTGGACGGTGGCATGGAGGTCAAATGCCCAGCCCAGCCCTCAAGGCTGCTGCTGTGCTTGTTCTCCTTAGCCAGATTGCTCATGATGGGTACAAGAGCAAAGTTAAGAGGGAGGCCCATTCCCTCTCCATGTGAGGAGACCTGGCTTTGTATCCAAAGCTTCCTTAGCAATAGGATGGGAGACCCCCCAGGATATGCCAGGAGGAGGGGGCAAGAGGATGGTGAAAGGGCAGCAGGGAAGGACTAAGGCAGGACTTTCCTCGGACCCTTCCTTCCTTCCTTCCTTCCTTCCTTCCTTCCTTCCTTCCTTCCTTCCTTCCTTCCTTCCTTCCTTCCTTCCTTCCTTCCTTCCTTCCAGTGGTGGGAAAATATTTGAGATGAGGGAGGGAGAAAAACAGGCAAGAAACACAGCTGGGGAAGTGTCATCCTTCGTGAGGAATGAAGAAATGCACCATCGCCTGGAAGTGGCCAGCACATGGCCCTCGCCTACTTCACATATACGGCTTGGTGGGCTCTGGGGGAGGGGATGCCATGAGCAGCATGAGAGTCGATGTTACCTGCGCAATGCTGCTGAGCCCCCAGCCTGCCTGGTTTTGGCAGGCAATGGGGCGCTCTCCTCACAGTGCCAAGAGGCTGAGTCGGGTGGCATGAATCTGAAGAGAAGCGCAACATTGCCCAGCCCCTAGCCTGCCCAAAGTAGGCAGGGCCATGTGCTGGCCCCTTCCAGGCAATGGTGCATTTCTTCATTCCTCACAAAGGTGATACCGCCCCAACGTGTGCTCAGGGAACGGGGCCGACACGGCAGGGGCTGGTCCCTTGCTATTTCCAGACAGCCTTGTGGAGTTAAGACTGAATGCGTTTCAGCATAGATGGCCACCACGAAATTGTACATTGGCTCCCGCCAGCCTGGGCTGGGGCCAAGGCAGCGGGGGCCTTTCCCTCACTGTTTCCAGGATGGCTTCACGGGCCACATGAAACCACTTCGCGGGCCGGATCTGGCCCCCGGGCCTTGTGTTTGACATGTCTGTTCTAGAAAGAGTGCAGAGAAGAGCAACAAAGCTGATTAGGGGTCTGGAGGCTAAAAATATGAAGAATGGTTACTAAAACTGGGCATGCTAATCTAGTGAAGAGAAGGACCAGGGGTGACATGATAGCAGTGTTCCAATATTTGAGAGGCTGCCATAAAGAGGAGGGGTCAAACTATTTTCCAAAGTACCTGAAGGCCAGACAATGGATGGAAACTGATCAAGGAGAGATTTAACCTAGAAATAAGGAGAAATTACATTTAATTTCAGAACCTGGGTTACAAAAATCATGTGTGCATTTTTCTCCTTGGCTATATGTTGTTGTTGTTGTTGTGGTGGTGGTGGTGGTGGTGGTGGTGATGATGGTGATGATGATGATGATGATGATGATGATGATATGCACAAAAATTCCAGCGAAATCCCAGCTGTCAGTTTTTTTAACTGATGTTGGCCTTCACTCACATCAAGTTCTTCCCAAGAACCTAGGTAAAGGTAAAGGTACAGGTTCCCCCGCACTAGTGCTAGTCGTTTCCAACTCCAGGGGCCGGTGCTCATCTCCGTTTCAAAGCCGAAGAGCCAGCGCTTGTCCGAGAACGTCTCCGTGGTCATGTGGCCGGCATGACTAGACACCAAAGGCGCACGGAACGCTGTTACCTTCCCACTGTAGTGGTCCCTATTTTTCTACTTGCATTTTTACGTGCTTTCGAACTGCTAGGTTGGCAGAAGCTGGGACGAGTAACAGGCGCTCACTCTGTTACGCGGCACTCGGGATTCGACCCGCCAAACTGCCGACCTTCTGATCGACAAGCTCAGCATCCTAACCCACTGAGCCACCGCGTCCCTTTCCCAAGAACCTAGGATATCATAATATTTTGGCATAATATACTGCATGGATGGTGTAGCCTTTTATAATTGCCAGATGGAAATTTGTCGATACACAGATGTTCCAAGTACTACTCCAGGTTTTTTGATGTGACACCCAGTGAGTCAATAATCAAATTGGAACACCAAAGCCTATTTATGCATAAACTTTCAATTTTGACTTTCAAATCTCGATATCATATGATCTTCTCCACTTCTTTGTCTTCTATTCCACTATCCCCCGGTATTGCTACATAAATTATACCCAATTTCTTCTTTTCAACCACAGTTAATCTAATGTGTTATGAGCTAAGACTATCTGAGTAAAATCCCATTCAACTATTTTTTTCAATTCTGTGTTTTCCACCAATTTTTTACTACTGGCACATGATGATTTTTACAAATGTTTCAGTGAATCAGTTTGGTGACTGTGTTATGTGTTATTCTATATGGCCGCCATCCTTCTGTAGCAATTGCTGCCAATACAATCCTAAAATCCTTCTTCATTCCACAGGGGTCTTCTGTTTTCTTGCAAAGTCTTAAGTTTGCAGGAAAAGTTTGTTTCTCTGATGTTAAAGATGGGCGAGGGGGCAAGCAAGGGAGATTATAGATAACTTTAACAACCAATAAGGCTGAATGTAAGGAATCCTAACAATAAGCAGCCTATGAAACCGATGAGCCAAACTATTGGGGAAGAAAGAAAAGCCATTTGTATGTCATATATGGAATGGAGAGAGAGCTGGATTAGGAACGCCCAGCTGTTTGACAGATGTGTCAGCAAATAAAAAAAAATGAAATGGAGTTAATAAGAGAGAAGCCCACAAAAAGGTAATATTAGGTATAGGACAATGTAAAGCTTTACAATGTATTGGGAACATTGTTAGGAGAAATACATTGTAAAAGTATAGGCCAATACAAATCATTATTAGCTGCCTCCTGTAATGCAGACGACCCAGTGATAAAATGTATGAGAGGTTGATGAATCATACTGTAATAGCAACAGTAACAATGATAAAATGATAATTAAGAACTTGAAGGGTTTGTGAACAAGCTGCTGAGTGCTACTAGGCAAGTGGCTATATTGTATAATTCTTGAGGAACAAAAACAGTATCTTTTCAGTAGGAAGAAGAATAGGTGAAATATTGTATGATAAAATGGTCTAAGAACTTTGGACACAATATAATGATGGAATTGTAATTCAATGGGTAGATGACCTTGAGGGACGAGGGGAAGAGGTGCTGCCTAAAAAACAGAAAACCGAGTCCAAAATTACGGTTATAAGTCATTGCAGTCATAAGTTGAGGCATCACACGATTGGACCCAATTCTTTTGTCAATTTTAGAGGAGTTGTTAAGTGAATGCCATAGTCATTAAGCAAATCCATTTTCCCCAATGAGTGTTGTTTTTGCTGGAAACCGGAAATAAGCACTGGAAATCAGCAAAAACCCATAATAGATTTTGGTCATGTGACTGTGGGATGCAGAAAACAGCCATAAAGATGAGCCAATCGCCAAGCACCCAAAATGTGATCATGTGATGGTAGAAGTGGTGTGCAGTTATCACAACTTCAAAAAGAGGTCATAAGTAGCTCTTGGGAAGTCCGTCATAACTTCAAAAAGTTAAGTGACTGTTCATAAACTGAGGAACTGCCTGCAACCTAAAAGAGAATTTTTATAAAATGCTGTACCATTGGCACAGGTTCCAGAAAAATTGTCTAGAAGAGTGTTTCTCAGCAGTTTTAAGATTTGTTGACTTCAACACTCAGAATTCCTTGGCAAGCATGGCTATCTATGGAATTCTGGGAGTTGAAGTACACACATTTTAAAATGTCTAAGGTTGAGAAATACTGTTCTAGAATGTATAAAGATGCTTCAGATTTATGATGGAAATGTGGGCAACATAAATGGCCATTATATCATGTCTGTGGACTTGTAATTTCTGGGTTCAAATACCTATAATGATACAAAAAAACTTTGAACATCAAGAACCAGAACTTTTCTTGCTGGGATTAAGGGACAGTCAATTAGAAAAGAGCCATTGAAGATTATTTTTATATATGGTTATTGCTGCAAGACTATTACATGTTCAAAAATACCCAGAGTGAAGGAATGATTGGTGAAGATGACAGAATAGCAGAAAAAAAATGAACTTATGAGTTATGGGTTTGGTGATTAGAAAGGGTAGCTTATGGAAAGAAGGAAATTATGATATAACTTGAGAGAGAGAGAAAGGACAAAACATAAATGCATTTATACTCAATCTCAAGAAGATTGAAAGCTGCTTCTTTTTATTTTTATTTTCTATTCTCTTTTCACTATTTACTGTTTTTTCTTTATTATCTTTATTTTCATTTATGGTTTTTCCTATGACTCCCAAGGGAATGATATTTCAGGAAGTTGTAGCTGCTTAGAAGCTCCTGAATGCTGCTGGAGTGCTGTTGTGGTTATGTCAACTTTATTTTCAATATGGAAGGGTAGGGGAGAGTGGAAGGAAGGAAGGAAGGAAGGAAGGAGGGAGGAAGGGAGGGAGGGAGGGAGGGAGGGATTTCTCATGTTCCCTGCCAGATTTCCATAAGGAAACTCAATAGGGAAGAGTCAGGAAGTTGAAATTTGCTCCTATTCCCATTACTTTTTTCCCCATCCTTGGTCATTTTTGGTTGTCTAGTAAGCCGTAAAATATGGATCTTAATGGATATATAATGTACTTATTTCCTGCATGGAGGAAAAAAAACCTCCTCTAAAAGTATCCATCTCATCCTACCCAGTATAATAATCCTGGTGTTTTTAACCATTGGAAATAATGGAGAAAAAAGGAGAGGCCCTCATTAAAAATGAGAGTTGAAAAGATTTTCACCAGTTAGTAGTACAAATGAGCTCTGCAGTACATGAATAGAAATTTTACCCATAAAATAAATGCAAACTAATTCTAAAAAAAATGGAAGAGTATTTTTTTTAACCTTAGATTCATTAAACTGAATAATCTAAGTAGTGGTCTGTGTATTGGATTTTTGAACAGCAGGTAACATATTCTGTACCATAAAACACAGAAGCAACATGGTTCACATTTGTGAATTGCAATACAAGAATTAAACTCTTAACCTGAATATTAATATACTGACATTTGCTAAGGTGTGATAAAAATATAATGTCAATGTCAGTCCTATATTCTATGACCTTCTTTTTGTTTTTTGTTTTTTATTGTAATGTAATAAATCTTGATACATTGTATCATTCCAATGCAGATTTCAATGCAGTACTATTTATGTACTATGATTAAAATTATGAACATTCCATTATTTAGAAAGCTTAAAGTAGTGAAAATAAAAAGAGAAGAGTAAAAATACTATCAGTAATAATTGTAATTCAGGATGTCAGTATTACAAACATAAGATTACTTGACTTTTCATCCAAAGTTAAGTATAGCATTAAAAAGAAATACTACAATTAATATCAAAGTATTAGTTATAGTCTTAAACTTAATACTGAGATCTCCATTGTACTGTTGTTTTTATTATCTGGGACAGAGCATTTTTGAGAGAAGACATTGTATCTTTGTAGGCAATGCCAGTTGTACTGTTAAGTGATTGATTATCTGCCATCAGGTCAGTTTTGATTCTTAGTCGTCACATAGGTAGCGTCAAGTGTAAAAATTTAGCAGCTACATGCCTCTCTGTTTTCATCTTGCCATTAGAGTAAGGGATTGGGGGAGGTGTTGCTTTTGAATGGTTAGAGAAATGAAACCTCTCCAATTCTACGGAAGCTTGCTGAGCGTGGGTAGTATGGAAACCTTTCAAGGACATTCTAGCAGGTGAGAAGAAGATAGCAGACGGGTCCCATAACAAAGAGAACTTGTTTACATGAGCTATGTGGACATCTTGGGGGGTTTGGCTGGGAAAGTCATTGTTATATGCTATGGTCTGATGCTTTGGGATTTTAGAGTTAGTTTTACCTCGCCTTTTCCAGGCCATGTAATCAATAAACAGTAAGCTTTTCAGACATGAAAATAATCCTGGATTTTTATTTGGCTATTCAAGCTATAGGTTGACAGATCTCTCCAAGAAGATCTGTTCCCAACATGGCCTTTCAGTTCTTCCAATGGTGCACCCTTCACTACTGTGATTAAATCCAGCCACATTGCTGCTGGTTGTCCTTTGTTTCTACTTTTCCCAGCATTATGAACTTCTCTATACTGATATGACTTCATATGATGTGCCCAAAATATGATAATTTAAAGCTCTGCTAAAGAGAAGTTCCCTAAGGAAGGGCTCCAGCACAAGTCCAAAAGCTCGGAGAACTAAAACCCCTGGTCCTGGTGACTGACCCAGATTGGATCTTGCAACATTATCCTGGGACACATATATTTGCCTTCATTCATGATAATTTAAACTTGGTCATTTTGCCTCAAGTTAGAACTTTGAACTGATTTGTTCTACAATACATTTTTGTTTTTGTTTTTCGTGACTGGTATTCTTAATCACCTTCAACATTCTATCGAATTTCAAAATACATGAAAACTCTTTCTGTCCAAAAATGAACTTCAAAGTTCATTTTTTGCTTTTATGAAGTGTCACCAGAAAGACCATTGCTGAGATAATTCCGATCTTTGTAGTGATACAGACATCCCAGCATCTGAATATCTTTTTCCATGCCCTTCACAAGTATCCTACCAAGTGCTAGTCAGTGATATATTTCTGGATTATTGACTCCTTTATTCTTGACTGTCAGTTCTAAAAATCAGACACTACCTATCACTTCAGTATCACCATTGACAGTTCTAAGGCTAGTTGCTCTATTTTTTGTGACTACGGTAGTTTGGTCTTCTTTCTATTTAAATTTAGTTCCATTTTTGAATTGAACTTGGAGGTCTTCCTTTTCTGATTCTTTCTCACTGTCCCGCCCCCAGTATTTCTTGCTAGTTAAGAATTGATCAGAGCATTTGGATACTCAACGGGAGCAAACTTTCCCCACCCCTTGATGCAAGCTGTGGGTATGTGGGTGGGCTGGGTGGTACCATTGTGGAGCTGTGTGCTGTGTGTTCCCTGATCTGTCCCTCTCTGTGTCTGTGTTGCAGGAGTGGGCGGACGTGTGCTGCCGAGGCCTCCGGAGTGTTCATGCCTACATCTTGGTCTATGACATCTGTTGTTTTGACAGCTTTGAGTATGTCAAAACTATTAGGCAGCAGATCCTAGAAACAAGGTAAAAATATGCCTTTGCTTCATCCCACCCTGGACTTGAGATCAGAAAAGGGAAGGTACCCAGATGCTAATGTCAAGAATTTTAGAAAGCAGCACAAATCCCCAGATAGAGAATGTGCAGTCCTGGTCAACCTCTTTCTGCTTGGAGTAACTTCAGGGTTGGTAGTTAACAGGATTAGGATATGCATCCTGCAAAAATCAGGAATCCTCATTTAACAAATTGAAGGAAAGCAAGTGGAGTATGACGCAAGGGCTCTTTAAAAAGTCACTGAAATCCCTCCAGCTGCTGTCAATGGTTCTCCACTGCTTTCAAAGAGCTCTTTAGGTTCAGCTTTGGTTGTTGGTTGGGCAAGGGGAGGGAAAAGGATTGTAGAACTTGAATATTGGGCCCTATCTAACAAAATGAAATTCAATGGTTAAAAAAGTATGTTTCTATATTTAGGAAAGAAAAACCAAATGTACAGGTATAGTATAGGGTAGTACTTGGCTCAATAGTAGTAACTGTGAGAGGGATCATGGAGTCCTACTGGACAATCACTTAAATATGAGTCAAGCAGTGTGCTTCAGCTGCCAAAAAAGCCAACACAGTGCTAGGCTGCATTAACAGAGGGGTAGAATCAAGATCACGTGAAGTGTTAATACCACTTTACAATGCCTTGGTAAAATCACACCTGGAATTCTGCATCCAGTTTTGGTCACCACGATGTAAACAAGATGTTGAGACTCTAGAAAGCATGCAATGAAGAGCAATAAAGATGATTAGGGGACTGGAGGCTAAAACATATAAAGAACTGTTGCAGGAATTGGGTTTGTCTAGTTTAATAAGAAGGACTAGGGCTGACATGATAGCAGTTTTCCAATATCTAAGGGGCTGCCACAAAGAAGACAGAGGTCAACATATTCTCCAAAGCACCTGAAGGCAGGACAAGAAGCAATGGATGGAAACTAATCAAGCAGAGAAGCAACCTAAAACTAAGGATAATTTTCTGACTGTTAGAACAATTAATCAGTGCAACAACTTGCCCCCAGTAGTTTGAATGGTCCAGCACTGGACATTTTTAAGAAGAGATCGGACAACCATTTTTCTGAAATGGTATAGGGTTTCCTGCCTGAGCAAGGGGTTGGACTAGAAGACCTCCAAGGTCCCTTTCAACTCTGTTATTGTTATTATTCTCTTATTAACTTTTTTCCAATAGCAGAGCCCTTGCCTTACTTATAACAAGACCTATTTGATGGGAATGTAAATTGGGTCGAGTCAATACTTTCTACCCTCCCCAACTGCAGCTATTTTCCTGTGCCCGAGGTATATGACTGACTGAACCACATGTCATTCAGCCCACGTAACCTATAGTTCCAGGGATGGCCATCCTTTAGGGTTTCCTCCCTGCAATGATAATCTCAAAAGAGACTTCATCTTACTTTTCCCAGCACATTCCCAGTTATTGACTTTCATGGATAAAGTAGTTGAGGAAAAAATAACCTTGGCCAATGTCATGAAAACAAAGGTTGGGTGGTTGGGTGGTGATGTTTTGCAGCTGGGTCTTTCAGAGATTCAGGAAGGAATTGGTTGGGATTACAGTTTTCATAATTCCCACACTTTGTGGCCAAAAGCTATTGCTAAGCACATTGATTGTGCTTAGATTGTAAGCCGCCCTGAGTCTTTGGAGAAGGACGGGATATAAATGGGATTTTTTTAAAAAAAGGATACCTAGCCCTCCTATTGTTCCCCTTATTCTACCACCTGGGCTTGGGTTTTCAGAGTCTTCACAAGACTTTCTCCTTTCTTTGTTGCCAGAGTCATTGGAACCTCAGATACTCCCATCATCATTGTTGGAAACAAGCGGGACCTCCAGAAAGGCCGGGTCATCCCCCGCTGGAATGTCTCCAACCTGGTGAAGAAGACATGGAAGTGTGGTTACATTGAGTGCTCAGCCAAATACAACTGGCATATCCTCTTGCTCTTCAGTGAACTTCTGAAGAGTGTGGGCTGCGCACGATGTAAGCACGTTCACACTGCCATCCGCTTCCAGGGGGCCCTGCGGAGGAACCGATGCACCATTATGTGAGACCTTAAGGACCTGCTGTCCCACCCCCCACAAAATCTCTTGAGGGCAGCTTCTCCCCACTCACCTGCCATGTGCATGGGAGCCTTTTTTTTAATCCAGATTCAGCTGGGGTAGAAGTTCTTAACAAGCAGCTCTGTCCTCAAAGGAAGCCTCAGCCCTTAGCCTCATTGAGGCCAGCTAGTTTTTGATTTCTTTCTTGCTGATCCTTGAAGCAATGGCTGTGTTGAGGAGGTTTGCATCTTTATATATAGGAATCCTTCTGGTTTGGATCATAGACCAGGAGGTGCTGAAATCTACGGATGGAGCAAAAATCCAGAAAGTCAACCTGAAGAAGGGGATGCATCTGGTTCATTCTCTTGCAGCTAGGTTATTAATCTACCAAATGTGGGATTAGTTAATATTTTGTGAATAATGCAGTGCAAATTAAGAGGAACAAAATGGCCTCATGATATAGCCAGCCCAATGGGGATGGGCAATCTTTGGCCCTCCAGATGTTGCTAAACTGCAACCTAGCAATCTTAACTGGTAAGGTGACAAGAGCATAATGTTGAATGTTCTAATTCAGCAACATCTAGAGGCCCACAAAGTATCCATTCTTATACCAGGTCAGCATTCCTGTAATGCAAGATTACTTGCATCCTGGCTCAGAACCAGGTGGGATATTTCAGGAGGAAAGTGGAGTACAGTATGAGTGAATAAACGAGTTGAACAAGTGAGCCAAGAAAACCCAGTTTAGGTGAGACTGGTAGGGATTAGTAAGGGCAACTGAAATGAAAGGATGGGATCTCTCAAGTCATAGGTATGCTGAGATTGTAGATACACTTAATGTATTTCACAATACATGTTTATAGACATAGGGGAAGCATTTCAGTCTGGACATAAAGTAAACTGGGTTTGCCAGTAAACTTCAGAAGTTCTGATGATGTGAGAACATGAATCCATGAGATATAATTTGCTTATATTTACACATTTTTTTCAGGCACACACAAACCATCTTTGTACACTTAAAATTCAGAATATACACTTCTGGATCCCCTAGTGTTGCTGAACTACAACTCCCAGATGCCTCACTATTGTCCATGCTGACTGGAGGATGTAGTTCAACTCCCTGCCCTTTTTAGACCTCTATGATTGGCCGTGGTAGCAGAGGCTAATGGGCAATAAGATTCAGCCACATGGTCAGAGGTTTCAACCTTTGTCATAATAAATGATGCAACCTTGTTACTTTGGTTACACTTGATACAACTGTGGTGCACAAGTCCCAAAGGTGCTTTTTCAAAAGGCAACTGGGCTTTGTTTTTCCTTGAAGATGTTTCACTTCTCATCCAAGAAGAAGCTGAACTGAAGAAGCTTCTTGGATGAGAAGCAAAACATCTTCAAGGAAAAATAAAGTCCAGTTGCCTTTTGAAAAAAGCATTTTTGGGACAACCATGACCTGGATGGCTGAGAATCTCCACAGACATGGTATACAAGGACTTAGCTAGAAATTAACACTTGAGGAAAGGGCTGCTCATTTGGGGGAGAGGAAGAACCTCTCTCCCTACTCTTAGCTTATTGATTTATTTTGCTTGATGACCATTAACTGTAGAATCCTCCAACTCGTTCTTTTTAAATGCCAACATGTTATACATTTCCCCTGTCCATGAGCACCCAGAGCTAAGGAGATTACCCACATATCTTCCAAATAGTAGAAAAACATCAGGGAAGTGGAAAAAATCCCAGACATTTAAGCACAGCCAAGAAGGATCTCTCTGCAAACACACACTCTTAGTTGAGGCAGACTTAGGAGAAAATTCCTTATAGAACCACCAGTATGGAAGTCTTATCTTCAGGCTGGCTGTCTTGACTCCTTCAGACTTCACCGGGACATATTCTCCTAAGAGAAGATTTCTTGTACATGCATGGAAAACAAGCAAGTTGACAAAAAGTCCTAGGCAGGCCTCCTCAAGATGCTACTTTCTACGTGCATTAAAACACACACCCACAACAGCAAATCATTCTGTCATAATGTGGCACAGTCCTGGCTGACAGGTTTGCCAATATAGGCTTTGACCAATACAGTCTTTCCCGGCAGATACCTCTTTAAAGAAATCAACTTTAGAATGATCTGTTTGGTCTTCATGCTAATTTATAGATGGTTTGTTTTCTGATAATTACAAATAAAGAGGCTGACTGATTTTGCCATTGGCTCCCTATTGCTTGCATTCTGATCTAAGGGCACCTGTCTTCAAAGTTATTTTCTACAATCTCCCTTGAGCAAAACAAAATGTAAACCATTCTGGGGTCCTGCTTCAGTCTCTGGAATACAATAGCTTTCAACAGTAACTTAAAATCCAGGTAGTCCTCGCCATATAACCATTTGTTTAGTGACTGCTCAAACTTACAACGGCATTGATGTATGATTGTTTTTCACACTTACAACCATTGCAGCATCCCTGTGGTCACATGATCAAAATTTGGATGCTGGGCAACTGGTTCATATTTATGATGGTTGCAGTTTCCCAGGATCATGTGATCCCCTTTTGCGACCTTCTGACAAGCGAAGTCAATGGGGGAAGCCAGATTCATTTAACAACCGTTACTATCTTAACAACTGCAGGGGTTCGCTTAACAACAGTGTCAGGAAAGGTTGTAAAATGAGGCAAAACACATTTAACAACTGCCTCACTTAGCAATGGAAATGTTGGGCTCAGTAGTGGTCAGAAGTTGAGGACTACCTGTACTGCATTTTTTATAATACGTTAAATTTGGAGACCTCAGGCCTGAAGTGGCCAAGGAAAAGGTATTTTTAATCTCCAGGCAGCGACAACTTCCCCTGTTAAATTTTAGCATCAGCTTACTTTTTTAAAGTAACTGAGTTTTACCTCAGAGTTGCAATGTTCTGGAACAGGGGTGTCAAACTCAATTTCATTGAGGGCTGCATCAGCATTGCGGTTACCCTCAAGGGGCTGGGTGGGTATGGTCAGGGTGGGCGTGGCCTACTAGGTGGGCGTGGCTAAAGTGCATATGGCCTACTGGGTGGGCATGGCCAGCTCTACATCGTTCACATCAAGGGTGCCTATGGGGGCCCGGGCAGGAGTGGGACAGATCTCAGGGTCTCTGGCAGAAGGAGGGTCTCTGGGCCAGGGCCAAGGCAGTGGGGGCCGTTCCCTCACTGCTTCCAGGATGGCTTCGCGGGCCATATGAAACCGCTTCGCAGGCCGGATCTGGCCCTGGGCCTTGTGTTTGACATGTCTGCTCTGGAAAGAGAAACAAAACGTACTTTCAGGTGTCTGACTTTGCCTTTCCAAAGACTTCTTACACTCTAACAAAGAGTTTCCTGTTTAAAAATAAAGGGGCAGGGTGGGGGGGGGGAGGCTGGAGAGCAATAAGAAAAGAGGGGAAGCTTGCAAACAAAAGCTGTTAAGGTTTGATTTCTCCATATAATTCCAAGAATGAAAATATGCTCTTGTTGTGAGACATGGTTCCTGAACTAATACATCTGCTGGATTCACGTAGTACATTGAACTGTCCAATAATGAAAAGGGCTGAGTTTGCACAATAATTGAGTTGCAAAATACGTAGCTAAATGAGGTTGAGACTAACCAAGTCGAGCCTGTTGTATGACTGGGCCTGCTTGGTCTGTAGCTGATCTAGGTAAGGTCATTGTGTGAACACAGCCAATATATTGGCTCAGATACACTACAGGCTCCCACCCATCCAGATGTCTTCCAAATACATTGAGATTGCAACTCTTGGATTTGTAGTCCAGAGACGGCCAGTTTGGGGTAGATGATACAAAACTGAGCAACATTTGGGCACACAGCTGTCCCTGTAAGCATCAGCCGCTCAAAAATTTTTCACACTTGCAAGTATTACAGTGTTTCTCAACCTTAACAGTTGAAGATGTGTGGACTTCAACTCCCAGAAGTCTCCAGCCAGCAAGCCTTGTGTTTAATTCTTCCTCAATTCAGGTATAAGTGACTAAAACATTCCACAATTGAAACATGAGCTTTTCCCTACAACTCTCTTATTTGTCTTTAGATTGTCCATGCCTAAGTGTGCAAGGCAGATGTGTAAGTCTGCACCGTTTCTTTTACTGAGATGCCTTGTGCCCTATATTCTGGTATATTGATTGAGCTAACTCCTGGATAAACAGAACAGATGTGCCTATCAATAATGCAGAAATGGAGAAATGAATGGCCAAGGTGGTAATGAAACAGTCCCAAACTCTACCTATGATAGCAATGACTGACTTGGATTTTATGACTTTTTTGGAGCAGTCGTTAAATGAACACAATAGTAAAATGTGGTCATGTGACCTGAGGATGCTGCAAATGGCTGTAAATGTGGCTGTATTACTGAGCACCTGAAGCACAGTCATGGGGCTGGAATGGGAGTGAGCATCAGAATGTTGGATCTGGGTCATAAGTCTCTTTTTTCAGGTAGGTCCTAACTTTGGTCTCTAAGCAACCAGTTATAAATCAAGAACTACCTGTACTCTGTCCTCCAACAGGAGGGAGTTGCCCCTCTGATGCGTCTATTGCTTGAAGCAATGAGCTCATTTTGAGAACTAGATATGTCTAGGCCAGGGGTAGGCAACCTCAGCTCTTTTATGACTCATGGACTTCAACCATGAGTCATAAAAGAGCCAAGGTTGCCTACCCCTGGTCTAGGCCCTAACAAAGAGAAGCACTGGGGTGCTTCTGATGGCACATGACAGCACTTGAGGAGCTGTCACAGAGAGGAGGTCAACTTATTCTCCAAAGCACCTGAGCGCAGAACAAGAAGCAATGGGTGGAAGCTTGTTAAAGGGAGATCCTACCTGGAAATAAGGAGAAATTTCCTGACGGTGAGAGCAATTAATCAATGGAACATCTTGTCTCCCAAAGTTGTGAGTGTTCCACCACTGGATGTTTTCAGGAAAAGATTGGACTACCATTTGTCCGGGATGATCTAAGCCAGTGATGGCGAACCTTTTAGAGACCGAGTGCCCAAACTGCAACCCAAAACCCACTTAGGTATCATTGGGTACCAGGTGGGTATGGCCCATTGGGTGGGTGTGGCCCATTGGGTGGGTGTGGCCCATGGGGTGGGCGTGGCCCTTTAGGTGGGCATGGCTGCAGTGGTAATAGCAGACTGGGTGGGATTAAACAGTTCAATCAATCAATTCCAACGTTGCGAGATCTTTTTTTCCCCGCGGGAAGTTGAAATTGATTGATTGAACTTTTTTTTTGCACACGGTGGCAGAGGCCTAAAGCAAAAAGGGTTTATAAAACCCAGCTGAAAGCCTAGGACTGGGGCGACGTCGCACGTGCCCACAGAGAGGGCTCTGTGTGCCACCTGTGACACGCGTGCCATAGGTTCGCCACCATGGATCTAAGCTCTCCTGCCTTGGGCAGGGGGTTGGACTAGAAGACCTCCAAGGTACCATCCACCCTTACGATTCTGTGTTCTATGATTTTAGCATACGGTAGGACTAGCCTCAAAATCCTACTTCCTGACTTCAATTCTCGCTTCTTGCTTAGAATGGCAGATCCCCACTGCCTCCAGTGATTCCCTTCTTATCCCCACTATTAAACTTTGCTGCTGCGTCCCTTTCTACTGGGAGCAATCGCTAAATTATTGCTTCTGTGCACACCCCACAGAGAGAAGTTGAACTATGCTTTAGGGAGGAGGAAGAGCAGAGGAAAGGAGGCTGGGCAGGAGGAGGATCAATGATGACTCATCAAGGAGAATTACTGGTTTTAAGGTTACCCCTTTGGAGATGCATTTTGGCAGAGCATAGAGAAAACGGCAGAGAAATCAGATCAGACTGTGGAAATGACAAACTGGTCGTTGCCTGGAGCAAAAAATCTTTAGTCTTGCATGTAAAAAAAACAGTGCCATTTCTCTTTTGTTGCTTCACATTTTTGAAACTCTACAGATGCCACATCAAAGTTAGAGGAGGTAGAAAGTTAGATTCCTGATAGATCTCTGCAGGGGGTTGGACTAGATGATCTCCAAGGTCCCTTCCATCATCATCATCATCATCATCATTACTAATTTGTAGTAGACAGGAAGTGCTTTGAGCTCTCCATTCTTTTAATACTAATAATCATTTAAAAAAAAGATTTTTGTCTCCTCCTCTTAAACAGGGTAGCTAAAAGAAGACCTACCGGAAGCAAACTAAGAAAACATTTTGCATACGTAGATTTGATTTTCTGGTTTCATTCTGATACAAATCAAGTGTTAAACTGAATGTGTGGTTCCATTGAAAGCATAGGTTTTCAGCATTATTTGCCACCTGATTGAGGCTGATAGATTTCACACAATAACCTATTGCACTAAGTCAGTCAAAGTCGGTGCAAAACAGTTGCAATCTTTATTTATACGTTGTTGTTGTTTTGCTAATCAGATGTGGGAAATCCAGCCAATTTGGTTAGTTAATGCTTCATGGTATGATACAAACCCAGACAATGGTTAATTCAATAATTAGCTTACACATGTTGTATGAACTCAGTCTTTGATGACATGACTGGAAAGTAAGTAAACAATAATTAGGCTTAATGTTAACATAATGTAAATCAAATCAATTCAAATGTATCTTTTGTCTTGATGCTATCCACTGTGTGCCCAAACAAGAAGTGAAATACCATCGTTTGCTCACAGCACAAGTGTCCAATCTTGGCAACTGTGGATTTCAACTCTGCTGGCTGAGAAAATCTGGGAGTCCACAAGTCTTAATGTTGCCAAGATTGGGCACCCCAGGCTTACAGAAAATCCATGGCAAAGCCCGGGTTACCTGTGAACCCAACCAAATGTCTTTTTTTCAATACATTTTGGCTTTAGCATAAACTACCCCTCAATTTCCGTGAGATGTAAGATGCTTTCAGACAATTGTCAAGCTTATCAATGAAATGAGTGGATTATACAAATGTTATCTTTCCCACTTCTTATGCCACCATACTGTCAGGCTTAAAAATTTGTGAACTGTTTTGAATTCTCCACACAAGCAGTCAAAGCTAGATAAAGAGAACCCGGCTAAACAAATCAGTCAAAAAGGGGCAGGAAAGGGTGCTAATTAAGCAAGCATTTACCTACAGGCCGCAGTTCCTTCCAATGGGGAACCGAAGTCACAATCTTTTAAGTACCAAAACACCCAACCACCAGCTTCAGAGAGGTCCCAGCTCCTTGCAGATGAGCCAGAAATAAACCATCTAGCCCCATGGTGGTGAACCTATGGCACACATGCCACAGGTGGCACACAGAGCCCTCTCTGTGGGCACGTGCGATGTCGCCCCAGTCCTAGGCTTTCAGCTGGGTTTGATAAAACCTTTTCACTTTAGGCCTCCACTGCCGTGTGCAAAAAAAAAAGGTTCAATCAATCAATCAATCAATTTCAACCTCGTGGGGAAACAAAAGATCTCACAAAGTTGGAATTGATTGATTGAACTGTTTAGTCCCACCCAGTCTGCCATTACCACTGCAGCCACGCCCACCCAATGGGCCACACCCACCCAATGGGCCAAACCCACCCAATGGGCCAAACCACCCAGTACCCAATGATACCTAAGTGGGTTTTGGGTTGCAGTTTGGGCACTCGGTCTCTAAAAGGTTCACCATCACTGAGCTAGCCATTCACTGATGCCAACATCATGGAAGCACAGATCTCTTGAATTGGCTACAAACTGGTATGCAATCCTCAGTTGGCAGCACTACAATGAAAGTCCTTCTGGGCAAGGAGTTACCCAGCTCTTTCACTGGCAATGGGGAGTCACTCTTTCTCCGCCCAACTCATCTCAGAGGATTGCTATTATGGGGAACATTGGAGGAAGAAGGAATATTTATACATTCGCTGCCTTCAACTGTATATGCAAAAAGAGGCAAGACAAAAAAAAATTTAAATTCAAAATCTGCATTTTCTATATGCATGTATCAAAAGGTAGGGAATTTTTCAGAACCAACTGTCAAATTCAGTCTCAGAATTATTTCAGATTTAAATAATTTCTTCTTTCTCATGCAAGCTATCTTGGCTTGGGGTTCTTTGGGACATGCTACCTCTAAAATATCCAAGAGCCTCAGCTTTTTAAATACAATGGCATCCTCATCTTCCAGCTCCATCTTCAAGCATGCTTTCGATGCTGTATTCCACTGGTTCTTCAAACATTAAGATTTTCTAGTCCTGATATCATGACCATTTTCAAAAGCTTTATACTAACTTCTCAATTAGGTGGTTTTAGGATGTGTTAGTGCTGATCATCTGTATGCTTGATAAGCACCTGGAAATAAATAATGTAAGGATGTTTTAAGGATTGGGATATTTTGGGGTGCTTGGGATGCTGAGAATCCAGAAAGAAGAAATCATGAAATATATGCATTCTATTAAATGTCTTGATTATATTTAATATCATTTTAATTACAATCAAATATATATTTTCCTGGCCTTGCCCTGTTCTTTGGAATGCAACTCCCTTTATATCATGATTAAAAGGTCAAGTAAGGCATTTGGTCCAGCAAAAGTTTATGCTTCAAGTCACCTATTTTAACTAGATATCTTCCAGTTGTGCAAGAAATGCAACTTCCAGAATTCCAAACCAACATATATATCCTTTTCCAACTTATCTGGAAGATCCACACGTGCAAAAGTTATTTTAAGTGGGACAGTGTGATGTGCTCTGAGAATAACCTTGAGGAATGGGGAAGAAGACCCACAGTCAAATCAGTGATCAGATAAGAGAAATCTGAATCCAAAGCAAAAATGTAATTTGAAAAAAGGAAGGAGAGCACATTCAGAACGGCAAGATTCTATTACTATAACCCTATAATAAAAGTAGTCTTAGTGTTTATAATGTTGGTGTTCAAACCTGATCTGCCTCAAAGGGCTGATAACTAGGAATATAGGGCTGATCCAGCGGGACAACCAGGAATAGATTTGATAATATGTTGTGGAAAGAAGGACAAAATGGCCTCAAGTGCTGCGAGTCATCATGAATCTGATCAGATCAAACCAGAGCAATAGTAGTTACTCAGCTGGCAGAAAAGGCAATGATCAACAGACATAGATTTCTCCAGCAGTCTTTTTTTTGTGCTCAAATATCCACCTATGTGTAACCCTAAGAATATGAAAGGGTTCTAGTCCTCACTAGTATAGGTGAAACATCTGTAATCAAGTTTCAGAAAATGTTCAGGAAGCAAAAGAAGTAGAAACGAAGGTATCCTTCCCTGCGATTCAACCTATCATATAGATCAGAGGTCCCCAACCTTTTGGGCACCAGGGACCAGTCACATGGAGGTAGGTTTTTTTGAGTACCGGAAGGGGCGTGGTTTTGTGTGCTGCCTACATCCTGCCGATGGGGCTTTCCTTGTTTGTTCAGACCGTTTGCTGGCATGTCGTGGCCCAGTACTGGTCCACGGACCGGGGGCTGGGGACCCCTGATATATAGATAGCATATGGATCTGCAGGTAGTCTTTGACTAACAACTAGGTATACATGTAGTCCTTGACTTATGACCAGTTGTTTAGTGACCACTCGAAGTTACAATGGACCTACCACCTTTGGGCTACTTAGAACCCAGATTCAAAGTTCTGATGATGAGGCTCCCTCCGCAGCCACATACTAAACCTCAGGTGCTTGGGCAACATGGCCACATTGATGGTCATCTGCAGCATCCCATGATCCCATGACTATGTTTTATTATGGTTTTGCTGACAACTGGCACTTACTTCCAACTTTCAGCAAAACCGTGCTCATTGTGAATCATAGATTCATTTAATGACAGCAGCATTTTGCTGCAAAAAGGGTCATAAAATCTGAGTCATTTTACAACCTTTAGGACTTAGACTATAATGAGCAGGCTCCATTACAATCCTAGGTCAAGGGCTACCTATATATCTTTGAAGTGTACCCTTCTCACAGAGATGGAGGTTGCCGGTTGCAAACTTTGGAGAGGGATGGATTTGAGCATATCAAAAGATTACAACTGTATATTCAGGAATAATCACAGCCAAGTTTCCTTGTCATCCAAAGCTCCCATTATCTGTTCCGTCAGAGTCAGTTCCATACATTGTGTGGAGGACAAGCTGCACTCCAATTTTGGGTTTCCAGTGCTGTCTTGTTTCACCGTAGCTGGGCTATTCTTAGTCTTACATTTGGCCCTGTGGGTTTTGCCCTGGCCTTGGATGCTAGATGCCTTTCGGGCATATCTGTATGCCACTGGTGTGGGGATCTTTGAAGGCTTCTTCTCAGGCCTGTGGTCTTTGCGTGGACGGATCTTGGGGCGTAGCTTGAGCTTGTAAAAGGACGGCACACGCTCTGGTTTTTTCAGAAATCTCCTTGGTTTACTTTGCACATTCTCTGCAACGATGGAACTTTCTGAAGATTTGGGAGTTTCTTCATTCAGTAATGTTTGAGGAGTATCACCATTCTCACTAACTTCTATCTGTCCTCCATTATTTGCATGGGGTGGCTTGTCCTCCTTTGCTTCAGGCACTGAAGGGGTTTCATGTGGAATTTCTCTTTCCCCAAACCTTACTTTGGCCTGGCTTCCATTCAGCATATATGAATTCGTTGGAAAGGAAGAAGAAAGGTCAGTCCCCATGTGCTCCAGATGGAGGGCCATGGAAAGTTCTTGGATTACACTGTCATAATGGAGGCCTGCTGGATGCAACGTTGTGTCTCTGTCTGGCACATATACGCCACTCCGTGGAATGCCTTCACCATAAGTCAAGATCTTCTTGGTTCTCTGCAAAGAGGACAAAGAAGGAATGGATACTTTGGGGAGTTTACAACCTACCATTGTGGAGTTTCTCTCTGGGTCATTGTCCTTTTTAAACTCTTCCAACTGGTTCTGTCCAGGAAGATGGTTGTCATCTGAATCTGCTTCCAACTCCTTGATATTGGACAAAATCTCCTCCTCCAAACTTCTATACAAAGATTGTTCTTCAGCCAAGTTAATAGGTAGTGGCGTGTAGACACATTCCTTTTCCACAGAGGGCTCTTTTGTACCTCCAGGGCTCAAATGACAAGAAATTCTCAGGGTATCCTTTTGGCCCTGCAATGCCTGACTATCTTTCATTTTCTCTTCTGAGTCCAAGTGATGGACTCCAATCCTTAAGTTAGAAGACAATGAATCATAAACTTCCATGCTGGCCATCTTATTTTGTTCTTTTTTAGGACCCATCTCGTTCCTGGGTATTTTTTTGCTGTTCAACTGGTGTTGTTCTTTGGCCAAGGCAGGATCAGGATCGCTATTCCTGAACAATCCTTGATAAACCTCATTCCTTCTAGGAGTTGGAGGCCTGCAGAAAAGTGTGCCAACTTTTCCCGAGGTCCTTAAGCAACTATCCTCTCTTTGAACCTGGCCTGTGTGCTTCACTGGGGATGAAGATTGCTGACCTATTGAATCTTTCCTCCAATTATGCACAGGAGTCCCTTTGTGTTGTCCCTGTAAATTTTCCATTGGGACCTTAACAGTCTGTTGGTGGAAGGTTTTAAAGTGCTTATCTGGGCTGGTAGAACATATCTGTGAACAACTGTTCACTGTTCGCTGGACATTTCCTGCTGACTGAAATGCCTCATTCCTTTGTTTCATTGTTCCCAGTGGTACTGGTTTCTTAATTTCTGTTTTCAGATTCTCCACCACTGTTTCAATACTACCAGGTTCTCTTCTAGACCTTGGACCAGAGAAATATCTCAAATCATGTGAGTTGTTCTCCATGCTCCCATTTTGCTGAGAAGACAATGAGACATAAAATGTCTCTCTCCCACTCAGAGTAGAAACCGACTGCTTGGATCCAAGACTCTCTCCTGGACCTGGAAATCTCTGGGATGGAGTTGCGGGTCGCTCCCTCGCCCTGGAAAAAGAAAAAGGTCAACAGCTATGAAACTGGGAATAAGCATTGCATGTGTGTACTGACATTACATACACCATGTTGATGGGAGCAGGAGAGGGAGGCCTCTTTGAGTAAGGTTTTCAGTAGCTAGGAATGTCTTTGATTAATGTTTCTAGCTCTTTAAAGTAACAGAACTTTCTCCATGTGGAATGTGGATTCTGATAAAAACTGATTTGTAGGAGATGAGCAGGCTGAACCCGAGGTCAGGGTCAAAGGCATCATCAGTTTATAAACGCTATCCTCCTACAAGAGATCCAAGTCCATTCCCCTGTGAATTCTGTTGACCCTTATCTAGCGCCAATTTGGCTTGGCCGCTAGTAGATCAGATTCTGGTTTATAGGTTGCATGTAATAAACTTTCAGTGCTTTGAATTGAACTCCTGGTTACACGCACTTGACACAGTTCAAACCGGCCAGAGACAAAGTCTTCACAAAGATTTGAATTTTAGGACCCATAATTTTACAAACTCATTATGACTCATTAAAATGTGGTAAACATACCTCCTGAATATGACAATGAGTATTAAGAAAAGCATGCTAAGAATATCATGGGATGCTATGAAATGTTACATGATATATATAAAGATACTGAGCATGCTTGCTAGATCGTAGGTGAGTCAAATGATGCTAACCAATGAAAGAACACATTCCAAATTTTAAAAAAAACATTCTGTGGAAATCTATTTACCTTATTGAAGGGGCTTTCCTGGGCTCTGAATGATCCTGGGACATCTTTGGTCCTTCGTTTTTCTTGCTGCGACTGCTGCCACCATTATCTGAGGGTGCTTGAGCCTTCTTCCACCCAGAGCCTGAACTGTGGGGCAGATAAGACCTCCACTCCACTGGGGGCAGTGGACTTTGGCATCTGCTCACAATTAAGGCAGGCTGGGGCTTATTACAGCTGTCTTTCCTGGGTGTTAAACGGGCTGTGATCTCATGTTGAACCTGGGTAGCCTGCATCTTCTGAGGACTAGCCATCTTCAAGATCTGCTTGTGAGCTGCGGAAAAAGCAGTAACAACAATGTGTTGTAGCATATAAGCCTGGAGCCCTCTAGAACTTTTGGCACTACAATTTCTGGTAAGATATTATTTTGTTACATAATTCTAATGTTAATTTCCCTTTTTACTCCTTTCCAAAACATGTTTTTTTAAAAAAAATCATAAAAAGTACTCTGCGTTTTAATGTTGTTTAATCCACTTCTTTCTCTTTTTGAATACATTCTTTAGAATTATATTTTTGTCTAAATACATTATATCTTTCTCTCATCTTCACTGTCTGCAGAATCCATTCCCTTATAAGCCCTCGGTTTACAACCACAACTGCAACCAGAATTTCCATTGCAAAGTAAAATGGTTAAGTGAGTGGCATCCAATTTTTTTTTGCCACAGTTATTAAGCGAATCACTGCAATTGTTTCTGTTAAGTGCATCGTGAGGTCATTAAGCAAATCCAACTTCCCCCATTGTCTTCACTTGTCAGAAGCTGTCTGGAAGGGTCGCAAATTGTGATCGTGTGACCCTGGGATGGTGCCGTTGTAGATGCTAATTGCCAAGTGCCCAAGTTTTGATCACATGACTGTTGGGGATGTTGTAATGGTTGTAAGTGTAAGGACCAGTCATAAGTTATTTTTTCAGTGCCATTGTAACTTTGAATAGCTGCTAAATAAATGGCTGTAAGTTGAGGATTATCTGTATGTATTTTTTTTCTCATCTGCACCTTTTTCACTTCATCATTCCAATTCCACCAAGCATCTTTTTCCATACAATTAACTCCTCCTGTTTCAGTTATTTTCCCTCGGTTCAAAACAGCTTCCGCTTTCTTTTTCTGTACATTCCCTTTCCATTCATTCTCCTGGGAAGTTAATCTACCTTCTAATACATTCTCATAGTTTCATACTTCCAGCAGACCTTCTAATTTAATTCAAGTGTCTTTGAACTGTTTTTCTCTTCTTCCATGATCATTTTTTTTCTTGAGATCCAATTTTGACACCAATCAAATAATGGACACTCTAATTCAAAATTTCTCATGACTTCATATCCTCAACCTTTACTAAGAGCCTTTGCTTCAATCCCCAATTTGAAAGCCCCTGTTTCTAAGCAGGCATTCACCAGTCATGATTCTCATTCATTCTTGGGTCTTCCAAAGGCCCAATCAATTTTTCTATATTATTTTCTCTCATGTTAACTAACGTATTGTTTTCCCCCTTGGAATTACCGTACATTACATTCATTCAGAAAGTTGGACAGCTTTTCTTCAAACTCATCACAATATTAATTTAAAAATTCCTATTTTCATGCAATTGCACAACAATCAAAATGATCATGGTCGTATGCTTTCTGACATATAACTTAGCCTTTTCTTTCTCAATAAATCTCATTTTCAGTCACTGCCTATATTCAACTCCATGAGATCATACATTGACCAGAACGGCTTCTAATTTCATAGACCCACAACACATCTTTTTGCCATTCTTTCATTTCATTCAGGCTCTTTACTGTTTATTCCTTTTACATTCCAAGTTGCGTTGTATGTCAAAAATCAGATGGCCCCATAAATATCGACCTCCAAAGCCCACCATGATGTTGGTCAATTGAAGCTTCCTCATTATGCTTTCAGTATAATTGAAAAGGCATGAACTAGGTCACCAGCCTTAGCTACGTCTGTGTCACATGCAGCACTCCCTTTTCATGTTAAGGAAATCACTGGTCAGTTTGGCCATATTTAACAGCCTCAACTTACAACTTGTAGCTTAGTGACCATTTCAATTTCCAACAATCTTACTTGGGGGGGTTCTTATGACCCAGATTCTAAGTTCCAACTGTTAGGCCCCCCTGCAGTCACATGAGTGTACTTCAGGCACCCAGCAACTAGGCCAGGGGTAGGCAACCTTGGCTCTTTTATGACTCGTGGACTTCAACTTCCAGAATTCTGAGGTGCATGTATGGCCATTCGTAGCATCCTGTGTTTATGTGATTGTATTTAATGAAGTTCTGCTGAAAGCCAACACTCCAGTTTTTGGCAAAACGGTGCCCATAGCAAACCATTGGTTCCTTTAACAACTGTGGAGTTC
Organism: Vipera berus; assembly: GCF_964194415.1. Lineage (NCBI taxonomy): Eukaryota > Metazoa > Chordata > Lepidosauria > Squamata > Viperidae > Vipera > Vipera berus. Next base: position 342,290,004 of record NC_138202.1, read on the forward strand.
ACTTAATGACCACAGATTTGCCTCAATAAATTCATAAAATTGGATCAGTCAAGTTTTATAACTGTCAGGAGTTACAACCATAATGGAGGGGCTCCATTACAGCAGTAACTCAAGGACTATCTATGTGCCACAACTGCAACCAAGCAGGCTCACATTATTCTATGCAAGTAGGAACTCTAAATCTAGATATTGTCTTGCCCCACTCCAACTAGGAGATATATGCAGTACATGGATGCACCTTTAAAATAGAGAATTGTTGTAAGAGGAGGCATCCTATCTTGTTAGCAGAGCAGAGATACTTGTGCATTTTTGGCTCAAAAAATGCCTCAGATATGATTGATAGATGTCATTCTTGGAGTCTAAACTTAGAATTGCAGGCAAAGTCATACTTTACACTTGAGGAATAGAAATGGACTCACAGAGTGAAGTACACCGGCATGGATCGTGCTTATCCAGGTAGTGTTCCAGGGTGTCCCAGCCACCACCTACTCGGACCATTACATGATTCCGCAGGATCTAGACCAACCAAAAACACATGTGAGCAAAAATCACCCTTCCATGATATCAGACGCCATCTTAGCCATCCTTGGCTTTTTTGAAGAGTGCGCATCCAACTATTGTTCTTTAAAACAAAGATTCACAGCCTTGGATTGGGACTTGCCTTTGCACATTCTTCCTGGAAGCCCTGATTTTCTGCTTTCCATTACCCAGCTAATCAACTAAGCAAACAGCTGAATTATTTCATTAATAACAAGAAATAATTGATTTAACAGGATTCCTAGAGGGAGTGGGAATAGACTTGAACTCCACCCCACCCCCCAATGAATTAATTGAAAGGATAGGTTGACATCACAATCCCTTGGTAGAAGTTTGGCCACCATGATTGGGAAAGGAGCTTCCATATTTGAGCTGCAAACATCCAGGTGATCATTAGATGGCATAGTGGGTTAGAAAATTCAAATAATCTTTGCTGCCATTTAACTGCACATACTGATCCATGGTAGAATGTAGCATTGAGCAGACCCAAAGTAGCATGCTCAGAGACTTGTGTGCAAGTGGATATCCTATCCAGTCACATTCTTTGAATCCACAGCAGGATAATTTCCAAAGAACTTCAAATGTGGGAACTATTCTATATATGTCAGCTGCACCACATACTACTAAAACTGTTCTGTCTGTAAGTTTTAACATGGTGAAACGGTGCACTCTAGGGCAAAGGTTTTTCAACCAATATATCTCAAATGGGCTAACTTATAGAATGCATCCACAATCTGGGACCCATGACTCCTGCTGAATTGAAATTTGGCAAATTTTATAAAACATTTTATGACATAAAAATTATCATAAAGCATTTTATGACATATTGGAACAATGTCTTAAAACATTTCCTGTGATCATCTCCTGATGTTTGACTGTGCTATACTGGTAGTCCTCAACTTACAACAGTTCATTTAGCAACTGTTTGAAGTTACAACAGCCTCAGAAAAAATGATTTATAAGCTGTATTTATACTTATGTAATGGTGGTCACATGATCACAATTCTGAGACTCGGCAATTGGCTTGCATTTATGATTGACTACAGTCACATGTTTGTAATTTGCATCTTTTTTTGCTAATTTCTGGCAAAAAAAAACTGTTGGGGAAACTAGATTTGCTTAAAGATCACATGGGTGATTTAATGACCATGATGATTTGTTTAACAACCACTTCAAAAATTAAATGCAACTCAACTTATGACTGCAACAACATAGGACTAGAAATTCCACCTCCAATTTTGGTCATAAGGACAGCCTGTACAGTTCAACATTGCTACTTTCAAGGCTGATACATCTCTGCATATCACCCTCATTTTAAATAATTTTTCAAGTACATTAGAAGCTCTTTGACTTTTGAAGGCACTGAGAAATCTGGTAAAGAAATCACTGGTTGTCTAGTGTGGCTTTAAAAGTGGGATAAATTCATCTACTTGCTACATTTGTAATAAAACTCTCAGTCTCAGAAGTAAATTTATCTCTGAATACCAGAAAACAGAGGAAAGTTTTCTTGATCCTGCCCTGCTTCCTAAAGATGTTTAATTGAGTGCTATGAAAACCGGATGCTGAGCTAGTTGATCCTTTGAACTCTACTAATATGACTGGAACTCTTTTATGTGGAAATGTGATTTATACATGATGTCAAGCTTGACGCGTGCACATGAGGTTGCCATCATTATTGCTTCTCAGTTTGCCAATACACTAGTGGGGGAGGAGAGAAGGGAATGAAAAGCAAATTCCGGACAACAAGAAGTCAGCCCGTGTGAACCAAGGTCGTTTCAGCAGGTGTTTGCAAACCCACAAAGACACTTTCTCATAACAATAATTTGAGACTTGATTGGACCATGTGATCTGCACTAATAGGGGGAGGGAGAATTCTATATTTTAATTATAGTGGTTTGCATGGGAATTAACCAAAGCTGGTTTTGCTTCATTCGTGCCGAAATGAGGTACTCAATAAAGTTTTGCATTAAGAGATCGGATTGCCTCGATGGTGCTTGCTTGCTTGCTTGGGTTCGTTAGTCGGAAGTGTGACACATGAATTAATACATTTACTAACTCATTAAGAGTAGTACAGTTGAACTTCTAAAACATAATTACCTTTCGAGACTATTTTTTTGTTCAGTGATGATGCAAAGAATAAGGATGAGAGGAACACACTATATAATAGAAGTAGAGAGGGGAAAGATAGTTGTAATGAATGAAGCCAACAGTTAAGAGATAGAGGAAATGCAGAACTATTGTTATGGAAATTTAAAAAAAATCTGCTTTAGAAGTGGGTGAAGAGGGCTAAATAAGGAGATTCCAGATGAATGAGTGAAAGCAGAGGGCCCCTTTGGAAAAAGGTAGAAAGGGTGAATGTAAAAACAACAGAATAATGGTTTGTTAAGCATGTTGGGAAAGCGATTGGTATAATTCTGCTGGACAGGTAATGAGAGGTGACAGTAAGGAAAATTTAGGAAGGGAAGTGGAGTTTTATGCTGCCGTGAGGTTGTGCAGCCCACATATTTGCTTTGCAGCAGAAGAAGACTCCTGAGTGCATTAAGATGGTTGTATGGGAAAAGGAAAACATTCATGAGAATAAAAGCATGAATGGAGAGATACAGTAGATTTAGCTATTTGTCATTTTCTTATTTTGTGCCTTTCCTTTCTTTGGCTTACTAATTTTTATTCTCTTTCAGTGATCTACATAATCGCTGCATGCTTTGAAAAGAAATCATATGTTCAATGTGGATGTCTATGAGAGCAAGTGAGTCAGGGCTGTCCTCAGACCTTGGTCAAAAAAGTCAAGAGGGCAATTGTGACAGAATGATTGAAGCTGCACCTTTTAAAATGTATCTCGTAGATGGAAGGCAAAGCTTTGACCATCAATGTCACCATCTTGAATGTCTATAGAGATTCTCAGTTATCCAGGTCATGATTGTCACCAAGGTGCTTTTTCCAAAAGGCAATTGGATTTTCTTTGGGTTTTTTCCTTGAGGACATTCCGCTTCTCATCCAAGAAGCTTCTTTAATTCTGACTGAAGGATGGGGGAGTGGAAGGATTTATTTTTCCTTGCAGTCATCTGATCATTAGCACTCTCTCGGAGATCATTGAGGCCACTTGGGAGTTTATTGGTGCCTTCAGGGTTACCTGAATCAGAATGCAAATGGGTGTGGAATGTTCCTGGAATAGATGAAAGTTCCATTCAGTCAGAACTGAAGAAACTGCTTGGATAAGAAACAAAACACCTTCAAGGAAAAACAAAGTCCAGTTGCCTTTTGAAAAAGCATCTTGGTCACCATCTTGACTTTTTTTGACCCTACCCTGCAAACACCCCTATATTGAAGGATACGTTTAGGTTGCTTTCATTTTGTATATGCAAGTTGTTTTTTCTCAGCACAATGGACAGACCGGACTCTCAGGAATTGTTTGTTCATTAAAGGAGGTTGCTATTGGCAGATCTTTACTCCAAGGAGCTCAACATGTGAAGTTCCGTAGAATTCTTGCTTCCTGAAAGGTAAGGTTTAAGCTTGACTCACCCTAACAAAAATGAGAGTGTTGGAATCACCAATGCGATACTTCCCCTCTGAGACTTTGACCATGGAGAACTGAACTGGACAAGTGCATCGGCTAACAAGGCATTGGACCTTCAGGGAAAACCAAAGGAAAAATCATAAAGATCTTAGTAATGAAAGGCATCAAGTAAACTTGCCCTGAAGTTGAAAAACCCTACCAGAAGTATAATTTTAAAGAAAAAAAAGGACTTTTTGTGTTGTTTAGATAATTATCCACTGAACTCTGTTACTCAGTTAAATCAATTTATGAATGTACAGGTAGTCCTCGTTTAGCAACCACAATTGGGACCAGCAACTCAATTGTTAAGTGGAACATTATGAGTTTAGGATCTTTCCTTTGCTTTAAATTCTGCAAGGATCATCCAAGGACTGGTTGCAACATTTATTTTTTCATCATTGCCGTAATGGTGAATGATTGCTAAATGAGTCAGGGACTAAATGAAGACTACCTGTATATAGTCTTCTTACTTAGCACACAGCTCAGGGCAGTACACATGACAAATAACAGTAAGGATCAATAAAACTATGTTATAAAACTAAATATAAAAAGCATCTGCAAATGCCTAAGTGCCAGGATTAAAAACCTCATCCAGCAGCTTGTGCTCATTCAGATGTAATGCCAGAAGGAAAAAATGGGTCTTTAATGCATCTCAAAAGCAGAGTGGGAGACAAGCAGAGTCAAGAGTCACTTATTTGAAATGGCTATTATAGAAATGGAATGAATGAATGAATGAATGAATGAATGAATGAATGAATTTAATGAATCTGAATCCAAATCCTATCAGACAACATCACCTAAGCATGTAACCATGTGGGAGTTTTCTGGATGTGAAGTTACTTTTGGAGATGGACAATCCTCAACTTATGACTGTTGTGACATACAGTCGAAATTCCAGGCTTTATTATGGTCATAAATTGACATCTACCTATACAAATACAGCCTTGGTGTCGTTAGATTGCCAGAGTGTAACTAGGAAAGGGCAATTAGGTCTATATTATTGAAACCAAAATAAGTCAGATGTGTTGCAGAATATTTAAAATAATAGAGCAAATAATATAATGGGTTTGCATGGAAACTTTCACAGTTGATCCAAATGTTTTAACTGATTAATAATTATTTATTACAATTATATGCCAACTGACTCCCAGTAATTCCCTGTGGTCTCTCATTCACCAGCCAACCAGGTCTGACTCTGCATAAGGAATAGCCAAGGCCATCTAGATGTTCTCCCCTGTTGCATGGCCTTTTTAATAGGGAGCTTGTCACTAGCCCTCATTTGAAAATGTCAGATGGATCCATGCCTTCTACGGGAGGCAGTAAAAGAATCAATACTATGGTGCTGGAGAAGACTCCTGCGAGTCCCTTGGACTGCAAGGCATTCATACCGGTCAGTCCTAGAGGAGATCAACCCTGACTGCTCTTTAGAAGGCCAGATCCTGAAGTTGAAACTCAAATACTTTGGCCACCTAATGAGAAGGAAGGACTCAGGAGAAGAGCCTAATGCTGGGAAAGATTGAGGGCAATAAAAGAAGGGGATGACAGAGAATGAGGTGGCTGGATGGAGTCACTGAAGCAATAGGCGTGAGCTTAAATGGACTCCAAAAGATGCTAGAGGACAGGAAGGCCTGGAGGAATGTTGTCCATGGGGTTGCAATGGGTTGGACATGACTTTGCAGCTAACAACAACAACAAAAGAATCAGAATAACTAAGAGTTATTGCTAGACATCTCCACAAATTCCAGTTTCGTAGATTGAGGATGAGAGATTAAAAAACTATGAACCAAAAGGATACTGACACTGGAGCCAGTATGGGGAAAGTCTTTAGTGGCACCAATAAACCTTCTGTTCCTGATCCTCTCACATGTAACTCGTGTCTAGCCATTCTTAAAGACACTTGTACCATCTGGTCCAGATTCTTGAAGTTAGGAGGTTCTCTCTTGGGCCGGGGAAGAAGCGTTTCATCCGGTGGCAGGTTCATGTCCTCACGGATCTCATCCTCAATGTCTTCCTCCATTTGGATGAGGACAGGAGCGCTCATGCCAAAACGAGAAGCCCGCCGGGCTACCTCCAGAAGACACAAGACAAAGTTCTTCTCGTTCTTGCGCAAGACCAGGTCCTCCGTCTCAAACATCAGGACATCTAAAAGAGAACAGAGAGGCTGAACGCAGTGAGGCGAAGAAAGATAGAGAATCGCTACAAGATTCTCTCAGAGAAAAGATGAAAACCCAGTAAGAGTTGAGTAAGAAACAAAAGACTAATTGGATTTGCTTTGGTTGCAGTGCTTCGGGGTCACGTGGTCAACATCTGTGACCTTCCCAGCCAACTTACAGCAACCAAAGTCAATTGGGAAAGCTGCATTTGCTTAATGACTACAATCTTACAATTTGCTTAACCATGGCAGTGATTTGCTTAACAATCATGGCAAAATAAGATTGTAAAATCAAACACAACTCACTTAACACAGCCTTGCTTAGCACTGGAAATCCTGGTCCTGTTGGTGGTCATAAGCCAAGGGCTACCTGTACGTTACCATTCCAAACACCATTTCTACAATCCAATCCCAATGTACTGATTCTTAGAATTCTGTATTTATTTATTTATTGTATCATATTAAAATTATTTGGTTTCACTGAATTGGAATTGTCTAAGTGTATTGTAAAAAAAACGCATGGGATGTACCCAAAAGAATGCTCAGGGAGGCATGCCCAGAAGTAAAAATAATGACTTACCGGTAATAACTTAAATGGTCCGCCTTCAAGCCATTCTTCTACTGAAGAAGAATGTGGCTCTTTGCCATTCTTCCGAATTAAATATTAACAAAATCCACATCATGGCTGCCATCTAACAGGCTGGGGAATGCAGGTGTTTCTCTGCCTATGGAGCCCCCTTTTTAAAAACAAAACCAAACCTGACTCTAATGGCAAGCAGATAAAGCAGGCGCTTCTGGAGCTGAACCAAAGAGAAGGTCATACATGGCCTGCCCACTTGAAATGTTGTGTTCTGGGTGCTAATGTAGCTTTTCCCCTTCAGCTATTTATCTATATTGATTGGATAATAGCTACCATTATCGTTTGCAGCCAGCATGTTTTCCCCACTTTTGTGAATCATAGATGTTGCTGCCCAGATCATCTGATGGATACAAAATCCAACGAAGATTATGTATGAATTTATTTATTTATTATTTGATGTTTTTAATTGTTTTGCTTTTTTTTTAATTGATTTAACTGCTTTATAGTTTTTTGGGTTATAAGCTGATCAGAGTCTGGTTGAGATAGGCAGCTATAGAAATTGAATAAATAAATAAATAAATTTAGATAGATAGATAGATAGATAGATAGATAGATAGATAGATAGATAGACAGACAGACAGACAGACAGATAGATAGATGATTGCTAGATAGATGATATATAGATACATAGATATATAGATGATTGCTAGATAGATGATAGATAGATAGATAGATAGATAGATGATAGATAGATAGATAGATAGATAGATAGATAGATAGATAGATAGATAGATAGATAAATGCTTACGATTCTAGTTGAGATTTATTTGCCTCCTTTGATGGCCAAGAGGTTTTTGAAAACTCAACAAGCTTTTCTCATGGTAGTTTTCAACCATTTAGTATTATTCACAGATTCTGAATTTGGGGGCTCCACATAACCATGATTGCTATAGCTTTGGCTCCTGTATTGTCCTCCATGAATTGTTCTAAGTGCTGGACAAAGCAGTCCAGCAGAAGAGTGAGAGAAAGCCAATGGAAATGGTGGAAGAGTCAAAGCAACTCCAAATGCATGCGAAACAATGAGAAAATGAGAGAAATGTTGCAAAAAAGGTAAGTTGCCTTCCTATTCAGATATATATAATGGAAAGTGAATAACTTAGGATTCAGCCTTTAAGTTTAAATCTTAGAGTGCTCCTTTTTTTCTCATTATTCTTCCTAATGGGAAATGTATGAGACAGAAATGAGAAAGAACAGGGCTTCAGTCACTGGTGGCCAACATCTTGATCTTTTTGACCCCCATGTTTCCCCATCGGGACTGAAACTCACTCAATTGTCCACCTGCTTGGCTTGAAAAACATTAAAAAATGACTTTAGGAAAAAAACCAAACCAAAACCGCAGTATAAAGTAGCTAAGAAACAAACAAAATCAGCAGTTTCACACCAAAACAATACACCTTAAAAATATCATCTTATTAAAATGCAGGAACAAGATACCAAACATTTCACCCCCTCTGTTTTGCCAGGGGGAAATGCAATAGAGGAAGCAGAGACAGGTGAAACACAATACAAATAAACATTCCACACAATTTAAATATTGCTCACTTTAAAATTTAGTTGTTCAGGTCTTCTAGTTTCTACCTGCACTTAAACTACGTGTTAACTGATTTTCTAAATCTCCATTCTTGAAGATTTACATTACATCCCCAATTTAAGGAGAGTTAATTTCTGGTTAAAAGCATCTACAACTGTCATCCTTAATTGCAAACACTGCTCTTTCTGATGGCAACAAACAATTTAATAGGAAACTGACAATGGAAGTGGATTAAAGGAGCCTTGGTGGAGCAGTGGGCTAATGCCTCCTTAAGTAACACCAGCTGCCTGCAATTAGTGCAGGTTCGCGTCCCACCAGGCTCAAGGTTGACTCAGCCTTCCATCCTTCCGAGGTAGGTAAAATGAGGACCCAGATTGTTGGGGGCAATTAAGCTGACTTTTTAATAATGCCGCTTGGGGTGTGTGTGAAAGCCCTAATAAGCAGGCATATACATAGAATGAAGGCTACTGCTAAGCTTGTAAGCCGCCCTGAGTCTTCGGAGAAGGGCAGGATATAAATGGAATTAAAATAAAATAAAAATAAAATTATGGGGATGAAAGGCCAAGGAAGGGAATTAGACTGTAAGGATATTATTTCTCTTTTCATTAACTTGAGTATGAGTGTAACCAAATTTCCAGAACAAATCTGAGAACAGAGGAACACTAGGACAGAAGCATTCAGTCATCTTCTGCTTTGCTTTTCTAACAGAGTGAGATGCGTTCATGAGTGTATACTGTATATATAGTCTTTTAAAGTATCATGCAAAGCACTGTTCTAAATAAGTTTAGTTTGGACTTTAGAAAGATATGATTAACAATTGAACAGATGACCCACGAATCGATAGAAAAGACAAAACACAAGGAATGAAAAAGGAAAGAAAGGAAAGCAATGTGTATTCACATTTTAATCATTCAAACAATTCGCTTTTAGCAATTTTTTCTTACAGCATTGCACAGTATATCAATTCAAATCTGTGTACCTTTAATATCCATCTCTTTTCGGCACCACTGAATAAAGTTGGACACATTGTCTCGAGCTTGGAAGGTGCTTGGCTGAGCAAAATCATTACAGGTTACACCATATATGGGAAGTTGGAGTTTTTTGCCCAAACTTGGATATTCCTGGTTGAGGTCTCTGGCCACCTGGGTGATGTTGTTAGCGTGATAACAAAGAAGGACACCTGTTTCCAGGACATCCAGAAAAGATCTCACATCAATGTCGACATCATAGAGTTCCTTAAGCCATTCTGCCAGATCCTCCTTCATGGCATACAAGTATTGTTCGCTTGTTTTGTAGGGGCGGATGCTTCGCACGCTGGCATCCTGAATCCCAGACATTTTCCTGGCAGAATCCCTGATGGAGCTTTGCCTGCAATCCACTGAGCTGTTTTTAGAGTTTTAGCTGTTTTCTTCTTGTTCAACCCATCATTAGAAATACGTCCAACCACTTATAGCATTAAGAACCCACCTCATTGATCTTTTTAAAGACAAGGTTTACATACCCATCTCCCACTCCCACAGGATTTCACAGAATCAGGAAAGACCCAAGTAGGTGGATTCTTCTCAAAATGATCTCTATCTCAGCATTTTGGTGTCTTCATGCTATCAGCTACTTTAGAAGTAGGATACATGCCTGAACCCTTGCTTTCCTCTTAAACCAGAAGTCTCAGCTATTCTTCTATTTTAAAAACCTGAGGGGCTTTTCAGAATTTTGGAAGCAGGATCCAGAAAAAGAAGAATCTCCTAGCATGCCCTGATGAGTGTTTTGCTGTGTTTCCACTCTGAAGTTCTCTTCTCTTCTCCTTGGTGACAGCAGCTCTCTACAAAACACTCCCTGTTAACCCTGATAGATCAAATGTCGCTTTGCTTCAGCTGGAACAAACATTCTCTATGAATGTGGGGAGGAGGGGGAACCTGACTCTTGGAAACATGAGTAAAAGGAGTTATCAGTTGATGGGTATTTTTGCTTTCTGACTGATTCATAAGGGACAGGCACACATTTACACCTCAACTGACCCAGCATTATTGTGTTTGCAAAAAATATTAAAAGTGACATCTAGTGTTTTTTTCTTGACATTTTCCAAGCAATGGTATACTTGGAAGGGTGGCAAACATCTAAAACCTGCTTGGTTTCAAACATACATCCCATTTGTAGGAAAGGAATGGGAAACGTTTTGTACCCAAATGGTTTTAGCAATGAATGCTAGCAAGCCAGAACAAAAGAGTCAGGAAAATTATGGATGAGATTCGATGTTGCATGCAATGAGCATTCTTTTTGCCATTTTGCCAGGTTCCCACAATTAGCTCTGTAGGTTGGGGTGGGGGGGCTGCATGTGGCCTGTGGAATGTCTCTTGCAATAGATATGTTGAATGATGAGTGATTAATTAAATTTTATGCTCTCCCATAAAATACATAGTTTGAGGATGCTTTCACTTCTGAAATTAAACACCTTTTATCAACTATATCTGTTGTGTTGACCATGCCCCTTCCTTGAAGAAAATAGCTTTAAAAACAGAGTGCAGTATGTGACAATAACTCACACAAAGCTCTTCATGTTCCTGGTCTGGAAACATCAATTATTATCAAATGTAGCTTCCAAGTTGGTCTCTGGAAGAATTCCAAGACTTCTTGGAGTGATCTCAAAGCCTGAAGCCAGTTGGAAGGATGCAGAGGAGATGGCTGTGGTCTGTCTTGCTTCATGAGTTTGATACCATGAATCCTGAGGAAGTGGATAGGATCTTCTGCAATATCACCTCAGTCACTTGCAGTTGGGACCTCTGCCCCTTCTGGTTGGTGAAATCCTGCAGGGAAGCGAAGGATGAGCTGGTTCGTGGGGTGGTAAAAGTGTCCTTGGGAGAGGAAGTGAAACCATCACTTGACTGAGTAATATTTGGGGGAAGGTTGTGGAGAAAGTGGTTGGGCTGCAGTTGCAGAAGGCCCTGGAGAAAACAGACAATCTGGAGTCATTTCAGACTTTCATTTCAAGCATTATGATGCTTATTGGTGGTCTCTAGTGGGACCAGGATAGGAATAGTGTGACAATCTTGTTGTTCCTTGGTCTTTCAGCCATTTTCAATACCTTTGATCATGGTACCTTTCTGAGCTGTCTTCAAGGGTTAGAGTGAGGTCAGTTGTATACTGGTTCTCCTTCCTGATAGAAAAATTTTGGAGGAGAACACTGAACCCTAGGCCTATTAATGGGAAGGAGGCAGTGCAGGGCTTGATGTTCTCCCCATTCATATTCAATAACTACATGAAACTGCTGGGTGTAGCATTGTCAGCAGCATGGGGTGAGGTTTCTTCAGTATACTGGTGATACTTAACTGTACATCTTAATCCCTGGGAAAGAAGTGATGCTGTCAAAGTATTGTCAAGGTGCTTGGAGGCTTTCCAGATTTGGATGCAGACGAACAGACTGAGGCAAACCCAGCAAGATTCAACCCAATGAGATTCCATTGTTAACTGAATGGGCAATCTTCCTGCAGGTAGCGCTGATTCATAATCTGGGGAACTTCCTGGACTCACAAGTTTTGTTCAAAGAGCAGGGGGCACTGTGGCTAAGACAACCTTTGCACAATTCCATCTTGTGTTCCAATTGTAAGCTTTCCCAGAACAGCAAGTATTACTCACTGTCAATCATGCCTTAGTCACTTCTCAAGTGGATCATTGCAATATGCAGTACGTGAAGCTGTTCTTGTAGAGTGTTTGGAAGCTACAGAATGCAAGTAGCGATGGACACACCTCAAGGTAGCAACATAACACCTCTGCTTAGAGTTGGCTTCTGGGGACAATTCAAGCTGGTTGCCACTTTTAAAGTCCTTCCTGTCTCAGAGCCTACAGTTTGAAATACGACCTTCTCCCAGCAGCATCTGTCTTCCTGATAAAGTACAGTAGAGTAGGCTCACTAGATATCCCCTCAATTAGAAAGTGTAAATTTCAAGGGCCACATAAGTATGCTTTCAGCCAACAACAGAGCTCCTCTGACAACTGGTTACTTCTTTCCCTTCTGGCTTTTTAGGAAGCTGATGAAAACCTCGTTCCACCAGGCCTCAACAATTGAGGTAATTGTCTTCTGGTGAGATTAGCTTTCTTTTCATTATCATTAATATTTTTATAAGTGATTCCCATATTTTAGTGGCTGCTTTTTAAACTAATTACAGTTACATATTGGGGAGTTGTTCTTGGCAGGAAGAGCATGATCTGTAGGCCTTGCAAATAAATAAATATTAAAAAAATCGTGGAAAGCATCACTCTAGTTAGAAATGTGTATCCCGGTGACATAAGGTATTTATTTCCTATAAAGCTCTCTATGGCTTAGATCCAACTTATTTCCTTCTCTGTGATCCTTTGCTCCACCTACAACAACAACACCACACACACACACACACACACACACACACACACACACACACACACCACTCAAGGCAGTTTATCTTAAGCTGAGTCTTATCCTTAAATGTTTCTCTGGAACACTGGAACATACTTTCTACTGAATTGAGAAAACCTACTGTAGCTCTTTTTCATCCTTTAAAAAGGGTCCTAAAAGATATCTTTTGAAATGAGCTTTTAACAATATATTGTTTTAGAAATGCTTTTAATATTTTTTTATTTTAAATCTTAATTTTTATATATACAGTATCACTGGGAGACCAGATTAGTCCACTGTGTAACAGGTTCAAGAAGTAAAACATGCAAGTTATCAGTATCCTAAGGAGATGGTAAGGAAGGTTATTGAATGGCAGAGCTAAAAAAAAAATCTACCTGAGGTTTCCTCCTAAATCTGCTTCACCACAAAGAACTGTAATTCAAGAATAAATTACATGCAAAGTTCTCAGAGTTGCACTCTAATTAATTAAAGAATCTTCTGTAGAAATCTTTGTTCATTGTGGGTATTAGAGAGATGCCGTCATTGGCGTTATCAGTTAGATGAACTTATATATTCATCAGGAGTTGTCTTTCAACTTGGCACCAAAATCCCAGCTTCAATTTGGCACCTCCAATTAATAGATCTGAACAATCTGCATGTTTTATCTGAGCTGTCACCCAGGTAAAAAAATTCTTGGGTAATTTAAGTCAACATTTTCAGTGGGCACAGTTCTTGGACTACTACAACCAAATGTAATCAGCATAGCACACAAGCCAACTAAAGCCCTTCAAAACATCCTAAACAAGCCAAAAGACCCAGCAACCCCATAAAAAAAACAGGAGTTGCCTCAACATACAGTGTAAGAACTGCAACAACCACTACAGTATGTAGGATAAACAGGCAGAAGACTGGCAGAACGCATCCATAAATGGCAACTGGCAGTCAAAAGGCATGAGGAAAATTCTTTAATTTCACAACATATAGACAGACCTAAGCATAGTTTCAGTTGGGAAAATGTGACAATCCTAGATCAGGCCAAGTCCAAAAATGCCAGGGAATTTCTAGAAGCCTGGCACTCTGACAAATCAGCCATCAATAGACACATAAACATCAACAACATCTATAGACTATGCAAAAGAGACTATCACCAAGCCCAAAAAGGAATAAAAAGACCCAAACACCTCTCCACCAACAATCAGCACCCAGATCAGCATAGATTAACTCCAAGGTTAACATCAGAGCAACAATCAAATAAACAATACCCCAATCAATAAACTGTCAAAGAAGCCAACAGCAAACAACCCAACCAAAGAATCTCTAAGACCACCCCCACCAACACTGATAGGCAAGCCATCAGAATATAAACTGACAGCAAACAGCACTCCTTACTGGCACTGATGATGTTATCTGGTTTGGGTAATGAAACATCTGCAAGAAAACAAGCAAGCTCAGACAGCACCAAGGACCCCTCATTACTATAACCAAAAATCTGCATAACCATCAGATGGCAGCAGAGAGGTATAGGAAGTCCTTTGCTGGTATCTAGTGGTTCTCCATGTATTGGCAACCCAATTCTCATAGACCTAAGGAAAGTACAGTATATATTCTTTATGTAGAAAGCCCTGCTTCAATTCCTGGCATGCTCTCTGAAAACCTGAGGAAGAGGGAGTTGGGCAGTTAAGAAATACGAAACAAACATACAAACAAACACTATATCAGTCAGAATAGATAATGGATATATTCATATGTCCATTAAACATTAACAAAACAACAACTGTACTGGTTTTGTGTGAACTCAGCCCATCTGATTAGCTTATGGGTCAAGATATTGTGCACATCCAGCAAATGGGTTAATATAGTAATAGACTGTATGGATGCTTGAAGAATAGACTATCAAACTCAAACAAAGTAGTTCCCGATGCTAATTTCATAATTCCCAATTCCTAACCCATTTGCCATCAGTATGCATGGAAACTTCTGATCTTGTATGAAGGGAAGGAAGGGAAGGGAAGGGAAGGGAAGGGAAGGAAGGAAGGAAGGAAGGAAGGAAGGAAGGAAGGAAGGAAGGAAGGAAGGAAGGAAGGAAGGAAGGAAGGAAGGAAGGAAGGCTCTGCCCTATTGTTCAGATTCTCAAGTCATTCTAAGAGTAGCAGTCCCAGCACCATGAGTTACTAGGTTAAAAAAGACTGCATGCCAAATGACATCAGCTCCACATTTATACTCCTGTGACTGCCCAAAATTGAAGCAGATTTGGCAGTAGCAGTCAATGTATCATCTGATTAATTAATGCAGGATCAGTTTCAGCCTCTGAGACCTGAGGAAGTAGACACAGATACATAAGCTTCTATTCTTAAGCAAAAGTGTTTGCTAAACTATTTTCTCTCTAGATCATAGGTGTCAAACTTGCCGCATCACGTGATATGTTGCGATGTATCACAACGTTTTTGCATTGTTGTTAGTTGCAAAGTCATCTCTGACCCATCGCAACCCCATGAACAACGTTCCTCCAGGCCTTCCTGTCCTCTACCATCTTCTGAAGTCCATTTAAGCTCACGCCTACTGCTTCAGTGACTCCATCCAGCCACCTCATTCTCTGTCGTCCCCTTCTTCTCTTGCCCTCAATCTTTCCCAGAATTAGGCTCTTCTCCAGTGAGTCCTTCCTTCTCATTAGGTGGCCAAAGTATTTGAGCTTCAACTTCAGGATCTGGCCTTCTAAAGAGCAGTCAGGGTTGATCTCCTCTTTTTCCATTACTGGAGCTGAAATGGGCGTGGCCTTCATATGATGCAACCGGCCCTTGGCCCGGCAGTTTGACACCCCTGCTCTAGATCTTCATCCTTCATTAGGGTAGACAAATGCTTATTAAAGAAAGAGAATGATGCTGACACCAATTCTGACTAGGCAGTTCTTAAATCCAGGAACTGTCCTGAACCTCAGTGCTGAATAGGGCGCTATTTAAGGCTTTATTTTTATTTAATTCCATTTATATCCCACCCTTCTCCGAAGACTCAGGGCGGCTTACAAGCTTAGCAGTAGCCTTCATTCTATGTATATGCCTGCTTGTTAGGGCTTTCACACACACACCCCAAGCGGCATTATTACAAAGTCAGCTTAATTGCCCCCAACAATCTGGGTCCTTATTTTACCTACCTCGGAAGGATGGAAGGCTGAGTCAACCTTGAAGGTCAAAACTGGGCATTTAGAACTGGGTTTGGAAACAAATAGAAAGCTGGGGTAGCTATTTCAAGTTCAGAGATAAATTGTAAAGTACACGGTATCAGCCATCTATTTTTCTCCTTTGTATTATTTGAAGTTACCAACACATACGAAGGTCAGTTACATAGGTTACAACTGTCTAGATCAGACCTAATGAAAGCATATGTTGCTGTGGCAGATTCATTTTTCTCCGGGGGAGGTCCAGCTGTCTTTCAATGAGAGCTGGGCAGACTCTCCTTATTCAGTTCCTGTGCGGATTTCCCCCAAAACTAGACAGGGATGAAATTGGTTTGGGGTTAGAAACAGCCTTATTCACTTTGATGGGTAACCACCGAGAATTGAATAGAGGGAATGCTCCTTGTTGATCACCTGCGGTGTTTCCCCAGAACTGTCTATATGAAATTCCACATGATTTCACAATGGCTAAAGCCAATTTGTTTTCATTTAGTTAGCTACAGTGTGATGGTCTGACGGAAAAGTCCTCTGGGGAAATAGAACGTACAATTTCCTTTTTCTTTTGTGCTGAAAAACAAAGATGTTATGCCTTAATACAGATAGTCCTTGACTTACAACCACAATTGAGGCCAAAATTTACGTTGCTAAGCGAGACATTTGTTAAGTGAGCTTTTGCTCCATTTTATGACCTTTCTTGCCACAGTTGTTAAGTGAATCCTTGCAGCTGTTAAGTTAGTAACATGCTTGTTAAGTGACTCAGGCTTCCCCATTGACTTTGCTTGTCGGAAAATTGCAAAAGATGATGACATGACCCCAGGACAGTGTAACCGTCATAAATATGAACCAGTTGCCAAGTGTCTGAATTTTGATCATGGGGATGCTGCAATGGTCATAAGTGTGAAAAACAGTCATAAGACACTTTTTTCAATGCCGTTATACCTTTGAACAGTCACTAAATGAACTGTTGTAAGTCGAGGACTACTAGTACTGGAAAGAGAAGGGTTTTTTTAAAAAAAATCTGAAGCTCAAACCCTGAGAAACCATAGGCCTTGTTTCCATTTGTCTCCTGTGGTCATGCTAAGGATTATTAAATGAAGAAGCTAGTTGCAAGGACAGAAGATTTTAAACTACCACTAAATCAGTGCTAGGGACGCGGTGGCTCAGTGGGTTAGGACGCTGAGCTTGTCGATCAGAAGGTCGGCAGTTTGGTGGGTCGAATCCCGAGTGCCGCGTAACAGAGTGAGTGCCTGTTACTCGTCCCAGCTTCTGCCAACCTAGCAGTTCGAAAGCACGTAAAAATGCAAGTAGAAAAATAGGGGCCACTACGGTGGGAAGGTAACAGCGTTCCGTGCGCCTTTGGCGTCTAGTCATGCCGGCCACATGACCACGGAGACGTCCTCGGACAAGCGCTGGCTCTTTGGCTTTGACACGTAGATAAGCACCGGCCCCTAGAGTCGGAAACGACTAGCACGCATGTGCGGGGGAACTGTTGTGACTCAGGGCCAGCCTGTGGGTCCGACAGCCGGCTCCGATGTATCGGAGGACTCAGATGTGGGGGAGGAGGGAAACGAACCGGCTGATGATGATGATTTGGAGGCTTTGCAGAGCCCTCAGCCGGGGACCTCTTCTCAGCTGTGTGAGCCCGAGAGTGCGGAGGATGATGACCCACAGCTGGCCCTGTTCAAGGACGCCCGACGCAGGAGGCAGACGAGCAGGGACAAACAAAGAAAGACTATGGGACTCCTCGGGAGGAGGCACAGGGAGACCACGCCCTGAGCTCTCTATAAAAGAAGTGTTTGGGGAGGGGCTGGTTGCTGAAAGCAACCTTTTCCGCTTGAGAAGACAAGCTCTTGTGTTTTTGTTAACTGCGTAATTAAATCTTGGCAGAAGCCTTTTAGCCTTGGACGCTTTCCAGACTCTTCTTTTGATTAGGGGTGCGAGAAGAGGGCTGGTTCAGAACAGGAACCTTTACCTTTACTTTAAATCAGTGCTACAAATGGCTTGTAAACTATATAGGCACAGAGAAGAGGGGGACAATTTGTATCCCAAGTGACTGGAGGGCAAGATAGGGGCTGGGGCTGGGGCTGGGGCTGGTCAGAGAGAGGGGCAGCCTGGAGCTGGGGAGATATTTCTAAGAAAAATAACAAAATGGACATCCTGATGTCATGAGGCAGATCCTGCCCTTTTATATTTGCAAATGTGAGATACAAATATATTATAAATCCTGCAGTGTCTGCAGTGTGATATCACAACGCGTGCTCCATCACTCCCCACATTTTCCCATGAAACCGGAAAAGCCCCAATTTTCAGATGCACCATTTCTTAATAAGCACTGAAATAAGCCTATTGATTAGGCTTAATGCATGCATTTTATTTATCTTTTTTAAAAGTCCAGCATTGAATTTTACAGTGATATCCCTGTGGAACTTCAAGAGACCCTCCAAATTGTGGGAAATGAGGCATTGTGGCTGCCTGGAAAAAATAGTTTTCCTTTCCGTTCACAGTAACGGAAAGCAAAATAAATGCAGAATAATTTTTTTAGTTGCTGCAATGAATTATGACAACATCTGTTGGAATGTTAGAATTCTTAAAAGCCTTTCAGGAATTATTATTACGGTATACTGTTTTGGCAGATTAGCAAAAATGGGAAAATTTAAAAAAAATCCAGTAAGAGGTGAATCTTCCTTTGGTGAAAGGTTCTCATTTGTGTTAGCAATTATTTTTCACAACTTTGCTTGCTTTTTCTAATCAAAGCTAAAAAATGCAGTCCAGTTGGGAGATCTGTCAGCGGCCTGTATGTTTGTAGTCACACTCCATAAACTTCATTATGAGATTTTTGAGAACGATATGTTGATTGATTTGGAGTTTCTGTGTTTTATTATAGTAGTCATAATGAGACTGTTTGTTTCTTGAAATGTAAATATTGGAAGGTTTTGGGGATCATTTATTTTAAATTAAAGATTAATCTTATACATGAGTTACAATGGATCTGGTTTACTGCGAAGCTCAGTAACAGTTCCCAGAAAACCTTGAATTTCATAAAGGCCCATTCTTAATAAATAAAACATCATAATTTTAGCAAATCCATTTGGGAACCAGCTTGGTTAGTGGTTAAGGCACCAGGCTAGAAACCAGGAGACTGTGAGTTCTAGTTCTACCCTAGGGATGAAAACCAACTAGGTGACTTTGGGACAATCATTAGGACACTGTGAGTTCTAGTCTCATCCCAGGCATCAAAGCCAACTAGGCAGTGGTGGGATTCAAATATGTGAACAACCGGTTCTCTGTGTGGATGCCACTTCCGGAAGTCCATTCTGGGCCTGGGCAACAAAAAAATAGCTACCGGTTCTACTGAAGTGGTGCAAGCTGGCTAAATCCCACCACTGCAACTAGGTGACTTTGGGACAATCACCAGGACACTGTGAGTTCTAGTCCTGCCTCAGGCATAAAAACCAACTGGGTGACCTTGGGCCAGTCACTCTTTCTCAACCTATGATGTCAGGCTTGGCCTTGTGGTAAAATGCTAGGAAGTAAGAAAGATAAGAAATATGGTAAACTCATTGATTTCCTTGTAAAAGTACTCATCTGCTCAGACACAAGATAGTAATAAATTGGGAATTATCAACAAGTATTTTGGATGGAGAAGGTGGCTACAGAGGTTAGAAGAGACCAATTGTCTGGGGTATTTTGAGAGCAGCTACAGGCAGCCACTGCTGCAGGTATTTTCCAGTGTAAATAGGCAAGGCCTCTCCCCATGGCAACCATTGTCCTTGAACAGCCAGCATGCCTCCAGCTCAAAGAGGCTGGGATCTGTGTCTCCTGTTCTTTACTACTAACTATTCTTCACCTTTACACACCTTTGACCTGGATGATTGAGTCTTCATTGACATATTGCAACGCATTTGGGAAGAAACCCCTGAAGTTGGTGTGGCAAGAGTTGGTACATTCCAACGACTTTCTGACTCTCTGCCTAATTTTGTTCTGACTGATGAAGTTGCTTGAATGAGCAGTGAAATGTCTCAGATTAACAAAATTTGGTCCATTTGTCATGATTCAACCTTTAGACACCTTTGGCCTGGATGACTGAGTCTTCATTGACCTATTCTTTACTACTAAGACCCGTGGTGGCTCAGTGGTTAGAATGCAGTATTGCAAGCTAATTCTTCTGACTGCCAACTGCCACTATTTTGGCAGTTCAAGTCTCACCAGCTCAAGGTTGACTCAGCCTTCCATCCTTCCAAGGTCAGTAAAATGAGGACCCAGATTGTTGGGGGCAATATGCTGACTCTGCTTACAGCTTAGAGAGGGCTGTAAAGCACTATGAAGCGGTATATAAGTCTAAGTGCTACTGCTATTGCTACTTACTGTTTTCATTTGTTTTCCCTTCTTTCTGGAGGGGCAGGTTTCAAATGATTTCCAATGTCCCAAAACAGACAAGAACATGAAGAAACCCAGTCAGATGAAAAATGCCACCAAGAGCTAGAAGCAGCGGAAAAGGAGTTGGAAGCCAGGGCAGATATAACTGATTTTAGCCTGCTAGATGGTCCTCAGACTTCAACCACGGAACAAGCACTGAAGCCTGAGAGCTGGCTTTGGGGATGGTTTCCCTTCCCTCTTCTCTCCGGGCTGACCTGGTTGGGAGACAGGTACTAGCAATGCTTTAAACCAGGCTAAACCATCTCCTTCAGGTTGGTCAGACTTGAAAGGCTCCATTTAAAGTTAACAGAGGGTGGAAACATGGAATCCTAACACTGGGGAGATCCTTGGAGACTATCTACATCATCTCTGTACTCAGTACTGCAGATCTGGAGCTTCCCTAATGGGTCCTGAAGGGTCTTTAATCTCTGGATTCCCCATGGATTTGTGGGGGGCTGAAGTTCAACTAAGGTGTTGAGCACCATGTTGGGGACAGTTGAAAAGATGGTTCTTGAAGCAAGAAAGAGACCAAGACTTTGAACAATGAGTCTTCTATTCATCAATTGAATAGAAATTAAGTTCCACATCATCAGAGGAAAAATATAATTTTCTTCTGTTCATGTTTTCCAAAGGGTGCTGGATTGTTCATCATTTTACAAACAGATTCCCCCTCCTTTGGTCTACCATCTTAAAATGTTTACTCCATTTACTCCTGAAGGAGAAATGGAGATAAAATCGTACGCAGAAAGAGGGCCCAGTCTCCCTTTCCTCAGGCAGAAAGCTGAGGAGGCCACTCTTTAAAATTGCAGATTTGGTAATCCATTCAGAAAGACTGGGGCACAGTACTCATAAGCAAAATGCCTACAGTTGATGGGGATTTAAGAATTACATTCCCCCACCCAGCTCCAAGGACAGGACAGGACCTTTAGGACATAATAGGATTAACCCACCACCATTAGACTAGCTGAAGGGAAGTGGTGGCTCAGTGGGTTGCGACGCTGAGCTTGTCGATCAGATGGTCGGCAGTTTGGCGGGTTGAATCCCAAGTGCCGCGTAACAGAGTGAGCACCTGTTACTCATCCCAGCTTCTGCCAACCTAGCAGTTCAAAAGCACGTAAAAATGCAAGTAGAAAAATAGGGACCACTACGGTGGAAAGGTAACAGCGTTCTGTGCGCCTTTGGCATCTAGTCATGCCGGCCACATGACCACGGAGACGTCCTCGGACAAGCGCTGGCTCTTTGGCTTTGAAATGGAGATGAGCACCGGCCCCTAGAGTTGGAAACGACTAGCACTCATGTGCGAGGGAACCTTTACGTTTACCTTTATTAGACTAGCAAAAGACACAAAAGCCCACCTCATTGCACAACCCAGAAACATTTCCACTTCAAAGGCTCAGAGCCCATAAAGATCTACCCACTCTCAACTCCATTTGGCCAGCTGTCCCAGAACTGCATACTATGCTTGGTCCTAGTCATCATTAAACCTTCTTTCCAAACAGTTAGCCTCCATTTTATTTCCAGAGTCTTAGTCTCCATTTTATTTACTCCCAGCTTGGAACTGGACCTGGTGGTTTTTCTTCCAACAAGAGAAAGCTGTAAATTGCTGAATGACTATATTCAAAGGCAATCATATCAGCATTTTTGCTGGGGGCAATCATATCAGCATTTTTGCTGGGGGCCCCCTTCCATCATCATTGGTGAATTTATTTATTTATTTATTTATTTATCTTATTACATTTATATACCGCCCTTTCCCGGAGGACTCAGGGCGGTTTACAGGGTAATTAAAAAACAAAAATACAAAAGTTAAAAAACCAAGTTTAAAAAAGATTAAATTTATCCCTGTATAAGTAAAACCCCAATTAAAATAAATTAATCCTCAGCCTGGGCCAGAGAGCTCGAAGAGCCAGGTCTTCAGGCCCCGGCGGAATGAACGGAGGTCGGGGGCAGTCCTCAGCTCCACTGGCAGCTGGTTCCAAAGGGCAGGAGGACACAGGTTTGCCCTAACTCTGTGATTGGTTCAGAAGTAAAACTACTTAGGACTGGTCTGTGGATATGCTCCCTAACCCCCTCGAAGATCAGAGGAAGAATCACCTTCAGAATCAGTTTCCATCACAGTGAGAAAGAAGGAATCTCTTTTTTCCCTTCCCCTAAAAAAACAAAAGAAAAAACCACTAACAATTTGTAAAAACAAACACCTGCCTGGAGCTATCTGCTCGTCTGATGATTTGCAAATAACAAGAGCTAGATATTTAGTCTTTAAAAAAAATGTTTTGCACTTTTTTTTTCACCTACTCGCCTTCTTGCTGCTGATCTATTTCAAACAGTTAAGTCTCATTTTGTGCTCTGAGCTGTAGGGCTCCATTCTGGAAAAACAGGGTTTGATTGGAAACACGGATCAAGCCGAGAGCATCAGTGGCGTAGCGTGGGGGGTGCAGGGGGGGCCGGCCGCACCAGGCGCAACATCTGGGGGGGCGCTTGCACTGAGCTGCTCAGGGAGCCCCAAGGGCTGCACAGAGTCGGCTTGGCTCCGCTCTCGAGCTGCTCTTTCTTGCAAAGCGAAACGAGTCCGGCAGGTGAGATGGGCGGCCACATAAACTGAATAAAATAAATAAAAGTGCCCAACTCTCCACCCAGGCTCAGGCCAACCGCAAGCGCCCCGCAGGCGCCCCGGCAGGCTTGGCCGAGTGAAGATGGACCCGCTGGCCGGCCGGCCTAGCTTCGTGCGCATGCGTGGCTTTATTTAGCGGGGCTCACGTGCGAGCTTGAATGCAGCGACTCTTGCAGGTCGGAGCCCCGCCCAGCCACCCTCGAGAGGGACCCGGAAGCATCCCGCATGCGCGCGACTCTTCTTGGAAAGTCTACGCTGCTGCGGGGCGCGTCTTTTCGGCGGTGCCGTGACGTCACTTGCCTTGCCCCGGGTGCTGACAACCCACGCTACGCCACTGGAGAGCATGTTGAGCTGAGCAAGATAATATATTGCAAGGTGGTACGGGTAGTACTCGACTTACGACCACAATTGAGCCCAACATTTCCATTGCTAAGCAAGACAACTATTAAGTGAGCTTTGCCACATTTTATTACCTTTCTTGCCCCAGCCGTTAAGTGAATCGCTGCAGTTGTTAAGTTACTAACATGGTTAAGTGGCTCCAGCTTCCCCACTGACTTTATTAATTTATTACTAATTTATTGAATTTATTTGCCGCCTGTCTCGTAGCAAACAGCTTTGGGCAGCTTCTCGCTTTAAAGCATTAAAATCCTAACACATAAATATCTTTAAAAGAATAAAAATAGAAATCCCAGTCAGGATAAAATATTGTTAAAAGATAGGGAGGGAGAGACTTTGCTTGTCAGAAGTTCGCCAAAAGTGATCTCATGATCCCGGGACACTACAACCATCATAAATACATGCCTGTTGCCAAACATCTGGATTTTGATCCGGTGACCCCGGGGATTTTTTTTTTTAATTTTATTTATATACCGCCCTTCTCCCGAAGGACTCAGAGCGGTGAACAGGGCAAATATATAAAAAATACAAAAATACAAAAGTTAAAAGAAAATTAAACATATGCCCGACTAAAAACAGTAAATACAAATATT
This sequence comes from Vipera berus, assembly GCF_964194415.1. Classification (NCBI taxonomy): domain Eukaryota; kingdom Metazoa; phylum Chordata; class Lepidosauria; order Squamata; family Viperidae; genus Vipera; species Vipera berus. The sequence goes on from NC_138202.1 coordinate 342,313,968, forward strand.
AAAAATGACCATAAAACCCAACCCATCCCCCATCAGGCCAGGCCGGCTTGTTCAAATAAGAATGTCTTCAGATCGCGACGGAAGGAGCGAAGGTCGGGCGCCATCCGGAGCTCAACCGGCAGCCGATTCCATAGCTCCGGGGCGCCCACAGAGAAGGACCTCGGTGGCACCCTGAGGAGGCCCTCTCTGTCGGAACGCACAGGGCGGAGGGAAGTTGATGCCGGCAGCAGGTGCTCCCTAAGGTACTCCGGACCCTGGTAACCAATGCAGCTGACGGAGCAGAGGTGTGACATGGGAGTATCGGGAGACTCCCAACACAACTCTCGTGGCTGCATTCTGTACCAGTTGGAGCCTCCGAGTGGTCCTCAAGGGCAGCCCCATGTAGAGAGCGTTGCAGTAGTCCAGACGAGAGGTCACGAGCGCGTGAGTGACCATACATAAAGCATCCCGGTCTAGATAGGGCCGCAACTGGCACACCAGGCAAACCTGGGCGAAGGCCCCCCTAGTCACAGCTACTATATGGTCTTCCAAAGTGAGCCGTGAATCTAGAAGGACTCCCAAGTTGCGAGCCCTATCTACGGGGGGTAATAGTTCACCCCCCATGGAAAGAGATGGGATGTTCTGAATATCCTGGGATGCCGGTATGCACAGCCACTCAGTCTTGTCGGGGTTGAGTTGAAGTCTGTTCCTCCCCATCCAGACCCAAACCGCCTCCAGGCAACGGGACATCACGTCGAGGGCATCACTGGGGTGGTTTGGGGTTGCAACGGCCATGTGAAAACCTGTCATAAGTCACTTTTTTCAACGCTGTTCTAACTTTGAACAGGGATTGAATTACTGCCTGAAGCAGCATAGTTTGAAAAGCATCTTCTGCTCCCTGCAAGAGAATTGCTTTTGCTCTGAGCCATTTTAAGTGTCTGAATTCTTTCTTTGCTGCAGAAACAAGTCCCTTCAGGAGCCAGTTTGCTGCCAAGTGCAGAGAAAAAGAACATCCAGCAACATGTGCCCGGCATGTGAGATTATGTTCTGCAAAAAATGTGAGACATTACATTACAGCCGGGTCTTCATTGAACATGGGCTCCTGGGTCACAGCACAGAAAGCTTGCCAGAGGCTCCGAGTCCCACCATGAGCACAGGCAAGACACCTTTCTGGGTTTCTACATTGTAGTCTGTAGACTCAGCCACCGGTGGCTGGGTTTATTTATTTATCGAGTTTGTAAAGCTGAGAAAAATCTTCCGAGACCAGGAATGGTGCTAATGATGTGGAAAGAGAGGCTGCTTCGTTTCTTTTCTGGTGATGGTAAATGTAAAATAGGCTTTGCCTTCTGCTTATGAAATTCCCAACAGCATCTGATCCACTCCTTTGAGAGAACAGACCCTGAAATAGCCCCCAAAGGGATAATTTATGAGCTTTGGTCACTTTGATGCAATGGCTAGAGTGCTGGCCTAGAAGTCAGGAGAGTGAGAGTTCTAGTCCATCCTTAGGCATAAAAGCGGGCTGGTGATTTCGAACAAGCCACTGTCTCTCAACTTAATCCATCTCACTGTGTTCCTGTTGTATGGATGCTTTGTGCTGTCTAAAAATAAACAAGGGATGGACATCTAATAAATAAATATTTTGACTCCTGTTTGTCAGCTTCATATCCCACCCTTTTCCCAGGAGCTCAGTCAAGGGCTGAGTTTGTTACAGGACATCGTGCAATCACAGATGCTATCCTGATTTTTTTTCCAAAATCCTGCAGAAGTTCCATGAGAAAACTCAATTATCAAGTTTCTCCAATATTTTGAAGCATAAGCCTCATTGATTTATTAAAAGATAGAGATTAAAATTAAGCAAATCTACCCTGCTAGGCAAATGCAAGTTATGTAACAGAAGGGAAAACCCTGAGATGTATGACTAGAGACTAAATTTAATTACATGTAAACCTATTTTACTTTAAACATGTATACAGTTGCTCGTCTTCCAATTGACTAAATAAAATAGTATCACCTTTTAGTTTTAATTTTAGTCTGCTGTGCTACAATTTAGACAGAGCAATGGTTTTCCAAGATGGCAACTTTAAGATGTGTGGAGTTCAATTCTCAGAATTCCATGCTGGCTGGAGAATTCTGGAAGATGAAGTCCACATATTTTAAAGATGCAAAGTTAGAAAAGCACTAACTTAAACTTGGCAACTTTAAAATGGGTGGACTTCATCTTCCAGGGAGTAGCTTCTTTAGCATCACTGAAAAGCCCAGCACAATTCTGGGATTTTAATAATAATAATAATAATAATAATAATAATAATAATAATAATAATAATAATAATAATAATAATAATAATAATACCTTTATTGTCAAAGTACAACATGTGTACATTGAGATTAGCTGAGCCTCCCCCCCTGTGCTCTCTCCCCCCAACACACAGTGACAACAAACCCTCCATCCTACCACACCAACCATCCTTGGAATACAGAGATATATTCATTTTGTCCAGCAGGGCACATATTGCAAAACAAAAAAAAATAGTGATTGGGCTTGGTATTCAAAAACCACCTGCTTCTCAGCATTCAATATACAGGGACAACCCATTGGGAGAAGCTATCCCTTCAGGGTGTGTCTCAATGTTCTAGGACAGTGTTTCTCAACCTTGGCAACTTTAAGATGTGTCTGACAGAGTTGACGTCTGTCCCAGAATTCTCCAGACAGCCATGCTGAAAAATTCTGGGAGTTAAAGTCCACATATTTTAAGGTTGCCAAGGTTGAGAAACATTGTCCTAGGAGGAACTGTTTAGTTGACTATAATAGTCGGACAGCAGATACTGGATTTGAAGAACATTTTGGTCTGAGGTAGCAAGGATAATGTTATGCTTTTTTAAAAAAACACATTTATGAAAAACAGAATTTAGCACATACAGTACCATGTCTCAGTGGAATATCTCTCATTATTAGCTATAAATGTAACTATGCCAGGTGCTAAGCCTAAAGAGGAAAGGGCTTCACCAAGATATTTAGCTTATCATTAATGGAAATAATGCCAGACTGGATAAACCTAGGTCTGATTTAACTGTTTTTATTCCAGGTTCCATAGACTTAGTTGGTGCTCCAGTGGAAACAGAAGCTAGAGAGACAAAGTGGCCATGAGAAGGAACAAAGGACTTATTTCTTGATGGCCCACCAATACCAGCCATCTGCTTACTTTATTAACCTAAAAGGATAGTCACCATGACTACTCATGTGTGTATGGCGAAAGGATTGTTGTGAATAAAATCTATTTGGCTTTGAGGCTTTCCAAAAACATGGAGTTATAACAAGGTTGAAAGGATACCAGAAAAATTTTAAGTATAGCATCCTAAGGATTAGGATGGTTCTAATCTTTACCTCTGCTAGCTCAGTTCATAGATTTTAACTATGCCCTAGTCCCTTTCATACTTTTATTTATATCAATGTTCTCCAACTTGTTACCTCCAACTGTGTTGGTAACCTCTCCTCTCCAAATATTTCATGTTTGGTCTAGAAACGTGTCTTTAAACCCTCAGAACTTCTTATGATCATCATATGTAGTTTCCCAAGTTTCTTTGGAATTAACAAATTTGGGGTCAATAAGAAAAACATTTATTTTTCTCCCAAGCTACTTGAGTTTGGGTATTTTGTGTTTATAGCGTGAGGGAATTCTCCCAAAGTTATTGTCATACAAAAATTAGCCAATGATTTTAGGTGTGTCATTAAGAATGAAAAGTTCATCTGGAAATCAACCTAAAATCCCATTATTGGTGGGGAATGAATGACTGAAAGCAAAACAGTAACATCTTTGCCAGAAACTCTGTCAGCCCAAGAATGTAAACCAGACTAAAAAATTAATGCTGTAGAGATTTTATTGAACAGCTATAGTAACAGAACCTTGCAGGCCTGGATGTGCTTCCCCCTCCCTCACTTTATCTTTATGTGAACTAGAGAGGGAGGCAGTTTCTCAGGTTATTTTATTGGTCTGGGCTCAAGCCCCGTTTATCTGACTGTTGCTTTGGTGGCAGCTCTTCAAGGCCATTCCATCTGCCCTGCACAAATAGTGAATGGCATCCCTGAGATCTGCATGTGTGCTAAACTGCCTGGAGGATTTTCTTTCCCTGATCTGATACACTGGTTTAGTGTGTCATTTTGGCATAATATGAGTCATGCTATTATGTTAAACAACAATATGATTTGTTTGGACAGCACGTGTGTTCTATGCACAGCAACTGTGTGTTCAGTATATGGATATTTGGCCATTTTCACCCAGATTGAGTCAGTCCAGGTGTTTCAGGACTAATTCATGCATTTCTGGAAGTGGAGGAGCAGGAAGTGGTTTGTGGTATCTTGACCCAAATTATTTTAAGACTTTTACTTTTTGTTCTGGACAATCCACTTCTGGAAAAAACTGAACCAGCCCTGGGAATACAGAGACAGGCTGTTTCCAGTGAGAAATGGATAGTGTTTTGCCCATCTCCAGTAGTTTGTTAATCCAACAGTTAGGCTTAGCATGTTGTGAAAACATAATTATAAAGTCCTTAACCCTGAAATGCATGGTTTCTGAGAATCAGAAGATATATTAATTCAAACAAAAGGAAACAATGCTAACAAAGAGCTCTTTGCTCAGTGACAGGTAGCAAAGAAATGTTAAGTGATGGAGCAGGTGAAACAACATTTGATAGCTGTCAGTCTTCTAGCTGCACATTTTTTACCATTCAGGATCCATTGCAAAGTATGCCTTTGTTATTTCAGCTATCCTCTTCCAGCTTTGTCAACCAGTGCAAAATTGCTCAATGTATATGTATGCATTGTGCATGCCTTTTAACTGGTAAACAAATGTCTAATCCTGGGAAACAGGCTGCTGCCTTCTAAGCAGTTTATCAGTATGGGATTGACAAAAGTCAACATTGGCATGTTGCAACATGAAGTAGGACAAAGAATGATCGACTCCTTTTTACATTCTTCTGGCAAGGAAAAAGAGACCAAATGTCATAGTGCAGCAAGGAATCAAAAGGTGAAAACAATTTATCAGTAGTCATCTGATCATCATTCTGTTGATCATCAACAGAAGAAAATGATTTTGTTACCATTATAAAATATTGCAAAAATAAGGACACAATGACCATGTTCACATAAGATGGCACCAGTCAATCTCCAAAGCATTAGACATAATTCCTCACCTGTCAAAGATATATGGAATTACTTCTGAGTAATTTCCTTTATTTTTCCTCACTTCTTGACAGAAATCTTGCCAAACTAAAGCAACTATTTGCATCACTATAGATATACTCTGGGAATCACTAGGGAGGAGCCTTCTTAGATATCTTTCTCCCAACCAAATCTTCCACGCTTCAGTGTATCTTTGCCCTCTGGAGTGCAGCCCCTCCCTCCTGGGAATCCAGAATACATTCCACTATATCTGCATTCAATTTGGCAACTATCATAATAACCAGATCTGCCTGGCATGCAAAGATTTTGTAGCTGAAGAATGCTGGGGAGGTTTCATTTTATAGCTCTTATGGCCAATTGGTATTTCAGAAATGTGTTTTATAACTGCCCAGCTTTTGCCGTGAGTTGCTGACATGGTTGCTTGATAGAGTATAATACTATCTGAGCTCAGCCCTCCAGAACAACCAAGTTCTGAGTGCCCGAGCAGCTTGTCTAAGTATTGTAGAAGACAATTTACATGCCACTGGAATTACCAAAGCTTGAAAACATAACCGTCTCAGCCACATTTGCTGGGAACATGGATTCTGCCTATTGGCTTCAATGTGGGAAATCAGATGTTGGTCAAGATGAATTTCATATCTGTTGAATCAGAATATCTATATGTTCTTAGGAACAATGATGTTAGAATATTCCAAATCTCTAAATAGAGACAGCTATTAAAAATAGCAGCATCTTTCAAATATATCAGTTTGAGAAAAATTATCTTGGAACTGCAGGTCTACTGAAAATTGTAGGAGAAAAGCTGGCAGAGTCTGGGGACAGAATCAAGAGAGGACTCAGCCTAGAATCATTACGTGTCTATAAATACTCCGAGTCCAGCTCCTCTTGAATTCCATTAACTCTTATCTACAATAGCGCCAATTTAGTGCTGACCATTAGTTGACTAGATTCTTGAGCAATAAATCTTTTGAACTGGAATTTATATCTGATCCTGATTCTTCATGCCTGACAGAAGTAATATCAATATGTTAGAAGACTTAGGAGATATTAGGTAAAAAAATTAATCCTCTAGCAATTTAATGCACTCAAAGGAGACTTGGGTATCCAAAGGGAAACCTCAGATTCATTCCTCAATCTGTTGTGACGGTGTGGAGTCCTTTCTGAGTGTACCATTGTCCCATATTTTTTCTTTATACAAATGTTGCAGTGAAAATACATGGAAAAAGAATACAGGATTGCTATAATATAACATCAAAATCCTACAAAATGGCTACCTGTGTAAGAGAGAAACTAAAAGCACCATATAGAAATTACATTTTCTAACAGGAAGGAGAGGTAGTAATTTGGAACATGCTCAGCGCCATACTGAAGGTGTATCAAATGGAACAAACTCCGAAGGTACACGGAACATGATTAGGCACCAGTATTTGAGGCTCAGTTGTAGAGGAAAATTTACTGCTGAAAAGACCTTCTGGTTTTGCATTCTCCATGCCAGTCACTTCTGGATGATAAATACAGAAGACTTCAAGTTAAACTGATAGTTGTAAGAAGAAGACCCGTTTTTATATGAAGGTGCAGCCAACTGCCAGTGGAGAATTACGCTTATCTTCCATCTTTCTTTCTAGAATGCCTCTGAGTAGAAGGCACAACATCAATTTAGTGTCTTACAATCACTGCAAATCAAGGACTGGTATGTCTCATCAACTTCACAATAAATTAACATTGATGGTGCAAATCTTGATTGACGGTTCCTCACATCAAACTCTTTTGCTTCTGGAGGGTTTGCATTTTTCTTCCAGAAAATACAATTTTGGCTCAGGCCTTGTGTACTGTTTTTGGTTTTTTGTAATCTCTTTGGGACCAGATTAAAAGCAAACTTGGAATGCTGCTGCACACAGAGTAAATAGTTTAAGAAGTTCTAGCCTTCTGGAGATTTTACTGGCAAAATGAGTGACAAATCCAGAGATAAACAGAAAGATCAGGCCCCAGCTTGATTTAGACTGACATCCTGACAGCCTAGCCATCTCAGCTGAACAGCCCATTTTCCAGTTTCTACGATTTCTAGCTTCTCTGGGTTGAATTTCCAGAACTGGTCATTTCGAAAGAAGTAGACAAAGCCATCCTGATGTGTGAGAGCACCATTTGCCAAAGTTGGAACCCCTCCCCAGTCTTTCAAGCTTCGGGGATAATAAGGTTCCACTTGGAGGGTCTCCTCATTGACTACATAATACTTGGGTCCTTTAAAAAGCACCAGCCGATGGAGTGGCTGGAAGAACAGGGCAGTGTCAGGGTGACGTGGGAGATCACCAGTAAGGCTGCACTTTTGGGGAAAACCAACTTCTAGGAAAGATCCTTTGTAGCGCCAGCACCGTCCACCTGTTGAAAGTAACAGGAAATAATGTTGTAAGGAAACAAAGCCTGTCAATTATTAAATAACAATAGAACTTATATACTGCTCCATAATGCTTTACAGCACTCTCTGAGCAGTTTACAATGTCAGCATATTGCCCCCAACAATCTGGGTCCTCATTTTATCAACCTCAGAAAGATAGAAATCTGAGTTAATCTTCAGCTGGTCAGGATCAAACTCCTGGCAGTGGGCAGAGTTAGCCTGCAATACTGCATTGTAACCATTGCACCAACACGGCTCCTAAATCATAAAGCCATACCTGTAGTTGAGAACCATGGTTACTTAAGAAAACATACATTCATACCTGTATGATCATACAGGCTTGGCATGTACCAGATGCCTTCTCTGAAACAATGTCATCCTATAGAATTCAGAAGACATGATTTCCTTGTCACAGGACCTGACGTTTGGAACAGCCTCAACATCCAGATGGTCCTGATCCTATTCGTTTTTCAGAAATCCACAAACGCCTGCCTTTTTCATCAGCATTGGGCCGGACAATATGCCTGTTGTATGTGAGTTATAGTATGATGAATATTCTTAATTGTATTCTGTTTGACATTGGTCTTGTTAGTATGATTTTTATGTATTTTTTGTAAGTCACCCATAAATAATCGGTTGTGCTTAGCATGTTATGTAAATGAAGTCATTTGATCTGTAACTAACCAGCTAAGAATGTTGTATAAATATCTCCTTCCTTCCTTCCTTCCTTCCTTCCTTCCTTCCTTCCTTCCTTCCTTCCTTCCTCCCTCCCTCCCTCCCTCCCTCCCTCTATATGGGTGTCCAATTCCACAAAGAGACTCTGGTGGGACTCAAAAAAACCTCAAGAGCAAATACAAATGCCAAAGAACACAGCACATTAAACAAGAGACTTTATACAGTGTGCCTAGTGTGTTAGATTTGTTGTGGGATATATGCTAGCCAGAGCAGCAGCTGCATAGCCCACTGAGCATCCAGATAGATCCCCAGTTCCTTTGATGCTTCCACAGAGAAGTTCAGAATACCCAGAACTGTAAAACAGGATTCATGCTTTTCTACAGTGGCTTCTGCCTGGATGTCACTCTCTCACTCTCAAGGCCTCAGGTGGAAGAGAGCAAACCCAAGCCAGAGCCACTGCTTTCTAAACCTGCTGCGGGAACAAAGCCCCCCTGCCTACCCCTAGCTTTCTCCTAATACTTGAATGGCATTCTATAGCTACTGTTTTTGCCGCTCTGCAGCCCAGCACCAGAAACACTAATTCAATTCCGTCCCTCTGGTTTCTGCAATTACAGCAAACAAGGCTGGCCCACTTTCATTTACTATGCAATAAGGGCTGGTACATTGTTTACAGGCTAAGATTCCTAGGTATTTTACTATATAATTTGATAGAGAATTTTCATTATTGTTTGCATAATTGCAAGGAACCCTAGTGGTGCGGTGGTTAAGTGCAGTATCGCAAGCAAACTGCCCACAGTATGGAGTTTGATTCTTACCGGCTCAAGGTTGACTCAACCTTCCATCCTTCCGAGGTTGGTAAAATGAGGAGCCAGATTGTTGGGGGCAATAGGCTGACTCTGTGTAACTGCTTAGAGAAGGCTATAAAGCACTGTGAAGGAGCATATAAGTCTAAGTGCTCTTGCACTTGCTCTAATTGCTAGTTATAAAGAAACTGCCTGAGCTGATAGATGCGCACTGACTTCTGAGGCAGAGTTAGCATAAACCAGTAAAGGCAGTACCTGCACTTCAGCCTGGAATTATGACTGTAATTCCATAAGTTGTGGCACTCATCAAGAGGGCCACTATGTGACTGCAACAGGCTTTATTACCTTTCTTGTAGCAGTCTTTAAGCAAATGTCATGATCGTTAAACAAACCTGTTTTAGCCAATGGGCATTTTTTTGCAGGAAACCAGAACTAAAAGTTGGTTTTGGACAAAAAAAAAAGCCAAAAATCACAGTCACATGAAAATGGGTCATTGCAAACAGCTGAAAATATGGGCCAGTTGCCAAGCACCCAAAATGTGATTAAATGACCGTTAAGGGAGGCCCCTGTCAGAACTTAGAAACTGGGTCATAGGTACCTCTGGGGAGATCCACCACAAGTTTGAATTGTCACTAAGTGACTGGTCGTAAGTTGAGAACTACCTGTAACATGACCATTCTCACCTTCTTAAATGCTCCTGGCTAGCCAAGATATTACACAGAAAGCTGGTCTGAATGAGAAAGACCTGGCTGGACTCATAAGTTCATGGTATCTCCTCCAACTTTTCTTTTTTTTAAGTGCAAGGGAATTGTTACTGTTATGTACTGGGCTTTTTGTGAAATACCACGTGGGTTGCTGGAGCAGCTAACGGCTCTCCAGCAACCCAGACTACAAGTCTCCTGTGCTGCAATTGGCTATCTCTAGGCAGCAATGGTTGATTCAAACCTATTGGCTGCCACCTAGGGGCTAGACTATATATTGTGGCTAGTCGCAGACATTTCCCGGGTACAGTTCCAGCACAAAATAAACAATGAGTTACCCTGTACTCTGTTCTGCATCTTCATTCCTGCGTCAAAGAACCCACTATTTAACATTGGCGACGAGGATGGGATCCTGCTTCACCGAATAAAGAGCTGAAGTCTACGAGAGAAAGGCAGCACACGCCGGAGGGAAGAGGCATTTCTCCCCCCTCTCAAGGTTGCCTAGCAAGCTACGCTAGCGACCTCGTGCTCAGTGGACTCATTCCCTGAGCCTGAAGCAGGATCCAGAAAACGCAGGAACCAGCAAGAAGAATGCCGAAGGTTGGCAAACTGAGAGAATTCAACGTGAAACACCCGGAGGAATGGACATCATATTTATCGCAAGTAGAAAAACTACCTCAGACCCAACCAGATCATGGAAGAAGGACTGAAGGCCGCAACGCTACTCTGTGTGTGCAGCCCAGCTACCTTTGATTTAGCTGACAACCTTTTCGCGCTGACACCAATCGAAGCGGTCTCCTACGCAGATCTCAAAAAGAAGCTAACCGGGCACTTCCAGCCCAAGATGTCTGAAATGGCTTGGCGGTTCAAGTTCGACCAAAGAGTGCAGCTTCCCGGGGAGTCAGCGTCAGAGTTCATAGCGGGCCTAAGGCAGGCTGCATGCCTATGCAAATTTTCAAATTTAGAAGAGCGACTACGAGACTGGCTCATCTGCGGCCTACGGGACAGAACACTTCAGCAGAGCCTATTTGCTAGGCCAAATTTAACATTTTCTGAAGCACAAGATGAGGTGATGGCCGATGAAGCTGCCGGGGGCACCGTTCAAACTGTACAGCCCGCCAAACTGACAAAGTTTGAATAAACGGTCCACCGTGACGACACCAAACACACCAAAGAACTCTCCGAGGAAGAAGAACCTGAAATCAACCGACTCCAAAAGCAACCCAATGCGCCACACTGCAATGTGTGCAAGAGATTGCCGGCGGGTGACACCCAGGGATAGGGCCTTCTCAGTGGGGGCGCCTGCCCTCTGGAACCAGCTGCCAGTGGAGCTGAGGACTGCCCCCGACCTCCGGTCATTCCGCCGGGGCCTGAAGACCTGGCTCTTCGAGCTCTCGGGCCCAGGCTGAGGAGTAATTTATTTTAATTCGGGGGTTTTTAATTGCACAGGGTTTGTTTAATCTTTTTTAAATTGGTTTTAACTTTTGTATCGCTGGTTTTTTAACTCCCTGTAAACCGCCCTGAGTCCTCAGGGAAAGGGCGGTATATAAATGTAATAAAATAAATAAATAAAACATGAAGGCCATCCAGGCATTGTCAGAATGAAAGCTTTAGCTAGAAGCTACCTCTAGTGGCCTGGCCTTGATAAGGCCATCGAGGCTCGAGTCCATGGTTGTTATACATGCCAGCAAGCTAGGCCTGAAATGCCACAGGCTCCAGTTCACAGGTTGGAGTTCACAGGTTGAAACAGTTCACAGGTTGAAACACACACTCCCTGGTCTAGGGTTCACATAGACTACACTGGGCCTTTTCAGGGGTTACTGTACTCTGTTCCACATCTTCATTCCTGCACCAAAGAACCCGCTATTTAACAGTTACCTTTATTGAAATGGGCTGCAGGGGTGTTATTCATAATTGAGTGATAGCTACGGCAGGGCCCATATTCTACATATGGGGAAATCTTGATATTAATACAGCAATTTTCTCTGTGTGCAACAATAAAATACTGTTCAAATAATATAATTACTCCTGGCAGCATTTCAACCCTGAAAAATGGGTCATCACCGCTAAGCTGAGAACCAATTTAAATCGGAGACAGAATTAGACTAGGCAAGCATGTTTTTCACAGAGAAACAGCAGATGGCAGCAATGCTTAATTGGTGATTATTTTTTTTCTAACTGGAGAATGAAAACAAGTCATGGGGAGAAAGGCCTGTAAAAAAGTTTCTGCCTGTTGAACAACTAATCGCAGGTCAATCTATCAGAATAGAGCTGGAAGGGAACTTGGAGGTCTTCTAGTCCTGCCCCCTGTTCACGCAGGAGATCCTATATCATTTCAGACAAGTGGCTGTCCAGTCTCTTCTTAAAAACCTCGAGTGATGAAGCACCCACAACGTCTGAAGGCAAGCTATTCCACTGGTTAATTAACTTCATAGTTAGGAAGTGTCTTCTTGATTTGTTTCCATCTGTTATTTCTTGTCTTGCCTTCTGGTGCTTTGGAAAATAAACTGACTCCCTCCTCCTTGTGGCAGCCCCTCAAATACTGGAATACTGCTATCATGTCCCCACTAGTCCTTCTTTTCTCTAGACTGGCCAAACCCAAATCCTGCAACCGTTCTTCATATGTTTTAGTCTCCAGGCCTTTAAAAGAGCCTTGGTGGAGCAGTGGGCTAATGCCTCCTTAAATAACACCAGCTGCCTGCAATTAGTGCAGGTTCGAGTCCCACCAGGCTCAAGGTTGACTCAGCCTTCCATCCCTCCGAGGTAGGTAAATGAGGACCCAGATTGTTGGGGGCAATAAGCTGACTTTGTAATAATGCCGCTTGGGGTGTGTGTGAAAGCCCTAACAAGCAGGCATATACATAGAATGAAGGCTACTGCTAAGCTTGTAAGCCGCTCTGAGTCTTCGGAGAAGGGCGGGATATAAATGGAATTAAAAAAATTAATAAAATAAATCATACAAGGCAAAGGGCAAACCAACAAGGCTTCCTACTTACATTAATGTAGCATTGTGTGTTAAAATGACTGAGACAGGAAACAGCAAGTCTGTCAGCCAATTAGATGGCTTTGGGGAAACCTTTCCAATAAGATGGGGCAACATACTGGTGTAGGCTTTCATGACCAGTACCAATGGTACCTCGGTACTCATCGTTAATTGGTTCCAGGAGGCACGATGACTATCAAAAACAATGAGTACCAAATAATGTAAATAAATTTAATGCATTCCCAAACCAAAGACAATGCCCATTTTTAAGGCAATATGTAAAAAGATTGGGTTGCATATCATTGCTTTACATGAGAAATAAACCTAAAAATTAATAAATACTTAGATTAAATAAAATAAATTGTTGGGGGCAATTAAGGTGACTTTGTAATAATGCCTCTTGGGGTGTGTGTGAAAGCCCTAATAAGCAGGCATATACATAGAATGAAGGCTACTGCTAAGCTTGTAAGCCGCCCTGAGTCTTCGGAGAAGGGTGGGATATAAATGGAATAAAAAAAAAGTCAATGGGCGAAGCTGGATTCACTTAACAACCACATAATTCACTTAGTAACTATTTGAGAGAACAGTAACCACATGATTTGGTTAACAACTATGGTAATTTGCTTAACAACCACAGTAAAAATGGTCGTAAAAATCAGGATTGGTCATGTGGCACCTTGTTTAATGACTGCATTGCCTAGCAACTGAAACTGAAGTCCCATTGTGGTTGTAAGTTGGGCCATCTTTATGTTACCTTCACTGATCTCATGCCTAGCATTTTTAAAACATCATCAGCATCTTCCACCTTTACCAAGGCATAGCACAGGTACCGTATTGTATTGAATCTCCCTTTGAAATCAATTTAAATGAAAACCAACTCACTGATTAAAACGAATTTAATTTGGATCAATTGCAAGGATTGCCTTGCTGTACTCCAGATGTGCGGGTACTGCAGTGCCACATTGCTCACCCAAACTGCCCCTTTGAATTCTCCAATGTCATTAGAAAAATCAGCACCCTCTTCCATTTATTGAGAATGGTTTTTGAAATATTCCAAGCACTGTATCTCAGCAATTCCGAAAACAATTTGAAAAGGCGTGCTATTATTTTTTATAGCCAAATTGTAAATAGAAAGGTGGAGGTTGAAAGATTATATTTTATTTATAGCCTCTGGGCAATTATGCAGCTGAAATAAGATCTGATTTGATACCTACAATCAAATGAACTACCTTTAAAAAAGTAGAATTTCCTGTCTTTCTCTGAGAAGGCTGTAGCGTCAATGGCAGAAGGGAGACCTGGCCATTTGGCTTGGAGAAGGTATGGACCGGCAGCAGACTCTCCTTTGGATACAATCCAGTAATACTTGCCTTTAAAGATGTACACATTATCTTCCGTATCTATATAAAATAAAATGTAAATGCCTTGATTATTTCAACCAAAGACATAATAATTACTGCTATGTTGACCAATACAAATGTGCATTGATTGGAATTCTGCCATATTTTATTATTTTTCATTTAAATGTACAACTTGCCATATCTCCCCAGAGTAGCATTCAAGGTAATAATAACATAATAATAAAGACAGAACAAAATTATAATTATAATGAAACCAAGATTATAGCAAAACCTAATCAACACTGAAGCATAGCTGAAGAAATTCAGGTTTATATTCCCACCCAGCTGACTAGATAATATGAAGTTTTCAATTTAATCTCCCTCCCTGGTATTGTGAAGATAAAAAATAAAATAAAAGGTGAAGAGCACCTTTGCGAGCTTCTGAGAGAAAAAAGATAAAAACAAATGTTTGAATAAATAAAATCCATCAAAAGTTTGTTAAATAACCTATGTTCTATAATAACCGTGTTAGTGTTCAACAGTACAGTATTAAGAGTATTGCACCCTTTTCATCTGGAAAAACTATAAAAACCACTCAAGAGAAGTGTAAAAATCACTTCTTTTCTTTTTTTTACTGTGCTTCTGTCTTCTCCATTCCTGTGGATCCTGAGAGGCTTATAAAATACCAAAAATGCTAAATGCATCTAATCATGTAAAATGCTTCTAGCAACTTGCTGTGACAGAATCAGTCACAGGGGCTGGCTAAGCCTCCATATCTCCAAATTTTTCCTAAGGACTCAAATCTTTAAAGTCCTTTAGAAAACCAGAAAGGTGGAAGACGGTCAGATAACTAGGGATAAGTGGTTCCATACATGAGGGATAATCACTGAAAATCCCCTACCTCCTCAGAATCCCTGTAAGTGGCATTTCTCAAAGAAGGAAACCTTTGTAAGCTTTCAGACTGGATCTCGTGACCAGATTCAGTCTGGAAAAGGCAAAGCCATAGGTCCCAAGCCATACAGAGCTGTAGATAACTGACAACTTGAATTGTATCTGGAAGCTGATAGGTAACTAATACAGCACCTGAAACAGTGGTGTTACGTGGACAAATTTCAGTGTCGCCATAACTATTTCGGCAACTGCACGCTGTACCAGCTGAAACATCAAAAAAGCCTTCAAGGACAGGGCTTTGTAGAGCTAATGACAGTAGGCATATGTGACTGTGCACAGGTAGCCCTTGACTTATGACCAGTCACTTAGCAACTAATTGACGTTATAACAGACCCCCTCTTCCCCCCCCAAAAAAATATATTTACACTCAGGTTCTGAAGTTCCACCTGCTGAGTCTCTCTCTGGGGTCACATGACTATATTTTGGACACAAGTTGTGGGAGCTTCATCACTGGAAGTTTCAAGAAGAGACTGGTGCCATCTGTCAAAAAGGTGCTAGGACAAGGGATTGGACTAAATGACACACAAAGTCCCTTCCATCTCTGTTATTCTATATTCTATTCTATTCTATTCTATTCTATTCTATTCTATTCTATTCTATTCTATTCTATTCTATTCTATTCTATTCTAATTCTAATTCTAATTCTAATTCTAATTCATTACAATTGATGTTGTCACCAAAAACTAGCCTATACTTCCGCCCATAGCGAACAATGACCGTGACATTTGTTTACCCATCACTACAATAAAATTGGGTCAGTCAATGATGATTACAATCGTCATGACTTATGACTGTAATTGGCAGGCTCTGTAACAGTTGTAAGTAGAGGATTACTTTATACGAGGCTTCCTGATACCTCCTAAAGCAGGGATGGTCAACCTAAATAGCAAACTTGTTTTAAAAAAATTCCCTTTAAAAACGTCTGATAGATCTTTCTAGAGAAACGGTGCTACAATACCCAAGTCCGTTCATTCTTACCTCCAGTTAAGGCATCAAAAGATGACAAGCAGTAGTGGAACCTGAAATTTGTCTCTTGATTCTGTTCCCTATTTTCAAGGTACTGCTTCCCATCCTGGAAACGAGCAAATGATTTTCCTGGAAGTTGGACTATCGGGCCTCGGGATGGTTTTCCTGTTCAACAGAAAAGACAACAATCAGAAACAAACAAAGACCTGTATGTATTGTTGGTGTTTACTTGAGGAGAATTCAGTCAACATCTTTTTTTTTATTAAAAAGTTTTACATTTTTGAATACAAAAAGCCCCCTCCTCCCCCTCCCCTCTCCCCAACCCCCCCAACCCTCCCCTCCCCTCCCCCCTCCCCGACGTCCCAGAGCTGAATACAGGGTATATTAATACAAACAAGCATAATCTAAAATATGCTAACAACAATAATAAAACATTAAATTCTATCACACTTTAACTCTCCATAGTCAAAATATTAATAAAATAACTACTAATTATACGTCATAATAATCCGCTACTTATTCAAATGCTAAATGAAACTTTTTAGTCCCATATTTATTCTGAATATATTCAATCCATCTTCTCCATTCCACAATATATCTCTGTTGCGATTGGTCTTTCAAATATGCTGAAATCTTTGCCATTTCCGCCAAGTTAGAAACTTTCAAAGTCCACTCTTCTATAGTCAGCAGTTCTTCCTTCTTCCAATATTGTGCTAATAAAAGTCTCGCTGCCGTAATTAAATTCAACATCAACTTTGTATCTATAACAGTAGTATCTGTAATAATACCCAATAAAAACAATTGCGGAGAAAACTTTATCCTTTTCTTAAATATCTTTTGCATATTCCACCAAATTTTAATCCAAAAAGCTTTAACCTTTTTACAAGTCCACCATATATGAAAATACGTTGCATCCTCACAACCACACCTCCAACATTTGGGTTGGCAAGTCAACATCTTTTTATAATTACACAGAGCCTATATATTTGAAGAATTTAGCTAAGTGCTTGAATCCTTGCCTCTCATTAAAAAAATGCCCTAATTCAGCAGTTTGAACATATTATGGAAGTAGCTTTATTTGGACATCTTAAATAAGCCACATTGACATTTGTTGTCTTTCTCTAACTTAGGTTTGTTCTCCAGCCCTTACAGGTAAATTTTCCAAAACAAATTTAAACTTTGAAAAATCCCTAGGAGCTGCTTTGCCACCAAAGCAGGTCTTGACATTACCATTCCTCTTAGGCTTAGTGGGATAAGCAGGCAGATCCTTCTCTCACAGCAATGCGGAGCTCCCCAACTGTGAAGTAAGAAAAAGGCTCTCTTTTTTCTGCCATCTGGTGGTTATTAGAATTTTTGCAGGACAAAAACTCTACTGTAAGATCAGTCAATGGCTGTAATAGTATGTGAGAATGATCTCTGGAAACGGGGCAAGAGTTGCAGACAGGGTAGTGGCATAACTTGGGGCCAGTCATTTTCTCACTGCATAAATAAAAGGAAGCAGAGGTGGAAAAGGACAAATTATAAGTTTCCCGTGGTTCTCTGAAGAATTCATTTATTCATCATCCATTTTTAGCCATTGTCTATCCACTGCAAGATGAAGGCCTCTTCCGCATGTTTCCAACCACTAAAGTCCTGAGCTTTCTTTTGGCAATTGGGCCTGCAATACTTGCTGATGTTGTCAATCCGTCTTGTTTTAGGTCTCTTTCGTGGATGCTTTTTATCAACTGGGATCCATTTTATGACATTCTCTGAAGAACGGCATGATGCAATTTAAAAAGTTGATGCCTAAAATTTCCTAGCTTCCCAGTGCCATAAACAGCCTTATATAAGAGTCACACATCCCTGAATATTGGGTAGTTGGGTAGAAAGATGGCAAAGCAACATCTGTAAAGCAGAAAGTGAAGTTGCAATAGCAGTTTCAACTGGAACAGCAGCCATTCTGAAAGGGCTAAGCAATTCCTCTACTCCAAAATTACAGAATAACAGAGTTGGAAGGGACTTTGGAGGTCTTCTAATCTAGTCCATCCACCTGCTTGAGCAGAAGACTCTATACTATTCGGGACAAATGGCTGTCCAGTTTCTTCTTAAAAACCACTAGCGATGGAGCACCCATATCTTCTGTAGGCAAGCCCATTCCACTGATTAATTGTTCTCACTGAAATTTCTCCTTAATTTTAGCTTGGATTTCTCTTTGATAAACTTCCATTTGTAACTTCTTCTCCTGCCCTCAGGTGCTTTGGAGAATAGGTGGACCCTGTCTTCTCTGCAACAGCCCCATAAATATTGGAAGACCCACCTAGCAATTTGAAAGACACAAATGCAAGTAGATTAATAAGTACCACTTCAGTGGAAAGGTAACAGTGTTCCATGTGCCTGGCATACAGCCAGGCTGGCCACATGACCACTCTGCACTCTTTTTAGAGTCTCATTCACTCCAACTGGTTCCAAAGGTGCAAAAGCATGCAGAGTAGACAACAAGGGTGATTAGGGGACTGGAGGCTAAAACATAACGATGAACGGTTGCAGGAATTGGGTATGTCTTGTTTAACTAAGAGAAGGACTAGGGATGACATAATAGCAAAAGTAAAGATAAAGGTTTCCCTGTCTAGTCATGTCTGACTCTCTTGTTTCTTGACCAAGGGAGCCAACATTGTCCAAAGACATTTTCTGTGGTGATGTGGCCAGCATGACTAAACTCCAAAGGCACATGGAACACTGTTGCCTTCCCCCCCCCAAGTGGTACCTATTAATCTACTTGCATTTGCATGCCTTCAAACTGCTAGGTGAGTCTTCCAATATTTGAGGCGTTGTCACAGAGAAGAGAGACTTATTTGAAGATATGGTCATACCAACTTTACCTTGAGAAACTTCTACTCTTGAGGAATTAAGTTCTATTTACCGTATAAATTCTGAATGGCAAGAACATCATCCCAGTTCAGGACAAAACCCTTGCCCAGCTTCTTGTAGTAAGGGGACATAAGAGCATTGGATACAGGAGAGTGTTCCAGGCCCAGCGTATGACCAATTTCATGTGCCATCACCACAAAGAGGTTACGGCCTTTCCCACTGTCCAGGGACCATCTCTCGGCATTGTCAAAATGGGCCTCGCCACGGCGTGGGAAGAAGGCATGTGCCAGAGCACCCCCTAAGGAAAGAGAAGGAGAAATCAGATCCCAGATCAGTTTGAACATATGGGTAGTCCTAGACTTAAAACCAAAAGGGACGCGATGGCTCAGTGGGTTAGGACGCTGAGCTTGTCGATCAGAAGGTTGGCAGTTTGGCGGGTCGAATCCCGAGTGCCGCGTAGCAGAGTGAGCGCCTGTTACTCGTCCCAGCTTCTGCCAACCTAGCAGTTCGAAAGCACGTAAAAAATACAAGTAGAAAAATAGGGACCACTACGGTGGGAAGGTAACAGCGTTCCGTGCACCTTTGGCGTCTAGTCATGCCGGCCACATGACCACGGAGACGTCCTTGGAGAAACGCTGGCTCTTCGGCTTTGAAACTGAGATGAGCACCGGCCCCTAGAGTTGGAAACGACTAGCATGCATGTGCAGGGGAACCTTTACCTTTACCTTAGACTTAAAACCATTCATTTAGTGACCATTCAAAATTACATAGTCACTAAAATAAGTGACTTATGACCCTTTTCCACACTTACAGCCATTTAGCATCCCCATGGTCAGGTAATCAAAATTTGGATGCTTGGCAACTGGCTCATATCTATGATAGTTGCGGTGTCCCAGGATCATGTAAACCCCTTTTGTGACCTTCTGACAAGCAAGTCAAGGTGGAAACCAGATTCACTTAACAACCACATGTTACTAACTTAACAGCTGCAATAATTCACTTAACAACTGTGGCAAGAAAGGTTGTGAAATGGGGCAAAACTCAATAATTGTTTTGCTTAGCAACAGAAAATTTGGGCTCAGTTGTGATCATAAGTCGAGGACTACATTTATTTATATTAAGCTATGGAAGTCAGTCAGTTCCATCCATCAGAGCATTTCATACTGCTGATGCTTCTTCTATTATTATCTTTATTAATGCCAACTCCTCAAAGTAGGAGGATCACTGCCTGGCCCTAAGTTGCTGCAGTGGAGAAACAAAAAACTTTCATCCTCATTCCATGCAAAACAGACATAAAATAAATTGCTTTCATCCTTGCTGCCAAGTTCTTTCTTTAATACTGTGTGCTTTTTTGAGTTGTGTGGGGGAAAAAATCTAAATAATTCCTATGGGGCAGAAAATGAAAAGCCACCAAGCCACCTTTCTGCTTAAAAGACCTGCTGGGGTGATTGAAGGCCAGGAAGAAAGGGGGGTTCTTTAAAAAAAATCTGCTGTAGGGCTTCAGCACTGCAGATGTTAAAAATTAAGATAATTTTTGATAGTTGCTTAGTTGCCAAATAAAGATGAAGAGAAGGAGGAGGAGTTTTTCACACCAGAGCAAAGCTCATTTTGAAGGTTGCACAGAACCCATGTAGAAGAATCCCATAAGTATGAAGCTCCTCAAACTTAGATCAGAATTTCAAGTCTTCAATCAGTTTGACTGCAAATATATTTTATTTACAATATTGGTCAAGCACCCCTATAAATGAGAGTTTTGGAAGTCTTTGGCAAAACCAGATTGTCTAGAAAATAGTATTTTCTGCATATATGGAACACATCAGGATGGGCAAAGCTAACTTCTGCACTACCAGCCTTCTCTCTGCCTCTCTCCAAGCCCAAATATCTTGGTCACATATTTCTTTTTAAATTCTTGACTTGTTGGGGGTGACTTCAGAAACAGTTGGAACCCCATGACAGAAGATGCATGAAATCAGAACTATGGACCAATATGGTCTTATAACTAAAGGATGCTTATGAGGTAAGACATAACAAATCAACACCTGGACCATCAAAGGCATTCTCAACTCCATCATTGTGATCTCCATAGAAGAACGTCAGGCGAATATCGGCAGGCTCTTCTGCTACTTCCCAAAAAACCAAGGAAGAGACGTTGCTCCAGAGCTCAAAAGCAGCTTTCACTGCCAGTCGGACCTGCTGCTTTGGCAGATACCAAGGCCAGTTGATTAGCCGGTAAGTCAAGTGTCGTTTATACCACTTGCCACCTACAAAGTTGAGATTGGGGGGGGGGGGGGGGGAGAGAAATTAGTGGAGAGAAGATCAGGGAAAAAAATCAGAGATAAGACTATTGTTTCCAGCACCCTGTTCCTTGTTAAAGGCACATCAATAACAATAGCACGAGCACAATAACAAGAGCACGTTCTCAGCATCTTCCAAGGAAATGTTTGAAAGAAATGTGCAAACAGCCCCAGAGTTAGAAGAGAGCAGAAATTTAAGAAATACAACTGAAATTCATTCTCCCACAACAGTAACGTACGTGTGTGTGTGTGTGTGTGTGTGTGTGTGTGTGTGTGTGTATACACTGATTCTGAAATCCTGTGATTTTCTGCAGGAAACCACTAAATGAAATTCAAGTGAAAATGAAAATTATTAATTAGAGCCCACATTCAATTACAAAGAAGACAAAGTCACGAGGGACTAATGGCATAAATTATGCTTAGGGCAGGGGTCTTCAAACTTAGCCGCTTTAAGACTTGTGGACTTCAGTTCCCAGAATTCCTCAGCCAGCTAGTCCACAAGTCTGAAAGTGGCCAAGTTTGAAGACCCCTGGCTTAGGGTCTTATTCAAACTAAATGGGGCGTTCATAGGTGCCGTTTGAATAGTCAAGGACACCAACATCCAAATGTTGTCTCTCCAATTGTAATTTCCTCATAAAATTCCTACTGCCCCAATTCCCTACAGCTGAAGAATTTTATTCTCTAAAATCAATAACCCTTCCTTCTCTTTAGCAGGACTCACACTGTCATCTTCACCACATATGACACAATCCAAATGTCAGGCTAAGATGGGCTTGGTAACTTCCACCTCCAGTTCTGAATCATGCTAATATAATAGAATAACAGAGTTGGAAGGGACCTTGGAAGTCATCTAGTCCAATTCCCTGCTCAGGCAGGAAACTATACCACTTCAGACAAATGGTTGTCTAATCTCTTCTTAAAAGCCTCCAGTAATGGTGAATCCACAACTTTTGAAGGCAAGTCATCCCACTGGTTTATTGTTCTCACTATCAGGAAATTTCTCCTTAGCTCTAGGTCAGGGGTGTCAAACTCAATTTCATGGAGGGCCGCATCAGCATTGCGGTTGCCCTCAGGGGGCTGGGTGGGTGTGGCCAGGGTGGGCATGGCCTACTGGGTGGGCGTGGCTAGAGTGCATGTGGCCTACTGGGTGGGCGTGGCCAGCTCTACATCGTTCGCGTCAAGGGTGCCTATGGGGGCCTGGGCAGGAGTGGGATAGATCTGAGGGTCTCTGGCAGATGGAGGGTCTCTGGGCCAGGGCCAAGGCAGTGGGTGGGGGCCGTTCCCTCACTATTTCCAGGATGGCTTCGCGGGCCACATGAAACCACTTAGCGGGCCGGATCCGGCCCCCGGGCCTTGTGTTTGACATGTCTGCTCTAGGTTGTTTTTCTCCTTGATTACTTTCCATCCATTGTTCCTTGTCTTGCCTTCTGGCACTTTATGGCCAGATGGCAATTCTATGTGTCCTTTTCTATAACTGTGGGCTTCTTTCTTTGTCCTGTATGAGGTGTCTAGCTATTCCTTTTGTGGGTGAAGGAAAGTATGGGCATGGGGTTTTTGTCTTTTTAATTTCCCTTGCCAAGTTGATCAGTTTCAGTTCTTTGTTTTGGACCAATGCACTTTTAGGAATCTTTAGCTACTTTGTTTCTTGCCTTTTTGGCTAAGGGATGGCTTTGGGGCAGTGAAAATGGGTGTTATTCTCTTACAATAAGCTGTGATTATTCCCACAATGCGATACAGGAATGTGGGCATACCTCCCATCCAGAAGCGCTAGTGTATCCAGCCCTTTAAAAAATTCCTCAGTTTAGAGCAAGTGAGAATATACAAGCAGCTTGCTTGATCCCAGGAATTTGTAGAGGATTCTATCGCTCTGAGGAAGTGAGTTGACTTCAGACTGACATTCTGTACCAGTCGAAAAGGGCTCCACATTCGGCAGCCCGCTGTGATTCTCACAGTAAACGAAAGGACACAGACTTCAGCCGTTAGATTCTTGAAAGCATTTCCTTTCTAAGAGAAAAGACAGTTCCATTCCCCAAAGAGTTGCTTCCTGCTATGGGCACATGAAAAAGAGTGAGCTCATCCTAGTGATTAAGGAGCCTCAGAGACCATCATTTGGGGGCCAGGATGTCAATCTTCCCCTCTCCAATTACTCTACTCCAGCCCTACATCTGCCAAACCCAAGGAGTCCCAGGGAGAAGATTAAGGACACTATGAACTGCAAAATAGCTTGGAGTATAAATTTTGATCATGGTAAAACAGCACAGCTTGGTTGTAACAAATCTTTAACAAATGCTATGTTTTAGAGTATGCCTGTATGCCGATTAAAACACCCCTTCCAAAATCTCACACCGACTGGAGGTTTGGGAATATAACCCCTATTATCCCTTGTCAGCATTCAAGTAATGAGGGCTATAGAGCAAGCTTCAACCGTTACCTCTATGGGACCATATGCTCCCACCCGATTAAATTGAGAACAGCAGACTTCTTGTGGGTTCCCTCTCTTATCAAATGTCATCTACAGGGTACTTAGAAGTGACTCTTTCTCCGTTGTACACACACCCCTGGAATGGCATCCCTCCCCTGAGAGATTCCTCTTGACCCAACTGGTTGAGGAAAGCAATTTTGAGGGGGGGTGTGATTTGAGAGATTCTTCCTGTGTTCCCATGCTTACCATGATTGGGGTAAGCATGGTATGGCCCTTTTATGACTTGTGGAGGTCAACTCCCAGAATTCCTGATCCATCCAGGCCATAAAAGGGCAACTTCAAAGGGACAACTTCAAAGCTCCTACTCTCCTTCCTTATAATTGATTATAAGAACTTGATTTGCTCTATTAAGACTTCCCTTAAAGGATACCCTCAGTCAAAGGACTACTCTGACAAGCCTTCAAATGGAGGATCATCACAGAGGATTCGGCCCTCAGACAAATCAGCCATCAACAGACACATAGAGATAAACAACATCTACATCCTGCATTCAAAAGAGACAGTCAAAAAGCCAAAAAGGAAACAAAAAGACCAAAACATCTCACCACCAATCAACACCAAGGTGAGCAGGGGTCAACAGCAAAATTAGCGCAGCTAGACAAATAATCAGGAAGTGAACAATATCTCAATCAAGGAACTACCAAGTCAGATAAACAAACTAACAATAAACAACAGACTAAATAAGCAGCCAACAACACTCCACCAACACTTAAGTGCAAGTCACTAGTGTACAAAAAGAGAGCAAACCCCATTCCCTTCTGGTGTTGATGGTGTTGTCTAGTTTGGTGATGAAATGTCAGGAAGAAAACAGCCAAACTCAGAGAGCACCAAGGACACCACAGTTCAATCTTGAGCTACAATTATTCTTTCCTATCAGAGGATCACCCTCTGTAAATAGGGATACACAGCTGGCCTGCAGCCATTGCTGTTCAGTTCTGGACCTACTGTAGACTTGCCAAAGCTGGACACTCTCCAAGATCCAACAGCCAGTTTTGCTCTGAGGCACCCACCAATTGTGTTTTCCATGGCACTTGTTGGCTGTGTTCGCATAAAACATTCTGAACCTGGCTTAGAAGAAACAAACAAACCTACCTTTTTGAACAAGCTGGCCTGGCCTGATGGGATGGGGTTGGATTTTATAAATTTGTTTTAACCTTTTTAATGTGTTCTAACTTATTCATGGGCATTGTTGTTTAATCGTTTTTAATTTTTGTATCTTGTTTTTTAATATGTATTGCCCTGTTCACCGCCCTGAGTCCTCCGGGAGAAGGGCGGTATACTAAATAAATAAATAAATAAATAAATAAATAAATAAATAAATAAATAAATAAATAAATAAATAAATAAATAAATAAATAAATAAATGTATTCAAGAGCAAACTAAATGACTTTATGATTTGTGAACAGAGCTACTATTTCTATCTCCAGAGGCTCAAGTACAAAAGTTTTAAAAACCATAACAAAAGTCTGTCCTAATGGGCATCACCTAATAACAAGATCAACTATTTTAGCCTAACTTCTGACGCTCAACTTCTAGAAGTGAAATACACATCCCAGTTTCAGCAGGCCCGAAGAAGCACACGTGTGTTTGGGATGGGTGCAAAGCTGTTTATTTCCCCACAAAGTGAAAGGTACAAGTGACAGCTGCAATTAAGATTTTTAAGGGGGGGGGGAACACAACTCAAACCTTGCAAAATGAGCCTCAGGGTTCTCAGACTCAAATTATAGGTGTGTTCCTCAAAGGAAGGCAAAAATCATTTACGCAGGGTCAAAGTTTTCTTGCATTATTGCTTTTCATGGCAAAAAGCAGGCACTATTTTTTTCCTTGCTTAGAGCAAGCTCCAATTCCAATTGCCACCATTTGTTTGTAAAACCTTTCTAAAGCTTCCTACATCATTTTTAAATTGATTACTCAGTAGTTTGCTACCAAATCTGGTTGTTCTTAGACCTACTGCCCTGTCTTCTGTCATACTAAAGGAAGCTTATAGGTAGTCCTCAAGTGATGACCATAATGGTCATAAGTCGTAACAGTTATAAATGGGATCAGCTATGTGGCCGACCCAATTTGATGTGTTTTATTGCAGTGGTCATTAAGCAAATGCCCTGGTTGTTAAGTGAAACAATGGCTTTCTATGGGCCAGTTTTGCTGAAAATCTGAAGTAAATGCCATTGTCAAATGCGGTCAAGTGATTGCATGCAGGATCACTGCAACCAGTCATAAATGTAAGCCAACTGCCAAGCACCCAAATTGTGATCATGTCACTAAAGGGATAGTGTGACAGTTGTAAATGCAAGGACCGGTCAGAAGTGTGAGGACTGGATTTTTTTTCCACACCACTCTAACTTTGAAAAATTGCTAAGTGAATGATCCTAAGTCAAGGGCTACCTTTAATTCCATTCTATTCTGCATTGGTTAGACCCCAGAATTAGTACAGTATCTAGTTCGTGTTACCCCATTTTTCAAAGGTTTCACTTTCTCACAAATTGAAGCAAAAGCAAAAGAAGGCAGTGATGATCAATGGACTGAAAGCTAAATCCTATGAAGAGAGGTTGAGGGAGATGCATATATTTCACTTGAGACAAGACAATGCAGTAGAAATAGGATAGACTTACCCCAAAGGATCCCACATGTAGTCGCAGACAGGGGAAAAAACATAAATTCTTCTTTTAGCTTAGCTTAGAATGTACCGGTATTTATCCCACCTTTATTATTTTTATAAACAACTCAAGGCAGTGAACATACCTAACATTCCTTCCTCCTCCTATTTCACCCATAACAACAGCCCTGTGAGGTAGATTATGCTGAGAGAATGACTGGCTCAAAATCACTCAGCCAGTTTTTATGCCTGAGACATGACTAGAACTCACATCTCCCAGTTTCTCACCTGGTGCCCTAAACACTAACCCAAACTGGTTCTCCTTCTTCTTTGGTGTGTTACTTTGCTTTCTCTGGATGTGCATTATCTTTTTCTATTACTTCACTGCTTTTGGTGTTCTTCAAAGTATAATCCTCTCAGTGTCAGAGCAGCCTCCAAATTCAATAAATAAATGAATCAATCCAGCTGCCTATCCTCAGGCACAAATGCAAGAGGGCAAGAAGGCCAGGCGATTGTGACAAAAACCAGGCCTGCTTCATGCTAAGAGAAGACAACCACAAAAATCTTGCAGATGGGAGATCGGCAGCCTGGTGTTTCTGGCCCCCTATCCAAATGCAGCCTTGTCAGGCCCAATTTGAAGCCTGGCTGGCACAGGCAATTGCCTAATCCTTCCACTCAAATATTTCCTGGGGTTTGTCTTCAAAACAGCTGCTCTCTCAGCTTCTCTGACTACTGTTGTCTAGGAAAGCTATTAAGCCAACCAAGCTGGTAAGTAGGCAAAGAGCCTAATTCCTGCCACTTGAAATTCCCAAAGTGAATAAGTGGTTCAGGGCTTAGTTAGCCAGCACTATTTTTTTTTTAGTTTTCTGGAAGGATTCCAGCAAGGAGACTTTTTTTGCTGATTAAATCTCTCAAGTGCGGCCTTTTCTTTTTTTTAATATAACTGTGTTTGACATGTTTATTGTTTTTATACATTTTTTTTTGCTGTATGCCACCCAGAGTCACTTGATATGAGATGGGCAGCCATATAAATTTTATAAGTAAATAAATGAATAAATGAAAAAGAAATAGACTGGAACTTATCCTAACTATCCCTCTGAATGGTCTTTTCTCCAGGTGACTGTGCTTTGGAAGACTAGGTATCCAGGTCTCTTGCCGAATTTCTTCCTGAACTATGGTGATATCTGGGAAATTGGCCTCCATACTTTTCTAAGTGCAGATAGAGAACATCTATTGTATTTTCCTCTATTCGTTCTTATTCAGTCTGATGAAAGAATATTTGCTTTATAAAGAAAAGAATTTCTAGTGGGCGGCACACTTAATTAGGATGTAGCCAAGTACTCTATTGTGTATGTATTGTGTATGCATGCGCATATGACAGTCTTTCATTCTACACTGATGTGGCGCAGTGGTTAAAGTGCAATATTGCAAGCAAACTCTGTCCACAGCCTGAAGTTCGATCCTGACGGGGCTCAAGATTAACTCAGTCTTCCATCCT
Organism: Vipera berus; assembly: GCF_964194415.1. Taxonomy (NCBI): domain Eukaryota; kingdom Metazoa; phylum Chordata; class Lepidosauria; order Squamata; family Viperidae; genus Vipera; species Vipera berus. The sequence continues at coordinate 342,341,649 of NC_138202.1, forward strand.
TCTGAGGTCAGTAAAACGAGGACCCAGATTGTTGGGGGAAGTATGCAAACAAGGTTTCTACATTATAAACTGCCCACAGAATGCTGTAAAGTCTAAATGCTATTGTTATTACTACTGCTACAGTCAACTCTTCTTTGGTCTGCAACCCTCCCAGGTGTCCCACATTTCCACTGAACATTAAGAGAAGACCTCTGGAGGGAACTCTTTCCACTGGACTTCTTCAGGAGTATTGCAGCTAAGGAGGAGCCCTCTCCTTGAAAGACCACCGGAGAAAGTCAGCGTCCTTTGGAGAAAGTACCCATCCAATTATTCTTCCCAGAAATTGAGTGGAGAGTTTCCAAAGGTCTCTTGTGCCCAGACCTGTACTAGCCATAGAGTAGATGCTCAGAAACTCCACTGGGCTGCTGGACACCTCCTTGGAGTTGTGAGTTCGCACCTTAAAGCAATGGTTTCAAATTACAACCTGGTCCAGAAGAAGGATACATACAGTATTTCCAAATTCAAGCAGACTTACTCTGCAAGTACCGTTTCTTGCGACTCTTCCTGGCTTTCCCTCCTGAGAAGAGGGCATCCATGCGCTCCTTCCACACCGTGTGGCTCTCTGCATCATTGACACCACAGCGAGGGAGACTCATGTGATGGAGAGTGATGGCATCCAGGGTGCCACTGAGGGGCAGTTGAGAAATCCATTGAAATTCCCTGTAAAAGTAAAGGAAGTGGGATGGAAGTTGCACGATATTCCTTTGTTTAAGCCAGTATTTCTCAACCTCAGCAACTTGAAGATGTGCAGATTTCATGGCTGGGTGAGGAGTTCTGAGAATTGAAGTCCACAATGTTAAAGTTGCCAGATTGATTGGGAGACTAGGAGAAATTGGTTAAAAGATGGATAGCTATATAAATTTTTAAGTTTAAAAAAAAGAGAAACACTGATTTAGGTCTTGGTTTTTAAACACAAAAGCATTTCCCACTGTGAATTCCTCTTTTTGTGACCCTGTAGTCTTTATTAGGGGTAGAGTCACGACTGGATAGAGCTGAGCGTTTACTGGCCGAATACCCTTCCTGATGCCTATGTAGAGTTCACAACAGATATTTTTTCTTTGCACCATAGGAGAGAAATATCTGCCGCTACCTCGGATTGAACCCTCAACCTTCCAAATGGAGGTGAGCGTCTTTACCACTAAACCATACAACAATCATTGTATTTTTAAGCATTTGTCACCATAACTCTACAAAACTTGAAGCCGGTAGCAGGGAAAGGAAATAAAAGATTTAAGAAAAAGAGCAACCCAGACGGAGTAGTGGAAGGTGGCCTGAGTCCAGATGGCAGCATTGACATTTGAGGAATCTACCGGCTGGGCCAAAACTGCTGCGCTGGTCATTCTACAAAAGAAACTAAGCCCATACAAGGGAAACCACTGAGCAGAACCCATTGTCATTAAAAGCTGGCCAGCTGCATGCTCTAAGCTAGCCACAGACTGCATAAGAAGGCATGGGGTTTAGGGATCAACTAGATATTAAACAGAGGCGGAAGGCTGGGAAGTTGTATCTCCAGCCAACAATTCAAACCAGCAAGGAGAGGATGAGAGTCACAGACTTACTTTATGGCATCTGAGAATCCTTCTGGGTCCGTCACTTGGTGTACAGACTCAAAATAGCCATATTTCTCCAGAAACTTCTAAAATCAAAATAAATAATAATGGGCAAGACACTAGGCTTTATATGGAAAAAAAAATCAAACCCCTGGCATACTTACTTTTATTATTTCCTTGTAAATCCAACCTTTTCTACTCAATGTGTATGCAAAATCTACACACTTTTGATTCTGGATATTCTTGGTCATATTTTAGAAATTGTAGTTAGCTCCTAAATCTCTTTTAAATACTGGGCACAACCTCAAAAAATATCCACTTGTAACTGCATGCCTCCCAGAATGATGACACCACTTCAAATGCTGTTTGTGTCTGCCAAGAAACCGTTTCAATTCAGAGTTGCAAGGTTTATCTTGCAGTTATTGTATCTGCCAGAGAAACTTCTTCATTCTAAAGTCTGTATCTCTGTCAGCTCTGTTTTTCCCAGCATTCCCTTTCCTTATCAGCTTTTGATTCCTAAAACAAATTAATCCCAGACTGAGCAGAGCAAAAGGGAGAGAACTTCCTTTTCCAGCCATAGTATTTTTCCAAAGACCAGATAATCAAAAGAGACACCACCACAACAGAAGACACGATAATGCAATATCTGTAATATGTAAAGTGACTATATTTTTCTTGGAAAAAATAAAAGATAAACCTGAAAAAGGAGGCAACCTGAAAGAGATTAATAAGGAAAAAAAAATAATTATGTTTATGCTTTAGCAAAGGAAAAAAAGTAAAGGTAAAGGTTCCCCTGCACATGCGTGCTAGTCGTTTCCGACTCTAGGGGCCGGTGCTCATCTCCATTTCAAAGCCGAAGAGCCAGCGCTTGTCTGAGGACGGCTCTGCGGTCATGTGGCCGGCATGACTAGACGCCAAAGGCGCACGGAACGCTGTTACCTTCCCACCGTAGTGGTCCCTATTTTTCTACTTGCATTTTTACGTGCTTTTGAACTGCTAGGTTGGCAGAAGCTGGGACGAGTAACAGGCACTCACTCTGTTACGCGGCACTCGGAATTCGACCCGCCAAACTGCCGACCTTCTGATCGACAAGCTCAGCATCCTAACCCACTGAGCCACCGCGTCCCTTTTTAGCAAAGTAGAAAGTGCCAAATTACGATGATTCCCAATATACACTTTCTTTTAGTTATCTTGTGTGGAATGAAGATGAATTTTTACTGCTGCAGAAATGGAAAGTTTGGGAAGAAATGACATTTGTTCCATAGTTTTCAGGGTTTTGGTTTTTTTAGAAACGAAAACTATAAAAAAACACCACCAAATACTTCTAAAAGATCTGGAAACAATAGCAGAATGTAAGGGCCCAAAAACACTCTATAAGGGTGGGGTGGGGGAAATGCCATTTTCATCAATCCTGAAATGGGGAGAGGAATTCATGTTACTGACACTTTATTCCTATCAGTTTCAAAGTGAAATTGACAAGGCTTTGTACCACTTTGTCAATATCTGTGGGCAATGAGAGGAGATCAGAGGCAAATAGCACACAAAATTACCTTGTTACCCTTCCACTTTTTGTTTTTCTTCCTGGCATGTTACAAGAGACAAGATGGATGTCTTACTGGTGATTGATGGGATAGATGGATCATACAAGGCCAGACAACTGATATGCTTGTACAGTTTGTCAAAAGATTTGTTTGTATGTAGAGGTGGGGGCAGATGGGTATGTGGGCCTTTGAGTTAATATTGACCCTGGTGATCACCTAGACCAGGGGTAGGCAACCTCGGCTCTTTTATGACTCATGGACTTCAACTCCCAGAATTCCTGAGTCAGCTCTGCTGACTCAGGAATTCTGGGAGTTGAAGTCCATGAGTCATAAAAGAGCCGAGGTTGCCTACCCCTGACCTAGACTGTTGTGCAACAACAAATGTATAAACCAGAGGATTTCCTCAAAGTTTACCATGTGAGAACAACTAATGGGCATACCTTCTGCCAGGAAAACTAGTTATACATATTCATCAGCATTTCAGGAAATCACTGTGACAAGATCACCATGGATACAATTGCAATGATGTTGAGAACTGCCCTCATAACAATGGTGACCATTAGCAGATTTGTATCATTATGGGAAACTATAAACAGTGCAAGGAAGCCATTTTCCTGACCGGTAATTAACAGATGTCTATAGTTTCAGTTGTAATGGGGAGGAACAGATTCTTGTAGAAAATCAAAGTATTTTTTTTTTTGAATCATGCACACATATGCGAGATAAAATGTAATGTAACAGTTAAAGTATTGCTGCCTCAGAGACTCAAGTTCTAATCCTCCCTTAGACACAGAAACTGACTGGGTGACTTTGGGCCCTGAATTGAAAATTCCAAAAAAATCTTTTATGCCAGTTGCATTGGACCAGCTTAGCAAAATCTTTCCATAAAAAAACTCCTTATCCTGCAATGCGTTTGGCTGATTATTTTTTTATATATGTGCATGTGTGTGGATAATATGTAATTATATATTCCTACTATATATTATGGTAATGATTCTCTTATTTGTTAATCACTTCCCTCACTTCCCTACAGTACAGATTTTCTATTTTTGTAAAGTGCCTTGGAAGCAGAGGTGAAAGGCTATATGCACATCTTGGCAGAAATACAAATAAAATAATTGCATTATGTGTCTGCAGTAACGAGTTTAAATGAGAGGACAAGAAGAAATTTAGCTGTTTAGACTAAGACTGAGCAACAGAAAACAGCAAAGTCACAGTAGAAAGAATGTGGTAATGTTCCTCTTCAGACAACCTATAAGGAATCATATATAACAGAAGCAGGCAGAAGATTTCCAAGCAATCATGAAAGGAATTTAAACGTGTGTGATATTTAGCCTGTACAGGCTATAAAGTCAACATTTTGAGGAGTGAAATTTTAATTGGGGAGAATGTCTACTATGGAAGGTTTCTGTAAGACTGAGAAAGAGATAAAATGTGTTTATAAGTTCCAAACTGGAACATTCATGACACTTGTCAGAGAAAATATAATAACATAAACTGGCCAGATAACATCAGGATTAAAAGCTGCTTCATGCGTCAACTCCAATCAGAGCTCTCAACTCTCCTTCAAAACAGCTTTTTAACAGCTCTACTCTTGACCCAGAGCCATAAGAAACTCTGGGTCTCTTCCCCCCACCCTAATTTCCCCAAGGAGGAAATTCCATTTTCTATAGAATATTCTGAAGCAGCAGGAAATAAACAACCGAGCATCATGGGAAAACACACTGCAAAAAACGTGCCCTAAACTGAAGAGATACCTCTCCCATTTGTTCTGTGCAACGGGAAAGATGCACAGAGGCAGACAACCTACTCCCTCATTAATTTCTCTCTGGGCTTAAGACCAGAGGCTGCCCCCAGAAACCACAAATCAAGGCCTGTCAAGACTGACTGCTGCATGGATGACAAGTAGCCCCACAAGGACCAGAATTTTAGAGAGGGCGGGAGAGAAGATCTTTGTTCCCGCAAGACAGCGGAGAAGCAAGGTTTGGACTGCCTATTCGTGTTAGGACATGAAGTAGTAATGCTGAAGAAACAAGCTGGGAAATGCATTCTAAACAGATGCTTTTTTGCAAATTAGGAGGGTTGCTCCAGAGATTGGGGCCAGAGGCTTAAGGAGTGGGAAAAGGGGTCAAGGGGTTGACAAATGTCAAAAGTAACATAGCACTGTTATGACATGAAGAATGGTTGCAGGATTTGGGTTTGGCTAGTCTAGAGAAAAGAAGGACTAGGGCTGACCATGATAGCAGTAGTCCAGTATTTAAGCTGCCCCAAAGAACAGAGGGTCAACTTATTTTCCAAAGCACCAGAAGGCAGGACAAGAAACAATGGATGGAAACCAATCAAGGAGAGAAGCAACCTAGAATGAAGGAGAAACTTCCTAACCTTGAGAACAATTAGCCAGTGGAACAGCTTGCCATCAGAGGTTGTGGGTGCTTCATTGCTGGAGGTTTTTAAGAAGAGACTGGACAGTCACTTGTCTGAAATGTGATGTGATCGAGTTTGACACCCGTGGTATAGGGTCTCCCGCTTGAACAAGGGGTTGAACTAGAAGACCTCCAATGTCCCTTCCAGCCCTATTCTAATTGATGGATACAAGATACACTCCCGTGCTATAATGTGGCAAGCATACACCGAAAGAAGAAAAAGTCTGCACGAAATTGGCACGTTGCTAGTTTTGTCATTTCAACAAAAGTCTCAGGTCCTGCGAACACATCTACAGGATCTATCCCGCTGTTAGATGCAGGTAGCAGACTGTCGAGTTCTTTGGCTACTGTCTCAAAGCCAAAGCACGTCTTTTTCAAGCACAATTTCACCAGTTTCTTTTTTTACTGAAGGGAATTGATGGAGCTGCAAGAATTCCAGCAACTGACTTTACAGCCAGTATGTCCCCATGTGGTTATTAGCTGGAGATTTTCTGATTTTCTTTCAGGCAGCTTTTCTACAGCAGGTGTCTTCACTGGTAACAGGAAATCAGGCAGCTGGTTGTTTACATAACAGTCTCCTAAATCCTTATCAGTCTGGGAACCAACTACACTAGTGTCACACTGATGCTGAACAGAGAAGTTGACAGAGAAGACTGTCAAGGAGTGAAAACATGGATATGTTTGTGTAACACAACCTCTCTTGCATCCCCTAAACCACAGGTCTGCAACCCGCGGCTCCGGAGCCGCATGCAGCTCTTTCAGCCGTCTCCTGCGGCTCCCAGTCCTCTGCCATGTGCAGTCCAAAAAGAAAAAAAAGTGGGACTAAAAAAGTTCAACCAATCAATTCAAATATGCAGGGTAGGTGCATATCTCGCCTTGGCTCCACTCTTCAGTCAAACCCTGTTCTGCGCATGCGCGCATGTACCCACATGTGCACACATTTTTTGCGGCTCCCAGTTTATCCTTTTGTGAGGGAACCGGTTCCGAGTGGCTCTTTCACTGTTTCAGGTTGCTGACCCCTGCCCTAAACTATCCCATTTTCACTGGTTGTCCAGTTTCTTTTCTAGCTGAATCCTATTGGGCTAGCCCACACAATGACTTCCACAGTGACTGGTCTAGCCAGACAGATATGGCAGGTGATTTCAACACAGATACTTATACTTTCTGCCCAATGAATGCCTTCATTTCAGTCAGGACTTAGCCACAAAGCCCTTTCTCAGTTTCAGAATTCATATACAGGTAGTATAGAAGTAGTTAGATTACCTTGTAAGAGGCAAAAGGGTTGAATTTTTTTAAATCCAGGGCAGCCAGATAACAATCAGAATCAGCTCAGATGGATGCCTCCTAATTTACTGAACTATAAGGGGGAGGAGGAGGAAGTATAGCACAATCAGACTTGCAAGATTTTGGTATTAGAGCCAAACTCAATAAAGGAAGTTTTAGCCTTCCTGTGGAGCTGATTTTAGGGCCTGGGCTATCTAGTGGGGCTGAAGAACCAGACTTCTTCTGAGTACATGTTCCAACTGAATGACTCTTTCAACAGTGTATCTTTGGGGAATGTCTCAGGAACCAATTCCTGTTTACAAAATTGTATAATGTAGAGGTCAGCGGTCCCTAACCTTTCTGATTTGGCAGACTGGCGGTGGGGAGTGGCAGGCACACGCCAAGTGCGCACAGCTTTATTTGCACAAGCGACACAGTTCCACTAATCACTAGTGCAAATGGAGTTTTGAGTCTGTGAGCAACCACTGCTTGGGCAAATTGAGCTTTGCATGCATGCACACACCTCCCGTGCAAGGTGCATTGCAGCCTGGTTTTGAACAGGACTGCAGCCCAGGAGTGGGGTGCGGCCCAGGGGTTGGGGACCCCTAGTATAAGTAGTTCTACAACCACAATTGGGACTGGAACCTCTATTGCTAAGCGAAGCAGTTGTTAAGTGAGTCACATCCACTTTTATGACCTTTTTTTTCCTGCAGTCATTAAGCAAATCTCATGGTCATTAAGTAGAGGGGGACGCCTTTAAGTTAGCATTGACAAATCCCAGCAGTTTTTCTCGGCAAGGTTTTTCAGAAATGGTTTGTCATTGCCTGATTCCTAGGGCTGGGAGAGAGCTGCCCAGCTGCGCCTAAAGTGGGACTAGAACTCACAGTCTTCCGTTTTCTAGCCTGGAGCTTTAACCACTTCACCAAACTGGCCACAGCGTTGGTACCAGTATAAAGGCTTTAAAAGGAGTGATGAAAGTAATGGCAAAGAATAGTCCTACCAACAACTATTAAGGTAGACAGTCAACAGAGCCTCTCTACACAAAGGAAGCTTTGTCAGACACCAGGAACACACAGCTGGGGAGTGCCAGTCTGGGGCTCTCCAACTAGCTTAATTTCCATATTCTCTAGGAAGGAATTTTTGAGCCATATATCCGGAAAACTTCAGTATAGCACGAATGGCATTGTTCCGTTTAGAGGGTCTTCAAACTTGGCCCTTTCATGACTTATGAACTTCAACTCCCAGAATTCCTCAGCCAGCGTGTCTGGCTGAGGAATTCTGGGAGTTGAGGTCCACAAGTCATAAAAGGGCCAAGTTTGAAGACTTAGAATCTCAACTTCGGTCAAGTAACTTTCAAGCCTCTTTCACTTTTTATGAGAAAAGCCACCTCTAGCTAGTCCCCTTTCCCAAGCGACGGTAGGCCCAGATCTAACACGGATCGTGTCTCTGGGCATGTACAGAGAGCTCTGTCTCCCTTCCCGGCTGACTAACTCCCGCTCGGTCCCGAGGTCCGGCATCCCTCCCGCCTGCCTGCCTGACCTGGGCCGGTCCGAGCTGGTTTCTCCCTCCGGCGCCGGTGCTCGTCTGGGCGGGCAGGAGCCCAAGCAGCGCCGCGATCAGGGCAGCAGCCGCGGCCATCGCCTCGCCGCCGCTCTGCCTCCCGTCCCGCCAAGGAGTTGATCGAGGGAGCCGGGAAGCTCAGTCCAGCTCAGCCCCTTCGGCTTCGGCCTCTCCTCCCATCCGGCAGGGCTGATGGAGCACGCCCAGGTCTGCAGGCAGGGCGCCGGTTGAAGCCCTCCGCCGCCCTCTCGGGCGCGACTGAGAAGGTCGCCTCGCCCCGCCGCGTAACTCGGCCGCGCCTCCTGGGGCTTCGGGGTGGGCAGAAGGCCAACCGGGGAAGACCAGAACCAAAGGACAGCCCACGGGGAGAATCATTTTCCTGAGCGCCTCTGAACGTGGGAAGAGCTGAATCCGTTCCCCGAAGGTCCCGGTTCCTTTCTCTTGCGGGAAACGCGCGCCAGCACTCGCTATGGTGTTTTTTTTCCCCTTCTCCCAACCATTGGTTCCCAGTCCCAGCTGCTTCTGAACTGAGGGATCCTCTTCCTGATGATACTTTGGCGTGGGGAGCCGGTGTCATCCAGCAGAAAAGTAGAAAAGCTACGTGGAAGTGGGAATTGCGAGGAAGGAAGGAAGGAAAGACGCCTGGGGATTGACTAGATTGGTTGATTTGTTGCATCCGCTAAACCAGGGGTGTCAAACTCAATTTCAGCTGGCAAACAACTAAACCCAGAGAGCACTTCATTCATAAGAACACACATAAGGAAAACAAAAATCAAAATACTTATACTCTGCTAATGTCCCTCAAAGCTGGTCTAAGTTAATACAGATTTTTTTAAAGTTAAAATTTACTGATTGATAAGACACTTTCTTTTTGAGATTGTAAGTGTCAAGAGCCTGTTTGATGTAGTGGTTAAGGCATCAGGCGAAAACCAGGAATTTTAGTCTCATCTTAGGCATGAAGCCAACTGGGTGTCCTTGGGCCAGTTACTCTCCCTTAACCCTAAGAAGGAGGAAATGGAAATCACTTCTATAATTTTGCCAAGAAAACTGCAGGGACTAGCCTGGGCACTTACAGTAGGAGTTAACACTGACTGAAAGACACAAAAAGTAAATAAGTTAGTGCCACTAATCAGATTTCATGAGTTCAGCAGAAAATCCTAAAATGTTTATCTAGCTAAGTGTGAGGCTCTTCTGTTTATTGCTAAACAGAGTTTTGATGCTTGCCAGATAATTCTTGGGTCTGTATTTTCTTCAGCTTGATTTCCCTAGCTGGCTGAGTTTCACAGCCCAGTATACTGTTGTGGATTAGCCAAAGTACTTTATTTCTGTAATTTTGGCTAGATGCAAGTTTAGTCTGGGGCAGATCAGTTACAACTGGATTTCTTCGGTATTCTGAATTTCCCATCTGTGGGGTCATGTTCTCCAGAGTAGCTTGTATGAGTAACAAACTGGCTTGATTGCTCAAATTTGCTATCTCAGTTCTTTGTTGAAGGATTTCAAGAAGAGACTGGACAGACACTTGTCAGAAATGGTATAGGATCTCCTGCTTGAGCAGTGAGTTGGACTAGATGACCTACAAGGTCCCTTCCAACTCTGTTATTTTAAGTTCTAAGTTTTTGGATCTCATTAGCTAGTGTTCTGCTCTTTAGAAGGCCAGATCCTGAAGCTAAAACTCAAATACTTTGGCCACCTGATGAGAAGGAAGGACTCACTGGAGAAGAGCCTAATGCTGGGAAAGGTTGAGGGCAAGAGAAGAAGGGGACGACAGAGAATGAGGTGGCTGGATGGAGTCACTGAAGCAGTAGGCGTGAGCTTAAATGGACTCCAGAAGATGGTAGAGGACAGGAAGGCCTGGAGGAACGTTGTCCATAGGGTCGCGATGGGTCGGACACGACTTCGCAACTAACAACAACAAGCTAGTGTTGGTGTGTTGCAGCGGTGGTAATAGATGGCTTCATGGTATAAGGTTTCCTGCCTGAGCAGGGGGTTGGACTAGATGACCTCCAAGGTCCCTTCCAACTTCTTCTTCTTCTTCTTCTTCTTCTTCTTCTTCTTCTTCTTCTTCTTCTTCTTCTTCTTCTTATTATTATTATTATTATTATTATTATTATTATTATTATTATTATTATTATTATTATTATTATTATTATTATTATTATTATTATTAATTATTCCTTACACTTTCTATTAATGTGAGATCAACAATTTTGTTGTCATCTCTTCAAAGTAGACCAGATCAGGAAATTGGTTCCATGGAAGGACTAGAACTATACATTATTGAGATAGATAATAACAGTGTTTCTCACCCTTGGCAATTTCAAGACATGTGGACTTCATTTTCCAGAATTCCCCAGCCAGTAAGCAAAAAGGAAACTGCCAGGAGAATTCTGGGAATTGAAGTCCACGTCTTAAAAGTTGTCAAAGCTTAGAAACACTGGGCTATTGGAAGTCTGAGTGTGTTTCTCCTCCCTCCCTTTTATACCTCATTGAGTCAGGGGGGGATCCAAACTGAGTCTCTTCTTAATACTATTTCCTTCCTCAGCATTTAAGGAACACTTCCGTCCTTTTTGTGTATGTAACAGTTCTGAATATTTCTTTAAGGCCATCTTCATAGCTCTACACCTAAAGACAGTGTGCTTTGAAAGTGCCAAATTCTAACTACTAGACCACCAACAGTCTATTTCAATTAAATGTTTTACATAAATACCATAAGAAACATTTGGAATTGTTTTGCAACAAAGGGACTAAGCAAGATGCTAACAGGATTTCTATACAGACAATAGTGCAGGGGAACATGAACAAAATTTTCTAATGCCCTGTCTTCACGCTGCCCAAGTCTTTCCTTTCATGAGATCTTCTTTTCTTCTTTTTTAAATATCTTTATTAAATTTCAAAATCAAACAAAAACATACAAACTCAAATGAAGGGAAAAGGGGAAGCAAAATAACAAGACAGATTAAAAACAGACAAAAAATAGATCAAACAAATCTATAATAAAAATGACCTCCCACTTTTTTAGTACAGAGATAATAGCAATACAGCAACCTCTCTCTTAAGTTTAAGTGAACGATACCAATCTTTAAAATACCTTAAAATACATCCAACATTCTAAGAAACCAGTATTCACAATCCTTCCAATGAGATCTTGTATCTCCCCTCAAGATTTGCTGATGGGAGAATATCAAAGCAAGCCAGCTGAAAACTCTCCAATATTTTGGGAGAAGGAGTTAAGATGTTATGTTGCTTTTGGGATATATACACACTGACGAATTACACACTTGCGGAAATTCTGCTTAATCTTTCTATTTGCCCATTTCTTAGTCTTCATCCCAGGATGTATTTGGCATGGCCTTACCCCATTCCCCAAATCTTGAGGGGAAGTCCCATTGCCCTACCCTATCTTTCCAAGCTGCACAGAAGGAGTACACCATTATCAATGGGGCCAGGTCTTGTGGGAGGAAATTCTACTTAGCCAGATATTACATATTCTCACCCAGACTGTTTAACAGCCTTGGAGAGAATGCTGCTTGAAGTACAACATGCCATTTGATTTTCCTTAAAAACCTGGATTGGATAGACGTACCCAGGCAGGACGGAGCCCTAATTCCACTTCATAAAGAAGTTAAGATAGACATACAGTGTTGACAACTTTTAAGTTATGTGGACTTCAGCTCCCAGGATGGCTCCCAGAATGAATGAATGAATGAATGAATGAATGAATGAATGAACCTTTATTGTCAAAGTACAACCATGTATACATTGAGATTGGCTGAGCCTCCCTTCGTGCCCCCACCCCCCCAACTCACAGTGACAACAAACCCTCCATCTTATTACACCATGTGAACTAATTGCACAACACACCGGCCTCGCAAGTCAATCCTGCATAAAGTTTATAAAAATTATTTCCCGTTCAAAAGCCTAACAGCCCATGGATAAAAGCTGTTTTTCAGCCTGTTGGTGTGGCTGGCTATACTCCTGTATCTCCTACCTGATGGTAGGAGAGTAAAGAGATACCGTCCAGGGTGTGAGTCGTCCCTGACAATTTTCCTCACTCTTCCAAGGCAGCGAGCCCTGGCAATGTCATCCAGTGGTGTCAGGGGACAGCCCACGATATCTTGTGCTGTGCTCACCACCCTCTGTAATACTTCCTTATCCGCGGCTGTCAGACCAGCATACGAAACCACAATACCATATGAGAGGACGCTCTCTGGCTGGAGAATTCATGGCTGGCTGAAGAATACTGGCTGGGGAATTCTGGAAGTTGAAGTCCACATAATTTAATTTTCCCAAGGCTGGGAAACACTGCTGTAGACTTTCTTTTTCTTGACACCTCTCTGTTCCAAAGAAATATTTTCTGTCTCCCATCTAGTCTGGGAATTTCCAGCATAAATATTTTTTGTGTGTCTTGCTTACTGTACTAAAAAATAGTCGCTGTAGGTGAAAATTTTCAGGGAAACCTTCCTTTCTTGAAAATGGCATGATTATGGCCAAACCCCGGGTTATTTGGTCTGTATAAGTAAATAATGAGGCAGGATTGGCATCTATCATTCCTGATTGTTTTTTTTATATAGTCCAGAAGGATCACATCAATTTTGTGGTTACTTTCTGGGGTTTGGCCACTTTTGAGACCCACAGCTAGCTAGAGTGGGAGAGGATGTGGACAGCAGCAACTTGATTTGCAAAGTGACCTCCAGATGAGAAACCTTAAGTGCACCCACAGCAGTGTGACCATGTTTGAAATTGATTTGGACTTTGGCTGCACTAGCCAAAAGATGCCCATATGAATGAATGAATGAACCTTTATTATCAAAGTACATGTATACAGTGAGATTGGCTGAGCCTCCCTTCATGCCCCCCCCCAACTCACAGTGACAACAAACCCACCATCTTGTTACACCATGTGAGCTAATTGCACAACAACCAAGAACTGCCCTGTCAGGAGAGAATTCTGCAAATAGCAAAGGTGCGACAAAGGCTGGTAACCTAGTTTAAAGCCTTTTCTTATCACATGACCCCAGGACACTGCAACTGTCATAAATATGAGTCAATTGCCAAGTGTCTGAATTTTGATCACATGACCATGGGGATGCTGCAAAGGTCGTAAATGTGAAAAATAGTCATAAGGCACTTTTTCCAGTGCCCTTGTAAGTTTGAATGGTCACTAAACAAACTGTTATAAGTCAAGGACTGCCTGTATTATGTAAAAATCTTGATCAATCAAAGCCCAGATGAGCAGTAATCAGTATCAATCCGCATTTGTGAAAAATAACGATGCATTGTTGCAGTCCTGTTTGAAAGTAAGCTTACCTGCTCTGAGCAAAGCCAGCTAAGCTGGAATGATAAAAAGTAGTTAGGGAATGGGATAAGCAGATAGAGCAAGGGAAAGATCTTCTCATAGGAAGGCCTTGCCTATAGCATGCCACAAATAGCATGCTTAGTAGAACTGTTTTAAAAATATATTTGAACTATGGAGCTCTTGGTTTTCTGAGTTTGGTTATTTGCTTGCAGAGGTTATCCATGTTAGGTAACATCATTAATGCAAGGGAGGATGGGGTTTGTTGTTTATTTACTGTAAATTGCCCCACCAATTTTAGTGGACCCGTGGTTTTCTCCTTAATAGTTCTTTGATTAGGGTATTGTTTGGTTGTGTTTTTTGCTTAGTGTTAATCCCTACTAATCTGGGCGTTGGCTGCTGGAGAGGATGTGTTTTGAATTTTGTTTCCTTCTTAGCTTTTTTATTGTCACTTTTGAGTGGTGTGTAAATATGTTTTATTTCTATAGGATATTGATGGCTGATTTGTCTGAATGCCGAGTTTCCAGGAATTCCCTAGCGTTTTTAAATTTAGATTGGTCTATGATGCTGTTTCCAGTTAAAACTATGGTGGAGTCTCTATCCATATGCTGTGAGATTTCTGAGACCCAAGTTTTTGTCTCGATTGCTAGTTGGTGTACATGGATGTGCTCTGCTAGTCTTCTGTTTGTCTGTCTTACACAGTGGCTGTTACAATCCTTACCCTGTATGTGGTTGGTTCCTTTTTTTGCTTCTTGGGTTACTGTGTCTTTGGGTTTACTTAAGATATTTTGGATGGTTTGCTGTGCTGATGTTGTGTGGTTGTGATAGTCTGCTGGTTGTTTCTGAGATGTTTTGATGTATGGCACTGTCATCCTTTTCATAGCTTTTCTTGGCTGTGCTGCAGTGGGCTGAGTGGTCAGGCACTTTTTGATAAAGTTGCATGGGTATCCATTTTGTTGGATGTTGTATATATAGTTTAATTTTTTCTGATGTTCTGGGTTGCTGCAATGCATTTGTACTTCTTGCAATGTTTAAAGCTTGCAATTTTAAGCAGTGGGCTTTCCATAACTTTGGGGCTTCCAATAAAAAAACTTGATCTATTCTATCACATCACCAAGATTTGTGGTGCAGAAACCAATGTAAACAATTCTTCTGAGTATTTATCTTGCTTGGTTACAAGATCCACTTGTTTGCATTGCATTCTCACGTCAAAGCCATCAATGCACAATGTGGGAAACTGCTCTTCAACTGACTTGTTGCACAGCTTGATGTTGTTTTAGGAGTTAAGAGGAAGTGACAGGCTTACATGCCTGAGGACTAGTACAGATCTAGCACCTTAAATATTATACCACGTTGCCTGTCACAGGAATACAGTGACTTTAACATATGCAGGTCCCAAACTATTCAGGGTGTTTAAAGATTAAGTCCACTTTAAATTAGCTTTTGAAGTATACTGGATGCCCTTGCAATTGACACAATACATAAATAGTATTTTTAGCATCTGGATGGTTTGTTATTTGGCAGCAACTGAGGCAAGACATCAGTGAGAGTAATTAGTGATGTAGCCTTTTCTACTGTCAATCAATTTCACTCAGTAAAGATTTTAGATTTATGAGAAAAGAGAAAAAAATCTTCCTGGTCATAAAAATACAAGGAATGCAGATTCTGGCATCAGTTATTTAAAGAATGAGGAGTGGCAACTGAGTAGCACCGAACAGCAGCTGACACAGCATCTGGAGCCATATGAAAGCTCCATGCTCAGCAAGCCAGAGGCATGAATCACTCTTGACAAGGCACTGTGAAGCTTTTAAAAAGATGGACCACCACTCCAATTAAGGGACAAGCTCTTTTCCTGATCATGACCACTACCTTCTACACAAGGCAGTCTTGAGTGGCCAAACTTACATTCTGAAGTGTAACCACCCAGTTCAGGAGACAACGCAACAATAATTGTCTATACATGCATTCCCAGGTTTGGTAATATGGTTAGTCCAGTGTACTTGCAGTGCAGCCACAGGCCTGAAAAAGCCATTTTTTAATGGAATAACAGAGTTGGAAGAGACCTTGGAGGTCTTCTAGTCCAACCCCCCGCTCAAGCAGGAGACCCTATAGTATTTCAGACAAGGTTTGCGACCAGAGTCAAACATAACAAAAAAAAGCTTCTTTCAATATGTAAAAAACAAGAAAAAAGTTAAGGAAATGATCGGTCCATTAGTGGGGGAAAGTGGCAAGAAGGTGACAAGCAACAGGGAGAAAGCATTTAACTCGTGTTTTTTTTCCTTTTTTTGCATCCGTCCTTACAGAAAGGGAAAAAACAGTCCAACCTATCAAAAACAGTGCCGTAAAAAACAGAAACACAAGTTACCGGTAAGATAGGCAAAAAATGGCACGTGAGTACCTGTCCAGCCTAGACGAGTTGAAATCACCAGGACCAGATGGATTATACCCCAAAGTTCTCAAGGAACTGGCAGATGTTATCTCAGAACCATTGAACTTTATTTTTCAAAGATTCTGGAGCACTGGGGAACTACCAGATGACTGGAAGAGAGCTGATGTAGTTCCCATATTCAAAAAAAAAAAAAAGGGGGGGGGGAAATGGATCCAGGAAACTACAGACCTATCAGCCTAACCTCAATACCTGGGAAGATTCTGGAAAAGATAATCAAACAACAAATCAGCGAACACCTAGAGACAAAGTCATTACTAAAAGCCAACATGGGTTTGTCAAAAACAGATCATGCCAGACAAATCTTATTGCATTCTTTGACCAAGTGACAAAACTAGTGGACCAGAGGAATGCTGTAGATATAATTTACTTGGACTTCAGTAAGGCATTTGATAAAGTAGATCACAACCTACTACTTGATAAGATAGAAAAATGTGGGTTAGACAACATCACCACCAGATGGATTCGTAGCTGGCTGACCGGCTGTACTCAGCGTATGGTCCTCAATGGAATTGCATATACATGGAGGGAAGTGTGTAGTGGGGCGCCCCAGGGCTCTGTTCTAGGCCCAGTGATCTTCAACATCTTCATTAACAATTTAGATGAGGGGATAGAAGGGGAACTCATCAATACCAAGATGGCAGGAATAGCCAACACTCCAGAAGATAGGCTTAAGATACAGGAGGATCTGGACAGACTTGAACACTGGACGCTATCTAACAAAATGAAATTCAATGGTGAAAAAAGTAAGGTTCAACATTTAGGCAAGAAAAACCAAATGTACAGGTATAGTATGTGGTACCTTGCTCAATAGTAGTAACTATGAGAGGGATCTTGCGAGTCCTAGGGAACAATCACTTAAATATGAGCCAGCAGTGTGCTGCAGCTGCCAAAAAAACCAAGACAGTGCTAGGCTGCATTAACAGAGGGATACAATCAAGATCACGTGCCTAGGTAAGGCCACACTTGGAATACTGTATCCAGTTTTGGTCACCAGGATGTAAAAAAGATGTTGAGACTCTAGAAAGAGTACAGAGAAGAGCAACAAAGATGATTACGGGACTGGAAGCTAAAACATATAAGGAAAGGTTGCTGTAATTGGGTGTCTAGTTTAATGAAAAGCAGGACTAGGGGTGAAATGATAGCAGTATTCCAATATCTCGGGCTGCCACAAAGAGGGAGACAAGCTATTCTCCAAATCGCCTAAAGGAAGGACAAGAAGCAATGGATGGAAGCTAATGAAGGAGAGAAGCAACCTAGAATTAAGGAGAAACTTCCTGACAGAACAATTAACCAGTGGAACAACCTTCCATTATGGTGACCCATACAAGCCCTAATCAAAATGTTGCTTTCTCATCCAGATGGAGTCCTGCTGAATGCATCAATTCTCCCCTTGCACAGGTATAGATGGAGACAGCTGAAACTGTAAACTCTGGGAGCCATTCAAGACCACTTTCCATTCAATTTTTAATGTTAAGAGCAACATGAAAATATAAGACTGAAAATCACATTCTAGGATTACTGCCAAGAGTGTATACAATCATGTTTTTTAAAATACCAAAGCACTGTTTCTATTTATATCACAATAAGCTCAACTTTTAATTCAGTGCAGTTTGTTTCTCTCTCCAAAATATATTTTTTCTATAAAAATAACGAAATTCCTTTTGGTAAATGGGTTGCCATATAAAAATGTAAGGTTAGACAGACAGACAAGACAATCCTTAACATTACCGTGTGTGGATATGGACAAAACCCATTAAAATTCTCAAGCTCAAAAAGATTTCCAATAAATCAACAACATGCCTCCAGAAGTTGTGAATGCTCCAACACTGTAAGTTTTTAAGAAGAGATTGGATAACCATTGTCTGAAATGGTAGTTTTTACTGCCTGAGCAGGAGATTGGACTATAAATGTTGTTCAGTATTCTGTAAATATTGGCTGTACATAGCCTAATTCCCTTCTCAGCCAACAAATTTATTAGTATATGCCAATTTACATAATTTAGATCTACAGAACAAATGGTTTCACCCCAAAACTGTTCACATTTTAGAACAATCTAGTTCACCATTTAAGCACTCCATACACAAGGGTGCCTCTGAGCTGAAATACAGAAAAATAAATTATTGAAATAACAATGGCTAAAAGCAGTCAAGATGTCACAAATAAACAATCAGCTTTTATTTTATTTTTATTTTTGTATTATAAAACATGTCAGATTTTTGGCAAATATTTTACAATTTTATTCCATCCTTATTTTAAGAGCCTGTGAACAAGTGTAGTTGGTAGCTGGGGGAAAATGGGGGAATGTCGGAAATAGATGAAATTTTAAAGGACTTGCTAAAAAAAAAGGGGGGGAAAAACAGGGAAGAGTATCCCAGTCCCTCCCACCAAATTAAAAATCCAGTTTTTACATTTAATTCCACTATCCAAGAGACCATGGGATATAAAGCAGCAGGCGAAACTCAGCAATTCTGCTGTGAAAAGCCATTAGAAAGAAGGAGGGGACATTCTCTTTTTTTTTTTAGTAGGGTCTGTTACGTTGATCATTTCTGAAGTCACTTCTGGAAAAGAGGAAAAAAATATTCAATTCTCACACTTAACTTCCTTGTAATAAATACAAAGTGTACAAATCTAGTTGCTGCACGTGATTCCTAGTAAGGATGTTGGTATCACTCACAAGCAACAAACATAGAGTCAAACCACCAAGAGGTAAGGGGGAAGAGAGAAACCTGGTCTAGTTGAAAGTCCTGTTCTTCCAAAGAGCCTTCTGGTTTTCAACTTTGTCCAGAAATAAGCTCAGAATATCATAAATGGAAGAATTACAACAACTAGCAATGATAGTAAAATATAGTCTGAAGTTTAAGGTAAAGGTAAAGGTTCCCCCACACATGCCTGCTAGTCGTTTCCGACTCTAGGGGCCGGTACTCATCTCCGTTTCAAAGCCAAAGAGCCAGCGTTTGTCCGAGGACATCTTCCGTGGTCATGTGGCCGGCATGACTAGACACCAAAGGCGCACAGAGCGCTGTTACCTTCTCACCGTAGTGGTCCCTATTTTTCTACTTGCATTTTTACGTGCTTTCGAACTGCTAGGATGGCAGAAGCTGGGACAAGTAACAGGCGCTCACTCTGTTACGTGGCACTCGGGATTCGACCCGCCAAACTGCCGACCATCTGATCGACAAGCTCAGCGTCCTAACCCACTGAGCCACAACTTCACTAACAAACTACTAATAAGAGCTGCATTAGTTAGAATGCAAAGACCATTTATTAATGGGGTAGAACATGTGGCTTGATATTTTCATTTTGCCAAAGCTTAGCTGTGCCTGGATGGGAACTTATACTGAAGAACAGCAGGAAGTAAATAAAACAAAACCATGGGGGAGTGGGAGTGGCGGTAGTTATGAGGGAGACCTTGTGTCTGCAGGAGGCCACCGTTCTTCAGATAGTCGGGTGTGAGTCTCTCCTCCTGAGATGCGGCCCTAAGGCGCAGTTGGGCTTGCTGCTGGTGTACCTTTCGCCTAGTCGCGCAGCGGCAGCCCTGCCTGAGCTTCTCGATATCCTCTCGGGACTGGTGATTGAGTTTCCCAAACTCATGGTCTTGGGAGACTTCAATCTCCCATCCCTGGGAGGATCTTCTGAGTTAGCTCGGGAGTTCATGGCTTCCATGACGGCCATGGACCTGACACAAGTAATTCATGGACCGACTCATGTGGGAGGCCACACCCTTGATTTGGTTTTTCTATCCGGATGGTGGTTAGATGATCTTGGTGGGGGCTCTCCAATTGTTATGCCCCTGTCATGGACAGATCATCATCTCCTGCAGCTGGTCTTCCGCTTTGCTGCTCCTCGCCGTGGGTGTGTCGAACCAATTAGATAGTTCCGCCCCAGGTGCTTAATGGACCCTGAGAGATTCCAGGCAGCGCTGGGGTCCCCACCTGCCTCCTCTGCTCACAGCTCGGCAGATGCCTTAGTGGAAGCCTGGGAAAGGACGGCCACGGAGGCACTTGACCGAGTTGTACCCTTGCGGCCCCTGACCCGGTGCAGATCCCAGTGGGCTCCATGGTTCTCTGCGGAGCTCCGGGAGATGAAGGCATCGGAGACGGGGCCTAGAGAGCGGTTGGAGGTCCAGCCGATCTGAATCCGACCGATTGCGACTAAGAACCCATATTAGGTCTTATCTCGCAGCGATAAGGGTGGCGAGGTCTAATTACTTCGCTACCCTTATCGCGTCCGCAGATAATCGCCCGGCCGCCCTGTTTAGGGTGACCCGCTCCCTCCTCAATCAGGAGGTGAGTGAGGAACCCTTGCAGGGGCGTGCTGAGGAGTTTAACCAACTTCTGTTGGATAAAATCGCTCAGATTCGGACCGATTTGGACTCCGACTGGGCAGAGTCAGACGATCAGGACACAGGTGATCTTGTCAATGTGATCTGGGAGGAGTTCGATCCTGTAACTCCGGAGGAAGTGGACAGGATTATGGGGAGGCTGAGCTCCACCACATGTTTATTGGACCCGTGCCCTTCCTGGCTGGTTTATGCAGCCCGGGAGGGGACACGAGGCTGGTTCCAGGCGGTTATATCTGCCTCTTTGAGTGAGGGTAGTTTCCCCGCCGCCCTGAAGGAGGCGGTGGTGAGACCCCTCCTCAAGAAGCCTGCCTTGGTCCCAGCTGTGTTAAATAACTTTCGTCCGGTCTCCAACCTTCGCTTTCTTGCGAAGGTTGTTGAGAGTGTGGTGGCGCATCAGCTCCCTCTGGTTCTGGATGAAGCGGATTATCTAGACCCATACCAATCGGGCTTCAGGCCCGGGTACAGCACGGAGACGGCATTGGTCGCTCTGGTGAATGATCTCTGGAGGGCTCGGGACAGGGGATATTCAACTGTCCTAGTCCTATTAGACCTCTCAGCGGCTTTCGATACCATCGACCATGGTATCTTGCTGCGGCGTCTCAGGGGATTGGGAGTGGGAGGCACGGTCCTTCAGTGGTTCTCCTCCTATCTCCTGGGACGCTCGCAGTCGGTGTTGGCAAGGGGGCAGAGGTCGACCTCGAGGCCTCTCGCTTGTGGAGTCCCTCAGGGGTCGGTCCTCTCGCCTCTCCTGTTCAACATCTACATGAAACCGCTGGGTGAGATCATTCGTGGTTTTGGAGTTGGGTATCATCAGTATGCTGATGATACCCAGCTTTTCATTTCGACCCCAAACCACCCCAGTGATGCCCTCGACGTGATGTCCTGCTGCCTGGAGGCGGTTCGGGTCTGGATGGGGAGGAACAGGCTTCGACTCAACCCTGACAAGACCGAGTGGCTGTGCGTACCGGCATCTCGGGATATTCAGGATATCCCATCTCTCTCTATGGGGGGTGAGTTATTACCCCCCGTAGATAGGGCTCGCAACTTGGGAGTCCTCCTAGATTCACAGGTTTCTCTAGAAGACCATATAGTAGCTGTGACTGGGGGGCCCTCGCCCAGGTTCGCCTGGTGCACCAGTTGCGGCCCTATCTAGACCGGGATGCCTTACGTACGGTCACTCACGCCCTCGTGACCTCTCGTCTGGACTACTGCAACGCTCTCTACATGGGGCTACCCTTGAAGACCACTCGGAGGCTCCAGCTGGTACAGAATGCAGCCGCGAGAGTTGTGTTGGGAGTTTCCCAACACTCCCATGTTACACCTCTGCTCCGCGAGCTGCATTGGCTTCCAGTTGTCTTCCGGGTGAGATTCAAGGTGTTGGTAATGACCTACAAAGCCCTACATGGCATTGGTCCGGAATACCTTGGGGAGCACCTGCGGCCGGCGTCAACTTCCCTCCGCCCAGTACGCTCCCACAGAGAGGGCCTCCTCAGGGTGCCACCGGTCAAAGAATGTCGACTGGTGGCCCCCAGGGGGAGGGCGTTCTCTGTGGGCGCGCCGGATTTATGGAACCATCTTCCGGTCGAGCTCCGGATGGCGCCTGACCTCCGCTCCTTCCGGCGCGATCTCAAAACCTACCTTTTCGAACAAGCTGGCCTGGCCTGATGGGATGGGGTTGGGTTTTATTAATCTGTTTTAATCTATTTTTTAATGTGTTTTAACTTATTCATGGGCATTTGTTTAATCGTTTTTAATTTTTGTATCTTGTTTTTTAATATGTATTGCCCTGTTCACCGCCCTGAGTCCTTCGGGAGAAGGGCGGTATACAAATAATAATAATAATAATAATAATAATAATAATAATAATAATAATAATAATAATAATAATAATAATAATAATAATAATAATAATAATAATAATAATAATAATGAACCAAGAATAAGTCCTTGAGGAATTTATAATAAACCCAGAACCAGTGCTTATCTATCCTGAGGATTTAAGGCTTCAGACAAATGTGCAACTGGCCATTAGTTGTCCAGGATCAACCCATCCATTATTCCAAGAAGCTAAATCAGCCAACACAAATCCCCACTTTTTATCCCCATGATCATCCTATGCAGCAGATTATCCCAACGGAACAAACTGCCCGGTGAGTTTCAGAAACCCAGCTTGCTTCTACCCCAGGGGTGTCATGGTGAAACCGCACCCACCCCATTGCCGGCA
This sequence comes from Vipera berus, assembly GCF_964194415.1. Lineage (NCBI taxonomy): Eukaryota > Metazoa > Chordata > Lepidosauria > Squamata > Viperidae > Vipera > Vipera berus. The sequence continues at coordinate 342,364,333 of NC_138202.1, forward strand.
ATGGAAACAAAGTTGCAATACGTTGCAACATGTCACCTGGTGAGTTTGACACCCCTGTTCTACCCCATTCTGGCTTATGACAGAAGCACATTTTATCAAAAATGTTTCTGGTGTGACTAAAGCCAAAACCAATCAACCTCTCCCAGAAAATCTGGTCCCTGGTTTCATTATAAATCACTCTTTTGAGCCTGTCTCCTGATAGGTAGGTTGACATTCTAGAATGAACCAGGCAGCTTTCACTTGCAGGTGGGTCTCTGGAGACCTCCAAACTTTCTCCATTACTGAACTTTAATCTAATCCATCTGCCAGTTCTCTGCACCGTTTGAAGAAAAAAAACAACACAACACTTCTGTAAATGTGTAAAAATTCAGTACCAACCTTCCTCCCATTTTGCCACCAAAGCCACCGCCCCGGCCACCACGGCCTCTGAATCCCCGATCACCTCCAAAACCACCTCTGCCACGGAAATCTGCAAAGAAGGAAGATAAAACAAAAAATTCTGAATGTCACTCCAGCCAACAACATTCCCCCGTTTTTAAATGGTGGGGTTTTCACACACCTCCTCCAGAGGGACGCCCGTCATCCGGTCTGGGCTCATTACACTGATTGCAGGAATTCCGGCGAGCAAAATTCATATTTCCACAGCTCCTGAAAAAGACCAGGAAACACCTTTCAGTAATTGCTAAGAGACTAAGAGTGAAGGCAAGGGCTATATACTCAATAAATTTTACACAGGTAGTCCTCGACTTATTTATTTATTTATTTATTTATTTATTTATTTATTTATTTATTTATTTATTTATTTATTAAATTTTTATACCGCCCTTCTCCCGAAGGACTCAGGGCGGTGAACAGGGCATATCACAATTGAGCTCAACATTTCTGTTGCTAAGCAAGATAGCTGTGAATTTTGCCCCATTTTACAACCTTTCTTGCCACAGAAACATGACCATGGGGATGCTGCAATGGTTTTAAGTGTGAAAAATGATCACAAGTCACTTTTTTCAGTGCCGCTATAAGTTTTAGCAGTCATTTAATGAACTGAATGGGACTATCTGTATAGCCCTTATTTAGAAACATTGATTTTTGCTCCTCATCTTATTAGACTCCAATTCTCATTCAGCTATAATAGTTTTGGTATAACTACTGAGTTTTGACAATGGAAATAATCTAACAAAATAAAGGGGGGGAAATGCCACTGCCCAGTAGCAAGATATTTGAGTTGCCAAATCGTTCTCTGAGTAAAATCTACAGCATCTGGCAGAATCTCGCTAACTGGTCTATTACTGAAAGGTTCGCCCAGGGTCAGATCTGTTTAATGCTTGATTGAGAAGCCACTAGGGACTGTACACCAGAAAAATTGGAAGGAAAAATCTTTAAAGAGGGCAATCGCAAACAACTTCGACGCTGTTGTCTCAAAAATTACATGGATTGGTCCATGAGATCAGCAGGAAGGGAGCTCAAACAGATAGAAGCTAGCAACCTCTGAGTGAAAGGTCAAACCCTTCTAGTTAAAGATACTAGATTACATCAGCTTCAAACTGCACTTTTGAACAATCCTGAAAAGCCTATCAAATAGGGTAGGCAATTTGATGCTCCTGCCAGATACCCTGTTCCATTTAAAAAAAACTTTCCACCGGAAAAATAAATTAGCATGCTGCAAAACATCTAGCATCATTTTATTTCCAAGAATGAACTTGGAAATAAAGATCCTTAGGAAATAAAAATGATAGGTAGTTGCAGGCAAGTGCTGTTTGGAACCTTGCACAGAATGAAGGTGTAGATAAGCCAGCTGATTTGAGCAACCTTGCTAGTTGGATTAGTTAGTTCTGGATTTTTTTTTTCTTATGAGAGATCAACCCCCACACCCTTAGCAGCTATTTTGTGAACAGAGAAGCCTTTCGTGGCAGCCATTTTGGGGGAATTTCCATGCTACCTTTTCAATATTCCAACTATTCATTGTCCCAAATAATCTACTTTTAGACTAAGCAGTTCTAGGCAACCTCAGTATAAGACTGAAAGTGACTTACGGGTTAGGACAAACCCAATCACCACTCTTAGGTTCTCCACCTCGGCCCTGGAACCCCCCTCCTCTTCCAAAGCCCCCTCCACGTGAACCTGCAAGCACAATGATATTACAATTATAACAAAGAAATGGGTATGTGGCCCTTATGGCAAAGACTCGCAATATACAGCATGACTAGCCCCTGACATCAAAACTGGCCAATATGTACCAGCTGTTTGGTCAGGGATAATCATGAAAACAGGTTAGGCTGAAGTGTTGCTCCCGTTCACAGGGAGAAACCCAGATGAACAACCCAAAAAGGAAATGCACCACTGGACTACAATGTAGAAGGCATCTGGATTGGTTACTACCTCGGCGTCCACCACCACCACCACCATTTCCACCACCTCCTCGCATGAATTCCGGCCGTCTGGTTGCGAAGGAAACCCTGATAACGCTGCCATTGAATTCTTTTCCTTTAGAGGGAAGAATAGAGATCAAGAATAAATCGAGTGGCCAGCTACAACATGGAAATGAAATGCTTAAGTACTGAATCCAAAAAACTACACCATGCAAAATTGATAATAATGCAGAGTTCACTTATGCTCAGTCTTATAAGGCAATCTTCCCTAACCTGGGGGTCCATCTAATGGACTGAACTTCAGTGCTGGCCAGGGAAACCATTTCCCACACATGCATTCCATTTCCACAGAATCCACCCTTGCTATAGCAGCAACAGCCTTTATTATTATGTTTTTAACATTTTATTTGTATACTACCCACAATCCCTCTGTGAAGGAGATGAGAGGTTTCCAAATATTGCCTGATAAATAAATGCATAAATAAATGTGGCTTAACAATTTTACAATCTGCCTATAATGAGGCATTTCAGTGCTCATGTTTTAATTGGTTGGCAAGCCCTATGGGACAACCTTACCATCAAACCAGTCAATGGCGGCCTTAGCAGATGGAGGATCATCAAAAGATACTGTTGCTTCTCCCTTTGGCTTGCCAGTGTCCTTGTCTGTATACAGATTTATCATAAGTTTACCTGTCTTTTTGTTTGTCTGGGAAAAAGAGAGAATTCTTTTTTACCATCCATGTAAGAGTCTAATAATCTAATAATGGTGAATTCTGCCATGAACAAGCTCCCTCCTCCAACTCCACCATCCTTTGCTGTCCAAAATCTGTTCCTTCAAAAGATCATTCCCCTCTCTCCTTTTGTACTGTATTGCTTGGCACTGCTTACTAGAACAGTTATGCAATGCTATCTTTCTTCATTTAAATCTTTCCTCAAAGCCTATCTTTTCTATGAAAGTTAAAATGAATGCCCACTGTAGCTCAGATGAAACAGCTTTCCTTTTTACATTGTCTCTACTTGTCTGTCATAACCAATGAGAGTGGTCTCTCATAACCAATTTTAGACTTGATGCTCCTTGAAGTAAGGACCTGTCCTGACTTTCAGATATGCTGATGGAATGTATAAACAAATAGAAAACTGTGGCCTATTTTCAAGCCTCCGCCCTCAAATTTCATGGGTATCAACAACTGTAACAACACAGAAAGGAAATAACCTAGAAAATAGCCTATAAAAGTATGGCAGAGATCTAATAAGTTAATATACTTTGCAGTTCTCCATTTGGGCGGTATTGTGATCTATGGGTAGTCCTCAGGTTACAACAACCATTGGAAATGGAATTTCTATCACTAAATCTCCTCCGCCCATATACCTTTCCCAGTCCCTCTGTGTTCATACCATACTGGTTACTTGCTCACCCCTACACACTCTCCCTGACCCAAGCCTCTCACACTCCCTTGCACACGCCCTAATCTGCACTGCTCACACTCTCCCTGACTCACACACCTCTTCCACACCCCCTAGCACCTGAACCATGCCTCTCTCCCCCCACTTCCCCTGCACATCCATAGCTCCCTCCCACACCTGGAAGCAGTTTAGGACTTTCAACTTCCTGCCAGCTTCCCCAGACTTTGGTTGTCACATGCCATTTGGAAGTTGCCTGTCAATGGTGGAGGAATTCAGTTAACAATGCAATTAGGAGTATAGGGATTACCATTGCTAAACTATGAGATCGTGCTTAGTGAAGGAAATCCTGATCCCAATTGTGTCAAAAGTCCAGACCCAATGGAAGAAACCACTTATACTTTACACTCATTCAGAAAGAACTGATAGCAAGATGGAGAACATGGATAATAGCTGCTTCACAGTGCTGGAGATCTGCCAGATTTAGAGATCTGCCAAATCTGAATCCAATTACGCATATTTCGTTAGAAATACTGCCTTTTCATTCAAGTTCACATTCTGATAGCCCTCATAATTTGAGTGTCTCAATACTGTTTTTATCTATTTAAATATTTTGGTTCTGCACTGATATTCTCTTTTTAAATACTTATTATTCCTCCTTGTTCTTCTCTTAGCCTGTATTAGCCGATTTGCTCCCCTTTTTAAAATTTTACCACCTTAAATACCTTAATAACACCTATTTGCTTGAAGTAATCAGCCACTTGATCTGGTGAAACATCCTCTCCAAGTCCTTGTACAAAGATGGTGTTGTTATCAGAATTGTCAGACTCTGAATCTACATTGAAGAGAGCCCGGTGTTATGTTTAACCAAAGTGTGTAGCAGAAGCTGTGCAAAGTATTACAGTCTTTTTTTTCAAAATGTCCAAGAAAGTTAATTTCATATGTCAACCAGTGAGACTTTATACTTTGCCCCCTCTGTGTACTCAAGAGAATTAAATCAAGACATTTAAACTGCGTCAAGCTGAGAAAATGCATATGCAGTATAGATGCACAGAAACCAAAAGCAAAGAATTACCCATGTTTAAGGAAAACCATTATGAATAATCCACTCTCAATGCAATTTTTAATCAGAAATATTAACATTTGTTAAAAGGTGCACAATTGTGCAAAAACATTTTTCACCCAATGCTACTAGTGACAGTGAGCAATTAACAAATCAGAACATTACAGATTCTAAATACAGCAGCTGGACTGTTAATGCTTTTTGCAAGAATTTGTTTCTCATCACAATTTTAAATTTGAGCCAAGGCACGTAAAAGCTATAAGCTTGATTGTCTACTTCAGAGGCATATACCGGTACATTAATTCTGAAAAAGCACCACCATTAAAAAACATCCTGTCACTAAGATTCCTTTCCACAAACTGATTGCATGCATGTATTATTAATTCAGAAGTCAGCTAGAAAAAAGTCATTTGCAAAGAATTTTAATTTATTTTCTTGCCACTATATTTGATCTTTACTTATAGTACTATGTTTTTATTGAACTGTCAATCTAACATATATACTGCTATCAAGACTTTTTTTTCTCATTAAGCATTTTGCTATTTAGTTCAAAATATCAAACAAAATAGTTAGACGAAAAGTTACCATTCACCCTGAACAAAGAATCACTGCGCTATTAGGAGCCTAAGGGATCTTTTCAAATAACCCCCTTTACTGGAATTAAAAATTCCAAAAATGGTTTGGTATGTAATCCTGCTACTCAATAGTAAAAGACCAACTAAGGCCACTCTTCTTTGACTTCTGTACATTTAGGAAACCTACATTTTACCAAAAGATCATATTAATTAAGAGTAGAAAACAAAAGCCATTCTGCTCAAATAATCCCAAAACACCCTTCCTGGATTAAGGAGCTACATAATCTCGCATCTTTTTTCTCCAACACTGATAAATCAAATGGCTCTAGAAAGTTTACAAGGAGGGTTAGAACATAGCAACCATTATTATGTGTGCACCGTGAATCTAGTCTATCCCCCTCTTTTTGTCTTAAAGCCATCTAAGCTGATGCATTTTATCAAGTCATTTCTTTCACTTTACTTGATTTAGTTACCTATGTACAGTATTCAAAGGGGAACAAAGTGTTTTTCAGCCCTCCCCTTCCTATCATTTGTGGCATTTAATAATAGTACAAGTTGTTTTGTACCAATGGAAACTGTTGACTAGGGTTACATAGAAATGATTTAATAAACCATGATTTAGAAACTACAATTTTCAGGTTTAAACAGTAGGTTTATTTGAATTTGGTTTAGTGTGTTACATGAATCTACATGGGAATATTAGTATTAGTCCTCCAGAATTTGAGGATAGTTTCATTGCTGGCATTTCCTGATAGGGCCGGGAGAGGAATTCCTAGCAGTTCAATGATTATTCCACTTTGCCCTAGTTTTATTCCAGTCTAATTAAAGGATTACTAATGGTGCCAAGAAAACAGAGTGACATCATGAAGGAGATGGCTGAGTTAACTGCAATTTTATCCTTTCCAAAATACTATGAACAAGCCTGCTCAAGTCTGCCACAATTTTGGGGAACTGGCCCAAGACTGGAATAAACCATCTTCTACAAAACTAAGAGAGATAATCATAAAACTGTGTATCATATAAGGCTTCTACATTTACCTGCATCTGGCTTTGGCCCATAATCCCTTTGACCTGTGAAACAGGAGAAAAAAAGCAATGGGTATCTAAGTAACACCACACACAAGGGAGAATCAAGTATTCAATCTTGATATAACTAATATTAGCAATAAGATATGTGACACTGAAACCAAGTAATTGCAATTAAGAATGATATAAGATTTTGCCCAAGAAGAAAACCAACAATGGTTTCTAAGCTGTTTATGCTGGCGGTTGGTTGTCTTGTAGTTGCTGTTGTCCACATAACTAAGCTCTTTGCCACAAAAATTCTCTCACTAAGGCAATGTGCTTAGAAGATTGTTTGTAGATGCCATCTGAAGCCAACGAGTTGCCAGAAAAATCATTTCATGCAATTGGGAAATAAAAAAACGAAACCAGGAATCCCATTTTAAAAAATGTATTATAAACACTTTAAAAAAAAAAAGCTAAGCACACACACACACCAGCCTCAGCCCAAACAGGAAAAAATAATAATCAAATGCTTCTAATGGATAGAAACATGAAAATACCGTATTCGGTGGCTCATTAGGGGTTGGGATTTTTTGGCACCTTTTAATATAGTTTCCACTTTAATAGTTTTTTGATGCTCAGGACTTACCACCATAATTTTTGAAGCCACCTCGGTCACCACCACTGCAGAGGAAAAATTGAAGAAATAATTTCTTCTTTAAGTCTTGACATGCTGAGCCCAAGGCTCAAAAGCTGCACTTACTGAAAGTTTATTTACTGCATATTCTATAAAAATAGTCTAATTTGTAGTATATACTTTTTTTTTTGCACCACACAGATTAAACAAGGAAAATAACTTTCTGCTTATGACTATACTGTAGTTGACATGACTGTAAGATGGCTTTTTTTTTACAAAAATCCCAACATCCTACAGTATTTCACTGCAGAATTCCTCTTGTTCACATAGTGTCAAACTTCCCAACAATGTGGTGAAACAACAGTCAATTAAAATGAAATCTGAATGCGTGCTTTACGTGAAATTTGATTTTTACAAGTTAAGTTTCTAAATCTGCAAGCTATTGTAAGGGGGAATATGCTTTATTTCACTGTATTTCTAAACTAACAGCATCCAAAGTAGTAGCATTCATAGAAATGGATCAAATCCCACTTATCCTCAGTTAAGAACCAGAGGGCTCTCCTTCAGCCTTACCTACTTCAAAAATCTGTTGAGAGGTTTCAGATTAAAACAATATGCACTGCTTTGAGCAAGGGGGAGGAGATAAGCCATCATTAGTTATTTAAAGAAGGCATGGTTAAAGAAAGGGCAAAAATATTTAAATTTTTAGGAGAAAAATTCTACCTAAGCCCTTTTATTATCTTTATGTATTTATGAAGACATGTGAAAGATTATCAGATAATGTGCAATCACTTATCAATTCATTTTATTACTTACTTGAGAGTAAATTTACAAACAAGGGAAAAATATCTCAAGGCCAAATCTGGCATCCTTGCATTACAGTACTATTACATAGCATGTCTGCATCAAGCAAACTGAGTAATATGGACAGAATCAGGTCCAGTAAAGCCATTTTTGTCTGGGGAATTTTAAGCATGAATCTTTGGTTCTGCGGCATTAAGAATACAATTACATTCTACAGTATTAAGAATAGGATTGACTATCAGAAAACAACAAAGATGATTGGGGGACTGGAGGCTAAAACATATAAGGAACAGTTGCTGGAATTGGGCATCTCTAGTTTAATGAAGAGAAGGATGAGGGGGGACACGATAGCAATATTCCAATATCTCAGGGGCTGCCACAAAGAAAAGGGAGTCAAGCTATTCTCCAAAGCACCTGAAGGCAGGACAAGAAGCAATGGATGGAAACTAATCAAGGAGAGAAGTAACCTAGAACTAAGGAGAAACTTCCTGACAGTTAGAATTAACCAGTGGAACAACCTGCCTCCAGAAGCTGTGAATGCTCCAACACTGGAAGTTTTTAAGAAGAGACTGGACAGCCGTTTGTCTGAAATGGCATAGGATTTCCCACCTGAGCAGGGGGTTGGACTAGATGACCTCCAAGGTCTCTTCCAACTTTATTATTAAGTCTGGATACAATGAATCCCAATTATTATTATATATATAAAACTGTTCTCAAAGGCAAAATAAGGCTGTCTAAAATGGCAAGTGTTGTGCATTCAACATTATAGAATGGTTCAATTTCGTTAGCGACACAGAACATAAAATTGTATCCTGTTATAAATTGCTATTTTAATGCTCATGGTCTACTATGTTTCTATCCCATTTGTTTATCTCCTCTGCTTTGCATCCAAATGATAGCTAAACGTTTTTGTCCTGTTGGGTTCCCATTATTCTCCACCTCCTGATCTGGCAACATGTTTATCTCAAACTATAGCTACTCATTTTCTTTAGCTATGCTTTGTACTGGTAAGACACTGCTGGAACTCCAACAGTTTTAGAATAGAATAGAACTAGAAGGGACCTTGGAGGTCTTCTAGTCCAGCCCCTTGCTCAAGCAGGAAAACCTATATCATCTCAGACAGGTGAATGTCTGGTCTCTTCTTAAAAATCTCCAGGGATGGAGCACCCACGATTTCTGGTGACAAGCTGTTCCACTGGTTGATTGTCCTCAGTGTCAGGAAGTTTCTTCTTAATTCCAGGTTGCTTCTCTCTTTGATCAGTTTCCAACCACTGTTTCTCGTCCTTCCCTCTGGTGCTTTGGTGAACAACCTGACCCCCTCTACCTTATGGCAGCCCCTCAGATATTGGAACACTGTTATCATGTCTCCCCTATTTCTTCTTTTCTTTAGACTAGCCAAACCCAAGTTCCGTAGCCATTCTTTGTATGTTTTAGTCTCCAGGCCTTTGATAACATTAGCTGTTGTTCTCTGAATTTTTTTCAAACTCTCAACATCTTTTTTGTGATATGGTGACCAAAATTGGCTGCAGTATTCCAGGTGTGGTCTTACTAGGGTTTTATAAAGTGGTACTAATATGGTACTTCACGTGATCTTGATTCTATGTCTCTGTTTATACAACCCAGGATTGTATTAGCTTTTTTGGTTGCTGCTGCACACTGCTGGCTCATAATCAAGTGATCATCCTCTAGGACTCCAAGGTCCCTTTCACAGTTACTGTTTTTAACCCAGGTCTCGCCCAATCAGTATTTGTATGTTTGGTTTTTCCTGCCTAAATGTAAGACTTTGCTTTTCTCCACACTGAAGCTTATTTTACTGGATAGGGCCCATTATTCAAGTTTGTCAAGATCTTTTTGGATCCTGAGTTTGTCTTCTGGGGGGTTGGCTACTCCTGTCAGTTTGGTGTCATCTGCAAATTTGATGAGTTCGCCTTCAATTAGAATTAGAAGTGTTAATTCTGTAGCTGAATAAATGAATGACATAAACACTTCACAGTTATATAGTTTATAGAGAGATGTTTATCCTGGATATTAGCATATGCTTAGGGCACATATGTGAACAGATGACAGCACATCCAGAAGAACGTGGATTTTAATAAACCTTTAAATGAGAACTGAGCAACCTACAAATCCACAGGCTTTTAATTTGAAGCCTCAAGATTGGGTAAGCTAAATATTTCAGACTTTCCCCCCCCCCCCACGTAGGGGTAGTTAAAGGGCAAAATGCAAGAGTTAACTCTACATTTCTGGGAACATTTGGCCCTGTATTTCCACCTATCCATCTCCCAGATCTTAAAATATCAGTACTGTCTTTTAAGTGATATCATAGCATCACTAGCCAGAACCACAGCAGCCCTACATACATAGGACAGAAGTAGGAAGCATATCCTTCAGGCCAAAAAAATAATACTCCATTTCACTCCCGTTTTAGCTACCTCTTCATGGCCAAGCCAATTTGCTTTTGCCAATTCTAAAACATTAATTTAATTCTGCATATTTAGGGGTAGCTTGTAACTTCTGTAAAATAATTTACAGTCAGTTAAGGCAATTAAAGAACAAAGCATTCAATTACTACGTCAATTGTCTCTATTATTTTAAAATATCCACTACAAAAAATGAAGTTTCCCAAGGGGGGTCAATTGTGTTTTTTAGGTATGTACATCCAAGAATGCTTTTTGTCACTTAGTGTGAAAGATGAGGTTCCTATCTTATTTACTATTTACTATACACTAATGATTTAGTGCTTCAATGACTAGCTGATATTGATGGCAAACAAAAGCTAGCATTTTGTTGTTGGTCTGTCTATACATATTCTCAGGTTATATTTCTTGCACTCTGTTATCTGATTCTCAGTTTGATTTATTTTGTTCCCTAGGATATTACCACCCACATTTAGATAAAGCTTGCACTTTTTCAAGCCACTTCATAAATTTACTTTTGTAGACAAAATATATGAAGTCCTTGGACTTGGTGGTCTCTCAATTATTATTTAGTCTAAGATATTTTAAAAACTGATGATGAGGAAAATGCAAGTTTTTTTAAAAAATAATTGCCATCAAGCATGTGAATGTGGCTCAAGTTTCTCTGGCTCAAAGTGACACGGCAAAGCAAAAAAAAACAACAAACAACCCAGAACAAACTGTAGACTTTTTTGGCATTTCTATATAAAACCCAGGCTTGTATCCAAGTTATATCCCTAATACAGCTAGTACTGTTTAGTCAAAGCTCCTGAACATCTTTACACAGCAATGCCAGGAGCTGGGGAGTTTCAGCACACAAAACATGCACTTTCATCACTGAGCTATGACCTCACATTAATTTTAAGAGGCATCATAATGTCAGCTATATTAAGCAAACCAGTTAAAACGGTCAAGAAAAGAATTTGACTGGCAGATTACTAAAGAGAGGAAAAAATAGATGAAGTAAATATCCTCCCAAAACCATATAGATATAATGCTGTTTTCCCGAATCAAATTTAATAAATCAGAGATTAAGAGTTGTTTCCTTTTTTTGCAACATTCTGTAAGATATGTGCCATTTTTATTTTTTATTTTTTTGGGGGGGGGGTAAAGAGTAATCAATGGTTGGATAAAAGCAAGAAATCAATAGACTGAGGATGAGGAGGACTTATTAACAATAAGTTTTTGCACACACTGTATTTACTTTACACCTGATAAAAATACAGAACAAGTGATCCTACTTCAGTTTCTGCCACCTTATTTGTTCCATATACAGAGGTATCAATAGATTGGTTCAGTGCTTATCTGTTCTATATCAACATGATGTTGAGCATGGTCTGCCCAGGTTCAATCTTCTAATTTATTTTGAGAAGCAGCTCTCATCCATTTGTTTGCCAATGCAGATGACAAAATATCTAATTTTTGTAAATGCAATTTTTCCACACCACTTTTATATCCATTGTTTTACCTCTGAGGCAGTTCTCAAAACTTGGATGAGATCTATTATACCCAGAATGCCAAACAACAAGGCTCATTTCCTATGTTCTGCTTTGAAATCCCCCAGTCAAAACCCTGAGGTAAATCAAATCGGACACTGGCTAGAATAAGTATTAACATCAGTTTCAGACTGAATAGTTTGTTTTTTACTTTGTAGGGATAGCAGTCTTAAATTCAAGTCTGATAAAGACCTCCTCTGTTTCCTTCCACATACAGAAGGTTAGGGAGACATGGCCTTTCTGGCAGTAACCCATGTGCTATGGCATCTTTATTCTTAGAGATCTGTTATTTCCCTTTCAGCATTTCAGAAAATGTTTCCAGCATGGTATCAATGAGAGTTGACTGCTTTGTTTTGTACATGTTAGGAAGTAGTTCTTTTTTTGTTATTATAGTTTTAGTTTTCCTTTTTTCTATATTTGTATTTCCTTTTTTCTGTTATATAGTACCCAGTCTACAGATTGAGGCAGGCTACAAACATTGCAAACACAAACATACAGCACACAGCAAAAACAGGGCAGTTGATAAAAGCAGACTTTCTCCTGGTCAGTGCAAAAAATTCTAAACTCAATTCAGCCAAATTCACCTCTTTTCCTAACTCGTTCCTTTCCTAACTTTGTTCCATCAGGTTCAAAAGCAATAATTCAAGTTAAGGCAGCTTAGATGTCAATTAACTGTAACTGCACACTGAGAATCTACCCTTTTGACACAAAATCAAATACAATGCAATGGTGCTACCCATTGATAAATGTTCTATTTTCAGATCTCTGTTAAAAACAATGCTGAAATAGAACTGCCTTCATACCTCCCTCCAAACTCAGCCGTAAATACAACTCTACACACTTGTTGGCTCATCCTCAAGTAAGTGCAGCTGATAGACAAGCTTGATAATTTAAGCTTAGTGTGATATTCCAATAAGAGATTGCTTCATCTACACGGGAAAAACTTAAGAGAACCAAATTGAAAATAAAACATGATATTGGTCCGTGGTTATGTATGGGTAGACAAAGCCTAAATCTAACTTTGCTTATTAAGATTCACAAATATGGTTAGATGTACCTGCTAAAAGAGCAATCATTACAAAGCCAACCTTATAGTTTAGCAGGAGAAGACCTGTGAATGAATCATACTTTGTCTACCTTATTCCTGGTCTTGTAACAGTTGCATAATCTGTAAGTCAGATTAAATTTTTCATGGCATGAACAAATTTTATATTAAAGTATTGGGAAAGGTTCAGGACAACAAAACCTTCAGCAATCCCACTTCTCAGAAGCTAATGAAGAGCAGTTGCCCAATTTACATGTATACCATGGATATTGGCATAAATGAATAAAAAAGTATAATTGGCCAAGCCTGGCATAGAATAGAATAGAATCTCAAGTATCCTTTATTATCTTTTATAAAAATATATTTTAGTGTTAAATTACAAACTGTAGTCTTTTATGCATTCCTGATCAATTCTTTGTATGAGGTAAGTATAGGCTGGATTATACGTTATACTAAGCAATGACTTTTAACGTATTAGAGCTACAATGACTGGATCCATACCAGAACACTATATGCCATCACACAGGCTATGAGTAAATTCTACCCATGATGGCTAGTTGTATAAACCATGTTAAGCCAAAACTAAACAAACCATATGAATGGCTTAGTAGGTGAATGAATCAGCCAGAAAGATAACCTAGATTAGTATTTGGGGACTTGAATGTTTAATGCAGATCATTAATATTAGTATTTCAGGAAGAAAAAGTACTCCTTCAAGTTTTTAAGAGCATTCTTCCAAGCAAGCAAGGAAAACATTGGACTAAACAGGTAACATAAACATTTTCCAGCTCCTAGATTAAATTATTTACCTCATGCCAGACACAGAATTTCTGTTATCAGAATCAAATCTGCTTCCAGCTCGTGGGCCCCCATAGCCTCGGTTATCATCTCCAAATCTGGTTTTTTCACGACGATCATCTAAGGAATTTCAAAGCAGTTAGTAAGTGACTAACTTTAGTTTAGAATTACACACATTGAATAAATTATACAATGAAGATGAAAAGGTTAGAACTCCCATTCAGTCAAAATTTCTTAATATTTTAAATGAATGTCCTTCAATCAATACATTGGTAAATACTGAAATACTTGTAGAGGGAGAGAAATACTTATTTGGCTTTGGATGTTACGTATGTGCCACAGCAGGCAAGATCATAGAATAGGCATTTTGGCCTACATGAAAATAAAAAGTTCATGCTATTATACTGCTAATGTAAACAAAATAACCCACCAAGAACAGGAACTAATTTAATTTAATTAATTCTTATCATAATATCTGCTTTAAAAATCAACTGGAAGGAAGCAATTCAGTAGAACTGTCAATATTATTTCATGTTATGCCCAAATCAGAGAAAAGATGATGCAGCAACAAGATGCAGTTGACCCACATCTGTTTAAGTTACATACTCTTTGCAACCTCTTGGGTACTAAAATCCTCCAGTTTCTAAAAGGTTTGCCACAATACTTTGTTTTGTAAAATGTTTCTGTCTGGACGTCATGTACTGCCTACCTGGCATGCTGTGCCCATAGCTTTCCTTCTGTTGTGTCTGGTATGACTGCTGGTTCTGACCATATGAGCCTTGTTGCTGGCTGTAGTTTGGCTTCTGGTTGTAGGAGCTTTGTTGCTGCTCATAGCTCTGCTGAGGTTGCTGGTCATATGAGCCTCGATTTTGGCTGTATCCTGATTGCTGGTCATATGAGCTTTGCTGTCCCTGCTGGTTATAACTTGACTGTTGATCAAATGATCTTTGCGGTTGACTGTAACCTTGTTGTTGGTCATAGGATCCTGGCTGCTGGCTGTAGCTTGAAGACTGGTTGTATGAACCTGGTTGCCCGTAGGTGGATTTCTGGTCATAGGAAGACCTTATATTGAAGCAAACAAGAAATTAACTATACTCTTTTTTATTCAGAAGTGCATATAATGATACAAAGACAACTTTCTTGGTCTTATTCATTCAAAGCAACAAAGAATGTCAAAACCCTCAGATACAATCAAATAGAATAATAAAGACAAATGTATGCCATCAAATTCAATTTCCTTCTCAGTACAGAAACCTGAACTAAAACATCCTTAACAAATCACCATTCAACTTCTGCTTGGAGGCCCAGCAAAGGGGAGGTAAATATTTCACAGATGACTATGTAAGAATCTTTGCTCATAATTAAGCTTACATGTGTTGCTGATGTCTATGAAATGCAACTCCTGAACTGGATCTTAAGTCAGACTTAACAATGCAAAGATTATAACTACAAAGTTATAGTTTCCATTTTCTTCCTTCCAAAGTTCCTTGAAGTAATATACTGCATTATTCAGTTAGATTAGCCAAAGCTCCCTCTCAAAATACTGATTTGGGTAGAAAACAAAACAAAGGGAGAGGACACAGTTCCCCCAGACATTTTCTCTCCTCCCTAATCAAGTTTTGAAAATTATTGGTTAAAGCTAAAAAGAATATATAGTATCAACTGATAATCCAATCAAGCAGAAAGTAAGAAGAATTAATATAATTCAGCACTCCACTAAAAAAAACACACGAATGCTGTTGCTTTTGTTTAGACCAGTGATCCCTAACCTTTTGGATGATTGTATGCACAGAATCTAATCCTGCGAATACACAAATAAAGCTTTCCATGCTTGCTCACTGCTTCCACAGCCCGGTTCCTAACAGGCAGCGACCTGGGGGTTGGAGATTCCTGGTTTAGACTACTTTCTATATAAAAACATTTCTAAGCAATTTAGAAAATATAAAAATGTTTGTAACACTGGAAGCAATTTACCGTATTTTCCGGCGTATAAGACGACTTTTTAACCCATGAAAATCTTCTCAAAAGTTGGGGGTCGTCTTATACGCCCAGTCGTCTTATACGCCGGAAAATGCTATTCACCTCTCTGATCTTTTCTCTTTTCTGCTGGATGGCGGGATCGCTGGGTGAATGGAGGTAGGCGATGGCGACCCGTAGTTAAACGGCCAATGGCAAACGGGTGATGGAGGGCAAACTCTCGTCAGCTCCTGGGGCGGCTACTGCAGCCGCCGCCGTTGCTTTCTGTAGGACTGGCCATGCTGGCGCTTCCAATGCTGGCTGTCAGGTCCCCGAAAAGAGGAGGGGCAGGCGGTCCCCAGAGGCGCGCTGCTCGACAGTAGGAAGGGAGCACCTTTGCTCCTGCCGAGGCACCGCCTGACCCGCGCCGACCGGAAGAATCGCTTGCCTGGTCACAGAGTGCGGAACAGCGGTACTTGGCGCCCCTCTTGCCCGCAGACCATGCAGCGGCCCTCACCAGCCGGCCTCGGCATGGCCGCCCCAAGCCCGGCTCTCTAGCGCGTCTTCCAGGCCCGCCTGGCCAACCGTCTCCTGGGCGGGGCTTGGCTCCAGACACGGCGGCTGCTCCATCTGCAAATGCTATCTCAAAGCCGAATTGTGCTTGGCCGTGCAGGCTGCCGAAATGCGGGGACTCAAAAGTTCCCGTGGTGGTTGTGGCTTCTGGCGTGCTGTTTGCAGAGTCTGGCCTGGAAGAGCGCGTGGCTTTGCACCATTTGCATCAGACGGGGCTGAATCTGAATCGGGCTTGTGTCGGACACTTGGCAACTGGCATGTAAGTATTTTCCGGCGTATAAGACGAAAAATCTTGAAAATCTTCTCAAAAGTCAGGGGTCGTCTTATACGCCCAGTCGTCTTATATGCCGGAAAATACGGTATCAACTATGCTGGTCCCATGTTGTTCAGACTTTAAATAACACAGGTTATCAATAGAAGGGAACACAGTCTTACCTTGTCAAAATGTTTTAGGAAGGGTATATTATCAAACATTCATTCATATGATCTAGAGAATTCACTGTAGACAAATCAGCTTGTTCATATAGTGCTAAGAAAGCTAGAATTGTGAGCTACTGACAAGGAAAGTTCAGTAAGTCTGATTTTTCACTCAGAATTATCAGCAAATTCTGATCAACATGAAGATTGAAAATAATAACAACAACAATAATAAAATAAATAAATAAAGTTGGAAGGGATCTTGGAGGTCATCTAGTCCAACCCCCTGCTCAGGCAGGAAACCCTATACTATTTCAGACAAATGGCTGTCCAGTCTTTTTAAAAAAACTTCCAATGTTGAGGCATTCACAGCTTCTGGAGGCAGGTTGTTCCACTGATTAATTGTTCTGTCAGAAAATATCTTCTTAATTTTAGGTTGCTTCTCTCTTTGGTTAGTTTCCATCCGTTGCTTCTTGTACTGCTTTCAGGCGCTTTGGATAATAGCCTGACTCCCTCTTCTTTGTGGCAACCCCTGAGATATTGGAATACTGCTATCATGTCACCCCTAGTCCTTCTCTTCATTAAACTAGACATACCCAATTCCAGCAATTGTGCCTTATATGTTTTAGCCTCCAGTCCCCTGATCATCTTTTTTGAGTCCCCTGATCATCTTTGTTCAAGCTCTTATTTTCCTTACACTGTTTTCCCCACTAATTTCTCAGACAAAAAATTAAATGTAATAGTCATACCAACCAGAGGTAAAAGATATATTGGATTATGTCTGCTCCAACCACTATTATCTCCAACCTAACCCACAGAAATCAATCAATTGCTACATTTTTATTTAAAGTTTTATAAAGAATTAGTTTTGCAGTCATTATGGACATAGCAACATGAGTAACCCTTTCCCCCCCTTTTTTAACAATTAATGCAAAACAGAAAAACAAGATTCCTTACCTGCCTGACAAATCTTTCTGCTGTCCATGATTGCCATAAGATTCCTGGTTATACGGGCTCTGGTTCTGATTTTCATATCCGGCATATCCTTGTTGGCTACCTTGCCCATAACCTGAAGATCCAACAGGAAATGCTTTAGGTAAACTCTGCCCTTGAGTCATGCATATGTACAAAAATGTCAGCATGCTGAACCAAACCTGTCTGGGTCTGTCCATAATTTCCTTGATAGCTTCCATAGCTTTGCGCATAAGATGAACTCTCTCCACTCTGGTCATAGCCAGGATAGCCCTGCAATGAATAAACAGGTAAAAAAGAATAATGCTGGGTTTATACGAGTCTAGTTACTTAAATTCAAAAAGTATTAACTTATGTAGTAAATGGCAATTAGATAAGCCAACATCTCTTAGTCTAGTGTGTTTCTGGGGAAACTGTTTTCCTTTTTTACCTTTAATTAATCTTTCCGTTTTGTAAAAAGAAAAATAAAAGCAAACCAACAAAATTACAGCTGTGAGAGCTTCTCATACACAATGTTTTACACAACAGTTCAATAAATTATTACAATTTTTATTACAATTGCACCTTAGAGGATTATTGTGAAGATTACTGAGGAAGCCAGTGTCATTATTTTTCTCAACTGCCTGCTTTATATGTGTTTGTTTTATTCAAGATATGAATACTACAAAATTAGTCCTCTGATATATGGCATGTGCAAGGTATGTAAGGACTAGAACTCCCAGTTTACGTCAAGTATATTGTCTCAAGATAACTGCAGGATGAAAAGAGATAGTGCACTAAACACATAAGCCACTCCAGCTATGTATTTCTGTGTTTATTGAGAAAGTATAGATCATTTTACAATACATTTTGATTTAACGCATTTTAATTTGCTGAATATGTGTGGAATACTGGTGGGTGCTGTTGAGAGAAGCAAAGAATGTATAGCCATGGAAAGATGTGGGTGGGCCAGAGAGGCAGGCCAATGGAATATGTTGTGTTGACAAACTGATAATGGTAGATGAAAGAATGTGTTGGGAAGGCTGTGGAGGAAGATGGGATACTGTGTTGTGACAGTAGTAATAGGTAAAAGAAGGGAAGGAACTTGGAAAATTTGAGATGAACAGTCAGGTGAGGCTACACTAGCACATCAGCAGCAAGGTGGTCCCAGGAAGATCAGTAGGCAGTAGGTGGGAAATGCCATACTAAAATCTGTTCTTCTTCTGCCACCTATTTTCCCTACAACAATAACAGCAACAATCCTGTGAGATGGATTGGGCTGAGAGTGAGTGAATGGCCCAAAATCACATGATGTTGTGAGTTTGACATGCCTGCTCTACAACAATAACAGCAACAATCCTGTGAGATGGATTGGGCTGAGAGTGAGTGAATGGCCCAAAATCACATGATGTTGTGAGTTTGACATGCCTGCTCTACAAGGAAGCAAGATATTATTTACTGTGCCACAATCAAAGAAGCAAGTTGGAGAATACAATCATTATCTCAATCAAGAAAAATGTTTTGCATTTAAAGAAGCAATGATGCAACTGCTCAGCCTACCTGTGGCATATGTCCATAATTTTGATTTCCTTGATTTCCATACCCTGCATAGCTGGAAAAAAAGGTTAGGACGTTTAAAAGAAGTGCAATTACCACCCACTGGCAAAACAAGTATTTAAATAAAACAAAGTACTGTATGACATCTTTAACACAAAGTAAGTACTATCTTCAGTACATTGATACCCACCCACCCACATACATATATACAAAGAGAGAGGAGACAGAGAGAACATACATGTGAAAAAAGATAAAAATTGGGGAGGGGGAACTATTTCTATGCAGCAAGATCAGAAGGTCCAACCTTGCAAAGGAAAATTAATATGGGGTGACATGCAAAAGTAATCTACCATTATTTTATACATTTTTGAGTTTGGCAATACATAATTAAGTAGCTAAAATAATGGTGACATAAAGGATCCATTCTGTAACCAAAAAATTCAAGCCAGAATGTCAGTCACTCCTTTACTGTAATGGCCATACTGGGATTATATACAGGTAGACCTCAATGTATAACTGGTGCTTAGTGACCATTTGAAGTTATGACCTACCTAAAAATAAATTCTAATGGTTGCCGGGGTCACACTTGGCAACATAGCCACATTTACAGCTGTTTTGCAGCATCCTACAATCATGTGATCATGTTTTACCAGTTTTGCTGAAAAGGGGCAGTCGCTTCCATTTTTTGACAAAACAGCACCCATAGTGAACCAGCTGGTTCACTTAACAACCACACATTTACTTAATGACCACATTTGTTTTATGACTGCTGTATTCACTTAGTGATTGCCACAAGTTTTATAAAATTGGGATAGTCACCATTATGACCATAATGGATAGGGTCTGTTTTAGTTGTAACTCAAGGACTATCCGTAGTATGTTTTCTGAATTTTGATATCTGCCTAGCCATTGTGGCCAAATACTTCCTCCAAAATGTACGCTCCATTGGGAAAGGTCCAAGAGACAGGTACTTCCCCTTTGGAAAAGTGTCTTCTAGGAAAAGTAGAACATTTTGAGTCCTCTTCTACACATAAGAGGAAATCTTGAATTGGTACGACTGGTATTTGTGCCAATTAGCATAAATTCTGATAGCACAGCCTTTGGGAACATTTTGGCACCTCAGTCAATTAACTTGTGGCACAGTAGCTACTCCAGAGGAATGGTAACCCGGAAAACACTCAGAGACAGACCAAGACTGTTTCAAAGAATTGGAAAGTAAAGTTGGTGATTGTATTTAAGTGCCTTGAATTGCATCAGGGAAGACAAAGCAAGGAAACTAAAATGGCATGCACAGTTCATAGTATTTTACATATGGGATCTGAAGTAAAAATTTTCTCAAAGCAAACAAAAGTACTTTGTGGTAAAAAGTCAAAAGAACATATATCATAGACTGGGGACACTGCACTATATTGAACGTACCTACCTCATTCCCATTCAACCATAACATCTTTGTATACAACATAAGGACACATACCTTTGCTGATCCCCAGAATGGCTGAAACTTCCAGAATCTTAAAAACAAATAAATACATGTAAATAAATTGCAACTAAGCATGTAGTCAAACCACACATTTACATCTAAGAATTTTGAATTACTATAATTGTAAGCTGTGATGAAGCCTTTAAAACTTATTTTACAACTCTTAGGAAATACTTTATTCAGAGGAATTCCACATTCTGTTTTGCAGAATATTATGTTTAATTTCTTGTTACGTTTTTAGAAGTAGGGACTTTTACTTTTTAATCTTGAAATCTGTGCAAATGAAAGTAAATAGGAAAGGGTAATTCTGCTTGGAAAGCAGATCTTCATTTCTATAGATACAGAGGACTATCCCAAGGGCCCTGAAGATGTGGCTTTTTCAGGAGGCCTGGAGACTACAAATGAAGACGGGAGTTGATCAAGTGGTTGATTTGATTGTGTTGCTGCTACCATGGGGTTGGGATCAGATTCTATGTTGTGGATTTATAATGTTGTAACCCTCCTGTGAATTGAGCAGCCATATAAATTTATTTAATAAATAGACTGATTAAGAACACCAAAGAAAATATAACATACACTTGATTAAAATTAACCAGGATGTGTGTTGATTTTAAATAGAGCAAATAATGTTTGAAGGTCCCCAAGACAGGAATCACAGACACTGGTACACCAAAAAGTGATAACTGTTTCAAAATAGCAAGCATTACAATAATCACTACTAAAAGCACAAAACATATCCCATCAGTTTCTGGTTCTATCCTGGGGAAAAGTACTCTATAAGTTTGTTTTATTGTGCAAACTATTAAATGATGTGAAATATACAAATTAGGGGGTGGGAATAGGTTGAAGAAGAGATCATCCTCTCACTCTGGAGTAACAGTGTTAAATGAAGTAGAAAACCAACGAACTTATAACTGTGCATCCACTATAAAAAATGCTTAGTGCAGATAAGGGATAATTAGAAATGGCATTGAAAATAGAGGTCCCAATATTATAATAACCAATGGTGGGACCTCATCTGGAATATTGTATGCAGTCCTGGTTGCCATGACTCAAAAAGAATACAGCCAAGCTAGAGATGGTTCAATGGAGGCAAATTAAGATGATTAAGAGGCTGGAAGAGTTTAGCTATGAAAGCTTGTGACATTTGGGGTATTTTAGTCTAGAAAGGAGATCAATGAAGAGATTGAGGTGTATAAAATTACAGGTAATCCTTGACTTAACAACGATTCGTTTAGCAACCATTCAAAATTACTACCAAACTAAAAAAGGGTCATACATCCAGTTCTTGCACTTAAACTGCCACAGCTCCCTATGGTCACATGACCAAAATTTGGGTGCTTGGCAACCAGCATGTATTTATGAAAGTTGCAGCATCCCAGGGTTATGCTATTTGAGACCTTCCCAGATAGCTTTGTACAAGCAAAGTCAATGGGAGAAACCAGATTCACTTAACAACTGCCATGATTCACTTAACTGTGGCAAAAAGGTTGTAAAATCAGGCATGACTCACTTTAATAACCATCTTGCTTAGCAATGGAAATTCTGGTCCCAATTGTGGTTGTAAGTCAAGGACTACATATATGCATGGTATGGACAAGGGACAGCTATTTAACCCTTACCAAAATATTTTAAACAAAGGTTACCTAACAAAATTAAATCCTGGAAGAATCAGGATAAAATAAATTATTTTTTAAACACAATATACATCATTCAACTTTGGAATTTGCTTTCATGAGATGTGCTAGCTACCAGCTTGTCCTTAAAAACATCATTGAACAAATTCATGAAAGTCATGGGGATCAATGACTATTAGCTTTGATGGCAATGTCACTGTCTCTGAAGGCCATCTGCTGGGAGACTTGTCAGCTTCCCTATGCAGTTACTTGGCCACTGTGTGAACAGAATACTGAACTAGATGGTCTTGGGGTTTGAGAGCAGGGAACTGTTTCTGTGCCATAAGAAATGAGCCAAAGCGAAGGTGTTGCTCTAATGTAATGAACATAATTTTTGTATGTGATTTTTAGAACATATTCTAAAGATCTTTAAGACTTCTTTTAAAATCAATGTGGATCAACATCCAGTTAATCCAAAAGGATACACATAAGAATTTCAGTGTAACTGAATACAAACACATTATAGTAATGACAGAAAGAACACAACATACAAGGCCAAAGTTCATAATATTTGATAATTGATTAACTGAGGATATTTTTTTTATTTTCCAGTCAGTAACTGGGGATGGATTAGTACTTGGATCAAGTGTGATTTTTAGACACAGTGAATGAGGTATGCTGCATCCATTACTATAAATAGTTCCCCTGGGATACTACTTGGTACTTAAAACTAGTCAGTCACCACCAACACAATCAACTGTATATATCACACAAGTGAATTCTGTGTAATGGGATCTGGTTATGTGGAAACCTGTACTTTATTTCTAAGACCAATATTAGTTTTACCCAACTCCCACAGTAAATTTACTTTATTTCAAAGCCTGACAATAAAGCATGCTATGATCATGTGGAAGGGGCCACATACATATATGCATGCTGCAGATGCTTACTTTCATTCCTTAATCTCTTCTGCAATTAGCATCAAAAGCATTTTTCTTACATTATATAAATTCTTATAATAAATTTAAAAGACAATAAGTTTAAATACACCCAAATCAGAGGACTGACGCAATTGCAGAACAGCAAGATTTGCAATGGTAGCTTTACTCACATATGAAAGCCACTACTTAAGCTATCAAAACATAAAAAACACAGCCATAATAGAAAATGTAGTTCATTAGCCACCAAAATGTGAGATAAACTTGGACACTTTACCTTTAGCTGGTGATCTCAACTACAATTCAAAAAAGAGCAAGTAAGCTAAGGATTCTTTAAATAAAATGTGATGGAAGGCAAACCAAAGAAAAGAAAGAACAAAAATGGGCAAAAAACACACCCCCTGACCTGCAGAAGATAATTGGTCACAAGTATACCGGTTTCTTTAAAAAGAAAGTTGCCTCAAAGGTTTTTGCTAATCTATTTTAACTCCCTAAATGTGGAGCTTTTATCAGATAAAGATAGGCTTAGGCATTAGTTAACATGACCTCTCGCCTTTATTATGTGAATCTTTTTATTATCAGAAAGAGGTTCATGCTATTCCTGAAAATACACATATAAAATACATATGTAAGAGGGTCTTTTATTTTATACTAATAATTAAAGTAGTATGCCTTAAAACGCTATCTTGAAGATTGTCTTGGCAAAAATTTGCCCTCCGATCATTAAAATCTGTCTATAAATCCTTTTTGAGGACTTCGAAGATTTTTCAGATATGGCAAAACAGGCCTTACTCTCAAACCTTGGAAACCTTTTTCTTCATGGTCAAGAAGTGTAGTGCTTAACGCAGGGGTCTCCAACTCCCGGTCTGTGGACCAGTACCAGGCCACGGCATGCCAGCAACCGGTCCGCACAGACAAGCAAAGCCCCATTTGTGGGATGCAGGCAGCACACAAAACCGTGCACCCTCCGGCCTGCAGAAAAACCTCTCTCCACAGAATCAGTCCCTGGTGCCCAAAAGGTTGGGGACCTCTGGCTTAACATACTGAACAGGGAACAGGAGATCCAGGGTCCGCTGGGTTATGAAAGGAGATAGGACAATTTGGAGCTAAGTTTTATCTGTCAATCCGCAAGGCTATTATTGAGCAAAATTTCAGGATGTAGTATTCACACACACTTGTTTCAGGAGGAAGATGAGAAGTCCCCCTTATAAATTGGTCTAGTAAATAATCTCCTCTCTATTCATTACAATCTCTTTGTGTCACTTGCAAACTGTGGATAACCTTATAGAATAGCTCATACTGGGAGCCTGATAGTTGTACTTTGTTACATTTATCACAAAACACCCCGTTAACCTCAGATTTTTCCTTACTACTTTAGCTTACATATCTGGGATTGGGGAAAGAGGCATATAGATGTCATCTTAATAACTACAGTGCACCTGTACATAGTTCATTATCTAGGAATGCTTATACGGCCCACATAGGGCTGAGAAGTACTCTTTTAAAGTAATGCTGACATTTCTTTGGGAATTATATCTATTTCCCATTTAATTTTTTTTATTAAAAAGAAACTAAAACAAAAATAAAATGAAAAATAGCTTGGCAAACTTAATGTGGTTTCTATGCTTCACATGCTTACACTTGTAACCCTCTGCATTTTCCCATACTGTACCCTTACATTCAAAGTATTTTTTTACCTTTTTCTACCATTTTTCTTACCAGCCCCGCCCCCCCAACATTGTAAAGGACATTTTTTTCTAAGACTACTAATATTCATATCCTACAAAATTACACTTTCCATAGAACCTGAGGGTAGTTCTTTCATTTTTATTAACTGTATAATAAAAGAAGTACCTTCACAGCAACTCTATAAGGTATATTAAGCTAAGAAAATAACTGGCCCAAGAGTGCCTGAGAACTTCATGAATAAACTTATTGAATTAGTTCTTTCCATCCTATATTAACTACAGCACACTATTTTTTTAAGAGAAAGTACAATAACTAAATATAAAGCCTTCAGATGAACAGTGTATTATTTGCGAGGTCTGGTGAGGGTGAAGAGGCACACAGAATTGAAGGCTTATTTCATTGGTGTCCTGGCCTGCGAGTTTCCCAGCCATGTCAGATTGGTCTCTGTAGGTTAATGGAGCAGGTAAGATTTTGGTCTGGCCCAGAGAGGCTTTTTCGTATTCTTAAAACTGAGTTATCTTACCACTTGTGTTAATTTACTTGAAAAATAAAAGAGTACACAGCATTCTTTTGCAAATTTAATACACGGGCACGGATTCAAGTTCGGAGGGAAAAGGAAGGACGAGCAATACAAAAAAATGAGTCGGCCACTGATCAAGCCTAACTTAAGACCGAGAAGACCTGGACGGAGATGTCAAGGCTGAGGGAGGGATAGTGGTGGACCGCGAGCACAGGCGCACTAGCCTCTAAGATGGCGACGGCCAGAACGGTCCCGCTAGGCTCTCCCGCCTCCTGCATACACCACGCCCTCTCCCGCCTCTTTTCAGCCCCTCTAGTGACAGGCCTGTTTTCCTCTTTCGCCCAACAAGGGGAGAAGGGGGAGGAAATAAACCTACCCGACGCCATCCCGGTCACCAACCCCAACGGGCAAACCAGCAGCGGGGAAAAGCAAAAAGCCCCCCAAGCGACACACTGTATCTACCGCCTCCTCTGCCAGCAGGCTGACTGACTCTGGCGGCAGTAGCGGAGTCGACGCCGCCGTCGCTTCGACTGCGGAGCGACGCAGCCAATCAGAGCAGGCGGAATATACCACTTTGAACAGTGCCTGCAGGAAAAAAGGGGGGAAGTAAAGTAGGGAATTGGAATTCATCCGACTAATTTGCGGGATGCGGGAAGAGAAAAGTAATACCGGCAGTAGAAAGAGTCCCTGTTCCCAAATGGGCTGTACCACTGTGACCATTAAAGAGGAGCGCGAGGACATCTGGCTATAAAGAAATATCCTATCGTAGCCTAAATAATTCTTTCAGGCAAAATGAATTCATTTATTTATTATGTTTATATCATGCCTTTCCTCCAAATAATTTAACGTAATAAACAAGGCTCTGTCCGCCGAATACTGATCCTCACAATAACTGAGGGATCGTTTGGGGTAGGCAACCTTGGCTCTTTTATGACTCAGGAATTCTGGGAGTTGAAGTCCACGAGTCATAAAAGAGCCAAGGTTGCCTACCCCTGCCCTAGGTCTGCTCTGTCGCAAACCTTAAGATGTGTGGACTGTAAATCCCAGAATTCCCTAGCAGAATGCTCACCTTGTTCCTTCCCCATTTTTTTACCATTACTTATAATTTTATTGCTATACATATAGTTGTTTTTTATCGGTTTTAACTTTGTAAGACGCCCAGAATTGCAAATAAATTTAATAAATAATAATCATTTCAGGTGCTTAGGAGGGAGATGAGGGTGATATACTTTTCCAGATTTTGCAGGAAAATTCATGGGATTCCTACCCAGAAGCTTTAGTTACAAAATCCAAGATTTTATTATGTAAAGAACTTGGGATTCAAGATGAAAGCTGTTTTTAAAACTATTTATTTATGCAATTTATATGGCTTCACCTGGTAACTCTGAGCATCTAACAATAGCAACACCACCATAAAAATATAAGATATTTAGATCATATAAGATTGTATTTTTCCTTTTCATCTAGTTTCAAGAAAACCTATTGGTCTCTGAATCAGTGCCTGGACCCATAAATAAGATATATAAAGATTAAGAAATAAAAGTGGTGCATTGTGATTTGCAATATCTTCCCAGGGCAGAGTTCAACAAGAAGTTGCCTGAAGTTCCTAGTATGATTACAACTCTTTGATTCTTGCCAAACTTTCTTACATTTCTTTATTTAAATACAGATTTTATTAAGTTTAATTATGAGATGAAAACAGAAAAAAGTGGAAAAGTAAGAGAAAAAGAAAAATACAAAGATAGGGAGATGACTTCCAACTTTTTCCAGTGCAGTAAAATACAAAAGAATTACAACCTTAACCTCTTCCTTTACATTGCACAACATTTCAAGCTATTTCTACATATAACAAAACCAGTCTAATTATCAAAACCTAAAATCAACGTTTTATTTTCAAGAGTTTTGAGGAAAAATCCAGAAGCAATTTCCAAACAGAAACAAAGATAATTCTCTTTGGCAATGGTGGGATTCAAATATGTGAACAATCGGTTCTCTGTGTGGATGCCGCTTCCGGAAGTCCATTCTGGGCCTGGGTAACAAAAAATTAGCTACCAGTTCTGCCGAAGTGGTGCAAACCAGCTGAATCCCACCCCTGCTCTTTGGTTAAAACAGTTTTGCCATCTCTTTACCATCCACTATTTCATAATGGGAATTAGTGTGTCGTTCCATCTTTGTGCATAAAATATTCTCACTACTGGCAACATTTATGATAACAAAGCCACAAATTTTCTTTTAAAATTTTAGTCCTTCAAATCTAAAAGAAAAACATCTGGTTTCAATTTTATATTTAAGAATCTTCAAAAGTAAATATCTGGTCCCAGTATTTCTTTATCATAAGTCCACCAGAGATGATAAATGTAAATATACCCTTGGAATTGCAGTTGCATTTCCATCATACATTTAAAACTCCTTTATATATTTTTGACAATGCCTATGAAACATTATAAAAATTTTCTTTAAAATTATAATTCAATGCAATTTATAATCACTTAGTCCACATATTAAGGGACGTGCTCGGCTGAGCTCCGCGAGCTCCAGCTGCTAGACGTCCCTTGGGAGCCCCTCACAAGCCCTGAGGCCTTCTGAGATGGGGATTGGGGGTTTGTGGTAAGTGGCAGAGAGGCAACGAGGAGGCTGACGAAGCCGGCAGTGACCTGTTTGGACTCCTGTTCTTTGAGCTACCCGGCTGCTGGCCCTGCTGTCCTCCGGCTGTTTTCTCTCGCTGCTCACCTTTCCGGACTGTCCGTGGCTGCTCGTGTCCGGCGTCGGCGTTTCCTGCTGTTTCGGGCCGTCTGGGCCGCTTTGGCGTTCTCGGGCTGGCTCTGGTCGGCGAGGAGGACGCCCGTCGGCGAGGAGGATGCCCGTGAGTCTGTCCGGGTGGCAGCGATGATGGCGGCGATGGCGTGGGCGTCAGCTTCGGCTTCGGCGCTGGTTGCGGCCCGTGCGGTGGTTTTTCGGGCCGCGCTCGGCGGCAGCAGCGGCGGCGGCCCGAGTCTGGCGGCGACGGCGAGTCTGGCGGCGACGGCGGTGGCGGCATGCTCTGGACGCTCTTGGTGTTTAACAGCTGACGGGACGCTTCTGGGGCCTGCTTTCGGGCCGCTTCCGTCGTCACCGGCGTTTCTGGGACTGTTGCCCCGTTTACGGGGGCCGGCTACTGGCTTTGGTGCTTTTTGGGCTTTTGGCCCCTTTCGCCGGCGGTGGGACTCCCATGTTGCCCCAGGCCGCCTTGGGCCGCTTTTGGCGGCGGTGTCGTCCTGGGGCCGTTTTGGCGGCGGAGAGGGCGACTATTATTCATCTCGGCGGCGATGGTGGTTTCTATCCTTGCTTCGGGCCGCCTTCTGCGGCGACGGCGTCTTCGGGCCGTTTTGGTGGCGAAGAAGACGACCGTGGGTCATCTTAATGGAGCAAGAACGACAGGGGGTTCCTGCACCGCCTTTGGACTGCTTCTGCAGCGACGACGGCGACTTAGATCATCCTTACTATCCTGGCCTGCCTATCCTTTGCCTTAGACATTTATACTTATCATCTTCCTGCCTACTCCCCCCTCTCCCCTTGGATTTTGGATACACCTGGGTACCGGCCACGGTGGGAGAGTGGCTTGACTTTTCCATCTGCAGCCCCATAGAGGTGGGAGCTCTATGGGGTTTGCCTACCCAGAGGATATCTGGTCCACCCCCAGGAACAGAGTTGCAACCCGTCGTGAGAGGGCGGGGGGCGGCCTGTCTCTGGGGGCACCCAACTGAGTGGCAGTGATGTTGGGTGGGGATCCAGATATCTGTCTCTATGTTTCGATCCTCCCATGGACATAACTAATGGGATGCCTA
Source organism: Vipera berus (assembly GCF_964194415.1). Classification (NCBI taxonomy): domain Eukaryota; kingdom Metazoa; phylum Chordata; class Lepidosauria; order Squamata; family Viperidae; genus Vipera; species Vipera berus. The sequence continues at coordinate 342,393,500 of NC_138202.1, forward strand.
TCCTGGACTTGCTAGACCCATGCGACAATACACTAGCACGGACTTGTACGCCCTCAGGGGTGCCCCCCTCTCCTGGGTGCGACCCGCCTCATTAAACACTCTTAACCTCGATGACGGGCCCGAGTTTTGGGACCCGGAGAGATGGCTGGGCAGGGGCAGGGGCCGTCTACACAAATTTAATAAGAGGCCTCTGATTACTTTTTTATCTAAATTTTTTACGGGGTTAGGGAGAGGGGTGGGAGATAGGGGTTGTCTGGCTATGGGGGGTGGCCAATCAACCATGGCTCAGGCCAGACTTGGGTCCGACCGCGTGGGGGGAGAACGGGGTGTGGTTGTCTCCGGGGCTCATGAGCGGGTCGTGGGATTACCGATTCCCACGACGGGGAATGGCAGCAGGCGGATAGACAGAGGGCCGTATCGTTACCAGGAGGGCCGTCTCCGCTATTTGCAAGCGGTGAGGCGCTCCGACCCTCTGCCTCTTCCCCGAGGTTCCGGGACCGAGGATGTGCAGCCTCCTGAGCTCCGGCTGGTGTACCTGAATGCCAGGTCCATAGTTAACAAAGCTCCCCTTGTTAGGGATTTAGTTGAGGGTGAGCACGCGGACCTGGCTTGCATCACGGAGACTTGGTTGGGCCCAGAGGGTGGGGTCCCTTTGGTTGACCTCTGCCCACCAGGCTTCCGGGTGCTACATCGGCCACGAGCTCATGGTAGGGGTGGGGGTGTGGCGGTGACTATTAGGGAGACCTTATGTCCGCGGGAGACCACCGTTCCTCAGATAGTCGGGTGTGAGTCTCTCTTCGTGAGATTTGGTTCTGGGGCGCAGTTGGGCTTGCTGCTGGTGTACATTTCGCCTAGTCGCGCAGCGGCAGCCCTGCCCGAGCTGCTCGATATCCTCTCGGGGTTGGTGGTTGAGTTTCCCAAACTTATAGTTTTGGGAGACTTCAATCTACCATCCCTGGGAGGCTCATCTGAGCTAGCTCGGGAGTTCATGGCTTCCATGACGGCCATGGACCTGACACAAGTAATTTCTGAACCAACTCATGAGGGAGGCCACACCCTTGACCTGATTTTTTTATCTGGACGGTGGTTGGATGATCTTGGTGGGGGCTCTCCATTTATTATGCCCCTGTCATGGACCGATCATCACCTCCTGCAGCTGGTCTTCCGTTTTGCCACCCCCCGCCGTGGGGGTACGGAGCCAATTAGATGGTACCGCCCCAGACGCCTAATGGATCCTGATAGATTCCAAGCGGCGCTGGGGTCCCCACCTGCCTCCATTGCTCACAACTCGGCGGATGCCTTAGTGGAAGCCTGGGAAAGGGCAGCCACTGAGGCACTTGACCGGGTTGTACCCTTGCGGCCCCTGACCCGGTGCAGATCCCAACGGGCTCCATGGTTCTCCGCGGAGCTCCGGGAGATGAAGCGTCGGAAACGGGGCCTAGAGAGCTGCTGGAGGTCTAGCCAATCTGAATCCGACCGGTTGCGGTTAAGAACCCATATTAGGTCTTATCTCGCAGCGATGAGGGTGGCGAGGTGTAATTACTTCTCTACCCTCATCGCGTCCGCAGATAATCGCCCGGCCGCCCTGTTTAGGGTGACTCGCTCCCTTCTTAATCAGGAGGTGAGGGAGGATCCCTTGCAGGGTCGTGCCGAGGAATTCAGTCAACATCTGTCGGATAAAATCGCTCGGATTCGGACCGGTTTGGACTCCAGCTGGGCAGAGTCTGGCGATCAGGACACGGGCGGTCTTGTCAATGTTATCTGGGAGGAGTTTGATTCTGTGACCCCTGATGAAGTGGACAGGATTATGGGGAGGCTGAGCTCCACCACATGTTTATTGGATCCGTGCCCTTCCTGGCTGGTTTATGCAGCTAGGGAGAGGACACGAGGCTGGCTCCAGGCGGTTATATCTGCTTCTTTGAGTGAGGGTTATTTCCCCACCGTCTTGAAGGAGGCGGTGGTGAGACCTCTCCTCAAGAAGCCTGCCTTGGACCCAGCTGTATTGAACAACTTTCGTCCAGTCTCCAACCTTCGCTTTCTTGCGAAGGTTGTTGAGAGTGTGGTGGCGCATCAGCTCCCTCTGGTCCTGGATGAAGCGGATTATCTGGACCCTTACCAATCGGGTTTCAGGCACGGGTACAGCACGGAGACGGCATTGGTCGCTCTGGTGAATGATCTCTGGAGGGCTCGGGATAGAGGATATTCCTCTGTCCTAGTCCTATTAGACCTCTCGGCGGCTTTCGATACCATCGACCATGGTATCTTGCTGCGGCGTCTCAGGGGATTGGGAGTGGGAGGCACAGTTCTTCAGTGGTTCTCCTCCTATCTCCTGGGACGCTCGCAGTCGGTGTTGGCAGGGCGGCAGAGATCGGCCCCTAGGTCTCTCGTTTGTGGAGTTCCTCAGGGGTCGGTTCTCTCGCCTCTCCTGTTCAACATCTACATGAAACCGCTGGGTGAGATCATTCGTGGTTTTGGAGTTGGGTATCATCAATATGCCGATGATACCCAACTTTTCATTTCGACCCCAAACCACCCCAGTGATGCCCTCACTGTGATGTCCCGCTGCCTGGAGGCGGTTCGGGTCTGGATGGGGAGGAACAGACTTCAACTCAACCCTGACAAGACTGAGTGGCTGTACATTCCGGCATCCCGGGACATTCAAAATGTTCCATCGCTTTCTATGGGGGGTGAGTTCTTACCCCCCGTGGATAGGGCTCGCAACTTGGGAGTCCTCCTAGATTCACGACTTACCCTGGAAGACCATATAGTAGCCGTGACTAGGGGGGCTTTCGCCCAGGTTCGCCTGGTGCGCCAGTTGCGGCCCTATCTGGACCGGGATGCCCTGTGTACGGTCACTCATGCGCTCGTGACCTCTCGCCTAGACTATTGTAATGCTCTCTACATGGGGCTTCCCTTGAAGACCACTCGGAGGCTCCAACTGGTACAGAATGCGGCCGCGAGAGTTGTCTTGGGAGTTTCCCGGTACTCCCATGTTACACCTTTGCTCCGCGAGCTGCATTGGTTACCAGTTGTCTTCCGGGTGAGGTTCAAGGTCTTGGTTATGATCTTTAAGTCCATGGGTCCGGGATACCTCGAGGACCACCTGCTGCCGGCGTCAACTCCCCTCCGCCCTGTGCGTGCCCACAGAGAGGGCCTCCTCAGGGTGCCTCCGGTCAGGGAATGTCGACTGGTGGCCCCCAGGGGGAGGGCCTTCTCTGTGGGTGCCCCGGCACTATGGAACCAACTGCCGGTTGAGCTCCGGATGGCATCGGACCTCCGATCCTTCCGTCGCGGGTTGAAGACCCACTTGTTTGAGTTAGCTGGTCTGGCCTAAAGGGGAATATGGGTTTTTAATTGGTTTTATTTTTTACTATTGCTGTATTTTTAATTGGGCATGGTTTAATTCTTTTTTAATTTTTGTACAGTTATTTATATATGCCCTGTGAACCGCCCTGAGTCCCTAGGGAGAAGGGCGGTATAGAAATCCAATAAATGAAATGAAATGAATATTAAAACTTTCCAATGATAGAAATAAATGAAAGGTCTTCAAAAAATTTAATATTGAAAGAGAAATTTAAAACTGAATATGCTGCAGTGGAAATTTACTAGGTGAATGGAGATGAGAACCAGGAAAGGAGAGCACAAAGAAAGGATGCTAAGTGAAACACGTAGGCAAAAATTAGTTGGGCCTTAAGAGTAGGAAAGGAAGAAGACAAGCTATCAATACATCTGTAAGAGAAGATAAGTAGCAAAACAGGAAAGAACCTATTTTTTCTAAAAGGTCATAAAAAGGGGGCTAGAACTCAAGCAACTGCGCATGTGCAATTAGTTGATTAATATTAACTGACACACCTTGCATAAATTATCTCTTAATTTTAATGTACATGGGATGTATGATTTAGTATGTAGCAGGAAATATGTAGGAGGCGGTCGGAAAGAGTGTAACCTCATAGTACCTCAGCCAATGGGGAAAGAGGAGGGATGTGCAGCCGGGGCCAGGGATATATAAAAATGGGAATATTTTGGGTTGAAACTTTGGAGAGAACCAAGTTGTGATAGCTTCTCTCCCCGCTTATTGCAATAAACGAAACAAAAGGCCTTCACTGTGTCTTGGCTGGTTATTGGTCAGGCGAGCTGGTCTCTGGTCATGAAGGAAAGTGGCCAGGAGCGCATAACACCAACATTTCTGAGTTAAAAAAAAATCTCTGGTTTTGCACACTAATCAATTATATCTGCTTATTTTGACTGTTTTGCATTTTTTACCCTTGCTAAATGGCTGAGAGTTATGGATCGATGGTTGACAGTTACCTCTAATTTATTTACTCTTGTGATAATCATAAGAATATTAGACCTATTATGTCCATAGTGGGCAAAAGGGTTTCAGACATGAGATTTTACAGGTGGTCCTCAACCTAAGATCATAACTGAGCCCAGAATTGTAGTTGTAAGTCATTGCAGTCATAAGTTGAGGCATCATCTGATTAGACTTGATTTTTCATCATTTTTGTGATGGTCGTTAAGTGAGGTCTGTGGTCATTAAACAAATCAATTTTCTCCAATGAGCATTTTTTGCTGAAAACTGAAAGTAAATGCCAGAAACAGGCAAAATCACAGTCATGTGACTGCAATATGCTACAAACAGCTATAAAGGTCAGCCAGATACCAAGCGCCCCACATGCAATCATGTGATGGGGGGAGGCAGCCGTTGTAACTTCAAAAACAGGCTGTAAATAGATTTAGGGGGGATAGTTGTAACTGTGAATGGACATTAAGACATATGGTAGGTTGAGGACTACCTGATATGGCTGAGATCGACAGGGGCAAAGACAAAAAATGCCATATTAAAATACTGTTATAACTGAACTCCTCATCCTCTACCATCTTTATAAAAATGCCTTTGAGCATCACATGGGCTCGGTAGACAAGCTTAGAATATAAAATGATGGATGATTCATCTGCCCTGAAAAAAATAACAGTAATCAGTAGAATTATGGAAGGGAATTTGACTGATTATCCTAAATCATTATTTTATTCCTGGATGTAGATGACCAAGCTGAGCCCTAGCGTGGGGTCAAACAGATCATTAGTTTGGAGTATTTACGTGCCAGTAACAGGCCTAAGTCCAGCCCCCCCCACCCCCTCTTGAAGTCCACTGACTCTTATCTGGCACAAATTTGCCTTGACCATTAGTAGTTCAGAGTTTTGTGAATAGGTAGCATGAAGTAAACTTATAGTGCTTTGGAACTCTATCCTGGCTACTGATTTCTTGCACCTGACACTGGCTGTACCCATGTGGCAGCCATTTTCTGAACTGGCACTGTTAGCTGTAAATGTCAGCACCAAAACCATTAACCAAAGAGGTCCCTCCTCTGCTGCTGCCATCAGCACCCTTCTTATTCCCTCTTATGAGAGGGAGGCCACAATCGACTTCCAAAATTCCCAAAATGCCTCTTACTGAGGAAATCAGTTTAAGAAGTGCTTTTTTTCCCTCCAAGCCCAAACAAATCCCTTGATCCAGGGATCAATTTTAAGCTTACATATTTTGTATAGTACCAGGTTTAATGGATCCTGGAAACAAATTAAATCCCATCAACCTGAAATCTGCCCATCTGCCCATATAGTATGGTTAGGTGTGTGGCACGTATGTGTTCCACTTTTAAGAGCGGGCAACTAAATTTCATTTTTGATGTGTGCCGTTGTGCCCACAGTAAAAAAAATGACAATAAAGGTTATCTTATCTTGGACGCGGTGGCTCAGTGGGTTAGGACGCTGAGCTTGTCGATCAGAAGGTTGGCAGTTTGGCGGGTCGAATCCCGAGTGCCGTATAACAGAGTGAGCGCCTGTTACTCGTCCCAGCTTCTGCCAACCTAGCAGTTCGAAAGCACGTAAAAATGCAAGTAGAAAAATAGGGACCACTACGGTGGGAAGGTAACAGCGCTCCGTGCGCCTTTGGTGTCTAGTCATGCCGGCCACATGACCACGGAGACGTACTCGGACAAGCGCTGGCTCTTCGGCTTTGAAATGGAGATGAGCACTGGCCCCTAGAGTCGGAAATGACTAGCACACATGTGCGGGGGAAACTTTACCTTTACTTATCTTATCTTATCTTATCTTATCATCTTATCTTATCCCTGCCCAAAATAATCTAATATTCTTGGTAAATATGCTTCACAGAAATAAATTTCTTTTTAATCCATAAGATTTATTTCCCCAAAAGCAAAGGGGGATGACTGCTGTCTCCCTAAAGAAGGTCCAATCAGGAGTAATCCAGAAATTACAGAACAGCCTAAATGTTCAAGTTTAAAAAGAAGACATGTTCCAACAAAGAAAGAAATGCCAGTTGGGAGAAAAACAAATTTAAGCTGGGGCGTAGCTACCGTACTCTCTTTGTCAGCAGACTATTCTACAGTAGATCAGTAGTCCAAGAGACAGTGAAAGTTGGTGCTAAGTCAGGAGCTGCCACTGGAGAAAGTAAAATTGTAAGTACAATTTTATTCAAAATTAAATGATAAATAGCTGATATAATCAAAATAAGATGAATTAATCTGACCTTAAAGACGGTAAAATGTTTTCTCAAAATGCAGTGGGACCCTTTTTTTTCTCTGTGAGTGGCATTTTCTTCTTTCTGTTTTTGAAACAAAAGTCCTCACAGCTATGATGACTCACATTCTATCAGGACAAGAAGATCCTGCAATAAAATGTAGGTGTGTATCCTAGAGTCATTCAGGATCCCAATGAAAAAGATTAAATGAATATTTTTGTCTAAAATAATATTTTTAGTTAGATGTCCTTTTCTCAGATTTCTTTTGTATATTATCTCTTTTTCAATGTAAATTCAATGAATAGTTTTCTAGCCAATATGTTTTTATTTTCCGATGTTCAACGTGCCATGACTATTGAACCCTTTCAAATGCTAGAAGCATTTTATTTATTGGTGGAGGTACAATTACAATACTACACTGTTCTAGACTTTGGATTATACTACTATAAATTTAAGGTTGCCCTACTAAGCTATTTGAGGACATGATTAAATTATTTTCTCCAGGATAAATTTATTCACTTGGTTGATTCAGGCTGGTTAAGATCGGGATTCTAAGTGACAGTAGTTTGAGTCTTGGAATAAGACATGGCAGAAACAAGGTTTGAAGACATGAACAAGTATAATGAATTGAAGTAAAGATATTTAATTAGATGTCCTTTTCTCAGATTTCATGTGTTACTTCTTACTTTTTCAATGTAAAATCAATTTAATGTAAATTTAATTCAAATTCTGAATAGTGGTAAGTTCTAAATTTGAATAAGAGTGTATGCAGAACCAAAGAGCCACTTCCGAAGTTCAAGAATTGTATGTGATATGTGTATTCATATTAAAGCAATTTAATGCATCGTGTGAACTTCAGCTTCTGCCAACCTAGCAGTTCGAAAGCACGTAAAAATGCAAGTAGAAAAATAGGGACCACTACGGTGGGAAGGTAACAGCGTTCCGTGCGCCTTTGGCGTCCAGTCATGCCAGCCACATGACCACGGAGACGTCCTCGGACAAGCGCTGGCTCTTCGGCTTTGAAACGGAGATGAGCACCGGCCCCTAGAGTCGGAAACGACTAGCACGCATGTGCGGGGGAACCTTTACCTTTACCTTTTTACTGAACTTCAGTAAAGTTCAGTACAAAGTGTAATTCCATCCTGTGATGTTCTCTACAAATTTATGGAACTCTAAATGATAACTATCTGGAAAACAGGAATAAATAGGTAATCAGGTCAACATGTAAATTTGCCTTGCATTTTTTTAAAGTTTCACTGTTTTTAAAACTTTAGATCCAACCAAAGAAAATGGCTTCAAATGGAGTATCTATGATGATTCTGTTCTTTATCTCCATCTCTGTTATCAATATTTCTCGCTCTCAGAGCCCACAAGCCTTTCAAAGGAAACATATGACATTTCTGGATAACATAGACCACAACAGATGCAACAGTGAGATGCAAAATAGAAGGATTGCTTTGACTAGGAATGGATGCAAACGGCTGAACACATTCATCCATGCCCCTGAGAAGCTTATTGACCACACCTGTGTGACAGGGAAACCATACATGATCCAAAATTTGGAATATAAGAAGAGTATCACGAAATTTCGTGTGACAAGTTGCAGACTTTCTCAGGAATATGGAAAAGATTGCAAATACAAGGCAGAAGACAGCAGGTGGAAATATATTGTGGTTTCGTGCAATCAAAATGACCGTCCAGTCCATCTGGCAGGGATACTCACCTGGTAAAGCAAGAAGATGAACAGATTTGCTTCTCAAGAAGTCACTTTGTTTTATGAGTACATAATGCAATTTTTCTGTGGATTCTAGGGACAAAACCTTTTTCTGTTATGCCAATATCTTTTTATTAAGCCCTCTGATTTAGTTTTGGTGTCTTGAAAGAAAACTAGATTGAGTTTATTTTTTTTCTAAAATTCTACATATCAAGCAGATGCTGAAAAATATAGGGCCAGGACCTGTTTTGCTGTCCTTTAGAAGTGTACCTCCATCCCTTATAAACAGCTGGGGTATAAAATTGTCTTTAAACACTCTGAAAGAGAATCTCAGAAATATAACTCAACTGCAGGGATGATTCTCTTTTCTAGTAATTACAAGACAGTTGGGGAAATGAAACGGCTTCCCAGATAGTCTCTGAGTTTGTGCTGGTTTTGTTCCCTGTCTGAAACTAATTCTGGTGCAGAATTCAATTAGATACTTCTAATTACCTACCAAGTCAATTAAGTTTCTACACTCAGACCCAAGTGCTGCACAATGGAGTGAGCTCCTGTCCTTGCCCAAGTACTGCTCACCTAACAGTTTGACAGCACACAAATGTGAGAAGATAAATAGGTACCACATTGATGGGAAGGTAACAGCATTCTGTGCACCTCCATGTATAATCGAGCTGGCCACATCACCATGGAAATGTCTTTGGACAAGGCTGGCTCCCTCGCTTAGAAACGGAGATAAGCACCATCCCCTAAAGTCTTCTGTTGTGAATGCCTTTCCTAATTTGCAATATTTAGTCTATAAAAGTTATTGTTGCAGTTTTCATATCATGTAGAAAATAGTTAGAATATAATTTGTAAGTATAACTCTTGCACAGCTCAATAATATAAATGTCTATAGGTTCTGTAAATAATTTTTATGTCTATTTCTGTTCTTCAGCATTTTTAAAAACCAAACATAAATAAATAAATAAATAAATAAATTTTCAACATATTTGACACAGTTCAAGAGATTGAATAACCATAGCTGATGCCATTTCTAAAGAAATATAACATCTTTTTATATCCAATGGCTCTTAGAAAAGCTGAGAATCACTGGAAGCTTTGGCTCTGCTTAGATGTATATGCAGTTGCAATCTGCCTGCAGCTGCCTTATACACAACCAATAAATTATTTTAAACAACAGCCCAAGATTTGAGATATATTTTGTTCAAATATAACATTAAATCATGACATTTAATTATTTGAACACCAGATTTATTCTCCAATACACTAAGTTAGAGTCAAGCAAACATCAACATGGTTTGACCAGTTTGTGAATCTACCTGGTACTTCTTTTCAGCTCTGATCAGTCTTTAAAAGCTCAGCCAGCTCGGATACTAATCACAGAATTATAGAATTTTAATTCAGTTAATTCACTCTTATAGAAGTTTCAGATTATTTTTCAAAGTACACTTGGTAAACAGATTAAGAGAGCCAGTTTGATGTAGTACTTATGGCACTAGACAAGAAACCAGGCGATTGTGAGTTCTAATCCTGCTTTAGGCCCAAAGCCAGTTGAGTGGTCTTGGGCCAGTCACTCTCTCTCTCTGCCCTAGGAACCAAGGAATGACAAACCAATTTTGAAAAACCATGCCAATAAAATTGCAGTGACCTGTCTAAGTAGTTGCCAGAAGTTAAGAGTAACTTGAATGCACACAAGCAAACAAACCTCAATTAAGTAATGGATACAGGTTTAAAATATTATCATTGTTAGAATCTCAAAGCAACATATGGGAATATAAGCAGTTGTACCAAGCCATTTAGCCTAATTTTCATCTAAGCAACTCTGGATATAGTGATGAACACTTTAAAGAAGACAGCCAGAACATCTCAGACTAATCTGGGAAATAAAAATCTAAAATCCCAGCAAAGGCAATAATAAAACCATTTCCATGTTGGTGTCATGTCAAAAAAAAAGGCTATAGTTGATGAATTTTATTATACAGTACATATTATGCTAAGATAGTCATGCCTCTCAAGGAACTCCCTCGCTTTAGCTTCCAGAATTGTCGGCTATTTGCCTGTACCTTGAACTGCTACAATACAGTAGTCCTTATAACCCCAATTGAGCAAAATTTCTGTTGTTAAATGAGACATTTAAGTGAGTTTTGCCTCATTTTACAAACTTTCTTACCACAGTTGTTAAGTGAATCACTACAATTGATAAGTTAGTAACATGGTTGTTAAGTGAATCTGGCTTCCCCATTGACTTTGCTTGCCAGAAGATTGCAAAAAGTGATCAAATGACCTTGGGACACAGCAATAGTTATGAACCATTTGCCAAGCATCTGAATTTTGATCACAGTTGTCAGTGTGAAAAATGATCGTAAGTTACTTTTTTCCAGTGCCGTTGTAACTTTGAACAGTCACTAAATGAACTATTGTAAGTCAAAGACTACCTATATACAGAATCCAGCTCTCAGGTTCAACCCAGCACAAATGGGTGGTTCCACTGCAGTCGTCCTATCTGTGGTTTGGAGCCTAAGTTGGCTCCGCCTCCTTTCTGCAGCTGTTATTATTTGAAAGAACATTTAGGTTAGCGCCAGGGGGGTCTTCAAACTTGGCCCTTTTATGACTTGTGGACTTCAACTCCCAGAATTCCTCAGCCAGACACGCTGGCTGAGGAATTCTGGGAGTTGAAGTCCACAAATCATAAAAGGGCCAAGTTTGAAGACCCTTGGGCAGGGGTAGGCAACCTCGGCTCTTTTATGACTCATGGACTTCAACTCCCAGAATTCCTGAGCCAGCTTGGCTGGCTCAGGAATTCTGGGAGTTGAAGTCCATGAGTCATAAAAGAGCCGAGGTTGCCTACCCCTACCCTTGGGTGTTCGGCTACGACGGCAACGGAGAACGGCTTTGCTTTTCGGGACAGGCGGGGGGATACAACCTCACCTGGCCAAACCCCGCCGAGTTCGTTCAGCGGGAAGGCGGGCCTTCCTGTCTGTCTGAGTTCTTGGCTCGATTGGTTATGACCTAACCCGGAAGCAGAATTCGGGAAGCTTGGTAACCCGGACGATCTGAAAGTCGGGTGTGCAGGGTGAAGGCGGGAGAGCATGGAAAAGTTTCCCGTGGCTACTTGCCTGACGATTTTGCTCACGTTGTTGGTCTCCGGGCTGGGCCTGTTGCAGCGGATCAGAAGTAATGGCCTGCCCGACGACATTCTGTCGGGGTTTTTGCTGCGGCCGGCGGCGGTGCGGGAAGGGCAGGGTGAGCTCGAGGGATGATCCCTCTTTTCCTGCCTTCCTCTGGTAGCGGCTGTTACATTCTCCCCTGTGGAGTCTTTTCAGAAAGCTGGGAGCGGGGGGGGGGGAAAGAGGGAGAGGAGAGTGTGAAATGCAAGGGAGATGGAAATGGATCTTCCATGCCGCAGCGGTCTTCAAACTTGGCCCTTTTATGACTTGTGGACTTCAACTCCCAGAATTCCTCAGCCAGCGTGCCTGGCTGAGGAATTCTGGGAGTTGAAGTCCACAAGTCATAAAAGGGCCAAGTTTGAAGACAGACATTCCATGGGAAGGAGCAGGCTACCATAGCATTTACGACAAAGACGAGAAGGCCAAAGACGAGAAGGCTCTGTTTTTCGTACTTCATGGAGGACATTGGCTGATTTTTGTTGGAAAGAGGTCCTGGGGCCGTTACAGGAGTCATTCTATTGCTTTTCAGCATTTATTTAATTTAGGCATGAAAGCTGCCCAAAATTATCTTGACGTAAGATGGGTGGTCTGTAAATTTTATAAATTAAAAAAAAATCCTAGCAAAGACTGATTTCTTCCAAGACTTCCATAGGAGACAGTCTGGCCCTTTCTCCTAATCTCTGCTGGACTGTCCTCATCTTTAATTTCCACAGTCATTCCTTGCTTTTTCCTGGGGTTAATAAAATTCATTTAGGCAGCTGCCTTCTGGAGGAATCTTACATAGCAGAGTTCTTCCTTCTCTATTACATTTTGAGCTTAGGTTTCTTGATGGTTGGCAAAGCAGGAGCAAATGGAAGGTAGGTCTAGACCAGGGGGTCGGCAACCTTAAACACTCAAAGAGCCATTTGGACCCGTTTCCCACAGAAAACACTGGGAGCCACAAAACCCTTTTGAAGATAATATTGCATATATTGTTTTTTTACCTTTATGCTATGTATAAAAAAAACTATAGTGTGTTGCATTTATGAAATCAATGAACTGCTACAAAGAAAATAAATTTTTATTTCTGCATGCAACAAAAACATTTTGAACTCCCCCCAAAAAACGCTGGGTCGAAGGTTACTTTCAAATAAAATACTCAATGTCTATTTGAGTCCTCCTCATATTTATGAAATAAAAAGCCGGTGCAAACTATAAAAACTACAAATAGAAAAATAGAAAAGAAAAAAAAATTGCGGGGAAAAAAAGAAAACCTTTCTCCTTCATCCCAACAGGTAAAAACAATTTTAGTAGCTTATCTACCATCTTTAAATACAACATAATTACCTCCATACCTCATCTCTTAATTAAAATATCAAACTATTTCATTAAACGTTCTTTACTAAAGGTCCAGTAAGGACCACATATATTCATATTCTTTCCCTCCCTCTCTCTCTCCTTCCCTCTCCCTCCCTCCCTCCCTCCCTCCCTCTCTCTCTCTCTCCCTCCCTCCCTATCCCTCTCTCTCTTTCTGCCCATTCATTCATTAATCCGGTCCAAGTGTCTGCACGCACCCCCACACACAATTTTTTCTATCTTGCTCTCGTGGGGATCAAGAGGAAGAGGAACTGGTCCAAACGGAATGGGACAAATGAACACGGCTGCCTTAAGATTTATTTTTATTTTTTTATTTTAATTCCATTTATATCCCGCCCTTCTCCGAAGACTCAGGGCGGCTTACAAGCTTAGCAGTAGCCTTCATTCTATGTATATGCCTGCTTATTAGGGCTTTCACACACACCCCAAGCGGCATTATTACAAAGTCAGCTTATTGCCCCCAACAATCTGGGTCCTCATTTTACCTACCTCGGAAGGATGGAAGGCTGAGTCAACCTTGAGCCTGGTGGGATGCGAACCTGCACTAATTGCAGGCAGCTGGTGTTACTTAAGGAGGCATTAGCCCACTGCTCCACCAAGGCTCTGGATCGCAGGCACCCCACCATGGCTAACACACCACGGACATTCTTATATGGCTGGGTCTCCACTGGCGCTCATCTGCCCTTGGGCTGCCAGTCCTCTTCCCCCAGTCAGTGTGTTTGTGTGTGAGAGAGAGAGGGGGGGCACTTGCACTTCTCGGGAGGGGGAACTTTAACGCTGCAGACCTTTTGGACCTACGTCTTCTTGCAGGTTCCAACCAACTGCTTTGTATCTCGCCGAGGTCCTGGGCTGTAGCCAAAATATCTGCTATCGGAATACACAGATAAAGCAGCATTACGCTGGCATTGAAGGCAAGCGGAGGCAGCAGACGGAGCAGGCAGGGCTCACTCCCAATGTGTAGCCTGGGACCTGGGGCAGCTCCTTCGGACTAACAAACTGCCTGCTAGCTAAGCACTTGGAGTTGGCAGCCTGGCGAGCGAGTCTGACTGCACACCGCGGCTGAGGTGCTGCCAAAAAGGCTACCCCCATTTCTCCTTTGCCGCTTGCCCTTCCCAGGACGGCCTTGCACGTTCTCTTGCTTGCCTCCTGCGGTCTTGGCAGTGGCGTCCCAACTGCGGGAGATGGAGGAGCCCCGCTGGGTGGAGGCACTGCCAAAGAAGTGGGACCTGGGTGAGGGGGAGCGAGGGAAAGGAATTGGGCAGGGGAGGGAGCAGGTGCCGTGGGCATCACGTAGTTAGCAGAAGGCGGCTCTGCTGCAAGGAATTCTGGGAGTTGAAGTCCACGAGTCATAAAAAAGCCAAGATTGCCTACCCCTGCCCTAGGCAGTGGGGCTTTTCTATGGTGGTACCCACATTGTGGAATCTCCCATCTGAGATGAGTTTGGTCTCATGAGCTTCTGAGAATCCCTTAAGATCTGGTAATCTCAGAAAGCCTGGGGACCCCACGAAATGGGTAAACTTGTGAGGTAGCTCTATTATTAACATCCCTCCATCTGTTATTTTATTTGGTTTATTTTTAAAATGTTTTTATAATTAACTAGTAAGTAGTTTTGCATATTTATAAACTCTTTTAGCTTGTACACTGCCCAGAGTAGTTTTTGGTGAGATGGGCGGCTACTAGATAAAAAAAAATACTTCAGTAGACGCTCTTCTGATTCTGGACTTTTGATTTAATGAAGCTCTCCACCCTGCTTTAACCCTATCCCAGCCTTTCAGTTCCCCTCTTCTTTGGAGTTAGCAGCATTCTTCCAAAGTTATGAATACATTTGGAATGATTTCAGAGTGTCAGCTTCTTGTCTATTATTTATTTGCCAACTTGGCTCTTTTTGCAGTTTATAGGTTGGTGACCTACATCTTTGTTTATGAGGATGTAATCTCCTTGGTATGCAGTGCTGTTATCATCTGGTACTTTGCTGGCAGCTTTGAGAAGATGGTGGGGACTGTGAAGCACTCCTTCCTCACTCTGGCCTTTGCGGTTTCGTTAGCTCTACTCTACCTTGTACTCAGGACTATGGCATCTGGCATGTTGAAGATGACAGATGCTGAAGGATTCATTCCTGTGGCTTTTGCCATGCTGGCTGCATCAATTGTTCGTTCTCGGATGAGGAGAACAGTGCTCTTTGGAGTGAACTTCCGCATGACACTTGTGCCCTGGTTGCTGCTTTGCCTGGCCTGGATTTTCCCAAGTTCTTCTTTCCTAGCAAATCTCTGTGGCCTCTTAATTGGGAATATATGTATCTTTTTATAATGAATTGCATAACTTTTAACTTACCAAGTTGCATCTTCCAGATCTAAAGAATACTTGTAAAATGTTTAGGATAGATGAGCGTCTGCCTTATAAATGGCACAGATACACTGGAAGCTTATTTTCTTTAATGATTTATTATATTAACCCTTCAACAATCTTTTCCATTTTGGGGTTTTCCAGATATATCCAGACTGTTTTAACTATTGCTTGAATGGACTAAATGGATTTCCCCCAAACCCTACCTAAAATTGCAAAGGTAGCAAATTACACTAAGCGTAAGTAGCAAGTCAGCGACTTTACATTCTTGAGACCTTCCTTTCTTGAACTGTATTTTAGTGCAGTTCAAAAATACAATATGTAAGGAAGTGAAGAAAATATAATATTGGTGTTCTGTGCTTATTAGAACTCCCAGAGCTTCCATTGAAGTTTCTGAACATTTTAAAGGAATCTCAGAAAAATATATTCAGAAGACCAGGCTTAAAAATGCCTTCTTTCACATCCTTTTTTTGGCTCTCCTTAACTACTAAATTTTAGATGGTTATGGTTACTGCTTTGCTTTTGATTTCTCTGAATCAACAGCCTCTTGTTTAGATCAGAAGTTCCCTTTCCGGCTGTTGAAAAGAATTCCCTGGGTAAAATATGTTCCAGGATCCCTGGCAGAAAGAAGCGCTTTCCAGAACCGAAAGTAAGTCTGCTAGCTATCATAATGCTTACTGTTTAATTTTCTACTAATAGCACTATTTCTCAAAGTTTCAGTAACTTCACAGAATTTAAAATTTGATGACTTGGTAAATTTATGCAGTTCAAAAATAATTCTGTTTTTAATCCTACATTTAGATCAATATTATCTTTCATATGAGCTTGTAAATAAGAGAAGTTGTAGCCTCACTATATAAAAGATGTATATCTGAGATAAAGGTACATTCTGTTGAATGTGTTAATGTTAAATATTGACAGTTTTTTTTATTGAAAAGTTTTATAAAGGTTACAATATTATCCCATCCCCCAACCCCCCCCAAACCCCCCTCCCCCTCCCCCACTTCCCAAAGTTGGTTACAGGGTTACAAATATATAGTAATCATAATCTAACTAACATTAATCAACTATATAAATAACCAAATATATAATACACTTTAACCTGCCTATAACTTAATTACAAACACTCTAAAATATCCAACTTATAAAAAATATTAAATTATAACCATCTAAAATTTACTCATAAGCTAAATGGAACTTATTAGTCCCATATTTTTTCTGAATATAATCTATCCATCTTCTCCAAACTGAAATGTATCTTGTGAATGATCCTTCAAGTAAGCAGAAATCTTAGCCATTAAATATTGACAGTTTTAATCTTAACACATAGTTTTGACATACGTTTTCCTCTTGGGTATAATGTTTTGTAAATTTGTGTTATGTGTCTAAGAATTACAAAGAAATAAGTTCTACTAAAAGTATGGGTCCAGGTATTATACATAAAATTTCAGAAAGTTGGGGGAAATGGTGCAGCTCTATTGAACATTAACGATCCTTAAGGAAAAGTATCACGACTAGTAGTAGCTCGGATCTTAGTTTTTCTGTAGCTAAAGTAGATAGTTGAAACGTTACCTTTGAAAATTCAGGCTAGGAATATTATTGACCAAAGAAGATTTGTGAGCATCTTTAGTCAGTAACATATGGGACTAGAAAAATAGAGGTCAACTATAATAAGTCTTTTAGTTAAGGATACTATAGAGCATGGGTGTCAAACTTGTCGTGTCGCATGATGTGCTGCGACGTATAGCAACTTTTTTTGCATTGCTGGAGCTGGGGTGGGCCCCTCTGCATGATGCAACCAGCCCGCGGGCCGGCAGTTTGACACCCCTGCTCTATAGTATAAGAATGTCAAAAAGGACTGTAGAATTATTTACGAAGATTGCAAGGATGCATTATTTTGAGTAGCAAGCTCTCTTTTTTGCCCAAATAAAGTGAAATCATAAAAGGTAATGCTATGCAAGAAAACACTAATAATGTTAAAAGCTTTGGAAAGAAAAAAAAACCCTTATATAACAGTTTATCTGAATTTCAGAAAGTAGCTTGATTTATGACTGTGCCTTTGTCATAAAAATGATTTCCTTGTCTGCTTCTGTCATGCTATTAATTTATTAATATTTATTAAAATTAAATTTAATAATAAATATTAAATCTCCTCCAAAAAAGGAGACTTTGAGTACAGAAATTAATTGTAAACCATAAATTAGCATTCAGTCAGGTTAGGCTGACCTTTCTTTGACAGCTTTCTTGTATGAAAAGCAATTGATGCTTTCCTTTCTCCCAAGAGGATAAATAAAGTAGAATAGAATAAAATAACAGAGTTGGAAGAGACCTTGGAGGTCTTCTAGTCCAACCCCCTGCTCAGGTATTGTTGTCCTATCACTTCTTAAAAACTTCCAGTGTTAGAGCATTCACAACTTCTGGAGGCAAGTTGTTCCACTGATTAATTGTTCTAACTGTCAGGAAATTTCTCCTTAGTTCAAGGTTGCTTCTCTCCTTGATTAGTATCCATCCGTTGCTTCTTGTCCTGCCTTCAGGTGCTTTGGAGAATAGCTTGTCTCCCTCTTCTTTGTGGCAACCCCTGAGATACTGGAACACTGCTATCATGTCACCCTTAGTCCTTCTTTTCATTAAAGTAGACACACCCAATCCCAGCAACCGTTCTTTAGATATGCTTTCCTTTAGATCTCCAGGTCCAGGAGAGCTGTTAGTAGGAACTGAGTATTCATTTCTCAATTTGTTCCCAGAACAGGAATACATGAGCTTTAAGGAAGAGTACCCTGGTTAACGTAGCATTTGTTCTTTACATATTAGAAAGGGTGAAATTGATCTCGGAGGATACTTGTTGGGAAAATAGGTGGGAGTATTATATATGTTTGGCATCTTGAGTTATTTATTAAAAGATGGGATAAAAATTAACAAAAATATATAATTCCCATGGGATCTGTGTAACTCCTGCCTTCATAATAATAATAACCTGGGCAGGTCACTTTGCATGTGTTCCTCGTGAATTGAGTCTATTAACACAGAGATCCCCACCTATAGGCCGCAGCCCACTAATGGGCCGTGGCCTCTTGGTCACTGGGCCGCTTGAGTAGCTCAATCCCCCCCTTCGTGCCACATTGCCATGAGTGTTGCACAGGTGGTGGCAGCACCGCTAGTGCCATGTGGGTGGCGGCGTTACCACAAATCTTGCGTGGGTGCTAGCAGTGCTGCTAACGGTACATGGGCGGTAGCGTGCCACACAGGCAGCGGCATTGCCACTAACCTTGCACAGGCGGCAGCAGTGCTGCAAGTGCCAGGTGGACGGCGGCATGAGCCTCGCGCTGGTGGCAGCTTTGCTGCAGACTGTGGCGCAAGTCTCACGGGGCAGCACTGGCCTGATCCTCATGCCGATAGTGGCATCGGTGCAAGCCTGGCGGCAGCACAAGCCTCACACAAGCACCAGTGTCATTGAGATCCTCGCACACATGCTCGCAGCCCCATTTACATGGCGTGCGTGCTCGCGGCCTGTTCATGCGCATGTGTGTGTAGCCACATTCAAGTTGGCCCATGCACGCGTAAGGCGCCTGCCCCTCCCTCTCCCACCGGGCCGCCAATCCAGAAAGGTTGGAGCCCACTGTATTAACACATCTCTCTTCTGTCTCTTTCAGGTTAAATCCAGTGCCAGGTTCTTATCCCACTCAGAACTATCACAGCCCCCCTCCTCCGTTGCTTGCCATGCAGATGCAGTATCCTAACGCGCAAATTCCAGCACCTGGACCATCATCTTTTCAGAATCCTGCACTGCCTCCTACTGGTGGTGCTATGGGAGAATTGTGTATCCAGAACCATTCCCATTCACCAGCAGGACTACCACCTGTTTCTCATCTTGTTGGTGCTAATTCCTGGGTGCCTGTGAAGACAGGTGACCTGGGTGCCCACCAAGCACCAGGGTTTCCGTCTGTGGGAGCTGCCTCAAAATCAGAAGATGTTTGTCAAATTCATGTAGGCTGAGTCTAGTAGGTAATTGCAGTTGTTGGACTATGCAACCGTAACAGTGGTTTCCCTGAGAAGGGAGTCTCTTCCAAGTAATAAAAAAAATTGGAGATCCTGAGAAGCTTGGATCCAACTGAAGAAAGGGACCATTCTCTGTCTTGTGGCAATCTGGTGGGATCAAGTGACAACAATCTCTCTGCTGTTTAATGCTGAAACTTAATTTGTGCATTAACTTTGGGTGATGACTATGGCCTTCATAGCTTCAAGTTGTATCCTTTCTGCATCTGACCAATTTTATAATGATGGAAATTTTCCATTGATTGATTGTTTGAGGCACTGGACAGTTTAGGATTGGTTTTATTGTGCTACTGATAAAACTGTTGTTTCCTTAATATTTGGCTAGCAAGAAAGTTGTTAGGATATTTTAAAAAAAATTATTGCCCATGGATGGGAATATCTCTGTTCTTGTCATCTGAGCATCTCGGCTTAAACCCCTGATTAGTTTATACATGACTTGTAATTAATTTTAAAAATCTATTTTAGATAAATTTGGTATAGATCACATGAAGAAGTGTAGCCAGCTGGTTCTGGTAAGGACTATATTCGTGAAAGTCATGCTCCACATACAGAAGATCCCAGTTTCTATGATGTTTCCAGTTCAAAAGAAGCTATACATGAACTATGGAAGGTTTCTTGTGAAACCATGAGAATTTCCTCCCAGGCACAGTCATGGGCATTATTTTGTTTAACAGATCTGGCATCTTTGCATAACCTTGGCAAATGTATGATATTACTGTAAAGTGGGATAAGCTGCAACTATGATAAAAAATATTCTACTTTGAATAAAAAAATTTGTGAGGAGTGTATAATTACATTTCTATGGAAATGAGAGATATTCTGCAGAGTGGAATGAAGAAAATATTAATACTGACTGTATCTAAGCCTGATACTTGGAAGAATGCTCATATTTTTTTTACTTTACAGTTATACCTTGGTACTCATTGTTAATTGGTTTTGGAAGGCACAATGAGTACCAAAAACAAACCAAATTTTTCCCATAAGGAATAATGTAAGTAAGTCACAAGGCAGCTGACACCGACTCTAGCTTGTGCAAGCAATGAGTACCAGGACAAAAGTTTTGTGTCAAAATGCATTGAGTACCACATTTGATGAGTTTCAAAGCAGTTGAGTATCAAGGCACCACTGTACAAACAAACAGTGTTGAATACGAAAGTTACAGGGGGATCCATTTGTCATTGTGCATAAGAAAGTGGTCAAATTCATTAATTGCCAAAAGCTTAGGTACAGAAATCTTCCCAAATTACCATTGGCACCTGCTTAGATAAGGGTCAACATCACTCAAGGGGGGTTGGACTTAGTTCTCTTATGTCTATGTAGAGATTCTAGGCTGATTCCTCTCTTAACCCCACCCTCGGGTTCTGTCATCTTTTCTCCTACAGAAGGTGATTTAATAATTGTGTGCAGTGGAAGAACTGGCTACAATTACCCCCAAATCTCTTGTCACTTTTGGTTTATGAGGAACAGTTTCAATTACTTGGTTTTTTGATTTTGCATTTTCTCCTGTTTGCCTTTTGGGAAGCAATAGCTATTTTTTACCACTTTTGAATTGATAACAGGACCGCTTTTCAGGGATGAAGTCCCTCAGTGCAATCGTTAAAAGTTAATTCTTAGATGGGAAGTCCCTTGGGCCCAAAGGGTAATTTTCTGGGATTTTAGTTCAAACATGTAACAGGAACTGTCCTCTTCATAATGGTGTGAGGCATCTAACAAATATTTATAATTTAATTCAGAAATACGTTTTTACCATTTCAGAATTGCGCATCAGGTCTGCTCATTTAAAAAAATAATAATCTTGTAGCAGTGCATGCGCCTGGTGTCCTTAACATCAGTGCCCCATTTATGATGTATTGTCCCTTGTACTACGGTAGCTGCTCTGCCCCCTAGGAAAAACAAAACTACAGAGCGTAGTTTCCCTCTTCAAAGTCTAAAGTCTTCCTCCTAGTTAGTACATTGCTTCTGGTGTAATACTGCTTCTGGATGGCTCCAGGAAGTCTCATAAAATATGAACAATGTTGTAAACATATATTTAGATATATATTTCCCTAAATACCCTGAAATTGCAACTGTCACCTACATTTGTTTCCTCTGCATAGTGAAATGGACATACCCCCTTCCCCCCACTCCTCTTCATCCTTTGGATCGTGCATACATCTTCCTTGGCAAGTAAGTGCTGGCAGGTCATAGATGGTACACTGCACAGTCGGAAAGTCACCCACTCTACAGCTATGGAAATACGTTGCAAATTAATAGAACTATACTTTTTTCAGGAAACTGAAATAGCTTTATTTTTAATTTTGAACCTGAGATATTTTTTTTACAAGGATATCCAAGCATGGCTGTAGAAGCATATGGCAAAGAATGGCAAAAGGAATTAATTACTAAAGAGAACTTTCTCCATTTTCATTGAGTTGAAAACAACTTGATGGCAGTCAATTGGTCAATCAGTCAATTCTTGAGGGCCAGATGTCTAACCCAGGATAATGTAGAAGAAGAGGTAAAGCATGATGCCTTTGAAGGATACTGGGGTTAGATGCTGAGAAGAAATACCTTGCCAATAATTTTGTAGCAAAGTTTGCCAAAAATTAGTTTGCACAGAAAGTTTGTGCTTTCAGTGATTATGGTTTATTGCTAGAGCTTTTATGCTATTTCAATCAAGCAATCTAAATGTTTTACAAAAGATGTATTATGTATCGAGCAGATTTAACATCAGTGATAGCAATAAGTATATAGACTGCTAACCACTGAAATCTTGATTGTAGTGAGGTAGAAATATGATGTCTAATCAATTAGTTATAAATAACACTTTTTGCACATCCTTAGATACACAAGTCATTAATTCTTCAATACCTGAAAACCTATTTAAAACAACCAGGTCTTAAACATTCTGAATATCAACAAATGTGCTGTTCTTATTTCTTAGATAACAAATGTTACAGGAGGGTTGCTCCCTAGCAGAAATGTTTGCTTCTGGATTTTCTATCGTTGTAGCTGGTAATAAGCAACTCTTTCCAAAAACATTTTGGGCAATAGATTTAACTTGGAGCAAGCAGTCTCATAGATACCCAAGTCCCAAACCTTGTGAAACTTTTATTACCAGTGCCTTAAGTTGTGCTTGAAAGTAAAATCGATGTTATATGACAATATCAGGCAGTCCCAGCAGCACATACCCAGCACATACCCATTTTTCACTGAGGTTTCTGGGTAGTCTTCAAGGATAGATGTAGTACTTCAACCAAAGAGCACTTTGAAGGCACGCCTATACATTGAATTAAATGAGTACAATGTCCAATGTTTCCTGTTCCTAGAAGGGTCACTGCTTCTACCTACTGATCCAGCAGGAGCTGTGAGTCCAAGAAAACCCCAGATTATAAATCAGCAACTTTCTGGTAGATTTTTTACCTGGAGATTTTCCCTGGATGCTCTCTCATCCCATGTACCTTTGCCAAAATATTCTTTCACTTTTCCCCTTTGCTTTATGGTGTGTGTACATCTTGCCTTTCTTCAAGAATTCAAAGGATCTGATATGGAGATCTTTTTTATATGAGTAGCTACTATCCTGTGAAATAGTTGGGCTGAGAGAGAGCAAGTGGCCCAAAATTACTCAGTGAGTTTCTAAGGCTGACACTGGACTTAAACCTGGGTTTCTCTAAGGCTCCTGCCCTAGTCCTGCACCATAACGACATTTCACATGGGGCTTATGCTTGGAAGCACCTGAATGCATTCAGAGTGCCTATTCATGGGGATAGCATGAAAAGAATCCTATGCAGCTTGAAAGGGAATTATAGGTCAAGGAGCAGCAAAGAAGAAAGAAAATCTGGTGTAAAACAGTAGCAAGTCCTTGTGGCATTGAGAAAGTGATTGTTGAAGAGAAGAGGTTTTGCAAATCAGTCTGTAAAAACAATCATTTTTGTATCAACTACCTTTATTTCATCAGAAATCTGGAAGAACCAAAATGTTTCTGGCCAAATTTCCTCCGCAGATGTTCCAGAACATGATGGTTTCTTTGTTTTGGATTTGAAAGAAAACAGAATGTCTTCACACCTAGTGATTTCAAGTACCCTTTACCTACCTCGGCTAAAATTTCTTATGGTTACATTGCTCTTAAAAACATTTATTTACTCAATTTGTTGGCATTCTGGGTTGGGATCTTTTTCCTTGTTCTCTTCTTGCTTGATAGTGACAGTCTAGATCAGGGTGTCAAACTGCCAGCCGGTGGGTTGGATAAGTCCTGGCGAAACCTCACTCACCCCATTGCCGGCAATGGAAAAAAAGTCGTGATACGTTGCAACACATCATGTGATGTTGCGAGGTTGACACCCCTGGTTTAGATTCAATCATTACATATTCTTTTTGTTGTCATGGCTTTCAACCTTTCTATTTGGTAATACTTTTAAATTTCAAATTTATTATGTATGTATGTAAGTATGTATGTGTGTATGCATGCATGCATGCATTTGTTTATTTATTTATTATCCCGCCTTTATTATTTATACAAATAACTCAAGGCAGTGAACATATCTAACACATCTTCCTATTTTCAATTTATTATCTATTATATTATCTATTATCAATTCAATTACTTTTATATCAATATTAAATGTATCCTTTCCCCCCCTCAATTCTATTTTTGAGTTTCTTTTCTTCCTTATATAAAATCGCTGTAATGTAAACTTTTGTTGTACTATTGTTGATGTATTGTTCTGTTTTGATTTTTTTGGTAATAAAAATGCTCAAAATCAAACATAAATGTCTCTGTGATTCACGTTCTTCACATTCCATTCTCCAATTGTATGTGTCCCTGTAAAATAACGTATTCTTTCAGTACTGGCACTGTGAAAAAAGTAAGGTTCTACATTTAGGCAAGAAAAACCAAATGCACAGGTATATTATAGGTGGTACCTTGCTCAATAGTAGTAACTGAGAGGAATCTCGGGGTCCTAGTGGACAATCACTTCAATATGAGCCAGCAGTGTGCTGCAGCTGCCAAAAAAGCCAACAAAGTGCTAGGCTGCATTAACAGAGGGATAGAATCAAGATTGGGTGAAGTACTAATACCACTTTACAATGCCTTGGTAAGGCCACACCTGGAATACTGCATCCAGTTTTGGTCACCACGATGTAACAAAGATGTCGAGACTCTAGAAAGAGTACAAAGAAGAACAACAAAGATGTTTAGGGGACTGGAGGCTAGAACATATAAGGAACGGTTGCTGGAATTGGTTATGTCTAGTTTAATCAAGAGAAGGACAAGGGGGGACATGATAGTAGTGTTCCAATATCTCAGGGGTTGCCACAAAGAAGAGGGAGACAAGCTATTCTCCAAAGCACCTGAAGGCAGGAGAAGCAACAGATGGAAACTAACCAAAGAGAGAAGCAATCTAGAACTAAGAAGAAATTTCCTGACAGTTAGAACAATTAATCAGTGGAACTACCTGCCTCCAGAAGCTGTGAATGCTCCAACACTGGACGTTTTTAAGAAGAGACTGGACAACCATTTGTCTGAAATGGTATAGGTTCTTCTGCTTGAGCAGGGGGTAGGACTAGAAGACCTCCAAGGACCCTTTCAGCTCTATTCTGTTCTGTTCTGTTCTACTATTGGTATTAGCCTGACAATAACATTTTGTGAAAGTAGAATACAGTGTTCTGTTCCACAGAGGAATACTGCACCTTTTGATCTATGAGTTCTTATCATCTGGCACCTGTCTAAACATTTACTCATACGCATACTGTTTTAGGGCAACAATAGAGAAATTGCTTTCTATGGTCTATTTTAGTGTTTTGATTCCGAAAATCCTTCTTTAGTTAGGCTGCTTTCCTGCCTTCCTGCACAGCCTTATTTTTATTTTATTTGCATTTCAGATTTAGACCCTGCCCATCTCACTCACAGAGCAACTTACCGTACCTGCTCTCAACCCCATTGTGGATCACTCTTAGCTTCATCCCTCTCCTTTTGCCTTTACCAGCATGGAAGAAATTCATGAGCACGTGTCATTTATACATTTTAGGAAAGAAAAATTTTTATTTACAGTAGAAAGCATTTGCTATTGAGAGACAAGAATACCAACATCCTCAATTAAGTGAAGCCTGTAAAGTACAGGCCTGAGTGGAAGTACAGGTATTTGTTCTGCAATCATCTGTTTTTTTCTCATTTGTTTATTTTAATATCTACCGTATTTCCCCCAAAATAAGCCCAGGTCTTATATTAGTTTTTGCTCCAAAAGACGCATTAGTGTTTATTTTCCGGTTAGGTCTTAATTTGTGGAAAAATGGTACTAAATGCATCTCTCTGGCTGATGATCTTAACTGGGCTTATTTTGGAGGTGGAACTTATGAGCATCCTGAAAAATCATGCTAGGCCTTATTTTCTGGTTAGGTCTTATTTTCGGGGAAACACAGTAACAAGAAAATACAAAAAAATAAAAACAAAACAACAACCCCCAAAGAAAACATAGAAAGGAAAATATTAGCAAATTTAACGTAAAAAATGGGGGGCAACCAACAAAATGGGATTGTAAATTATCTGCCACGATCACATACTCATCAAATATTAAACAATACATAAAAGTTTATAAACAGAACCAGTTTGGTCTAGTCCAGGGGTGTCAAACTCAATTTCATTGAGGGCCGCTTCAGCATTGCGGTTGCCCTCAAGGGGCCAGGTAGGTGTGGCCTGGGTGGGCGTGGCCTACAGGGTGGGCATGGCTAGAGTGCATATGGCGCACTGGGTGGGCGTGGCCAGCTCTACATCGTTCGCATCAAGGGTGCCTGTGGGGGCCTGGGCAGGAGTGGGACAGATCTGAGGGTCTCTGGCAGGAGGAGGGTCTCTGGCCCAGGGCCAAGGCAGTGGGGACCATTCCCTCACTGTTTCCAGGATGGCTTCGTGGGCCACATGAAACCACTTCGCGGGCCGGATCTGGCCCCCGGGCCTTGTGTTTGACATGTCTGGTCTAGTCAGTGGTTAAGGCAAACGTTAGAAACCAAGAGACCAGGAGTTTTAGTCCCACACTAGTCATGAAAGCTGGCTGCGTGACTTTGTGCCAGTTACCAGGAAACTTGAGTTCTAATCCTGCCTTAGATGTGAAACTGGCTGGGAGACTTTGGGCCACCTGCTGTCTCTCAGCTCATGACATCTGACTCAGACAAGAAGCTGGTTGATCAATTCCGGTCCCAACCTATGGATCAACACTCAGTTGATCTGAAAAAAGTGGACACGGGAAAATGCTAGGAAGAAAAAAAAAGTTTGCATACCTAAATAAATGAGAATAATGTATGGCAATTATTATCAAATGTCATTAAATCTGTGCCAGAAGGAAATATGTTGTGTCAGGTTTTGGTTTTTTTTAAAATCCCATTTATATCCCGCCCTTCTCCGAAGACTCAGGGCGGCTTACAATTTAAGCACAAACCAATGTGCTTAGCAATAGCCTTCATTCTATGTATATGCCTGCTTATTAGGGCTTTCACACACACACACCCAAGCGGCATTATTACAAAGTCAGCTTAATTGCCCCCAACAATCTGGGTCCTCATTTTACCTACCTCGGAAGGATGGAAGGCTGAGTCAACCTTGAGCCTGGTGGGATGCGAACCTGCACTAATTGCAGGCAGCTGGTGTTACTTAAGGAGGCATTAGCCCACTGCTCCACCAAGGCTCCTTTTGTTAAATGTTCCTTTCAATTGTCTGTTTCAGAACATGGGGATTACATTTCTTTTCAGTCCACTCCTTGATATCAGGAATAATACCACTTTTCCAATTTTTCAAAATAATTCTCTTAGCATCACTCCAGATCTGATATAATCCTAGCTCATCAAAGATTCCAAAGTCGAGGACACAATTTAACATATTATTAATGCTACTGTTGACTAGAATTTCTGGCTTTCACCAAACGTGAAAAATTTCTTTCATTATCTTTGTTTCTTTCCTTATCACCTTTCCATCTATAGGTAGTCCTCGACTTACAACCACAACTGAGCCCAGCAACAGTCATAAGTGTGAATAATGGTCATAAGTTACATTTTTCACTGCCGTTGTAACTTCCAATGGTCACTAAATGAACTAAATGAATGTTGTAAGTTGAGAACTACCTGTACTTCTTACTGGTTCTTAATCACTTCTTTATGTTTCCAAGTCCCAGCCAGAACTTACTGCAACTGTGTCAGGACTGTGTCAGGACACCTGTCATGGCAAGTATAGTCGGACAAGCTTCTGGACAGACTCAAACTGTTAAATCCCACCTTTAATCGTTGGCATGCACTCATCCTTAGTGCTTCTTGTGTAATCTAGTGTAGGTACAAAGTACCTTGAACTTCCAGAGTTAATATTTGATTTCTGTGAACCAAGAAAATTGGTTCAATGGAGTAAAATATAGTACAATTAACTAAGGATGAATGTATTGCGTGATCATATCTGTTGTGACTCTCTTAGTCACCCAGTGAACTTTCGTTACCTAAAGTGGACTTCAGTTTTTGCCTTCCCTTCAGTGCAGTTTGTGGGTTTCTCTCTCTTTGTGTCTATGTTGATGATTTTACAGCAGGTGGCAACATCTGACTGTATATCTGCCCAGAAGCTGAACAGCACAAGTCTAACTAATACTTGCATAAGAGAACTCCAAGAAATACTAAGGCTGTAGACCAGATTAGGAATCAGAAGGAAAAAAATCTAGAAAAAGACAGTGATAAATCACTTCTGATTTTGTGGCCAAAACCTACATGGATGAGTCCATTAAATAGCCAGTAATTCAGCTAATCTGGAAGGAAACCTTACAATATTGTGAATATTGTTTCTTTATAATGATTTATTTAGATAACTGTAATTCAGTTTGAATTATGTTTTAATGGACTGGAGTGGAAAAATTCTAAAAAATGTATATAGGAAAGAAAGGGAAAACATAGGATTTTTTTCTTTCTTTAATGATGGTTGCTATACCTATTCCAGTGCCAATATATACTGTTGCTGTTTTAAGGCACTTTCTGCAAAGGTACTGTGCCACAAGGTCAGAAATTCAGTAGTAATATGGTTAACAAATGTTTTATTGGTTCATTTTGCAATGTTATAAACACTATCTGGAAATCAGTCCCATTGAATTGAAGGAAATATAATGTATATGTATAACCATAATGCTCTCTGCCAAATGCCAAGGTAATATAATATTCATTACTGCAAGGAAGAGCCACGAGGAATGAGAGAGTTAGAATAATATTTGTCTTAATGTCCTAACAGAGTTAAGACAAAGCATCTTTATTACAGTAGTTAAAATCTATTTTGTTATTGTCCATGACTAGGAATCCCTTAAGACAATATTGTCTTAGAATAATATTGATTTGATTTGTTTCCAGTACAGAATATAATTTATAAATGTATGTATCATCATCACCAATAAATAAATATAATAGAGGTAAATATAAGATTTTGCTTTTATCAACATACAGCATGCAATTTTCTCTCCAAAATGAGATAATACAGAGTTACTAACAAACTCTTTACCAATTCAAATAATAATCCAATCAAGAAAAGGTCAGCAAATTTCACAAAATTACAACATGCCAAAATTAAAAACGAGTGAAAAAATGAGAACGCTGCTATTATAACTTGGAATATATTCTCATATTTATCAAATACTGGACCATATTTTAAATAGGACCACTTCCACATGTAATTCATCACTTGGCCCCCATATGGATCCACAGAGGGAAATTTGAAAATCCTATACAGATTTCTAGAACCTGGTACCTGTTCAATGTGTTTGGGCTATAAATCCCAGAATCTATATACAACATGGACGTGGTAGAGAATACAGGTAGCTTAAGGTTGGATTCTTGAGTTTTTGGTGTTCTCTGACTGTTATGTATTGGGCTCAAATGTAATACCACGTGGGTAGCTGGAGCAGCTAACGGCTCTCCAGCAACCCAGACTACAAGTCTCCAGTGCTGCTATTGGCTGTCCCTAGGCGGCAATGGTTGCTTCAAACTTACTGGCTGCCGCCTAGGGGCTAAACTAGAAATTGCGGCTAGTTACAGCTCAGTTCTCAGTTCACATTCTGCAAGCAATAAACCATGAGTTTGCCTGAACTCACTTGTCTCGCCTTCATTCCTGCGCCAAAGAACCTGCTACACAACACTGACCTTGCTTTTCTTCTTGTAGATGTTTCATATTGCTAAGCTAGGGAACATAATCAGTTCCCTAAAACCAAGTGCCCAGCATGGAGATTGCTGTCTTTTAGCAGGACATCAGAACTACCCCTGGAAGGTCGGATCCTCCTTGCAGCTTCTTCTCAAGGAGCAGTAGCAGCTATAGCTAGGAAAGCCTTTGCATAAATTCATCTTGTTCATCAAATGAGCCCATCCCTGGACCGAGAAGCACTGATCACGGTTAATAATAATAATAATAATAATAATAATAATAATAATAATAATAATAATAATAATAATAATAATAATAATAATAATAATAATAATAATAATAATAATAAAATTAGAAGGGACCTTGGAGGTCATCTAGTCCAACCCCCTGCTAAGGCAGGAAACCCTATACAATTTCAGACAAATGGCTGTCCATTCTCTTCTTAAAGACTTCCAGTGTTGGAGCATTTAGAACTTCTGGAGGCAGGTTGTTCCACTGGTTAGTTGTTCTAACTGTCAGGAAGTTTCTCCTTAGTTCTAGGTTGCTTCTCTCCTTGACTAGTTTCCATCCGTTGCTTCTTGTCCTTCCTTCAGGCGCTTTGGAGAATAGCTTGACTCCCTCTTCTTTGTGGCAGCCCCTGAGATATTGGAACACTGCTATCATGTCACCCCTCACTCTTCATTAAACTACACATACCCAATTCCAGCAACCGTTCCCTATATGTTCCAGTCATTTGGACTACCGCAATGTGCTCTACATGGGACTGCCCTAGCTGACTACGCAGAAACTACAAGCGTGCACAGCTTTGGGTACCTTGGAGCATTGCTGCTGCAAGAGCTTGGTTCCAGTTTCTTTCTGGGTAAAATTAAAAAGGGTGGTTATCTCCTTTTAAATTGTGTAAGGCATAGGGACAAGTTATTTGAAGGACTGCCACGATGACATCTCCTCATCCCACTTTGTTGGATAAGGTATGCTCACTCCAGGTCCCCTCTATAGAGAAGTTGTCATCTAGGGGTATCTAGGAAGCAATACCATAGCTGTGCCTGCCCAGTGGAACATCCTCCCCTTTGAGATATGGAGAGCCCCTATCTGCCTTGCCTTCCAGAAGGTCATTAAGACCTGACTTTTCCCTTAGATATTGGACTGGGATGGGAAGTGCTTTTTCAAGATAATACTTCAATGGCAAAGGTGGCGGGCTGAGTTTTTACTTTGTGTTTTTGTTTTTATGGCTATTTGTTATAAGCGTTTTTATTATTTGCTCTAGGTAATGGAGCTATATAGATAAACAAATAAATTTGTTTCTAGGAAATTCACAAACTCCAATGAACGTTTGGCACCAACACGTGCACTTGTTGAGATGATACTCTATTTTGAGATAATATAGGTGGTCCTTGACTTACAACAGTTTAGTTAGTGACTGCTTGAAGTTGCAACATCATTGGAAAAAGTGACTTACGACCGTTTTTCACACTTACAACCATTGCAGCTTCCCCATGGTCATGTGATCAAAATATGGATGTTTGGTAACTGGTTCATATTTATGACCATTGCAGTGTCCCGGGATCGTGTGATCACCTTTTGGGAACTTCCGACAAGTAAATTTCTTGGAAACAAATTTATTTATTTATTTGTTTGAAAAATGTATATAGCTGCCTATATTATATAAAGCAAACAACAAAATGCTTACAACAAATAGACAAATACAGGTGGTTCTTGACTTACAACAGTTCATTTAGTGACAGATTAAAGTTATGTCACTGAAAAAAAGTGAGTTATGATCATTTTTTCACACTTATGACCATTACTGCATCCCCCATGGTGATGTGATTTACATTGGGATGCTTGCCAACTGGTTCATATTTATGACGGTTGCAGTGTCCTGGGGTCATGTGATCCTCTTTTGCAACCTTCTGACAAGCAAAGGCAATGGGGAAGCCAGATTCACTTAACAAGCGTGATACTAGCTTAACCACTGCAGCGATTCCCTTAATAACTGTGGCAAGAAAGGTCATAAAATGGGGCAAAATTCACTTAACAACTATTTCACTTAGCAACAGAAAGTTTGGGCTCAATTGTGTTTGTAAATCGAGGAGCACCTTATGGCACAGGGGGTGTGCTGAGTTTTTAGTTTGTGTTTTAATTACAGATAGTCATCGATTTATGAGCCTAGAATTTATGTTGCCAAGAGAGAAATTTGTTAAGTGAGTTTTAGCCCATTTTATGACTTTTCTTGCCACATTTGTTAATCGTTGCAGTTGTTACGTTAGTAACATGATTGTTAAGTGAATCTGGCTTCCTCATTGACTTTGCTTGTCAGAAGGTCGCAAAAAAGGATCACATTTATTTATTTATTTATTTATTTTAATCCCATTTATATCCCGCCCTTCTCCGAAGACTCAGGGCAGCTTACAATCTAAGCACAAACCAATGTGCTTAACAATAGCCTTCATTCTATGTATATGCCTGCTTATTAGGGCTTTGGCCCCCCCCAGCACCATTATTACAAAGTCAGCTTATTGCCCACAACAATCTGGGTCCTCATTTTACCTACCTCAGAAGGATGGAAGGCTGAGTCAACCTTGAGCCTGGTGGGATGCGAACCTGCACTAATTGCAGGCAGCTGGTGTTACTTAAGGAGGCGTTAGCCCACTGCTCCACCAAGGCTCTTGACCCCAGGACACTGCAAACATCATAAATATGAACCAGTTGGCAAGCATCCAAATGTAAATCACATCACCATGGGGATTCTGTAATGGTCATAAGTGTGAAAAATGGTCATAAGTCACTTTTTTTCCAGTGACATAACTTTAATCTGTCACTAAATGAACTGTTGTAAGTCAAGAACCACCTGTATTTGTCTATTTGTTGTAAGCATTTTGTTGTTTGCTTTATATAATATAGGCAGCTATATACATTTTTCAAATAAATAAATAAATTTGTTTCCAAGAAATTTGCTCCTGGCCTCTACAAACTCCAATGAACCTTTAGCACAAATATGTGCACTTGTCTAACTTGTTCTGTACAGGGAACATTATCCCCAGCTGATGTAATTCTGCTGCAAATGTCAAATGAGTTAATACACTAAGGCAGATATGTCAAACTTGCGACGTCACATGACGTCGCGAAATGTATCAGAGCTTTTCCCCCATTGCCGGCAATGGGGTGGGCGTGGTTTCCCGGCAATGGGTTGGGCACGGTTTGACACCCCTGCACTAGGGAGAAAAACACAGGAGTCTTTACTTTAGCTTTGGGGCTGAAGTTTCATAGTTGGAGACAAAGCAGAAGAATATACAGGCTGTAAGCCAAGAATTTTAAAAAGCTTAATTTAACCTTGGCAGGCCCACAATTAGCAGGAATCCAGTTGCTGTGATTCATAAAGCATGATTTATGACTCATTGTGTTTGGCAAACTCAATCCATTATTATTTAATAGCAATAGCACTTAGACTTATATACCACTTCACAGTGCTTTAGAGCCCTCTCTAAGCAGTTTACAGAGTCAGACTATTGGGTTTGGGTCCTCATTTTACCGACCTTGGAAGGATGGAAGGATCTTGAGCCGGTGAGAATCGAACTGCTGAAGTGGTGGCAGTCAGCAGGTAGCAGAATTAACCTGCAATACTGCATTCTAACCACTGGGCCACCAGGGCTCTATAGGTTTATCTAAGGAAGACATGATCTGGAAGCAGGAACCAACTGACTCATAAATATTGCAGCGAAATATTTATGTGAAATAAACAATATTGTGATTTTGAAATTAGATTATGGTTGATTAACTGAAGAATAATAAGAGTGGCCAGAAAGCCACTCTTAAGGGCATTCTCTTTTGCTTATGTAAACTGTCTACAATGTTTCTACTGCATTAGGTTTCTATACTCCAATAAAAAAAACTTTGGGATTAATTTCTTTTTAATTTATCCAATAAATGCTCTGTGGGCAAATTACATTGTAGTTGTATTCACACAAACTTGCTTAACTGATTTACTGAATTCACATGGTTTCTGGGTTTATACAATACTTTTGATGTATATGTTAGGCAAATCTGCCAGATTCCCTAATCTCTTATAGTATAAAGCAGATAACCAACTTAATATCCTGTGAAAATGCAACTGCCAGATCTTTAACCACACTAGGTGAGGTGTGTTCTGTAAACACATCCAAAATAGACAGAAATCTATTAAAAGTGGAAGATTCAGCCATTAAAGCCAGCCATCATCAATACAGGAAATCAAATTTAAAAACTGTTGTCTGTCCGTCCATCCATCTATCTATCTATCTATCTATCTATCTATCTATCTATCTATCTATCTATCTATCTAGTACTTTTTTTCTTAAAAAATTGGTGCTGTCACTGGGAGCGATGCTGGTGTCTTGCTATGGCGTCGCTGCCTGTCCTTTGCACCCCCGCCCCTGTGGCTCGGAGCCACATGCTGCGGGGATTCCCCTCCCCATAGCTGCCATGGGGATTCCCCTCCCCGCAGTTGCCACACTGCAGCCCATGCTGAGCCCCCACCCAGAGCTGCTAGGAACCCCGACCCAGAGCTGTGTTCCTTGTGGCAGTGGTCTCTGGCACCAAACAGCTGATGGCCTCCGGCACTGGCACTCGTTCACTTACTGCCCCATCACTTCCAAATGCAGTGAGTGAGTGAGCAAGTGGCGTTTGGAAGTGTTTGGAAGCGATGGGGCAGTAAGTGAGTGAGTGAATGAGCAAATGGCGTTTGGAAGCATCGGGGCAGTAAGTGAGCAAGTGAACAAGCAAATGGTGTTTGGAAGTGACGGGGCAGTAAGTGAGCGAGCGAGCGAGCAAGAGGCCTTTGAAAAAGACGGAGTGAGTGGGGGAGAGACTGAACGAGGTGCCTTTGAAAGAGATGGAGGAGTGAGTGAGAGCGACTGGAGGCTTTTGTGAGCAAAGTGTGAGTGAGTGGGGGGCTTTTGCGAGCAAAGGGTGAGAGAAAAAGGGAAAAGTGAGGGGGAGAAGGGAAAAAGAAAAGGCACTGACTTCTGACTTCCTGTGATACAGAAATAGAAGGAAGCATTAACACTGAACCTCAACTTTTTGCTTTTCTATAATATTATAAACTAGCCATTTCTAAAACAATAAATGAATCTAACCAATGAAACCCAAAATACCTCCCCTTTTTTTTAGTCATCAAGTTTTTGACACCTTGTTAAGCTCTGGTGGTGCTTGAATATTGTCATGTCCTAAAAGTGGTACAATTTCTGAAAAGGTTGAAAAGCCCTGATGTAAATGCAGCCTAAATTGTTTATTGCCATCCTATTTGCAAATAATATCTTACCTAGTTGAGATGGTGTAGTTGGGCAGCAGGGAGGGGTGCAAAGTTCCTGCCTTCACTGCAGACAACTTTCCTGTGCAACGTTTCCCGGCTGGGTTTTTTGGCGTGCTCAGCAGCAATTCCTATTGGCTTTTGAAAGCCAATAGGCCAGGGGTAGGCAACCTTGGCTCTTTTATGACTCGTGGACTTCAACTCCCAGAAGATGTTACATAACATAACATCAACTGGAAGATGTTAAACTGTCTTTCTGTTTCTTTCCTTCCCAAAAATTGTGTTAATGAGTCCTCTCTAAGCTCTGCTAATCAGCTTGTCCTGGATTGTTTTGTCGCAAAATGGAACGGTTTGCAAGTTGCAGTTGAGACAGCCCATCTCATTTTAGACATATCACATATAATTGAAGATTGTAATTAGTTGCGTGTGCACATTCAGCAAGTGTGATGTATTTGTGCTGGCATTTGTAGGACTCTTTCCAACCACATCCAGAAAAATTTGTAACAAACATTGGAATTCTCAAGGCCATGTTTGGTATTTCCCAGCAATCTGTTACTGGAAGGAAAAAGCAATCCCTGCTGCGTTACTGATCCCAGAGAAGCATTTGCATGTATGCAGGTATCCTTAGGATGCCATAGTTATGGATGAGAAATATTGGTTGCAAAGTTGGCATTTCTGGATGTAATACAGATATTTTGGACTTATTTTTGTTTCTTTGCATGTTTGCTATTTTTAAAAAGGCATATGCTACTGACTACGCTTATGCACATATGTAACATCTTTTGCTAGGATACATGACCACTGCTTGTCCAGAATGTGAAAAGTGAAAGATTGTGACTAATGTACAGATAATACCACCAGAAATTATTTTAGCCTTTTTAATAAATGTTGTTATTGATATTAAGCTCACCATGGAAAACATCATATATTGTTATGTATATACCAGGTTAATTATTTAAAGACTGAAGTGCAACATAACTAGATTCTAAATAATCTATTTTTCAAAACACACAACAGTCCAAACAGGAAAAGTAAAGTTCAAATTAAGAATATTTCATTCTTAAGAATTGTTTAATTTAAAGTGGTTTAGTTGCAATAGATGGTTATAGATTCAAAATAGTTTTCAAGAGTGTACAAAAGATACTATTTTTTCTATCATCAGCTAAATTAGACATATTACATTGAGAAAAATGTTTCTCATTTCTTTCCTGTTACCTTTATTGATTTCATTGCAGAGATGTTAACATAGGAAATAGATTATTTTGTTATCTAATTTTACCTTCCAAAAGACAGAAGCAGATGAAAAATGTGAGGTTCTTTCCTGTTGACTTTTTTGAATTAGCTGTTTTAGATTCTAAAAGTTTAGTTCCTAAAGAAGTAACCCTGTAAATAATTTTAATGTCCTTCTCTAGTGCAGGGTAGGCAACTTGGCTCTTTTATGACTCAAGGACTTCAACTTCCAGAATTCCTGAGCCAGCATGGCTCAGCTTGGAAACCTCTCTCTTTCCCCTCAGCGTGGCTGGCTCAGGATTTCTGGGAGTTGAAGTCCACGAGTCATAAAAAAGAGCCAAGATTGCCTACTCCTGCAATAGGCTTTTGAAAGCCTTTTTTGCAAAAAAAAAAAAAGGTATTGGAACGCCGTTCTGAGCATTCTATGAGAAAAAAAGCCCTCTATCTATCTATCTATCTATCATCAAATTTATATAGCCCCTCTCCTACCTCACCAAAAGTGACTCTGGGCGGCATGTAGCAATTGGATAAAAACCACAAATATACATATGTAAAAAATGTAAAAATCTACATTATGAAATAAATCATGTAAAAAAACAAATTATTCTAGAAAGAAACCTGGTTTAAAAAACATAATAGGCAAGCCACGTAACAAGAACAAACCAACTTCTGCTCATTTAGCATTATTACCATACTCATTTATATTATACACCACTTTTTATCTAACCGTTCAAGACAGCTTACATGGGGATCTCACTTTCCTTTTGCTGTTCTTAGTTAGACTGAACAAAACTAATTGGCTGAGGATGGATCTCAACTCGTGTTTCTCAAGTCCTAGTTCAGCCTTGCCCACAATTCCATGTTTTAAATAGCATGGATGGATGGATGGATGGATGGATAGATAGATAGATAGATAGATAGATAGATAGATAGATAGATAGATAGATAGATAGATAGATAGATAGATAGATAGATAGATAGATAGATAGATAGATAGGTGGGTAGGTGGGTGGGTGGATGGATGGATGGATGGATAGATAGATAGATAGATAGATAGATAGATAGATAGATAGATAGATAGATAGATAGATAGATAGATAGATAGATAGATGTGGTGGGTGGGGGTGGATGAATGGATGGATGGATAGGTAGGTAGGTAGGTAGAGGGGTGGATAGGTAGGTAGGTAGGTAGGAAGGAAGGAAGGTAAGTAGATAGATAGATAGATAGATAGATAGATAGATAGATAGATAGATAGATAGATAGATAGATAGGTGGGTGGGTGGGTGGACAGACAGACAGACCTCTGAAGGTGAACTGTTGCAGTTTACCTTTAGTCGGGATCATGACCTCTAGATCATGGATCCACCAGGCTGTGACATGCCAGAAACCAGGCCATGCAAACAAGCAAAGCCCTTCCGCAGGATGCAGGGAGTACATGAAACCACTCCCCCTCTGGTCCACAGAAAAACCTCTCTCCATGGAACCAGTCGCTGGTGCTCAAAAGGTTGGGGACCTCTGCTCTAGATGACTACTTTGTCAGTTATAAATTGGCCTCCACATTGAGTTGATGTTTAATGCTCTAGATTAGAAAAGTATTTCTTAGCTGGATCAAAGGAAAGGGACTTTTTGACTAGTGGCACTTATTTCCAGAATTTCCTTAAGGAATCCATTTTGTTTTCTCCTTAATGACTTCAGTAAAGACATTGTAATACAGTATATCGCAGATATTTCTGATATGCATGGCTACCTTTCCAAACATAGTTTTTAGATAGTTTTAAGCTTTGCAATAGTGGTGAATATCTGTAGTTCGGGTGTAGGATGAGGGTTCGTTCTCAGAGGTGGTGGGTTAGTTTCTGAACATTTTGTTACCTGGCTAGGTAACATCTTCAGTGGAGTTTAGGGAAGTTCCCTGAACTCCACTGAATATATTACCTAGCCTGGTAATGAAACTGTTATGTCGTGGGCTCTGGTGAGCAGGAATGAAGACACACAGTTGTTCAGAGAGTAACTCATTCTTTTATTAGTTATGACAGAGCTTAACCCGGGCCATGCCCAGCCACTATATATACACAGCCAACCCTATAGCAGCAGCCAATAGAATGGAATCCGTGCTTCCCACCAAGGTTGACCAATTACAAGGCCGGAGACGGTCTGTCTAGGTTTCAGGAGAGCCGTTGGCTCACGTGGTGTTGTACCACAAGCTCAATACATAACACTCCTCCCCCCTAAGACCAAACTAAATTTTCCTAACAACCTGACAACAGTCAAGACTCATTAATCACTCCCAATAACCAACATACAAAATAACACAAAATACAAATAATAAGTAATGGTGCTTTTACAATCAGTGTGGTTATAACGCAACCTTTACAGACGTGACTACAATAAGATTAAGAAAACTCTCAGTGAAAATGCTTGCACCCAAACAGTTCAAATCACCCCTTATTTCTGTAGGTAGTGGTACACTTGTCAAACATTTTACAACACTCATTTTACAACATAGTCAGTTAGATATGCTGGAGGTTTGTGTATCCGGGATGAACTCCTTGGGGTTCCCCTCACTTTGTGGTCTACCAGCTTACCCGGCAGGCTGGGTAAACCCAAGTTCCCTTGTGCTCCATTGTCCAGGGGAAGTGGCATGCTCTGGCTGGCTTCACCAGGTTGGCCCACCCCGGAGTCAGTCTGTTCTGCAGAGTAGGCACAGCGATTGCTTAGATTTGGCTGTCTTGCCTGGTCATGGGTTCCATGTTGCACTTCTGAGTTGCCTGGTTCATCCTTGGAATCAACTTCTACTGAGGAGGGAAAACCTTGGTGGTCTTGGTGTGGGCTGGTTTGGGTGCCCGTGTGAGGACCTCTGGAGGGACTTATGCCACGGTCCTAACTTAGTGACCGTTCGGGAAACCTCTTCCTGAGTTGGTCAATGTGTCTTCTGACCAGTCGACCCCCCTCCAACCCCACTACATAAGATAGGGGTCCTGACGCCTTGGTTACTTGACCAAGAACCCACAAATTCCCTGGCCCATAGTTTCTGTTCCAAACCAAATCACCCATTTGCAACTCCCTCGGGGGTTTTGGTCTGGAGGCTTCTGCTGCCACCCTCTCCGGATGCAACCTGTCCAGTTTAGTAATTAAACGTCTCCCCCAACAAAGCTCAGCAGGACTTTTACCTGTAGCTGTGCAGGGAGTGGAATTTTATTTTTTATTTTTAATCCCATTTATATCCCGCCCTTCTCCGAAGACTCAGGGCGGCTTACAATCTAAGCACAAATCAAATGTGCTTAGCAATGGAATGCTGGCAGAGCAGAAAATCTGCCAATCTGTGATGCCAATCACCTGTGATAATATGGTTGAGTGCGTCCTTTGTAGCCCTCACCATTCATTCGGCTTGCCCGTTCGACGAAGGGTGGAATGGTGCAGATGTAGCGTGTCTGATGAGGTTAGCCCTAAGAAAAGCTTGAAACTCAGCAGCAGTAAATTGAGCCCCATTATCAGAAACCAGAATGTCAGGCAACCCATGTGTTGCAAAGAGTTTCCTCAGCACCTGGATGGTCCTAGCAGTAGTCGTATTAGGAACCGGGGTGACTTCCAGCCATTTTGAATGGCTGTCTACAACTATCAAAAGTTATCCCTGAAAAGGCCCAGCGTAATCAATGTGAACCCTGGACCAGGGGTTATGTGTTTCTTCCCACCTGTGAACTGGGGCCTGAGGCATTTCAGGCCTAGACTGCTGACAAGTATAGCAACCATGAACTTGATCCTCTACAGCCTTATCCAGACCAGGCTACCAAAGGTAGCTTCTAGCTAAGGCTTTCATGCTAGACAAACTGGTTTAGACTCAATGTAATGAGTGACAGTAGATTTCTCAGATAGAAGACTTTTCAGAGTCTGGAAACTTTTTTCATGCAAAGAAGACCATTTCCAAGGGGCTTTTTTATCAAGCAGCCTGTGTAGGGGCTCTGCAATTGCAGCCTTATGAGGTAGAAATGTGTGATAAAAATTTAGGAGGCCCAAAAACACTTGCAGCTCTCCTTTTGACTTTGGCCTCAGAGCCATTTTGATGGCCTTCACTTTTGAATCTGTGGGGTGGATTCCATTAGCATAGATACAGAACCCCAAAAACTCCGTAGATGAAACCCCAATGCTACATTTGTTTTTCTTTAATTTGAGGCCCGCAACGCAAAGCCTCTGCAAAACAGCCCTGAGCCTATTGGCCAATACTTCAATGGATTCTCCGGCAACGAGAACATCATCAAAATAGGGACAGACTCCCTGAATACCCTTAAGTGTGCGTTCCATAACCCCTTGGAAAATACCTGGTGCCACACTGACTCCAAACTGCAAGCGCTTGACTTTGAACGCTCCCATGAGTTACGATTGTCTGAAACCAACCCACAAGCTTGGAGAATGAACCTTCACCCTCATCCTAGACCCGAGCTACAGATATTCACCACTATTGCACCCTCATAGTTTTTAGCATTTTTTAAAACCACTCTAGTGCCAATGCTGCTAACATCGGATGTTTTTGCTTTGACAACAGATGGAGATGCAACCATTTTCTTCTTATGATTTTCTCTTAGAGTTAGAGTTAGATGATGCTGGGGGGAGGAATGTGCATGAGAGTTTGGCTAGACATAACAATACCTTGGTGGAGCAGTGGGCTAATACCTCCTTAAGTAACACCAGCTGCCTGCAATTAGTGCAGGTTCGCATCCCACCAGGCTCAAGGTTGACTCAGCCTTCCATCCTTCCGAGGTAGGTAAAATGAGGACCCAGATTGTTGGGGGCAATAAGCTGACTTTGTAATAATGCCGCTTGGGGGCCCCCGAAAGCCCTAATAAGCAGGCATATACATAGAATGAAGGCTATTGCTAAGCACATTGATTTGTGCTTAGATTGTAAGCCGCCCTGAGTCTTCAGAGAAGGGCGGGATATAAATGGGATTAAAAAAAATACTGAACCTAGTGTGAGAATCAAGGTTGTTGAAATAAGATATGATAAGAACTGGCGGGCTGGAGAACTGGAGGGGAACCTTGCACTTCAAACTAATTGGAGAATGTGATTTATGACTGTTAATTGGAGGAGGGAATTGTGCTTTGATACTATGTGCTCAGGAGGGGAACTCAGTTTTTGGCTTCTACTATGTTAGTGTTGATGCTATGCTACTCAAATAAAGATTCTTTAAGATAAACAATGCCTCAAAGTTCTTTGAAGAGTTTCATCTGCTGGAATCATGACATCTAGCATATTTCTTATATATGTCACTTGAAGTATGCATGTATGTATGTATGCATGTGTGCATGTATGCATAAATACAGTATAGAGAGTTGGTTTGTGTAGTAGTTAAGGCACCAGTCTACAAACTAGGAAACTGTGAGCTCTAGTTCTGCCTTAGGCACAAAGCCATCTGGATTATCTTGAGCCAGTCATGGTTTCTCAGCCCTAGGAAGAAGGCAAGGGCAAACAACTTACAAAAACTTTGCAAAGAGAATTGAGGGATTAATTCAGGAGGCTGGCAGGAATCTACACTGCCTCATATAAAACCACAACCATATATACACACACAGTATATGCATGTATACAACTGTTCAAATATACACTTCTGAGAAAACTGACTCATTTTCATGTCAGTTATTGAATTTACAAGTTGCTACTTGTAAATCTGATGAAGTAGGTGGTTTCCTCAACTTTGAACTATGGAGTAATTTAAAGAATGTCAGATCACCTAAAATGTACATGTGTCTTGCTCACAGGTATGCCTTGCTAACTAATTAAGGGATTTCTTAATTATTCTCATATCCAATTATAATGTCCTGTAGCTTTATCATGTTAACTGAAAGATGATTCATGTGTCTTTGAAATTCAAATATCATCTTGAGGCAGAGATATAAAGGTAATGCATGGTGTCCACTGCAACGTGACAGGTGAATAATTTTTTATTTATTTTCTAGAATTATGTATACATACTTTGCATCTAAAAGGCAAAGAGATGTTAAACAATGTGCTAATGACTAGGATGGTTTTAATAGGTGACAAGTTAAGGGAAAATAAAATTTATTTATTTATTATTTAAACTTGTATACCGCCCTATTCCCGTAGGACTCAGGGCGGTTTACAGGGAAAAATTAAAAATACATACATACAAAGTTAAAATTGATTAAAACTAAAATTAAATTAAGTCCCTGAATTTAAACTAAAACCCCATTAATAAATAATTAAAACCCCTCAGTCTGGGCCAGACAGCTCAAAAAGCCAGGTTTTCAAATCCCTGCGAAATGAGCGAAGGTTGGGGGCCGTCCTAAGCTCCGTGGGAAGATGGTTCCAAAGGGCCGGCGCGCCCACAGAGAACGCCCTTCCCCTGGGGATAACCCGCCAGCATTCCTTGACCGGCGGTACCCTAAGAAGGCCCTCCCTGTGGGAGCGCACAGGACGATGGGAAGTTGATGCCGGCAGCAGGTGTTCCCTTAGATAATCCGGACCCAAGCCATTGAGAGCTTTATAGGTCATTACCAGCACCTTGAATTTCACCCGGAGGGCAACCGGAAGCCAATGCAGCTCACGGACAAGAGGTGTTACACGGGAGTATCGGGAAACTCCCATCACAACTCGCGCAGCTGCATTCTGCACCAGTTGAAGCCTCCGAGTGGTCCTCAAGGGCAGCCCCATGTAGAGAGCGTTGCAGTAGTCTAGCCGGAGGTCACAAGCGCATGGGTGACTGTGCATAGGGCATCTCGGTCCAGATAGGGCCGCAACTGGCGCACCAGACGAAGCTGGGCAAAAGCCCCCCTGGTCACGGCTCCTATATGGTCTTCAAAATTGAGCCGTGAATCCAGGAGGACGCCCAAGTTGCGAGCCCTATCAACGGGGGGGGGGTAACACCTCACCCCCCATCGTTAGAGATGGAATAGTCTGGTTGACCCGATATGCCGATATGCACAGCCTTGGCAGGATTGAGACGAAGCCTGTGTCTCCCCATCCAAACCCGGACCGCTTCCAGGCAATGGGACATCACGTCAAGTGCATCACTGGATTGGTTCGGGGTGGAAAGAAAAAGTTGGGTATCATCAGCGTACTGATGATACCCCACCCCGAAACCACGAATGAGCTCACCCAGCGGTTTCATGTAGATGTTGAACAGGAGGGGAGAGAGAACCGACCCCTGAGGGACTCCACAAGCAAGAGACCTCGGGGCGGAGGTAGGAGGAGAACCATCGTAGAACAGTGCCTCCCACTCCTAACCCTCTGAGACGCCGCAGTAGGATACCATGGTCGATGGTATCGAAAGCCGCTGAGAGATCTAAAAGGACTAGGACAGAGGAACATCCCCTGTCCCGAGCCTGCCAGATATCATTCACCAGTGCGACCAATGCCGTCTCCGTGCTGTACCCGGGCCTGAAACCCGATTGGTACGGGTCAAGATAATCCGTTTCCTCCAGGAACAGAGGGAACTGATGCGCCACCACACTCTCAACAACCTTCGCCAAAAAGCGAAGGTTGGAGACCGGACGATAGTTATTTAAAACAGCCGGATCCAACGCAGGCTTCTTGAGGAGGGGCCTCACCACCGCCTCCTTCAAAGCAGTGGGAAAGGTACCCTCCTTCAAGAAAGCAGATATTACTGCTTGGAACCAGCCTCGTTTCTCCTCCCGAGCCGCATAGACCAGCCAGGAGGGGCACGGGTCCAGTAAACAGGTGGTGGAACTCAGTCTCCTCATGATCCTGTCCACGTCATTGGGGGAAACAGGGTCGAACTCAGTCCAGGTAACATGCTCAAGACCGCTTGATTCCTCCATTCCAGACTCTGCCCAGTCAGAGTCCAAACCGGTCCGGATCTGAGCGATTTTGTCCACCAGATGATGACTAAACTCCTCAGCCCGTCCCTGTAAGGGTTCCTCCCTCGTCTCCCGATTAAGGAGAGAGCGAGTCACCCTAAACAGGGCAGCTGGGTGATTATCTGCGGACGCGATGAGGGCAGCGAAGTAATTAGACTTCGCCGTCCTCATCGCAGCGAGGTAAGACCTTGTAAAGGCTCTTAGTCGCAATCG
Organism: Vipera berus; assembly: GCF_964194415.1. Taxonomy (NCBI): domain Eukaryota; kingdom Metazoa; phylum Chordata; class Lepidosauria; order Squamata; family Viperidae; genus Vipera; species Vipera berus. Next base: position 342,437,354 of record NC_138202.1, read on the forward strand.
GTCAGATTCAGACCGGGTGGACCTCCAACCGCTCTCTAGACCCCGTCTCTGACGCTTCATCTCCCGGAGCTCCACGGAAAACCATGGGGCCCAACGGGATCTGTGCCGAGTCTGGGGTCGCAAGGGTACAACACGGTCGAGTGCCTCAGTGGCCGCCCTTTCCCAGGCATCCACCAAGGCATCGACCGGGCTGTGAGTGAGACAGGTAAGGACCTAAGCGCCATCTGGAACCGTTCTGGGTCCATTAGGCGCCTGGGACGGAACCACCTGGTCGGTTCCACAGCCCAGCAGTGGGGGGTGGCACAATGGAAGACCAGCCGCAGGAGATAATGATTGGACCATGACAGGGGGACAACAGTTGGCGAGCCCCCTCCCAAATCATCCAACCATTGTCCAGATAGAAAGATCAGGTCAAGGGTATGACCCGCCCCATGAGTCGGGCCCTGAATTACTTGGGTCATGTCCATGGCCGTCATGGAAGCCATGAACTCCCGAGCTAACTCTGACGACCCTCCCAGGGCAGGCAGGTTGAAGTCACCCAGAACTATAAATCTGGGAAAATGGCTAATGTCTAGTAATACAGATCGTTACATCGGCCTTCTATGTTCTGTACAGAATACAGAATACTAATCTGAGTCAGTTTGACATTGATTGGGCATGTACTATGGAATAACAACAAGATGATGGCCTTTAACTTCCTTTATGTCTTGTTTGAGGGGTTTACACAGGCCCCTGGCCACTGGGAAAATGTATATGCCAAGGCAGGCTTTCATTCCCATCACGTCAAAGGCCTATATTATTTTGCCCAGTGGCCCCAAAAATGTCAAAGTCCATATAGCAGAATTCTCCTATGGCTGTAATGTAGCCATAGGGTATCATTTATTTAAGGGCAATAGAAGCAGTAAAAAAGGAGAAGCTATACTGTGAGTTAAAATTACTTATATCTACTGGGAAGATTAAATGAATGGACATGGTGATTCTATAGAGAAAACATTGTTAAAATAAGTGGAAGAGGAACAAATGAAAGCAGCGCTGCTGTTGGTGTCTACTGTTGCCCACCAATTTAGGAAGATGTGGATGAGTTTCCAAACAAGAGGCATAAAATAATAGTTGTGGAGGACTTTAATTAGCTTTGGTCCTTCCAGGAGATTCCTAACTTGTATTACTGACCACTGTCTCTTTTAGGAAAAGGAAGAGGTGCAAGAGGATTTTTATCTTGATACTCCAAACAGGTAAGACTTTCATGAGGTGTAGATAACAAGAAAAGTGAAGTATTTATATAATATTGTGTTGTGTAGTGAGTTCGTTGCGCAGGAATGAAGACGAGGCAAGTGAGTTCAGCAAAGAGCATGGTTTATTTCTTGCAGGATCTGAACTGAGGAACTGAGCTGCAGCATGCAGTAATTTATAGCCTGGCCCCTAGGCGGCAGCCAATAGGTTTGAAGCAACCCATTGCCGCCTCAGGGCAGCCAATAGCAGCACTGGAGACGGGGAGTCTCAGTTGCTGGGAGCTGTTAGCTGGCTCCAGCTTACCACTGGTGTTACGATTAAGCCCAATACATAACACATTGGAATTTTTGATTTTAAGGAAAAATAAAGCTGACTGTTGTACATAGTAGTTAACTTTCTATGGAGGGAAGAAGTTAATGGGAAAAGACGCGCAGGATGCTCCTTGGAATTTCTAGAAAAGGAGATATTAAAAACATAATTTCAAATGATTTCATAGTGTGAAAAATGAAGGAACATCTTGGGGAATTTAGGAAAAATCTGAAGAGAAATGTAGGTATTAAAGAGAGGACCAAATTACCCAAGAATAATCAGACAATTAGCCCACAGCTTTAGGGAGGTTGTTTAGAAAATCAAGAATAAGTTGAAGTTGGATAAGGATGCTAAGAACAACCACAAAAGAGTCAGATCTTCTCCGTGCTTGCAATATGCAGTATTATGATTGGTGAATGTTTTTCCTATCAACTAATGACTTGCTGAATAGGGTAGGCAGCAAAGGCAGAGGACTCAACCAATCACTTTGCTTATTGTAAACTACACACACACATAATCTACCTACCTACCTTTTTGAACAAGCTGGCCTGGCCTGATGGGATGGGGTTGGGTTTTATAAATCTGTTTTAACTTTTTTAATGTGTACTAACTTATTCATGGGCATTGTTGTTTAATCAGTTTTAATTTTTGTATCTCGTTTTTTAATATGTATTGCCCTGTTCACCGCCCTGAGTCCTTCGGGAGAAGGGCGGTATACAAATTAAATAAATAAATAAATAAATAAATAATCAGGACAACACTGTTCAGCAATGAGTCAGAACAGAGTCAGTAGAAGCAGGGTGAGGATTAACAATGGCAGCAGCAAATTTCCCAGCAGTATTATTTTCATACTTTAATTCAGCGTTGACAAAAGGCTCATAAGACTTGGAAGGGGCCATTGAGACTATTAAGTCTAACTCTTGCTCAGTGTAGGAATCCATATTAAAGTATCCCCAGTGTGTCTATCCACCATCCTACCACTGAAGGAAAACCCACCATCTCTCTGGGAAATTGATTTATTCTACTAACAGATCACCACATTTGCCCTTTGATCCATATTAAAGCATCCCTTCTCTCTCTTTTACACACAGATAATGATTGCTAGTGGTCTCCCTTGGCTACCCTGTGTATATTTTTGTACAGATGTTTGGGAACATTTTTCCACAGTTTTTGAAAGAGAGAGAATGAATGAATGAACGAAAGAAAGAGAAAGAAAGAAAAAGAAAAAAGAAAGAAAAAGAAAGAAGAAAAAGAAAAAAGAAGAGAGAAAGAAAAGAAAAGAAAAGAAGGAAGGAAGGAAGGAAGGAAGGAAGGAAGGAAGGAAGGAAGGAAGGAAGGAAGGAAGGAAGGAAGGAAGGAAGGAAAGATCCAAATCCCAAAGGCAATTTGAGAGGAAGTGCTTGTTGAAAAATAATGTGATTAATACTTGATATCACACTTAAAAAGCAATCACAATTTGTTTCCTAATCATCATGGCAAAAAAATTCCATTGCTTTCCAAACCACTGCAACTGATAATTTTACTGATTTATTTGTTTATATGTCAAATTAATGTGGCCACTCATCTTACAGAAAAGTGACGTAAGCAGCTTACAATAATTGGTAAAATAATAAATATATAAAGACAAATCATTATAAAAAATATTTTAAAACTTAAAACTTAAAAATTTAAGGCACAAGGGAGACTGAATATTAACCATAATAATGGAACCATCTCAAGATCTCACTGGTCCCCTGCTTGGATACTTATGTCAGCCCTTCGAAGTAGCCAAATAAGAAGCACAAATCAGGAATACTTAACACTGCCTTTATTTTTAAGGGTACAGACTGTACTATTACTGTACTGTACAGTAATAGTCTTACTGAAATAATACAGTAAGGTTATAGTAATACAGTTGCTTTCAATGGCGAAATAGGCAGTGTCTAAATTTAATTAATTAAACAAATAAATCAGTGTTGCAAGTCTGAAAGTATTTCTCCTCTCTCCTCTTCTACTTTCCAGGGAGCTACAGAGGCTACTTCTGAGCTGCTTCCCACACATTGTCTCCTTCTAGGGCCTGGGATACCTTTTGCATGATGGTTGACTAGTCTGACACTCTTCCTCCTGTCTCCCAAGATCATTGTCACAAACCATTACAACTAGCAACTGCAGTTAGTAACCTTTTCACAGGGCTTTCCTTAAAAAAAGCCAAACCTTGGGAGGCAGAATCATCATACAATCTATCTAAGATTTGTTGCAAATTGTTCAGGTGTTCCACCCAATGGCACAGCCTTGTCTTAAAAAAAAAACGCCACCTAAACATACATCCTCAACCAATCACACCTCTCTAACGATATCATAAACATTTCTCATATATTAAATTTATGTGCCACCCATCTCACTGCTGAAGTGATTCTGGGCAGCTTACAAAATAACAAAAAGATAAATTTAACAAAGGTAAAATAAATCAAGAGGACAGGTGACATGGGGGGGAAATACTCTCTACCCCACCAGCTCTCTACCCCAGAATAAAAGGTAAAGGTAAAGGTTCCCCCGCACATGCGTGCTAGTTGTTTCCAACTCTAGGGGCCAGTGCTCATCTCCGTTTCAAAGCCGAAGAGCCAGAGCTTGTCCAAGGACGTCTCCGTGGTCATGTGGCCGGCTTGACTAGATGCCAAAGGCGCACGGAACGCTGTTGCCTTCCCACCGTAGTGGTCCCTATTTTTCTACTTGCATTTTTACGTGCTTCCGAACTGCTAGGTTGGCAGAAGCTGGGATGAGCAGCACTCGGGATTCGACCCGCCAAACTGCCGACCTTTTGATCGACAAGCTCAGCGTCCTAACCCACTGAGCCACTGCGTCCCTATCTACCCCAGTATACAGCACCTCTATCTGGGCCTCAGGCCAGGTGGCAGAGTCAGGTTTTAAAGGCCTTCTGAAAGGCCAAAAGGGTGGGGGCCACAGGAGAAAAGCCTCTTCTCCTGGACCCTGGAGAAGACCCTGTTCACACTTATGGTGAGAAAATATTCCAAAGGAATGTGGGCCACAGCAGAAACGTGTTCTCATGGACACTGCCAGCCAAAATTTGTTGAGAGACAGGAGCCAAAGCAGGCCTCTTTTTTTAGAGTGAATGAGATGGGCCAAACACATTGAGGTGAGATAGTTCCTCAGATACCCTTCACCCACGCAACAAAGGGCTTTAAAGGTAATATTCAACACTTTGAATTGGATCTGGAAGCAAACGCAGCAGTGTTACATATGCCACCCTAGGAGTTCCATATCAATTGTAACTTTCAAATATTCTTCAAGGACAGCCTCATGTAAAGCGCTAAGAGATGACCAAGGCATGAGTGATATATTTATATACCCATAAATATGTTAAATAATGGGGGACACGGAGGAATCACATATCTTTATCTACTCCCTATTCAGCATTATACTATGTACTAATTATTCAATGTAGTCTCATGCATCCTTTGCTTCTATCAAATTGCATCTCTTAAGTGCTGTGGTGGCACAGTGGTTAGAATGCAGTACTGACCAGCTCAACGTTGACTCAGCTTTGCATCCTTCCAAGGTTGGCAAAATGAGAACCTAGATGGTTGGGAGCAATATGCTGATATTTGCAAACTGCTCAGAGAGTGCTGTGAAGAGGTATATCAGTCTAAGTGCTATTGCTATTGTTGCATTCAGTGAAAAATCTTCAAATCCATATTCATGTAAATTCCATAATTTCAGCCTATTCACTTTATTACTCATTTTCTCTGAATCTACAAATGTACAATGAACTTTGGTTCAAAATACAGTACTGTAGTACCTCATTATTAATTGGTTCTGGGAGGTGCAACGTGTACTAAAAACGAATGCCAAACAAACCATGTAACTGGCCATGTGACTTTCTGTTTCAACCAGGAACGACTTCTTATCTGTCCTTTTTCCTATGTCAGTGACCTTCCCAACATGGCCAACCTCCTGTCCAGCCTCTGTGGCCATCACCCTTTTCCTTTTGCAGCAACCTTCCCAGCATAGTTGTCTTCCTGTCCATTCTCTGTGGCCATCTCTCATTTCCTATCACAGTGTGTCAAGCACCAAACAAACAATGAGTACCAGGACAGCATTTTTATGTCAAAATGCGTTGAGTACCAAATTTGACAAGTTTTAAAGCAGTTGAGTATCAAGGTACCACCATATGTTTAACTATCCCTTAGATGTTTTCAGTGTGGAACCCACACTTAGCCCTGAGTCCAGCTGCCTATTTAGCACTCTTGATGTAAGTTCTAGAACACCTACATTTATCCACTGCTTGCTCAATCATGCCTATTGGGTGCTTACAACTGGAACATGTTTATTCATGCACGTATTTTAAATAGCAGCATATGGTTGCAGATGTTCTGCCAAGATAATATTAACAAAGACACTCCACAGCTCAAAGTATTATTAACTGAAGCTTCTTATTAATGTAGGACAAGAAGGTACTATGGAAATTGTATTCATTCTGATTACAGCCTTGGTTTAGAGCAGACATGTCAAACTCGGGACATCATGTGACGTCACACGATGTATTGGGACTATTTTGCAATTGGCAGCAATGGGGTGGGCACGGCTTTTGAGTGACGCATCCGGCCTGTGGGCCAGCAGTTTGACACCCCTGTTTTAGAGCTATTACACTGTAATTTCATTTCAAAGAATCACATTACATATGTCATGGATGAGATAAGAAGTGGTCTTTTTTATTTTAAAGATAAGGATTTTACAAAATGTAGAGCACAGAGTGGGATGCACATTAACTTAATTTTCCTAATTTAGGGATATTTGCATAGGCCTTCTGCCTTCATCCTCCCAAACCAGACTTATATTGCTACATATCTATGTTTCTGTTGTACTTAACAACAGCAAAGAATCTTTTTGAGCTGATCAGCACTTTTCCAGCTAAGGAAGGGAAAGGGAAAAATACTGAAATTTGACTAAGATCAACTGTAAAAGAGATGGCACTATGAAAAAACAGGCAATGACATGTACAATAAAGAAAAAATTCACAGGAATAGAAACACGTTCTTCAAAAGCTCCTTGTATTACTAGGAAAAATATAGTCCTTAAATAATGGTCATAATGGACCCTACCCATTATGGTCATAAGTTGTAACAGTTATAAAAAATGTCACATGATCAGCCTGATTTTACACTTTTTTGTGGTGCCCATTAAGCAAACAAGTGCTCGTAAGTATAAATGCCACAGTCATTAAACAAATGTCATGATCATGAAGCAAACCCATTGTTTGCTATAGCTCTGTTCTGCTGAAAATAGGAAGTAATGGGAGACTAGTTTTCTCCAAACCATCATAAAACACAGTCACATGACTGTGGAATGCTGCAAATGGCTCTAAATGAGGCTGTGTTACTGAGCACCCATATTATGATCACGTGACTGCAGGCTGGCTGCCATAGTCACAACTTCTGATCCGGGTCAGAAGTCCTCTTTTTCAGATAGGTCATAAGTTGAGAACTACCTGTATGTATCATGGGAAAATTGAATCAAGATGCTTCTCTTCTAGATTTTGCCTTTTTCATGAATTCTAATCTAGGCAGCCTAATGGAAACATTACATGATGCTCTTTGAAGTCTCGTTTTTTAATTTTTATGGTTGTGAGCCGCCCTGAGTCCTCAGGGAGAAGGGCGGCATATAAATTTACTAAAATCAAAATCAAACTCGGAGATTCCCTTGCTTGGTTCCTATCACTCACTTCATTGGTCTCTTAAGATGTGTCAGGAAAATGGGAATTGAATAATACCCATCGATATCCTATCTCATTTCCTTTGAGGAAGGCTGAGATATAAGTTTAATATCTACTTGAACAATTAATGTATGATTGTTTATCATTACTGAGAGTCAAATCAACTTTAATATTACCTTGAAGTTGGGCCAGCAAAGATTAGATATTTTCTTTGACCAGCTGAGTGGTGCTTACAATGATTCATGTTTAAAAATAGGTTTAGGAGAGTTAATTAAATCTCTCTGCCAGCTGTGAGCTTTTTGAATTAAGTCTGTATCAAGGTAAGCCATTTCTTTCACCAATCAAGCAAGGCTATTCATGTTTAGCATAATCATTTCTGTGGCATAATAATAGCAACAACAAAAACAACAACAATAATGAAGTTGGAAGGGACCTTGGAGGTCACCTAGTCCAACCCCCTGCTCAGGCAGGAAACTCTATACCATTTCAGACAAATGGCTGGCCAGTCTCTTCTTAAAAACTTCCAGTGTTGGAGCATTCACCGCTTCTGGAGGCACGTTGTTCCACTGATTAATTGTTCTAATTGTCAGGACATTTCTCCTTTGTTATGTCAGTAGCTTTAGTGCAAAGAAGGTTCCTTTGAAGCGGGAAGCCTGGGTGCAATTATTGGCTAACGTTGTAACGGCGGGAAAGCCCGGGCTAGGGATTGGATACAGTTCAAACGGCTCGAGTATATAAGCCGGAGTTATTGTGACAGTTAGTCAGTTGACCTATGTGTATTAATAAACCTTATTGCTCTTAAACCTCACTGAGTCATTCGTCTGTCTGAACCTAACAAGTGGCGACGAAGGTGGGATTGACGGCGGACTAGTGAAGGATCGGCGACAACCAGCTGAGCGAAGGTGGTAAATTTAAAATACACAGTCAACCGCAAGCGGCCGCGGCGGAATCAACAAACCTCCGAATGGCGCAACTTGGCTCTTTAAAAGAATTTGATCCAAATTACCCAGAGGACTGGGAAGAATATGTTGGACAGGTCGAAGGGTTTTTGCTCGTGAACGGCATAACCGACGACCGTAAGAAGGCGGCTGCCTTATTAACTATCAGTGGCACACCCGTGTACCGGGTTGCCGTTGGACTCTGTCAACCGTTGCCGGTATCAAGCGTTTCGTACGCTGACTTACTGGCCAAATTAAAAATACATTTTACACCGAAAAGATCAGAACTCTTTTGGCGGCGCATTTTTGAAAAACGAAATCAGAGACCGGGCGAGTCAATCACAAAATTCGTTGCTGCGGTCAGAGAACCAGCGTTACGCTGTAAATATGACAATCTCGAAATAAGGATTTGTGATAGAGTGGTGCTGGGCTTGCGAGACGAACAGTTACAAAATCGAATCATCGCTAAGCCCACCGGCGACTTACAAGAAGTCCTTGACGAACTTTTTTTTTTTATTAAAAAGTTTTATCATACATTTTATCTTTAACAAACCCCCCTACCCCTCCCCTATCCCTCCCTCCTTACCCCTCCCCCCCTCCCCCCCCGACTTCCCAGAGCTAAGTACAAGGTATAAAAAACAAAAAAAAGAATCATAAACAACCACATGCTAACAACCGTAAACTCTAAAATCTATCACTCTCTAGCTCATATAGAATAACTACAAACACTATTAATATAAAATCTTCATTTCAAAAAAAGGATTTAGGCAATCTAGCATGACTTGGGACGCGCTTAAAAGCTCCAGCCTTGTCCATCTGTACATCCAAAACACCACTCCAATCCCCCATAAAAATAACGGATTTATAATCCAACTGGGTAAGCTTTGTATAAAGTAAACTAAAAAAGTCAGCTTGTTGTTAATTAGGAGCATATAATCCAACTAAAAGCGTCTTTTTGCCTTCTAGCAGCAGCTCTATCATAACGTATCTTCCATGCTTATCTGCTTCAATTAAGTCTGCTGTTAAAGCACTTTTAACATAAACAACCACTCCATTTTTCTTATTCATTGCAGAAGCAACAGATCGCGTACCCAACCTTGAGTTCAGTAAATACTTTTGATCCACAACCCTAATATACGTTTCTTACAAACATATAACATCTATCTTGAATTGTTTTAAATATTGAAAAACTTTCTGCCTCCTGTGGTGAATTTAGTCCATTAACGTTCCAAGTTAAAAATTTAGTTGTCATGCATATCATCCCAAAGCTCTTAAAGCGCTGCTCTGATAGGACTATCTTTTTTAGGCCGTGCTCCTCCCACTGCTTGGCTATAAGTACGTTGTGAAAGTTCCATAGACTTCTGCTGATCTTGTTCTTTTATTTTTTATTTTTTAATCGTTTTAAAGCAGCACACGTCACCCTCTGCTCTCTAAGATCATCCAAAGAAGTTGTAGCTTGATCTCCTCCAGCACCGTTCTCCTCTGTCTGTCCATCTTCAGCCTCTTGATGTTCTCCTTCTCCAGATCTCTTTGCAGCTTCCAAAAGTAATAATGGGGTTGCTTTTAAAACGTTATTGTAAAAATCACGCGCCTGCATCACAGTAACCAAACGGTACCTTTTACCTTCGTGCATCACCATCAACCCAACTGGGATCTCCCATCTGAACCTTATATCTCGTTGTTTGAGCTCTTGCACAAGAAATGTAAAATCCTTCCTTCTCCTTAAAATCTTTGGAGGAATTTCTTTTAGAACCAAAACTTCTTGATCAGCAATCACAACTTTAGAATCATAGGCAGCTTGTATAACTTCATCTCTAATTTCCCTCTTTACAAAATAAACCACCACATCTCTAGGCAGCTTTCTCTGTCTAGCAATCCATGAATTCACACGAAACACTTTATCCATGCCTCCCTTTATTTCAGATGCTGGCTGGTTCAATACCACTTCCAGAGCCTCAGAAATCAGCTGCTTTAGATCTTCCTTAATATTCTCTTTTAAGCCTCTGATTCTAACAGCAAACTGCATCTGATAATATTGAGCAAGACTCAATTCTCTGTCCATTTTGTCTCTTAAATCTTCATTCTCCAATACTTTTGCTTCTAATATGGCATTCTTTTGAGTCAAATCTTCCACTTTTTCATCCAGGTCTTCCACACATTCAGCCACTTTATACACTGAAGACAAAATGTCTGCCTTCATCACACTGAACTTCTGTTCCATCCTCTCTTCCATTCTCTCCTCCAATTTCTCCAATTTCTCCTCCATCCGTGCAAATTTATCACCCATTGATTCCAGAATTACCTGGGCATGTTTTTCAAGAGCATCTTGTAGATCCTTCGGTGTCAATACATCAGGAGGATGCAACGCCTGCAATGATGATTGTTGCGTCGGAGAAGTTCCAGCACTCCGAAGAGTTTTTGAGGGAGGTTTAGCCGCCATCTTTTACTTCCACTTGTGACGCACTTTCACTTTAAGTTTAAAAAAGTCCATCAAGCTCGAGAGTAAAATATAATAATCCTCTTCATCCTTTCCTCTTGTACCGCTCTGCCTGCTCCTTTTATTCCATAGTCCTTCCTTCAGGCAGGGGTGGTCGCAAACGCCTGGCTCTGCTCCAAGAAATCCGGAGCAGAGACGCTGGCCAGCTGGGAGCGACCCAGGCTACGGGGGAGTTCGATCCTTCAGCCGCCCAAGCTACAAGCTCAGGCGGCCCCGGAGAACTCAACCCCTACCTGGGGCCTCACCCCCTCCTCTTCTCCCAAGGAGGGGGCTTCAAATTCACCCGAACAGCTGATCGACGCTGTTTCGGGTGAAAATTACTCAGCTGAGCCGCGGGCAGCCCAGGAAGGCTGTCTCCGGCGCCGCGCAGCCACCGGAAGCTCCGTCCTTGACGAACTTTTGACGTATGAATCCACTGGAAACTGCGACCCCCCCCGCAATAGCATGGCTACTTCATCCGAAATAAACTTAGAAAGCCGTGTGGACAGTGGGGAGGTGGACCAACAATGGGAAGCCGACATAGCCGAAGTCACCAGAAGGTTCAGAAAAATGGCGGCAAAACCATCCCGCAGCGAAGGACCAGAACCGAGTCGCCGATTCCAAGCAACAGCACCACAACGACAATCGAGAGACAATCCAACAAGACCGCGCGACAGCGACATCAGATGTGGAAGCTGCGGGGGCAACCACCCCAGAGCAACATGCAGATTCCGCTCTGCTAAGTGCAGAATGTGCGGGAAGACTGGCCACATTCAAGCCATTTGCCGGGGTCGTTCACGCGACAATCGTCTACACGAAATCGACGTTTGGGCCGAAGGTAAGGTAACCCCTTACTATAGTGGCAATGAGACCCCTAGACCTTTGGCACAGTACCCCAACCGCGGGGAGGTGGCGCGAGTCAACCACATAGGAAAGCCTAAAATAAATCATATTCTAAGACCAAAATTAAAAATCTTAGTCCAATTGCAAGGAATTCCTTGCAAAATGGAAGTTGATTCCGGGGCCTCGGTATCAATAATTTCCATCGAGACCCTTAAAATTATCGAACGTAAAAGTGGCCAAAGAATTCCACTCAGTCCAACAAAAATTCAATTAGCTGACTTCCAAAAAACCCCAATAAATATTAAAGGGAAGGTCAGTTTAAAAGTTAAGTATAAAGGGTTTAATGGCTTCTTAGACTTATTAGTCACCGAAGGCCATAGAACCAGTTTAATTGGACTTAATTGGTTCCCAGCTCTGGGAATTTGGGTTGGGGGAATAAATACCATTAATAATAATAAGACCCTCAAATCTGTCTGCGATGAATTCGCAGACGTATTTGATGGATCTTTAGGGAAATATAAGGGGGCCCCAATTAACTTTAACTTAGACCCGTCAGTTAAGCCCATCAGGCTTAAGGCCCGACGGGTGCCTTTCGCCCTGAAGCAAAAAATCGAGGCCGAGCTCGATAAGCTTGTAGGCCAAGGCGTTTTAGAACCGGTCGAGGGTGGCTTGTGGGAAACACCAATCGTCACACCCCTAAAACCTAATGGGGATGTGAGGATTTGTGCTGATTACAAAGCCACCCTGAACCTCGGAATGAAAAAGCATGCTTACCCGGTCCCGACGGTGAAACAGGTCCTCGCCACGATCCAGGACGGCGCCATATTTGCCAAGCTCGACTTGGCGCAGGCGTATTTGCAACTTACTGTTTCCAGGGAAGCTGCTGAAGCTCAAACTATTGTCACCCACAAGGGGGCGTTCCGAGTCCACAGACTGCAATTTGGTATTGCAGCAGCTCCAGGCATCTTCCAGGAGGTGATGGAGAGGACTTTAAAGGGCATACCTGGTGTATGCCCTTACTTTGATGATGTCCTAATAGCTGGAAGAAATGAAGAAATTTTAGCTGAACGTCTGGAACAGGTACTGGGAAGATTCAGGGAGGCTGGACTTAAATTAAAAAGGGAAAAATGCTGTATTGGAGTTAAATCCACTGAATTTTTAGGATTTAGAATAGATGAAAAAGGAATCCACCCTACAGCTGAAAAAATTAAAGCAATTAAATTGGCTCCTGAACCTAAAAATAAGGCTGAATTACAAGCCTTTTTAGGATTAGTCAATTTCTATCACACATTCTTGCCACATAAAGCTGCCATCGCGGAACCATTACACAGACTATTAGATAGAAAAACCCCATGGCAGTGGCAAGAAAAACATAGAGTCAGTTTCCAAACCTTAAAAGATATTCTATCTAGCCAGTCCACAGTTACTCATTTTATTGAGAACAAACCAATCTATTTAGCTTGTGATGCTTCGCCTTATGGTGTGGGGGCTGTCATCAGCCACATGGATTGTCAGGGTATTCAAAAGCCAATTGCATACTATTCCAGGACGCTTACCAAAGCTGAACGGAATTATGCACAAATTGATAGAGAAGCATTAGCTATTGTGGCAGGAGTAAAAATGTTCCATGATTACCTTTATGGTAGGAATTTTACCATACTCACTGACCACAAACCGTTACTGGGACTGTTTACCACTGATAAACAGACACCCCAAATAATGTCTCCCAGGATGCTGAGGTGGTCAATTTTTCTCTCAGCATATTCATTTTCGTTGCAACATAGACCTGGTAAGGAAATGGGCCATGCGGATGCCCTTAGCAGACTGCCTCTAAGTAACACCGAGGAAGACCCTGCCCCGGTAGGACAAATTATGTCGCTACAGGACATTCCTGAATGCCCCTTAACAGCTAGAGAAATAGCTGTGGCCACTAAAAAAGACCATATTCTCAATAGGATTATGACCTGGGTACTAGGGGGTTGGCCAAGTAGTAACCCTGACTCCAAGTACACTCCATATTTTAGGAGAAAAGATGAACTATCATCCCATTTGGGGTGTATATTGTGGGGTAACCGTGTTGTTATTCCTGAACTTCACAGGAATACAATTTTAACTGAACTACATGAAGGTCACCCTGGGATTGTCCGAATGAAGGCATTAGCCAGAAGTCATTTGTGGTGGCCGGGGTTAGACAAGTCTATAGAAGAATGTGTTTCAGGGTGTTATCTGTGTCAGCGATCGAGGCCTGAGCAGGCACACGCACACACGCATAAGTGGGAATTGGCCAGGAATCCTTAGTCTAGGATTCACATTGATTTTGCAGGGCCATTTCAAGGCCTAACCTTCCTAGTTGTGGTGGACAGCTTCTCTCGGTGGCTGGAGGTTGTGCCTGTTACTTCAATGTCATCTGGTAGAACAATACAGGTTTTAAGGGGCCTCTTTGCCACTCACGGGTTACCTGATGTGATTGTATCTGATAATGGGCCCCAATTCACCTCTGCTGAATTTCAGGGTTTCCTCAAGGCCAACTCGATTAGACATGCAACATCAGCACCCTTCCACCCGTCCACCAATGGCTTGGCTGAACGCAACGTGAGAACCACCAAAGACGCCTTGAAGCGAATCATCCGAGGCGACTGGCACCAAAGACTTGCAGACTTTTTGCTGACTCAACACACAACCCCTTGCACGGCTACCGGGAAAAGCCCTGCAGAAATGAGGTGGGGCAGACGGCTAACAACTAAACTGGACCGGTTACACCCTGACAGACTACCCTCTAATGCTGAACCGGACATTCCTAACAGGTCCTTCAAGATTGGAGACTTAGTTTGGGCCAGGAACTACGGACCGGGGGACAAATGGGTTCCTGGGATAGTCACTGACATAATGGGGCCGTTGTCTTACACCATTGAGGGGGAAGGGAATAGAGTAGGTAAAAGACATATTGATCAACTAAGGAAGAGGGTTCCCGAAAGTGTGTCAGTCAATGGGGGTCAAATTGAACACAGGGGTAATACTGCATCTTGGCATAATCAGAATGACCTTCCAGATAGTGGTGGAGATGTGGAAACTCAACCCAGTAAAGCTGTAGCAACCCCACAGCATTGTCAAATTGATTGGGAGCTGTTTCCTTTGGACAGGCCAGCAGTACCTGAACAACAACAACAACAACAACAGCCACAACAGCAATTACAATCAGTTAGTAGGGAATCATCATGCAGCATCCCCTCCGCCCTGTGCGTTCCCACAGAGAGGGCCTCCTCAGGGTGCCTCCGGTCAGAGAATGCCGGCTGGTGGCCCCCAGGGGGAGGGCCTTCTCTGTGGGCGCCCCGGCTCTGTGGAATCAACTGCCGGTTGAGCTCCGGATGGCACCGGATCTCCGCTCCTTCCGGCGCGGGTTAAAGACCCACTTATTCGAACAAGCTGGCCTGGCCTGATGGGGAGTTAATTTAGGGTTTTAAATATTTGTATATTTTATTGTTTTATTTTGGGCATTAATTTAATTCTATTTTAACTTTTGTATTTTTGTATTTTTATTATATGCCCTGTTCACCGCCCTGAGTCCTTCGGGAGAAGGGCGGTATAAAAATTTAATAAAACTAAACTAAAACTAAACTAATCGTCAGAGCCAGTAACCCAAAATTCAAGACCCATAACAATCAGCCAGTCAGTTAACAATGACGTAAGTGGCAAGTCCAACAGATACCCATCTAGGGTCCATAAGCCACCCAAATACTTGAGGGATTACGTCGACAAATAACATCAACTGGGGGGGAAGGGGTGTTATGTCAGTAGCTTTAGTGCAAAGAAGGTTCCTTTGAAGCGGGAAGCCTGGGTGCAATTATTGGCTAACGTTGTAACGGCGGGAAAGCCCGGGCTAGGGATTGGATACAGTTCAAACGGCTCGAGTATATAAGCCAGAGTTATTGTGACAGTTAGTCAGTTGACCTATGTGTATTAATAAACCTTATTGCTCTTAAACCTCACTGAGTCATTCGTCTGTCTGAACCTAACATCCTTAGTTCTAGGTTGCTTCTCGTTTAATTTCCATCCATTCCTTCTCCTGCCTTCAGGTGCTTTGGAGAATAGCTTGACTCCCTCTTCTTTGTGGCAACCCCTGAGATATTGGAACACTGCTATCATGTCCCCCCTCACCCTTCTCTTCATTAAACTAGATATACTCAATTACAGCAACCATTCCTTGTAAGCGTTAGCCTCCAGTCCCCTGATCATCTTTGTTGTTCTTCTCTATACTCTTTCTAGAGTCTCAACATGTTTTTTACATCGTGGTGACATAGTACTAAATTATTAATATGCCTTGTTGGTTAGCATGGTGCTAAAACAAGCCACTGTAAATCTGATGTGTGAGCCCAGCCACTGTGGCTTATGCAACAAACCATGGCTAAACACAAGCTTGATGTTATTGTGAATGCAAAGACTGCTTTTCTGAAAAGGTGAAGATGGCTTGATGAAGCTCCAAGCCATGCCTGTTTATTTCAACTCCTGCAGTAGCTATTCTCTGAGTTTTTGATGGCACAGATCCTTACCAGGAGATGCTAAGAAACTTCCTGCAGAGAAACCATACAGTAGACTCAGTGATCATCTGGTTCTCCTTTTACATATGAAGTTGCTCTCTATATGAAGTTACATATGAAGTTGCTCTCTATATGTAGATTTCACTATTCAGAATTCTCAGCAATAGTCATGTTTGTTGGAGAGTGGTGGGAATTGAAGTCCACATACATCTGGAAGTTGTCAAGTTACTAATGAGATTTGGCATCTTTGTGTAACAATAAGTCTCTCTTATGCTACCAAATCTCTTTAGTAAATGGTTAGGGTAGAATCGGGGATCGTCTGTTGAAAAAACAGATGTTTACCCACTGAATTATTCCCTCCCTCCAAAAAATAATTAGGAACAAGAGCCTAGAAATAAAATGACATATTATTTTCTTACTATTCTTACATCCCTTTCCATTCATAATGGAAAGAAAACATCTTTTGTTAGCTTTTATGTAACGTACCACACCTGTATGGCATTTCATAGCAAGGCATGATATGATCCAGCTTAGTTACATGAGCTGCTCACATTCAGAGAAAGGCTGTGCTTTGGGAGCTATGGATTAAGCAGCAGGAGTTGCTCTAAATGCAGTCTCTGCTGTGAAGATTAAATGCCGGTTCCTTCCTCATTCCTAGGTAGAATCATTCTGCATTATAGATTCCATTCATGTGTTTTTTGTTCAGAATCTGTGGCTTGCCTTTCTGATTCCTTTGTGCAGTATTATTAATGAGAATGTGAATCTGGTGAAAATCCCTCCAACTCAACGTCCAATTTTCAAACAAGAGCTACCAGATGATTCTTTGCAGTCAAAGGCAATAGGATGTACATTTCCAGTATTGTTTCTGAACTTAGAGATTTTCATTGAGCCATTTTGGCCAATATGTGACCAACATTAATTCTAGCTATTATAATGTCTTTCCCCATTCTGGACCTAAGCTTGGTAGCTTTTTCTTACAATTGCAAGGATTCTAACTGGATGGCTGTAAAACACAGGCAGTCCTCGACTTATAACCATTTGTTTAGTACTGTTTGATGTTACAACAGCACTGAAAAAAATGACTTATGACTGCTTTTTACACTTACGACTGTTGCAGCATTCCCATGATCACATGATCAACATTTGAATGCTTGCAACTGGCATGTATTTATGATGATTGCAGTATCTTGGAGTCATGGAATCACTTTTTGTGACCTTATCTCAGCTGAAGAAGTTTCTTGGATAAGAAGTGAAACATCTTCAAAGAAAAACAAGAAAGTCCAGGTGGCTCGTGAAAAACCACCTTTCGGATAACTATGACCTGGATGACCAAGAATCTCCATAGACCTTTTGTGACCTTTTGACAAGCAAAGTCAACGGGGAATTCAAATTCACTTAAGAAAGGTCATAAGGTGGAACAAACCTCGCTTAACAAATGTCTTGCTTAGCAACAGAAATTTTGGGCTGAATGGTGGTTATAAGTTGAGGACTACCTGTTACTACATTTCTGTGGCTTGTGGGTCAGGCCCATTTGGTAATTTTTGACTTCTTTTGAATGACCAGATCTAAGGAAACGAGAAGCAAATTTTAGGATTTGCATCCCTTAGGGGCTTCTGTTGTATTAGGCTCTGACGTTAACAGTAACATTCTCAATGGAAAGTCAGTCCTGAGGCCACAAGAGCTGAAAAGCAGGTAGAGTAATGATAATGGTTGGGAATTGATGTAATTTCAATCAGTAAAATATTTTTCGGCAGAACCACTGGTTACCCTGCTTTTACCTCCAGATTGTTCTGAAATTTATGACATTGTACTTAATGTAAATATAATATAAATTGTACTTAATATAACATTAGTCATAAATCTTAATCATACATCTTAAATTCCCACTAGCTGTAGCAAAACTAGGTACCTGAGAGTTCAGAAATCAAATAATTTTGGGATTATACACAGAATCCTCGATTTACAACAGTTCATTTAATGACCATTTGAAATTACAACGGCAAAGAAAAAAGTGACTTATGACTGTTTTTCACACATACGACCATTGCAGCATCCCCATAGTCATGTGGTCAAAATTGCTTGGCAACTGATTCATATTTATGGCCATTGTAATGTCCCAGGGTCATGTAATCACCCTTTGCAACCTTCTGATTCACTTAATAACCATGTTACTAATTTAACAACTGCAGTGATTCACTTAACAACTGTGGCAAGAAACTTCGTAAAATGGGGAAAACTCACTTAACAACTGTCTCACTTAACAGAAATTTTGAGCTCAGTTGTGGTCGTAAGTCAAGGACTACCTGTACCAACTCTGGCTCTGGGTAAAATGCTTCCTCAGAAAGCCTTGGCTTCTGGGGGAAGATGACTGATTGGAGACAGCTCCATGGAAAAGAGGGGGCAATTTAAAGCTTAAAATTTAAGAAGGAAATAAAAATGACAATCCCAAATAATAGTTGAAACTATTTTTTTTTATTACATTTATATCCCGCCCTTCTCCGAAGACTCAGGGCGGCTTACAAGCTTAGCAGTAGCCTTCATTCTATGTATATGCCTGCTTGTTAGGGCTTTCACACACACCCTAAGCGGCATTATTACAAAGTCAGCTTATTGCCCCCAACAATCTGGGTCCTCATTTTACCTACCTCGGAAGGATGGAAGGCTGAGTCAACCTTGAGCCTGGTGGGACTCGAACCTGCACTAATTGCAGGCAGCTGGTGTTACTTAAGGAGGCATCAGCCCACTGCTCCACCAAGGCTGTTAAACTTTGCTTTTGTAGGCTTCACAAAAGAGACTGTTTAAAGCACTGAAGATTTTTGTAACAAGAATCAATAATCATCCGAGTGGATTACAGAGGAAGAGTACAGTACTCTGTAGAGCAGGGGTGTCAAACTTACAACGTCGCGTGCCATGTCGCGACGTATCGTGACTTTTGCCCATTGCCGGAGTTGGGGTGGGAGGAGTTTCAGCATGACGCACCCGGCCTATGGGCCGGCAGTTTGACACCCCTGCTGTAGAGAGTGTTTTGTACACTAAAGAAAAAAAAAGGAATACAAAGTCAGCTTATTTGATTAGCGATAAAAGGGGATATGCTCTTTTTGGAAAAATGTGGTACACTGGATTTGCTTATATTCAAGAACTTGGTAAAATACTTTCTGATAGTTGCTTTATCTACCCTTATAGTATTTAAACTGGGTATATTTAGCTGTTTATGAAATTCTTACTCTCTGAGGTTGGTTGGTTGCTTACCGACCTTTCATTGCCTGTCTTAGTAACAACATCAATGATTGTGGAGTTTATTGGTTTATTGTTCGTGTACAATAGCTTGTTCTACCAATGTTATTGTGGGAATGGTTTTCTCCTTGGCAATCCCTTAAGTAGGGAACTGCTTTTTGTTTGATTGTCTGATGTTAATCCGGGCTTACCTTGGCTGCAGGAGAGGATGTGCGCTGATCTTTTTGTTTCCTTCTTAACTTTTTTATTGACTCTTTTAAATGGTGTGTAAATGTAGTTTATCTTGGTAAATAAAAAATGAAAGCTATGTAGCAAACGTATAGTAAGAGTAATGTAAATTTATACCCATACAGTATCTGCTGTAAAGGAAAGTTGGAAGCCATTTCTTTGTATTTCTTTTTCTTTCTGCATTTCAAAAAGAAATCAAACTGTTTTTCAATTTCTTTTACTTTGCTTTTCAAATCTATGTTAATATAATGATCATCAAAAATATAAAAAATAATTAACAACATTGTGCTCTTGCTTGAAGCTTCCAAACTGGCCAGTAACAAAACATACCTGTTCACGTCCAAAATGAAATGGAATGAAATAACCTGCTAGGCTGCTCCCCATTAGAATTCTAATGTTTGCCATTTATTTTATGGGTAATAAAGCTGCCAAATGAGGAACATTTCCCACTTGCAAAGACATTAGCTCCATCAATATGAGGTCTTGGTGCCAAATTCCCAGAAAGAAAAGTATGGTTGCAATTATGTTATGGTAAGCACCTTTAAGCCCCTTTTTGAAAAGCTTGGATTGTATTTTGCTAAACCAGTGATGTAGGAAATAAAGTCAGTCCCAAACTGTTCACACCAGGGCATTGGAAATGCTCACGGCTGCTGAAGAGGCTCCAATTCATCCTTAAGTAATTTAAAGCTAGGATTTCATTCAGTGGAAAACAAGCCACTTTCATTAGGAGCAAAGCTATGGCTGTTGACTTGGATTGTTGCACTGCTAGCAATGGAGCCAAATGCGAAGTTAAGGATACATTTTCTTCCTTTGTGGAAATGATAGAATGGATGGGTATACACATTGCTTCACATTTGGGATGGCTGTTGGTATTGTGAGAATAAATAGTTGGTATGCTCAGCTGGTAGATTTATGCAACTGTAGGAAAGTGCCAGAGGTTTACACAATCATGAGGACTGACAGCATTCCAGAAGTCAACAACATTAAGACTCTTTTGCAGCAATGATACAGCTTACCACACATTAAACCATTAAGCAAAATCTGCTGAACTAATTTTGATTCTTGTAATTGCGTCTCATCCTAATCTACAAGTGTTGTATTGACCTCACAGTATAAATATGCAAAAGTAATGCAAGGCTACCTATGTGATTGCTTTCATGCTGCACCCCACATTTTCTCACACTCCTTTGAGAATATGTGAAGAGCAAATCTTTGCAGGGAAATGAACAGGTGTTGATGAAATGAGCAGGCCTTAATGACTGCAGTCTGAAGAGGCTTGAGACCAAATGAATGTTGGAAGGAAATCTAAACAAAGCTTTGATGAGCCAGGAATACAATATTTGGTTTGATAAAGTGATTTAAATGCCTAGATTCAAGAACTACAAATTCAAAAATAACATTTCTGCATACATGCTAAATTCATATCATTGCTGCAAATTTTGGATTAAATCATAGTCCATGGCTCAAGACAAACTGGGGCTGGGGCCTCTAGAATGGCTAGGCCCTAGTCCCAACTTCCCCAATCTGAGGCAGTCTCAGTACTTTCAGATTTCAACTACAAAATTTGGAAGCAATATTGCTAATGTTTTGGGAAAATTAAGCAAAAGACTTCTTTTCTCTTTACAGATCATCCTTGACTCACAACCATTTAGTGACTGTTGGAACCAGGGCTTTTTTGTCATAGAAAGCTCAGAACGGAGTTCTGGCACCTTTTTTGGATAGAATCTTATAGGGTAGGCAAGGCGGGTTGTATGACGTGTGAGTTCTGGTACCTTTTTCTTTTACAAAAAAAAGCACTGGTTGGAACTAACAACAGCACTGCAAAAAGTGATTTATGACCGTTTTTTACACTTACAACTATACATCCCCATGTCATGTGATCAAAGTTCCAACACTTGGCAGCTGGCATGAAAGAAAATGCTTTCAGAATTCCGGTTTGCTGTCGCGGCCACCGCAGCCGCTGGAAGGCAAGCTCCGTCTTCCACGTCCAATTTCGCACTGCTGGGGGAACCTGGAAAGGGACAACAAGCAAGGAGGGGACCCCCACTTGATCACGGGAGGGCAGTAGCCCTTCTGCTTGATCCGGGGGAGCCCTCCAAACCAGCAGAAGAAAGACCGACCATAGAAATATGGCCCGTCTCTAGGCTGCAAACAGCCAAAGTCAAACTTACCACCAAGCACCTATAAAGCAGCATGGATGAGACTGGGTGAGATCTGAACCTCTCTTCAATCCTACTTTTTCTACCTGCATAAGCTGCCCAAAGTATTTTTCCCCCCCTGTGGAGAGAGGGAAGGGAATTTTTATCCCACCCTCTAAAAACAGCAGTGACTGACTATCCAGAGGAGTTTAACATGCTGAAAGAATAACCTCATTTTAACTGGATTTCTATCTTTTTAAAATTTGAGGACTAAAAGATCTTTTATTCTTATTGAAAATTTGGGTTTTTACTTACAAAAGAAGTAAAATTGGAAAAAGGATTATAAAAATTTTGCACTTAAAAATATATATTAAATGGTATGGGTGACATCTTGTGGCTAAACCTGATATTACAACTTATTATTGTCTAAAAGAGACTTGGCTTGAAGCCCAGACTATAGACAAGACTTTTGCAACCTTGGCAGATATCAGCTGTGAGAAGCTCAGCTGTGTTCTATACTCAGTGACAAAATTATTTTTATTCTCTGACTGTAAAGCTTTTAATTTAACACACCACTAAGAGAATATGGATGAAGATCAGGAAATTGAAAGCAATTTATGAAACTATTCTTACAGCTTCTGATGAAATAAGATGCTACAGAAAAGAACAAAATGTCAGCCTAGATATACAGTATGAACCCAAACTTTGATTACAACCAAAGAATCAACTACACAGAATATAATAGAAGAAGTGGAACAATCAAATACTGTGATAGAAGATTCAATTGATCAACAAACACACTTAACGGAAAACCCAGAAAAGGGACTGGCAACACTGAAAATGGAAAAGACTTTATATATAAATCAGAAGAAGCCTGGGGATCAAGAAGAAGAACAGACCAAAGGGAAGATAAACATTTCAGGACAACTACATTGAGATGGAATAATAGAGAGACAATTTGTTAGCCCTCCCAAAAAAATGGTGACTGGATGGCCTGTTTTATCTTACATAATATATACAATAACAGAGGGAGATCTATTTGATGACTTAAAAGCACGGATATAGAAGACGAGTTGGCAAAGAAAGAAAGCTAGAATAAGGCTGAAGAAAATTAGGGTTTTGACTTATTAGTGAGGATTAAAATAGAATATACTCAAATAGATAAGATGTGTACTTTGAATACCAGATTTTGTTATGAATTGAAATAAAGAAAACTTTGGTCATTTAAAACTTGGAAGTATAAATATTAAAAGTTAAATTTAAATATTTATTTGTTTATAAAGGTTGAATGTAAAAGTAATTAAGACATATATAACCTAAAAAACTATTGATAAATGTAATAAACATGTTTTTACTTAGCTGATATAAGAACTGTACTAGCTTAAATATGAGATAGTAAACATTAAGAGAAAAAGAGAGGAAGTATTCGATGTTGAAACAAGGGAAATTTTGGTTAGTAAATTTAAGACATTTGGAAATTAGTAGAAAATAAGAATGTTATTGTCAGAATCCATTTATATCACATTCATAAATGTATGTTTAAAACATTATCCCCCCCCTATGGATTCTGCCATCTCCTGAGGAAGGAGGAGCATATGTGGATTCAGCCTGTCTTAGGTTATTTCAAAGGCCAAGGGAACCTTTTGAACTGGGGGGGAACAAAAGGGATGGTTAGAGAAGAAGGCATCTGGCTTGTGTCTTCTTTTAATTCTGGAGAGGAAGAAGGCAATAACCATAAAGATTCGAAGTTCCTTTTTCCCCCCCCCCCACGAAAGGGATGACACGAAGTAGAAGGATGGGGGCCGACCAAATGGGGTTGAGGGAAGGGGGGTTGAACCGGGTACCCTTTATAAAATTTCAATTTGTAAAACAATACTAAGTCCTGTCTTGTATTTCTACAACCAAGCATGTCCTAGTAAAGATTCCTTTTGGACTAGAACTGACTCCAAGAGTTTTTGTTTTCCTAAGACGTCGATTGGGGTAGGTCCTGACAGTTATACTGTATTATTAATTAGATGATGTAAGATGATAAGAAATAGATTATATTCAAATAGATAAAATGTGTATCCTGAATATTAGACTTTGTGATGAATTGTGATAAAGTGAACTTTGGCTACTTAAAACTTGGAAATTATAAATATTAAATGTTAAATTTCAATATTAATGGGAAACTAAAAATTGGGAAAAACTAATTAGGACATTGATTGTCTATAAAGACTGAATGCTAAAATAGTCAGGATATGTATAAGCTAAAAATTACGGATGCATGTACTGTAAGAATGTTATTTTTATTTAATTGATATAAAAAGAATTGTATTAGTTTAAACATAAGACAGTAAATACTAAGGAGAGGAAATATTTAATATGGTAGTATGAGACTCGTATTAAACATACTTGTATGTCATTGAATTATCGAGTTACTCAGCCACCATGCTGCTTTTTAAATACTTAAATGTAAAATTAGAAAACTCAATAAAACATTAAAAAAAGAAAAGAAAATACTTTCAGCTGCATTTCATGGTTGGAAGAAAAACATGCTTTTTCATGTGCCAAAATGAATAGGGAGAGGTTGTTTGTTTATTTTTTTCCTGTGCAGGCATAATTGCAAGCATGAAAGAACCTGAATTGCTCACTCCTTTGATTTCAAATGGATGAAACTGTTATGAAAAGGCTGCTTATTCAAGCAGAAAGGCACGTGTGCAGGTAATACATAATTATATCAATTGGATAATCTCGCTCCAAAACCTGAAAAGGTGGTCTGGGAAAACAAGAGATATTAATATCTATTAGGAGTGCTTGTGTTCAACCATGAAGACAATCCAGCGATGTGATCAAATTCACCTTAATTGTAGGAGACTCTAACAATTGATTTCCTAATCACAGTCTTTTGATCTCAATCTTTGCTGTGCTTATGCTGGATATTATGTAATTTGAAACTTTTAAAAAGTGATAACTGGGCAGTCTGATATTTCACAGGTGGAAAAAAGTACAAATAAAGGTTTCTCTGTCCAGTCATTTCCAACTCTACGGGGTGGTGCTCATCTCCATTTCTTAACTGAGGGGGCCAGTGTTGTTCAAAGACATTTCCATGATCATGTGACCAGCATGACTATATGCCGAGGCCCACATAATGCTGTTACCTACCCACTGAAGTGGTACCTATTTATCTACTTACATTTGCATGCTTTTGAACTGCTGGGTGGGCAAGAGCTAGGACAAATAATGGGAGCTCACCCTGTTGTACGGTGCTTGGGTCTCGAACATGGGCTGTCAGCTTTCCTGCTGACAAGCTCAGTGCCTTTAACTACTGAGCCACTGTGCCCCTTTACAGGTGGAAAATAAGGACATTATTGTCTTTTTAATAGTGCCCAACACGTATACTATAAATTCAATAATCATGCTGACCTAAAATAGAAATTGTGCATTATGATATATCCATGCTAACCATTTCTTACATTTTAACTAGAGTAAAACTTAACTCTCCTTTCTGGCCATTCTTATTTATTTGGGTACTGCTACAGTGCTACTCAAGTGCAAAAGTCCTTTTTAATCAACATCGTCAAATAGGTTAGGGACAATAGCATACCATGCAAACACTATTCCTAAGATACCTAAATTGAAAGTGGCAAATTTCATCTTGTTGTTGTTGTTAGCTGCGAAGTCGTGTCCGACCCATCGCGACCCTATGGACAACGTTCCTCCAGGCCTTCCTGTCCTCTACCATCTTCTGGAGTCCATTTAAGCTCACGCCTACTGCTTCAGTGACTCCATCCAGCCACCTCATTCTCTGTCGTCCCCTTCTTCTATTGCCCTCAATCTTTCCCAGCATTAGGCTCTTCTCCAGTGAGTCCTTCCTTCTCATCAGGTGGCCAAAGTATTTGAGTTTCAATTTCAGGATCTGGCCTTCTAAAGAGCAGTCAGGATTGATCTCCTCTAGGACTGACCGGTTTGATCGCCTTGCAGTCCAAGGGACTCGCAGGAGTCTTCTCCAGCACCATAGTTCAAAGGCCTCAATTCTTTGGCGCTCAGCCTTTCTTATGGTCCAACTTTCACTGCCATACATTGCAACTGGGAAGACCATAGCCTTGACTATACGCACTTTTGTTGACAGGGTGATGTCTCTGCTTTTTAGTGTGCTGTCTAGAATTGCCATGGCTTTCCTCCCCAGGAGCAAGCGTCTTTTAATTTCTTGGCTACAGTCCCCATCTGCAGTGATCTTGGAGCCCAGGAAAATAAAATCTGTCACTACCTCCATTTCTTCCCCATCTATTTGCCAGGAATTGAGAGGGCCGGATGCCATGATCTTGGTTTTCTTAATGTTAAGTTTCAACCCAAGTTTTGCACTCTCCTTCTTCACCCGCAACAAGAGGCTCTTTAGTTCTTCTTCACTTTCTGCCATTAGAGTGGTATCATCTGCGTATCTTAGGTTGTTGATATTTCTTCCGGCAATCTTAATTCCAACTTTTGATTCATCTAACCCTGCCTTTCTCATGATGTGCTCTGCATATAAGTTAAATAGGCAGGGCGACAGTATACAGCCTTGCCGGACTCCTTTCCCAATTTTGAACCAATCAGTGGTTCCGTGTCCAGTTCTCACTGTTGCTTCTTGGCCCGCATATAGGTTTCTCAAGAGACAAATAAGATGGTCTGGTACTCCCATCTCTTTAAGAACTTGCCACAGTTTGTTATGATCCACACAATCAAAGGCTTTAGCATAGTCAATGAAGCAGAAGTAGATGTTTTTCTGGAACTCCCTAGCTTTCTCCATGATCCAGCGTATGTTGGCAATTTGATCTCTAGTTCCTCTGCCTCTTCAAAATCCGGCCTGTACTTCTGGTAGTTCTCGATTCACATACTGCTGAAGTCTAGCTTGTAGGATTTTAAGCATGACTTTACTAGCATGAGAAATGAGTGCAATGGTGCGATAGTTTGAACATTCTTTGGCACTGCCTTTCTTTGGAATTGGAATGTAAACTGATCTTTTCCAATCCTGTGGCCACTGTTGAGTTTTCCAAATTTGCTGGCAAATTGAGTGTAGCACTTTTACTGCATTGTCTTTTAAGATTTTGAATAGCTCAGCTGGAATACTGTCACCTCCACTAGCTTTGTTGTTGCTCAGCTTTTCTAAGGCCCACTTCACTTCACATTCTAGGATGTCTGGCTCGAGGTCAGTGACCACCTCATTGTGATTATCAGGGACATTAAGCTCATTCTTGTATAGTTCTTCTGTGTAATTTTGCCACCTCTTCTTAATCTCTTCTGCCTCTGTTAGGTCCCTGCCATTTTGGTCCTTTATCATGCCCATTTTTGCATTAAACGTTCCCTTCATCTCTCCAATTTTTTTGAAAAGATCTCTGGTGCTCCCTATTCTATTGTTTTCTTCTATTTCTTTGCACTGTTCATTTAAGAAGGCATTCTTATCTCTTCTAGCTATTCTCTGGAATTCTGCATTCAATTGGGCGTATCTTTCTTTTTCTCCCTTGCCTTTCGCTTCCCTCCTTTTCTCAGCTATTTGCAAAGCTTCCTCAGACAGCCATTTTGCTTTCTTGCATTTCTTTTTCTTTGGGATGGTTTTGGTTGCTACCTGTTGTACAATGTCACGAACCTCTGTCCATAGTTCTTCAGGCACTCTGTCTATCAGATCCAATTCCTTAAATCTATTTGTCACCTCTACTGTATATTCAACAGGGATATGATTTAATTCATACCTCAGTGGCCTAGTGCTTTTCCCTACTTTCTTCAGTTTAAGCCTAAACTTTGCAAGGAGAAGCTCATGGTCTGAGCCACAGTCAGCTCCTGGTCTTGTTTTTATTGACTGTATAGAGCTTCTCCATCTTTGGCTGCAGAGCATATAGTCAATCTGATTTCTGTGTTGACCGTCTGGTGATGTCCATGTGTAGAGCCGTCTCTTGGGTTGTTGGAAAAGAGTGTTTGCTATGACCATTGTATTCTCTTGACAGAATTCTATCAGCCTGTGCCCTGCTTCATTTTGCATTCCAAGGCCAAACTTGCCTGTTATTCCGGTTATCTTTTGGCTTCCTACTTTAGCATTCCAATCCCCCATGATGATAAGAACATCATTTTTTGGTGTTAGTTCTATAAGGTGCTGTAGAGCTTCATAGAACTGGTCAATTTCATCCTCTTCAGCACTGGTGGTTGGGGCATAGACTTGGACTACTGTGATATTGAATGGTTTGCCTTGGATTCGAACTGAGATCATTCTGTCATTTTGAGGATTGTATCCCAGTATTGCTTTTCCTACTCTTTTATTGACTATGAAGGCTACTCCATTTCTTCTGAGGGATTCTTGCCCGCAGTAGTATACCTGATGGTCATCTGAATTAAATTCACCCATTCCTGTCCATTTTAGTTCGCTGATACCTAAGATGTCGATGTTCAGTCTTGTCATCTCTTGTTTGACCACGTCCAGCTTTCCTTGATTCATGGATCTTACATTCCAGGTTCCTATGGAGAAAAAATCTTTACAGCATCGGACTTTCCTTTCACCACCAGACACATTCACAGCTGAGCGTCCTTTCGGCTTTGGCCCAGTCGCTTCATTCTTTCTGGCGCTACTAGTACTAGCCCTCTGCTCTTCCCCAGTAGCATATTGGACGCCTTCCGACCTGAGGGGCTCATCTTCCAGCGTCATATCGTTTTGCCTTTTGGTACTGTCCATAGGGTTTTCATGGCAAAGATACTGGAGTGGGTTGCCATTTCCTTCTCCAGTGGATCACGTTTTGTCAGAACTCTCGGCTATGACCTGTCCATCTTGGGTGGCCCTGCACGGCATAGCTCATAGCTTCATTGAATTACGCAAGCCCCTTCGCCACGACAAGGCAGTAATCCATGAAGGGGAATTTCATCTTAAATAGGTCTAAAGTAATTCATTGTTGAGTAACAACAACAACAATAATAGTAATAGTAATAATAACAATAATAACAGAGTTGGAAGGGACCTTGGAGGTCTTCTAGTTCAACCCCCTGTTCAGGCAGGAAACCCTATACCATTTCAGACAAATGGTTGTCCAGTCTCTTCTTAAAAACTTCCAGAGCTGGAGCATTCGCAACTCCTGGAGGCAGGTTGTTTCACTTAGATCTAGGTTGCTTCTCTCCTTTGTTTAGTTTCCATCCTTGGAACACTGCTATCATGTCACCCTAGTCTTTCTCTTCATTAAACTAGAGTCTAGACATACCCAATTCTAGCAACCATTCTTTATATGTTTTAGCCTCCAGTCCCCTGATTATCTTTGTTGCTGTTCTCTGTACTCTTTCTAGAGTACAGTGTCGAAAACTGGATACAGTATTCCAAGTGTGGCCTTATCAAGGCATTGTAAAGTGGTATTAACACTTCAGGTGATCTTGATTCTATCCCTCTGTTAATGCATTCTAGCACTGTGTTGGC
Organism: Vipera berus; assembly: GCF_964194415.1. Classification (NCBI taxonomy): domain Eukaryota; kingdom Metazoa; phylum Chordata; class Lepidosauria; order Squamata; family Viperidae; genus Vipera; species Vipera berus. Next base: position 342,466,400 of record NC_138202.1, read on the forward strand.
TTTTTTGGCAGCTGCAGCATACTGCTGACTTATATTTAAGTGATTGTCCACTAGGAATCCGAGATCTCTCTCACAGTTACTACTACTGATCAAGGTACTGTACCACCTATACCATACCTATGCACTTGGTTTTTCTTGCTTAAATTTAGAACCTTACTTTTTTCACCATTAAATTTCATTTTGTTAGATAGCACCCAATGTTCAGGTCTGTCAAGATCCTGTGTCTTAAGCCTATGTTCTGGAGTGTTGGCTATTCCTGTCAGCTTGGTGTCATCTGCAAATTTGTTGAATTCCCCATCTATCCCCTCATTCAAATCATTGATGAAGATATTGAAGAGCATTGGGCCCAAAACAGAGCCCTGGGGCACATTTCCCTCCATGTAGATGCAGTTCAGCCAGCTACGAATCCATCTGAGATTTGTAGTGGAAATAGATTACCAAGACAGGGACAAATGCCCCATCTTCCTTCTGACAAAATATCCTAAGGAGTTCCTAAAATAATTATTTTCAACATCTATATCTCTGCCCTACTTAATTTTCAGCATGCATACCCCCTCCGTGAGGTAGAACTAGAAAGGAGTGGGTGGAGTCTTGGTTTATAGTAGAAATCCTGCTTGAGCTACCATAATACAGATAGTCCTTGACTTATCACCATTAATTTAGTGACCAAAGTGACAATGGCACTGAAAAAATGGGATTTACAACTGGTCCTTACACTTACAACTTTCGCAGCATCCCCACACTCATGTGATCAGAATTTGGGGCTTGGCGATATATTTAGGATAGTTGCAGCATCTTAGGGCCATGTGATTGTCATTTTCAACCTTCGCAGCTGGCTTCCAACAAGCAAAGTCAATGGGGAAAATCAGATTCATTTAACATCCACGTGATTCTCTTAACAACTGTAGTGTTTCACTTAACAACTGTGTGTGTGGGGGGGAAAGGTCGTAAAATCAAGCATAATTCCTTAACAACTGACTTGCTTAGCCATGGAAATTTTGATCCCAATAGCAATAACACTTAGACTTATATATCACTTCATAGTGGTTTATAGCCCTCTCCAAGCAGTTTACAGAGTCAGCATATTGCCCTCAATCTGGGTCCTCATTTTACCAACTGTGGAATGATGAGAGGCTGAGTCAGTGGGAATCGAACTGCCAAACTGCTGGCAGTCAGCAGTCAGCAGAATCAGCCTGCAGTATTGCATTCTAACTACTGCGCCAGCACCGCTCTTTTATGGTTGTAAGTCAAGGACTATCTGTAGTTTGGGGTTTGTTTGGTTTGTTTGTTTGTGTGTTTGCTCTGGCAAGAGATTATGCAGTTGTGGTAGCTTTCCACACTCCTTTGCAGTGGTTGAGTTTAGAAACCAGTTGCCTTCCAACTCACTGAGTCACATGAGATTATGTGCTGCCAAGGTTTGTAGACAAGTTCATTAACTGGGGCAGAGTCTAACTGGGCCAGCCAGGTTTGGCAAACACACCCACAGAGATAGCATTGTAGGAAATATATTTCTTTGAGACCTCTGAAGCAAAAAAGACTCAAAAGATGAGATTCCAGACATAGTCTGATTTAATTCAGATTCTCTTGGTGATATATTCCTAGATTGCCTGAGTTTGGAAAAAGTAAATGAGCTTTTCAAGGAAATTGTGTGAGTTGAGTGTATGTACTTACTCAACTTGCCAACTCAAGATGTTATCAGTTAAAACCAGAGCTTTTTTTAAAAAAAAAAATAGGACTTATGGGTAGTCAACTAGAAAAAGCTCTTGGATGATTGATATTAAATATGGTAACTGCAACTAAGGTAAAGGTAAAGGTTCCCCCGCACATGCGTGCTAGTCGTTTCCGACTCTAGGGGCCGGTGCTCATCTCCGTTTCAAAGCCGAAGAGCCAGCGCTTGTCCGAGGACGTCTCCGTGGTCATGTGGCCGGCATGACTAGACGCCAAAGGCGCACGGAACGCTGTTACCTTCCCACCGTAGTGGTCCCTATTTTTCTACTTGCATTTTTACGTGCTTTCGAACTGCTAGGTGGGCAGAAGCTGGGACGAGTAACAGGCGCTCACTCTGTTACGCGGCACTCGGGATTTGATCCACCAAACTGCTGACCTTCTGATCGACAAGCTCAGTGTCCTAACCCACTGAGCCACCGCGTCCCAACTGCAACTAGGGCTAGGCTATTATATGCACAAAGATGGAAAAGTACAAAAATATCCGCAATGGAAGAGTCGATTGTGAAGATGGCAGCGGATGTTGAAATCACTAAATTGATCTATCTGATTGGGAAGAAACAACAACTCTCGTACTACAAAAGACTGGAAACCCTTCATGGAATTTGCTGAAAATTGACAAAAATAAAGCGATGATCTTAGGTGTCAGTGGCAAAACGCCTGGCCAGTGGTCAGAAAAGCATTGGATGAAACCAGGGAGGCCTATAAAGCTCAAGCTGACAAACAAAGGGTGGAGCAGAAACCATATAAAGTCGGAGACCGGGTGTTCCTTTCCACAAAGTATTTACAATCATTGCAACCTTCAAAGAAAGTGGGACCGAAATTTATAGGACCTTTCCCAGTTAAATGCATCATCAATCCTGTGACAGTTGAGTTAGACCTGCCAAAGAATCTATGGAAAATCCACCCTGCAGCTTCCTCAAACCAGAATTCTCCAATATCAGGCCACTTGCACTCCAGTGCCCACGCCTATCATGGTTGAGGGAGAACTACATTTTGAAATTAAAGACATTTTAGACTCTCGAACACGCGGTACCTAGTAGCTTGGAAGAATCTCCCTGCTGCCCAGAATGAGTGGGTGTACAAGAGACATGTTAAAGCCCCTAAACTTCTACAATTTTCCATTCTAAATATCCTGATAAACCTAATTGATTTGTCTGTGTTGTTGTTCCCTTTCCTTTTTTTAAAATTTTCCAGGTGGATTTCCCATTCTTCTAGGAGGGCCGTATGTCAGGTCCCCAAATTCCTCATTGTTTCCCCTGCATAGTTATTCTACTTTTGGGGCCTGCCAGTCTACTGTGTGTGTGGGGAAGAGCATCTTTCACTTGGGATAACTTTCGTTCTCTACTTTCCCTCTCCTGCCTCTATCATCTTGAGAAAAGGATGCATCTCCTGGTTACAGAGAAACGAAAGCGGGAGAAGACCTTGAGATGGGCGCCAACTGTACCAACTGGCCAGACTTCGTGCCACCTGTGCATTGGCTGGATTTCAAATGGAAATTATGACTTTGGTGGGAGGAGGAATATTGCTAGCTTAACTATACCGTTTGTGCGGGTTTTCCCCCAGATCTCACCCTGATTTCCCTGCTGTCACTGACCCCTAATAAAAATATCCTTTTGGGACAATGCCTGTTTCAAGAGTTCTGCTTTCTTGGGTGGTTAGTTGAAGAGGGTCCTTACATTAGGATTTGCTAATTAAAAAGGGTTCTTTATGAGGAGAAGTGAAGCATGGGAGAGCAGAAAGGATAATAATTTTGTTTATAACTGTTACAAAAGAGATTGAAAACCACTTTAGCTATTTTTTTAACTGATACTGTTTCTCACTTTTTCATATCTTTTTCTTTTATTCTTTTCTTTACACTTTGGTAGTTTTTAATCTAGTGTAGAACTCTTTTTCAGTAAAAATATATGTATTAAAAACACTATCATGTTGAGGAAGGCTCAGCTTAATACAGTCACCTACATAGAAGTGATCGAAAATTAATGTTTTCAAGATGATTAAATATCCTTTTTTCATAATTTGCTCTAGAATTATCCCAAGTGTGTATGTGTGATTGATTGGAGTCTAGTTTGCTTTATTTTCTCCCCCCTGCCCTTGAAAATAGGGGCAAAATGTGCTCTTTTCCACATATTAGAAAATCTTTTCATCCCTCATGGTTCTGCAAGCAGACTCCTATTATCTCCTCCGTTTCTGATTACTTCTGATTATGGGGAGCTCTGCAAGGCAGCAGCAGCTTGGATGGCCTTTAAACCGGCTTTGGACTATTTGGCGCCTGATACCAGCTGGCAGGTGCCGCTTCTCAGCTGCGCAGAGCCCTCGGTCTCTGGGATGTTATTCTCGGCCTTCTGGCCTGCAAAATGGCCATGGATCACCCAGTGCCGGAATCAGCTGGTGGGCGCCATTAGTAACATTTTTAACGTGCTTGGCTGTGGGGAGGCTTCCTTTCCTCCTGGAAGACGACAGAGACCTGGCAGCATAATTGCTGTTACTGCTCATGGGGTTGGTGGCCCGAAGATCGGCCGCGATTGCATTTAGATTACATCTGATGTTGGCTGGAGACTGATGCAGGGTTTAAATGGCTTGATATTTCCCTGCTCTCGTGACTTCCTTTTTGATACTCCGGAACAAACCCGGGACTGGTCCGTAGTGAGAGGGCGGCCCTGGACTGGTCATCAACCTCTCCGCTGGTGTGAGAGGCTAGTTGGGGAGGTTCTACCCAGCAATGGTGTTTTCCCACCCCAGACTGGATCTCATAGCTGTGGTGAGAGGACAGTTGTGAGTTCATTGTCTGGACCGGCTCCGGTGAGAGCAGAGCCGGATTGGTGGATGAAGATGTGTTCCGGACTTAACATCTTATAATATTTTATAACAACTGACTTTCCATTTGTGAAGAATGGTTTATATAGATTTGCACTTTATGGCTCGTTTACAATATTCAAGATCAGACTTATATGCCCTCAGGGGGGTTTCTCCCTCCTGGACACGACCAGCCTCTCTGTCTACCATCTCCCTTGATGACGGGTCTGATTGCTGGGACCCCGAGAGGTGGTTGGGCTTACCTAGGGGCCTCTGGTGGAGACGCACTAAGAGGCCCATGATATGTTTTTAGCTGGTTATTTTAAAGGGCTAGGGAGAGGGAGGAATAGTAGGGAGGGGAGGGAATTACTAACCGGCATTCAGTCTGGGCCCGTTATGGGTTCCGGTGGGATGGGGTTGGGGGTGGAGGTGGCTGGCTCTGCATGTGCTGGGGTGGGGTGTCAAATCCCCATGACAATAGGGAATGGCAGCAGGTGGTTGCACGGAGGGCCACATCAACATCTGGGATTGCGCCCTCGCTATCTTTGAGCGGTGGCGTGCTCCGACCCTCCGGTTAGCACCCTTTTGCCCAGGGATGAGGGTGATCAGGTCCCTGAGCTTAGGCTGGTGTATTTTAATGCCAGATCCGTTGTTAATAAGGCTCCCCTCGTGGAGGAATCTTGAGCATGTTATCTGGACTGAGTTCGATCCTGTTTCCCCTGATGATGTGGACAGGATTATGGGGAGGCTGAGCTCCTCCACCTGTTTGTTGGACCCGTGCCCCTCCTGGCTGGTTTATGCGGCCCAGGAGGAGACACGAGGCTGGTTCCAGGCAGTAATAACTGCTTCTTTGAAGGAGGGTATCTTCCCCTCCGCCTTGAAGGAGGCGGTGGTGAGACCCCTCCTCAAGAAGCCTGCCCTGGACCCGGCTGTTTTAAATAACTATCGTCCGGTCTCCAACCTTCGCTTTTTGGCGAAGGTTGTTGAGAGTGTGGTGGTGCATCAGCTTCCTCTGTTCCTGGAGGAAACTTTGAAAGCTCCTCTATGTGTCACTATTGTTTGGGCCACTGCTGTGGCCTCGTCTACTGGCAGTTGTTGATGCACCTGTGCTAAATCGAGCTTAGCGAAAATGGCGCCCCCTTGCAAAGAGGCTAAAATATGGCTGAATATCGGAACCGGGTAGGCATGCTGGTTTAAAGCTTTGTTTAGGGTACATTTGTAGTCTGTGCAAATGCGAACCTCTCCGTTTGGTTTAAGTGGAGTGACAATAGGGGTCTCCCACTCTCCCCCTTCAACAGGCTGTAATACCCCTTGTTCTACTAATTTATCAATTTCTGAATCGATTTTATGTTTTAATGCAAAAGGAACTCTGTGCAGTTTGACTCTGATCGGTATTACATTGGGGTCTAATTTAAACGAAATAGGTGGACCAGTATACGTTCCTAATTTAGAATCGAACACATCTGCGTATTCTTCACAGACAGCTCTGAGGTCAGTACTCTGCGTTCGGTTGATGCCTGTTATCTGAATTCCTAAAGCCTCAAACCATTCAAGTCCTATAAGACTTGTTCTTTGACCCTCTACTACTACGACATCCAGGTGCCCCGAAAATGCTTTAAATTTTACTGATAGGGTGGCCTCCCCCTTAATTTTAACTTGGGCGTTCTGAAAGTCAGTTAAGATAATGCTCGAGGGCTTCAATTTAACCCAGTGATTGCTGCATTTACAGACATATTTGAATGTCTCATGCGAAATGATTGAGACTGCTGAACCGGAGTCCAATTCCATTTTGCATGGAATGCCTTGCAGTTCAATGGAGAGCTTAAGTTTAGATTTAAGGGGACAACGAACCCCTGTGCGGCAAATACTTCTCCGGCTTTTGAAAAAAACCACACTGGTTGGACCCTGGGCCCCGGTACCTCTCCTTGTCAGTTCCCCTGACTGATGCTTGGCTTGTCCGTCTCTCTGGCGAGCCCGGCATATGACCGTGATGTGTCCGGTGCTACCACAGGCCCTGCACATGGCCATACGGAATCTGCAGTTTGTGCAGAAATGGTTGCCTCCGCACCCCATACATCTAGAGAAGAGAACAGCCTTGTAAGTGTTTTCTTTTGGTTGATTTCTGCGTTCTTGTGCGCCCGGCTGTTTCTGTAGCTTGTCTATCTCCGTCTCTTCTTCCACTGCTGGTTCACTGCCAAATTTAGCGACCTCGTGGTGAACAGTTTCTTTGACCTTGAGAGGTTTGGCGGTTTGCACTATTTACACGGCTCCTCCAGCTGCTTCGTTGGCCATTATTTCGTCTTGTGCCTCCAAGAATGTTAAATTGGGTCTGGCGAATAGTCTCTGTTGGAGGGCTTTGTCTCTGAGGCCGCAAATGAGCTGATCTCTCAGGTGTTCTTGAAGATTTGAGAATTTGCAAATACCGATGTATTCTGACGCAGATTCTCCTGGACGTTGCACCCTCTGGTCAAACTTGAATCTCCACACCATTTCTGACATTTTTGGCTTAAAATGTCCATTAAGTTTTTGTTTGAGATTGGCAAATGATACTGCTTCGATTGGCATGGGGGCAAACAGGTTTTCTGCAAGGTCGAACGTTGCTGGCCCACAGACGCATAGCAGCGTTGCAGCTTTGAGCCTATCTTCAGTGATCTGATTTGCCCTTAAGTAATTCTCGACTTGAGAGAGATACGACAGCCATTCTTCGGGGTGGCGAATGTCGAACTCCCTTAATTTGGCATCTTGACTAATTCCTCTCCGTCGCTCCGGGTTAACAAGGGTACCACCAGCCTACCTAAACGACTACGAATGGGCAGGCAACAAGCTACAACAGAGGGGTGGGGCAGACACCTGTTCAGGGGAAGGGTAAGGGGTGTTATGTATTAATGTTAAATTGTTAAAGTTAGGAATTCATGTTAACCACATTGTGTGTGAGGTAAATAACCATGACAGGAATACACGCGGCAGCTTTTGACAGCTGTCAAAAGCTGCCGCCGGTGAATGCGCAGGAGCGGCAGCTGACAGCTCTCAGCTGTCAGCACGGCCGCCTACCACGTAAGCGCAGCCACCACAAGGATTCCAAGCTGTCAAACCCAGACGCAGCCGATTGGACTGGCTTTTCAGGCGGGAGAAGGACGACTGGCTGATTGGTCCAGCCAGCCACCGGCTGGCTATAAAAGAAGCCCTGCCAGGTGATTGCCGGGTACCTCAATAAAGATTCAACTTAAGCCTGCTGTCTCCGCGTGATCCTTACACTCGAGTCACTTCAAGATACGACAGCCATTCTTCGGGGTGGCGAATGTCGAACTCCCTTAATTTGGCATCTTGACTAATTCCTGTGTTTCTGATCCTGCTTCTCGAGCTCAGATGGGTGATTCTGAGCAAATGGCCACTAGCGTAGTTTTGCTAGCCAGCCGAGGAAGAGGGGGGGAAAGATGCCTCTTTCCACCAGCACGTAAAGCCAATCCCTCGCGAGTTCAGCTCTTTAAGGTGAAGCAGGATCCCACCTTCGTCGCCACTGTTGTGTTGTGGGTTCTGAAGAGCAGAAAAGACGCCAGGCAGATGAGTACAGAAGAATCATAGCTTTATTGTAACTGAACCTGTACTGGGGCTTTGGGGTAACGTTGCACAATATATATAGTCCACATGCTCTGAACAACCAATCAGATTGAACCCATTATTCCCGCCATGTGAGAACTACTAAGGTGAGAACTACCTATACAAGTTGTGCAAGTTCTGAAGCCATTGTAATTTTTAATTGTTGAACAAACGATCATAAGTTGAAGATTATTTATATTAGTTATATTTGTTGTCTTGAGTTATTTAAAAATAATAAAAATAGGATAGCAGGTAGATGTAGGAATTCACTCTCCCAAATCTAGGTTGGCATAATTAGGAAGTTCACTCCTGGGGAGTTTTATGTATAGTTGTATAAATAATTTTTTGTTCTTGGACACATCAAACATTTTCTCTTTATAGGTCCGAGTTTTTGAAAACCATTTGGCATTTTAAAAATATCTGGTTTTCTGGCAGGTCTTAATCCAATGGCAAAATAACAGCAAACAGCCATTTAGTAGGGCTGACTGCTAGTAGTGTCTAAAACAAATCACAAAGATAAAAAGATGATAGAACATGCGATGTCATGATATAACCTAAGGCCTTTTGTAATTGCATCCAGATGTCTGATGCAAGGACATTGTTGATGTGAGCAGTGCTGCAATATTGCAATGCCTGTTTCATCTTTCGTCTCGGCCTCTCCAAGCACTCATCAAGGCTCTGTGTTACGTCTGCCAGTATAGTGGAGAGGTTGGGCTGTCTGTAGCCAAAGTACAGCAGCCTGCCGACATATCCACCATTCAAGGAAATCAGCCAGGAATCACTTCCTGTCACAAATAGACTAGACTAGACTAGAATAATAACTCTATTGTCACTTTAAATGTACACTAATCAGCATACATTAAAATGAAATTTTATTGCATTCAGCTCTCAAAGGGTAACTACCTCCATTAGACACTAGATAAACATGAAAGGATTATGCATATACACACATACACACATATATGTGACACAGAGAAACAACACAGTCTAGTTCGGATATATACATATAAAGCAAAAAGAATCCTGTGAATTTACAAGACGGATGGCATAAGGAACAAAGCTGTGTGAGAATCTAGTAGTCCTGCTAGAAATACTTGGAAGCCTCCTCCGAGAGGGGAGCAACAGAAACAGACTGTGAAGTGGGTGTGTGGGGTTTCTAACAATGCTTCGAGCTCTAAGCACATAGCGCTTGTATGCAGTATCCTGACTACCAGGAAGTGAGCTTCCTATGATCTTCTTGACTGTCCTTACCACTCTCTGTATGAACCTTCTATCTGAAATTCTGCTACCACCAAACCAAACAGTGAACAAATGTGTCTCTGAAAAGGTGGCCAGGACAGGAGAAAAATGTGGTCTCCTCATCAGATGCAGGAAATGCAGACACTGGTTTGCACACTTCACTATAGGTGACATATGATGAGACCAAGTCAGTTTGTTAGTTATCTGCACCCCCAGATATTTAATAGTTGACCACCTCCACACCTGCAGCCTTGATACAAAGTGGAGTATGACTACGGTATGCTGGCTCTTTCTAAAATCAACAATGAACTCCTTCATTTTATTAGCATTCAGAACCAGGTTATTTTTATTGCACCAGTCCACCAGAGCCTTCACCTCCTCCCTATAAGCATCCATCGTCCCAGGTAAGACCCACCGCTGCCATATCATCCGCATACTTCACAATATCATTCGTAGCAGACTTTACACAGCAGTCATGGGTCACCAAAGTGAACAGTAATGGACTCAAAACACAGCCCTGTGGGAAACCCAGGAGATGGAATTGGAAACCTTTCCTCCAACCCGCAGAAACTGGGTCCTATCAATAAGGAAATCAATTATCCAGTTACATTCTCCCCTGCTCAGGATGGTCAGACAATAAAAGAGCAGTGGCGGGCAGAGTGTCGTTGAATTGAAGTCTCTGAGTTGTGGCTGAGAATAAATACCTCTGTCTTCCACACAGTGCTGTTGCCTGACATTTTCAGTTTAAAATAGCATTAGAGCCAGCCTCCTCCTGCCTTTGTCTTACCTCAGGCTTCGTTGTCCAGATAGATATGAATTTGGTATGGCAGATTGCCACAGTGAAACCAACTGATCATGGTTTTGATTTCAATATCTTATTTTGCTGGATGTATAACTGAATGGCTTGAGAAGCAGGAAGTGTCTTAGGAAAAGGAGGGGAAGGGGGGGAGAGAGGTCATTTGTGACTTTTTTTATAATATACAGGTAGTCCTTGAACTACAACAATTCGTTTAGTTACTGCTGAAGTTATAATAGCATCGAAAAAAGTGATTTATGACCATTTTTCACATGACTATTGGAGCATTCTCATGATCATGTGATCAAACTTCAGCGGCTTGGCAACTGACTCACATTTATGATGGTTGCAGTGTCCCGGGGTCATGGAATCACCTCTTGTGATCATCTAAAAAGCAAAGTCAATGGGAAGCCAGATTCACTTAACAACTGTGTTACTAACAACTGCAGTGATTCACCTAACAACTGTGGTAAGAAAGGTCGTACAATGGGGCAAAACTCAGTCAACAATTGTCTTGCAATAGAAATTCTGGTGATCATAAGTCGAGGACTGTCTGTATAGTGCTTCATAGTACCACTCAGCCATCCCCAAAATGATGTAAAGCATGCCACATTTATATTGCTTGGGTATAATAGTGGTTGGAGGACTCTAGCAGATGCTACAATTTGCTTGTAAGGGAATGGCCAAAGAGAGAAACATACAAGGGTACTTATGTGGGATAAAGCAACTCCCTTCCTAAAGTGTTCTCTTTTTAGAAAAGTCAGACATGATAATCTGATTTTCTAGGATCGTTGGGATTTTAAAAACAGCAACAAACCAAAAGTAGCTTACAACAATTATAAAACCATCTATAAAGCAAAATTAATATAATTAAAATGAAAGCTAACATTTAAAGTTTAAAGTCTTTGAAATGACAATGAGTTAAAAGTTTGACCAAAGAGTTATGCTTTACCATCATTCCAAGTCCTGGGAAAGCTGCATTAGTTCCCAGGAGGCTTTCAAGTGCAATTGAAGGACTTGATCTTCACTTATAACAAGTGTTTCTCAACACTGGCAACTTAAGATCTGCAGACGTCAATTCTCAGTCTTCCCCATCCATGCTAAGGTTGAGTATCACTCCTTCATGGCACAGGGTAGTCCTGCTCTGATCTTTTCCATAGAAGTGTCATCTGGCAGGACCAGGAGACATATCTTACCTTCTGTTGTGTTCCTGTCTTGGGCACAGTGCTTTTTTTGTATAAGAAAAAGGTGCCGGAACTCACACGTCATACAACCTGCCTTGCCTATCCTACAAGGTTCCATCCAAAAAAGGTGCCGGAACTCCGTTCTGAGCGTTCTATGAGAAAAAAAGCCCTGCTTGGGCAACAGCATAATTCCTAAAGACTGAGAGAGCCCCAACACTGTTGGCCTTCCACAAAGCCTTGGAATCCTGATTTTTCCCCCCTGAGCACTGGGCCAGGGTGCAAAAACAACTTGCCTGTAACAGTTGGAAACGGAATTGTTGTGACTGGCTTCAGCTCTATTATGTTTTAAAGGCTGGCTTCTTTTTCATGCTGTCAGGTTTTGTTTTGTTTTTAATTTTGTATCCTAGGGCAGAGGTCCCTAATCTTTTGGGCACCAGGGACTGGTTACGTGGAGAGAGTTTTTCTGCAGACCGGAGGGGGAGTGGTTTTGTTTTCCTGTGGATGAGGCTTTCCTTGTTTGTGCTGACCAGTTACTGGCATGCCGCAGCCTGGTACTGGTCTACAGACCAGGAGTTGGGGACCGCTGTCCTAGGGTCTCCTTGATGAGCGCAGCTAAGCAAATTGATTAAAATAAATAATACATCTTTCCTCCTTTCTCAGACTGCCAATTCTGGAAGAGTGAGGTTTACAAGTCTTATTAATGGGATTGATATCAGTCAGATCCAAAGGTGAAGGCAAACTTGTTTTCCAGTGCATCACAAACTTTCCCCACACATATTGGATAAGGTAAATGAGGCATATCATCTTTAGCATACATCCTCTAAAGATTACAGCTTAGTTTGCTTGCTTGAATACATTATCTGAAGGCGCTTGTTTCAAGGTCACACTAGAATGTAGAATGCAGTGACTGATTATACGTGCTTCTCCCATCAGCAAGTTAATTTTAAAAAGTCTGTATCTGAGATTTCAGACATCTGAAATTTTCTTCTGTGACTCAAACATGCATGAGCAGCACAAAAGAGTCTTTTTGATCCTCTCCTCCCATATGTGAACAGATAAGTGAGAAAAAGCCTGCTAATTATGTAACTGCATCTTTCATTTGTTGTTAAACAGGTATGGATTGATATTATCTCTATGCATGGAATGAAAACATCATGTTTTCATTCAGAATTAAGAGAATATGACTTGGTTTGCACAATATGAGAAATCAAAGTATGGTTTGTTTTGATTTTGTATAATGTATAACTCTAGCTATTATTGAGAGCCAGTTTGGTTTAGTGGTTTAAGACACCAGGCTAGAAAGCAGGAGACTGTGAGACAAAGTCCCACATTAGCCATGAAAGCCAGCTGGGTGATTTGGGGCCAGTCATTCTCTTTCAGCCCAACTCACCTCATAAAGTTGTTGTTGTAGGGAACATAGGAGGAGATAGGTGGGTCAAATGCAATTGCTGCCTTGAATTATTTATAAAAATAATGAAGGTGGGATACAAATTAAACAAACAAAATAAATGTCCGGTGAACTAATTCTCCTGGCTTAGGGTTTTGTTTAAAGAAAAGTTTTTGTGTAATCCAGCCTATTGTAGGACTAATACTTGTTGTTGTTGTTAGTTGCAAAGTCATGTCCGACCCATTGTGACCCCATGGACAACGTTCTTCCAGGCCTTCCTGTCCTCCACTATCTTCTGGAGTCCATTTAAGCTCACGCCTACTGCTTCAGTGACTCCATCCAGCCACCTCATCCTCTGTCATCCCATTCTTCTATTGCCCTCAATCTTTCCCGGCATTAGGCTCTTCTCCAGTGAGTTCTTCCTTCTCATTAGGTGGCCAAAGTATTTGAGTTTCAACTTCAGGATCTGGCCTTCTAAAGAGCAGTCAGGGTTGATCTCCTCTCGGACTGACCGGTTTGAACGCCTTGCAGTCCAAGGGACTCGCAGGAGTCTTCTCCATCACCATAGTTCAAAAGCCTCAATTCTTTGGTGCTCAGCCTTTCTTATGGTCCAACTTTCACATCCATACATTGCAACTGGGAAGACCATAGCCTTGACTATACGCACTTTTGTTGACAGGGTGATGTCTGCTTTTTAGTGTGCTGTCTAGATTTGCCATAGCTTTCCTCCTCAGGAGCAAGCATCTTTTAATTTCTTGGCTGCAGTCCCCATCTGCGGTGATCTTGGAGCCCAGGAAAATAAAATCTGTCACTACCTCCATTTCTTCCCCATCTATTTGTCAGGAATTGAGAGGGCTGGATGCCATGATCTTGGTTTTCTTAATGTTGAGTTTCAAGCCCACTTTTGCACTCTCCTTCTTCACCCGCAACAAGAGGTTCTTTAGTTCCTCTTCATTTTCTGCCATTAGAGTGGTATCATCTGCATATCTTAGGTTGTTGATATTTCTCCCGGCAATCTTAATTCCAACTTTTGATTCATCTAGCCCTGTCTTTCTCATGATGTGCTCTGCATATAAGTTAAATAGGCAGGGCAACAGTATACAGCCTTGCCGGACTCCTTTCCCAATTTTGAACCAATCAGTAGTTCCGTGTCAAATAAGACAAATAAGATGGTCTGGTACTCCCATCTCTTTAAGAACTTGCCACAATTGTTGTGATCCACACAATCAAATGCTTTAGCATAGTCAATGAAGCAGAAGTAGATGTTTTTCTGGAACTCCCTAACTTTCTCCATGATCCAGCGTATGTTGGTAATATCCTTGAAAAGGCATTTGAAAGTGTATTGATACAAATTCTGCTCCTTGCATACTTCTATGTAAGATTATGACACAAGTTAAAAAGGATAAAAATTGTGTCATGGTGCCATACTGCACGTTTTATTATTGTACCATCACTGTGGCTAGCAGTGGACACCTGTGATGGTTTCCTACTTTAACAGATTTCATACATTGCACTCTCCTAATACAGTTGGTTTATAGAGGCTTCAATATTGAATGAATACATGATTTGTATAGGACCCATGGTGGAGCAATGGTTAGAATGCAGTATTGCAGGTTAACTCTGCCTATTGCCAGGTGTTCGATTCTGACCAGCTCAGGGTTGACTCAGCCTTCTGTCCTTGGGAGGTTGGTACCAAGGTTGGTAAAATGAGGACTCAGATTGTTGGGGGCAATATGTTGTTGTTGTTGTTAGCTGCGAAGTCGTGTCTGACCCATCGCGACCCTATGGACAACATTCCTCCAGGCCTTCCTGTCCTCTACCATCTTCTGGAGTCCATTTAAGTTCACGCCTACTGCTTCAGTGACTCCATCCAGCCACCTCATTCTCTGTCGTCCCCTTCTTCTATTGCCCTCGATCTTTCCCAGCATTAGGCTCTTCTCCAGTGAGTCCTTCCTTCTCATTAGGTGGCCAAAGTATTTGAGTTTTAGCTTCAGGATCTGGCCTTCTAAAGAGCAGTCAGGATTGATCTCCTCTAGGACTGACCGGTTTGTTCGCCTTGCAGTCCAAGGGACTCGCAGGAGTCTTCTCCAGCACCATAGTTCAAAGGCCTCAATTTTTTGGCACTCAGCCTTTCTTATGGTCCAACTTTCACTGCCATACATTGCAACTGGGAAGACCATAGCCTTGACTATACGCACTTTTGTTGACAGGGTGATGTCTCTGCTTTTTAGTGTGCTGTCTAGATTTGCCATGGCTTTCCTCCCCAGGAGCAAGCGTCTTTTAATTTCTTGGCTACAGTCCCCATCTGCAGTGATCTTGGAGCCCAGGAAAATAAAATCTGTCACTACTTCCATTTCTTCCCCATCTATTTGCCAGGAATTGAGAGGGCCAGATGCCATGATCTTGGTTTTCTTAATGTTAAGTTTCAACCCAAGTTTTGCACTCTCCTTCTTCACCCGCAACAAGAGGCTCTTTAGTTCTTCTTCACTTTCTGCCATTAGAGTGGTATCATCTGCGTATCTTAGGTTGTTGATATTTCTTCCGGCAATCTTAATTCCAACTTTTGATTCATCTAGCCCTGCCTTTCTCATGATGTGCTCTGCATATAAGTTAAATAGGCAGGGCGACAGTATACAGCCTTGCCGGACTCCTTTCCCAATTTTGAACCAATCAGTGGTTCCGTGTCCAGTTCTCACTGTTGCTTCTTGACCCGCATATAGGTTTCTCAAGAGACAAATAAGATGGTCTGGTACTCCCATCTCTTTAAGAACTTGCCACAGTTTGTTATGATCCACACAATCAAAGGCTTTAGCATAGTCAATGAAGCAGAAGTAGATGTTTTTCTGGAACTCCCTAGCTTTCTCCATGATCCAGCGTATGTTGGCAATTTGATCTCTAGTTCCTCTGCCTGTTCGAAATCCTGCCTGTACTTCTGGTAGTTCTCGATCCACATACTGCTGAAGTCTAGCTTGTAGGATTTTAAGCATGACTTTACTAGCATGAGAAATGAGTGCAATGGTGCGATAGTTTGAACATTCTTTGGCACTGCCTTTCTTTGGAATTGGAATGTAAACTGATCTTTTCCAATCCTGTGGCCACTGTTGAGTTTTCCAAATTTGCTGGCAAATTGAGTGTAGCACTTTTACTGCACTGTCTTTTAAGATTTTGAATAGCTCAGCTGGAATACTGTCACCTCCACTAGCTTTGTTGTTGCTCAGCTTTTCTAAGGCCCACTTCACTTCACATTCTAGGATGTCTGGCTCGAGGTCAGTGACCACCTCATTGTGATTATCAGGGACGTTAAGCTCATTCTTGTATAGTTCTTCTGTGTAATTTTGCCACCTCTTCTTAATCTCTTCTGCCTCTGTTAGGTCCCTGCCATTTTGGTCCTTTATCATGCCCATTTTTGCATTAAACGTTCCCTTCATCTCTCCAATTTTCTTGAAAAGATCTCTGGTCCTCCCTATTCTATTGTTTTCTTCTATTTCTTTGCACTGTTCATTTAAGAAGGCATTCTTATCTCTTCTAGCTATTCTCTGGAATTCTGCATTCAATTGGGCGTATCTATGTTTTTCTCCCTTGCCTTTCGCTTCCCTCCTTTCCTCAGCTATTTGCAAAGCTTCCTCAGACAGCCATTTTGCTTTCTTGCATTTCTTTTTCTTTGGGATGGTTTTAGTTGCTACCTCTTGTACAGTGTTGCGAACCTCTGTCCATAGTTCTTCAGGCAGTCTGTCTATCAGATCTAATTCCTTAAATCTATTTGTCACCTCTACTGTATATTCAACAGGGATATGATTTAATTCATACCTGAGTGGCCTAGGGCAATATGCTGACCCTGTAAACCACTTAGAGAGGGCTATAAAGCACTGTGAAGCAGTATATTAATCTAAGTGCTATTGCTATTTGTATATCTTGGTTTATGATCTCATATGAACTCAACCACATTGCTTTGTTCAAACAATCATGGTTAAATATAACATGAACATAATGATATTGGAAAGAGGGAATTAAATAGTCCTTTTTCTGTCACTGTGAAAGAAAAGGTGAAAGACAGAGATAGCAAAAACCTGGGAAGAGGCAAAGATCGCAGATGTGCATCCAAACCGAGTGTCATGCTCACTTTTAATTGAGTGCTTAGGACTCAATAAGGTAGTGAGTGGAGCCAATACGTCAATAGTATGAATCATCTTTAATCAATAATGGTATTGACCTACAAAGCCCTACATGGCATGGGTCCGGAATACCTTGGGGAGCACCTGCGGCCGGCATCAACTTCCCTCCGCCCAGTACGCTCCCACAGAGAGGGCCTCCTCAGGGTGCCACCGGTCAAAGAATGCCGACTGGTGGCCCCCAGGGGGAGGGCGTTCTCTGTGGGCGCGCCGGATTTATGGAACCATCTTCCGGTTGAGCTCCGGATGGCACCTGACCTTCGCTCCTTCCGGCGTGATCTAAAGACGTATCTCTTCGAACAAGCTGGCCTGGCCTGATGGGATGGGTTGGGGTTTTTTATTACTTTTAATGTGTTTTAACCTATTGTAAGAGCTGTGGGCATTTGTTCAATCTCTTTTAATTTTTGTATTTTTGTCTTTTAATATGTATTGCCCTGTTCACCGCCCTGAGTCCTTCGGGAGAAGGGCGGTATATAAATAAATAAAATAAATAAAATAAATAAAATAAATAAAATAAATAAAATAAATAAAATAAATAAAATAAATAAAATAAATAAAATAAATAAAATAAATAAATAAATAAATAGTTATTTGCCAGTCATATCTTTAAGAATTTTTCCCCCTTCAATTCTATTAAAATTGGCTCAGCCAATCTCAATGTATACATGGTTGTACTTCAACAATAAAGGTTCAATCATTCAAAAATCACAATTAGATAACTTCTTTTAGAGGTCCATAGGATAACGCTTTAGGGGCAGCTTAAGTTACAGGAAGACATCAAGAAGACATTTGCTTCCCCACTGAATATCCTGGAGAGCCTTTCCCTTCGGAATCTCTGTAGGTGTCAGGCCTGTCCCGGCTTGGGCATTCAGGAAAGAAAGACTCTCGATTCCATTTGTAGCAAAAGGTATACTTTAAGCTAAGTGGTTACAGAGTAAGCAAATACAGATCTGAATGTTCCATTCGTAAACCCAATGATTTTCCCTTCTCCCAGGCCCTCCCACCATGGTCATCTTGTTAATGTCCAATGATATTCAAACTAGGTGATTTGGTAACAGTTCTGAAGTTTGGTGGCTCTTTGGTGGGAGTTTGCGTTCCGTTCCATTCTCATGCTTGTATCCTTGGATTTTTCAACCATTGTCTCTGGTTGGCACTTCTGTTTCCTGTTATCCCCCCTCCCTATATTCCCCCTTCCCTCCTTTTTTGTGGCAGAATGCCCTCAAAGTGAAGCAGGGCTGAAGCGGTGTGAGGGCAGATCTGACAGTAGGACTCTTCCCTTGCCCCCAAATTTGATGTTAAGTGTATCTCCACTAAGGAATATTAATGGCTAAGATTGTGGGGTGTTTGCTCCCCCTCCAACCATTTTTCTTGGTTGGAAAGAAAAATCAAAAGGTATTGATACTTCAGCTCATTTTTTTAAAAAACAGTATCAAATGACTTTATTAACTTAGTGTTGTTTCACTCATCCAATTAAATAATCCTCCATATTTTATAAATTCCTTCATTTCTCATCATTGGATGATATTCTGCTAGCTAGGGTAATCTGCTCCCCATCAGTATAAGTGGAATTAGTTTCTTCCATGGATAGAATGTTTCCCCTTCTCCAAAAACTAGAACCAGAGGTCCCAAAGAAATTGAATCCTGGAAAAATTGAAATAGACAAAAATATACAAAACACATAATAATGCTATGGAATTCATTACCATTTGATGTTGTGATGGCTACCACCTTGGTTGGCTTCCAAAAAGAGCTGGACCAATTCACGAAGGTCATAGGGATCAAGGGCTATTAACTTTGGTGTCAGTGTCAGCTACCTCTGAAGCCCATATGCCAGGAGACTGGTGGGCTTCCTTGTGCCCTTGGTTGGCTACTGCAACCTTTTGAGATCAACCATAATAGCCTAAAATGAAGGTCTGACCCACAGAAAATGATAAGGCTGAAGTTCCATTGCGTAGCCACAAGCTACTCAATTCCATTGGAACTAATTGAACACAACTGTGATAGTAGAGAAAGAAGTTACACTTATGGAGCAGTGAAACTGGTTTAACTACAATCCAAATCTCTCTCCTGGTAAGCTCCAAATACCAAATCTCTCTATTTTTGGAAGGGTCAATTTGAAGAAGGAATTGTTCACTTACCATTGAATACATACATAGGCTAGTATCTATAACAACTCTTCTGACCATATATCTTTTTTGCTAGCAATATTTTGAGTGTTTATGTTTTCCAGTTATAGACAGCAAGGAAGGGTGGACAAATAAGTTTATATATGTCACTTCGGTTAAAGTAGCCCAACCAATGTGGGTGTCTAATTAATTGATACAATATATAATTATAATGCAAACTCAAAACCCAGGTTGGCACAAGGGGCAAATAACTTGAGCTCTTGTCATTCATTAATATGGCAAGGTAATGAATGAGTACTGAAGGATGGTATCTTAGGAACAATCTATCTTATTATGTCTATACACATGTGAGCTCTTTAAAGATGTTAGAATTAATTAGAAATCATCCTTCCTGTTTCTCATAGAGGTTAATGAGGTGCTTCTGAGTGTGTCTTTGGGAAGCTGACAACAGTTAAAAACAGAATATTGGAACAATATTACGATAATACATATTGGTAGTCAAAACTGAAAAACTCCCACAATCGTCAGCACAACCACCCCATAAGTAATAAATATGTGACGGAATCTGCTCTGCTTTTGGTTTTGAACGGTAAAAGGGTGTGGAGGTGGGCCAAGTCTAAGGTTCAATATAACTTATCTGATTCTGTCTCAGAATGAGGCAAGAACCTTGTCATTACAATTAGCAAATTTCAGTTAACAGCTTAATATTATGTAAGATCCAGGCTATAATAGTTTGATCAACTAAGCATGTTGAGTGTGAATTTTGAACCCAACCAACTTATTATCATCCTATTATATTGTTAGGATTTAGGTTAGCAGATGGATTTGCCACATAAATTGAATTAACGAATGAATAAAGGCTAGATGGCTTGAAATCCTGTTACACTGCAGATTTGCTCCTGAAGAGTTCACATAGCAATTCCTAGCTTAAATTTATTCTCTACTTACTCTGTCTAAACCACTTTTTGAGTTATCTAAATTAATGGCTGTCACATTCTATGATAATGAATTCATACCAATCAAAAATATGGTATGGAATTCATGGTCATAAACAAATAACAAAAAATACATTAGTGATAGCATTTATTGATATTCCAAGGGACGTGGTGGCTCAGTGGGTTAGGATGCTGAGCTTGTCGATCAGAAGGTCGGCAGTTTGGTGGGTCGAATGCCGAGTGCCGCGTAACAGAGTGAGCGCCTGTTACTCGTCCCAGCTTCTGCCAACCTAGCAGTTCGAAAGTACATAAAAATGCAAGTAGAAAAATAGGGACCACTACGGTGGGAAGGCAACAGCGTTGTGTGCGCCTTTGGCGTCTAGTCATGCCAGCCACATGACCACGGAGACGTGTTCGGACAAGCGCTGGCTCTTCGGCTTTGAAACGGAGATGAGCACCGGCCCCTAGAGTTGGAAACGACTAGCACGCATGTGCGGGGGAACCTTTACCTTTATTGATATTCCACCTTTATTAGTTTGGGGGTAAATAACACAAGATGGTAAACATATCTAATGTTCCTTCCTCTTCCTATTTACCCCATAACAACCATCCTGTAAGATGCACTAGGCTGAGAGAGTGACTGGCCCAAAGTCACCCAGCTGGCTTTCATGTCTAAAGTGGGACTAGGGGTCATGGGGTAGGAATTAACTCCTAGTGACATCATGAACAAATGTTTGCTCTCTTGATTTCTTTCCAGTAATACCTCAGAGCCCTTACAAGGACAGTCCTCCAGGTTTTTTGATCCTGTCCATTCACTTTATTTGATCTCCTCCCTTTCTTCTTTTCTCTAACTTGCAACACATAGTTTTTCCTTGTCCATCATCCATTTGTATAACGGCCCCTCTGTAAGGTAAGTAACTGTCAAAGCATGACAATAATGCCACAAATGACTCTTTGTGTCACGTCTCTATATGAAGCTTTGCATAAGGTTTCCCCTTTGCTTTATTACTGGAAATCTTCCACCTTTTGTTCTGAAGTAATTCATAAAATCATTTTTTAAAAACCCTCACTTCTGAAACAGTGAAGTCAAAAAGTTAATTAAACTTTTTTTTTAAAGGCACGTTGCCATAGCTGATTGCACAAGGTACATTGCCCAAAGAAGAGGTCAGCTTAGTTTACGGCTGTGATAGTCTTTGTGAAACTCTTTGTCATCTTTGTAATTATGGAGAGCTCTTGGTACGATTCTAGAAGTTCTGCCCTCTCCTCCTTTATTTCTCCACCCCTTTGCACAACTGACATGTGGCACAAGTGAACTCAACAGGCTTAAGGAATAAATAGGAAACTCAAGGGTGAAGTTGTGATTCAACTGGATTTTCACTGAGCGATCCTTGTTTGTGGAGTGGGGACTAGTGCCTGAAAAATATATTCATCCAGTGTTGCTTTCACTGTAAATTTTGCCATCTTGCATCACTCAAGACTGCAAAAGAAAGAGCAATTAGTCGGGATTGACTGAAATAATTTTTACGGTTAAAACCTCTGAGCAGGTTAGTAGTATAACAGCTATCTCTATTCGAATCCTATAGCTTCGCTTCTCTTGCCTAAGCAGAGTAATTTGAATATAACTGTTCTAGATTTCTGGGGGTCTTTTTTTTCTTGGGGCCATGAGGATGTATTTGTATTATCACGCAAAGACTTGGCAACACAGTTCCAACGTAACATATAGAATATCCAATTAAATGGGGGCTATAAATGGAAGAGATCCACATTCTCCAGATAACTCCATGACAAAAAGCCATCTAGTGATACAAAACTAGTTCATTTTTTATAAAGATCTGAAACCATTGAATTTGCAATACACCAATTTCTACCCTGCATTTCTTATATGTTATCCACATTTGTTTCTGTAATGCTTTTATTATTTTGGTAATGCTGAACTGCTGATTTTAGCCTCTGTAAAAACTTCATTCAATGGTTTAAAACTTGAGAGTTTCAAAGACTGCTAAAGCTCAAGGCAGAATGTGGAGCATAACAAATGCTTTGCTAGCCTATGCCCCACCTAGATAATAATAATAATAATAATAATAATAATAATAATAATAATAATAATAATAATAATAATAATAATGATGATGATGATGATGATGATGTTGGAAGGGACCTTGGAGGTCATCTAGTCCAACCCCCTGCTCAGGCAGGAAACCCTATACCATTTGAGACAAATGGCTGGCCAGTCTCTTCTTAAAAACTTCCAGTGTTGGAGCATTCACCACTTCTGGAGGCAGGTTGTTCCACTGGTTAACTGTTCTAACTGTCAGGAAGTTGCTTCAGGCCTGGTGGTCCATGAAGAAGACCTCTTAAATATGGGTAGATGTGTTAGAATACTTTTTGCCCATCACCAACCCCTCCCTTCTGGAGAAGTAGAGAGAACAAAAGTGGAAAGAGGCAGAGGCTGTAACACTAGAGATAAATGTAAAGATGAATAAAGTCAACCCCCTTCAAAAAAAAGTGAAAAAAGAAAGAATCGATTGAATGATTGCAGTTTAATGAAGGGAAAGGTGAATAGTGAAATTATAGTGTTCGGAACCAGAAAGAGAAGAGCTCCAGGACTGCAATTTTCAGGAAACTTTACTGAACATTTTTAATACAAAACATAATAGAGAGCCAGCTTGGTGCAATGGTTAAGGCATTAGGCTAGAAAGCTGTGAGTTCTAGTCTTATATTAGGCACAAAGCCAGATGGGTGACTTTAGGCCAATCACTCTCAGTTCTAGGAAGTAGAGAGCAAAGCATGTCTGAAACCTTTCCAAGAAAACTGCAGGGACTTGTCCATGCAGTCACCAGGAATCAACAAAGATGCAAAGATACAAATAATAGTGTGATTTTTTTCCCCACACTGTTGGGAACATTTTTGTTGATGACTTGAGTAAAGCTTGCCCCTGAGTAATGTATGGTGTTTTGTAGTGCTGGAGTTCATATATCTCTGAATAGCATTTAATGAAAAGCAGAGAACGTTTTCTCAAAGGTATATATGGCTGGCCAATATTAGATTTAAAATCTTGGATTATACACCATTTTCAATTAAATTTCATGGATCTCATAAACTTGTATAAGCTCTTGATCAAGGAGGTTTTTTTTTGCTCCCAGGATTTAGAGCCAATAATCCTGATGATAACAGGCATGAAACACTTGTTCTCTCCTTTTTATTTCCTGTTTACAAGGTTGAGGAATTCAGTGATATTTTTAATAGTAGCAAGAGGGAAAAAAACCCTAAACATGTATGCATCATAATATTATGCCCCAGAGCACAGTAATCATTAATTATGAAATAAGGAAATCAAATATGTATAAAATGTGCTCTGCAAATACTCTCCAAGTGAGTTTTCACACCTTTTAAACAAACAAAAAAGGAATCCTTATGTAACTGGGTAGGTCCAGCATTTCTTAAAGTATCCTTACCTCTCTTATGATCTGCTTTTCTGCAACCTGGGGAAGATTCTGGAAAAGATAATCAAGCAACGAATCAGTGAACACCTAGAGGCAAACAAAGTCACCACTATAAGCCAATAAGGGTTTGTCAAAACTAGATCATGCCAGACAAATCTTATTGCATTCTTTGTCTATACCAGGGGTGTCAAACTGCCGGCCCACAGGCTGGATGTGTCACGCAGAAGCCATGCCCACCCCATTGCAGGCAATGGCAAAACCGTCCCAATACGTTGTGCGATGTCACGTGACGTCACAAGTTTGACGTGTCTGGTCTATACCATTTGTCTGAAATGGTATAGGGTTTCCTGCCTGTGCAGGCGATTGGACTAGAAGACTTCAAAGGCCCCTTCCAACTCTATTATTGTTATTGTTATTAACCTTCAAGTTTTTATTATTAAATCATCAAACTCTTAAAGCCCAAGCAGTCTTCTATGGAATAATAAATCCGTCTCATCAAGGATCAACTAAGCCTTGGGCTAGATAAGCAATAAGACATAAACCAGGAGTTATAAATCACTTTGACTAGATTAGTCCATCATTAAAATGAAAATAAATACATCACACTGCATTTTAGTACAATTGGTGGCATTAAAGCTACCGTATTTGCCTGCAAAATTCCAGCAAGGAAACACATAATGCCCTAACCATTTGTTGTCATTTAATAGTCCTCAGATTTTGGCCGCTTGTACAGGAAGTCCTTGACTTACAACAGTTCATTTAGTGACTGTTCAAAGTTTCAATGGCACTGAAAAAAGTGACTTTGACAATTTTCACGCTTAGAACCACTGCAGAATCCCCATGGTCACATGATCAAAATTCTGATGCTTGGCAACAGACTCAGATTTATGACAGTTGCATAAACTGGGGCCATGTGATCATCTTTTGCGACCTTCTGACAAGCATGTAGTGGGGTGCCCAGGGCTCTGTTCTAGGCCCATTGCTCTTCAATATCTTCATCAACGATTTGTAGGAGGGGGATAGATGGGGAACTCATCAAATTTGCAGACAACACCAAGCTGGCAGGAATAGCCAACACTCCAGAAGATAGGCTTAAGATACAGGAGGATCTGGACAGATTTGAACACTGGGCACTATCTAACTAAATGAAATTCAATGGTAAAAAAAGTAAGGTTCTACATTTAGGCAAGAAAAACCAAATGTACAGGTATAGTATAGGTGATTCCTTGCTCAATAGTAGTAACTGTGAGAGGGATCTCGGAGTCCTAGTGGACAATCACTTAAATATGAGCCAAGCAGTGTAGAGAAGAGCAACTAAGATGATTAGGGGACTGGAGGCTAAAATATATAAGGAACAGTTCCTGGAATTGGGTATGTCTAGCTTAATGAAAAGAAGGACTAGGGGTGACATGATAGCAGGGTTCCAAAATCGAAGTGGCTGCCACAAAGAAGAGTGGGGTCAGCCTATTCTCCAAAGCACCTGAAGGCAGGACAAGAAGCAATGGATGGAAACTAATCAAGGAGAGAAGCAACCTAGAACTAAGGAGAAACTTCCTGACAGTTAGAACAATTAACCAGTGGAACAACCTGCCTCCAGAAGCTGTGAATGCTCCAACACTGGAAGTTTTTTAAGAAGAGACTGGACAGCCATTTGTCTGTAATGGTATAGGTTCTTCTGCTTGAGCAGGGGGGTGGACTAGATAACCTCCAAGGTCCCTTCCAACTTTATTATTATTAAGCAAAGTCAATGGGGAAGCCAGGTTCACTTAACAGTCATTTCACTAACTTAACTGAATTGATTCACTTAACAACTGTGGCAGGAAATGTTGTAAAATGGGGCAAAATTCACTTAACTGTCTCAGTAACAAAAATTTTGGGCTCAATTGTGGTTGTAAATGAGGACTACCTGTAGGTGGTGGTTTTAGGGAAGCACTTTCACTGGAATGGCTATTAATCCCAGGTGGTCCAAATCTTTTCAATTGGACCTTTTAAAATGTAATTTTTATTAAAAAAAATTCTAGTAAAGTAAAAATCATAAAAACAAAGAAAAATAGTAAATAGTGAAAAAATAGCAAAAAAGGGAAAAAAGATAAAGGATAAGGAAACTGCTTCCAATCCTTTTAACAGCAGTTATTACATGTGCTTATATTTTACCCTCTCTAATGCCCTTTCCATAAATTATCCTTTCTAATCTTCCAATCCATCCATCATAAGTTCATTTTTGTACCCTTTTCAGCAAAAAATCAGTAAGTGGTTTCCAGTAACTGCTAAATGTAGTTGTTGATTTTTCTCTAATCACACAAATTAATTTTGCTATCTCTGCTAGTTCTGTCATTTTCATCAACCATTCCTCTACTGTTGGTATTTTAGAGTCTTCCCATTTTTAGACATATAATAATCTCCCAGCAGTAATCATATAAAAATCATCATCCAAGGTTATCCATTAATCTCAGCAAAAAAAAAAGTTCTGGTTTCAACTGAACAGTTGATCTTTAAAGTCATTCAGCCCCCCATACAGCTGTCATATTGCAGTTTTGCAACAATTAGCAAACTGTGGGGAAATCCACAGCTTTCTCATCCCAGCCTGAAGACATCTTAATTTACCATTTCCCAACCCTGCACGCCTCCATCTGTATTTTGGCGTCCTCTCACAGCTGATCAACTCTGGGGCCGCTGAAGTAGACTCTAGAGAAGTGTTTTACCTTTGTACTTGGCAAGCATTGTACTAAGGTCACAGTCCCCAGAATCTTGTGGCATCTTAAAGACTAAAAAATGTAAAGATTTTGGGACCATTTTTATTTAACGATTAAACAAATCTCAGGATTCTGTTACCAAAACACATGTTAACTAAGTTCATTAATGCAAGAACGATTGCTTTATTATTTCTTTTATCACTTCTTCTCCCAGCCCTTCTTTCAATAACAGCTGTATTAAATACTTTCTCAAGACTAAATCCATCTCATGGATTTAATTACATACTGTAATCTAGGATGCCTATATTAATATTAATATATTTAATATTAGGTTTCATAAAGGATATCCAGTCAGATTTGATTCCACGTGATTGCACACTGAACAATAAACTAACCCGAGTTCATACACCCGGTATTACAAACTAGAAAAAAAACCAGGCTTAACTTCTAAAAAGCTTACTGTGAGAATGCAGCTAAGCCTTTTCCTGATTAAGCATCTTGTTAATTATGAAGATGAACAAACATATGAAGAACGGTTGCAAGATTTGGGTTTGACTAGTCTAGAGAAAAGAAGGACTAGGGGGGACATGATAGCAGTATTCCAAAGCACCAGAGGGCAGGACAAGAAACAATGGATGGAAACCAATCAAGGAGAGAAGCAACCTGGAATTAAGGAGAAACTTCCTAACAGTGAGACCAATTAACCAGTGGAACAAGTTGCCTTCAGAAGTTGTGGGTGCTTCATCAGTGGAGGTTTTTAAGAAGAGACTGGAGAGTCACTTGTCTGAAATAGTATAGGGCAGGGGTAGGCAACCTCGTGGACATAGCTGGCTCAGGAATTCTGGGAGTTGAAGTCCACGAGTCATAAAAGAACCAAGGTTGCCTACCCGTGGTATAGGGTCTCCTGTTTGAGCGGGGGTTTGGTCTACATTAGAATCTAGACATAAGACCTTCCAGTTCTATTCTAATTCTGAGAAAACAGTCTGTTCTGGCCCACTGAACAGAGGCTTGCTTTCAGAAAGACATGTAACAACTCAACTGAATAGAACACCTAGTCTAGTTCAGGGTTTAAAGTTTCCAAAGTTGAGCAATCGTTCTCTAACCCTAACCTAACCCTTAATCTCAATCATGTGTTGGACCTTTTAATATACGCGTCTTCCATTCAGCTTGGAGCCGAGAAGGCCGTACCATTTCCTCACATGCGTGGGGAAGGAGACTGGAACGGCAGTGAAAAAAAATTTCCCTTTCCCGGGAACAGAGACAAGTGGAAGCGCCGGGATGGATCTGGCGCAGGATATATAAAACGTCAACATTTGGAGAGGGAGGAGTTTGCCCGGGGCACGTTCTTGGTCCTTCCTCCCCTTCCCCGTCGCTCAGTGGTAGAGTCCATTCTCCACCCCTTCTTTCTCTCTGGGCTTTGGAGAGGAGAGGCGCCGTTGCTCCTGTTGTTGCCGCTGCAATTGGCCATCGTTTTCTTTCCACTTGGGAGCGTTGGTGGGTGAGTTTGGGGCGATGGAGCTCAGGCTGGGGACCCCGAAATGTCGAGGGGAAGAAACTGGGGCTTGGGTCTTCTCCTGGGTTCCTCTGGCTTGCTTTAAACGGAGGGCAGTATAGAGGCCAGATTCCTGGTGCTTGCTTTAGAGGAGGAAGGGACCCGTCTGGGAGTAAGAAGCAGGGAAAAGTTGGGAGCCTGGGATCTCTACGATAACGAGAGGTTGCAAAAAAGCAAAAGTGGCCTCGTGTGGCATCCCGGGTTGTGGGCCTAGGGAATACTGAGGTTTCCTATTTGAAAAAGGTTCAGTTCAAGCAGTTCAGCCAGGCGCTTTGGTTGTCAGCCTAGGCTGGATGGATTCTTTAAAAAGTAAAATTATACCATTTTAATTGTGCTAGGTGGCTATAAAAACAGAGCATCCTACTTCATTGGTAAAGAGTGGATGGGGTCAGTATTGGTTCCTTGGCATGATAGGTAAAGAAAATGAAATCAAAGTCCTTAATCCATAATATTGGCATAAACATCTCTTTTGACACTTTAGTTTTTCTTCAGAAAGTTTTGTGTTTCAGAATGAACTCCACGTGGAGGAGACCTTTACATGTTTTGGGTGGAATTAGGGCTGTCTTTCAAGCGGAATGTACTCAGCTGAGAAACACTGAATTGTGAGATGGTGTCAGGAATTTTGGGGCCTTGTAAATCGGCTTATGTTGAACTCTGGAGCTTTTAAATGCAGCAGAATCATGCTTAGTTTTGAGAAGATGCTCTTCTGTTAACTTGCAAATGGAGACTGGCACGAAATCTTATGTTTTGTTTAGCAAGTGAAGGAATTAGACCTAGGATACTGGAGGTCGCCTTGCATATACATTGATAGTTGAATTGTCATAGGTTCTGGACTTCTGATGCCTTTTGAGGAAGCCTGAAATACGTGAGCCAAGGATGCCTTACAGTGGCAATTTTAACAGATTAACCTCTTAGAAATTAATATGTAGCGAGTGCTCTGTTTTAATTGTCAGATACCTGAAAGGGATAAATTTTTCAGAAATTAGATGAAGCCTGTTATATATTAGGGATATGCATTAAGCTGAATTCCATGGCATATTTGGAAAAATGAATATAGCTCCTGTTGGGATGTTCTTAAATGTATCTTAAAAGAGTTTTATATAAAAGTGTTTTCCAAGATTCATTTTTGTCTTCAAATCTTGATCTTTGCACATCTTTAAAATGTATAGCTGGTCTGAGTGTGGATGGACTGCTAGTTGACATTTGTAGACACATATACTGTATATCTTTTTTCCATGTTCTGATCCTCCTTGTCCTTTTAAGAATAATTTATTTTTTTATATTTACCTTCAAAGAGATTTTGGGTTTCCCTTGGGTGGGAATAGTCTTCATGTGTAATTTAGAATCTCTTTCCATTTGTTTTTCCTCCCCCCCCAATACACCTGGTCTCCAGTTTGGCAAATCTGGTTCTCTCACTCATGCAATGTTAAGAAATTTGATATATAATATTTATTTATTTTATTTAGTTATATTTATATACCGCCCTTTCCCTGATTGTCAGCCCTAGGAGATAGATCTGATCAAGAAACTGATTCCTCAGGAAGACTAGAAATAAACTTGGAGGTAAGCTATAGTAACCGAATCCTACTTCTGCTCTTGTTTCTGTAACAGCTACTGAATATTCTCTTTGAGCCCTTCTCCATGGTTTTCTTCAACTATAAACTCATTTTTCTGGATTCATGTCTCCCAATAAATAATGCTTCTTGCAAAATAGTTTTAGTCTTATTCTCTTTCTCCAAAGTATGTCTTTGGGCTTCAATATATCCCAGTCTTTGATTGTGACAGGTGGAAAATTATAATGACCTTTCATGATACTTGGCAGCAGTTTTCCTTGTTATGTAATACATGACTTTAAAAGGCTTTTAAGTGCACTACAGAACAAAAAACAGCCTCCAGTATATACTTTGGGACTGGTTCCTTGTTGTGATATTAGTATTATTTAGATGCTGTAGTGCCTCCTACTGGCTTTGGGGCATTATTGGTTGTGTTAAACTAGAAACCACTCCCTTATAATATTTTCTCTTGTCATGATGGCAAAGCTGGCCAGCTCATTTAGACCAGAGAAGGCAAAAAGGTACCGTAATTCAGAAACTTGATGGAGATTTGAAATTTATAGCAATAATTCAGAGGGGCTGGCTAGATGAACTTTAAGGCATCTTCTAACTGCTGTGGATGTCAGTGCTGTGACAATGGATGTTGTCGCTCTGACAACTGAGAATCAGCAGCCATTTTTACTTTTGCTTCTAACGTGCCTTTTCTATTCTTTTAGAGTTCAGATGTAGAAGGGGGGATGGGGTAAATGCTTGAGGGTTTAGCTAGCCATGTAGAAGTGTGGGAACTCAAAGACATGGTATGATAAGGTTTTGGTCGGCTGAGGAGTCGGTGAGAAAAGCCCGCGTCTTGCGTTAATTGGGGAATGTGATTTATGATGGCGTTTGTGGGGTGGGAATTGCAACTTGTTACTTTGTATCTGGGGGGAGGGAATCTCAGTTATGGGTTCAACTATGTAAGTGCCGATACTTTGTTTCCTAATAAAATGTTCTTTAAGGGAGAATTCTTACCTTGAAGTTCTTTTAATGGTTTCATCTATCGGAACCATGACATTAACCCAAAACTGAGACCAGGGGCAATTTCTGTTGTGTAGTGGTTATCACGTTCGCCTCACACGCAAAAGGTCCCCGGTTCGAAACCGGGCAGAAACACCATGTGAACAGTCGGTAGGTGGTAGAACTGCAATGAAATACAGGGTGAATCTTCCCTAAAAGTCGTGGGAGTTTCAACTCCACCGCAACTGGATTTATGATTCTGACAATAGGGAAGGGACCTAGGTATTTCGGTCCCAACTTCTTACTAGGCAACTTAAGTTGTACATATTTTGTGGATAAATAAACCTTTTCTCCAATATGGAAAGATCTCTGGGGAGATTACTTTTTATCAGCTTGTTTTTATATGTTTCTGAGGCTTTTTTCAGCACTGTTTTTGTTTTGTCCCAAACCTTTCCCCATTTTGACATTCATTGGTCAAGAGTCTGGGAGGTAGAGGGTCCTCGAGGATACTCAAGTATTGGGTTGAATTCTTTTCCTGTGGCAATCTTAAAAGGAGTGAAACCAGTGCTGCTATGAACGGTATTGTTGTAAGTCACCTCAGCAAAAGGGAGGAGATCAGTCCAGTTTGTTTGTTGGTAGTCCACATAACACCCAAGGTACTGCTCCACCATTGAGTTCGCTTTTTCATCGTAGACGGATGAAAAGCTGACAATCCTTGTGACAAGCCAATTATTTTCAGGAAACCCCTCCAAAACTTGTTTGTGAATTGCACTCCTCTGTCAGAGATTATCCATTTTGGTGATTATCCATGCAGCCTGTAAACATGCTTAAGGAACATTTTGGCTAGTTTCTGGGCTGACGGGAGTCCCTTGCAGGCGACAAAATGAGCCTGCTTCAAAAAAAGATCAATCACAGTCCATATTACCCGTATTTCCTCTGCTTTCGGGTAACTCAACTATAAAATCCATAGCGATCTCTTCCCATGGCTGGGAAGGGTCCGCGACTGGCTGTAATAGTTCAGGAGGCTTCCCCGGAATTCTTTTCATGGTGGCACACACTGCACAGCTTTTGACATAGTTTTCCATGTCCTTCAAACATGGCCACCAAAACTGCCGGCGAATTAAATGACCAAAAGAGACCAACATAGGTTAATCATGACAATAAAATGTCCCACATTGCTAAAATGAATAAATATTTATTTCTCTTTCTCTTTGAGATTTCTGTGTAGAATACTTATGATTTCCTTTAGTTCAGATACATAAATTCTTGACCTTACATTAAAAAATATCCCTATTTTTTGCCCAAGAGTGGTCCCTCTTAGGACTTTTCCTAAAGAGTGGATCCCACATATTTGAACTGTGACCACTCTTGAATCAAATAGACTTCTGTTGATATGGGCTGTGAGCAGTACTGTATCTTTTCTAGGCCAAATAGTACCTCCTCTCTGTTTGCAATCAAAATTGGCTTCTCTCCCAGAATTTGATGAATTTGTCCCTGGAATGAGGAGTTGAATCTCTGACATCTGGTTGACTAGGTGTCTTTTTTTAAAAAAAGAAGAAACATTGTTTGCTTTCTAAAATCGAATAACACATTATGTTCTCTCTCTTTCTCCCCTCACTACCTCCTCTTTTTGGGACAGAAGTTCATCTTATGACCCGTTGAAGCGAAATCCTGCCACAAGTGCAAAGTGGCAGGATTTCATTAGATTCCTTTTAGGAAGAGCTTGGAGAGATCCAGAGATGATAATGAGGGAGGGAGAGAGAATCCTGTTATGCTAATTCAGACCTTTTCTAGTAGGCCAAGAAGAAACCCTAAAGTAGGAAGGGGAACTCCTGCTTGTGGCAGGGATTCAAATTAAAGCATTCCAGATTGACCGTTGTCTAGCGTCTGCTTGAAATTTGAAGACTTGGCTGAGGAATTCTGGGATTTGAAGTTCAGCTATTTTAAAAGGAGTTTGTTTTTTTAAAAAAAGTTAATTTATTCAGAATTATAATGGCAGTAATAAAGGTTGAGCTCTGGATGGCTCCCGACCTTCGCTCCTTTCGCTGTGACCTGAAAACCTGGTTATTCGAGCTTGTCGGCCTGGACTGAGGGATTGCAATTTTAAATTTTAGAATTTGATTTACTTGGTTTGGGGCTAAATTTAATTAATTTTTAACTTTGTATGCCATGTTTCAATTGCCCTGTACACCGCCCCGAGTCCTTTGGGAGAAGGGCAGTATATAAATCTAATAAAATAAATAAATAAATAAAATAAAAGAATAAAAAAGTGTAGAAATAGAAAAGAAAGAAAAAAAATAAGAATATAGTAAAGAATATAAAGAAATATATAAAGTGACTTATCACCCTCACCCAAATATAAGCAATTTCAGTAACCATCCTTTCTTTTAAAATAGAACAAATGATCTCTTCTTCACATATCCTATCTCTTACCTATATACAATTCCATAAAGCCTGGTCATTTCAGTGCTGATGTCAGCAAAAGTCCATTAAGGGTTTCCAAAGATAACATACAGTATCTATTTTAACCTTGATCAAGTAAGCCAACATTATATTCTTTCTGAGGTTGAGATACACTGCTCCAGAGAATTGGTTCCATTGTCAGATTACCCTTACTGTTAGACATTCAGAATTCTCTTGTAACTTAAATCCATCTTGCACTCTTGAAGAAAAGTCAATACATTTTAATCTTTTCCTTTCTGGCATTCTTTCAGTATTTGAAGAAGAGTGCTGTCATTTCTCTCCTTGTATGGCTTTTCTCAAGGCCCACCTCTCTTCTTAAAGCTTGCTTACTAGTGCCTTGATCATTTTTGCTCTGATCTCTGTACCTGCTATGGTTTTTCTGAATTCTTCCTCAAGCATGCCCAGAATTGGACCCAGTACTTGACCAAACCAGAATTGAGTTTTTTTTAAAAAGTAAATTGATATGATATGCTGCCTCATACTTAGCAACTCTGGGTAATTGGAAATTTACCTCTCTTTTGATATGTCTTATAGTTATGTTTGTCTTCTTTTAAGTCACATCATTTTTCTGACTCATACTCTTTTTTTTTTGCAAGAACTATCAGCAAGGCAGGTATCTCCCATTGTATACATGAGTATTTTCTTGTGTTTCCTATATTAACAACTTTGCATTTGTTTTTGTTTCACTTTATTTGATTACTTTCAGCCCATTTGTCTAGTGAGTTAAGAGTACTTTGAATTTTGCCTCTCTGAGGTGTTAGCTGACCCACCAATTTTGTATCATTTACAAATTTGAGAAACATTCTCTCCCATAATTCAGTGTTTAAGAAAGTAGTGAAGAATGGAAGACTGAGGACTGATTCTTGTGACATTCCACTTAATACCTTCTTCAATCTGATGAAAATATATTGGTATGGCAGGCACCAAGTATTTTTGAGCCAATTTTTTGTCCACTTTATGTCATGCTATCCTGTCCACCATTACCGTAACTCAGACATGTCAAACACAAGGCCCGGGGGCCAGATCTGGCCCGTGAAGTGGTTTCATGTGGCCCGCGAAGCCATCCTGGAAACAGTGAGGGAACGGCCCCCACTGCCTTGGCCCTGGCCCAGAGACCCTCCTTCTGCCAGAGACCCTCAGATCTGTCCCACTTCTGCCCAGGCCCCCATAGGCACCCTTGATGCGAATGATGTAGAGCTGGCCACGCCCACCCAGTAGGCCATATGCACTCTAGCCACACCCACCCAGTAGGCCACGCCCACCCAGGCCACACCCACCCAGCCCCCTGAGGGCAACCGCAATGCTGATGCGGCCCTCAATGAAATTGAGTTTGACACCCCTGCCGTAACTAGTTTCAGAGGGAGAGACATTGCAGCTTTTTTTGTAAGTTCTTTAGCAAAACAACTTATAAAATAATAAACTTTGACCATCTCAGAGAGGGGAATGAATATTCTATCAATTCCCCATTACATTCCCTCCAAAGATCTAAAAATAGAAGATGAAATTATGGTTTAATTTGATGCCACAGCAGCCTTTATATTCATAGATTCAGAAATAGCCATGGCGGCAGCATTACACAACTGACTTAGCCAAATACAGGTAGTCTTACCTGTCTTACAATCACATTGAGCCCAACATTTCTATTGTTAAATGAGATATTTCTTTTTACGACCTTTTACGGTGGATCACTGCAGTTGATAAGTTAGTAACCCAGTTGTCAAGTGAATTTGGCTTCCCCATTGACTTTGTCAGAAGGTCGGAATAGGATCACATGACCCCAGGATGCTGCAGCCATCATAAATATGAACCAGTTGCCAAGCGTCTGAACTTTGATCATGTGACTACGGGGATGCTGCAAAGAGGTCATAACTCTGAAAAATGGTCATCACATTTTTCAGTGCTGCTGTAACTTTGAATGGTCACTTAATGAACTGTTGTAAGTCAAGGATTACCTGTAGCCAAAGATTGAAATACACAGAATCATGAGCCTCCTGGACCCTGCCTCAGTATTTATTTTCAGTCTACCAGCAAATCAGAAGAACACCTATGGGATCACCACTCTTGGGATTCACAGCAGAGATTTAATGCAGCATCTAGAAATTATAGCATCACCACACATACAACCACAAAATATAGATCTAGTACACGGGTGTCAAACTCATCACATGATGTGTCAGAATGTATCACAACTTTTTTTGCATTGCCGGAGCTGGGGTGCGCGCGCCCATGGACCGGCAGTTTGACACCCTTGATCTAGTATGTAGATGACACCATCATAATAATAAACAACTAGGGAAGACACAGGAAATGACCAACATCTTCAAAAGAATAAAATTCACAAGTAAAGAAGAAAATAACATATTACCCTTCCTGGATATCCTCATCAGCAGAGGAAAGTATATATAAACAGAGAGCAAACCCCACACTCATTCTTATTGATGATATTAGTTAATTGGATAATGAAGTAACTGACCAGCTCGGAGCACAAAGGATTCCACTTGATAGAGTCCCTCTTCTAGTGATCTGTGATCGATGACAGTGGCAGAATGTTCCTGGCAAATAAATTTGCCCATTTTTCTCTTTAGATATGGACAATATTCATTTGCATGTGCCAGTGAACTGAAAATATTAGGTAGGTATCAGGGCTTTTAGTTGGCTTAAGTTATTTTATTAAGACTGATGTAATCAGCATTGATCCCCGTGGGACAAACTTTCAGAAAAATGTCCCAGGAATTGCTGAAGCTTAGTTTAAATTAGCATGTGAGCAATTGCATTGCATATGATGCAACAAACCAGCAAAATCTTCTGCCACCTGTGTTGCTGACTTCAAATATCCCAGTCACCTTTAGAATAGCTTGCCTTTGTGTTTAACTGTAAAGCAACTCAAATGTAGGATGGTGACCTTAATTGGAGCCACCAGGCAGGGTAATGGAGAGTTTTATCTTCCCTGCCTCCGTCCCTTTTGGAGGTGAAAAAATGAAGAATGAGTGAACAGTGTATCTAATTTGGATAGTGTACCAGGTTATGTCTACACTAGACAATTCTAGACCAATAGAGAAGCTAAGCTCTATAGCTTGGGGTTGAACTATGGAGTTCTTGGCATTCCCCAAGCTTGGTTGTTCTTAGCCATTTAAATTTGAGATGTGAACTGTGTCTTTGGCAATTGATATAGTATACCATAACATTAGATTTGATTTAGTGTATCATATGAACCTAATGCACAGTTAGGTATCTTACAAAACTAGCCACCATTTTAAATAATCTGACAGTTTGGATTTCCCCGTTCAAGATAATTCCAAATTTTTGGCCTTGTCTTTCTGCCATATTAAGTCATTATTTTTCTCAGGTTTATGGTTAGTTTCTCAGGGTATCATTTTTACAAAAGTGTTGCCTTTTGGAAAAGCTTTGTTTCATGTCTGGGCTGTAATAGATATGTTTACATAAACTTATTTTCTTCCTTCTATCCCATTCTGGCCCCAAGAATGAGTTTCCAGCTGATCTAAATTGAAGCTGATTTTTGAGGGCCCTTGTCCCTCAAATTGTCAGATTACTTTTAAGAAGCTGTACTTGATTGTGGCTTTGGTGGAATAATAAAGAACCCGCTGTATTCACTCTTTTGCCCCAGATGATATTCGCTTGTGCCCTGCTTAGTCAGCAACGTGAATATATGTGAATGCGATTTGCAATGACCCTATTGAACCCTTCTCTTGGCTGTGCTTGAACCCTTGGGAGCATATGCATTGGAATTGCTTCCTAGAGGAAGTCTGGGAAGACTTCGGTGCTTTATTATTTTGCTTATTAAATACTCTAGGTCTCTGGATGGTTAGGCTCATGGAGATAATTGGCCTCTTTAGGTCATAATCTTAAACCCAGGTTTTGTTAACAAAACACGTAATTTATTAATATAATAGACCCTATTGTGACTTAACTGGATAGGTTCCATAGCTTGGATGTATCACAAGCTATCCGACACAGTTTTGGCCTACTCTGGTTCCTTGTGCAGACCAGAAAGTGAGTGGTTAAGGTCATTCAATATTTTGTTTCAAACTTTATACTAATGAGAGTTGGTTTGGGGATATTGTGTTGAACTCAAATAATTGTGGCTGGTTTGCTGTTTGATTGAGAATTCTGCCTTACCTAACTACCCTGATACTTATGTCTTTGTAGGCTGTAGGTGTACTTCTGTACGTAGCTGTTGGTAGTGTAGTTCTGTACATAGAGAAGGCACCTGGTTGGAAAAAGCCAGCACTAATGCAGAATAAAGGATTAGGGAGCAGCTATTTTATATTCCCATTTCTATAGGAAAATGAGAGTTTAAGCAAGATGAGAGCTGCCCTTTATAAAGAATGAAACCCATGGCTGCACCTTGTTCTTCATGGCTCCTTTTCTGATCTAAGAGTTCTGAAGTAATGTTTACAGGTAGTGCTTGACTTATGACTTAAAACAGTTGGTTAGTATTACAGCAGACACCCCTGCCTATATATATATTTACAACCCTGTTCCAAAGTTACAATGGCTGTCCCCCCCTCCCCAGTCTTGTGTCTGCATTTCAAGTGCTGGGGTACCAGCCCACATTTATGGCTGTTCGTAGTGTCCCGTAATCATGTATGCATGATTTATGATAGTTTTGCCAAAAACATCCTAGCAAACAGTGGGCTTGCTTAATAACTGCAAATTCACTTAATGAGCCTCATGATTTGCTTAATGACTATTGCAATAAAGGTAGTTAAAATCAGGTCAGTTACAACAGGGGTCTCCAATCCCAGGTCCGTGGCATGCCAGCAACTAGGCCACTTCAAAAAATGAAGCCCCATTTGCAGGATGCAGGCAGCACACAAAACCACGCTCCCTCCGGTCCACGGAAAAACCTTTCTGTTGGGGACCACTGAGCTACACGATGATCCATTTTGAAACTGTCACAACTTGTAGTGGGGTGGACTCTGTTATAGTTGTAAGTTGAGGACTACTTGTACTGCTTGCATTAGGTCTAAATAAGTAAATGTCAAGTTTATTTCTGAGTGACAGTAAGTGGTTTGTAAAATATGCTTAAATTGGTTGAATAAAGGTCTGGTGTCTGAGTTTTGTGCAATGTTGCCAAGCTTGGGTTAGTGGGAATTTTGGTTTTATATTTGTTTTTGTAGCTATGTATCTATGTGTTTATTTATTTGCCGTCCACTGAGCCACCATGCCTTCAGTAAAAGCAATGAAACAAAAAAAACAGTGAAAGTATAGTGATTTGTATTAAAAGATAGTGGAGAGGGAACAGGATATGCAGGGGTGGGGGTCTGCTATTAGTCTAATTGCCACTTTCAGTGTGGTTTATTAAGTAATCTCAGGTTGGCTGGCTAATTTTTGTTTCTTTGCAAACACCTCCAAAAGTGTTCTCGGTAATTAAATTAGGGGTGTGGTGCAAATGAAGATCTTAGTATAATCACATGTCCAGTAATCCTACAGTAGCATGCTGGACCTTATCTAACTATTATATCATTTTCATTTCACTAATGAAAATCATTAAAGACAAATAGGCTCTTCAGTTAATTAAAATAAACCCTCCAACACTTCCTGGTGAAGAGTTTCCCACACTTGCACTAAGAAAATAATTGCAGAGATCAGTAGTACTCATTTAAATCGGGTTCCTTTAGCTTGTGTTCTCCCTCTTTTCTTTCTTTTTTTTTTACTACTGCTTGCAAAGAAGCTAAGGAAAGTCTACAAACATGATTATCCAGGAAGACTAGAGCAAAGGTCTTCTCGATGGCAGTGTGTTAAATGTCACTTGAATTAGACTCACTGTGAGCACCCCTTCCTGTCAAGTCAGCTTGCTGGAGACCATTGCACCATCTTTTCCTCATTGCTCATCGTTTTTTAAAACCAAAAATTACTTCCCCCACCTTTTGCTATGCAAACAGGGAAAAGAGCCAGCTTTTTTAATCCAGTTGTGTAAGACACTTGGCACTGAAGGCCATTTGAAGTGGGATCTAAGATTAATCTTCAAACAAAAGTTGATGTTGTATGAGGGAGGGTTTCTTGCGAACTGTATTTAAAAACTGTGCTTCTCCAAACAACAGTATGGGAAGGATTTCCTTGTTGAAGCACCCAGTCTTGCAATGTGACTAGCACAGGATATTGTGACTTCTGGTGATGAGCTGGTTGGCAATATTGGTTCCTTCAGATGTATTGGATCATGGCACCTAGCTTGGAGAAAATAGCTGAACAAAGAAACCAGGTTCACACAATTTGCTAAAACTGTAAATCGATTTTGGCTTCCTTATTTATATCCTGTCTACCATCACATATCACAAGTACCTGGCAGTGTATAATTTGAATAAGTACAACATAACATCAATAAATTAACATGCGGTACAAAAAATAATAGCCAAGTAAATCAAACTTCAGCCCAACTGTTAAAAATTTGTGAAAAGGCATTCCACAACTACCAATTGCCCTTCTGAATAGCTCTATTTTCAAGGCTTTCCTAAAAATCACAAACTAAGACCGTCTCTGAACCTGCAGAGAGGTTGTTACAAAGGATGGAAAATGTCAGTGAGAAACATTGACTTCTTTACCAAAATCTCCACTTGGGAAAGGGATCATCCACTTACTGATAAATGATAGGTAGAAACCACTTGATACAGGTCGTCTTAAGGTACCCACTGCCATGCCATGTAGTGCTTTATAGGTCAAAATTATTTTATACTATTGTTAGCCATCTATTTATTTGTTTCTTATTTACTAAATTTATTTTCTACCCATCTTGCTTCAAGGTGACTCTAGATGGATGGCCATGTAAGTCTTTTAAATAAATAAGTAAAATCAACATTTTTGAATTTTATCCAGAACATTATTTATGTATTCTGTAGACTGATATGTCTACCTATCTTAATCAAATAACTCTTGAGTGGTTAATAAAGGCATAAAAGCAAAAACATAGATGTAAAAAGGACAGTAAAAGATTCCTGGTTAAAAACATTCCTGAATCAGTCAGTGCAAGACAAAATACTCAAACTGAGCTCTACTGACATCCTGGCCTGAAAGCCTGAGGAAAGATCCAAGTATTTTAAGGCAGAGGTCCCCAACCTTGGCCACTTTATGACTTGTGGACTTCAACTCCCAGAATTCCTTAGTCAGCTATGCTGGCTGAGGAATTCTGGGAGTTGAAGTCCACAAGTCATAAAATGGCCAAGGTTGGGGACCACTGTTTTAAGGTACAGGTAGTCCTTGACTTATGACCAGTTGCCTAGCAGCCAATCAAAATTACAACCGACCTGAAAAGGGGACTTACAGTCTGAATCCAAAGTTCTGATGGTCTCTCTACACCCCCCCCCCAAATGGTCACATTACTGTGCAACATGGCTGCATTTACAGCTGTTTGCATTATCCTGTGGTCACATGACCGCATTTTACAATGGTTTTGCCAAAGAATTGCACTTCTTTTTTTCAGCAAGATGTGCCATAGTGAACAATGGGCTCACTAGATCCCTGCAGTGATTTGCTTAATTACCACTGCAAAAAAAAGTCATAAAATTGTGTCAGTCATATGACTGACCAATCTTGTGACTATTAGGACTTATATCTGTAATGGGCAGACTCCATTAATGTTGTAACTCAAGGACTACTTGTACAAGACCAACACAGTTGAGGCCATCTGAACTTAATGGGTGGACTATTCCACAAAACAAGGTCTGCTACGGTACAAAGAAGTGAGCCTTTTAGATCTAGTAGCATGATATTATTCCACAGAAGGGAAGTGTAGCACACTCCGACTGCTAGTTCTGGTGAGGTAGGCTGAAGCCAGTGGAGACAGGTGATCTCACATGTATCCTGGCTCCCTTCTTTAGAGGTGTGCAGAAGAATGAACTCCCCATCTTGAGTGAGTAGGCAGTTTTTCTTCCTAGAGTTTTGATGTTACAGCCCCACTCTCTTCTTAATTGAAGAGTTTGCTTTATAAAAAGGGAACTGAAAGCAAGCATGTGTGTGGGTGTTTTGAGGAAGAGTGAAGCCCAAAAGACAGCAGAGAGGTGGGAAAGAGACGCTCCAACCCAAAAGCAAGCACTTTAGCAGTAGCCTTCAGACACCGAGAAGAACTCTTGGAGCTGGAACATCACTGAAAGGCAGACCTGAGAGATGGAGGGAAAGATAGACTGACCAGAGTCTGCAATTTTTAGCAGGTTTGCAAGCCAAACTAAGTCCACTACATCAGGTTGTCCCCAACCCCCAGTCCATGGACTGGTACCGGGCTGCGGCATGCCAGCAACCGGTCTGCACAAACAAGCAAAGCCCCATGTGTGGGATGCTGCCAGCACACAAAACCACACACTCTCCGGTCCATGGAAAAACCTTTCTCCATGGAACTGGTCCCTGGTGCCCAAAATGTTGGGGACCATTGCACTACATGGAGCAGCCCCAGTGCAGAACTCCACAAACCAGCTCTATGAGTGTGAGTGGATGGGGGAAGCCTATTTACAAGTCTATAAAGAGTCGCGTTGTGGTGAAATGAACACTTTATTATTAATAACAAAGGGGTTTCCCATGCAAATGGATTGAGATTGGCTAGAAGAATTGAAGACCTGGGAGAAAAGGAAAGATTTAAAGAACAAATAAATAAAACATAGTGCTAACGTAGGAGTAGAAACATAGAAATAGAGAAAAAAGCCCCATAGATTAGATTAGAAATAGAATAGTGAGCTTAAAGGAGTTTACTTTTGTACAATAGATGATTACAGCTTATGTGTCTGTTCTGTACCATATTAAGAAAAACCCTAACAAGATGATAACCAGCATCTTAAACTGTACATGGAGACCTACTAGAAAATAATGTATAGATTAGCACCTGGTACAGTGCCCCCAACTCAGATGTTATGTATGTGTAATGGTGCAGAGAGTAAGGAGGAGGATTTGATGGACATGTGTAGGGAGGAGGCAAAATGGGCTGAAGCATTTTTTAAGTCTCAAACTGCAATATAACATTTGGAGGCAGCAATAATTGAAGCTTCTGAGTAATCTTGAAAGGCAGCTCCATATAGGCTATGTACGGAAGATAACTCACCCTCCACTGACAGATGACCAATGAAGAGAGACAAGAACTTTGCAGTACCCACACAGAAGTAGCTGAGAAGTTACAAGGCAAGATGATGCCCCAGTCATCAGTAAAGACTCCATCCACATTACAGTGAATCTCAGTACTTTACCAACAAAATGTTGTGTAAACTGAACAAAACAGCTGGGTGGGACTTTACAGGATTGTTTCCTTTCCAACAGGGCTATTGGACAGCAGATGTCTCATGCAGTAAGTACACTTTGCCTCCCTTATTGTCACATGTAGGCTAAATATGGGCAACTACATTTGCTCAGTCAGATTTGCTACTAGACTTCCTCCACTGGTGTTCCATGTGTTGTTTCTGGCATTTATTTATTTTATTTATTTATTTAGTTATATTTATATACCGCCCTATTCCCTGAGGACTCAGGGCGGTTTATTTCACCTCCTGAAGGGCTTTCCTAAACATGGTGCCATCTGAGATGGAGTCCCAGTAGGCCTGGCTCGCTTCCTGCTACCAACTGCTTATTGGCTGCTGAACAGAACTGCCTGTCAGAGAGCTGGGAAGATCCCACATACCTTCTGAAAATCCATTAGGATTGAGAGAGACTGCCTGAATTGTTTCCATTGCCTTACAGAGGTTCTGGGAGGCCACCATCATAAATCAGACTAGGATATGATCTGACTGTGGCAAAGGACCAGGAAAATTTCTCCATCTCGAGATCATTCAATAACTGCTCAGACTGTTGTGATTCAGGGTCAGCCTGTGGGTTCGGCAGTTGGGTCGGATGACTCAGAGGAGGAGGAGGGGGGTGTTGAAGACCTTGCTGAGGGGGTTGAAGATCTTGCTGATGAGAGCCCTCAGCCAGGCCCCTCCCACTTGGTCACCACGGAGACCCAGCTGTGTGAGCCTGACAGCGTGGATGAAGATGACCCACAGCTGGCCCTGTTCAAGGACGCCCGATGCAGGAGGCAGTCAATTAGGAGTAAACAGAGGAAGGCAATGGGGCTTCTCGGAAGGAGGCAGAGAGAAGCCACGCCCTGAACTCTATATAAGGGGAATGTGTGGGTAGGGCTGGTTTGCTGAAGGCAACCGCTTGGATAGTTCGTGTTTCTTAAAGCTCCTGTTTCTTGGTTCGTGTCTTGTTTGTTTTTGTAGCTATAAATTTGGCAGGCGTAATTCCAGCCTCTTGCCGTTTGTAAAGGGGTTGTCCCTGCCTTTTCTGCAGGGCCGGTAGCAGGCTGGTACAGAACACAGACAAAAATGAGAGTATGAATGCCTGTGCACATTGGAACTGAGATAATCTAAGGCAAGCCATTGTCATCATAGAGGACATGTATTCCCAAGGTTTACCCAAGCCTCTGGAGGCTTGTAAATTGAAGTTCCCCAAGGAGTGTGGGTGGTCCACTACTAAAAGCGATATGTATCAGTCACTGTGGTTACATCTTACAAGTTTTGTATTTGTGAATTTGTAATTATAGTTCTGCGCCATATCCTGGCAAAGTGTATAATAAATAAGATATTAATAAAATTGTTTAGTAGTGTTTATGCATTCAGCTTAACCTGATTACTGTATAAATGCTTGTTGTACGTTTGCATAACTAACTATATGGTTTCAGTTTACACTAAGAGTTAAGCTGGGGCCAGGAGGAGAAAGGCTCCCAGGTTAAAACAAGGCTAACTCAGCATGGTTTCAAATGGGCTTGTTGGGTCTTTGATTGATGTGATTGAAAGTATTGCTTTTGTGAAAGAGCATATGGTTAATTTGATTCAGATATTAAAATCACCCTGGCAATCAAATGCCTTAGTGAAGTAGGTCAGGATTTGAACTGGTAAAGCTACTTGTGTCGTTGAACTAGATAAAACAGTATTGCGCTCTCCTCAAGACTTGATGAATACCTCCCCCCGCCCTAATATTATCTGGAGATTCCTTGAGTATAAGAAGCTAGCTATAGACATTTTTTGATAAACATCTAGCGGAAGGTTGGGTGACATTTTTGATCAAGAGCTATGCTTTTTAATATGATTGGAGTCAATCAAAAGGTTTCTTTCTTTACAAAATGGATTTGCCACCAAGAATTGCACTGCCAGTATTCTTTGCTTTACTGCCAGATTTTGTCACAATGAACTTGAGGAGTTTCAAGACAGAGAATGCTATTTGCTCATCTGTGATCTAGCCCAGTACAGTATTCTTTGTCCCAGGATGAACTGGCCCTCCAGAATTGCTGGGTCACCCTCGCCAGCTGGCCAGTAACAAGAGACCCAGGAATTGTAGTTCATCAGTTACTGGGAAATGTTTGCTGTCCCTGCTTGGTCTTCACTGGGTTTCCTCCAGTATCTCAGAAAGATCTTTTGTTTAATTTTCAAGGACCTTTGGCTGGAAATGCCAGATTCATCCTTGAATCGCCTGCTGAAAAAGCAAGTGGATTTTTTTTTTTGCCCAATCATTTTCTTTCCCTTCAAAAGCTTGATGAACAATAACTTGTTGGTTACCAATCAGGGATCAGAATTGTTTGTTTTCATTTATTGTATATTTGTTACTTATTCCTAATGTATTTTCACCATTCATCTTAGTGAAGGGTAATTGATCCTCGAGCTACCTTGCCCAAAGGTTGCATAATAAGGTATGTGCAACAGCCAGGAATTTAAAGGAAGCAATTCTTTACAGAGAGCAAAGTATGGAATTTGTTGTTATCAGATATGATCATGGTTTCCTATGAAGATTCTTATTTTATTGCAAGCTCAAGGCTGTGGAAGAGAAGGAAGGCCATAGATGTATGTCAACAGGTGGTTTACTGTCGTGGTGTATGGTTGGTACTATAGGAAGCAAAATCCAAGGATAGATTAGAGTAGGAGAGGTGTAGTAAGTATAGTAGGAGAGGCTGTGACAGATGGTTAAAAAAGCTGGGATGATTTCCCGCTTCAAGGTAGTGTTAATGATTTGGTGTTGGAAAGCAATCTGGTAGCTTAGTTCCCTGGCTTCAAAAGCCAGACTGGGTTTCTCTCTCATTTTATCCTCCTCTAAAGGAAAAATATACTGCAGCTTCTTACTATCGGAGGTGATTTGCTAGATTTAAATTCAAGGTTGTCATGGTGACCCTGGTGACTATTGTCAAGCATGTGTTGTTATGGTTACCAGTGTTGGTGTGCTTCACTGTAGGATTTGGAGATCATGCTGGAAAAATACAACACAAACCTGGGCTGTATAAACGGAGGCATAGAATCAAGATCACGAGAAGTTTT
This sequence comes from Vipera berus, assembly GCF_964194415.1. Classification (NCBI taxonomy): domain Eukaryota; kingdom Metazoa; phylum Chordata; class Lepidosauria; order Squamata; family Viperidae; genus Vipera; species Vipera berus. The sequence goes on from NC_138202.1 coordinate 342,511,329, forward strand.
AGGACCACTTTATAAAACAATAGTGAGACCACACCCGGAACACTGCAACCAATTTTGATCACCATACTACAAAAAAGATGTTGAGACTTTGGAAAAAGTTCAGAGAAGAACAACTAAGATGATCAAAGGCCTGGAGACTAAAACATATGAAGAACGGCTGCAGGACTTGGGTTTGGCTAGTCTAAAGAAAAGAAGAAATAGGGGTGACATGATAGCAGTATTCCAGTAATTGAGGGGCTGGGACAAAGAAGAGGGGGTCAAATTATTCTCCAAAGCACCAGAGGGCAGGACAAGAAGCAATGGTTGGAAACTGATCAAAGGGAGAACAAACCTGGAATTAAGGAGAAACTTTTTAACAGTGAGGACAATTAACCAGTGGAACAGCTTGCTTTCAGAAATCATGGGCACTTGTTTGAGGTTCTCCTGCTTGAGTGGGGGCTGGAGTAGAAGACCTTCAAGGTCCCTTACAGCTTCTAATTAATTCTAATTCTAATTCTAATTCTAATAATTCTAATAATTCTAATAATTCTAATTCCAATTCCAATTCCTATTCTATTCTATTCTATTCTATTCTATTCTATTCTATTCTATTCTATTCTATTCTATTCTATTCTATTCTATTCTATTCTATTCTATTCTATTCTATTCTATTCTATTCTATATATAATGTTCTATTCCATTATTTCCTTGACTTGATCACTGTTACTGTTGACCAAGTAAACTGTGGTCAGCAAAAGAGTGAAGTCATGGAGATATTTTTTGCAGAGGAAGTTGAAATGGCTGAAGATTAAGTTGTGCTTTGGCTTAATATTTGTTTGTATTGTCTATGTGGTCTGAAAACGCCCTCCTGTGTTATAAATGTGATATTTAGCATCCCTGGAAATACATCATGTTGCATTATCAATATGGCTGTGTTCCAAGACAGAGATGGTGCTCCTCAGGTTGACCTGTCTGCTAAAATTTCTCATCTCCCATCTTTTGCATCTCGTACAACTTGAGTTCTGTCATTCATCTGTCCATTTTTCCTGGGCCTATACATGGTTGGAGTATATAATGCACCACACAAAGTCAGGTGTTGTTTTGGGCCCTTCAATCATAAATTGATGCAATAGTGGAGAATGTGCTGTACGTACATAAAGGCTGAACCATTGGTTGCTTGATTTTCTTCTTCCTATTAACCAGAATTCAAAACATCAAGAACCCAATAAATTAATGCATGGTAAGAATTAAGCTGATATGACTCAGATAACTTGCAACTTAAAATGTTTGTTCCCTGGCATGCTATCACTTTCATCATGTATTTGATGAGCTGAATTTCAGCTCTTAGGGAAACCAAAGTGACTTATGAGTACAGGTATGAAGCCTGTTCAAGCCTCAACACATCCACCTCTCAAAAAAACCCAGCTGGTTAAGTCACCCTGTTATTGTCAGAGCCTTTGACACCATTAATGGCCATTTATTCTTTCTTTTTTAAAATGTGGCTTCTCAATACAAGAAGAGTGTTGTTTCTTTTTTGCAGTTTGAATAAGATGAAATGAATATTTGGAAAAGTTAAAAATGTGGCCAGATAGACAGAGAACCAGGTTTCTTAGCTACATCTGGCTAGATCCAGGTAGCATGCAAAGGCATTAATCATGGTTTATTAATCACTGTGACTGAGTTCACACAACATGCAAAGCTATAAACCAATCACATTTTGCTTTGCTGCAATTGGTATTGGCCAATAACTAGTTAGGAGTCACATGTCTTAAAGACAAATACCTTGGTTTTCTGTGTATCTGATCACAACTCTTACGTTTTCCAAACATTCATTTCACTCATTCAAACTGCAAAAAGAAACAACATTGTTCTGGTATTCAGAAGCCACATTTTTTAAAAAAAAAGTTTTGGTATCTTCTTACATTGCATGATATAAAACTCTTACATTTATATTATGTGGTATAAGAAGATGGCAAAACCTGGCCAATTTCCTTTGATCTTGAAAGCTAAGAAGGGATGGGCCTGGACATGACAGCAGTCTCAACTCACAAATAAGATCTGGAAGAGCAATGCTTTCCAAAAAATAGGTTTATAGGTGTGTGCTTGCCAGGATCTCTCTCACCTTAAGGATACTTCAAACATTCAGTAAGAGGTTGAAAATGTCTGTATTTAACATGAAATAGTAGCTTTTTATTTGTTGGAACTTATTATTCATTGGATTTAGGTCTCACCTTTACTTCAGAGACTCAAGTGGTGTACATGTTACTTGTCCTTCCAGATTTTCTTTGCAGTAAAAACCCTGGGAGGCAGGTTTTGCTCAGAGAAAACAACAGGTCCCAAATCTCCCCTGATCATCCATAATTGCAGGTGGCCTGAATTGAACGTTGGCCTGAACTGATGCATATATATTGGTTTTCCATCTTTTGCAACACCATTGGCATGCTTAGTCCTTCCAAAAAGAACTAAGAAGAACATAAGCTTTTGTTTTAAGGAGGTGGCAAGGTGTAAAAGTATGCTATATCTCTGTATTTAATTAGTTGCATGCCTGGACTGGTCTATAAGGAAGGCAGGTGAAAAATAATTTAATAGGACTTTTCTTTCGGTAGTGCTAGAAAGAGAGAGGGATACAAGTATGCAGTATTGATCTTCCTTCTCGGGTAGAGATCATTTTGCTCCTTTTACATGAACATTATGAAACTTATGGGAGTGATCAGGCTGATGGTTCCTATCAAATTTCAAGCCAGGTCTTCTGGGTGCAAAATGAAACATATTTTTGTAGGTTTTGTGGTATCTGGCTAAGGTTGCTTTCTTCAAAAAAATTGTCTCTGTTGAGTGCTAATCTGGTTTATTCTACTTAATCTGGGATGGTCTCCTGCTACTCCTAGATTGAAGCCCTCCTTCTTTTGCCCTGGTTTTTGGCTCCAGAAGATTCCAGATTGCTGATATTCAAAGCTGTAGCAGTGTATGTGACACATTCTTTTTTATTCCCATTCAGTTTTCATCTCCATGGGGACAGCAACATCTAAAGAAGAACCCTCCTCTGTAAAGAGTCCAGAGGCTTCAGTTGCTTTCAGCATGATGGACGTCTTCCTCTTCTCCATTGTCATTGGTCTCCTGACCTACTGGTTTTTCTTCCGTAAGAAGAAAGAGGAGATCCCAGAGTTTTCAAAAATCCAGACACCAACAGGAGGAGAAACGTAAGTGGTTGGACAGTCAGGAGCACTTAAAGAGACCTGGCTTTCTGGGGTGGTGGATGCAGTATGATTCTCTCACATCAGTTTAGCTTCTAAGAATTGAGTGCTGGATTCGAGCAGCTTGAATTCATTAAGGATTTAGCCTGCACTGGAAATATGGTCTCCTTGGAGTATTTTTTTGCAATATCTTAGTGTATTATTTTATGGTGTTTGTATGCTGCAGTTACGTATTGCCCATCCCTGTCCTAGAAAAATGATCTGATTGGCTAGAATAGGGCTTTTCAACCAATGGTATGGGTACCACCTGTGGTACATTGGCATCTAGTAGGTGGTATGTGACCATCCTAGAAAAGTGGTAGCGGGGGAGGGGAATGAGCTGAACCGGTGGCAGCACCACACAAGCTTGAGCGAGAGATGGCTGGAGCTGCAGGGCTGTCAGGGCTCAGTGGAAGTGCCAGGATCAGCACCAGGCTCCAGCTGGAGCTCAGTGCTGATCCTGGCACTTCTGCTGAGCCCAGAGAAAGCGCCAATCAGCTGGAATGTCTTGTGATTTGCTTGGCAACTGATTCCTATTTATGACAGTCACAGTGTCCCAGGGTCATGTGAAGTGACCAAAACCTGCTGCAACTACCCAGCAGACAGAGGGAATAAAAACCAAACCCCCCACGCACCCCCGCTGCCAATCCTCAACAGAAATGCTCACATAATGAAAACCTCGGACATGAGGAAGTGTGCTGCCGGGCGGCAGGCAGGTGTCTTGCTCGGCTGTGGCTTGGGGGGCACTTTTTTCAGTGCCATTGTAATTTCAGACAGTCACTAAGCGAATTGTTATAAGTCGAAGACTACCTGTACTTCACTTTTTTCCTTTTTTCCTTTTTTTTGTCATCAAGTTTTTGACACCTTGCTAGGTGACTGGTGGTACTCGGATGTTGCCATATCCTAAAAGTGGTACAAAGGTTGAAAAGCCCTGGGCTAGAAAGTATATTGTCTAGGTCATCTTTCGGCCTCCCTAGGTAGGAGAAGACTGCCGTAGTTCTGTTTGAATTACCTCTTGCATATTGGTGTCATTGTGATTAGAAACAAATGCCTATGCTGATGAGGCTATTTCCATTTTATCCATTTATGCATTTCCATTTTATCCACAATGAACAAAAGTTTTAAAAATAGATGGGGAAAAATGTTGGGTATCTGATTTCCCCAAATCTGAGTCCTTCTGTAGGACATTAGATTAGTACTCCCTGCATTGTTTTAATGTGCAAGTAATTACTCCGAAGTTGGAATCAACAAGAGACTGGAACCTTTTGAGGAAAAAAGTTAATTTCATCTAATAAACATGTACCCTATTTGGTTGGATCAGCTTTCCCTACTTTGTGTGTTACTGTATTGAAAAAAACTAATTAAAAAAGCATATTCTTAATAACATAAACTTAACTATGTTAATTGTATGTGTGTGTGGGGGGGAATGGAGAGAGCGAGCTTGTTTAAAGGTACAGAGAGGACCAGAATCTTGGCAGCAGAAGCTTTGGTGTTAAAATAGTAATGTTTTTCTTGATCAGTTATAGGAGAGCTTGTTATAACTTTTTTAAAAAAAGAACATTTCTTTCTATTTCCTATCTTTTACTATAATTTTAATAAAGATCTTCTTCCACCTGAATTGGGTTAAAACAGCCAGCATGATTAGTAGCCATACTTCCAAAATATTGTGCATTGTTTGGAATCATTCCTAAATATTGTTTCCAGTTTGAGACACCACATTCTGATGATTCCAACTAGGACAGTTAAGGCCTCAAGGATTGTGTGTCAACTGGGTACAATTCCTAGGAGGAAAAAACGAGGGGACTGTGAATGTTTAGCCTTAAAAAAGTATGACTGAGGGAAGATATTATATAACAATAGAGTTGGAAGGGACCTTAGAGACCTTTAGGTCAACCTCCTCTTCCATGCACATCTGCTGAAGCCCTTCTCAGAGTTGATTGACTGGCCTCCTTATCAAGAGCCTTGGTGAAGCAGTGGGCTAATGCCTCCTTAAGTAACACCAGCTGCCTGCAATTAGTGCAGGTTCGGGTCCCACCAGGCTCAAGGTTGACTCAGCCTTCCATCCTTCCGAGGTAAGGTAAAATGAGGACCCAGATTGTTGGGGGCAATAAGCTGACTTTGTAATAATGCCGCTTGGGGGGGGCGAAAGCCCTAATAAGCAGGCATATACATAGAATGAAGGCTATTGCTAAGCACATTGATTTGTGCTTAGATTGTAAGCTGCCCTGAGTCTTCAGAGAAGGGCGGGATATAAATGGGATTAAAAAAAAAAGACCTCGATCAACACTTGACTTCATGTATAGCCTGCTCCACAGGTTGACAACTCATGCAATCTGGACATTTCTCTTGATGTCTAGTCTAAATTGACTTCCTTGTATTTGTAACTTGTTGCCTGGGGCAATAGGGAATAAATTTTGTCCCTCTTCTATGACAACCCTTCAGATACTTGAAGACTAGATTCTGTCTCCACTTGTTTCTTCTGTAGACCCTAACACCCTCAGATCCTTTAATTCAGCAGCTCCCAAACTTTTCTATACCCCACACCCCTAGAATGCTTCTGATATATTCTCGCACCCCTTACAAAAGTTCAAAATAACAGCAACAAATTATGCATATACACTATAATTTTGAAAAGCCAAGTTTTCCCACCCCCTGGAATATCCTCTCACACCCCCGGGTTGGGAACCCCTGCTTTAACTGCTCCTAATAGAGCTTAGTTTCCAGATTCTTCACCATTGTAAAATCTGTTCTCTGAACTTGCTTCAAATTGACATTGTCAAACTATGTCAAATTGAAAGCTGCCCAGAGTTGGGTACAGGATTTCAGTGGGGTCTGACCAAGGGAGGATGGGACTGGAACTATTACTTTTTATTATCTCTGTTCTGTTTTCCTGTTAATAAATCCCAAGTTAGCCTTTGGTTTTTAAGCACCTGCATGACACTGAAGCATTGCGTCACACATAGAATCACATTCTTCAAATATTTGAAGCTGTGTCTCAAGGAGGAAGGCTAGATAAACTGTTATTGTCCCCAAGCAAAAGATACAGACCAGTAGTTTTTAGGAAGCCATTTTTTCTTGCTGAATATTAGAAATAATTTCCTCATGGTCACGATGCTTTACTAATGGAATCTGTTATTAAGCTGATAGATGGGGCTCAGTGGTCTAAATGTCACGTCCAGTGTTCTGATCTAGGCATTGGGCTAAAGATACTATTATTCCCAGTCATCTCTGAGATTGTAGTGTTAAATTTACAGCCTTGAATGGGTCTTTCCACTTTTGTGAGTCTGCGAATGCTGGGACATTGTTGGTGGTGCTCTAGGGAATGAGTTGGCTTTGAGAACCTGGGAAAGTGCTTTGAGATTAAATGTCCCTGAATCCTTGCACTATTTTCTTGGCCCAGTGACTGAGAAGAAGAGCTTTGGGTCCTGAAGACCTGAGTTCCTAAGTGCCCCCAAATGAGTTGATCCTATAAATCTCCTGTATTGCCATCCAACAAATCTGGAGGGCACAAGTCTGGGAAACAATGGGAGCTTTCTTCCAACACATCTGGAGGGCATCAAGCTTCCTGTAAGCAAAAAAAAGAAGAAGACAATGCTAATGGGTGGTACAGAACTCTCATTCCTCCTTTCAATGAGTTGTGTTTCTTTCCAGAATGAGGGGCCTGTGGGAAACAAGAGGCAGTGGGAAGGCTGCTTAAGGAGACCTTGAATTCAATAGATAAGCATTTAGACTCGATTATGCTGACCTTTCTTCTTGCCCACTCCTAATGGAAACAATTTTGACAGAGTCTCTCTTATGTATCTTGTTTTTGGAACTTCCGTCTAGCCTTCCGAAGAGGTTCTGCAGCGAAGGGCACTTCTCAAAAACGACAAAAGGAAAAAGGTCGTCTATTTATTTTTGAAAGACCTCTGATGTAAAACAGTTGCTAAGGCAATGGAGGTCTCTCACTGAGAAGCTCCCCCTGCTCACTCCTGAAGGGTAAAAGTAGGGAGGGTTAGGGTCCTTGGGAATTTTCATTCTTAAAAAGTCCTTTTTCCTTCTCATTCCTTTTTGCTGCTGCCAGATGTTGACATTCTTGGGTTTGTGCCGGGCCCTCTGGGTAATTCTGAAAGCAGCCGGCATGAATCCCAGAGGATCAGGCTGCTGGTGCCGTGTCTGACTGGAGGGGTTGGTATGCAAAGTTTGCCAGGCTATAACAAAAGGAGGCCGGCCACTCACTTGAAGATCCAAGAGGGGTACTGAGAGGAAGGCTGGAGAGGCTTTGCTTCAGAGGGAGGTTTAGCTGTCTGTAGCCAGTATGAAATTGCAGGGTTGTGAAATACTGTCTCTCTCTGCTGTTTCCAATTCACTATGGGTTGCGCCTATTCGGCAGGAGAGGAGACTTTTCCTGAGAGGTAAGTTAACCTAGGAAGTTTGGAAGCCTTGGGAATTGGTGGCCTTGGGAATTGGGATCTGCTTGAGTAAGGGCAGGGTCTTTCCAGTGCAAAAACTGGTTTGGCAGCAGCTTTGATTCAGGAAAAGTGCTCTGACACGAGCATGGACGTTGCCATGAGAGGCCACTATTTGGGGCTGATGCTGGGAAGTTTCTCTTACTCTCCTCCACCCTCCGCACTAGCTTAGGTAAAACTGAGCTCTTGCTACTGGAGAAAATGAAATAAGGCAGAATTTTTTATTTGCCAGGGAAAGTTATTTTTCAACTGAAAGCAACTTTTTTAAGATACTTGCCTTGTGCAGGATACCAAAGGAAGAGATGATAGCTCAGAAATAGAGCACGTTAAGAACAGAAGAGCTGTGCTACATCAAACTGAAAACCCATTTTTGTCATCCCATGACATCTGTGAGCCCCATAAGCAAGAGATAGACACATAGTACCCTCTTGCTGTATTTCCCAAGTAATTCAGACTGAGAGGAATACTTGTTTGGTAGTAGAGTTAACACATAAGTGTAATTGACTAGACAACTCTTCTCTAGTCGTTATCTGGTTACCTCCAAAGTGAATAGCTGCATTGTGCTTAACTTGGGGTTACCGCTTGGAAAAGCGTTCACAATCTTCTGGCTAGATACTGATGTGTGTGTGTGTGTGTGTGTGTGTGTGTGTGTGTGTGTGTGTGTAGGAGAGCCTTATTAGTCTATAGTGGCAAAAACCCAGTCTTGTAGTAACTAACTACTAACCTGCTGAACATTTTATTAAACTCTTAGAAGTTTATGCCTTTTAATAAAACACGCTAGTTGGAAAAGATGGACTTTGAAAAACAGAATATTCTTTAAGGTGTTTCAGGCTACTCTTGAAGGTCTTGTTTGTTAATCCTTGACAGCTCAGTAATGTTTTTCCCAAGCTGCAAATGGGAATGAATGTCTGAAGAAGTGAGATCCCTCTTCCTATCCCTGTCACTTAGCCATTCTCCATGGCAAGCAGTGCTAGAAAAAGGATGAACTTTGGGGTATAGTTTATGTTCTGCTGATAATTGGGGTGCATGAAACAGAGAGAATCTTGCATGTGGATTGTGAAAAGGAACCTATGCTCCAGGCCGATGTTCCTCAGCCTTATGGTTGAGAATTCTGGGAGTTCAAGTCCAAATATCTTAAGGTTGCTAAGGTTGAGAAAATCCCACTCAAGTCTTCTGACTTCAGAAAATATTGGTTATGATGCAGTTGATAGAGACTATTGATCTTGGTCTGGTGGTAAAATAACACCACTGATCGTTATGCAGCTGCCAGCTCAGCCTTGCCAAACTTAGTGCCTGCTAACTATGATGGCTTATCATCATAGCCCCCAAATAATATTATTTATGCCACTGAAATGATAGGAGCGTTAATTTTGACAGAAGTTGATAAGTAGCAGATTGGAAAACCTGCTGAGCCAATGTGATAGTTTGGTACATAGCTGGAACTGTGGACGTTTCAAAACCAACCCTTTCGTTCTCTCTTTTATAGTGGGCAGTCAGCAAATGAAAACAGTTTTATTGAAAAAATGAAAAAAACGGTAAGCTTCATTTCATTATTTTAATGTTAATACTTACTGAAACAGGCTTGTTATCCGGGTTTTTCCAGCCATTTCAGCCTCTCTTCTGTATTTGAGGGCCAGCTGGCAGCAGAATGTAGATTTTTTTGGGGAAAATATTTTTCAGTATTGGATTCCCAGATGTAGTTGGAGTACAGTGTCTACTATTCTTAATCATGAGGCTGGGAATAATGAATATTAGAGAAAGCCTCCTCTGGAGAATATCTTCATGTCATGCTGGGAGAAGTCACGTTTGTGTAAAATATATATTTAGCATAAAATATTGCTAAGAAATTAATTATTTGTACATTAACTTTTTGGATTGCTTGGAATCTACAAAATCTACTTTCTTGGGTGGCATACAAATCCAGTGGTAATACTACAGCTAGTCCTCGACTTACAACAGTTTATTTGGTGACTGTTCAAAGTTCCAACGACTCTGAAAAAAGTGACTTATAACCATTTTTGTACTTAACAACCATTGCAGCATCCCCACAGTCACATGATCAAAATTCAGAGGCTTGTCAACTGACTCATAATTCTGATGGTCGCAGTGTCCCAGTGTCATCTGATCCCCTTTTGTGACTTTCTGACAAGCAAAGTCAGTGGGGAAGCCAGATTCACTTAACAACTGCAGTGATTCACTTAACAACTGTGGCAAGAAAGGTCTCAAAATTCACTTAACAGTGTTGCTTAGCAACAGAAAATTGAGCTCATTTGCCATCATAAGTCGAGGACTATCTGTACTACTAATAATAATCTATTAAAAAGAAGCTAAAGTGCTCTGGGAGTTAGAATTCAAACAGACCGGCACTTGTCATATAACAACACCTCAGACTAAACAATTGTTGATAAGAAAGACGAATAAGTTGAATAGTGGACGTGGCGGTAGCTAAAGACAGCAGAACAGAAGAGAAAGAACTGGAGGAAAATCACAAAATACAGGTAGTCCTTGACTTATGACCACAACTGAGCCCAAAATTTCTGTTAAGTGAGACATTTCTTAAGTGAGTTTGCCCCATTTTACGATCTTTCTTGCCATGGTTGTTAAATGAATCACTACAGTTGATAAGTTAATAACCCAGTTGTTAAGTGAACCTGGTTTCCCTATTGACTTACTTGTCAGAAGGTTGCAAAAGGTTTCACATGACCTTGGGACGTAGCAGTGGTCATAAATATGAACCAGTTGCCAAACATCTGAATTTTGATCATGTGATCATGGGGATGCTGCAAAGGTCGTGACTGTGAAAAACAGTCATAAGTCACATTTTTCAGTGCTGTTGTAACTTTGGTCCGGCAAATAAAAGTGGAATATCTTTGGCAAAAGAAAGCAAAGATAGTACCAGTAGTAATAGGTGCTTTTAGTGCAGTCCTAAAACATCTAGAACAGATATGTCAAACCCGCAACGTATCGGGACGGTTTTGCCATTGCCGGCAATGGGGTGGGCACGGCTTCCGGGTGACACATCCAGCCTGTGGGCTGGCAGTTTGACACCCCTGATCCAGAACAGGGGTCCCCAACCACTGGGCCACAGCCCACTACTGGCCCATGGCCTATTTGCAACTGGGCTGGCTGGTGCGAGTGCACAGGCCTACTCATGCAAGCATTGCGGGTCTCATGGCCCCACTTGCGTGAGTGTCGTGGTCCTTCAGAGCCTCACTCGCGCAAGCATCACGGGCGCTGTCGGCCCCACTTGCGCAAGCAATGGATGCTTATGCGCACGCACATACTCCTATCCTTGTCACAAAACCATCCCCTCTCCCCCCCCTGGGTTGCCAACCTGGAATGGTTGGAGAATTCTGATCTAGAATGCTGTTTGAAGTCCATCGTCATTCACAGAATCACCATTGGGTAGTTGCAAAAGGCAGCTTTGCTTGGAACAGTTTATATCTTGAAATGATACCTTTAACCTGATCAAACAAGAACATCTGCTTATGCCAGGACCTTGAGAAAGGCTCAATAGGGGGCTAAAAATGCCAGATCTAGTCTAAACATCAGATTGACTTTGAGATGGACCATAATAATAATAATAAATGCTAAACCCAGTCTAAACATGCTGGCTGCAACAAGTCATAATAATAATAATAATGTCTATCTTTCTGTTTCTTTTCTCTCTTGGATTATTTTGTAATTTAAATAAAATCCTACAAGAGAAAATACAAATAATGATAGCACTTAGACTTACATTCAGTAAAGGTAAAGGTAAAGGTTCCCCCGCACATGCGTGCTAGTCGTTTCCGACTCTAGGGGCCGGTGCTCATCTCCGTTTCAAAGCCCAAGAGCCAGCGCTTGTCCGAGGACGTCTCCATGGTCATGTGGCCGGCATGACTAGATGCCAAAGGCGCACGGAACGCTGTTGTTACCTTCCCACCATAGTGGTCCCTATTTTTCTACTTACATTTTTATGTGCTTTCGAACTGCTAGGTTGGCAGAAGCTGGGACGAGTTAACAGGCGCTCACTCTGTCACGTGGCACTCGGGATTCGACCCGCCAAACTGCCAACCTTCTGATCGACAAGTTCAGCGTCCTAACCCACTGGGCTCTTCGGCTTTAAAAAGGAGATGAGCACCGGCCCCTAGAGTTGGAAACGACTAGCATGCATGTGGGGGGGGGGGAACCTTTACCTTTACATTCAGTGGTGGGATTCAAATATGTGAACAACCGGTTCTCTGTTTGGATGCCGCTTCCGGAAGTCCATTCTGGGCTTGGGCAACAAAAAATTAGCTATCGGTTCTGCCAAAGTGGTGCGAACTGGCTGAATCCCACCACTACTTATATTTCCTAACCCTCTCTGAGCAATTTACAGAGTCAGCATCTTGCCCCCAACAATCTGGCTCCTCAGTTTACTGACCTCGAAAGAATGGAAGTCTGAGTCAACCTTGAGCCGGTGAGAATTGAACTGCCAAACTGCAAGCAGTTGGGATTCAGCAGAATTAGCCTGCTATGCTGCATTCTAACCCCTGCCCCACCAGGGCTCTTGAATAACAAATACCAAGAACAATACAAACCATACAAAATGAATGCATAAAATCACAGTAAAACTAGTAGCAAAACAATATCCAAGAATTTACTTAATTTTTAAAAACTTTCTGGTAACAAAGATCAAAAAGTAGGTATTATGCAAGTTGTGGTAGGAAAGATATTTAAAAAAATGGGGTGCTGCTAATGAAAATCCTTTTTTTCTTGCCTGCCTTGTAGAAGGATCTTGGGTTGACTGGATTCTAAGCCACTAGAAAACTCACATTTTATATTGGGCTTAGAAGCAAAATAACAGTCAGGGCAGAAGGCAAGTCATTAGCTTAATAGGATTGTCTTAGCCTCTCCCAATTAGCAGCACTTTGGTTTCACTGATTTGAAAATGTTCCCATGTTCCCATGCTAAGTGAGATATTTCTTAAGGGAGTTTTGCCCCATTTTATGACCTTTCTTGCCACGCTTGTTAAGTGACTCACTGCAGTTTGTTAAATTGGTAACACCGCTGTTAAACGAATCTGGCTCCCCCATTGACTTTGCTTGTCAGAAGGTCACCAAAGGAGATCACATGACCCCAGGACCCTGCAATTGTCATAAATATGAGTCAGTTGGGGATGCTGCAATGGTTGTAAGTATGAAAAACGGTCATAAGTCGCTTTTCTCAGTTCCGTTGTAACTTTGAACGGTCATTGAACTGAAGCATTGTAAGTCAAGGACTACCTGTATAAGCAAACCAAAATAAGCTCAGGGTGGCTTACAGCATAAGCAGGCTGGGAGAAGCTTTATGGACAAGAAGTATTCCCGGGAGAAGAAATTTGCTGAATATTCACTCTCCCACACCCTTGGCCAAGGAACGCTGTCCCAAGAAGCCTCAAGGTGATTCTGTGCCACTCCTTTTCTAATCCAGGAGTGAAGTAGATACAGAGACCTGCTCTGTAGCTATCAAACCAGCCACTGTCTAGTACAGGCGTACTACTCTTTTATGACTCATGGACTTCAACTCCCAGAATTCCTGAGTCAGTTGAAGTCCATGAGTCATAAAAGAGCCGAGGTTGCCTACCCCTGGTCTAGTAGAACAAAGATATATGCTGCTATATATATTTGTAAAACAGGAAGAGAATTAATTTCTCTTTTCTTTCAGCACTCAGCCAGGGTGGATCCTACATGTTAAATGTTAAATTTAATTGACCACTTTTTCCTCCTTTTTTTGTACACTTATTTTTTTTAGGGCTGAACGTATGTTTTTGTTTTGTTTCTTTTTTTGTTTTGTTTCGTTTTACTGATCTGTATTTCATTCTCTCTGATAAAACAATACATTTAAATTTTTTTAAAAAGAAGCGTACCCCAGGCTCTTTGCCTGATCCTTTAACGTAGGGTTAAGCAGCTTGTCTCCTGCAATCTCTTCACGTAGGTTTTGTGCAACTCCCCAGTGTGATTTTGGCCCTTTTAAACTCCGCCCTTGTTTTCCTTCTGTTTACTGACTCTGAATTTGCCTATATCAGCGGGAACAGACTTGCCCTAAAACCATGCACCCCATCCTAACCAGAGTGCCCATCTAGGATGCAATTTGCTGTGGCAAAGAAGCTGCTTAAAAAGTCCAAGAAAATCTTCGAGCTGATATTTCACATAATGTATCTCTATCCCTTTTCGGATCATCCAATAGAAAGACAAGATCTTTTCTGCTCTCAGTTTGGATTTCTGTGGATCTAGAGCAGGGGTAGTCAACCTCGGATCTTTTATGACTCTTGGACTTCAGCTATGCTGGCTCAGGAATTCTGGGAGTTGAAGTCCATGAGTCATAAAAGAGCCGAGGTTGCCTACCCCTGATCTAGAGAATAGGCCTGGAGTTGATCATAATTATTTTCATCCTCCATATGCAGGATAGATTTCTTTAGGAGTGACCAGATCAGTTTGTTTATTAGATGCCGGGACTTCCCACTTGCTCAAGGAGGAGTTTGTAAGCTGTTGGATAAGTCAGTAGTATACATTTCCTTTAATTTGTTTACAATTTAAGACCAAGAAGGCGCAAGGAACAGTTAACACAATAATTTTAGCATTCCCCAAAGAATTGCAAAAGGGTTTTTGAATACGCATTTGCTTTTTTCTGGAAAAACCACATGTAAAATGTTAGCTGCAACTTGGATTGTTCAGTCTATTCTCTATGCGTTTTGTTATTAATTAGCTTTACGAAACATTTCATACTTAAGCTTTTTGTAGAGTTGCCTGCAACTGAATATAGGTATTGCCACATACTTACACTGCAAAGTGGTTGATGGATAAGCGCATGTTGCAGATGGTTATAGTTGGGCCGATATGCACACATCCCAAATTCTAACTATGTGTTGTGCAGAGTTGCATGTTCTTCCTGTTCTGTGCTTTGATGTTTGTTCCCTAGCCAGAATGTTACATTTGCATAAGTGTAAATGGGACACCTATACAACCGTCCCAAACAGCAGAGGCAAATGTTCCCTGATGTTTAGTGTCAGAGAAATCTGCTTGAACCTTTACAATTGGAAACGTTTCCTCAGGAAACTTCGTAACAACAAATGGAATACAATTCCACTTACATAATTTAAGGGGAAAATAAAAACTCACCCATCTCATATAATACCTAGTTGTGTCCCAAGAGAGGGCAAGTGATACCATGTGCATTCTGATGTTATTATACAGATTGATCCAAATTACACATGTGATTGAAGTCATGGAGCAGGTGATTATCATGTCTTCCAGAGATGCTTAATTTTTGGCTTGCCTGAAAGGTGTGCCAAAAGTAAATATGTTTCCCTCTGATAGACTTTGGAAGAATAAATTAATTTCTGTTTTGATTTCGGACCTGGTTGGTGATAGTAGTAGAAATTATGATCTGGAATAAGTAGCTTTATTGATGCTGAGCAGTTCCAAAGTCATTGCTAAACTTACTTTCTCACATTTTGTTTTCCTTTCAGGGAAAAAACATTGTGGTATTCTATGGATCTCAAACAGGGACTGCAGAAGAATTTGCCAACCGCCTTTCAAAAGATGCTCAGCGTTACGGGATGCGGGGCATGTCTGCTGATCCAGAAGAATATGACTTGGTATGTTCTCAGCAGTCTTTCCACCCTTTTCAATCCTTGTTGGTGTCACCTGAGTTTGAGGTTACATTGTCCTACCAGCTCTGCTGAGATTGGAATTTACTAATACCAGAAGGTTGCAGTCAAGGAAGTGCTCAGATGTGCATCAGGAGGTGAAACTCTTAACGTGCATAAGTAATAATTCAGTCTTTCCCGACCTGATGCTATCCCTATGTTTTAGGACTCCAGCTTGCTGAATTCTCCAGCCAGTGTGGTTTGACAAAATAGGAATTTATATAAATTTTAGTTCCCTCCACATTACAACGCCAACTGAATTGGGGAAGATTGCATAAGAAGAGCAATAGCACTTAGACGTATATACTGCTTCATAGTGCTTTACATTCCTCTGTAAGTGGTTTACAGAGTCATCATGTTGGCCCCTACAATCTGGGTCCTCATTTTATCGACCTCTGAAGGATGGAAGGCTGAGTCAACCTTGAGTCAGTCAGGACTGAACTGCTGGCAATCAGCAGTGTTTAGCCTGCAATACTGCATTCTAATCCCTGCTCTCTACTAGCTAGAGTCTACTATTTTTTTCTTCCTGATGCCTCTCCAATTTCTCCAGCAGAAGGGAAGCAGCAATGTAGCTGCACTAGGTTGCCAGGATCTAAAGAACAATGATAGGTTTTAATTTTCCTTTTTCTTTAGGCAGCAGGGGTTGGGTATGTAACTTCATGCCTCCCAAGAGTTCTACTGTTACAGTGAGACCAAAAAATATTTAGTCAGCCACCAATTGTGCAAGTTCTCCCACTTAAAAAGATGAGAGAGGCCTGTAATTTTCATCATAGGTATACCTCAACTATGAGAGACAAAATGGGGGGAAAGAATCCAGGAAATCACATTGTAGGATTTCTAACAAATTTATTTGAAAATTATGGTGGAAAATAAATATTTGGTCAATAACAAAAGTTCATCTCAATACTTTGTTATATACCCTTTGTTGGCAAGGACAGAAGTCAAACGTTTTCTGTAAGTCTTCACAAGGTTTGCACACACTGTTGCTGGTATTTTGGCCCATTCCTCCATGCAGATCTCCTCTAGAGCAGTGATGTTTTGGGGCTGTCGCTGGGCAACACGGACTTTCAACTCCCTCCAAAGGTTTTCTATGGGGTTGAGATCTGGAGACTGGCTAGGCCACTCCAGGACCTTGAAATACTTCTTACGAAGCCACTCCTTTGTTGCCCGGGTGGTGTGTTTGGGGTCATTGTCATGCTGAAAGACCCAGCCACGTTTCATCTTCAATGCCCTTGCTGATGGAAGGTGGTTTTCACTCAAAATCTCACGATACATGGCCCCATTCATTCTTTCCTTTACACGGATCAGTCGTCCTGGTCCCTTTGCAGAAAAACAGCCCCAAAGCATGATGTTTCCACCCCCATGCTTCACAGTAGGTATGGTGTTCTTTGGATGCAACTCGGCATTCTTTCTCCTCCAAACACGAGGAGTTGAGTTTTTACCAAAAAGTTCTACTTTGGTTTCATCTGACCATATGACATTCTCCCAATCCTGTTCTGGATCATCCAAATGCTCTCTAGCAAACTTCAGATGGGCCCGGACATGTCCTGGCTTAAGCAGGGGGACACGTCTGGCACTGCAGGATTTGAGTCCCTGGCGGCATAGTGTGTTACTGATGGTAGCCTTTGTTACTTTGGTCCCAGCTCTCTGCAGGTCCCCCCGTGTGGTTCTGGGATTTTTGCTCACCGTTCTTGTGATCATTTTGACCCCACGGGGTGAGATCTTGCGTGGAGCCCCAGAACGAGGGAGATTATCAGTGGTCTTGTATGTCTTCCATTTTCTAATAATTGCTCCCACAGTTAATTTCTTCACACCAAGCTGCTTGCCTATTGCAAATTCAGTCTTCCCAGCATGGTGCAGGTCTACAATTTTGTTTCTGGTGTCCTTCGACAGCTCTTTGGTCTTGGCCATAGTGGAGTTTGGAGTGTGACTGTTTGAGGTTGTGGACTGGTGTCTTTTATACTGATAACAAGTTCAACTAGGTGCCATTCATACAGGTAACGAGTGGAGGACAGAGGAGCCTCTTAAAGAAGAAGTTACAGGTCTGTGAGAGCCAGAAATCTTGCTTGTTTGTAGGTGACCAAATACTTATTTTACCGAGGAATGTACGAATTAATTTATTAGAAATCCTACAATGTGATTTCCTGGATTCTTCCCCCCCATTTTGTCTCTCATAGTTGAGGTATACCTATGATGAAAATTACAGGCCCCTCTCATCTTTTTAAGTGGGAGAACTTGCACAATTGGTGGCTGACTAAATACTTTTTTGTCCCACTGTATCTTCAACCTGCAGGGAAAATTGCAATCAGCACATTTGGATAGCTTCAGGTTGGGGAAAACTGCATTCAGTTATAATTTAGTGTAATTATCACTTGCTCTTTTAGTAAAGCATGCCTTGTACGCTGAATGCCTTGTCATCTCTGAAAAGGCTCTGACAAACCCTCAGAATTAAGATTGTAATAATGACAACCAAAATAAAAGAATGGCTGGAATTGTGTGACATTTAGATGATTTTTGTGAGAAGAAAAGGAATCAAGTGAAGTATTATCAAGTCTTGCTCAGGACCTGAAAATCTAAGTGAATCTTGTAGAATCTCCAGTGTTTTTTCTTGTTAGCATTGTGGACATGGATTTCTCCTGGATAGGAAGGAAAGCTGGTGCTTCTGAGTTCCTTATTTTGTATACCCTCTCTCTCATATAGTCGGACCTGACTCATTTATCGGAAATTGAAAAGTCTCTGGCAATCTTCTGCATGGCCACCTACGGAGAAGGGGATCCCACCGATAATGCCCAAGATTTCTATGACTGGTTGCAAGACACAGATGCCAAACTGTCTGGTATAAAATATGCGGTGAGCTTTGATTATTATCTCTTTGCTGCTAGTCTTGTGGCAGGAGACAGTGGACATGATCCTTGAGAAACTAAAGGGTGCTGCCTAGAGGTTGAGACCATTTCATTGCAATGGGGATATGAATTCTGAATATACAAAACCCATCAGGATGCAACCCTTATGCACTTCATGAAAGCTAGGGGGTAGTCCCAGAAAATCATTATGATCAAGTGTTATGGTTATTTTTTTAAAAAATTATTTTAATTCCATTTATATCCCGCCCTTCTCCGAAGACTCAGGGCGGCTTACAAGCTTAGCAGTAGCCTTCATTCTATGTATATGCCTGCTTATTAGGGCTTTCACACACACCCCAGCGGCATTATTACAAAGTCAGCTTAATTGCCCCCAACAATCTGGGCCCTCATTTTACCTACCTCGGAAGGATGGAAGGCTGAGTCAACCTTGAGCCTGGTGGGATGCGAACCTGCACTAATTGCAGGCAGCTGGTATTACTTAAGGAGGCATTAGCCCACTGCTCCACCAAGGCTCTTTTATCTTCAATTCCTGACATGAATGCTCATTTTGCAAATTCTAATCTGAGAGGAATCAGAGTCATATTAGAGAGGGAAGTCCAAAGGGTAAAGGGCAAAGGTTATTACTTGCACAAGTGCATGCATGCAGAGTTGGAAGATATTTTAGACCTCACCTAGCTTGACTCCCTCCTTAGCAACTAGAGCAATTCTGATATCCTTGTTTGTTCAGTCCTTGTTTGAAGATCATCAGTAAGGTCTCCCTTCTTTCCCATTCTCCTCCTGTTCTGTTGAACGTTCAAAATTTCCAATTCCTTTCTACTCTTATTTTTACAGCAATTGTGTTTCCTGGGAGTTACTAGGTATAGGTAGGATGGTGTTCACAACCACACTCCCTTCTCCCAAGCACTCAGTCGGTTATGTCCGTAGCTTTCTTCCATGACCTCTGCCTATCCTCTCTAGCATAAGATGCTTGGCATACACACTGTGCCTTTTTATCTTATCTCAAATGGAGCTTTGGGACTATAAAGTCTGCCCTGCTGCCAGTTTTCTTATGTGTTCCACGGAACTTGTTTTGAGAGCTGTACAATGGAAGCACAGTTCTCCGATTTTGCCTTTGTTCTACCCAGCTATGCTGCAGTTAAACATGTCCCCAACTAGTTAGGTGGAAGGAACAATATTTTTCAAGCTGTCAAGCACAGTGGCATCCCTTAAGTTAGTCTGAATCAAGACAAGGAGAGAAGAAAGTTGTGAATGTTACATTCTAGACTTGGAGCTGATGAACACAGTTCCTGCTGTGGGCCAAGTTAGCTTCTATGCCCTCTGTTGCCACGCCTGAGAGTCGAGGAAGCAAATCAAGCCACAAATATAATTCCTCTGAGATTTGTTCTTGAATTTTGGAGCACTTTGTGGATGATTGAGCTCTAGGGATCAGACTGTCTCTTGTTACTCTCTTTTCAGTATATTCAAATGCATCATGAGCTCTTTGTTTTTTTTAGCCATCTCTGTGCATTAGAGTTGCTGCTGCATGCCAAAAGAGAGGCAGTGAGGGAGAGATTCAATGCTGACAATTTTTCCTTGGCAACTGAAAAGCTAACAAAGAGATCTTTAAAACTATCATTAATTTACCTTTTTATCTACTCCAGCTTTATTTTCCTATGGCTGCCTCCATGACAGTAGGCATTTTTCTCTCTCCTTTCCAGCCATAAATAGTGTTTTTTTAAGTCCTGTCCTTCTGTGCCTGCCATTTGAGAAGCTCTTGTCCGCCTCCATCCTTGAAAATCCAGCTCTCCCAAATTAGTTGCTTTTTCTAGCGCTTCCATCTAATGGTCATCGATAACAAATAACTATACCATATTCCTGGTCTGAACAATTAATGACCTAAGCCAGGTAATATCCAGATGTGCATGGCATGAATCACTGCTCAGTTTCCATGGCTACAGTCCTTTTTCCTTCCCTATTCTAATAAGAGAACTGAAAATAAAGTCATTAACTCTGAATTAGACCTAGCTTTCCCCCCCCCTTTGCTTTGACCATTGCTGCTGCTTTTTTATGGCTTCCCTTTCAAAATACATCTTGTGCTTCTTTGACAATAGGATACCTTAAATCTCTACATGGTAGACCTTTCTGCTTTGGATGCAACACAAAGTTTTATTCTTGCTCTCCTCCTCAGTCCTAATACACCTTCTCTCCTTTCCCCATGGACTTGGATTCTCCAGTTATATTATCATCTTTGATTTGAAAGATCATCTAATCTCTCTTCAAGGATTCTGTCATTTCACTCTGGTTGCCTGTAGTGCTAGATAAAGCCTGTTCCTTTCAGACCCTTCTCCCTTTTCTTGCTGAAGTCTTTGAGTCAACCATCTCCAACCTATAGTAGCCAAGTTTAAGGAGGGAAGGAGGGAGGGAGGGGGGGAGAGAGAGATAGAGAGATAGAGAGAGAGAGAGGGAGGGAGGGAGGGAGGGAGGGAGGGAGAGGGAGAGGGAGAGGGAGAGATAACAAAAATGTATTCCATGCCCAATGGACAAGGAGGAAGAAAACCTCAGGTTGTTTGACAGACATTTAGGACAGAACCCTCCTCCTCTAAACAAGAGGAACACTTTGATTTCCAAGGAGATATTCCTTGGACTCTTCTGATTGCCTCTGAGCTGAACCAGTCTTCTGCTGCTTTCCAGGTGTTTGGGCTTGGGAACAAAACCTACGAGCATTTCAACGCCATGGGGAAATTTGTAGACAAGAGGATGGAGGAACTCGGAGCTCAACGGATATTTGAACTTGGCCTGGGAGATGATGATGGGAAGTGAGTGGCTGCTGGAATCTCTGCTCCAAGTGGTTGATTGGCTAGGATAGAAGACAGCAGGCTGGTCTTCGGGCACGGCTAGTCCTAAGTGGAGTTGGAGGCCTGCTTTCTCTGGGACAGGGCTAAATAATGTGAGCCTTCTGAGTCACATGGAGCCCTAAAATAGCTTGGAGCTCTTCTGAAGTTATCGTTCAATTATAATTTTTAATATGACAAAAAGGGAAAAAAATGGTTCCATTTATGATATTAACATAACACTATAAACAACGGCTGTTTGCTCAACCATAATATTTTATTATACATACACATTATAATATAATATGTATCATACCTACCATACATTAAATTATGCATATATTATGCATAGTTGCTTGTATATTTTATTATATAAGTAACCCAAAGAAAGCTTGGATGTTTTCCCTGCAGAGCCCTCCTAAAATTACCACGCAGTTATAATTTTTAATATAAAGAGGGGGAAAAATGGTTGCATTTATGATTTCAACATTATTATTTCTACTATTATTGTCACTATATCTGTATGCCACCCGACTCCCAGCAGCTCTGGGAGCATGAAAAGCACAACAATAAAAACAGCAAGAAACCAAAAAGGGTAGAGCTGGTAGAATAACAAACTGGGTGAAAACAAAAGAGAACAATCTAGGTCAGGGGTGTCAAACTTGCAATGTCACATGATGTGTCGCGACGTATCGCAACTTTTTTGCCATCGTCAGCAATGGGGTGGGTGCGGTTTCGTTATGATGCATCCGGCCCACGGGCTGGCAGTTTGACCCCCCTGATCTAGGTGAAAAGGAGACTTCAGTCAGCCTCACCAAAGGCCTGAATAAAGAGCCAGGCCTGCAGACTCCTTTTTAACCCCAGTAGGGTGGGGGGCTGTTCAGATCTTGGGGAGAGCCTCATTCTAGAAGGCAGACATTACTACAGAAAAGGCATATTTCTGGGGTCTCAATAAATGCCATTGCTTAATTGAAGGAACCTATAGCACACCAACCTAAAAGGACGTGGTGGCTCAGTGGGTTAGGATGCTGAGATTGCCGATCAGATGGTTGGCAGTTTGGCGGGTCGAATCCCGCGTGCTCTGTAACAGAGTGAGCGCCTGTTACTCGTCCCAGCTTCTGCCAACCTAGCAGTTCGAAAACAGGTAAAAATGCAAGTAGAAAAATAGGGACCACTACAGTGGGAAGGTAACAGCGTTCCGTGCGCCTTTGGCGTCTAGTCATGCCGGCCACATGACCATGGAGACGTCCTCGGACAAGCGCTGGCTGTTCGGCTTTGAAATGGAGATGAGCACCGGCCCCTAGAGTTGGAAACGACTAGCACGCATGTGCGGGGGAACCTTTACCTTTACCTATAGCACACCAACCCTCCCAGATTGAATCAGCTGGTCGATACTATGGGCGATAGATGAACCCTGAAATAACCAAACTCTATGCATTTAATTAACTTCACTTCATAAGACACATTTTTAATTGCATTAAAATGAACTCAAATATAATTTTAGCCCTGCTTACCTCTTTGCACTGCATTTATTATTTCGCTGTCCAAAAGGTCAGGAACTGCCTACAAGCTGAAAAATTAGCACCTCTTCCAAACCCTTCTGCAAAGCTTGTTTGTTGTGTAAAATACCAGATCCAGCTCAACAAGTAAAGCAATGCATTTACGCAAGAGTAGTACCAGTCGAACTTCCTCCTGACTGCCGTTTTTAAAACTACAGGACTGTCTTTTGGATTAGGCCTTTGACCTCCCATATAAAATGCCAATACAACTGATGTTGCCATTTCTGCATCTGATCAGAGGGCTACATGATGATTGAATCAGCTCTTCCTTACAAAGTCAGAAGGGATGATAAGGTGAAGGATCTGGATCAGGGTTGCTCAGCCCTAGTTCCTTTAAAATGTGTGGACTTCAACTCCCAGAATTCCACAGCTAATGGAAGTTGGAATCTTAAAGTTGCTGAGGTTGAGAATCTTCAATCTGTATATGGATATTGAATATGATGCCTTTGGTTTTCCTCATCTCCCCCTTCACTGTTTCCAACAGCTTGGAAGAAGATTTCATCACTTGGCGTGAACAGTTTTGGCCAGCAGTGTGTGAACATTTTGGCGTGGAAGCCACAGGAGATGAATCCAGGTCAGTGTGGAATAGCAACTAGTAAGAGAAGAGAGCTTGGGAACCACTGATACACCTTCTGCAAAGAGTAGGTTGGGGCACAGGTGATTCTCAGCTTCACTTCCAAAGTAGTCTTCAAGTAAGCAGTTCTGAGCTCTAGCAAGAGCAGTTTTGCCTGGTGGCAGCAGAGAGAGAAGATGGTGGCCCTATCCACACCCATCATGTAACCTATGATAAACTGCTCTTGGAAAAATAAGGCAAGTAGGAGGAGGACGGAGAAACCTCCAGCCTTGTGGCTCTGCTCTGATCGTGGGGAAGTCCCTTAATGACTGCCTCCAGGTTCACCATGTGGCAATCTGAGCTCCCTCCCATTCTGGCTCCTGAAATTGAAAGCCCAGCATCTATTTATTTATTTGTACCCTGCCTTTTTTATTTTCACAAATAATTCAAGACAACGAACATATCCAACCTACCTTTCTCCTCCTATTTTCCCCACGACAACCAACAACCCTGTGAGGTGGGTTGGACTGAGACAGAGTGACTGGCCCACATTCACTCAGCTGGCTTTAATGGCTAAAGTGGGACTTGAACCCATGGTCTCGTACTTTCTAGCCTAGACCCTTAACCACTAGAGTCTAGTGGTCAGCAACCTGAAACAGTGAAAGAGCCACTCGGAACCGGATCCCTCACAAAAGGAAAAACTGGGAGCCGCAAAAAATGTGTGCGCATGTGCATACATGCGCGCATGCCCAGAACAGGGTTTGATTGAAGAGTGGAGCCAAGGCGAGATATGCACCTACCCTGCATATTTGAATTGATTGGTTGAACTTTTTTTTTTTTGAACTGCACATGGCAGAGGACTGGGAGCCGCAGGAGACGTCTGAAAGAGCCGCATGCGGCTCCGGAGCCGCGGGTTGCAGACCTGTGCGTGACTAGACCAAGCTGACTTTCTGCACAAACTTTCATTTCCTTTCTTTTTTTTCTCTAGCATTCGGCAGTACGAGCTGGTGGTTCACAAAGACATCGCCCCAGGCAAAGTTTACACGGGTGAAATGGGACGCCTCAAGAGCTATGAGAACCAGAAACCGTAAGTTACCAAAAGGGAGAGTGAAAGAGACAAACAAGGCATGAAGGTCAAAACCCTCCAAGCATTAGCTAGTGGCACTCCCCCCCCACCCATCCCCAACCAGGAAAGACACGTGGCATTTGCTTTATTGTACCTCCTCTATAGACAGAGGTCCTGCCAAACCAATGCAACAGTTTGGATCATCATAGATGTACTATGAGAATTGCTCGGAAGGAGCCTTCTTAATTTTTTCTCTTGGCCAAGCTATTTAAGCCTTGCTGCCTCTTTGCCCTCTGGAAGGCAGCCCCTTCCTTTTGGGAATCCAGACTACATTCCACACCACAGGTAGAGGCTGAATTGCTTATAAGCATTTCTCAAACTGCAACAATAAAATCTAGACTGTTTTGAAATATTTGAATTTCCCTTGCAAGGAAACCTGAAAATTCATCTTCGTTATCACAGTAATAGTGGTAACAGTAATAGTTTTTCTTCTCTTGTAGTTCCTTCTTCTCTTCCTGCTTCCTTTTAAAACTATTACTGTTTCTTCCTCCTCCCCCCTTTATTAGTGTTATTAGAACTGCTGCTGCTGCTTCTCCTCCTCCTCCATCTTCTACTTAATTATTATTATTACTTTCCCTTCTTACTCCTAAAGGGACAAAGAATGATATATGAAGTCAGCAGGGCACACAGACAATAAAAACAATACAATTCAAGAAGCAGGCTCTTCTCTTTAAAATCCCATTTAAAGAAATCCCCATGAAAAGGAATGTAGTAAGGGGGGAAGCCCTCATCCAGTTGTGAATAAGAATGTCCATTTGTGAACAGCTGTATATTAAAGAGGTATTACTAAATTGCACCCAGTCTTGGTGGACTGAGTTGTGGCAAGCTGCTGGGTGGCTGCCATACAGTCTTTGAGAACTGCTTCCTGTAACCAGGGCAGGTGAAAAATGAGACCACGAGACGCTCACAGTTTTCTGAAATTTTCCTTTAAGAAAGAACAAAGGGAGCCTCCATGGAAAAGAGCTAATCTGGAAGACAACTAATTGTGGCCTAACTGTAGGAGTCCTACGTTGCTCCTACCTTAGTTTGTGACTTCCTCATCAGATGTGCTATCAGAGCAGTGGGTGTAATGGGCGGATGGGAAACTTCAGCAATTTGTTTTTCACTCGAAAGCAAACGAGTGTTCATGAAGACACCAGAATCGCATGATATTTTCGCTGTTGGTTTCATTTTTTTAAAATTCTGAAGGATGCTTGATGCTATGTAGAGCTATGTGGAAGCAAACTTGGTATAGTTGCTCAAGCAGCTCTTGGTGATTTACAAAATAGAAAAACAAAGATGGTATCAAAAGGTGTTGCATTAATTGCTCTATACAAATCCACTAGAGAGAGTGCCTGGCATACCGGGGCGGGGGTAATAATAAATAATATGCAAGAAGATCGCACAGACTGACTACAAGCAGCGGCATGACAAAGTAGCAACAATGGCGCACTGGAAGATCTGCAAGAAATATCATTTGCCTGTAAGCAAGAACTGGTGGGATCATAAAATAGAGAAAGTCATGGAAAATGATAAAGTTAAACTGCTCTGGGACTTCAGAATTCAAACAGACAAGCACCTACAACATAACACCCCAGACTTAACAATTGTCGATAAGAAAGACAAAAAAGTCTGGATAGTGGATGTGGCAGAGCCTGGAGACAGCAGAATAGACGAGAAAGAACTGGAGAAGATAACAAAATACAAAGACCTACAAATAGAAATAGAAAGACTGTGGCAAAGGCAAGCAAGGGTAGCACCAATAGTAATAGGCGCCTTGGGTGCAATCCCAAAACAACTGGAGCACCACTTGAACACCATTGGCATTGACAGATTCTCCATTAGTCAATTGCAAAAGGCAGCCTTACTAGGAACTGCTTCCATCCTGCGACGAGATCTGTAATGCCATCAAACATCCACATCTGCCTATCCCAGGTCCTTGGTAAGGACTCGATAGGTAGACAAAAATGTCAAATCCAGTCTGAACATCTGGCTGACTGTGTGATGATCAATAACAACAAGAACAACAACAACAACGTTAGAAGGTACCTTGGAGGTCATCTAGTCTAACCCCTGGACTGTCCAGTCTCTTCTTAAAAACTTCCAGTGTTGGAGAATTCGCCGCTTCTGGAGCAGGTTGTTCCACTGGTTAATTGTTCTAACTGTCAGGAAGTTTGTCCTTAGTTCTAGGTTGCTTCTCTCCTTAATTAGTTTCCATCCGTTGCTTCTTGTCCTGCCTTCGGGCACTTTGGAGAATAGCTTGAGTCCCTCTTCTTTGTGGCAGCCCCTGAGATATTGGAACACTGCTATCATGTCCCCCCTCGTCCTTCTCTTCATTAAACTAGACATACCCAATTCCAGCAGCCGTTCCTTATATGTTTTAGCCTCCAGTCCCCTAATCATCTTTGTTCCTCTTCTCTGTACTCATTTCTAGAGTCTCAACATCTTTTTTACATCGAGGTGACCAAAATTGGATGCAGTATTCCAAGTGTGGCCTTACCAAGGCATTATAAAGTGGCATTAACACTTCACGCGATCTTGATTCTATCCCTGTTAGTGCAGCCTAGCACTGTGTTGGCTTTTTTTGGCAGCTGCAGCACACTGCTGGCTCAGGGGTGGGCAGAGGGCTTCATAGCATGGATGTCATTGCAGACCGTTGCTTTTGGGGCCCTGTCTTGTCAAGACCTCCTTCAGTATGTGTTCAGAAGATCCAATTGCAGTGCAGTAAACCATTCAAAAGGGACGCGGTGGCTCAGTGGGTTAGGATGCTGAGCGGCCAGCAGTTTGGCGGGTCAAATCCCGAGTGCTGCATAACAGAGTGAGCGTCTGTTACTCGTCCCAGCTTCTGCCAACCTAGCAGTTCGAAAGCACGTAAAAATGCAAGTAGAAAAATAGGGACCACTATGGTGGGAAGGTAACAGCGTTCCGTGCGCCTTTGGCGTCTAGTCATGCCAGCCACATGACCACGGAGACGTCCTTGGACAAGCGCTGGCTCTTCGGCTTTGAAACGGAGATCAGCACCGGCCCCTAGAGTCGGAAACGACTAGCACGCATGTGCGGGGGAACCTTTACCTTTAAACCATTCAAATCATTAACCAGATATGTCTCCTGGGGTTCCTTCTAGACCATTTGATGCCAAGAATCCCTATTTGGCCCCAGTTTCTTTGAACCGGAAGCTCAATCAAGGTGGAGAGAGGCACCTAATGCATCATGAACTGGACATCACTGGGTCTAAAATCAGGTAAACGGGAATTTTGGAGATTGTGGAATCAACAAAGCTACAGGGCACTGGAATGAAGAAACTTGCTTTAAACACAGGCTTGATGGTTGTGTTGACAAAACACATAGTTAACCAGGTCAGTTAAAGAGTTAGAGGCTGTGTTTGTACAACATGCTAAACTTGGTTATGGATAACCTAAATTACTTCTCTGTATCTGGATTAGCATATTGTATTAAGTAACATAACTGATTAATTAATAGTTCATTGTATTTCACAAACTCTGAATACAAGTAGACCTTGGTTAATGATTACCCTATTTAGCAACCATTCAAAGTTACAACAGCACTGAAAAAGTAACTTAACAACCAGTCCTTGCATTTATGACTGTTGTAGTGTCTCTGTGATCACATGATAAGCATTTGGGCATTTCTCAACTGGCAGGTATTTGTGTGCTTCACAGCCAGCTTCCAACAAACAGTTGATGGAGAAACTGGCAGTAAAATCACAAGTTGCAGTCAAGTTGCTTAATAACCATGTCACTTGGTGAAGGAGTTGCTGGCCCCAGTTGTGGTCATTAAGCGAGGACTATCTTTATGGATAAATTCAATAACCAACGGAAACACATTGTGTGAATGCAGCCTTAAGTCTGTGTCAAAGGATTTGCCTCCTTGTGCTTTAAAAGGTCTGACTTCATTATAATAGAGATGAAATGCTAATACCCCTAACTTTAAAAGTATTGGATTAATACTCTTAAAGAATTCCCAGGCTTTGTGGGGACCTTTAACAAGGATTGTGAATCCAAAGATGTACTTCGGTGACCTGGTTCAGACTAAACTATCCGACTGTGGTTCACTAAACCATAATATGCTTTTGTTTTGGCTCAGCGTGTTGTATAGACGCAGACAGCAGTGATCTTGTTTTCTTTCCCAGGTATGAAGCTGGAGACCATATTGCTGTATATCCAGCCAATGATACTTCACTGGTGAATCAACTGGGTGAAATACTTAGTGCTGATTTGGATGCAGTGATCTCTTTAAACAATTTAGATGGTGAGTATATAAAGATGCCCTCTTTGTTTATGTGCTTTTTTGTTTTGAAAACTGACGGTGCAGAACGTTTCTCCCTATCTTTTGAGCAACCATTCCCATTCTTCTTTACCGTACAAACTGTGGCTGATGGAATGTGCTGTTCCTAACAACTGTAAAGCATTAGATGCCTTCCTGTCACGTTTACCCAAAGAGGCCCTGGCGGAGATGCACATAGATAGCTAGGCGTGTACTTTGTTTTTCACAGACAGTTCTCATTTTTTGACAGTTGCTGCAGCAAAAAGTTCCATGCTGGCATCATTTCCAATCTGTGCCATAGCCACTATTTGAAGATGGAATTCATTTCTGGCAGAACTAGTTTCCACACCTGATTTCAAGGGTGTTTACATCCCGTTGCCCAATCAGGTTGCCTGATTAAGATACTCTGCCGTCTTATTCTGCCGTCTTTATGAATCTGAGGCTGCAACATTTGAAGTGGGGAGACCTGCCAAACTTGCTAAGCCTGTTGAGAATATGTATTAGCTTGATGGGGGCAGACATGCTTCACTTGCATTTTGGGGGTTACTGAATGAGTCTTCCAGCTGAATAGATTCTAGGCTCAGCAGTTGGCAGCTTTTAGCGCTGCCGCCTAAGCTCTTCACAGAGCCATTGCTATTGTGTCTTTGTTACAGTGTGGATGGCAAGGGAGGAGGTGGTAAACACTGAACTGAGGACTCCTTCTTTGTTTCTTATTTCAGCTTAGTGAACTGTTTGTTCTCTTGCATTGTGTGCCCTTATGTGATTATTTCTTCAGATTTCAAGTGTGCTGGTTGCTTTCATCACATGAGATCTTTGCAAGGTGACCTTATCTCATATGAACACTTTGGAAATGGGATGCTTTAATGAATTTTTTTTTGTCCTGCTTTTGCCCACCTGTCAGCCTGCATTGTGCACTGGGGCACATGGATCTGGTCTCCATAACTACCAAAGCAGTAGAACAACATTGGTGCAACAGAATTGTCCAGCTGACAGCAGAGTTAAGAACTGAGTAGATTACCTTCCTTGTATGAATGCCATCCAGGTGTATGAACTTCAACTCCTATAGTTCTTAGCTGGGTCAATGCTAGTTTGGAGAAGGTTAGAATATAACTTTAGGTACCTGTTAGAAAGCTGATTTTTTTTGTCTTTGCATCACTGTGGTGGAAGCTCAGTTTGTTAGTCATTGGTTATTATGACTATGAAAGCTGTGGTTGATCTTAACCTTTCGGTCTCAGTTAGAATTGTCAGGATTGTTGCTCGGGCTCTTTATGCAAGATTTGGAGGTTTATATTTGAATTTCTGAACTCTTCCTCTCTTCTCTTCTGTACAGAGGAATCCAACAAGAAGCACCCATTCCCTTGCCCAACTTCATACCGCACAGCCCTGACCTACTATTTGGATATCACTCATCCACCACGCACTAATGTTCTCTATGAGTTGGCACAATATGCCACAAATGCCAATGAACAGGAGCAACTGCGCAAGATGGCCTCCTCCTCTGCTGAAGGCAAGGTGGGTACTGATCTGCATTCACTGCTCTCCTTAATGTTACCAAAATGTCATCTGTGGTTAGTGCCATCAAATTTGGGTTGCAGCAAACCAGACCACCAGTAGATGGTGGCAAAGATAGAGGCAAAAACTCAGCATACTGCCCTCTGGTGGTCCTCTGTATTTTTGCAGCCCTGATCTGCAAAATCCTACATTGAGCCTTTGAAGGAGAACTTGTTGGAATTGGTAGACATAGGGGATTACCAATTTTCTTTGAATTAGACAAGCAAAATGTGGAGAGAGTTTCCTCCTTTAAATTTCTGGGAGTCTACCTCTGTGAAGATCTTACCTGGAAAGTTAATACAACCCAGGTGGCCAGAAAGGCCCAACAGAGACTTCACTTCCTCAGGGTCTTGCGGAAGAACAGGGTAGAACAACGGCTTATGACCCTCTTTTACCGGTCTACTATAGAGAGCATCCTCTCACATTGTATTGTGGTTTGGTATGCTGGTCTGACAGCCGCGGATAGGAAAGTATTACAGAGGGTGGTGAGCACAGCACAAGACATTGTGGACTGTCCCCTGACACCACTGGATGACATTGCCAGGGCTCGCTGCCTTGGAAGAGTGAGGAAAATGCTCAGGGATGACTCACACCCTGGACGGTATATCTTTACTCTCCTACCATCGGGTAAGAGATATAGGAGTATAGCCAGCCGTACCAACAGGCTGAAGAACAGCTTTTATCCATGGGCTGTTAGGCTTTTGAACAGGAAATTATTTTATAAACTTTATGTATGATTGACTTGCGAGGTCTGTGTGTTGTGCATTTAGCTCACATGGTGTAATAAGATGGAGGGTTTGTTGTCACTGTGAGTTGGGGGTGGAGGCACAAAGGGAGGCTTGTACTTTGACAATAAAGATTCATTCAAAATAGTACAGAAGCTGTTTTCAAGGGTGAAATGCTAAGTGAGAAGACAGACATGCTTGATCCATGTCTCACTTAGATTTTCCTAGTCTGTTCTTCTGGTAAGGCAGAAATGGAATAGGGATGGACAGTGTCTGGGTTATCAGGATTGCTGTTTTAGCCCATGGAAAATCCCATTCTGAACGACGACTCAAAACTTAAAAAGCAGGACTGGGAATCTCTACATAGTGGTGCTTACACATCAGATTTGGTAGGATAGGAAGTAACCAGTCGTCTTCTGCTAAGCCAGCCCTTGCAGTCTTTCTTCCTCAATTCACTTAGAGCACTCTTCCATTATTCCCCATCCTCCCGATACACTGGATGTAACTGTCATGCTATGCAATCTAGAGTGGATGGAAGTTACAGCCCAAAGCCCTTCCTGAGTACATCACGTAAAGAGAGACCTTAAGCCCAGGGTTGATTTGTCTAGAACTGACCTTTTTTGAAAATAAATCCACATGGATCGCCTTCTCCCCTAACATAAATGTTTGCTTGATCCAGGCTTTGTATCTCAGCTGGGTTGTTGAGTCCCGGAGGAATATCCTGGCTATCCTGCAGGACACACCTTCTCTGCGGCCACCTATTGACCACCTTTGTGAACTGCTTCCCCGTCTTCAAGCTCGCTATTACTCCATCGCTTCTACATCCAAGGTGAGCACACTGGCAAGGCATGCCAAGAGCTCTCCTGTTTGACAACCCAATGTATTTTTTTCCGTTACGTTTTTTAAAACTACAATATGTGTACTTTAGTTCTTCTACCCGCCCATACCCAGTCCTTAGGTTTTTGCCTTAGTCGAAAATGACCTTTCACTTTTCCTAGGCTAGCTGGACTGACGGTTGATATTTTGTGTGTCTTCCCCCGCCCCCTCACTTTGAGCAACAATGAATCTCCCTACTGCAGTGTTGCAGCCTGAACAGTCATTGATGAGAAGTTTTAAAGATGTCAGGAGTTGGGTTACAGCTCTTACAAATTAGAAAGAAATGATTTGTAAAAGGAGGGGGTGAAATTAATGATTTCACTAATTCCAAGGAATGATGGAAAAGGCACGAAAATGCTGATGGCACTGCCTCCTTTGTGATCTTTTTCAGCAAATCCCTAATGTGAAGATGATTTTTCTCATCCTATGTTAATTCCACCAAAGGAAGTAATGGTCTTGTTTTATTTAAGTCTGTGACAAACTGGGTTCATATGAAAGCAACAAATGGTCCTGGGTATGGGGAGCAGATGGAGAGAGAGGAAAAGATCAGGAAAATGCTCCTCAAAACCCAGAGAGTTGCCATGTGTAAGAAGGCAACTATTTGTCAAGAATTGAAACCAACCTGATGGCTCATAATAAAGCAATCAGTGTGAAAACTTGAGGACTCCATACTACCTCACTAGAGAGAGGCCATCAAGCAAAGACAGGACAGCTCCCTGGATGTGTTGTAATTCTGGATTTCCTGCATCAAGCAAAGGTTTGGACTGGATGGTCTACAAGGTTGCCTATCTCCCTTACTCGTTTTTTTTTCCTGATGTCTGAAAATCCACTGATACATTGCCTAAATACAGAGCATGGTCATATTTTATGGTCATATTTCACTAGAAACTTGTATTTGAACCTTACTATCTTTCAGTATTGAAGTTGGAATCTAGTCCTCAGTTCTGGGTTTCTCTGCCTCCTTGTATTCCAAGGAAACCCAAGTCACAGTTCTTGTCTGTATATTTTTAAGAAGAGATTGGACAACAATTTGTCTGAAATGGTATAGGTTTGTTTATGATTCAGTCTGAACCCTGGACAGAGATTAATTCTGTCACTAAGCAAAGTGTGTGATGTAAATGCAATCTAGGACTTTAGAGCTGTTGTCTCTAAAAGCTCCTGATGGCTCTTTCTTGCATTTTACCACCTCTCCAGGTACACCCAAACTCCATCCATATCTGTTCTGTTGTCGTGGAGTACACTACCAAAACAAACCGAGTAAACAAAGGGGTGGCTACTAACTGGCTGAAGAACAAGCAACCCAATGAGAATGGGCACAAATCCACCGTGCCCTTGTATGTCCGGAAATCCCAGTTCCGGCTACCCTTCAAACCTAACACTCCTGTCCTCATGATTGGGCCAGGCACAGGGATCGCTCCCTTCATCGGTTTTATCCAGGAGCGGGGCTGGCTCAAACAACAAGGTGAGTGCTCAGCTCAATTGGCCCCCTGAGCAACAGTGGGATCCCAGGTTAAATTGCTTGGAAAGCAAGACAGCGAAATCCACAGATTATTTGCCATGGTAATGAAATAAAGCATTCACTGCAGAGGCTACTAAACAGTAGTAGGCTGGTTATCTTAGTTGTTGCATTTCTTTCCCGACAACCTATATGAGTTACCTTGTCTCATTATCATCCAAACAATCACTCTGTGAAGCAACTTGGGCTGACAGAGTGACTGGTTCAGAGCCATGCTTGGTGAGCTGTATGGTTGAGTGGGGGCTTGAATTAAAGTCTCCCTGCATTGAATCAAACATCTTGACCACTTCATTACTCTGGCCTTAATTGTGTGTGCCCAATGGCTTTTGTGTCTTGCTTCAAGGCCTCCCTAAAACAGTTGTCTGATAGCTGGCTAATTGGGGTGAGAACTTGGATCCTCAGCTAGGTAAAACTTCCGTCCATTCTTGCTGGTATCACCTTGTATAATTGCTGTAAATCATCATTGTTCCCCTGCTCCTCCTCCTCCACCTCCTAATCACCACCACCACCACCACCACCACCACCACCACCATCATCTGGTTATGGCCACACACTCCAGCAGACTTTGGGCAGCTTGCAAAATCCATCTTTGATTTGTCTGTGAATGACTTTTTTGCAAACCAGTTCACGTTTATCTCTTCTGTAAACAAAAACATGTTATAAACTATTGCAGTTGCCAATGGGTCAAAATGGAGCTGCAGTTTCTTTTGGCTGATTCTCCTTTTAATAGATTAACTCAATCAGAGTCAATCCATACTTTATGGAAAAGCACTCAGTGAGGCAGAAAAATAACTTTTCAAAGGACAGAATCCTAACTGTGCAGACGATGCAACCCCAAATAATCTTTCACTCATAGCCAAATTGGAGTGAAAATCTTCTGCATTGCCCTGGCTTTGGCACGCCTACATTCAGGTGTATTGGTTTAAGCAGGAGCCTGAATAAGTGAACATCTCCATCTAAATACAGGTAGTCCTTGACTTGCAACCATTTGTTTAGCAACTCCTCAGAGGTACAGCAGCACTGAAAAAAGTCTCACGACCAGTCCTCGCACTTGCGACCATTACAGCATCCCCAGGGTTATGTGAGGAGCCCTGGTGGCCCAGTGGTTAGAATGCAGTATTGCAGGCTGATTCTGCCCACAGTCTAGAGTTCGGTCCTGATTGGATTCCATTCTTCTATTCTTCTGAGGATGGTAAAATGAGGACCCAGATTGTAGGGGGCAATATGCTGGCATTGTAGACGGCTCAGGGCAGGCAGTAAAGCACTATGGAGCGCTATAGAAGTCTAAGCGCTCACTTTGATCACATTGCTATGTGATCAACATTTGGGTGCTTGATAAACAGTGTGTATTTACATGAATGCTGTTTGCGGCCTTCCTAGGTAGCTTCTGACAACCAAAGTCAATAGGCGAAGCTGGATTTGCTTAACATGGTTCACTAAACAACTGCAGTGATTTGCTTAAAAATCATGGCAAAAAAAAGGTCATGAAATCAGATGCGATCACTTAGCAACCACCTTGCTTATCAGTGAGTTTAGTGGAAATTGTCATAGGCTGAGGACTACTGTAATGCTGTAGTACAGGGCTTTTCAACCTTTTCACCCATTGTACCACTTTTAGGATATGGCAACATCCGAGTACCACCAGTCGTTTAGCAAGGTGTCAAAAACCTGATGATCCAAAAAAAAAAAAAGGAAAAAAGTGATGAAGTACAGGTAGTCCTCGACTTGAAACAGTTCGCTTAGTGACTGTTCGAAGCTACAATGGCACTGAAACAAGTGCCCCCCAAGCCACAGCCGAGCAAGACGCCTGCCTGCCTGCCCGGCGGCGCTCTTCCTCCTGTCCGAGGTTTTCATTATTGTGAGCATTTCTGTTGAGGATTGGCAGTGGGGGTGGGGGTGGTGGGTGTTTGGTTTTTATTCACCCCCGTCTGCTGGGTGGTTGCAGCAGGTTTTGGTCACTTCACATGACCCTGGGACTCTGTGACCGTCATAAATACGAATCAGTTGCCAAGCATCTGAATGTAAATCACAAGACCCTGGAGATGCTGCAGCATTCCAGTGGATCGGTGCTTCTTCTGGGCTCAGCAGAAGCACCAGGATCAGTACTGAGCTCCAGCTGGAGCCTGGCGCTGATCCTGGCGCTTCCGCTGAGCCCTGACAGCCCTGCAGCTCCAGTCGTCTCTCGCTCAGGCTTGTGCAGTGCTACCAACGGTTCACCTCACTCCCCTCCCCCACTACCACTTTTCTAGGATAGCCGCGTACCCACCTGCCAGGTGCCAATGTACCACAGGTGGTACCCATACCACTGGTTGAAAAGCCCTGCTGTAGTAAATCTTTTCACATTTCACTTTGTGGAAGATATGAGGTTCCTAGCTCCCTCCCTCCCCACCCAGTATGCTTTTCTTCTCCATCAGAGCAATTACTGGCAAATAGCTTTCATATTTTTATCTTCAGTGATTTCTGTTTTGTGATTTCCCAAACTGCTTTGTCAGTAACAGATATATCGTCTGAACTAGGGCTCAGATTTGGAGAGGCACATTCAGGCTGCTATTTGTTGCAAGGATGCACAAGGTCACTCAGCAACTCTGAACTGAGGAATATGCCTTTGTGTTCTAGGCAAGGAGGTTGGGGAGACTGTGCTGTATTTTGGCTGCCGACACGAGAAGGAGGATTACATCTACAAAGAAGAACTTGCCAAATTTCTCAAAGAAGGAGCCCTTACTCAGCTCAATGTGGCTTTCTCGAGGGACCAGCCAGAAAAGGTAAGCCTGTTCTATCTAAACGTTCCACCATCAGTGGGCATTTGCATTCACTTGTCCCGTTGGGCTTGTTCTGTTTGAAAAATGGGCTATTTGTATATTTGGTGCTTGGATAATCATCTTCTGTTGAGGAAAAAAAAATATGCCTGTCTTTTCCGTAATTCTAGAAAACGTTGGTAAAGACATTTTCTATTTCCTAAGTCATTCCCTGCTGTCGGTCCGGTTCAGCCGATTTTTGGACTAGGCATTTTTATTTTTTCAAAAGCGCTTTTGTAGTCCTCATATCTACCTTTTTTAAAAAAAAAAGTAGATGCCAGTCTTTATGGCGAAGAAGACACAGAGGATATACGCAGCTCTTAAGGCCCCCGTTGACACCCAGTTTTTGTCTCTCTTCAGATTTATGTGCAGCACCTGCTAAAAAAGAACAAGGAGCATGTCTGGAAGTTGATCAGTGAAGGAAACGGTCACATCTACGTGTGCGGGTAAGGATGGCAAGGCTCTTCTTGTTCACAGGTTTCCTTGCAGCAGTGAGCAGTCAGAAATTGACTTGAAAACAAGTAATTAGTAATTTTGTCCCTGGGGCAGAAGAGTTAGGAAGAAAACAGCAGTGCCGTGCTGGCTGGAAATTCTGGTATTAATATCTGAGGGTACCAGGAAGGGTTGCAAAGTACGTAAATTATCGGTATGAATTTGCAGAAGAATTTGTCGAAGGTGCAAAAATGTTCAAAATAATTCAAGTTAGGGAAGTGGTTGAACTTCCCTGGCTATCGTGACTGAATGTCGGTCAGTCTCATAATATATGGCCTCCATCTGACTTCCCACAAACTTCAGTCTTTAACCTCATCAAGAGAACCTTTGATTTTGTTTCAAGAAATAGCCAGCTATATGTCTAAGAAGCTTTCTTATGCCATTCCAACCCGGCAGCTGACCTAGCAACTATCCATGGAGACTACAGGTCCTATCAAACTGGCTTAGTTGAAGGAATTCTGTTTCCATGCCCCAATCAGTAGATAAATGGTTCAATTTTGGGAGGAGGGGAATTCAGGTGGGAGCATTTCCTAGCTCTGCCTGGAAATAAACGGGACTGAAATGGGACCTTCCGAGGGCAATTAGACGTTTAGTATGCTTTTGTCACTTAGATCTACAAAATACCATAGTCCTCTCTTTGCACCTGCCCATCTTTAGATTCTCTTTTCCTCCACAGGGTTGAAAGGCAGAATTTGTCTGCAGCCAAGATGCCATTTCTCCAAGCCTGCTTTTTGAATTTTATCTACCTTGAGTTCTAGCCACTGCTCTTCACTGACTTACCCTTTACTCTCTATTTTTTTTCCTCCTTCTAGTGATGCACGGAACATGGCCCGGGATGTGCAGAATACCTTTTACGAGATTGTAGCTGAATATGGCAAGATGAACCAGCAGGCGGCTGTGGACTATGTCAAGAAATTGATGACCAAGGGCCGATACTCTTTGGATGTTTGGAGTTAGGGGGCACTTACTGCAGAAAGGAGGGGTGTCTCAGGTGGCTGGTGGAAGAGCGGGGCAAGGACTCATCATTCTGCCTCCAGGGAAGCATCTGTGCATACCTTGACTTTCTCCAGCTCCTACCCCTTCCCTGTTAAGACAGGATGAATTTAGTGGGCTTTGGTTTTCTATGGTAAGATCTAATTGCATTGAGCTAGACTCTCAGAGCAGTGGAGAAATACCAGCATGTCTGTCTGTCTGTCTTTCTTTCTTTGGTAGCTGCTACAGGACATATCTGAGGGTGGGTTTCCTGCCCGTTCTTTGCCCAACAAAAGGAACACCCTTCTTGTCTCACAGGTATCACTGCTTGGGTGGAAATGGTGCTTAGATGACCTTGGCCCTTCAACAGTCTCATTTAGCCTGATCAACAGGCTGGGGTCTTTCTTGGGTTGCACTGAAGAATACATTTTGGCAACGATTTTCATTTTGGTCAGCAGCTGGTTGTTGGGATTCATGTGGGATGGGTGCCAGGGAAATGTCTGAAGAGGAGGCAGAAGGCATCGTTTGGAAGGCAAGGGGTAGCAGCAGTGGTTTACAAGAAGCATCAGTAAAATGAAACTCATCTTCCTGTGTGTTAGCAGGCATGTGTGGAGGGTGATGGTGGATCTAGATGCTATGCCTCAGCATGGAGCAGAGAAGAACCTGCTTAGGATATGTCACTTTGTTCTTTCCCTCTTGGGGGAAACTTTATTTTACATGAGTGTGAGCGCTCTCCAAACCACCCCTTCTATTTCTCCCTTGCTTTGTTCCTAACTGGATGAGATCCTGGACTGAGGCTGTTCCCAGCTCTGATGCCTGCAGTCCCATGCTGCTCTTCTGAACACAAATTTGCCTCCCGTCACTTGACTCCCTGATGAAGCAGTGGTACCGTGCCTAATAATGTGTTTGGAAACTGGCCAAGCAGTCTGTCTACCGATTGTACATAACTTTAGGAAGACTTGTTCTTGAAATAAAAAAAAAACCCGATTGTTTTGTTCTGCCTCTTCTGCCTCTGTGTGGACTTTTGCAGGGAAGGGAGACTGGAGGTTTTGCCAGCTACAAAGCCATAGCTGTAACTGTTAAAACAGAAGGTGAGGGAGCTTTGTTTCATAAGAACCAAGCTTATTTATGTATACTTTGATTATAATTTAACTCTATAGGGCCATGCATGACAAAATGTGTACCTTTTTCCCCAGTAGTATATTTAGTTTTGCAATTTGCTTACTATCGACAGTCAAAACTTGGATGGGAAGTGGGAGGAAAGGAAAGGAAGTGAAAAGTTCCATTATTGTAGTAGAGTTTGGCTGGGACTTTTTAATGGGTATATTTCACCAGAATGCAAATATCTGCTGGTTAGAAGGTAGTGCTTCTAGCCTGAATCACAACAATCTGGTATTTGGAGAAATGATCACCCTCCACTGGGTGATTATGTTTTACTCATTCTGTGGGTTGTCTGTCTTTGCCATGCTGCCTTCCTGTTAAAAAAGACGTCTAAAGTCATAACAGATTCTATAGATGCCCTGTACTTCATAGTGCTATTTCAGGACTCAACATGCTAGGTCTAAACCTCTGTGCCCTGTCACATTTAAACATGCAAATATATTTTCTCTTCAGTACTCTTTTGCCTTTCTTGCTATTTTAAGGTATTTATAAACTAACCAGTCTCAGATGATTCAGCAACTAAGAAGCTATACC
Organism: Vipera berus; assembly: GCF_964194415.1. Classification (NCBI taxonomy): domain Eukaryota; kingdom Metazoa; phylum Chordata; class Lepidosauria; order Squamata; family Viperidae; genus Vipera; species Vipera berus. The sequence continues at coordinate 342,550,434 of NC_138202.1, forward strand.
ATCGCCAACAACCTAACCATAAATAAGTTACTTCAAAGGAGTATCACTCACAAACATGAACCACAAAGAGAAGCAAAGGTGGGCACCCTCAGTTGGGACTGAAAGTACAACGAAATCAAGTTTTAACTCATGAATCGAAAGGATTAAGTATTCTACAAGGTGCAGGTCTTAAAACTTTCAGGAGCTCTCTTGACGGCTGGAGCTAGATAATTCCAACAAAATGACATTAGATGCAGCCTAGTATTTTTTTTAAAAAAAGTTTATTTATATCCTGCCTTTACTATTTGTTTACAAATAAGGTGGCAAACATAATCCAGCACACCTTCCTCCTCCTATTTCCCCCATAACAACCAGCCTTTGAAGCGAGTTGGGCTGAGGGAGTGACATGCCCAAGGTCACCCAGCCAGCTTTCATGCCTACATTGGGACTCCAGAATTCGTGGACTCCAGCTTTCTAGCCTGATGCCTTAACCATTAGACCAAACCAGCTCTCTAGGGCAGGGGTAGGCAACCTCGGCTCTTTTATGACTCATGGACTTCAACTCCCAGAATTCCTGAGTCAGCTGACTCAGGAATTCTGGGAGTTGAAGTCCATGAGTCATAAAAGAGCCAAGGTTGCCTACCCCTGCTCTAGGGCTTTAAACAGGGCTCCTTACAATCACTTGTAGTCTCCCCCACCCACCCAATATCATGTGTCATTATCTGGAAATGTGATGTTGATCAGTGACTAAAATGCTTAAAAGAATGTGGAAAGGGAGTTCTGTATTTATCTTCCCTGTAGTATTCTTAAAACATCAAAACAAATTTCTCCATTGCATGCAGCTAGCATCCTCCCATTCATGCTGTATCATTCATTGCAGTGCAACTTCTACGTAGGCTTTACCTACCTACCTACCTGTCTCTGCATGATATAGGCTAAAGTGCCAGTCATCTTTAGCCTAAATGCCCAATGATCTTGTTCAGTGATGACAGCTGTAACCCAGCACATCTGGAAATCAACCTATGAGAAAGACTGCAATAGCAGTCTTCCCTGTGCCTTCTCTGTCATGGCACTCACCTTATGGAACAGTTTCACCCCAGAAGTATGGCTGGCCCCAATTCTGGTGGCCATCAGAAAGCAGTGAAGACCCTGGCTTTTCTCTCAGCAATAGGGCTAGGATGTTGATGGTATGGTTGAGGGATGCAAGTATAATCAGGGCCTCAATGTTGCTTCAAATGTTTTAATTATATTGTGGTTTTGATTCCTGTCTGCTGCCCATAGTTCCTTCTGGTAGATGGACAGCCATATAAGCTTAATAAGACTACCTCAAGGACAATCTGTGTGTATTAGCTTATTTTGTCTTGTACCACATTTCTCTACACATTAGACAAGAGAGGGACCAACCAGCAAACCAGGGGATATGGGATTTGCAACATCTGTTTTTAAGGGACAGGAGAAAATCAAAACATTGCCTAAAAATATCCAAATAAAACTGCTGATAGAAATTCCAGTGCTTTGAACAATATTTGCACTGTTAGGTTGGTGATACACAGCTCTTCCCAAGAATCTCAGGAAAGGTCATAACTCCTATATACCACTGCAGCCCTAAAAAAAAAAGACTTAGCTATTTCTTTTTGCTGTGTTAGTTCCAAACTAGACTGGTATAAACTGGCTTTGCAAATTCTTCTGAATGACCAGTCTTGAGTGAGGTTAATATGCCTTCTTGGATAATGACCTACCACTATTTAGGGTAGCTGGGGAAAATGCTGCCCCCCCAACTATGATAGGACTACAATTCCCAAGATCCCAAACCTTTGGGAAAATGCTCTCCCACACATTTCCAGAATATCAAACTGGGGAAGACCATTTTGGAACATGTAGAAGAATGACTACCTGTATGATGAATGAGTCCCCCTATCCCTTAAAATGTGCTTTACCGCTATGAGGAAGCGTCTGGTAACAGAATTTCTCCATATGCTACAGAAAGCAAGGGTTATAAAGATTCCATTATGCAAGTTTCAAATACAAAATTGTTGGGGTTAAAAAAATAAGATATTTGTACCACCACTTGAATACTGCCTACTGCAACAAATACACCTGCAACAGCAATGTCCTTGATCATGAAAGATATGGCATCCATTTTCACAAAGAGTAAGACTTTCCTTAGTCCTCCTTCTTCTAAAATTGGGGTAGGAACTGTCTTGGGCTCTAGTGGCTGTTGACCTTCCCCTCTCAGGCGTGCAGGCAGCACTAACCAAGGCTAAGTAAGGGATGATGGGAATTTTAATCCAAAACACACAGACAGCTCTGCACTGCTTAGCCCAGGGATAGGCAACCTTGGCTCTTTTATGACTCGTGGACTTCAACTCCCATAGCTGGCTCAGGAATTCTGGGAGTTGAAGTCCACGAGTCATAAAAGAGCCAAGGTTGCCCACCCCTGGCTTAGCCTGAGCCTTAGCCAGCTAAGCATCTTAGGCAGAGGAAAGCTTTTCCGTCTCCCTCTTCGGCAAGAGAAAAAATTGGGAGAGAAAAAATTCCAAAACGCCAGTGAAGAAAAACTGCTACCAATCAGGGCAGGCGTGCTTTGGATTCACACCATTTTCAGATGTGTTTTCAGTGCAATGGGTTTCACCGAGGCTATAAAGTTCCCTTGAAAATGGTGTGAATCTTCTTAATCACATTTGCCGAGGTCCAAAATTGGCCTGCTTGTGAGATCTGGTTGCTCATTCCAGGAGCAGTGATTCAGCAGCATTCCTAAAACATGGGATTGGAGTCTGAGACACATGATGGTGTACGGTGCCCTCCTAATAGGACCCTGAGCTTTATGAAGTGTCTTATGCGCTGTATTTAAGAATCAGCAGGTACATTCTTGGGATTTCAGATTTTTATATCCTTAACTTGGTACTATTTCCCTTGCCTAGAAGTGCCAGGGACCCAGGCTTCTCTACGTGCTTTTATTTTCCAGCTCCACCCCCCCCCCTTAATGTGACAAGAATACATATTTAAAGACAACAATGCATGTTTGGATGTAGGCCAGCTTTTCCCAGTTTTAGAACCACTATACACTTAAGGCAGACAAATGACGATATGGACTGAGATTGGAGGAAGCCCGGTGCCAACGATGCTGCTGCTTGCTCGGCCAACTATGATCAAATAAAGGTTATTTTTCAGCTTCTCTGGCAGGATGCCTCCTAGGTGCTTGTGAATCCATGTTCCAAAGAGCACGGGGGGGGTGGTGGTGGCAGAAGCGCTGGGTCTTTGGCCCCTCAAGGGCTGAGAAGGCAACTCCAGGAGGAGAATTGCGAGGAGGCGGCTGAAAGTAATCACATCAGGTTTGTCATAAAATATACACAGAGGAGGGAAATCAGGCTCTGTATTGAAGGTGTAGCTGAGAAACTGTCCCCTCCGCTCATAGTAAGGAAGAAATCTTAAGATAGGGGAACATTTCTGGAGATGGGGAGGGAAGAAATCAACCCAGCAGAAATAGTGAGAACACTCTTTGCCCATATAATCTGCTTCCAATAATACAGTTAATGTCCTCAGTAATAAACATTAGATGGCCTAGGTTGAACCTGCTCCCTTCCTTTTCCTGTGACTCAAGTTTGGGCAGACAGCCCCCTGCTTCGGAGGAAGGGTACAGAAACCATACAGGTGTCAGCTGGGAGTTGTAATCTGAGAGTCACTTGAGTTCCTCATACAGTACTTTACCCTAATCCTTGAATCTGACACCTGATTAAGTCCAGAGTTCCTTTTGGCAGCAGGAAGGCCTCAAGGCCCCATGCTAGTGGTAGAAGCACTACTCAAGACGTGGTTTCATTGACATCTGTATGCAAGAGAATCACAGGGAGGCAGAAGGAGGAGGAGGAGGAGAACACCCAGCGTGCTCTGGATCCTTCGGTCAGCAGAGTAGTAGCGCTCCCTCCAACAGTGATAACGAGGAAGGGGGAGAGGCACTTGAAGACTCATTCCTTCTTGGTCTTATTCTGGAATTTCTGGTGAACAACTCGTAATGTGGTGAAGAAGTTGCCAGTAAAGAGGGTGAGGAAGGGAAAGGCGCACATCAGGACCTGCCAGTGCAATTAAAACAGTCAGTGATTAATGCTTTAAGAGGAAAAGAGAGAGAGAGAGAGAGAGAGAGAGAGAGAGACTTGGCAGTTCTCAAAAGGACTGGACTGCTAAAGAGAGAGATCAATTTAGCAAAACTGTCAGGAATTCTAGAGTAGAACAGGAAGAGCAGCACAAAGTATCAGAAAGGTATTTTACTATGAGTTTTAGTTCAAAGTGTTAAAGCAGCTATGTCTTTTGAGGCTTGTATATTTATAAGGCTGTCCTTAGCTGTCTTTATGTGTAGATGTACAGCCACTTTAATCAGAATTTAATCAGAACAGAATAGAGATGGAAGGGACCTTGGAGGTCCTCAAGTCCAACCCCCTGCTCAAGCAGGAAACCCTATACCATTTCACTTTGATGATGTTTTTAGAGAAAGTGTTGTTTTTATCCACACAATTGATTGGGAACAGCCTTGGAAGCAGCTGAACAAAAGGAGATAGCTGCTTTTAATGCTTCAAAGATGGGAGCTTTGCCCATACCAATATTCTTTGTGAAATGTCTCTTTTGAATGCTTTGCACGAGCCCAATCTGGCTTTTTACAAGTTTCCACTTTCAAATCCCTTCACTTGTTAAGGGCGAGTCACAAATGAAAGCCAACTGAATAGCCATGCTTTGGAAAGAACTGTGAATCCGAATGCAGATGGTCCTTGTTTTATAGTGTCTAAATCTGCTGGGGATGTAAGTAATAATTGGAGGATCACAAGTTCCTCATCCCAGCATATAGCATCATCTGAAGGCAGGCAGTAGCCCAATGACATTTGCTTACATGTTGTTTTTGTACCTTCCTTTACTTATTCACACCCCAAAGAGGCAGAACAACGGATTCACTAGCACTTCTTTTTTAGCAGACAGACTGAATGGACAACACTGGATCCTCTTTACAGGACACCTTGCTGGCACTGTTTCATGTTACATGGCATTGCCTGTTCTTGAAATCCAGTATGTGTTTATTTGCTTTGTTAATCTTGCGAAAGTTCCTCCTCCTGCCTTGCCCTACATTTCAGTCTTGATTTTCGATTAAGATCAATTCGCACATGTCAATAAAGATTCTCCATTATCCAGCAGAGTTGTCTGGAAGCTGAATCATGACAACCGGATTTCTTTTCTTTTTGGTTTGAAATGTCTCACTGCTTGTCCCAAGTGGCTTCTTCAGAGCAAAACCGAAGAAGATTCAGACTGAAGAAGCAAAATATTTCAAATCAAAAAGAAAAGAACTCCAGGTGCCATGACTCAACTTCCAGATCAGTTCATACATGTTGGCAGAGCCAACATTTCATCCCTACAGAACAACCCAACTAACCTTAAATAAGAAACAGCTTTACAATCAAGCCCTTGGAACATACACACACTTCCACTCTGTGCAGATACAGGGATTTCCCAACCATGCTGCCCTTTGCGCAATATTTTAATTTATTTATGTGATTTATCACCTCTTTAGTCTGGAAGGATTCTATGAATGAAAAAGCTCATGCTCTACCATTGAGCCACGATGTTCATCATTTGCAGAAGGAGTTCCCAAACTCTACATGACTTAAAACAACATTCATTTTGAGGAAACCTACTTTCATTTTCCCAAATCAGAAACATAAGAAAGGGGTTTTCTTGCCTGAAATCAATATCTTTTAAAATGCTATAAGCGTGCAAAATACTAGCAGGCTGTAAGCTGACTGGCACACTCTCCTAGCCAGCCATGCTGAAATAACAATCAATCCCTCTGAATATTCTGACAATCTTCCATCCCCTGCCTGTAAGCCTGTTAAAGATTGTTATTCACACTATGAGATAAGCGGATATAATGGGCAAAGGGGTTTGGGAGGATTACTGAGAGGGTTTCATATACTTTACCATGAGTATCACACTGGCAGAATTTAGAACACATTTGGATATTTCTGAAAGTAATGACAAAGCTTGCAATTGATGCAACCGGGCCATGATTTTGAAAGTGTGGGAAAAGAACAGAGCATTTCCTCTTCCTGTGCCTGCAAATTCACTCTTACCTGCCATTCTTTGCATTCTGGATGGCTGGCTAGTTGGAAGAGTGTGACAGCATTGAACAGTTGCCAAAACTAGAGAGAGAAGATAATTGTTTTATTTGCAATATCTCAGATTTTCACCCTCAAATGTATCACTGTGAGATCACTTGCATCACTGTGAAACCAGTGGTTTTTGGCAGTAGAATTTTTAGGATTTTTAGTCAAAACACACTCTTTCAAAACTACCTGAGAATTCTCTGCTCAGATGAGCATCCCTGCCGTCCCCTGTCCCCTCCCCCCTGGAATTTCAACATAAAAGCACAGGCTTTTTTAGCAGTTTAATTATCACAATAAAGCCTGAGAGTTTACTTGGGACAAAATGCATCTCAAAGCCAGACTATTCACATGAGTTAATCAGTAGGTGCATCTAGGAGAAAAAAGACACACGGAACACTAGTCATACATCAAATTATTGTTTCAATTACTCTTCACCTCAATCTTTTTTTTTTGACACCACCACCCCTCCAGCCCTGTACCAAGCACAGTGAAAAAATCAGGCAGTTTCCCCCTCTAAAAGCTGGCAATGAGATGGGGGAAAATACGGTGTCTCTTTAAGGAGTGCAATAGGTTTAAAACACAAAAACATAACAAGGAATCAGATGAATTTTCTCAAACCACAAAGTATGGCAGAATCCCCTGTACCTGCCAGTTTCGATGGCGACTTGGCAACACTGCCCTGCCCACGCTGGTCATAAGAATATTACCATCCCTTGTAACAAACTCTCACTTTGTAAATAGGTTTGGAGGGGAAGGAAGCTTGTTCCTTTAAGCATCTCTTCACGTAACATTATTATTATGAAGTAAAAGTTCAATTCTCTAATTTACTTTATATATTTATAAAATGAAACAAAATATATGATTATGAAATAAATGTTTCATTGTCTCTCATTTAGTCAGTTGTTTATAAACAGAGCGTACATCTACCCTGAAAAAGAGCTAATAAGAGGAAAGACAAAATATACAAGAACTCTACATTAGTCTAGTCTAGTCTAGTGGTGAAGGCACCAGTCTAGAACCTGAGAGACTGTCTAGTCCCGCCTTACACATGAGTGATTTGTGGCCAACCATTCACCCTCAGCCCAACCCACCTCACAGGGCTGTTGTTGTGAGGAAAACAGGAGGCAGGAGGAGTATTAAGTATGTTTGCCACATTGAGTTATTTCTAAAAAAATAATAAAAGGCAGAATATAAATAGCTAATTAAACAAGGTACACTGAAGAAACTATTCCCCTGTCAGATCAAATAAACCTGGTTTTGTCTTGCCTAGAGTAACGATAATCCCCAAAGAAGTGAAACACACTTACTTGGCCGAAGAAGAGGAACGGAAGCAGGAAAGTGAGGCCTCTCCACATCCAGGACTGGAAACCTTCTGCAAGGAAAAATGCACAGCCAAAGAATCAGGCCACGGTCCAGCAGTCCCAATGGCCTCTTCAGACTGACTGGAGCTGGCGATCTTTGGAAGACTTGACAGTTAACACAGACCTCTTACCTCTGCTAGGCTAGCATTGCCAGAAAAGGAAATAGAGAAGCTTAGAGACAGGCAAAACATTGTTAAGAGCCTGCCTCCACAAGAATAAAAGGCTCAACTCTTTGAGAAGAGAAGGGTAAAAGCTGGTTTGAAAAGCAGACCTACTTCCCAGTCAGATTCAGAATTTTGTTTTTTTTAAAAAAATATGTAACATGGCTATTAGCAATTCTCTGTTTTTTTAAAAAACTATACCTAGATGAGGACTCTAAAAACGTTAATATCTCTAAGCCAGAATGAAACATGATTAAAAAAAGTCCCTTCATATCAAGCTCATCAGGTGAATTCAGAGACACTCCTAAGTAATTTTCTTGGCTACGGCATGAAATAGCCATGACCTTATTTTGGGGTGTTTTTTTCTATTTGCTAATATAGGTTACAGCCCTGGGTGGGATTCCCTTGAGATCTCCCATCCAAATATGAACCAGACCTGATCTAAATTGATGACACAAGCCTAAGATCTACTTCCAGTATCCAAGGGTAGGGAAAAACTGCAATTTGGAGGGATTATGGATCACACAAGCATCCTTGCAGGATGAGAACTGACGAAGCAAGCCTAGAGACAGAAGCTTTTGCTGTCCGTATGGCATTGGCCTGTTGTGGTTTCCCATCCCTAGTATTTCACAATGATCCCACCTTTATGGCCACTAAGAGCCCCCTCTTCCTCCTTTCAAAAGCCAGTGACCAGAAGAGCATCTTCTGTAGGGATGACTTGAGAACCATTAGTGAAGGAAGATCCCCATCCCTCACACAGGAGAGTTTGCCTCAGCAAAGGAAAAAGAGAAAGCAGAAATGCTACCTACCCACAGTGAGATCCATGGTGTGTCGTTCACCCAGAGCTCTTAGCCGGTACAAGCAACCACTCTGGTAATAATACTGAAGAAACTGGACAAAGCCTATCAAAATTTCAGCAAGGGAGATCAAAATTCAGGGCAGCAGCATATACACTAAGATACTGAAATTATCCATCCCTCATTGTTACTCTAAAGCGTCCCTTAAAAGCAAAGCTCTAGTTTTAAACCTTTTCGTCCATTACCTTTGGTGGTAGCGTGGTTTTTCCTTTCTTAAAAATAAAAACATCTAGTGTTCACGGTACTGGGGGGCGGGGGGGAAAGCTCAAATACATTTGAGCTGCTTCAGCTACAGCAATTTGCCCTTTGCCTCACTGCCATCTCCTATGCCACTACCCTTTCATCTCAATTCCATCCCATGAGGAAACCCTTACATAGAATTGTTTGACTGCCCCTTATTCTTATTCAAACAGAAGCCTTCGCTAGAAAACGGCATTCTGTGTTCCATGTTGCAGAATTCTGGCAATGCAGCTATGAAAATAAAGGCTGGAATTTATCGTTTTACTGACAACCTGACACTTGTGGGTCTTCAACCGCTTCCCTCCTCCCTCTTCTTTAATGAAGTCCCACTTACTCTGATACATGGAGAATGTGAGGAACTGATTTCTGAACTTCTGGTACATCAGGCCATCTGGCCTGCAAAGATAAGAGGGAATGCAGAAACATACATGTAATCAGAATTCACTGACATGTGATGGACACTGGCTATTCTCCTAAAAGGCTCCAGAAAGGAATTAAGTAAACTCTCGAGCTATTAGTTAAAACCACTGAAATCACAAGCATTATGCTCATATTTTTTTCTCCTTGAAATTACCAAGACAACTGAGATGAAGACTCACCAAGTCAGCATGACCCCTGAGAGGAAGGTGGAAATGTAGTGATGAAGCACCCACCAGCCTTTAATCCTGGAAGAGCAAGCGTTAAACCAGTTTCATTAATATTTTTCTTTTAAACACGGCAGCCCAATATACCGAGACAATGTCGGGAGCTCCATTTGGAAGGTGCCAGGGCAGTAGCAGCTGGAATATCTTGCGCTGAATGCCAAACACCGTGTCAATGACCATACGTTTAAGGAAAACATCTGAATTGCCTCTTGAGGAGACATGCTCCCCATTCTACTCTTAAGATTGCAAAGAACTTCCAGGAATGATTTTTTCCACAGAAATGCTGAAAAAGCTCTGCTGTCAGAACAGGAAGCGCCGTGCTAGATGGACCTGCCCCCTGACTGCGTACGTAAGCCAGGGTTTTTAAGGGGATGCTTCCAAATTCAATTCCCAGAATTTTAAAGCAGGACTAGGAAAGATTTTACAGAAAAGATACAGGGAGTACTGGCTAAATATATATGTGACCTCCTTAGCTTAAGGAAGGAGAAACGCTGAACAGAAGCACTACTTACTTAGAACCATTGTTGATCAAGATGCTCTCTCGAATTGTCAGTGTGCAGTAATACCAGACCAGGAGAAAATTGAAGACAGCATCAGTTACCCTTGTCATAAAAAGTGAGAAAGTGATGGGTCAATTGTAGTAATATAATTGCCTGGTGAAGTGAGTGGCTGCTTGCCGGTTTCTATCTCTGGGCTAGAGAACACAGAACGTAGAATGGGATCAGAAGGGACCTTGGAGGTCTTTTAGTCCAGGGCTTTTCAACCAGTGGTACGGGTACCACCTGTGGTACATTGGCACCTGGCAGGTGGTACGCGGCCATCCTAGAAAAGTGGTAGCGGGGGAGGGGAGTGAGCTGAACCAGTGGCAGCACCGCACAAGCCTGAGCGAGAGACGGCTGGAGCTGCAGGGCTGTCAGGGCTCAACGGAAGAGCCAGGACCAGCGCTTCTTCGGGGCTGTCAGGACTCAGCGGAAGCGCCAGGATCAGCGCCAGGCTCCAGCTCAGCACTGATCCCGGTGCTTTTGAGCCCAGAGGAAGCGCCGATCAGCTGGAATGTTGCAGCATCTCCAGGGTCTTGCGATTTACATTCAGATGCTTGGCAACTGATTCCTATTTATGACGGTCACAGAGTCCCAGGGTCTTGTGAAGTGACCAAAACCTGCTGCAACCACCCAGCAGATGGGGGTGAATAAAAACCAAACACCCACCCCCCACCCCTGCTGCCAATCCTCGACAGATGCTCACAACAATGAAAACCTCGGAAAGGAGGAAGAGCACCGCCGGGTGGGCAGGCAGGTGTCTTGCTGGGCACTTTTTTCAGTGCCATTGTAGCTTCGAACAGTCACTAAGTGAACTGTTTCAAGTCGAGGACTACCTGTACTTCATCACTTTTTTCCTTTTTTGGGGGGGTCATCATTTTTGACAGCTTTCTAGGTGACTGGTGGTACTTGGATGTTGCCATATCCTAAAAGTGGTACAATGGGTGAAAAGGTTGAAAAGCCCTGTTTTAGTCCAAACCCTTGGCCCTGCCAAGAGCTCCTATAATGTTCCAGAAAAATGGCTGTCCAATCTCTTCTTAACAACCTCCCGTACTGAAACACCCACAACTTCTGGAGACAACCTGTTTCACTGATTAATTGTTCTCACTGACAGGAATTTTTTCCCCTTAATTCTAGGTTGGACCTCTCTTTAAAGATCAGCCAAGATCAGCTAAATGCAGGTAGTCCTCGACTTACTATCAAAATCTGGGCGCTTGGCAACCAGCATGTATTTACAAAGGTTGCAGCATCCCAGGGCTCTTTCGCGACCTTCGCAGGAGGCTTCCAACAAGCAAAATTAATGAGGGAAGCTACGTGATTCACTTAACAACCATGACAAAAATAAGGTCGTAAATTCAGGCACGACTCAGTTAACCACTTTGCTTAGCCACAGAAATCCTGCTTCCCAACTATGGTTGTAAGTCAAGGACTACCTGTGTTTTGTATGGACAAGGATCAGCGAGGCCTGGATTCTAATCCATGCTCACCCAGAGAAACTCACCGGGGGAACTTTGGGCCAAGCAATCCAACCTGACACATAATGGCGTTGTGGGATGCGCACGTGCCTAAGTTGTAAAGTTACAAAGGGTGGGGTACATAGAACAACCATTTATAGCAGTGCTTTTCAACCTTTTCACCTATTGTACCACTTTTAGGATATGGCAACATCCAAGTACCACCAGTCACCTAGAAAGCTGTCAAAAACTTGACCAAAAAAAAGGGAAAAAAGTGATGAAGTACAGGTAGTTCTCGATTTAAAACAGTTTGCTTAGTGACTATTTGAAACTACAATGGCACTGAAAAAAGTGCCCCCCAAGCCACAGCCGAGCAAGACACCTGCCTGCCTGCCCGGTGGTGTTCTTCCTCCTGTCTGAGGTTTTCATTATTGTGAGCATTTCTGTTGAGGATTGGCAGTGGTGGTGGTGGTGGTGGGTGTTTGGTTTTTATTCCCCCCATCTGCTGGGTGGTTACAGCAGGTTTTGGTCACTTCACATGACCCTGGGACACTGTGACCATCATAAATATGAATCAGTTGCCAAGCATCTGAATGTAAATCACAAAACCCTGGAGATGCTGCAACATTCCAGCTGATCAGCGCTTCTTCTAGGCTCAGCAGAAGCGCTGGGATCAGTGCCGAGCTCCAGCTGGAGCCTGGCACTGATCCTGGCACTTCCACTGAGCCCTGACAGCCCCCCCCAAAGTGCTGATCCTGGCGCGTTTGCTGAGCCCTGACAGCTCTGCAGCTCCAGCCATCTCTCGCTCAGGCTTGTGTGGTGCCACCAGCAGTTCAGCTCATTCCCCTCCCCTGCTATCACTTTTCTAGGATGGTCACGTACCACCTGCCAGGTGCCAATGTACCACAGGTGGTACCCGTACCACTGGTTGAAAAGCCCTGATTTATAGTGTACACAGGATTACCAAGTGCCTTTTGCGGCAACACTATGAAGGGTTAACATTTTATTCCCTATGATTATTACTTCTTTATTAAAGAAACTTATATAGCTGTCCAAAGTAACTATGGGCAGTGAAGAAAATTAAAACATAGAACACTAAAAACAAAACGACCATTTGAAACAATAACCAATGTAAACATAAAATGCACAATCATCAATTAACCATCTCATGCCAGCTCCATCAGCAACATTTCTTCCATTGCCTAAGGGAAAAACAACTTCACTACTTTGCTAAACTGTTAGTCATTTTAGTTATGGTATTTCATCAATGGTGTAACAATCCCAATTTTAAGAGGTCCCTCACCACACACATAAAAAAGAAAGCGTGAGAAAAACTCCTCTCCCTCCATTACTGTATTCATGGTGAATCTAAGTTATCTTTCACATCCCAGAATAAGGGACAGTTACTATATGCTTCCTTCCCTCCAAGGAAATGGCACCAGTCTGTTCACCTCTGCTCCAGTGATGGGAAGATTCTGCCATTTAAATAATCCTCCCTTTTTAATAACAGTGGAAGTTTTGTGGGCTTTCCAAAATCTTTCTCATCTGCACAGAAGACAGCCACGCAGAGCTGGGTGTAAGCCCAGGTGGCAAAGAACGGGAGGGAGGTGTCACTGCTTCTACCTCTTATCACTATCAACAACTAAAGTTGGCAGCTTACAATTTTTAGCATGTTTACATTTACTGGATGTCCAGTAAAATTAATCTCACTGTACTGAAGGGCTGCTGCCTTCAACACCTGATTGCCTTTCCAAGAAAGCAAGCCATCTCTGCCATGCCACTTCCCAAAGTCCTCTGTGGATTGGAGGTAGCAACTTCAGCTGGCTGAAAGGCAGGGGAGAGGTTGTGCCTCTTTCAGGACTGTGCACTCACCTGGAGTTAAGGAGGAAGCGGCAGGTGAAGGAGATGATAAGCAAAATGATGGTGAGGTAAAGCTTGAACTTCTCGTACTCATCCTTATATGCAAACCTACATGGGGCGGCAGAGGGGGAGGGGGAATAAACCAGTTCCAAGAGCCATTTGTAATCCTGGCTCCAAACCAGCTATCTTCCCAGTACCTTGTGACTGTAACTCCCCAAATCCCCAATCCTAAGAGATGGAGTTCCAGCATAATCTGAAGGATGTTAGATGGAGAAGAACTTTTCAAGCTCTTTATCTACAGGGTGTCTTCAACGTATGTCTGCAACTGAATCCAGAATTACAGACACATGTCACTGCGGTTGTAAGTCGAGGCACTCATGTGACTGGAAGTAATTTTCTGGCCTTGTTTTGCAGTGGCTAAGTGAGTGCTGCAGTCAAGCACATGCCATGGTTGTCAAGCAAACCCATCCATTTAAATGGGTGGGTTTTTGCTGGAAACCAGCAAAAACATCATGAATCGCAGTTGTGTGATAGCAGAAGGGCTGGAGACTGCTTTATGGGCCGCAGAGAACCTATTCCATGGCTATCATAACTTTGAACAGTTGTGAAACAATTGGTCATTGAGTGAGGACTACCCTGTATGGCAATGAACTATATGTCTCTGACTATAATAAATACTGATTTGATTTGAAAGCTCTCTGGAGCTTGGGACTCTGATGTCTTAAGGAACACTTTATTCTCATAAGAGCCTGCCTAGCAATGAGCATCCAAACAGTAAAAAGAGTTGATGGAATGAAATACCCTCCCTGCAGGCATTAATTAAATCAATTAAATTTTACTTAGGGGAGTATAGTTCTTTTTTAAAGAATACACCTGTGTTTCACCATGCATCGTTTTGTGCTTGTTTATGATTAATATGATTCTATACAGGATCTTGGGTTACGACCATTAGGTTCAGTAACTATTCAAAGTTACAGTGGTGTTGAACAAATGTTATTTACAATGGGTCCTCATAATTCTGACTGTTGCAGCATCCTCATAGTTGAACGACTGTCTTACAGCGTTCCCTGTACTGGGAGAGCTGGCAGGAAGTCAGTGTCACATGAAGGCCTTGCTTAATGACCTTCATGGCCCTCACTTATTGACAGCAAGAAGGGGATGCTGATCATCACTAAGCAATAGGGTCATGTGATATTCTTCTTTGCAACTGCATCACTTAGTGATAGTAGTCCCAGTCCCAACTGCTGACATAAGCCAAGTCAAAAACAATATACATATATAACATACAACACCCAGCATCTTGGCTTATTTGATTGGTTTTGTGCCTTAGCATTTCTGGCTCCATGGACTGGTAGCAGCGCTGGCAGCGGCTAGCGGGAGGAGGGGATGGTTTAGCATGTGCAGCCTAATCCTGTGCATGCACAAATAAAGCTTTATGCGCTCGCCCACTGCTTAAATGGCCCAGTTCCCAATCAGCCACAGACCAGTACCAGTCTGTGGCCCGGGTGTTGGGGACCCCTGGCTTAGCACACTGAGAAACTTCATTTGCATATTCTGAAATTTAAAAGGGGGCTCCTAATCTGTAAAACATCTCAACAAGGAGATAAACTATAATTAATTAGCACCTACTTGGCTTGTTTGCTCAGCAGAGTGACGTTCACATTTCCCAGCACCAGATTCAGGTACAACCTGGAACACAACAGAAAGACGGAAAAAGTACACCTCCATAACAACAACCTGAGTCATACTAGTTTCACATTCTGGGCATACTCAGCATCTCAAATTAATCTGCAAGGAGTCATAATAAGATATATTGATCAGCAGCCTGTTTCTTTTTGGCAGCAGCTGTGAAAACAGGGTATAACATGTGATTTTGCTATAATTAACTATAATTAGCATGCAACTGACATCTGTTCTCAAAGTTACCAAGAGCTAGTGGCAGCAAACTAACTAGAAACACCTTTGGCTATAGAATTCATACTGGAATTCTGTCAAGATGAAATATCTGCCTATGTTTCCACAGCCACTGGCTATAAGTAGCTAGATGCAACATCTTCCTTATATTTTATTTATTAAATTTATTCGCTGCTCATCTCACTATGATGTGGCTCTGTGAGACTTACTGTTAGATACGATTATAGTATAAAAAATAAAACCAGTCAATAAATACATTAAAATTAAACAAATAGCTTAGATACGGGGTTGGTAGGAGGTATACAATAGAGTGAAAGTGGAATCTTCCACAGATAGTCCATGACTTAGTGAACTGCCCCCACCCTCTTGGCTTTTCTAAAGGCCTTAAAACATGGTCTGACAGATGACCTGGAACCCAGATATGGGTATGTTATCCTGGAGGTGGAATCATTAACTAAATACAGGTAGTCCTCAACTTACAACCACAATTGAGCCGAACATTTATGTTGCTAAGTGAGAAAATTGTTAAGTGAGTTTTGCCCCATTTTATGACTTTTCTTGCCACATTTGTTAAGTGAATCACTGCAGTTGTTAAGTTAGTAACACAGTTGTTAAGTGAATCTGTCATCCCTATTGACTTTGCTGATCAGAAGGTCGACATTGCAACCATCATAAATGTGAGTCAGTTGTCAAGCATCGGAATGTAAATCCCGTGACCACGGGGATGCTGCAATGGTCATTAAGTGTGAAAAATGGTCATGAAGTCACTTTTTTTCAGTGCCGCTGTAACTTTAAATGGCCACTAAGCAAACTTTTGTAAGTCAAGGACTATCTATGTCTTATCTTATTGTAAGCTGTTTAGAGTCACGTATGAAACCTAGGTGGCTCTATAAATCACATAAATAACCAAGCAAACTATTAAGAGCAGAATCACTCTTATTTCCCTGTTAAATTTGGGGAATTCTGAGTTCAATTGCCTTACCCATTCTTCTTTGGCAAGTATGCTTCCATTTCAAAAAAGACATCCTGTCTCTCTTTGATCATGTTTTGCAGTTCTTCCAGAGCATCCTCATCCTGATCCTTGTCAGGAAGAGACTTGTACCTGTATAGGACCAGGAAAAAGAAGCCACATTTCAAAGAAGAGAGCAAGTATTGAAGCCCCACTTCCAAATCCAGCATCCTAAGCTTTCAGATCCTGTTTCATAGCCTCCGAGCCTCAGCCTTGAGATTCTGCCCCCAGAATTTCACACAGGGATTTTTCTTCCAGCTGCATGTGGAGGAGATGAAAACAGGTGAGGATCATGGTTGGAGTCCCAAAGGTGCTTTTTTCAAAAGGCAACTGAACTCGGTTTTTCCTTAAGGTTACAGATACTTTCAGAAGAAAGCCAGAAAGTATCTCCAACCATGATGTCTATGGAGATTCTCAGTCTTCCCGGTCATGGTTGTCCCAAAGGGGCTTTTTCAAAAGGCAATTGCTAGCCTCCTGCTCCCATTTTAAGTGAACCACTGGGGTATGTCACAAAGGAACCTGCCTTATCCAAGCAGTAATGAAAAGCCTTTCCCAATACACATTTCTGAGCATCGGTACACTAATCTCAAAACTAATATTTGGCAATAGAAGGGTGTTATGAACGTACATTCAGGATATAAAATCTGCTTCTTCCTCTTGAAAGGCAAGAAATACATGCAGAAGGAGAGCTATCGGAGTCTACAATGAACATTTCCTCTGAAAGTCTTTTGTAACATCAAATTGCCAAACAAATTAGATAAAAAAGCTTCTAACACTCAAACTGACAACCTAATTATTACAATTCATGCAAGATTTATTTGCAAACCAG
This sequence comes from Vipera berus, assembly GCF_964194415.1. NCBI lineage: Eukaryota > Metazoa > Chordata > Lepidosauria > Squamata > Viperidae > Vipera > Vipera berus. The sequence goes on from NC_138202.1 coordinate 342,567,421, forward strand.
CATGGTTTTAGTAAATAAGCAAATATAATGTTGCAGAAACAAATATCTAAAGAGCACTATAGCTTACTTCAATTATCATAAATTTAATTTTAATAATAGTGAACTCTGCTGCCTCAACAATCAGTCATTTTATCTGTCTTTTTCCTGGTTCCCATAAGATTAACTCTTCTACCTCAAAGGCAAAGGCTCAACCTTTTATAATCTTGCTCCATTTAAAATCTTTCTGCCAGCTGATGTGTGCATTTATTCAGAAGAAACACCCCAAATTTCTGGCTTAAACACAGACTGACAGCACTGCACAACATATTGTAAACCAGGAGTCTCCAAACTTGGCAACTTTAAGACTTGTGGACTTCAACTCCCAGAATTCCCCAGACAGCTAATTGAAGTCCACAAGTCTTAAAGTTGCTAAGTTTGGAGTCCCCTGATGTAAACCATACAATATTCAATGGTCACAAGCTTATTTAAATTAGCTCTGAAAGAAAACCAAACTTAGCTCGGTTTCCCCATAACTGTCAGTAAAAGGAATGTGTTTAGACATGCCTAAAAAAAGGTAAAGGTAAAGGTTCCCCTGCACATGAGTGCTAGTCGTTTCCGACTCTAGGGGCCGGTGCTCATTCAGTTTTCAGTTTCAGTTTTATTAAATTTTTATACCGCCCTTCTCCCGAGGGACTCAGGGCGGTGAACAGGGCATATGATAAAAATACAAAACTACAAAAGTTAAAATAGAATTAAATTAATGCCCAAGATAAAACAATAAAATATACAAATATTTAAAACCCAAATTAACTCCCCATCAGGCCAGGCCAGCTTGTTCAAACAGGTGGGTCTTTAACCCGCGCCGGAAGGAGCGGAGATCCGGTGCCATCCGGAGCTCCACCGGCAGTTGATTCCACAAAGCCGGGGCGCCCACAGAGAAGGCCCTCCCCCTGGGGGCCACCAGCCGGCATTCTCTGACTGGAGGCACCCTGAGGAGGCCCTCTCTGTGGGAACGCACAGGGCGGAGGGGAGTTGACGCCGGCAGCAGGTGGTCCCCGAGGTATTCCGGACCCATGCCATGTAGGGACTTAAAAACCATCACTAAGACCTTGAACCTCACCCGGAAGACAACTGGTAACCAATGTAGCTCGCGGAGCAAAGGTGTAACATGGGAGTACCGGGAAACTCCCAAGACAACTCTCGCGGCCGCATTCTGTACCAGTTGGAGCCTCCAAGTGGTCTTCAAGGGAAGCCCCATGTAGAGAGCATTACAGTAGTCAAGGCGAGAGGTCACGAGCGCATGAGTGACCGTACACAGGGCATCCCGGTCCAGATAGGGCCGCAACTGGCGCACCAGGCGAACCTGGGCGAAAGCCCCCCTAGTCACAGCTGCTACATGATCTTCCAAGGTAAGTCGTGAATCTAGGAGGACTCCCAAGTTGCGAGCCCTATCCACGGGGGGTAACAGCTCACCCCCCATAGAAAGGGATGGAACATTTTGAATGTCCCGGGATGCCGGAATGTACAGCCACTCAGTCTTGTCCGGGTTGAGTTGAAGTCTGTTCCTCCCCATCCAGACCCGAACCGCCTCCAGGCAACGGGACATCACAGCGAGGGCATCACTGGGGTGGTTTGGGGTAGAAATAAAAAGTTGGGTATCATCAGCATATTGATGATACCCAACTCCAAAACCACGAATGATCTCACCCAGCGGTTTCATGTAGATGTTGAACAGGAGAGGCGAGACAACCGACCCCTGAGGAACTCCACAAACGAGAGACCTAGGGGCCGATCTCTGCCCCCCTGCCAACACCGACTGCGAACGTCCCAGGAGATAGGAGGAGAACCACCGAAGAACTGTGCCTCCCACTCCCAATCCCCTGAGACGCCGCAGCAGGATACCATGGTCGATGGTATCGAAAGCCGCTGAGAGGTCTAATAGGACTAGGACAGAGGAACATCCCCTATCCCGAGCCCTCCAGAGATCATTCACCAGAGCGACCAATGCCGTCTCCGTGCTGTACCCGGGCCTGAAACCCGATTGGTACGGATCCAGATAATCCGCTTCATCCAGGACCAGAGGGAGCTGATGCGCCACCACACTCTCAACAACCTTCGCAAGAAAGCGAAGGTTGGAGACTGGACGAAAGTTGTTCAACACAGCTGGGTCCAAGGCAGGCTTCTTGAGGAGGGGTCTCACCACCGCCTCCTTCAAGACGGTGGGGAAATTACCCTCACTCAAAGAAGCAGATATCACCGCCTGGAACCAGCCTCGTGTCCTCTCCCTAGCTGCATAAACCAGCCAGGAAGGGCACGGGTCCAATAAACATGTGGTGGAGCTCAGCCTCCCCATAATCCTGTCCACTTCATCAGGGGTCACAGAATCAAACTCCTCCCAGATAACATTGACAAGACCGCCCGTGTCCTGATCGTCAGACTCTGCCCAGCTGGAGTCCAAACCGGTCCGAATCCGAGCGATTTTATCCGACAGATGCTGACCAAACTCCTCGGCACGACCCTGTAAGGGATCCCCCCTCACCTCCTGATTAAGAAGTGAGCGAGTCACCCTAAACAGGGCGGCCGGGCGATTATCTGCGGACGCGATGAGGGTGGAGAAGTAATTACACCTCGCCACCCTCATCGCAGCGAGATAAGACCTAATATAGGTTCTTAACCGCAATCGGTCGGATTCGGATCGGCTGGACCTCCAGCAGCTCTCTAGGCCCCGTTTCCGACGCTTCATCTCCCGGAGCTCCGCGGAGAACCATGGAGCTCGTTGGGATCTGCGCCGGGTCAGGGGCCGCAAGGGTACAACTCGGTCCAGTGCCTCAGTGGCTGCCCTTTCCCAGGCTTCCACTAAGGCATCCGCCGAGTTGTGAGCGACGGAGGCAGGTGGGGATCCCAGCGCTGCCTGGAACCCATCGGGGTCCATTAAGCGCCTGGGGCGGTACCATCTAATTGGTTCCGTATCCCCACGGCGGGGGGTGGTAAAACGGAAGACCAGCCGCAGGAGGTGATGATCCGTCCATGACAGGGGCATGATAAATGGAGAGCCCCCACCAAGATCATCCAACCATCGTCCAGATAAAAAAACTAGGTCCAGGGTGTGGCCTCCCTCATGAGTTGGTTCAGAAATTACCTGCGTCAGGTCCATGGCCGTCATGGAAGCCATGAACTCCCGAGCCAACTCAGATGACCCTCCCAGGGATGGTAGATTGAAGTCACCCAAAACTAAAAGTTTGGGGAACTCAATCACCAAACCGGAGAGGACATCGAGTAGCTCAGGCAGGGCTGCCGCTGTGTGACTAGGCGAAACGTACACCAGCAGCAAGCCCAACTGCGCCCCCGAACCAAACCTCAAAAAGAGAGACTCACACCCGACTATCTGAGGGACGGTGGTCTCCCGCGGACATAAGGTCTCCCTGATAACTACCGCCACTCCCCCGCCCCTACCTTGAGCCCGGGGCCGGTGTAACGCTCGGAAACCTGGTGGGCAAAGATCAACCAAAGGGACCCCACCCTCTGGGCCCAACCAGGTTTCGGTAATACAAGCCAGGTCCGCATGCTCACCCTCCACCAGATCCCGCACAAGGGGAGCCTTATTAACCACGGACCTGGCATTCAGGTACACCAGCCGGAGCTCAGGAGGCTGCGCATCCTCGCTCCCGGCACCTCGGGGAAGAAACAGAGGGTCGGAGCGCCTCACCGCTTGTAAACAGCGGGGACGGCCCTCCCGGTAACGATACGGCCCTCTGTCCATACGCCTGCTGCCATACCCCAGTGTCGTGGGAATCGGTAATCCCACGACCCGCTCCTGGGCCCCAGATGTAACCACACCCCGCTCCCCCCGAACGCAGTCAGACCCAGGCCTGGCCTGCACCATGGTTGTATGGCCACCCCCCATAGTCAAACAACCATTACCCCCCGCCCCTCTCCCTAACCCCCTAAAAAATTTAACTAAAAAAGTAACCAGGGGCCTCCTATTAAATTTGGATCGAGAGCCCCTGACCTTACCCGGCCATCTCTCAGGGTCCCAATAATTGGGCCCTTCATTGAGACTGGGAGAGGCAAAAAAGGCGGGACGCACCCAGGAGAGGGGGGCACCCCTGAGGGCGAGCAAGTCCGTGCTGGAGTATCTATACATAAGTCCAACAAGTCCAGATAAGGCAGTCCCATAATGGAAAAGTCCAGTAGGAGGTTCTAAAGGAAGGAAGTGAAACATTCGGGCCATCGACCAACCTACTGCCACCCGGTTGGATGCTCCCTGGGGCAGACCCCAACCCGTCCTCCCACGACAGGTCGAGAGTCTGAACCAGGGGGATGGTCCAGAATGTACACCCTGGGTGGGGCATAACCCATAGAGCTCCCACCTCTATGGGAGTGCCGATGTGAAAACAGGCCGCTCTCCCACTGCGGCTTGCACCCAGGTCCATCCCAGTCCAAAGGGGAAAAGGGAGGCAGATGGAGAGTTAATAATTGGCAGTCCACCGGAGCTGCTACGGCCATCGCAGACCAGATGGAAAAGCACCGACCACCGCCATATCGCTGCCGATGGAACGGGCCAGCAAGCCCCGAAAACGCCGTCGTCGCCATCACCGTCGAAGGCCGGAACAAGGCAAACGAAGCAGCAGCACCGCCGCCGTCGCCGCGGTCGTCCTCTCCACTGCCCAAGGCAGCCCGAGGACGCCGTCACCGTCGCCACCTCCGCCGCCGGCAGCGGCGCGAAAAACAGTACCAGGGACATCCCTGCCACCAAGCTGACCAGCGGTCGTCCCCTCCGCCGTCGAAACGGCCCGAAGACGCCGCAGCCGCCGAAAGCGGCCCGAGGCAGGTCCAACAGAGAGATCCCCGCCGCCGCCGCCGCTGACATCGCCGCCAACACAGAAGCGCCAAAATAGAGGCGCCGATCAGCTGGAGCTCCGAGGCCACCGCCGATCAGCTGGAACTCCGAGGCCGCCGCTGACATCGCCGCCAACACGGAAGCGCCAAAATGGAGGCGCCGATCAGCTGGAACTCCGAGGCCGCCGCCGATCAGCTGGAACCTCAGAGACGCCGCCGAAAACCGCCGAGAGCCGGCCAGAAGCAACAGCGCTGCTGCCCAAAACAGCAGAGAACGCCGTCACCACCAGCTACAACCCGTCAGGAACAGCCCGAGGCAGCCCGGAGACGTCAAGGCGAAGCAGCCCAGAGACGCCGAGGCTGTAGAAACCGGCAGGCCGAGACCAAACACAGCAAACACAGCGGCAGCACGAACGAAGCAGATGGAAACAGCGGGCGAAGCAGCAGACGGAGCAGATGGAAACAGCCACTCACAGACGGGAGAAAACGAACAGCAAGCTACCTCTTTCTTTGCCTCTAAAATTAATAGTCCAAATCCCCTACCCAGGGGCTCAAAAGGACCCCTGGGGGGCTCCCAAGGGACGCCCAACAACTGGAGCTCGCGGAGCTCAGCCCAACACGTCCGCCATCTTGAAAAGTTGACTTCCGTTCATCTCCGTTTCAAAGCCGAAGAGCCAGCGCTTGTCCGAGGACGTCTCCGTGGTCATGTGGCCGGCATGACTAGACACCAAAGGCGCACGGAGCGCTGTTACCTTCCCACCGTAGTGGTCCCTATTTTTCTACTTGCATTTTTACGTGCTTTCGAACTGCTAGGTTGGCAGAAGCTGGGACGAGTAACAGACGCTCACTCTGCTACGCGGCACTCGGGATTCGACCCGCCAAACTGCCGACCTTCTGATCAACAGGCTCAGCGTCCTAACCCACTGAGCCACCTGTTTAGACATGCCTAAAGATTCATTAAATAGCATTTATCTAAACAAAGTTTAAAATCATATTATCAGTAAACATCAGCATGTAATAAGTGGGTTAATCATGCCCAATTCTTACTAAATTCAAGCAAAGAAGTAAAATGAAAGATTTCTCAATCAAGCTGGGGTGTTTTTTTTCCACAGTGGGAGATACGCTACAGTACTAGCACATGGAACAGACGAGAAGAAGCTTGAAAAATTTAACCCAGAAGCCAGCAATATAGTATCCCCAACCACTGCATTAAATTGTTGTTTAAAATTGAAATAGTCAAACTCTTAAGCTTTCAATGTTCTCACATGAACTCTTATATAACGCGAGGCAAAAATGCTAAAATCCCACCTTTTGTTGTTGTTGTTCAATCGCTAAGTTGTGTCCGACTCTTTGCAACCCCATCGACCATAGCATGCCAGGCCTCCCTGTCCTCCGCTATTTCCCAGAGTTTGCCCAAATTCATGTGTATTGTGTCAATTACCGCTATCTAACCATCTCATCCTCCACCGTCCCCTTCTCCTTTGCCTTCCATCCTTTTCAACATCGGGGTCTTTTCCAATGAGTCCTCTCTTCTCATTTGGTGGCCAAAGTATTTCAGGTTCGGGTTCAGTAGCTAAAATCTCATCTAATATTACTTAATTTTCAGCATCCCACCTGTCACTTGAATAGGTCGACAGCTCCTGCCTTAATTTCCATTCCTACCACCTTCTCCTAACATTTATTTATTTATTTATTTATTTATTTATTTATTTATTTATTTATTTATTTATTTATTTATTTATTTAATTTAATTTAATTTAATTTAATTTAATTTAATTTAATTTAATTTAATTTGTATACCGCCCTTCTCCCGAAGGACTCAGGGCGGTGAACAGGGCCATAAATACCAAAATAACCAAAATACAAAATTAAAAACAAATTATGCTGAGATAGAAAGTACCCAGATAGAAGCAAAGTGTGCAAGACTTTTCAATAGAATGATTTTTCACTTTTAAGATGGACTAACAGAGGAAGAGAAGAATATAAGCTATTAAACACTTTTCAAGTTTAGTTGCTCTGTGGTCTTCTTTAAATAAGGGAAGAAAGAAAGGGAGTAGATGAAGGAGCTGATGCACTTGAAGAAGAGAGAGTCAACTCAATCTCATGGTTCACAATTCAAATTTTGGCATTTAGATATAATACCCAAGTTATCTGCTTGCTCAGGAGTTAATACATATGACTTGTCCAAAAGCAAACAATATGGAATAATGACTATAAACATACTTCTTAAGAGCCAGAGAGAGCTCCTTCAGTTGCTTTTTCTGTCGTGAAATGGAGCTGGAGATGTTGCCTTGGAGCTTTGTCAGCTCTTCCAGCTTCTGTTTGTATTGCTTTTGAGTTTCCTAATAAAAACAAGAACAGAGTATCACAGCTTAGGACAGAAACTTGACATTTTCCTACAATGCAGGTTAGTACATGCCTGGTAAATAAAAAGCTGGAGAGCTTCATCATTAGTAACAGACATGGGTGGGAAGGTAGCTAGTACATTCACTTATTTCAAGCAGTTCCCAGAGTTCTTTCAAAAATCACCTCAAACAATGATTGGTTGGGCAAGCCATAGTCATGAAGTTATCCAAAATGTTAAGTTATACACCAGCTTTTCCAAACTTGGGCACTTGCCAGATATGTGCACTTCGACTTCCAAAGTTCTCAAGTATAGAGTTCTGGGTTCTTGTTCACACATTTAGCAGGCCTCCAAACTGGGAAAGCTGTCATAAACCCATCTATTTATAAAGACAATGAATGAGTTAAGACATATTAAACAATAATTTATTATATAAACCACAATACCTGGAGCCACATATTGTTTTAAGACAATCGCATCCTTCTAAAACCACAGAAAGTTTAGAAAGTTTCATTGTCCACTGGTATATTACAACTTGGACTTCGAAGTTCTAGTAATGACATTTTAAACTTTGAATGGCTTGAGAGTGTGGTACTTGAAGAACCTCTTCCAATATACACCTACCTGATCCTAAAAGTCTATAATGTAGAAGAGGCCTCCTTCCTATCCCACAGCTGGAAGAGATGTGCTATTTTGTGATGCAGAAGAAAGCCTTCACTATTATGGCATCCTGGCCTTAGAATACCCTTTCCTGGATCCTGGCTAGCACTGATGTTATCCATTTGAGGCAGACAAAGACCTGACTTTTTACTCTCAAATTTGGACCTTAATAACCATCAGGTCACCATGCCTTTAAAGCAGGGCTTTTCAACCTTTTCACAGATTGTACCACTTTTAGCACATGACAATATTTGAGTACCACCAGTGCTTATAGCAAGGTGTCAAAAACTTGATGACAGAAAAAAGGGGGGGATTTGGGGTTTTACTGATTAGATTCATTTGTTGTTATAGAAATGGCTAGTAAAATGGAAAAGTAAAAAGTTGAGGTTCAATGTTAATGCTTCCTTCTACTGCAACAAAGGAAGTCTGTTCTTTTTCCCTTCTCCCCTTCACTTCGCTTTTCCCTCCCCACTGTATCCTACTATTTGCTTTTGTATTTTTGTATTTTATTCTATAATCTAATAAAATGTTACAAACTGTAGAAAAAAGTAAAAAAGTAGCGGTTTTAATTTCTTTAGTGGCTGTTCCTTTGCTGAATCACTTTCCCTTTGCACTGACAAATGGATGATGAATTTATCCATGTTTATTAATATGCACCACTACCAGCTAGCTCAGGGGTCTTCAAACCTGGCACTTTTAAGACTTGTAGACTTCAACTCCCAGAATTCCTCAGCCATCATGGTTAGTTGAGGAATTCTGGGAGTTGAAGTCCACAGGTCTTAAAGTTGCTAAGTTTGTAGACCCCTGAGTTCCCGAAGGCGAGCTCTGTCTTCCACATCTGATTTCACATTGCTGGGGGACCCTGGAAAGGGTCAAAAGTTGCCCTGTAGGGGTGACCAGCAAGGAGGCGATCCCTGCTTGATCACGGGAGGGTGGTAGTCCTTCTGCTCGATCCAGCACAGCCCTCCAAACTGGCGGACGAAAGACCAGCCATAAAAATATGGCTCGTCACCCGGCTGCAGACAGCTGAAGTCAAACTTACCACCAGGCACCTACAAAGCAGCGTGGATGAGACTGGGTGAGATCTGAATCTCTCTTCAATCCTATTTTTTCCACCCGTATAAGCTGCCCAAAGTATTTTCCCCCCTGTGACGAAAGGGAAGGGAAATTCTATCCCACCCTCTAATAACAGCGGCGACTGACTATCCAGGGGCGTTTAAAACATTGAAACAATAACCTGATTTTAACTGGATTTTTATCATTCCAAAACTTGAGGACTAAAAGACTTCCTATTTTTATTGAAGATTTGGGTTTTTACTTACAAAAAAAGAAGTAAAATTGAAAAAAGACCATAAAAATCTTGGTTTTAAAAAAAATCCTAAATGATATGGGCAACATCTTGTGGCTAAACCTAATATTACAACTTGTGTCTGAGATTGGCTTAAAGCCCAGACTATAGATAAGACTTTTGTAACCTTGGTAATCAGCTGTGAGAAGCCCAGTTGTGTTCTATACTCAGTGATAAAATTATTTTCATTCTCTGACTGTAAAGCTTTTAATTCTCACCACTAGGAAAACATTGATGAAGATCAGGAACAGATTTTATTTATGTTGAAAGCAATTCATGAAACTATTCTTAAAGCCACTAATGAAATAAGAGGCTACAGAAAAGAACAAGACGTAAGCCTAGATATGCAAACCCAAGCTTTGATTACAACCAAAGAATTAACTACACAGAATATAATAGAAGAAATGGAGCAATCAAATACTATGATAGAAGATTCAACTGATCAACAAACACAGTTAATGGAAAACTCAGAAAAGGGATTGACAACTCTGAAAATGGAAAAGACTTTCTATATAAACCAGAAGAAACCTGAGGATCAAGAAGAAGAACAGACCGAAGGGAAGATAAACATTTCAGGACAACTACGCCGAGAGACAAAAATAGACAATTTGTTAGTCCCTTCAAAAAATGGTGACTGGATGGCCTTTCTTATTTCAAACAATACATATAATAACAGAGGGAGATCTATCTGATGATTTAAAAACACGGATATGGAAGGCGAGTTGGCAAAGAAAGAAAGCTAGAATAAGGCTGAAGAAAATCGGGGCTTTGATTTATTAATAAGGATTAAAATAGAATATACTTGATTTGACAAGATACATACTTTGAACACTAGATTTTGTTATGAACTGAGATAAAGAAAACTGGTTATTTTAAAATCTGGAAGTATAAATATTAAAAATTAAATGTGAATATTGATTTGTTTATAAAGGTTGAATGTAAAGCTAATATATATATATATATATATATATATATATATATATATATATATATATATATATATATATATATATATATATATATATATATATATATATATATATATATATATATGTTAGGCTGAAACAGGAAATAAGATTTGTCCCATGTGTATATACATATACATAAGGTAAAGGTAAAGGTTCCCCCGCACATGCGTGCTAGTCGTTTCTGACTCTAGGGGCCGGTGCTCATCTCCGTTTCAAAGCCGAAGAGCCAGCGCTTGTCCGAGGACGTCTCCGTGGTCATGTGGCCGGCATGACTAGACGCCAAAGGCGCACGGAACGCTGTTACCTTCCCACCGTAGTGGTCCCTATTTTTCTACTTGCATTTTTACGTGCTTTCGAACTGCTAGGTTGGCAGAAGCTGGGACGAGTAACAGGCGCTCACTCTGTTACACGGCACTCGGGATTCGACCCACCAAACTGCCGACCTTCTGATCGACAAGCTCAGCGTCCTAACCCACTGAGCCACCGCATCCCTTCTTACATATACATATATATATAAAAGCTAAAATATATTGATAAATGTAATAAACATGTTTTTTACTTAGCTGATATAATAAAAACTGTATTAGCTTAAATATGAGATCAGACATTAAGAGAAAAAGAGAGGAAGTATTTGATGCTGAAACAAGAGAAAATTTGGTTACTAAATTTAAGATGTTTGGAAATTAATAGAAAATAAGAATGAATCGTATTATTAATTAGTTGATGTAAGATGATGAGAAATAGAATATATTCAAATAGATGTGTATTCTAATATTAGACTTTGTGATGTATTGTGATAATGGGAACTTTAGTTACTTAAAACGTGGAAACTATAATATTAAATGTTAAGTTAAATATTAACGGAAAATTAAAAATTGGGAAAACTAATTAGGACACAGATTGTCTATAAAGGTATAAGCAGGGCTTTTTTTCCCATAGAATGCTCAGAATGGTGTTCCGGCACCTTTTTTTGCACACACACACACACAAAAGCTTTTGCACAAGCTGTGCTACTCCCTCCCTCCCTCAGTTTAAACAAACAGGTTCCAGCAGTTGCAAAAAGTGATAACCTTAAATTAAGCCTGTTTGTTGTTATGTGTTGTTAGTTGCGAAGTCGTGTCCGACCCATCGCGACCCTATGGACAATGTTCCTCCAGGCTTTCCTGTCCTCTACCATCTTCTGGAGTCCATTTAAGCTCACGCCTACTGCTTCAGTGACTCCATCCAGCCACCTCATTCTCTGTCGTCCCCTTCTTCTATTGCCCTCAATCTTTCCCAGCATTAGGCTCTTCTCCAGTGAGTCCTTCCTCCTCATTAGGTGGCCAAAGTATTTGAGTTTTAGCTTCAGGATCTGGCCTTCTAAAGAGCAGTCAGGGTTGATCTCCTCTAGGACTGACCGGTTTGATCGCCTTGCAGTCCAAGGGACTCGCAGGAGTCTTCTCCAGCACCAGAGTTCAAAGGCCTCAATTCTTTTGCGCTCAGCCTTTCTTATGGTCCAACTTTCACTGCCATACATTGCAACTGGGAAGACCATAGCCTTGACTATACGCACTTTTGTTGACAGGGTGATGTCTCTGCTTTTTAGTGTGCTGTCTAGATTTGCCATGGCTTTCCTCCCGAGGAGCAAGCGTCTTTTAATTTCTTGACTACAGTCCCCATCTGCAGTGATCTTGGAGCCCAGGAAAACCACTGTTTTAAGCCTGTTTTAAGCCTGTTTACCTACAAAGAAAACTTGCTAAAAGCCATAGACAGACTCAAGATAAGGGGGTAAAACTAATTACATTTGTTTAAAGAGATTAAACCTATGAAGCCAACACTTTGGACTCATTTCTAGCCTTTGTGAAACAGAGTAAAATATTCCAATAACCAAACCACACAAACCAAACCGCTGAACTACAAAACGCTGTAAAAACTGTATAAAAATCCTTATGGTAATCCATTCAAGCTGCCAGTTGACCAGGAACCCACTAGCTTCTGAAATAAATCCACCTCCTTTCCAACATGCTCATCTGCCGGCTTTTCATTTCATCAGCGTTGATTGCATTCTCCTGGCTGGAGAAAATGAACCAGGGGACCTTATCTTCTAGCAACAGCTGCTTCTTCCCTGTCTCTTTTAACTCCCTCCCTGACTGCTGAGCTCTCCTTCCACAGCTTCTTCTCCATTCTCTTCTCTTTCCTTGTCTTTTTTCCCCCTTTCCCACCAAAGCCACCGCCTTTTATATCCTCTCTTCCCCCTCTTTTTCTTCAGTTCACCTCCAGCTCTATGCTGTTTCCAAAAGCACCAATCAGCTGGAGCCCTGGCTGTGTTCCTGGGGCTTCTGCCGAGCCCTGACAGTCCTGCAACTCCAGCTGCCTCTCCCTCAGGCTTGGGTCGCTTCAGCTCATTCCCCTCCCCTGCTACACTTCTCTAGGACGGTCGTGTACCACCTGCCACGTGCCAAAGTACCACAGGTGGTATGTGTACCACTGGTTGAAAAACCCTGCTTTAAAAAACCTCTTTGCTGTGTTTTAATAATCTAGCTTTGTTATATATTGGTTTTCTAATCTAATCATAATTCACCAAAAGGTTATTTGAATGGCAAACAAACTGAAAATATTTAAAAATAAATAAGTTACAAAATGTTAAGCCAGACCGATTTATAAACTACAGTGGGTAAATTCACACAATGTACAGGTAGTCCTCAAATTACGATCACAATTGAGTCCAAAATTTCTGTTGCTAAGCAAGACAGTTAAGTGAGTTTTGCCCCATTTAACGAACTTTCTTGCCAGTGAATAAATGCAGTTATTAAGTCAGTAACATACTTGTTAGGTGAATCTCGCTTCCCCATTGACTTCGCTTGTCAGAAGGTCACAAAAGGTGATCACATGATCTCGGAACACTGTAAACCGTCATAAATAGGAGTCAGTTGCCAGGCAGCTAAATTTTGATCACATTACTATGGGGATGCTGCAATAGTCATAAGTGTGAAAAACATTCATAAGTCTCTTTTTTCATGGCTGTTGTAACTTTGAACAGTCACTAAATGAACTATTGTAAGTCAAGGACTACCTATACTAAACAAACAACCCCATAATGGCTTTACAAGGTGCTTGAATCCAGGAGGTATCAAATAGCTTATGAGCCAAAAATGGTTGACCAGAAGCTTCTAATGTTTCTCTGCTTGTGGAAAAGTAGGGAAAGAGAGAAGACGGAATTCAGGAACTGCACTTTTCTGATAGTACACTGATGATGTAATATCACTAAGCAAGACTGTACTTTGGTCTCAATGTAGAGATGTCTGCGCTTGCTTGGCAGAGCTGCAAGTACAGCCCTGTTGCTCAATCTATTGTACTTCACAAGGCTAAGGAACAACTTTTCAACCAGGATAAAATACAAGTCAGAATGTGAACTCCCTCATTATTCAAGTTTCAGTGCCACCTGAAAAGGTATGTCACAACTATTACAGAGTAACACAGGACAATTATTTGTGCTTTGCATGCAAATGTAGAAGATATTTAGACACAAAGGTCAGTAGATGTTCTGAAGTCTAGGTGCAGCGATACAATGTCAGATATTCCCTTACATCCAACTGTTGTCCTTTAGTTCCTAAGTATCCATCGAATTGCAGTCTGGTACATTAAAACTGGTTGAAAAGGACAGGGACCCAAAAGTCCAGAGAATTCCCTCCATTCTTGTTATTCCGCTCTGTTATTCTGTTATTCCCATCCTTGGGAATAAGAATATTCTTTTTGATAAGCTGCATTATCAACAGGAAGAAAAAACCACCCATCCATTCAGACATCATTGCAAAATTCCTCCCTGTATCTTTACTATTTCCATGTGCACAGACCTCTTTTTCTTTAATTAAGGTGTTCTTGAATTACGGTAAGACTCCTTCAAGTCAAGCTTGACTTCAAACTCTTGGCAATAATACAGAAGTGGTTTGTCACTGCTTTTTCTAGGATTTTTTTTCTACTTTCCAGTCTAGTCCACAGTCTTGGTGGTCTCTCATCCAAGTGCTAATCAACTCTGAACCTGCCTAATATTTTTAAGAGCAGCCAAGGTCAGCTAAAGGCTGATACCTGTTTTGACATCTGGACTAGGATCAGGGAGATCCTATTTCAAGCCCACCCTTAATCCATTGTAATTCACTGGGTAATTGGGATCAATCATTTTTTCCCCAGCCCAACCAATTTCATAGGGTTAAAATTCATGTACAAACTGCTTTGGGCTCCTGATGAAAGCTGGGATGTATATGGAGTAAATAAATCAATCTACCCAGAAGCTAGGTTTGTACAACCAGATCTATTAAATGTCCACCAAAGCATTATCTACCAAGCCTGGTTTGTGTTTTTCTGTATGCCATTCTTGATCAGTTTCATTCCTGATCAGTGTCCTTCTGTGTACAGCACTTTGTTTAGTGACCGTTCAAAGTTACAATGGCAATGGAAAATGTGACTTATGACCATTTTTCATAGTTACGACCTTTGCAGCATCCCTGTGGTCATGTGATCAAAATTTTCATACATGGTGGACCTGTAAAAAGACACAAGGGTTTTGGCAAATGATACAGACATGGCTAGAGGAAATAATAGGAGGGAGAATAGATTATAGGCCAGAATTTTTCCTGCTTGGTATAACAAAAGAGAAATATAGTAAAGAAGAGATATACTTAATGATACATATTATTACAGCAGCGAGAATGACGTTCGCCCAGAAATGGAAGGATAGCGAAGTACCTGATGAGAGTGAGGTGATAAACAAAATATGGGCATGCGCAGAAATGGATGTTAATTTTGGAATTAAAAATAAAGAACAGTCAGAATATTATAAAATTTGGAATAAATTTCACCTATGGTGGGAACAGAAAGGAAGGTCTTAATAGAAGTATACAAGATTATGAACTTAAGTAATATTAGAATAAGGTGGATGATAAGATTGAAGAAAATTATTGGCATAAATGTATGAATATGTTTAATGTGTACAACTGTATATAAATGATATGCATATAAAATGTATATAACACACAAAAAATGATGTAAGACAAGAAGGTATGTTAGACCGATAACACCATGTCCAAAGTTTTTAAATATTTTAAATAATAAAATTTGTCATTAAAAAAAAACAATTTAGATGCTTAGCAACTGTTTCATTTTTATGACAGCTGCGGTGTCCCAGGGTCACACCTTTTGCAATCATCTGACAAGCAAAGTCAATGGCGAAGCCAGATTCACTTAACCAGGTTACTAACTGATCAACTGCAGTGATTCACTTAACAACTGTGGGAAGAAAAATCATAAAATAGGGCAAAACTCACTTAACAAATATCTCACAACCACAGAAATTTTGGGGCATAATTGTGGTTGTAAGTCGAGGATTACCTGTATTGCACAAACTCGGACTCCTTGGTAATAGCAATATTTTATTTATCAATCAAATTCATACGACCACCCATCTCATGAAAAGTGACTCTGGTGTATAGCAATCAGATAAACACATAAATACAACAATCATATAAAAATATAAGAATCAGTATTAAAATTTAAATATTATAAAAGCAAAATATACAAAGGCAATGGAAATATCCATCTCAATAGTGGAGCCATCTAGACCTATCTACAGATCGCTGGGACCTCCAGGCCTGGTGACATAATCAGGTCTTGATGGACTTCAATAGGGACAGAACTAATCTGATTTCAGCCAGAAGAATATTCCATAAGGCAGGTGCCACAGCAGAGAAGATCTGCTGCCTGGGTTCCACCAAATGCATGTTCCTAACAGATGGTAGGGACGCGGTGGCTCAGTGGGTTAGGACACTGAGCTTGTTGATCAGAAGGTTGGCAGTTTGGCGGGTCGAATCCTGAGTGCTGCGTAATAGAGTGAGCGCCTGTTACTCGTCCCAGCTTCTGCCAACCTAGCAGTTCGAAAGCACGTAAAAATGCAAGTAGAAAAATAGGGACCGCTACGGTGGGAAGGTAACAGCGTTCCGTGTGCCTTTGGCGTCTAGTCATGCCGGCCACATGACCACGGAGACGTCCTCGGACAAGTGCTGGCTATTCGGCTTTGAAACGGAGATGAGCACCGGCCCCTAGAGTTGGAAACGACTAGCACGCATGTGCAGGGGAACCTTTACCTTTTAACAGATGGTACCTGAATGTGCCAGGTCTAATGGGGTGGGCTGATGTAATTGGGGAGAGCCGGTCCCTCATATAACCCAGTCCCATATCATGAAAGGCGTGAAAGGTTAAAATCAGCACCTTGAATTGGACCTAGAAACAAACTGGTAGCCAATGCAACTTGCACGGCAAAAGTGCAGCAGCACACGCTGTTCTAGGAGCACACGTAACTGTCTGGGTTGCGGCATTCTGTACCAGCTGAAGCTTCCAGATACTCTTCAAGGGCAGCCCCAAAGTGCATTACAATAGTCTAAACCGAAGGTAACTAGGGCATAAGCAGGGCTTGCCTATCTGGGAAGAGGGGCAACTGAAACACATGATGCTGTGCAAAGGCCCCCATAGGCATGACAGCCATCTGCTCATTAAGCAGGGGTTGTGAGTCTAGGAGGAGCCCTGGATTACACACTGGGTATGTCTGGGGCAGTGCATCCCCATCCAGCACCAAAGATGGCATAATACTGGAATCAGTGGGCCCCAAAATCAGAATCACTCAGTCTTGTGAGGGTTCATCTGAAGCCTGTTATTCCCCATCCAGATCCCCACAGTTGACAGGTATAAATAGTATTGTATAATAGTATAAAAAATTCATGATATTGCTTAATTTGTTAGAGGCAGAGATACATACTTGGGTATCATCAGCATGCTACAGGTAATCCTCTATAAACATTTTATTTAGTGACTGTTCAAAGTTGCAACAGCGCTGAAAAAAGTGACATGGTTTTTTTAGACTTATGACCATTGCAGCATCCCCACGGTCATGTGATCAAAATTCAGATGCTTGGCAATTGACTCATATTTATGACAGTTGTAGCGCCTTGGGGGCCATGTGATCAGCTTCTGCAACTTCTGACAAGCAAAGCCAATAGGGATGACAGATTCACTTAACAACTGTGTTACTAACTTAACTGCAGTGATTCACTTAACAGCTCTGGCAAGAAAGGTTGTAAAATGGGGCAAAACTCACTTAAGAAATGTCTCACTTAGCAACAGAAATCTGGGGCTCAGTTGTGGCTGTTAAGTCGAAGACTACCTGTAATACAACCGCAACCCATTGCAATAAATGTGTTCCCCCAATGCCCTCGTGTAGATGTTAAAGAGGAGAAAGGACCAAATCGTGAGGCACCTCAAACAGTAAGGCAGGACTCTCCCTCCCCAATCATCACCAACTGGAATTGAGACTGAAGAAAGGAGGTGAACTGGCACAACACTGTGCCACCCCCACCCCCCAATACTCTGAGCTGATTGATAAAGACACTATAGTCAATTGTTGTATTTTAGACAGTCGTACAATATATAAACTGAATAAAATACAGCTGATGTTCTAGCTACCTTTACTCCAGAATAAACTCCAGGTGCATAAAACATCTAGAATAGATGCTGCTCTCAATCAGGCTAGAGTCACTTTATTTAACATCTTTCCCCAAATTCTTTACCTTTCTCCTCAGTAACTCCAGTTATCAATAGATCAACAATTCAGGCTTCTCAGAAACCAACTGGAGAATCAAGGGAGACCGCTTTCCCATATTCGTGCCACACCTTTCATACCCCATAATCAAAACAAGCCTACTTCATCCACACCTGCACAGTATTAGGATTTTTCCATAGCACCTGGAGCTCATGCACAAACACTTTCACTTTTCTCCTCACTAATAATACAGTATATTGAAAAAAGAAGGACTGGAAGTCAATCTGGTTGAAAAAACAGAAGATCCAGTTAATCTGGATACCTAAAAATTCAGCATCCTATTTTCAAGGGGACAGCTAGATACCTCCAGGAAACTTAAAAGCTAAATTCCTCAAAAGGAGATTTTAACTATCAAGATCTGCTTAAGATCACCACGTATTTAACCAAGTTTTTCAAACTGTTTTGCAGAACCGTAAGCACCACAAGGATTTGATGGGGTTCTGTGAGAGAGTAAGGGGGAAAAAAAGTTGTCTTGAACATAACTTTGTTTCTTGATCAGGATTTCAGATAGCTAATCACATTCCACAACCTGAAAAGTTTGAAACTAAACCATAGTTTGTTGAATAAACACAACTGACTGAGTCTGCATACACACAATGCCATAAATCAGCAACCTGCAATGATTTAGTATAATGTTCCGTGAATCTGGCCAAGCTTGTAAGCCGCCCTGAGTCTTCGGAGAAGGGCGGGATATAAATGGAATTAAAAATAAAAATAAAATAAAAATATATATCTTCTAAATAGTAGAAAAGACTGCCAAGAAAAATGGTCATTTTTTTCAACAGAACTGTCAAATAGGCTAGATTACAAATTGGCAGATAAACTGTAGTAAGGTGTTTTTTTTTAAAAAAACCACCTATCTAGCAGGTAGTTTAGATTATTTTAGATATCCTTTGACTTGGTAATTTACAGTAGAGCAAAAGCCATCTAATAATCGCTATTATGCAACTGGTACCAGAGGTACAGTGCCCTTGATACTGATAATGTATAACCCTTTGGACTAGTAGTAACTAATGATCGCCATGTCTTCTGTATACAGTATCTACTGCTGGATAGAAGGCTGCTCCAGCCAAACGTGGCTATTTTGCAGAAGGCAGACTTATCATTTCCACTTAAGAAATAAAGCCAGATCATTTGGTCTGCAAATGCCCCCTTCAGATACCGAAAGAGATATGCAGCACGCTCAGAAAACCTTCCACCTTCACATCTGCTGAAAGCACAAGGGGAAGGCATTCTTCATATGCTCAGCAATGCTTTCCATGCACGCACGAGAAGATATAAAAACACTGTTCTGCTTTAACACGGAGGTTGTTGGGCTTCTACCTGCCGGCTAAAGAAACCCGAGTTTGTGCCCGCACGGCTCATGCCCCCCCCGCCCCCGCCTTTCGGGCCCAGGCAATCTGCACATGCTTGAAATACTCTTTTCTTCACCCAAGCGAGAAGGAGAAAACGGCTCGCTGGCCCAATCCGAGAGGTTTTGGGTTTGTTTTTTTTGTTTTGTTTTAAGGCGCTTTCCAACTCCGGGCTGGGAATGGAGCAGCAGCCCCATTTCTCCAGGTGATGCCCGGTTGAGGAACGCCGCCTGCCACCCCGCGAAGAGGCGGCCGCGGGGCTGAGCCCGGCTTCCCCGCTCGCCAACAGCCCCTTCCTCCCGGCTCCGGTGGTCTCCGCTCGACAACGCCTCTCCCCGTGACGAGGCGTTTCCCGCCCCCCACCCCGCTCCGAAGAGCACCTGCACGAGCTGGAAGCCGTCCTGCAGCTCCTCCCAGTCCCGGAGGCAATCGGCGAGCGAAGACCGGCGGTCCATGGCGACGGTGTGAGCGACCGACGGCAACCCTTCCGACGCGCCCTCCCGCACAGCGGGGGCGGAGTGGAGAAAGAGGCGGGAGCGACGTTTCGGAAGGACGCTTCAGCCAATCCGCCAAGGCTGTTCGGGGACCCGCCCGCTGAGGGCCCGACCAATGGGCGCCGATTCGAAGCCAGCGGGCGGGCAGGGAAGGACGACCGCGGGCAGGAGGACGAGAGGTCGGGGGGAGAGAGCAGTGGCTGTGCTGTTCTCTCCCCCCCTCCCCCCGAGAACACAGGATAATCATAGAGCAGGAAGGGACCTTGAAGGTCTTCTAGAATTTAGTTCAGGGGTCTTCAAACTTGGCCCTTTTATGACTTGTGGACTTCGACTCCCAGAATTCCTCAGCCAGTCTGCCTGGCTGAGGAATTCTGGGAGTTGAAGTCCACAAGTCATAAAAAGGCCAAGTTTGAAGACCCCTGATCTAGTTCAACCCCTATACTATTTCAGATCAATGGTTGTCCAGTCTCTTCTTGAAAGCCGCCGGGGATGGAGCACCCACAATTTAGGAAGGCAAGCTATTCCAATGGTTCTTTGCTCTTGCCGTTAGGAAATTTCTCCTTAGTTCTTAGGTTCCTTCTCTCCTTGGTTACTTTCCAACCATTGTTTCTTGTCTTGCCTTTTGGTGCTTTGGAAAATAATTTGGCCCCCTCGTCTTTGTAGGAACCCCTCAAATATTGGAACACTGCTATCATGTCTCTCCCCGCCCCCTCAATCCTTCTTTTCATTAGACTAGAGCAGGGGTAGGCAACCTTGGCTCTTCTATGACTCATGGACTTCAACTCCCAGAATTCCTGAGACAGCTATGCTGACACAGGAATTCTGGGAGTTGAAGTCCATGAGTCATAAAAGAGCCCCTGGACTAGAGACATACCCAATTCCTGTAGGCGGTCTTCGTATGTTTTGGCCTCCAGCCCCCTAATCATTTTTGTTGCTTCTGAGATGGTGGGTCAAACAGTAGGATGTCAGTTATGGGTGAAGTCGGACCAACTTGGTGGCCTAACTATGCTGCTAAGCCAAGGTTTGTTTAGCTGTGATCTGTCACATAAGCACATATCGGTTGGGTCCATACAAAAGATAGACTTACTAGAACTAACTCAACTACAGGAGAGTTCATGGACTGTCTACTTGAGGTTTGCTCTTTCCAGATGCTTTTTTGACCTCCCAGCCTGGCTCTCAGTCCTGTGATTTTATCCTGATCTCTCATTCAATAGTAACCTGATCTGACCCTTTCCAGATCAGGTGAGTGGCAAACCAAGTGTTCAAAGTCACAGAAGTGTTTTACGTTACTGGGCGAAACTATGGAAAGAACTCTTTGCAAACAACTTCCTCTTATGCTTTAAAGTCATGACCATTTTTAAATGATCCATGCCAATTTGCTTCTTGCCACAGCCGTTTTTGGTGCAACATTTGTTATTGCTTCTCTTTAATTCCCTTTGGATGTAAACAACCAGTTTCCATCATAACAGGGTGAGAGTCATTGGAGCAGGTGGTATAATTGTGAGAGGCGTTTTGAGTTTTGTGTAATTTGCTGCCTAGTTACATGTGTGTGTGTGTGTGTGTGAAGATTCTAATGGCCGCAAACAAGCTTGAGAGCCACATGCCATCAGCAGACTAAGTATTGCTTAGGAAATTGTCAGCCTAGCCAAGTTCTTCCAACCTTCATAATAAAAACTGTCATGCGGCACATGATTATGTCCTTGATGTGGTATTAGAACCATGTGGATCATTTCCCCTGCTGCCAGCTGACTGGCAAGCTTCACAGGCATCACGCTATTGGTTGATAGTTCCATACACACATTTTGCTTTTTCTGAACTCTAATGCTGATTGTTGTTGAGCAGAGACCATGACGTTGCTACTTGGATTAGTTCTTTGGTGCTAAAAGTTAGAAGCTAAGGAAGCCTTTCTACTAACGTCCCAATGCATAGATAGGAGTATCAAGATGTTACCAGTGTGTAAGGCAAAGGAAAATATAACTTGCTTGCTTGGAGGTTGGGTCACATGGATTATCAGAGATTATTCGAGTAGTTTCCTTATGCAGGATTCCCCTTCAGTTCTAATATACCTGTGTGAGATTTCTGGTTTCTCTCCTGAGGCAATCATATTCTACAGGAATACTCTATTAAGGCTCCTAATGGAACCCAAATAATCCTAGTAGAGCTCAGTGAATATTTAACTGGAACTGGAATGGTACTGTGTAGAACCTTTATAAAGTTGGAGTAACCATCAACTCCTTGTATTACTCCCTCTTTTGCCTATGGTGTAATAGCTGAGAAACCAAACTTCAAAAAGATGGCTGGAGCTTTTACTCCTTGTTCCCTCTGGTAAGGCATAATGCACATTGCCTGTTTCCTAATTCTATGTGCTGATGGTGTGCTTGCAACTTTTATTTATTTATTTATTAAATTTTTATGCCACCCATCTCCCCTGAAAGGTGACTTTGGGCAGCTTACAAATAGAAAAATAGAAACAAATAGAAAAATAATTAAAATATAACATTAAAACTTCCTAGATTCAGAAACCAGGACTAAGAGATGGAATGGGGATGAGGACTTCTCATCAACCACCTTCAGCTGTGAGCGCCTCCCTGGGGGGGGGGAGGGGGAGGCTCCAGGCCAAGTTTTAATATCCTTCTGGAAGGCCAAAAGGGTGGGAGCAGTTCTCATCTCCGGTGATAGTGTTCCATAGGGATGGGCCATAACTTTCCTTGATCTGCAGCTGGAAACAGATTTTTAGTGGGAGTGTCGTGTTTGGGGAACAGCATTTTGGATGTCTGAAAGTTTATTCTATAAAATATGTTTCTGACCTTGACAAGCAAGCTCATGAAAAATAAAAACATAATGAAGCTGCCGATCAGTAATTTGGTTCTGAAATGTCAGTGATGGCAGTTAAATAGATCCGTTCTTCCCAATCTGATAGTTGTTTCACAAATGCACGATTGGGCCGCATGTTATTTTTACATTTCTGGACGTAATTCCAAGCGTTCTGTGAAGAAAGGTATAAAAGGCAAAGATCAGAAACGGAAAATATTTGAGGAAAGCCCCAAACATCTTGGGGAAATAGAAAACTTGCATTGTAATATGTGTTCATAGAGTCACAGTCATCTAAACCCATAATCAGGGGAAGGTTCTCTGTAACTTTATGATGGAATATATGCTTCATCTGCCAAAACCCTAGGTTCAGTTCTTGATACATCAGTTGAAACTTCACCACTTTTTATAGTTTATAATATTTTGTAAAAACGACTTCCGGTTTGCCGCCGTGGCCACCACAGATGTTTGGAAGGTGAGCTCCATCTTCCACGTCCAATTTCCCTTCACTGGGGGACCCTGGAAAGGGTCAAAAGTCACCCTGTAGGGGCAACAGGTAAGGAGGGGACCCCCGCTTGATTGCAGGAGGGCGGCAGCCCTTCCGCTTGATCCAGGGCAGCCCTCCAAACTAGTGGAGGAAAGACCGGCCATAGCAATATGGCCCATCATTAGGATGCAGACAGCCGAAGTCAAACTCACTATCAAGCACTTCAAAAGCAGCGCGGATAAAACTGGGTGAGATCTGATCTTGTCTTTACCCTACCTTCTCTTCCTGTAAAAGCTGCTCAAAATATCTATCCCCCTGTGAGGAGAGAGGGAAGGGAATTTCTATCCCACCCTCTAAGAATAGGTGTCTGACTACCCAGGGGAATTAAAGCATTAAAAGAACAATTTTAATCTAATTGGATTTATATGTTCCTGAAACATAGGGACCAAAATTTTTCCTATTTTTACTGGAGACTCTTTTTTTATCTACAAAAAAGAAATAAAATTGGAAAAAGGATTAGAAAAATTTAGGACTTAAAAAACCTTAAATGGCATTGGTGACATCTTGTGGCAAAGTTTGGTATTACAATTTGTTATTTCCTAAAAGAGCCGTGGCTTGAAGCCCAGACCTTAGATAAGACTTTTCTGACCTTGACACCACCTGTGAGAGACTTAGCTGTAAGAGAACAGCTGGGTAGCATAACTAGCCTACTTGAACTATGAATGTAAACCTTTACTGACTTTCAGAGTTATATGTGGGAAATTGCTTTTCTATCTCTTTACTTGAGGAATATATGAGATGTTGAAATACCTTGGACTATAAAATCTTGCTTTAGAAACAACTTTTACTAGAAAGACTATTTATAAACACGTGAAAGAGATGGATGACGATCAGGAAAAGATTCTTTCCATGTTGAAAGCAATACGTGAAACCATTCTTTCAGCTTGTGATAAAATAAGACCTAACATAAAGGATCAAGATGCCAGCTTAGATACACAAATCCAAACTTTGACTACAACCAAAGAACCAACAATGCAGAAGATAACAGAAGAAGTGGAACAATCAAATATTAAGACAGAGGACTCAAATGATCAACAAACACACCTGATGGAAAATCCAGAAAAGGAAGTGACAACACTGAAAATGGAAATGGCCTTCTATACAAATCAGAAGAAATTTGAGAAAGAAGAACAGATTGAATGGAAGATGAATATATCAGAGCAAGCATGGGGAACTGGAATAACAGGGAGACAATTTAACGAATACAAATGGGCTAGTCCTTCCAGAAAACTGGCAACTAAATGATCTCCTTTATTTCAAATAACATATATAATAGAGGGAGATTAATTTGACGATCTAAAAGCACTGATATGGAAGCCTAGTTGGCAAAGGATGAAAGCCAGAATAAGGTTGAAGAAAATTGGGGTTTTAACTTATTAGAGGGGATTTCATATTATTATTTTTTTATTGAAAAGTTTTAACATACAGTTTATCTTTAACAATCCCCCCCTCCCCCTCCCCTCTCCCTCCCTCCCTACCCCTCCCCCCCCCGACTTCCCAGAGCTAAATACAAGGTATAGAAAAGAAAAACAATCATAAACAAGCATATGCTAACAACCATAAACTCTAAAATCCATCACTCTCTAGCTTATACAGGATAATACAAATCTTAATAATATTAAATATATATAGAAAAGGAAAAAGAAAGGGAAAAAAAAGGAAATAAAGAAAGAGAGCGAAGGAAGACTTATTCAAATGCTACATGAAACTTCTTAACCCTATATTTGTTCTGGATGTACTCAACCCATTTTCGCCATTCCATAATATAACGTTCTTGCGAGTGATCTTTCAGATAAGCCGAGATCTTTGCCATCTCTGCCAGGTCGGAAACCTTTAAAGTCCATTCTTCTATAGTCGGCAGTTCCTCTTTCTTCCAATACTGACCTATTAAAAGTCTTGCTGCCGTGATTAAATTCAGCATCAACTTAGTGTCCACAACCGTAGCATCCGTAATTATTCCCAGCAAGAAGAGTTGCGGACAGAACTTTATCCTTTGCTTGAAAATCTTCTGCATATTCCACCAAATTTTTATCCAAAAGGCCTTAACCTTTTTACAAGTCCACCATACATGAAAATATGTTGCATCTTCATCACCACACCTCCAACATTTTGGTTGATAGTTCGGATACATACTTGCAAGCTTTTTAGGATCTAAATGCCATCTATAAAACATTTTATAAAAGTTCTCTCTTAGATTTTGAGCTTGTGTAAATTTTACATTCCTCACCCAAATCTTTTCCCACGTGTCTATTGTAATAACTTCTTGAATATTTTGGGCCCATTTTATCATACAGTCCTTAACAAGCTCTGTTTCTGAATCAATCTCTATCAATGCAAGATATATCCGTTTAATATGTGCTGGACCCTGATTTCTGATTTGCTTTATCAGATTTTCATCAGTCATTGTAAAACCATTTTTCTGATCTTCTTTCCACCTGGCCCGTAGCTGAGTATATTGAAACCAATTCTGAACAATCTTCTCATCTCGCAAGACACTATATGGTTTCAAACACCAGATATTTCTTTCCAAGTTTAGAATCTCCTTGTACGTAGTCACATCATGTTTGAAACCAGCATGTATATTTTCTATTGCGTGTTTTGGAATTGCCCACAATGGTATCTTGCAGTCTAGTTTATGTCTGTACTTCTTCCAAACTCTCAGCAATGCCTGTCTTAAAATATGCACTCTAAACACATTATCTACCTTCTTATCATACAACAAATATGCATGCCAACCAAACAACAAGTCATGGCCCTCAAGATTTAATAATCTCTCTTGTGTCAAATTGATCCAATCACTTATACCTACTAACGCAGCAGCTTCATAATATAATTTAAAATTAGGCATTTTAAGACCACCTCTTTCACGAGTATCCTGCATAATCTTAAGTTTGACTCGTGGTCTTTTCCCTGCCCAAACAAATTTATTGATACCTCTCTGCCATTCCTCCAAATTAGAATCTTTCTTAAGAATCGGTATCATTTGAAATAGAAACAAGAATTTAGGCAGGACATTCATTTTCACTGCTGCAATTCTTCCCAGTAAAGACAATTGCAATTTTTCCCAACTCTCCATTTCTTTTTGGATTTTTCCCCATAATTTTTCATAATTATTTTTATATAATTTTGTATTAGAGGGCGACAAAAGCACCCCCAAATATTTGACCCTTTTGACAATCTCAAATCCAGTTAACCCTTCTAGAAGGGCCTTTTGCGATACTGTCATGTTTTTGGCCAAAATTTTAGTTTTTTGTACATTAACTTTAAATCCGGAAACCTTCCCATATTGCATTATTATCTCCATCAGGTCCACAACAGAGCTCTCAGGCTGGGTCACTGTAACAACCAGATCATCTGCAAACGCTCTCAATCTATAATCCTGATCTCTAATCCGTATACCCTTAATTCTTTCCGAATTTCGTATTTTTACCAATAATATCTCCAATGTTAACACAAATAACAAAGGCGATAGCGGGCACCCTTGCCTTGTACCCTTCTCAATACTACAAGCTTCAGTCAAGCTATTGTTAACTATTATTCGGGCAGTTTGTTTTTGATATAATGCCCTAATTGGTTGCAAAAATTTATCCCCAAAATTCATTTTATCTAAAACTTTCATCAAAAATTGCCAATTCAATTGATCAAAGGCTTTTTCAGCATCTAAAAAAATTAGCGCCGCAGGGATCTGGTTGTTCCTTTCCAAAAATTCCAACACATCAACTATATGCCTCACGTTATTTTTCATTTGCCTACCACTAATAAACCCAGTTTGATCCCCATGAATCACCCGTTGCAGAACCCTCATCAATCTATTAGCCAACACCTTAGCAAATATCTTATAGTCTGTATTTAGTAGTGATATCGGTCTATAGTTTTTTACTTGAGTAGCATCTTGGTCTTCCTTCGGAATCAAAGAGATAAAAGCAGTTCTCCAAGATGGAGGCACCTTTCCCCCTCTCTGGATTGTCTGGAACAATTCCTTTAACGGTTTAACCATCTCTAATTGTAAATTTTTGTAGTAGGCCGCAGTCAGACCATCTGTACCTGGCGCTTTGTCAACCTTCAACTCCTTAATTGCTGTAAATATTTCTTCTTCTGTAATCAATTGATTAATCTCTTTTTGTACTTGCGTGAGAACCGGGATGCTAGCATTCTCCAAATACTCATCAATATCTTTTTCATTAATCTTCTCCTTAGCATATAATTTAGAATAAAAATCCACAAAGGCTTCCTTAATAAAGTCCTGTTGAAACACTACCTTCCCCTTATGTTCAATTTTGTCTATGTTAGAAGCCCTCTGCTTTTTCCTTAGTCTATAAGCTAGCCATCTACCTGGCTTATTAGCATTGCAAAAAGTATTATGCCTGGCAAACCTCAAGTTGGTTGCCACTTGATCAGCCATTAATTTATCAAATTGCCCTCTTAATAGCTTGATAGCCTCCTTAGTCTTCACATCCACTGGATTCAAAGTCAAGGCCTTCTCTTTTTCCTTAATTTCATTCTCCAATTCTTTCCTTCTAGCTTCCAAAGTACGTCTGCATTTATTATTCATATATATCAGCACCCCTCTCATATATGCCTTGCTAGCATCCCAAACCATGTCCATAGACGTATCCTTATTCATATTAATTTCAAAAAAATCCTTCATCCGTTGTTTACATTCTTCCACATTTTTCTGGTTTCTAAACAAGTTCTCATTTACGCGCCACGAGCGCCTATCTCTATTGTCCTTATTGATCTCTAACCATACTGGACTATGGTCAGAAATAGCTCTTGCACAGATCTTTACCTTCTTAATCCTAGAAAAAAAATCATTAGTCAGCAAAATGAAGTCAATCCTAGAAAAAGATTGATGTCTATCAGAAAAAAAGGTATAATCCTTTTCATGCGGGTGTGTGTCACGCCAAATGTCTCGCAGTTCCAAATCATCCTTCATTTCAAAAAAAGACTTAGGCAGTCTGGCATGGCACGGAATACGATTAAAAAAACCAGCTTTATCCATCTGTACGTCCAAAACGCCATTCCAATCCCCCATAAAAATAAACGATTTGTAATCCAACTGGGTAAGCTTTGTATGAAGTGAGCTAAAAAAATCAGCCTGTTGTTGTTGTTGATTAGGAGCATACAATCCAACTAAAAGCGTTTTTTTACCTTCTAACAACAAATCTATCATTACGTATCTTCCATACTTATCTGCTTCAATTAAGTCCGCTGTTATAGCACTTTTAACATAAACAACCACTCCGTTTTTCTTGTTCATTGCAGAGGCAACAAATTGCGTACCCAATCTTGAATTCAGTAAAAACTTTTGGTCCATAGCCCTAATATGCGTTTCTTGCAAACATATAACATCAGTCTTAAATTGTTTTAAATATTGAAAGACTTTCTTCCTCTTCTGAGGCGAATTTAGTCCATTAACATTCCAAGTTAAGAATTTAGTCGCCATTCTTGTCCCACCGAAGCTTCTGGAGCACCCCTCCAATGGCCCTATCTTCTTTGGGCCGCGCTCCTCCCACTGCCTCGCTGTAAGTACGCTTTGAAAGTTCCATAAACTTCTGGTGGTCTTGTTCTTTTATTTGTTTTGCTCTTTTTAAAGCAGCACGCGTCACCCTTAGCTCTCCAGCATCAGCCAACAAAGTTGTAGTTTGATCCCTTCCAGCACCATCCTCCTCTGTCAGACCATCTTCAGCCTCATGAGGTTTTTCTTCACCAGATCCCTTTGCCGCTTCCAAAAGTGATAGTGGGGTTGCTTTTAAGACATTATTGTAGAAATCACGCGCCTCTGCCACAGTAGCCAGACGGTATCTTTTACCTTCATACATCGCCACCAGCCCAACTGGAATCTCCCATCTGAACCTTATATCACGTTGCTTAAGTTCCTGCACGAGAAATGCAAAGTCCTTTCTTCTCCTTAAAATCTTTGGAGGAATTTCCTTTAAGACCAAAACTTCTTGGTCAGCAACCACCACTTTAGTATCGTAGGCAGCTTGGATAACTTCATCTCTGATTTCTCTCTTTGTAAAGTAAACCACGACATCTCTAGGTAACTTCCTCTGTCTGGCAATCCATGAGTTAACACGAAAAGCTTTATCCATACATCCCTTTATTTCAGATGCTGGCTGACCCAATACTGCTTCCAGGGCTTCAGAAATCAGCTGCTTTAAATCTTCTTTAATATTTCCTTTTAAGCCTCTGATTCTAACAGCATACTGCATCTGATGAAACTGAACAAGGCTTAACTCTCTGTCCATTTTGTCTCTTAAGTCTTCATTCTCCAATACCTTTATTTCTAGTACAGCATTTTTTTGAGTCAAATCTTCCACCTTTTCTTCCAAACTTTGCACACATTCAGCCACACTTTCCACTGTAGACAAAATGTCTACCCTCATCGCACTAAATTTCTCTTCCATCCTCTCTTCTATTCTCTCCTCCATTTTTGCCAGTTTATCACCCAATGTTACTAAAATTACCTGGGCATGTTTTTCAAGGGCATCTTCTAAATCCTTCGATGTCAATGCAGCAGGAGGAAGCAAGGCTTGCAACGGTGTCTGTTGCACCGGAGAAGTTCCAGCACTCCGAAGGGTTTTTGAGGGAGGTTTAGCCGCCATCTTTTACTTTCACTTGTGACGCAGTTTCACTTTAAGTTTAAAAAGTCCATTAAGCTCGAGAGTAAAAATAAAGATCCTCTTCTCCTTTTTCTCTTGTACCGCTCTGCCTGCTCCTTTTATTCCAGGGTCTTTCCTTCTGGCAGGGGTGGTCGTAAACGCCTGGCTCTGCTCCAAGAAATCCGGAGCAGAGACGCTGACCAGCTGGGAGCAACCCAGGCTACGGGGGAGTTCGATCCTTCAGCCGCCCAAGTTTTGAACTCAGGCAGCCCCGGAGAACTCGACCCCTACCTGGGGCCTCACCCCCTCCTCTTCTCCCGAGGAGGGGGCTTCAAATTCACCCGAACAGCTGATCGGCGCTGTTTCGGGTGAAATCTACACAGCTGAGCCGCGGGCAGCCCGAAAAGGCTGTCTCCGGCGCTCCGCCGCCACCGGAAGTCCCGGGATTTCATATTATTAATTAGAGGGTTAAAGAGAGGTGTTGAGATCGAGGGAAATTTTGTTATTAGATTTAAAATACTTGGAAATCAGTTGAAAATATTTAATATTTAATATTTTTAATATTTTTATTAAATGTTTAATATTTAAAAATTAGACCTAAAAGGGAAAAGAAAATCATTATGAATATGTTTGATTTATTGATTAACCCAGGTAATATAATGTTTTTGATTTATTAAAAGGGATATTGTATTATTAAGTAGATTTAATATGGTGGGAAATAGATAACTTTTAGGAAATACAACATTACATTCAAATAGATAAAATGTGTATTGTGGATATTATATTTTGTTATGAATTGAGATAAAGGAAATCTTGGTTACCCAAACCCTGAAAATCATAAATTTCAAAGGTTAAATAGGAATATTCATGAGAAACTAAAAATTGGGTAAAAATTAATAATAGGCTATGGATTGTTTATGAAGATTGAATGTAATTAAGATATGTATAAGCTAAAATTTATTGATAAATGTAATGATGTTTTTATTGAGTTGATATAATTAGAACTGTACTAACTTGAATACGAGACAGTAAATGTTAGGGAAAAAGAAGAAATAGCTGATGTTGTAACCTGAGATTTGCACTAAAGATTTTGTTGTCGAACTATTGA
Organism: Vipera berus; assembly: GCF_964194415.1. NCBI lineage: Eukaryota > Metazoa > Chordata > Lepidosauria > Squamata > Viperidae > Vipera > Vipera berus. Next base: position 342,598,100 of record NC_138202.1, read on the forward strand.
TTAACCCAGTCACCACATTACTTTTTAAATACCTAAAGGTCCTAATTAACAACAATTTGTTTTACAGACTGCTTAAACCTTTTTTTTCTACTCTTTTTATTAACTGCGAGACATTTGGCGTGATACATGCAAGAATTATTTCTGATCATGGTTTAGTTTGGTTGGAGATTATTAAGGTTAATAGAGATAGGCGCTTTTGGCGCGTAACTGAGAATTTGTTTAAATTAGAGAAAGGTTGGAGAATGTAAATAGTAGGTGAAAGGTTTTCCTTTTTTTTTTCTTTTTTTCTTTTTTTCTTTTTGAAATTAATATGAATAAGGACTGGGATTAAGAAAATCTATTCTGAGTAAAGCTCTTTTTCTGTTTTCCTCTTTTTCTTTTTTACTTTATTTGTAATATTAATATTGTTTGTATTCATTTTACATGAGCTAGAGGGAGATAGAATTAATAGTTTATTGCTGATAACATAGGGGTGCTTATGTTTGTTTTTTGATTTTATACCCTGTATTTAGCTCTGGGAAGTCCGGGGGGGGGGAGGAGGGAATGGGGGAGAGGGATAGGGAGGGTTGGGTGGGGGTGGGGGAGGGGGGGATTAAAGTCAAAATGTATTGTAAAACTTTTTAAATAAAAAAAAAAGATTTTGTTGTCGAACTATTGATTAACCCAGTCACCACATTACTTTTTAAATACCTAAATGTGAAATTGGAAAATTAATAAAATAGTACTATATAATATTTTGTAAAAAGTATAATATTTTGTAAAAGTAAAAAGTTGAGGTTTGAAGTTGATACTCTATTGCACCAAAGGAAGTCGGAAGTCAATGCCTTTTTTTCTTTTCTTTTCTCCCTTACCTCACAACTCTACTCCCCTTTTCCCTCCCCATCTTTTCCGCTATTTGCTTTTGTATTTGCATTATAAACTAATAAAACTTTCTAAATAGCAAGAAACTTCACCACTTTTTATGTATATACAGTACACAATAAAAGGTACAGGGCTTCAGCCATACACACCATGTTGTGTTTGTTGACTGCCTCTAAAGACTCCTTTGGAGCTATAAGTAGGTAACACAACCACACTTTAACTTGCCATATTTTTCATTCTCAGTTTCTAGCTAAGAGTCAGGTAGCAAATGATGGGAAGATCTGCTTGCTTGACCCTTTGGGGAGCCACTGGCAATCACAGTACACCAGTATTAGTCAAAATGGACCAAAAAGACACTCAGTATGAGACACTAATAATGTGAGGCACTTTAAAGTAAACATGGTTCATGTTCTAATTTGAGCATAAAGCAGTGGTGGGATTCAAATATGTGAACAACCGGTTCTCTGTGTGGATGGTGCTTCCGGAAGTCCATTCTGGGCCTGGGCAACAAAAAATTAGCTATCGGTTCTGAAGTGATGCGAACCAGCTGAATCCCACCACTGGCATAAAGGCCACTATATCATCTTTGGTTTTGCATTGTTTTTAGAACTGACTAAATTGGTTACCATCAAACTCAGTTTGACAGTAGAAAATTTACAATGTAGGTTTCTGTTCCAAGATCTTACAGTTGAAAACTGACACACACACACACACACACACAAACAACAACGATAGAGAATGGAAGAGAAATTTGGACAAAAAGATATCTGAGAATAGCATGCAACCTTATGAATGCTCAGCATAATGGCAAAACATGTTAGGGGTGGGAAGAGCTAACATTAGTGTATGATAGCCTCTCCCTACTTGTGTCCTCCAGGTGTTTAGGAGGTCACAATCCTAGTGTATCTAGTGAGTACCTAATAGGAAAGGTTGTCACAAGTTATCAACTATACTCACCTTCAAGTAAAACTTGCAAGAATGGATAAGGTAAGCCATCACTGCTGTGCTACACCTGCTTATTCCAAAAGTGGAGAAGACCAAGACTGCTCCTTTATGGATGTGAGCATCTAAACAAATAATTTTGCATTTTTTCATTAAGAGTTTGAAGGCAATAAATTCTACAGAAGAACAGTTAATTTTTCTTTTTACAGTTTTAATCTTGATGCAAATTTATGCGGGAAAATTATGAGAGACGGTTGGGCCAAATGTGAATTCTTCAAGTTTAAGCTCATTCATTTAAGTCCAGTAGGAGGTCCCACTGATGTCAATGAGTTATTTTCTGTGTCAAGGTATATAACAGCTATGGGAAGGCATGAAATTATGGCCCCAGGGGACTTTAGGACCTACTTGCCAATGTGCAGATTACATATTCCAATTGGAAATGAAGTCTATTATCTAGGGAACTAAAAGATTTGAACTGACATCATGAGTTCTCTAAACAAAAGGAATTTTAAAAAACACTATTGTATAAAAATAGTTGGAAAACCAGTTTGGTGTACTGTAGTGGTTAAAACACCAGGCTAGAAACCACGAAACTGAGTTCTAATCCTGCCTTTGGCATTGAGTCAGCTCAGTGACCTTGGGCTAGTCTCTCCCAGGCCAAGGAAGGAGGCAGTGGCAAACAACTTCTGGAAAACTTTACCAAGAAACAGTAGCACACAATACAATGATGATTTCTATATATGTTCTCTAAATGGACATATCTGGATATTTATGTCTGGATATTTCAATAAAAATGCATAAATTACACTGCAAATCAATAAGCAAAAGGATCAAATTTACACTGATCTGCACGTATCTATTCAGAAGCCATCTTGCCTCAGCAAGTGATCCATATTCATATTTTCCTCTGTTCTCCTTAGAGATGGTAAGTCAAGTGGCTGCTCTTTTCCTGACGCTGGAAAAAGATGCAGCTGCTTTAAGGAGTTGCAGACAGGTGCTAATTATGTGCTGTAGCATCTTTTTGCTTTTTTGTTCACATTACCCCTCAGCCTGCTCTATTTCACAATTTTAGATGAACCCTAAATTTATTTATTTATTATTGGGACCTATATGCCGCCCTATCTCCCGAAGGACTCAGGGCGGCTAACAACAATGTTCAGCGGGCACCAGAAATCTGGGGTTTCTCTATTATAGGGTTGTGATTGTGACATGATCAACAGCAGTCTGAACCAGCTAAACCACAAATTCTTTTTTACTGTTCTGACTTCATGACAATTTGGAATTTAGGATCAGGAATTTTGGACTATATTGATCATCATTAACCCATGCCATTCCACGATCTTTTCTTTTAGTCCAAATCAGTATTTCTCAACCTCAGCAATTTTGAGTAGACTTCAGTTCCCAGAATTCCCTAGTCAGTATGGCTGGCTGGGGAATTGGTAGTTGAAGTCCACTTATGAACTTCCCTCAAGAAATTCAATCTGAAGGCTTTTAACAGGGATGAGATGAGGTGAAATGATGAAGATTGAATATACAGAATAAATGAGTAAAAAAGAGTTTGTGGCTATATACTTGCCCTCTGGACTAGGGGAGGAGAATACCACTACAGTCTACTTACCAATAAAGTGACAAATGTTGCTGAACTGAGAAAATAAATCTGCCTCCAGAGAATCAGGAATAGGAATATGAAGGAGATTTTCTCTGTCTTCAAGGAAGCTGGGGAAAAGATATGATCTGCTTAGAACATGCAAAATTGAATCAGTCCAGAATCATCGCCACATTATAATTGTTTAGCACTAGAGTAATTCAAATTTGTTTAGGTATAATACTCATAGGATGGTCTTCATTCAATCATTCTCAAACTGGCCTAATTCATGGAGTTGTTTGAAAAGATAATGTGATGATGGTGGTGGAAACTATATATACTGTAAGCTATTAAGGATGTGTAATTTTAAAAAATACAACAGAGTTTGAAAAATGGGCAAGGAATCATAAGTAATCCAAGTCTATATTTTGTAGATCTATTCTCATTGTGCAGGGGATACAAATTGTCTAGAGTCTTTAAAAGGGATGTATGCCTTCTTAAGACTTAAGTATGGAATCAAAGGATGCTTCAAGCTGAGGGGATTTCCAATCGCCTACCCACTTCTATCAGATATTGAGGTAGACAATCTTTGGGTGATAAGAAATCCATATTTTTAAGGTGACTGAAGGCCACTAAGCTGATTTTCTCTCTTCCAGGTATGTTTTGGGTGGAAATAGAGGAAGGTATTTTTAAAAACAATATTAAGCCTACTCTAGGTCTTTCATTCCCTTGCCTTGTCATGGTGAAGGGGCTTGCATAATTCAATGAAGCTATGAGCTATGCCGTGTAGGCCCACCCAAGACGGACAGGTCATAGCAGAGAGTTCTGACAAAACGTGATCCACTGGAGAAGGAAATGGCAACCCACTCTAGTATCTTTGCCATGGACAGTACCAAAAGGAAAAAAGATATGACGCTGGAAAATGAGCCCCTCAGGTCAGAAGGCGTCCAATATGCTACTGGGGAAGAGCAGAGGGCTAGTCCTAGTAGCGCCAGAAAGAATGAAGCGACTGGGCCAAAGCCGAAAGGACGCTCAGCTGTGGATGTGTCTGGTGGTGAAAGGAAAGTCCGATGCTGTAAAGATTTTTTCTCCATAGGAACCTGGAACGTAAGATCCATGAATCAAGGCAAGCTGGACGTGGTGAAACAAGAGATGACAAGAATGAACATCGACATCTTAGGAATCAGTGAACTAAAATGGACAGGAATGGGTGAATTTAATTCAGATGACCATCAGGTATACTACTGTGGGCAAGAATCCCTTAGAAGAAATGGAGTAGACTTCATAGTGAATAAAAGAGTAGGAAAAGCAATACTGGGATAGGTAAAGGTAAAGGTTACCCCGCACATGTGTGCTAGTCGTTTCCAACTCTAGGGGCCGGTGCTCATCTCCATTTCAAAGCCAAAGAGCCAGCGCTTGTCCGAGGACAGCGCTTGTCCGTGGTCATCTGGCCGGCATGACTAGATGCCAAAGGCACACGGAACGCTGTTACCTTCCCACCGTAGTGGTCCCTATTTTTCTACTTGCATTTTTACGTGCTTTCGAACTGTTAGGTTGGCAGAAGTTGGGACGAGTAACAGGCGCTCACTCTGTTACGCGGCACTCGCCAAACTGCCGACCTTCTAATCGGCTCAGTGTCCTAAGCCGCTGAGCCACCGCATCCCTTTTAATAGTGGGATACAACTCCCAAAATGACAGAATGATCTCAGTTCGAATCCAAGGCAAACCATTCAATATCACAGTAGTCCAAGTCTATGCCCCAACCACCAGTGCTGAAGAGGATGAAATTGACCATTTCTATGAAGCCCTATAGCACCTTATAGAACTAACAACAAAAAATGATGTCCTTATCATCATGGGGGATTGGAATGCTAAAGTAGGAAGCCAAAAGATAACCGGAATAACAGGCAAGTTTGGCCCTGGAGTACAAAATGAAGCAGGACACAGGCTGACAGAATTTTGTCAAGAGAATTCGATGGTCACAGCAAACACTCTTTTCCAACAACCCAAGAGACGGCTCTACACATGGACATCACCAGATAGTCAACACAGAAATCAGATTGACTATGTGCTCTGCAGCCAAAGATGGAGAAGCTCTATACAGTCAGTAAAAACAAGACCAGGAGCTGACTGTGGCTCAGACCATGAGCTTCTTGTTGCAAAATTTAGGCTTAAACTGAAGAAAGTAGGGAAAAGTACTACGCCACTCAGGTATGAACTAAATCATATCCCTGATGAATATACAGTAGAGGTGACAAATAGATTTAAGGAATTAGATCTGATAGAGTGCCTGAGGAATTATGGAGGGAGGTTCGCAACATTGTACAAAAGGTGGCAACTAAAACCATCCCAAAGAAAAAGAAATGCAAGAAAGCAAAATGGCTGTGTGAGGAAGCTTTACAAATAGCTGAGGAAAGGAGGGAAGTGAAAGGCAAGGGAGAAAAAGAAAGATACACCCAAATGAATGCAGAATTCCAGAGAATAGCTAGAAGAGATAAGAATGCCTTCTTAAATGAACAGTGCAAAGAAATAGAAGAAAACAATAGAATAGGGAGGATCAGAGATCTCTTCCAAGAAAATTGGAGAGATGAAGGGAACGTTTCATGTAAAAATGGTCATGATAAAGGACCAAAATGGCAGGGACCTAACAGAGGCAGAAGAGATCAAAAAGAGGTGGCAAAATTACACAGAAGAACTATACAAGAATGAAGTTAACGTTCCTGATAACCACGATGAGGTGGTCACCGACCTCGAGCCAGACATCCTAGAATGTGTAGTAGGCCTTAGAAAAACTGAGCAACAACAAAGCTATTGGAGGTAACAGTATTCCAGGTGAGCTATTCAAAATCTTACAAGACGATGCAATAAAAGTGCTACACTCAATTTGCCAGCAAATTTGGAAAACTCTGCAGTGGCCGCAGGATTGGAAAAGATCAGTTTATATTCCAATTCCAAAGAAAGGCAGTGCCAATGAATGTTCAGACTATCGCAGCATTGCACTCATTTCACATGCTAGTAAAGTTATGCTTAAAATCCTACAAGCTAGACTCCAGCAGTACGTGGATCGAGAACTACCAGAAGTACAGGCAGGATTTCGAAGAGGCAGAGGAACTAGAGATCAAATTGCCAACATACGCTGGATCATGGAGAAAGCTAGAGTTCCAGAAAAACATCTACTTCTGCTTCATTGACTATGCGAAAGCCTTTGATTGTGTGGATAACAACAAACTGTGGGAAGTTTTTAAAGAGATGGGTGTACCAGATCATCTTATTTGTCTCTTGAGAAACCTATATGTAGGCCAAGAAGCAACAGTGAGAACTGGACACGGAACCACTGAATGGTTCAAAATTGGGAAAGGAGTCCGGCAAGGCTGTATACTGTCGCCCTGCCTATTTAACTTATAAATGCAGAGTACATCATGAGAAAGGCAGGGCTAGATGTATCAAAAGTTGGAATTAAGATTGCTGGAAGAAATATCAACAACCTAAGATATGCAGATGATACCACTCTAATGGCAGAAAGTGAAGAGGAACTAAAGAGTCTCTTGTTGCAGGTGAAGAAGGAGAGTGCAAAAGTTGGGATGAAACTTAACATTAAGAAAACCAGGATCATGGCATCCAGCCCTCTATTTCTGGCAAATAAATGGGAAAGAAATGGAGATAGTGACAGATTTTATTTTCCTGGGCTCCAAGATCACTGCAGATAGGGACTGCAGCCAAGAAATTAAAAAAGTCTTGCTCCTGGGGAGGAAAGCAATGGCAAATCTAGACAGCAGACTAAAAAACAGAGACATCACCCTGCCAACAAAAGTGCGTATAGTCAAGGCTATGGTCTCTTTGGCTTTGAAACGGAGATGAGCATTGCCCCCTAGAGTTGGAAACGACTAGCACACATGTGCGGGGGAACCTTTACCTTTACCTATGGTCTTCCCAGTTGCAATGTATGGCTATGAAAGTTGGACCATAAAAAAGGCTGAGCGCCAAAGAACTGAGGCCTTTGAACTATGGTGCTGGAGAAGACTCTTCTGAGTCCCTTGGACTGCAAGGCAATCAAACCTGTCAGTCCTAGAGGAGATCAACCCTGACTGCTCTTTAGAAGGCCAGATCCTGAACTCAAATACTTTGGCTTCCTAATGAGAAGGAAGGACTCTCTGGAGAAGAGCCTAATGCTGGGAAAGGTTGAGGGCAATAGAAGAAGGGGATGACAGAGAATGAGGTGGCTGGATGGAGTCACTGAAGCAGTAGGCGTGAGCTTAAATGGACTCCAGAAGATGGTAGAGGACAGGAAGGCCTGGAGGAACATTGTCCATGGGGTCGCGATGGATCGGACATGACTTCGTAACTAACAACAACAACAAGGTCTTTCATTTATAGATTCCGCATGTCTGCCACTGCACATTGATAAGAAATTGCACCTTAAAAAAAAACAAACAAGTGGCATGACTGGAAATGGCCTTACAAAATCCAGGACTAAAATAATGCACAGGAAGGTAACTATTGTTATTTCTCTTAAAAGACTGGAAAAGTGGGGAGTGAACTGTCTCTAGTATACTATTACTGTGGGCTGCATACTCACAATGTGCCAGCTTCCTCACAGACATTAATGTGAGCCTTGATTTTCAGATCCTTCTGAATCTGGCTGTCACAGGCTTGCACATAGTTTCCCATGTACAGCTTAGCCGGCAAGATTTCTACTGGATAGGGCTTAAAGGCTTCCAATTCCTGTGGGGGAGGGGATAGATTACCCAATGAAAATATAGTACTTACGGTATTCAAAGTCACTGTTGAATCAAATTCAGGCTCAGGGAGCTGCAATCAATATGGCCATTTTTAAGATCCTCTTGACTGCAAGGGGTGTGTGTGTCACTGAATGATTAAACTTCACATCTCAAATCCAATGAAGTTTAGAACCTTACAGGCTGTGGACCAATGAAAATGAGTCTCCTTGAACTCAGTGATGCCTACTTCTCATAGACAAATGGAAAGCAGGCAGTGTGAGTTTAGCTAGAAGAGAACTCTCAAGTATATAAAGATTTAACATTCACAAGAGAATATTACAGGGATAGTTCTTAAATAAAATGCAAGGTTCCTTTAAAATATCCAACAGGAATAAACTGATGTCATAAACTTTCTAAAGAGGGACTCGGTTGTCTGCATCAAATGCCTACTGGATCTGGATCTGTATACTAATCTCCCATCTATACCTACTTTTCTTGACATTAACATCTTTTGCATGTTTGTAATGTACACATTTGGTATATTTATTTATTTTTTATTTTAATTCCATTTATATCCCACCCTTCTCCGAAGACTCAGGGCGGCTTACAAGCTTAGCAGTAGCCTTCATTCTATGTATATGCCTGCTTATTAGGGCTTTCACACACACACACACACATATGCCTTTCCCTAATAGTTACATCCTGATATACATTTGGATTGTAAGATGCATCATAAAGTTCTGAAAATATGGCTACCTATACAATAGCTCTTTCTAATCTCCACACAGGGTTGTATCTCCTGGGCCACTCGCAGTCAGTGTTGACGGGAGGGCAGAGATCCACCCCGAGGCCTCTTGTTTGTGGAGTTCCTCAGGGGTCGGTTCTCTCGCCCCTCCTGTTCAACATCTATATGAAGCTGCTGGGTGAGATCATTCGTGGTTTCGGGGTGGGGTATCATCAGTACGCTGATGATACCCAACTTTTTTTCTCCACCCCAAACCAAGCCAGTGATGCCCTCGCCGTGATGTCCCGTTGCCTGAAGGCGGTCCAGATCTGGATGGGGAGAAACAGGCTTCGTCTCAATCCTGCCAAGACTGAGTGGCTGTGCATATCGGCATCTCGGGTTAACCAGACTATTCCACCTTTAACGATGGGGGGGTAAGGTGTTACCCCCCGTTGATAGGGCTCGCAACCTGGGCGTCCTCCTGGATTCACGGCTCAATTTTGAAGACCATATAGGAGCCGTGACCAGGGGGGCTTTTGCCCAGGTTCGCCTGGTGCGCCAGTTGCGACCCTACCTGGACCGAGATGCCCTACGCACAGTCACTCATGCACTCATGACCTCCCGTTTAGACTACTGCAACACTCTCTACATGGGGCTGCCCTTGACGACCACTCAGAGGCTTCAGCTGGTGCAGAATGCGGCCGCGTGAGTTGTGATGGGGGTTTCCCGACACTCCCATGTAACACCTCTACTCCGCGAGCTGCATTGGCTTCCAGTTGCCCTCCGGGTGAGATTCAAGGTGCTGGTGATGACCTATAAAGCCCTAAATGGCTGGGGTCCGGGATATCTGAGGGAACACCTGCTGCCAGCATCAAGTTCCTTCCGTCCAGTGCGCTCCCACAGGGAGGGTCTTCTCAGGGTGCCACCGGTAAAAGATTGCCGGCGGATAACACCCAGGGGGAGGGCCTTCTCAGTGGGTGCGCCTGCCCTCTGGAACCAGGTGCCCGCGAAGCTTAGGACTGCCCCCGACCTTCGTTCATTTCGCCGGGACCTGAAGACCTGGCTTTTCGAGCTTTCCGGCCCAGGCTGAGAATTTTAATTGGGGTTTTTATTTTTTAGGGATTTGATTTAATCTTTTAAAATTGTTTTTAACTTTTGTATTGATCTTTGTTTTAAATATCCTGTAAACCGCCCTGAGTCCTTCGGGAAAGGGCGGTATATAAATCCAATAAAATAAATAAATAATTAAAGTGGATTATTTAGCATGATTACTTATAAGTTTGAACATTTCCATAATAATATGTTTGGCAAAAAATAATACTCCAGGTGAAATTTTGTGAGTCAGCTGACTACTTGAAGAGCTGGGAAAGAATTTTCCCAAATTGCTAAAAATACCACAAGACCAAGATCAAGCTAATTCCAAATCAAGTTGGTGTGACTCTGGAAGTCACTAGGCTGGAGAACAATTCTAGAAGGGATAGAAAGGAAGAGCAACTAAGAAACAAGTGATTTCCAAGATTCTCAAAATAAGCAAAGAGAAGAAACAGACAAAGAACCATCAGGGACTACTGACATTTGCTTCTTCTGAGGCTTTCAACAACTAATTGGAACATCAAAGAAGAGAGGGGAAAGTTTCCCACCACAAATACGGCTATATATATGGGCATGCATAGGTACCTGAGGTTTCCCACTGCCAATTTATTAATAAAACAATACTCCTCTGACTTGAAGAAAAAAGGAAAATCTTGAAGTTTAAGAAGAAAACCTGCTCTTTCCTCTATGATGTTTGTCGTACTTGAGGCATCCAAAATATCTTTTGGGTCTGGAGATAATGGTAGGAAGCTGTAAAGAGTTCGTAGCCGCCTCTTAAGATCATGACTGGAAAGCGGGTAAGGCGCTGCATAATTCTTGCACAGCGAGCTGCAGAGCCTTTTTTAGCATCTAGAAGCAGAACATTTAGTGTTGATTCAAAATATTTATTAATCTGTGGCATGGGCTCCAATAAGTCCATCCCATTTATTATTAGATTTCTGTATTACACACACACACATATATATTCCCCTATTCATTACAATATGATCCAAGTTCTACCTCTTAGATTTCTGTATTACACATACACACACACACACACTCCCCTATTCATTACAATGTGATCCAAGTTCTGCCTCTTAAAAGCAATGCCTCTTTCTATATGTCACTCCACTGTTTTTTCCCTAGTATTTATTTAAATGACATAAAAATAGCAATAGCACTTAGACTTATATACTGCTTCATTGTGGTTTATGGCTCTCTCTAAGTGGTTTACAGAATCAGCGTATTGCCCTCAACAATCTGGAGCTTCATTTTACTGACCTTAGAAGATGGAAAGCTGAGATCCTTGAGCCAGTCAGGATCAAACTGCTGGCAGTTGGCTGAATTAGCCTGCAGTACTGCATTCTATAAGGCCACACATCTCACATCAATGGTTCTATTCACCATGTTATTAATATCTAACAATACGAATTTAGCCAGGCATTTTTTGTTCTGGGCTGCAAAATCCCCTTCCCCATCACGCAAAGGCTGGAAAGGCACATGTCAAGGAGTAGTGGATTTATCTACCCCCCCCCTACATCCCATTTACACGAACAAGTGATTTGCCTCTATAATGATAACAAAAAACGTACTATATTCAGAAGATGGTTTCTTTCTTAATTCCTTTATGTCAATTCCTGTGTCAAATGCTAGATGGAGAGAAGAAGAAACAAAAAGATTCAACACAGGGTTTTGAAACTGTTATTGCAAGATACAGAAGCATTTCCCCATTTTAGAAGTTCCTATGCACAACATTTGCTGCAGTAGGCTGGCTCAGTTCAGCAGCTTCAGATGGAGTAAGGCAACTGCTTGATGTAATTAAGCCTTTGATGTTCTGGTCTCAGACTGCCAGGAGCCCAACAGTCACGGTACCTGGGAATTCTAGATACTAATTCCAGTACATCTGATCATCACCAAGTTTAGTGAGAATGAGAAATTTTGGAGCGTCACTCTAGAATGAGCCAAGCCTTAGCAAACTATCCTGCCTTCTTAGTTTTGAAAAAAAAAAAAGGAATGATACGTGTTAGTTCTGTATCCACTTCAAGTAGATCATAATCCATGTCAAAAGCTGCATCCACAGACTCCGTTTTGCCATCATATACTACACAGTATCGGACACATTCCAGATGGATGGATGGAGGCACCAAATATTTGCCCAATGGATTCTTTAAAACAAACAGACAAAGGTAAATTAAGTAGCACCAAATACAGATACTAAAGAATGGAGTGTGGTATTTCTGTGGTGGATCCTAAGGAAGTTAACCTAACCCTAACAAAAATATCTAAGATATGGTCCCATTCTTATAAAGTAAAACTGATTTCAAAATCTTCAGCTGTGAAATAGCCCTTTTGTTATAAATGGTGACATTGGAATGTCCAACTGTGTGTTGGAGAAGATGAGATCAATTTTAGGGTAGAGATAATGGCTCCCAAAGAATCTTGCCATGGGTCATGCTTGCTAGGGCTAATATGAATTGGTTAAAAATATTTGAAAAAAATGTGCAACCTTTTTTAGGATGTACAGGTAGTCCTTGAGTTACGAGTGTAATGGAGTCTGCCCATTCCACTCGTAAATCAAAAACTCGTAGAGTGAATCTCGTTAGAGGTATGAGATCACTCCCTTGTTAAAACGCACACAGCTCGTTAAGCTAACATGAGGTATCTCAGGGTAGAGAAGGCCATGGAGGGCCTAGTCCTGGAACAGGCTTCCAAGGCCTCCCCGACCCACTAAGATACTGCATGCTTCCACCTCCCTTCCTGCCACGTGGACTCACCTGGAAAAGATCCGTCTCCTCTCTGCCGCGGTTCTAGCTGCTGCCCGGAGGCCTTTTCCATCCAGAACCCCAATTCAGCCTCCAGAGACACACAGAAGCGTCCCCCAGCTTCGGTTCTGTTCTCTGTTGCAGACAGCAGAGGCCTAAAGTGCCATGAGATCACGCGAGATCAGTAGCATGAGATCTCACCCCACTGATCTCATGTGATCTTAAATTACTTTAGGCCTCCATTCTCTGCGAACGCACCAAAGGCTTGCAGCAGCCAAGAAAGCGAAAGATCTTGATATTCGCAGAGTGAGTACTGAAGGCCTGGTGCCTAGGTGCCTAGGGGTGGGGAGGGAGGCAATAACCAGGGTGAATGTTGCAGAGCCACTGAGGTAAGAGTGAACGACTGCTGTGGTGCTGCAATATTTGTAACTTCGGGACTTGCTTGTAAACACTAGGGGGCACTCATCAGGTAACTCTGAACAAGCGTTAAGTGAACGGTCGTAACTCGGGGATTACCTGTATATCCATTGTCTCATTTTGAATATTACCCTATATCACAAGAAAGATAGTCCTCGTGATTTTTTATTTACCCCCACCCCCAGGTTTTGAGCCCTGGTGGCGCAGTGGTTAGAATGCAGTATTGCAGGCTAACTCTGCCCACAGTCTGGAGTTTGATCCTGACAGGCCTCAAGGTTAACTCAGCCTTCCATCCTTCAGGGGTTATAAAATGGGGAACCAGATTGTTGGGGGGCAATAACCTGACATTGTAAATCACTCAGACAGTGCTATAAAAGCACTATGGAGCAGTATATAAATCTAAGTGCTACTGCTATTACTATTTTGAAGATAATGGATATTACTAATGTTTAAGACTCTTATTACAGTGTTTGGTTTTTTTGTCTCAATATGCCAAGAAACTATACCATTTGTCACATATGGCTATTGGTGTGGGCAGAAGTTATAGCTACCTCAAAACTATAGCTACCCCAAATGTTCAATGCTACTTTATGAAAACTGCTATGGAACAACAGTTTCCCCAAGAAGCATTGACTGCTATATTCAAAACAAACAAATTTCTAGTCTAGCATGAATCTGCCTTGCCAATTAAGAACAGTTTTAGAACCATTCTGAATCCTGACCCTAATCCTTCCTTCAAAAACAAGCCATCAAAATCAAATTATATTATCTAAATTATATACTTTTACTTTCAAAATTCAAAAGAAGGGTTTTCAACTGAAAAAACTTTAGAATGGTTTCAGATTACTAATGGAACAGTACTGGTAATGTTGAGAAGTACATTCAAGAATGAAACAGGGCTTTTAAAGGTTGTATTTGTTTTGATTTCAAAACACTTTTCACATCACTAGTCCAAATGTTGGAACGCAAATTACACAGGGATCTGGTTTCTTCCTTCTTGCCTTCTAAGCACCAAGCCAAGTCTACTCTATTTTCTTGCACATTTATGTCAATAAATTAAAGAATGATATTGTTTCAGTTATGTTTACTCTTTTATTGTTGTGTTATGCAATGTATATTTACAAAGAAACAAGCCCCATTTTGTCATATAGGGTTTGTTGTTGTTAGTTGCGAAGTCGTGTCCGACCCATCGCGACCCTATGGACAATGTTCCTCCAGGCCTTCCTGTCCTCTACCATCTTCTGGAGTCCATCTAAGCTCACGCCTACTGTTTCAGTGACTCCATCCAACCACCTCATTCTCTGTCGTCCCCTTCTTCTATTGCCCTCAATCTTTCCCAGCATTAGGCTCTTCTCCAGTGAGTCCTTCCTTCTCATTAGGTGGCCAAAGTATTTGAGTTTTAGCTTCAGGATCTGGCCTTCTAAAGAGCAGTCAGGGTTGATCTCCTCTAGGACTGACCGGTTTGATCGCCTTGCAGTCCAAGGGACTCGCAGGAGTCTTCTCCAGCACCATAGCTCAAAGGCTTCAATTCTTTGGCGCTCAGCCTTTCTTATGGTCCAGCTTTCACTGCCATACATTGCAACTGGGAAGACCATAGCCTTGACTATACGCACTTTTGTTGACAGGGTGATGTCTCTGCTTTTTAGTGTGCTGTCTAGATTTGCCATGGCTTTCCTCCCCAGGAGCAAGCGTCTTTTAATTTCTTGGCTACAGTCCCCATCTGCAGTGATCTTGGAGCCCAGGAAAACAAAATCTGTCACTACCTCCATTTCTTCCCCATCTATTTGCCAGGAATTGAGAGGGCCAGAGGCCATGATCTTGGTTTTCTTAATGTTAAGTTTCAACCCAAGGTCATATAGGGTTACATCAGGATAAATGTGCATAGGCTGGCATAAAGTTAGAGTATGACCATAAAAGCAACAGCTAATTTCTTTCCATACATATGGGCAAAGAAAATTAATAATTTCTAGCCATTAGAAAAATCTCTGCATGGTTGCTATCCTTCATTTTGGGCATATGAGGAGATCAAAAATGAAAGACCTCTCCAGAAATAAACTCACTGTTTTGACTCGTATTGCTGTCATCAAGTGGCTTTCATTATATTCCCTCTTGGTACGAGCATCTGAAAGTAAAACAAGAAAAAAGAATATATATTTATACGAAATCTGCAAGTGTAAATCTATACTGAAATCTATATGAATAGAGTAGAGTAGAGTAGAGTAGAATAGAATAGAATAGAACAGAACAGGATAGGATAAAACTCGAGTAGAATAGCATAACAGTTGGAAAGGATCTTGTAGGTCATCTAGTCCAACCCCCTGCCCAAGCAGGAGTCTCTACATCATTTCTGACAGATGGCAGTCCAGTCTCTTCTTGAAAGCCTCCAGTGATGAAGCAACAACAAGAGGGACAGTGAAAAGTAGTGGCTAAAGTGCTGAACCAGGAATGGCCCAGGAAACCAGCAGGGTGACCTTGGAATGGTTATTATATTTATGCTAATGTGCTGCAGATGTTCTAAAGAGATAGGGTTAGCATCATCACTCTAACTCTACCAACTCGCCATTTTTTAAATCTTCCCATTCCTACTCCAGACATTTGTGGGGGCTGGAGAAATCTTCAAGAGAGAGACTCAAGTTCTAATCCATTCCAGGGAAGTTCATTGGGTGACTTTGAACAAACCATTCTCTCTCTCAGCTTATCTTATTTCCCAGGATTGGTTTGCTGAAGAAAATTAGGAGGACAGAACATATATATGCTCCTGAATGAAAGTCAAGATATACAGGTAATAAATAAATAAAATAAATATGGTCTCAGTGGGTAAGAACCTCAAGTGCAGCTGATCAACTTTAATCCCAAAGCTAGGGCAGTGACTTCAAGGATTTGCTAAAGGATCAAGTGATGATAGCTTTGTACACAACTAGCTCATAGTTCTAGCAACATTCAAACAGTAATATACACTTATACAGGATTTATATGAGTTTTAAAAGTTGAAAACATAGCAATGGCATCTGCAACAAGCCATGTTGATACTGTACGTATGTGTATCATTTTATCAAGCTAAAGATGGAACTTTAAACAGCAAAATTGGCATCATAACATCATGATGTATCATTTCCCCCTTTTCACATGAATGTCAATGACTAGCAATGCCAATGACTATGTCCAACTGCACAGTGTACTAGTGTAACTATCTTTGATATTAACTTTTACTTACCCAGTAAACAGAGATAGTTTGGCTCTGCTAATCTAGAGATCTTTGTAGACTGATTCAACAAATTATACAGTTCTGTTGGTTCACACAAGGTCACTCCTGCCATCCCACTGGAAAAAAATGCCAAAAATCCAATCGCATTCTCTAAAGATTAATTCATGTAAAAGGCTAATGCACAGCCATGTGGCTTCTCCATTAAAAAAAAGTTCTTTTCTAAACTGAAATCCAAGGTATCTGGATGCTTTTCACTCTAAAAGCAGATGAAAAATGGCATCGTTATACAGAGACTCAATATAGGAAATCTTGTTAACACAATCTTAAAATATCTTGCAAAAATTAGTGAAAAACCAGTTGGTTAGGCTTATAGAAGAAAACACCTGATATAAAAGGAAAAGAGATTGTAATATCTTTTATTGATTCACTATTTGCTGAAAGTTTTTTGCCTTGTGCTTCAGATGGAATGGCTCCCAGTAGGATTAAATAAAGAGACAGGTATAACATAAAAGAAAAATAGGTGGGATAAATAAAGGAAAATGAGAATATTCAGGCATTATTTCTTAATATTAGAAGGGTTTTAGACTTTAGGATGACAATTGAAGGAGAGGAAATGCTCAATGAAACTGGCTTCACTGATAGAATGAAGGTGGCACTGCTTTCATTTTTTCTTATTTTGCTAATAAATAGAAGCTTCCTCATTCAGGGCTGAATTAGCCTATGTACTCAGTGATATCGTTTGCCTCATGTCAATTTCATGAACAGCAAAACTATATGGCAAGAGTGATACAGACCATCAAAATTAACAGGAAAATCATTAACTCTCTCTGTGTGTGTGTGTGTGTGTGTGGGGGGGTGTCCCCCAAGTATAGCTGCTACTAGTCTGGATGAATAGGTTGAAGTGGAATAGTGATTGCTTCCTTACAGAGGTCTCAATGGCAGAGCTTTTGCTTTTTAAGCCAAAATTCCAGATTCAACCCTCTATATTTCTACTAAGAAAGGCACACATTTGAGAAATTGTGGTGTATCATTGTGGACAATACAAAGAAAGATAAGACATTGATCTTCCATGGAAGAATTCTTTTGAGGAAAGGCAAGATGTGAACATAATTGTAATTATTTATGCTTCTGAAACACAGCCTTGCTTTTGGGGGTTATCTTTTATATCTCTATGTTCTCTATTGCATAGCTGATGAAATTAAATCACATCATTCATATTCATACATATGAATATAGGGACGTGGTGGCTCAGTGGGTTAGGACGCTGAGCTTGTTGATCAGATCGGCAGTTTGGCGGGTCGAAACACGGGTGCCGCATAACAGAGTGAGCACCTGTTACTCGTCCCAGCTTCTGCCAACCTAGCAGTTCTAAAGCACGTAAAAATGCAAGTAGAAAAATAGGGACCACTACGGTGGAAAGGTAACAGCGTTCCGTGCGCCTTTGGCATCTAGTCATGCCGGCCACATGACTACGGAGACGTCCTCGGACAAGCGATGGCTCTTCGGCTTTGAAACGGAGATGAGCACCGGCCCCTAGAGTTGGAAACGACTAGCACGCATGTGTGGGGGAACCTTTACACACACACACACATATGTTAAATGTTTGTTAAGCATTCAGAATACACTTGCTTAGTCCCAGACACGGGACAAATCTTATTTCCTGTTTCAGCCTAGCCCAAGGCCATCTACAGGCAGTAGCCATAGCAGTGGCAGCTCATATTTGTGTAAATTTTTTGGCTTGCTAACAAAGAATAAAGGGAGACCGATATGATCATTTCAAACTTATTTGTTCTCATCATTCAGCCATACCCTTCTGAGATTCGACTGATGGCTGACTGATAAGAACAAATAAGTTTGAAATGATCATATCGGTCTCCCTTTATTCTTTGTTAGCAAGCCAAAAAATTTATATATATATATATATAAATATATAGGATTTATCGTCTTTTGAATACCTTGCTAGTTAAACTTCTTTCCTGTTTCAGCCTATCCCAAGGCTATCCGCAGGCTATAGTCACAACTTACGACAGTTCATTATTTGTGTAAATTTGTATAATTTACATATATATATATGTATAATAAAATTAAAAAATATGTAAAATACTGATCAACTCAGTTCAGAACCCAGGAAGTATTATTAAAAGAGAAATCCACTAACTATGTGCAGTTTGTGACATCTATTGTCATGGCAATTATGATTCCTGTTGCTATGTGTCTGTCCACTGTTACCAGAGTAACCATAGAATCTACTACTCATAATACTGAGTTTAATCTTGTTACAATTACTATAGTTGCATCCACTCTACCATAGATTTTTGGCAGGTCCTTACCGTCCACGGTGATATCGGCAATTTCAAGGGAGAAAAGCATCACTGCGCCTATGGTTATCTTCTTCGAGTTCGCACCACCACATCTTGCGATAGACCCACCGGGCCTATGAAGCTCCCGCTCACGTGCAGGGACGCTTTATTTTGGTAACTATGAGATGACGTCACTCACGCTTTCGTACTCGCGCTCCCTCTTGCGATACACGACCCCGAGAGGCTGATGGGGTGGAAATCGTTTTTTTTTTTGCGAACCCGTTAAAATATCGCGAGAGTTCCAGTCAGGTTATAAAAAATTGAATGAATTCTCGCGAGAGTTGAGAAGTTTCTTCTTTTTCATCTTGAAAGCTGGGGTGCGAAGTGTAGTGTGTTAAAGCTCCTTTCGCTTAACTTCACTTTGTCTGAGGCGCTTGGTTTCCCAGGGCAGAAGTGGCTGTTCATTCACAGGGGCCTAGGTAAACTGAAATAAATTGACAGCCGGTGACGGGCAAAGGAAATGAGCTAGATGGGCTCCCGAGAATTTGAGGAAGAAAAGCATAGCGAGAACTGGGTAGAGGTGGCAATAATGAGCCCGGTAGGCTCATTCAATTCTGTCAGCGTTATTACATTGCAAAGGCAAACGCTAGCTTTGTGAGAAAGCAACTTTGTTCCTATTTTTAAAACGTCCTTTGAATTCTCATTTTGATAGATTGTGAGCCTGAGCAAACTTTTCTGCCGATGTGCCAAACCTCTAAATCAGAATTACTAACGCAAACAGCCCCAGCCCCATTCTCACTCTAAAATAAACGAGAGTTCGTTTTCTTTGTTCCATTTATTATTTATTAAATTTACACCGTCGCCCATTTCACCCAAATGACTCTGGGCGGCTTCCATAATTAAAGGTAGCAAGGATTAAACAGAAAAATAAAAGCCGTTAAAAAAAACCGGATTTCCCCCCCCCCCTTTGGTTGGATTAAAAAAAAACAACCGGTGACAAGGAATTTCGCGATGTGACAGATCTCGCGAGACAGAATGAGATTTAAAACAAGGCCGTCGAGAGCGCCAGCCGCCGAATTGTCGCGGGAGTTCGGGAGAGGGGGGGAAGTCTCGCGGTGCCCTCGCTGCCTGGAGGTCGTCGAGGATAAGGAGAAAAGCCCGCCGAGTCTTCCTTTCTTTTCTGCCGACGTCTCCCGCCATGTTCTCCCGTCTCACACAGTCTGCGTGCGCTGGGCTTCGTAGAGGATTCGGCACCACCTCGCAGGTAGCTGGAGCCTGGGGATTCGGAGCAGATGGAGGGCTTGGAATCATTCTTTCAGCTGAGTCTGGAGGGCAGCCCTCCGGCCGGCCTCGTTAAAAGAAATATGCGGATCTAGACGTGCCCTACAGGGCAGCCCCAGCAATCTACTCCCTCGCTGGCATTCTCGATTTAGGCCTTAGGATTGATTGGTCTCGACTCGGATCTTTTTCTATTTAGAAGAGTCGACAGTAAGGACTTCAGCTCCCAGAATTCCCCAGCCAGCCTATAGTTCCCCACTTATAGGCTGGCTGGGCATTGAAAAATCCATGCACCTCAAAGTTGCTAAGTTTGGGGGGAAAAAACGGATCTAAAGTGACCTCTACCAATACAGCGACAAAGGTTGATAAGGGAAAAATACATTTGGCCACGATGGAATTTTCAGCAAGAGGTGGAGGCTGTGCTACAGAACCAAGACGTTTACCTGGAATAGGAGAGCCCTCATTAAATTTTACATCTTTTTTTTTTACAGCTTTTTTTTTCCCCCAAGAGGCAACTGGGTTTTCTCGTGGGTTTTTTTTTTTAAGACGTTTCGCTTCTCATCCAAGAAGCTTCTTCAGCTCTTAATAATAATAATAATAATAATAATAATAATAATAATAATAATAATAATAATAATAATAATAATAATAATAATAATAATAATAATAATATATAAAG
Organism: Vipera berus; assembly: GCF_964194415.1. Classification (NCBI taxonomy): domain Eukaryota; kingdom Metazoa; phylum Chordata; class Lepidosauria; order Squamata; family Viperidae; genus Vipera; species Vipera berus. The sequence goes on from NC_138202.1 coordinate 342,618,642, forward strand.
TTGGAAGGGACCTTGGAGGTCATCTAGTCCAACCCCCTGCTCAGGCAGGAAACCCTATACCATTTCAGGCAAATGGCTGTCCAGTCTCTTCTTAAAAACCTCCAGTGTTGGAGCACTCACCACCTCTGGAGGCAGGTTGTTCCACCGGTTAATTGTTCTAACTGTCAGGAAGTTTCTCCTTAGTTCTAGGTTGCTTCTCTCCTTGACTAGTTTCCATCCGTTGCTTCTTGTCCTGCTTTCAGGTGCTTTGGAGAATAGCTTGACTCCCTCTTCTTTGTGGTAGCCCCTGAGATATTGGAACACTGCTATCATGTCACCCCTCACCCTTCTCTTCATTAAACTACACATACCCAATTCCAGCAACCGTTCCCTATATGTTTTGACTAGATGTTGGTCAGAACTGAAGAAGCTTCTTGGATGAGAAGCAAAATGTCTTCAAAAGAAACAGAAGAAAGTCCCAGTTGCCTCCTGAGGAAAAAAGAAGCACCTTTGGAATAACCATACCTGGATGACTGAGAACTTCCATAGACATCTTGTTTCTGCCTAAGTAAGAGGATTTCTGGTATTGGAGCTAAAGTCTTGATAAAGTAGTTCTGGCCAATTGTTCATGTGGATTTTAATTTATGGTTCATCTGTGTGAGTAGCCAGTCAGAAAATGTGAAAGGGGGTCTTGATATTTAGTAATGGGAATAAGAAAATTATTTTGTGAAATTGAGCTTTATCAAAACCCCACAAATCCACCAATAGAACGGTCTTTCACTTTAGAAGGGAGGATTGATCTTATTTTTACTTGCTTGTATTAAAATGTCTAGGTCTTAGGGAAAGAGCTTTTTATATCTGTTACTGGACATGATGAATTTCAGTTCATAGTTTAATTCATAATTTGGTTTATGCAAATGTTGGAAATATATATTTTTCCTCTGAATTTGTTCCATAAATCAGTGCCCTATTTTCTAGGTGTTGCTTGATTTGAGTTTATAGGTGCTAGAATTATAGCTAAATAACATCTACATGGCTGTACATTTCCTGTCTTTTATCAAGATTATTTTGCCTGATATCTCCTAATGCTGAAGTTAAAGAAATTAACTTGCTTTGCAGCTTTCCAGCTCAGTGATGCATCCTGCTTTTGGCATGCAGTTATTGTTGAATATATTCATTGCATTTTCTTTCTGCTTGTTTAATAGATGTGATATACTGTATAAGGACCAAGGCAGCAAGGAACATACTGTACAGATACTATGTCTGGTACATAGATAACTGGCCATTTTAAAACTTCAGATGTAACTTCATGAATTAGTATAAAGTCTGTGAGAAAACCTGGATAAAATATTTGAATAAGGATTTAGCTTATATTTCAATTGTGGGGGAAAATGCCCAGAAAGGATCACAAATAAGTTGCTTTGGTTTGTTTAAGTCTAACACTTGATTTGGTTAGGTCAATGAATGCCTTTTATTTTCTTCATGTCCCTGAACCACCACCCCCCAACTTAAAATCTTTGTGAGATTTAATTTACCTATTTAGGGATTTGGAACTATGTAGCACTTTGTGGGGAGGTGAATAAAACTTAATATGTACTGAAACTTAAAAGCCAGATATGACGTCACTGCAGGCAGAAGAACACAGAGTTATCTTAGAAATGTTCCCTCTACCTTTAGTTCATTGCATTAGCCAATTGCAACACAAGGTTGTGTTCACATTTGCAATTGTAACAGAAATGCATTATCAGCAGTGTACCATTAAAAACTCAAATGTCAGTTTCCTGTCTCAATGTATTTCTCATGATTTCTGATACATTCTTGCAATTGTGCAGCTGACAACCTAATTGTCTTTACTAGCCTAATACAGAATTGTATCATTATAGTCTTATCACATCTGGAGGACAATAGATTAGGATATGGCATTTTAACAGAATAACAGAGTTGGAAGGGACCTTGGAGGTTTTCTAGTCTAACCCCTGCTCAGGCAGGAAGCATTAAGAAGAGACTGGACAGCCATTTGCCTGAAATGGTATAGGGTTTCCTGCCTGAGCAGGGGGTTGGACTAGATGACCTCCAAGGTCCCTTCCAACTTTATATTATTATTATTATTATTATTATTATTTATTATTAATATTATTATTATTATTATTATTATTATACTATTTCAGACAAATGGTTGTCCAATCTCTTCTTAAAAACTTCCAGTGTTGGAGCATCCGCAACTTCTGGAAGCAAGTTGTTCCACTGATTAATTGTTCTGTCAGGAAATTTCTCCTTGGTTCTAAGTTGCTACTCTCCTTGATTTTAAATGAAGAATTTATTGCTCAATTCCAACAAGTATTTAGACTTTTCCAAAAAATTGCTGATCTCTTGTTTGTGCTTCGATTTATACAAGTTGAATGTTACCACATGTTGCTTCAGAAAACAATATTTCTACATTTAGGAAATCATAAAAAGGTAAAGGTAAAGGTTCCCCCGCACATGCGTGCTAGTCGTTTCCGACTCTAGGGGCCGGTGCTCATCTCCGTTTCAAAGCCGAAGAGCCAGCGCTTGTCCGAGGACGTCTCCGTGGTCATGTGGCCAGCATGACGAGACACCAAAGGCGCACGGAACACTGTTACCTTCCCACTGGAGTGGTTCCTATTTTTCTACTTGCCTTTTTACGTGCTTTCGAACTGCTAGGTTGGCAGAAGCTGGGACGAGGAACAGGCGCTCACTCTGTTACGCGGCACTCGGGATTCGACCCGCCAAACTGCCGACCTTCTGATCGACAAGCTCAGCGTCCTAGCCCACTGAGCCACCGCGTCCCTTTTAGGAAATCATAGTGTTAAGCATTTCATAATACCTAGTTCAATACAGATAAGATGAATATGTACATAAAGTATTTTTTTTAAGGTGAAGACTCTGATATTGAATATTTAGTAAGGTATTGATACGCCATAGCATACATTATTACACTGTGTACCTTCCCATTTTCTCAGTTTTCAATTTTTTTTTAAAATTTATCCCCCAAATAACTTGAGTACTTGAGGTGGGAGCTGAGGCAACAAGCAGCCTTCAGTCAGGCCAGCTGCTTCTTAGTGCATACAGGAAGGCAGAATTAAGGTTATGAGCAGATTCTGACTAGTGGACTCTCAGATGCTTCTAAAAATAATAATAAACCTTTATTGTCAAAGTACAACATGTGTACATTGAGATTAGCTGAGCCTCCCCCCCCCCCCGTGATCTCTCCCCCCAACACATAGTGACAACAAACCCTCCATCCTACCACACCATGTGAACCAACTACACCACACACCGGCCTCCCAAGTCAATTCTGCATAAGATTATGTCCCATTTAAAAGCCTAACAGCCCATGGATAAAAGCTATTTTTCAGCCTGTTGGTACGGCTGGCTATATTTATTTATTTATTTATTTATTTATTTATTAGTTTTTATAAACCGCCCTTCTCCCGAGGGACTCGGGGCGGTGTACAGAGGAAGGAAGGTATACAGATCGAACAATAAAAATAATAAGAAACACTAATGAACACAAACTGGGACCCCAATTAACGCTATCATGCCAGGCCAGCCTGCTGAAACAGGAAAGTTTTTAAGTCGCGACGGAAGGTACGGAGGTCAGGGGCCATCCGGATTTCTGTTGGTAAGGTGTTCCAGAGGGCTGGCGCACCCACTGAGAATGCCCTCCCCCTGGGGGCCACCAGCCGACATTCCTTGAGCGGTGGCACCCTGAGGAGGCCCTCTCTGTGGGAGCGCACAGGACGGTGGGGTGCTGACATCGGCAGAAGGTGCTCCCGAAGGTAGTCCGGACCCATGCCATGTAGGGCTTTGTAAGTCATCGTTAGCACCTTGAACTTCACACGGAAGGCAGCCGGAAGCCAGTGCAGCGCACGGAGGAGAGGTGTGATATGGGAGTATCGGGAGGCTCCCAAGAGTGTCCGTGCCGCCGCACTTTGCACCAGTTGAAGCTTCCGAGTGGATCTCAAGGGCAGCCCCATGTAGAGAGCGTTACAATAGTCTAGGCGAGATGTCACAAGGGCATGGGTGACTGTACGTAAGGAATCCAGGTCCAGATAAGGCCGTAGTTGGCGAATTAGTCGAACCCGGGAGAAGGCCCCCTTGGTCACAGCTCCAATGTGGTCTTCCAGGGAGAGCTGCGAGTCTAGGAGGACACCCAGGTTGCGGGCCCTATCAACAGGGGGAAGTAACTTGTCCCCAATGTTAAGCAGTGGGACGTTCTGAATCTCCTGGTTTCCCGGTACGTACAGCCATTCAGTCTTGTCCGGGTTCAGTTGAAGCCTGTTTCTCCCCATCCATTCCCGGACCGCTTTCAGGCAGCGGGACATCACGTCTAGGGCATCACTGATATTGTTTGGAGTTGAGATAAAAAGCTGGGTGTCATCAGCATACTGATGGTACCCTACTCCAAAACTGCGAATGATCTCACCCAGCGGTTTCATGTAGATGTTGAACAGGAGAGGCGAGAGGACCGACCCCTGAGGGACTCCGCAAGCGAGAGGCCTCGGGGTCGACCTCTGTCCCCCTGTCAGCACCGACTGCGAGCGACCCTGGAGAAAGGAGGAGAACCAACGCAGAACCGTGCCTCCCACTCCCAGTCCCCTGAGGCGTCGCAGCAAGATACCATGGTCGATGGTATCGAAAGCCGCCGAGAGGTCTAATAAGACTAGGACAGAGGAATGGCCCCTGTCCCGGGCTCTCCAGAGATCATTCATCAGAGCGACCAATGCCGTCTCCGTGCTGTAGCCCGGCCTGAAACCCGATTGGTACGGGTCTAGATAAACCGCTTCATCCAGGATCTGAGGAAGTTGGTGCGCCACCACGCTCTCAACAACCTTCGCAAGGAAGCGAAGATTGGAGACTGGACGAAAGTTATTCAAAGAGGATGGGTCCAAGGTGGGCTTCTTGAGGAGAGGTCTCACCACCGCCTCCTTCAAGGCGGTGGGGAAGTGACCCTCACTCAGAGAAGCAGAGATGACCGCTAGGAACCAGCCTCGTGTCGCCTCTCGAGCTGCATAGGCCAGCCAGGAAGGGCACGGGTCCAGTAAGCATGTGGAGGAGCTTAACCTTCTCATAATCCTGTCCACTTCCTTAGGAGTTACAGGATCAAATTCTTCCCAGATGACGTCGACAAGACTGTCCATGTCTTGTTCTTCCATCTCAGCCCAGTTGGAGTCCAGACCAGTTCGAATCCGAGCGATTTTATCCAGCAGATATTGACCAAATTCCTCGGCTCGACCCTGCAAGGGTTCCTCCCTCACCTCTTGGTTTAATAGGGAGCGAGTCACCCTGAACAAGGCAGCTGGGCGATTATCTGCGGACGTGATGAGGGTGGAAAAGTAGTTGGATTTTGCCACCCTTATCGCAGCGAGATAAGACCTGGTGAGGATTCTTAGTCGCAATCGGTCGGATTCGGATCGACTGGACCTCCAACGGCTCTCTAGGCCCCGTCTCCGACGCTTCATCTCCCGGAGCTCCTCGGTGAACCATGGGGCTCGCTGGGATCTGCGCCGGGTCAGAGGCCGCAAGGGTACAACTCGGTCCAGAGCCTCCGTGGCTGCCTTTTCCCAGGCTTCCACTAAGGCTTCCGCCGAGCTGTGAGCAGGGGGTGCATGCGAGTCCCTAAGCGCTGCCTGGAACTTATCAGGGTCCATTAGGCGCCTAGGGCGGTACCATCTGACTGGCACCGTGCACCCACGGTGGGGGGTGGCAAGGGGGAAGTCTAGCCGCAGGAGGTGGTGATCGGTCCATGACAGGGGCGTAACAGTTGTGGCACCCCCACCGACATCATCACGCCACCGTCCAGACAAGAACACCAAGTCTGGGTTGTGGCCTCTCTCATGAGTCGGCCCAGAAATTATTTGCAACAGGTCCATGGCCGTCATGGAAGCCATGAACTCCCGAGCCAGTTCGGACGATCCTCCCAGGGACGGTAGATTAAAGTCGCCCAAGACCATGAGTCTTGGGAATTCAACCACCAACTCTGAGAGGACATCGAGTAGCTCGGGTAGGGCCGCCGCTGCACGATTAGGTGGTAGGTACGCCAGCAGCAGACCCAGCTGCGCCCCTGGGCCGAATCTCAGTAGGAGAGACTCACACCCGACCATCTGAGGGACGGTGGTCTCTCGCGGGCTAAGGGATTCCCTGATGATAACTGCCACTCCCCCGCCCCTCCCATGAGCCCGGGGCTGGTGCAGTACCTGGAAACCTGGCGGGCAGAGGTCAACCAGAGGAACACCCCCCTCTGGGCCCAGCCAGGTTTCCGTGATGCAGGCCAGGTCCGCATGCTCACTCTCCAATAGGTCACGAATGAGGTGAGCTTTGTTGGCTGCGGACCTTGCATTCAGGTAGACCAGCCTCAGCATGGGAGGGTGCGCACCTTTGCTCCCGGGTCCTCCGGGGGAGAACAGAGGGTCGGAGCGTCTCACCGCCTTTACAGAGCGGAGATGACACTCCCGGTGACGATACGGCCCTCTGTCTGTGCACCTTCTGCCATTCCCCACCATCCTAGGGATGGGACGTTCGTCAGTACGCCACTGGGTGTTATCGGCGACTGGCCCTCGTTGTACGCCGTCGCGAACGGCCGTGGGCCTGGCATGCGTTATGGTGGCTGGAAGGTGTGCCTGTATTCCTGTATCTCCTACTGGATGGTAAAGAGATACTGTCCAGGGTGAGTCATCCCTGAGAATTTTCCTCACTCTTCCAAGGCAATGAGCCCTGGCGATGTCATCCAGTGGTGTCAGGGAACAGCCCACAATGTCTTGTGCTGTGCTCACTACCCTCTGTAATACTTTCCTATCCGCGGCTGTCAGACCAGCATACCAAACCACAATATCATACGAGAGGACGCTCTCTATAGTAGACCGGTAAAAGAGGGTCATTAGCTGTTGTTCTACCCTGTTCTTCCGCAAGACCCTAAGAAAGTGAAGCCTCTGTTGGGCCTTTCTAGCCACCTGGGTTGTGTTAACTTTCCAGGTCAGATCTTCACAGAGGTAGACTCCCAGAAATTTAAAGGAGGAAACTCTCTACACAGTCCTCCCCGATGTAAAGTGGGGCAGGTTCCTCCTTTTTTCTCCGGAAGTCTTAACACCATCTCTTTCGTCTTGCCGATGTTTAGGTGCAAGTTGTTGTTACTACACCATATGGATAGTTTTTGTACCTCCGCCCTATATGCTGTCTCATCCCCACCTGTAATAAGACCCACCAGAGTTGTATCATCTGCGAACTTGATTATCGCAGTGGATGGGTCAGATGATACACAGTCATAAGTGTATAAAGAGTACAGGTAGGGGCTAAGCACACAGCCCTGTGGCGCGCCGGTGCAAAGCTTCAGGGGGGTGGACAAAGCAGACCTGACCCTCACTGTTTGTAACCGATCCCTAAGAAAGTCTTGAATCCAATCGCAGATGGCGGGGGAGAATTTCAAGTCAGTCAGCTTCTCGATGAGAATGCTTGGCAAAATGGTGTTGAAAGCCTACACATGCACTGTTAATCATCTGGCCAGATTGGAGCTAGCTCTGTCCTGTCTCTGCTTTCTCCAACAATCAGCTGGTCATACCTAGCCTGTTAGCATTCTCATCCACAGCCCCAACCATGCCTCTCCTTGTTGGTGAAGGCAGACAGATGGGACTTTGGAGAGCAAATTCTGGCTAGTTAAAGTGGGGAGGCTGTAGCAGATCCATGAGGTAGATATCTACCCACCGCAGTGGAAGAACCACTGCATTATATTATGTTCTGTTGAGTTACCAATTCTGTGCTTAGAATGCAGTCAAAGGTTTTTACTATTGCCACAGTTCACTTTGTCTTCTGAGATTTGATATCTAACCAGTCAAAATGTTAAAACACTTTACCATCTTCCAAAGCTCAGCATACAATGACCTGAACTGCAGTACAAGGGATAATGATATAAAAAAATGAGAAGCTTCTTACAAACAACTCTGGTATGCACACTTTAATCTCCTCCGTGTTTCTTTTTTTTTCTTGCCCTATTCAGAGTCATGCTAGAGTGGCTGTACTTGGTGCTTCTGGTGGAATTGGTCAGCCTCTCTCCCTCTTGCTGAAGAACAGCCCCTTAGTCAGTCAGCTCAATCTCTATGATATCGCACACACGCCTGGTGTTGCAGCTGACCTCAGCCACATCGAAACAAGAGCTGACGTGAAAGGTAAGAGAGATTTGCTCACTTCGGATATCTTGCTTTATTTTTATAATTTCTTTGTGCACCACTAATTCATAGAACCTATTAAGTGGGTACTGTTGCTACAGTAAAAGTTACAATTGATAGATTTCAATCCTACAACTAGTTTATAACAGTAGTCGGAATCTCAATCATGGATTGACTAGTTTTGTCAGTTTGCTTGATTTTAAAAGCTTCCAAAAGGCAATCAGGTCATATAGGCTTTTAAAACAATATATCCTTCTTGGCCACTCACGGGCAGCGAGGTAAAGAGATTGATCCTGGCATGCAACCTCTGGCGGGAAAAAGGTTCCTCACCTGTTAATCTAAAATGAGCTTCCTCTGTATCCTACAATTCAGGCTAAGAGGAAATCTGCTCTTTCATGAAAACTGCAGTTTAGATTACTTTTATTGGAACTTAAGTCCTATTAGATTTGGTTTTGAACAAGCATGGATGGATCAGAATCCAGGTTTCTAAAGTAGTTGGCGATCAGGAATATTCTCTTATCTTTAATTGTGTGAAAACTAAGACCAGGCTGTATAAAAATAGTAAATGACCTTACTTGGATCTAAAGATAAATTTATGGTTTATATTAAAAGAATGAGGTGCTTCATGCATTTGAAGCATTTTCATGGCCTCAAGAAATTGAAATCTTATATTTTCTTTTATCTATGATTTCTGTTTATCATAGAATCTGTTTTACTGGTACAGTCTGAGCTGTTCTGTCCAGTGTGGGAATTTACCGGTATATGTCTTGGATGTGAATCAGTTTAGGTGTTATGCTTATTTTATATGTATACTCCTTATATGTTTTACTGATTTATCTAACCTGTTCCATGAAAATCCTAATCTGGCTATATTTGTGTTCTGTGAGCAACAGGTTATTGTAATACCATTGAAACTGATTAGGGAAATCAGTTTTAAAATGTCTAGATTCTTAGGTAGTGATAGAAAATCCAGTGTCCCAGGTACAAGTCTTTCTAAAGAAAACAATTTTTCACTATGTTAATGTTTTCAGTGAATTCCCAGCCAACAGAATGTTGTAACTATGGTTGCTTGTTTCATTGCTTTAGGTTTCCTAGGACCGGAGCAGTTGCCAGAATGCCTAAAGGGCAGTGAAGTTGTAGTAATTCCAGCTGGAGTCCCTAGAAAGCCTGGTAAGCTGTAGTCTGAGAGATTGCAAAGAGATCCAGATCACATGGAGTCATTGCAAAGAGCATCACAATGGATGTTAAGATTTGTCCATACTCTGCAAAATAGGAAAAAAAGAATAGCTTGTATCTATTTATGATGCAGTGTTCCTTGTATGCTGTTGCTGGGCTGTTGTGTATCTGTTATACAGTGGGGTGGGGTGGGGGAATTATTTGATCCCCTGCTGATTTTGTACATTTGCCCACTGACAAGGAAATGATCAGTCTATAATTTTAATGTTAAGTTCATTTTAACAGTGAGAGACAGAATAACAACAAAAAAAATCCAGAAAAATACATTTCAAAAAAGTTATAAATTGATTTGAATTTTAATCAGTGAAATAAGTATTTGACCCCTTCACAAAACATGACTTAGTACTTAGTGGCAAAACTCTTGTTGGCAATCACAGAGGTCAGACATTTCTTGTAGTTGGCCACCAGGTTTGCACACATCTCAGGAGGAATTTTGTCCCACTCCTCTTTGCAGATCCTATCCAAGTCATTAGGGTTTCGAGGCTGATGTTTGGCAACTCAAACCTGCAGCTCCCTCCACAAATTTCCTATGGGATTAAAGCCTGGATACTGGCTAGGCCACTCCAGGACCTTAACATGCTTCTTCTTGAGCCACTCCTTTATTGCCTTGGCCTTGTGTTTTGGGTCATTGTCATGCTGGAATACCCATCCACGACCCATTTTCAGTCCTCTGGCTGAGGGAAGAGATTCTCACCCAAGATTTGACGGTACATGGCCCCGTCCATTGTCCCTTTGATGCAGTGAAGTTGTCCTGTCCCCTTAGCAGAAAAACACCTCCAAAGCATCATGTGTCCACCTCCATGTTTGACAGTGGGGATGGTGTTCTTGGGGTCATAGGCTGCATTCCTCCTCCTCCAAACAGGGCGAGTTGAGTTGATTCTAAAGAGCTCGATTTTGGTCTCATCTGACCACAATACTTTCACCCAGTTCTCCTCTGAATCATTCAGATGTTCATTGGCGAACTTCAGACGGGCCTGTACATGTGCTTTCTTGAGCAGTGGGACCTTGTGGGCGCTGCAGGATTTCAGTCCTTCATGGCTTAGTTTGTTACCAATTGTTTTCTTGGTGACTATGGTCCCAGCTGCCTTGAGATCATTGACAAGATCCTCCCGTGTAGTTGTGGGTTGACAGCTACATGATCACTGAAACTCCATGAGGTAAGATCTTGCATGGAACCCCAGACCAAGGGAAATTGGCAGTAATTTTGTGTTTCTTCCATTTGCAAATAATCGCACCAACTGTTGTCACCTTCTCAACAAGCTGCTTGGCGATGGTCTTGTAGCCCATTCCAGCCTTGTGTAGGTCTACAATCTTGTCCCCGACATCCTTAGACAGCTCTTTGGTCTTGGCCGTGGTGGAGAGTTTGGAATCTGATTGATTGATTGCTTCTGTGGACAGGTGTCTTTTATACAGGTAACAAGCTGAGATTAGGAGCACTCCCTTCCTGGGAGCCAGAAATCTTGCTGATTGATAGGGGATCAAATACTTATTTCACTCATTAAAACACAAATCAATTTATAACTTTTTTAAAATGCATTTTCCTGGATTTTTGTTGTTGTTATTCTGTCTCTCACTGTTAAAATGAACCTACCATTAAAATTATAGACTAATCATTTCCTTGTCAGTGGGAAAATTTGCAAAATCAGCAGGGGATCAAATAATTCAGGGGTGTCAAACTCAATTTCATTGAGGGCCACAATAGCATTGCGGTTGCCCTCAGGGGGCCGGGTGGGTATGGCCAGGGTGGGCATGGCCTACTGGGTGGGCGTGGCTAGAGTGCGTATGACCTACTGGGTGGGCGTGGCCAGCTCTACATCATTGGCATCAAGGGTGCCTATGGGGGCCTGGGCTGGAGTGGGACAGATCTGGGGGTCTCTGGCAGAAGAAGGGTCTCTAGGCCAGGGCCAAGGCAGCGGGGGCCGTTCCCTCACTTTTTCCAGGATGGCTTCGTGGGCCACATGAAACCACTTCGCGGGCCGGATCCGGCCCCCGGGCCTTGTGTTTGACATGTCTGAAATAATTTATTTGCTCACTGTAAAAGTATTCAGTGAAATTAGAGTAAATCCTAATGTGCGCTGTCCTATAAATTAAAGTTTGCAGTATTTTGTCAATTCCTTCCTTGTTCTTCAAAACGCTGTTTAACCCATTTGAAAGATTTCCCGTCTTCTATCTTGTATCAGACTTCCCTTTATTTTGTTCCTTTATCCACCATTGCTGGCACTAAATTATTTCTTGTGAATTATTAGTACTTCCCATTTCTGCAGTACAGCTCTATAAGGATTATAAGTAGGCTAGAGTCATTTTAGGAGGCATTAGCCTTACTTTTCTTGGAATATTTGCCCATTAGTGATCAAAGCTCTGTTGCTGTGTTTTTACTGGGTCCACGTGACTCTTGAGAGCACCTGTTCACATTTTTTTGCAATGTGAACAGGTTGATCCTTCTTGAAATTTTTGATCTCAACTTCAGGTCTCCTAAAATACATTTAACAATTTGCTGCTGCCAAGTAGGGCTCACAGAGGAGCCGTGGGGCTGATTAGCACTCTGAAAGCCCTCTCCTGCCTCTTAATTAATTAAAAAAATATTTTAACATTGTATTTTTAAATCATTCTTGTCTTTTAAAATTTTATATGCTATTCTTACATTTTAATATTTATTTGTACACCACCCAGAGTTCCTCTTTGAGGGAGATGGGCAGTTTCAAAATTGATAAATACTAAAAAAATTCTAATGAGATTACCAGTCCTTCGAAATCTGGGATAAAGTCAGCTAAAGTCTGAGACTTCTTTTCTACTCATGAAGGAGATTTCTAACCTTCCACTTGGCCTTAGAACTGACACTCATCTGAGTTTGGAGATGAGTAGAATGATGGCTTATTCTGCTGTATAAGAGTATAAACTCTGGCTGCCTCCAAAGGGATATTTTGTTAGAAATCTTTTATTAGTCCTGTAAAGCAGGGGTCCCCAGCCCCCGGGCCGTGGACCAGTATTGGGCCACGGCATGTCAGCAACCGGTCTGCACAAACAAGCAAAGCCCCATCTGCGAGATGCAGGTAGCACACAAAACCACGCACTCTCCGGTCCATGGAAAGACCTCTTTCCACGGAACCGGTCCCCAGTGCCCAGAAGGTTGGGGACCTCTGCTGTAAAGTGTTTCTTGCCCATGCAATTCAGATGGCTGTTGGATACCAGAATATCTTGAAGGATATTCTTGAAAGAAAAGAAACAACATTTGGGTGGGGGGAGCAATTCTTGCTGTACACTGCAGGATATAGGGAGTGGGGGCACTGATAGTAAATTATGTTGACCTATCTGTCAAGTATGATCTGGATGGCGTGCATAACACTGTTAACAAATTCTTTATGCTAATATACAGGGATGACTCGTGATGACCTGTTCAATACAAATGCTACCATCGTTGCTAACTTGGCAGGTGCTTGTGCCCAGCACTGCCCTAAAGCCCTTATCTGTATTATTGCAAATCCGGTAAGCGCTTTCCAGCCATGTTCTTTGAGAAATATAATGCAATATGTTGTGGTTGGCTGCAATGGCTTCATATAAGTCACATAAGGAAAATCAGCCACATTGCTGCCATTTTAAGCACATCTCTGTTTTTACTATATCTGTTGGAAACCAAATGGCCTACTGAGCATTAAATAGATTCCTCATGTTTCCAAGACAGCTTTTTACATAGATTTTCATCACCCCCATGTTCATTCAGATTCAGAATAGAATCACAGACTACTAAATTCCCTGCCACAGAAGAGATAACAGCTAATTATTGAAGTGGCTGTTGAGAGGTAACAGAAACTAATGTTAGAACTGTTTATGTAGAACTGTTACTTAGGATATTTGCAAGGAATTCCATATGCCTGTACTGTGCTACTGAAACAGTTGGTGGGGATCTATTCCTTTATATTATTCTTGTGGCTTCTACTTTAAAGGGAAAAGTGTTGGAATTGAATAAAGATGGATCTGATTTTACATATTGTTTTATGTACTCAATATCTTACCTTCAAGATAATATTAAACATATAAACTTGGAAATCTGTTTTAAAACATTTTGGGTGAGAACTGCTTCAAGGGAAACTTAAAATATTAGAAAATTAAGATATATTCTTTTGTTTTTTATTTAAAATTGAGGCAATAAACTACTTTCATTTTCAGGTCAATTCCACCATCCCAATTACTTCTGAGATTTTTAAAAAACATGGTGTATATAATCCTAACAGAATTTTTGGTGTCACAACTCTGGACATTGTGAGAGCAAATACTTTTGTAGCTGAATTGAAGGTATGTTAGTAGAGTCAGGTTGCATTTTTGCAGCAAAGCATTTTCTGTTGAAATGGATTCTTCTTTCTATCCTCCTGTCAACTTCAACAAAATTTATTTTTCTAAGCATGACTATTACAGCATTCTGTAGCTAAAATAAAATTGAAAAATGGAAACTGAGCTTTTTTTCCTTTAGAGCTAATTTATCCCAGTTTATAATAGGGCACAAATTTTCTAATTGACTTGCTATGATGAGGTAAGGAGATGGGTCTTCACTGATACTATAATGCAGGGGTGTCAAATTGCCAGCCTGTGGGCCGGACGCGTCATGAAGAAACCGCGCCCACCCCATTGCTGGCAATTGTGAAAAAGCTCTGATATGTCGTGTGACATCACGTGATGTCATGAGTTTGACATGTCTGCTGTAATGGAATAGCTTGCAGCTGGCTGCTTACATAAAGATTTAGGAGACTATTAACAATTTGGGAACCAATTATTACATTTTGATGTGATCTTCCAGATCTGCTCTAGAGGAATCAGGAATTATCCAGAGCAGCCTAGGCATATATCAATTGTGAGACTATAGTAAATTTCCTCTCATTACTAAGTTTCTTTGTATATTTTCCCATTGATTGGTAGACCAAACAGGCATGGTCAAGGAATGTGATCAACCACCCTGTGAGGTGTGTTAGGCTGAGAGAGAGCAACTGGCCCCAAATCACCTGCTTGTCTTTCATGCTGAATGTAGGAGTAGAACTCAGAATCTTCTGGTTTCTAGCCTGGTGCCTTAACCATTAGACCAAACTTGCATGTGAGCTAAGGCAAAGAATAAACCACTTTTTATTCCTTGATCTTGAGGGGTTATTGATTATGCACAAAAGTTTGTCCCTGTAGCTTCAATAAGGGATTAAATCTTACCATGCTGATAAAACACAAATGCTAGCAGATTCAGCAAGTCAAGGACATAACTTGTTTATACCTTAGTATTCCACCCTGTGAATGGGTGATAAATACCTTGCCAGTTTGGCATTGGTAGGTCAGTGTTCAAGATCCCACCTCGTAATGGAATGATATAGGTCAGGAATCTTTTCAGGTAGTGGATGCCATCTAAAATTATTGCTGATCTCTGATACAAGCTTAATCTTTCAGTTTCTACAGCACTGATGTTATTCCCTGACTAACAAATTGTGAAGGAGGCTGTTCCTCTGGGATCTTTCTTGAAAACTAAAAAGTCTTAGTGAGCAGTAGAAAACTTGTCCTCTCAAAAGCCAAGCTGCGAAGAACTGGTACCTGGTCAACTGTAAACCACATCTGTTCGTTTGTGCAGAACACTATGTTGTCTTCTCACCTTGGCATTAGGTTTGCTAGGATCATAAATAGGCTTCCCATGACATGGTTCTGATTTACTCCTTTTGGTTTGGCTGCATGACAATCATTTCCAGAATTAGTCTGCATTATTAGTCTGCTGTCAGGATGTAAAGAGGAAACGGCCAAAGAACCTTTGTTCTCTAACCACATTTGGACCAACCACATTGGTAACTTGTTGCAGAGATGCCCAGCTATGAAACAGGAGTTCATAGCTCATGGCTAGAATACCTCTAAAATATCTTAAGCAGTTTGCAAATGTGTACTTCTTTCTTTGCATATCATTGCAGCCTGTCCATGTTTTCCAGTAATTCAGAGCAGAGGTGCAAGAAGCATCATCTTGATCTTCAGGAGCCCCACCAGTATTCTATTTGTGTTCCTAAAGCTCCTCAGAGTCAATGGGACCAAAAACGTTAGCTATTTTTGCTGAGTTTGGGAATATTGAAGTTTACAATGAAAAAAAGGGTTAACGTTTCAATTTTACCATTAAACCTCCTGGCTTAAGTGAAGTGCATCTCTCGGCATGACGTGCAAAGCCCTGGTATGGCCCTCGAGGTAACAAGCTGTATGTTTTTAAATTGAGAAAAAATCCAGGTCAGAACACAGTTGCAACTGAGAATCTAAACAGTTATAAGTGTTTGAGCTCTAGTTTCTCTGACAATAAAGTAAAAGGAAGATTTATAAACTATATCTCGTTCTCACATATTTCATTTTCCAAATTTTTCTGTTTTGTGAGGAGTGGGAGGTTTTACTGTTGAATTAAGCACATAATTCACCCATCTTGTTGCAAAACTGAGTTCTAAATATATGCTGAAAGTTGCCATTTTCACAGGGCTTGGATCCAGCTCGTGTCAATGTTCCTGTGATCGGTGGCCATGCAGGGAAAACCATCATCCCACTAATCTCACAGGTGTGTGATAAAATTTCATTTCTCTGAGTAGTTTTGGCTAAAATTCAAAATTCATATCACTATATAGAACGGTATGACCCATGAAAAGAATTTGGAAAGAAACCGATCTCTGCTTTCAACCACTTGTCAAATGCAGCTCTGTGTTCAAACCTATGAAAGTAGCCTAATTTTAAGGTTTGAAGTATAATTATATTTTCAACTCTGGGCCAGCCAACTGAAGCTGTCAAGGTTCTATCCCAGTGCCTGGAAACCGACCAGGTCTGGACAGGGAGGAACCATTTCTGGCTCAATCTTACCAAAATTGAGTGGCTGTGATTGATTGGACCGCCCAGGTCTGAGCTATTCCAGCTTTGAGCTTGAATGGATTTGTACTTCACCATTCAAGGAGGATGCACAATTTGGGGTCCTTCTGGAGTCATAGCTCCTGCTGAATGAGCAGATGGCATCTGTGGCTCAGATGATGTGTCAGTTATAGCCTTTCCTAGATCGGATACCTCTTCAGTCACTTGCCTCGATTACCTCAGGGCTAGACTATTTCTTTGTGCCGTACATGGGGTTGCTCTTGAAGAACTACTGGAAGGTTCATCTGGTCCAGAATCTAACAGTACAGGCAGTCATGAGTATGCCTTCTTATTTTATGGAATACTTCTCTTTTTTGGAAAAAAACTAAATATTGAATCCCTTCCCCCAGGTCTCTGCATCAATGATCAGCTTCCAAGTTGTTTTCATTTAGAATGAATCTGTCAGCTGCTTTCTTCTGGAAAGTTGAGGGAGAATAGTTGAGAAATGGTGGAGTAGAAGATTTGGGCTCCGCGTTCCTTTTCCTGACAGAATCCACTGCTCTTGGAACACACATATGAATGTTGTCTTGAAGGCTGGGTCTAATGCAGCTAATGCAGATCTGATTCTTAATTGATATGTCACTAAGGGATGGAGAAAGAAGCTTCAATTCTGTTGTTGAAAGTTCCAAACCCAATAATATAAGAGTGTGATAGAGATGAGATTAAATCCTGTGTTGCTTCCCTGTTGCAGTGCACACCAAAAGTGGATTTTCCTGAAAATCAGTTGGTGACCCTCGTTGAAAGGATTCAGGAAGCTGGAACTGAAGTTGTCAAAGCAAAAGCAGGCGCAGGTTAGTTTGTGGAATATTTTTCCTCTATCTGGATTGTTTGTGGTAGAGGTGAGTTGTGGTTGTGGTTTTACCCTGGCTGCATTTTTCCCATGCCCATGTTTTAGAGAACTACTTGAGTTTTCAACACAATGGATTGTTTTTTGCTTGTTTATTTGTTGTTGAATTTTTTTTTGTAGAGGGGGATTGGCCAACAAAATTGTGTTTGTCATCTTGGCTGAGAGATAACTTTTTGGCTCCATCCTTTCCTAAACAGTTCTCTAAGATGGATCAGCCTCATTGTCGTCATAATATACAGTGAATTCAGAAAGTATTCAGACCCCCGTCACTTTTGTCAATTTTGTTGTGCTGCAGCCTGATTCTGTAGTTGTTGAAATTTATTTTTTTCTCATTAATCTACACTCAGTACCCCATAATGACAAAGTGAAAATAGAATTTTAGAAATGTCTGTAAATTGATTAAAAAGAAAAAACTGAAATATCACATTAGCATAAGTATTCATACCCTTTACTCAGTACTTCATTGAAGCATCTTTGGCAGCAATTAGAGCCTTAAGTCTTTTGGGATATGCCATGACAAGCTTTGTACACCTGGATTGGGGGAATTTTCTGCTATTCTGCCTTGCAAATCATCTCAAGCTCATTAAGCTGGATGGTGACTGTCGGTGGACAGCCATTTTCAGGTCCCTGCAGAGAAGTTCAGTAGGGTTCAAGTCAGGGCTGGACCACTCTTGAATGGTCTACCTTGGCTCTTAGGCAAACTAATGAGAGTATTATACCATCTAAATGTATTTCACTACTAGATTTATATTGGGAAAAGCTATGGGAAACTCCACAGAAGCGTTTCTTTATCTTTGAATTGTCCACTTTTATTCCAACAGGATCAGCTACATTGTCTATGGCCTATGCTGGTGCCCGGTTTGTCTTCTCAGTCCTAGATGCTGTGAATGGCAAAGAAGGGGTCATTGAATGCGCCTTCGTTCGATCAGAAGAAACAGAATGTTCATACTTTTCAACACCTCTGCTCCTTGGGGTACATAATCTGGGCAGCTCTTAATTTAATTTGCTTTATGTATGATTGTCTTCTAGTGATGTAATTGTTAACCACTTTATGTTTTAGGGGAAAAAAAACTCCCAGTGGTACATAATTAATGAAAGCAGTTTTAGCTGCAAATCAGCACTCAAATAAGTAGCAAAAAAGCAAGACAAGTACATATAGTAATATTAATCAAAAAATAGATTATGCCAGAATGTTTAAATAGGTAACATTAAATAACACGGGAAACATGCCTGTTCCTATTCTGCAGAAATAGATTTTCATAGTATGGGCTGCTGCAGAGCTGTCCTTGCCTGATAATTGTTATTTGCATTTGTTTTAAAAGACACCCCAAAAGTGTTTATTTAATTTCTACCCTGCTTTCCTGCTCCGAAGTGTACTCAGAATAGTTAGCAAAAATACCTTAAAATTGATACTAAAACAAATGAACACTTAAAAGCCTGTCAAAAAAGAGAAATGCAGAGAGTTGGGACTGTCAGTAGTTCCAAAATAGCAAGTTTGATAACCTGAGATCAGTGTAGGAGGAAGCCTTCCTGTGTGACAGGAAGTTGAGCTTCTGACCATGTTAGATCTTGTACAAATTTGAACAGGAGAGATGATGCCTTAGATCTGTGGATTTCAACTAGTATGTATACTATTGGTGGGACGTAGGGATTATCTAATGGGTAAAACAGTCATTAGAATACCAGTCTGTAAATTTACTATGAGTAGTACATGTATTAATGGTGTCTGTAATATGCTTGAAAAAAGTGAACTCTTTGTTTCTGCTGAAGTAGACTCGGGTTATTTAACTGTGACTGATTGGATTTAAGATAACAAGCCCTAAGTTAAGACTAAAGTCCTGGAACAATGGCCAGTAACAAATGATCTTGGTAATGCTTGAAATGATGACCTTTAAAAGTAGGTCCTTTGATGTGCAGAGGTAGTTTTCTGTCAGTCAGGCCCTTGGCTAATCAAGCTTCCAAAGTCCGTGTTAGCACTATTATATTGAAACCAGCACTCTAATTGGTAACCTATGTAGGGTAAGTACATGATGAATTGGAGCTATATTAGCTCTGAGGCAGTTATCCAGTGGGCAAATGTACACAGTGGACAATTAGCCACTTGATAGTGTAAGAATCTAGTAAAATAGTAGTACTAGTGGGACAGCTCAGGCTAGAGAATTACTTAACAGCAGTTCATTTCTAGGCTACTAATGTGCATCATGAACACTAATTTTTATCAAGAGCTTTCTCTTAAATATGGCTCAGCTTATTTGACCCCTTTTGAAACTTGGAAATAGCCCATCTGTGTCTATCTTATGATTTAAAGGAGCTAATGATTTTCCAGTGAAAAATTGTGCTTGTTAATGTCTTACTACAGTGTGCTAATTTTCTATCTTTCTTCCCCTGCTTCAGAAAAATGGCATTGAGAAAAACTTAGGTATTGGCAAGATCACTCCTTTTGAAGAGAAGATGGTAGCTGGGGCTATTGCAGAGCTGAAAGCTTCTATCAAGAAAGGTGAAGATTTTGCCAAGAGCATGAAGTGAAGCATCAATGACGAAAGAGAACTGCTGTCCCCTTAATTTATTTAAGGTGCATCATGTCACTTTAAAGGCTGGAGGCAAAAGTAATAATTTTTGCCTGAAGGCCTGTAATTGACTTGCCCTCTAATTTGTCAATTGGAATTCTGTTCTTCAATTAAAAAAAAATCTTATTTTTTTCCAGGGTATTCCCTGAGTATTTTATGTTTTGGTTATAATTTTTGTGTATGTCTCTGAATTATGGCTAACTTGAAGTGCCTGGCAGAAATTGGAGGGAAGGGACTCAGACAGATGACCATTCAGATAAAATTAGCTAACGCATGTGTTGTTTGTAGGCTGTTGCCTAGATAATTCCAGGTTATAGGAAAATGCGCATGTGGCTGTAAGGAAACATGTCACAAAGTTGAGAATGAATAGTTGAGGACCCAGTGCATCTCATTACTCTCAGCTTATTGTAATCAATCTGTACTGGAATCCTAAGATTCAGATCTTGGAAAAATTTATGATTACAATCCTGAATTTCCTACCGAAATGTTCCTATTGAACCACAATTGAAGTAACATTTGATAAAATTATTTACTCTGGTGCAGGAGTTAGGAAAGATTAATTTTCCCCCCAGGATTGGATCTCCTTGCAGTCTGTCCCTGGGCCATTAGGATTAATTCAAGGGAACCCCATTTAGAAATGACATCAATGCAGGTCCTGTGACGGTCCCACAGATTCCTTGGCTTTGTTTACATTCTACTGAGAATCCTTTCTCTCTTGCCTCTCGGTAATGTATTACAGTTTGAGGGAATGGTAAAAGTTGAGAGAGAAAGAAAATAGTGACTCTACCAGCTAATGTAAATGATTACGTTGCACACGTACCAGAAAAGGGGGATTCTGCTTAATATGACATAGCTACCATTGCCACAAATACTCATATCTCAACATACTGATACTTATAACTTTATATTTTAGTGTTTATAGAAATAGTAAAGGTAAAGGTTCCCCCCGCACATGCGTGCTAGTCGTTTCCGACTCTAGGGGCCGGTGCTCATCTCCGTTTCAAAGCCGAAGAGCCAGCGCTTGTCCGAGGACGTCTCCGTGGTCATGTGGCCGGCATGACTAGACGCCAAAGGCGCATGGAACGCTGTTACCTTCCCACCGTAGTGGTCCCTATTTTTCTACTTGCATTTTTACGTGCTTTCGAACTGCTAGGTTGGCAGAAGCTGGGACGAGTAACAGGTGCTCACTCTGTTATGCGGCACTCGGGATTCGACCCGCCAAACTGCCAACCTTCTGATCGACAAGCTCAGCGTCCTAACCCACTGAGCCACCGCATCCCTTTTAGAAATAATACATATTGCTTAAACCAGGCCTTCAAGTGCCCTTATGCAGGTATTGTTGCAACAAGATGTAGATATTTTTCACAGCTTCAACTAAGATCTCTGCAACCTTAAACCACTCAATTACACTACTTAATAACTTGTTGGGTGACCTACCTCAGCCTTCACCTGTATTTTGTAAGGGATGATATTTTTCTCTCCTGCAGTTGAGTTCAGGCTGCTTTTCTCAGCTGCCCCTTTGATTTAGTAGATCAAAACATTGATGTTGCAGTTCTGGGGAACTTTTGCCCTGAAAAATAAATCATATGGTACTATCAAAGGCTACACTGATAATGCACATTCACTTTTTTCCCTTCAAATTCCAAAAGATAAGTATTAAAAATATTAAAGCAATATACCGTAGTTATTATTACAGTTGAACAGAGTTTGTAATACTTAAGCTCAGTATATATAAAATTAGAGATGGCTAAAGACAATTTCCAAGGTTCAGACCGTGAGCCAGAGGGCTGAATATTAACTTGTATACACACTGATACTTTGGTTTCCACTTAAATAATATAGATATGTAGGCTTTGTTTAAGAAGTACATATAAATTGTTATTTAAATTCCCCAGTGACGGGGAAAAGGAATAATTTGCAATCTTCTGTCACTATTGAACTAAGTGTGCTGTATCA
The DNA here is from genome assembly GCF_964194415.1 of Vipera berus. Classification (NCBI taxonomy): domain Eukaryota; kingdom Metazoa; phylum Chordata; class Lepidosauria; order Squamata; family Viperidae; genus Vipera; species Vipera berus. The sequence continues at coordinate 342,640,292 of NC_138202.1, forward strand.
ACACAATCATGAACAACAACTCTAGAATACATTTGCATCCATAAGGATTTGATCATTTTTGTTTAAAAACTAAAGTAAGTTGGCTGAATTCTGTGCCCAGTGACAGGTTTTCTAAACTGAAAAGTGTTCCTTGCGGTGGCTGTTAACCATAAGTGCATCTTGAACCTAGATGATCACCTCCCTGTACACCTATTCAGCTCAACATCTAACAACCAAATTAAATTAAATAATTGCTGTCTAGCAAAGTAAAATTATTACATCTAATATTAAATATCCATAACTATATTTCCTCCAGGAAATAGGCAGTTACATGTGAAAAGGTTTTGCTTTAGCTTAGTAAATTTATTTAGTAAATAGTAAACTGATTTAATAAAGTCTGATTCCAAGCTAGGGACTTAGTTGCATCTGTGAAGTCAGTATAATGGTGTAACATTTTATCTTGTGTAGCATCTTCCCAACAACCACCATGTTGATGGTGAAGGGCACAACTTGCCCTGTTTTCCTTCCATTCTGCTCTCCATATTTAATAATAATAATAATAATAATAATAATAATAATAATAATAATAATAATAATAATAATAATAAGAAGAAGAAGAAGAAGAAGAAGTAGTTGGAAGGGACCTTGGAGGTCATCTAGTCCAACCCCCTGCTCAGGCAGGAAACCCTATACCATTTCAGATAAATGGCTGTCCAGTCTCTTCTTAAAAACTTCCAGTGTTGGAGCATTCACCACTTCTGGAGGCAGGTTGTTCCAATGGTTAGTTGTTCTAACTGTCAGGAAGTTTCTCCTTAGTTCTAGGTTGCTTCTCTCCTTGTCTACTTTCCATCCGTTCCTTCTTGCCCTGCTTTAAGGTGCTTTGGAGAATAGCTTGGCTCCCTCTTCTTTGTGGCAGCCCCTGAGATATTGGAACACTGCTATCATGTCCGCCCTTGTCCTTCTCTTCGTTAAACTACACATACCCAATTCCAGCAACCGCTCCCTATATGTTTTAGCCTCCAGTCCCCCAATCATCTTTGTTGCTCTTCTCTGTACCCTTTCTAGAGTCTCGACATCTTTTTTACATCGTGATGACCAAAACTGGACGCAGTATTACAGGTGTGGCCTTACCAAGGCATTGTAAAGTGGTATTAGTACTTCACGTGATCTTGATTCTATCCCTGTTAATGCAGCCTAGCACTGTGTTGGATTTTTTGGCAGCTGCAGCACACTGCTTGGCTTATATTGAAGTGATTGTCCACTAGGACTCCGAGATCTCTCTCACAGTTACTACTATTGAGCAAGGTACCACCTATACTATACCTGTGCATTTGATTTTTCCTGCCTAAATGTAGAACCTTACTTTTTTCACAATTGAATTTCATTTTGTTAGATAGTGCCCAGTGTTCGAGTCTGTCCAGATCCTCCTGTATCTTAAGCCTATCTTCTGGAGTGTTGGCTATTCCTGCCAGCTTGGTGTCATCTGCAAATTTGATGAATTCCCCATCTATCCCCTCATCCAAATCGTTGATGAAGATGCTGAAGAGCACTGGGCCCAAAACAGAGCCCTGGGGCACCCCACTACACACTTCCTTCCATGTAGATGCAGTTCCATTGAGGACCACACGCTGAGTACGGCCTATCAGCCAGCTACGAATCCATCTGGTGGTGATGCTGTCTAACCCACATTTTTCTATCTTATCAAGTAGTAGGTTGTGATCTACTTTATCAAATGTCTTAGTGAAGTCCAGGTAAATTATATCTACAGCATTCCTCTGCTCCACTAATTTTGTCACTTGGTCAAAGAATGCAATAAGATTTGTCTGGCATGATCTGTTTTTGACAAACCCATGTCGGCTTTTAGTGATGACTTTGTTTGCATCAAGGTATTCACTGATTTGTTGTTTATCTTTTTCAGAATCTTCCCAGGTATTGAGGTCAGGCTGATAGGTCTGTAGTTTCCAGGATCTATTTTTCCCCTTTTTTGAAGATGGGAACTACTGTACATCAGCTCTCTTTGATAGCAATATAGAGCAAAACATTTTCAACCAAGTCCCAAAGCAGCTTTTTTCAAAAGGCAACTGGACTTTCTTGGTATTTTCATTGAAAATGTTTCTCTTCTCATCAAGAAGGTTCTTCAGTTCTTGGATGAGAAGCGAAAGATGATGCCTTAGATCTGTGAAAAGTCCAATTGTCTTTCTTTTAAAAAGAAAAGTATTTTTAGGTCAACCATAACCTAGATTGCAGGTATCAGACTTGATCATGTCACATGATGTATCACAACTTTTTTGCTTTGTGGAGATGGGGTGGGCGTGGCCTGTGTGTGACGCATTTGGCCTTCAGGCTGCCAGATTGACATCCCTGACCTAATTGATTGAGAATCTTCACAGACATTTTGAACCAAAGTACCACAAATGAGCTAACTTACAGAATCTATCCAATATCTGGGGCCCATTTCCATCCTATGGAAATGAAAATTGGCAAATTTAATAAAACATTTTATGGCAAAAACATGATCATAAAACAGTTTATGACACAATACAAAATGCTACAAAACATTTCCTGTGCTGATGTTTGTGCTGTAATAGATCAACATGGGCTATTTTCAAGGCAGATACATCTCTGAATGTATCCCAACATTTCAGTGAAGACAGTACATTAGAAATTCTGTCATTGTTGAAGGCACTTAGGAATCTGGTAGGGAAACATCTCTGAAACGATGACCCAAGGGATCAGGGTTATCTAATAAATAATAATAACAGAATTTTGAAATCTTAGAAGCCTTTCCCCTTCCTTCTTTCTTATATCAGAGGGAGTCTCAACCGGATCACTAAGTTTCTTTCTCATACTGTCTTGTTTTTGCAGACTGAGCTCACCCTTTGCTAGCAGTCTGCCTCTGCCATCTCTGTACTTCTCTACAACATGGGAACTCTAGCTGCCTTTATACACAGTAATTGATGGAGAACTCCCTCAGTGCCCTTACACTTCCTCAAAGTGATTTAAGTTAGTGACGATCATTGCATTTTGGGACAGTGAAGTCAACTAATTACGTTCTTGTTGAAATATTTTTTCTCAATCTATTATCTATCAGTGTCACTGGATGACAAAGTCCCTGCACTATAAACAGAGGGGGAGTTCCATCCTTGTGCTGTGACATTATTAAACTCATCATTCTTTTGTCTTCTCTAACACAAGAAGCTCAAACCATTAAGTCTAAATGCATCTCAAATTCATTGATAATTTTGATCAGCCTTCTCTGTACCTTTTTAGCAGTAGAATATTCAACCTTGGCAGTTTTAAGATCTATGGACATTATCTCCCAGAATTCTCCAACCAACATGCTGGCTGGGGAATTCTGGGAGTTGAAGTCCACAAATCTTAAAGTTTTTAAGTTTGAAAAAATGCTACTTTATTTATTATTTAGATTTATATTATTTATTTATATTATTTATTATTTATTATTTTATATTATTTATTACTTTTAGAGCAACCAAAGCAATGCAGAATTGAGAATGCAGCTGCACGAGCAATTTGTATCTTTTATAAAAGGAATTGCCTTAATTTCCATACTGCGTTCAATTACGAATGTCAGAATTGAGCATTCCAGAAGTGCAATTAGAATATTTTTAATGTTATATGCAATTCTAATGATCATCCAGTTCCAGCTACACTTGACAGAACAATGTAATTATCTGCATTAAAGTTTTGAATCAGTTCCCGTAGAGTCCAAGAGATGGTGCCAGAGAATTACCTTATTTTATTTTTCTGCTTTCCATGAAGGCCCTGACACACCCAAGAATATTCTGTAAACCTTCTACTTTTCAATTATTTAAAGAAGGGGGCATTTAAAAATTCATTTTTTGTTGACTTCATTTCATATATTTCAATGAGGCACTTAACTGCATTTCTTAAAATAGTTAAGAGCAAACTAAGATGACGTTACCTTTGTGCTTCATTAGAGTTTTACAGCTATAACATCTGATTTTCATTTGCACATTGCAGCCTGGAACAAGGGATGAATGAAAAAAGGAGACAAAGATGTGAGAATGCTCTACCCTGTGCCAGTGAATAAATTTATTTATTTATACTACCTTATTTTTTTAAATAAATAATTCAAGGCAGCAAACATACTTAATACTCCTTCCTCCTCCTATTTTCCCCAAAGAACAATCCTGTGAGGAGGGTTTTGGCTGAGGAGTGACTGCCCCAAAATCACCCAGCTGGCTTTTATGCTTAAAATGGAACTAGAACTCACAGTTTCCTGGTATCTAGTCTGATATACAATTTCTAGCCAAATTCTCATTCTTGCAGATTTGCACAGTATGGTCCAAATAAGCCTATCATAACTGGGCTTATGGTAGTCCTACTCTTTATCTGAATCAAGGCGTCTCTTTCAAAGCTCAGGATATTATTAACCCGTCAGAATTGTTTGTAATCTGTATCTGATCCAGTTAATCTTGGCTCTAAATAAGGAACCTTGCCTGCTGCTGAGTAAGGAATGCTTATAAGATGCCTGCTAATGTTTCTTGGTGGTGAAGTTCTTGATCTTAGAGTGGGTAGAAAAATCAGTTTATTGTGGAGATGCAAATCTTAGCTTGATCTCTTGTTTTTCAGCAGGACCATACCCTGATAGAATATACCAAATTGGAGATGAGATGACTATGCAGTTTTCTCAAGGAGGCTGCCTTCTCTGTTTGCCAGCTCCCTTGCCCCTTCTGACTATTTTATTATTTATGTAGATGTTTTTAATTAAAATGAATGGGAAACTGGCAGGCTGCAATATACAGCACTGGCTTCTAACATTTTGTTCATTAATAATATAGCCCCTGGGGACTGCATAACTCTTGGAATATAAATTGGTGAAGTACTGTAGACCAGGATTTTGTTAGTAATATACTACTATAGCCTGAAAAGAAAAGAAACCCTATACGTGAAAGAGGTGGTCTTAAAATGCCCAACTTTAAATTATATTATGAGGCTGCGGCTTTATCGTCAATTAGTAATTGGTTTAATTTAACAGAAGGAAGATTATTGAATATTGAGGGATGTGATTTATTGTATGGTTGGCATGCATACTTATTGTATGATAAAAAGGTGGATAATATCTTTAAGACACATATATTAAGGCATGCCCTGTTGCGAGTTTGGAAAAAATACCGATACAAGTTAAATTATAAAATAACAATTTGGGCAATACCTAAGCATGCAATAGAAAATATAAGTCCAGGATTTAAACATGATGTGACTACATATAAAGATATTCTCAGACTGGAAAGGAATGTATGGCAATTAAAGCCATTTAACATTTTAAAAGAAGGGAAAATAATACAAACTTCATTTCAGTATGGCCAGATACAAGCTAGATGGAAAGAAGATCAGAAAATTGGCATTTCAACAATAGATGAAAATCTGGTAAAACAAATCAGAGATCAAAGTCAAGCACATATAAGAAGGATATATAATGCATTGATAGAAATAGATTCAGAAACGGAATGTTAAAGATTGTATGATAAAATGGGCCCAGAATATTCAAGAGCCAATAACGATGGATGTTTGGGAAAAAATTTGGGTCAGAAACGTAAAATTTACTCAGGCACAAAATTTAAGAGAGAATTTTTATAAAATGTTTTATAGATGGCACTTAGATCCTAAAAAATTAGCACGTATGTATCCAAATTATCAGCCTAAATGTTGGAGGTGTGGTTGTGAGGATGCAACGTATTACCATATGTGGTGGACTTGTAAAAAAGTTAAAGCTTTTTGGATTAAAATTTGGTGGAATATGCAGAAGATATTTAAGAAAAAGATAAGGTTTTTGCCACAGTTATTTCTGTTGGGTATTATTACAGATTGTACTGTTATAGAAACTAAATTGATGTTGAATTTAATAATGGCAGCAAGACTTTTGGTTTCGCAATATTGGAAGAAGGAGGAACTGCCTACTATAGAAGAGTGGACTTTAAAAGTTTCAAACTTGGCAGAAGGCAAAAATTTCAGCATATTTGAAAGAACAATCGCAACAGATATATTTCAGAATGGAGAAAATGGATCGATTATATTCAGAATAAATATGAGACTAAAATTTTTTATTTAGCATATGAATGAATATTAGAATTGTAAGATGTATTATTACTTACTTATGTTTAAGGGGAGTTAAAGTGCAATAGGATTTAAAGTGTATTTATAGTTGGTTAGCATATTTTAGCTTAAGTTTGTTTGAAGCAATACCCTGTATTCAGCTCTGGGAAGTCGGGGGGGGGGGGAGGGGGGGAGGGAGGGGATGTGGGGGGGAGGGGGAGGGAAGGAGTATATGCTTAAAATGTACTGTAAAAATTTTCAATAAAAAAAAGAAACCCAACAGTAATGAACTGTAAAGGTTCAGAGCACTCTGAAGGCTAAAGAAAATGGTGGTGATAATCTCTGTTCCACTGCCACTTTTGCTGACTAGAAACAAACAATTTGTAGAAACCACCATGGTTGCCATTTTGTGATCCTCGGGATGGCTGCTATTTTTTGAAAAATACTATGACTTCTTACATTTACAGAGGAGAATATTTGTAGCTCAAGGTTGAAATGAGGGACCCTTGGTGCTCTCTGAGCTTGGTTGTTTTCTTGCAGACATTTCATTACCAAACTAGATAACATCATCAAAGTACCAAGGACCCCTCACTTCCTACATTCTATTTCTAATCCTTGTTCTGCTTCAAGGCAAAATGACTGTGTGGGAAGCCAGCCCACCCCCAGAGAAGGAAATATTAAAAAAGCAGAATATATTTCTCCAAAGGAATAATGGAGAAGATCTTTTAAAAGGCAGGTACTTCGCCTTCCCCTCAGCCAGAAAACTCAGCAGAAACCAGCTTTTAGAAATGCAGATGTAATAATCCATTCAGTAAGGTTGGAGCCAGGAAGCTGATGAGATTAGAAAGATGAAGACCCCTAAAATCTACCCAAACTCTAAAAGACATGACTTTTGGGGACATAGTAGGATTAACCCACTGATTGTTCTGTACCAGCCTACTACCGGCCCTGCAGAAAAGGCAGGGACAACCCCTTTACAAAATGGCAAGAGGCTGGAACTAAGTCTGCCAAATTTATTGAGATAAAACAGAGCAAACAGAGCAAACAGAAACACAAACCATGAAACAGGAGCTATTCAAACGGTTGCCTTCAGCAAACCAGCCCTCCCACACATTCCCCTTTTAAACAGTTCAAGGCGTGGCTTCTCTCTGCCTCCTTCCGAGGTGCCCCATTGCCTTCCTCTGTTTACTCCTAATTGACTGCCTCCTGCGTCGGGCGTCCTTGAACAGGGCCAGCTGTGAGTCATCTTCATCCACGCTGTCAGGCTCACACAGCTGGGTCTGCGTCGTAACCAGATGGGAGGGGCCTGGCTGAGGGCTCTGCGGAGTCTCAGGGCTATCCTCTGGAGGCTCTCCAACACCCCCCTTCTCCTCCTCTGAATCGTCCGACCCAACTGCCAAACCCACAGGCTGACCCTGAATCACAACACTGATACCAAAAGCGCACACTCAGACTCAGGCCAAAGTACATGACACAGAAAATACAAAGCCTCAAACAGGAACAGGAAACAACCTCAAGAGCCCCAGAAGGTATAACAACCCACAACTCCCAGCAGCATGTGGTCAGCTGCTCCAAAGCCACACTTCAGTCTAGCTTTGCTCTTCAATAAACTCCAACCTTCTTTCTAAAGCAGTATCCATTTTATTCCCCACTTGGACTGGACCCTGATTAAGATTTTTCTTTCAACAACTGAGTGCAAACAACTCACAAAAACACAGTTGCTGTGATTGGATTATATGCTATTTATTTATTAACCAACCAACTGTATTACGGCATAACATCATAGCCTGGTTCCCCTCAAAGCTGGGTTCCCACAATAAACTAAACCACAAACTATTTGACCCAGTTTTCAATTAAGTATCTTGGGTAGATCTAGTTTGAAAAGTATCATTTGTGGCTTATTGTTAGTTGTGAAACACACAAATATATAACTTTGGATCTTTTCAGTAACTGTGACAGGGATCTGGGTGTCCTAGTGGACAACCAGTATGAGCCAGCAGTGTTCTGCAGATGCCAAAAAATCCAACACCAATTGTGTTTTTTTAGACATACTACCTCTTGTCAATTTAATCTAATTTAAACCCAACAAAGATTTTTTTTAAAAAAATAATCTAGCAGACTGCCCAGACTTAGCAGATGACAATTAACACATATTGCCTGTCCTATGAAGCTTGGATGGCACTCTTGTATTTCTAAGGCCAAGTGTGGCTAGGGTAGGGTGATAGAAAGTCATCCATCGAACTCTGCCTTTCTCTAAGCTCATCAGATGAAGCACAGCGGGAGAGAAGTTGGTAGGATGAGCTTAACCACATATCCTTTTTCTTGGAGAGGCAGGAAATGGATTGTCAGCCTTTCCTCATTATGTACAGAGAGTCAAAAGATGCTCAGCTCCCATTGATCACAGCCACCTTGGCTGACAAGGGTAAATCTCTGACTCAGGGAAAAAATCTGAAAACTGTGAAACAAATGGGGAGAATATGATCAGATGAACTTTCTGCATGTCGTTATTCAGAAAGAAGCAAGGAGATAAGCTAGAACTCAAGGTGAAAGCAGGTCTTTTATGCTGTCAGGACTGTTATTAATATAAACAGATGAGGAGGGCATACTGGTCAAGAGTTCAGAATCCACAACAGTTCGAGGATCAAGCGGGAAAAGGTTGTTCTATCTAGTATGTAAGGATTCTAAGAAACTCTGCTGCTTCCATTCTGCACCTGCTGAGAAAACTTGGTAACAATCAAATTCTTCTTTAATGTTGACTCCCTTCTACAATATTGATTTCTTCTCCATTTTTTTTCCTATCACAAGAACGAATGAGGTGAGACGGGCGGCCAACAAATCTAGCAAATAAGCAAAATAAACAAATTTTGTCTTCTTGAGCCTACTATCACATTTGGATCCTACTATGCAGGTACTCCTCGACTTGAAACAGTTCACTTAGGGACTGTTCAGTGTTACAACAGCACTGAAAAAGTGACTTATTGTTTTTCACAGTTACAACCCTTGCAGCATCCCATGGTCTCGTGATCAAAATTCAGAGCCTTGGCAGCCGACTCATATTTATGATGGATGCAGTGTTCAAGGGTCATGTGATCACCTTTTGCAACTTTCTGATAAGCAAAGTCAATGGGGAAGCCAGGTTCACTTAACAACCGCGTTACTAACTTAATAAATGCAGTGATTCACTTAACAACTGTGGCAAGAAAGATCATAAAATGGGGCAAAACCTAACTGTCTCACTTAGCAGCAGAAATCTTGGACTCAAGATTGTGGTTGTAAGTTGAGGACTACCTGTATTGAAAACTTGTGATATCTAAGGTGCATCGTAACCAGAAGAAGAGATAAGAATATGGTTTCTAGGCCTCCAGGATCCCTTCAACTCACCTCGATATAATGGGAAAAATGGAGAATTCCTGGCACTTGAGATACTGTTACCATAAATAAAAAGAGAATAGCAGTATCATATCCCAAATTATAATAACAGCATATAAATATAGTTTTTTTATAGACCTTGATCTTTTATAGACCTAGTTTTTATAGACCTCCTAGACTTGAATGTGATTTTCAAGCTCTCTTAATAGTGTACATGCAGACAGGAGATTGATTAGTTTGTCAGCTAACATTGTACGTTATAGACACTTTTAATTAAGCTTTAGGCTATAATTAATATCTTACATTCAAGTTTCTAATTTCTTTTAAAACGTGGCCCTCACTCACTACTCATATATTATCAGCCTGAGCATGGTTGCGCCTTAAAGTAAGCAAAGAGTGAGATGAAGACTCTACCAAAATCTTCTGATGAATTATAGGCAGAAGAGATGGATGTTTCTGCAGTCACCAAGAAGATCCGGGGGATTGGGAATATTAATTTCCCAGACCTATGGTTGTCACAGCAGTGGTCAAGGAAGAATTTAAGAGTTGGTTCATATGAAAAGGGAAAAATGGGAGAGGATAAATGAATGAAGCTCACCATGTGTGGTGTGCTTCCTGCAGGCCAATTCGCCATGGCCAACTCACTGTGGGAAAAGAGTCACACTAATACCAAAGAAAGTGTGGAATAGAATCATTAAAGAAAGGATGCCAAGGGAGGGACAAAATGAAATGTGAATGACAAAAATTAAAATAATTTTTAAATTATTTTAAATAATTACATTGAATTGTTGAGCTGTCCTGAGGCAAGTTGGCCACAGCGAGTTATCCCCTTCCGGGCTTGGGAATTGTGGCATTGAAGTCTACACATTTTAAAATTGTTTAAATTCAGAACCCCCTCTGGATCACCAGAGATGGGCTTCCAAAAATACAATCTGCCTCTTTTAGCACTAGAAGTTTGTTCTTGGCACGAGATGGGCTGCAATGCTGCTTTGGCTCATTTTAAAACATGTTTTATTGTTGCTATAATTCTCAAGGTTGGAAAATATTGTACTAGATGAATGTATATTCTTAACTAAGTAATTACTATCTAGCAATAATTGCAGATTTTTGCAATGTTATTTTGACAGGTCCACTTCAAATACCTAGTTTAGATTTCAAAATCATGTTCTTAATTTAGGGTGCTATCTTTTCTGCAGGGCAACTCATTGCTAGCATCTGCCTATCTTGCCTGCACAAATGGCAAGTGGATTTGCACATCAAAAACCCAATGTAACACTGAAGTAGGAAGAAGATGCAAAACATAGCACAGCTTGCTCTTGTCATATGGCTGAAAGTAGTCTGGGTTATAACACAAGCAGCAAGTGGTTAATTGTGGGTTCTCAACAAATGGAAGAGAATGTGGCTAAGGGTAGTGACATTTAGTCTTTAATTTAATATGCCAGTTTTAAGACTGCTTGACATGTCAGTGACAACTTGCAATGAAGTAAAAGTTAGCATATATCAAAGGAAAGAAGAGATGGCTGACTAAAGACCAACCAATCAAGTGGGAGCAATATAGACATTCAGGGAGATCTCATTCCAGGCATGTGGTCTGTGACAGAGGTCTTTCCAATCAGGCACAGCTGATTGTGATGGAGGGGAAGGTGGGAATTGTTATTCTAGCATTCTGCAGCCTAGTGCTGTTAAATTGTTATGAAACAATTGTTATTTAAAATCATAGGGCTGGAAAGGACCTTAGTGGTCTTTTAGTCCAACCTCCTCAATTTCCATGGATCTTTATTTTCTCTCTTTCGTTCCTTTTCAAATAAACTTATTAAAAAGAACAAAGATAGATAGTTCAGTTTTGATTTGTAAGTTGCCCCAAGTCTGCTTGAAATGGCAGCTGTGCTAAATTTAATGAAATAAATAAAATTAAAAGGTATTGTAAGGTGAGGTTTCCATAAATATTAAAAGAGAATGGCTCTAGTGGCAGAAGAAAGTTTTTCTTTGATCTTCTCGTTTCAAGTTTTTTGAATCTCTGAAAAAGACTGGGGACACCCTTTTTTCTTTCTTTGTTATAGGCAACCTCCTCGAGTCCAAATTCACAGGGACTACAGTTCCCAGAAATCCAAGCTGGCCTAGATCGCTGCTAAGTCTTCCTTGCTACAGCACAGTCAATTGTCTTTCAATTTAAATGGTAACCACCCTTTCCACGTTTGCATTTCTACATATGAAGTAGCATCAGAAAACCTTAAATTGCAATTTTAGGCCTGTTCTCTATGTGGGAGTGGAACATTTCCCTTCTTTTGGCAATGCATTGGTTAATAGCTGCAGACACATGAGGCTTCCTTGCTGAATTTGTCTCATGTTTAAACAAAGACACAGGCTGGCAGCACGTACCTCTTCCCAGGCCATCTTCCCAGCTCGCAGCACTTTACATTTAAATGTATTAAGTGTCACTTCATTGTACCCCAGCCTGGCTTTTCATTCTGTCAAAAACTCTTTGGTTGTTTGCTATAGAAGCTCAGCTGACAGCTCTGTAGCACTAGAGGACAATTCAGCCTCTTTTATACAGGTAAACAAAGGAAAAGTGGCCTTTAAAAATACAAAGGGAAGAAGCCATAAAATAAGCAGGTAGGATGGGAACTGTGTTGGCTGTCCTTCATGGAGCAACACCCCGGAGATTCAAAAGCTGCCAAGAAGCAGAGGATGATTTTTCTCAATGCAAATAAACTTTTCCATTGTATTTTCTTTGGCACACAGAATACAGGTAGTCCTCGACTTAACCACCCACAACTGAGCCCCAAATTTATGTTGCTAAATGAAACATTAGTTAAGTGAGTTTTGCCCCATTTTACAACCTTTCTTGACACTCTTGTTAGGTGAATCATTGCAATTGTTAAGTTAGCACATGACTGTTAACTCAATCTGGCTTCCACATTGACTTTGCTTTGTCAGAAGGTCCCAAAAGCTGATCACATGACTCCTGGACACTGCAACCATCATAAATATGAACCAGTTGCCAAGCCTCTGAATTTTGATTGCATGACCATAGTGATGCTGCAATGGTTGTAAGAGTGAAAAACGGTCAGAAGACAATTTTTCCAGTGCCTTTGTAACTTTGAACGGTCACTAAATGAACTGTTGTAAGTTAAGGAATACCTGTAACTCCTGGGTGGCGGTGGCTCACTGGGTTAGGACGCTGAGCCTGTCGATCAGAAGGTCGGCAGTTTGGCGGGTCGAATCCCGAGTGCCGCGTAACAGAGTGAGCGCCTGTTACTCGTCCCAGCTTCTGCCAACCTAGCAGTTCGAAAGCACATAAAAATGCAAATAGAAAAATAGGGACCACTCCGGTGGGAAGGTAACAGCGTTCCGTGCACCTTTGGCGTCTAGTCATGCCGGCCACATGACCACGGAGACATCCTCGGGCAAGCACTGGCTCTTCGGCTTTGAAACGGAGATGAGCACCGGCCCCTAGAGTCGGAAACGACTAGCACGCACGTGCGGGGGAACCTGTACCTTTACCTTACCTTTACCTGGTTTTTAAGGACAATGAAGGAATGAGGTTGAGTAGCTGATCTCATGCTCTGCACACTGAAATCTTAAAATGCTGCCAGTAAATGACACCAGTACTGGGTTAAGGTAACCAAGAATCTAATTTGGTTGTTTTCCATATTCCAGATGGAACTTAATATCTTTTTTTAAGTTCCATATGGGCCAAATGGTTTAGTCCTGTTATAATCAGAATAAATAAGTATGTAGAAGAAAAAAAGTCTCTGTGGGCTTATTTTAAAAAAATCCAGGGTGGGGTGGGGGAGCCATGCTCACATAAATGGAATTCAGCAATGTGTCCCAGTTATGAAATCTGAAGGGTTTAAAATGCAAGGAATATTATGCATACTTTCTGAAATTCTGCACTACCATCCTCTGGGGCCTGTAGGTGTAATGGCACTTTCCAAGCTGGACAGAAAGAAAGACAAAGTCGAAGAAACCCTTTTAGGAAAAGCAGAATATAGCTGTATATTATTACATTTAATGAAATTATAAGGTGTGACTGTGAGAACATTGCATTGTTGTGTCCTGTATTAAAGTCAAAATAGCCGGTCAGCATGGCATAATGGTTAAGGCAGCAGACTAGAAACCAGGAGACTGTGAATTCTAGTCCTGTCTTGGGCACAAAACAAGCTGAACCTTGGACCAATCACTTTCTCTCAGCCCTAGGAAGGAGGTACTGTAATGGCAAAACCTTGCTAAGAAAACTGCAGGCATTTGTCCAGAGTCCAGACAGTCTCAGAGAATCAGGCATTATTGAACAGAAGCAAATTAAATTATAATCACAATCACAATCACAATCACCACCACCATCAATTCAAAATAATTAATAGTGGTATAAAATGGCCAGAAATACTCTTCAGTTTCACTTACTGTGTCTACTTTGATTCATTAGGAAATTTGGCTTAGACAGAGCTGCATCCCAAAAGACAACTGATGATCTATGCTAATGATTCAAGTTTGAAACCTCAGCTGGCTTCACACAACACACTAAACCAAAATGTGGCATGTCGGTTTGCTATGGTTTATGAAAAAAGTGATTACCGTATATTTCAGCATGTTGTGTGAACTTAACCAATATTGGATTAATCAGATTATTAGGGGATCCAATCTGGGTCAGTCACCAGGACCAGGGGCTTAGTCTTCAAAGCTTTCAGACTCATGCCTGTTGCCTGTGGCTTTTTAGATGTTGATTGGTGGTGTTAATGGCTGGATAGTAGGTCATTGGCTGTTGTTTCCTTGTGCTGCCAAGCCCTCACTTTCTAAGTACTTGATAAACTGGGGTTTTTTAAACACTCCTCTTGACAGACAAGGAGCCCGTTTCCCAGGCTCCAGTCACTTCCCTGGTTGGTTTTGTGCCTGCATGTTCAACAACCTTTGTAGCTGCAGTCAACCTCTTACTATCTCCAATCAACATCTAAAAAGCCACACACAATAGACACCATATAAATACCATAAACAGAATAGCCCAAAACACTCTGCTAGAAAGATGTTCCCTGAGGATGGGCTCCAGCACAAGTCTGAAAGCTGAGAAGATTAAACCTCTGGTCCCAGGGACCAATCAACATTGGATCCTCCAACATTATCCTGGGACACGTATATTTGCCTTCATTAGTCACATTATTAGACCCCATGGTTTAGTATGCTACGTGAACCGAGCCACCTTATGCTGCTTATTTGCTTTTCCCATTTTTCTATTTTACAGAATTGTCAGCTCAAAAATACTTTATTAATAGAACAGACCTGATAGGCATTGTGTCTTTTGTTAACAAATAGCTCTCAGGACTTGATTGTTTAATCTCTATCCATAACAGTCTTTTTGTTGTTGTTGTTGTTAGCTACGAAGTCATGTCCGACCCATCGCGGCCCCATGGACAACGTTCCACCAGGCCTTCCTGTCCTCTACCATCTTCTGGAGTCCATTTAAGCTCACGCCTACTGCTTCAGTGACTCCATCCAGCCACCTCATTCTCTGTCATACCCTTCTTCTCTTGCCCTTAATCTTTCCCAGCATTAGGCTCTTCTCCAGTGAGTCCTTCCTTCTCATTAGGTGGCCAAAGTATTTGAGTTTCAACTTCAGGATCTGGCCTTCTAAAGAGCAGTCACGGTTGATCTCCTCTAGGACTGACCAGTTTTATCGCCTTGCAGTCCAAGGGACTCGCAGGAGTCTTCTCCAGCACCATAGTTCAAAGGCCTCAATTCTTTGGCGCTCAGCCTTTCTTATGGTCCAAATTTCACAGCCGTACATTGCAGCTGGGAAGACCATAGCCTTGACTATATGCACTTTTGTTGACAGGGTGATGTCTCTGCTTTATAGTGTGCTGTCTAGATTTGCCATTGCTTTCCTCCCGAGGAGCAAGCGTCTTTTAATTTCTTGGCTACAGTCCCCGTCTGCAGTGATCTTGGAGCCCAGGAAAATAAAATCTGTCACTACCTCCATTTCTTCCCCATCTATTTGCCAGGAATTGAGAAGGCCGGTTGCCATGATCTTGGTTTTCTTAATGTTAAGTTTCAACCCAACTTTTGCACTCTCCTTCTTCACCTGCAACAAGAGGCTCTTTAGTTCTTCTTCACTTTCTGCCATTAGAGTGGTATCATCTGCATATCTTAGGTTGTTAATATTTCTCCCGGCAATCTTAATTCCTACTTTTGATTCATCTAGCCCTGCCTTTCTCATGATGTGCTCTGCATATAAGTTAAATAGGCAGGGCGACAGTACACAGCCTTGCCGGATTCCTTTCCCAATTTTGAACCAATCAGTGGTTCTGTGTCCAGTTCTCACTGTTGCTTTTTGACCCGCATATAGGTTTCTCAAGAGACAAATAAGATGGTCTGGTACTCCCATCTCTTTAAGAATTTGCCACAATTTGTTGTGATCCACACAATCAAAGGCTTTAGCATAGTCAATGAAGCAGAAGTAAATGTTTTTCTGGAACTCCCTAGCTTTCTCCATGATCCAGTGTATGTTGGCAATTTGATCTCTAGTTCCTCTGCCTCTTCGAAATCCTGCCTGTACTTCTGGTAGTTCTCGATCCACATACTGCTGGAGTCTAGGTTGTAGAATTTTAAGCATAACTTTACTAGCATGTGAAATGAGTGCAATGGTGCGATAGTTTGAACATTCTTTGGCACTGCCTTTCTTTGGAATTGGAATGTAAACTGATCTTTTCCAATCCTGTGGCCATTGTTGAGTTTTCCAAATTTGCTGGCAAATTGAGTGTAGCACTTTTACTGCATCATCTTTTAAGATTTTGAATAGCTCAGCTGGAATACTGTCACCTCCACTAGCTTTGTTGTTGCTCAGCTTTTCTAAGGCCCACTTCACTACACATTCTAGGATGTCTGGCTCGAGGTCAGTGACCACTTCATCGTGGTTATCAGGGACGTTAAAGTCATTCTTGTATAGTTCTTCTGTGTAATTTTGCCACCTCTTCTTAATCTCTTCTGCCTCTGTTAGGTCCCTGCCATTTTGGTCCTTTATCATGCCCATTTTTGCATTAAACGTTCCCTTCATCTCTCCAATTTTCTTGAAGAGATCTCTGGTCCTCCCTATTCTATTGTTTTCTTCTATTTCTTTGCACTGTTCATTTAAGAAGGCATTCTTATCTCTTCTAGCTATTCTCTGGAATTCTGCATTCAATTGGTCATATCTTTCTTTTTCTCCCTTGCCTTTCGCTTCCCTCCATTCCTCAGCTGTTTGCAAAGCTTCCTCAGACAGCCATTTTGCTTTCTTGGATATCTTTTTCTTTGGGATGGTTTTGGTTGCTACCTCTTGTACAATGTTGCGAACCTCTGTTCATAGTTCTTCAGGCACTCTGTCTATCAGATCTAATTCCTTAAATCTATTTGTCACCTCTACTGTATATTCAACAGGGATATGATTTAATTCATACCTGAGTAGCCTAATGCTTTTCCCTACTTTCTTCAGTTTAAGCCTAAATTTTGCAACGAGAAGCTCACGGTCTGAGCCACAGTCAGCTCCTGGTCTTGTTTTTACTGACTGTATAGAGCTTCTCCATCTTTGGCTACAGAGCACATAGTCAATCTGATTTCTGTGTTGACCGTCTGGTGATGTCCATGTGTAGACCTGTCTCTTGGGTTGTTGGAAAAGTGTGTTTGTTATGACCATCGTATTCTCTTCACAAAATTCTATCAGCCTGTACCCTGCTTCATTTTGTACTCCAAGACCAAACTTGCCTGTTATTCCACTTATCTTTTGGCTTCCTACTTTAGCATTCCAATCTCCCATGATGATAAGGACATCATTTTCTGGTGTTAGTTCTATAAGGTGCTGTAGGGCTTCATAGAACCGGTCAATTTCATCCTATTCAGCACCGGTGGTTGGGGCATAGACTTGGAGTACTGTGATATTGAATGGTTTGCCTTGGATTCGAACTGAGATCATTCTGTCATTTTGGGGATTGTATCCCAGTATTGCTTTTCCTACTCTTTTATTCGCTATGAAGGCTACTCCATTTCTTCTGAGGGATTCTTGCCCGCAGTAGTATACCTTATGGTCATCTGAATTAAATTCACCCATTCCTATCCATTTTAGTTCGCTGATTCCTAAGATGTCAATGTTCATTCTTGTCATCTCTTGTTTGACCACATCCAGCTTGCCTTGATTCATGGATCTTACATTCCAAGCATCGGACTTTCCTTTCACCACCAGATACATCCACAGCTGAGCGTCCTTTTGGCTTTGGCCCAGTCGCTTCATTCTTTCTGGCGCTACTAGTACTAGCCCTCTGCTCTGGGGTGGGTTGCCATTTCCTTCTCCAGTGGATCACGTTTTGTCAGAACTCTCTGCTATGACCTGTCCGTCTTGGGTGGCCCTGCATGGCATAGCTCATAGCTTCATTGAATTACGCAAGCCCCTTCACCACAACAAGGCAGTAATCCATGAAGAGGTTTAGTGAAAGAAATTGGGTAGTTTGTCTACATCTACTCCTCTTGGACACATTTCTTTGTTTTTGCCTTAAATCTCTCAACTTTCACTATCTTGGATATCCTACACTCTGGTCTTCTAGGAAAAGAGGGTGAAAAAGGTGAAGAATTTGGAAACCCAGTCAACATCCTTGCCTCCGGTTCCTCCACAACTGGCATATTATTATCTCTCTCTAGTAGAACTCTTTACTTTTTAGTTAAGAACTGTAGGCAACAGATAATTTGGAGAATGTCTATAGCCTGCTGTCTTTCAACCTTGGCAACTTGAAGACATGTGAACTTCAACTCCAAGAATTTCCCAACAAGGGAATTCCAAGAGTTGATGTCCACACATCTTCAAGTTGCCAAGGTTGAGAAACAGTGGACTAACTTGTGCTTTGGATTGTTGATGGTTGTCTTTTTTCTAAAATAAAATATTTCTAAAATGTAATCTTTCCAACTCTAAAGTAGGCTTCTTTGAAAGGGTGCTTTGGGCCAAAAGGCAACTCAGAAAATAACTCAACATATAGATAATATGCAATTTGTGACCTAGTAGGTAACTTGGTTTGCTTTTGAACTGAATCTTATTCTGTGCTATGTTGCATCGTGGCTCTGCATATTTTACCACATTTTAAGCCTGGTATTCGCCAGCCTTTCATTGGTGTTACTTTTTTCTCATTTCCCCAGCTGTGCCACGTCTTTAATATCAGATAGTAATCTTGATGGCAATTTCTATATTACATTTAATTTTTGTACAGAGCTGGCTGATTTTAAACATATTACTATTAAATTAATACTATTATCAATGTCATTATGCTCTCTCTTTTTTTGGCAAAGCATCTCCTTTTCTCTCTCCAACAGGCCCTTGCTGAGGCTTAGAATAGAAGCATTTATCTCAATTTGACCTGCTATATAGCTTTTGGGTTACTGATGTCACACAATTCAATTACAAGATGGATGGAAATGAGCCAGGAGGAAGGCACATTGGTGCTAAGTGATTAGGTATGCTGTGTGGGGGGGTATGACCAGACCTGCAAAAACATCTTCTCCCACGTGCTTGAGAAAAGGCAGCCTATGGAAAATTGGACTCTCTCTCAATTTCCAGATAATAAAGTCCATCACTTTCCTAGGTGTCCTGCTGCTTTCCCCAAAACAAATTTAGCCTTCAACAATCCCAAAGTTGCTACCCCTGATATCATTGCAGCAATACTGTTTGGCCCATGACTGTGAGATCTGGGCATCAGTGAAAGACATTCCCCTGCTATATCTTTGCAGAATGTGGACTCTTGCACAGAGTTGAGCACAGCATCACTGCTTTCCAATATTTGCCAGTAGGGATGGGATCCTTTCCCCTCTAGGGTAGAAGGAAAGAAAACCAAAAGGAGATTCTAGTTCCAGAGAAAGGTGACAATTCTTAGGAGTTCTTCTATTATCCAGTCTACCTTCCCAAGATCCTCCATCCACTTTTCTTAGAGGGCTGGAAACCTTTTTTGGTAGTTGCACATTGAATAAATCAGGGAAGGGCCATGGAACAGAGTGGCTGACTTATTGTTGTAACCCCACTGTCACCAAATCCTAGTTTGCAGGGACGAACAGTTGTTTAGTTGGAGTACCATAACTGCAGACTCCTCTATTTCTAAGGATAAGTCTGAATGCAGGACAGCATTTCTTCTCTATATTCTCCTAACTCTAGAGCAGAGGTTCCCAACCTGTGGGCTGTGGCCCAGTACCGGTCTGTGGCCTGTTGGCCACCGGTCTGTGGGAATGGCTGGCGAGTGCACACATGTGTGCGTGCATTCCCCCCCACTCACCCTAGCACCACCATGAGGGGGCTAGCTTACACGCAAGCACTAATGATCCCATTTGCCCATGTGTGTGGGTGCTAGCAGCCCTGTTTGCCTATGCATGAGGACGCTAGTGCCGCCGCCAGCGTCATGCAGGCTCTAGCAGTCTGTTTGCACATGATCCATTTGCGCATGCACGGGGGCACTAGCAGCACTGTGGTGTGCATGGCTTCATTTGTGCATGCATGCAGGTGCTAGCGCCGTTGCAGTGCACACGGCCATTTGCATATGCATGTGTGTGGGTGCAAATTTGCCTGCTCCCCCCTTTCCCTCCAGGCCACCAAACTGGAAAGGTTGGGGTCCTCTGCTCTAGAGTCAACCTAGAGGTTTTTTCTACTGCTTGTCAGTCATGGAGCTGAATACTACACAATGTTCCCTTTCAGTACTCAGAACATGAGTTTCAGCTATGGTCTGACTCATGCTGGGCAGCTACTACTGGACAGTATTGGAATCAGTCTGCATCTCTGCTTTGAATACTAACAAGTACTAGGATGGCCTTGGGACTGGCAATATCTCCAAAATATGGGACTGAATAATACCTCAAAGAGGACAAAAATGTGTTTTTTCTTATCTACCTTTCCTATCCCCTAAAGGGTTTAAGTTATACACCAAGGAAAATTTCTTGATGATAGAAACAGTTTGGGAATTTAGCCAGAGGAAGCAACATCTGAATATTTTCAAACAGAGACCAAAGAGCCTGAATGTTTTAGCATTGGACTTCTCAGATGGACCAGGAAGCTGATTTACAGGACTATAGCAACAGCAGAGAATTCATGCATGTGGGTGTCAAAATCAGCAAGATGATGTACACTGCATTACAACTGAAACCCTTCCCCTTTTTATTTGTGTGCACAGACATTTTGACTCCCTAGCAACATACATCCAGAACTTTTCACTATTTGCTGGACCCCCAAGAAGCATTTCTCCTGGGTCAAATTGCTGAAATCTTGCCAAAACCTTCAAGAGGTTCACATAATTTTCCTGAACTTGCCAGATTTTAACCAACATGTGAAAGATCTTCTAAGATTTGGGGGCAAATGTTTGGCAACTGGACAGTCTGGAGGCACCTAGGCCTTCACACAAAGTGATCCAGTAGTGCTGTGATCTAGACAATGTTCCCAATTTCTGGTCTGAAATTGGGAACTACTAAGTCTCCTTAATAACTCTATGTTTCCTTGAAAGTATAATGCTTTTCCTTGACCCTAAGACTTTTCATTGCTGATCCTTAGATTCTCAATTGCAATCCATCCTTATCTCTTAGACAAATGTTATGTGCTCAGCAAAATCTGATTAGCAGCCACCAACAGATGCTAGAAGAACAAGTGACAGTTCCTTTAGAGCTGTATGAAGGATGGCTTAATAATAGATGAATGGACAGATTGCTTGTCAAAGGAATGATAGGGATATACCTTGTCAAATAAAGAGATGAGTAAAGTCTGTGGAAGTTTAAGCTGCTCTTTGTCTCCTTTGCTTGTTCAGTCCTTGCTTTTACCTTGGAATCTTTCATGTGAATGTTAAATAGGCCACATAAAATTTTGGGAGCCTATCTTAAATTGTTTACAATATATCATAGAGGAGAAAATAGGCTGATGAGAGAAAAGCAATAAGGAATTATGAAGGTGAGTGAAACAGCCACCTTAAGAGATGCTGGTAGAACGGTTCTAAATTTCTTCTGTTATGCTTCATTGTTCTTAAATCAAGATGAATCATTTACATTTTGTTCTTCTTGCTGTATTATATTGCATTGTAGGGTTTCACAATTGTAGAAAGACATGTTACAAAACACTGGGCTTTGCTAAGATGAGATCCTTTGTGCTTGCCTTGAAATTCTTGATTACCAGATTTATGCTACTTGAAAAGCTCTCTTTGATATCATACCATGGGGAGATGGCATGACTCAGACAATGGAACATATGCATTTCATTCAAGTAAAATACAAGTTCCAAGTTCAGTCACCAGGAAGCAAAACTGAGAAATAAGCCTTTCTACTTAAGTAGGATTACCGGATTTAGCTTGCAAAAAATTCAGGTGATTACGAGAGGGTAGTAAAAATCTGTTGGGTATTAGTTTGCTGTCATCTAATGGTCGTCCAGGAATTTGCAGCCCAGGTATGATAATCCTGGCTCAAGATCTTGAACAGCTGACAGCAGAAAATATTTGTAGCTCAGGGTTGAATTGTTGGAGAGTTCCTACCAACTGAACTATGGAAGTCAATTCTATTCAACAGCCCTCCCAACCTGATGTCCTCTGCACAAGCCCTGTGCAGAAGTCAGGATTCAGATGTTGATTTGGTGGGTGAATGAGTACATGGAGCCCTTCTCCAGAACATCACAAAGCTACAGCATCTTGTTCTGGCCTTGTGTGTCAACTGCACACTTTCACAAAAAGATGTGTTTGATTTAAGGTGTTCCTAGAAATGGCATCCTTATAATATTAGGTTTAATAAGCATGTGTTAATACATTCCTTAGTTACTTAGAAGTTTCACATACAGGTTTTCATCTTATTTGCTCCAAAGCCTTACTTACCCTTATTAGCACCTTCTCCAAATCCTTGTGAAGGCACGTGAGCAGGACACAAGATTCTGTGTGGCCACACCAAAGATTTGTACAAGTCACTTTTAAATTGTACTGATAGGTTTAGAGTTAAAAAGAAAAGACAAATATTTTTGATAAGCCACCTTTCATTTTAGATATTAGCTTCCTTGAATGCTGTCTCTGTATAACTAAAAACATTGCATAAATGAGTAAATATGAATATGAATGCTGCTTTTTCAACATGACCTATACAGCTCAATCCATGCCCACCATGTTGTCCACCTTTATTTTATTCTGAATTTCTAGCCAGCTTCTTCTAAACTGGATCAGAATTGAAGCTTTCTATTTTGTAGGTGTTTTTTGAATGCATGTGAATTTGCAATTGATGTATGAATCTGCCAAAGAATGCACTCAGCAGCCCTTCTCCATTTTATTGTTGGCTCTGTTCCTCATTTGTTCTTAGTAAGCAAACATTAAGATTAAAAATCTTGTTGAAGAAGAATAATGAAAAACAGTGGCTAGTAAAATATTCTGGGGGATGGAAGCATCAGAAAACAGCAGGGAAGAAGGATGGGTAGGATTAAGGGAATGCCTATTCCTTGTATTTTTGCTCCCATCATTTTCAATCCTTTCAATCTTTTCAGTCACTTAGTCCATTTGATCCTACAGTGAATGTCAATATTTCCTTGACTTGATTGAACATAAAAAGCTAATTAAGTTGAGAGTCAACCAAGAAATAAAAAGAAATTCAGGGGAGAGGCCAGTTTAGATCAATACCAGCTGAAGAGATGTCTGGGGAGCTAGAAAAATGGGGTTTGGGGCTCACGTGACATTTTGGGGTCAATCAGTCCTTAGAGTTCCTCATCCTTACTCTGAAGTAATGTTTCTCAACCTGGAACCATCGTTATATCTTGGACTACAGAGCTCATCAGTCCAGGGCACAGCTGTTATATAGCTGTCTGTCTATCTGTTCTCTGTTGTCTCTGTTCTGAAGGAGAAAACTAACCAAAGAATTAGCTTGACCTAACAAACATCAATATGGGACGCGGTGGCTCAGTGGATTGGGACGCTGAGCTTGTCTATCAGAAGGTTGGCAGTTTGGCGGGTCTAATCCCGAGTGCCGTGTAATGGAGTGAGCACCTGTTACTGGTCCCAGCTTCTGCCAACCTAGCAGTTCAAAAGCATGTAAAAATGCAAGTAGTAAAATAGGGACCACTACGGTGGGAAGGTAACAGCGTTCCATGCGCCTTTGGCATCTAGTCATGCCGGCCACATGACCACGGAGACATCCTTGGACAAACGCTGGCTCTTTGGCTTTGAAACGGAGATGAGCACCGGCCCCTAGAGTCGGAAACGACTAGCACGCATGTGCGGGGGAACCTTTACCTTTACTTAACAAACACCAGCTGTGACTTCCGGTGGCTCCGTGGCGACGGAGACAGCCTTCCCGGGCTGCCCGCGGCTCAGCTGAGTGTTTTTTTCACCCGAAACAGCGCTGATCAGCTGTTCGGGCGAAATTGAAGCCCCCTCCTCGGGAGAAGAGGAGGGGGTGAGGCCCCAGGTAGGGGTAGAGTTCTCCGGGGCCGCCTGAGCTTGGAGCTTGGGCGGCTGAAGGATTGAACTCCCCCGAAGCCTGGGTTGCTCCCAGCTGGCCGGCGTCTCTGCTCCGGATTTCTTGGAGCAGAGCCAGGCGTCTGCGACCACCCCTGCCTGAAGGAAGGACTATGGATTAAAAGGAGCAGGCAGAGCGGTACAAGAGGGAAAGTTGAAGAGGATTATTTTATTTTACTCTCGAGCTTGATGGACTTTTTAAACTAAGTGAAAGTGCGTCACAATTGAAAGTAAAAGATGGCGGCTAAACCTCCCCCTAAAACTCTTCGGAGTGGTGGATCTTCTCCGGTGCAACAATCATCATTACAGGCGTTGCATCCTCCTGATGTATTGACACCGAAGGACTTACGAGATGCTTTGGATAAACTTTTGGAATCAATTAATCAATCAATGGGTGATAAATTTGCACAGATGGAGGAGAAATTGGAGAAACTGGAGGAGAGAATAGAAGAGAGGATGGAACAGAAGCTCAGCGTGATGAAGGTAGACATTTTGTCTTCAGTGCATAAAGTGGCGGAATGTGTGGATGATTTGGATGAAAAAGTGGATGATTTGACTCAAAAGAATGCTATACTAGAAGCAAAAGTACGGGAGAATGAAGATTTAAGAGATAAAATGGAAAGGGAATTAAGTCTTGCTCAATATTACCAGATGCAGTTTGCTGTTAGAATCAGAGGCTTAAAAGAGAATATTAAGGAAGATTTAAAGCAGCTGATTTCTGAGGCTCTCGAAGTGGTATTGAATCAGCCAGCATCTGAAATAAGAGGAGCTATGGATAAAGTGTTCCGTGTGAATTCATGGATTGCTAGACAGAGAAAGCTGCCTAGAGATGTGGTGGTCTACTTTGCAAAAAGAGAAATTAGAGATGAAGTTATACAAGCTGCCTATGATGCTAAAGTTGTGATTGCTGATCAAGAAGTCTTGGTTTTAAAAGAAATTCCTCCAAAGATTTTAAGGAAAAGGAAAGACTTCACATTTCTTGTGCAAGAGCTTAAGCAACGAGATATAAGGTTCAGATGGGAGATTCCAGATGGGCTGATGGTGATGTATGAAGGCAAAAGGTACCGGCTGATTACTGTGAAGCAAGCGCGTGATTTCTATAATAACGTTTTAAAAGCAACCTCATTAACACTTTTGGAAGCTGCAAAGGGATCTGGAGAGGGAGAACATCAAGAGGTTGAAGTAGAGGAAAACGGTGCTGGAGGAGATCAAGCTATAGCTTCTTTGGATGATCCTAGAGAGCAAAGGGTAACGCGTGCTGCTTTAAAACGAGCAAAGAAAATAAAAGAACAAGACCAGCAAAAGTCTTCGGAATCTTCACAACGTACTCATAGCCAAGCAGTGGGAGGAGCACGGCCTAAAGAAGATAGTCCTATCAAAGCAGTGCTTCAAGAGCTTTGGGAGGATATGCATGGCAACTAAATTTTTGACTTGGAATGTTAATGGACTAAATTCACCACAGAAGAGAAAGAAAGTTTTTCAATATTTAAAACAATTCAAGATAGATGTTATATGTTTGCAAGAAACGCATATTAGGGCTACGGACCAAAAGCTTTTATTGAACTCAAGACTGGGTACGCACTTTGTTGCCTCTGCAATGAATAAGAAAAATGGAGTGGTTGTTTATATTAAAAGTGCCATAACAGCGGACTTAATTGAAGCAGACAAGCATGGAAGATATGTACTGATAGACTTGTTGCTAGAAGGCAAAAAGACGCTTTTAGTTGGACTGTACGCCCCTAATCAACAACAACAGGCTGACTTTTTTAGTTTACTTCATACAAAGCTTACCCAGTTGGATTATAAATCTTTTATTTTTATGGGGGACTGGAATGGTGTTTTGGATGTACAGATGGATAAGGCTGGAGCTTTTAAGCGCATTCCAAGTCATGCTAGACTGCCTAAATCTTTTTTTGAAATGAAGGATGACTTGGAACTGCGAGATATTTGGCGTGAGAGACACTTGCAGGAAAAGGATTATACTTTTTATTCTGATAGACATCAATCTTTTTCGAGGATTGATTTTATTTTGGTGACTAATGACTTTTTTTTGAGGACTAAAAAGGTGAAGATTTGTGCAAGAACTATCTCTGATCATAGTCCAGTTTGGTTAGAGATTGATAAGGAGAAAAGAGACAGGCGCTCGTGGCGCGTAAATGAGAATTTGTTTAGAAATCAGAGAAATGTGGAAGAATGTAAACAGCGGAAGAAGGATTTTTTTGAAACTAATATGAACAAAGGTACCTCTATGGATATGGTGTGGGATGCTAGCAAGGCCTACATGAGAGGGGTGTTGATATATATGAATAATAAACATAGACGTGCAGTGGAAACTAGAAGGAAAGAACTGGAGAATGAAATAAAGGAAAAAGAAAAGGCTTTGATTTTGAACTCAAAGGATGTGAAAATTAAGGAGGCTATTAAATTGTTAAGAGGACAATTTGATAAATTAATGGCTGACCAAGTGGCAACCAATTTGCGGTTTGCCAGGCATAATACTTTTTGCAACGCTAATAAACCAGGAAGATGGTTAGCTTATAGATTGAGGAAAAAACAAAGGGCTTCTAATATAGATAAGATTGAGCATAAAGGAAGGGTTGTGTTTCAACAGGACCTTATTAAGGACGCTTTTGTGGATTTTTATTCTAAATTATATGCTAAGGAGAAAATTAATGAAAAAGACATTGATATATATTTGGAAAATGCTAGCATTCCGGTTCTTACGCAAGAACAAAAAGAAGGGATTAATCAATTGATTACAGAAGAGGAAATTGTTACAGCAATTAAGGAATTGAAGGTGGATAAGGCACCAGGTACGGATGGTTTGACTGCGGCCTATTACAAAAATCTACAAATAGAGATGATAAAACCGTTAAAGGAACTGTTCCAGACAATCCAGAGGGGGGGAAAGGTGCCACCGTCTTGGAGAACAGCTTTTATTTCCTTGATTCCGAAGGAAGACCAAGATGCTACTCAAGTTAAAAATTATAGACTGATATCGCTTTTAAATACAGATTACAAGATATTTGCTAAGGTTTTGGCTAATAGATTGATGAGGGTTCTGCAACAGGTGATTCATGGGGACCAAACGGGGTTTAATGAAAAATAATGTGAGGCATATAGTTGATGTGTTAGAGTTTTTGGAAAGGAACAACCAGATCTCTGCGGCGCTAATTTTCTTAGATGCTGAAAAAGCTTTTGATCAATTGAATTGGCAATTTTTGTTAAAAGTTTTAGACAAAATGGATTTTGGGGAAAATTTTTTGCAACCAATTAGGGCATTATATCAAAAACAAACTGCCCGAATTATAGTTAATAATAGCTTGACAGAAGCATGTAATATTGAGAAGGGCACAAGGCAAGGCTGTCCGTTATCGCCCTTGTTATTTGTGTTAACATTAGAGATATTATTGGTTAAAATACGGAATTCGGAAAAAATTAAGGGGATACAAATTAGAGATCAGGATTATAGATTGAGAGCATTCGCAGATGATCTGGTTGTTACAGTGACCCAGCCAGAGAACTCTGTTGTGGACCTGATGGAGATAATAACACAATATGGGAAGGTTTCTGGATTTAAAGTTAATACACAGAAAACCAAAATTTTGGTCAGAAATATGACAGTTTCGCAAAAGGCTCTTTTAGAAGGACTAACTGGATTTGAGATTGTTAAAAGGGTTAAATATTTGGGGGTGTTTTTGTCGCCCTCTAATACAAAGTTATATAAAAATAATTATGAAAAACTATGGGGGAAAATTCAAAAAGAATTGGAGAATTGGGAAAAATTGCAATTGTCTTTGTTGGGACGGATTGCAGCAGTGAAAATGAATGTCCTGCCTAAATTTTTATTTCTATTTCAAATGATACCGATTCTTAAGAAAGATTCTAATTTGGAGGAATGGCAGCGAGGTATCAATAAATTTGTGTGGGCAGGGAAAAAGCCACGAGTTAAACTTAAGATTATGCAGGATACTCGTGAGAGAGGTGGGCTTAAAATGCCCAATCTTAAACTATATTATGAAGCTGCTGCATTAGTAGGAATAAGTGATTGGATTAATTTGACACAGAAGAGATTATTAAATCTTGAGGGCCATGATTTGTTGTTTGGCTGGCATGCATATTTGTTGTATGACAAGAAGGTAGACAATGTGTTTAGAGTGCATATTTTAAGACAGGCATTGCTGAGAGTTTGGAAGAAGTACAGACATAAGCTAGATTGCAAGATACCATTGTGGGCAATTCCAAAACATGCAATAGAAAATATACATGCTGGTTTCAAACATGATGTGACTACGTACAAGGAGATCCTAAGTTTGGAAAGAAATGTATGGTGTTTGAAATCATATAGTCTCTTGCGAGAAGAGAAGGTTGTTCAAAACTGGTTCCAATATACTCAGTTACGGGCCAGGTGGAAAGAAGATCAGAAAAATGGTTTTACAATGACTGATGAAAATTTGATAAAGCAAATTAGAAATCAGGGACCGGCACATATTAAACGGATATATCTTGCATTGATAGAAATTGACTCAGAAACAGAACTTGTTAAAGACTGTATGATAAAATGGGCCCAGAATATTCAAGAAGTTATTACAATGGACACGTGGGAAAAGATCTGGGTGAGGAACGTAAAATTTACACAAGCTCAAAATTTAAGAGAAAACTTTTACAAAATGTTTTATAGATGGCATTTAGATCCCAAAAAGCTCGCAAGTATGTATCCGAATTATCAGCCTAAATGTTGGAGGTGCGGTGATGAAGATGCAACATATTTTCATATATGGTGGACATGTAAAAAGGTTAAGGCCTTTTGGATAAAAGTTTGGTGGAACATGCAGAAGATTTTTAAACAGAGGATAAAGTTTTGTCCGCAACTTTTTTTGTTGGGAATAATTACAGATGCTACAGTTGTGGACACTAAGTTGATGTTGAATTTAATTACGGCAGCAAGACTCTTGATAGGTCAGTATTGGAAGAAAGAGGAATTGCCGTCTATAGAAGAGTGGACTTTAAAGGTTTCCGACCTGGCAGAGATGGCGAAGATTTCGGCCTATTTGAAAGATCACTCGCAAGAACGCTATATTATGGAATGGAGAAAATGGATTGAGTTTATCCAGAATAAGTATAGGGTTAAGAAATTTTATGTAGCATTTGAATAAGTCTTCTTTCTTTTTTCTTCTTTTTTTTTTCTTTTAGTTTTTTTTATATATATATTTAATATTACTAAGGTTTGTTTTATCCTATATAAGCTAGAGAGTGATGGATTTTAGAGCTTATAGTTGTTAGTATATGATTGTTTATGATTGGTTTTCTTTTATATATACCTTGTATTTAGCTCTGGGAAGTCGGGGGGGGGGGAGGGGGGGAGGGGGGAGAGGTAGGGGGGGAGGGTGAAGGGAGGGGGAGGGGGGTTTTTAAAGAAAAATTGTATGTTAAAACTTTTCAATAAAAAAAAACAAACACCAGCTGTCACAGAAAGCACTTACCTGATATCAGAAAGCACAAAGTTAAGAACTCCTTGTGATATATAGAAGTGAAACTTCAAGGAACATTGGAACAGGGAAATAGGTCCCTTGGAAACTGCCAAATCCTTACTGAATAAACAGAATTGAGGCTAATAATAAAAAGGGGAATTCAGGTTACTAGGGAGAGGGATTTAGTTGCTAAGAGGTGTTGATCACTATATTAACTTTTCTCTTGCTCCCTTATATTCTCCCCTATATTCTCGCCTTGCTTGTTTGATTATAAGTCCTCAAGTTATCTAGTGACCACATAGATTTTCTCCATGACAATCTATCCTTAACTTGTTCTTTCGAGTCTCCCAATAGTGCAATCATCCCCACTGAGTTCATCCACCTTCTGCAGATTGTCTTTCGCCTTTCCCAACATCAGAGCCTCTTCCAGAGTGCTGGATCTTCACGTAATACACGGGTGTCAAACTCACTGTGTCACGTGATGTGTCGCGACGTATCATGACTTTTTTTTTTGCATTGCTGGAACTGGGATGGGCATGATCTCCGCATGATGCAACCGGCCCACAGGCCGGCAATTTGACACCCCTGATGTAATATGTCCAAAGTAGGATCATTTGAGCCTGGAAGGAGTATTGGTATGTTTGTCTCCTTGAATTATTTATAAAAAATAATAAAAGTGAGATAAAATAAAATAAAAAATTTCAGGTGAGCATCTTCACATTTAGAGAAACTTGCTTCATGAATCCAGGAGATACAATAACATATAACTTGATTAAATGAAAGAATGAATAAATGTTGTCAAGTCTCCCTGTGCACCTTTTTGATCTGAATGAGTTTTCCAGGTTGCTCCAAAACAAGTACGACTAGAAATGCTTATTCTAAGGAAGGCTCCACATTTAAAGATGTCTCCTCTCTCTCCCTTGTTCTTCAGTTTCCTCCATGCTGATCATCTCTCCACAACATGCCTCTCAGGGGAATGGACTGTGGAGGAAGCAGGAATCCACGTCAGAGTGAACTATGTAATTAAAGCCTGCCATAGTAATGGAATACCAGAGCAAGTTGTGGAAGCACAATTAGAGCTATAATT
Organism: Vipera berus; assembly: GCF_964194415.1. Taxonomy (NCBI): domain Eukaryota; kingdom Metazoa; phylum Chordata; class Lepidosauria; order Squamata; family Viperidae; genus Vipera; species Vipera berus. The sequence goes on from NC_138202.1 coordinate 342,670,723, forward strand.
CACTGAGTCAAGTAATTTGCTGCTGGTGAAGAACTTCCTTCATTTATTGGGAGAGGGATGGCAGAAGAGAGACTGCAAGGAAGCATAAGTGGAAAGAATGCTCTGTTTATTTCAGTTTGACATGTTATCCTTGATTTAGAACCACAACTGAGACTGGAATTTTTGATTGGTTTAGGTTAAAGTAAAAGTTTCCCCTGTCCAGTCATTTCCAACTCTAGGGAGTAGTGCTTATCTCTGTTTCTTAGCTGAGAGAACCAGCATTGTCTGAAGATATTTCTGTGGTCATGTGGCCAAGGCGTGTGATACCTATTCATCTACTCACATTTACATGCTTTTGAACTGCTAGGTGGGCAGGATCTGGGGCAAATAATAGAACTCATTCCGTTGTGAGGCACTCAAGTCTCAAACCCAGGCTGTCAGCTTTCCAGCTGACAATCTCAGCATCTTTAACCGCTGAGCCACCACACACATCCTTTGTTTGGTTTGTTTATTTACATATATTTACAAACTGTTCATCTCCCTCATGGAGTGACTTTAGGTTGTTGTTGAGTGAAGTGGTCATTAAGTGAGACATCATATGCCTGCTTAGCTCAATGATCATAATCCCGGAACTCTGTTATGAACCAGCCTCCGGCCTCCTCTCTGGACACAAGTTTGCAGGAGGATGAGGATGTTTTGGGTCCAAATGCCCCATGCTGCAAACACTCCATGCTAAAATCCTGCTTGGATTTCAGAGTGGACCTTTTTCAGCTAGCCCTGAAAAAGCAGAGGGATTCCTTTCAGGAGGCAACAGATGTCTGCAATCTTCCCTGATGGCTTCCCCATTGACTTTTTGGGGAAGCTGGTAGGCTAGATTGCAAATGGCAGTCACATGATTGTGGAATGCTTGGCAACTCATTAACATTGTGAAGGGTTGCCTAATGCCCAGATTCACTTGACCATGGGAGTGCTCCAACAGCTGTAATTCAGGCATGGTTGTAAATCCCTTTGTTCAGTGCTATTGTAATTTTGAATGGTCTCTGAACAAATGGTCATTAAACAAGGATTATCTGTATGCATATGGACATTATTGCTCTACTGAAAGATTACTGAACGGAAGGATTTTAAATCACGCAGGTAATGTTTTCTTCCTCCCTCCCTCCTTTCCTCTCTTCCTCTCTTCTTCCCTCCCTCCCTCCTCTGGTGTGATTTCATGTCACTCCTTCTGGCTTATTTTTCTAACCAGCCACAGGATTTTTAACTAGAGCTAACCATAAATGGCTTTTTGAACTCTCCATCCAGTTCAGAAGGGTCTGCAGAGTGTGGTCAAATGCAGTCAGGACAACAGCCAGGATAATGTGATGAAAGCTCTGCCTGGATTTTGTGTTCACTGCTTTGATTCCATCATGATGTTTTTAAACCACTCCTGTGTGAATCCTGATTCAATCTGTGGAGTGAAGAATTGGAGGGACAATTTCGCTGAATGTTTTCAGGTAAAGTTAAAATCTTTCAGCTGAGCTTGATGCTGGAGGAAGAAAATAATCCAATGATATTATAGGATCCTTTATAAGTGGTAGTAGAAACTGGTTCTGAAAAAGCCAATATGACAATTTTACATGTATTTTTCTGTTGGAGTTTGTATTTGAAACATTTATTTGCATTTGTTTTAGCAAAAGTATATACAATTACAGCAATCCATATCAGTTCAATATATACCCTCTAATATTAACAGCACTATTTGTCCTTTTGGGTCTCCCTTGCAGCCATTGACAACAATGCAACTTGTTTTGTTACATGTTTATCATACTCAGACAACAGAAAATAGATTTTTTCTTCTAAACTAGACTGATTCGATTGGATTAACAAGGGTAAACTGAATCTAGCTCTAGACTCCTGATAAAAGTTTGCAATGTAATAAGTAATAGTCAAATCTTTTATCTGTAAGTTACTACAAATGCATAAGTGTAGTTGGTGAGAGCCAGTTTGGTCTACTGATTAAGGCACCAGGCTAGAAAGTGGGACACTGTGAATTCAGGTCCTGCCTTAGCTATGATAACGAGCTGGTGATTTTGGTCCAGTCACTCTCAGCCCAATGAATAAATCGATCCTTTATAGCTTCTATCCAATAGGCAGTTTTTGAACGTGAAGCTCTTTAAAGGCTTCTCTCAGGGAATGGGATGTAAGAGACTGTAAATAGTATGACATTCCTTGTCCTTTAAAAATTGATGCCACTTAAACTTATGTACCTGCTCTCTATCTTGTCTAAAATCTTTTAAAAATAAGTAGTTCCTCAAAAGTGTATGATAATTTATGTCACTCAGAAATTCACGATCTAGTGAGAGTTATGAGTACGGTAATTTTAGACACAAATTCATCTATCTTTTATTGAAAATATGTTCATGGAAACATTGTTTTGCCAAATAGGTATTGGATATAAGACTACTCTTCTATAATATTGCTTTCTTCACCTTTATTATTGATAGAAGGCCAACTTCTAATCACAATATTGCTGCTGGTATACATGGGGCAAGGCTAAGATTGAGCTTGTGAATTTATTCTGATTTCTCTTCAGATTGCATTAATTTGTCTGCTGGAGTTTAATAAAAGCATGGATAGTCAGTTGTCCTGCAGTGAGTTAGTCGCAGTGAGTTGGCCACAGAGAATTGACCATGGTGAGTTGGAAATAGTTGTTGTTCCATTTCGGTCAGGAAGGCTGCAGACACTGGAGGGATGATTGTACAATGACAAACCAGATCTTCACATATACTCCTTGACACATGCTGCAATGAACCATGCAAGAATACCACATCCCAACTTGAGAATTTCTCCAAAATTCCTTTCTCCTTTGAAGGAGTTCCTAAAAATGGAGCTTTTTCATCCACTGTTCTTAACATTCCCAATCCAGAGATTCTATGCAGGTTTTCCATCCTTAATTGCTGAGTTAATTTTATGAGGTAACAAACCACAGAAGTGATAGGAGACTCTCAAATGAAGACTCTTGGATTTCTGGTGAATTCTATTTCTGAGGCCAGGCAATTGCCCAATAAAAGTCTTATTGGGAAGCATCCAGGGAATCATTTTGAGGAGGACAAGATGGAACAAGTGAAAACACTATCCTAGAGTTTTGGAAATGGGAAAAGAAAGGAAGGCTACAGGAGGGGATTCAAGAGCTTCTACACCAGTTTGCCTTTTGATTAAGCATGATTGTCGACCAACTGTACTCATCATGGCTGCCATTTTGTGTGAGTGCCCGCAACACACTCTCAAAATTCTAGGGGTGTCTGTCAGTCCCCCTTCCAAGTTTGGTTACTTCCAATTGAGTAAACCAAGTTTCTTTTCAGCCTTTAAAGACATGTGCATTTTGTATCTTCATTGCCCCACTATATGCCAAAGTCTGCCAAATAGTGCCCTGTTTATAAACCTCTTTTTTTCTCTTTCTTCCTCCTTGATTACTGTAAAGCAGGCATTTTAAAAAGTTAAGTGAGGATTCTCACCTCCCTGAACCCTTTAAGGAAAAGGGAAGTGATTTTGTTAAAGGAAAATGGGTCTCTGTTAGCATTGCAGCCTTCGAACTGCAGTTCCTTTGATGTGTCTGTCGCAACCACGGATGGTGCTCTGTAGCAACTGCCTCCCCAGGGCTCCGAAGAGATGCTGAGATGAAGAGGCCTTAGCAATCCATCTGCCCTTAATCAGATGAAAGAGTCTGTATGGCAAGAGGAGAAAGGAGGGAGGGAAGCCTAGCTTTCTGTGTGGCTAAATGAAAACTGATCAGCATCAAAGAGGCAAAATGGGTATGAGAAAAAAAAAACAGTCTATATATCTCTAGTACAGAAAGCAATTCAATCATGGCTCAACGGAACCCAGATTTGGGCCTAACAAGGCTTCATTCTGAAACCTCTTCACCAAATTCTTTACTTGAAACTGATTTATTTCACATATGTTTTAAAGATGTTGGGCGATTCTTATCTTGTTTTTCTGCCACTTTTAATCATGCCGTTTCTAAATTGTAGAAAAACAAAAGAGAGGCGATGTAAGAACAGATGGAGACAGGAAGCAGAGTCATTTATGCCACTATAACTAAAGCATTGAAATATATTGTAATCTAACAAACAAGAAAGTTTCTGTTGGAGCAGCTGAATCTTCATTGCTCTGCAAAAAGGAACTGATGATGGCATTGGGTGGGAAATGACTCCCTACTCTGGATGCACAATAGGGAAGATCATCTCTAATAGTTGATGGGTAATTTTGCAAGCCAGGTGATGTTCAGTTGTGCATTTCTCCAGTTGTAATGTTCATTCTGCTACATATTCCCAATCTGCATTGTTTTTTTAAAATCTGCATGAAACAACACATACATTTTTTCACAAATTTCTTCGAACATTCCCATTTTGGCATGTATTTTACTCTAATCAGCACATTGTTACTCTGTGTCTTTTGAGGTGTGTACAGGTAATCCTCAACTTATGACCACAACTGAGCCCAAAATTTATGTTCCTGAGACATTTGTTAAGTGAGTTTTGCCACATTTTATAACTTTTCTTGCCACAGTTGTTAAGTGAATCACTGCAGTTGTCAAGTTAGTAACATGGTTGTTAAGCGAATCTGGTTTCCCTATTGATTTTGCTTGTCAGAAGGTCACAAAAGGGGATCACATGGCCCTAGGATACTGCAATCGTCATAAATATGAACCAATTGCCAAGTATCTGTATTTGGATCACGTGGCCAGGGGGTTGCTGTAATGGTTGCAAGTGTGAAAAATGTCATAAGTCACTTTTTCCAGTGCCATTGTAACTTTGAACAGTCACTAAATGAACTACTGTAAGTCGAGAGTTACTTGTATGAGTGTGTGTGTTCTCCTAAAGAGAACAAGTGTTTATCTGTACTTTCCCCACTGGCTGAATATGTTTGCATTTTTGTAAGTTGCAAACTGCATTTCAAAATGCAGCTTTTCTGTATAAATCTGTTTTGATTGATGCGTAGTTCCAGGAACTGCAAACTGGATATTTTTGCATTAAAAAAAAGACTAATGAATTCTAACCTCTGACAGATGAACACCAGTGTTCACTGATGTGAACAGTGTTCACCCCAAACTTTGGAGGAAATCATACCAGAGAATTATTGTTGATTTAAAAAGTGAATCGGAATTCTTTGAAGTGAGAAATGAATAGTTTCCTGGGAATGAATCAGTAGCTAATGATAATAATATAGCAGGCAGTGGATTTCAATCTGATGGCCAAAGTTGTTCACTAATGGGAACTTTTGAACTAATTTCAAAGATATTCCTCATGAAGAGGAAACTTAAATCCAGTAATAGAAAAGTTTGCAATTTATCCACCAGAAGAAAATTGGCCTTGGGGGTTTTCAAAGGTTTTCAAAAAATGCTTTACTAGGTTACTGAAATGGCTGTATAGTTCAGTCTAAAGTCTAATATTTCCTAATTGCACCATAGCTCTAGTTTCTGAAACTACAACATTACTTTCTACTGAACTGTCTAAATTCCCATGGAAATTTTATCCTAAAAAGCCCTACATGTGTACAGGTAGTCCTCAACTTACAACAGTTCATTTAGTGACTTTTTGAAGTTACAACGGCACTGAAAAAAGTGACTTGTGATCATTTTTCACACTTTATGACCATTGCAGCATCCTCCGGGTCACTTGATTTAAATTTGGATGCTTGACAACATTTATGATGGTTGCAGTGTCCTGGAGTCATGTGATCACCTTTTGCAACCTCCTGACAAAAAAAGTCAATGGGGAAACCAGATTCAATTTATTTTTATTTTTTTATTTTAATCCCATTTATATCCCGCCCTTCTCCGAAGACTCAGGGCGGCTTACAATTTAAGCACAAACCAATGTGCTTAGCAATTAACAACTGTGTTACTAATTTAACAGCTGCAGTGATTCATTTAACAAATGTGGCAAGAAAAATCATAAAATGGGGCAAAACTCATTTAACAAATTTCTCATTTAGCAACATAAATGTTGGGCTCAGATGTGTTTGTAAGTTGAGAACTACCTGTATTCATTCACAATTCACTCTCACACACCCCTTCCTGTTGTTAAGATGATTGTTCTCCTTGATTACATTTACCCCATATTTTCCTATATTACTCAAATTGCTTTCCATTCTTGTAACTCAAAAGAAACGGTTATATTGAACTGGAGGATTGAACCTATAGCATCTGAAAAAGATGTTTCTATTTTCAACCACCATGACATTGCCTGAGCAGATTGTCTTGTCTTCTTCAAGCAAATGATATAGAAAAGAGCAATCCAATTGATCAGGATCTTGAATTTCTCCTGCCCCAGGAAAATAGGACGGTCCTGATGTATTTCCCCCCTCCCCCTCCCTTTCCCCCCCTCCCCCTCCCTCTCTCCCCCCCTAAAAGTGTGACACAACAAACAATCAGAGAAATTTGAATCAAATGCACATATTCTAAAAGGAAATCCTGGCAAACCTGTAGCATGATCAAAATTTGGGCACTTGGCAACTGGCATGTATTTACAAAAATCTCAGTGTCCTAGGGCAGGGGTTCCCCAACCCTCAGTCCGGGGACCAGTACCGGGGTGTGGCATGCCAGCAACCAGTCCACCCAAACAAGAAAAGCCCCATCTGCAGAATGCAGGCAGTACACAAAACCACGCCCTCTCCAGTACATGTAAAAACCTCTCTCCACATAACCGGTCCCTGGTGCGCAAAAGGTTGGGGACCTCTGTCCTAGGGTCACATGATCGCCATTTGCGACCTTCCCAAATGGCTTCCGATAAGCAAAATCAATGGGGAGGGGAGCTGGATTCACTTAACAGCCGCATGATTCGCCTCACAATTGCAATGATTGGCTTAAAATTATGCAAAAGGTCATAAAACTGAATGCAACTCACTTAAAAGTTTTGCTTAGCAACAGAAATTCTGGTCCCAACTGTGGTTGTAAGTCAAGGACTACCTATAGTTCCACTTTTCTAAGATATTTGGAAGCTGAAGTTAGAAAGTACTGCATTTCTGTAGCAGTGCTGACAGTTTGGAACAGCCTTCCAATACAGATCAGGCTAGTTCCCTTCTTCAAAATAGTTAAAAACCCAAATATTTTAGGTAGTGCTTTTTTTGTAAAAGAAAAAGGTGCCGGAACTCACACATGTCATACAACCCACCTTGCCTACCCTACAAGGTTCCATCCAAAAAAGGTGCCGGAACTCCGTTCTGAGCGTTCTATGAGAAAAAAAGCCCTGATTTTAGGACATTTTAGGACATTTTCCTAAAATATTATACAATGCCATCCTTTTATACTTTTTCCCTATTTAAATTCATATTTATTATTATAGCTTGTTTATGTTGTCTTGGATAGCCCTTTTGGGAATGTTTAATAAGTTGCGAATGTCTTAACTTGTTTTATATTCTGTAGAAGTTGCTTGGAGTGATTAGATTGTGATGGGATAGAAATGTGATAAAAATACATTAATAAATAGAATAAAGCTTGTAGCTTTGCTGATACAGACAATTGTTAATTGCTGGTGACCACACCTCAGTAATGGAAGGTCCAGAATGGCTAATAGAAATCATTGGGATCTCCTAGGATCTGGCTCTTCTCAGACTTGTTTAATCACCAGAGGATTTTAGAATTTAAATATCTGTGGCACGAATTGGGCACAGTCATAGCTATGAATGGGGTAATCTATGCAAAGCAGGATAAATGAGAGGGTCTAAATTAACAAGAAGACTAATAGGTATTTGGGTGCGTAACAATAGTTATTTCCAAATTTGCATGTTTACATATCTATCTAACAAAATGAAATTCAATGGTGAAAAAAGTAAGGTTCTACATTTAGGCAAGAAAAACCAAATGCACAGGTATAGTATAGGGCAGGGGTGTCAAATTGCTGGTCATGCGGAAGCCGTGCCCACCCCATTGCTGGCAATGGCAAAATCGTCCCGATACATTGAGCGATGTCACGTCATGTTGCAAGTTTGACATGTCTGGTATAGGTGGTACCTTGCTCAATAGTAGTAACTGTGAGAGGGATCTCTGAGTTCTAGTGGACAGTCACTTAAATATGAGCCAGCACTGTGCTGCAGCTGCCAAAAAAGCCAACATAGTTCTAGGCTGCATTAACAGAGGGATAGAATCAAGATCATGTGAAATGTTAATATCACTTTACAATGCCTTGGTAAGGCCGCACCTGGAATACTGCATCCAGTTTTGGTCACTACGATGTAAAAAAGATGCTGAGACTCTAGAAAGAGTAGAGAGAAGATGATTAGGGGACTGGAGGCTAAAACATATTAGGAACGGTTGCTGGAATTGGGTATGTCTAGTTTAATGTAGAGAAGGATGAGGGGTGACATGATAGCAGTGTTCCAATATCTCAGGGGCTGCCACAAAGAAGAGGGAGTCAAGCTATTCTCCAAAGCACCTGAAGGCAGGACAAGAAGCAATGGATGGAAACTAGTCAAGGAGAGAAGCAACCTAGAACTAAGGAGAAATTTCCTGACAGTTAAACAATTAATCAGTGGAACAACCTGCCTCCAGAAGCTCCAACACTGGAAGTTTTTAAGAAGAGACTGGACATCCATTTCTCTGAAATGGTATAGGGTTTCCTGCCTGAGCAGGGGGTTGGGCTAGAAGACCTCCAAGGTCCCTTCTAGCATTAGCATTAGCATCTAATACATGTTTACACATCTTGAGTCCCTTTTCTCATCAGAGTGATAGTTTCACTCTTAATTGACTGGGTGCATATAAGAATCCAAGAATTGTTGGGATTGCCATTTACATTACCAAGATCTTTAAAAAAGAGAGTAGACTTTGAAAAGTCCCTTAGCTTTTTTTTCTCTAGATCCATTGAGGCAGGGACTTGTGGAAGCAATCAAAATTATCACATACTACCAGTTATCTTTTAGCAGCCACCAAGAATGGTGGATTGATACAGAGATGCATGGTAAGCATCTCCTAGTTGCTTAATTATGTATTGTGGGCATCACTTAGAATGCCTTCAGCAACTTGGTACCCTCCAAATATGTAGGACCTAATCATAATCATAATCATAATAGTAAAGTTGGAAGGGACCTTGGAGGTCATCTAGCCCAACCCCCTGCTCAGGCAGGAAACCCTATACCATTTCAGATCCCCCACCAAGAAGATGGAGAAAAGTTCTTGGCTTTAAGACTGATTTGGTTCCAGAAATAAGGCTGCCAGGAAGGAGTGAATATCAAGGGTGGATAATTCTGAAAGGCAAAATCTGATTGGAGCTGAACTTGACTCTTGGTGGCTATTTGATCATACAGTTTTCTTGATAATTTAGAAATAGTTTATGGTGGCCTTCTTCAGGAAGCTTTGTCTTCTCAGTCTAGCCTAAATTCTTGTATTTCCTGATGAACTTCCATTGAAATGCTAATCAAGTTCATTCCTACTTAGCCCTTCAGGATCCATCTCTGCTGGATGATATATCTAGTCGAGTGTATGTTGTCTACTGCTTAAATTAAAAGTGGTCATGGATGCAAGGTCCAATCCAGTCAAAAAGTGAAATGTTTTCAAAGATGAAACCAAGAAAGTCAAGTTGCCTTTTGGAAAAAGCACCTTTGGGACTATCAGTATAAAGGCTGTAGTTTATTTCTCTTTAGTATTGAAGGAGGATTTTAGTTTGTTCCAGGAAAATAGTGATTTCTTTTTTTAGTTCTTGTTCTCCACATTGCAAGATTGGAGGAAAAGAAGAAAATAATTGCCATTTGATTTCAAAGTGCTCGCATAGTTTTGGGTAGTAGCAACAGAAGTTACATAGGTTATGCCATTCTCAGGAGCATGTAAATAATATTCTCTTAGCTAGATTTAACTTAAACAGGAATCTGAGAATCTCCTTGCATTTCACTCTTTCAGTTGTATTGATCCCTTTGTTCTATCCTATCCTGACCTGGTTTGGAGGCATTGATCTTTTTTGCACTGTTTGCTTTTGAGTCTATTAATGCTCTTCCGTTTGGTCACTCAATGCATTATTTCATTGTGCCCTTTAGCACAGGCATACAATAAGCCTTATGGATACCGAAATGTTTGCTTTCTACTCAGTGTTCAAATTCATTCCTTGTGATTCTTCCTAACACTCATGTTTCTGTCCTTAGAGATAGGACAGAAGAAACCCACCACCTTATAAGATGCTGCAATCTACACAATCAATGCTGTCTCAGTCCTCTAGGAGTCTGCTTTCTCCCCATTAAAACATCAACAAAACAAGTCCCATTTATCCATGAAAGATGTATCCAAATAGAAGTTGTGTCCTTGGGAATTGCAGAATTGAGAACAAAGAGCAACCAGCATGGAAATTAATGTGATAAAAAACAAGACCAATTACACCAATTAGTGTAGAAACGTCTTTCTAGGTGGAAATTAGTTTCAGCCAAGGACATTGCTTTAATATGCTCTCTGTGAGAATGTTAAAGAATTTGAATTTTTTTGCTGGTAATAATTTCAGTTTACAAGCTTATAAAGTTACTGGCTGACTTTTTAAAAATTATTCCTGGTGACTGCCTGGATAGTTTTCTTGGCAAGGTTTTTTGGAACTGATTTGCCATTGCTTCCTTTCTTGGGCTGAGGGACAATGAATGGTTGAAGGTCACTAACTGGCTTTGTAATCAAGGTGGGACTAGAACTCACAAGACCCCTAGTTTCAGGCCTGGTGTCTTAACATTACATCAAACTAGCTCTATTATTTGCTTAACCAGATCAGTAAAGTAATAACAAATCCATTTATAAACCATACAAAAGCATGGTTATATTAATCTTGATTAGTTTTTTTAAATGGCTTAGTGGGTTGTGGAATCCTTGTTGCTTTCTTGAGTTTGATTATTTGCTTTCAGATATTTCATTATCCAACTACCAACAGGTAACATCATTACTGCTGGTGTGTGTGGGGTTTGTTCCCTGTTTATATACTATAGCTTGCCCTGCCAGTTTTGGTAGGGATGTGGTTTCCTCCTTGGCAATTCCTTGATTAGGATATTGTTTTCTGCTTGATTATTTGTCTGGTATTAATTCATGCTTATCAGGGTGATAAGAGATTAGAGCAAGGGTCCCCAACTCCTGGGTCATAGCTCATTGAGAAGCAGGCTGTGCAAGCAGCAGATGAGCATGGAAAGCATTATTTGTGCATGCACGGGATTAGGTTGCACACATGCAACCATCCCCTCCCCCCAATGCTGCTGCTGCTAGTCCTTGGACCCAAAAAGGTTGGAAACCACTGGATTAGAGGTTTTTGCAGGAGAATAACTCATGCAATTGATAAACTTTTTAAAAAAAGGCTAAAATAGGAAGAGTCCAAAGAAAAAGTAAGTATCGATAAGTAGGCGAGACTGTACAGGTATTGTTGGGCCCCATAGCCTACCCACCTTAACCAAAAGAGCCAGTGCTAGAGACTGACTAGCATTCCATTTCAGTCATGGCTACCAGAAGTAGTGGTTCCCTCCAGGGCAAAAGGACAGTTGAAACATATTCAGCCATCTATAGATGTCACCTGTATAATCTTGCTTTTCTAAGGATGGGAGGCTTGTCATTAGCTGATGCGTTTAACTTATTACGGAGCAGCCTGCTTCCCCACTTCTGCACACTCACATGCTGAGGACAAGCTCTGTTTCCATTTCGAGCCTCTTGCTTCAGATCACCAAGATTAAAAAGCATGAAGCAGAGGTTGGTTTCAAGCAGTGCTGACCTTCTGTTCTTGCTCCCAATTGCTTTGGAGAGTGGGTGTTTTAATGGGCTGATGTCTTGGAGATAGATGCTCCTGGAAAAATAATGGATGGCTCTATCAGTTTCCGAGAGACTTCACTTCTTTATTCGACAGGTCTGGAATTATAAAAGATACCAGCTGGATGCTTCAGCAGGAGATGGAAGGTTTGGTTTAAAAAAAAACTTGGAGGGGTAATTAAACACCTCTATTTCTCTAAGGCTATTGATCACCATATTTAAGGAAATGTTGAGAAAGGGATTTTGCACAAGGTAAATTTCCTTGTTGCTGGGGGTAAACTAGAACAAACATAGGTTGATCTTGGGGCTACAGGATTAGAGGAAAGAGGCAACTTCAAGAATGAACTATAAAGAGGTGCTTTGGTGAGAAAGGCAGGGCCCCTCTCTGGGAGAATAAGCAAGAGTGCCGCCCAACACAGCAAGCCTGGCGTAGCATATTTTGATATAAGCAAATTTGCTTAATCTAATCTGTATTGTTCTAGATCACTGTTTCTCAACCTTGGCAACTTTATGTTTATGGAGATTCTCAGTCATACAGGTCATGGTTGGTGCTTTTTCAAAAGGCAACTGGACTTTCTTTGTTTTTCCTTGAAGATGTTTTGCTTCTCATCCAGGAACTAAAGAAGCTTCTTGGATGAGAAGCAAAATATCTTCAAGGAAAAACAAGAGACTCCAGTTGCCTTTTGAAAAAGCACCTTCGGGACTTGGCAACTTTAAGCTGTATGGACTTCAACTCCCAGAATTCCCCAGCCAGCAATGCTTAAATCTGCCAAGGTTAGAAACACTGCTCTAAAAGCTGCAAAATGGACAAGGTGTATGTAAGAGAGGTTTGTGTGCTGTATATAACCAGCAGGTTGCTTAACTCTGGGCTAAACTTTCTTAATTATACCATTACAAGAATAAAGAAATATATTTCAGGTTCTTCTGAGCAAAGCAGGAGAGAAAGCTACCTGCTGATTCTCTGCATGTTCTTATCTTCTAATCAGGTTATTGCTATTGGGGCCAGAAGATTAACACATTGCACCAGTGTAGCAGAAGCAATTTGTTTTTTTTCTAAATGGCTTAGTAGGCTCTTATGGGTCTCTCTGAAACCCAGAGTCGTGGTGGTGTAAATTTTGGAGAGGAGGTGTTTATTATGGAGTGGGCATATACTGTACACATAGTTCAATATCAGCAATGCATGAGAGCTTAGGATCTGGATGATTACAATCCTGTGTAGAAATAAGCTGTACTTATCATCATCATCCTTAGCTATAGCTTTGAACTGTGTGGACTATATCAGTTTAGAAGGGTGCCCAACACAAGTTTTTTTTTAAGACTTGAAAACAGATCAAATAATGAGGTAAGGAGCGATGGGAAGGAAGAAAAACTCAAACATCAAACAGGAGATACAGGAAGCATATCTAGAATCAGACATAAAGATTTCAAATGCCTATATACAAATGTTCAAAGTTTGGGGAACAAACAGGATGAACTTGAAATATTAATACATAAGGGTAGATCTGAGGTTCAGTCTTAGACCCAGTACTCTTCAATAACTTCATAAATGACTTAGATGAGGAAATAGAACGGGAACTCATCAAATTTGCAGATGATACTAAGCTGGCAGGAATAGCCAACACTCCAGATGATAGGCTCAAGATCCAGATGGATCTGGACAGACTTGAACACCAGGCCCTATCAAACAAAATGAAATTCAACATTTGGCAAGAAAAACCAAAAGTACACATACAGATTAGGTGAAACCTGGTTTAATAGCAGTAACTGTGAGAGAGATCTTGAAGTCCTAGGGGACAATCAATTAAATATGAGCCAGCAGTGTGTGGCGACAGCCAAAAAAGCCAATGCAATCCTAAATTGCATTAACAGAGGAATTGAATCAAGATCATGTGAGGTACTAGTACTGCCCTATGAAGCCTTAGTAAGACCACCCCTAGAATACTGCATCCAGTTTTGGTCACCACACTATAAAAAAGATGTTAAGACTCTAGAAAGAGTGCAGAGAAGAGCAACAAAGATGATTAGGGGCCTGGAGGTAAAATGTATGAAGAAGAGTTGCAAGAACTGCACTGGGGAAGTACTTGAGGATTGGAAAACGGCTGATATGGTTCCTATCTTCAAGAAAGGGAAAAAACCAGACCCAGGAAACTACAGACCAACATCAATACCTGGGATGATCCTGGAAAAGATAATCAAAAAACAGATCTGTGAACAACTAGTAGTAAACAAAGTTATAACTGGTAGCCAGCACGCGTTTGCTAAAAACAGATCATGCCAAACCAATCTTATTTCATTCTTTGATAAAGTGACCAAATTAGTAGACCAGTGAAACACTGTGGACATAGTATACTTAGATTTCAATAAGGCATTCAACAACGTAGACCACAATCTACTGCTTGGTAGGCTAGAAAAAGGTGGAATAGACAACATCAGCACCAGAAGGATTTGTAGCTGGTTGACAAACTGTACTCAACAAGTAGTCCTCAATGGTACTACATCCACGTGGAAAGAAGTAAGCAGTGGGGTACCACAAGGCTCTGTCTTTGGCCCAATATTCTTCAATATCTTAATCAATGACTTAGATGAGGAAATACAAGGGGAACTCATCAAATTTGCAGATGACACTAAACTGGCAGGAATAGCCAACACCCCAGAAGACAAGCTCAGGATTCAAAAAGATCTTTACAAACTGGAACAATGGGCCCTATCCAACAAGATGAGTTTTAACGTGGAGAAAAGCAAAGTTTTACATTTAGGTAGGAAAAATCAAAGGTACAAGTATAGATTGGGCAAGACTTGGCTTAAAAACAGTAACTGTGAGAGGGACCTTGGAGTCCTAGTGGATGATCACTTCACTATGAGCCAGCAGTGTGCAGCAGCAGCCAAAAAAGCTAATACAATCCTGGGTTGCATAAACAGAGGCATAGAATCAAGATCATGCGAAGTATTAATACCACTTTATAAAACCCTAGTGAGACCACACCTTGAATACCGCAACCAATTTTGGTCACCATACTACAAAAAAGATGTTGAGACCTTGGAAAAAATTCAGAGAAGAGCAACTAAGTTGATCCAAGGCCTGGAGACTAAAACATATGAAGAATGGCTGCAGGACTTGGGTTTGACTAGTCTAAAGAAAAGAAGAAATAGGGGTGACATTATAGCGGTATTCCAGTATTTGAGAGGCTGCCACAAAGAAAAAGGGGTCAAATTATTCTCCAAAGCACCAGAGGGCAGGACAAGAAACAATGGTTGGAAAGTGATCAAAGAGAGAAGCAACCTGGAATTAAGGAGAAACTTCCTAAGAGTGAGGACAATTAACCAGTGGAACAGCTTGCCCCCAGAAATTGTGGGTGCTCCATCACTGGAGGTTTTTAAGATGAGACTGGACAGTCACTTGTCTGAGATGGTAGATGTTATTATGGAAGGGGTGTTATGTACGGGGATGAATGAACACAAGCAGCGGCTCACTGACACCATCAGGTGGCGCTGTACTGTGAGTGGATTGGCTGTCTAGTGCTCGGCGGGAAAACCAGATAAAGGGATTGGCCGCAAGCATACCTGGCCAGGTATATAAGGGGCACAGGTAACCCTATTGTTCTGTTCAGTACTTCCACTAATAAAGAGCTGCCATGCTGAACCCTTTGTCCGTCATATTGCCATGCGGTCGAGAACCCACTACACAATAGTAGAGGTTCTCCTGCTTGAGCAGCGGGCTGGACTAGAAGACCTCCAAGGTACCTTCCAGGTCTATTCTATTCTAACTGAGCATGGCTAATCTAGTGAAGAGAATGACCAGGGGAGACATGATAGCAGTGTTCCAATATTTGAGAGGCTGTCACAGAGAGGAGGGGGCCAACCTATTTTCCAAAGCATCTGAAGACCAGACAAGGAACAATGGGTAGAAACTGATCAAGGAGACATTCAACCTTGATTTTCTGACAGTGAGAACAATCAACCAATGCAACAGCTTGGCTTCAGAAGTTGTGGGTGCTTCATCACTGGAGGCTTTTAAGAAGAGATTGGACAGCCTCTTGTCAGAAATGGTATAGGGTTAGGATTAGGGTTAGTGCATCCTCACAATCCTGTGACCAAAATTTTGGCATTTGGCAACTGACATGTATTTATGACAGATGCAGCATCTTGGGATAGCTTTCTGTGATCTTCCCAGCTGGCCTCCAACAAGCAAAGTCAATGGAGAAAGCTGGATTCACTTAACAATGACATGATTTCACTTAACAACAACATTGATTTACTTAAACAGGCAAAAAGTCATAAAATTGAGTCTGTCTCACTTAACAACCACCCTGCTTAGCAATGGAAATTCTGCTGTCAATTGTGGTAGTAAACCGAGGATTACCTGTATGTGAATGGATTTGAAATCCCACACAACTGGATGACACCAGAATTAAAAATATTGTGACCTGTGTTCAAAAGTCAAACCAATCTTAGAGTAATATTTGCTTAAATCTAAATACATCTTTAAAAATGTCTTAGACTCAGGTGTTTGAGATACAAGTAGTCCTCAACTTATTACCACAATTGAGCCCAAAATTTCAGTTGCTAAGTGAGCCAGATGTTAAGCGAGTTTTGCCTCATTTCACAACTTTTCTTGCCACAGTTGTTAAGCGAATCACTGCAGTTGTTAACTTAGTAGCACTGTTGTTAAGTGAATCTAGCTTCCCCATTGACTTTGTGTAATGTATTGGGCCTAGTTTACTTGAACTGTACCACGTGGGTTTTGAATGCTGTGAGATTGCTTAAAGAGGGAGTTGGGTAACGGTCGCTGGCTACTCAGACAAGCCATTTCCAGGACCACCATTGGTTGGCTCTAGGGCGGCAATAAGTTCCTTTAAATCTATTGGCTGCCGCCTAGTGGCCAGAGTATAAATAGCTGCGTAGAAGCCTTGGTTAACAGTTCAGTTCCTGCATTCAATAAAGCATGTTCCTGCCTGAACTCTCTCACCTCTTCTCCTGCTTGCTGCAAAGAACCCAGTACACAACACTTTGTTTATTAGAAGGTTGCATTACAGTGACTCCAGGACACTGCAACTGTCATAAATATGTCAGTTGCCAAGCGTCTGAATTTTGTTCCTGTAACCATAGAGATGATACAACAGTCATAATTGCTGTTTAACTTTGAACACTCACTAAACAAACAGTTGAAGGTCAAGGACTCTCTATACTTTCCAAGATCTGTGTGTGCTTCATATTCTAGAATTTGTATTTATGAGAAGGACATGGTGGAAAATTTGCTCCATGGGGTCCTTGGTGCTCTCTGAGCTTGGTGGTTCTCTTGCAGACATTTCATTACTACCAAGCTCAGAGAGTACCAAGGACCCACAGTTTAACCCTGAGCTACAAATATTCTCTTCTATCAGAATTTGCTCCACTAGTTCTTGACTACAGTAGCTTCTTTGTAAGCAGAGAAAATATGGATGCTTGGGACAGGTTCAAGCAGGTTAATGAATGACAAACAATAGATAAAAACAGTATCAAAGCTAACAGCTTTGTGCAAAGTTCCCTTATATTTGCAGGATTAGGAATAGCATTTCCCCCCTCTGGGTACACAAGATAGTTTTTTAAAATAATGAATTATGTACTTTGCCGTAAACCAGGGTTGTCAAACTCGCAACATCACATATCGTGATGTATCGCAACTTTTTTTCCATTGTTGGCAATGGGATGGGTGTGGTTTCGCTATGATGCATCCAGCCTGTGGTCCGGCAGTTTGACACTCCTGCCCTATACTTTCTACCTATACTGTATATAAATAGGACCTTGGCCAAGCTCTTCCTGACTGAGTGTGAGCCCACATGCCCTCTGCTGGCTAACTATGATAAATACTTTTTTTTAAAATCCCATTTACGGTATATCCCGCCCTTCTCCAAAGACTCAGGGCGGCTTACAATCTAAGAAGCACAAATCAATGTGCTTAGCAATAGCCTTCATTCTATGTATATGCCTGCTTATTAGGGCTTTCGCCCCCCCCCCACCCCCAAGCAGCATTTTTACAAAGTCAGCTTATTGC
The DNA here is from genome assembly GCF_964194415.1 of Vipera berus. Taxonomy (NCBI): domain Eukaryota; kingdom Metazoa; phylum Chordata; class Lepidosauria; order Squamata; family Viperidae; genus Vipera; species Vipera berus. Next base: position 342,688,461 of record NC_138202.1, read on the forward strand.
CCCCAACAATATGGGTCCTCATTTTACCTACCTCGGAAGGATGGAAGGCTGAGTCAACCTTGAGCCTGGTGGGACACGAACCTGCACTAATTGCAAGCAGCTGGTGTTACTTAAGGAGGCATTAGCCCACTGCTCCACCAAGGCTCTTTTTCTTCGATTTTATGTTATTTCACATCATTCTTATGCATGGCAGTTGACAGAAGATGATTCCTTGCTCCAAAAAGCTTGCAATCTAAAATATATCTTCAAGGGGCCAGAAAAAAAAGGAAAAGAAAAGGTGGTGGTGGTGGTGGTGGTGGTGAAAAGTAGGTGAGATTGCTCTTATGTTGCTTCTAGACTCTCTGTGTCAACCTTCCCAGGTAAACTGAATAGGAAAGACGACCAGACGAGCTAATTCTACTTTATTGTAAGGCTACGTTAACAGAATCTTACAAGTCTGATAGCGCAGATCTCTTGCTGTTTCTTTTAAGCATTTGATCCATTTGAGTGGGTCCTTCCCAAGTTTCTTTCTCTGACTGCTAAGTAGCTGAGGGTTCCTCCCCTCATTTGATTCTTCCCCTCATCTCTCAAGGTCATTCCCAGGTTAAGTGTCTCTGTGTGAGACACTCAATCTGGATTTTCAAAGCTGCCCATGGCCTTGAATTCTCTTCTCCTTTCTGCCTCATCCTTAACTCGACCCTCTTCTATGTTCTTTATCAATTACAGCTTGGTCTCTATCAGCTACCCAAAGGTCTTCCCCTTTGCTCTTCATGGACATAAGCTGAAATTGCAAGATCCAATCCATATGGGCTAAAATTGTTTCCAAGGTCACCTGCTAGCTCTCTTTTCTTCAGCTACAATGACTGTTATTTTTCTTAATTTATTTTTAAATGATTGGAGTGGAAATAAATGTCAGTGTATTATATATGTAAACAGTTAATATACATCATTTAACAGGTTGTTTCAACTAGGGAAAACATTCTGACAGAAGAACACGCGGGAACTTTGACAGCTGTCAAAGTTCCCCGCACAGCGCAGGCGCAACCACTGACAGCTCGCGGCTGTCAAAACACCGGACCATGCGGAAGCCTGAGCTGTCAAGAGAAGACGACGCGGATTGGTCCGGATTGACGCGGCGCCAAAATGAACGCTCCTGATTGGCCCTCGCTGACAGCTGCCGGCTATAAAAGCCGGGCAAGTTATTCTATGTTTGCCTTGCTCTAAATAAACCCTTTTAGTAACTAGCCTGTCGTCCCGAGTGGTCCTTCGGCTACTTCACTGGCGACGAAGGTGGGATCGCTCCGGAGCTGAAGTCACAGCCAAGGAAGAGAGTTCCTGAGCTGAAGTCACGGCCGAGGACGAGAGTTCCCGGCAAGAGCTGTCACTGGAAGTTTTAACTTCCATAGGAGCGACCCAGGACCAGACGACATGGCAAACTTCGGGCGTGTGAGGGAATTCGATACCCGCCATCCCGAGAGATGGCAATCACACCTAGGCCAGGTCGAGGGATTCCTCCTCGTCAGTAAAATCACGGACGACAGAGCAAAGGCCGCCGCTCTACTATACATCAGCGGACCTCCAGTGTATGATGCTGCCGTGGGCCTGTTCAGCCCGGTGCCCATCACAGAGGTCTCCTACGCGGACCTGGTGGACCAGCTGAACAAGTACTATATGCCGGCTCGCTCAGAACTGTACTGGCGGGTCCAATTCGCCCAGAAGAAACAGCGGCCAGACGAGCCCGCCAACGAGTTCATCGCTGGGGTCAGACACGCCGCGCGGAACTGCTGTTTCCCCGACCTGGAGGACCGCATCAGAGACCAGGTGGTGATCGGGTTGAGGGACGAGAGGCTGCAGAAGAAGCTGACATCCAAACCCGACATGAGCCTGGCAGAGCTGACCAGAGAAATCATGGCCTACGAGCACAACCACAAGAAGAAGCCGACTACTACGACCCCAGAGAGCCCAGCGACCGTCTTCCAAGAAAGCGCCACCCTCAGCGACAGCGAAGAGTCGGTGGATTTCACCAACGGAGAAGCCCTGCAGCGCAGAATGGAACGCAGGCAACCAAGGAGAGGCGACACTTCGGATCGTCGAAGGTCCAGGAACCCCCCTCCGCCACCGCCGCGTTACGAGCAACGGGCCGCCTGCGCCAGCTGCGGGGGCAACCATGCCCGAGGAAGCTGCCGGTTTAGAAACGCTAAGTGCCACAATTGCGGGAAGACCGGCCACATCAAACCGGTGTGCCGCAGCAAGGGCCGTGACAACATCAATGATTTGGAGGCAAACTCCCCAGGTAGGCCAGCTACCCAGGCCAGCAGAGAAAAACCGCCAGGGCCCCTGGTAGAAACAATTGATAGGGTAAACAGCCTGAGCTCAAAGGTTAAGATCAGGGTAAGAATTCAGGGGGTGCCCTGCCTCATGGAAGTGGATTCAGGGTCAGCAGTCTCCTTAATTTCGTTAAAAACGTATCAGGAGATCTGTCAACAAGGCAAGGAAAAAATTCCTCTGAGGCAAACCCAGGTCCACCTAGCAGACTTCCAGAAAACCCCCATTCCTCTGGAAGGGAGGGCTAAGGTTGTCGTGCAGTACAAAGGGTTCAAGGGTCCCTTAGAAGTCCTAGTTACGTCAGGAAACTGCACCAACTTGATAGGGTTAAACTGGTTCGGCCCGCTAGGAATCGCCATAACGGGGGTAAATACAATTCAATCACCCAGCTTAGAAGCCGTTTGCAACAAGTATGCAGACGTCTTCGATGGCACGTTAGGGAAATACACCGGTCCCCCCATCTCCTTACAGTTAAACCCAGCAATCCAACCAATAAAGATAAGAGCTAGGAGAGTACCCTTTGCCCTTAAAGAAAAAATAGAAAACGCCTCATAGGTCTCGGGGTGCTCGAACCAACGGAAGGGGGAAGCTGGGAGACCCCTATAGTCACCCCTATTAAACCTAACGGGGAAGTGAGATTATGTGCGGACTATAAAGCGACCCTGAACCTAGCCCTCAGCCCCCACGCTTACCCGGTGCCAGCGGTAAGGGACGTATTTGCTTCCATCCGCTCTGGCGCCATTTTCGCCAAACTTGATCTCACGCAGGCGTATTTGCAACTGCCTGTCACTAATGACACCGCGGAAGCCCAGACAATTGTCACCCACCGCGGTGCCTTTAAAGTGAAAAGGCTCCAATTCGGCATATCGGCTGCCCCGGGTATTTTTCAGGGTATCATGGAGAAAACCCTGAAAGGAATACCCGGGGTCTGCCCCTATTTCGACGATGTTCTTATCGCCGGAGAAAACAAAGCAAACTTAGCTGACAGGCTGTCAGCTGTGCTAAGCCGGCTCAGAGAAGCCGGCCTCAAACTCAAACGGGAAAAGTGCTCTATTGGAGTCACATCCACAGAATTCCTAGGGTACAAAATAGACGGCCAAGGCATCCACCCCACCACAGAAAAACTAAGGGCTATTCAAACAGCACCTAGCCCAAGGAATAAACAAGAGCTCCAAGCTTTTTTAGGATTATTAAACTTTTACCATGCCTTCCTTCCCCATAAAGCCACTATCGCTGAGCCTCTGCATAGGCTCCTGGACAAGGGAACTGTTTGGTCCTGGACCAAAATACATGAGAATAGTTTCCAATCATTAAAAAAGATTATTTGTCACAGCTCAACGATCACCCTTTTCAGAGAAGACACCCCAATATGCATCGCTTGCGATGCCTCTCCCTATGGAATCGGGGCAGTGTTAAGTCATTTATTCAAGGATGGTACACAAAGACCCATAGCCTTTTATTCACGCACTCTGTCTAAAGCAGAAAGGAATTACGCTCAAATAGACAGAGAAGCCCTAGCAATAGTCGCAGGGGTGAAAAAATTTCATGACTACCTTTATGGGAGGCCCTTTACTATATTTACAGATCACAAACCCCTTCTGGGCATATTCACGTGGAATAAAACTACACCACAGATTCTCTCTCCGAGAATACTACGGTGGTCCACATTCTTATCGGCCTATTCCTATCAGTTAATACATAAACCGGGGAAGGAATTAGGACACGCAGACTGCCTCAGCAGACTGCCCATTCAAAGCAAGGACTCAGATCCAGCCCCAGCTGGACTGATTCTAGCAATCTCTCAACTTCCAGATTGTCCCCTGTCTGCAAACATTATAGCCAACAATTCAGCTAAAGACAAAATACTTAGCAGAATCCTCAAATGGGCCACAACAGGGTGGCCAGCACAAAACCCACACCCCCAATTCCAGCCATATCTTAGCAGGAAAAATGAAATATCCACTCATAGGGGATGCCTGCTGTGGGGAAATCGGGTCATAATACCAGAGAAGAACATAAACCAAACATTACACATTTTACATGAAGGACATCCAGGCATTGTCAAGATGAAAGCGATGGCTAGAAGTTATGTCTGGTGGCCGGGCATTGATAAAGAGATAGAAAGATATGTGGGAGGGTGCTATACCTGTCAAGCGACCCGAAACGAGCCACCCCAAGCACCAATTCACAAATGGGAAACTACGAGGAACCCATGGTCACGTATACATTTAGATTTCGCAGGACCTATCCAGGGGCAAAGTTTCCTAATTGTAGTGGACAGCTATTCTAAATGGCTAGAAGTCACTCCCCTTAGAAAAACAACGTCAGGAGCCACTATACAAGCCTTAAGGAAAATATTCGCCACACATGGCCTTCCAGACACCATAGTTTCAGACAATGGACCTCAATTCACCTCTCGTGAATTTCAGATGTTCGCTATGAAGAATTGTATTAGGCTGGTCACGTCTGCGCCGTTCCACCCATCGTCGAACGGGATGGCTGAAATTATGGTGCGGTCCACAAAAGAAGCTTTGAAAAAATTCGCAAAGGGGAACTGGCAGCGGCGTCTCAGCCAGTTCCTCATGTCACAACATGCAACTCCATCCACAACAACGGGCAAATCACCGGCGGAACTGAGATGGGGGAGGAGGCTAATAACACGGCTCGACAGACTGCATCCTGACACATACCCGGAAGAAAAAGAGCACCCCTACCCAAACCGCACACTCAAACCAGGGCAATTGATATGGGCACGGTCATATACGGATAAAAACAAGTGGGTCCAGGGGACAGTACTAAAACAAACGGGACCCATTTCATACCTAATAGCCACCCAAACTCACGGCAACGTACGCCGCCATATCGACCAACTCAGACCCAGACAACCACCACACAACTCAGAACACCAACCAGTGGAACTCGAGCTACAACCCCCCCAGAAATACTACCTATACCAAACCAAGAAGAAGAACAGCAAGAAAACGAACTACCAGAACCAGACAATCCCCCACTTCCTCGCCGTTCCAACAGGAACCGAAGAGCCCCCGCCTACCTAAAGGACTACCAATGGGCAGGTTCCGGCAACCAAGGGGGAGGGAACGCTCCAGGGGAGGGGTAAGGGGTGTATTATATATGTAAACAGTTAATATACATCATTTAACAGGTTGTTTCAACTAGGGAAAACATTCTGACAGAAGAACACGCGGGAACTTTGACAGCTGTCAAAGTTCCCCGCACAGCGCAGGCGCAACCACTGACAGCTCGCGGCTGTCAAAACACCGGACCATGCGGAAGCCTGAGCTGTCAAGAGAAGACGACGCGGATTGGTCCGGATTGACGCGGCGCCAAAATGAACGCTCCTGATTGGCCCTCGCTGACAGCTGCCGGCTATAAAAGCCGGGCAAGTTATTCTATGTTTGCCTTGCTCTAAATAAACCCTTTTAGTAACTAGCCTGTCGTCCCGAGTGGTCCTTCGGCTACTTCAGTCAGTGCATTTCCATTGTCGCTGTATCCTGAAAAAAGTTAAGCAGAGCTGGATTTAGGAGAGTCATCCATTACAAGGTGGTCAGCAAATAAATTCAGGAAATAAATAATAAATAAATTTAGCCAGCACTAGAATGGGAGACCACTAGAATTACCAGGCCTGCAGAATACCTTGAGAAATTGAAAACAAATTCCCAGAAGAGGGAAATGGTAAGTTACTTTTGTACTGTTGTCTAGAAAACTGCATTAGAATATTCACAAGGTCACCAAAAGTTTTGTGTGACTTCAAAAAGAATTTAAACTTATCATCCTATAGGGGGTGGCAGACCTAGTTGACAATGAAAGCTAAGCAGAGTTTGATCATGTCAATAAGTGATGGGGACAAGGAAAGCCCAGTAGATTGGGATGTTGAAAATGTATTGTGTAAGAAGTGTGAGGGAGTGAATTATTGGCAAGAAAACTGCACAGATGTGTCCATGTGGTCACCAGAAGTCCAGAGTGTCATGGAATAATCTTAGCTATTATAGCAATTGGACAAGGAGCAGGGAACTCCAAATTTAAATCCTCTTAATCAGACTGATTGGGGAATTCTGAGAGTTGAAGTTAAAGTTGCCAAGGTTGAAAAAAATATAATCTAGTCATTAAAGATCACTGGATAACATTGGCTATCTTTATCTTTCAGCCATTTCTAACCCACAAGGTAGTTGTTCAGCGACAACTTGAACCCCTATAGAAAAGATAGGATAGGAGCCAAACAAACCAATACATAACATTCTTCTTGTTGTTGTTCTCATTGCCATTCCCTTTTGTCTTTAGAACATATCTTCTTTGCTAGATTATAGACTGAACTTCCTTAAAGCAAGCACCTATCTTTGTCCTGCCCATTAGCATGGATGCTGCTTTATAATACCACGAATATGAACAAGAAAGAACTTGAGCAAGAGCAAGAGAGAAAAAGCCGTGTCCATTATACTTGCAGACTGAGGGGATGATTAATAGACTCAAACCATGTTAGAAATTGAGGGAAGAACAGCATTTGGTATGGAAGAATTCCAATAATATTTTAGGAGGGACTTCTAGGAAGGGAAAGGCAAAAATATCAATAGGAGGGAAGCTTGGAAGGAACCGAAGTTTGTATTTTAAGTGTGTGTGTTTATGCCAGCTGACCTACTTTGTAATGCATTTCCATTTTAGCGTCCTCAGTTTCCTGCTGTTTTTATACAGCTGAGTTTCTGATTTTTGCACATACCACCTGGGATGACAGCGAGGTCTCACTCTCTATGCATATATTTAAATTAAGGGATTTAAAGAGATTGCTTTCCAAGCTGGTTGCATTTCTGCTTATAACTTACAGCAGAAAAGCAGTAATTCTTCACCCTGGGAGCCCACAGAATGGATGCATCCTAGGTTACTAATTGGGGCTGGTTAGGGTTGCTTCAGCATCTGCAATATTTATTACAAGTTCTGTTTTAGTTTAGTTTATTATATTTGTATACCGCCCTTCTCCCGAAGGACTCAGGGCGGTGAACAGGGCACATATAAAATACAAAGTACAAAAGTTAAAAGAGAATTAAATACAAAGCCTGAGCTAAAACAATAAATAATAGTATAAAAAACCGCAATAAAAACCCCAACACATCCCCCATCAGGCCAGGCCGGCTTGTTCAAATAAATAGGTCTTCAGATCGCGTAGGAAGGAGCGAAGGTCAGGCGCCCGTCCGTTTTTAAAACCCCAGATTGATCTTTCCCAGTTGGGTGGACTTTGATGCAGCAGATAAAGTTCTGGTCGTTAAGCAATACTTGCTGGGATAGACAAAGTCACAATTCCACACATCTGGAGGGCACTGGGTTGGAGAAGTCTGCCCTAAAGGAAGCAGACATGGTGATATTTATTTGTTTGTTTGTTTCCTTGCTACCTATTGTGTTATATATGTAAAAAGCCATTAATAGATATGCATATATGTTAACAGTCGATAATACTGCAGCGTCAAGAGTATAAACGAAAAGCCTCCTGACAGAAAACACGCGGGAACTTTGACAGCTGTCAAAGTTCCCCGCACAGCGCAGGCGCCACCATTGACAGCTCGCGGCTGTCAAACTCCGGACTGTGAGGAAGCCTGAGCTGTCAAAGCGTCCACCGCACAGCGCAGGCGCAACCGCTGACAGCTCGCGGCTGTCAAAACACCCGACCACGCGGAAGCCGGAGCTGTCAGATGAAGACGACACTGATTGGTCCCTGTCTGACACGGCGCCAAAATAAACACTTCTGATTGGTCCTCGCGACCAGCTGCCGGCTATAAAAGCCGGACAAGTTATTCTATGTTGCCTTGCTCTTAATAAACCTGTTGTTACTAGCCTGTCGTCCCGAGTGGTCCTTCGGCTACTTCACTGGCGACGAAGGTGGGATCGCTCCGGAGCTGAAGTCACGGCCGAGGAAGGAAGTTCCCGGCAAGAGCTGTCACGGAAGTTTTAACTTCCATCGGAGCAACCCAGGACCGGACGACATGGCAAACTTCGGCCGTGTGAGGGAGTTTGATACCCGCCATCCCGAGAGATGGCAATCACACCTCGGCCAAGTCGAGGGATTCCTCCTCGTCAGTAAAATCACTGACGACCGAGCAAAGGCCGCGGCTCTGCTGTACATCAGCGGGCCCCCGGTGTACGATGCAGCCGTCGGGTTGTTCAGCCCAGTGCCCATCACTGAAGTCTCCTACGCGGACTTGGTGGACCAGCTGAACAAATACTACATGCCGGCTCGATCAGAACTGTACTGGCGGGTGCAATTCGCACAAAAGAAACAACGGCAGGACGAGCCCGCCAACGAGTTCATCGCCGGGGTCAGACACGCCGCAAGGAACTGCTGCTTCCCCGACCTGGAAGACCGCATCAGAGACCAGGTGGTGATCGGTCTGAGGGACGAGAAGCTACAGAAGAAACTGACGTCCAAACCCGACATGAACCTGGCTGAGCTGACCAGGGAGATCATGGCATACGAACACAGCCACAAGAAGAAGCCGACTAACACGACCCCAGAGACCCCCGCGACCGTCTACCAGGAAAGCGCAGCCTTCAGCGACAGCGGAGAGTCGGTAGATTTCACCGATGGAGAAGCCCTACAGCGCAGAATGGAGCACCGGCAGCCGAGAAGGAGCAAAACGTCGGACCGCCGGGGGTCCAGGAACCCTCCACCGCCACCACCGCGTTACGAGCAACGAGCCGCCTGTGCCAGCTGCGGGGGCAACCATGCCCGAGGAAGCTGCCGTTTTAGGAACGCGAAATGCCACAATTGCGGGAAGACTGGCCACATCAAGCCGGTGTGCCGCAGCAAGGGCCGGGACAACATCAATGAGGTGGAGGCAAACCCCCCAGGTAGGCCGGCTGCCCAGGCCAGCAGAGAACCCCACCCAGGCCCCCTGGTAGAGACAATTGACAGGGTAAACAGCATAAGCTCCAAGGTTAAGATCTGGGTCAGAATTCAGGGGGTGCCCTGCCATATGGAAGTAGATTCAGGGTCAGCAGTCTCCTTAATTTCGCTGACAACCTATCGGGAGATCTGTCAGAAAGGCCGAGGGCAAATTCCCCTGAAACAAACTCAGGTACACCTAGCTGACTTCCAGAAAACCCCCATTCCGTTGGAAGGGAAAGCTAAGGTCGTAGTGCAGTACAAGGGGTTCAAGGGTCCCCTGGAGGTTTTAGTTACACCAGGGAACCGTACCAACTTGATAGGACTAAACTGGTTCAGCCCACTAGGCATCGCCTTAACGGGGGTTAACACCATTCAAACACCCAGCCTAGAAGCCGTTTGCGATAAGTACGCCGACGTTTTCGATGGCACTTTAGGGAAATATACGGGTCCCCCCATCTCCTTACAGCTAAACCCTGCAATCCAACCAATTAGGATAAGAGCCAGGAGGGTACCTTTTGCCCTTAAAGAAAAAATCGAAAACGAACTTGATCGCCTCGTAGGACTAGGGGTGCTTGAGCCAACAGAAGGGGGAACCTGGGAGACCCCTATTGTCACCCCAATCAAACCTAATGGTGAAGTGAGAGTGTGCGCTGATTATAAGGCGACAGTCAACCTAGCCCTCAGCCCCCATGCCTACCCGGTGCCAGCAGTAAGGGACGTATTTGCTTCCATCCGCTCTGGCGCCCTTTTCGCCAAGCTCGATCTCACACAGGCGTATTTGCAACTGCCTGTCACTGAGGACACTGCGGAGGCCCAGACTATTGTCACCCACCGCGGTGCCTTTAAAGTTAAGAGGCTCCAATTTGGCATATCGGCGGCCCCGGGTATATTTCAGGGTATCATGGAGAAGACCCTGAAAGGAATACCCGGGGTCTGCCCCTATTTCGACGATGTTCTCATCGCCGGAGAAAACGAAGCAAACTTAGCTGACAGGCTGTCAGCTGTGCTGAGCCGGCTCAGAGAAGCCGGCCTCAAACTTAAGCGGGAAAAGTGCTCTATTGGAGTCACATCCACTGAATTCCTAGGGTACAAAATAGATAGCCAGGGCATTCACCCCACCTCAGAAAAACTTCAGGCTATTCAGACCGCACCCAGCCCTAGGAATAAACAAGAACTTCAATCCTTTTTAGGACTGTTAAACTTTTACCACGCCTTCATTCCCCATAAAGCCACTATTGCAGAGCCTCTGCATAGACTCCTAGACAAGGGTACAACTTGGTCCTGGACCAAAGAACATGAGAATAGCTTCCAATCGTTAAAAAAGATTATCTGTCACAGTTCAACTATCACCCTTTTCAGAGAAGACACCCCAATATGCATCGCTTGCGATGCCTCTCCCTATGGAATCGGGGCTGTCTTAAGTCACATATTTAAGGACGGTACACACAGGCCCATAGCCTTCTATTCACGCACTCTGACCAAAGCCGAAAGAAACTATGCACAAATTGACAGGGAAGCCCTAGCAATAGTAGCAGGGGTCAAAAAATTTCATGATTACCTGTATGGGAGACCATTTACTATATTTACGGATCACAAACCCCTCCTAGGCATATTCACTTGGAACAAAACTACTCCACAAATTCTCTCTCCGAGAATTTTAAGATGGTCAACATTCTTAGCAGCCTATTCCTATCAACTAATACATAAACCAGGTAAAGAATTGGGACATGCTGACTGCCTCAGCAGACTGCCCATACAAACCAGGGACTCAGACCCAGCCCCAGCCAGCCAGATTTTAGCAATCTCCCAACTTCCTGAATGCCCCCTGACTGCAAACATTATAGCTAATAATTCAGCCAAAGATAAAATACTTGCCAGAATCCTCAAATGGGCCACAACAGGATGGCCAGCTCAAAATCCACAACCTCAATTCCAACCTTACTATAACAGGAAAAATGAGATCTCAACACATAGAGGTTGCCTGCTATGGGGAAATAGGGTCATCATACCAGAGAAAAACATTGACCAAACATTACAAATTTTACACGAAGGACACCCAGGAATTGTAAAAATGAAGGCGATGGCTAGAAGTTATGTGTGGTGGCCAGGCATAGATAAACAAATAGAAAAGTATGTGGGTGGGTGTTATACCTGTCAAGAGACCAGGAATGACCCACCCCAGGCACCGGTCCATAAATGGGAGACTACAAGGAACCCTTGGTCACGTATACATATAGATTTTGCAGGACCCATCCAGGGCCAAAGTTTCTTAATTGTAGTAGACAGCCACTCTAAATGGCTGGAAGTCACACCCCTTAGAAAAACAACGTCCCAAGCCACTATTCAAGCTTTACGGAAAATATTCGCTACACACGGCCTACCTGACACCATAGTTTCTGACAACGGACCTCAATTCACCTCTCGTGAATTTCAGATCTTCGCTATGAAGAATTGTATTAGGCTGGTCACGTCGGCGCCGTTCCACCCGTCGTCGAACGGAATGGCTGAAATTATGGTACGATCCACAAAAGAAGCGTTAAGAAAATTCGTTAATGGAAACTGGCAGAGGCGCCTCAGCCAGTTCCTCTTAGCACAACACACAACACCATGCTCTACGACCGGCAAATCACCGGCGGAATTAAGATGGGGGAGGAGGCTAATAACACGTCTGGACAGACTGCACCCCGATACATATCCAGAACAAAAACAGCACCCCCACCCCGCCCGCACACTCAACCCAGGTCAATTGATTTGGGCACGATCATACACAGATAAAAACAAGTGGGTCCAAGGGACAGTAATAAAACAAACAGGGCCCATCTCATACCTTATAGCTACGCAAGCACAGGGCAACATACGCCGCCATATTGATCAGCTCAGACCCAGACAACCACCACACATTTCGGAGCAACCAACCAGTGCCGACATACAACCCCCACCGGAAATGCCGCCTATCCCAAACCAGGAAGAAGAACACCAAGACGAAGGACCAGAACCAGACCACCCTCCACCCCTTCGCCGCTCAACCAGAAATCGAAGACCACCCACCTACCTAAAAGACTATCAGTGGGCAGGTTCAAACATTCAAGAGGAAAGAAACGAACCAGGGGAGGGGTAAGGGGTGTGTTATATATGTAAAAAGCCATTAATAGATATGCATATATGTTAACAGTCGATAATACTGCAGCGTCAAGAGTATAAACGAAAAGCCTCCTGACAGAAAACACGCGGGAACTTTGACAGCTGTCAAAGTTCCCCGCACAGCGCAGGCGCCACCATTGACAGCTCGCGGCTGTCAAACTCCGGACTGTGAGGAAGCCTGAGCTGTCAAAGCGTCCACCGCACAGCGCAGGCGCAACCGCTGACAGCTCGCGGCTGTCAAAACACCCGACCACGCGGAAGCCGGAGCTGTCAGATGAAGACGACGCTGATTGGTCCCTGTCTGACACGGCGCCAAAATAAACACTTCTGATTGGTCCTCGCGACCAGCTGCCGGCTATAAAAGCCGGACAAGTTATTCTATGTTGCCTTGCTCTTAATAAACCTGTTGTTACTAGCCTGTCGTCCCGAGTGGTCCTTCGGCTACTTCACCTATCTTGCCACAAGGTGACTCATTCAAGAGTTGTCTCCTCTTACTCTAGCTAGCTTGAACTGGAGAGTCTTTGGTGCTCTCTGACCTCTCTGACCTTGCTAGCAGACATTTAATTACCCAGCTAGGAATGTCATCAATACAAAAGAGTGTGGGATTTGCTGTTTATATACAGTAGCCTGCCCTGCAAGTGTTGGTATGGGTATAGTCTTCTTCTTGGTAGCTCCTTATTAGGACATTGTTTTCTGCTGGATTGTTTGTCTGGTGTTAATCCAAGTTTATCTAGGCTAGGCATTGGCTGCTGGAGGGGATATGTCCTGAATTTTTTTGCTTCCTTCTTAAGTTTTATATTGCCATTTTTGAATGGTTGGTAAATATGGTTTATTTCTATGTGTCTATATGTATATTGATGATTGATTTATTTGAATGTGAAATTTCGAATTCTCTAGTATTTTTTAGATTTAGCTTTAGTCTAGGGATGCTCACGGTTTTCCAGTTGAAACTAGGGCTGTCTATGTGTTGTGAAATTAAGGAGTTTTCATTGTGTCTTCTGACTGATAATTAGTCTTCATGGATATGTTCCTGTAGTCCCCTGCCTGTCTGTCCTACATAGCTGGAGTGCTTAAACTCTGTGTGGTAGGTCATTTGTGTTTTTCTTCTTCTTCTTGGGCTACTGGATCTTTTGGTTTACTTAAAATGTTTTGGAGGACTTTAATTGGTTTGTGTGCTACAGTGATGCTGTAATTATACTAGTTTCTTGGTTGTTTCTGAGATGTTTTTGATATAAGGTAATGTTATCTTTTCAAAGCTTGTTGTTTGTGCTGTAGTGAATTCAGGTTGTAAGCACATTTTGATAAAGTTTGTGTGGGTATCCATTTTGTTGGCAGATATTCTACAGGCAGTCTATTTCCTTTTTCTGGTGTTCTGGGATGCTGAAGTACATGTGTATCCTCTGAATATTGTTCTTATACAGCTCCTATTGTGGGAGGTTGGGTTGTTACTTTGATAATAGAGCAGGGGTCCCCAACCGTTTGGGCACCAGGGATCAGTTTCATGGAGAGAGGTTTTTCCATGGACCGGAGGGTGTGTGTGGTTTGTGTGTTGCCTGCATCCCACAGATGGGGCTTTGTTTGTTTGTGTGGACTGGTTGCTGGCATGCCATGGCTCAGTACTGGTCCACAGACTGGGGATTGGGGACCCCTGTAATAGAGCATTTGGTTAGTGTGGGTTGTTTTTTTGATAGACTTATGTTGCCATCATCTTCCCACACATCAATGGATGCTCCAAAATACACAAGTTGAAGTCCATGTGTCTTAAAATTGCTAAATTTGGGAGACAGTGGTATAGATCTTCTCTCTTTCTCTTGTTCTCTCTTCTTGCTTAAAACTTCCATAATGTCTTCAAAATTGGGTTTGTCCCAGGATGACCTACAGTACATAAGAGTCATCAGATAAAAGGCAGGTAAAAGGGAGGAATCTATTTTCAGAGAAAAAGTTTATTTTATTAAATTTATATCTTGAAGATCCTGAAATCCTGCCCTTGATTCACAATTGTTTTATAAATGCTCATCATATTCCTCCTTATATTTTTCCTCCCTATTTTCAAACAATTGGCAAAAATATAATTCTCTTCTCCCAGAATACTCTCCTGAACATTTATTGAAGTGGATTAATAAATGAATGTTTTTACAGGTGAAACAGGACTTGTTTTTGCTTCAACAGGCCAACTTGGTTACTCCTGTACTATTCTCTATGGCTCCAAGTTTTGAACATGGAAGAAAAGAGCATTTTATATTTGAACCAAAGCTGGTTTCTGCTATATTCTGGTTTTAATATTGTGTTGGTGTTATTTATGTGCCTTTAATAACATGGAAATGTATGAGTTGCATTTCATTTCTCTGTGGGTAAGCATCTCAGAATTTTAACCTCCCTAGAAATTAGCACTCTATAAGTTTTAAAACAATCATCTTTGCCCAGAAATGTCTCACATATTGACAAAAAACAATTGTGTTTTAAGCTGTGAATGTCTAAAAGTCATTGGCATATGGGAAATCTACGTACGGTCACTCATGCACTCGTTACCTCCCGTATAGATTACTGCAATACTCTCTACATGTGGCTGCCCTTGAAGACCACCCGGAGGCTCCAGCTGGTGCAGAATGCGGCCGCGCGGGTTTTGATGGGAGCAACCCGATACTCCCATATTACACCCCTCCTGCGTGAGCTGCATTGGTTACCGGTTGCCCTCTGGATGAGATTTAAGGTGCTGGTTCTTACCTTTAAAGCCCTACATGGCTTAGGCCCGGGATATTTGCAGGACCGTCTGCTGCCAGGAACGACTTCCCATCACCCCATGCGCTCACACAGGGAGGGCCTTCTCAGGGTGCTGTCGGCTAGACAATGTCGGCTGGCGACCCCCAGGGGGAGGGCCTTCTCTGTGGGAGCGCCGGCCCTATGGAATCAACTTCCCCTTGAGCTCCGGATGGCCCCCGACCTCTGATCCTTTCGTCGCGGCCTTAAAACCTGGACTGACAATAGGGATTTTTAAAAATGTTTTTAATATTTTATCATTGGACTTTAATTTAATTTTTTTTTAACATTTGTATTATTGTCTTTTATTGTTGTTAGCCGCCCTGAGTCCTTCGGGAGATAGGGCGGCATATTTATTTATTTTATTTTATTTATTTTATTACATTTATATACCGCCCTTTCCCGGAGGACTCAGGGCGGTTTACAGGGAATTAAAAACCAAAAATACAAAAGTTAAAACCAGTTTAAAAAAGATTAAATTTGTCCCTGTACAAATAAAACCCCAATTAAAATAAATTAATCCTCAGCCTGGGCCAGAGAGCTCGAAGAGCCAGGTCTTCAGGCCCCGGCGGAATGAACGGAGGTCGGGGGCAGTCCTCAGCTCCACTGGCAGCTGGTTCCAGAGGGCAGGCGCCCCCACTGAGAAGGCCATATCCCTGGGTGTTACCCGCCGGCAATCTCTTACCGGTGGGACCCTGAGAAGGCTCTCCCTGTGGGAGCGCACTGGACAAAGGGAACTTGATGCTGGCAGCAGGTGTTCCCTCAAATACCCCGGACCCAAGCCATGTAGGGCTTTATAGGTAATGACCAGCACCTTGAATTTCACCCGGAGGGCAACCGGAAGCCAATGCAGCTCGCGGAGTAGAGGTATTACATGGGAGTATCGGGAGACCCCCATTACAACTTGCGCGGCCGCATTCTGCACCAGTTGAAGCCTCCGAGTGGTCCTCAAGGGCAGCCCCATGTAGAGAGCGTTGCAGTAGTCCAAACGGGAGGTCACGAGCGCATGAGTAACTGTGCGTAGGGCATCTCGGTCCAGATAGGGACGCAACTGGTGCACCAGGCGAACCTGGGCAAAAGCCCCCCTGGTCACGGCTCCTATATGGTCTTCAAAATTGAGTCGTGAATCCAGGAGGACGCCCAAGTTGCGAGCCCTATCAACGGGGGGTAACACCTCACCCCCCATCGTTAGAGATGGAATAGTTTGGTTGACCCGATATGCTGATATGCACAGCCACTCAGTCTTGGCGGGATTGAGACGAAGCCTGTTTCTCCCCATCCAGACCTGGACCGCCTCCAGGCACCGGGACATCACGGCGAGGGCATCGCTGGGTTGGTTCGGGGTGGAAAGAAAAAGTTGGGTATCATCAGCGTACTGATGATACCCCACCCCGAAACCACGAATGATCTCACCCAGCGGCTTCATATAGATGTTGAACAGGAGGGGCGAGAGAACCGACCCCTGAGGAACTCCACAAATGAGAGGCCTCGGGGCGGATCTCTGCCCTCCCGTCAACACCGACTGCGAGCAGCCCAGGAGATAGGAGGAGAACCACCGTAAAACGGTGCCTCCCACTCCCAACCCCCTGAGACGCCGCAGCAGGATACCATGGTCGATGGTATCGAAAGCCGCTGAGAGATCTAATAGGACCAGGACAGAGGAGCAACCCCTGTCCCTAGCCCTCCAGAGATCATTCACCAGCGCGACCAATGCCGTCTCCGTGCTGTGTCCGGGTCTGAAACCCGATTGGTACGGGTCCAGATAATCAGTTTCCTCCAGGAACAGAGGAAGCTGATGCGCCACCACACTCTCAACAACGTTCGCCAAAAAGCGAAGGTTGGAGACTGGACGATAGTTATTTAAAACAGCCGGGTCCAAGGCAGGCTTCTTGAGGAGGGGTCTCACCACTGCCTCCTTCAAGGCGGCAGGGAAGACACCCTCCTTCAAAGAAGCAGTTATTACTGCATGGAACCAGCCTCGTGTCCCCTCCCGGGCCGCATAAGCTAGCCAGGAGGGGCACGGATCCAACAAACAGGTGGTGGTGCTCAGCCTCCCCATGATCCTGTCCACATCATCAGGGCATATAAGTCCCAAAAATAAATAAATAAATAAATTGTTCCTAATTCAATCCTATTCAATCCTAGATTGTATTAACAGAGGGATAGAAACAAGATCATGATAAGTGTTAGTACTTCTATTGGTTGCAACAATATAAAAAAGATGTTGAGATTCTGGAAAGAGTGAAGAGTAACTAAGATGATTAGGCGACTGAAGGCTAAAACAATGAAGAACAATTGCAGGAATTGGATATGTCTACTCTAGTGAATGCAGGGACGCGGTGGCTCAGTGGGTTAGGACGCTGAGCTTGTCGATCAGAAGGTCAGCAGTTTGGCGTGTCAAATCCCAAGTGCCGCGTAACAGAGTGAGCGCCTGTTACTCATCCCAGCTTCTGCCAACCTAGCAGTTCGAAAGCACATAAAAATTCAAGTAGAAAAATAGGGACCACTATGGTGGGAAGGTAACAGCATTCCGTGCACCTTTGGCATCTAGTCATGCTGGCCACATGACCACGGAGATGTCCTCGGACAAGTGCTGGCTCTTCGGCTTTGAAACGGAGATGAGCACTGGCCCCTAGAGTTGGAAACGACTAGCACGCATGTGCGGGGGAACTAGAAAGCCATTAGTTGGAGCAAGCTAGAGGAAGGAAAAGAGTGAAAGAAAGATCAGGAGAGAGAGAGAGAGAGAGAGAGAGAAGCAGTGAGAAGGAAAGAGAAGGATGGAGGGAGAGAGGGGGAGACAAAGAGAAAGAAAGGGAGCAACAGAAAGAAGGTTGGATAGAGGAAGGGAGGGAGAGAGAGAGGGAGGGAGAGAAAAAAAGGAGAAAGGGAGAGAAAGAATGAGAGGGAGGGAGAGAAGGAAAGGGAGGGAGGAAAGGAAAATATTTCTAAAATCTTTTTCTAATATTTGTGGGTGTTTGTAACTCTCTCTGGATCAAATTCTTTGCAGCATTAAATGACAGTGCAGGTCCATATGGAGAAAGATACGGAGTAACTGTCTTATGTGAAGGATATCCATTAATCACACTACAGGTATCTTCTAAACTGCAAAAAGATCACTGCAGCTATGAACATCTCTTGAATGCACTATCAGTATTAAAAAGTGGAAGTCGAGCACATCACGGGTGAGCATTATCAGTGGTTGAGAGAAAAATATATATTTTTGTTATCTCAAAGGCTTTTGTGAAGTATATAAATGAAAGATAATTAAAGTTTTACTTCTCATTGATTTGATGAAAGAGGTACCAGGAGCTTGTCTTTCCAGTGATGATGATGATGATGATGATGATGATGATGATGATGATGATAATAATAATAATAATAATAATAATAATAATAATAATAATAATAATAATAATAATAATAATAATAATAATGTTGGAAGGGACCTTGGAGGTCATTTAGTCCAATCCCCTGCTTAGGCAGGAAACCTTATACGATTTTAGACAAATGGCTATCCAGTCTTTTCTTAAAAACTATAAAAGCCGGGCAAGTTATTCTATGTTTGCCTTGCTCTAAATAAACCCTTTTAGTAACTAGCCTGTCGTCCCGAGTGGTCCTTCGGCTACTTCACTGGCGACGAAGGTGGGATTGCTCCGGAGCTGAAGTCACAGCCAAGGAAGAGAGTTCCTGAGCTGAAGTCACGGCCGAGGACGAGAGTTCCCGGCAAGAGCTGTCACTGGAAGTTTTAACTTCCATAGGAGCGACCCAGGACCAGACGACATGGCAAACTTCGGGCGTGTGAGGGAATTCGATACCCGCCATCCCGAGAGATGGCAATCACACCTAGGCCAGGTCGAGGGATTCCTCCTCGTCAGTAAAATCACGGACGACAGAGCAAAGGCCGCCGCTCTACTATACATCAGCGGACCTCCAGTGTATGATGCTGCCGTGGGCCTGTTCAGCCCGGTGCCCATCACAGAGGTCTCCTACGCGGACCTGGTGGACCAGCTGAACAAGTACTATATGCCGGCTCGCTCAGAACTGTACTGGCGGGTCCAATTCGCCCAGAAGAAACAGCGGCCAGACGAGCCCGCCAACGAGTTCATCGCTGGGGTCAGACACGCCGCGCGGAACTGCTGTTTCCCCGACCTGGAGGACCGCATCAGAGACCAGGTGGTGATCGGGTTGAGGGACGAGAGGCTGCAGAAGAAGCTGACATCCAAACCCGACATGAGCCTGGCAGAGCTGACCAGAGAAATCATGGCCTACGAGCACAACCACAAGAAGAAGCCGACTACTACGACCCCAGAGAGCCCAGCGACCGTCTTCCAAGAAAGCGCCACCCTCAGCGACAGCGAAGAGTCGGTGGATTTCACCAACGGAGAAGCCCTGCAGCGCAGAATGGAACGCAGGCAACCAAGGAGAGGCGACACTTCGGATCGTCGAAGGTCCAGGAACCCCCCTCCGCCACCGCCGCGTTACGAGCAACGGGCCGCCTGCGCCAGCTGCGGGGGCAACCATGCCCGAGGAAGCTGCCGGTTTAGAAACGCTAAGTGCCACAATTGCGGGAAGACCGGCCACATCAAACCGGTGTGCCGCAGCAAGGGCCGTGACAACATCAATGATTTGGAGGCAAACTCCCCAGGTAGGCCAGCTACCCAGGCCAGCAGAGAAAAACCGCCAGGGCCCCTGGTAGAAACAATTGATAGGGTAAACAGCCTGAGCTCAAAGGTTAAGATCAGGGTAAGAATTCAGGGGGTGCCCTGCCTCATGGAAGTGGATTCAGGGTCAGCAGTCTCCTTAATTTCGTTAAAAACGTATCAGGAGATCTGTCAACAAGGCAAGGAAAAAATTCCTCTGAGGCAAACCCAGGTCCACCTAGCAGACTTCCAGAAAACCCCCATTCCTCTGGAAGGGAGGGCTAAGGTTGTCGTGCAGTACAAAGGGTTCAAGGGTCCCTTAGAAGTCCTAGTTACGTCAGGAAACTGCACCAACTTGATAGGGTTAAACTGGTTCGGCCCGCTAGGAATCGCCATAACGGGGGTAAATACAATTCAATCACCCAGCTTAGAAGCCGTTTGCAACAAGTATGCAGACGTCTTCGATGGCACGTTAGGGAAATACACCGGTCCCCCCATCTCCTTACAGTTAAACCCAGCAATCCAACCAATAAAGATAAGAGCTAGGAGAGTACCCTTTGCCCTTAAAGAAAAAATAGAAAACGCCTCATAGGTCTCGGGGTGCTCGAACCAACGGAAGGGGGAAGCTGGGAGACCCCTATAGTCACCCCTATTAAACCTAACGGGGAAGTGAGATTATGTGCGGACTATAAAGCGACCCTGAACCTAGCCCTCAGCCCCCACGCTTACCCGGTGCCAGCGGTAAGGGACGTATTTGCTTCCATCCGCTCTGGCGCCATTTTCGCCAAACTTGATCTCACGCAGGCGTATTTGCAACTGCCTGTCACTAATGACACCGCGGAAGCCCAGACAATTGTCACCCACCGCGGTGCCTTTAAAGTGAAAAGGCTCCAATTCGGCATATCGGCTGCCCCGGGTATTTTTCAGGGTATCATGGAGAAAACCCTGAAAGGAATACCCGGGGTCTGCCCCTATTTCGACGATGTTCTTATCGCCGGAGAAAACAAAGCAAACTTAGCTGACAGGCTGTCAGCTGTGCTAAGCCGGCTCAGAGAAGCCGGCCTCAAACTCAAACGGGAAAAGTGCTCTATTGGAGTCACATCCACAGAATTCCTAGGGTACAAAATAGACGGCCAAGGCATCCACCCCACCACAGAAAAACTAAGGGCTATTCAAACAGCACCTAGCCCAAGGAATAAACAAGAGCTCCAAGCTTTTTTAGGATTATTAAACTTTTACCATGCCTTCCTTCCCCATAAAGCCACTATCGCTGAGCCTCTGCATAGGCTCCTGGACAAGGGAACTGTTTGGTCCTGGACCAAAATACATGAGAATAGTTTCCAATCATTAAAAAAGATTATTTGTCACAGCTCAACGATCACCCTTTTCAGAGAAGACACCCCAATATGCATCGCTTGCGATGCCTCTCCCTATGGAATCGGGGCAGTGTTAAGTCATTTATTCAAGGATGGTACACAAAGACCCATAGCCTTTTATTCACGCACTCTGTCTAAAGCAGAAAGGAATTACGCTCAAATAGACAGAGAAGCCCTAGCAATAGTCGCAGGGGTGAAAAAATTTCATGACTACCTTTATGGGAGGCCCTTTACTATATTTACAGATCACAAACCCCTTCTGGGCATATTCACGTGGAATAAAACTACACCACAGATTCTCTCTCCGAGAATACTACGGTGGTCCACATTCTTATCGGCCTATTCCTATCAGTTAATACATAAACCGGGGAAGGAATTAGGACACGCAGACTGCCTCAGCAGACTGCCCATTCAAAGCAAGGACTCAGATCCAGCCCCAGCTGGACTGATTCTAGCAATCTCTCAACTTCCAGATTGTCCCCTGTCTGCAAACATTATAGCCAACAATTCAGCTAAAGACAAAATACTTAGCAGAATCCTCAAATGGGCCACAACAGGGTGGCCAGCACAAAACCCACACCCCCAATTCCAGCCATATCTTAGCAGGAAAAATGAAATATCCACTCATAGGGGATGCCTGCTGTGGGGAAATCGGGTCATAATACCAGAGAAGAACATAAACCAAACATTACACATTTTACATGAAGGACATCCAGGCATTGTCAAGATGAAAGCGATGGCTAGAAGTTATGTCTGGTGGCCGGGCATTGATAAAGAGATAGAAAGATATGTGGGAGGGTGCTATACCTGTCAAGCGACCCGAAACGAGCCACCCCAAGCACCAATTCACAAATGGGAAACTACGAGGAACCCATGGTCACGTATACATTTAGATTTCGCAGGACCTATCCAGGGGCAAAGTTTCCTAATTGTAGTGGACAGCTATTCTAAATGGCTAGAAGTCACTCCCCTTAGAAAAACAACGTCAGGAGCCACTATACAAGCCTTAAGGAAAATATTCGCCACACATGGCCTTCCAGACACCATAGTTTCAGACAATGGACCTCAATTCACCTCTCGTGAATTTCAGATGTTCGCTATGAAGAATTGTATTAGGCTGGTCACGTCTGCGCCATTCCACCCATCGTCGAACGGGATGGCTGAAATTATGGTGCGGTCCACAAAAGAAGCTTTGAAAAAATTCGCAAAGGGGAACTGGCAGCGGCGTCTCAGCCAGTTCCTCATGTCACAACATGCAACTCCATCCACAACAACGGGCAAATCACCGGCGGAACTGAGATGGGGGAGGAGGCTAATAACACGGCTCGACAGACTGCATCCTGACACATACCCGGAAGAAAAAGAGCACCCCTACCCAAACCGCACACTCAAACCAGGGCAATTGATATGGGCACGGTCATATACGGATAAAAACAAGTGGGTCCAGGGGACAGTACTAAAACAAACGGGACCCATTTCATACCTAATAGCCACCCAAACTCACGGCAACGTACGCCGCCATATCGACCAACTCAGACCTCTTGAATGCACTATCAGTATTAAAAAGTGGAAGTCGAGCACATCACGGGTGAGCATTATCAGTGGTTGAGAGAAAAATATATATTTTTGTTATCTCAAAGGCTTTTGTGAAGTATATAAATGAAAGATAATTAAAGTTTTACTTCTCATTGATTTGATGAAAGAGGTACCAGGAGCTTGTCTTTCCAGTGATGATGATGATGATGATGATGATGATGATGATGATGATGATAATAATAATAATAATAATAATAATAATAATAATAATAATAATAATAATAATAATAATAATAATAATGTTGGAAGGGACCTTGGAGGTCATTTAGTCCAATCCCCTGCTTAGGCAGGAAACCTTATACGATTTTAGACAAATGGCTATCCAGTCTTTTCTTAAAAACTTCCAGTGTTGGAGCATTCACCACTTCTGGAGGCAGGTTGTTCCACTGGTTAATTGTTTAACTGTCAGGATATTTCTCCCTACTTCTAGGTTGCTTCTCTCTTTGGTTAATTTCCATCCGTTGCTTCTTGTCTTGCCTTCAGGTGCTTTGGAGAATAGCCTGACTCCCTCTTCTTTGTGGCACCCCTGAGATATTGGAACACTGCTATCATGTTACTCCTCATCCTTTTCTTCATTAGACTAGACATTCCCAATTCCAGCAACCGTTCCTTACATGTTTTAGCCTCCAGTCCCCTAATCATCTTTGTTGCTCTTCTCTGTTCTCTTTCTAGAGTCTCAACATCTTTTTTACATCATGGTGACCAAAACTGGATGCAGTATTCCAGGTGTGGCCTTACCAAGGCATTGTAAAGTGGTATTGATACTTCACATGATCTTGATTCTATTCCTCTGTTAATGCAGCCTAGCACTGTGTTGGCTTTTTTGGCAGCTGCAGGCACACTGCTGGTTCGTATTTTAAACAGGACTTTTAAACAGGATGTTTGTGGGTGAGGGGTCCCCAAAGTCAAAATGAAGGCTAACAGTGTGTAATTACAGCCCTTTTTTACATGCTTCACCATCTTAACTTCAGGGACCCCCTTCCAAGACACCCTTCTTTTTAAACTAGACCATGCCATTTGGTAGAGTGAGTAGGTCATATTTGTCTTGTGGGAATCATTTTTAGGGAGAGATGCCAGGGGTGCACACTCTTATTCTAGAGAATGAGAAGGGGTCCCAAACACATTGGCCTGAGCCAATAATTTATATGCAGCCCAGCTCATTGTTGAAGTGGCTCTCAGCAGCTTACAAAATGATAAAAAGATAATATAAAAATAATTAAATCTAAGGAGGATGAAATAGAAACTAAAAACCAAGACAATGGGTTACCACCAGCATAAAGCACCCCCAGTGCGGCTCAGGCCAGCTGACAGAGTCAGGTTTTAAGGCCCTTCTGGAAAACCAAGAGGGTGGGGGGTGTATCTCACCTCGGGCTGCGGAATATTCCAAAAGGTGGGGGCCATAGCAGAAGAGGTTCTTCTTCTGGACCCTGCAGGCTGACGTTCCTTGGCAGACGGGTTCCATAGCAAGCCTCTTTTGCTGGAGTGAGTGGGACGGGCCAATTCCATTGGGGCAAGATGGCTCCTCAGATACCCTTTTTATAATAATATTAAATTATTATAGGTTATGTATAGAACCTATAATAATTTAATAACATTATATAGTCATATTATGAAGTGATTAATAAATGTTAACATCTGTAAGTTGGCTTGGCTGAATTCAGAATCTCACATAATATTAAAAAGGTAAAGGTTCCCCCGCACATGCGTGCTAGTCGTTTCCAACTCTAGGGGCCGGTGCTCATCTCCGTTTCAAAGCCGAAGAACCAGCACTTGTCCGAGGACGTCTCCGTGGTCATGTGGCCAGCATGACTAGACGCCAAAGGCGCACGGAACGCTGTTACCTTCCCACCAGAGTGGTCCCTATTTTTCTACTTGCATTTTTACGTGCTTTCGAACTGCTAGGTTGGCAGAAGCTGGGACAAGTAACAAGCGCTCACTCTGTTATGCGGCACTCGGGATTCGACCTGCCAAACTGCCGACCTTCTGATCGACAAGCTCAGCGTCTTAACCCACTGAGCCACCGCGTCCCATAATATTATTGCACCACTAATGAAAGAGAAACTCATTGTCAGCGTTAAAACTTTAATTAAAAATGAATTTTGTATTTCCTTACAGGCTGATTAGAATCCCAAGGGCCATCATCCAGATGACATCTACTAAAAATCCTACTTTTGAATTTTTTTTTTAAAAACCGTAAATCTGAGATTTACTTAGATATGAGTTCCAAATAGGGCTCATTGGGTTTTTTTCCCCAGACAGACTCCTGCCTATGTTTTCCCCTTAACCTTTCTTCAGTTCACCAGCTTATTTTAGGTTTTAAAAAAGGCATTTTCCTCATAAATAATCATAATAATTTATAATTCAATAATTGTGAGTCAGAAACCCTCAAAGTTCTATCCAGGGATCTATTAGGAAAGTCAAATCTGCTCTTTGCTGTGAACTGTATTGGTTGGAGGTGACAGTACATATTCTGAGTTCGATTAAAACAGCCTCCAGTAAATGGAGCCATCATACTGTATTCAGTTTTCCTTATCACCAAAATACCAACCAAGTCCTCTAATAGTTCTGAGATAAAAAATTGGGGCCTTTTAAATATTTGAAAAGGTCTAAAAAATTCTTTTTTTCTTTCCACAATTCTTATAAGGATGCTGTCGTATATATATTGTATGCATGGATGTATGTATTTTTACAATTTCTAATCTACCATTTGTGGAATCCTCACGGCACTTGTGATAAAACGGTAGCTTATTGCTTTATCAGCTAAAAATATGGAAAATTTTTAGCAGTATAAAAAAATGGAAAGAAGGACATTTAACTAAAACAGAATACCAGCAAATAGCCAGAATCTGCAAGGAAAAAGTTTGGAAAGCTAAGGCTCAGAATGAACGAAGATTTGCAACAAAAGCAAAAAATAATTTTAAAAGTTTCTTTCAACATGTAAGAAACAAGAAAAAAGTCAAGGAAATGATGAAGTCGACTAATGGGAGAAGATGGCAAGGAAGTGACAGGTAGCATGGAGAAAGAAGACCGCTTAATTCATTCTTTGCATCTCTCTTTGGAGCAATCTTGAGCTTCTTACTGTTTCTTTCAGGGCTAAGCTGCTCTTGTATTTCTACTTCAATATTATCTCTGTACTTCTCTACAATGAGATTTTAGGTTCTGCCAGTTATTGCTTGATTGAAACTAGTTTTCTAAGTATGGCTATTAATTTCTTGCTAGCTTTAGCCCCCAAGAAACTGTTGGTGTTTTCTGAAGGGAGATTTCAGATGGGTTTGGAGGAGTTTGAAATCCTTGGCTAGGGCAGGGGTCCCCAACCTCCAGTCCGTGGACCGGTACTGGGCTATGGCATGCCAGCAACCGGTCCGCACAGACAAGCAAAGCCCCATCCATGGGATGCAGGCAGCACTCAAAACCATGCACTTTCTGGTCCATGGAAAAGCTTTTCTCCACGGAACCAGTCCCTGGTGCCCAAATGGTTGGAGACCTCTGGGCTAGGGGACTAAAAGAATGCCTCAGGTTGTGCAGAGGCTTCGTGCACCATTTGATTCCTTAAGAAGCCTGGCCTACTTTTGCAGCAGGTCCTCAAACCAAGGAAAGTTGTGCATCCTCATTTTACAACACAGCAGTGTTTCTCAACTTCCTTTACTTCCAGATGGGTGGATTCACCTCCAGAGTTCCTCAATCAGCAAAGCCAATGCTGAAAATTAGAACATGGAACACAGAATAATAGAGTTGGTAGGGTACCTTGCAGGTCTTCTAGTCTAACCCCCTTTTTGAGCAGGATATCCTATACCATTTCAGATAAATGATTGTCCAGACTCTTTTTGAAAACCTCCACTGATAGAGCACTAGGAACTACTGAAGGCAAGTTGTTCCATTGGTTGATTGCTCTCACCATTAGGAAATTTCTCCTTAGTTCTAGATTACTTCTCTCCTTGGTTAGTTTCCATCCATTGTTTCTTGTCTTGTGTTTTGGCGCTTTGGAAAATAGTTTGACCCCCTCATCTTTGTAGGAGCCCATCAAATATTGAAACCCTGCTATCAACTCTGTCTCCCCTAGTCCTTCTTTTCATTAGACTAGACATACCCAATTCCTCTAACCGTTTTTTGTATGTTTTAGCTTCCAACCTCCTAATTATTCTTGTTGCTCTTCTCTGCACACGTTGTAGGATTCTGGTAGTTGAGGTCCACACATTTCCTTCACATGTCTAGGCTAAGAAACATTGATTTAGAGTAATAGGCAGTGTGAGATACCCAAATTAACCATCAAGATTTATGGCAGAGCAGAAACCTGATCCCAGTCTTCTCAGATGGTGCCAGAAATGAAAGTCATTTAGTCATTCTATACGTCCTTCTTCGAGGATAATTTCACCCAAGTTTCTTTTCCACTGCATTACTTTAAGTGATGTCTCACCTGAAGGTTAATCACTAAATGGCAGGCAAGACTCTAGCAAACTTGGCTTTTCTCCCTCCACTAAAGGAAATGAAAATTAATTATGGGCTATTAAGACTTGGCTTCAGCTTGTTTTTGCTAGAATGTGCTGGCGGATTGACTTCAAAACAACACAACGGGAGAGGAAGGTTCAAGAGCAAAAGGAACTGGTGAGAAAGAGAAGGAAACTGCATGAATCATTAAGATGTGGGAAAGAAAGGTTATTTATTCAGTATATTAACTATATCTCTGATTTATAGTATATGCAGAGTGGGATGCCCATCCTACAAATATTTAGGATTAGATGATGCACATGGTCTTTGCTATGTACAATCACTGTGTTGCCAGTATGGCAATTGGACTCATGGGTTTTGATAACACAATTCCTCAAAAGAAAAAAAAAGCCTCCAAACTTGGTCTTTTATTCTTCTTGACTAGAAATGTGGGCTGATAGTGTGAAATGTCACAGCTAAGCTTTTCCTTACAGTGCTTACTTAATATCTGAAGGTTAAACCTTCTGCTTCCAAGCTCAGCTCTTCTCATTCTCTCTCATTTTCATGATGAGCTGTAGCAGTTCCTGCCCATACAAACCTGACAATATTAATCAGGGCCAAATCATGAGAAAACTGAATGTTTGGTGGGGATGGTGTATAATGTACATTACAGATCAGGAGTGGGCAGCTGTGGCCCCTTTATGACCTGTGGACTTCAACTGAGCATTGCTGGTTCAGGAATTCTGGGAGCTGAAGTCCACAGGCTGTAAAGAGGCCATAGTGGCCCACCCCTGCTATAGATTATCATATGAGTGTGGTGACCATCTGCAGACTAGATAACCTTTAAGCAAATGACAGCTAACTCCACAGAAGAACTAGGGGCATGGGCAAATGATTTAGAAGAGATCCCCTCTAGTTTCTTTGGCTGTAAAAGTGAGTGTGTGTGTGTGGGGGGGAAATGTACTTCAAGATTTGCAACATTATTGTCAGCCTTGTGAGGTAGTCCACTCAGGAAGTATGACCAGATAGACAAATTCTACTTTATTATAAGGTTAAATAAACAGAATCTTGCATGTCTGAGTACATTTCTCCCCCCTGTCCTTACAGCCCAAGAATCTATGGAGAGTCCCTTCTGAGATATTTCTCATGCCCACATTCCTTTTGTGGGCTGTGATGATGATGATGATGATGATGATGATGATGATGATATCTATTCAGTTGTGTTAGACTCTTGATGATTCTATTGGCCAGGTCTCTCCACATCTCTTCCTTGGCTGTGGTTTTCCCCCTGTATCCCAAGATAATTCGTACATACCATTACATCACCATCTTGATACAATTGCAATAGCAATAGCACTTAGACTTATATACCACTTCACAGTGCTTTGCAACCCTCTCTAAGCACTTTACAGAATCAGCATATTGCCCCCAACAATCTGGGTCCTCATTTTACCAACCTCGGAAAGATGGAAGGCTGGGTCAACTCCTGCCAGTGGAATGCAAAATTAGCCTGCAATACTGCATTTTAACCACTGCGCCACCACAACTCCCTTTTTCGTCTTCCTCCTTGACCACCTGTCCAAATCATTCCTGTTTGCCATGCAAGATGGTGGTGGGCAAATTAAGCTTTAATTTAGGAATGAAAGACAAACGGAGGAAAGATTAGCAGAGGAAAAGGAAGAGGCATGGATAGCAGAGACAGTTCAGATCTCTGTGTTATCCAGTTCAGATTATATTAGCTGGACAATGACACCTACCACACCCTTTATTTCCCTACCCCTCTGTTCTTTGCCAACAGATTTCCTTATGTCTTCAAATTATGCACTTGAGGGCCAGGTTGTTCTTGTAACTTGTCTTGGAAGGATGGGCATCCCTAGGTAGGTATAAAAAAGTATCAAAATGGCCAGTCGCAATCATGTGATTGA
Source organism: Vipera berus (assembly GCF_964194415.1). Classification (NCBI taxonomy): domain Eukaryota; kingdom Metazoa; phylum Chordata; class Lepidosauria; order Squamata; family Viperidae; genus Vipera; species Vipera berus. The sequence goes on from NC_138202.1 coordinate 342,717,514, forward strand.
AATCCTGCCCCCCTTTAAAGATATGCTACATAAGGGGCTTCAATGGTGCATGCACCCAGGCATCATTTTGACTTTTTTGACCCTGACTCTCCTATGGACATTCCTGCTGGGGAATTCTTAAAAATGTGGAAAAGGAAGGAAGAATAAAGAGTGTTTTGTGCTTCTGAAGACCTGTTTTCCAAGCACGACTCCTCTTTTTAAAGCTAGGGAATTCTACAAGCAGAATATTCTGAGCGAAGTAGAGGTCCCTGCTCCTGAAATTAAATTGATGGAAATCTCCAGTGTGGTTCCATGTGGTGGGATGGATAGATGCAATGCCCTTTTTCAAAACTGCAATGCTCCAAAATTTCTCTTTCCTCCTGCTTGCTTGTGTCTCTGAATGAGAAATATGGCCAAGATATCACAATGAAAGTTGTTGCTGAACCATGCTACATTATTTGCTAGGCCAAAATCTGTGGCAGATCTTCCTGATTTTTTTTTTTTGAGATGAGACACTTCAGAAACAAAAAAAGGACCAGCAAAACCTCTTCTCTGCTCTCTATTTTAATTGCCATACTTACATGGTTTAGTACCATACAAAGAAATAATTGCTGCCCTCCGTCCATGCATGTTCCAAATTGCAATGCACGCGGCCCACTTTCCCTACGAATTACATTTATGGCTTGCACTGTCGAAGCTATTAAGAAGCAGACCTAGAATAAAGGCAAAGTCATTGCTCAGAGCAGAAGCCCCATGAATATTTCATTGGCAAGATAAAAAGAGCAGCTAGAAATGGGTGGGGTGAGCTTAGGCACTGTTATCTGGCACTGTTGGAAGAGAATTTGTTCTTCCTTGTTCTTCCTTGTTCTTGAACTTGTTCTCCTTCACCCCCACTCCCCTCACCCTCCTCTCCCTAGGGTTAGGTTGAGCTCCGGATGGCGCCCGATCTTCGCTCCTTCCGTCGCGATCTAAAGACATTCTTATTTGAACAAGCCGGCCTGGCCTGATGGGGGATGGGTGGGTTTTTTATTGTTATTTTAATATTTGTATTTACTGTTTTTAGTGGGCATATATTTAATCCTTTTTTAACTTTTGTAACTCTGTATTTTTTATGCTTGCCCTGTTCACCGCCCTGAGTCCTTCGGGAGAAGGGCGGTATATAAATAAAATTATTATTATTATTATTATTCCTATCACTCATTTTCCTTCTTCTTAGAGCAGGGTTACCAAACCTCCTTCTCCTTCTCCTGCTCCCCTCACCCTCCTCTCCCTAGGGTTAGGGTTAAGTCTACTTGGAGTCATGACCAAAAACTAATGCTGAGGGTAAATTCTTAGAGGTTTTCTAAGGAGACATTGGCAGCTTTTCATTTGTAGTTGTCTGTGGAACACATGGGAAAATCCCATTTCCAATTAAAATGAATTTAGGTTTAAGGTTAGGGTTAGGGACAGGTCTGCATGGAGTCATGGCCAAAAACTAATGCTAGGGAGAGGTTCTTAGTTGTTTTCTAAGGAATGCAATGTTGACAGCTTCTTTTTCAGACAACAGTAAAAGATTGGCAGTGGGATGTTCCCATTTATAGTACTGTGGTTCACAAACAACTACGAAGGAAAAGCTGTCAATGTCGCATAACTTATAAAACTTCTAATTGTCTATCCCTAGCATTAGACTTGGTCATGATTCCTAACTGTAACCCTAACCCTAACCCTAACCTGATTCATTTTCATTGTCAATGGGTTTTTCTCATGTATTTATTGTGGTCCACAAATAAGTTTGAACGAAAAGCTGCCAATGTCTCTTTCCTTAGAAAACATTTCAGAATCTATCCCTAGCATTAGTTTTTGGCCATGAGTCCAAGTAGACCTAACCCTAACCATAACCCTAGATTCAAGTAATTGACAATGGCATTTTCCCATGTATTTTACTATGGGCCAACAAACAACTTTGAATGAAGTTGTCAATGTCTCTTTCCTTAGAACACCTCTAAAAATCAATCCCTAGGCATAGTGTTTAGCCATGACTCTAAGTAGATCTAACCCTAACCCTAACCCTAGAGTCATTTTAATTGGCAAGCAATTTTCTTAGATTCCCATTGCCAAGTAATGCATTGCCAAGATAATTAATATTATTTGGCTTTGGTTAGGGCAATCTCTAATCAGGCAAGTAATTATTCTTCTGATCTACTTGTGGAGGACCATTATTCAACATAAGTAGGTTGGAGTCTAGAAACATCAAAGTCAAATAAATGAAAAGAATGGACAAACTTTTTCACCTTAATGTTTGTTTTGGCTTTGGTGTGACATGCAAGATTCACAGTCAACCTGATCAATCAACTTTGATTTAATTCAACTCAAATTTAATATAAAAATGCAATTAACACAACATCCCATATATTTAGTATCTTCCTTTTTTTGTTAGATTAAAATTTTGAGATTTACATTTACTTTGGAAGAATGAGTTGTGGTGGTGCAAAGTTTAGAATGCAGCATTACAGACTCACTCTGCCCACTGCCAGGAGTTCAATCTTGATTAGCTCAAGTTTGACTTAGCCTTCCATCTATCCAAGGTCGGTAAAATGAGGACCCAGATTTTTGGGGCAACATGCTGACTCTGTAAACTGGTTAGAGAATGCATTAAAGCACTGTGAAGTGGTACATAAATCTAAGTGCTATTGCTAAGTGCTATATGCCATCACAGATCCTAGGATGCATGTTTATTTGATCATATTTACATTATTATAGAATACCCACTTTCCAAATTACTCAAGGCAGTACAAAATGTGAAGGAAAAGAGCGATGTAAAGCAGCTCCAGATCTATAAGTATCTCAGGAGAACAGGTGTTCCAAAAAAAGGGGTACCAAGGGGGGGAAGGCTAGGCTCTATGGAAACTTACTTTGCTCTTCTTCCATGCATACTTACTGGAACCACCCATTGAGAAGGAGTGAGATCAACGCAGAACAGCACCTGCAAGTGCCAATCGTGTCCAGAAGGATATCATGGGCAGTTCTATTGAAAGCTGCTGAGAAATCTAAGAGGAACTGGTTGAAAATATTCCCTCTACTCAGGTCCTGACACAGCTAATTCATTAAGGTGCTAATGTCATTTTAATCCTATGCCCAGGCCTGCAAGTTAATATTCATAAAACAGCAACTGTTTTATGTACAGTAGGATCTTCTGTAGCTGGGTTCCCCACCTCATGCCTTTTCCAGAATCTTCCCTGTAAAAGAAAGATAAAATTCAGTGTGCAACCATATGCATATGTTGGGCCCATGATCTCCTGGGATAAGTCTATGCCTGGTGGAGAGTCCTTAAACTCCTGAGCTCATCCAGAATCTATTCTCAAGGGACAAAGGTTGAAACCCCCCATAATTAAGGCTAGGTAGCAGTAACAATATCAATAACAATTCCAACTTGTCTCTTAGGCTCCATTTAATATACAGTACAGGCATTCATAATAAGACATCTGTGGGTCAGTGCTTCTGGTGGCTTCATGAATGTCACATGGTATCTGTTGTGTACTGGGTTCATTGTGCAGGAATGAAGACAAGACGAGTGAGTTCAGCAAAGGTCATGGTTTATTGCTTGCAGGATCTGAACTAGAGAACTGGGCTGCAGATGCAGCAATTTATACCCTGGCCCCTGTTGTTGTTGTTAGCTGCAAAGTCGTGTCCGACCCATCGTGACCCTATGGACAACGTTCCTCCAGGCCTTCCTGTTTGAAGCAACCTATTGCCGCCCTAGGGGCAACCAATAGCAGCTCTGGAGATGGGTTGTCTGAGGAGCTGGGAGCCGTTAGCTAGCTTCCCTGCTCAAACAGCCTTCCAGCAATTACCACGTGGTGTTTCCTTAACAAAGCAAGCCCAATCACCTGGTCATTAAGCAAATCTGTCTTCCCCCATTGACTTTGCTTGTCGGAAGTCATCTAAGAAAGTTACAAATGGTGGTCATATGAGCCTGGAATGCTGACATGCTGGTTGCCAAGTGCTCAATTTTGATCACATGACTGTGGGGATGCTGCAATGGGCTTAATTAAGTCATTTTTTCAGTGCCATTGCAATTTTGAACGGTCAGTAAATGTTGTAAGTCACTGCCTACTTGTAAACTATATTATAGTTCCCCATGATGTCTTGATTCATACATCGTGCAAATCCCAAGTTACCCAACTCCATTTTGGTCTACTGTGCTTTGTTATGTAAACTTCAGCCAACCAGCCAGATGGGGCTTCAAGATCTGAACTGCTAAAATCCGAATAGCTATTAAATAGTAGAAAAGAGATAGGCTAGGTTGAAACCTGCTAAATTGTAGCTTTAATCATAGTTTGTTCAAATCATAGCAGTATGGTTCAGACATCAAATTGAGCTATAAATTATGGTTTATAAATTACAGCAGATCAAACTAATGGTAATGTGGGTTTTGGCTATCTAAATCTGGTGATCCTGGCTATACCACTCCCTAAACTCGCTTGTGGAGTTCCTCAGGGGTCGGTCCTCTTGCCTCTCCTGTTCAATATCTATATGAAGCCGCTGGGTGAGATCATTCGTGGTTTTGGAGTTGGGTATCATCAGTATGCTGATGATACCCAGCTTTTCATTTCGACCCCAAACCACCCCAGTGATGCCCTCGACGTGATGTTCCGTTGCCTGGAGGCGGTTCGGGTCTGGATGGGGAGGAACAGGCTTCGACTCAACCCTGACAAGACTGAGTGGCTGTGCGTACCGGCATCTTGGGATATTCAGAATATTCCATCTCTTTCTATGGGGGGTGAGTTATTACCCCCTGTAGATAGGGCTCGCAACTTGGGAGTCCTCCTAGATTCACAGCTTTCTTTAGAAGACCATATAGCAAATGTGACTAGGGGGGCCTTCGCCCAGGTTCGCCTGGTGCGCCAGTTGCGGCCCTATCTAGACCGGGAGGCCTTGCGCACGGTCACTCATGCGCTTGTGACCTCTCGTTTGGACTACTGCAATGCTCTCTACATGGGGCTGCCCTTGAGGACCACTCGGAGGCTCCAACTGGTACAGAATGCAGCCGTGAGAGTTGTGTTGGGAGTTTCCCGATACTCCCATGTTACACCCTTGCTCCACGAGCTGCATTGGCTCCCAGTTGTCTTCCGTGTGAGATTCAAGGTGCTGGTAATGACCTACAAAGCCCTTCATGGCATGGGTCCGGAATACCTCAGGGAGCACCTGCGGCCGGCATCAACCTCCCTCCGCCCAGTGCGTTCCCACAGAGAGGGCCTCCTCAGGGTGCCACCGGTCAAAGAATGTTGACTGGTGGCCCCCAGGGGGAGGGCGTTCTCTGTGGGCGCGCCGGATTTATGGAACCATCTTCCGGTTGAGCTCCGGATGGCACCCGACCTTCGCTCCTTCCGGCACGATCTAAAGACCTACCTGTTTGAACAAGCCGGCCTGGCCTGATGGGTGATGGGTTTGGGTTTTATTGCTTTTTATGTATTTTAACTTATTGTTATAGTTTTTGGGCATCTTGTTTAATCTCTTTTAATTTTTGTATTCTTGTCTTTTAACATGTATTGCCCTGTTCACCGCCCTGAGTCCTTCGGGAGAAGGGCGGTATACAAATAAAATTATTATTATTATTATTATTATTATTAAACTGAAACCAAGCAAAGCTCATTACAGTTTATCAGGACTCTATAGCAGAATCCAGGCAGAAGGGCTCCAATGCCACCTGGAGATTCAATTTTGGGCTTTCTGCATACAAAGCAATGACTTTCTTCCTTGGATCAAAAGCAATAAAAGCTGCCTCCCAATTTCAGCTTTATATTGACATCTTTGTGACCTACTTTCTGCCACTTCTACCCATCATTTGTTTGACTAGAGAGCTCCAACTGCCCAATTCTCCATTCCTGCATCTTGATATACTCTTTTTTTATAGAAATAGGGCCTCCTTAAATAGAGCTCTCTCCTTCTGCAAGTCTGCTGAAAAAGAGTTTCCTTCCTGATTTATGTAGGGTGTTTGGAGGTTTTATGATTGCCATTTACTGGTTTATTTGGGGATTTTAATTCATCTGCTGTGATTTACCACACTGCTCAGCAGCAATGCACCAAGATTCTGCTGCTGCAACGTTCAAGTTCTATTAATGCAAAGAAAATCCTATGCCTTTTCCCCAGCAGCTTTCTCATATTAAAGGATAGGAGTCTCTTTTTTTCATTTCAAAGTAAAAATGAGACCATTCCCCCCCCCCCCCGGAAGAGGTAGAGGGAATGGAGATGGTGAGAAAAATGCTCAGAAAATTCTCACTAACAGAGATGAAATGATAGAAAGTGTCAAAGCCACAGGAACCTTGGGGGGAAGTGATCATGCAATATTGGAATTCAACATTATGGAAGCACAAGAAATAGAATACAGCCAAACTAGAGTCTTGGACTTTAAAAGAGCTAATTTCAATAAACTTAGAGAGACCTTGGGAAGAATTCCATGGATGAGAATCCTAAAGGGGAAAACAACTCAAGAAATTTGGGAAATGTTGAAAAGTGAGATAATAAAGGCCCAGTCTAGCACAATACCAACAAAGAAGAAAAATAACAGCTTTCAAAAGAAACCAGCATGGCTGCATAAAGAACTCTCTGATAAACTGAAAGATAAAAAGGACAAGTATAAGAAGTGGAAAGAGGGGCACATAACTAAGGCAGAATATCAGCAAACAGCCCGTGCCTGCAAAGATGAAGTGAGAGAAGCTAAGGCTCAAAATGAACTAAGACTTGTGACCAAAGTCAAAAATAACAAAAAAAGCTTCTTTCAACATATAAGAAAAAAGAAAAAAGTTAAGGAAATGATTGGTCCATTAGTGGGGGAAAGTGGCAAGAAGGTGACAAGCAACAGGGAGAAAGCAGAACTATTTAACTCGTTTTTTTCATCTGTCTTTACACAAAGGGAAAAAACAGTCCAACCTACCAAAACCAGTGCCATAAAAAACAGAATAGAAACGCAAGTTAAGATAGGCAAGAAAATGGTAAATGAGCACCTGTCCAGCCTAGACGAGTTCAAATCATCAGGACCAGATGGATTACACCCCAAGGTTCTCAAGGAACTGGCAGACGTGATCTCAGAACCACTGAGCTATATTTTTCATACATCCTGGAGCACTGGGGAACTACCAGAGGACTGGAAGAGAGCTGATGTAGTTCCCATCTTCAAATAAGGGAAAAAAATAGATCCAGGAAACTACAGACCTATCAACCTGACCTCAATACCTGGGAAGATTCTGGAAAAGATAATCAAACAACAAATCAGTGAACACCTTGATGCGAACAAAGTTATCACTAAAAGCCAACATGGGTTTTTCAAAAACAGATCATGCCAGACAAATCTTATTGCATTCTTTGACCAAGTGACAAAACTAGTGGACCAGAGGAATGCTGTAGATATAATTTACTTGGACTTCAGTAAGGCATTTGATAAAGTAGATCACAACCTACTACTTGATAAGATAAGTGACAAAACTAGTGGACCAGAGGAATGCTGTAGATATAATTTACTTGGACTTCAGTAAGGCATTTGATAAAGTAGATCACAACCTACTACTTGATAAGATAGAAAAATGTGGGTTAGATAGCATCACCACCAGATGGATTCGTAGCTGGCAGACAGGTCGTACTCAGTGTGTGGTCCTCAATGGAACTGCATCTACATGGAAGTAAGTGTGTAGTGGGGTGCCCCAGGGCTCTGTTCTGGGTCCAGTGCTCTTCAGCATCTTCATCAACGATTTGGATGAGGGGATAGATGGGGAACTCATCAAATTTGCAGACGACACCAAGCTGGCAGGAATAGCCAATACTCCAGAAAATAGGCTTAAGATACAGGAGGATCTGGACAGACTCGAACACTGGGCACTATCTAACAAAATGAAATTCAATTGTGAAAAAAGTAAGGTTCTACATTTAGGCAGGAAAAATCAAATGCACAGGTATAGTATAGGTGGTACCTTTCTCAATAGTAGCAACTGTGAGAGAGATGTCGGAATTCTAGTGGACAATCACTTAAATATGAGCCAGCAGTGTGCTGCAGCTGCCAAAAAAGCCAACACAGTGCTAGGCTGCATTAACAGAGGGATAGAATCAAGATCATGTGAAGTATTAATACCACTTTACAATGCCTTGGAAAGGCCATACCTGGAATACTGCATCCAGTTTTGGTCACCACGATGTAAAAAAGATGTTGAGACTCTAGAAAGGGTACAGAGAAGAACAACAAAGATGATTGGGGGACTGGAGGCTAAAACATATAGGGAACGGTTGCTGGAATTGGGTATGTGTAGTTTAACGAAGAGAAGGGTGAGAGGCGACATGATAGTAGTGTTCCAATATCTCAGGGGCTGCCACAAAGAAGAGGGAGTCAAGGTATTCTCCAAAGCACTTGAAAGCAGGACAAGAAGCAACGGATGGAAACTAGTCAAGGAGAGAAGCAACCTAGAACTAAGGAGAAATTTCCTGACAGTTAGAACAATTAACCAGTGGAACAACCTGCCTCCAGAAGTGGTGAATGCTCCAACACTGGAAGTTTTTAAGAAGAGACTGGACAGCCACTTGTCTGAAATGGTATAGGGTTTCCTGCCTGAGCAGGGGGTTGGACTAGATGACCTCCAAGGTCCCTTCCAACTTTATATTATTATTATTATTATTATTATTATTATTATTATTATTATTATTATTATTATTATTATTATTATTATTATTATTATTATTATTATTATTATATAATTCTACACTCTGAGATACCTGTGAGCAGGGAAGGGTGCCTTTTTGTAAAAGGCAAGATTAATTATGTGAATAATAGCACACTCTGGGAATTGTGTGCTAAGCAGCAGTTTATAAATTCACCAAATAAGTATGAATAAGACACCTGTCCCCAATTCACTTTCCAAAGTTCAGTCTTAACCATATGACCATGTGCTCAAGGGGTAGAAAGGCACAAGAATTGAAGTAGTAAATAATCAACCCTGCTACACCAGAAGGTTGTAATTTTATAGGCATTTACCTGGGCGTAAGTCATATTGACTTAAAACAGTGTTACTGGCTGGCTGGAGAAATCTGGGAGTTGAAATCCACATATTATAAAGTTGACAAGTTTGAAAAAAACACTATTATACAGGAGTACTGTAACTCATATTGAACTTGGCAAAATGTAATGTCTAGAACAGTGCATGTTTTGTTTGCTATTTCAGTTTTCATTTAACTTCTTGCTTGTTTAAATTTCTATTGCTCCCTTTTGCAATAGAATTTCCTTTTCTCTCTTAGATTGTCCACACGTGCATATTCCTTATTTGATGTCCTGCGTGCATGAAAGCACATCAAAAGGCACCTAGCTCTGTTCCCACATTCTTAAGTGAGCAGTGGGAGATTTAATATACTGTAGGGATACTATAAAAAGGACCACTTGAGCAAGGCATTTAATCTCCGGAGGATTAGATTTTGTTCCAGATAGACTAGGATGAACTCTATCAGGGTAGAAACTCCAAATCTCAGTCAGTTGCTCTGCTTTGCCTACTGTCCTGCTACTGGATTCAAATACTGATTCTCACACAGTTGCTATCGTAATTCAGTTTACTCAAGGTCAAAGAGATAACAACAGTCAGAACACGCAAATCAAAACAGAGTCACTGATACATGCATAAAAATAGCATAAAAATAGTCCCAGTCAGTCCAAAATTCCAAGAGTTGGGTCAGGGGTCAACCAGTCCAAAGGTCAGAATTTCAGATGCAGAATCCACATGATTTGTCATACAAGAGACAGAGATCAGACAGTTGTTTCCAGCAAAGGAACATGGATCAGGATTGCCTTTGCAGCCAGCTGTCATTAACCAAGAGATTTACTTCCTTCTTGGAAACAAATCTCTCTGTTCTACTCTCCTCTTTACTTACTGGGTGCAGGGGCTGGGAGGTCTTATGTCATCCTTATCTGATTCTCCAGCTGTCCAGGTATTGCCTGTTTTTGATCAGCCTCATGTGGTTCTTGGCTTTGTGTTTCCTGAGGCTGACATTACATAGGTTCTGCTCTTCTTCACATTTAGGGTCAGCATCTGAGTCCTGATTCATAACATCTGCCTGATCCTTCAAGAAAAAGAGCTAGTGAGAAAGAGACTTAAAAGGAAAACATCTCCAATGAAGGCCTGGCCACACAAAATGTATCTCCCAAGCACCGCTTGATTTCTATAGTCAAATCACACCTACTACTGTCTGCCTGGCCAATGGGGTAGGAGATAATATTGACAGTAAGTCTTGCCAATATTTTCCTGGTGCACAGCTTCATGGTATACTAGATCTTATCTGGACAAAGTGGCTAGGAGTTCTCAATTGCCAAAATGGAGATTATTAAACTTTCTGCTGCCAAAACCCACCAACAAAATTTTACTGGCCCATTGTCTGATTGAGTTAATACTGTCCTGTAGACAGAAATGTTTCTTTTAAAAAAATATGTGATCCATTCAATGACCTCCAGATAATTGAAGGTGAAGTAATGTAATATGTTGAATTTGGAACAAAGACCCCAGCAGTTGAAGACATTAATAGATTCCAGATATCTTACTTCTTCCTTATAATAACTTCCTGTTCCACCTGACATTTACAAATTTAATAAAATAAATAGGAAGGCAACATGCTGTAGAAGACTAGCCTCTCCCATTTCAATAGATATGTTTGTGGCACACAAATATCTCACTTAAACAGGGTACCCAGAGGATGTAGTCAAAAAAGTAAAGAAGATCTATGCTTGAAGATCTATTTGTTTGTGTATGTGACATGCACGGTGCTTATAATAAAACGATATACTGGTAGTTTCAAATGCACCATTGTGGCCACCATCTTTTGACCATATCCTGTGGACTCCTTTATTTAAAAGACCTAATTTGAAGAAGGAGGTCACTAATTTACCTTCCACTTTATGGGTATTATGACTAGGCAAACCTTGATGGCATCTATTTTGTAACTGTATCTATCATATTTTCCAAATTCCAGACGTGCCCTGAACCAAAAGATTTCTTGCTCCTGAAGTAAGATAAAAGTTGTTTAACCATTACTTGCTTACATTTGGCTGGCTATAAAACCAAAACTGTCTATTGGCTTATTACTCTCCAGAGGCTTTCCTTAAAGGATATAATTGGTGTCTATTATAAATAGGCAGAAAGTGAAGAAGAACTAAAGCAGTTCTTCTCTAATGGCAGAAAGTGAAGAAGAACTAAAGAGCCTCTTGTTGTGGGTGAAGAAGGAGAGTGCAAAAGTTGGGTTGAAACTTAACATTAAGAAAACCAAGATCATGGCATCTGGCCCTCTCAATTCCTGGCAAATAGATGGGGAAGAAATGGAGGTAGTGACAGATTTTATTTTTCTAGGCTCCAAGATCACCACAGATGGGGACTGCAGCCAAGAAATTAAAAGATGCTTGCTCCTGGGGAGGAAAGCCATGGCAAATCTAGACAGCATACTAAAAAGCAGAGACATCACCCTGTCAACAAAAGTGCGTATAGTCAAGGCTATGGTCTTCCCAGTTGCAATGTATGGCAGTGAAAGTTGGACCATAAGAAAGGCTGAGTGCCAAAGAATTGAGGCCTTTGAACTATGGTGCTGGAGAAGACTCTTCCGAGTCCCTTGGACTGCAAGGCGATCAAAACGGTCAGTCCTAGAGGAGATCAACCGGGACTGCTCTTTAGAAGGCCAGATCCTGAAGATGAAACTCAAATACTTTGGCCACCAAATGAGAAGGAAGGACTCACTGGAGAAGAGCCTAATGCTGGGAAAGATTGAGGGCAAGAGAAGAAGGGGACGACAGAGAATGAGGTGGTGGGATGGAGTCACTGAAGCAGTAGGCATGAGCTTAAATGGACTCCAGAAGATGGTAGAGGACAGGAAGACCTAGAGGAACGTTGTCCATGGGGTCGCGATGGGTTGGACATGACTTCGCAACAAATAAATAGGATGCTGGCCTAGATTGAATTTTGCTCTGATTCAACACAGTTCTTATGATATGAAATCTCTTTGCTCATCTCATCTCCTTACTGATGTCTTCACATTTGGTTTAAAAATATTGGGCAGTTCCTTATTAGCCTCATGCTTGTTTACAGGCATCAATGGCATAATCAGAATCTGCAGTAAAACAGGAAGTTTCAGTGTCTTGATACTGGAAGCATTCATTCAACCAGTTAAGCATATAAAACACTGATCAAAGTGAATTCAACATTCAACTCCTGTACTGTAATTGCCATTGTTCATTGTCTGAAGGCTGACCTTATATAGTCAAAACAGAATCATCCATCAGTGAATGACATGAAAATTATAACTTGCTCAGGAGAAATCCAGTTTTTTTGTTAAGTGCAAATGAATAAATATAATAAATAAGAGAGAATAAAAAAATAAAAAAAACAGTTCTTGGGAAATTTCATGTGCTCAGGAAATAGCTATTATTATTTTTATGTATTTATAAAATTTATTGAATGAAATTTATTTCATTCTTATTCTGATTTTTGCATTCTTCTTTTAATATTCTGTAAGCTGCCTAGTGTCTGGTTGGTTTCAGGCGGTCAGATAAATATCTTAAATAAATAATTTAATAGATAAAATGGAATATTTTATAGAGAGTGGGGGAAAATGATGGAAAGCAATTCTGAGAAGAGAGCCCAGATACTTGTCTGATTCCTTAAATTAGGTCTAATATATCAGGGCTGCAAAATCCAGACAACCACTAGATGTGTCAGCAAAGGCATACAGAACAGTTTGATTCTTTCCTCCTCTCTGGTGGCCATCCAGAATTTTGCATATGGTTCCATATCCTGTTAGAAGCACTTCACGTACACATTTTAGTGTCGCTCTCACATTGACTATTATGTGTTATTTATATTAGAACTACTGAAAAAGACAGAAGCCAGTTCGTTTTGCTTTCAAAAATGTATTGTTCCGTTTGCTGCTTTAAAAATCATCTCCCTCCCCCCTTTTCTCTCTCTCAATGCATATATGCAAATCGGTGGAGAGAGAGAGAGAGAGAGAGAGAGAGAGAGAGAGAGAGAGAGAGAGAGAGAGAGAGAGAGAGAGAGAGAGTGTCAAGCGCATCATAAAACTGGATTGCCGTAGAGAGCTTTTATCTTCAGCTTCTTGCCTGGCTGTTTCCTTCTCTTCTCGTCTTTAGGGGGCTCTGTGGAAGGTGAAAGCTGGGAGTCAGGTGACGGTCTTGCACCACGCCACCGCTAACTCTATGGTCCTGAGCTGTCCAGCACTTCAGGAGCCGTTCACTGGGGGATGCTCCGAAAGAGAACGGCAGGGCGATTGTCGAAAAGCAAAGGTTGGCCGGCGAAGAGGCCGGAGCCGGAGCCGGAGCTGGGGCAAGAATCCGAGGAAAGGCAGAAGACAGAGAAGACTGAGATCCCGGGGAATCCAAAAGCGAGAAGAAGCTGGCAGAAGAGAGGCGAGGCCAAACCCAGCTGCAGTGACTGGCACGGACACAAGATCACAAGGGCGCAGAATTCCCCAGCAAGGTATGGTAAGACCGGAGGGGGTGGTGGCGGAGGGGGACATCCTTGTTTGTCTGGGACGAGGGGGAGGAAGGTGGGGACTGTGGGGAGAAAGCTGGATCGAGGGTCACAGCAGACCGCGAAGCCCTGCAATTGCCTAAGGGAGAAGCGGCAGTGGTGGAGGAGGAGGTGCAGGAAAGCTTAGCAAGAGGCTTTTTGGCTGCAGTCCCATCTGTTGTATCTGTTGGATTGGGCTTGGTATTCTCTCTTTGCAAAGATCAGTGGAAAGAATAGGAGTCTCGTAAGGGGGCGTGGGGGGAGGGGGACAGCAGAAGGTGGGTAGCGATTATGCCTCTTGGGAGAAGGAGGCAGATGAGAGATTCAGCATCCCTCAGATTGTCTGGGTGTTATTTGTTTTGTTTTGTAAAGGAAGAAAACAATAACCCAAAGGGCTTCATGGAAGCTCTTGAGACTTGGCTTGATTTCAAAGAATGCACTTCTTCTCCAGTTCTCTGGTGGAGAAATTAAAAGCAAGCCATTGGTCCCTGAGATGATGGGGATGTTGACTTACAGAAATTTGACCGCTCTCTTTTGGATGGGGAAGGGAGATGGGAAAGATAGCTAGGACTTCCTTTTGTATGTTTGTGTGTGTGTGTGTGTGTTTGTGAAAGAGAGAGAGAGAGAGAGAGAGAGAGAGAGAGAGAGAGAGAGAGAGAGAGAGAGTCAGACAGACAGAGAGAGAGAGACAGAGAGAGAAAGAGAGAGAAAGAGAGACAGAGAAAGAGACAGAGAGAGACAGAGAAGGAGATAGCACACAGTTATATGCTTTGGAAATTAATGTTCAGCAAGAGGGGAACACACACACTCCCAACCTCCCTGGAATTTTACATCTTTCCATGTCATTTTCCTAAAGGTCCAGTGCTCTTATTTGGTCACCACAGTCCAGGAGCAAAAGAAATGAAAGGTTTGGGGTTTTTTGTTTTTTGAGGGGGAAGAGAAGAGGAAACAAACATTTTCCTAGGAGAAGATGACCTGGAGGTTTCCTAAGGGTTTTTTCTCCACTGCCCAAAGCCTGACTTATAGGGTGGATCACATTTCTGCAAAGGCAACAGACGAAAGATAAGAACCTTAGTCCATTTTAGGGCATTAAGTAGCTTTTTGGAATAATTCACCAAGGATAATTTGGAAACATTCCCAGGGGATTTGAAGTTGCAATTTGGTAAGGGATGTTGTGTAGAGATTAAGTATATTCCTGCTTTCTGCTCTAAATGTTGTGAAAAGTGCCTAAGGGGAAATCCTCTTTATTTGCAAAGAGGGAACATTTTGGCGCATGGAAAGTTGCACAGTAAAATGGAAGTTTACTGTAGGGGTTGCAAGAAAAGGCATAACAGGAACATCTAAGACCAGGCAAAAGTGAAAAGAAGGCATGAATTGTGTAAACAGTCCAGCCAATCAATGTGTAAGACTTTATATAAGTATGTGAACAGGAATGAAAAAGAACCATCTGCTGATATACAGAAATAGAGAGTAGCCTGTAAATGACATAAGCTAAGGATTACCTATGGGAGCACCTACTGCCAGCGTCAACACTCCTCCGTCCTGTGCGCTCCCACAGAGAAGGCCTCCTCAGGGTGCCACCGGTCAAAGAATGCCGGTTGGTGGCCCCCAGGGGGAGAGCATTCTCAGTGGGTGCGCCAACCCTCTGGAACTGCTTGCCTGCCGAAATCCGGATGGCCCCCGACCTTCGCACCTTCCGGCGCGACTTAAAAACCTACCTATTCCAGCAAGCCGGCCTGGCCTGATAGATTTTGGGGTTTCATTTGTTTTTACCATTGTTTTACTGTATACTTACCTTGCTCTGTACACCGCCCCGAGTCCTTTGGGAGAAGGGCGGTATATAAAAACAAACAAATAAATAAATAAGTTAAGGAGATCCTTTGGGTTCATCAGCAGAAAATCTAAGGTTGAATCTGCGGAGCAGACTAGATTAAAATGGTATAGGTAGTACTTCATCGTATAGTGGGAATTCAGCTATTGATTTCACATGTTGTCAGTCTGGCCATAAAGTTAAATCAGGACATGAGTAAACATGTTATTTGAATGTAGACATTGCATGTGAAATTTTACCTGCTTAGGATTTAACACGACTCAACATGTTATATACTTAACCTGGTAAACAGCCTCCTCAGTTTGGGTTCTCTCAACGTATTAAACCATAATCCAATGGACTGGGTTCACATAACTCATTGAACCACTGAGGCAAACAAATCAAATTCCGCCTTGCATGGTATGCATATTTAGCCACTAGATTTTTAAATGACCTGGTTAAGTGTCTTATGCAAACCAAAATTCTTAAATGATGAGGACAGCAAATTAAAGAGGGACATACTGTAGATATCATATCCTCTGAGAGTTCTCTGGCTCACCTCATTGCTTGGATAGCTGAAAATACCAAGCTGCCTCAGAAGACAGACTATTTGCCCATCTCCAGGATGGTACTACTCTACCTTTCCTCAACCAGTTGCCCTCTGATTATTAAGACTACAGTTTGCATCATTCTTAGCTAAGATAACAACTGGTAGAATGGCTGGTTTGTGGGCATTATTATTTTAACTATTTGGAGAACTCCAGATAAGGTAGGTTTTTAAAAATTGGAAGCAAGGAAGGAGGTCTGCATTCAAGTTCCTTCCACTCTTGCAGTGATTGGGTTTGTCTCTCATAGCCCATGGTGGTTCTAGGAATAAAAACTGGGAAATCCCCAGATGTGCTACCTTCAGCTTCCAGGGGAAAAGTGTGATATAATGGGAAGAATCATTGGCTTGCAAGACCTCCTTCTTTAGTTGTACTGAGCATGCATAAAGTATAGGATGTGCCACTGAGCTATGGGCACTTTTCCCAGCTGGGCAATTGTTTCATGTCCTGACAAATTGCATCCATTAATCCTGATAGCAATTATCAGGTGGAGGCAGAGAGACATTACCTTTTTTAAAAAGGTACTGGCAAAGACAGGATTTGAATCAGAAACTTCCTGGCTCATTTTGTATAACTGCATTGCCACTTTTTGATGATGTATAGATTATGTCCAAGATCACTGCAGATGGGGACTGTAGCCAAGAAATTAAAAGACGCTTGCTCCTGGGGAGGAAAGCCATGGCAAATCTAGACAGCACACTAAAAAGCAGAGACATCACCCTGTCAACAAAAGTGCGTATAGTCAAGGCTATGGTCTTCCCAGTTGCAATGTATGGCAGTGAAAGTTGGACCATAAGAAAGGCTGAGCGCCAAAGAATTGAGTCCTTTGAACTATGGTGCTGGAGAAGACTCCTGCGAGTCCCTTGGACTGCAAGGCGATCAAACCGGTCAGTCCTAGAGGAGATCAATCCTGACTGCTCTTTAGAAGGCCAGATCCTGAAATTGAAACTCAAATACTTTGGCCACCTGATGAGAAGGAAGGACTCACTGGAGAAGAGCCTAATGCTGGGAAAGATTGAGGGCAATAGAAGAAGGGGACGACAGAGAATGAGGTGGCTGGATGGAGTCACTGAAGCAGTAGGCGTGAGCTTAAATGGACTCCAGAAGATGGTAGAGGACAGGAAGGCCTGGAGGAATGTTGTCCATAGGGTCGCGATGGGTCGGACACGACTTCGCAGCTAACAACAACAACAACAGATTATGTCGGAAAAGGAGTATTGTATATTCCTCCAGCCACACTGGGTCTTGCAGTCCTCTGTAATTCAGGCTACAACAATAATAGTCACAACTGGGTAGTGATTTAGCCATTTCTGCAAGGAATTGTTCATTACGGCCATTGTGACAGCTGCTTCTAATTTTTGTAACACTTTAACATGCAGAAAAATCCTTGTAAGGCAGGGTTGTCAAATTGCTGGCCCGCGGGCCAGATGCATCATGCCGAAACCACATCCACCCCACTTCCAGCAATGGAAAAAAAAGTTGCAATACTTTGCGGCACGTCACATGGCATTGCAAGTTTGACACCCCTGTTGTAAGGGAAGCCAGAGGCACACCCATTTTACAGATGAGGAAGTGAGGAGGACAGACTCTCATTGCACAGAAATGTTTTAACTTGATGGCTGCTGAATGTGTCTACTTTGTACAATATATTGTATTGTATTGTATTCTGCAGAAAAAGTACAATACATTGCACCATAAACTAACCAAAGGGTGTGAGTTCGCAGAGCACATTAAGCCATAAAAGCTAACAAAACATAGCTTATTGTACATATACTGATACTTGGTCTCTACTTTACTTGGTTTATTTATTTATTTATTTATTTATTTATTTATTTATTTATTTATTTATTTATTTATTTATTTATTTATTTATTTTTGGGACTTATATGCCGCCCTATCTCTCGAAGGACTCAGGGCGGTTAACAACAATAAAAACAACAATACAAAAGTTAAAAGAAATTAAATAAACAAAGTTATTATGGTTAAGCATGTTGTCTGAATGTAATTATCAAGAAGGAAATCTTATGTACAGTATTAGCCTCTTGAAGCAGCTGAGTGTTATATCTTTGTTTCCCTTGCAGGATAGCACTCGGCTCCCTCACCTGTTCCTATTATGTTATATTCTATTTTTGGCTGCAAACGGTTTGATGATAGAGTTCTTGGCTCTGTTTTCAGTTCACAGTGAGGATGTGTTGAACTGTTATTGATGATCCGTATGACAGTGATTAAAATCATGGTTGTATTTCATGCTCTCCCAATAGTCTTAAACTGATCTGCATGGGTTTTGCCCATTTGTCTTCAAGTAGGTTGAGGGAGTAGGTCAATGAGTTTTGTGGAGCCTGAAGGAATAATTTGAAATTGGGTGTCTCTTGGTCCATTGGACCATTATAAATTTAACCCATAGATATAGCCTTCTCCTTGCTGTCAGCTTCTAGATGCATTGGTCTAAAACTCATTATAACAATCAGCTTGGGCTGGCATCAGTTAGAAGGAAGCTCTCATTTACAGTATCTTCCCACCAAGATAGTGTTTTCTTAACAAGTTCTAGATTTCCTGTACTGTTTCTTAGAACTCACAATTTGTGAAACTTCAGCCTCAGTCCCTCATGCCTTCTTTGCTTTTGCTCCCCCATCCTTTTAAAAATCTAATTAAACAAATTACCGAATGCCACTGCTGAGAAGGTTAATGACTGTCCATTTCCTTGTCACCGGAGGCAACTGAGGCAAAACATGCATTTCACGTCTGGGGACAGCATTCTTTTGGATCGCTTGTCTGGCACCCACATTTTCTTTTCAGTGACAGACAAGCCCTTTAAAAAAACAACAACTCTTGGACCTTTAAGAGCCACATCCTTTTGAAAGATTAATGGGGAGGTTTAAAGATCTAATGTATAATTCAATGCATGCATCCACACACTTAACTTGGTCACTGAATTGACCCGTTTTCTGAGTTTCAATAATACATAGACTCGTAAACTTCACCAAACAGACTGAAATCAAACATTATTCGCCTTCACCAAAGAAGACAAGATTTAAATGAACCAAGTTTATCCTATTGCAGAACTGCAGGCATTAGGTCTTTAGCTGAACTGATTAACTATGGGCAAACACAGTTTTGATTTACAAAGACTTTGTTGCTGATGACATTTGCACTATTTTTAGTTCTGAGATGGCTTTAGTTCTTATTATGTTTCAAAGCACTCGCCAGAATTTAATTATTCTTGTGCTAGTTTTAGGGTTGTTTCAGATGTTAATTTAGTATTTAAGTATACAAAACTAATCTGTTTTGTTTTACCTTGCCTAAAGAACTTGTTTTAAGAGATAGCTGATAAATAGACAGCAACAACAAGAATGATAATAATATATTCCTAGCTACATGGGGAAGAGCAAAGCTAAAATCAAAAGTATATTGCTTGCAGGAATTGGGATTTTCAAAAAAACAAAACAACTTCTCCTCCTCCAACCCCAACATCCAGAATTTGCTCTATTCTTGCTGATTGAAGAATGAGAGTTAGGCTGTTGGAGAGTTTGGAAGTGAGGGTATGGATGTCAAATCTACCAGATGGTGGGCAGGACATTGCAATGGAAGGCATGTCGCTTTTATACATGCTTTGCACATACAAAAAGATAGAGTTTTGAGCATGATGCCATAATTTTTGCAGGATTACACACACACACACACACACACACACACACACACACACACAAATACACACATATGCTACAGATGGTCCTGGGTGAATCACCATTAACCAGAGTGGATCCTTAGGTGACATATTTTGGTCTCTCCTCCTCCTCCTCCTCCTCCTCCTCCTCCTCCTCCTCCTTCTTCTTCTTCTTCTCCCTCTCCCCTTCCCCCTCCCCTCCCCTCCTCCTCCTCTGATAGCAAAATATTGATTGTTGAATACATTGTTGTTTACTTTTATGGATAAAGAAATCCTTGCATTTTTGTGACTTTGGGGTACAAGACATCATGGTGTGAACAAAGGTTCCATTTGCCGATCAATCATGAACACTCGAATATTTTGGATGGCAAGAGATCAGCAGTAAGAGCAAGAGCAATGATGTGACAGCCAATCTGGTAAAGTGCACTAGAAATGGGGAGACCACAAGTTCTAATCTAGATCCATCTTAGACAAGAAGTCAGCTGGGTCATTTTGGGCCAATTACTCCCTCTCAGCCCTAGAAAGAAGAAGTCAATGGCCAACCACTTCTGAAAATTTTGCAGGGATTAGTTGTTTTTAATCAAACCATTTTAATTACTTTTAAATATATTTTTCATTGGCTCTGCCTTTTCTCAAAGTGTGGTCTTTACAACACTCCATTCAGCAAACATATGCAGATCTTGACATTCCCGCCCCCATTGCAATGTGTTTTTTCTTCCTGCACTAAGATTTGCCTTGTGGTGCTATTGGTGGGATCTAGAAGAGTTCTGAAATAAAAGCAAAAACTAAAAACCAAAGTGATCCTCTGTAACAAAATATAGAGATAATAAGAGTGATATGTAGTTTATGAGCTACTGAGCAGGCAAGTGATTTTATTCTCTTTTTTTGTAAACAGGTACTGTAGCAAACAAAATTCTGTCTTTGCAGCAATAAAACCACAAAGGGAGAGACAGAGAGAAAATAGCACTAGCCATTTCCCCCTACCGTTGTTTTAATTTTCATTTTTTTTTAAAAAAAAGAGAAATATTCTTAAATATTTTACAATCTAAACTGGCTTATAATTAATCCTTAGACTTCTAGCTTTTCAAACGTCAAGGAGTAAGTGAACTAGGTCTAGATCTTGCTTGCTGGGTATTAAGCCTTCATACAAAAGAGAAGTACAGTGTGTGAAACGCCTGAGCAGAGCTCTCTTCCAGGTGAAAATGCAGAGATGGAATTTACAGGATGGAATTCTCTCCAAAAAGCTTCCCAAACTGGAGAGCTGGTTAATATTGGAGTTCCTGAGATGGGACCAGGTGAGCAAGACAGATCATGGTGACCTGGGGCTTAAACTGGTGCTTTTTAGTAGTCTAACATTGCTGGAGACAACAACATTGGAGATAGATAGCCTCACCCTGTATGTTGTGATTCAGGGTCAGCCTGTGGGTTCGGCAGTTGGGTCGGACGACTCAGAGGAGGAGGGGGGTGTTGAAGACCTTGCTGAGGGGGTTGAAGTTCTTGCTGATGAGAGCCCTCAGCCAGGCCCCTCCCACTTGGTCACCACGGAGACCAAGCTGTGTGAGCCTGACAGCGTGGATGAAGATGACCCACAGCTGGCCCTGTTCAAGGACGCCCGACGCAGGAGGCAGTCAATTAGGAGTAAACAGAGGAAGGCAATGGGGCTCTTCGGAAGGAGGCAGAGAGAAGCCACACCCTGAACTCTATATAAGGGGAATGTGTGGGAGGGCTGGTTTGCTGAAGGCAACCGCTTGGATAGTTCCTGTTTCTTAAAGCTCCTGTTTCTTGGTTTGTCTTGTTCCGTTTGTTTTTGTAGCAATAAATTTGGCAGGCGTAATTCCAGCCTCTTGCCTTCTTGTAAAAGGGGTTGTCCCTGCCTTTTCTGCAGGGCCGGTAGCAGGCTGGTACAGAATACTGTATGTGTGTGTGGTGGGGGAGGAAGGGATGGGACAATAATGCAGAGAACACTTGTTTTCTTGATATTTAATATCACAAAGGACACACTTTTCTCATTTAAGTTAAATTCACTTTAAGGAATGAGAGGTGGAATAAATAACTGCTAGTTTTTTTATATATAAAAACCTATATACGATAATGGGCAGAAGGACAGGCAGCAAATTAGAAGAAGCCCTAATTAGCATGTTGGACAGTTTAATTTTGGATCCCATATAAGAGGTTTTCATAGGATTACCAACACTTATAATCAGGTCAGTTAAAGACGTCACAGTTATATGAGCACAATTCAATAAACTTTGTCCGCTCTTTTGTGATCTTTGTATTGGCTTAAGAAAGACATTACCGTTAAGAGGGTCTGTGAAATGTTTTTCCCCCAGTTGATGTCTGTCTGCCTTGTGTTAGCTTTGTTCTCATCCCCCAGCTTGGTTCCAGCATTTGTGTGGATGGGTTTGGTTGCTTGTATACATTTAATCTGACCCTTCTAAAGAGATTTGCGGTTTAGAACCCGGTTGTGCTTTTTCAGTCCTCATACAATGACAAGGCTCCTGTTTCTTTTTAAGTAGTCTGTTTACTTCTCAATAGCCATTCTGTAGTTGGTTAAAAAGAAATTGCAAATTGTATCTATGCATATTCATTTCAGCATAAGTTATGTTATACAATGTGCAGAAAAGAAACACCAAGTTAAAGAAAATAAGGTATGAGGTCAACAAATATAGCTTCCTCCCCATCTTTTTATCATAATTTGTAATTTTATTGCTAAAAATATATATGTATGTATGTATTGATGTATTGATGTATATACAGGTAGTTCTTGACTTACAGCAGTTCATTTAGTGATTGTTTGAAGTTACAACGGCACTCGAAAAAGTGACTGATGACCATTTTTCACACTGACGACCATTGCAGCATCCCTGTGGTCATGTGATTAAAATTTGGATGCTTGGCAACAGGTTCATGTTTATGACGGTTGCTGTGTCCCAGGGTCATGTGATCAAGCAAAGTCAATGGGGAAGCCAGATTCATCTAAGAACCATGTTTCTAATTTAACGACTGCTGTGATTCACTTAATGACTGTGGCAAGAAAGGACGTAAAATGGGGCAAGTCTCACTTGCAATAGAAATTTTGGGCTAAATTGTTATTATAAGTCAAGGACTACCTACAGTATATATGTAAATATATGTATGTGTGTGTATATATTTGTTGTTGTTGTTAGTTGCGAAGTCATGTCCGACCCATCGCGACCCTATGGACAACATTCCTCCAGGCCTTCCTGTCCTCTACCATCTTCTGGAGTCCATTTAGGCTCACGCCTACTGCTTCAGTGACTCCATCCAGCCACCTCATTCTCTGTCGTCCCCTTCTTCTCTTGCCCTCAATCTTTCCCAGCATTAGGCTCTTCTCCAGTGAGTCCTTCCTTCTCATTAGGTGGCCAAACTATTTGAGTTTCAAGTATGTGTATATACATATATGCATGTATGTATTTATGTATGTATATGTACATCTATTTGCATAGTTTTATTGCTTTTAACCTTGTAAGTCACCCAGTGTCACCTTGTGGCGATATAGGTGGCAAATAAATTTAATACTAAATAAACAATAAATAAAGAAAAGTACCGGTAGCTAAATCTACTTTAGACCAACATCATTCGCTATCCCTCTTCATGCCTTTTAATCCCTGCAAAGTCATCCTTGTTTTCATATCGTCCAATAGACCTCTTTTTATACTGCATTTTGTTCTTGAAATTTCTCAGCTCTCCTTTTTTCACAATCTCGTGAACTCTTTCTTGGACTTGCTGAGACTGAGAAACACCAAACTAGATTAACGATGTGCAACTTATACACAGGGAGAGCATACTCCGGACTATAAGGGGAATGTGTGTCAGGGAGAATTTCATTTAGTTGTTCATTTAAAGTTAAATATAATTAATCTGATGGACTCCAGCTGTGTTTTTAATCATTTTCCCTTTTGGTCACATTAAAAATAATAATTCACTAACAACTTCAGAGGGCTGGAACCAAGATTTTCATGGCTGCAGGCAACCTTGTAGACGAGAGGTTCTGCCATGGGTGTTGAAAAGAAGAAAACAGCATTTTGCCGGTGCACTACAAGTTCTGCCTCACTTGCTGGTGCAGGTACAAAATAGGTGAGGCTTATGTGATGATGCTACTTTCAACGTCCTGATCTTCTTGTCCTTCCCATGGAAGCTGCTAGTTCTGAACTTGTAGATGAAGGTAGTGTAGATTATGTTCTCGCTGTTCTAATAAATTTTTGATCCATTGCTTGATTTAAAGAGGAAGGTGGTTGTGGCATCCTGTTGGTTTGATGGTTGCTGGTGCTGTCATTAAAGTGATGCATTGTCATACAGTTGATGCCTAAGCAAGAAAGGTCTCCACCCTCTGTCTCAGTTTTCACTTTTCAGCATTTTGTCAGGGACTTTTTTTGTCTCCTATCTCTGAATATATGTGAAGTTTCTGGCAGTTTCCCAGGCTGGGGATCTGCTGGAAGAGGTCATGTCATTGTGACAAGCTAAGTCAGATAACGTTTGGGTATGTAACTATTCACATAACATGTTTTAGAATATGATGGCTTGTCTTGCTCTTTCTGCCTTCTTCCCTTAACATTCCCATTTTCTGGACAGGCTAAGTTATGTAATCTGACAGTGAGAACAATCAACCAATGGAACAGTTTGCCTCCAGATGTTGTGGAAGTTTCATCACTGGACATTTTCAAGAAGAGACTGGATTGCCATCTGTCAGAAATGGTGTAGGGTCTCCTGCTTTGGTGGTGGGGGGGTGTTGGACTAGATGGCCTACAAGGTCCCTTCCAATATTCTAATTCTAATTCTAATTCTATTCTAATTCTAATTCTAATTCTTTTCTCAGAATCGCTATGCCTGCATTATATTATGGTAATCAATGAAAGACACAGAGTGGAAGAAAAACTTTCTAATGAAATGGAAAATGTTCCACCAACAGGGGGTAATTTAGGAATCATTGTTGTTAGAGTTGTACAGTGTGATCTTTCACATGCCCCACAGATTTAAAAATTTTACAAATGAAGGCGAATATACATGTCCCAGGATAATATTGCAGGATCCAATTTGGGTCGGTCCCCAGGACCAGAGGTTTTGTCTTCTGAGCTTTTGGACTTGTGCTGGAGCCTATCTTTAGGTAACTTCTCTCTAGCAGAGTGTGTGCTGTTCTGTGTGTGGTATTTATATGTTGCCTGTTGTATGTGGCTTTTTAGATGTTGATTGGAGTGTGTTGATGGCTGACTTTTAAGCCATTGGCTATCATTTGCTTGTGCTGCCCATCCCTCACCTTCTAAGTACTTGATAGGCTGGTGGTAAATCAGCACTCCTGTTGACTGATGAGGAGCTTCTCTGCCTCACTTGCTGGTGCCTGCTCATCCAACAACCTTAGTAGCTGCAAAACTGAATGTGCATCCTTGTTCATTGAATTTTAGCCTGTATTTCACAATACAGGGGTGGGGAACTATGGCCCCTTTATGACCTGTGGACTTCAACTCCCAGAATCCCTGAGGCAGCATGGATAGCTCAGGAATTCTGAAAGTTGAAGTCCACAGGTCATAAAGGGGCCATAGTTCCCCACCCCTGCTTTAAAGAGTTACAGACAGATGCTGGGTTCTCACATGCTCCGAACTGTCTTTCTGGAATTGAATCTGAAGCATTGCACAGTTACTGAACAACATTTCCCCTTGTTTCTTTACTGTGAGCAACTTTACACTCCTAGTTCATTTCAGCTGATAAATTCTGGGATAAATTACATGATTTTATCAATGATTTCCTAAGAACTGCTAATTCTAGAAGATGAAGTTAGATCAGTACTGTAGACATTACCACATTAGAAGGCTATAGGAATTGATGCAGAAATATGCCAAGCAATAGAGGAAAAATCTGTAAAGGTTCTAACTAAATTATACCAGGAAATCTGGAGAATGATGTAGTGGGCAACAGACTGGAAAAAGTCAGTCTGTATACCTATGATAAAGAAAGGAGACCTAATACTGTAGAGAGTGTAACTATTGCCCGATATCAATTTTACATACTAGCAAACTAATGCTTAGGATAATCCAATGCAGATTAAAGCCATGGAAAGTGAAATGCCAGATGTTCAAGATGGTCTTACAGCCAAGAAATAGAAAACATTATTGTGATGCGTGTGGAATAATTGAGAAAGTCAAAGAATGCCAAGAAGTCAGAATGTGCTCCATTGCCTATATCTGTAAGCTGCCCAAAGTCACCTTATGGGGAGATGGACAGCGTAAAAATTTAATACATAAATAAATAAATAAAATAGGAAGGTCTTTGATTGGGTCAACCATGCCAAACTATGGAATGTCTTAGGTGAAAGGGACTCCCAGAACTTCTCATTGTACTTATACAAAACCAAGACACAAGTCAGGAAATCATAGTTTCAATGGAACATGGTGAAAATGATTAACTCCAGGTTGGCAAGGCTATCAGGCAAGGCTATATGGTCTTTCTGATTTATTTAGCCTAAGGAAGATGGATAGGAAGAAAATGGGCATGGTTTTAAAATTGGAGGAACAAAGTCTCAATAACCTGTCCTGTGCTGATGACCTACTCTGATACCTGAAAATGTAAATGATTTATTTAGCCTAAGGAAGATGGATAGGAAGAAAATGGGCATGGTTTTAAAATTGGAGGAACAAAGTCTCAATAACCTGTCCTGTGCTGATGACCTACTCTGATACCTGAAAATGTAAATGATCTCCAAGTTTTGGAAATACAAAGGACACAGCTATAAATATAATGCAACTATTATTAAGCACACTGAAGACCATACTAAGAACTGCAGGTTTCAGAATTAAAAATGAAGACATTAAAAGATAGTGTCTGTCTTTTAGGATCAACTATTAAAAGTAAAGGAACCAGCAGCCAAGAAATACATCACAGACTAGCAATTGGTAGAGTAGTGAGGTAATTCAGAGTAGGAAAAGATATTCAGATGCTATTACTGGTATATTATTTTCAATAATTAGAATTGTACAAGCAGTGGTTTTTCTTATAACTCTGAGGTTGCAGAAGTCAGACTTTGAAAAAGATAGAAGTTGAAATGAATACTAATAATTTTAAACTTTTGCTATTTGAGAAGACTCTCGGGAATACCATGGATAATTAGAAAAACAAATAAAAGAAATTACACTGATTTCTCACTTGAGGCACAAATCACCAACTTCATACGATCATATACTATCATACCAATCTGTCACAGATCCATTGAAAAATGCTCAGAAAAATGGAAAGAGTATCATCAGGAGGAAAGTGGATGGAGAGGTAGATGGTAATTACATGAAAATTACCACAGTTATGACTGGTTGAGGGAAATTACAGTCTTTCATATAGAAGATTGCCAAAAATCCTCATATCACTCTATCTCACATACGCATACATCCTCACAAGAGTTAAAACAAACCAGGTTTTATATACTACATTGTGCAAATGCTGCTACCACTATACTTTGAATTACCTGATTATATCTGTTATACAAAGCCAATCTTTGACATGTATGAAAATGTCCTTCCCAGCTAATTTCCATCTAAATTCCTGAATATAATTCTGAGTATGGGACAAGGAATTCAAAAGTTAGACTTTAGGGTTGTAACATGCTGTTTTTAAAATTGATCCTGCTCCCCAGATTAGAGATTAGTTTGGGTCTGCTTAAATATTGTAAACAATAGTATTCCTATTAAAACAAAAATCAGTGCAATTATCAATGGTAATTGGCTGAAATAAATATCATTTATTGATATTATTTTTATAATATAGATAGTCCTTGGGTCACGACCAAAGTTATAATGGTGCAGAAGGAAGGGAGATATGACCAACCCCTGAATTTTGGGGAAATGAAGGAAAATATTTGGGAAGAACTGATCTAGAGAGCGGGAGTGATATCTCTGGTACATGCAAATTGCTTACCTGAATTTTAATTAAGCATTCCAAGAATAATGATTAAATCCTAGAGAGTCCCTGCACAAGTGGGCCTCTCAAGACATTGCATCTTTATGGTCATTTTAATCAATTCAACTGACCCAGTCATTTCATTGGCACATGAAGGGACCTGAACTGACTGACGGAGGAGCTCATTTTTATAATATGAGCAGTTGCTATCTATTGAACTGGGTCAAGCTGGAATTGACATGTTTTTCACACAGAATAAATGAGACACTGTATCCATCAAATTGCTGCACTACTTACTGTAGATGAGCTGTGGTTTGTTCCAGTGAAGCTATTCTAATTATTTCACAATCCCTGGAAAGAACATCAAGCACACCCAGTCAAAATGATGGACAAAATGCTTTGCATAAAAACTACAGTCTCCTCCTCCTCCCATAAATGTACATTCTGCACAACTAATACTTAAGAAATTTATTTTGCTATGAAAAGTTGTGACATTCACGAAACCAGGCTGCATAAAGAACTCTCTGATAAATTGAAAGATAAAAAGGACAAGTATAAGAATTGGAAAGAGGGGCACATAACTAAGTCAGAATATCAGCAAATAGCCCGTGCCTGCAAAGATGAAGTGAGGAAAGCTAAGGCTCAAAATGAACTAAGGCTTGCGACCAAAGTCAAAAATAACAAAAAAAGTTTCTTTCAACATATAAAAAACAAGAAAAAAGTTAAGGAAATGATTGGTCCATTAGTGGGGAAAAGTGGCAAGAAGGTGACAAGCAACAGAGAGAAAGCAGAACTATTTAACTTGTTTTTTGCATCTGTCTTTACACAAAGGGAAAAAACAGTCCAACCTACCAAAACCAGTGCCATAAAAAACAGAATAGAAACGCAACTTAAGATAGGCAAGAAAATAGTAAGTGAGCACCTGTCCAGCCTAGACGAGTTCAAAAGGAACTGGCAGACGTAATCTCAGAACCACTGAACTATATTTTTCAAAGATCCTGGAGCACTGGGGAACTACCAGAGGACTGGAAGAGAGCTGATGTAGTTCCCATCTTCAAAAAGGGGAAAAAATAGATCCAGGAAACTACAGACCTATCAGCCTGACCTCAATACCTGGGAAGATTCTGGAAAAGATAATCAAACAACAAATCAGCGAACACCTTGATGCGAACAAAGTCATCACTAAAAGCCATCATGGGTTTGTCAAAAACAGATCATGCCAGACAAATCTTATTGCATTCTTTGACCAAGTGACAAAATTAGTGGAGCAGAGGAATGCTGTGGATATAATTTACTTGGACTTAAGTAAGGCATTTGATAAAGTAGATCACAACCTACTACTTGATAAGATAGAAAAATGTGGGTTAGATAGTATCACCACCAGATGGATTCGTAGCTGGCTGACAGGCTGTACTCAGTGTGTGGTCCTGAATGGAATTGCATCTACATGGAAGGAAGTGTGTAGTGGGGCGCCCCAGGGCTCTGGGGTGCCCCAGGGCCCAGTGCTCTTCAACATCTTCATCAACGATTTGGATGAGGGGAATAGATGGGGGATTCATCAAATTTGCAGACGACACCAAGCTGGCAGGAATAGCCAATACTCCAGAAAATAGGCTTAAAATACAGGAGGATCTGGACAGACTCGAACACTAGGCGCTATCTAACAAAATGAAATTCAATGGTGAAAAAAGTAAGGTTCTACATTTAGGCAGGAAAAATCAAATGCACAGGTATAGTATAGGTGGTACCTTGCTGAATAGTAGTAACTGTGAGAGGGATCTCGGAGTCCTAGTAGACAATCACTTAAATATGATCCAGCAGTGTGCTGCAGCTGCCAAAAAAGCCAACACAGTGCTAGGCTGCATTAACAGAGGGATAGAATCAAGATCACATGAAGTACTAATACAACTTTACAATGCCTTGGTAAGGCCGCACTTGGAATACTGCATCCAGTTTTGGTCACCACGATGTAAAAAAGATGTTGAGACTCTAGAAAGGGTACAGAGAAGAGCAACAAAGATTAGGGGGCTGGAGGCTAAAACATATAAAGAACGGTTGCTGGAATTGGCTATGTCTAGT
This sequence comes from Vipera berus, assembly GCF_964194415.1. Lineage (NCBI taxonomy): Eukaryota > Metazoa > Chordata > Lepidosauria > Squamata > Viperidae > Vipera > Vipera berus. Next base: position 342,747,061 of record NC_138202.1, read on the forward strand.
TTAATGAAGAGAAGGATTAGAGGGTGACATGATAGCAGTGTTCCAATATCTCAGGGGCTACCACAAAGAAGAGGGAGTCAAGCTATTCTCCAAAGCACCTGAAAGCAGGACAAGAAGCAACAGATGGAAACTAGTCAAGGAGAGAAGCAACCTAGAACTAAGGAGAAACTTCCTGACAGTTAGAATAATTAACCAGTGGAACATCCTGCCTCCAGAAGTGGTGAATGCTCCAACACTGGAAGTTTTTAAGAGGAGACTGGACAGCATTTGCCTGAAATGGTATAGGGTTTCCTGCCTGAGCAGGGGGTTGGACTAGATGACCTCCAAGGTCCCTTCCAACTTACTTATTATTATTATTAACCGGATTAAGCAGACTCTCACAGGACAAAGAAAGGGCAACCTTTTCTTCAACATGGGGAATTGAAGACTTTATTTTCCCATAATTGCCAGGCAGCATAACAACAGTCACACTGATTAGGGGTTATGAAGGAGGTGTAGCCATCATATTAGAAAGGTGCTGGGTTACTAGAACTCATGGGCTTACTTGCTCAGAATGAAACTCAATCTAAGTTCCTGGGGATAAGAAATGGACTGAGTTGATTCCATTGGGTTCTGCTTGTAAACTTCAGAGAATCATTCAGTGATGTGTTGGCCACCTTTGGGAGAGATTGTATTAGATTATATGGTCCTCCAATCTGCTCAAGCTGATCCTTGTGTGATCAACTAAAGAGCTGCAATGGGCATCCCTGTTGCCATAGAATGAAGCATCTGCTGTGTCTGTGATATTTTCCTCAGGGACATCTGCAAACCCAGTGCTCAATCTTTGCTTAGTAGCTCTTGTCTGACAAAACCAATCTTTCTGGAGTGGTGGCTAATGGCATCCATAGCAACAATGCCAAAATTGTTTGGTTCCTTCAAGCAAAGACATAATCACATAAATTTCACAATTTTGTTTCTGCATGGCATTGCATTCATCAGTGTTAATGCAAGTAGGTAAGTCACAGCATAATGTTGTCATGCAAGTCTCATCACACACACACCCTCTCCTCTTACTCCCCTCTAGACTCCCACGATGGCGCTATCATTGTTGGTCTTCAGAAAAATTCAGAAGCATCTCAATAGAATCCAATGTGTAAATCTGAGATTAGAGCTTTATTCTATACATTAAAAAACTGATGAGTAGGAACAATTCATTACTCAGTCACTACACACTACAGCTGGAGCCAAATGATTTCTTAATTTTCTCCATGAAATTCCCAGGGGAATGGGGGTGGGGTGGGGGATCTCTAACAGCTTCTCAAGGGCAGGATTCCTGTTTATTGTGATAGTAACTTCATTATTAGAAAAGCTCCATGGGGGTAATTCCTTCCTGAAGGGATTAAATTGATGGGTGACAAGCCAGACAACTGCAGGTTGGTGGAGAGAGGGTTGCGTAATGAAAAGTAGGATTGCTGCCCCTTGCCTGCCCTTGTAGCATTCTTAGACAATTGTGTTTCTTGTTCTGCAATGACAAAGCTTTGAATCTGCAGATATATGGAAATACAGTGGAGTGCATGTTCCAGTCTCATGGCAAACCGATGTGGGGTGCATCCAAAGCAAGCATATAAACCCAGAGACAGCCTTTTTCCAAACCAGTTTCAATTATTTTGTTCAGACTCAAAGGGGAGTCAGATTTTGCTGGCCCTTGATCAGTTTTCCAAGCATGAAAGAGGGTTTGTTGTTTTTTGCCTCTTCTGCACTGTTCTCCATTATAACTGACAACCAATTATGCATAAGTGTCATCTTTCTTTTCCTATGAGTATTAGAGCTGTACAGATTCTTCACTTACAATTTAAATGTGGCGTTGTCATTTCCAAGCTGGACTTGTGCATTCTCACATGGCCTAATACCAAAACAATTATCGGTAAATTTGCTGAGGTCCATGCTTCCACTGTTCTGCATACTTTAATGCCTTCTCTGTCTCCCTCCATCACTATAATATCTTTAAAATTGAAAGGGAAACCTTTTAATAACATTTGCAAAACTGTTCCAGGGATTGGTTGACATAATAGGTGGCAGCTTATTCATGTTGTCTGAAACTAATGTACGCTATTCCTTTTACCCTTCAGAAAACTTCTTTTAAAACCCCTATTTTAAAAACCCTTATTCTAAAAAATTACATTTACATTAAATGCTTCCTTTTTGGATCCAGTATTAGTCAGTTTTTATATCTGTTTTCTCTGTACTGTTTGGAAGAGTATTTAAAATGTTGAGTTTATCCAGCATTGCTCTATAATAGTATTTAATATTTTAATTTATTTTAAAAGTCACGTATGATTCTCTTTAGTAATTGGCAGATTTTGTGATATGGGCATGCAACTGAGTAAGTATTTTGCAATAGTTCCTATATAATGGTATAACCTCCCTAGTAATATTTCATTGTTAAGGGCAATCATGTTTAGTATTTCAAAATATTTTACAGCTTATGCATTATGATCTTTCATGTGTGACAATGCGTGATTAGGTTTTATTATTTGAAAGCCTCTTTTATAGTTTATATGTAAATATATGTTTGGTAGAAGATATGTAGCAGTCTTGATGACATCCTTATTTACACCAATGACATCCTTATTTACACTGTCTAGGCGAACCATGACAGCAGTTGTGTCTGACATCTGATTGTTTATGAAATATCATTTTTTATGTCTAATAAAATTGAAGGAACCAAACCATTCAGAATTTTATTATCAACTTGCATTGTGAACACAAGTGAAAAAGAAGTTTCAAATGTATGGAAAGTTCAAAATGCTGCAGCAATGTATGAAAATAGAGCAAATTGTTTCCACAGAGAATGTTCATCTGAGCTGGTCACAAAGAACCAACAGCACATTGACTGCATTCAGAAAATGGTGGATGACATCACTATGGTGGAGGTGGGGGGTTTACTGATGTGCCTCCTGGTGTAGTATAATACTGACCATTTTCAACTCCAAAGTTGCTAAAAGCCTTGAAAATTTCCAGATATATGGGCTCCAATTCCCAGAATTCTCACCAATAACCATTTTAGCTAAGGAATTTTGGATGCTGAAGCCATACATCTAGATGGCACCAAGGATGGGATACAATACATTGGAACAAAAAATGGAGTCATATTGTGACACATTGATAGGGTATTGTAAGAAAAAAAATTGTTGATTTGGTGACATATCCCCCAGGTATGACCGGTGTAAATGAATTTAAATTATTTGTGGATTTCACATAATATGTGATAAAGAGGGTTGGATAGTATTAGCAGGTCATATGAAGTAAGCAATAATGTTAAATCTTAAAATGATGTTTTTGGATGTAATATTATATGAACACAGCTGTTGCATTTTGTTGACCAGAATAAGATTTAATGTGTTGTGAAGCCTAGCCTTTCATCAAGGATAGGGCAAAGATGGAAAATGTTTTGCCACAAGTCACTTTGTAGAGGAGATGGGGAACACAAACATTTAATAAATAAATTTAAAAAATTAAAATGAGGTGGTTGTGAGAAAACCTTCCTTTAATAACAGTATAACAGAATTGGAAGGGACCTTAGAGGTCTTCTAGTCCAAACCCCTGCTCAGGCAGGAAACTCTACACCATTTCAGACAAATCATTGTTCAATTTCTTCTTAAAAAACCTCCAGTGTTGGAGTCCTTTAAAATGCCTCTGAGCATTGCAAGGAACATGATCAGATCTGATGTCAATGGAGAGGATAAGACCAAAATTTAGGATATTTTTTTCAACTTTTTGTGAGGGTCAGATTTTTCAATAAGGAATTTGATAAATTGAGCCTAGTATAAAGTATAAAACACCTTTTTTCTTCTTTTTGTGAAGTGGAGAACTACATTATGATTGTCCCAAAGGTGCTTTTTCAAAATGCAACTGGCCTTTGTTTTTCCTTGAAGACGTTTTGCTTCTCATCCAAGCAGCTTCTTCAGTTCTCTTGTCACTAAAGAAACGCATTCCAGGGATGAAAAAGGAAGAGTTTGGGAATCATACGCCATCTGTTCTAGCCCCAAATGTTATTGCATTAAGCAGTGATAGTTCTATTCCTTTCTATGATTTTTCTTCCATCTTAGAATATTTCTTTCTCTTCTTTAGGTCCCTGAAAATAGAACTATGAAACAAAAATACCAATTTCACTCCATCCTAACAGCAAATTGCTCCTGCTTCACTTGTGATATGTATTTGAGATATTATCCAGTTAATCTAGAAGTTTGAAGGAGAGGAACTCAGGTCACAGGATACAGAATGGATAAAAAAGAGAAAAATGTTTTCATTGTCAGCCTCAGGCAAATCTTGAACTAGCAATGTGAGGAATGTTGAGAAAAGATTTAGCTGTTAGGCTACCAGCCAACTGTGCTTAAAAAAAAGAATTTTCAGGGACATGACTTATTATATAGGTAGAGGGGGAAAAACACTATAAGGAGACTTAGACCAAATTTCTGATAATTTGTTTCTATGAATGTGGTTCCATGGATACATGTTTTGTACCTCTATATGAGGCACACAAGGGACGCGGTGGCTCAGTGGGTTAGGACGCTGAGCTTGTCGATCAGAAGGTCGGCAGTTTGGTGGGTCGAATCCCGAGTGCCGCGTAGCAGAGTGAGCACCTGTTACTCGTCCCAGCTTCTGCCAACCTAGCAGTTCGAAAGCACATAAAAATTCTAGTAGAAAAATAGGGACCACTCTGGTGGGAAGGTAATAGTGTTCCGTGCGCCTTTGGCGTCTAGTCATGCCGGCCACATGACCACGGAGACATCCTCGGACAAGTGCTGGCTCTTCGGCTTTGAAACGGAGATCAGCACTGGTCCGTAGAGTTGGAAATGACTAGCATGCATGTGCGGGGGAACCTTTACCTTTACCTATGAGGCACACATAATTATAAAATTTTCTTTTGTATCTAGCATCAAACCTGGAAGTCAATCTTGTTTTTGGAAATGCCAGTAAGGTGGATGCCAACTTGCATCTCTACAACTTTTTCTACTTTATGATCACACCAGAGAAAAAAAGCTTTATTTTACTAAAAGGCCAGATTTGATACATTCTTGCATGGGAGATTTCTTCTGAGAGAACTGAGCGACAATTCAATTTGCTTTTGCTCACCCCATCATCCACATGTCTGTTTCTGACCCATATACCAATTAGGACAAAAATATGCATGCAAATATAAGTAGATAAATAGGTACCACTTCAGAGGGAAGGTAACAGCATCCTGTACACTTTGGCATATAGTCATACTGGCCACATGAGCATAGAGGCATCTTTGGAAAATACTGCCTCCCTCGGCTCAGAAACAGAGATCAGTACCACCCCCTACAGTTGGACATGACTGGACAGGGAAAACCTTTACCTTTTTTTAATGCTGTCTTTACTTCTTGGTTATCACACATTTAGGTTTGGTGGATGGCTGTCCACTTCATTAAAGATGTATGAGATAATAATAATAATAATAATAATAATAATAATAATAATAATAATAATAATAATAATAATAATAATAATAATAATAAGTTGGAAGGGACCTTGGAGGTCATCTAGTCCAACCCCCTGCTCAGGCAGGAAACCTTATACCATTTCAGGCAAATGGCTGTCCAGTCTCTTCTTAAAAACTTCCAGTGTTGGAGCATTCACCACCTCTGGAGGCAGGTTGTTCCACTGGTTAATTGTTCTAACTGTCAGGAAGTTTCTCCTTAGTTCTAGATTGCTTCTCTCCTTGACTAGTTTCCATCCGTTGCTTCTTGTCCTGCTTTCAGGTGCTTTGGAGAATAGCTTGGCTCCCTCTTCTTTGTGGCAGCCCCTGAGATATTGGAACACTGCTATCATGTCACCCCTCACCCTTCTCTTCATTAAACTACACATACCCAATTCCAGCAACCGTTCCCTATATGTTTTGGCCTCCAGATAAATGTTGCTGTCCTGAGTAAGTGATCATCAAGCAACAGAACTGAATCCCTGCAAAGGGAGGGAGTGTTGGCTGGGTATGCATTCTTTCACGGTCTTTTCTGGTTAGAATCCCAGGGGAACTTTCAGGCAAACAGTCAGCACCATGGACAGTTCCAAAGCAATGCTGAGCAAGAATGTCTCAGGCAGTTGTAATTCAGCAATGCTTTATGCTGCTGAAGCTGTTGGCAGGAATTTTAGCTCTGATTTAAGAGATATCACTCAATTCCTAAAGCATAACCTCCCATGGAGGAAAGAAAGGCTGGATGGAGTTTTTCCAGTAAGACCAAGGATTTAGAAGCAGATTCCTTGTTGGAAAACTGATTATAATAGTGTCAGGCTACTTAAATGGTGACAGGGCTGACTCCTAGATTTCCCTGAGATAAAGCTACAACATACCAGCAAATGAATTTTAGGGTTAAGAATAACAAATTCTACAAGATACGTGGCAATGGATTGTAAAATGTCAGTAGAAAGTAGGTAAGCAGATATTTTCAGTTTCAGGATGGAACGGAAAGCTTTTAAACTTCCCAGAGCTCAATTTAAGCTAACTCATCAGTCCAGTTTTTGTAAAATTCTTGTTCACAAGATGAGCTTTAACTCATTTGTAGGTCATTATTCAAACAGAATCCTGTTCTAAGCTTTTTAGACAAGTCCTATTATACTTGGAATCAGTTGACTCTCCACTGCTTTTTAGGACTGGGCTGAGCCTTAATTTCCCTCTCAGACCATTTTTTTACTCCCTGAGGAGGAAGACAATCTTCAATAATATGCAACAAGGATCCTCTGGTATGTCTCAATATCACCAAAAGTAAGTTCATCTTCCTCTGATGTGAATCTCAAGAATCCTTCCAAAGTGGTTCAATACACATCCATTCTCTTCTCTTTGGGAGATGGCAGAATCCATGGAATAATGTTTTAAACATACATTTATGAATATGATATAAATGGATTCTGACAACATTATTGTTTAATTAAATTGTAATTAGATCTTAATTTTCATTTTTGTCCTGCTTCCAGCTTCTGGAATTTGGCCTAGCACATATTTAAAGTCAAATGACAACTTGATCCTCCCCCCCCCCAAATTAAAAAGAACAGTTTTCCTCAGAATTGTACTACTTTACATTTTCTTTGACCTATGGTGAGAAAGTCAAGCATAACATCAGTTATAGTCCAAAACATCTGGAGAGTGCAAAATTATGGAAGGCAGTTCTGAAGATGAAGAATTACTGTAAAGAATGCATAGGCTATCCATTTCTATTTTTTATTTAGGCCCTTCCAAAGCAATAATATAGATAAAACTAGGAAAACCTGGAAAATTTTAATGAAAAGAGATAACAAAATGTATTACTTTGGGCACTGCTTTGAAAGATGCAAGGTTGGTTATTTTGTTGTTTTTGAGCAATCTTAGTAATGGAAGTCTGACTTCTATCCTGATAAGAAGCATAATGGTATACGGATTAGGAGCTGAGTAGCAGACACTATATTCTGCCATTCAGAAAATTTTTATAAATGCCCCTGGAGGGATGAGAGGAGGAGGTATCAAAATGGGCTTTTTAAAAAAGATGCCATAAGTTTAGATTTAATGCATCACTCAAAATAACTTAGTAGGAATTCACCTGAATGTATAAATGGTTGGTGTATTGCATAAAAAGTGAATTTTGAGAGAATGTATCTACAGCTTTAAAACGAAGGCTCACAGCACTGTAAAAAGCTAGTGCTGTGAAGTTCACTATTATTCCAGATTTAGAGAGCACTTAGGATGCTTGAGAGAAAGAAAACCATCACATTTCCTGCCCAGATACCATAATGAGGCCAAAGGCCTATAGGGCAGAATGGCAATGATAGATCTATCCTAAATAAATAAGGTAAAAAATTAAAGAAATTCACAGACAATAAATTTATCAATGGCCACTAGTCTTGATAATTGTACTTTAATTCCAGAATTAAGAGCTGCATGCCTTTGAAAGCCAGTCACTGGGGAGTCATAATATAAGAGGATTATTGCCCTCCTCTCTCTGCTCACAAATGTGGCTGGCTGGCATAATAATAATAATAATAATAATAATAATAATAATAATAATAATAATAATAATAATAATAATAATAATAATAATAATAATAATAATAATAATAATAATAATAATAATTATTTTATTTGTATACCGCCCTTCTCCCGAAGGACTCAGGGCGGTGAACAGGGCAAACATATAAAAGTACAAAAATACAAAAGTTAAGAAAGAATTAAACGAGATGCCCAAGTTATAACAATAGGTTAAAATACATTTAAAACAACAATAAAATCCAAACCCATCCCCCATCAGGCCAGGCCGGCTTGTTCGATACATGATTCAAGACACAACCCAGCAAGGATGTTTTATTCTCCAGGTGATCTGAAGTGCTGCTTTTAGCAGCTGCCTAATATGTTCACAAGCTGGGCAAAATCTTTCTCCTTTGTCTTAGATTCCATGATTTTGAGATATGCCATCCCCCAGCACAGAGGTTGCATAATGAAGATACTTTATCTCTACCTGTATGGAGAAAAACAAAGGATTCTGTGGGAAAAAATTCTGCATCTCTACTCATCTGTGGGTCATATTCACTACTGTAACAGGTGGGGCATACTGTATCTCTCAGGAGAACTTTGCAGAAAGGACCTCTTTAATCTTTGTTGTGAACATAGAAATGAGGAGAGATATATAAGCTTCCTTAGAGGCAGGAAATGCCATTAGCAAGGGCAACAATATTTTTCCTTAAGTGTGTTGCTTCTGTAATTCGTTTCTTACACTGTTTCTCTGCTGCTTTTCTGAATGGCTCAGCATGCTTTACAATAAAATGTAAACCATTAGATTACATTAAAAAGAAATAGATTAAAATTAAAAAAGACTCTTTTTTAAAAAAACATTTACAACTGAAGATGATAAAAAGTCAGTCTGTAAAGCTGGGTATTGACAGATCTCTTGAAGGCCTCTAAAGAAGGTAGGCAGGTAGGTGATTGTTATTTACTAGGAATATGTCCCACAACCAAGATCCACAAGTGAGAAGACCCAATCTCAAATTTATATCTCAGATGACCTAGAACCCGAAGATGAGAAATGTAGGAATCATGCAATCCCAAAGATGCTTTTTCAAAAGGCAGCTGGACTTTCTCTGTTTTTGATTGAAGATTATTTCACTTCTCATCCAAGAAATTTCTTCGGTCAGTCCCTTCAGAACTGAAGAAGCTTCTTCAATGAGAAGTGAAATTTCTTCAAGCAAAAACAAAGAAAGTCCAGCTGCCTTTTGAAAAAAGCACCTTCAGGTCAACCATGACCTGGATGACTGAGAATCTTCATAGACAGGACAGGAATCATGCAATGTAGGATATTATCTCAGGAAACCTGGACCTAAGCTATTTTGGTCTTTAAAGGTAATGCTCATCGTTTTTTATTTTGCCTGAAAGCTTGCTTGAAGCTAGATCAATTCTCTAAGGATCAGAATAATCTCACCTCTCCAATTTTTATTTTGCCTGAAAGCTTGCTTGAAGCTAGATCAATTCTCTAAGGATCAGAATAATCTCACCTCTCCAATTAATTCTCTAGAGTATTATCCTTCCTGTGTTGTAGAACAACTCTTCTTATTCCCAGCCAGCATGCTAATGATTTTTAAGCTTGCGCCTACTGCTTCAGTGACTCCATCCAGCCACCTCATTCTCTGTCGTCCCCTTCTTCTATTGCCCTCGATCTTTCCCAGCATTAGGCTCTTCTCCAGTGAGTCCTTCCTTCTCATTAGGTGGCCAAAGTACTTGAGTTTTAGCTTCAGAATCTGGCCTTCTAAAGAGCAGTCAGGATTGATCTCCTCTAGGACTGACCGGTTTGATCGCCTTGCAGTCCAAGGGACTCGCAGGAGTCTTCTCCAGCACCACAGTTCAAAGGCCTCAATTCTTTGGCGCTCAGCCTTTCTTATGGTCCAACTTTCACTGCCATACATTGCAACTGGGAAGACCATAGCCTTGACTATACGCACTTTTGTTGACAGGGTGATGTCTCTGCTTTTTAGTGTGCTGTCTAGATTTGCCATGGCTTTCCTCCCCAGGAGCAAGCGTCTTTTAATTTCTTGGCTACAGTCCCCGTCTGCAGTGATCTTGGAGCCCAGGAAAATAAAATCTGTCACTACCTCCATTTCTTCCCCATCTATTTGCCAGGAATTGAGAGGGCCAGATGCCATGATCTTGGTTTTCTTAATGTTAAGTTTCAACCCAAGTTTTGCACTCTCCTTCTTCACCTGCAACAAGAGGCTCTTTAGTTCTTCTTCACTTTCTGCCATTAGAGTGGTATCATCTGCGTATCTTAGGTTGTTGATATTTCTTCCGGCAATCTTAATTCCAACTTTTGATTCATCTAGCCCTGCCTTTCTCATGATGTGCTCTGCATATAAGTTAAATAGGCAGGGCGACAGTATACAGCCTTGCCGGACTCCTTTCCCAATTTTGAACCAATCAGTGGTTCCGTGTCCAGTTCTCACTGTTGCTTCTTGACCCGCATATAGGTTTCTCAAGAGACAAATAAGATGGTCTGGTACTCCCATCTCTTTAAGAACTTGCCACAGTTTGTTGTGATCCACACAATCAAAGGCTTTAGCATAGTCAATGAAGCAGAAGTAGATGTTTTTCTGGAACTCCCTAGCTTTCTCCATGATCCAGCGTATGTTGGCAATTTGATCTCTAGTTCCTCTGCCTCTTCGAAATCCTGCCTGTACTTCTGGTAGTTCTCGATCCACATACTGCTGAAGTCTAGCTTGTAGGATTTTAAGCATGACTTTACTAGCATGAGAAATGAGTGCAATGGTGCGATAGTTTGAACATTCTTTGGCACTGCCTTTCTTTGGAATTGGAATGTAAACTGATCTTTTCCAATCCTGTGGCCACTGTTGAGTTTTCCAAATTTGCTGGCAAATTGAGTGTAGCACTTTTACTGCATTGTCTTTTAAGATTTTGAATAGCTCAGCTGGAATACTGTCAATTCCACTAGCTTTGTTGTTGCTCAGTTTTTCTAAGGCCCACTTCACTTCACATTCTAGGATGTCTGGCTCGAGGTCAGTGACCACCTCATTGTGATTATCAGGGATGTTAAGCTCATTCTTGTATAGTTCTTCTGTGTAATTTTGCCACCTCTTCTTAATCTCTTCTGCCTCTGTTAGGTCCCTGCCATTTTGGTCCTTTATCATGCCCATTTTTGCATTAAACGTTCCCTTCATTTCTCCAATTTTCTTGAAAAGATCTCTGGTCCTCCCTATTCTATTGTTTTCTTCTATTTCTTTGCACTGTTCATTTAAGAAGGCATTCTTATCTCTTCTAGCTATTCTCTGGAATTCTGCATTCAATTGGGCGTATCTTTCTTTTTCTCCCTTGCCTTTCGCTTCCCTCCTTTCCTCAGCTATTTGCAAAGCTTCCTCAGACAGCCATTTTGCTTTCTTGCATTTCTTTTTCTTTGGGATGGTTTTGGTTGCTACCTCTTGTACAATGTCGCGAACCTCTGTCCATAGTTCTTCAGGCACTCTGTCTATCAGATCTAATTCCTTAAATCTATTTGTCACCTCTACTGTATATTCAACAGGGATATGATTTAATTCATACCTGAGTGGCCTAGTGCTTTCCCCTACTTTCTTCAGTTTAAGCCTAAACTTTGCAAGGAGAAGCTCATGGTCTGAGCCACAGTCAGCTCCTGGTCTTGTTTTTACTGACTGTATAGAGCTTCTCCATCTTTGGCTGCAGAGCATATAGTCAATCTGATTTCTGTGTTGACCATCTGGTGATGTCCATGTGTAGAGCCGTCTCTTGGGTTGTTGGAAAAGAGTGTTTGCTATGACCATCACATTCTCTTGACAGAATTCTATCAGCCTGTGCCCTGCTTCATTTTGCACTCCAAGGCCAAACTTGCCTGTTATTCCAGTTATCTTTTGGCTTCCTACTTTAGCATTCCAATCCCCCATGATGATAAGAACATCATTTTTTGGTGTTAGTTCTATAAGGTGCTGTAGTGCTTCATAGAACTGGTCAATTTCATCCTCTTCAGCACTGGTGGTTGGGGCATAGACTTGGACTACTGTGATATTGAATGGTTTGCCTTGGATTCGAACTGAGATCATTCTGTCATTTTGAGGATTGTATCCCAGTATTGCTTTTCCTACTCTTTTATTGACTATGAAGGCTACTCCATTTCTTCTGAAGGATTCTTGCCCACAGTAGTATACCTGATGGTCATCTGAATTAAATTCACCCATTCCTGTCCATTTTAGTTCGCTGATACCTAAGATGTCAATGTTCAGTCTTGTCATCTCTTGTTTGACCACGTCCAGCTTTCCTTGATTCATGGATCTTACATTCCAGGTTCCTATGGAGAAAAAATCTTTACAGCATTGGACTTTCCTTTCACCACCAGACACATCCACAGCTGAGCGTCCTTTCGGCTTTGGCCCAGTCGCTTCATTCTTTCTGGCGCTACTAGTACTAGCCCTCTGCTCTTCCCCAGTAGCATATTGGACGCCTTCTGACCTGAGGGGCTCATCTTCCAGCGTCATATCGTTTTGCCTTTTGGTACTGTCCATAGGGTTTTCATGGCAAAGATACTGGAGTGGGTTGCCATTTCCTTCTCCAGTGGATCACGTTTTGTCAGAACTCTCTGCTATGACCTGTCCGTCTTGGGTGGCCCTGCACGGCATAGCTCATAGCTTCATTGAATTACGCAAGCCCCTTCGCCACGACAAGGCAGTAATCCATGAAGGGGAGCACTATAGTACTAAATAGTAATAGTATGTCCCTCATAAATAGGCATAACTGGAATACTTGTTGATGATCCCCATTCTTTCAAGTGAGGAAAGTCCTACCCTCTTATGAACTAGCCTCCAAATATGTATTGCAAAGAGGAGAATGTGATTGATTAGAAAGAGCAGTTCAACAAGGGAAGCAATTAGCCAGTGAGGTGCTGGGGTCCCTTTTGCTAGAGGCAGCCAAGCTGATGCTGCACAGACATCTGTCAGGGGTGCTGTGATCTGGAATCCTGTACTGAGCATGGTTGAAGTGACCCCACCTAGCGCTAGGAATCTGTGATGCCATCGCTTCTCCCCAATGTACAGTTGGCAGATCCTTTATAAATTAAGGCCTTTTACCCCTCCTTCCTTTTCCGAAACACATTGCTGTTGATTCTTCAGTAGGAAAGTCAAGCAGTCTTGTTGCTTAGCAACTTTGTGCATGTGCACACATCCACATCCACACTCAAACAAGCATTTCTATTTCTTCTTCCACTTCTTCCTTGCCCCTCATTTGGGCTCCTAAGCCCGGTTGGAGATAACTGGGTGAACCTTCAACCACGTTGCTTAGCAACCAGCAATGGGGGCTAATCAGTCTGATAGGAAACATAGTTGTTTCTCTCCCTTCCTTGCTAACAACCTATTAGTCAGAGTTTAGGCTAGCAGAAGGTGAGCTGGAGCTGTTAAAACAACACAAATCCCTGTTATATCTCTCAATGCCTCCTCACTTGTTTAGCAGTCCTCCTCCTGAGTTTTATTTACCATTCTACAATCTCTGTTCCTCTTCCTCCTCTCAAACTAGAGCAATAAGATGCATTGTGACTTTTGCACATATCTAAAGCCTGTGAATTTATTCTACCCTCTTTTGTCTTGTTCCAGCCATGATTCTCAATGAACATAAATCTGCCCATCCCTGAAAAGGAAGGCTAATAATGGCTAAAGACCTCAGCAGTAATAATAATAATTTATGATTGTGTATTAATTATGCAGAATAAAATATATAAGGAAAGACTGGATATAGAATTCAGATGCTGAAACCCCCCCTCCCAACTTTCTTTTAAAACCCCCAAATGGAATGTAAAAGTCTAATAGCAATAGCACTTAGAATTATATACCGTTCCCTAATGCTTTACGGTACTCTCTAAGCCAGGGGTCTTCAAACCTAGCCCTTTTATGACTTGTGGACTTCAACTCCCAGAATTCCTCAGCCAGCATGCCTAGCTGAGGAATTCTGGGAGTTGAAGTCCACAAGTCATAAAAGGGCCAGGTTTGAAGACCCCTGCTCTAAGCCAAGGGTTCCCAACCTTGGCCACTTTATGACTTGTGGACCAAGTCCCAGAATTCTTCAGCTAGGCATGCTGGTTGAGGAATTCTGGGACTTGAAGTCCACAAGTCATAAAGTGGCCAAGGTTGGGGACCTCTGCTTTAAGCAGTTTACAAATGTCAGCATATTGCCAACAATCTGGGTCCTCATTTTACCAACCTCGGAAGGATGGCAGGCTGAGTCAACCTTGAACCACTGAAGCAGTAGTTCACTTTGGTTCCTCCCCCTCCCTACAACTCCTGGTCCTTAAGCTGGATGGGTTGAAGCAGGCTATCTATAAACTGGATTTATAGCAGTGGGGAATTCTGGGAGTTGAAGTCCACACTCTTAAAATTGCCAAGGTTGAGAAACAAGGTTATAAATAAAGGATAGCTGCCCAGAGTTGCCTTGAACCACAAGATGGGAGACATATAAATTTAATTTAAATTGCTTAACTTGTTTGCTGTATTTTCAAAGCCAAATAGTAATAAATATTGTTTATTTGGAGAATAAACTCCAAATCAAGCTATTCCCAGCCTTTCCACAAACTGATTTAGAAGATGCTGTACTTTAGCCTCAGGCTGTCTCTGCAAATGGATCAACAGATATCAGCTACATTGCAAAGCTTGTAGCAAAAAATGATTTGGTCAATCAGAGCCTGCAGTCCTATTACAGTCTTTCCTAACCTAATCCCTTTCGGATATCTTAGAATACAGTGTCCATTGCCTTCAAACAGTACTGTATAGTTGAGTGTGATAGGGGTTGTGGATGTTGGGATAGCTTCTCTGCACTTACCTGGGTTAAAGCCCCATAAAGCCCCTGAGCATCAGAACAGACATCCATAGAATTTAATTCTTGATTTATAGATGGGTCAATGGTGAGGAAAAGACTTGTTAATACTCCTCTCTGATCTCAGGTTGAAGGAGATGGGATATTTAAATTCAAAGGTCCTCTATGCATCCAACATTAAAGACATCTACACTCAAAACATATACTGAAAGCTTTTTCTCCACCAATGTGTAGGGCTGCAAGAGTTTCCAGCCAATGTGCCCTTGACTTTTTCATCAGGTTTTTCAGCCAACAAATGCTTGCTTTTTTCATCAAGCATTTTTAGAACTGTATCTTACAGAAGAGGTGAGCAGACAGTGGACAAATCTAGCCTCTCCCCCCATCTTGAAAACCACAAGCTCTTTGGATGTTAAACCAGTGATGCAAATGTGTTCCAGTGCCGTAGAGATGCATTGAGCTCTCCCCATACTTCTTTGGCAAGATAAATTGGATCCACTCCATATAAAAAGCAAATTTTCATCAAAGGAGAGGGAGAGGGAGGCAGCCAACAGCTTATCCATGTATCACCATGTGCAAGAATTCATCAGTATTTTCCAGATTTAGAAAAGCTTGGACAGAACAGATTATTAGTGCACACAAATTTCAGGCATTCCATTAGGACATGCTAAGTACGAATATAGTAAATTATTTTAGGCTTTTTAATTTTAATAATTCTATGCTTTATCATTTTAAAAGATTAATTTTAAATTTTATTTTAATTCATATTTAGATTTTAATTGACTGTGTTACTGCTGCCTAGTTTGCATGGCATCTTTATTTTCAATTGTGTTTTAGTGAATTTTACAGTAATCCCCAGACAGCTTTGACTATGGGGGGCGGGGTAGGAGGAGGAGGACTTGCCAGCAGATTTGTCTATGGAGGTTCTCAATCATCCAGGTGCTTTCTCAAAAGACAACTGGACTTTCTTGATTTTTTTCCTTGGAAACGTTCCACTTCTCATCCAAGAAGCTTCTTCAGTTCTTTCACTATTCATTCTCTTCCGATGTAACTTGGTTCTCAGCCTCCTCATCTCTAAAATGATCAGAATTGTATTTTTAAACAACTTTCTTCTCACAATGAAGAAGTTCAAGATAGCAAAGGCAGTGCTTATTATAGTGCTGTATGAATGATTAATAACTTCCCGACAAAGCCATGGTTTTCAGCTGAGGTACCGAGAGTTGCATCAGTCTGATATCTGAGAGGCCAATGGCCCATCTGCCCTTGACCAAGAATTGACATGGAAATATGTGGGGTCCTTTTGTAATTGCACGCCTCCCATCAAGACCAATTTTGTGCCAATCCACTTATTCTCTACAAAGCCTAAGTGAAGAAATATTTCTGGAGCTACATTTTATTTTGAAGCAGAGGAAGTTTTGGAACCACCGAGGGGAGGAAAGCAAAATATTCTGTAAGGTTTAAAGGCACTCTGTGGGTGATTTTAACACACAATGCACTTCACCTGACTATAGAATCATCTCATTTTCTGAATTCACAAAATAAAATTGGGCTACTGCAATAACTACATTAAATGTGTTGCAGGGATACAGCTATGCTCTCCAGTCCCTTCTAACCTAAACATAAAAAGAAGCATTAACATCTTCCTTTTGGATGGTTGGAATCATACATCACATCAAATCATCATGGGCTGTGTCTGGCATTGGCTTAGTGGGTGGTACAGATCCACTTTGTAAGGCACAGATCTATGTGCAAACCAGTAACCTCTGCTCACACATTTAGCTACCTAAGGTGTAGAAATTTCTAATTATGGGGAAATCCATAAAAATACCTAGAGAAGTTTAAGGAGCAGAATCTCCCTCCTGGCAGTATATCTTGAGGAGCAGATTAATTTCAAGGCTAACTTCATTTTGGAGGTTGTCTTTTGGCTGCAACATAAAGCATGGGGGGGGGACGGGGGACGGGGGGGGGGACACTGGTTCGTAACAATCTCATCTCTCTAAGTGTGTCTGTCTTTTGAAAGAAAGAAAAAAAGAAACATAAGGCTCTTATCTTTTTTGTGTTTGCACAAGCTCAGCTGCCAATCTGAAAGGTTTTGAGTTTAATTATATTTCCCTTGACAAGCAGTGTCTGAAATTAAAGGTGAGAAGCACAGTGAAAAAGAAAAAAAGAAAGGACAGCCTCTCTGCCT
Source organism: Vipera berus (assembly GCF_964194415.1). NCBI lineage: Eukaryota > Metazoa > Chordata > Lepidosauria > Squamata > Viperidae > Vipera > Vipera berus. Next base: position 342,764,076 of record NC_138202.1, read on the forward strand.
ATTCTTTTCCCACCTGAGATTATTGTCTTTGAATGGGACATGTTGTGATGACAATGCCAACGGTTCCTGTTTGTCAGGCCTTTTTTTGATAACTACCTGTGAAAAATTTATTTTCTCCCACTCTCAGACATTCCAACATTTTCTAACTGCCCTAGAAACTCCTTCCACTCTTGTGAACCAGATCTTTGATTAGAGCTCCTTTTTCCATAGTTTTTGCACCAGCTGCCAAGAAGAAAACTTTGCTCTACTTTGGAGCATGAAGGGCGGTACCCATGAATGAATGAATGAATGAATGAATGAATGAATGAATGAATGAATGAATGAATGAATCTTTGTTGTCAAAGTACAACTATGTATACATTGAGATTAGCTGAGCCTCCCTTTGTGCTCCCACCCCCCAACACAACAAACCCTCCATCTTACTACACCATATGAACCAACTACACCACACACCGCCCCCCCCCAAGTCAATTCTGCATAAAATTCACAAAAGTTATTTCTCATTCAAAAGCCAAACAGCCCATGGATAAAAGGTGTTTTTCAGCCTGTTGGTGCTATATATATATTGCCAGTACAATTGAAATGCACCAGTTGGCAAAGACTATCCTAGCAAGGAACAGCTTTTTTAAACTTGCTGAGCTGGGTCTAGTGCCATACGTTTGTTGATCTGGCACCACTGGAGGAGTTCAGCTTTCCCCCTATATATAATGGGAAGATAGAAATGTTGAGACTCTAGAAAGGGTACAGAGAAGAGCAACCAAGATGATTAGGGGGCTGGAGGCTAAAACATATAGGGAACGGTTGCTGGAATTGGGTATGTGTAGTTTAATGAAGAGAAGGGTGAGGGGTGACATGATAGCAGTGTTCCAGTATCTCAGGGGCTGCCACAAAGAAGAGGGAGCCAAGCTATTCTCCAAAGCACCTGAAAGCAGGACAAGAAGCAACGGATGGAAACTAGTCAAGGAGAGAAGCAACCTAGAACTAAGGAGAAACTTCCTGACAGTTAGAACAATTAACCAGTGGAACAACCTGCCTCCAGAAGCGGTGAATGTTCCAACACTGGAGGCTTTTAAGAAGAGACTGGACAGCCATTTGCCTGAAATGGTATAGGGTTTCCTGCCTGAGCAGGGGGTTGGACTAGATGACCTCCAAGGTCCCTTCCAACTTTATATTATTATTATTATTATTATTATTATTATTATTATTATTATTATTATTATTATTATTATTATTATTATTATTATTATTATTATTATTATTATTATTATTTCAGCAGTTTATCATTCTCACTAAGAGAAAGGTCACCTCCTTAAATGTAAGCCTTATGACTGAGCAGGGCCAGTTAAAAGCTCATTGACTAGAAGATGAATTCATCATCTTTCTACTGCTTCTCTAGCCTTCCAGCTACCTACCACCACTAGTTCCCTAGGTCTTTTTTCCTGAATAAGTTGCCATATGTCCAAACCAAGCTGTGCCAGCTAGCAGGCATTGGTTATTTCTGTGAATGCCTGTAAAAGGCATATTCAGTTGAACCTGCCAGGACTTGAATGGTCCAGATTCCAGGGAGGAGAAAGCACTGCAAAATATTGGGTAGACAGGCTGCATAAGCAATAGGTTGAGAAACTGATCCCTGTACTTAGGAATCTGTCAAAAAAGAAGAGGAATGATAAAGCTGGCTGAGCTGAGCTACACAGGCAGACTTCCAAAGAAAACACTGAGCTGCAGACTCCCACCATATTTATTTTCTCAAAATGCCACCGGGGTCCATGTGGAGCTTAGAAGCAGTCTGGAAAACAAAGATGATGTTCTATTGCTCAGCTTGTCTTGTGATTGTGTGTGTGTGTGTGTGTGTGTGTTTGTGTTGATTATTAAGTAATATTTAAAAATAATTAAATCAGGAAAGAATTTTGGCAAGCATCATTTATTTATGTATTTATTTATTTATTATTTAAATTTATATACCGCCCTATTCCCATAGGACTCAGGGCGGTTTACAGGGAGAATTAAAATACATAGCATACAAAAATTAAAAGCAGTTAAAACTATGATTAAATTAAATCCCTGAAATTAAACTAAAACCCAATTAAATTAAATAGTGGGATGCCCTTGAACATCACAGGGTCTACCTTTGGCTTATTCTATTCTTCATAGGATTGTGGCTACTTCTTGTTTCCTTGCCCACCTCTCCACAGAGTTTCAGCAGAAAATCTGCTACTTCAGCATGGTGATCGATGAGAAAATACCCTTGAGTTGCTGCAGGGAAATTGCTGCTCTCTGCCAACTATTGCTTTTACCAGCCCTGTACGGTCATTGTCAGGCCAGCTTTGCTGCAGTGGCTTCTCTTTCTCTGCCAATTCTACTATGTATGCTTCTCATGTCACTTCTGGTCTACCTGCATAATGGGCAGTTTGTTCCTTTGCTGAAGCTAGTGTGGCCTTCCACTGGGATTGTCATCTTTTTTCCATGCACTGGAATGGGAAAAAGTTGAAATGCATGCAGTCCCCCCAAGGACCTTCTCTTTCTGGAATTAGGGTAGAAAGCAGTATTACATGGACCCGTGGTTTCACAGTGGTTAGGATGCAGTATGCTGGCTAACTCTGCCGATTGCCAGCAGTATGATCCTGACTGGCTTAAGGTTGATATAGCCTTCCATCCTTCCAAGGTTGGTAAAATTGGTGGAGCAGTGGGCTAATGCCTCCTTAAGTAACACCAGCTGCCTGCAATTAGTGCAGGTTCGCATCCCATCAGGCTCAAGGTTGACTCAGCCTTCCATCCTTCCGAGGTAGGTAAAATGAGGACCCAGATTGTTGGGGGCAATTAAGCTGACTTTGTAATAATGCCGCTTGGCATTACATAGAATGAAGGCTACTGCTAAGCTTGTAAGCCGCCCTGAGTCTTTGGAGAAGGGCGGGATATAAATGGAATTAAAATAAAATATAAAAAAATAAATAAAAATGAGGGCACAGATTGTTGGGGAAAATATGCTGACCCTGTAAACTGCTTAGAGAAGGCTGTAAAGTATTATGAAGCAGGATAAAGTGCTATGGCTATTGCTACATGCCTCACCCATATATATATATATATATATATATATATATATATATATATATATATATATATATATATATATATATATATATATATATATATATATATATATATATATATATATATATGTTTTCGTAGATTCTCGCGGGTGTCTGTATGTGTAGATCTAGAGTCTCGGGTTTCTTCCCGCGTTCCTTTCATCTTCAGAAAGTTGTGGCGACGTTTCGACGAAATCCCATCCGTCATCATCAGGCCGGAGTGTTCCTCTTGCTGCTTCCAGGAGCAATGCGTGGTCTGGCTGTTCCTTTCCTTCCAACTGCCGGTGGGGCTGTGTTCTGAGGCGTGGCTGTCTTCTGATTGGGTGGATGCGTGGTTGTCTTCTGATTGGTTGGAGGCGTGGCTGTCTTCTGATTGGGTGGATGCGTGGTTGTCTTCTGATTGGTTGGAGGCGTGGCTGTCTTCTGGTTGGGTGGGGTGTGTTCTGAATGGGTGGGGTTTTTTGTTGTGTTGTAATATCCTGAGTGTTGTGATTTGGTGTCCTGAGGAGTGGGCTGTGTAGTGGCCTCCAGAGCTTTGGTTTGGCTCCGAGTTCGAGGACCTGCTATGTATCTCTGGTATGGGTCAGTCAGGTTCGTGTGTGCGTTCTTCTGTTTGGGTGATGGCACTTTTGCTTGACTTGTTCTGTCTTTTATGTGGGAGAGTTTTTGTTCTGGGTGTGGATGAGTCTTGCTGGGGCTGGTGGCATTTGGGGTTGTTTGTTGGTTTTTTAAATCCTTGTTTGCTGAAATTCGTTTCTCTATCAATGCTGGTTTCCAAATGGCATGTAGGCGGGAGGTGTCGTCTCGCTTGTTCATACTGTCTGGGTGTTTTTCTATTTCAATGGCTTCTCTGATTATTCTGCTATTGAGATGTTCTATTTTGGCGATTGTTTTTGTACCTTCAAAATTGATGTTGTGTCCCGTAGTGTTTATGTGTTGTACTAGTGAAGATGTGTGATCTTTCTTCTGTACTGAGTTCTTATGTTCTTCTACACGTACCTCTATTCTTCTGTTAGTCTGTCCGATGTATGTTGCTGGACAGGAGGCGCATGGGATTTGGTATATGCCCTGGTTTTCCAGTTCTATTTTGTCTTTGGGGTTTCTCAGGATGGTTGATATCTTTCTGTCAGTGTTAAATGCGGTTTTGATGTTATGTTTGCGTAGTACTTTACTGATTTTGCGTAGTACTTTACTGAACAACCGACAAAATCAGTAAAGTACTACGCAAACATAACATCAAAACCGCATTTAACACTGACAGAAAGATATCAACCATCCTGAGAAACCCCAAAGACAAAATAGAACTGGAAAACCAGGGCATATACCAAATCCCATGCGCCTCCTGTCCAGCAACATACATCGGACAGACTAACAGAAGAATAGAGGTACGTGTAGAAGAACATAAGAACTCAGTACAGAAGAAAGATCACACATCTTCACTAGTACAACACATAAACACTACGGGACACAACATCAATTTTGAAGGTACAAAAACAATCGCCAAAATAGAACATCTCAATAGCAGAATAATCAGAGAAGCCATTGAAATAGAAAAACACCCAGACAGTATGAACAAGCGAGACGACACCTCCCGCCTACATGCCATTTGGAAACCAGCATTGATAGAGAAACGAATTTCAGCAAACAAGGATTTAAAAAACCAACAAACAACCCCAAATGCCACCAGCCCCAGCAAGACTCATCCACACCCAGAACAAAAACTCTCCCACATAAAAGACAGAACAAGTCAAGCAAAAGTGCCATCACCCAAACAGAAGAACGCACACACGAACCTGACTGACCCATACCAGAGATACATAGCAGGTCCTCGAACTCGGAGCCAAACCAAAGCTCTGGAGGCCACTACACAGCCCACTCCTCAGGACACCAAATCACAACACTCAGGATATTACAACACAACAAAAAACCCCACCCATTCAGAACACACCCCACCCAACCAGAAGACAGCCACGCCTCCAACCAATCAGAAGACAACCACGCATCCACCCAATCAGAAGACAGCCACGCCTCCAACCAATCAGAAGACAACCACGCATCCACCCAATCAGAAGACAGCCACGCCTCAGAACACAGCCCCACCGGCAGTTGGAAGGAAAGGAACAGCCAGACCACGCATTGCTCCTGGAAGCAGCAGGAGGAACACTCCGGCCTGATGATGACGGATGGGATTTCGTCGAAACGTCGCCACAACTTTCTGAAGATGAAAGGAACGCGGGAAGAAACCCGAGACTCTAGATCTACATATATATATATATATATATATATATAAAGGTAAAGGTTCCCCCGCACACGCGTGCTAGTCGTTTCCGACTCTAGGGGCCGGTGCTCATCTCCGTTTCAAAGCCGAAGAGCCAGCGCTTATCTGAGGATGTCTCCGTGGTCATGTGGCCGGCATGACTAGACGCCAAAGGCGCACGGAACGCTGTTACCTTCCCACCAGAGTGGTCCCTATTTTTCTACTTGCATTTTTACGTGCTTTCGAACTGCTAGGTTGGCAGAAGCTGGGACGAGTAACAGGCGCTCACTCTGTTACGCGGCACTCGGGATTCGACCTGCCAAACTGCCGACCTTCTGATCGACAAGCTCAGTGTCCTAACCCACTGAGCCACCGCATCCCTATTATATATATATATATATATATATATATATATATATATATATATATATATATATATTGGATAATGGCTCCAAAGTCTCTAAAGAGCCAGAATAGTGCAGTAATTCAAAGACTGGACTATTGATAGAGATACTGACATTCAATTTTTTTATTCAGCTTTGGAGCTTAAATAGTAACGATGAGTTTCATGCTATCTCTTAGCCCAACCTGTCACATGGGGTGGGGATATATGGAGGACAAAAATAAAGGAAGAACCCATCACCATATGCACTTCTTTGAACCTTTAGAGGAAATTAAGATAAATGCAAGCACAAAATGCAACACCAGGTGTTTGAAGTATTTTATCACTCTCTGTAGCTACAAAGGTTCCTCTAAGGACCTACGGATGTTAGTAGTCTCTGTTCTGAAGATTAGAATATAAAAGATAATATACAGAATGTTACACAGTTCTTATTTATGAACTATGAATAAGGGACTGAGTGAAAATAGTTTAACTAGCGAGAAGTTTATTAGATACAGGCAGTCCTCACCTTATTACAACTGAGCCCACAATTTCCACTGCTAAGCAGTTGTTAAGTGAGTTTTGCCCCATTTTATGACCTTTCTTGCCACTCTCGTTAAGAGAATCAATGTAGTTATTAAATTAGAAACACGGTTGTTAAATCAATCTGGATTCCCCCATTGACTTTGTTTGTCAGAAGGTCACAAATGTGTTCACATGACCCCAGGGTACTGCAACTGTCTTAAATATGAGCCAGTCACCAGGAGTCCGAATTTGGATCATGTGCTGCAACAGTCAGTGTGAAAAACAGTCACAAGTCACTTTTTTCAGTGTCATAACTTTGAACGGTTACTAAATAAATGGTTGCAAGTCAAAGACTATCTGTAATATATGTTATCTTGCAGTGATTATATTTATTTCCAGAAACACCTTCGAGTAGTGGGGGTTGATTTTAAGCCCTCCCTGGGAAGGGTTGTGTTGTCCTTGTGTTCAGCTCATCAGAAAGACTACCTCTTCTCATATGTGATGTTGCTTACTTCGATCAAGTGGCAATATTTGTTTCTGTGTCTAACGTGTCATGAAGCATCCTTGGTCAGAACCAGGTTATAACCAGCTGCCTGCAATTAGTGCAGGTTCGAGTCCCACCAGGCTCAAGGTTGACTCAGCCTTCCATCCTTCCGAGGTAGGTAAAATGAGGACCCAGATTGTTGGGGGCAATAAACTGACTTTGTAATAATGCCGCTTGGGGGTGTGTGTGAAAGCCCTAATAAGCAGGCATATACATAGAATGAAGGCTACTGCTAAGCTTGTAAGCCGCCCTGAGTCTTCGGAGAAGGGCGGGATATAAATGGAATTAAAATAAATAAAATAAAAAATATGGAAATCCCAACTTGCCCTGAAGCATTGGGACTGCAACTCCAAAAATTCCCAGCTGGATATGATTCTATTTGAGGAGTTCTGGACGTTGCAATCCCACACATGTGGAGAATGTCACGTTGGAAAAAGATGTGAACATAGCAAAGATGTGCTGCCAACCCAAGTTTACTATTTATTGGGCATTGGGTGAAGCCAGCCATTCATTAAATATATAAGCACTAGGAAGGAATGTCATCAAAGCTCATAATAAATAATGAATCAGAACTTAAGAAGAACTAAGCCTTGTTTGTCTTTCTAATCCAGTATATCCCATTTCCACAGACGCCCGGCAGATGCCTCTGGAAATAATAGAATCATAGAACTGGAAAGGGCTATTCAGGTCATCAATTCCAATAGCCTGCTCAATTCAGGAATTAAGCATCTGTGACAACTGGCTGTCTCACCTCTGCTTGAATACATCCAATAAAGCAGAATCTACCATCTCTATAATTTACTCTAATGTCAAACTACATTAAGGAGAGTTCCTAAGATTCAACTGGAATCAGCCTTCTTGTAATTTAAATCCATTATTTCACATCTTCATTATTCTCCGGAATGAAAGAAAACAAGTCTTCCCTTTCTTCTACGTGATATCCTCTTAGGAATTTGAACAGTGCTGTCATAGTTCCCATTTCTTTGTGTTTTTGTTCTCCAAATAACTTTGTTAAAGATTTTAAACAGAAAGCATAAAAAACTAATGCAGATTGCAAAAATATATAAAAAGAAAAATAGTGTTAAAAGAGAAAACAAAGGGTAGAAAGAAGCAACGCCCCCTTCACCCTAACAAATAAGAACAATTTTACTAGTTCATCACCATCATTTCATACAATATATACTTTCTTCCCTTCATAATTACGGTAATCTCTTAACTAAAAACAGAATCCAAAATCTTGATGGAATAAGCCTGTAGTCCTTTCCTGTACTTTTAACAATTTTAATTTTAACTCCTTCAAACAAAGTTCTAAAGCTTGATTTCTGTTCATCTTCTTTTTGTCCCAAGACAACATTTTCAAAACTTTAATGGGGCTTTTTTTGTACATCTGGTAAGTAAAGTTTGTCTCCCCCCCCCCCCGTTAGTTCTCAAAAATCCCTTCATGACTTTAAAAGATCTCTCTTGTGCATCCAGGAAAATGAGTTAGCCAAATCACTTTTTTCTGGCTTAGTAATTGTACATCTTCTTTAAGAAATGAAACAACACCTGGTTTCATTTGTATTTTTCTCCATGTCCTTCTCATTGCTTGTCATATTTGAATCCACATTCAAATTAATTGCAAACTTATCCAGTGTAGCTTGCTCTTCTGCAACTTCATTAACACATCATCTATCATATCAAATAATTTCAAAGACCAATATTCAAAAATATCCATCAAAGTTTTTTGCTCCATTCTTTATTAACAAGACAAATTTATTATCCTCTAGCTCTCTCTCTAGTGTAAAATCTTCAAGGTCCCATTATCACATTTCTGCTTAAAGAACCCCAAACCATCACCATTTCCCACAGGAAGGATTCTTCTAATTAATTTAAAATTCACAGGAAGAATTCTTCCACTTAATTCAAAATTATAATTCCAAGTCCTTTAATCTGTTGATAACTTTCCAAAATACTGTAAGAATCATTTTTTCTGTTTAATCCAAAAAGTTATATTTTCCCCCCAAAACTTTAAAATTGTATTTAAAAATTCTTTCTGATGGGAGGTGACTCACTCATTGAGTTCAGTATAATTTGTTCTTCTGAAGGATTTTAGTATTTCAAAGGCAATGAAATAAATCGAAAGTGGTTAAGAAATGAGACTTAGTCAAGTTTTATGTCCTTAAAAAGGCCTTATTTATGAGTGAGCAAAGATGGTTCCTCCCTTGACTTCCATTCACTCAACTCAGAAGCCAACTGCAAAATATTGATTCCTGCAGTCTGCTCACAGAAACAGATAGATAGATAACCTTTATTGTCATTTTTTACGGTGGGCACAATGGCACACATTAAAATGAAATTTAGTTGCTTGCTCTCAAAGTGTACACATACATAACACACATTTAAACATACTATATGCAACATATGTATAGACCTACACCCTTACATATAACTAACATATAAATATTAATCACTGTCCATCTTGAATACATAACGGAAGGAGGAGTGGCTCTCTGGGACACATGGGCTATCTCAGGATCTCCTCTTTCTCCAGGGAGATTTTGGCACAGTTTTGCTGTGAGAGAGATGTTTATCTTATCATAGCAATCTCACTGGAAGTTCCATTTCTCTTTTCTCAAGATTAAATATAACTGGTTTCTTCATTCTTTGCTCATAGGAGTTAATTTCTAGTTCTTGATCATCCTTACTGCCATTTTCTAAAGTCTATTCCAGTTTCCCTCAAACTTTCTTCAAAAATCCAATCTATGCATTTGCAATAGGATCTGACCAATGCAGAATTAAGTGGAACTATTATTTTCTGCCTGGGATTTAGAAACAATATAGCTATGGATTCCATCTAAAATCATTGTCAAGCACAGGAAATCAAGAATCAAGGTGGTTCAAATGAATATAGGTTTATTGCATGCTAACATTCTCTAGAACAGGGGTTCCCAACAGGAGATGCTCATACCTCCTGGGGATGCGAGACAATATTCCAAGGGGTGCAAAAACTTGGGTTTTCAAAATTATAGTGTATATGTATAATTGGTTGGCATTATTTTGAACTTTTGTAAGGGGTGAGAGAATATATCACAAGTATTCTAGGGGTGCGGGGTATAGAAAATGTTGGGAGCCGCTGTTCTAGAAGAATCTGAACTACTAACGGTCAAAGCAAATTGGCGATAAATAAGAGTCAACGGAATTCAAGGTGGGCTGGACTTAGATCTCTTGTGATGTGAAGGGACTTGAGGCTGTTGTTGCACTTGACACCTCCCTCAGCCTCAGCCTACACATATCCTGCTGTGACTATTCAGTTTATAATAAAATATTTCAGAACTTTTTCTAAAGTACTATTACTGAACCAAGTACGTTACTCTCTTCCTTGGCATTTATTTTGGTTTGAGTTCTGGTTTGATGCATTTTCAGCCCATTTCTCTAACCAGGTCATCCATTAGGTTGGAGAGTCAGTAAAGTCAAGATGGCGCCTCCAAGTGCACAGTCAAAGCCCCATCTCTTTTAAGCGTACAATGCCTGAGCAATGCATGTAAATAAGAGTGAGTATTAATCACGTAACACCATTATCATCTTGACTGTACTGACCCCTCTCCCCACCCCACCATGGGTGGCCCTGGGCATGTTCAAAACATGTCAACCTATGTTTTTGGGGGTGAAAAGCGAAGACTGACTTTCAACAACATAGGGTGCTGGTCAGTGGTGGGATTCAAATATGTGAACAACCGGTTCTCTATGTGGATGCCACTTCCAGAAGTCTGTTCTGGGTTGGGCAACAAAAAAAAATAGCTACCAGTTCTGCCAAAGTGGTACAAACCAGTTGAATCCCACCATGGGTGCTGGTGTAATGATATGTGAGAATGATCTTGGAAGATGGGGTGGGGGAAAGAGATGCTGCCTAGAAAACCTAGAGAATAGCTATGTTACTCAATGTTGGTCCAGCAGAAGGTTCTAGCAAGCCCATAGAAAGGGCTGAGCCTTCCCACTCAAGCATCTGGTACTGACAAGTAGACTGCCTTGGCACATGGAGATGCCATGAAGCTACTGTGCCAGCTAGCTTCTTCACAAACTTGCATAGTCTTAATTTAAACCCATCTGAGCCCTCTTGAATATCTTCTGGCAGCAGGTTACACAAGACAGCCAAAGGCTATTTTTGCTAGTGAAGTACTGTTTGTTCTCCCACACAGAAAATCTAACTGGCTTGGGATTAAATCCTTTTTAGTACAGGTAGTCCTTGACTTATGACCCAATTTTTTTGGTGCTAAGTAAGACAGTTGTTAGGTGAGTTTTGCCCCATTTTACAACCTTTCTGGTGATAAATAAGATTCAGTGGTATCCAAGGTGGGCTGGACATAGATCTCTGAAAGGACTTGAGACTGATGATACGCTTATTTTTATTTATTTATTTATTTTAATTCCATTTATATCCCGCCCTTCTCCGAAGACTCAGGGCGGCTTACAAACTTAGCAGTAGCCTTCATTCTATGTATATGCCTGCTTATTAGGGCTTTCACACACACCCCAAGCGGCATTATTACAAAGTCAGCTTAATTGCCCCCAACAATCTGGGTCCTCATTTTACCTACCTCGGAAGGATGGAAGGCTGAGTCAACCTTGAGCCTGGTACGATGCGAACCTGCAATAATTGCAGGCAGCTGGTGTTACTTAAGGAGGCATTAGCCCACTGCTCCACCAAGGCTTAACCACAGTTGCTAGGTAAATCACTGCAGTTGTTAAATTAGTAACACAGTTGTTAAGTGAATTTGGCTTCCCCGTTAACTTTGCTTGACAGAAGGTCACAAAAGGTGATCACATGACCCCAAGACACTGTATCCATCATAAATATGAGTCAGTTGCCAAGCATCTGAATTTTGATCACGTGACCATGTAGATGCTGCAATGGTCATAAGTGTGAACATCAGTCATAAGTTACTTTTTTCAGTGCCATTATAACTTCGAAAGGTCACTAAACAAATTGACTACCCATAGTGGGGATGGGACAATATGCTCCCTTATATACAATGGTGGCAAATTAGCTTTAACAGCATAAGACCAGATTCGTGAAAAACACTTTTCTCTTTCAATACATAGTCCTGCTTCTCAACATTCAATGTCTAAGGCCACTGCCTCACTCTGCCTAGAGGCCCAGGGCTGGTTCTGTGATTCTCAAAGTTAGGTATGAGCCGTGGTGGCACAGTGGTTAGAATGCAGTATTGCAGGCTAACTCATTGCTCACTGCCAGGAGTTTGATCCTGACCCACTCAAGGTTGACTCGGCCTTCCATCCTTCTGAGGTCAGTAAAATGAGGACCCAGATCACCGAGGGCAATATGCTGACATTGTAAACAGCTCAGAGAGTCTGCAAAACACTATGGAGCAATATATAAGTCTGTTATACTATGTCACTCTTTCTTATAGTAGTGCAATATGTGAAGTTTAGTTACTTTAAGAGTGAGAGAGGGGGGCTGGTTATAATAATAATAATAATAAGTTAGAAGGGACCTTGGAGGTCATCTAGTCCAACCCCCTGCTAAGGCAGGAAAGCCTATACCATTTCAGACAAATGGCTGTCCAGTCTCTTCTTAAAAACTTCCAGTGTTGGAGCATTCACCACTTCTGGAGGCAGGTTGTTCCAATGGTTAGTTGTTCTAACTGTCAGGAAGTTTCTCCTTAGTTCTAGGTTGCTTCTCTCCTTGACTAGTTTCCATCCATTGCTTCTTGTCCTGCTTTCAGGTGCTTTGGAGAATAGCTTGACTCCCTCTTCTTTGTGGCAGCCCCTGAGATATTGGAACACTGCTATCATGTCACCCCTCACCCTTCTCTTCGTTAAACTACACATACCCAATTCCAGCAACCGTTCCCTATATGTTCTAGCCTCCAGTCCCCCAATCATCTTTGTTGCTCTTCTCTGTACTCTTTCTAGAGTCTCGACATCTTTTTTACATCGTGGTGACCAAAACTGGATGCAGTATTCCAGGTGTGGCCTTACCAAGGCATTGTAAAGTGGTATTAGTACTTCACGTGATCTTGATTCTATCCCTCTGTTAATGCAACCTAGCACTGTGTTGGCTTTTTTGGCAGCTGCAGCACACTGCTGGCTCATATTTAAGTGATTGTCCACTAGGACTCCGAGATCCCTCTCACAGTTACTACTATCGAGCAAGTTGCCACCTATACTATACCTGTGCATTTGATTTTTCCTGCCTAAATGTAGAACCTTACTTTTTTCACAATTGAATTTCATTTTGTTAGATAATGCCCAGTGTTCGAGTCTGTCCAGATCCTCCTGTATCTTAAGCCTAAGTTAATTTAACCTTGATTAGGATTGGGTGGCTTTTTTTTTTTTTTTGAGGAGGCGTAGTAGTAGTACAGGTTGTTTGGTTAGTTTACAGCTCAGTGCATTATAGTCTTAATTTATATTATATAATATATAATATATATTATAATAATATAATATAATATAATATAATATAATATAATATAATATAATATAATATAATATAATATAATATAATATAATATAATATAATATAATATAATATAATATAATATAATATAATATAATATAATATAATATAATATAATATAATATAATATAATATAATATAATATTATAATATAATTAATATAATATAATATAATAATATAATATAATATAATATAATATAATATAATATAATATAATATAATATAATATAATATAATATAATATAATATAATATAATATAATATAATATAATATAATATAATATAATATAATATAATATAATATAATATAATATAATATAATATAATATAATATAATATAATATAATAATATAAATCACTAACCAGATTAAATATGCTATGAGAATGCAGTCATAAATGGATTAATTCACTAACCAGGCTAAATGCTTGAATCCTGCCATTTTTTTTTATGAGAGGGACAGAACATTGTCCTTTGCTACCTTATTCACACTATGCATAATTTACAGGGATTTCAGAGAGTTTTAAAGGACTGCCAATATTCTCGAACCTTAACATTCTAATGTTTGCCTGCATTCTATGAAGCTTTTGTAATACAGATGGCATTCGTTTGGCTTACTGTTTGCTGTTAATTTCTTTTTGGGGTGTGATATTTGTGTTTTTATTATTTGGTATTTTAAAGTTTTGATGCATCCATGCTGCTTTGAGAAACCTCTGATCAGACAGCAATGCAAATAAGGCAAACTCATAGAGAATAGATTGCAGGGTGATAAAATACTGAAAGAGTGGTTATTTTTGGCGCTGGTGAAGTGCGAGGACAGCATAGTGCAACAGGAGTATTTTTCTTTTCTTTTCTAGAACCAGAGGGATGATTTCCTTTGCAAATGCTAGGAAAGTGGGGAGACCCTAGATTGCACAAAAATGATAGGAAAAAAAGAGAGAGAAAATCCCCAAACCTTCAGAGTACTTTTGCAGTAAAGGTAAAGGTTTCTCCCTGTCCAGTCATGTTTGACTCTAGAGGGTGATGCTTATCTCCATTTTCTAGCCAAGGGAGCCAGCATTGTCCAAACACACTTCCCTGGTCATATGGCCAGTACGGCTATATTCCACAGGCACATGGAATGCTGTTATCTTCTCACTGGAGTGGTACCTATTTATCTACTCACATTTACATGCTTTAGAACTGTTAGGTAGGCAGGAGCTGAAGTGAGTAACGGGAGCTCATCCTATTGCATGCTGCTCGGGTCTCAAACCTGGGCTTTCCAGCTGACAAGCTCAACGGAAGCCCAATATTCTGGAGACTAACTCTTTACTGAAGGCTATACAGGTAGTCCTTGACTTACAACCACATTGAGACCAGAATTCCCATTGCTAAACAAGGTAGTTATTAAGTGATCTGGGCCCAATTTTACAACCTTTTATGATTATTAAGTGAATCACTGCAGTTGTGAAATGAACCAATGATCATTAAGTGAATCTCGCCTCCACAAATTTGTTGAAAGTTGACTAGGAAGTTCCCAAATGATGTTCACGTGACCCTAGGATGATACAACCATTGTAAATACATGTTCACTGCCAAGCACTCGAATTTTGTACATGCGACCTTGGGGATGCATGACGGTCATAAGTGTGAGGATAAGTTGTAAGTCACTTTTTTTCAGTGTCATTTTAACTTCAAACGGTCACTAAACAAATGGCTGTAAGTCAAGGGCTACCTGTATGATGGTCTCCTTTCTCTCTCTCTCTGTCTTTGCTGGAAAATAAAGGAACTGACAAACTCACCTAATTTAGGCTAATAAACAAGGGGATAATACAATTTCCCACATTTTATTGTTTCATTTGACCTGGGCTGGCCAACATGCCTTATGTATGAGGAGGGAGAATGAAGTGTTCCTTTGCTGGCTATCTCTTCAATGCCTCCCTTTGATGGCTCTTTTCTGAGAATTAGGTAATTTAGGATCTGCACTCTCTCAAAATAATTCTTTTGGGTATTCCCCCATGATGCACATCTGTCTGCAGCTCATTAATCCAAATGGTCATTTCCCAAAGTCATTCTGCAGGTATAGAGACATCTAAGAGAAGATGCAGCTGCTTTAAAGAGTTGCTGACAGATACTATGTGACTATCTCCATGTGTTCTGTAATGCCTTTGTTCCATGTGCTCTGAAGTATCTACAATAAATTAATTGAATTTGCTGGGTACGTGCAACATGTTGAGCTTAATGTGTAGTGCAATTCTACTTGCTTGGAATTTTGTTGACCTGATTAAATGTGTTGCATGAATATAGCCACATTCATAACTAACCAATTCCTCCCTTGCCTCAGATTTGCACATGTAAACATAGGGGATATCATAATGGTATTAATTTGGGATAGAGGTTTCATTGCACACAATGCCAATTCAATCCTATATGATATATTTTTTCTCCCAGCGAATGAAAGCAAAGTGCATGTGCTCATGAGAAGCAGTCATCTTGGACAGGTTTTCATCTTGAATTTATTTTAGAAATGAAAACATTGCAAATTACCTATCTTTGGCATTGCAAAAGGTTGTTGTATTGTAAAAAAGAGAGCAAAATAGGCAGTCAAATTATATCCAATTGCAGGTCTCAATGTCTGGCTATATCAAAAGTGATTGCAATTAATGCTGAATGTGAAATAAATCCCCACCTTTGTTTTAATTGTTCAAGATGCAATAGAATGCCAGTCTAAGTGCAGGACTATTTTAACTGTGTTTTCAACTGCCGGGAAAGCATATATTTTCTCCACTGTGTGTTTATGAGCACATCTCAATTTCTAAGCTTTAAAAATAGAATCCACTGAGCTCTGTTTCTGCACTGGGCTGAAACGAGAGGCAAAAGAAAGAGGGAAATTAGCCTATTTTCCCAAGAGTGAACAGCTCTTGGATAGCTTTATTCCAGGTGGTAGAAGGGTGCTTTCCTACCTTCCACTGAGGCATAGCAAAATAGATCTGTCTGCAAAAGGCAAAGGCAACAGATCAACCAGAAAAGAAAAGAAAAGAGAAGAAGCTGTTTCGAGTCACTTTCAAGAAATTAAGTCACAGAACATGAGGAACAACAAAGTGGAAAGAGATGTATTCTGTCCTAATGTGCTGAAGAGAGAAAAAATGAATGCTATTTTGGGATCAGTGACTTTGGGATTGCTATCTATAAAAAGCAGAATAGAAAGATTACCAATAAATAAATATGCTCAGAAGCACAAATTGGCTATATTCACACAGCATAATTAACTTGAATATTGTATTAATCCATTATCTGGGTAGTTCCCTAATACATGGGACTATACAGTATAATAATAATAATAATAATAATAATAATAATAATAATAATAATAATAATAATAATAATAATAATAATAATAATAATAATAATAATAATAATAATAATAATAATAATAAGAAGAAGAAGAAGAAGAAGAAGAAGAAGAAGAAGAAGAAGAAGAAGAAGAAGAAGAAGAAGAAGAAGAAGAAGAAGAAGAAGAAGAAGTTGGAAGGGACCTTGGAGGTCATCAAGTCCAACCTCCTGCTCAGGCAGGAAACCCTATACCATTTCAGACAAATGGCTGTCCAGTCTCTTCTTAAAAACTTCCAGTGTTGGAGCATTCACCACTTCTGGAGGCAGGTTGTTCCACTGGTTAGTTGTTCTAACTGTCAGGAAGTTTCTCCTTACTTCTAGTTGCTTCTCTCCTTGACTAGTTTCCATCCGTTGCTTCTTGTCCTGCTTTCAAGTGCTTTGGAGAATAGCTTGACTCCCTCTTCTTCGTGGCAGCCCCTGAGATATTGGAACACTGCTATCATGTCACCCCTCACCCTTCTCTTCGTTAAACTACACATACCCAATTCCAGCAACCGTTCCCTGTATGTTTTAGCCTCCAGTCCCCCAATCATCTTTGTTGCTCTTCTCTGTACTCTTTCTAGAGTCTCGACATCTTTTTTACATCGTGGTGACCAAAACTGGATGCAGTATTCCAGGTGTGGCCTTACCAAGGCACTGTAAAGTGGTATTAGTACTTCACGTGATCTTGATTCTATCCCTCTGTTAATACAGCCTAGCACTGTGTTGGCTTTTTTGACAGCTGCAGCACACTGCTGGCTCATATTTAAGTGATAGTCCACTAGGACTCCGAGATCTCTCTCACAGTTACTATTATTGAGCAAGGTACCACCTATACTACCTGTATACCTGTGCATTTGATTTTTCCTGCCTAAATGTAGAACCTTACTTTTTTCACAATTGAATTTCATTTTGTTAGATAGCGCCCAATGTTCACATCTGTGAAGATCCTTTATCTTAAGCCTATCTTCTGGAGTATTGGCTATTCCTGCCAGCTTGGTGTCGTCTGCAAATTTGATGAGTTCTCCATCTAATAAATAATAAACCTTTATTGTCAAAGTACAACATGTGTACATTGAGATTAGCTGAGCCTCCCCCCGTGCTCTCTCCCCCCAACACACAGTGACAACAAACCCTCCATCCTACCACACCATGTGAACCAACTACACCACACACCGGCCTCCCAAGTCAATTCTGCATAAGTTCACAGAGATTATGTCCCATTTAAAAGCCTAACAGCCCACGGATAAAAGCTATTTTTCAGCCTGTTGGTACGGCTGGCTATATTCCTATATCTCCTACCGGATGGTAGGAGAGTAAAGAGATACCGTCCAGGGTGTGAGTCATCCCTGAGAACCTTCCTCACTCTTCCAAGGCAACGAGCCCTGGCGATGTCATCCAGTGGTGTCAGGGAACAGCCCACAATGTCTTGTGTTCACCACCCTCTGTAATACTTTCCTGTCCGCGGCTGTCAGACCAGCATACCAAACCACAATACCATACGAGAGGACGCTCTCTATAGTAGACCGGTAAAAGAGGGTCATTAGCCGTTGTTCTACCCTGTTCTTCTGCAAGACCCTAAGAAAGTGAAGTCTCTGTTGGGCCTTTCTAGCCACCTGGGTTGTGTTAACTTTCCAGGTCAGATCTTCACAGAGAGACTCCCAGAAATTTAAAGGAGGAAACTCTCTCTACACAGTCCTCCCCGATGTAAAGTGGGGCAGGTTCCTCCTTTTTTCTCCGGAAGTCTAACACCATCTCTTTCGTCTTGCCAATGTTTAGGTGCAAGTTGTTGTTACTACACCATATGGATAGTTTTTGTATCCCTCATCCAAATCGTTGATGAAGATGTTGAAGAGCACTGGGCCCAGAACAGAGCCCTGGGGCACCCCACTACACACTTCCTTTCATGTAGATGCAGTTCCATTGAGGACCACACACTGAGTACGGCCTGTCAGCCAGCTACGAATCCATCTGGTGGTGATGCTGTCTAACCCACATTTTTCTATCTTATCAAGTAGTAGGTTGTGATCTACTTTATCAAATGCCTTACTGAAGTCCAAGTAAATTATATCCACAGCATTCCTCTGGTATCCAAATGGGCTGGCTTTGTTCAGCATCCAAGGCACAGATAAAGCTAGCCAAATTCAAGATAGCAAGTTTCACTCGTGTGATACTAGCCTTAAATTAAGGTAAATTAGGATAAGTGAGGTGTGTGAAAACTGATTCTGAACTAATATGGAAGAGCTAAGTTTAATAATAAAAAAATAGAGTCCTCCTGCCTGCTTGAAACTCTGGAACCTGCTGTGACATCACTTATAAACGCTCAGTGATGACAGATGGAGGCAGGAAACACACGGAAACTGTGGTGTAAACTTTAAAATAGGCCTAAAAGATTGCAAAGAGTCAAATGGAAAAAAGCCAACTTTCAAAAAAAAAAGTATAATAAATACAGGAAAGACTGATTTGGAGGGTCACATGCAATGCATCTCTGTCTCTTTTGTATTATTGATTCTCCACTGACACCCCATCTCTGCCTTAATTAAGTGCAAGTCTCAGGTACCATACTGTATGGTTATTCACCCCTGGACTAAATTTAAAGAAGAACTGCTTGACAATACGAGCCATATGAAAGGGAAATACGCTGTCTCTGAAGAAGGGGAAATCTCTTTAGAGGTTTCAAAAGAGAAGAGTGGTTGCTTATTAAAAATGCTATAGAAATGGTCTTGAGGTTTGGGCTATATCTGTGTTCCTTAACAAATGAGTCCTTGGTGCTCTCTGAGCTTGGTTGCTTTCTTCCAGATGTTTTGTTAGCCAACTAGGTAACATCTTCAGGGAATGAGGTAAACCTTAAAACAGTAAACAACAGCCTAATCAAGAAACTACCAAGAACACTCCCAACAACACTGATAGGGCAAGACACCTGTATTTAAACAGGGAACAAGAATCCCAAAGTCCAACTTTGAATTTGAATTTTGAATTTTATTCAATTTATATACCGCCCTTTCCCGTAGGACTCAGGGTGGTTTACAGGGTATATAAAACATCGATACAAAAATTAAGAACAATTTAAAAAGATTAAATTAAATCCCTAAAAAATATAAAACCCCAATTAAAACCCCAATTAAAACTCAGCCTGGGCCGGAAAGCTCGAAGAGCCAGGTCTTCAGGTCTCGGCAAAATGATCGAAGGTCGGGGGCAGTCCTAAGCTCCACGGGCAGCTGGTTCCAAAGGGCAGGCACCCCCACAGAGAAGGCCCTCCCCCTGGGTGTTATCCGCCGGCATTCTTTTACCGCCGGCACCCTGAGAAGGCCCTCCCTGTGGGAGCGCACAGGATGAAGGGAACTTGATGCCGGCAGCAGGTGTTCCCTCAAATATCCCGGACCCAAGCCATTTAGGGCTTTGCAATATATTGCAATCCCCAGCCCTGAGCTACAAATATTCTCTTCTTAAAGTATGGTCTGAGGACATGTGGAGATCCCCCAAGACCCTCTTAGGGGTCCTTGAAATCAAAATGATTGGCCAGACATTGGACATATGTATTTGCAAAAATTAAAAACAACAACATTCTTCTAATTTTAAAAAATTGTGAATAAATGCAGGTTTGCTCATGAAAAATATTTTATTTAATTAACCCATTAACTTCTAATGGGTTTGATAATGTTATTTTTACATCATTCAAGAAATACATATTTTAGGCATGCATCCATTTTAATTTTTTATACAATAAATATTGATATGTATACAAACAAATATTGTTATGGGTCCTCTATAATTTATAAAAGTTGGGAAAGCATCCTGAGAGCAAAGAGTTTAAGAAAGTTTAAGGATTTTTGGGGATCCTTTGAACGTTATGGTTCTATGCCTAACAATACATTAGCTTTTCAGTAGAATTTGGCATTTTCCATCTGATTTATTGTTGGTTGGTTTTTCTCCAGTCCATTGCTCTTGTATTCCTGTTTATTAGAACTTTTAGAATTAATTTCAGAAGTGGTTTGCTTCAACTTTCCATTTTATCTCAGCTTGCCATTCCTTCAGCATTTTTCCATGCAATTTTTCTTGTAATGCATGTTGAACATTGATAAAACGCTGTGGAAAGAAAGCATTTTGATGCAGCCATGAATATGATAATCTCAAGTTTCCTTTTGTAGAGTGCTTGTCAAGAGTTGATAAATTATTACTGGGAAAAAGGCATTCTGAAGCTGATATGAACACAATAACCTCAATATTATTTTAGTATGGTTTTTTCAGGTATAGGTCTACAGATCTGCACATTAGGAAAATATTTTCCCCACATTACCTTGATACAATGATACAGAGCATTGCATCAAAAACAATTTTTTTGCAGTGGAAAGGCCATATTTTAATAATACATGTGTGCATAAGTAATATTAAGAGGTGAAAAGAAAATATTGTTTTTTTTTATTAAAGAGTTTTACAAAAACAAAATTTTACAATATATCCCCAAATCCCTCCCACCCCAAACCCACCCACTTCCCCCCCCACTTCCCAGAGCTAAATACAGGATTATAGTTACAATAATCATATTCTAAATAAAAATTATGCATAATATACAATTAACCAAATTCATAATGTGCTTTAACTCCCCTTTAATATAACTACAAACAACGTGCTAATAAGAATATCCCACTAAAATCTACTCATAAGCTAAATGGAACTTTTTAGTCCCATATTTGTTCTGAATATAATTTATCCATCTCCTCCAAACTGAAATATATCTTTCCTGTGAATGATCTTTCAAATAAGCAGAAATCTTAGACATTTCTGCAAGATTCGAAACTTTAAGCACCCATTCTTCTATAGTAGGCAAACTATCCTTCTTCCAATATTGTCCCACCAGTAACCGTGCTGCTGTTATCATATTCAACATCAAATTAGTTTCTTTAACATCACAATCTACAACAATACCCAATAGAAACAATTGCGGAGAAAACTTTATCTTTCTCTTAAAAATCTTTTGAATGTTCCACCAAATTTTAATCCAAAAAGCTTTTATATTTCTACAAGTCCACCACATGTGAAAAAAAGAAAATATTGTTGAGGTTTTGTGGTTGTTGGTGCTTCTTTTTGGTCTTCTATCTGCACCATAGTTGTTGCTCTGCTAGTTGTGGCTCCATTCATGTCAACTTATGGACTGCTACCGAAAACAAAACCAGATGAGATTACAGTATCCGCAGGGTCCCTTTTATGCTTCATAGGGTAAAAAAATAATGGTATGTGACCCACAAGCCATGTTCATGATCAACCTTGCTGATGGACATTGTAACATTCAGAGATACTAAACAATCACGATATCCTGGGAGCCTTGTTATGAGTCTTGATGTATAAGCTGTTTCTAGAGTTGGAAACTGAGACAATTCATTCATCCATTGCTTTAGCTAAGAAGCAGGCGAGACAGCAAGTTGAACGATTTAACCTTTATTTCGAACCAGGCAAACAACAGAAGAACATGACATCTATTTATACTGGCAGCTGTCAACAGGTTAGCCAATCAGGGCTGAGCCGGGTTCCCGCGCCGTTCGTTTCCGCCAATTGGAGCCGGCTGGTTTTGACAGCTCGGAGCTGTCAGCGGTAGCGCGTGTAGAACTGTCAGTCGGTTGGCGCCTGCGTAGTTCTGTCCGGCAGCTTTTGACAGCTGTCAAAAGCTGCCGCAGCTTTTACCTCAGCCCTGTTAATCTCTATTAACCTTTATGTGAATGTATAACAATAATATGTGAATACACAACATCCATGATTAGATAACTCAGGGTTTCAAGTCTAGGAAGAAAAGTAGATGTGGAAAACATTGAAACTATTCTCATTCTTGCATAAGGTTACTTCTCAGTTGTGTGGATATGCACCTGAGCTTTTTAATGGAACCTAACAGTCACCCAAAGCTTCTTCAGCAATAAATAATTGAGTGGTGGATGACTGAATTATATACATAAAGGCATCAATTCAACTACATTGCCCTTAGTAAACTGTGAAATAATGCCACCGCAAGCTTTTTTCTGGGAAACATCCTTTGGATAGTGTCCCTCCACACCTTTTTCTATGTCTTGGCTTTCAGTAGCTAATTGTCCTTGGTTGATCTAAACATGGCTGGACTTGGGAAGTCAAGGAAACATCTCAGAAGAAGGTATGGGGATCTGGTTTCATGTTGCTGCAACAAGGGATAAATAATGAATTATTTATTATGATTTGTCGCACAGTCAAGTCAAATGTTCAGCCTGGATTTGGCATTTTTATCCACTTATCAAGTTCTTCCCAAGGACCTGGGATAGGTAGATGTGGATGTTTTATGGCGTTAGAGGTATTGTCGTAGCATGTAAGCTGTTCTGAGTAAAGCTGCCTTTTGAAATGAATATTTATTATATATATTGTGACATTTATTAATTATAAATAATAAATATGAAAAAGTGGGATAAAAATCTTTTTAAAAGATGCTGTTTATGAAACCACTAGGAGTTCGGTTTGGGCTGAAATTTTATCTTTTACTTGTGGCTCTCCTAAAAGAAAGACATCCAGCTGGCGCAGTTTCTGTCTATGAAGGAGACACATAAAGCTGTTCCTGTTGAATGTTTGCCTACCACAGTCCAGTTGCCTCTTGAAAAAGCACCTTTGGGACAGTTGAAAGTATCAATATGAATCAAGTGCTTTTGAATGGATTTGGTGATCTAATGGACTTTTAGCATCAATGGACATTTACTGTATATATATTTCATTAAAAGCCATGGTGGCGCAGTGGTTAAAATACAGTACTGTAGGCTGCTTCTGCTGACTGACTGACGGCTGCCAGTCATTCGGCAGTTCAATTCTCACCGGCTCAAGGTTGACTCAGACTACCATCCTTCTGAGGTCAGTAAACTGAGGACCCAGATTGTTGGGAGCAATATGCTGACTCTGTAAAGCACTTAGAGAAGGCTGTAATCTATAAGCACTATTGCTATTGATACAGTAACTATTCAAATCAGTAGAACAAACCACCATCTAAGAATCATGTTGATGACTGAATAGGATTGAATGGACTTTACTACTGAAATTGGATCTTGAAGGATTTGCACTCTTCTAGTATTTACAGCCTATATCAACCATTTTTAAAGTCTCTGGAAATGTTTTTAGAGATGGAGAGTTTCAAAGTGATCTGGTATCAAACGAAAGATTATCTACTTTCAGAAGGTGTCCTATTTCTGTTGAAAAGACAGAGTTCATGGAATGACGCAGAATGGCAGAAATGTTAAAAGCTGTTTCTTCTTTCTAAACCACCAAGTCCTTTTCTTTCTTTTTCCACCTTGCAGCAAAGCTTAGTTCCCAAGACACTGCAAACAATGACAGGTCGATAGTTGCTCTTAGAATGCCAGCTTCCCTTCTTCCTCTTTATCAGAAGACCAGCAGAAATCAATTTACTAATCCATTGCCCAACATTGTTGGGGTGTTTGGCCTCCTGGCCACTTTTTGCAAAGGTGATTTTAACCACTCACTCCATTTTTCTTAGAATCTTTTGGAGCACAAAGCTCTGGAAATACTAAGTAAATTAATAAAAGTTAATTGTAATGTAATTGGTACAGGATAACCTATTAATAGGCAGGTATTAGTATAAAGCAGAGGTTGAGAAATGACATTCAGTTAGACACTTTTGTGGCTGCAACCTTCTTCTTTTCTGCCTCCCCAACTCTCTTCTCCGCCTACATTTATTTTTAATATTTGTTTTAAATATAAATCAAAATTAAACTGGAAGCTGGCATGCTGCAGAGTGCCAGACTCTGGCATCATCTGTATTTCCAGTTATGCCCTGGTTCTATTTAGGCTCTGTAAGTGTTGGAAAATTGCCAGCTAGGCTGGAAGGAGGGGGTTAAGCCTCCCCCCAAATTCATGAAGTTGTTCTCAAAGGAAGGCAAGCCAAATGGTGATATTCTTGTAACGTAGGTGATAAACAATAAAGTTACGGTCTGAGGCTATCCTTGAGTGGTTCTGGTTGATCGTGCCAGACAGCAGGCATTTGTAGAAATTAAAATGCCCCGTGCCTTGTTTGAAAGTGGGCATATCTGCCACCTTAAAAGCCCCAGGGGATTTGGGCTGATAGAGAACAAATTGAAGGGGATGTTTTAAAGCAAGTACAGATAGTCCTCAACTTATTATCATAATTGAGCCTGGAATTATGGTCATTAGTCCTGACAGTGTTAAGTAGATCATGATGTGATCACACTCAATTTTATCACCTTATTTTGTGGTGGTTGTTAAGCAAACCCATTATACTCAATGGGTGTTTTTTGCAAGAAACGAAGTAAATGCTAATTTTCATCAAAAAATGCTGAAAACTGTGGTCATATGACTGCAGGACATTGCAAATGGCCATAAATGTGGGCCCATTGCCAAGCCCCCAAAATGCAGTTACATGACCATTGGTGGTGGGGGAACACCCATTAAAACTTCAGAACTGGGTCATAAATAGATTACCTGTATTTTATCTTTAGACAAGACTTTCTCTCTCTAGAGAACTTTTGTGTCAGTGTCTTTATCAATTCAGAAAGCTGCGAATGTGTTCATTAGGCTGTCAAATTTGCCTACTTCTGATTTAAAGCCACACTTTTATTTATCATTCTGTCAGCAGTCCACATGATGGAAAGTGGCTTTCTATAGGCAAGAAAACTTTGTTTTTCCTTGAAGATGTTTCACTTCAGATCCTAGATGCTTCTACAGTTCTGACCTTAAAAAAGCATCTTTGGGATAACCATGGCCTGGATGACTGAGAATCTCCATAGACATTGGTTGGACTAGATGACCTCCAAGGTCCCTGCCAACAACAACAACAACAACAACAACAACAACAACAACAACAACAACAACAACAACTTCTTCTTCTTCTTCTTCTTCTTCTTCTTCTTCTTCTTATTATTATTATTATTATTATTATTATTATTATTATTATTATTATTATTATTATTACTATTACTACTATGCTTTCTATAGGTTCATAGGGACAATGATTCCCCACCCCACTGCCACCTCATCTTCAGAATTGGTTGATTATCCTCACCATCCTTTTGACGCTCAGAACAGGATGCACAATCTCCTCTCCATGTCCTATATTAGCAACATGCTATCATTTTCTGGCTAAATGTATTGCATAACTTTATAAAAAGCTGATCAGTGCATTTATTTCCAAGAGGGCTCTTTGCTGCAGAGCCCCAATTGCTCACTGGAATCCAGGTCAATGCACAGCACTTCTATCTGCCTGTCCTTTGATGACTCAGAAAGGGACCTAAGCAGAAACTATGGAAGTGCACATTAATTTGTATTTGTTAAGGTTTAGGCTAATATTCCTAATTACAAGTCTTTATTCCATCCAAGGAAAGTATTTCGGTTTCCCTTCAAATGAATCTATTCAAGAGAATATGTAATGTCCCCCCCACTCAATACTCTTCAGACCAATATTGAAAGAACCCAGTCTTCTGTTATGATCTTTGAAAATTGCATTCATTGCCTATTAACTGTTTCCCATTCAATAAATGCTAGTGCCCAGCCATGCTCTCTGCTTTGTTAATCAGCAACAAAGAAAGAGAACAAAATGAGATTGGCGGTGCACTGATGTTAATGAAAGCAAGTGGTGGGTTATCAAGTCTCTTGGATTCCACCTCAGCCTACTGCTGTAGGAGCCACTTGCTTTTCAGCTTGTTCGTGTCTTCTTCCTGTTTTGTGAGTTAAAAGAAATTTGCAGCTGCTAAGCTAGTTGACTCTTTGCAAAAACAACAACCATGACAACGTGGAGCTGGCAGATGGCTTATCACTCCACAGGAGGAAATGAGCAGTCCTGCCTAGCAAGAATCGGCCTTAGCATTAGATAAAGGAGGTAGCTGTCTTAAGCAGTTGATGTCTTTTGAATGCCATGTGTTGGAGGTTGAAGCATTCTCTGTGTGTATCTGAGTATTCCCCAGAGCAGAAATCTGACTTGAGCAATGATTAGAGAAGCAGTTTTCATATTTATTAACAGAAGGGAGATTTATTTACAAGAAACACATGTTAGGGGTTAGCAAAGCCTAGCACCTTGCTAGCTAGATCCTACAAGAGGAATGCCTAAGAGCCTGTGCTCTGTACATGTGGGCCTGGAAATAAAGGCAGAAAGAAGGGACTTGAGGTTAGACAAAAAGCTGGTAGAGTAATAGACAAAGAAGGGATACAAAATCAGTCTTTAAAAATCTCTATTTATGATGTTACCTAGTTTGGTAGTGAAACATCTGCTAGAAAACCATCAAGCTCACAGAGCACCAAGGATCTATGCTGTTGAATTAGCACTTCCAAAATTACTGCAATTAATTAGTGCAGTTAACAGTTATTTCATACTTTAGTGTTGCTGTTTTACTTCCAGGAACGGACAGAGATATATGTAAGATTTTCTGATTTAGATTGCAAAAGAATTTGAGAACTGGGAATTATTGCTATAAAGAGAGGTGGCAATAAAGCACATTTATGTTTTGAGCTATCCTGCCTCTCAAAAGCAGTTTTGAATGAGAACAATTGGTCCCAAGAATGGACTGTAACTGTAAAGGTCCTCCCAAAGATGATATCTGCACACCAACCAAAATAGTGGCTGGAGCAAAGATGTCCATAGACATGGTAAAAGAAGGCAAGCGGGCAGCTAAGATGGAGTGATCAAAGTCTGCCTATGTTTTTTATGTTCATATATGATAAACAGGCAGATCACACTGTTTTAGAGTTTACCCCATGAACATTCCTGGACAGACGTATAACTGTATTGTATAAAAGATCATGATACCAGCTGCCTTCTTGTGGCTGAAGATTTGTTATTACCTGCTGCGTGTTCATTTAATCCAGGAGCCTTTACTAATTCTATCAGATGACAGCTTTATGCTTGGTCTATGACAGTAATAAAGATTTAATTTGGTTTGATTCGATTTGATTTGAAATGACAGCTTTCAGATTTATCAGCCAGCCATTAACCCACATGTCTGGGAATAATGGGAGCTGCAGTTCTGTATTTGGAAAGACACCAGATTTGAAGAGAATGATTTAGTCTGTCATATTCTGTTCTCCGGGGAGCTGATGGTTCTTTTAATATAAGGTTTTCTGTTCAAAAAATTCTAAAGGTTAAGAAATGGCACAAAGAATAAGTTGTCTCAGTGTACATATATGTGTACATATATTTCCATGTTCTACTAGGAAGTGCATTTTTAACACATGATTGGGACATGAGAAATGACAGCACTAGCATTTTTTTTTGTTTCTTACTAGCAATTCTCCAACAAAAATGGTAAAGAGACAAAAGATAAGATGGCACACTCAAGTTTATTCAACATTATATCCTGGGTTATACAGAGAGGCATTGATTAAAACGCTTTAAAGCAAATCTTAGCTATCAATACACAATCCTCCAGAGTGAGACTTCCCTTGTTCTCCACCATTAGGGGAGACCAAAACTTGGATTTCATCAGCCTACTGGTCATATCGTTGCCCAGTCTTCAGATGATGACCCTCAACAGTTCTGAGTAATGTATGGAAGATGAAAGCAGGGGACACTAGATCAAACTTGTTCCATCCATGTAACATCCATGCTTCTATAGAAGTCTGAAAATCTGGAGTTGGTCAGGAACTGTGATTTTCCACTATACTGTAGACCTAAATCCAGATGAGAAAAGATCTGCTATAGATTGAGAAAATTTTTGCCTGTCTTTTGTTGAACTTCCCATCTATCAATGTTTTAGACAGCTTGTCTGTACACACTCTGCAACATTAACAGGAAAGGGGCTCGGTGACATAAAAATATTTGAAGGGAAGACCTGCCAGATTGCGAGGTCAAGCAGCATGTGGTTCTTCAATTCTCTCAAGAAATCACTCTTTCTTCCAAATGTCACTGCTCAGCTCGCCATTCTATTCCAGCAGACTTTGAAACAGATGAAAGGGATTTGGGAAAAAATGCCATCTCCTATTGCCAAATGTTGTTATTGGAATGCTTGCATGCATACATTTTAGTGTCTCATTTTGGAACTAGAGATAAACAGTATTTAAGAGTGATGGTGGAAATGCTGGAATCATTGGTGTACATGCTCATTTCTTTACTATCAGTGTCAATCTCAGTTTGTACTGGTTGTGTGGGTGTTTAAAGCAGTGAAAAGAAATGTTGAAAGAACAACAAAAAAATAATCTGTATGCAGTTAACATGGCCTGTCCATCCTATATGATTTCTCCCCCTTTGAAAATAATGTATTTCTCTGGATCTACAGTTAAAATAGAGAATAACGATACTAAGGTACCGTAACTCAAATTTATTCTTGACTGCAGTTAATTGATTAGATTAGTATGGGTAATTTTGATTCCTGCTGAACAGTGATACACCTTGATCCCTTTCTTCCACTTATTTTGTAAAAGTGGATCTACAGTATCTCATTTGATGTTGCAAAATTTACACAACTTTCCCACATCTCCTTATATCCTGAATTTTTGCCATTCAGGCATATTCAGAACTTGTGGAAGCTCCAACGATGGAGATTTTAAAGAAGAGACTGGGCCACCATTTGTCTGAAATAGTATAGGATTTCCTGTCAGAGCAGGGGGTTGGACTAGAAGACCTCCAATGTCCCTTCCAATTTTGTTATATTATTGCTGTTCACAATGTTATCATTTTGCTATGATTTTATTAAGTCAATATTATCTTGCGGTTGGAGGACTCTTAATGGCTCATGAAATAAGGATTATACAATAGCAATATGAGAACATAACATAATTAAAACCCAAATACAATATGTAGTGTCTGGCCCCAAAGGCCCTGTCTTCAGTTGTTTTTTTTTAAAGACAGAAAACATTGAAGACAATCAAACCTCCAATGAGGCCATTTTGGAGGGTCTGCCCCTTGACTTTCTAGAAATGGGGGACAACTAGCTGCTTCTCCACCGTTAGGGGAGCCCCAGTCTTCAGATGATGACCCTCAACCGTTCTGAGTAATGTATGGAAGATGAAAGCAGGGGGCACTAGATCAAACCTGTTCCATCCATGTAACATCCACGCTTCTATAGAAGTCTGAAAATCTGGAGTTGGTCAGGAACTGTGATTTTCCACTATACTGTATGGTGGGCCAAATACAGTAGGGAGATGCATCTTGCCAGTAATCCAATGGCAAGCCATGTTGTTATAGGTTAAATCTAACACTTTAAATTGCACCTGGAAGCTGATAGGAAGCCAATGCAAGGTCTACCAGTAAACTCCTTTCAGTACCTGGGCCCCTGTATTTCGCCCCAACTAAAGTTTTTGAGTGGTCCTATGTAGAGGATTTGAAACTAAACATCAAGAAAACATTAAGAAAACCAAGATCATGGCATCCCGCCCTCTCAATTCCTGGCAAATAGATGGGGAAGAAATGGAGGTAGTGACAGATTTTATTTTCCTGGGCTCCAAGATCACCACAGATGGGACTGCAGCCAAGAAATTAAAAGACGCTTGTTCCTGGGGAGGAAAGCCATGGCAAATCTAGGCAGCACACTAAAAAGCAGAGATATCACCCTGCCAAAAAAAGTCCGTATAGTCAAGGCCATGGTTTTCCCAGTTGCAATGTATGGCTGTGAAAGTTGGACCATAAGAAAGGCTGAGCGCCAAAGAATTGAAGCCTTTAAACTATGGTACTGGAGAAGACTCCTGCGAGTCTCTTGGACTGCAAGGCGATCAAACCGGTCAGTCCTAGAGGAGATCAACCCTGACTGCTCTTTAGAAGGCCAGATCCTGAAGTTGAAACTCAAATACTTTGGCCACCTAATGAGAAGGAAGGACTCACTGGAGAAGAGCCTAATGTTGGGAAAGGTTGAGGGCAAGAGAAGAAAGGGACAACAGAGAATGAGGTGGCTGGATGGCATCACTGAAGCAGTAGGCATGAGCCTAAATGGACTCCAGAAGATGGTAGAGGACAGGAAGGCCTGGAGGAATGTTGTCCATGGGGTCACGATGGGTCGGACATGACTTCGCAACTAACAACAACAACAATGTAGAGGATGCTGCAGTAGTCTAGCTGGGTGGTGATGAAGGCATAAGCCACTGTAGTCAGGATTCTTGTCCCAAGTAAGACTGCTGTTTGTTTTTTGTTGTTTTATTTATTCATTTTGGTCTTATGCTGCCCTCTCTCCCAAAGGCACCCAGTGCAGTGTAAAAATAAATGCCAAAATTAATCTTCGATTGAAAGAATTAAATAAAGAACAATAAAGCCACCACTCCTCCTCTAGCAAGATCACAAAATACAAAAAACATCTTGAAAAGTTCATCCTGAAAAGGTGGTCTAGAGTAGCATTTCTCAACTTCAGCAACTTTAAGGATGCTGGTGGGGGAATTCTGAGAGTTGACGTCCACACAGCTTAAAGTTGCTGAGGTTGAGAAACATTGCTCTAGAGAAGCGGTCTGCAACCTTTGCAGATTGGCAGCCTACCTGGGGGTGGGAGAGGGGAACTGGGCTGTGTGAGCAGCGGGCTGGCATGCACACATGCATGCAGCCCTTGCACAAGTGGCAAGCTGGCACCCATGAATGCAGCTCAACTTGCACGAGTGGTGGGTCAATGCACACCCAATTGCCCATTGGCCTGTCACTTGTGCAAATTGAGCTGCACGTGTGGCCCAATTCCAAATAGGCCACAGCCAGGTAGTGGGCCATGGCTCAGAAGCTGGGGACCCTCTGCTCTAGAGAAAACTATCCAGTCCTGGAGCATTTGTTATCTTGCATTGGCCTGAGTGAAACATATATTTCAACCATGGCAGAAAGCAAGGCAGAGTACTCCTTTCCTTATGAAAGAGCTCCATAATTCAGGTGCTGCCCTTGAAAAATTACTTCCTTCTGTCTACTGAGGCAACTGCTTCATTGGGCAAGACTCCAAAATCAAGAAATGGAAGACAAAAGAGCCAAAGAACATCGTTACTTGAAAATTTCCACCCAGGAAAGATGTTGCAGTCCAGTCTTTATCTACATTGCTCGTGTTCATTCATAAATTTGTTCCATCTTGTTTTTAAATCAAACTGTACATTAAAAAATAAGATTAAAACTTGCACCAGCTTCTATTGGGAACTACATAATTTTTGTTTGAATGTGTCTGCCTGTGGATATACACGCCAACTGTATTATGAAATTCAGGGAAGCGTAAAAAATAATGACATTCTGATTTGACTAACAGTTGGGAATGGTGAATCAGGTCTTTTGTTTTAATATATAAAGTAGATGAATGTTTAAGTGTTCTGGCCTATATCTTTTCATTGTACTTTTCCTTTTTTAAAAAAAATTATTTGTGTGTTTGAGGGGACCTTGGTGCTCTCTGTTTTCTTGCAGATGTTTCATTACTTAAGCTAGGTAACATCATTAGTGGTATCAGAGAGATACAAACAGGGCTTTTTTTGTCATAGAACGCTCAGAACGGAGTTCCAGCACCTTTTTTGGATGGAACCTTGTAGGGTAGGCAAGGCGGGTTGTATGACATGTGTGAGTTCCGGCACCTTTTTCTTTTACAAAAAAAGCACTGGATACAAATATTCTCTTTTTTGGTATTTGTGTGTTTGTTTGATTTATGGGCTACCTAACTCCATTCCAACTTTGGGTGGCTACCAAATACAGTATAACAAAAACCGGCCACAACTGAGTCGGGGCAGGTTTTTGCCATGTAGGTCCACCTTGTATTCAAGGGGAAGAATACAAAGCTGTTGTAAAGTCAACATCAAAAAGCTGACTAGCATCTGTGAAGCTTTGTTCCCATGCCCATTTACTCAATGGCAAATTCTATGACATTAGCCTCTCAGGATGAGGGCTCATGGTCTAAGGCAGTGTTTCCCAATCTCAGCAACTAAGATGTATGGGCTTCAATTCCAGGGAATTCTAGGAGTTGAAGTTCACACCTTTTAAGTTTCTGAGGTTGAAAAACACTGGTCTAAGGAGGACCATGTTGCTTTTTTTTTAAGAATGTGATCTCTGTAATATCTGAAATCTTTCCTGAGTCATTGAAAAGGGATGCCCATTCCATCACCTATGTTAAGGAATTTGTTGTGCAGAGGTCTCCTTGTGCTACCAAAGAGTTGCACAGACAAGGAAGGGCACTGAGAGCAGTAAAAGTCACACACAGAAATACACTGAGTTCTAAAAGCAAAAAGTATTTTACTTTGAGGTGGTGTAAAAACAAAAATGCACAGTCAAAAATAAACAGTCCAAGTAGCAATCCAAAATACAAAGTCTTCTTACCGGTCCAGAGGTCAATACACAGTTCAGGTTTACAACAGTAGTAAACCAACAGCAGAGCAAAAACAGTAATAGTAGAGATCAGTGAATTCAGAGAGAGAAAGAAGCTACGTTCCTAGCTTCCTCTTATGGCCATGAGAACACTTACACACCCATTGGCCAATTAACAACTTAAAGACATAGCATTATGGTTAATATATTTTCAACCCAACATTGTAGGCTAGCACCATATGCCTAACAACCTATAGAATAGAATAGAATAGAATAGAATAGAATAGAATAGAATAGAATAGAATAGAATAGAATAGAATAGAATAGAATAGAATAGAATAGAATAGAATAGAATAGAATAGAATAGAATAGAATAGAATAGAATAGAATAGAATAGAATAGAATAGAGCTGAAAGGGAACTTGGAGGTCTTCTAGTCCAGCCCCCTGCTCAAGCAGGAGAACCTATACTGTCTCAGACAGGTGAATGTCCAGTCTCTTCTTTAAAATCTCCAGTGATCGAGCGCCCACGATTTCTGAGGGTAAGCTATTCTACTGGTTGATTGTCGTCACTGTCCAGAAGTTTCTCCTTAATTCCAGGTTGCTTCTCTCCTTGATCAGTTTCCAACCATTGTTTCTTCTCCTGCCCTCTGGTGCTTTGGTGAATAACGTGATCCCCTCTTCTTTGTGGCAGCCCATCAGATACTGAAACACTGCTATCATGTCTCCCTTATTTCTTTTTTTCTTTAGACTAGCCAAACCCAAGTCCCATAGCCGTTCTTCGTATGTTTTAGTCTCCAAGCCTTTGATCATCTTAGTTGCTCTTCTCTGATTTTTTTTCCCCAAACTTTCAACATCTTTTTTGTGGTAAGGTGACCAAAATTGGTTGCAGTAGTTGGCTTGATGTTCCTCAGAAAGTCCTAAACAGGGAAAAACAAAGCATCTGCTAGTCTAGTCTTTGAATACTTTTTTTTAAAAAAATGTACATCTTTTTATTTATTTATTTTAGGGGTCACAGCCTGAGGCCCTGGGACTTGTTATGGTTCCCCAAAGCCTTGTATATAACTTATAGATCCTTCCAGAGTTGCTGCTAAATAGTATTTTTAATGTGATGGAAAGGGGAAAGTATTAAATGCATAGGGATTATTCACATCCACTGTATTTAATTAAATGATATAAATTAAATTTAGACTTAATCTTGACCTCCTCTCATCTTTGAAATGCAGCCCTTAGGACACCAGTAAAAGTCTAAGTGTGGCCTTTGGCCCCAAAATGCCAACTCTGATTTATTTGATTTACATCTGACCCCCTGAGCAGCTTTTCAGGGCAGTTTGCAAAAAGTCAAAATTACCATAAAAAAGATTTTCAGTTGGCTCTGTTAACTGTCAAGGGAGGAAAATTAGTAGGACCTAAATGTAAATTATGTTTGACAGCTAATGTAAGAACTGAAGCTGACAAGGCAGAAATGAGCAGTTCCCAGTTAGAGAGGAAAGTTATGTACCGGTAAATATATTTCAGCCACCCAAATGGCCTTGTATCTGTTAATACAAAAGGGCAGGAGGAGATGTGTAGGATTTAAAATCTGGAGCATGAAGCTTCTGAAATTGTCC
This sequence comes from Vipera berus, assembly GCF_964194415.1. Classification (NCBI taxonomy): domain Eukaryota; kingdom Metazoa; phylum Chordata; class Lepidosauria; order Squamata; family Viperidae; genus Vipera; species Vipera berus. Next base: position 342,798,477 of record NC_138202.1, read on the forward strand.
TGTAGTGGGCTATCAACTCTTGCATGAGAGAGTTCATAGTTGCCTGCAATAAACTCTAATCTAGATGAATGTGTCTGAGAATCTTCCAAGACTAGTCAAGTTCTACATATGAATCGAGTATTTGGATGGCTGTGATTTACCACCAAGCCTTGGAGAGAAGTGTAGCAGCTGAGGTGATCATCTCACACTGATTAGTGGAATGCACTGGAGCTAAGCATCCAAGTTCTGGAGCTAAACATCCAAGATATGGGGAAGGACCACATACCCTTCTTCTTCTGATGCAGTAATCCCATGTAAATTTGTGCAGTGACTGGGCTCACACTCTACATTATGTATAATATGCTTTTGTTGTTGTTGTTGTTAGCTGAGAAGTCGTGTCCGACCCATCGCGACCCTATGGACAATGTTCCTCCAGGCCATCCTGTCCTCTACCATCTTCTGGAGTCCATTTAAGCTCACGCCTACTGCTTCAGTGACTCCATCCAGCCACCTCATTCTCTGTCATCCCCTTCTTCTCTTTCCCTCAATCTTTCCCAGCATAACATTGAGTATGTTGCTACTGAGGCAGTATAAACATAATTCCTATAAATAATTTCACTGCTGGTTTACAAATATTCTGAACAAATAAATGAAACATCAAGTTAAAGGTTTTTACGCATTGTAAAAATATTGCTGGATCTGTGAGCATCACAGGGTTGGGTTTGATTTGATTAATCTGAGTAGTTATGGTCCAAGCCATTGTGATCAGTAAATTGTAATTTTATGGTAAGAGAATAGAATCTGAGATTCATTGAAAATTTTAAATGTAACTCCAAAGCTACTACTAAGAGTTGCCACCAAAGAGTGATGTGTAATATGCCTAAAAGAAGAAACAGATGAAGTATAATCCTATCAAATGCATGTAATTAAATTAATTTTATTTACAGTACTTAAATTAAACCATAATTCTTTATTTTGCTTCCATCCCCCCCCCTCTCTCAGTCCAGATAAGAACTTTGGCTTGAAAAAACTGTGCATACCTAGTGTATGTATGTTGTATACAACCAACTAATTGTGGCTGATATGACAATAGATGGTTAAAGCAAACCATGGCTTTGTACTGTGGGTATCTTCCTGTGGGTCAGGAACTTTTTATTTTAGTGTGAAACTTTTTATATAATTTGCTTGTAGAACTATGGTAAAGAATAATTTTATATTTACCCAAATTGCTTATGTTGGTCAGCAAAAGACCTGGCAGCTACATTTGCCCATCATGTTAAATTTAATTCAGATCAGGTTTTTGTGAGTTATCATGTTGTTTGAACTTGAGCAATTTGAGATTTGTTTTTCTTCCATGCGAAGAATATTATTTTTAAAAATGTGATTTATTGCCCTCCCGTCCCTGAATCATATGTTATTGAGTTGTACTAAATTTCATTTATTTACAATATTTATAAACTGCCCCAATCATGCTGACTTCATTTCACAGGGAGGGCTAGAACCAAATAAGCAACCTCAACAGGAATCCAAAAACTAGAAAATGTTATTTTCTTTATTCAAGAAAATGTGAAAAACCATGATGAAAAATCTCTAGTGGCTGTTGTGTTTTCAGAGTGAGCTGTATGTAGAGAAACAATTTTAAATCTATTTGCACCTCCTGTACTATATTATGAGGTGGCTGGTCCCTGTTTCGCACAAGAGAGATGGTTCCCATTTGTCCTTTGTTTTTGCCACAATCAGATCTTTATCACTGACTATGTGAAAACCAGTTTTCCCATCTCACTTGCTTTAACCTTGAAATTCAGAAATCATAGAGGTTGAAGGCAATGATTCATAGCAGCTTTGTCTAATATGCAGTAGTTGATTAACTCCCTTTTTATGACCCTGTAATCCCTTAACTTGGGGTAGAATCAGGGTGACTGGATGGAGCTGAGTGTTTACTGACTGGATGCCCTTCCTGATGCTACACAGCAGCAAGTATTTTTCCTTTGCGTCCTAGGAGAGAAACTTCTGCTGTTGCCTAGGATTGAACTCTCAACCTTCTGAATGGAAGGCGAGCGTTTTCACCACTAAGCCACCACACTGCTCAATTCAGCAGCTGAATATATAGATGAAAATGTTGGAAGGAACTCTAAAACAATCTTGCAGGCCACAATGAAAATGAGACAATTGCTTTATTGTTGTTCTTTGCTGGTAGAATGGAACATTAGCAGATTGAGAATTCATTTGTTTTGTAAACAGAGCTTAGCAGGTGTTTTTTGTTAGGAAGTAAATATATCTACTGTAAATATTCACTTTATTTTTATATCCTATTCCCGTGGTGGCGAACCTATGGCACGCATGCCACAGGTGGCACGCAGAACGCTCTCTGTGGGCACGCGCGGCGTCACCCCAGTCCCAGGCCTTCAGCTGGGTTTTATAAAACCTTTTCGCTTTAGGCCTCCGCCACCGTGTGCAAAAAGAAAAGGTTCAATCAATCAATCAATTTCAACTTCTCGCGGGGAAAAAAAGATCTCGCAAAGTTGGAATCGATTGATTGAACTTTTTAGTCCCACCCAATCTGCCGTTACCACCACAGCCACGCCCACCCAATGGGCCACAACCACTTGGCACCCAATGATACGTAAGTGGGTTTTGGGTTGCAGTTTGGGCATTCGGTCTCTAAAAGGTTCGCCATCACTATTCAAAATAAGTGGGCATAGTTAGCAGCAGGGCAAAGTAGGCAACTCATTATTGATGAACAGGAACATGCTCACAGTCCCTTTCCTTGGCATCTTATGATTTCTGTCTGATATGCCTATCCTTTATAAAAACAAAAGTTAATTGGAAAAAAGTAGATAATGGTAAGCAAATGTGGGAATTGAAATATCAGTAATGTCAACAAACTGTTCTGAGAAAAATGCCCTTGATTTACGTTAATAAGGAACCAAAGCAATTGGAACCAAAGTATCTTTTATTCACATGCTCAACTGCAGTGATCAATGGGCTTGCCAAAACTACTGCAGAAGAACCACGAGGTTCTATAGGTTTGGTAATCTTTCACTTGTTGTATGGGAATGAGAAAGAAAATCTTTTCAGCCATACTATGACCTCTATAACTGAACTATACCTAGGGGATGGCTTTATAATAGTGCCCCTACATTCCTCTAAATCAGCAATTCTCATAATGTGGTCTGGGGACCCCAGGGGATCCATTCAGGGAGTCTAAATTCAAATAAATATTTTACCATTTCTCAGTTTTAATTTCTAATACAGTAAATATTGAAAGATATAACCCACAATAAACCAAAGCTTTTGGGGTGGGTCTTCAACCATTTTTAAGAATTTAAAGGGCTTCTGAGCCACTCTAAATGAAGAGGATTATATTCTTGCTTTGGATACTAACATCGTGTACCATTTATTATGTCCATATACTGCCTCTGTTCACAACGCTAGGAAAAACAACAGCATGTTTTTTTGTTCTCTGTCTCCCTTTGTTTTGGCTTTTGTTATCTCCTTCTCCTGATGGCATGGAAAGCTGGTTGCCCAAACCAAGAATTGTAGATGAAAAAAGTCTGTTGCACCATTGAAAAGGTGAGAGAAAGAAGTGCCAGATTTAAACCATAGTGGGTATAAAAAGAACAGTGCATTTTGATATTTGCAGAAGGCATTCGGCTCTTTTAGAGGCTTCTTCTGAGCATGCAATAAAGATTCTTACTAGCTGTTTCACAACACAGTTGCTCCCCATCACCTTAGCAGGTGTCCCCTGGCCATCTGACAGTCTATTCTTCTCTCAACTTTCTTCACAAGCAGGAAAGAGGAGAGTGAGAAGAGGACTCTGAGGAGCTACCAAGGCCTCAATGGACTCAGATTCGGCTGCATGGCCCAAACCTTCCTGGCTCCATTTGCAGCCAATACAGTGGCAGATACGATGAAGGTCATGGCAGCAGTGTTGCAATGACTGTTGACCACTTCCCTACTTAGCCTCTCCATCCTTCTGCCCAGCTCTTGCAAGACATGGGCAAAGTGTGGAGAAAGGGGAAGTACAAGGGAAATTCCACTTTGGGTATCCAGTTGGAAACCTCCCTGTATCTTGACCGTTTGAACCACAATATTATATAGTACAGGTGGGTGTCCTTACCTTCTAGTATAGCACTATCCACACATCAGGTTTGGGGGGAAAGCAAGATTTTCAAAAGTGACCTTTTTTAAGGGGGAAAATATATGCCAAAGAACCCAATGACAGTTGATTATATTCAATGATCACAACATCCTGGCTAAGTTGGGAAGGATGGGAAAGAGTGTGGCTGGAACTATGAATGAGAATCCTGCAGCCTGTAACATCCTTAGGCAGTTTATGATGACTAATAGCCACCAAATGAATGACCTTTTCTCCTCCACAGATTCATCTAATCTCTTTTCAGAACCATTTAATCCTTTGAAATCTCTGCTAAGCTTTAGAGAATGCATATACAGTGTCTCCAAAAGATCATTTACTGAGATTTATATTTATTCATCTTTCATGCATTTTATTGGGTTAATGAGATTTGATTATAACTTCTCTGGCTTCCTGTCTGTTTCTGATCACAAATGAGAGTCCTGGTTGAAAATCCAGCTGCTCAAATAAAGCCCTATGGGAAGGTTGGACTGCAGAGGCAACAGGCTAGGATTTGCTGCTTTAACAGCTTTGAATGACAATACTTAAAGGACACCCCATCTCTTCATCCTGCTTCCTACATATTTTGCTAATCTGCTTTGGTTACCTTTGGCAATCTGATCCGAGGGGCATGACCTTCTTAATTATGTTACCACAGGAAATTCCTCTTGCTAATTTCTTATTGATGGTTTGATAGTTGGCAAATGAATTCTGGTGTTCTGCATTTCTACTTTTTAATGATGCTTGAGAATGAGAGCCGGGCATAAATGGGCTTTCAAAATAATTCTTCAGATTTGTCAGAGTTTCTCCAACAAGTAAGTTGTCAAGATCAAGAATTCTCAGCAGCATCCAGGAGGAGAGACAAAATCGGGATGATGGTGGGGCAGCATCCAGGCATACATCCCATCCTTCTTGTACGTGCGCTTCCTGCCAATGTATAAACAAAAAGGGTGCAGCATGCATTGCCATCTGTCTTGTTTTCTCCATCCCAGTTGCTGCTACCCTTCGAGCCTCACAAATGTGAAAAGGAAACAAGACCCTCTTAGGTAAAGGTAAAGGTTCCCCCGCATATGCGTGCTAGTCATTTGCGACTCTAGGGGCCGGTGCTCATCTCCGTTTCAAAGCCGAAGAGCCAGCGTTTGTCCGAGGACATCTCTGTGGTCATGTGGCCGGCATGACTACATGACAAAGGTGCACAGAACGCTGTTACCTTCCCACCGTAGCGGTCCCTATTTTTCTACTTGCATTTTTACGTGCTTTCGAACTGCTAGGTTGGCAGAAGCTGGGACGAGTAACAGGCACTCACTCTGTTACGTGGCACTTGGGATTCGACCTGCCAAACTGCCGACCTTCTGATTGACAAGCTCAGCATCCTAACCCACTGAGCCAGATTGTCTTTATTGTTAACAGGACAAGAGAATCTCGAAAGCCTGGCAAATTAATTCTTCAGATCAACTTATACCAAGCATAATAATGGTAGGGTTACTCCAAGTCTTTTTCTCACATTTTGTCCATTTCCTGAACTAAGGCATCTTTTTCAGTATTGGTCCTGATCCTTCCTTCACTTTTCCAGGAATGGTTACAGGCAGTTATAGGCAGCAACAATAGCATAAATTCCTAACCTGCCACATTTAAGAGTTCCCTCATGCTGTCTTTTCTTGGAGTTGAACCTAAGAACAGAAAGCTAAGAGAGCTGCACATCATGGGTAAGATACATATATATCTCACCTCTGGATTGGAAAGATGAAATACAGATTCATTTCTCCTTGGCCAGTTCATAACTAAGTACAGTTACATCTTAATTTGATGAGCTCCCATTCAGCAGAATTCATACACAACAGATCCAATTTCTATTCACATGTCTCCCCAAAATAATAGTGATTTGCATCCAAGATAGTCTGAACAAGGCACTGGAATCCACACTGATTTTATGCCATTCTTTGCAAGTTGCATCATTTGCATATTAGATTACAAATGGTTGTGACATAACAGGCTTTCAGAAGGAAAGGATAACCTCCTCCCCACAAAATTGAGGCTTGTTGCAAGGGTGAGAATATCCCACTTTCTCTCCCACACTCCAGGATCTAAATCTCACTTCTCTTTTGAAAAGAAAATTGAAAGCAAAATTTCTTTCATCGAATTGGACCAGTAGGGGGAAAAAAAAAGAGCAGGAATTTTTTGGGTATCCAAATCAATTCTGTTTTTCCCCCCTTGCTGATGTCTCCAGTTCTTTGTTCATTTTATTCCTGTTATGTTTTCATTTACTGCCTTCTGAGGCTTGCCCCTGACTCTACTAGCCTCTTTAGGCTGGGGTTGGCTTGTCTCATTCCTTAAGGCCTGCTGTTCTGGTTTGGGCAGTGGGATAGTACGGGTCTTTTTAATCAGGCTTTCTCCCAACTTTTGTCAGGTCTCTGAGTTCAACCCCAGTTTGGAGCCCTGGCTTTGAAAGAAGAATCTGCCTAAGTAAGAGGTGGCATGCTCTGTGGTAGAGTCACCACAGGGCAGCTGGAGGGAGACTTCCCCCATGGACAGCACCTGGTTGTTCATCATCACCTGTTTGTCAGACTATTTTTAAACTTAGGTATTCCAGTCTTTTAAAAGAGCACTCAACTCATATTCAAAAGCAGTCTGAATAATAGCTGACAGGTGCAAGCAGGCAGCATAAACCAACCTTCCAGCTTCACCATAGCTTCCTCCAGCACTGACTGTCACCTATTAGCCAGACAAAATGTGGAATGAATTCTAGCAGATGACTAAACCTGCTGGTCTAGATAAAAGGAGTGGTATTTTAATGTTTTCCTTTCATGCTGACATTAGTTGGGAAGGAAGGAAGATCTCTTTCCTTAACCTGTTCTGCGTACAGTAAGTAAGGAAACACCTTTGGGAAGTAGCTTACCTGGCAGGTTAAGGAGTTGGCAATGGGGCAGCAAATTTTTATTCCAGAATAGATTGTTGTCTCAAGGACTGATCGATAACACTAACTCAGCTGTGAGAGAGAAAAAAAATCCTCTCCTCTCCTAAACTTGCAAAAGAGCTATCTTTCATTATTGGGCCTCTGTGGTCCAAAATACAAGCAAATTTGTGCATGCCAAGCAGTTTACAAGCTATTTATAATGTGACTGTCTTTGCTGTGCTTTGCAATTGTCTGCCCCTTACTCCGCATGCTCACCTGTACCCCATCTGTATCTTTTGTGTTATAGGGCACTTAACTATTGGTGCTTTTATTATATCCCATATCATTATGCGTGTTATTCAATCTGCTTCCATTGTACTCTAAATATATAAGAGGTTTTAATAATAGGGAAAAGTACAAACGGAATATGGTAGCCCTGCTGTTTTCTTTGATTCCTCCCTCCCCATCTGACAGCTGTCCAAACTGATGTTATAACCCTGGCAACGGAAGGCTGAGGAAGGCCAGGGAGTTCCAAAATAAACAAGGGTTAGGATTCCATAGCCCACAAACTTAACTGCATTTTAGTAACTCACAATTTGGTCTCTTCACGTGTTCAGAGTAGAGTGATCATGGATGCTACGGAGGAGAGAGGAAGAGCTCTTAAGGTCAACACCTTAAGGCTAATTAAAATGTAAAGACTATAAGAAAGAGAACACAAACACTTGGACATCACTCTTTAATTTTGGCATCTGAATAGCAGATTGAGCAGTTGGAGATATTGTGTCCACCTGGCCCAAGTCTTTTCTGCCAGGCTTGGAAATACAAACATTTTAGATACAATCTTGTCTAAAATTACACGTTTAAATTAATAAGTATGAGTTTGATCCCGGTATGTTTCTATGTTTAGTGCATGTCACTGGCATCTAAAGGGCAAGGAGGTCAAAATTGGCCAGTTGGTGGACAAAGCATCCCAGTGCAAGCTCTGCCCCCTTTTTATGTGTCACTCCTTCCCCCTGGAGATGCCATTTCTGGATATTCTTGTTTTCTGGGTATTTCTTGCATGTTTTCCCAAAATCAACTTCGATGTTTTTTTTTCCCTTTCATGGGCACAAATCTGCAAGAAATGAACAAATAGGGCAATGCTTGACCAAATCCAAAATCAATGGAGTCCAGCAGCCTATTTTCCAGAGTAGCTAATGGCAGGCCTTGAGAAGATGACTCTCTCACTGACATCCTTTGGGCCATGCAACCAGAATGCAATAGCAAGAAGCTTCTGAAACAAAATGAAGTTGATGGATACCACAATGAGTCATCATGAATAGTAGGGCTATGCAGTAATTTGGATTCATAGGGCAAAAGAGGCCTTGGAGAGTGTGTGTCTGCACAGAGAGCTAAGAGCAGCAACCTTCAAATTATTTAAAAAGCAGATTTGTTTTAAGATGTTCTCAACAGGTGTTACGTGTACACCAACACACACTTGGAGCCACATTTTGTCCCTTGGATTTGGGTTTCTGTGCAGCCCTAATTGGTAGGCATCTGTTCCCTGAATTTGTCTTGACTTTTAAAAAAGGCATCTTCAGAGTTGCAAAGGACACAAAGATAAATCAAGAACAGGAGGCAGAAAGAGTTTTATTAGTTATAAATTCATGGCCAATGAACAAATTGGAAAGAAAAAGCAATGCATGTATTTGTAAGACTAGTAAATGGGAACCAATGGGAATAACATCACCAGTAAAATACAGTAAAACCAAATAAATATATCAAATAAACATTTTTATCTGAAATAAAAATTATATCTGTATACAAAGAGCAATAATAGAGACAATAGCACTGAGTAGTTTTCTTTATAGTTCCCTAAAGAACCAAGTATGCCAGGCTAAATTAAATTTAAATCTTCTGATGGCAGCATTTAGCAACTTGGAAAATTTAGGGAAATGTCTGTTAAGAAGAGGTGTACAATCTCCGATTTAGGCCAGCATGTATACATGACAAAAAGGGATACATCAAAACAAATTTACAATCTAGATGTAATGGGCAGTTCAGGAGAATGTGAGCTATTATTTCAGTGACTACTTCCAAATACAAGTAGTAATTATCTAAACAGAGTATATTATTTAACTGTCCTTCCACAAACTTTAAGTGTATTAAGTGCATTTCTCTATGGGAAACTACACAAAAAGAAACTATAGCCCAATATACAAAAAAAAATAAACCCCACTGCAAAAGACAAACTAGAAACAAAAATTAAAATAAGCAAGAAAATGGTAAGAGACTTGGGTTTGGATAGTCTAAAGAAAAGAAGAAATAGGGGAGACATGATAGCAGTATTCCAGTATCTGAGGGGCTACCACAAGGCAGAAGGGGTCAGGTTGTTCACCAGAGCACCAGAGGGAAAGATGAGAAACAATGGTTGGAAACTGATCAAGGAGAGAAGCAACCTGGAATTAAGGAGAAACTTCCTGACAGTGAAGACAATCAACCAGTGGAACAGCTTACCCCCAGAAATCATGGGTGCTCCATTTCAGGAGATTTTAAAGAAAAGACTAGACAACCACCTGTCTGAGATGGTGTAAGTTCTCCTGCTTGAGCAGGGGGCTGGAGTAGAAGACTAGAAGACCCCGAGGGTCCCTTCCAGCTCTATTCTATTCTAACACCTATCCGATCTTGATGAGTATAGTTTACCAGGACCCGTCAGATTACATCCCAGAGTTCTGAAGGAGCTGGCAGATGTTATCTCAGTACCACTGCACCACATCATTCATAAATCCTGGAGCACCGGGAAAGTACCTGAGGATTATTAAAGGGCTGATGTGGTTCCCATCTTCAAGAAAGGGGGGGAAACAGACCCAGGAAACTACAGTGTGTGCGCGCACCTCTTCGAACGGGCAGTGGTGCACGCACACCTCTCCAAATGGAGAGTGGCACCGCCCGTTTGGAGAGGTGCGCGCGCACCTCTCCGAACGGGCGGAGGTGCACACGCACCTCCCCAAACCTTTGGAGAGGTGCGCGCACACCTCCATGCGAACGGGCAGCGGCGCCGCTCTTTGAGAAAGCTGCCGCGGCACGTTTGCAGGCTGCCGAAAGCGGCAGCTTTGCAGACGGGCCGCGGCAGCTTTCTCAAAGAGCGGCGCCGCTGCCCGTTCACACGGAGGTAAGCGCGCACCTCTCCAAAGGTTTGGGGAGGTGCACACGCACCTATGGTCGTTCAGAGAGCTGCGCGTGTACCTCTCGGAATGGGCAGCGGCGCCGCTCTTTGAGAAAGCTGCCGCGGCACATTTGCAGGCTGCCAAAAGCGGCAGCTTTGCAGACGGGCCGTTGCCGTCGCGCAACCGGGAACCGGTTCCATCACACATAAAAAAAATGGCAACTGCGCGCGTCCGCGCATGCGCAAGAAAAAACCGTTTTGCGCTTGCACAAAACATTTTTTGCGCATTACGCGTGCATGGACGCACGCACGCGGCTCCCACTTTTTTTATGTGTGATGGAACCGGTTCCCAGTGGCTCTTTTCCTTTTTCAGGTTGCCGACCCCTGGGCTAGTCTAAAGAAAAGAAGAAATAGGGAAGACATGATAGCAGTATTCCAGTATTTGAGGGGCTGCCACAAAGAAGAGGGGGTGACATTATTCACCAAAGCATCAGAGGGAAGGACAAGAAACAATGGCTTCAAATTGATCAAAGAGAGAAGCAACCTGGAATTAAGGAGAAAGTTCCTGACAGTGAGGACAATTAACCAGTGGAACAGTCTGCCTCCAGAGATCATGGGCGCTTCATCACTGGAGGTTTTAAGAAGAGACTGGACAGTCATTTGTCTAAGATGGTATAGGTTCTCCTGCTTGAGCAGGGAGATGGACTAGAAGACTTCCAAGGTCCCTTCCAGTTCTATTCTATTCTATCTCTTTAAAATTATGGCAATATCAATCAATCAGAATAGAGCTGGAAGGGACCTTGGAGGTCTTCTACTCCAACCCCCAGCTCAAGCATGAGACCTTATACTATTTCAGACAAGTGGCTCTCCAGTCTATTCTTAAAAACCTCCAGTGATGAAGTACCTACAGCTTCTGAAGGCAAACTATTCCACTGCTTAATTGTTATCACTGTTAGGAAATTTCTCCTTAGTTCTAGGTTGCTTCTCTCTTTGACTAGTTTCCTTCCATTGTTTCTTGTCTTGCTTTCTGGTGCTTTGGAAAATAAGTTGACTCCCTTTTCTTTGTGGCAGCCCCTCAAATACTGGAATACTGCTATCATGTTCCCCCATAGTCCTTCTTTTCTCTAAACTGGCCATACCCAATTCCTGCAACTGTTCTTCATATGTTTTAGTCTCCAGGTTCTTAATCATTTTAGTTGATCTTTCAAAGTCTCAACATCTTTTTTGTAATGTGGTGCCAATACTGGATGCCATGTTCCAGGTGTGGTTTTACTAAGGATTTATAAAGTGGTACTAATACTTTATGTGAGTTTGATTCTATGCCTCTGTTTATACAACCAAGGATTGTATTAGTTTTTTTTGGTTGCTGCAACACACTGCTGGCTCATATTTAAGTGATTGTCCACTAGGATTCCCAGGTCCCTCTCACAGTTACTGTTTTTGGGCCTGGTTTCAGCTATATCAAGAGACTTGAGATTAAAAATAAATGTTTATTGAATTGAGAGGTCCCAGAAGAGATTATTTGAGATGACTTTATTCCAGGAACTGTGGTATTTGTCAATAAGAACAAGCTGGACAAAGGAATTGTTCCCCAAATATAATTTCAACTAGGCAGCACATTTGTATGCAAGCCATTATAGAAAGAGATTAAAGTTTCAGTAAAGCATTAGAGATGGATTGGGGGCATGAAAATGGTTCTTGTAAATCTATATTGAATTCAATCTAAGGATGTAATAACATTATAAGGATAGAATAGGGCTTCTGTAGAGTATAGGTCAAATTACTTAGTAAAAGCAATTTATATGCCAGTGGGAAGGTATTGTTGCTTTTATGGCAACATCATATTTGAAATAGGGTTTCCAGATAGTAGATCTTTTGATTCATGTGATCTGAACGTCATCTTAAGTTTACTATTGTAGATACCAGAAAACAAGTTCTAATCATAAAGTTGGAAGGCTGTTTATCCCACCAACCCAACTGCCTGCTCAATTCAATAATCAGCATTAATGCACATCTACAGAGGTTTGTCCAGCCTGTGCTTGGATGTGTCCAGTGAATGGTGACCCATCCACCTCTCTGGGTTTTATATTTTATTATCAAACTACTGTTAGGAATTTTTTTTAACATTCAGCCAGAATTTATCTTCCTGTAATCTAAATCTATTTTTCTCTGTCCCAAATACAGGAATAATAGAGAACAGACATATGACCTACTTTTCTGTGACATTTTTACTGATCAATATTTTTAGGGGGGAAAAACTGTTAAAGGCAACGCCGATGCCATGCAAATAAGTGGAGAAGAAGCTGAAGTGTACAGATTTTTATCTTCCGCACTTAAAAATTGACAGGGATGATTACTGTAGTCAGGAAACAAAGAATTGCCTGCTACATGAGAGAAGGCAATGATAAATTTAGAGAAAACATTGCATTACTGATAAGGCAAAAGCAAGAGTAATCTGAGAAGATCCCAATGAGAATCTAGAAAACAATAAAATGAGGCTGAGCAAAGAGAAGGTGCCTATGGCATGAGCATTTAAAAATTTAAAGAAACAGTAGCTAACAGACAGTCCAGGTAAAATAAAGTCCATTGCACTATGAAGAATGAGAAGAAATGGAACTGAACAGCAGTCATATTCTTCCTTCACTGTCCACACCTAGCTTCTCTTCCCAAGAGAAAATATATTTAGATTCTTTAAGCTTTCTTCATATGACCTAGTTTCTACACTTCTACACTACATGGCATGGGTCCGGAGTACCTTAGGGAGCACCTGCTGCCGGCATCAACTTCCCTCCGCCCTGTGCGCTCCCACAGAGAGGGCCTCCTCAGGGTGCCACCGATCAGAGAATGTCGATTGGTGGCCCCCAGGGGGAGGTCCTTCTCTGTGGGCGCCCCGGAGCTATGGAATCGGTTGCCGGTTGAGCTCCGGATGGCGCCCGATCTTCGCTCCTTCCGTCGTGATCTGAAGACATTCTTATTTGAACAAGCCGGCCTGGCCTGAAGGGGGATGGGTTGGGTTTTGTCTCATTTTTAATATCTGTATTTATTGTTTTTAGCTGGGCATATGTTTAATTTTCTTTTAACTTTTGTATTTTTTATATATCTGCCCTGTTCACCGCCCTGAGTCCTTCGGGAGAAGGGCGGTATATAAATAAAATTATTATTATTATTATTATTATTATTATTCTTGATCATCTTCATTCCCCTTCTCTGCATTTGTTCCATTCTGACTGAATTCTCCTGCCCAAAATTAGACACAACACTCAAGGTCTGATCAAATCATGCAAGAACCTGGGGACAGCCCTTTCTCTTTGGTGCTCCATCAAAGAGTTTCAAAGATGAAAAAAAAATCCTCTTGAGAAATGGATTGGCCTTCACCAACTTCTGCTCCACTTGCACCGCCTCTTTGAATCCAAACATGGTGTGAGATTTAAAGATATAAAAAGCACCACTGAGGCAGAGTGAAGTTCTATGGCAGCAGGCAGAGACTTCAACGGCATCTCTGACATCAAAGCAAGTTGTCCAGACTGGGGAACAAACTCTGTTGCCAAAGCTTTGTAAGATCTGGCGGGCTGGGATTGAGTCTAATAGCACAAAAGATAAGATGCCCACTAGGATGTGGAAGATGGTTAGAAGATAGATCAGTAAGCAGTGATTAAACTGATTTCTAATCTATAAAGGTAAAGGTAAAGGTTCCCCCGCACATGCATGCTAGTCGTTTCTGACTCTAGGGGCCGGTGCTCATCTCCGTTTCAAAGCCGAAGAGCCAGTGCTTGTCTGAGGACGTCTCCGTGGTTATGTGGCCGGCATGACTAGACTCCAAAGGTGCACGGAACGCTGTTACCTTCCCACCGCAGTGGTCCTTATTTTTCTACTTGCATTTTTACGTGCTTTCGAACTGCTAGGTTGGCAGAAGCTGGGACGAGTAACAGGCGCTCACTCTGCTACGCGGCACTCAGGATTCGACCCGCCAAACTGCCGACCTTCTGATCAACAAGCTCAGCGTCCTAACCCACTGAGCCACCGCGTCCCTGTTTCTAATCTATAGAATGTCCCAAAAGTCTTAGGGTAGTTTAAAAGGTTTTTTTTTAAAATTGCACTAACTTTAATGACATTTTGTAGAACTCTCTGATAGAGTTCTATTCTAAGATAATACTATTGTATCTTTTATTGGTCTTTCATTTTATAGGGTTTTTGCCCTCCTGTTGATTGTATTGTGTGCAAAGAACAGTGTTAAGTGGGTGGAGAGGTGGTCATCCTTAACTCATGACCAGCCACTCAGCAAGTGTTTGAAATTACAATGGACCTACCTAGAGGGTACTTATGACCTGGATTCAAACTTCTAACAGCTCTTCTCCATGTTCATGTGATTGTACTTCAGGCAGTCAGCAACCAGGCTGCATTTACAGCCATTTTCAGCTTCCTGCAGTCATGTGACCACATTTTGCAATGGTTTTGCCCAAAACCAGCATTTCCTTCCAGTTTTTAGCAAAACCAATCCATAGCAAACCAGGCTTCACTTTACAACAGGGGTCTTCAAACCTGGCCCTTTTATGACTTGTGGACCTCAGCTCCCAGAATTCCTCAACCAGGCACAAGTCATAAAAGGGCCAAGTTTGAAGACCCCTGCTTTACAACCACTGTGTTTAACAATCATTGCAAAAAAGTTCATAAAAATTGGCTTGGTCACATGGGTGAACCGATTTATGACCATTACAAGTTATAACCATGATGGGCAGGGTCCATTGTGGTTGTAACTCGAGGACTACCTTTAAATGTGTTTGAAATAAATTTCACTCACTTAAGAGTTCATGTCTGGGTTCTGTCAGATACATCAGTAACCTCTGGCACTTTTGCTATGTCTTCCTTTACCTCCTGAGGATTAATTTCATTCTGCTCGCATCTATTTTAGAATGGTCATTTGAATATTACCCAAACAAGCTGATAAAAAAGTTCAGATTTGTATAAAATTAGCACTGATTATTTTACATGTATAGATGTACCCTTGGAATCCCTATGATTATAATTGAAAATAAGTGCATTTTATTATATATTGCACAGGACTGTGATAGCCCCTGCCTGCGGACTGGAATTGCTGTCCAGGTGTTCATTGTGTGTGGACAACTTCCATGTCCTTCCTCTTCTTAGATGTTTTCATCTTTAAACCATGGAATGAACTGTCCCTCCAACAGTTTATCCTTTGTAAAATAGGCTGTCTAATGGACTAAATAATAACTTTGTTAATCTGCATTGTTTGCTTTAGCTATGGGATTCTTGAAACTGGCAGAATGGCTTCAAAATCAGCTTCTCTGTACCCGGTAGTATCATGTGGTTCAATTAAATTGACTATACCAAGCATTATCAGGTAATTTCATTCACTACTTGATCTCTCATTGCTTAAAACATTAATGTAACTAAAATTAGGGGAAAAAATACAAATCAAGTTAAAATAATGGTGAGTCAGTAGCTTCACAGAGAAAATAATGAAACTAGTACACTCACACGTACATGAGAAAAAGAAGAAAATGAATATGTGCTTAGTTTAAAAGCGTATTAAGAACAACTTCATGGAAACCTCTCTTTCGCTCTGCAAACCAGTACTTAAAATCACACCAATCTGGATCCGTCTAGATAGAATGCAGATTCAATATCTTATTACTAAATTCAACTCTGCTGGTTTTGCTATTGAGGATTTAGACCAGTGATCTCCAAACTTGGCAACTTTAAGATTTATGGACTTGAATTCCCAGAATTGAAGGCTGACTGGGGAATTCTGGGAGTTGAAGTCCACAAGTCTTAAAGTTGCCAGGTTTGGAGATCCCTGCTATAAGCCATTACTCCAACATTCAGCTCCTGGCTACTGAACATATAGTCTGCAGATGACATTCTGTGGCCTGCAACAATACTTGGTTAATGTTGGAGATACTGTCAAAGCAAGGCATTGGCATCCAGCCTGAAGCTCAGGAAACCCTGAGAAGATGATTCAATAAGCAGATCTATCAAGAGGTAGGCCTGGTTAGCCAAATGACAAAATTGGTGCCAATCCTAGGAGCCCTAGAAACCCCTGCCTGCCGTTGGTGGTGGGTGCTATTAGTGGCCAGGCACTGTCATCAGGGAGGTAAAGCTTGGCCACAGGAGGTGGATTGGAGGGTGATGACCAAGGAGGAGTGCCAGGTCTGACCATCTCCTTATAATGGTCTACAAGCAAGCAAGAAGGATTCTGCAAGGAAAAAGAGAGAAGAGAAGGATAAACAAATGGAAATAGATAAATGGGAAAAATACTGTGTTTTCGAAAAAGAAAGTAATGAAAAGGAAAAGCTGGACTCAGGCAGCTTTTAATGGAATAGGTTTCTTAGATTATATCTTCTCAAGTATGATCTTGAAAATATATTCCATATCAACCCAGTAATAAAACTGAATGTTGGTTAATGAAAAATGGCCCAGCTAATTAGCCAAAGTGAAAAGGCTCTGTGTAGCACAATATTTCACAGTATTTTTTTAAAAAAGAGTTAATAGCATATTGTTAATAGTTAATAGTGTACTGTGCCTCATTTTGTTTTGTTTTGTTTTTGGAGACACTAAAGGTGTTGAGGTATGAAAAGGTTTCATTGTGGCAGTTCCCAAGCTAATGAAGTAGATCTTGCTAGCATCAAGTTGAGAAGCCGGTTTTGGCCTTTACATAAAGGCTAAATTGTAGTACTGTATCACAAATTTCAAGCCTTCAGTCCTTGCCTTTAGTCCAAGATCTGATGGTAGTTGAAAATCCAGGCTATAGGTTCGACTGGGAAGCTTTAAGATTTTTGCATCTTTTGTGGTATAGAATAAATCCTGTGTCGTCCCCAGAGATTTGTCCAGAAGGATCAGTGGGCAACATCTTCTGCTTTTTTAAATGCTGCAGATTTATCCCTCTTCCACTTATATTGTTTTATTCGATCACTACAGTATAAGGAACAATGGCCTTTCTGGATGTGGAAATGCAGAACTTAAAGCCTGTCCAAGAAATCTAGATCCCATTTTTTGAATTTTCAATTTTAGGGTGATATGTGAAGCTTGGGAGAATTTACACTTTCTGCTCTTCCTTTTCATAGATTTCAAAGCATCAGGCAGAAACACCCCAAGTATTCCTTTTAGGGAGCAGAACTAGGACTTGGCTCACTGTAATCTATGCAAGCAGGGATGTATCCCACCTTCTGAGAGGTGAATGCTTAAAGTTTTGTGAGAAACAAAAGGAGGAACGGTTCTGCTTGACTCAATGTTGAGCTAGAAAAGAAAGAATACTGTATATGTGTGTTCATGAACACTTCCTTTTGGTGATTTCCCCCCCCCCACAAAAAAAGTCTACAGAACTAATTGCAGAACTGTGACAAGAGAAATGTTGCTGTTTCCAAGGCAACTGGACCCAAGCTATCTCCACTCATCCCATCCTATTTGGTTAACTAGTTAGGCAGAATACTGAGAAGATATGCAGCCAGATACGCCTGCATTTATGGGTGCATCCCATGGGAAATAACAGAGCTTGAATAGATGTTATTTACTTTCCCATTAAGGGTGGGTGGGTTTCTTTATGCTCTGATTCACTCCAGCCTGCATTCCTCTCCTTATGAATTCTAGTGCATTAAATCTTCTCTATTTCCAGAATTTGGGCTTGAATGTCATCTATGTAGCTAAAACAGTGCCTGACACTTACAGAAGACTGAGATGACAGGCTTAAGGACCTGTAAACATGGATAAAAATAGGAGGGGGGAAAAACGTAAGAGGGAATCTCCTACAAAGTGCCCCAGAAAACATTTTCAGTGTTCATATTTATGTCTGGCACTGGACAACAATGGAGAAAATTGTGAGACAGAGTGTTCAGCTTTCCCAGATTAGCTCGGAAAATCTCTACAGCTAATTCAAGCTCTTTCAATCCACTTTTGTCTTTACCCTTCACGTGCAGAGATATGTTATTGATAATGTGCCACAAAAACAGTGGTGATGAGATTGTGATGGGTTTGCATTTAGTGCAAATGAACCTTCTTAGTACGATATTATTGACCTACGATTGGATGTGAGGACATCACAGCCAAAGCAGTCCTCAAAAGACTATTAGGGTGACTCCAATGCTTTCTGAACTCATTCTTCTTTAAGGGCTATTAAATTAGGGCCTTCAAATACACAGAATTCATGCTGAGATAGTGCAGAGGTGAATTTGATTATTTGTTTATAAGAGTTAAATTTGTCAAACCAGGAGACTGTGAGTTCTAGTCCTGCCTTAGCCATGAAAGCTGACTGGGTAACTTTGAGCCAGCTGCTCTCTCTCAGCCTAACTCACCTCATAGGGTTGTAGTTGTGGGGAAAAGAGGAGGAGGAAGGACTGTTGTGTATATTTGCTGCCTTGAGTGACTTATGAAATAATAAATGTAGGAGAAAAATCTAATAAATAAATAAAAACACAGAAGAAATGGGTCTCAGCCCCTTTTCATATCTTACCAGGACCCAAGCTCTGCAAATTAGCAAAGCATCCAGCAGAAAGAATTGTATTGAAATCAAGTATATGCTTATGTCACATATTGCTTTGCTGCAGTGCACAAATAGCAATCTGGGGGTGTGTGGGGGTGGGCCTTGGGAGAGAATCCGTATGAACGTCTAAGAACAAAAGAGCAAAACACTGTTATAATTATATGGAATAACAAGGGATTCTAATATCAGGCACTTTTACCCCACCCAAATCCAGGGGAAAAAATGACCAAAATATATTTCAGAACAGTTTTAATACAGTTCTAGATCAATGAATATCCAGTCACAGCTAGTATCTATTTTGGTTCTGCTACTTGTATTTGGAGTCTTTTTTTTTAAGTTGACCACACATAACTAAAGTTAGATCAGCATGTTATAATGCTGGCAGGTAATACCTTGCTGCAGAAAATGTCAGCCTGGATCTCTGGGCTAGTTTACCTGTCACAAAACAACCAGAGGGAAACAAGTAAATAGTTCTGCAAATGCAGCTTGATCTTTGGGCCAATATTCTACAAGCCCACAAACAGCCAAAGAGATTCAAAAACTAGTGCAGACCACCTGTGTATTGAATGCATAACTTTAAATTTGGTCCCTCTGCCTCCTTCTCTAGATATGGGAAAGGAGCAGGCAGCATGGATTAAAGGAACAGTTGCAGCTGCTTGTCATCTCCTATGTTAGAAGATGGGAAAGTATGTGTCGAAATTCTCTTTGCCAAGATGACTATCATAAAAGATAGTCAGTAGCTGTTGGTTATAGTAAATCAGCAATCAGCTGTCAGATATAGTGCTTCTGTTCAACGGCTATGTTGCTTTAAGAGTTGGCACCTTGCCTGGCTCCATCCTTTTCCATGGTGATTGATCCAGTCTTTTTCTTCTCCCCATATAAAGTTTCTGTTAGCAGACTCGGCACTGTATGTGGCTCAAGGTATGAAAATCACATACTCTGCCATCTCCTGTTTCTTCTTTGCTACTTTGCCATTTTAGCCCTGTTGCTTTCGGTACTCTGTGTGCATCTCGCATAGCTTTAGATGATTTCCTATTGAAAAACTTTCTTGACACAATTTTGTGTTGCCTTTGGGGTGAAAGAACCCCAGAAAGACCTAGAACCTTCTCCTAAGGACCCTTTTCCGGGTGATGTAGAACTCTCATATAATATTTCACATGGTGAACTAAAATGCCTAAAGCAAAAAAAAAAGCATCAGGAAGTGGAATATAAGTTGGTCCAGAGATTCTAATGGAGTCTGTACACAATTTTGGAGCCAGATATACATATAAACAGACTGAAGTGCAGTTACGGACTGCTGTTGAGCTTCTAATTGTTGGCTGAAATTCTGCATTTCAGAGAATATTTATAAAGCAGACAATACAAAACATCCCAATTTTCAGCAGTTGCCCTGATTTTCCACATCCTGCAATAATTGGAATGTCAGTTTGACCAAGATAGAAGAAAACTTACTCAGAGAATTCAGGCAAGATGTACAAAATGTTGAGTTCTATGAAGTGCAGAGGCAAACACTTGGAGAAATCCAGGAGATAGAAAGGGAAGATGAGAATCAAAATGACTTGTTCTAGTCAAACGTGGGAGAAGCCAATATGAATGGCCATAGAGGAAGTCTGAATTAAAACTGTGATCTAAGATAACCATCAGATATTTGCTTTCTGATCTCTCCTTTTAAATATTAGTTCATTCATGAAAAGTAGCAGCAATGGTTGCCAAGTAGGTAGGATGCCATGGAGCATACTTAACTGCACGTTGCATGCTCTGTTACTGCTGTGGCAGATCCCCTATGAAAGATGCTGAGGATATGTTTTCGAGGCACCTTAAGTGGTATGCAGCCAAACCCAAACGCTCCATAATTAGGATCAGGTAGGCTCGCTGAGCACTGGGTCCAGGCGTTTTGGCCTGGCTCCCAGTAAAGGATAATACTGGAGTAACGGTTGTTGCTGTCTCCTCCAAAGACATATATCCTGTTCCTCCAGCAGGCAACACCAGGATAAGAGATGGCTATGGGAAGCAATGGGACAGAGATGCTATGATTGGTCGTACCATCTCTGAGCAAGCAAATACAACGCTGGGTGAAGTGACGGATTCCTTGAGCATCCTCTCCAGAGAGCCCACCAACCACAAAGATGTTGTTGCCCAATGTGATGGCACTGGCTTCATAAAATTCTAAGGCTGTGGGGATTTGGGACCAGGCTCCTGATATGCTATCATAAACCAGGAATCCCTTGTGGGGAACTGGCAAGTCAGAGTCACCCATCTCTCCACCAATGAGATATAGTTTGCTCCTGAGCGCTGTGGAAGCAAAATATGATAGTGCAAAGGGAAGGCTAGGGATGGTCATCCATTCTTCTTGCTCCAAGTCATATGTCTCTGCACTTATCAGCGTCCCTGTAGCATCCCAGCCACCAGCAACGTATAGCTTTTTCTTGCATACAAGGAAAGCATGCCAAGCTCGACGTGTAGACATGGAGGGGAGCTGAGACCAACAGCCCCCAAGAGTATCATATACAAGCAGGTTGTCAGAATATGAACCATCTAAATGCTGCCCACCAGCTATGTAGAGTTTATGGCCCATGGAGGTACAACTGGGAGATGTCACTGATTTCAGGTCAGGGAGCTGATCCCATTGATCAATGGAAGGGTCAAAGAAATGCACATGAGAATCCAACTTCTCATCCTCAAAATTCACTTCACTCCATTTTGGGAGACCCACGCACACCATTCCTTCATGATACATGCCATGCCTCAGCCCTCTACTTGCCCACAACCTTTCTTCCACACTAAGCTCCTCCCAAGGGAGACGCACACACTCGTAAAATTCTTCCGTTTGAGCCCGGACCTCAGCAAGTTCCTCTGGGGTCAAGAGGGGAAGGCGAACATAATCCATAAGTGATGCAAACTTTGGGAGACGCTCAGCAAGATTATAGGTGACCCAGCGGCGCACAGCTCTGTACACAATCAGTTCTGAGTCCACGGCCAGGATTTCTGAAGCAATAATGGTAATCAGGATAGTAACATCCAAGTACATAAAAGCAGGAAGCTCTGAGAGATGCTCAAAGTGAAAAGCAATGTAACTTGATGTTGAGTGGAGTAGAGGTCGGTGATTGTGGGAATATGCCAGCGCGTAAAGCTCCAAACAATTCTCCATGGAAATCCTTTCTTTGAGAAATCTATAAAGAGCCAGAAAGGAGACATAATAGACTTTGATAAAAATGAACCTTGCAAACACACACACTGTCTCATTTTGTGTAA
Organism: Vipera berus; assembly: GCF_964194415.1. NCBI lineage: Eukaryota > Metazoa > Chordata > Lepidosauria > Squamata > Viperidae > Vipera > Vipera berus. Next base: position 342,820,378 of record NC_138202.1, read on the forward strand.
TTGCTTGTTATATTCTGATTAGATTAGTTTTTATGGTATTTTATTGTATTTCTCTAAGTAATTCTGAAACTTAGAGGGCAGTGCAAATATCGTTTAAATAAAAATGATAAATTAAAAGGAAGGAAAAATTAGGAAAATCTGTAAGAGGCATTGGATGTGATTGATAGAACCTTTAGCAATGGGAACACAGATGCCTACAGATCTTAATGGGAGCAAAACAGTGTGATTTTGTCATGACATAGGGAAAATAGCAATTAAACAGAGTCTGATGGCATCCTGGAGTAGTCAAGCTAGTATTGTCCAGAAATTTTGGGTTTCAGTTCCAGCTAATTTGGCCAACAACACAAAGGATTATATGTATGGTAGCTCAATACTTTCAGAAGTTACCAAAATCCTGGTATTTCTGGACAATGCCCAGAACCAGGGTTTCATGTGGAATTATTTATGTGGGACACATTAGAAACAAGATCTTAAGGACTATAAAAAGTATCACCATCTCCACTGATTTAGATATGTAAGACCTTTCTTCCAATACCTGGTGATAATATCTAGTGCAGAAGTAATCTGAAGTCTACTGGCTGCAGTGAACAGTTCTTCTGCCTCTTCCCCAAGAAGCAGCAATTCCCCAGTGTAGACATAATCCAGGAGGCTTTGGAGGCAAGTGGCAGATAAATCCATAAGCACAATTTCTCCTTCCCGTGATTCCTTGAAGGTGCTGGTGAACATGCGCTGGAAGTAGAGGCTGACAGAAGCTAAGAGTATTCTGAAGGGGAAGCAACCACAAAGAAAGAGAAGGAGACAATGACTGTGGAAAAGTGCACACTCTGCAAGAAAATTGTTCTAGTTTAATTCACTATCTTCAAGAACTCAAAAAGCAGGGTTAAGAAAGACTCAGCAGACAGAGACCTTCTAATTGGTCTAAGTTGCAGGCTACCATAAGCTAGATGGAACAGTAATTGCATTCAGTATAGGCCTTATCTGCTTTACATTCCCCATATAATTCTATTATCATGACTTTTGGTGGGGTCTTTGTAGATAGATCCTCTAACAAATCAGCGAATGATTATCTGGATGTTTTTTGAGTTCCAACTCTTCTAAATATTGCGGCCAGGGTATAACAACAATCAGAATCTATCAACATCTGAAGAGCACAGGGTCTTCATCTTCTTTTCAACATCAACTATGAGTTCCTCCTAAATACATCATGAGTTATTACTTGTGCCAAACATTATTTTACTAGTTATTATTCAAGTGGATTTTAGAAGACTCAACATACTTCAAAGAAGAGAACTTTGAAATTCTCACTGGTGCAATGTGCTATTTTTACATTAAGTAGGAAGTAATTAAAAAGTATATCCAAATAAATATCCCGTCTTTCAATGGTCAACCCTCTTTTTAGTGATCTGCAGTGCTCCCCACTTCCATCTCATTTCCTAAGTTTAGATTAAATTCCAAAGGGGAAAAAAATCACATAGGAACTTCTCTTATTTAGGGTTTTTTTTTCCAGTTTCAGAGACGTGGACAGTTACAGAAGCTTCAAAATAACAGAATGTTGTGTAAGAAATGAACAGCATCAGCAGTAACATATTCCCTTTGACTGCCAAGAGAAGTTTTTAAAAATTCAATCACCTTGAGAATAAGCCAGAAAACCAGAAACAGAAGCTGCAAACAAACTCTTTTGCAGACACTGTACAGGAGATTTTAATTCATTTATGGACAACAGTTTTCTACCTGTGACAGGGGAACTTTCTTCCATCGGCCACCAGGGTGATATCGCAGAGCTGTTGATTCTGGTACAACTCCTTGATTCCTACAGGGGTAGAAGACAGGATGCAACTGACTGGGAGGGATCGAGGAAGGAAAATGTGAGATTGTACTTCCACACATCACAAGACAATGGAGCCAGTTTCATCCAGATATTAATGCGCTAGTGTAGAAACTGGGAGACTGGGTGTGCTAGTCCTGCCTTAGGGATGGAAAGCAAGCTGGGTGACTTTGGGCCAGTCACTCCTCTCAACCCAACTCACTTCACAAAGTTGCTGTTCCGGGGGAAATGGGAGGAGGGAGGAGTATTAGATGTGTTTACCACTTTGAGTTATTTATAAAAAAATAATGAAGGTAGAATATAGATAAATAAGTATATAAGAATATATTCCTGTTGGGAGGGGCCAAGCACTCATGCCATATTCCAGCAAGATTATATTCTGTTCTGAAGAAATACTACCAGTTTGCCAAAAGCCTTAATTTGAAGGAAGACACATCCGGGTTAAGCTTCTGAACTCTATTTTATCTTAGAATAAATGAAGCAATTAAAAAACAAACAAAATCTCAGTATGAGTCTGAAAGATTTCTCTCTCTAAGCTCTGGATTTATGAGAACTTTGGAATATCTAGGACTGGAAGGAACAGCTTTCTAGCAAATATCAAGGTCTTGCTAACCAGTAATTACCAGTAATTATAGTTACTGATAGTAAAATAGTTCAGTACCGGAGTCCTATAAACAGCTTGGATTCTTCAGTTTGGTTGCTAAGCAAACAGACTGAATATCCAAGAGATACAAATGTGCGTGTAGAATCACATTTTATACATTGACCAGTAAGGAAGCTCATCACTTTTGCCAACACTTGAAAATATTTTACCCTGAGGGATGCAATGGAAGCAGTCAGAAATGATCCAACCTTACCCTGCCCAATGGAGTGCCTCAGGAAGGAGTCCTGACTTGAAGTCTCATCTAACAGCATCTCTTTATCCATCAGAAGGTCTGTAGCATTAGTCATTGTCCATCTAAAGATATAGCATATTAGGTGCTGCTACTGAGTTTAACAAAGCAGGAGGGGAGATGGTTGGGAAGGGAAAATAATGCTATCATTTTAATATGTTCACACAGAGATCCTTTACATCACCTCTAAAAAAGGTGACCTTTTAAAAGTGAAGATATATAAAGCCAGGTACCATCTGCTGCTTTCTGGAAAGGATTCTCTAAATATTCTAACAGTGGTGTGCTTTGCAAAGATGTAACAAGAGCCCTGCATGTGACAGCACGTGTTGGTATGAACGTAAGAGGTCCTGGAGCCAGAAAATGAGTGCTGGGAACTGTAGGCTGTCCATCTTATTCTAGATGGCCTGCAAAATGGGCAACTTGAGGGTCTTGGACATCATGTAGCCAATTATTTTCTTTTATATAGTCACCCATATTCCCTCCCTGAGGAGAACCAAGGCGCAAATAAAAAAAAATCAATTTACTGTGATAATGTGATTGAAGCCTCACCCCCTTTTATGTGCATCACATATTTGATGCATGCAAAAAAAAGGGTGGGGCTCAGTTATAGGGTCATGGCAGCTTTTCTAACCCATTTCCCTCACCTACAACTGTTAAAAATCAGTGACATGTTTTCTTCCTTTGTAACATGGGAAACTCAACCCCAGAAGAGTCCAATCTTAAACAGGCTTACACTAATTTATAAAACAAGACACCCAATCCTCCAATTCCTGAATTCATTCCCCATTCATGTATGACAAAATTCCTTCCAGCTTCCATCAACTAGGCCCTTGCTTTCCTTTAAATGTTAAACTTCTTCATCTTTTGTTAAGATAGGGCAATATTGGTTCAGGACATTTGGTCTAAATAGCTTTGCACCCAGGTTAATGCTCTGTGCACAACCAAGTGCCTAAAGTGATATCTCATTTTGTTGATGGTTGTAGAGACTTTCTTAAGCTGACTGCAATGCTAAGTATTTGTTTCTAGCAACTGAGCTGCCATTTTGCCTCTGCGGCCTCCCCAAACCACCCTTTTGTTTCTGGGGGCAATGTTGGAATTTGAAGTTCTTTCAAAACCAGAATTATGCCCACCTGCTATATAGGATGAGAAGAGCATGACCTGGGCCAGGGACAGGAGCTATGAAACTATCCAGGTGAGGAATAAACAGGTGGGTGGACAAACAGCAGGTAGGTTGCTAAGGTAATGCATCATCCAGTGGGGTGGGATATATTAGCTTGGTTGCCCAGGTGACCAGGGCACCCTTCCATTCCACCAGGCCTAGTTCAGGCAAGATGTGGAGTGAGAAAAGTGAGTGTCTTCTCGGGTGCCATAGCAACAGGAGGTGCACTAGAAAACTCAAGATGTGTGGGAGCATCATAGGAAGAACTGAAATGGTGGAAGACAAACACAAATATGTTTGGGATACATATTAAGTAGGGTGATGTGTAAAAAAAATGTAATGGAAGGAAGAACTGGGACTTTCCAGGAAGTAGGTGAATTACATTTCTCCACCAGCAGTGATATTTAGCTGAGCTTGTTGTAAAAGAGGGAAAAATAAATCTGGGATTAATGGGAAAGGTTCCTATAATTGTTGACTTTCTATGGCAATTCTGTAAGTTCTGAGACCAAGGTTTAGCCAAATTCCATGAACGGTGAGTCTCTCCTTGCTGTTCCTCAGCAGTGGTTATCTCTCAACCAGTTTGCTTGAGGGAAGACTGAGGTAATTGACTGAATTATTTCTCAGCATCCTGGTCACTACGTTTGTTCCTTGGGCACTTAGCAACTGCTACCTTTCCCTTGAACGTCTCCTAGCAACTCAGCACCTGATGTGGTACACATGCAAATAAACCTGATAAAAGTATAGAGGAGGAAAGAAGTTTACACAGAGACTGGGCAGGTAGATCAGACTAGTCTAAGTTAAAATGGGGGGGGGGTAGCTAGGTTGTGCCAGCTATTGTCTTGAGTATGTTGTGTGAGGTAAGGCACCATATTGAGAGGCATCACTGGAGGTTTTTAAGAAGAGATTGGACAGCCATACAATAGCAGGGGTAGGCAACCTCGGCTCTTTTATGACTCATGGACTTCAACTCCCAGAATTCCTGAGTCAGCATAGCTGACTCAGGAATTCTGGGAGTTGAAGTCCATGAGTCATAAAAGAGCCAAGGTTGCCTACCCCTGGTATAGGGTATCCTGCTTGAGCAAGGTATTGGACTATAAAATTTCCAAGATCCCTTCCAACTCTATTATTCTGTATAATGGCTTATTTTGCAAATATCAATTGTGTTTTATTGATCCAAGATTAGCTGCTTTTGATTTGTTATGCAAATCTAGTGAAAAGTGGGTGGGTGGATAAAACCCCAACTAAATATGGTTACATTTAAATAAAGTTAAGTGAATCAATTGAGGAATTATGATACTTCCTTCTGATTTAATCATCCCCGCCTCCATCGTATGAAAAAGCTGAATTTGATTACTTTTGGGAAGGGCTCTGGAAGGCACAGCCAAGGGTCATTTGCCCACCCTGAGTTATCCATCTGAGAGGCATCCTGTGCATGTGACGTCTGGCAACCTCATCCATGTTGGTGGCATACTACAAGCTGGGGACATATGCTGGCTAATGCATTTCTAATTTTCAGCTAATTCTGAAGAAGCACTCAAACACCAAGTAGAAACATAAATACAGCTGTCTAACCCTGTTGGCCTCAGCTTTGACTATGCATATCTTTGGACTGCTATCAACGCACAAAAAATAGGGAGGACAGAATATAATTAAGCAATCAGCCACTTACTGAGGTGGATCCAGCAGGAGATAAGAATGATTGTTCTAGAATTACAAGAGAACTCGTAGAGTGCTGTGTGTGTGAAAACAGAAAATTTTCTTCCCTGCAAGTCTGCAAATCTTTGGGAAATAGATGCCCTCCTACAAGCATTCAAATGAGTTATTCCCCAAAATTATCTATTTTAAATGTTGAATATTCATTAGATCCCTGAAGGTTTCAACGCGGGCAGGGTATCTGCTGAGAAGCAGAGAGCAGCTATATATTTCAGGGTTGTGGAATAATTTTTAAAAATATTTTGAAGCAAGCCATGATAATAAAAGCAATTTTCTTAGAATGTATCTTTGAAAAGCACTGGGCATTCTTGAATACCTTGCATATAACTGCATTTGCACTTAATAAAGAAAATATAGTTGTAGTCAGCCAAAAAAGCTAATACAATCTTGGGTTGTATAAACAGAGGCATAGAATCAAGATCACGCGAAATATTAGTACCACTTTATAAAACCCTAGTGAGGCCACACCTGGAATACTGCAACCAATTTTGGTCACCATACTACAAAAAAATGTTGAGACCTTGGGAAAAGTTCAGAGAAGAGCAACTAAGATGATCAAAGGCCTGGAGACCAAAAAGGAACGAAGATCGGCTGTAGGACTTGGGTTTGGCTAGTCTAAAGAAAAGAAGAAATAGGGGGTGACATGATTGCATTTGAGGGGTATTTGAGGGGCTGTCACAAAGAAGAGGGGGTCAAACTATTTTCCAAAGCACCAGAGGGTAGGACAAGAAACAATGGTTGGAAATTGATCAAAGAGAGAAGCAACCTGGAATTAAGGAGAAACTTCCTAAGACTGAGGACAATTAACCAGTGGAGCAGCTTGCCTTCAGAAATTGTGGGCGCTCCATCACTGGAGGTATTTAAGATGAGACTAGACAGTCACTTGTCTGAGATGGTAGACGTTTTCCTGCTTGAGCAGGGGGCTGAACTAGAAGACCTTCAAGGTCCCTTCCATCTCTATTCTATTCTGTTCTGTTCTGTTATTTATTTATTTAATTGATTTATACACCTGCGAGTAGGTAATTTGCTGACATGCAAAGGTGATCTCTAGTTGACATTTTACAAATGGCAGCACTTTAGGGATTTCATAACTGATATGACAAAAAAAGCACATAACCAACAGAAGTTGAACTTTAAGAATCCTCCTAGCAATTCTTCTTGCAATTCTTCTTCAACTAAAATATGGGTGAAAAAGTTTAAATGTTTAACGGTGTGATGGTTTAGTTTGTAATATTTACATTATTTTTGATATCTAAATAAGGTGCTATTATTTCTGGTAATCTTTAATAGCTTTTAATTTTTTTTATTTTGCAATGGTTAATGATTAAGAGAGAGAAGAGGGGCATTTAAGTTAAATGGAAAGAAGGATTGTACGCTTGTTTTGTTAGGTATTGTTATTTTTACTGGATCTTTGCTGATTAAGGAGAACTGAAGATTTATAATAAATGAAGTCAGGTATGGAATGAAGATGTATTTTCAGAGACAGGGATAATATTGAATATGTTTGCTGAGGATGAAGAAGGAAGTTTCTTTTTCTTACCATCTTTTTGGGGAAAGGATTATTGCCGCCCCACCTGCTCTCTCTCCCTCTCTCTCTCTGTGTGTATGTGTGTGTGTGTTTCTGTGTCTGTGCATGCATGTGTATGTATAGGTAAAGGTAAAGGTTCCCCTGCACATGCGTGCTAGTCGTTTCCGACTCTAGGGGCTGGTGCTCATCTCTGTTTCAAAGCCGAAGAGCCAGCGCTTGTCCGAGGACGTCTCCGTGGTCTTGTGGCCGGCATGACTAAACGCCAAAGGTGCACGGAGCACTGTTACCTTCCCACCAGAGTGGTCCCTATTTTTCTACTTGCATTTTTTATGTGCTTTCGAACTGCTAGGTTGGCAGGAGCTGGGACGAGTAACAGGCGCTCACTCTGCTACACGGCACTCGGGATTCGACCCGCCAAACTGCCAACCTTCTGATCGACAAGCTCAGCCTCCTAACTCACTGAGCCACCGCGTCCCTTTTTGTGTATGTATATGTATGTGTATTTATGTGTGTATGTAGATGTATACGTAGATGTATATATACACACACACACACACACACACATACATGGTTTTGCATTATTTCATCTGTTTTATGTAATTCTTAATAAAATTATGGAAGAAAAAGAACACACAGTAAACCTGATTTAACTAGGCTGCACAACCCAGTTGTGTGTGCCTTTGATTTATTTAAAAGTCCTCTTATGTTCGGTGGAGACTGTTCCATAAGAAGTAAATTTAAGATTGCTACTTGAAGATGTGACTATACACAGTGCACAATCTACCATTAAAAACCATGCTAGGGTTCTCTCTCCCTCCATTAGTTATTGACATAACAGATGGCAACAATTTTCATTTGGAGAAAGGAGAAGGTAAGCCTTTCCATTTCTGCCACATTCCTAATAAAGTTCCCTCTTTTCAAACAATCAATCAGAATAGAGCTGGAAGGGACCTTGGAGGTCTTCTAGTCCAACCCCCTGCTCAAGCAGGAGACCTTATACTGTTTCAGACAAGTGGCTCTCCAGTCTCTTCTTAAAAACCTCCAGTGATGATGCACCCACAGCTTCTGAAGGCAGGTTGTTCCACTGCTTAATTGTTATCACTGTTAGGAAATTTCTCCTTAGTTCTAGGTTGCTTCTCTCCTTGATTAGTTTTCTTCCATTCTTTCTTGTCTTGCCTTCTGGTGCTTTGGAAAATAAGTTGACTCCCTCTTCTTTGTGGCAGCTCCTCAAATACTGGAATACTGCTAACACGTCCCCCCTAGTCCTTCTTTTCTCTAAACTGGCCATACCCAATTCCTGCAACTGTTCTTCATATGTTTTAGTCTCCAGGTTCTTAATAATCTTAGTTGCTCTTCCAAAGTCTCAACATCTTTTTTGTAATATGGTGGTCAGTACTAGATGCAGTATTCCAGGTGTGGTCTAACTAAGGTTTTACAAAGCAGTACTAATACTTCATGTGATTTTGATTCTATGCCTCTGTTTATGCAACCAAGGATTGTATTAGCTTTTTTGGTTGCTTCCACACACTGCTGGCTCATATTTAAGTGATCATCCATTTTTATTGCCTTCAATTTTGCTGGGGGAGAGGGATTCTTCCTAAACCCTTTAGCAGGATGTAAAACAGGGGTGTCAAACTCGCAATGTCAAGTGACGTGTCGCGACATATCGCGACTTTTTTTCCATTGCCGGCAATGGGGTGGGCGTGGTTTCGCCATGACACATCTGGCCCATGGGCTGGCAGTTTGACACCCTTGATGTAAAAGAACAATTTCACAAGAATCATACCTAGGAGAGAAGAGTTAAATTGCCCCTCCCTGCATGTTGTGATTAGTTTATGTCCAGGATATGAGGGATCTGTAGATATTTTCTCAGCCCTCTTTCTGGCTTGTGCAGCATATAGGTCCTCAATGGAAGGCAGGCTGGTTGCAATTGTTTTTTTCTGGAGTCCTAACGGTCCATTGAAATCTGTACCTGTCCTGTTTAGTTGCTGTACCAAACCAGTTATAGAAGTATAGATGACAGACTCAATAATTCCTCTGTAGAACTGTATCAGCAGCTCCTTGAGGAATCTGAGCTTTCTGGGTTGACTCAGGAAGAACATTCTTTGTTATGCCTTTTTAATGATAGTTCTAATGTTAGGTGGCCATTTCAAGCCCTGAGAGACTGTGGTTGATGTTTGTTATTTGCTTAAGGCCTCTGTTTTGTTTTGCTGATTTTATTGCTCCTTTCAGTCAGAGGTGTCTGTTTGATTTAACATTTTTAGTTAGTTTTATGTTTTTTCTAGTTTTGTATGACACCAGAGTCCATTGGAGATGGGAGGCTAATACACTGAATGAATGAATGAATGAATGAATGAATGAATGAATGAATGAATGAATGAATGAATGAATAATATGCCTGCTTTCTGGGGCCAAGAGGGATTGGTCTAAGGCAGGGGTGTCAAAATGCCAGCCCATGGGCCGGATGCGTCATGCAGAAGCCATGCCCACCCCATTGCTGGCAAAGGCAAAATCATCCCGATACATTGCGCGACATCACATGACGTCGCGAGTTTGACATGTCTGGTCTAAGGTCATCTAGCTGGTTTTGTACCTTAATTAGAACCAAAACTCATGACCTTCTGGTTTCTAGCATGGTGCTTTAACTGCTATTGCAAACTGGGAAGAGTTAATTACAGGATGAAGCCAACCATAAAAAGCAATACATTAGACTCCCAACTCTAGAATCTGGAGATTTGTCCAGAGCTTCAGATGTCACTGACTGAGCTCTTTTCTTCTTGACTGAAATTAGAGAACACTACATACTGTATGCCATTATACAATCTGCCTCTGTACATCCAACTCCCTGGGATTATTTGTCAGGTCCTGGATTCTCATTACTTCTCCAGCTGAGTTATGTCTGCCGCCTTCCTGGGGGACAGGAGAAGAATTGTGCACGACAGCAAATGCAAAAGGGAAGAAAAATCTGGAAGACAAGGATAGCAGAAGGTGAACAGAGATAATTGGCCCTTTGCTATCATTTAACAATGTGTGCCAATTTTGTCTACCCCAATTTTGCTACAGGTCAAATGTTTAAGTTTGTCTAAAGATACTGTAGTGTTATTTTTATGAATTTAGAGTATTTTTAAGTATGAATATTTGAGGGGGGAAGGGGAGGCCCACAGGAAAGTCAATAATGTCAGGGTGGCAGTCACAACCACACATCAATGCCCCTACCTTCTTTACATGTGTTGATGCAAAATAGTGGTTACAACTACACAGTCAAAGCTCTGGCCTTCTTTTTATGGTGCAGTTGTAGTCTCCATCTTGACTTTTTTGACTTCATCCTGTTGGACACACCTGCAAAAGTGGAAGGTTTTTTATTGCTTTCCTTAGTGCCATTACTTTGGTCAGTTATATAAAGCTATGGGAACCTGATTTCACAAGTGCTCCAGGTTGTAGTCATTGTCATGAATATTGTTGTAATCATAGGCATTTGGGGTTTGAGAGTTAATGTAAAGATTCATATTTTAATTCCCTGCTCTGGACTTTAACATTAGAACCCAAAGTAAGAGGGGTGCAAAATAAAGCATCAAGTTCTTCTCTACTTGTCTTACGAGAGCTTCTACCATTTCCTCAGCCTATAAATATGTCCACCAAGCCCGTTACGTATCTCTCTCAACCAAGATTTCTCCTTAATTCATCAGGTGTCAGCTTCTGCAGGTAGTCCTCAACTTATGACCACTATTGTGCCCAAAATTTATGTGGCTAAGTGAGAAATTTATTAAATGAGTTTTGCCCCCTTTATGACTTTCCTTGCCACATTTGTCAAGTGAATCAGTTGACCTTGCTTGTCAGAAGGTCGCAAAAGTCACCTGACCCCAGGACACTGGAACATCATAAATGTGAATCAGTTGTCAATCATCCAAATGTAAATCACATGATCTTGGGGATGCTGCAATGGTCGTAAGTGTGAAAAAAGGTCATGTCACTTTTTTCAGTGCCATTGTAACTTTGACCGGTTACTAAGCGAACTGTTGTAAGTCAATGACTACCTGTATATATAGGTCAGTGTTTCTCAACCTTGGCAACAGACTTCAACTCCCAGAATTCTCTAGGTAGCATTCTGGGAGTTGAAGCCCACACATCTAAAAGTTGCCAGGGTTGAGAATCACTGATCTAGGACTACTAGGTTTACTCTTTTCTGGCACCATACTAGATCCACGAAGAACCATTCTTTAATTTTCTATCTCTCCTCTCCCCCCATGTGTCTGAATGGTCAGATGGGTACCATTTTCCTCTTCTTTCAGGTTAAATATTGTGACACAATGAAGTGCAACAGTGAAATAATCTGCAGATTAAACAAAAGTTACTCTTAGTTAATTCATCAGTGGGTATGATTTTGTTGGGCCAAGGCTTAAGAGCATGCTTGTTTGTCCCTGGAAGCTATTTTAATATTAGTGTATTTCTGAAACAGTGAGTAAGGTATATACAGTATTTTTAAGGATGACCTTGTTATATGCATGTTTCCCTTCTTAAACTGAAAGTCATTTCATAGTCCCTTTGAAATCAGTAAAAGGCAGCTCCAGTGAAGCTTTAATAATGGACATGTTGATTTAAATTTACTTAATTAATCAACCTGAAGACAAGTGATCAATCAACTAAAAAGATCTTTAATGAGCAGACAGCTCCAACTTCAAAACAATAGAATGATGTTGATTTAATTTTCTTCCCAAACCTTTTCCTTCATTACGCAAAACCACTTATCAGAAAGTCCTCTGTAAGTAAAATAGTCAAATCAATTTAAATGCCCCTGTTGTGACTGAGTAGTGGGTTTGTATATCGTTACCCAATTTTGGGTAATTTACTCAGATTTGGGAAATACTGTTTTTAAAAATAAATGCTCTAACAAAATATAAAGTGGGGCAGAGGTGGGAGAGGGATTGGCAAGGAAAAGAAATCTGCATATATCAGCCCTTCCCAACCTGGTGTCTTCCAGATGTGGTAGGGCTGGATCTCCAAACGTTTTAACCACTATTCCCTCAGAAATTTGGAAGCTGCAGTCTCTATACATCGGGAAGCATTTGGTTAGGAAAAGCTTCCCCAAGATCTCTGTGGGGATGAGCAAAACATGTATTTATTTCCAATATTTGTAAATCAATTGAGACTCTGAATGCTATAACCAAATGCTATAACAGAGCAGAGTAAAAGGTCTAAACAGATCTAAATAAGATAGTATTGCACGGTATCATTCAAAGTATATCTAAATGGGACACTTTCAACAGTCTTACAAAATTCCAGGAATAATGGGCTCAGATGTACTTCCGTGGGAAACTATTGGAGTCCTTACACTTAGACTTGAAAGCAATTGCATTCTGGCCCACACTCCATTTGCCTCTTGAGGAGTTATGACCCAGGGGCCCTCCCTCTATACTAGGACCAAACAAGCAAAGGCATTTCTGACAACCTAACCCTATCCCAGTTTTACCCTTCTAGGGCTTTATATTCTGTATAGGTAATAACCAAAACTTTGATTTAGGCCTGAGAGTAATGACTTCCATATTGGTGTTACACTAAATGCTGCAATAATGTGTTTGTTCCACCAGTAGACTAGCTGTTACATTTTGTACCAGATTCAGCTTCTAAGAAACTGACAAAGTTGTTACAGTAGTCTAGCAAAGTGATAATTAAGATGCTGAAGTCATGATATATTATATTCAGGGCATCCTGGTTTAGGTAGGCTTATAAGTGGTGCACCAGCTGGCCAAGGTTCCTGGCCATGACTTTCATCTGATGAGTTTAAAAACATCACCACCATCTAAAGATATTAGGTTATAGACAGAATGCTTGAAAGGTAAGGCATGAGTAGATTTTTTGTGGGAAAGAGTTCTGAACTGGTATTTTGTACCTATTTGTGGTTGGTAGTTCTTAGGATTTGGTTAAAAATAAACAAAACAGTCCATCAAATCTGAAGTGTGCTTACCATCTGCCTACAGAAACATCTAATCCAGCTTTCTCAATCCAGTGCCTTCCAGAAGTGTTGGAATATGTATCCCATCACTGTGATGATCTGGCATGGAGCTATAATTGAACATTTCTGCAGGGTTCCTGCTGAAGGAAGGCTGATTTAGTGTTTTGGGGAACAAGGTGCATTTCCATACAGCAATACTGAGAAAATGGTTCTGATGTCTTTTGTTTGAAGTTAGATTCACCAAGTCTCTGCAACACAGCAATGCCCCCTGGAGTTATTAGCTCATTAGCAGAATAGCTGTCCCTGGCTCATGGTGAGGTTGCAGAGGAGGCTAGATCTCACATTTCAGAAGGCTCTTCTCATCTCCAATTAATCTTCCTTGCTACAGAAACACCTAATTTTTAGAAAGGCTTCTTTATTCCTCTGCCAGAATTCAGAATCCAGCAAGGAAGCAGGTAAATGCTCCCTTGTAAAAGGGGGCAATGACTAGATTCTGGTTTTCCTTGTGTCAAATTAGTTGGAGCTCTATTTTCACAATTCCTAGGTATGATCATCCCAGGGAATGGGGACAGGGGCTGCAAAGTGAGTAGGGCCACAACACACTGATGGCCCTGATTAGGGTCTACAACAGCTCACCATGGCCAACTTGCCACAGCCATCTGGCTGTGGCCAAATCATCATGGCCAACTCACCACAGAACAATTTGCACAGCCAACTCACCATGGGACAACTCGCTGTGGGATAAGAGTTACACTAATATCGAAGAAATGGTGGAATAGAATCATTAAAGAAAGGATGCCAAAGGAGGGACAAAATGAAGAGTGAATGACAAAAAATAAAATATTTTTTAATTATTTCAAATAATTGCATTGAATTGTTGAATTGTCCCACAGCAAGTTGTCCTGTGGTGAGTTGCCCATGGTGAGTTGTCCTGCAGCAAGTTGGCTGTGGTGAGTTAGAATATCTAGTTTCACATGCTGTGCACAGTCCGTTTATGATTTTACATGGTTGCCCAATCAGACAAAGTGCTCATACAGTAGCTAAATTTCCCTAGAAACTACCTGAACCTAATCTACTATGTTATGAGAATGCAACTACCCTGTCTCCCTGATCATTGCTGATTCCAGATCCCTTTCTGTTCTTCATAATTCCTTATTATTATAAACAGCCCAGAGTCACTTAGGTGAGATAAGTGGTGTAGAAATATGACTGGTAAATAAAAAATAAATAAAAATAAATGATGAGATTGGTGTCACACCATGCCTCTAATTATAGCCTATGAATTGGAAAGCTCCCTGAGTGAATTTCAATCAAAACTCATAAAAAGCAGCATTAAGGAAGCCATGGCAGATTCAAGGGCAATGATTTATTTATTTATTTATTTGCAGGGTTCTTGTCTCTGCATGGCTTATATCAGGGGTCTTCAGACTTGGCCCTTTAATGACTTGTGGACTTCAACTCCCAGAATTCCTCAGCCAGGCACGCTGGCTGAGGAATTCTGGGAGTTGAAGTCCACAAGTCATAAAAGGGCCAAGTTTGAAGAGCCCTGGCTTATAGAGACAAAAAGATGAGTTGTTACATCTGGATTTCTGGGAACCTTCTTTATGGAGCTAATGGTAGGGGCAGCTTGGGAGAAATTGCTGCTTTTTGTAAAGACTAGCCACTATTTTTGACTGGCTGCCTATCCTTTTCTTGGCTAACTCATATACTTAGCTCATATATTCAAGAAATAACCAAAAGTTACAAATCAAGTCTCTGGTAGAGATTAAGATTTCTGCACATGAATGTGACTTGATAAAACAATATTGCAGACTTAAAAAAGACTCCTAGCTTAATATTTTCACTTTCTGATGAATCACTCCTTCACTGCATTGTGATGATACTTTTTTGAGGCTCTCATTTCTCAACTTATTCTCTAAAGAACTTAAGGGCAGGTCAAGAACGGATGGAAGATTATCAAAGAGAGATCCAACCTAGAATTAAGGAGAAATTTCCTGTCAGTGAAAACAATTAATCAGTGAAAAGGCTTGCCTCCAGAAGTTGTGGATGCTCTAGAGCAGACATGTCAAACACAAGGCCCGGGGGCCGGATCTGGCCCATGAAGTGGTTTCATGTGGCCCGCAAAGCCATCCTGGAAACAGTGAGGGAACGGCCCCCACTGCCTTGGCCCTGGCCCAGAGACCCTCCTTCTGCCAGAGACCCTCAGATCTGTCCCACTCCTGCCCAGGCCCCCATAGGCACCCTTGATGCGAATGATGTAGAGCTGGCCACACCCACCCAGTAGGCCATACACACTCTAGCCACGCCCACCCAGTAGGCCACGCCCACCCTGGCCATACCCACCCGGCCCCCTGAGGGCAACCGCAATGCTGATGTGGCCCTCAATGAAATTGAGTTTGACACCCCTGCTCTAGAGGTTTACAGGAAGAGATTGTGCAGCCATTTATATATAGGGTCTCCTGCTTGATCAGGGGCTTCAACTAGAAGACCTCCAAGGTCCCTTCCAACTTTGTCATTCTAAGTTCTCCCTAACTGTACTATATCTTCTGGTGCAGAGTGTCATTCATTATTTTATTCGTTCATTCATTTTTATTCCAATATCCTTTCTTTATCTTACACTCTTCTCTTCCTGAGTATTTGCTGAATATTTGCAATGCTGTGCATTGCAAGGTGAATGACTGAGCTGGCAGATTAGCATCTTTTGTTCTGTGGAGGCAAGGAAAAGGAAGCATCTCGCCTTCCACACAGTCAAAAGCAAAGAGTAGGAACGGGGGAGCATCATGTACGCAGGCAATCCAAGCCATTACAACTCTCATAATAAAAAGCTCATAAAACATCAAAGCAAAATTCCCAGAAGGATCTCAACCGCCCGTGCTTCCAAACCGGAAACCCAGTCATAGTTTCTGACTGCTGAGAAGAATGTTGATAAAGCTCAGAGACAAGAGGCAGCCTTTCCAGTTTAATTTCTTTCTGTTTGGCTTTTGTTTTCCTTGCTTGGGTTCTTTAATTGACATAGCCTGCACTAGCCCTTGGCCTGAAGCAGATTAGAGTACATTTGTGCATGGCTCTACTCTGTACAGAACAGTCTGAATCTTGTCACAGCTGCTACAGACGCAAAACAACCGCTAGCCGTGTACCACGGCTCCAGGACTACTGAATGAGAAAATCCTTCCTTTGTATCTCAGCTTTTGAAATCTTCCCACCTTCATTCTTTTGCTAAAATAAAAAGCAAGTTAACTGCAAATATGTGATAACATAGAACACATGATCTCAGTATGGCTTCCCTGGGTTTACTTTAAGCAGCCTGATATTTGTGTGATATTAGAAACTGTACAGTGATGAGCCCATAATGGAAAAGGTCCCATTCCTCTTTTGTTCCCATTGAATATCAGCCAGCAGGAAAGTTCTGATGTCTAATGCAGGGGTCCCCAACCTTGGCAACTTTAAGACCTGTGGACTTCAACTCCCAAAATTCCCCAGCCAGTCCCACACCAAGTGCATTAGGCAAGCACTTCGTAGCATCAGCGTAGCTCAGCTCTGTGCAACAAAGGGATTGCAGACAAAGATCTGAAGTGGTGAATTGCAATAAGCTAAAAAAAAAAAGCTTGGACTCCAATCTCACAATTTCTGCTCTATTGAGAGAAGATACCAAGACAACCTATCTTGCAGAAGCCTGTTAGATTAGAAATTAATAGAAATTAAATGAATGAAGATAATACTAAACTATTCGTGGTTATGCTCACTTTGCTTCTTCAGATGAGGGAAGAAATTCCAGGGTCATGTAACTTGTCCAGCTTTCATGCTCTTTTCAAAGAGGGTCACTGAAGGCTTGTTGGGATTTTGGCTGGTTTGGGTTTATTTGCAATTACACAAGTTAAACGTTTGTGGAAGCAGAGAGTAAAAATTTTAGCACATACAGGTAGTCCTTGACTTACGACCACAGTTGGGACCAGAATTTCCATTGCTAAGCAAGGTGCTTGTTAAGTGAATCACCCTTGATTTTACAATCTTTTTCCCCACAGTTAAGTAAATTATTGTAGTTGTTAAATGAATCCAGCTTCCCCCATTGACTTTGATTGCTGGAAGCCAGCTAATGAGGTTGCACATGGCAATCACATAACCCTGGGATGCTACAACCATCATAAATGCATGCCTGTTGCCAAGTCCCCAAATTCTGATCACATGACTGGTGATGCTGTGATGGTCATAAGTGTGAGGACCAGTTGTAAGTCACTGTTTCCAGTGCCATTGTCACTTTGAATGGTCTTTAAATAAATGGCTGTAAGTCAAGGACTAATTGTATTGGTAGCCAGTACCTACCAAAATAATAGTAACTTTGAAAAAGCAAAATAGCACACTGTATAAATATTCCTCACCCCACACACCCCAAATTTGCTTGAACTTGCAGATTCTCTTATCTTCCTTTTCCTCAGACATATAACTCTAGCATGGGTTGAGAAGACCTGGCAACTTTCTGATAGACCTCTGATTCTCAGCATGGTCCTTTGTTAAAAGCAATTGGCTAAGACTGCAGTTTCTGATACAACATATCACCAAAGTATTGTTTGGTGATCCAATCCCCTACAAAAATACAACTCTACAAAGCCACCACCACCCCTCTCCCTTATAGCCATGGGGTGAGTGTCATTATATTGAGCTCTGTCTTCACACATTGCTGGTTAATGCTTCTGACAGCATAAAGATCTGTGAGAATGTTCTTAAGAAGAGATAAAGAGGAGCAGATTAAGCAATGAACACATAAGAGACAGCTGAGCATACAGAAAAAATGGGGGCACGGCAAAGTCTCAAAAGGGACCCTCCCTAGCTTCTTGGACTATAAGATTGTTGTGTGTGTGTGTGTGTGTGTGTGTGTACTTTTAGGCTTGCAAGTTTCTGTTACCTTACTTGGGGCCCCATGGTGGCTCAGTGGTTAAGACACTAGGCTTGTCAGCTGGAAAGCCAGCAGCCCAGGTTCAAGATCTGAGTGCCATGTGATGGTGTGAGCTCACATCCTCCCACAGCTCCCACTAACCTAGCAGTTCAAAAGTATACAAATGCAAATAGATAAATAGGTACCACTTGGTGGGAAGGTAACAGCGCTCGATGATGTCATGCTGGCCACATGACTGCAGAAATGTGTTTGGATGGCGCTGGCTCAATGGCCTTGAAATGTAGCTGAGCACCACCCCCTAGAGTTGGCAACATCTAGTGAAGTAAAATCCACAGGGACTCCTTTACTTCCTTTTACCTTACAAAAAGGTAACGTTATTCCTTATGGTTGGTGCTTCTTGTCTAGACTACCTCTAAGGGCTGATGGTCAGTAGGGAGGAGCAAAACAAGGCAGCTTTACCCTAGCTTTCATTCTTAGTTCATTCTAGCTCATTTTCATGATAAGGATTAACATAGAAACAACCAGCCACAATGTGAAGAGTGGTGAATTGTACCTTCATACAAATTTGAAGGACTGGAGGATAACATGATAACAAGCACAAACAATAGAACACAGTCAAACTAGTGATTTGGACTTTAAAAGAGCTAATTTCAATAAACATAGAGAGAGCTTGGGAAAGATTCCATGGATGAGAATCCTCAAGGGGAAAACAACTCAAGAAGCTTGGGAAATTTTGAAAAGTGAGATTATAAAAGCCCAGTCTAGCCCAATACCAATGAAGAAGAAAAATAACGGTTCTCAAAAGAAACCAGCATGGCTGCATAAAGAGCTCTCTGATAAATTGAAAGATTAAAAGGACAAGTATAAAAAGTGGAAAGAGGGCCACATAACTAAGGCAGAATATCAGCAGATAGCCTAAGCCTGCAAAGATGAAGTCAGGAAAGCTAAGACTCACAATGAACTAATGAACTTGTGACAAAAGTAAAAAATAAAAAAAACTTCTTTCAACATGTAAAAAACAAGAAAAAAGTTAAGGAAAAGATTGGTCCATTAGTGGGAGAAAGTGGCAAGAAGGTGACAAGCAACAAGGAGAAAGCAGAACTACTTAACTCGTTTTTTGCGTCTGTCTTTACACAAAGGGAAAAAACAGTTCAACCCATCAAAAATAGTACCGTAAAAAACAGAATAGAAACACAAATTAAGATAGTCAAGAAAATGGTAAGTGAGCACCTGTCCACCCTAGGTGAGTTCAGATCACCAGAACCAAATGGATTGCACCCCAAGGTTCTCAAGGAACTGGCAGATGTGATCTCAGAACCACTGAACTATATTTTTCAAAGATCCTGGAGCACTGGGGAACTACCAGAGGACTGGAAAAGAGCTGATGTAGTTCCCACCTTCAAAAAAGGGAAAAAATGGATCCAGGAAACTACAGACGTATCAGCCTGACCTCAATACCTGGGAAGATTCTGGAAAAGATAATCAAGCAACGAATCAGTGAACACCTAGAGGCAAACAAAGTCGTTACTAAAAGCCAACATGGGTTTGTCAAAAACAGATCATGCCAGACAAATCTTATTGCATTCTTTGACCAAGTGACAAAATTAGTGGATCAGAGGAATGCTATGGATATAATTTACTTGGACTTCAGTAAGGCATTTGATAAAGTAGACCACAACCTACTACTTGATAAGATAGAAAAATGTGGGTTAGACAGCATCACCACCAGATGGACTTGTAGCTGGCTGACCAGCTGTACTCAGCATGTAGTCCTCAATGGAACTGTATCTACATGGAGGGAAGTGTGTAGTGTGGTGTCCCAGGGCTCTGTTTTGGGCCCAGTGCTCTTCAACTTCTTCATCAACGATTTGGATGAGGGGGATAGATGGGGAACTCATCAAATTTGCAGACAACACCAAGCTGGCAGGAATAGCCAACACTCCAGAAGATAGGCTTAAGATACAGGAGGATCTTGACAGACTTGAACATTGGGCACTATCTAACAAAATGAAATTCAATGGTGAAAAAAGTAAGGTTCTACATTTAGGCAAGAAAAGCTAAATGCACAGGTATAGTGTAGGTGGTACCTTGCTCAATAGTAGTAACTGTGAGAGGGATCTCGGAGTCCTAGTGGACAATCACTTAAATATGAGCCAGCAGTGTGCTACAGCTGCCAAAAAGCCAACACAGTGCTAGGTTGCATTAACAGAGGGATAGAATCAAGATCATGTGAAGTGTTAATACCACTTTACAATGCCTTCATAAGGCCACACTTGGAATACTGCATCCAGGTTTGCCACCATGATGTAAAAAAAATGTTGAGACTCTAGAAGGAGTACAGAGAAGAGCAACAAAGATGATTGGGGGACTGGAAGCTAAAACATATAAGGAACGATTGCTAGACTTGGGTATGTCTAGTTTAATGAAAAGAAAGACAAGGGGGGACATGATAGCAGTGTTCCAATATCTCAGGGGTTGCCACAAAGAAGAGGGAGTCAAGCTATTCTCCAAAACACCTGAAGGCAAGACAAGAAGCAACGGATGGAAACTAACCAAAGAGAGAAGCAACCTAGAACTAAGGAGAAATTTTCTGACAGTTAGAACAATCAGTGGAACAACCTGCCTCCAGAAGTGGTGAAGGCTCCAACACTGGAAGTTTTTAAGAAGAGATTGGACAGCCATTTGTCTGAAATGGTATAGGGCTTCCTGCCTGAGCAAGGGGTTGGACTAGATGACCTCCAAGGTCCCTTCCAACATTATTATTATTAGTGATCATCGCCTGGATTTGGCATTTTTGTCTACCTATCGAGTCCTTACCAAAGACCTGGGATAGGCAGATGTGGATGTTTGATGGTATTACAGATATCGTCGCCGGATGGAAGTAGTTCCTAGTAATGCTGCCTTTTGCAATTGACTAATGGCAAATTTGTCAATGCCAATGGTGTTCAAGTGGTGCTCCAGTTGTTTTGGGATTGCACCCAAGGCGCCTATTACTATTGGTACTACCCTTGCTTGCCTTTGCCACAGTCTTTCTATTTCTATTTGTAGGTCTTTGTATTTTGTTATCTTCTCCAGTTCTTTCTCGTCTATTCTTCTGTCTCCAGGCACTGCCATGTCCACTATCCAGAATTATTATTATTATTATTGTTGTTGTTGTAGTCATCATCATCATCATCATCATCATCATCATCATCATCATCATTATAGATTTTTGCCACCTGAAATGTGGGGAGGAGTTCCTTGAAAGGTAGTTGAATTTTCTTCAGAGCAGCAACCTCAGAATCCCCACAGCGTCATGGGGAAATGGGGTTGGGCACATTACTGGGGAACCATAGGCCTGCCAACCTTTACACTGTGCAATACACGTAACTCACATTAGAAAGGGGCATGGCTTTGCTTGCCTGGTCATACCCACCAGTGAAGCTGGTAATTGTTGCTGTGGGTATCCTGGGAACCTACTCCCCTGCAAGGAGCATCATCTTTCCCAATCTGGCATCTCGGTTGGGTTAGAGATCCAGGTTTTGGATCCTTCACTGACCTTCAGCTGGCTTAGAAATGGTGAGAATCGCAGTTCATCAGTCTCTCTTGAGGTCATCAATGCATGGTTTAAACCTGTTTAAAACAATGTTGTATAAATTAGTTCGCCGCACTGTATGCATCATGATATCGCATATACTTTCTCAGTGGTTCTTGGGTGCCATCCTCCTCCTTTCCTCAGCTGTAAGGCTGATTTTTATTAAGCTGGAAATAAACTTCTTGACTGGATAAGATAAGAGAAGGTAGGAGCTGGAATAAATTAATTTTAAAAAGTAGATGTCTGTTTTTATCAGTCTTCTTTGTCATGCAAAGCTTTTGCAACTGTTCAAATTGACAATAGCTGAATTCTGGCAATCGGATTTTGACAAAATGGGATATATAGTAATCAACATTGCCTTGTTTGGGTTACTGATATGTAGCAGGTTTGAAGATGTGAGTTTCTGTTTGATGACTTGCAATAACACTGAGTAATTCTAATCAGTAAAATCTCACTCTGCTCGCTTTCCTCCATTCAGTATTATTCTCCACAATGAAATCAAATTCTGATTCTGAAATTCAAACACTCTGATTTATCTCATGCAATTTATGCCAGTTTCTTTTGTTGGCTATGTTTCTCAGTGTCAGTTTCAGGATTAAAGCGCTATGCTATAACTTTAAAGTGACTAACGCAGCCTTCCTTAAACTGGTGACTTTAATATGTTAGATTTGAGATTCCATCATCTCCTAGCCAGCACAGAGATTAAAGGGTAACACACTGGAGGGTATTAGACTGAGAAAAGCAGTCTTAATGGCTTGAGAGTAAAATAATACACAAATCATTCGGATATCAAGCTTTCCCAGAGTTGAATGTGGCATTGGGAGCCCTTTTTTGAATCTTCATAGTGGTAAATATATGAGATTCCATGGGCCATTTCGATGGTGGCTCTCAAAATATGGGATATATTCCCTAAGCAGATCTTTTGTTTAAGTAGATGCTCGAGGATCACTTAATGTTTCAATAACAACTGATTCTCAGATGTCATTTTTTAGCATCTACTAGCATGTACATTTGAAAGCGTTTTAATGAATTGATTGCAATGCCCATTTCTTAGCTCTCTAATTTCACGTGTCTCTGATTTTCTTTTCTTCTACATGAAGCATACTAAGTGTGTACATGTAGTCCTTGACGTACAACCATAATTGAGCCCAAAATTTCTGTTGCCAAGTGAGACAGCTGCTGAGTTTTGCCTCATTTTATAACCTTTCTTGCCACAGTTGCTAAATGAATCGCTGCAGTTGTTAAGTTAGTAATACGGTTGTTAAGTGAAACTGGCTTCCCCCTTGACTTTGCTTGTCAGAAGATTGCAAAAGGTAATCACATGACCCTGGGACACTGCAACTGTCATAAATATGAACTATGGGATGTTGCAACCATCATAAAAAAGGGTCATGTCACTTTTTTCAGTGCCACTGTAAGTTTGAAGGCTCACTAAATGAACTGTTGTAACTCAAGGACTACCTGTATATGCCTGTTCCTGGGAGCAAGAATTTTATCTGAATAATTATTAGTGAAGCATATTTTATCCCTATAACAGGTAGGATATTTATTCATAGAAAATATATCATTGGGCAGTATTTCCCAACCTTGGTAGCTTAAAGATACATGGACTTCAACTCATCATAATTATTGCCTTAAGAGCATTTTGGCTGTGTGAATTCAATATAACCAGCTTAATTAAAAGTTGTTGTTGAATCTACTGTACAGTGCATACTATGTTTGAGTTATTTGTGGCTTAGCATGTAGTATAAAACTAACTTGTTCACGATTCAATGTATTTTTGATATTCTGAAATTAAGTCAGTCATCAATAATTCATCAATGAAGCATGTTGAGTGAACACAATCAGAGTGTGATCCCAGTGAAATTATCTGCCGATGTTAATTTTAATTGTAAATTGTTCAGAGGATTCTTTTTCCCTCTTCCAGAATGAAAAAAAAATAAACATGTGCTTTTCTTCTCTTCCTAGTTTTCAGCCTGTACCACCAAAGACCACCCAGCTTTCATGTCTGTCTATAACAACGGCACCAAGATGCCTTCACCCCAGGAGGCATCCAATGGCTTCCCCCAGCCCAGTGCCTCAGGCACTTGGCACAAACCAGAAGAGGAAGTGCGACTGGTAGAATCTGGCTTGGTGAAGAAGGCACACCGAGAGATCCTAGACCATGAGAGGAAACGGCGGGTGGAGCTGAAGTGCATGGAGCTGCAGGAGATGATGGAAGAACAAGGGTAAGTGAGGGTTGAGTGAGTGAGGGGTCCTTGGTGCTCCTTGAGCTTGGTTGTTTTCTTGCAGATGTTTCATTACCCAAACTGGATAACATCATCAGTGCTATTGGTTGAGTGAGTGCTTGTTTGACCTAGGATCCAGGTTCGTACAATAGCTATCCCAATGTTTCTGAAAGACCTACCCTGTCAGGCTTCTCATGACAAACTGGAAGCAGATAAACAGATTCAAGAACTTTTGATAAGTAGATTTATTGCTGAAAAAGTAAAGAAGTTATTGTGAAAGTATTCCAATGATTGCTGTGTATTAAATGGAAGCCCTAGTTATACTGAAATTAAGGATCAAATTCCTGTGCCTTCTTCTGTTCAGTGATGTAATGGTCTCCATCTGCCTCTTATTCTGAGAATACTCTGGCCTTGTTTCTGGTTGTTTGCTGTGGCCTTTCAAGAACTGGTATCATACACCCATATCGTTTACACTGGAAAAAAAGCATCATGGTCAACACCACCACTCTTCCATGCTGGGGAACTGTCTCTAGGAGAGTTTGACCAATTGAATTCCTTTTGGATGTTCTGCCTTTTTTCCCCTCTCAAATTCTGTCCCTTTTTGCTTCTGCACCTGTCATACATACAAACTAAGTTTATACACCACATCAAAGCATAATGTAATAATAACAATTCAATAGCAGAGTGGTCACACAGCAAGATAGGCAACAAACAAATTTAATAGATACATAAAATAAAAAACTCCCTTTCTACAATCATGTAATCCCTTTATTTGGGGTAGAGTTGGGATAACTGGACAGAGCTGAGCATTTACTGACCGGATGCTTTTCAGGATGACACCTGGAGTTCACAGCAGAGGTTTTTTTTCTTTGCGTTTTAGGTAAGAAACATCTGCCGCTACCTAGGATTGAATTCTCAACCTTCCAAGTGGAAGGCGAGCATCTTCACCATTAGGCTACTGAACCGCTCTAATAAATACATAAATAAATAAAAATTGTGCATTGAATAGGCCACATTTGGCACCTTCAATAATTATAGGTCATAAGCCATAAAGGCCAAGCCAAAAATGTCATTGTTTATTTTAGCAGGTTACCTGAAACCAGCCACAGGTTTTGCAGAGAATATTTCAATAAACAATAAAGATTGTCATATGAAAACCCTAAAGTTCAAAGAACTGTAAAATGAAGATGTATGCCCAGATATACAGCTGTTGTAACAGTTAATAGAAAGTGAGAGATTGCTTTTAAAAAACAATGTTTTCATCTATGGCAGACATGTCAAACACAAGGCCCGGGGGCCAGATCCGGCCCGCAAAGTGGTTTCATGCGGCCCACGAAGCCATCCTAGAAACAGTGAGGGAACGGCCCCCACTGCCTTGGCCCTGGCCCAGAGACCCTCCTCCTGCCAGAGACCCTCAGATCTGTCCCACTCCTGCCCAGGCCCCCATAGGCACCCTTGATGCGAACGATGTAGAGCTGGCCACGCCCACCCAGTAGGCCATACACACTCTAGCCACGCCCACCCAGTAGGCCACACCCACCCAGCCCCCTGAGGGCAACCGCAATGCTGATGCGGCCCTCAATGAAATTGAGTTTGACACCCCTGATCTAAGGTAACTGTATTGCAAGTGCAAACATGAACATCTAATCCATCTGTGTAAAAAACCAGTATGTGAAGGGGAAGCATCTTTGCTTAGGTGTTGGTTTTCTGCACACTGAGACCTCACCTTTTTTTCCCTGCAGGAGAGTAGTAAAAAATGCAGTTCTTCCCATCACATGGAATCTCAAATATTATGATTTACCCACCAGTCTATCACAGACTTGCATAATCCCCAAAATTGTAGGGAAAAGGTGTGCTCTGATTACTGGCTAAACCACTATTCAGATTAAATCAACCTGAACATGAATCTGTATAGTTCAGACTTGCTGCAGGGCATCATCCACTTGAGTGATGGGTTTCCTGCATCTTTGAGAAGAAAAACCAGTTAGGGGAAGAGATGGGTTTTGTTCTTAATGTTGGAAAGACAGATCCTCAGGCAGTGCTGTCTTCCATTCCAATTGTGTTTTAAGCTTTTCTGTTTTTTACTACTGGTGCACCAAGGGATTGATGTGTCACAGGGGACCAGAAGGCCACTGGGAGGGTATGACTTGAAATTTCTGAGATTTAACTAGCAGCAGCAACAACTGTCTTAAGAGCTCAAGTCTATCAGATTCACTTCCTGGGCAGAAGCCCAGAAGAAGGCCTGTCTTCTCTTGCTCTCAGCAAAAAGATAACATTATAAGAAAAAAGAAAATGTATACCCAAAAAGGACACATATTTGATTAGAGGCTCCTAACTAATCAACTAATTGATCAGGATTTTTAAAAGATTAGTGATATATTCGAAAAGTCAGTCTAGCGGAACTTTTATATCTAGATATGGCATTATCACTGCCCATATCTGTCCAGGATTCTCCCGTTTAAGTTAATTGCTTGATGAACAATGCAAAATGCAAATTTCATTGTGGTCCAACTGGCAATAATGTGCATATCTGCCAGCATCCTTTATTCTTCATTCCCCAAGTTTGTATGAAACAATATATTAAACCTTGGGGGGAAAAATCAGAATATATTACCGAAAACTAAAAACTTACTGATGGTAACTGAAGTAAAAGCTTGGATAAGCTATGTGCAAGATTGTGCTTCTTAGGCAAAGTGATGCATAAAAACACATAGATTTTCTCCAAATACAATTTGCAAAAGAATTGGAATAAAATAATGTTAATATATGTGATGCTTAAATGTTTCCTCCATGTTTTCAAGACTCCAAGAAGCCTATATCTAGAACAGAGGTCTTCAAACTTGGCCCTTTTATGACTTGTGGACTTCAACTCCAAGAATTCCTCAGCCAGCATGCCTGGCTGAGGAATTCTGGGAGTTGAAGTCCACAAGTCATAAAAGGGCCAAGTTTGAAGACCCCTGATCTAGAACGTTGATTTGCAGAACCTCCACTTTTCAGTGCATCCTACGTCAATTTTTTTTTCCTAATGCTATTTTATTCACCAATATAATTGGGCAGTAAATAGTTGAATGGGGAAAATCCAAAATACGGGTAGTCGTTGACCGTTCAAAGCTACAGCTGCACTGAAAAAAGTCACTTATGACCATTTTTCACACTTATGACCATTGTAGCATCCCCATGGTCACACGATCAATATTCAGATGCTTGGCAACTGACTCATATTTATGACAGCGGCAGTGTCCCAGAGTCATGGGATTCCATTTTGTGACCTTCTGACAAGCATAGTTAATGGGGAAGCAGATTCACTTAACAACCATGTTATTAACAACTGTAGCGATTCATTTAATAGCTGTGGCAAGAAAGGTCATAAAATGGGGCAAACCTCACTTTGCAATTGTCTTGCTTAGCAACAGAAATTTTGGGCTAAATTGTGATCATAAGTTGAGGACTACTTGTAGAGAAATAACTGGAAATGCTTTGAATGAAAGCACCGTACCTTGTTAGACTTTTGAAAAGCTTAAAAAAATTCCTCCAGATGTCGAACCAGAATAAGAGATGAACCTATCCTCTAGGAAACTGAATGCTTGTTGTTTTTATTGCAGCAACATGTAGTGTGATTTGTTGGTTATGTTTTTGTTCTTGATTAGTTTATTACCTATAATTCTTCGGTTTATATAATTACGTGAGTTTGGACACGATTATGCGAGTTGAGCACCCATAAGCACCTTATGAATGAACCAAAAAATGAATAAAGGGAAGGCAAAGAGAACGAAGGAACACAGGGTAGAAGGTTATAGGTTATGATTTCCAAACACCATGTAAGATTATTGCTTATGGGGGCTTTCTTCCTTTTTTATTTCCCATCAACTCTTCTAGTTTCTTTTGAGAAAACATAAAAGGAATCTGACATTTTGTGTTAACTGCTTTCTATTCATCCCAATTCTGTACATGGCTGTCTGCAAGGGGACGAGAAAAGTGTACATGACAGCCATAGCTATGATTTCAAAGCCCCATGATTTTATGGCCATCATGGCATGCCCCTCCTCTCGCCTGGCTGTGCCCAACAACTTTCTCTTTTTTTGTAATATATTTTATTGATTTTTTCAAAACATAAATCACAATAATTGGTGAACGGTGTGTTGTCTGGATTACATTTGTAAAACAATCACTAACAATTGATTTCTATAAACCATAATCCACATAATGATTTTAGTTGATTTCCTCTTTTCCCAAAAATATCCTCTTTTGCAAACATTGAGTTAATACAATCTTATTGTTTCGATAGATAACAATTAAATATATAATTTCCCCAATATTCCTAAAAATAATAGTCACATTAATATAATATTTCTTTTCTATCCAATCATTCTGGTTGCCTTATTATAGATCCTGTTACAGTCCTTATTTTAATTTGTTTCTCCCACCAAATTCTAGGTCTTCTTACTGGTTAAGATTTTCTCAAAAAATAATTAACATTTAAAAATTTAACTCTAGTTTTCCATATGAACCATCACACACTTTTACATTTCTTAAGGAATAGATAGAACAATGAAAAAAGGAGAGCAAGAGTAAAGAAACATAAAAAATAACATGCTACTTAAAATATATATATCCCTCCTAAGCTAATATATATTTATTTCCTAAATTTCTTATTCTTTTTAACCATAATTAAAAATGTGTTTAATCTTTAAGCATTCCATTTAATACATCTAGTCCTTTAACTCTTATTCAACACATTTTTATCCCTTATAATTTTCTTAAATTCAATCTTATTTAAGTATCTAAAACATTTCCTTTATCTAAGTCATTTCAACTTTTTTATATTACTCATATTAAGAAAGAGAATAAAAAAGGCAAAAGAACATACTATATTATTTAGGGAATTCATCCCTCTTATATATTCCAAAATGTTTCTATTTCTTTAACCATATTCAAACAAATGTTTCTTTTTTAAGTATTCTCTCTGGTAAGTCCCATCATCTATTTTCTTGGTTTCCACTTTAGTCTTTTTCTATCTGTCTTAATCAATGTATTTTGCTGAATCAAAACGTTTTTCCGTATGTTCGTAAATGTTGCTGTAGATATAAAAAGTAAATCAGGTGAAGTGTCTTTGTACAGGGCTTCTGCCTTTCCATGTTGGTTGAAAATCTTTTTCATTTCCTTTCTCTCCGATGTTCCTGACATCTCTACAGTCCATTTTATCCAATCTGTTTTCTTGTCCTCAGATTTATTTTGTAGCCTTAAGGGATAAGTTATTTTTTCCAATTCTTGTGTTTCCTTGTTTTGTTAAGTTCCATCTTTAAGTCTCTGTTCTCAATTCTATATCCATTTATCTGTTTTATCTGCTCCTTCTCTGCTGTTGTTTCCTGGGAACTTTTTTTGTTGTAGAGTTAACTTAGAAATAGATTGATTTATATTTTCAAAGTTATTTTGGATTTCTTTGTGGTTTAAAGTCATTGTTGTTTGAATTAGTTGCAGTATACTATATATCTCCTCCTGTGAAATATTTATGTTTTCTTGATATGTTCTTTCTACATGTCTCTGATCCATGATGGCCAAGAATTTGAATTTTTCTCTCCCTTTCTTTTCTCTGCAAATAGCTTTAAGAGTCCCAATTAAATAGATATTTGTAATCCAAATAGTTCAAAAAGGATTTTTTTCTGAAATTTATATTTCTCTGTCCACAGCCCAGTTTGCTGTCTTTTTTTTTTGTCACAGCTGTCTTTGTTGTTAAAATTTTGAAGGTCACAGGTTTTGCCAAGTCTTATATTAAAGTCATAGCTGTCATAGTCTTCATCCACCACTAGGTGTCAGCAACTATTTGTTTTTCAATTTCATATATTTTGATCCTCCATAAAAAGATTGATTCACCGCTTCTGTTGGTATAGGGGTGGGGCGGAAATCCCCCTCCTTTCCTTTCGGAGGTATTTTGCTTTTTGGGGATCTTTTCCAGGAAATTAAATGTAAAAGAGAAAAGAGAAGATTGAATTCCTCATCCAGTTTCAAGCACGCTGTTCACATTTGTGCTGCTTAGTGCTTTTGGACTTCAGTTGCTAGTAGCTTGGGCTTGTCGATGCAATATGGCCAATCTCTCTCCTGTTGGGTTAGAAGGCTTTTCCCAAGTTGAATGGAACAGCCGCTGCCGTTCCAGAATCTCTGGAGCACCCTTCTTTCTTTGTCGCATCTCCAGGGCGACTTAGACCCATTTAGGGTCTCCAGGCAGGGCGAAATTAGGTGCAGAGGTGCGGAGAATCCGCAAGCCCACAACCGGTCATTACTGTGCAAAACCGGAAGTCTTCCCAACAATTTTCTTTTACACCCCCTGGAACACCTCTGATTCCATAATTCCTTCTTCCCAATGCTCTGTAGGAAATTCTATGCGTTATTAATTTAGTGGCATCCCTACAGTGTTCCCCAGATAGAAATAGTGATGCAAATACTCTCTTAACAAAAGTGAAGGATACTCCTTGCATCTGTTTGCCTGAAATACTGCAGGGATTTTGCCTGGATATATCCCTACAGTGTATGTCATTGTCCTACCCATCTCTCACAAATAGTTGGAATGCGGGAAAATCTTTCCTTCTGTATACTTTTGCAAAAAAAAGCCTACCTCTGTATGGCTGTTTGGCATACCATTACGCTATTGATCAAAAGGCAGTCCTTGATTTATGACCTTAAATGAACTCACAACTATGGTTGTAAATCATGACAGTCATTACGCTAGTCATAATATGACCATGCCCAATTTTATAATCTTTTTTTGCAGCAGTTGTTAAGCAAACACCATGGTCGTTAAATGAATGCTGTAGTATTGGGCCAACCCATAGCTCACTATGGGGTATTTTTTTGCTGGTTTTCAGCTAAATGTTGTAAATTGCAGCCATGTGAAAACAAAAATTGCTGCTTTTCAGCAAAAATGTAAATTGCAAGACACTGTGAACAGCCACAAATGCTTGCTGAACACCCAGAATACAACCATGTGACTGCAAGGTGTGGCTGACCATCAGAACTTCAAATCATGTTGTAAGTAGCTTTATTTGGATCCATTGTAACTTCAAATGGTCTATAAACAACCCATTTTAAGTCGATGACTACCTGAAATTGTGTCAGAAATGTAAAGTTACAATTGTTTATATATCTCCTATAAACTCATCTTGAATTTACTGGGAAAAAATGGCCTATTTTCAACAGGACATATTGCAAGTCATGATCAGAGCAATTCAGAATTAATCAGATGACATCCCAAAGCACTAAAGAAGGAACTCTGGAGGACTTCCCTGATGAATATGCTTGCATCCAAGAATTAGGCATAGTTTGTTTAATTGGTAATGCTCTGTGTCTCCTTCCTACTGAGAGTCACAGATTCTCTTCCTTGTTTATAATTCAAAGCTGTCCTTTCCAGATTTTTTCCCCCTGATCCATCTGCAAATAAATAAACAAAATATAAAGGGACAAATAAGAAGAGTGGCCATCTGTTGCCTCCCATATGCCACAATCTTTTGACATCCTGTCACCAAGTACATTGTTGGTATGAATAATGTGCAATGGCAAATATTTACCTCGGTCAGCTGGATCTTTCACTATCCAGTGGGTAACTCTTGGTAATTTTTAATCTCTCAGGCTTGACTCTATATAGAACTCCATCTGAGGCTGGATTAGTCACTGTGTTTACTAAGACAATCTACCAGTGCAGGTTTGGGGCTGATTGCAATGGGGAAGATAGCTGAGCTCCATCTAAGGCTGGGTTAATCACAATAGCACAGTCTATTAGATTGGCTATAGATTTCAGACTGACGAGAGTTTTCTTTGCCTAAAAGAAAGCCTCTTTTGCTTTCTCCCCCCCCCGCCCCCAGATCCTATTGCTAAAAGTCAAGGAAGGGAGCTTTAATGAGGGATGGTAGAGTTGGTATCTTTGTTAAATGGACTCTTAGTAATTTGAATGGAAAAAATAACCCTCTGATCATTGAAATCAGTTATTTATTTATTTGCTTATTTATTTAGAAAATGTACATTGCTGCCTACTCGCACATGGTGACTGAAGACACGGATATAAAATACCATATAAAAAGAAAAATAACAAGAAAAAAATAAAATAATAACCCCCCAACCCTTCTACACACCAGCGACAACACACATTCAAACTAGCCATTTAGTGGGCTCCATCCCATTCTGGGTTCCCCAGGTCTGCTGACAGAACCAGGTCTTCAGGGCCTTCCGAAAGAGTGTCAGAGTAGGGGGCAGTCTAATCTCTGGGGGAATGATGTTCCAGAGGGAGGGAGCCACCACAGAGAAGGCCCTTCTTCTGAGTCCCACCAGATGGAATCTCTTTAGGGGATGGGACTCACAGCATTCCTTGCCTCCCCGCTCTAGTGGGTTGGGTAGATGGGACTGACAAGAGCCAGTTCCTCAGAAAACCTGGTCCCAAACCATGAAGCGCTTTAAAGGTGACAACCAGCACCTTGAATTGCACCCGGAAGCAAATGGGCAACCAATGCAGCTCCCGCAAGAGTGGTGACTCATGTGCACACCGTGGTCTGCACAAAAACATGCGGGCTGCTGCATGATTTATTTCAGTGATCAGTTGGATTCCCCCCCCCCACTGGAATTATTAGCAGATCTGAATATTAACTTTAAAATTTAACTTTACAAAGTGGTGCCTGGATCCTTTTTTCTCCTTCCCAACCGAATATTTCTCTTTATCCTTTCATGTTTTGGGTTTCAAATGATGAAATATAGACAGGAATTGTTTAGCCCCTGTCCATCTTTGATTGTAAAGAAGTCATTCTGAGAGCCTTTTGGAGTGAAAAGTGTGATTAAAATCATACATTCAATCAATGTAAACTTTTCTGCCAGATTCTCTGGAGAACAGAGTACCAAGCTCTCCTAAATAGTAGCAAAACTCTCCTCGGTTGATTTGAGGCTGGTATCAGCAGGGGAAAGGTAATGGATTGGATTCTATTCAGGAAGAGGCACATCACACAAGAAAGTAGATATCAGAGCTGGCACCACTGTAGCCAATCGTTGTTTGTGTCAGATGGTTGTGGTTTCCCACAAAAAGGAGAAATTTTAGTAGATCACTCATGAGAACTGCCACATCTTTTTGAGACCTCATGAGAGGCACACCACAATTTCACATAAGGTATCACAAAGCGTCAGCGTTTTACGCCAAAACTCAACTCAAACTATTATTTTTTTATTATATTTGTACAGCTGCCCATCTCACAAAGTGACTCTGAGCTCTGTGCATAATAAAGCAAAAGACATTTTAAATTAAAAAAGAAGATAACTTGGGCAGTTTTGAGGAGGACATGGGATGGTGACCAGGATTGAAAACATTGCTGATCTCAACAGCAAATAACAATGGTGAGGGAGGAATCTTACTCAGTTCAGAATCAGCTCTTTAGTTCCTGAAGAAAAAAAGTTAATTGTTTTCTGGCTAACCTCTCCTGCCACTTAGTGTTGGCACATTGGCATCACTCTGTTTGATTTTGCTTCTTGACAATGGGGATTTTGTCCCCATACTCAGTACTGTTTATATTATAACCTTCACAGGCAAAGGTATAAGATTGTTGCCATAGTTATGGCATTCTTCAAGGAAACAGACTTGGCATTTTGCCTAGCAACAGCAGAGATGGAAATTGTCCTTCTCTGGTGGACACGATAATGGCAGTTTTGCCCACTTCCACTGTCTTTGCACACCGTGTATTTTAATATTTGTAATATTTATTTTTTTAATTGTAAGCAACCCAAAGTCATTTTTCAGAGTGAAATGGGTACTATATAAATTATGTAAATAAATAAATCCTATGCCAACAAAAGAATGTTAGAGAGGAAATTTCGCCTTCTACAAGGGGTAAGTCCATGAGGGAATGAAGTTGGGGTTGCTACCAGATCATTTGAAAAGCAGCTGCAGTCATACAGAAGGGTTTCCCCCCACTTCCCACAAAAGTCTTTCCCACAGAAAGAGTGCAAAAAGCAACAAATATGATTAGGGGGATGGAGGCTAAAACATATGAAGAACGGTTGCAGGACTAGGGGTGACATGATAGCAATCTTCCAAAATTTGAGAGGCTATCACAAAGAAGGGGAGCGGGGAGCCTATTTTCCAAAGCATCAGAAGGCAAGACAAGAAGCAATAGATGGAAACTAATCAAGGAGAGAAGCAACCTAGAACTAAGGAGAAATTTCCTAATGATAAGAACAATGAACCAGTGGAATGGCTTGCCTTCAGAAGTTGTGGGTGCCCCACCACTGGAGGCTTTTAAGAAGAGAGTGGACAACCATTTGTCTGAAATGGTATAGGGCAGGGGTGTGGAACCTTGGCTCTTTTATGACTTGTGGACTTCAACTCTGAGAATTCCTGAGCCATCCATGCTGTCTCAGGAATTCTGGGAGCTGAAGTCCACAAATCATAAAAGAGCCAAGGTTCCACACCCCTGGTATAGGGTCTCCTGCACGAGCAGGGGGTTGGACTAGAAGATCTCCAAGTTCCCTTCCAACTCTGTTACACTATGTTCATGTAAAACTGTGCATCAAAGGCTGTATTCCATCTGCTAGTGTGAGTTGAGCTACACTCTGGTGTACTCAAGGACATGCCAATGTCCAGAGGCAGCCTCAGCCCAATCCTTTGAACTTACCAAAGCAAATACTAAGACTGATTGAGAAAAGAGGTGTGTATAACAGAAAAAGTAAATGCAAATGGCCTACAGATGGGAAAGCAGAGGTGACTCTGCAGGTTAGTAACTATTACACACAAGTAAGGGGACATTCTTTCACAAGTTATAGTGAGCAGCATAAAGGTAGTCCTTTAATTACAACCATAATGGAGCCTGCACATCATGGTTGTAACTCATGATGGTCATGAAGCAGGTTGGTCATATAGTACTGTGATCCGCAAAGCCCCATCCCCTACTTACAAGTTTCACAATACCTGGCAAATGAAAAATGTGAATGCAGGTCAGTCCCACTAGGTAAGCCAGATCAAGAAATCATCTCCATATGAAAGTTAAAATTACTTTTATTGGATTATAACAGCAGAATCTTGCAAATTAGTTTATGCTGTATTTCCTCTCTCTCCTTATACTCCAGTGAATTAAAGAAATGTCTGCCTTAGCCAGCTTCTGAATGTTAGCTTCTTGATCTGGACTTTAAAAATGTTTCAGGCCCTTTTGCCCAGATAACAAAACCTGCATAACTCCATCAAGGTTGTCTTCCTCACTTCTTACACCAAAGTTACACTTCCCACATCAACTTTCAAAGAAGGCTACTTTGGAACATTCTCACCTGTTATGAAGCTTAGGAATTCGTAGGATGGATATCTTGGTTCATAGCTGCTTTCTTTCTCCTCCTCCCCCCCCCCCCCCGCCTTTGAGGTGCTGAATTTTAATGTATATTTCAAAGGCAATGATTTAACGAGCCAGTTATTTCTTGCTTTTTTTCTCTCTCCTGCTTGCCTCACCAGTTCCCTTTCATCTGACAATTCTTTTGTAATATCTCAAAACCAAGGGACCGTTTTTCATGTTGTGGGTATCTTCCCAGTGAGCTACTTCAGAGAGCTAGCATGGTCACAGTGGGAATAGATAGGGTAACCATGGGGAAGGAAGACCTATGGAAGGCAGAGCTGCTATTTATTCTAATTCATGTGCTGTGAATAATGGATCTTTTTCTCTCCCATTAAAACCATCCTGAAAGAAATAAGTCAAGAAAACTTGATTCATCAAGGTTGCACCTCTCAAGCAATGATTCTTAAGTTTAACCTCTCTGTTCAGAGGTAGAGTACCACTGCACTAGGGGCTGGAGGCAGGCAACAGGAGAAAGCTATTCCCTTTGGAACTTAAGCAATAAATGTTTTATGATGATATAGTTGCTACATTGCTAGGTGCTCTTAACCTGTTGTCAAGCCCATGCAGCTGGGGTGAGATCTTTACTATAAGAGGCAAATCAGTGTTCTTCAGCCTTGGCAAAATTAAGATGTGGGGACTTTGTTCTGTACCAGCCTGCTACCGGCCCTGCAGAAAAGGCAGGGACAACCCCTTTACAAACGGCAAGAGGCTGGAATTACGCCTGCCAAATTTATTCACATAAAACAGAGCAAGACAAGACACCAACCATAAAACACAAGCTAAGAAGCAGGAACAATCCAAGCGGTTGCCTTCAGCAAACCAGCCCTCCCACACATTCCCCTTAAATACAGTTCAGGGCGTGGCCTCTCTGTGCCTCCTTCCGAGGAGCCCCATTGCCTTCCTCTGTTTACTCCTGACTGACTGCCTCCTGCGTCGGGCGTCCTTGAACAGGGCCAGCTGTGGGTCATCTTCATCCACGCTGTCAGGCTCACACAGCTGGGTCTTCATCATGACCAGATGAGAGGGGCCTTGCTGGGGGCTCTCATCAAGCTGTCCAATCCCCTCAGCAAGCTCTTCAACACCCCCCTCCTCCTCCTCTGA
Source organism: Vipera berus (assembly GCF_964194415.1). NCBI lineage: Eukaryota > Metazoa > Chordata > Lepidosauria > Squamata > Viperidae > Vipera > Vipera berus. Next base: position 342,856,582 of record NC_138202.1, read on the forward strand.
GTCGTCGGACCCAACTGCTGAACCCACAGGCTGACCCTGAATTACAACAGACTTCAACTCCAGAATTCCTCAGCCAGCTTGCTGCCTGGAGAATTATAGATGATGACCACACATTGTAAAATTCGCAAGGTTGAAAAACACTGAGATAAATAGAGACTCTTAGATATAGTAAAAAGAATTTCTCACCCTCATTAATGAGTTCAAAAAGTGTGGAGGAGATAGAGAATGGCCTTGAAGGACAGGAAGAAAAAGCCAATATCAAGTCAACAATCAGATAAGAGAGTCTTGAGCCAAGAAAATAACTCAAGAAAATATCTCAGATAAGCCCCTCCTTAATTCATATGAAGATAAAAGAAGGGGAACCCATTCAGATTTGCCAGACTGTGTTACTCGAATATGTGTGTTTGCCTTCAAGTCAGTAATGACTCCTGGTGACTTCTTGAAGAAGACTCTAAAGTTTTCTAGGCAATGTTTTTCATAGGTTGTTTTGCTTTTATAGTTAGCATAGAATTGGTCCTGATACTGGTTTCTTCATGTCTGCCTTGTAGGGCTGACAATAAGGAAAAGTCTGAAGGGTTCTTGGTTCTCTCTGAGCTTGGTTGTTTTCTTGCAGACATTTAGTTATCCGAACTAGGTAACAACATTAGTGCAGGAAGTGTCTCTTGGAAGAGTCTTCTTCCCAGGTTTCTGGTCACTTGAGCTAAGTTGCCATTTAATCAACAACAACAACAACTTTGCCAACTATAGAAGAATGGACTTTAAAAGTTTCCAACTTGGTGGAAATGGCAAAGATCTCAGCGTATTTGAAAGACCAATCGCAACAGAGATACATTGTGGAGTGGAGAAGATGGATTGATTATATCCAGAATAAATATGGGACTAAAAAGTTTCATTTAGCATTTGAATAACTAGCGGATATATATGATGTATAACTAGCTTGTGGTTATTTTACTAAGAGTTAAAGTGCGATAGAATTTAATATTTTATTGTTGTTTGCATATTTTAGATTACCGTATGTTTGTTTGTATTTTTATACCCTGTATTTTGCTCTGGGAAGTCGGGGAGGGGGGAGGGGAGGGGAGGTTTGGGGGGGGTTGGGGAGAGGGGAGGGGGGAGGGGGAGGGTTTGTATTTAAAAATGTATTGTAAAACTTTTCAATAAAACAACAACAACAACAACAACAATGTTAAAACCTGACACCCATTTATAAGATCATCTGCTAACTGATAGTTCTCTTTCTTGATTGTGTTATATCTGTGTTCTCTTCCATTCTTTGTCTAACCTTCCCACTCTCTCTTATGCCAGGTGGCATCTTGCTGGCTGCTCTCTAAAGAATTAGGGTAACCTTGATTTGTCTGTCAAGAAAATTTGTACAGTTTTGTTCACTACACCAACTAATCAGAACCTTCTGTAAGGAGGCCATTTCGATTTCTTTCTGGGAAGAAAGCAAGAGACAATTAGCTTGAAGCTCAGTTCACAGGCTTCCCTTTAGAACAGTGGTTTTTCAAACCTGACAACTTCCCCAGGCAGAATTCTCTGAGGTGAAGTCCACACATCTTAAATTAGCCGAGGTTAAAAAAAAACACTGCTCTATAATAAACAAGATACAGCCCAAATGAGTACAGCTGTTCAATGAATGATTCTCCACAGACTGAATTCCAGTTCCCATCAGGTTTTGCTACCTGGGCAGTAGTGAAGAAAGCTGGAATCCAATGACATTGGAAAGGCTGCCTAAAGCACATTGCTTCCCCTGCCCTAAAGTGATAAACTGAAAAACCATACCAGAGTAACTAAAACTAGCTACCTCAACGGGAAAGTATGAAAAACAGAAAACTATAAGCCTTTATGCAGATAAAAATACGAACTATATATATCCAGTATTGTCGTCCTCGTCGTCCTCATCATCTGCACTACAATGATCCCTTATCTGGTTTGGCATAGGTGTCTCACCTGCATGTGATGAGTAAGAACTGAAAGACCATAGCAGAGAAACTAAAACTATCACTCCCAGCAGAAAAATATCAAGATACATAAAAATATGATAAACATAGAACTATATAGTTTTATAGAGGGACGCGGTGGCTCAGTGGGTTAGGACGCTGAGCTTGTCGATCAGAAGGTCGGCAGTTTGGCAGGTCGAATCCCGAGTGCCGCGTAGCAGAGTGAGCGCCTGTTACTCGTCCCAGCTTCTGCCCACCTAGCAGTTCGAAAGCACGTAAAAATGCAAGTAGAAAAATAGGGACCACTACGGTGGGAAGGTAACAGCGTTCCATGCGCCTTTGGCATCTAGTCATGCCGGCCACATGACCACGGAGATGTCCTCGGACAAGCGCTGGCTCTTTGGCTTTGACACGGAGATGAGCACCGGCCCCTAGAGTCAGAAACGACTAGCACGCATGTGCGGGGGAACCTTTACCTTTACCTTTTATATAGTTTTATATAGATAAAAATATGCATTACAATACATCCAGTATCACCATCATCATCTCCACTGCAATGATCTCTTACATCTAGTTTGGCATATGTGTCTCACCTGCGTGTAGAGAGTGAGAACTATGTGGAAAAAGGGGGACTGTTTTGCACCCGGCTACACCCTGTTTCATGAAGAGAGGAAAAGGGCAACTGCAATAAAGAATATACAAGGCAGAGAGAAGGCTGCTGACAGAGATGGGGAAGAGCTGAAAGTCCCTTCTGTGTATTTGAACACCAACCCAAAGTCAACTGTTCTATTATTGAAAAACTAAGCAAGGAAGCCATGAAATATTCATCAGGGCTTTGATGGCAGCTGCGCCATCTATAAGAGCCCACACAAGCTTTTTCTTTCCATCTTAACAGCAGAAACAAGCTGCCTGCTTTGGTTTGATTTCCCCATTTCCCAATTGGTAGGATATCTGAAGCATCATTTTCTATCTTATTTGCTTAAATGTATTTTTATTTACCTGACTGAATTTATAATTCAATTCAATCAAATAATTTTTGGGGGATAGGTCTATTTCTTCTTGTAGAAGATAGAAGACGAAGCAAATAAATCTGTGAGTGCCGTTGAATATATATATATATATACAAATGGAAGGAGCACCCATGGGATCACCCCTTTCACCTGTCATCGCAAACCTCTACATGGAACACTTTGAAACCCTCGCTCTAGAAAAATCCAACCACAAACCCAAACTCTGGCTCAGATACGTAGATGACACCTTCGTAATCTGGCCACACGACAAAGAAAAACTGGATGACTTCCTTTACACACCTCAATAGCCTACACCCCAAAATACAATTCACCATGGAAACAGAAGCTAACAATCAACTTCCCTTCCTTGATGTCTTAGTCTACAAGAAATCCAACGGCTCCCTAGGACACACTATCTACCATAAAAAAAAACACACACACAAACCGCTATCTGAACGCACTCTCACACCACCACCCAGCACAGATCAACTCCGTAGCCAAGACACTCATCTCCAGAACAAAACACCTAGCTGACGAACAACACCTAAAAACCGAACTACACACTCTCACTAATGTACTAACAGCCAATGGATTCCAAAGAAACACGATTACCAACTTAATCCGAAGAGAGACACCCACAAAAACCCAAGACAGAGAACAAGAAAATGGCAAAGCCCTCCTCCCATACTTAAAAGGGACCACAGACAGAATCAGCAAGGTCCTCCAAAAACACAACATCAAAACAGCATTCTACACAGACAGAAAAATATCCACCATCCTAAGAAACCCCAAGGACATAATTGGGTTAGAAAACCAAGGAGTATACGAAATCCCATGCACCACCTGCCCCACCACATACATCGGACAGACCAACAGAAGAATAAGTGCACGCATTGAAGAGCACAAAAACTCACTCAGAAAGGGAGAACAAACTTCATCCCTGGTCCAACACTTTGAAGCCACGGGACATGAAATTGATTTTAAAAAAACCAAAACTATCGCCAAAATTGAACATTTTAACAACAGAATAATCAGAGAAGCCATTGAGATAGAAAAACGCCCCCACAGCATGAACAAACGAGATGATACCTCTCGCCTACCAGCCATTTGGAAACCCGCCTTGATTGACAGATGAGGCCCAAACACCAAGAATGATACCAGACCCAAACTCATGATAACATCACATGACATCACCACCACACAACCATTCAAAAAGCAAATCCGAACCCACAATGATAACGAGGCACAACCACAAAACAGAAACCTAACTACAGCTGCAACATCAGCCACTTTAAACCCCTCCAAACCACACAATAAGCAAACTGACACCCACTATAAAAACATGGCACCACCACAAACACGAAGCCGAACAAAAGCAGCTCAACTCACCAGCTCAGGTCTAAGGCTGGCAGCTGAGACCAGCCCATCCACTCAAAACACACCCCCACCCAATCAGAACACCCCCACCATTCAAAACACACTCCCACCCAATCAGAACACACTTAATCCCCCACCCAATCAGAGCACACCTCCACCCACAGAACAAACCCCCTCTGGCAGTTTAAAAAAGAGGAACAAACAGCCACATGCTTCTCCCAGAAGAAGGAAGCTGAAGCCACCAGCCTGCTGATGACGGATGGGATTCCGTCGAAATGTTGCGCCTACACCTTTAGTTCTACGCGGGAAAAACCCCGAATGACCAAAGATCCATATATATATATGAAAGGTTGCCTTCATACTTGCCATGGCGTGAGCGAGTTAGTGATGACTTACAAAGCCCTTTATGGCATGGGTCCGGATTACCTACGGCAACACCTGCGGCCGGCGTCAACTTCCCTCCGTCCAGTGCGCTCCCACAGAGAGGGCCTCCTCAGGGTGCCGCCGATCAAAGAATGCCAATTGGTGACCCCCAGGGGGAGAGCGTTCTCTGTGGGCACGCCAGACCTCTGGAACCGCTTACCGGTTGAGCTCCGGATGGCCCCCGACCTTCGCTCCTTCCGGCGCAATCTCAAAACTTTCTTTTTCGAACAAGCTGGCCTGGTCTGACGGGATGGGGTTGGGTTTTTATAAATGGTTTTTATAAATAATTTTAATTTTAATATGTATTAATTTTATGGGCATAGTGTTTAATGGCTTTTTAATTTTTGTATTCTATTTTTATTGTGTATTGCCCTGTTCACCGCCCTGAGTCCTTCGGGAGAAGGGAGGTATACAAATTAAATTATTAAATTAAAATTATTATTAAATTAAATACTTCATTGCCAGTCAAAAGGATGTGCCACACATTTGCATGTACATGTGGTACAAATATAAACAAACATGCCTGATAAATTTTATTTATTTCTATACTGTCCATCACACTTGAGTGCTTCTAGGTGTCTAGGAGTAAAAGAGGCCACCTATGTTAAAATTGAACAGCCCTCTCTTAACAGAGGGGGAGGGATATGATACCACCTATCTCCTGTCTACAAAGCAGTCCTTTCAGCAATTCCAAGAAGGCTCCACACCTATTTGCACTCTGTGTTGTGACTCAGGGCCAGCCTGTGGGTCCGGCAGCCGGCTCAGATGTCTCGGATGACTCAGATGAGGGGGAGGAGGAGAATGTGGAAGACGAACTGGTTGATGATGGCTTGGAGGCTTCGCAGAGCCCCCAGCCGGGGCCCTCTTCTCAGCTGCGTGAGCCCGATAGTGCGGAGGATGATGACCCACAGCTGGCCCTGTTCAAGGACGCCCGACGCAGGAGGCAGTCGAGCAGGAACAAACAGAGAAAGGCTGTGGGACTCCTCGGGAGGAGGCACAGGGAGGCCACGCCCTGAACTCTAAATAAAAGGAGTGTTTGGGGAAGGGCTGGTTGCTGAAAGCAACCCTTCCGTTTGAGGATTCAAGTTCCAGTGTTTTTGTTTCTTGTTTGTGTAATAAATCTTGGCAGACGCTTTGCAGCCTCAGATGCTCTCCAGTCTCTACTGTTTGAACAGGGGTTTGCCTTATTGCAAGGCCGGTAGCAGGCTGGTTCAGAACAGTTTGCTTTCAGCCTCCCACCCCTTACTACTACGATGGAGCAGCTACGTGCCGAGAATGCTCAGCTCACCCAGCAACTCACTTTGCTGGCAGCTCAGGTGGCTCAACTGCAAGCTCAGGTACATGCTGCACCCCCACCCAGGAGGAAATGTCAGATAGCAATGCCAGATAAATTTGCTGGCAATCCAGAACTGTTTCCTGCCTTCCTGGGACAATGCCAGCTTTTTATCAGCGTGAGAGCAGCTGATTTCCCCACTGACCGGGATAAGGTGGGATTCGTGTTAAGCCTTCTGTCGGGGGATGCAGCTCGTTGGGGCACGCCTCTGCTGGCACAACCTAGCCCTTTGTTGGATAACTTTGGGGGGGTTTGTGACCATATGCGCCTAATGTACGAGGACCCAATTAAGGCGCAGACTGCCACCCGACGCCTGAAAGCTCTGAGGCAGGGTCAGCGCCCCCTACAGGCCTATATCAGCGATTTCCGGCTGCTTAGCCAGGATTCCGCCTGGAATGAAGCTGCGCTCGTGGATGCCGTCCAGGATGGATTGTCGGAGGAGATGTTGGATGAGCTGGCCCGTGTGGACATTCCCTCAGACCTGAATGGGCTGATCCATCTTTGTCTGCGGATCGATGCCCGGCTGCAGCAGCGAAAGAGTCGCCGTGCCACCCCACAGACCCCTGCCGCCCCTGTTGTGCGTGAGCCCCCAGTCCAGAGGGAAGAGCCAATGGAGCTGGGTGCCGCCAGGTCCCGTCTATCGGTGACGGAAATGGACAGACGACGATCGGGGGGGTTGTGTTTTTACTGTGGGGACCCTGGACATTTGGCTGCTTCTTGCCCAAAGAAGCGTCAGCGGGCATCAGTGACCAAGCCTGCCCCGAGAAAGTCCCCTACTTTGCTGTCGGGAAACGGCCCGAGCCCGATCTAGACGGTGTGATAGATCGGGCGACCCACAACGACCACGCCGAGCGACGCCGTTCCGATGGTGCCTGTGAACCTCCACGGCATTTGATTTTGGAGGCACGTCTGATCCTTCCTGGCAAGCCAGAGGGGATTCCGGTCCATGCCTTAATTGACTCTGGGGCTACCACAAACTTTATGGACTCGGCCTTTGTGGCCAAATGGGCTGTTCCCCAGTGTCCGGTGGATCCGCCCATGCTAGTGGAGACTATCGATGGTCGAGTGCTCCTGTCCGGGCCTATTACGGCCGCCACGCAACCAGTGTGTATGGCCATCAGTTCCCATGTGGAGGCCATCCAGTTCTACATCACTTCGGATCTGCACTTCCCCGTGGTCTTGGGACTGGCGTGGCTCCGGGCGCATGATCCACAGATCTATTGGTCTCAGAACTTGGTCACCTTCCCAAGTTTGCAGTGCGTGGACCACACCCGCCATATCTGTGCCGGCCAGGTGGAGGGTTCCTCAGGGGTTTCCTTGCCTCCCGAACTGTCCGACTTTGCTGATGTGTTCAGCGAGTCAGAGGCGGACCAATTACCCCCGCACAGGCCCTACGACTGCTCCATTGATCTAGTCCCTGATGCGCCTCTCCCAGTGGGGCGTTTGTACTCCATGTCGGAGCCCGAGTTGGCTGCATTGCGGGACTTCCTGACAAAGAATTTGGCTCGCGGTTTCATCCGGCCCTCGTCCTCGCCAGTGTCTGCGCCCGTGCTCTTCGTCAAAAAGAAGTCGGGCGAGTTACGGCTTTGCTGTGACTACCGGAAACTCAACGCCATCACGGTGCGCAACCGTTACCCGCTGCCCCTCATCCCCGAGCTCTTGGACCGACTCTGGGAGGCTAAGATCTTCACGAAACTGGACCTGCGTGGAGCTTACAACCTCGTCAGGGTTCGGCCGGGTGATGAGTGGAAGACGGCGTTTGGTACTCGCTATGGACATTTCGAGTACACGGTGATGCCGTTTGGCCTGACCAACGCCCCCGCTGTGTTTCAGCATTTTATGAACGACATCTTTCGGGATCTGTTGGACCAGTTTGTCGTAATCTACCTGGACGACATCCTGATTTACTCCCCGTCGCGTGAAGTGCATCATCAGCATCTCCGTCAGGTCCTGCAGCGCCTCCGGGAACATCGGCTGTTTGCCAAGTTGGAGAAGTGCCAGTTCTACCAGGTGACCATCGATTTCCTGGGTCACCGCATTTCTCCTGAGGGCATCGCCATGGAGCCGAGTAAAGTTGAGTCGTTGCAGAGTTGGCAACCCCCGCGTCGCGTGAAGGATGTTCAGCGACTCCTTGGATTTGCCAACTACTATCGAACATTCATCCCTGGCTTTGCTGCCTTGACAGCCCCCCTCACCCGGCTCCTGCAGAAGAAGACTCGGTTCCAGTGGAACGCCCCCGAACAACAGGCGTTCCAGGCTTTGAAGGACGCCTTCATGAAGGAGCCCATCTTGAAGCATCCTGACCCGCAACGGCCGTTTGTCGTGGAGGCGGACGCCTCCGACATTGCCATTGGGGCCGTGTTACTCCAGGCAACGACGCCCAGCGGTACCCTTTTCCCTTGCGCGTACCACTCTCGGAAATTGAACCCCTCGGAGCGCAACTATACCATCTGGGAGAAGGAGCTGCTGGCCATCAAGGCGGCGTTCGAGGCTTGGAGGTATCATCTGGAGGGGGCGCGGCATCAAATCGAGGTCCGGACGGACCACAAGAATCTGGAAAGCCTGCAGACCGCTCGGAATTTGAACCAACGCCAGATCCGGTGGTCCCTTTTCTTTGCGAGGTTTGACTTCCGGGTGCGGTACATACCAAGCGGGCACAATCAGAGAGCGGATGCTCTGTCCAGGAAGCCCGAATACACCCGAGTGGAAGACAAGCTTCTGCCCAGGACAGTGATCCCCGTCGAGTCTTTTGCTGCGGTGCGGGAGCCGGTTGATTTACGGGCTCGGATCCGGGAGGCGCAGCAGCAGGAGGCGTGGGTGGCTCAGCGGAAGGAAGAGGTGGGGCCAGATTCGCCTTGGTCGGTCACGGATGGACTTTTGTATTATCGTGACCGGCTCTATGTTCCGGGAGGGCCACTCAGGGGACTCGTCCTCAGCCAGTGTCATGATAACCCGGCTGCGGGGCATTTTGGCCTGTTCAAGACTCTGAATCTGGTCTCCCGTACCTTCTGGTGGCCCCGAGTCCGACACGACGTCCAGTCTTATGTCACCTCCTGCATCCCATGCAGGCAGGCCAAGTCAGCGACAGGGGCCCCGCCTGGTTTACTGCAGCCTTTGCCAACACCCAAGAGACCCTGGGGGGCTGTGTCCATGGACTTTCTGACGGATCTACCCCCATCCTCCGGCTTCACGACAGTGTTTGTGGTGGTGGACATGCTGACCAAGATGGCGCACTTCATCCCCTGTCGTGGCTTACCGTCAGCTCGCGCCACTAGTCGCATGTTCATCCAACAGGTGTTTCGGCTGCACGGCCTTCCCGATAGAGTCGTCTCCGATAGGGGGGCCCAGTTTACAGCCCGCTTCTGGCAGGAGTTGATGCTTGCGTTGGACATTAAGGTTTGCCTCTCGTCCGCGCATCATCCTCAAACTGACGGGGGTACCGAGAAGGTCATCGGTATCCTAGAGCAGTATCTGCGCTGCTACGTCAACCTGCAGCAGGACAATTGGGTGGACTATTTGGCCATAGCCGAGTTTGCCTTTAACAACTCGCAGCACACCTCCACGCAGATGACACCGTTCTTGGCCAATGTGGGTTATCACCCCCGGTTTTTCCCCCTTTCTCCCGTGGACTCACCGGAGCCGGCAGCGAACGACTTCATGGCGGAGTTACAGGCGATCCATCGGTTGGTGCGACGGCAGCTGGAGAAGTCCAAGGCCGACTACAAGAGGTTCGCCGATCGGTCGAGACGGGATACGCCTCCACTATCGGTGGGGGATCGGGTCTGGCTGTCCACCAGGAACCTACCATCCACACGGCCGGCGAGGAAGCTGGACCACCGTTACCTTGGACCGTTCCCAGTCGAGGCTGTCATCAATCCGGTCGCCTATCGTTTAACTCTGCCACGTTCCCTGCGCGTGCATCCCGTCTTCCATCGGTCCTTGTTGGTCCCCGAACAACCGGCTTGTCCACTTCGCCAAGCGGAACCTCCCCCATCAGGACCTCGTGATGGAGGCAGCACCCCCGAGTACGAGGTCGCCAGCATCAGGGATTCCCGTTGGTTGAAAGGTCGCTTCCAGTACCTGATCGAGTGGAAAGGGTACGGGCCGGAGGACTTCACATGGGAAGACGCGACCGCCGTTCATGCCCCTGCGTTGGTGACTGCTTTTCACGAACAATTCCCATCCCGACCGCATCCGGATCGGCAGCCCCGGGGAAAGGGCCCTGCGGTGCGGGATAGTGTTGTGACTCAGGGCCAGCCTGTGGGTCCGGCAGCCGGCTCAGATGTCTCGGATGACTCAGATGAGGGGGAGGAGGAGAATGTGGAAGACGAACTGGTTGATGATGGCTTGGAGGCTTCGCAGAGCCCCCAGCCGGGGCCCTCTTCTCAGCTGCGTGAGCCCGATAGTGCGGAGGATGATGACCCACAGCTGGCCCTGTTCAAGGACGCCCGACGCAGGAGGCAGTCGAGCAGGAACAAACAGAGAAAGGCTGTGGGACTCCTCGGGAGGAGGCACAGGGAGGCCACGCCCTGAACTCTAAATAAAAGGAGTGTTTGGGGAAGGGCTGGTTGCTGAAAGCAACCCTTCCGTTTGAGGATTCAAGTTCCAGTGTTTTTGTTTCTTGTTTGTGTAATAAATCTTGGCAGACGCTTTGCAGCCTCAGACGCTCTCCAGTCTCTACTGTTTGAACAGGGGTTTGCCTTATTGCAAGGCCGGTAGCAGGCTGGTTCAGAACACTCTGATTCAGGTGACCCTAAAAGTACAGATAAACCCCCAGGTGACCTCAACACTCTCGGAATGCTAATCACCGACCTTCAGAGTGCTAACAACCAGATGACCGCAAAGAATATAAATCCCTCCACTCCCCACCATTCAGTCAGAACTGAAGAAGCTTCTTGGATGAGAAGTGAAACATCTTCAAAGAAAATACAAAGAAAGTCCAGCTGCCTTTTGAAATGCACCTTTGGGTGCTTCTAGCTGGTTTACAAATAAAATTACGGTTAGGCCATGTGGCTAGTCTCTGATAAGAAGCACAAGGAGAGCCAGGAAATTACTATAATTCAAAAAGTATACAAAGTGCCATAGGCAGGAATTTCAAACTATCAAAATATGTCCAGAGATAAACCATGGCTCACATTTGCTTCATCTGCTATGGTCTTCACATGCACTCACCCCTACCTGCACACAACAAATATTAAGTGCTCTATTTAGCAATGAAAAGTTTGCCCACATGTATTCTATTTCAGGAGCAGACAGACTCTAAAGTTTCATTGAATTATAAACTGGATTAACATAACATGGCATGTCACATAACAGAAACAATGGATAGAACCTAATCAAGGAGAGAAGCAACCTGGAATTAAGAATAAACCTCCTAACAGTGAGAACAATTAACCAGTGGAACAGCTTGCCTTTAGAAGGTGTGGGTGCTTCATCACTGGAGGTTTTTAAGAGACTGGACCTGTCTGAAATGGTGTAGGGCCGGGGTGTCAAACTGCCGGCCCAAGGGCCAGATGCATCATACCGAAACTTTGCCCACCCTATTGCCAGCAATGCAAAAAGAGTTGTGATATGTCGCAACATGTCATGTGATGTGGCGAGTTTGACACCCATGGTATAGGGCAGAGGTAGGCAACCTTGGCTCTTTTATGACTCATGGACTTCAACTCCCAGAATTCCTGAGCTGGCATGGCTCATCTTGGAAACCTCTCCCTTTCCCCTCAGCATGGCTGGCTCAGGAATTCTGGGAGTTGAAGTCCTTGAGTCATAAAAGAGCCAAGGTTGCCTACCCCTGGTATAGGGTCTCCTGCTTGAGCAGGAGGGTGAACTAAAAAACCTCCATGGCCCCTTCCAGCTTTATTCTGATTGATTGATTGATTGATTGATTGATTGATTACATAATTAACCTGATTTCTGAATCTATTTTCTGGGTTCACACACTACGCTATACAATTAAATAATTGTAACTTCACAATTATTAATGAGTTAACTTCACAGAATACATTAAGTGACAACAAACAGAATTAAGGATTACACTATCCAAAGTCAACAGGGGAGTGTACAAAAAACAGCTACTACATCACTGTTTCTCAACTTTGGCAATGTTACCTTGTGTGGACCCCAGAATCCCCTAGCCAGCCTAAAGTTGTCAGGTTCGAGAAACACTTTGCCAGATCTTCATCAGACTTGGTTAAATGTGATATAGGAATATTACTTTCCATCTGCTTTCATTTTCATTTCTCCCATCTTTGCTAAAGAGAGAGTTGTCTTTTTATCCTGATACAATAGCAGAGCAAAACAGCAGAATACAATAGCAGAGTAACAGCATCATACATTACAGTTAATTATTTACAAATCCAAATAATTTGGCAATCATTCTTATTTTCCCCTTTTATATGGCTTTCATCTTGTCCTCAACCCATGAGTGAGATAAATGGTTATAAGCTGTGATGATATCTGTTGTGTAGTGAGTTCTTTGCTGGCAATAAGCAAGACCAGAGGTTGCAAACAGGAACATTGCTTTATTGAGGCAAACTGGAACAGAACTGAAACAGAGGCTTCTGCGCGGCTACTCATACGGTTGCCACTAGGCAGTGGCCAATAGGTTTAAAGGAACTCATTCCCACCCCAAATCATCCAATGATCTTCTTGGAGACAGCAAGTCTGGCTAGTCAGTGACCGTTACACAGACACACCAATTGAGCAACCTTAAGCAGCATTCAAACAGACACCTGAAACAGTTCAAATAAAATCCCAATACATTGCAATATGAAAGTAGCATTTTCCCACTTATTTGAGCAATTGCCTAACAACAGCCTTGCGGTGTACAATATAAAATCTCTTAAACGCTGTTAGCCTATACTTTGGAGAGAAGAACCCTTTTCAACTTAAAACAGATGAATGCTTCAGAGAAGTAGATAAAGACATCCTTGTCCCTGAATACAGGGATTCAATTCCTAACTATTAATTGAAGAGCCTGCAGGGTCAAGATTTGCTCTGACTGGGGAGAGGAACCATAGAAGCAAGATACGGACTGTGAGGGGAATAACAAATTTAATCTGGGATTGCCTTCTGCCCGTTCAAGAGTAAAAAGCTTTTTAATTCAGTCATGGGGAAAGACTCTTTGACCTGCATAGAATTTAGAGCTAATGTCATACTTTAACTATTCATGCAATTGTTTTTAATATTTATTCAGTGTTTATGGCTGCCCACTTGCTAAATAACTCTGGGTGGCTAGCTACATGGAAAACATCCCCCCAATACATAAATAATAAATAATTCAACAAAGCAGTGGAAACATGGACAACACCTCTGCTATAGAGATGGAGAAGTAAAACCACTCCATATTTGGGTATTTAACTTCAAGGGGAGTGGTTCTTACACTGTTTGTCCCAATTACCCTTTTTCCAGTCTCAAATAATGTCATTAACCTCACAAAAAAATGCAGAATCTGTTATTTTACGGTTATCTTAACAGTGGCAGTCCCAAATTCAACCCTCAGTTCACAAGCAAGCAATTACAAATTGTGCTATTTGTACAATTAGGATATGCCCAAATTACCACCTTGGGAGCAATTACCCCCCAGTTTAGGAACCACTGACTTTCTGAAGCATAGATGCACACAGATATTAGGACAGTGGCTGGTCACATACATTGCTTTGAATCCTGGTTTAATTTAAATGGGATTTGTTAAATAAGGCATGGTGACTGGCTTCACACATCACACTAAGTAAAAACTAAACAAAGCACATTAAGGCTAAGAGTAAAGTGTGAAGACAGTCCGTGATTTGCCAGATAGATACTGGCATCAGAATATAGGGGAAAGTAGATGAAATTTTAAAGAGGGAAATTTCTGATTCATGTCTGATTCCATTCACTGGAATATAGTTTAGAGGCATTACGGAGTTTGGTCTGTTAGTTACATCTCCTCTTTTGCCATTCTGTGCTGAATTGAATAAAGCATTCAATTTGTTTTATAATTGCTGAAAAACATATCATTGAAGTTGGAGGGCAGTAGGAAGGTTGGGAGGTGAACAGAGGACAGGCTGGTAGGAAGTTGCTGGGAAGATAAAAGGGGTGGCCACTGAGTAAAGTGTATTGGGTGGTTACAGTCAATGCTAAGAAGATTGGGGGTGCACTATTTACAAATTGGCTGTTGTGAATATAGGTGCCGTTCCTGCCACAATGACAAATTATTTGATCTGAGCTGTTTATGTAACGCAACAAGTACCATTCCAAAGGCAAAGCTGCAGTTTGAAATAAGGACTATTTTCCAATTTGTGTGAAAGCACACATCAATTATTTCAGTATCTATCCCTTCCTAATTTCCTCCTTGTATGTCTGTGAGGTCTGTTCCTTGTTGTTGAGTCACTACGGAACTCCCAAATGTGTTGCTTTATATTCTTTGAAGTTAGATGAACAAGAATTATTGATATCCTAATTCCTGGACTCTCTGTGCGCAACTGAGGCTCTGCTGTGGAGACCAATGGCACATGGTGTGCCCAGCACTTTATAGCATCAAGGACAAGATACTGCAGTAGACCAAGGAGAATGAGGCCATTAGTGCAGTTTCCTTTTGGTGTGTGGCTTCTGCAAGCCAAACATAGAAAAGTCTTCTGTTATTCAATTAATATGGGGAAATGGAAAAAGATGTCCACTATCCCAGATGCTAATTATCCTTAGCAGGGATGTCCTTGGGGGAAGGGAGGTGTCAAAAAAGTCAAGATGGTTGACTTGTGATTTGGAGGGGGTTCCTTTAGTAAAGGAAATATGGATATCTGTAGGAGGGTAAACTCTGAACACTGCTGATATGCTTCCCACCTTCCCTCCTTCCTTCCTTCCTTCCTTCCTTCCTTCCTTCCTTCCTTCCTTCCTTCCTTCCTTCCTTCCTTCCTTCCTTCCTTCCTTCCTTCCTACAGGTATTCTGAAGAGGATATCCGGCAGAAGGTTGGCACCTTTCGGCAAATGCTGATGGAAAAAGAGGGTGTTCTCACTCGTGAAGATCAACACGGACGGCATATGTGAGTATGGAGAGATTGCTATCAATCACATCAACTTGGCTTCTCTTTCCCCCAGCTCCGTGGAGCAGATTCAAAAGAGTCTAATTGCCCCCAAATCGTTGCATGTAGAATCTTAGTATACCAGTAAGAAGGATGAACTGGACTTTCTATCCAGTATTCTTTTTTTCCAGCCACTGTGCAGGCGGGGGGGGGGGGAACTCTCTGCTGAAGAAAACAGCAAATCCCATGGCAGACAGTTAAAATTTCATCACTTACTGTTGCTCTGTTACAACTAATACAAGCCTTCACATGAAGGGTTCTGGTGCTCACAAGTAGCCTGTACATCATTTTACCCAGTTTATTTAAGATATAACCGCCACCAAAGCCATAAAAATAGCAGGACCAGTGTGCCTCAAATGTCAGATAATTAGAGTGCTGCTGATTATTCTCAATTACTATCCAATATGGCCATTGAAAAGGAACCATATTGCAAAATACTGGACTAAAAATATTTAAATTTTTGTCCATGAAACCACAATGCAGGAAGAGGAAGATGGTTGTAACAACCTCTCCTGTCTCTATATACTTATTAGGAAACATGGTTTTCTCTCCCCCCCTCCCCCAATGTAGCCCCTTTGATGGTTCTGTCCAGTTCAGATGGGGGTCTCCACAATAATCTCAGAAGTGCATCTTAAAGGGGGAAATCATAGACAACCATTTCCCTTTTTCTAAGGAATTTTGTCCTTAGCTGGTTCAATCACCATAGAAAGTAACAGTTTCTCAGTATAGTACAACTATTGCACAGGTTTATTGAATCACAGCTTGATTATAGTTGTCCCTTTAGTACATTCCTCATTTCCAGCACAACTAATTGTTGTTGTTGTTGTTAGTTGCAAAGTCGTGTCCAACCCATTACGACCCCATGGACAACGTTCCTCCAGGCCTTCCTGTCCTCTACCATCTTCTGGAGTCCATTTAAGCTCACACCTACTGCTTCAGTGACTCCATCCAGCCACCTCATTCTCTGTCGTCCCCTTCTTCTCTTGCCCTCAATCTTTCCCAGCATTAGGCTCTTCTCCAGTCAGTCCTTCCTTCTCATTAGGTGGCCAGAGTATTTGAGTTTCAACTTCAGGATCTGGCCTTCTAAAGAGCAGTCAGGGTTGATCTCCTCTAGGCCTGTCCAGTTTGAATGCCTTGCAGTCCAAGGGACTCGCAGGAGTCTTCTCCAGCACCATAGTTCAAAGGCCTCAATTCTTTGGCGCTCAGCCTTTATTATGGTCCATCTTTTACAGCCATACATTGCAACTGGGAAAACCATGGCCTTGACTATATGCACTTTTGTTGGCAGGGTGATGTCTCTGCTTTTAGTATACATTCCTCATTTCCAGCACAACTAATTAGAGGCATCTATTGCTGATGAACATGATTTTCCTAACTAATATTATCAGGAGAATTATCTAAATTAGTCATCAGAGAGTTGGAAAAAGTTATCTTGTAACTCTCGAAAGATTGCTGTGTTGAGAAGATAGCAGAAAAATAACGCAAAAAACAGCAAATACAATTGTAAAGTATGGATCAGAGTAGCTTTTATACTTCTCACACAAGCACGCCCCAAAATAGGCAAGCACAGTTCCTTTTTGTCTCCTGTTTTATAATCTAAAAGTGTTGATTCTGATCAGCTGGTTTTTATCATGAAATATTGTTCCATTGACTAATGGAGAAGACTATTAGAAAGGGATTTGGCTGTTCTTAGCCAGCTCTTCATCATGGAAATTTATGTCCTGGCCAACTCTTTTATCCAGCAGTTGTACTTTAATCTTCCCCTGGTCTTTGGTACATCATTGTTTTATTTTGTCCCAATATTTGTAATTTCATGAACCTATGAAATGAGCATTGACTGAGCATTCAACAGATAACTCATTAAGTTCAATATTCATCTTGATCACTAGAAAAGGTTAATTGGCTGGGCAAGCCTGCAAAGAGATTGCTCTCTGTTAAGCTAACCCTTGGTTTCTGAATTACTCTTCCTATACCATGGATAGATTATGTCAAAGCTAATTCATTTCAGGCTAAATTCATCATCCCAACTAAAGAAGTCTTTTTCTATCAAATGACCAATCACCCCTGCTGTCATTGGCTAGTTAACCAGTGTATTTGCTGCTTGTCATTAAAAAGTCATCAATTTATGAAAAGGAGGATACAACATGCTGTGAACCACACTGTAATCTTCTTTTCTGCATCTCTGGAGTTATTTCCTAATGGATGACAAAGATGGTGGTCAGTCCCCTGCACAAGCCTTTTAATTGTTAAGGGGGTTGCTTCTCCTGAACTGGAGGCTTCTCCTAAACTAAAGGTCTGGAGACTAAAACATATGAAGAAAGGTTGCAGGATTTGAGTTTGGCTAGTCTGGAAAAGAGAAGGACTAGGGGTGACATGACAGTGGTGTTTCAGTATTTGAGGGGGTTACCTTATTTTCCAAAGCATCAGAAGGCAAGATAAGAAACAATGGAAGAGAAGGAGAGAAGCAACCTGCAATTAAGGAGAAACTTCCCAACAGTGAGGGCAATTAACCAGTGGAACATCTTGCCTTCAGAAGTTGTGGGTGCTTCATCACTGGAGGTTTTAAGAAGAGACTGGATAGTCACTTGTCTGAAATGGTATAGGGCCGTGATGGCGAATCTATGGCACGCGTGCCACAGGTGGCACGCAGAGCCCTCTCTGTGGGCACGCATGCCATTGCCCCAGTCCTAGGCCTTCAGCTGGGTTTTATAAAACCTTTTCCGTTTAGGCCTCTGCCGCCATGTATCCCCCCAAAAAGGTTCAATTAATCAACTTCTCGTGGAGAAAAAAAAGTTCTCGCAAAGTTGGAATTGATTGATTGAACTTTTTAGTCCCACCCAGTCTGCAGCTACCACTGTAGCCATGCTCACCCAATTGGCCACGCCCACCCAATTGGCCACACCCACCCAAAGGGCCATGCCCGCCTGGCACTCGATGATACATAAGTGGGTTTGGGGTTGCAGTTTGGGCACTCGGTCTCTAAAAGGTTCGCCATCACTGGTATAGGGTGTCTGCTTGGGGACTGGACTGGAAGACCTCCAAGGTCCCTTTCAGCTCTATTCTGATCGATTGATTGAACTACTGTACTACACATTGCCCAGCATTGAATTGCACATTAATGTACAGCCATCAGCCAGGACAGCCATCAGGGAAGCCAAGAGAGAAATCAGAAAGATTTTCAGGCCAGGAATAAGGTTAATTTATTAATATGAAGACTTTGTTAGGGCTGGCCGTTTGGGGCAACAGAGATAAATAAGCCATGGTCCTGAGGAAGGGAAGGAGAAAAACAGGTATAATGCTCAGAATGGAGTCAAAAGATGCCAAAGGAGTCCTAAGCCTTAGCTTTCAAGGTTTAAATCAGATTCTTTTTTTAGCAGCCTCCATCTGCTTTGCTTGTAATCATGATCTTGCTGCAGATATAATTCCTTTTTTCAAGCAAGGACTACCTAGCTGTGCTTATGTAATAAGATAAACTAGGTTAGCTAAGGTTCTGCTGGCAGCATTTGCATAACACATTTCATTTGTACCACAAAAGTTGGTTGCTGCTGGCCTTGGTTAGGTTTGGTAGGTTAATGTGATATTTAGTTAGTTTATGGGTCAAAAGATAAGAAAGTTATGTAAACCCAAATGATGCTTATTACATGTAACATAAACTATAGATTAGCAAGGGCAGGCTGCATTTGCATCTCAAGTTCCCTTGAGACCCCCAAAAGTGTCATTGCGACCACAATCTAAAAGGTTCTTCTACCAGATGAAAAGCAGCTAGAATAGAATAGAATAGAATAGAATAGAATAGAATAGAATAGAATAGAATAGAATAGAATAGAATAGAATAGAATAGAATAGAATAGAATAGAATAGAATAGAATAGAATAGAATAGAATAGAATAGAATAGAATAGAATAGAATAGGAGTTGGAAGGGACCTTGGAGGTCTTCTAGTCCAACCCCCTGCTCAGGCAGGAAACCCCATGCCATTTCAGAAAAATGGTTGGCCAATCTTTTCTTAAAAACTTCCAGTGTTGGAACTTTCACAACTTCTGGAGGCAGGTTGTTCCACTGATTAATCGTTCTAACTGTCAGGAAATTTCTCCTTACTTCCATGTTGCTTCTCTCTTTGGTTAGTTTCCATCCATTGCTTCTTGTCCTGCCTTCAGGTGCTTTGGAGAATAGCTTGACTCCTTCTTCTTTGTGGCAACCCATGAGATATTGGAACACTGCTTTCATGTCATCCCTAGTCCTTCTTTTCAATCCAATTCCAGCAACTGTTCTTTATGTGTTTCAGCCTCCAGTCCCTTGATCATTTTTTTTATTGAAAAGTTTTATAAAAGTTACAATATTATCCCATCCCCAACCCAACCCTAACCCCCCTCCCCCTCCCCCACTTCCCAAAGCTGATTACAGGGTTACAAATATATAATAATCATAATCTAACTAACATTAACCAACTATATGAATAACCAAATACATAATGCACTTTAACCCGCCTATAACATAATTACAAACAATCTAATAGTATCCAAATTATACTAATACAATAATAATACCGTATAATTAAAAAAGAAAATTTTCCATTATAATAAATTATAACAATCTAAAATTTACTCATAAGCTAAATGGAACTTTTTAGTCCCATACTTTTTCTGAATAGAATCTATCCATCTTCTCCAAACCGAAATGTATTTTTCTTGTGAATGATCCTTCAAATAAGCAGAAATCTTAGCCATTGATCATTTTTGTTGCTCTTCTCTGTACTCTTTCTAGAGTCTCAGTATCTTGTTTACATCATGGTGGCAAACCTGGATGCAGTATTCCAAGTGTGGCCTTATGAAGGCATTGTAAAGTGGTATTAACACTTCACATGATCTTGATTCTATCCCTGTTAATGCAGCCTAGTACTGTGTTGGCTTTTTTGGCAGCTGAAGCACACTACTGGCTCATATTTAAGTGATTGTCCACTAGGACTCTGAGATCCCTCTCACAGTTACTACTACTGAGCCAGGTACCACCATACTGTACCTGCACATTTGGTTTTTCTTGCCTAAATGTAGAACCTTACTTTTTTCACCATTGAATTTCATTTTCTTAGATAATGCCCAATGTTCAACTCTGTCAAGATCCTTCTGTATCTTAAGCCTATCTTCTGGAATGTTGGCTATTCCTGCCAGCTTGGTGTCACCTGAAAATTTGATGAGTTCCCCATCTATCCCCTCATCCAAACCATTGATGAAGATATTGAAGAGCACTGGACCCAAAACAAAGCCCTGGAGCACCCCACTGCACACTTCCCTCCATGTAGATGCAGTTCCATTGAGGACTACACATTGAGTGTGGTTGGTCAACCAGTTATAAATCCATCTGGTGGTGATGCTGTCTAACCCACATTTTTCTGTCTTATCAAGTAGTAGGTTGTGGTCTACTTTATCAAATGCCTTACTGAAGTCCGAGTAAATGATATCCACAGCATTCCTCTGATCCACTAATTTTGTCACCTTGTCAAAGAATGCAATAAGACTTGTCTGGCATGATCTGTTCTTGACAAACCCATGTTGACTTTTGGTTATAACTTTGTTTGCCTCTAGGTGTTCATTGATGTGTTGCTTGATTAACATTTCCAGAATCTTCCCAGGTATTGAGGTCAGGCTTTCTCCCTTTTGCCTGTCACCTTAATGCCACTTTCTCCCACTAATGGACCAATCAATTCCTTGACTTTTTTCTTGTTTTTTACATGTTGAAAGAAGCTTTTTTTGTTATTTTTTTACTTTTGTCGCAAGATAAAGGAGATCATTTGGAGACTGAACTGAAGTGCTTGAAAACTCCCTCTTCTTGCCTATCCCACTTCTTCTGATTTATACATATACAATAACATCATGTATTTTAGGGTAAATCTTGTCACCTATGTTCTACATGACTACATTGTATCCTCCAAAATTTTAGAAGTGAAAATTAAGGATATGCCTGTTCTCACACCAAGGGGAGTACAGGACTGAAATGGCATTGATCATGCTTGTAGGTGACCTCTGGCAGAAGTGGGATGGGCATGGTCATTTCTTGTTTTGATCTTTTAGTAGCTTACAGCACCATTGATCACAGTATTCTTCTGAATTGGATTGGGGAGTGAGTAGCATTCTGTTATGCTGGTTCTCTTCCTTCTCCAGAGCCAGTTCCAGTCAGTATTAATGAGGGGAGGGATTTAATCTGTGGCCTATGATTTACAGGATCCCAAAGGCCTCAGCGTTCTCTCTACCCATTTAACATCTATATGACATCTCTAGGTAAGGTCATCTGGCAACAAGGAGTGAGTTGTCATCTGTATGATATAGTAACTTTATATAGTAACTTTATGAAGTAATTTTATATCTCCACCCTGCCTACTGAAATGATGCAGCTGAGGTTCTGTCTTTGTGCCTGGAAGCTGAAAGGGTTTGGATGAGAAAAATCAGATTTCCACTCAACTAAATGGCTCTGGGTTTTAGGGCTCCCTGATTCTGAAGAGTTTCCATCTCTTGATCTAGGTCAGTGGTGTTAAACTCATAATGTCATGTGACATGTCACAATGTATCATGACTTTTTTACCATTGCTGGCAATGGGGTGGGCATGGTTTCACTATGATGCATCTGGCACGTGGGCTAGCAGTTCGACACCCCTGGTCTAGATTCTTTGGCTTCCCTGGGCTGGATTAGTTAGGCTTTTGGCCTGATCCAACATAATCTTCTTTTGGTTGATCTTGTGATAGAACTAGTGAAAGATGTACAGCCTGCTTTATGATACTGTTCTGTAGCTTGTAATCTATCAGCTATGCATACGTGACAGTATCACAAAGCCAATTTAATTGAGAGCAATGAGATTCAGCTTTTCTCTCAATGGAAGAACATTTGTATTGTGTTTCACCATTCTACTGCCCACAAATTATTGCCAAAAAACACACACACCTGGATACACAGAGATACAACCCCCACCTCAGTCCTCTGTCATGAGACAATCATGAACTGAAGCTCATGAGTACTGTTTTTTAGAGTTTTTGCTCTCCAATAACTATAGATAAAGAAGTTTGTGCTGTTAACCAGAAGAATGTCCATGAACTTACCAAAGGACAAACTTTGACTCAAAGGATACTTTACCTTTTATCCATGAAGAAAACTATGAGTAATCTTTTTACTCATCGAAAAGCTATGTTCCTTTTTTTATTTCTCCAGCCCACTAATATCTCTCCCCCAAACATCCTGGGGTCCATTTCCTTTACAACAGCCAATTATTCACGTGGCTTATAATCAGGTTAAGCTTCTTCAACAGCAGAGATTAATATCTCCCAGCCAGTATCTGTTGAGCTATACTACTCTTGCTGCAGTTTCCCCCTCCTGACTCCTTTCCAAAGAAGGCTGGAGAGTCCCACCTCCAAAAACCATTATTTAGCCATAATATTGTAATTATATGCTGTTTCTGAAAAAGCAGAGACAAAGGCTGTGTGTGTGTGTGTGTGTGTGTGTGTGTGTGTGTGTGTGTGTGACATTTCCAAATGTTATTACAGTGATTTTCTCTATTTTGTCCATGATGGATTTTTTTTATTGGTGAGGAGGCATTGCTTGCATGCTGATTCAATACTTTTTGAATTGTCAGATAGCTCTCAGTAAACAATTTACTCTTATTGACAACACATGGGTTAATTTTTTAATAAATAAATACAATTAAAGGGATTCCCATTGTGCCTAATCCAAGAAATTATTTTGGAAACTAAAGCCAAATTCCCTGATTTAAAACATCATCTGGATTATTTTATTTTTTATTTATTTTAATTCCATTTATATCCCGCCTTTCTCCGAAGACTCAGGGCGGCTTACAAGCTTAGCAGTAGCCTTCATTCTATGTATATGCCTGCTTATTAGGGCTTTCACACACACCCCAAGCGGCATTATTACAAAGTTAGTTTAATTGCCCCCAACAATCTGGGTCCTCATTTTACCTACCTCGGAAGGATGGAAGGCTGAGTCAACCTTGAGCCTGGTGGGATGCGAACCTGCACTAATTGCAGGCAGCTGGTGTTATTTAAGGAGGCATTAGCCCACTGCTCCACCAAGGCTCTTTAAAGAAAATTATAAATTGTATTTACAGAGAAGTTATGAGGGCTTTGGCAGTTGTGGATGTGATCCAAGATTGTGCAGCCAAGTCACTTTTGTGATTTTTCTCTTACTAACATAGCAAAACAAGATAAGGTTCATTTTAAACAGCTTTGCAACTTAGCTAAGCAACCAAACAAAGTTTTCAATCTTAGAATTTTCTTCACTGAATAAGAACTCTTCTACTTTTACATTCCTTTCCCTCTCCATATTTAGAGATAAGTAGGATAGTATCACTTATAAAGCCTTAGTAAGACCACACTTTGAATATTGCATCCAGTTTTGGTCACCATATGTTGAAACTCTAGAAAGAGTGTAGAGAAGAACGGAGAAATTTCCTGACAGTGAGAACAATTAACCAATGGAATGGCTTGCCTTCAGAAATTATTGGTGCTCCATCACTGGAGACTTTTAAGAAGAGACTGGACAGCCACTTGTCTGGAATGGTAGAGGTCCCTTCCAACTCTGTTATTCTCTTATAGTTTTTCATAGATCTTCCTGGAAAAAGTCTATGTGGTAAAAAAAAAAGACTTGATGGCATATAATTAATCAACCATTTAGAGATAAGCAAGGAGATTAACTATTATGGTTGATATTATTTTTCTGAGAGGGCAGGATATAGTCTCTCTCCTGGCTTCCCACAAGTTAGCTGCCTTGGGTAGGCTTGTCCTATAACAATGCTTTCTTTCCTTCAGCGCATCTTGAGATTTCTCCTCACTTCTGATCACATCAAAAGTTTTGCCCTGGGCTGTCTTGAAAAGTCTGTCCTAGAATTCAAATTGGTCTGCTAACCATTAGATTTTATTTCTCCTTCTCATAAGAGTTCTCCTTAAAATCCCAACCTTCTCATCTTGTCCTTACCAGCTCAGTAGCTCTCCCTGTTTTCTATACTGCCTGTACTGTCAGGGTCAGCTAGAAAGAACAATATGTCAGGCTGGGTGTAAATGTGACATAATAGCAGAGAGCTCCAAGCAACTGCATGCTGACACAGGAGGCCTTTGGATAATGCTGCTCTTTGTACTGTATAAGATTGGCGAATGCTAATTTATACTAAGATGCTAATTTATATGTGCAAGTTTGGAATGAATTATAGTAACTTAAAAATAATAATTTAATATATAATAATAATAATATAAAGTTGGAAGGGACCTTGGAGGTCATCTAGTCCAACCCCCTGCTGACACAGGAGGCCTTTGGATAATGCTGCTCTTTGTACTGTATAAGATTGGCGAATGCTAATTTATACTAAGATGCTAATTTATATGTGCAAGTTTGGAATGAATTATAGTAACTTAAAAATAATAATTTAATATATAATAATAATAATAATATAAAGTTGGAAGGGACCTTGGAGGTCATCTAGTCCAACCCCCTGCTCAGGCAGGAAACCCTATACCATTTCAGGCAAATGGCTGTCCAGTCTCTTCTTAAAAACCTCCAGTGTTGGAGCATTCACCACCTCTGGAGGCAGGTTGTTCCACTGGTTAATATTTCACTTAGGAAGAAATATAAGACCAGATGAACTGTCTGCCTCTTTCTCAGTCTTTCTCCAGACAATAAAAACTGATGGGGAATTTTTAGTCTCCCTGACCATGGTCTTTAGTGGAGTTCTTTTCCTCAATTTAAAATTATTACTGCACTGTTTATAAATGTGCAGAAATGGCATTTGCCAAATACAACAAATATTACATTCATTAAGGCAAACTTCAATTGGGACAGAAAAAGAGATCATTCAAGCTGATTGTTCCAAAGTGGCATCCCCATGGTCACATGATCAAAATTCAGGCACTTGGCAACTGACTCATGTTAATGACAGTTGCAGTGTCCTGGGGTCATGTGATCACTTTTTGTTCATTTCTCACAAGCAAAATCAATAAGGGAGCCAAGTTCATTTAATAACCATGTTACTAACTGAACGTCTGCAGTGATTCACATAACAACTGTGACAAGAAAGGTCATAAAATGGGGCAAAATTCACCTAACAAGTGCCTCATTTAGCAATAGAAATTTTGGTCTCAATTGTGGTTTTAAGTCAAGGATTACCTGTATGTGTGGAATTAATCTGAACTAGGAGTCTATTAACCCTGCAAACCTGCTGAAGATTGAAATTTTTTGCTCAGTCACTTCATCCATACACACACACACACACACACACACACACACACACACACGGACAAAAAATTACAGAAAAGAAGTTTTAATGTGATTGTGGCATATAGAAATAATATTAGTTTTGTCAATTGTTTTACAATGTGCAGTCAAACACACAAAGAATCCTGGTGCAAACATGAATGAAATCATATTCAGAATGGGGCTTTTCCAATAATACTAGATATATTGGTAAGCTCTGAATGACTGTTTCTCTTTTTTCTTGGACAGAGTGATAGAAAATCATCATATGGTAGACGGAGAGGAATATGCCATACAATATGCAGAGTATGAAGAAGGTTGCCCACTGCAGTGTGACTGTGCAACTGACTGTTACCAATATGACAGCAGTCACCAGGAATACAGGTGAGTGTCATGGATATCAGCTGTGGCTCCAAGGGAAACTCTATCTTGAGTTAGGTACACTGATTTTCTAGCAAGATTTTAGTATTCTATGAAGTTTAAACAGAGCCCTTTTAGTACATGAAGCTTAATTCTACAAATAAGAGCTTTACTGTTGGTTCATTTCAAATGGCAACTATAGATTTTCATCTGCCAAATAATAACACCCAAATAGATAAAAAAGAACATTTCCTATGTCATGAACAAATGATTACTTAGATGTTAAAATGAGCAAGCCAAGGAAATAGATTGAGCAGCTGGGCCAATTTTCTAATGCCTAGGACAGGGGTAGGCAACCTCGGCTCTTTCATGACTCATGGACTTCAACTCCCAGAATTCCTGAGTAAGCTGACTCAGGAATTCTGGGAGTTGAAGTCCAAGAGTCATAAAAGAGCCGAGGTTGCCTACCCCTGGCCTAGGAAGAGAAGCTTTTCAGTGAAATTTTGAAATAAAATACTAACTTCCTGACAAATGCAGAAAATCTTATTATGGCAAATACAGATTCTTCTACTTTTCTTAGGATAAGCCCACACATCCACCAATGACTTCACAATTCTAGCTAAGATAAAAGCTTAGATTTTATCTTAGCTATAGCTGCCACAATAGATGTCCCATGTGTCAAGATAAAACCCTCTAAATTCTCAAATATTTTACCCTTTTTGTCTGGATTGTCCATTCCTGCTCAGAATACCCAGATGTGCATCTCTCTGGTAGGATACCACTATTTATTTTAAACTGTGGGAAGAAAATCTTTCTCCCTGGCCAAAACAAATAATGTTTTTTAGTTCTGTGTCAAAGTTTCCAGACTCAGTGGAATGGGCTGATTAACTCCCCAAAGGCCACATTAATTTACATACTGTGCAGGTGGCTCCACACTATAAGAATAATCTGATTATACAACATTGAACATAAATGAACTAAACAAGCTGGGTTTGCAAAACATGCTAAGACCAAAAAAAATGAATGAAGATTCATGTAAATATGGCTGCTAGATTTTTAACCAGGTGAGCTCCACATGTTGTACGCAGCTAAAGGGGATAATATTTATATATCTCTGCTATGCTTTAGAAGCAGGCTTCCAATGCCAAAGAACTTGAATGGGTAATAAATTGAACAAATGTAGCCAAAATATAACTTCAAGCCACTGTCTCATTGATATCTACTTTCTATACTGATTATTATTTAAGAGTTCTTTTCGTTATTGCAGACTGATGAATTTAAGAAAATTTATTAGGGATGTCTGCAGGGTGTGGTGAAAAAAGCCAAGATTATGGTTCTGTCATCTGTCTCTCTATCTGTCTATCATCGTATATCTATCTATTTGCATCACACCACTGTGGTCACCACAGTTTTTGACCAAACCTACAGAAGCGTCTGGAATTTCCTCAACACTACATCTGATTTTTCTTTTCTTTTTCTTTTTTTTCTTTTCCTCTTCTCTCCTCCCAACATCAACCCTTTTCCTTCCTTGGTCTTTTCCCTTCTCCTTTTCTAGTTTTTAAAAAAGAATTGTGTTGTGTAGTGAGTTCGTTGCGCAGGAATGAAGACAAGGCGAGTGAGTTCAGCAATGGTCATGTTTATTTGATTGCAGGATCTGAACTGAGAACTGAGCTGCAGCCTGCAGCAATTTATAGCCTGGCCCCTAGGTTTAAAGCAACCCATTGCCGCCTAGAGGCAGCCAATAGCAGCACCGGAGACGGGGTGTCTGAGTTGCTGGGAGCCTTAGCTAGCTCCAGCTTACCACTTGGTGTTACACTTAAGCCCAATACATAACAAATTGCTTACACCATCAATTGGCTACTTTTTGCTCCCAAACATTCCATAGCAAATTACAAGAGAAAATAGTTTAACTTTCCAGTACATGAGATGGCCCCAGCCTCACCTTTGCTATTGAGTCTTCAGGCTGGATGATTAAATAATCCCAAGGATGCTGCAGTGATTAGTTAGTAATTGGCAGGGGTTAAAACATATGATCTTTGAAGGCCATTCCAATTCAAACTATGCTAAAATGAACATTTTGTGATTCAGGATATTATGGCAACTCAGTCATGACTGTAGAATGTTGCATAAAACAGGCCATTGCATAAAGCTATACAATGGGATTTTGAATAATATTATGCTGTGAATATTGTACTTGTGTTTTGTTCCCCTTTACCCTTTAGGACTTACTGCAAAGTGCTGTGTGAATCCAATATATAATTCTAGGATTCTGCGTTCAGCAATTTTAAGGACCAATAATTTTACACGGCAGTTAATTCTGCATGGAAAAGGCCCTGACAATTCTGAGGCTTACAGCTTTCCATTTAATTCATGTCATTTTCTGAGTTATGCCTCATGATGATATGAAGAAATAAGCACTTCAGGCATACAAGACCCTTTTTGTGAAATAAATAAATTTATCATACCTGTACTCCCTGTAAAGGGACCCATTTTTATTTATTAAGTGCTGTAGATACCTTGATACTACTATTCGTGGCTTAGTTTCACTGCTCTTTTAATTTGCTTTTAATCTTACCTTCATTTTCCATTTCTCTACTTTATGGCTTTAATTTCTATCTGTGTCACCCAGAGAGAATACTATAAAAATGCTGTTGTCAGTCACCCATAGATACACAAACACTCCCACATTTGCACGCACACACACACACACACACACACACACACAAAAGTGTACACGCATCTCCTCTGACTGGAAATAATAGTGGCAAAGATAGCAATAGCATTTAAACTTATATATTGTCCCTTAGTGCTTTACAGCACTCTCTGAATGGTTTACAGCAGACATGTCAAATTGCTGCCCCACGGGCCGGATGTGTCACGCCGAAATCGCGCCCACGCCATTGCTGGCAATGGGGAAAAATTCGCGATACATCGCGAGTTTGACATGTCAGCATATTGCCCCCAACAATCTGGGTCCTCATTTATTGACCTCAGAAGGATGGAAGACTGAGTCAATCTTGAGCCAGTCAGGAGCGAACTCCTGCCTATGGGCAGAGTTAGCTTGCAATACTGTATTCTAACTATGTAGTCCTCACGTTATAGCCATCACTGAGCCCTGGAATTATAGTTGTAGTGTGGGGAAAGGGATCACATAAGGTGATAGATTTGCAAATGAAAATAAAACCAATAAGCGTGTCAAGAAATAAATTGGTGGTTGTACAGATGAGTATTTAGTCATGAGTGGAACCACTTACTATAAACTGTAAAGTGGTGCAGTTCAGATTCAGACATATCTTCTCTTCTGCTGTGAAAAATTGTTAAAAGAAATGACTGAGTGTCTTCTATTTACTTCTTCCTTAGGCTGAAGAGACAATCTAGTAGCTCCACCTCTCCACCACCAAAAAAGAAAAAGAAAAAAAAATCAGGTCACCGACGAAACCGGTAAGTCTCTCCAATGGAACTGATGTTTGGAAGTATATAACTTGAATCAAGGGCTATCTAATCCAGCTACTTCATTTATGCATTTATGCAGAAAATTCTGTGTGTGATTCCTGACATTTCTAGTTACGTCTACACTTAGGGCTTCCAGATCTAGGCTGAAATCATCAGAATGACCCTTAGATGGCAGGAAAGAGAGTTTTCTGTGTCTTTGTGTTACCATCTATTACTTGTTTGCATTTCTGCACCAAAAATAATCTTATACTGCTGTCAAGTAGAATAGAATAGAATAGAATAGAATAGAATAGAATAGAATAGAATAGAATAGAATAGAATAGAATAGAATAGAATAGAATAGAATAGAATAGAATAGAATAGAATAGAATAGAATAGAATAGAATAGAATAGAGCTGTAAGGGACCTTGGAGGTCTTCTAGTCCAGCCGCCTGTTCAAGCAGGAGAACCTATACCATTTCAGACAAGTGACTGTCTACTCTAGTTTATTCTTAAAAACCTCCAGTGATGGAACGCCCATGATTTCTGAAGGCAAGCTGTTCCACTGGTTAATTGTCTTCACTGTTAGGAAGTTTCTCCTTAATTCCAGGTTGCTTCTCTCTTTGGTCAGTTTCCAACCATTGTTTCTTGTCCTGCCCTCTGGTGCTTTGGAGAATAGTTTGATGGCCTCTTCTTTGTGGCAGCCCCTCAAATACTGGAATACTGCTATCACATCATCCCTGTTTCTCCTTTTCTTTAGACTAGCCAAACCCAAGTCCTGCAGCCATTCTTCATATGTTTTAGTCTTCAGGCCTTTGATCATTTTAGTTGCTCTTCTCTGAACTTTTTCCAAAGTCTCAACATCTTTTTGTAATATGGTGACCAAAATTGGTTGCAGTATTCCAGGTGTGGTCTTACTATGGTTTTATAAAGCGGTACTAATACTTTGCCTGATCTTGATTCTATGCCTCTGTTTATACAACCCAGGATTGTATTAAGTAAAATAGACTACAGTCTAGATCAGTGGTTCTCAAACTTCTCTTCACCACAGACCCCTTTAAATACCTTTTGTGATCATAGACCATGGCCATGGATCCCCAAGACATAACTCAAGATTTAAATCATAACATTTCTTCAAGCCTTCCCTGACCCCTGTGACATTGTGGCCCCCCAGGGGTCCACAGACCACAGGTTGAGAACCACTGGGCTAGATGAATCAATGATTTGATAGCCTTTTCTGACCTGATACTCTCCAGATGCAATGGGCTACAACTTCCCAGTGATCTAGACAGTAGGGAAGTCATAATTGCAAAGGTTAAAGCATTTTGAGAGCATGGCTTAGGGAAGTTAGGGAGGGTTTAGAGTCTGAATCTGGCAAAAAGACTCACTACTTAGCTAGAAATGTTGGCTGATTCATTATTTTATCTATTGTCAACCTTCCCAAGTAAACGAGACAGGAAACATGACCAGATGAGCTAATTCTACTTTATTATAAAGCTATATTAACAAAAACTTGCATGCCTGAAAGTACAAATCTCCTGCCATCTCTTTTACAGCCTGAAAAGTTAGGAAGAATCCCTTCTGAGCCTCTTTCTCCACCTTCATAAGACCTTCATAATAATAAATTTGTAAGGGACCTTGGAGGTCATCTAGTCCAACCCCCTGTTCAGGCAGGAAACCCTATACCATTTCAGACAAATGGCTGGCCAGTCTCTTCTTAAAAACTTCCAGTGTTGGAGCATTCACAGCTTCAGGAGGCAGGTTGTTTCCAGTGATTAGTTGTTCTAACTGTCAGGAGGTTTCTCCTTAGTTCTAGGTTGCTTCTCTCCTTGACTAGTTTCCATCCATTGCTTCTTGTCCTGCTTTCAGGTGCTTTGGAGAATAGCTTGGCTCCCTCTTCTTTGTGGCAGCCCCTGAGATATTGGAACACTGCTATCATGTCACCCCTCATCCTTCTCTTCATTAAACTAGACATTCCCAATTCCAGCAGCCATTCCTTGTAATGTTTTAGCTTCCAGACCTCTAATCATCTTTCTTGCTCTTCTCTGTACTCTTTCCAGAGCCTCAACATCTTTTTTACATTGTGGTGACCAAAACTGAATGCAGTATTCCAAGTGTGGCCTTACCAAGGCATTGTAAAGTGGTATTAATACTTCACATGATCTTGATTCTATCCCTCTGTTAATGCAGCCTAGCACTGTATTGGCTTTTTTGGCAGCTGCAGCACACTGCTGGCTCATATTGAAGTGATTGTCCACTAGGAGTCCGAGATCCCTCTCACAGTTACAGTCATTTTGTAGCTTCGGGCTCTGTCCTCTTACCTGACCATTCCTTAAATAGCATCTCTTCAGATCCTTCTGACATCACAAGATCCTGTCAGGCAAAGAATGTCAGCTGACAAGGACTGAAAGGCAAACCTTTTCTGCAATGGCCCATGCTCTGTAGAACAGCTTCCCTTTGGAGATTAGGATGGCCCCAATTCTGTTAGGCTTCTGTAAAGCACTAAAAACCTGGCTATGCTGGTGAGCCTGGGGCATTACATGTGCCAAGGGCCATGTCTCCAGGGTATATTGTTAACAGGCCAGATGCCTTGCTTTTGTGTGTACTTCAGATTAGACTTTTTAAGGTTCTTACTGTTTTAATGCTTTGTTTTGAATTAGAAACTGTATTAAAACTGATAGGAATCCCCACCCCACCCCGACTATGCCAAATAAAGTGTTTTCAATTAAAAAGATATATTCTGGAGTAGAAAGACCACCACGTGGCTGAAGGTTGTGAGGGACTTGGAAAAGTTTTCTTGTAGGCCCCCTGAAAGGGTACTTGGTTTCTCTCTCCCTGCCTGAGCTGTCCATCCTCAACCATCTTTTGTGGCTATACAGAACCAAAGAGAAGCAATTACCTGAGGTATAAATGCTAGGGGACAACAGGAATGAGCTGTCTAGATGATGTTTATCTTCCCAGGCTGTTCTGCCTATTGAGAACACAGCCTTTATCTCCTAAACTTGCTTGCTGCCCTCAGCTTTAGGCAAAAATGCTACTCAGTTGTCAGAACCTTGAGTTTGTGCCTGATAAACAGGGTATAAATCTAAATTTCATCTTATACAAATTCATTAGGGCTCATTTATCAATGAAATGGCCTTCAGCAAATGGAATGGGGGTGGGTGACACCATCTCAACCTTGCTTCAGAGAGCAAATCCTCTTGCATCAGTAGCACCTGACAATGGTTAGACCTCTGTGAAGATGCTGCCAAAGGATTACCTGGCCTTGTTGCCTTGTGTGGGAGAGAGAGCTGGACTTTAGGGACCTCCCTGTACAATTGGGCATGATGTTCTTTGCACTAGACATGATTCACATCCATTAAAGAAGGAAGGTATGGCAACAGGAGCAGTTGTGCATGAAGACTAAGAGATTACCTACAGAACCAGAGAGCCTATCATCTTTGTTTGCAAAATGTTTCCATCCTTAATCCAGCTGTTTACTTCCAGATGTGTTGGGATTGCTAGTTGAGAATTCCAGGAGTGGCAGTTCCAAAACCTCAAGGGAGGTGGGCAGATGCAGGAAGGCTGCAGTGAAGCATCTCACTCCATTAGATCATGATACAAACATGTGGGGACATAATGAATAGAATAGAATAGAATAGAATAGAATAGAATAGAATAGAATAGAATAGAATAGAATAGAATAGAATAGAATAGAATAGAATAGAATAGGAGTTGGAAGGGACCTTGGAGGTCATCTAGTCCAACCCCCTGCTCAGGCAGGAAACCCAATGCCATTTCAGACAAATGGTTGGCCAATCTTTTCTTAAAAACTTCCAGTGTTGGAACATTCACAATTCCTGGAGGCAGGTTGTTCCACTGATTAATTGTTCTAACTGTCGGGAAGTTTCTCCTTAGTTCTAGGTTGCTTCTCTCTTCGGTTAGCTTCCATCCATTGCTTCTTGTCCTGCCTTCAGTTATTTTGCAGAATAGGTTGACCTCTCTTATTTGTGGCAGCCCCTCAAATATCGGAACAGTACTATCATGTCACCACATTTCATTTTTTCATTTTTTTCTCAGTTTTGCTAACCATCAGGAAGAATTTCCCCAATTCTTGGACATTTTTAGGCAGCAATGGGGCTGTCCCTGATCTTTAGGATGCAATTAAGGTTGAGATCCCCTACATTAGAATGAAATGGATCAAAATGAGATGCTGAAGATATCACAACCACAACTGACATCTCCAATTTCTCCCACCTAATGTGCAGACCAGCCTGTTCCTCTGTCACAGATCTTTTTTTCCATATGAATGTCTGTCCAGCTCTGTCAGTAATAGCTCCAGGCTGAAAGTGAACTCCAGCTGGCTGTGAGAGGCAAAGTAGACCAAGGAACAGAAGCACCAGTGTCCTTTCCTTCCTCCCATCAGCCTTCCAGGTTCTCTGCTTAAGTGTGCTCTTCTCTTTGGAGAACGACTGTTTTGAGGGACAAGGTTTTTTAGACCGAGTGAGAAGCACTTAAAAGGAGGAGCTATGGGGGTGATTAAACTGTCTGGCTGTATCTGCTGCTCACTCTGCTTCTTCTATGGGTCTTGCTTGTTTGGTGTCTGCCAAGCCAATTAGATCTGTCTAACCATTTTGGTAAGCCCAGTAAATAATCACTTGACAAAAACAAAATGTCTGCCCTGCAGGTGGACTGAGATATTTGATAGGGATTGGCAGCGCCTTCCGGAGCAACACTGGGAGCATTTGCCTCAAGCAGATATCGCAGGGGAGAGAATGTCAAAAAAAAAAGTTGATGGATTTGATTACACAGTTGCAACCATCATCCTGACTTTTTGCCCTTAGTCCTGCTGACCTCAATCCTCACAGGGAAGCTGTGTCCAGAAATACGGTGTTTCAGAATTTGAAACGATTGAATCGATGGACACTTTTCATTCTGTGCAGGAAAGCTAGAATGTAATACCACGAGTTAGTGGGGTTTCTATACACATTCCATTACATTCGGTTGCTGGCTTCAAAGGACAAAAACAATGGAGGAAAAATATATATTGACCCAGCATGAAGTGAGGAAAAAGTGGAGAAATGGAAGGAGGGGGGGGCAGGACAGCAGATTTCAATTAAAATCCCCCCCCTTCAGGTCTCTCCGGGGAATGTTAAAAAGACATGGATCATTTATAGCAGTGATGTGTGCCATTTTTTTCCCCTCCCACATTTGAACAACTATTTTAACTATTTCAACAGCTTAATCATCTGGTCAAATGCAGATTAAGGCAATTTTCAGGAAGATTTGCAAAATGTAATTCCCATAGGTTCCTAAATTCTTAGGCATTTTAATGCCCCTTTTAAGCACTTATAACACTTGCTGTATGATGTTCCTTCAAACTATAACCTCCTAATGAATGATCTGATAAATGCTCACTCCTAGTGCTAACCACACAAAAGCAATATTAAGTGCATCCAGAAATAACTGTTGTTTAAAAAGAAACTACCTTGAACCATGGGCAAGGAAAGAAATTATAGTGGCAGCTAACTGATATTCAACTGGATGAAATATAGATCTGACCTGAGGAATTAGAGGAAGACTAAGCATCGTGTTTCCCTTACGTTTTGGCAGGGTAGCTTCCCTCTTGTTATATCTCCCTTCCAGCATTAGATGGCACTAAGCCTTCCATTAGTGACCAGTTCTGAGCAATGGCCAACACATGCAGATAAAGTGACAGGGAAATATCAAATTTAGAAAGAATTTCATTCTGGTGGAAGGACTTTGTTCCCATAGTGTAGCCCTATCTTCCTCTTGTTCCTATTTAGCAGATACACATTTATTTATTTTCTTGAATCAATTTATAAGCTGCCTCAATTGCCGAGACAGCTCTAGATAACATACAAATACATGAATACAGGTACCGGTAGTCCTTACAAGCATTTGTTTAATGACTGATTGAATGGCACTGGAAAAAGTTATGACTGGTCTCTGCACTAATGGCCATAACAACATCCTCACAGTCACATTATCCAAATTTAGGCATTTGGCATTTGGCATGTATTTACAGTGCTTGCAGTATCCTGGGTCATGTAATCAACATTTGCAACCTTCCCAGATGGCTTTTGACAAGCAAAATCAATGGGGAAGATGAATTTACTTAATAACCATGTGTTTCACTTAACAACTGCAGTGATTTACTTAACAACTGTGGCAAAAAGGTTGTACAATCAGGCACAACTCACTTAACCACCTTGCTAGCAATACTGTAGAAATTCTGGTCCCAATTGTGGTCGAGAATATCAGATCTGACATTCTCATTCCTAGTGTGGTGGGCTTATGAGGTGGTCTTTAGTTAATAGTTAGGATTCCTTGAGCTTCTTGGAGAAACGTGTAGGATATTAAATAATTAAGTAACTAAAGTCTTTTAGGTTAGCTATGTTTATACGTTGCACTTTCCCATGGATAACTGAAAGCCATGATTTTAATCCAATTTCCTGCATTTGCACAACATGCTGTATCGAAAATTGAATAATTGGTTGGGTTCATACAAATATTAGACTAAAATATGATTGGCTATTTTGCATGTCAATGTTTCATGCTTTGTCAATGAGCAATGCTGCAAAATCCTTATGTATCTCTGAAGATCTCTTTCAAACAGGATCCACAGCTTCTGAAGCCTATTTTTTTCACCTCAATGTGAAGTAATAACTTCTTCAGGAAATCTGAGATTTTGTTTTTTAGATCAGGGGTCCCCAACCTGTGGGCTACAGTCCACTACTGGGCCATGGCCTATTTGCAACCAAGCTGTGTGAGTGGTGGGCCAGCATGTGCATGTGTGCAGCCTGACTCACATGAGCAGCGGAGGTTGGTGCATGCACCTGCCCCTTGCACAAAAACACACACCCCTCCCCCCGCGCCAGGCTGCCAACCAGGAAAGTTGGGGAATGCTGCTTTAGATACTCATGGGTTTATTCAGAGCTCATGCAGAATGACAGAACTTGCAGAAAGTTTGTAAACAGAACCTGTGGGGATGGTGAGAGAAAGAGAAATTCCTTTCTTATGATAAAACCAATAGTAGAAGCTGGCCCTTTTCCCAAATTCTCTTTATGAAGAGATTTTCCTTAATGTCTGCTTTGTCTGTTTCTGTTTTGCAACCTCAGCAAAAAAAGGAAACCTGGATCAGAGCGTAGGTGAGTCTCAGGTTTTTTTTGGGGGGAGGGCAACAGAATTGATGTCATGCTTTTTTCCCCAGCAATCTGAATCCTGGACATGAAAATCCTGTCCAAAATTCATTGCTCCTGGCTCTTTCAGAGGTTTTAAAACTTAACTGAGAAATCTTTTATCGATTAATCTGGCCCTTTGGTTTAAATTGATATCCTATAATTTGTAACCTTTAATTTTCTTGTCCCTGTGGAAAACATACCTACATATGACTATACACTCGCTCTCAACTTTTGTGAAGCCATTTATTTATCTTTTGCAAAAAGCAGAAGACTTTCAGAGGAAAGTGCAAATCCTATTCCTCTTAAATGGGGAAATCATTTCCTAGAAGTGCATGGCCTATGAGATGGTTACAAAAGAGTTCTTGTATGTTATTTTCCCTTACAGATTAGGTATCCAGCTGGAACTAGGACTGGAGTCTTAGTCTAAATAAACATTCTCCCACCTACCTTTTTCCCCCTCCCCGAAATACTTTGAATGGTGGAATTTTCCAATTGCTAATGGAAGTTGTGAAAGCATTAAGTATCCAGAGATGATATCTAGCCAACAGTACAGATATATTCAAAATTACATGCTTACAGTAGTGGCGGTATCCTAAAATTCTGGAAGGAAATTTTAATAGTCATACCAGAGAGATGGGAATAGATTTAACAGATCTGGATTGCACAATTTCAGATGACCACTAGGTGACAGCAAGGAGTTACGGTTGTATTTCTTTGCTAGCCTACATGAGGCTACCCTGAGTCATGTGATACCTTCAGCTTTAGAAAATGCTCTTTAACAGGCTCTGCAGCCTCCCAAAACCATTTGAGAGCACACCCTATTCCCACATGATTTCTGGAGGGTCTGAAGGCCATACAAAAATATGGCCATTTTGTGTGATTTCCAGAGGGCCCATAGGCCATGCAAGAGCACACACCATTCTCCCGAAGTCTCCACAGTCTCTGGAAAAGTACACAAGAACAGTGTGTTTTTGAGAATAGTTGTTGGGTATGGATGAACACTCACGTGTCTCTCAAAATGTCATGGCATGTCACCTTTGACACACATAGGTTCGCCATCAGTGACCTAACGGTTGTCCAGGGCCATGGTGGCATGTGTGTGTCTAAAAAAAAGCAAGATGGCAGAAGGTGCATGGCAATGCAAGGCCTGTCTATTTTGCATGTACATCTGCATGTACAAAAAGAGGTAGGGCTTACATTGTGACACTCTGCCATCTTGCTTTTTCGATAACCTACCAACCCAGACTCCACTGATGCAGAATTTTGTAGCTCAGATCAGATATCCATAGCTGGGATTTATTAAGAAACCCCCTTGCATGGGATCATATAGGTGTACATCTATGGGGTTCTGTTTTTGTGCATATTCATGTGTGTATGATCATTCATGTACTCCAACCTGGTGCCCTTCTTGCTGCCTTGGAACTGAAACTCCCATGATGACTGGGCATTCTGGCAGGTATAATACCAAAATATATTCTTAAAAGAGAGGAAGTACTTTATAGAACATGCTTCTTATTCGTTGTACTCAGAACCAGCCTGGCAGGGGATTTCTGGGAAATGAAGTCCACAGATCTTAAAGTTGAGAAATCCTGCTCAGAAGTAACAAAAATAATAATCCAATACTGATGCAATGAATGCAACACATACATGAGACACAGACTGAAAAAGAGAGTGGGTCTTTCCCTGCATTTTCTCATTTTCCAAAACTCCAGCTTTTCCACCCACTCAGGATATTGGGGTTACATAAGACTTAAATCAGCCCCTGCCTGCGTTTCTTCCTTCCTACCTTTTACTAACTTCTGATACATGTTATTACTTACAGTGGGGGTAGTTCTTCCCCAGTTCGGAAGGAGAAGAAGAAGAAAAGTGGAAAAAAACACAGGAGAGACAGGTAATCTGGCTATCTCTTTGTTGAGTGGCTAAGCCCATTCTCGTGTATCCAGTGCTTTTTTTGTAAAAGAAAAAGGTGCCGGAACGCACACAAGTCATACAACCCGCCTTGCCTACCCTACAAGGTTCCATCCAAAAAAGGTGCCGGAACTCCGTTCTGAGCGTTCTATGAGAAAAAAAGCCCTGCGTGTATCTCCAATGAAAAGGAACATAGCCAACAGATTGAGGATAGCAAAGGAAACATTGGCTAGCCTAGAATTTTTAATGCCAGTCATTACTTTTTAATGTCAGCTCTTTTGAGTGTGGACTTCAATTCCCAGAATTTCTCAGCTGGCTGGGGAAGTCTGCAAGCTGAAATCCAAACATAGGAAAGTTGCTGATATTAAGAAACTCTGGGCTAGACAGATCAGTGTATCCAGTTACTCCAGAGTTGACACCATTAGGGATTAAGCAGGCAAAACAAACCCATCCCATTTGCATTGTGTGTTTTTGAGAACAGATTTCCAGTTTAGCCAGCATTCTTCTTGTTTTCAAAGAACTTTGTCAAGCTAGGATATAGATAGAATTGTTTGTACTTTATAAATATTACAAAGAAAGTTTTTGTCTTCTTTCCTAAACTTTAAAAAGCCAGATGAATTTATCACATATCGGTAACTTGACTATCTAATGCAGACATGTCAAACACAAGGCCCGGGGGCCAGATCCGGCCCACGAAGTGGTTTCATGTGGCCCGCGAAGCCATCCTGGAAACAGTGAGGGAACGGCCCCCACTGCCTTGGCCCTGGCCCAGAGACCCTCCTTCTGCCAGAGACCCTCAGATCTGTCCCACTCCTGCCCAGGCCCCCATAGGCACCCTTGATGCGAACCATGTAGAGCTGGCCATGCCCACCCAGTAGGCCATACGCACTCTAGCCACGCCCACCCAGTAGGCCACACCCACCCTGGCCATACCCACCCAGCCCCTTGAGGGCAACCGCAATGCTGATGCGGCCCTCAATGAAATTGAGTGACACCCCTGATCTAATGTGTAACCTGTATCTGTACAACAGGCCTCTCTTCTCCTTCCTCCCTCAACCCAGCGTAAAATCTACAGCAGCTTAGCCAGCGGTGGGATTCAGCCGGTTCGCAGCACTTTGGCAGAACCGGTAGCTAATTTTTTGTTGCCGAGACCCTGAAGAGACTTCCGGAAGTGACATCCACACAGAGAACCGGTTGTTCACATATTTGAATCCCACCACTGAGTTTAGCCACTCTGTGCATCCGATGCATTGTGCTGTAAATCATGAAAATTTATGCCTTCAAATGAAATTTGTTAATGTGAAAAATAAAAGAACTTCTGATCTTTGGCTACCACAGATGGCAGTAAAAAAGCAAAATTCACTCCCATTCAAATTATGGTGCAGGTAGTCCTTGACTTATGACCACAACTGGGAGTGGAACTTCTGTCACTAAGCCATGTGGTCAATGGGTTATCATGTGACCACACCTGATTTTACAAACTTTTTTTTAACCACTTCCTCCATTGACTTTGCTTGTCGGAAGCTGGCTAAGAAGATCACAGAGATCATGTGACTCTGGGATGCTGCAACTGTCATAAATGCATATTGGTTGCCAAGTTCCCAAATCACAATCACGTGACTGTGAGGACACTGCGACAATCATACGTGCGAGGATGGGTCATAAGGCACTTTCTTCAGTGTCGTCATAATCTTGACCACTAAATGTATGGTCATAAGCCAAGGACCACCTATAACATGTTTTTATACTTTTACGTTTTTTAAAATGCTTTTATTCTTTTTAATGCTTTTATGGCATTCATAAAGTTTGGATTTCAATCCAGATTGTCAAAACATTCCCTTTCTAATAGTCACACTTTGGATTTGGTTTCTTGGTCATATTGAACTGCGATGAGATTTGGAGAATGTCTCTGTGCTTATGTGTTGTGTGTATGTGTGTGTGTACACACATACACAGACACTTATACACAACTAAACTATACATAAGAAATTTTATACAAAGCTGAGTTTAGAAAAATACATGAAGGACTAATTGGAAGAAATGATGTATCCCTGTTTTAAAGAAATGCTGTAACTCAATGCTGGAGCAAATCCACTAAGAAGATACTGATTCAGCCTCCCGACAGCTAAAACAGCTAAAGGAGCCACTGATAGCAAAAACTTAGATAAGTTCCTGATGGGAACCTTCCTAACAGTTTGGGACAGTATCTCTAGAAGATGCATTAACTTACCCAGAAAACACTAGATTAGGGAAGGCAGGAATAGACTGAAGGGCTGATAATAATAAGGAAACAAATGACCACTCTCCCAAAAGTGCTTTTTCAAAAGGCAACTGGACTTTGTGGTGGGGTTTTTTTTTGTTTTGTTTTGAAGATATTTCACTTCTCATCCAAGAAGTTCTTTAAAAGCTTCTTCAGAACTGAAGAAGCTTCTGGGATAAGATGCAAAATGTCTTCAAAGGAAAAAAAAAAACCAAAGTCGAGTTGCCTTTTGAAAAGGACAGCCATGGGACAACCATGGCCTGAATGACTGAGAATCTCCATAGACAAATAACCACCCTATTTTTAAAAAAACCAAACAGTTACTTCACAGTATAAGGAAAAAAGACTAAAATATTACAAAATAGCCAAAGCTTGCAAGATGTGTGTCTATTTTAATGGGATCTTTTGAGATTTTGGCCACTGATTGAACTTCAGTTTATTAGATTTTGGTCAAGAAAAAACAGGTCATTTGGCATGAGATAGTGTGTGCAATTTCCTTCCTTCCTTCCTTCCTTCCTTCCTTCCTTCCTTCCTTCCTTCCTTCCTTCCTTCCTTCCTTCCTCTCTTTGTCTCTCTCTCCCCACCCACCCTCACACACACTCATCCCCCCACACACAGACAAACACACAGAGAGAAATAAGTTATATAACACAATTAAATGGTACACCCTTCTGAGTGAAGGCTAAAGCTTCCTGTAGAAATTTCAGTCATTAAGAGTCAATGTTGCCACACTTACACAGTCTCTACCTTGAATTCCATTTTTGTCATTCAATACTGTCTTATGATGGAATACCGTGTAGAGAAAAAAGGTTTTGAACATTCCAGTTAATATTTGGTCGTGCTGTTAATCCTCTGTTTCAAACAATGTACCCCTCTGCCTTTCCCTCCCCTTTGTTTTCCTCTGGTTGGTTGCCCATCAGGTCTGGATCTGGATCTCATAAGAAGAGGAGGCACAGGTGAGGGCGAACGGTATAGCTTTCTCCCCCTTCTGGTTTTCACTGCTTCTCACTCCAGGGCTAGCATCCTTTCCCTTTCTTTGCCCATAGATGTTAACTCTGGCCCTAATCAAGGCTGTTCCTGGTGATTACATAGAAAAATCATGTATTCTTGGCAACAACACCAGAGAGTTTGGTCGGTGCCTTCCTCTGGGAGATTTTTCCAGTTTTTTGCTGGTCTTCTGTTCAAGTGCTAACCAGCTCTAATCCTGTTTAGCTTTTGCATTTAGCCAAGGTCAAGTACTGTAGATGCTACTGCCTGCTTTATAATTAGCAAGATAGACAATAAATTGCCTTGCGGTTTGAGGACAAACTTAATTTAAACATAATTATTTGAACATTATTTAACCCTTTTTTCCTGTGATGGGCTTAAAACTGCCTGGCTTATTCATACAGATTGCTTTGAAATGGGCTAGAAACTATAGCAAAGATTGCTTTGGAGCTATAAGCAGTGGTGTGCTGATAACGGTATAACAACCAGTTCTGCCAGCTCTATATCTGTGACTATGCTACGGTTCACTAGATGTCATAACTCAACTCTACTTTCAGACAGCTTGCAAAATGTCCCAAAATTTAATAATTGACTTTCCTGAGCAGTTACAAGCCAATGCTAGCACACCACTGGTTGTAGGTCAGCTACTATCTTGAGTGAAAAATTAAAAAGCTTGGTAGCAGTGAGGAAAATACTTCACTTGGCAGAAAGCCATCTTCAGGTGATGTGATAGGAACTGATCGAGAAATCTGATCTTGATATCCCAATTAAAAAATCCAGAGTAGTAGCTCACAGCAACCCTAACCATAATAGAAGAATTGCATGTCACATATTATGCCCACACAGCCTTCCTTGACACTCCCCACATCCCCATTCATTTCAGCAACATAAAAGGTCTGCATATACAGAGCAATGAGAAATGTAGTTTCATAAAGGTTGAGATTAGGATAAAAGTAAGCTAGGGGAGGGGAGACATTTGTTAAATGAAGAAAAAAGACGTCAGGGGATAATACTATCTGCAAATTATTCAATAGGCCCGGCCACATGGTTACTCCTTCTGTTTGTTTTACTCCATTTTGCTCCTTTCTTTTTGTCCTGAATATTTAGTTTTCTGCTATCTTATAGGTCCAGAAGTCCCAAGAGCAAAAGGAAAGAAAAAAAAGACAGAAAAAGGTGAGGTTTCAATTGTCAGTCTGCAAATGCTTATGAATTTCTGGAGTTACAGAGCAGGCAGGTTAGGATGTTAGAGTCTACAAAATGCATCTGGGTGATAGGTGTGATATAAAGCTACTATCTTTTTTTCATTTAATAAAAAACATTCCTTCCTGTGGGAAAAAAAGAAGGAAGTGGAAATGTCACCCTTGAGAAGAAGCATTCTCTCCAATGTAGGGGGAATGCTTCGTTCAAGAAGAGCACTCTTTCCTATATATCAGGAAGGAGGAAAATACTTTTTTTAAGACATCCTTTAAAATCATATAATTTTAATGTTTTTATAAACGTCTGATTTAAACAATTTGGATTCATCGATAATTTATTTTTTCTTCCTGTTAGCTTGTTGGCTTGTGTTGTCTCCAAGAACGTAGCATTAGCAGATGTAGCAGCGCTGATTTGGATGCTTAATGGAAGTTGCGAGATC
Organism: Vipera berus; assembly: GCF_964194415.1. Classification (NCBI taxonomy): domain Eukaryota; kingdom Metazoa; phylum Chordata; class Lepidosauria; order Squamata; family Viperidae; genus Vipera; species Vipera berus. The sequence continues at coordinate 342,899,735 of NC_138202.1, forward strand.
ACAAAAGGAAGTGAGATCAATACATGGAGCAGGGCAAGAAATGGCTGAAAAGTCTCCTTCTAATCATTTCAGTCTCTGCTTCAAACTGTTGCTTTAGAAAGCATCTTTCTAAAGTTGGCAGAGAATCTACCTGTGATATGTGTTACATCCCACTGGCAGTGACCTATGAAGTAGATCTAAGATGGAGGAATTCATCAGAAGGTGGAATACATTCTGTCACTTGATTTTACATTGGGGAGAGGTGGGTAATTAATCTGGGGCATTTGCTTTGTTGGCCAGGCCTAAATTCATCATAGATTGGCTGCAAGGTAATGCCTGTTGACTGTTTATATTAACTGTAGGAGAGCTAGCTTAAGGTAGGGGTTATGACATCAGGCTAGAAACTGGGAAACTATGAGCTTTAGTCCTATCTTAGGCACAAGGCCAACTAGGTGACCTTGGACCAGTGACTTACTCTCTCTCAGCCCTAGGAAGAAGAAAGCAAAGAACCTCTGAAAATCTTGCTAAAAAAACCTGCAGGAACTTGTCCAGGCAGTTGCCAAGTTACTTATAGAACCATCAGCCCTTCCTAACCTAGCATCCTTCAGAATTCATTTGCCAGCATGGGATTATTAATTTATCAAATGTATAAGGCTGCCTATGTTCGTTGCATCTCTGGAGAGTTAAAATAATGTTAAAAACAATTTAAAAGTATAAACAGAAAAACACAAGCATCCACAAAAATTGGGAATTACAGTCCTAATACATTTGTAATGAGCAAGTTGGGAAACACTGGATTATCTGCAACAATAATTCTCCATTTCTCTTTTAAAAGATCAAATAGAGCAGAAGTCTTGAAAACCACCAACATGAGCTCCAGGTTGCCTTATCCCTGATTAAAGTAATACTTTTTAATAACTGAGATAAAAACTGTTGATAAATTTGTAGAGCTGAAGGGAATTAAAATTGAGTTGGGAACAGAGAGATCATTCTGAACATTTTGCTGAATCTGATTTAACCCCCACCCCCCACCCACCCCGTGGGAAAGTTTTTAATTCAGAATAGGCAATGAATGACTTCTTGGGCATTAACATTGCCTTTTGATCCTGTGTCTAGTGAATGCTTCCCTTTTCTCCCTTGCTTTACAGTAGAAACCTATAAATATGAGAAATAATTTTAGATTTACAACCTGGGAAGCAGGTAGAGACCTCTTATTTAAAAGATTTGTATGCCTGCTCATGTTAAACAAGTCCAGACGCCTCACAACAGCAGTAAAACCCAATAATTATAAAACACAGCCATAAAACAAAGCAAAATCCCGGTGCTCTAATCATCCCTTTGGGAAGCTGCACAGCCAGCTCCAACATTTCATTCTATTTATTCTATTCTATCCCAGCGCCTGGGTAAAGAGCCAGGTCTGGGTAAAACACCAAAGGCTAAAAGAGTGGAGGCCTGCTGAATTGCCTGGGGGAAGATGTTCTGTAAGGTAAGGGCAGTGACTTACAAAAATCTTGTTTACAAGACAATCATTTTCAAAATAGACTCAGGCTGGGTTCTTGAAAGACTCTTAATCATGTCAGTTGCACAGTTTGCTTAGGTTCCTTTTATGTGACATCGCTTACTGTGTGAACTCAGCAAGTTTGGTTAATTCATGGTTCATTGGATTCTGCAAACCCAGAGAACGGTTTAATTTGGTAACCGACAGCCACCTCCACAGCACTTCAGTGGTTTTACAGGTACTCGTCATTTAATGACTGCCTTATTTTAACAACTGTTCACAGTTATTGCGGTGATGAAAAAATAACTTTACAGCCACTCTGTGCATTTGCACACAGAAGTACCGAGATACTTTTTGAATGATGATTTTAATGGGTGTGGATGGGGAAACACAGGCAAACAAAGAAAAAAACCTTTATTACTCATAGTTACCTCAAGCTATTTTTCCTAATTGAGTTTCCTTCATTACTAATAAGGGGGAAAGATGCAAAAGTTTCAGGAGGAACTCTGAAATCTGCAGGAAAATCTGCTCTGAGGTCACTGTACTCAGTGGAGCTTGAAGAAACAGGGCCTTCAGCCCCAGAGACTTTTGGGAGGTGAAGTCCAAACATCTTAAAGTTGCTGAGGTTGAGAAAGACTGCCTTAGAGAATAGCCACTGAGGTTGCAAGAAATTCTCATAGGATGAGATGCTATTTGCTGCCAACTGCACAAGCAGAAAAATGCCACGGGAGTCTAAATGATGCAGCTTTAAGGGAAGACATTTTTATCTCTGAAATGCTACTCAAGTCTGTGTGTACTGTATATATATTTGTGTGTGTGTGTGTGTGTGTGTGTGTGTGTGTGTATGTTTGTATATGTAGCTTCTAAAGGTGACAAGAAGAATCACTGATAGTGCAGCAAAGTCTCCAGAAGAAGTGAGGGTGAAATTGCAGTATATATATATATATATATATATATATATATAAAGTTCTTTTGAAAAAAAGTAAATTTTCAAATCTAGGTTTGGAACACTGTCATAAGGAGGCTCAGGCTGCTGCTCCTCCTGCCTTCTTGTTGGCTGAGGACCTTGAAGAGAATCTGATTCTGAATTTTTTCCCCTCTGTTCTTGTTTAGAAGCCTCTGAACAAAAGTCCAATGTCTTTGTAGGTTTTGCTGTTGAATGTTAAGTTTTCTTTGTACCTCCTTTTCTGTTCCAACATTTAAATATCCATATTTTCATAAGAGTTTCATTTCAAGCATTTCAATATTTTCCAATAAAATGTCTGTGAAAGCAAGTTGATAAGAATTGCAGCACCCCAGTTAACATCCAGAGAATCCCCAGATTGAAATGAAATAAGGACAAAAAATAAAAATAAAAAATGATCTGAATCTTGCCCACCTGCCAAATCTCCCAGTATCCCAGCACATTCCTATAAGTTCATATGAAATTTTACAGTGAGAGTGCTAAGAACTCTTGCAATATTTTGACCATTAAATGAGATTGCCCAGTGACATCCAATTTTAAACAGCTTGCCTTTCCCTGCAATAAGACAAGTTCAACAGCAGAACTTGACAGGGAAGGTTTGATCGATCGATTGATTTGTTGGTTGATTATGTGCAATCAAACTGTTTTTGACTCCTAACACAACATAACTGGATTTTATCGAGGACAATCTATCCTTAACCTGATCATTCGAGTCTTTGCATCCATCAGCATTGTAACTGAGTCCAGTAAACTTGCAGTTGACCATCCTCTTCTTTTCTTCGCTTCCTCCTTTCCCACCACTGCAGTGAAAACCAGATAGTTAGCCAGCAGCACTTGAGGGGTAGAACAATCCACAATTTCGAGTGCAACCTTGCTAATCCCATGAGAGAATATCCCATCACTCTTTTCTACTTAGCTTTCTTATGCTCCTGCTTCTTACTGCCTTCTTACAGATCTCACAGTGAATTATCTCCTCGTCGCTCCCACAGACGTAGCAGCTGTAGTTCTCGGAGCCTTTCCCTTTCCTCGGAATACAGGGACTGCAAATCCACAGGCAGGTAAGCTGTGGTTAAGTCTGATCTGGCACATTTTTAGTGGAGATGCAATATTATTTATGATTTCATTTAGTCAATTTCTAAGGCTGCCTGATCCTCAAGTAATTCAAGGTGATGCACAATAAAAACTAAATAATAGTAGTGGGAAATAAAAAAAACCCTTAACATTCTAATAGGTTCTCAAATTGCTATGGTCCAAAATCTGCTTGATGAGCCAGTTTTTTTTTAAGTCCTTCTAAAAGGCAGGAGCATGAGAGAGGAATGTAACTGAATAGAGTTTATTCTATTCAAGGCAGCCCCTGAAAATCCTTCCTAACTTTTAACTACATCTGTACAAGCACACATATCTCTAAATGACTGGAAATGAAATTTGACATAAACTCTTTTGCAACATTGAATTAAAATACTGTATGGCTGCTGTTCAGTTAGAGTACTGAGCTGTAGTATTAACATTACTTGGTAAGAAGTGTGTCAGCATATAGGAGAAAGCACTGGATTCAAATCCTGTAAATATGGCTGTTTGAAGATAATACCTAATGCAGTAATTCCCAAATAAGGAACACATTAGACTGGGGAAACTGGTGTTATATATATCTGGTGTCTTCGGCTTCGTGCTTGTGCGAGCAAAGCCTGATCGGAGCTGCCGTCTCTCTATAAATATTGGCGGGGGTGTGTGGGGTGCTGGCTTTGTTGCTGTAAGCAGGTTGGTTGGCTGTGTTGTTACATCTTGATTGGTTGATGGCGTTATTGTTTGCAGATTAGTCGGCTGTTTTGTAACATCCTGTGTGGCTGAGGTGTTGGATGTGTGTCCACTAGTATATGTATAAACAGCAACGTTCCCTCTGCTATCTGCCTTCAGTATGACTTACAAGATTAGACGGTTCCTCTGCCTTCACTTTTGTCCACAGACTGAGCCCCAAATACAGAGAAGATGGTCAAAGGGCCAGCAGCCACAGATCCAGCCACAGCCCATCCTCATCTTGCACTGGCCACAGCCGATCAGCCACGCCTCACCAAAATGGGCACAAGGGCAGTGCCCAGAATGGCCGCCATAGCCATGGCACCCTGTCAGAGAAGAAACAGGAGGTATGGATGCTTCTGTTTTTACCATGATTTGTGCCTCTCCTATTCCTCCTTTCCAAAGCAGCCTTGTTCCCTCCTTTCACTTCTCCCTTGCTCTCTTTTGAACACTTTGCTCAGGATATGATGGATGGCAAAGGCTCCGTTGATTCAGAGTAAGATTCCCCATAACCATTATTCTGCTATGACAATTACAATCCAGCAATCTACATTCAAGCAACTTCATATACCTGTGCACTATGAAGGCGCAAAAAATGAAACCGTGGGGAGAAATGAGCCGTTTCTCAGGTTTTCAGTTAAGATTAGGAATGAGGGGGAAAATTTGCTGGCAAATCTTTTCAGTTCAAAAAGCTGGGGTGTTTTAAGTGCAAAACATTCTAAATCTCATTTCTCTTTTTCTCTTTCTTTCTCTCTTGTGCACACAAATACACAAACAAAATGCACACCCATCTTTATCACCCTATTTCATGGCCTCTTAATGATTTCTGGCAATTGTAGAGATTGTTAACTTTTATCCACAAGGCCCTTTGAGGATAGGAATATTCCTTAAATCAGTGGGACAGAGCATATTCTTTGTTTATGGAGGATCCCCAAAGACAGTTTGTAACTGCTTAAACCCCTCAAAAGGCACTAAGTATAGATCCGTTTTTCTCAAACTTGGCCACTTGTGGATTTCAATTCCTAGAATTCCCCAGCCACCACAGATCATCCTTCTGTAACCTCTAAATGTATTGAATTACAGCTCATAAAATTCCATGGCTAAGTGGCCAAAAACAGGGAGTTGTCATTCATTATCTTTGGAAGATAGCAGGATGAGAAAGAAAGTCCATTTAGGACAAATAATGCTGAATTTGATGAACTGTATAAGGCATCTTCCTATTTTGAAGGCATTGTCCACATTGGCTTGTTTTTTTTGATGTCAAACATAGCCAAAGATGCTGGGTTTTATGTTAATCAAAACCTCTAGTGAGAGGGCAGTGGTTCCTGTCACTATTGTGACATTTTAATAGTAATAATAATAATAAATTAAAAACTAAAGAATTGTCACTGGGGAAAAAATAAGGAGGAAGATCATCTGTACTGTAAATAGGAGGATGATTCATTCTTGATCATATAACCTCCTTTCTAAATAGTCAATGAAAGGAAGATCTTTCCATGATACTTTCACCTACAGCTTCCTGGGATAGTTGCTTGCTTGTTCGTGGGCTTTTCTGAAGGAAAAAGAGTGGCAGAACTTGGTCAGGGGGAGGGGGGTGTTAAAAGAAGGAAAAGCCTAGAATCCCTACACAGGCACAAGTGAATTAAGCCCAACCTCCCTTGAATTCCATTGACTCTTATCTAACCCCAAGCAGGTGTTAACCATTAATTGAAAAGATTCTTGTGCATTAGTGTGATTAGCAAAAAAATAGTTTAATTGGACCTTCATGTATGGACTTAATCTCAAATTCAAATAACTTCATTGCAGTCATTAACCAGCAGAAGTGGACCTACTCTTTCACCCCTGACATTAATGTTCTCAGGTCAATGGAATTCAAAGGAGGTTGGACTTAATTCACTTGTGTCTATGTAGGGATTCTAGGCTGATCTCTCTTTTAATTCCACCCCCCAGGTTCTGCCACTCCTTCTCCTACACTGTCATAAGAATATCATCCAAACCCAACCCAACATGGTTGGAAATAAATAATAAATTTGCTCTTCTCCCAGATCAAAAAATTCAAAGGACCATTATAGAACCATTGCTAGTCAAGTAGTATCCACTCTTTTTTCATCTTCATGGTTGCCTCTGGTCCAGATATTCCATAAGCGCTCTGAAAACGTTGAAAACTGACTTTGCAAAAGATAGTTACAGGAAACTACAAGTTTTTCAGTTATGCTTTACTTTTTAAAATTCCTCAACAATTGGAAATACGTAATGGAAAGAGGATATACAAATCACTTAAAATAATACTAATAAATATAACAATCTTGTCTGACAGACTACTTTTTTGTCTGTATTAGTAGCATTTCTGATTGTTCATTCCTTATATTGTAATGTATCTGCCGTTCTGGGGGAAAAGAAAATAATCTGTAGCAGGAATAGGAAATCTGTAGTCTTTCAGCTGTTGTTGAATTCCAATCCACCAGCTCTATCCAATATGACCATTGGTGAAGGATTCCCAACAGATTCCCAGCTATTTGCTTTCCGCTAAGAATCTTATGACAGAAGACATAGTTCGCATACATGCAAACATATTATAGTCTCAGAAAGATTTTGATATAAATTAGATTGGGAGGTAATAACAGGCCCAGAAGCACCCAATGAGTTTCATTCAATGAATGATTGATTACTGAAGTGATCCAGCATTTAAGTTAACTGGCAGTAAAATTTCAGGCACCAAAGAAATGGAAGGAAAGGCCATTACATTTTCAGGATGATAGAAAGCACTTAAAAGAAGTCTTAGCTCAGTTGACCTCAGATGTTTTACAAATGAAGGCGAATATACATGTCCTCTCAGATGTCTTAGCTCAAATGATTTCAGATGAAAAGCACCTTATTCATTGTCAAACTTCTACTTACAACTTGTTTTGACCCAACCCTGGCTAATGAGATTGTTGCATTAGATGACACTACTGCTCTATTAAAAGAAGCTGATACTCTGACTTTAGGGACAGAGTCAGGCATTAGACAATTTTCTGTTGGCTGTCTCTCCAAGAGGCATTTAGATGTATTGAGCCATATATACTGAGACCTCATTTCTGGCTGAGGGGGTGTTCAGGCTTTGAGCTGATCACAACCGCTGGTGCATCATGTTCCAGCATGGAAACTATTACCTAAAAACAGAGCCCCTGATCTTCCCAATAGTTTATGGTTTATTAAAGCAAGTCCCTGCAAGTCATCTTCACAGAGAATTAAATAGGACTCTCTCTCTTTCTGCTTAGCTTACCCATTCTTTTTTCTTGGTCATAAGCCTTCCCTCTATTTTGTGTCTCATATATATCACATCCACTTTCTGACACATTTGCTTGTTGTTATTATCATTTTTATTTTTCTTCTTTCCATGTACAAAACATGCATGCATGTACACATAAGGACACATAGTTGTATTTATTCCATTACTCATTTCAATTTTATGCTCTTTGCTTTTAAAACAATGCTTTAAAGTGACTTGTATGCCCTGAGATATGGATCAATTAGAGAACAAAATGGGCTTTGGAAACCTCAGTAGAGGCTACCTGATTTTACTATCTGCCTGAATCGCTATTCCAGCATCAGCTTCATTGGGCCAGATGATTTTTTTCCCTCCAATATCAGCTCCCTATTAATGCAGAGATCCAAGATAATGGCTTAATTTCAGAAGACATAACCAACAATATCTGGATGAATCCAAGTTAGCAAAATTAGCTTAAATCCTAAAATGTAATCAGTTAATACGCTTCACATCTCTGAAGTTTGGGAAATGTTGATTTAAAAGAGATTTAAAAAAACAAACAAAAAAAACTAGTTTTAAAGATTCCAAAATAAAGCCCATGTTGTCCTGCTTCACATTTTCCTCTTGTTAACATCAATGGCCAATTAATTTCTAAAAGTCTTTTTTATTTTTAATCTGAAACTGCTTTCCTTTTGCTCCCAATTTGAAATGTGGTATTATAAAGTTTATACATACACACACGCATAGCTATCTATATGAATCTAGAAATGTGTGTGTGTGTGTGTGTGTGTACACATGTATGTGTGTTACTGTAGAACCCTCCAGTCAATTAAGAAATGCACAGATATCTTTCTATACTTATTTATGACTCTTAAACATTTTGGTCTCTTAGATTTCATGTTTAAAAGGGAAGACAATTACATACATTGTTAAAAAAATATGTTGAATTGAACTTTACTTAAATTTTAGCTTTTGCCAAATGGAAAGATCTGTTAAGCTGTTCCCGTGATTCTTTTAAGATAAAAGGCAGATTTGAAAAAGTTACAATAAAATCAAAAACTTTTAAATCCAAATACATTTCAATAAAATTATCAGGAAAATTCAGAATCTGAATTATCTTCCTTCACCTGATCATTGGGCTAATTATAAGATTCCCTACCTTGATCTCTGCTTTTAGAGACACAGAAATTAAGAATTCTTTTGCCTCTAAACCAGAGAGGCATACCTTGATATTCCAAACCATCATATTAACAATGTTGAATTTAATGTTTATTAAGGTAGTGATGGGTCGGACACGACTTCGCAGCTAACAACAACAACAAGGTAGTGTTAAGCAAATTCAAAACTAGTTTTTGTTCTGCCCAGCCCTTTCTTTATTCTGGCTCCACCACTTTATAAAATGTAGCCCACAACACATCATTAAAGATTGCAAGCTGCCTGTGCCCTGAGTTACAACCTCCCCATTTGGTATGTGTCCAAACACCAGCTACTGGAGAATAGGAGTTGGGGAGAACTGTAACCGTAAGTGGAAAAGGGTGGAGATAGTTGAGGAAACCTTCTGCAGCCCTGTATGATGACACAAGTGCCATCCTTCATCCATCCTTGGTAGAACACCAACTTCTCTGAGGTGATATTTTTGGTACGGTTTCAACGTATGGCTGATAAAATCAGCAGCATTGCTGCTTACCTATCCCCGAATCATGCAATTCCCTTTTTGGAAACCAATTAAAACAACTTGAAAGGTAGATACAGGACTAAAACTCTACTAAACTCAAAAAGACGTTGACTTCCCTTTTAAAGAGAGCCTTTCCATGTTTATGTCAAGTTTTCACACTAGTGGGCCTCCTTTACAGCTTCTTTCTTTCAGTCCATACACTGCCCTAACCCATTTCTCGCTCCCCCTGCTGTTGTATCTTTCCCTCATAATCACCTTATATAAATGCCTCCATCTTTTGAGGGAGGTCACTTTGGGCCTATTCCCCACCACAAAGAGAACTTTAAATCTTGACATTTTCTGCTTTCCTCTGCTGCTTTTCTTGCATGCTGTTGGGACTTTTCTTTTTCCTTTAAAAAAAATTTTAAATGTTACATAGTAACTTTTTAAAATTTGATTTCCCAATGGCTGTGCTATTTAGACAATTAGTAAATATGCCAATATATATATAGATAGCAAAAAAAATATGTTTACCTTGATGGATCAAAAAAAAAAAAAAGAAAAGAAAAGCTGAGTCAAAAGAAACCTCAGAGCAAAGCAAAGGGGTCTGAAGTGCATTACTAAAGAGTCATTGTCTTTTTCCCATTCTGCCCTCCAAATGTGGAGATTATTGTTTCTTTTTTTTATTATTGCATTCCTGATCAAACAGAAGGTAGGTATTTTTCTCCCTCCGCACGTTCACTTCTACAGATCAGCCTGTTGAAAAGCACCGTAGTTTGATTAAATGTTATTTTTCTGTCTTTCTATTTCTCTCTCTCTCTCTCTCTCTCTGTATCTCTCTTTCATTCTTTCTCTCCTTCTTTCTCTCTCCTTACGCTTGTCTCTTTTTGGTGGCTCTGTACAATTTTCATTGTATTTTTTTTTAAACAGCTACAAAACCATGCTTTTCTTTTTTCCCCGTGTTTTTTTCTTTCTTTCTTTTTTAAAAAAAATATTGTTATATTGTTAGAATGCATTTCTGTGTGTTTTCAGCTCTTCGATCTTGTGTCTGTTTTCATAAATGGTATAATTATGTCAGCTGATTTGATTTCCTCTGTGTGGTTTAAGTATGATTTTTAATATGGCTGATTAAAAATAAGTCATTTAATGATCCCCATTAAAGAATCTTTAAATAGAGGACTATCCGTAGAATCCTCATCATTGTACTTATGTACTGAATTAGTAGTTTGCAGAAGCTGTGAAAAAGATAATTCCAAATATACAGTAGTAATCACAACTTTGTATACACAGTTCAGAAACATAAAGGTTTCTATTCACACCGAAGCATCAGTTTCAAGGGAAGCAAGAATAACCTTAACAACCTTAATAACCTTAAGATATCACCTAGACAGGGATTGATAATGAATTACAATACAGGTAGTCCTTGTTTAGCAACCACAATTGGCAACAACAACTGAAGTGGTCATTAAATGAAAGGATGAATATGTTACTTCTACTTTCCTTTGTTCTACAGACTGGGAAGTTTCTAAATATAAGGATTGGTCATAAAGGTACTTTTTTGTCACCATCATAACTGCAGATGGTTGTTAAACAAGGTAGTTGCCAAATGAGGACTGACTGTATACATTTTTCAGTTTGCCACAAACAGTTATTTGTATTTAAAATGGTGGCTCCTGATGAGGTTCCAAGTTGGGCTAGACTTCCTAGGACATCACTTCAGGGGACGTTAAAAGAAATTAAAAAGCAAAAGAATAAGATAAATATCAGTGTATGACTAGAATAACACTGTTTTGAAGTGACTCCATTGGTTAGATCTGACTCTGATGCAACTTTCAGGAATGTTTATAACAAAATAAGCCTTCAGATGCCTTTTCTTCTTGGGAAGCCATTGTCAAACAGTGTAGGAAGGCATCTACTCCGATGGTTTGCTCTCCCACTCATTCCTATGTGGCCAATCTAGGATATCATCCGTCCTTCCCTCAACTCCTCCCCACCTCTGTCCCATATATTTTGGATTATCTTAAGAAAAGCAAGAAAAAGGGCACGATTAACATACAAAGTTTTAAAAAATAGCCTGGAAAATAGAGAAAAAGAGAGCCAGCTCTAAAAGTTCTTGATATAATGAGGTGTTTTCCTCTGGACTTTAAACTCTTCTCATTCAGCAGAATAACTCATTATAAAGGTCCATAATCAATAAGGATTTGGATTTTTTTTTACCCTTCTATGTCCATTCCATAGCCAATTACCTTAAAGGTTACTAAAAGTTATATCCATTTTCCTTCTCCTGTAAAATTTACTTGGTCATCCTTTTGTATACTGTATTCAGGTTTTTCTCCTCCTTAGCTTTGCTTAGGGATAAAGCAGCCTTCCCCAACCTAATGTCCTCTGGATTTAGCTTTGGTGGAAGCCCAACATATCTGGAGGGTACTGGATTGGGAAAGATTAAGGTAAGGCAACTGGTAGGATTGGTCCTCAACCTACTCCAAAGCATAATCCTCCATCCTTTTTGCTATACCATTTTGCCCCCTGTGTTCTGATATCTAAACAAGGATTCCTCAGTCCCTATCCTCAGCTGTATGAACAGTAAACCTATAGGGTTCTTCAGTCATTTGCTTGCCCGCCATGGTTCATATTTTGGGAAGCAGCAGCAGAAACTAAGCATCCTCTGCACAGTAAAGCAAATACCATTATCACCCAAATCTTAATCTTAGAAAATATTGAATGCCAGAAAGCTTGAGCTATGTGGTAGATTTCAAGATCTGTTTCTGATATTGACTTTCTGCAGTCAATTTACCTAACATGAAATACCTAAAAAACCTGAATTGGGCCAGATAATGCACACCCCCCAATGGATTTTGAGTTTCATACTCCACTACGCTTCCAATTATTTTTCTGGGGATAATTTAATTTGCTCAATTTAGTGCATGCCTATAAGCCTCCTATTTTCCTGGTTCAAATCAGACTCTCCTTGCTTTTCCATCTTATGCAGTTTATTGCAGGGACCATGAAGCAAGTCTGACTTTTACCAAGAAATGTCCAGAAGGCAAAGTATTGCTAGAGGTTCCTACAAGATAGGTCACTGGTATGAAGACCACTTCTCCAATTATGGTCCTCTGATTTAATGCACACATTCATAAACACACAAGCACAATCTTTTAATAAGCTGTTTTTTATCAAGCAAGCATAAAGCAATTTGCAGTTTATCAAAACAGCAACTCAGTCTAAGAAGCGCAGAAAGATTGGAACTGCTTGCAGTATTGGGATTCCCCCATGCATGTCAGAGAAAATCCAGGCATGTCACAAATGAGCACAAAAAAGATTTGAGGACAAAGCCCTGCATAATGAAATAGGGCTTGGAAGGGATGGATATATTACCACAGTTGTCTGGTTAATTAACTCATATTGGTATAATTACATATGGAACAGAAAGAACAGTCTGCTCATCACTTCTTGATCAGTTTTCCCACCATGATTTGACAAATGTAATCCTGCTGGAGCAGAATACAAGCCAAATCTATCATGGAAAAAATATTATTTGATCTAATACTGGCACCAAAAAAAGTCAATACTTTGTAGGTAGATAACAACTATATCATCTCTGTATCTCCTGCCATTTCTGGCCTGAATCAGATCGTTTTCACAATCACCACCCCAATTCCAGTATGTACTTAAAAATTTGAGGGAGTTAAAGACTGTTGCCTGAGCTCATGGTGATGCTAGTTTGGTGGTGGAAATGCTAACTTTTCAGAATGACATATACTGATTTCCTTTTGTTTTCTTGTTCATGCTGAAGCCTCCATAGCGTGCCTCACTGGTAGGTATATACATTTTAGAAGGATTGCTAACTCTCTTGAGGTTTAGTTGGGCATGCTTGGAAAAAATAGATTGGCCACCAGCTGAGCCCAGGCCGGACCCCTTCAGCAGGATTGCCATTGACCAGCCCCCTGATGTTAACCAGCGGAGCTCCTTAGGATCCAGCAACCCAAAAGCAAAGGGCAACATTTAGACATGTCCTTTTGCAACCACTGTCATTTGGGAGGCCATTTTGACCTCATTAATTGATTGATTTAAAAACATTCATATAGCTGCCCATCTTACAGCCAACTCTGCAACCGACTTTGAGACATGACATACATGTTTTTGCCAATGGAATAAAATTCAAGTGATTGAAATTCACAGAGCCCAAGAGAAAGAGAATCGTTTCATATCCTGACAAGCTTGCTAAATGCTTTTCAATCCTTTCCCCCATGTTCCAGTTATCAAATCGTTACCCAGTTTTTCTTTGGGGATTAGTGAGAGGATATTTTTCCTTTTCATAGATGCATGCAAACTGTGTTACAATTTTTAAAGTTCCAATCCCTTTCCCCAGATTGCTACAAGTTAACTCTGAAAATGTAGGGAAAAGTGTCTTCTATCTTCCTTTAATTGTTAATAAGCCTGATGTATCTATGGCAGGACATTTTAGAAAATGGAAGCATTATTCCTGCTGTTTATTGGAGTAGTTTTAGACCGCTGAACATCATAAACAGGTTTGGTTTACAAGTTTAATTTTTAAAAAATGATGGAAGAGACCTTTCAAATATCTTATCACCCGCTGCAGATGTTTTTTTTTAAGGAAAGGATAAATGGTAGCCTGTCATAATTAGCAGCACTTGTTCCATCAGAGATCAACTGGCAGTGAAATATTTAAATTTGCTTCCAGCAAGATCCATAGTATATATATATTTTATAATTCTTCAGTATTAAGATCCATTTGCTGTCCCAGTAATGATTATTTATCATTTATTGTTCAGCGAATTCAAAGCAGATAGCAAAATATATGGAAACAAGTAAAGATTAAAGGGACAGGGCATACTTATAGCTTGGAGAAAAAACAGCGATTGTTCATATGTTAATGCTCTACTGCAATGTTTTCCAACCTTGGCAACTTGAAGATGTGTGGATTTCAACTCCCAGAATTCGCCAGCCGAAGTCCACACATCATCAAGTTGCCAAGGTTGAGAAATACTACTGTACAGATTCTTGAAGGACTACCACCAAAAAACAGAAACTTGTTCCTTGAGGCAGATTTGAGGAGGGGGTTTAAGCTAGAGAAGGAAAATTTCAGTTATAGTAACAGAAAACTATTGAAGATAAAATCATTGACAATGGAACCAATTATTCAGAGAATCAGTCTCTCCCTTGCTGAAGATCTTTAAGGACAATTTTAGCAATCATCAGTTAAAGATATACTATGAATTAAATCTAAATGTTTCACTAAAAAGTTAAACAAAAATAAAAGGAAGGGAGAAAGGAAAAATTGATAATATTGGTATACCAAGGATAAACTGCAGTAATGCTTTATGAGTCAGGAGGTTCTTTGTGAAAGAGTTCCAAATACATGAATGTGGTTCCTTATTTCGATCAGTGAAATGTTGAAGGACTACACAAATAATCTTTTGACTTAAGAACTTCAAACCTGATATTTTCTAAAAATGTTGTACTACGTCCTATCAAGTCCATGTTCAGACTTATACCTCATCAACATATCTGCAGCTCACCAGATTAGGATAGACTATCTGAGATGACAGAGTTGTATTAGCATCACATAGAATTTTAATACTGGTAGAACATGAAGAAAGAATCAAGAATCCTCATTCCTTAAAGATTTTTTTAAATGTAATACATACATTCACACTTAATGTGACTTAAAAACCACACATTACAAGTCCTGTGCCAAAAATGTTTTGAGTTCAGTATGATGAACTCAAGTCTACATGATCACGGATCTCAGACATTAATATATTTGAAGATTTTGCAAAAAGTGTACTGAATTTCTCTCTGTGTGTCCCCAGAGTTTTACTGAGTTTAGCAGTTTTCTCCACTACAGAAGTTGTGCTTATCACAGAAACATATGGAGAAGCCCCTTCCTTCCTTTTGACCCAGAGTTTCTCCATATGCCGATATCCAGTTTCTGAGATTTCCCCAGGTATTGCCCATAGTCCATTGTGCCTACATCCTCAGCCAAAAGAGCTAAAGGTTTGGTGGCCTAGATTTTTTGGTTTTGGACAGGTGATATTCTCAAGCTATTTCCCAAACTTTAGCTTTCTGAAGCCTTAAAAAGCAAGTCCTTTTTGATGAAAAATATAAAAAAGAAAAGATGCCCTTGAGTCAAGATCAATGTCTAGTGACAGCCCCCAATGCAGTTTCTTGTTAGCATTACAGAAATGGATTGCTATGGCTTTTTCCAAAATATTTTTTTCAACTTCCCACCTGATCCTGGAATTCCTACCAGATGCAAAATAGAGCCTCTTTTCAGTTAAAAGTAATTATTCCTGACCCTAAAATACCAAGTAGAAGCTTTTGACAATAGGTAGCATTCCTTGTTTTTGTTGTAAATGTGTAGCACTTCGTAAAGCAGAATCCTTTAAGGCCATTTTGTCCATTGTTGTTTTCAGTTGTCAGTTCTCTTACTGTAAGAGAAACAAAAAAGCATTAAGTTCATAATTTTCTGCTTTATGGTAAATATGAATATGCAAAATTCATAATGCTTTGACAGTACTACAAACCTCAGTAGCTCTGCCTCATTACTTTCCTGGGGCTTTATCGCCATAACATCCCAGCTTTGGATCCTGGGAAATATAATAACATCCATTTTTAGGATAAATGCCAAACATCTTGGAAACCACATTTCCTTGTAAGTATTCTTTTACCTGCAATCATTTTGTCTGTGTCTATATTAGTTACTAGATAGTGAACAATTGCAGTCTTTGTAATATGCCTCATTCCTTCACTGTTCACCTCATAGTCATCCTTAAGATTCCCTTTGATTGCCCACCAGAGTCACCCGCTAGCCATTACTTCTGAACAAGGTCTTATTTGTAATCTTTACTTATCAAATTTAGCCTGAATAATATACTTGTCCAAGGGCATCTGGCAGGCTTCAGAAGTGGGAAATGTATTTATTCATTTGAGATATATCCCACCTGTCTTTGTATAACTCAAGGTGATATATATATTACTACTTCTCCTATTTCCCTCACAACCACTATCCTGATAGGTGAGTTGGGCTGAAAGAGAACGATCTGGCCCAAGTCAACTAGTATACTTCCATGCCTAGGGCAGAGCTAGAATGCACAGTCTCTCTGTTTCTGGTCTAGCTCCTTAACCATAATACCAGACACTTCAGAGTGCCCAGTGGTGCCTATTATTTTGAACTTCTTTAAGAATAATTCAGAGATAGAACTTCATAGGATGCCAAGTTAGTTGAGACATTTTCAGATAATCTGTGATGTATGGTCGTAGTACTAAGCCACACACTTGTTTTTAATTCCATTTTAAAATAACCTTGATAATAATGTGAAGGCCTTTTCTGGCCAAGAGAAGCCCTAAATGGTTCCTATTAGTAGCATGATAGGTATAGATCAGCCTTGCCTAACCTGATGCCCTCCAGATGTGCTGAACTGCAACTTTCATTTTCCTCATCCAGCACGGCCATTTGAAAGCACCATTTTAGGGAAGGCACTATGTGTAAGCTTATTACTGTTTTCATTTCGCTGGCTGGAAAAACTAACCAGAAACATGGAAAATAAGGCTTTGTTTTAATGGGAATAAGGCATTGCACAGTGTATTTAATCATTATAATCAAGCAAATTGATGTTTGTAGACCTACCCAGCTTAACATGACTGAGGCAAAGTACATCTGGGATTCAGAGATTTGGAGGCTACCTTACCATGTTTGTTCAAAGAATTTGAGCAAATCATTAAACTATTTTAGGAAAAGAGATTTGTTATCTGATCCAGTTGCATTCTGCCATTCAGTTGTTCAAGGAAAATTTACATTGGTACAGCCTCTTATTCTAATGAGGGGATTTTTGAAACTGTTCTGTGAAGGGTGAGACTGAAGATCCATGGGAAATTACAATGATCAGGGTTTCCTAGGAAAAAATACTATGGTAACATTGGTAAAAAGCTTATAAATGCTTGAAGTACAGAGAACCTAATGATCTCTGTTTATGCTGGTCCATGACCTTTTGGTAATGATCTCTGTCAGCTTTGCTTCTTCTGTCTTGATGCATTATTCATAGTGATAGAATTCTGAAATAGCATGGAATCCATATTAAGCTTTTCTGTATCACAATATTCCTTAGAACAAAAATGACATTTGAGAAATACCTGCTATGGCTATATACCTTTTTATTTGGGGGGTGGGTGGGAAAGCCCATCTCCTAAAGTACGTGTTTCCATACTAATCCCATGGCTAATTTTCCAATGACTAAAGTTAAAAGGGGTAATGCAGTAGTGAAGGGAAAGATTTTCCTCTGCTAAAGAAAGGAGAATCCATCAACCTACAATAGAATTACTTTAGAATGAAAAGGAGAAATGAAGGAACACGGCTGTTCTTCTGAAACATTTCTCAAAATACATTGGGTGATAACCAAAGCTAATGACACAGTTGAATGGATGTCACCAGTATGGCATCCTTTCAATGCACAATTTTCACTATTCCCAGTCTGCATGGTTTTTGAGTCAGGAGGAGTTCTGCATTAGGGGACCTGGTTGCTCAGAATCAGGGACAGAATGAACTGTCAGGATAAGGAGAGAAACTGCTTCAAATCTTCAGTAGACAAAGATGAAGGTGGGCTTCCTGCTTCAAATCTGGGGGTTATAAATTTCTCAAGATTCCATATCTGGATGGAAACCGCATTATTGGTTGGGTTGTGCTAGTAAGACACCAACCATATTCAACTCTCCACAGGTCTATTATAAATCCTCACTACCCCATGTTGTCATTGCTTCTCAGAAGGGAAGAAGGTCAAGGCACAAAGACTTGGTGGGTTTGTGTTTTTTTTCGTTTTTTTTAAAAAGAGCCAAACATAAATTCAGTGCTCTCAATTTACCCAGAGAGAGGAATGAAGAGATTGTTTCCCTCCTTTCCCTAATTGTTTGCAGCAAAGGCCCTAGGAGACAAGGGTGGTTTTGTTTTTTTTATTTTTCTTCTCTCTTTCTCTCTCTCTTTCTCTTTCTTTCTCTCTCTTTCTCTCTTGCATTTTTGTCAATCTAATGATTCACTTATATTGCCCAACTTTTCCCTTCTCTTCATACCTTACCTACTAAAGGAGGAAATGCCACTTTCTTGGTAAGTGGATGTTAACCAAGAGGGACTTTAAAAAGTGGTAATTTAACAAAAATATTATAAAGTGAAATTTAAAGAGAAATGAAAGAGAATAGAACGCTGGTGGAGACTCTGCACAAAGTTCAAAACCCAGGAAGAGTTCAGAAACTTTTCTTTGTTTATTTTCAGTACTGATGACATTTGTGGAGTTTCCTTTTTGTTTACAATTTGTTTTTCCCCCCTACCATCCCCTTCCCCTTCCATCATTTACACCACCATGTTCCTTCCCATACTTCTGTCTTCTCTTCTACTCCTTGATTGGCTACCAACAAATAAACTATTATTTTTTTTAATCCAACCCAACACTTGGACCCCTGTTTCTACTCCTTTCTTCATCCCATAACATTCCCTCATCCACATCCTCCCCTTTCTCTCTTTTTAAATATCATTTTAAATCATTACAAAAAAATTATATATCGTGTAATTTCATTTTTCCAAGGTGATTCCCTCCTCCTGATTGAACTTTCCCTCCTATTTACATTTGGTTTTCGTTCATTTTCTGTTTTGCATGCCAGAGATTTGCATGAGCTGCGTTGTTTAAGGACGAGAGATTGAAGAGGGGATCGAGGTGCAGAGTAGTTTCTGTGTAGCCTGCCTTATTCAATCATTGTGCATTGCCGTTGTGAACTGCAGCTTTCCTCGTTGGTGGGGGGTTTCTTTTAAAAACCTCTCCTCTCCTTTTTTTTTCTTTCTTTTCCCCCCTCCTGCTCGCTCCCTTTTTTTCATTCTGCCAGAGGTTAGGTTCCCTGTCGCCTTCAGCCAAAGGGCACATAAAGACCGAAACCCTATCGCTCCACGCCAAAGAAAGCAGGGGGAACAAACATGGGGCCAAGACCGCCCGGAGGTCCACATCCCCAGGGAGATGCTCTGGAGGAGACAAACCCTCCCACAGGCGCCACACCAGATCCACATCAAAACACAAGCGCAAAGGGCGTCGCAGGGCCAAAACCTCTGCAAGCAAGGAATCCTCCTGGTCGGTCAGCCATACAGGATATAGCAGTGACTCAGAAGGGTCTACCTATTCACATCAATACCACGCAGCAACCGGGGCAGAAAAGAACCACAGGGTACATCTGAAAACGTAAGAGCCAAAAATTGTGGTGCATGTATGACAAGTTCAGTGCATGAATGAATAGTTCAATTCAAGCATCCAACTCTGTAGTCAGGAATACATCCTTGGATTGCATTCTATCGGGGATTGAGTTTAGCTGTATCTCAATAGCAAATAGGTAGCTTTTGATGGCAAACATTTTGAGTTATCCATGTGGTCTGGCAAATGTTTGTTGTGTAAGTCACATTCCTGGATTCAGAAGAAATTTGCAAAAATGGGCTTTGTTGTACTCCAGGCCCCAAAAATAAAAAGACCATCTGTTTTGGAAAAAAGATTGAGGATTGATTACAGTTCTTAAACTTTTTAAAATTGCTTTTGAAAGGAATTTATGTAAAATATATCCTGTTTTCAAAGACACCACATTATTCAGAGCAATGGCCAGAACAAGCCTGGTTTAAAGAAAAATAATAATGAAAACAAAGAAGAGATTTGAAATGTCCTTCAATGAGATTTTGGACAGCAGATTGTCAAGACACATGGGTCACCTGATCAGTCCATCACCATAGCAAGATAGATTTAAATTTAAATTGTTATAATTGAGTACTACCACTTGCAGATAATATTCTGCATCTACAGTGGGATATATCTCAGCCATCCTAAGATAAAAAGTTCCCCAGAAAGCATAGGTATGCTGTACATCTTGAAATATTCTGTTTTCTTCCTGTCCTTCACACACCAGATGTGACTTAACATAAAATTCTGTTCCACATCCTGCTGATGGAAACAGCTCTGCTCACCCAAAAATTGAATACGAATAGCTTTATAAAGGAACTTTCCCTTTTTGTTAGAATTTAATTCCAACATGAAAGCTTAACACAGGTCTAGAAAATGTGTCAACTGTCATTGACATCAACTGCTTAATTATCAAAACAAAATTAGATTGCCTGACTGCCTTTTCCTCCCTCTGTTTTTCATTAGGTATCCTCTTTTTTATTGTTCTCACATCGTATTCATTTTAGAGCTCTCTCAACTCTTAATTCCATCTCTCTCTAATTCTGGTACCATGATAAAACACCTTTATAAAGAGCCATTAATGAGATCAATGGAGAGATGTGAGTTGGTTTTACAGTGCCTTAGGTGGCACAATGGAATGAATGATGGTGTGACAGAATTCATTCTTTCCACATTTAAATCTATTCATACAAATTAGCATGTGCACTTTTATATAAATACGTATGCTCTTTGTCCCCTTGTTTGGTGATATGTATATGGCTATCATACCTTCTGACATTTTTGACTGTCCTATGTTTTCACCTGCCAGTGAGAAATGTCCAACAAGACCACAAACAAGGTGACAGGCTTCTTCACTTCCATCCTCTCTATCCAACATATTCACTAGTTCATTTTCCCTGAAATAATAATAATAATAATAATAATAATAATAATAATAATAATAATAATAATAATAATAATAATAATAATAATAATAATAATAATAATAATAATAAAGGCGGCCTTACTAGGAACTACTTCCATTCTGCGACAATATCTATAATACCATCAAACATCCACATCTGCCTATCCCAGGTTCTTGATAAGGACTCAATAGGTAGACAAAAATGCCAAATCCAGTCTGAACATTTGGCTGACTGTGCGATGATTAATAATAATAATAATAATAATAATAATAATAATAATAATAATAATAATAATAATAATAATAATAATAATAATAATAATAATAATAATATCATCATCATCCTTGATTAGGATTTGAACTGTTAAGGTTTTACCAGTCCCAGACTGTGAATTGAACTGCAAATTAAATTTTAAATAATAACAATAATATATATAGAAGAGAAGAGAAAGAACTGGAGAAGATAACAAAATACAAAGACCTACAAATAGAAATAGAATGACTGTGGCAAAGGCAAGCAAGAGTAATACCAATAGTAATAGGCACCTTGGGTGAAATCCCAAAACAACTGGAGCATTTGAACACCATTGGCATTGACAAATTCACCATTAGTCAATTTCAAAGGCAGCTTTACTTGGAACAACTTCCATCCTGTGACAATATCTTTAACGCCATCAAACATCCACATCTGCCTATCCCAGGTCCTTGGATTTGATAGGTAGACAAAAATGCCAAACTCAGTATGAACATCTGGCTGACTGTGCAATGATCAATAATAATATTAATAATAATAAGCTTTCATCCTTCAACAAAATCTCCAGTATCATTAAACAATGTCTGCCTATACCAGGTCCTTAGTGGACAAAAATGTCAAATCCAATCTAAACATCTGGCTGACTGTGTGACCAATAGTTTACAGTATATCCTGCAGACATATCGTGACAACACTGCAACGTCATAAATTGGTACTTTCCAGATGTGTTGAGACTCCAACAACCAACATTTTCTATTGAAAATCTTGAGATGTTGGTATCCCAACATATCTGAAACCCCCAGAGTAGGGAAGATAGATCTAAATAGCAGCCTCTTTTTTTGTTGACACATACAGCACCTGAAAAAATATGTAAGAATAATGCACTGGAGTAATATAAGGTAAAGGTAAAGGTTCCCCCGCACATGTGTGCTAGTCGTTTCCAACTCTAGGGGCCGGTGCTCATCTCCGTTTCAAAGCCGAAGAGCCAGCGCTTGTCCGAGGACGTCTCCGCAGTCATGTGGCCAGCATGACTAGACGCCAAAGGCGCATGGAACGCTGTTACCTTCCCACCGTAGTGGTCCCTATTTTTCTACTTGCATTTTTACGTGCTTTCGAACTGCTAGGTTGGCAGAAGCTGGGACAAGTAACAGGCGCTCACTCTGTTACGCGGCACTCGGGATTCGACCCGCCAAACTGCTGACCTTCTGATCGACAAGCTCAGCATCCTAACCCACTGAGCCACCACGTCCCTGGAGTAATATAATGAATAACTAAATCAGGCTATCAACTGCTTTTGACCATAAGAAAACTGAACTTCCATATTCAATGAGTGAAAACTTATAAACAGCTGAGGGTGCAAGTCAGGACTGCTGTGGCCACTACAGGAAGTGGGAACTGAATTAGATAGATCTGTATTCTAACCCAGCAGGCTGTTCTTAGGTCCTTACAAGGTAACATATTTTGTATCTGTACCTTTGCATGGATCTGATCATGAGGTCATTTAAATCTTAACCCAGTGCATCTTTTAGGGCAAAAGAGAGGCACCACCGGGGAAGACCACATAGTTGTTCTCCGACTTCAGCCAAACATTCCAGGCACAACTCTGAACGAAGGAGGAGTGTATCTCGAAGCAGTTCCTGGAGCTCCAGCCAGTCTCCATCAAAATCACGATCCCGATCTCGGGAGAAGAGAGCTGGACGCAGCAGGACTCGATCGGGATCACAGAAAAAAACAACAAGCAGCAGGTATGGAGGCTGCAATCCCTACTCCTAACAAGGGGGGTGGGGAAGGTGATAGTTCTAGCTATAAAGCTATAACTAAAACCCAGCATGAGTTTGTTAAAAACAGTTAATGCCAAACCAATCTTATTTCATTCTTTGACCAAATAACTAAATTAGTAGACCAGCAAAATGCTGTGGACATACCATAGTATATTTAGACTTCAGCAAGGCATTCAACAAAGTAGACCACAACCTACTTCTTGGTAAGCTAGAAAAATGTGGGATAGACAGCATCACCACCAGATGGATTTGTAACTCTCTGACAAATTATACTCAACAAGTCATCCTTAATGGTCTACATCTACAAGCAGCGGGGTACCACAAGGTTCCGTTTTAGGCCCAATACTCTTCAATATCTTCATCAATGACTTAGATGAGGGAATAGAAGGGGAACTCATCAAATTTGCAGATGACACTAAGCTGGCAGGAATAGCCAATACCCGAGAAGACAAGCTAAGGATGTAAAAAGATCTTGACAGACTTGAACAATGGGCCCTATCCAACAACATGAAATTTAACGTGGAGAAAAGCAAGGTTTTACACTTAGGCAGGAAAAACCAAAGGTACACGTACAGGTTAGGCGAAACCTGGCTCAAAAACAGTAACTGTGAGAGGGACCTTGGAGTCCTAGTGGACGATCACTTAAATATGAGCCAGTATTGTGCGGCAGCAGCCAAAGTAGCTAATACAAACCTTGGTTGTATAAACAGAGGCATAGAATCAAAATCACGTGAAGTATTAGTACAGCTTTATAAAGCCTTACTAAGACCACACCTGGAATACTGCATCCAGTTTGGTCATCACATTACAAAAAAGGTGTTGAGACGCTGAAAAAAAGTGCAAAGAAGAAGAGCAAGTAAGATGACTAAAGGTCTGGAGACAGTCACTTGTCTGAAATGGTGTAGGATTTCCTACTTGAGCAGGGGATTGGACTAGAAGACCTCCAAGGTTCCCTCCAGCTCTATTCTGATTGAGAACTTTAGGGGCATTTTTTAATGCATACCTTTTCAGTGATTTTAAAACTTCTTTGGTTGTACTATGATTTGAAGTATATAAAATGGTGAGAAAGTCAACTCTGCTTTTAGCAATTATGCATATTGCATACACAACAAACTGAGGAACAAATGCAGGACTCTTTGTGATGCTGCTTCCAAGCCATAGTCAATACCTGTACACATATTACTTGGTTCAGAATATAAATATATTTGGTCTTCTGTGCCCTGTTCCTCTCAGTTTGCAGAATGAAGAAAGTAGTGGTAATTGCAGTTTAAGAGAGCCCTTCCTGGTGTGTTGCATGGTCATCCGGTGTGAGTTAGGGTCCATTAAGAAGAGACCATGCTGCTGTTCTGGTGCTGTATAGAAATTAAGGGCTGTGTCAGGCCTCAAAACCAAGAAAGTTACATGGCGATTCTTCCAAGCAGACTATTGTTCCACACCTATGCACAGAATCATCATCATCATCATCATCATCATCATCATCATCATCATCATCAGAAGAAGAAGAAGAAGAAGAAGAAGAAGAAGAAGAAGTTGGAAGGGACCTTGGAGGTCATCTAGTCCAACCCCCTGCTAAGGCAGGAAACCCTATACCATTTCAGGCAAATGGCTGTCCAGTCTCTTCTTAAAAACTTCCAGTGTTGGAGCATTCACAGCTTCTGGAGGCAGGTTGTTCCACTGGTTAGTTGTTCTAACTGTCAGGAAGTTTCTCCTTAGTTCTAGGTTGCTTCTCTCCTTGACTAGTTTCCATCCGTTGCTTCTTGTCCTGCTTTCAGGTGCTTTGGAGAATAGCTTGATTCCCTCTTCTTTGTGTCAGCCCCTGAGATATTGGAACACTGCTATCATGTCACCCCTAGTCCTTCTCTTCATTAAACTACACATACCCAATTCCAGCAACCGTTCCCTATATGTTTTAGCCTCCAGTCCCCCAATCATCTTTGTTGCTCTTCTCTGTACTCTTTCTAGAGTCTCGACATCTTTTTTACATTGTGGTGACCAAAACTGGATGCAGTATTCCAGGTGTGGCCTTACCAAGGCATCTTGCCAAACTGAATCACCCTACTATCTACATCAAGCATATACTCTGAGAACTATTAGGAAGGGGCTGTCTTTGCCCTTTTTCTCTCACATAAACTGAACTGAGCTGCCTCTTACTCCTCTGGAATGCACCCCCCTCCTCCTTGCAAATCTGGCCTCCTCCTTTCCATCACAGGCTGTAAGCACAATGCAGGGAAAAGGAACAATGGCTCTAGGGTGAATTAAGAGACGCGTTGGATGGATTGTGGTGCAACAAAACTCAGTGAATTGTCATGTAACGAAACTCAGATAATTAAATTAAATTTATTAAATTCTACAGCACCAAAGCATTTGCTCAGTTCCTTTATTTCTGCAGCCCAGAAATTGTGAAGAGTTTAAAGAGTTCCCAACTTGCACACCTTTTTGTACCATTTTCACTGGGTCTATTGAAGATTAAACTCTATTAAAGATGCTGCTTTTAAAAAATATTGGAAGGTTGGGGAGGTTGGTTTTGTTTTGTTTTTGACATTCAGAAATAAATTGCTTTTTTCAATTTCAGCAATAGTAGAATATTTGCCTTCTGCAGTGCAGTGTAAATTAATATTTTATAAGCAAGGAGAGGCATTTGGATGTAGACAGTACATAAATATGTAAAATAAATGTTATATCTGTGTTACAGTGTGGGTTTGTTTCTAGACTTGGTGGGAACGTGATTATTATTTCACCTACAGTGCATAGTGCAGGCTGACCACAGTCTCACAACCTGAACTCCTCAAGTCCAGAGTGTCGTAAAATATGCATAGAAGTAGCATTTAAATGTGGGTTTTTTTTCAACAACTAGAGAGAAGGACAATGAGCCACGAACACGTCATAGTGACACAGAACCAACCCGTGCCCGACGACGTTCCCGCAGCTACTCCCCCATCAGAAAGAGAAGGCGTGATTCTCCAAGTTTCATGGAGCCTAGAAGAATCACTAGGTAAATATTAGATTCTCCATTCCTATGATAAGCCCCTGAACATATGGGACAAAATTTGTTATTTACAGCAGATCTTGGAAAAAAGCTTTTGAGTTTCGTAGAATTGTTTTTCAAACAAAATGTAGAATAATAATTTGAAACATGTGGCTTGGGGGGCATTTTTTCAGTGCCATTGTAACTTTGAACAGTCACTAAGCGAACTGTTGTAAGTCAAGGACTACCTGTACTTCATCACTTTTTCCTTTTTTTTTTTTTGGTCATCAAGTTTTTGACACCTTGCTAGGCGACTGGTGGTACTCAGATGTTGCCATTTCCTAAAAGTGGTACAATGGGTGAAAAGGTTGAAAAGCCGAAAAGCCCTGGACTAGGATAATGGGTTTTTTACTCCAGCATAGTTGGAGGGCATCAGACTGGGGAAGTGTGCCTTAAAATTAACTTCCCTCCCCTCTTTTTCCTCCCTTTTTCCTCCCTTCTTTCTCTCTTCAGTTGCCACCAGCACTTTATAAACTCATAGGTTATTATCAAGGAATTTGGGAGTTTTTCTAATCAAATAATATAAGCTGGCCAGTGTCAACTTATCGGGCAGATGGGTAGCATACAAATTGATCTAAATCAATTTATATTTTTATTTACAAATAAATATTTTCATTCACAAGTTTACCTATTTCTGCATACATGACACTCTACAATGCAAACTATTTAAAAGCCACTTTCTTATTTCTTCTTTAATACTCACTACTCCCTCAAACTCAATATTGGAAGGAGTGATGGTTCAACTTTGTAAATTGATGAAAACCTTTAGTAAAATCTAAAAGGCCACTGAGCTCTATCATGTCCATTATTCTTGTGCAAATGTAACTCCCTTTACCTACCAATTCCCCACATTCTTACTGTCTTCTGCTTTGCTCCCCCCTCTGTTAAAGATGCAAATCTCTCCTTTTCCATCCTCTTTCAAGGTTCTTCCTGAAGAAACTTCAAGTGAAGCCCATAGCTGCAGGGCTGGGTTACCATGGTAACATTCCCTTCCATCAGAAACCTGCTGTGTGTCCTTGAATCCATCACTTTGTGAAGATTTGTAGAGCTATGCTTTACCACTTCTGTTTCTCTCTCTCTCTCTCTCTCTCTCTCTCTCTCTCTCTCTCTCTCTCTCTCTCTCTCTCTCTCACTCTCACTCTCTTCTCTCATTAATAATGAAGCTAGGTTGATGGGTACATCTAATAGTTCAAGTGTTGCTTTGATTGGTATCTAATGGCATGAGAAAATCATAGATGGGCTTGATGTTGATGAAAGTGGCTGGTTTCTTCTAGTCCCTCCTATCTTCCTCACACATTTCATGTTCTCCACAGGGTATTGCTTCACCTTCACGTTTCGACATCAGGAGAAGTTTATCTGGCTGCAGATGGGAAGAATGAGACTTTTTCCTTGTCCTTTAAGATTAGAGGACTGGATGAAAAAAAGGGCTACATTTTTCAAAGATTCTAAACATTGCCCCCCTAGGAAATTTCTCTGTCTCCATGCTATAGTGACAATTTGTCAAAAGGGTGAAATGTTTTGAATTTCAAAGAATAGGAAACATGGCCCTCCTTCTGATCAGGCTGTGTCATTTCATCACATGTCAAATTAAATCTGCCACCATGACATAATGCTGATTCCATGATCCTTGACTGGTTTATTTTCATAGTCAGTAAGGGCAAAACATTGCAAAGAGAGGTAAGTTTTGAAGTGGTATAAAGAATTGTTTTCTTTTCCACTCCTTTTTCATATGAAAAAAATACTCTCTACCAAAATGTCTGTTCCTGAAGATGATACATATATGCCTTGGAGTCAGTACTGACATTTGGTGACTGCCTGGATTAGCTTCTGAAGTTTTCTTGAAAAGATTTCAGAAGTAGCTTGCCATTCTTCCTAGGGTTGAGAGGATATGACTGGCCCCAGGACACCAAGCTGGCTTCGTGTGGGACTAAAACACATAATCTCCTGGTTTCTAGCCTGAAACCTTAATCACTATAGTACACCAAACATTCCCAGGCCATCAAATGTGTTCCTTAGGCCTAAATCTATGTTCAGCAAAAACCTAATTGATTTCCTATCACCCTGAAATTGGGGGCGATTTAATATACATCAAGTCTGCCTAAGCAATTTGGCCTCATCTTGCAGCATTGATTAGTCATTAATTTGGGTCCAGCCCAAGAGAGATACATTATTTCTCAACATTGTGCAGCAATAACAACACTGTAAGTCTAGATTTAGTGGAAATCTTTGATACATGCAAAATAAAGACATTCTTTGTATACCCTCAGTAGAGATATCTAAACTGGCCTGCCACGCAGAAAACTAATGGAAATTCAAGTGGATTCTAAAAAGTTCAAAATGACTCTGAGGTGCCATGTACCAGGTTATCTGAAATGGAGGAATCTGAAGATTTATTGGAGTGACTGAAGGCAGTTTCACACACACATCCATGTCCAGAGAAGGGTTGCAAGTGTAAATACACACCACCAATCTAACTGATTTCATGCTACCCCCAGTATATTCGGTATACAGTCCATTCACTCATTTGCTTTATTCAATGCAATCATGGCATACCTGATCCAGGATACTCCCAACTGTTTCTACTGAGCCTTTATTCAAGATCCCATGGTTTAGATCATCGATTCTTTCAGCACAAATTAATATTCTCTTTACATCTACCACAGGACACATGCAAATATGAGCCTGAGAATTTCCTGTATTTTATTTATTCCTCTCATAATCTTCTGGGAAGAAACTAGAAGAAAATTGCTCCCATAACATTACTAAGAGTTACAGGCAGGCTTAAAATTATAATATTTAAATTATATATATCCTGGCTTGGGATGGAGTCAATATTTATAGTTAGTCTACTGTGTCTCCTGGGACTTTAATTCTGTGGAGAATTATGGGTGGGCTTTTGGCTAAGAAATAACAGTGAGGCAGTGCTGCTTCCAGGAAAAAGTCTGCTTCTAACTAACATCTAACCTCTGTTTTCTTACAGCTTTAATTCTCCAGTGTCTCCAGCAAATCACAAACATTATTAATTCTTTCACATTTGGTTGTTTTAGCTGGCTAATACAGGACTAACTACTGGTGGGGCAGCAGCTTTAGCACTGAAGGGTCCAGTTTAATAAGAGGAGGTATTTAGGAGGAATTACAATTCCACTTAGTCTGATCACACCAGACAAAAAGGAAGACATCTGGAAATTCTGTAGTTTAATCTTAAACAATTGCAAATTCTATTTTCCATTGTTTGCATTAAAAAAATAAGTAAATTATGAATTAAACATTTAAAATTCCTGTTAGAAGACTTCTACATATTATCATATTTATTTACTGTATATCCCATCTGACTTTCTTTTAGAAAAGAAATTTCAGTTTAACAAATAAATGGGAAGTGAGCAGACTTGACAAAACACCTCTAAGAATTCAAGGTTAATATCATGATCATCAGTGCTGTGCAGTAGTAACTTTTGTCTGCTGGTGAGGATGTTTTTCAGTCTGTCTCTTTTGCGCTCTTCTTTTTTTAGGAACTTGCTATAAATGAAAGCATGATAACAGGCACAGCTTTTGAATTTTATTTTTTAAATATCACAAACATACAGATTTCAACCTAGCAGTTCTGGGAGGTTTTTTAACCTTTTTAAATAAGAACATTTAGGATTAGAATAAGAGCTTTGGATCATCTTTTCCACAGCTTTTTGCAAATGTGATTTTGGTTGTCTTTTACATTAAAAAAAAACCACCCCTCTGTTCCAAGTTTTAAAGCTGCCCTCTGTGCTAAAGCCAATGCCTCCCCCCTTCAGTTCTATTCACTGCATATATTATTATGATTATTATTACTCCCAGGGTATGAGACTCTGTTTTTCTTCCCCCAGTGCTCGGAAGCGTCCAATCCCCTACTATCGACCCAGCCCTTCCTCTTCCAGCTCACTTACCAGCTACTCCTACAGTCGCAGCCGCAGCCGCAGCTATGACAGCTACAGCAGCAGCAGGAGCCGGACTCGCACCCAGAGCCGCAGTCCAAGCTACAACAGCCGAAGCAGTTCTGAGAGCACTGGATTTTGAGCAATCCCTGCCAGCCACTTTGAGGAATGAGCTGGTTCAGCTTTCTCTCCAACCCTGTCTCCCTCCCCTTTTTCCAGGCATGGCCCAGCTTAATTCCTCCACCAGGGCTTGTCTCTGTCATTTCTCTGGTCCCTTCAGGGACTCATCCTGGCATTCCTGGAGATGCTAGAAGTGTCCCGTGGGCAAGGGCCTGATGAATTTGGGCCCAAACCTTAAGTGGGGAGTCAGAAATTCTGTAGGCAGGACCCATGTGCCCCAGGGGAAACCATGAAGCCACTTTCGGAAATGCAGCACAGCAGATAGGATAAAAAACTTAAATAGGATGTGACATTTTGGTGTGGATCAAGTCTTTCCTGGCGAGGACCCAAATATATGGCTGTTTACATGGTGGAGAGGCACATTACTCTCATTTCATTCTTTAAATTTAATTTCTACCAATAAAAGGTAGAAAGAATTTTCCAGAGGATTAATGCACCTATGATTCCATAAGATAAATAGAACAAATGAACAAATTTCAATTCCAGCAAAGAACTTTGGATGCTGGAAAAGGAAGAAAAGCGGGGGAGGGGGCATTTTTAATTTCTTGTTCTTATTTTCCTAACAAACAGCTCACAGAAGATTCTTCCTTGGGGTTGACTTTTTAATTTATTTCTTGCAGATATTTATTTCAATTTTGGTACCAACTGAAGTTTGGGGTTTAATTTATTTGGACAAAAAGGAGATGGGTGGGATAATTCTGTCATATTCATCGGGAAAGCAAAGCTCTGATAGCTTTCACAAATTGAGGTGGGTGTATGGAGAAGGAAGGAAGGAAGGAAGGAAGGAAGGAAGGAAGGAAGGAAGGAAGGAAGGAAGGAAGGAAGGAAGGAAGGAAGGATGCAGAGATGAATACTGGATTTTCAGTTTTTAAAAGAGGATCCACCTGAAACAAGCCACAGCCTAATTGCTACACCCTGAGATTATTGAATATGGCCACCGACAACAGATGTCAAGCACCTCCTGGTAGATGCTACCATCTGCAGAAACCAATTTGATTTCAGGTGTATTTGTTGAAAAGGTCAAAGTGATACTTCTTGACTTTTCTCTTCCTAATACTTTGGAGAACTGTTGCTGAGAGCAAACAATGAAGAGCTAGCTGGACAAATAGTATGAACTGACATGTGATACTATCCTCTGCCCCATAACAGCAGGCAGGCTGAAAAGCCCAAGGGTTGTTGGAAATGGCAGAATATCAGCCTGATGTAGTATAAGACAAGCACTTTGTATGAATATTAATCTACACACCTCGAGCTGTTGAACTTAGATGGCAAGTTCTTCAATCAGCTAAAGAAAACCAGAAGAGAGAGGGAGAGATTGAGAATTGCTATGGTAGTTGTACAGGTGAGCTGTCCTGGAACTGCCTCTAATGTAATTTAGCAGGATGGCACAACCTTCCTTGCAAACCATGTCAAAACTCAGTAAAGTTTACAGTATACAAATAATAGCTTTAATGCAAAGTGCACAAATGGGCATAAAGTGCACCTTCCCAAGTGATTAACTTAACCTGTCCCTCATCATGCCAAGCTGTAGGGCAGAGTTCCCCAACCTTTCCGGCCTTGTGGACCAGTGGGGGGAGTGGGAGAGAGGGGATGATTCTGCGTGAGCGGCCAACAAGCGTGTGCACCTGCGCAGCTCCATTTGCACCAGCAGTGTGCATGGGCACCTGCTGCTTACAGAAAGGGAGCGTACATGAATGCGCTTGCCCGCTGCTCGTGTGTGGGGATGCTCGCCCATTTCCATGGCCCAGTTGCAAACACATCACAGCCCACTTGTGGGTCGTGGCCCAGAGGTTGGGGATCTCTGCTGTAAGGCATTAGTTACCATAGGGGGAGGGGGAGAGAAAAATGCATCTATAGGATTTTCTTGACAAGCCTCTGAAATCTCTGAAGAACCTTTTCTATCAAGTCAAAGGATAGTTCTAAAAAAATGACATAATGAGGACTAGTAATCTGACAAATTGAATATTAAAATAGCTGAAGACATGCAGGATAGAGGAACAGAAATATTGGTAGATCCATTGTTAGCATAACAAAAATAAAATGATGGGTCTAGCACATCCGTGGAAGCATTTTTATTGCACTTCTCAATCTCAGAAACTTTAAGGTATGTGAACTTTGACTCCCAGAATTTCCCAGCCAGCCTGCTGGAAATTCTGGGAGTTGAAGCCCACACATTTTAAAGTGGTTGAACTCAAAGCTGTTGAGGTTGAAAAACACTGCTCTGTTCGTTAGATTTTGTCTGTTTCACAGATATGAAATCTGCAAATCATTCCATTTAGTTTTAAGTTTTCTCTCCAGAAACTGGAATAATTAATTCTGTCCTATGGCCATTCCAAAGCCAAAATAAGGTAAACATTTTGAAAGAATTTTTGTCATACAAATGTATAGTCTCTTATCATCCTCCAGTTTTTTTAGGCTCAGACCCTCCAAATCTGAGCCCTTGACTTTTAATAGCCAAATTTTAGTCTCCAAAATAGTATTTTGAAATTCAGTGTAGTAATATTGGGGGATGGTGATAGTAGATAGATTGGCAATGGACAATATATTTTGGCCAAATAGGTCTTCCTCTGGCACTCAAACCGTTATCATTTTGAACTTGTTTAGTCAGTCTGAGTTTGAAAATGTTTTGAAGGAAAATGACTTCTGTTTATCTCTGTTTTTAAGTGGTACACCAAGTACCTCTGGGATTGTCAAGATCAAGCACTGCCAGGCACAATTATAACACAAAAGAAAGTCTGGCTCAGTTGACAAGATAAAAGGAACAGCCGGCTCCATTTTTTAAAATATGGCTTGAGGCTTCTCTGTTTGCAGAACAATCCCCCATCTAGCATTCAACAATTTATATTCTTAATGTTTTTATAAGTGCTTGGGAAAGGAGGGCAGGCAAGGAGTTTGGTTAAAACCTCTCCCATTAAATCACACACAGCCTTTGTGTGGGTTGACACTCTATAGCCAATATGACAATATTAAACATTGATTAATGGGCAGCAGTGTCTAAACCAAGTTAACAAGGACCGCAACCACAGTGCTCCTCCCTATTAGTCCATTCTCTCTGGTTTTCTACTTTCTGTAACAGCAAAACCCACCCAGCAGTAATGAATAGAAAAAGATGGTTTATCAGGGAAAATGTTCAGTCTTCCTAGCATTCATTGGCGGTCTCTGCAAAAATAGCAAACAGGAACAAAATATGTTGTAGAAAAATCTCTCTCTTCCTCTCTCTCTCTCTTTCTAGATTGTGAGTTAAGCTGTAGATTCAATGATCTGGTTCAATTATAATAAAATGTACAATATCTATATTGTAATGGAATCTCTGTGATGAAATAGATGTTCAGCGATGGGACAATGTCAACAAAAAGCCATAAGTCAGTGGCAGAAAAGCCCAACGTTCAGTACCAATGGTTGGAGAAAGAGCTGGGAAACAACCCTGACCAGAATTTGAGGAGCCGCTGCTAGTCACTGTAGGCAAAACTGTGCTTAATGCCCTGACTCATTGCCAAAGACTATTTCCAGGAACCCTTTACTCAGATGTATATCCAGATACGTGTGCAAAGAATTCCTCCCCAAAACCCCAGAAGGCACCCATAAAGATATAGAATGGGGAGTGGAACCTGGGACTTTGTAGTCAGTGGCAGGCAGTAGTAGCAATAGCACTTAGACTTGTATACCACTTTACAGCCCTCTCTGCTTAGAGTCAGCATATTGCCCCTAACAATCTGGGTCCTCATTTTACTGACCTCGGAAGAATGAAAGGCTGAATCAACATTGAGTAATATCCAGAATTCATTAAGAGCCAATGACATATGTACGTGTTTGTGCATATGTTTCCCAACTAGTGCTAGACAAATGAGTCTATTGGCTGTCCAGTAAACTCATGAGGGTTGTGGGGGGTTTTAAGCAAATTTCTACATCAGTATTAATCTGTTGGAATATTTAAGCATGTTCAAACATTTATATCTGCAAGCTAAGAAAAAAAAATTAAGAATATTTTTTCTGAAATATTTAAACAAATCTAAACAGCAATTAAAATTTCCATAAACATCTTAAGAGTTTATAGGCAGTGTATAAACTCTTTATACTTAATTCAGCTAAATGAGTAACTTGTTAACTTTCCAAACTTTTTTTTACTGCATTAATGAATTCTGGTACACAACTTTCGTAACAATAAGATATCAGCATGGAGTAATAATTGGTGCAGGGTTTTCTATTGCCTGAACAATAGTCTCAATATCAAATTAAATATAAGAGGACAGAGATAAGGCAGATCCTCAATAAAACTAAAGCCTTTGTTGCAGGTTCCAAATCTTTTATCAAAATGATGAAAGGAGTTTTGCACCATCATAATCCAACATCTGCTCATATTGTATGCATGTATGATGTCACCATGCATTTACAGAAGGACTATAGCACAATGCTCATTCCCTCATTTCTTCCCACTTTATGGGTGCCTCTGATCCTTGATGAGGTCAAAACAAAACATTAAAAATATGAGGAAAATTCTATTTGTGATAATCCTGAATGAAGGATTAGAATACCACATTTTATTTAAAAAAGGAGTTCTTCACTGCAGTCTGAAATACACATAACAATAAAACAAATATAACAGCTTTGATTAATATTATTGCCTGGAGTTTGGACAAGAACCACTTACTCCAAAAAGGAACTCTCCTACCCTTTGGTTATTAATATTTATTAGTTGAGTTTACAACATACGAATTCCTATGAGAACTTTAGCTTTACTTGAAAATATTTCTCTATATATCTAAGTTGGTGGTAAAACCTTTTTACGATTCTCACACATATTTTACAATGGAAGGAGCTGCCAAGGGAGCTGGAAGCTGGCCACTTTGAAAAGGTGGAACCTGAAAACACGTTTATTAGAAGGAAAGTGAAAGTTACAATACAGGAACTCCAACAAATACTCTACTTTCAAATGAGAGACCAATATAAAGTAATTTTCAGGACACTAAATGCTTGTTGGTTACCTCTTCTTTCTGTGCAGAGAGTTGAAACCCCTGTTTTGTGAAGGAAGGAAAGTTTTCACTTATTGGCTATTTTAATAACTGATACGCTTTTTAATTGAAAACAATTAACAATAAATCCATACTGGGCCAACATCAGCTGCAAAAATTTCCACTGCACAGTATCAAATAACCTTTGGATGTCCAACTATTTTTTTATTTTATTTTTTATTTTAATCCCATTTATATCCCACCCTTCTCCGAAGACTCAGGGCGGCTTACAAGCTTAGCAGTAGCCTTCATTCTATGTATATGCCTGCTTATTAGGGCTTTTGCCCCCCCCCCAAGCGGCATTATTACAAAGTCAGCTTAATTGCCCCCAACAATCTGGGTCCTCATTTTACCTACCTCGGAAGGATGGAAGGCTGAGTCAACCTTGAGCCTGGTGGGATGCGAACCTGCACTAATTGCAGGCAGCTGGTGTTACTTAAGGAGGCATTAGCCCACTGCTCCACCAAGGCTCTAGACTACCAACTACAGATTCCATTTTTTTAGAAGTATATCTAAAATATCTGCTACTCTATTTGTGTCATGTTAGCATTTTATGATATAATTATATATTTTGTCTGTAGTCTGGGTTCAGAATCAAAATTTTGGCATTTAACAAAATATATTTAATAAAATAAATTGGATAATTATTTGCAGAATTAGGAAGCAAGTACCAGTTACATAGACCTTGTTAGAAGAAGTTAAGAAAATTATCAAAACTCATTTTTATAAGCTTCCAATAAAAATAAAAATATTTATTTATACTCAATCTAACTTGACTTTAAGTATGTCGCAATTGGAAAAACCACACCATTAAAATAAAACTAATAAAACAAATGAAAAGCAACTGACCCCCAAAAAATCATTACAGGTTGTCCTCAACTTACAACCACATTTGAGACTAGAATTTCTGTTGCTATGCAAGGTAGTTGGCAAGTGA
Source organism: Vipera berus (assembly GCF_964194415.1). Lineage (NCBI taxonomy): Eukaryota > Metazoa > Chordata > Lepidosauria > Squamata > Viperidae > Vipera > Vipera berus. The sequence goes on from NC_138202.1 coordinate 342,935,586, forward strand.
GTCATGCCTGATTTTATGATCTTTCTTGCCAAGTGAATCATGCAGTCATTAAGCAAATTTTTGCTTGTTAGAAGCCTGCTGGAAAGGTCACAAATGGTGATCATACGATCACCTAGTAAGTCACTTTTTTCAGTGCCACTGTAACTTTCAACCATTACTAAACAAATGGTCATAAGTCAAGGACTACCTACTCTATATATCAATATCCACAGTAGGAGAGTTTCACTCATCGCTAATTTATCCCAAGTCGAGAAGCCAGGTTTTAATGGCTTTTTGGAAAACCAATACCATAACAATCAGGGACCAGGAAATTTCCTGTTTTGCCTGGATTAATAACATCTTTTATTTCATGCAGAAATGAAGGAATTGTTAGCTAAACAATGTGGCCATAGGTAATCATAGATAAGAGCTATTTTAATTAACTTTCTTCTGTGTAATTATGGCTGATTTTTTTTGTTGTTTCAGACCAATAATTTATTATACCAGATCTTTCCCCTCATTCTCAGTATCTTTTTATTATGCAGTTCAGTTAATATTCTGTATCAAGTGCATTAAAGTATTGTTCCAATTGAGAGATAAAAAGAATTATTCCTCACAGATAAACACTTTATATAAGCATAGCATAAATTAAAAGTTCCTCAATTTATTTTCAAATGTTCCTGTTTAGTTTTTTTATTATTCCTGTTTAGTTTCATTTTCCATGACATAATACAATAATACATCAATGAAAATATTCCTTTAAATACATGCCTAAAAATCTTCCCAAACCCCCATTAAAATTGACAGATTCACATTTAAGAAATGGTTTTTTAAAAAGTTTCATCTTTTTTATAAAATGTTTTAAATACTATCTTCCAAAAGTAAGATTCTTTTCTCATAATAATTGAGAAAGGTATTGGACCATGATTGGATATTTTAACAGAACCTATATTCATCTATTTGATTAATTAAGGATCATGCTTCTAAAAATCAGCCTTCCATCCTTCCAAGGTAGGTAAAATGAGGACCCAGATTGTTGGGGGCAATAAGCTGACTTTGTAATAATGCCGCTTGGGGTTTGTGTGAAAGCCCTAATAAGCAGGCATATACATAGAATGAAGGCTATTGCTAAGCACATTGGTTTGTGCTTAAATTGTAAGTATTTGTCAAGGCTTTTTGAATGGACCTTGCTAATTAACTCTTTCATTCCTGTTTTGGCCCGGCTCAGGGCTTATCCACAGGAACTAGTCAAACTTATGACAGCTCATTATTTGTGCAAATTATTCAAATTGCTAATAAAGAATTTGGGAGGCTAAGATGATCATTTCGAACTTTTTATGTTCTCATCAGTTAGTCATACCCTTTATCTGAGATTCGAACCCGGGCTGATTATATATATCACTGCCTGATATATAATCAGCCCGGGTTCGAAGTTCGAATCTCAGATAAAGGGTATGACTAACTGATGAGAACATAAAAAGTTCGAAATGATCATCTTAGCCTCCCAAATTCTTTATTAGCAATTTGAATAATTTGCATATATATATATATATATATATATATATATATATATATATATATATATATATATATATATATATATATATATATGTATGTATGTAATGTATGTATATGTACATATATATATATATATATATATATATATATATATATATATATATATATATATATATATATATATATATATATATATATATATATATATATATATATATATGTTTTCGTAGATTTTCACGGGCACAAGCACAAATAATAATAATAAACCTTTATTGTCAAAGTACAACATGTGTACATTGAGATTAGCTGAGCCTCCCCCCGTGCTCTCTCCCCCCAACACACAGTGACAACAAACCCTCCATCCTACCACACCATGTGAACCAACTACACCACACACTGGCCTCCCAAGTCAATTCTGCATAAGTTCACAGAGATTATATCCCATTTAAAAGCCTAACAGATAAAAGCTATTTTTCAGCCTGTTGGTACGGCTGGCTATACTCCTATATCTCCTACAGGATGGTAGGAGACACCAGCCTGAAGATGACAAGTGGGACCTTGTCGAAACGTCGCCGTAGATAGATAGATAGATAGATAGATAGATAGATAGATAGATAGATAGATAGATAGATAGATAGATAGATAGATAGATAGATAGATACACACACAGAGAGAGACAGATATATTGCTTCTTGCTGTGAAAAAGGCACACCCTTGCATTTTAATATCTTCTAATGCTCTCCATGTACAGGAATTAAATTTAGTTTGAATATTGTTATATGTAGGCCTTTCTATCTGCCTAGAGAAATTACTGTGGTAATTATTATAGCTGTTTATGTTCCACCTGATGCCAATGTCAACATGGCACTTTCTAAGCTGTATGATGTCATCACCAGGCAGCAGCAAACTCACCCAGAGGGCGCTCTTGTCGTGGCTGAGGACTTCAATCAAGCTTGTCTGAAGACAGTTCTCCCTAAGTTTGTACAGTATGTGCAAGTTTCCACCAGAGGGAAGAACACTTTGGACCATGTGTATTCCAATCTGAAATAGGCATCGAGGCTTTCCCTCTTCCCCACCTGGGTACATCTGACCATCTTTCACTCCTGTTGTGCCCAAAGTATGTTCCTCTCAGGAAAAGAACTCAGGCAGTCACAAAAAGGGTCAGAACCTGGTCAGTGGGTGCTCTCAGTCAGTTGCAGGACTGCTTTGAAACCACTGACTGGAGTGTATTTGAAGAACAAGATCTAAATTCATATACAGATGCCGTACTCTCTTATATTAGAACATGCACTGATAGTGTAACAACGGATAAGTGCATTAGAGTTTACGGGAACTGTAAACCCTGGATGACTGCAGAGATACGAACACTCCTGAGAGCCCGGGATTCTCCCTTTAAGGCGGGGGACAGGGACAGATACAGAGAGGCCAGGGCAAATCTCAGAAGAGGCATTAGGATGGCAAACCAACAATACAAACAAAAGGTGGAGAACCACTTAGCGAATAACGATCCGAGGCAAGTATGACAGGGACTGCAGCACTTAACCAACTATAAGGGCAGCACGAGGAGCATGGCAAACACCAATGCCTCGTTGGCTGAGGAGCTGAATATCTTCTTCGCCCGCTACGAGTTTAAAAGACCAGACCCCGTAGCCTTTGCTGGCCGGCCTTCTGACTCTCAGCCACTCACCCTGTGTGAACACCAAGTGAGAGCTGTATTGAAGGCTGTGAATCCCAGCAAAGCCGCAGGCCCAGATGGGGTGCTGGGGATAATGGTCAGGAATTGTGCCAATCAATTAGCAGGGGTCCTGACAAGCATGTGTACCATCGTGCTTGAAAGCAGCTACCATTGTCCCAGTCCTCAAGAAAACTGCAGTTCAGTGCCTGAATGACTACAGACCTATTGCATTAACGTCTGTAGTCATGAAATGCTTCGAAAGATTGGTTCTCCAACATCTTAGGACATGCCTCCCACTGGACTTTGATAAACATCAATTTGCCTACAGGGGAAATAGGTCGACAGACGATGCCACAGTTACTGCTTTACACTCTGTAGCAAGTCATCTCGAGAGACCTGGAAGTTATGTCAGGATGCTTTTTGTTGATTATAGCTCGGCTTTCAACACCATTTTGCCGAGCACTCTCATCGAGAAGCTGACTGACTTGAAATTCTCCCCCGCCATCTGCGATTGGATTCAAGACTTTCTTAGGGATCGGTTACAAACAGTGAGGGTCGGGTCTGCTTTGTCCACCCCCTTGAAGCTTTGCTTAGCCCCTACCTGTACTCATGCCCAAGATGGAGGACGCGCTCGGCTGAGCTCCGCGAGCTCCAGCTGATAGGCGTCCCCTGGGAGCCCCTCACAAGCCTTTACGGCTTGTCGAGATGGGATTGGGGCTTGCCGAGGGGCAATGTGGCAACGCGGAGGCTGACGAAGCCAGCAGCGGTCTTTTTGGATCTGTGCTGTTTGAGCGACCGGCTGCTGGCTGCTGGCCCTGCTACCTACCGGCTGCTTCCTCCCGCCGTTTCTCACTCTCTCCGGAGCGTTCGGGCTGCTCATAGCTGGCGTGGCGCTCCCTGCTGCTTTCGGGCCGTCCGGGCCACTTTGGTTGTTCTCGGGCCGGCTCGGGCTGATGAGGAGGACGCCCGTCGGTGAGGAGTGTGCCCGTGAGGCCCGTTGGGCTGTCCGGTCGGCGGCGGTGATGATGGCGGCGGCGGCGTGGGCGTCGGCCTTGGCGCGGGTAGCAGCCTGCGCGACGATTTTTTGGGCCGCGCTCGGCGGTGATGGCGATGGCGGCGGCGGCCCGGGTTTGGCGGCGACGGTGACGACGATATGCTCCGGACGCTCGGGAATTCACCAGCTGGCTTTAGGGCCATTTTTGTCTGTACCGGCGTTCCTGAGACTGTTGCCCCGTCTGCGGGGGCCGGCTGCTGACTGGTGCCTTTGGGCTTTTGATCTTTTCGCCGGCGGCGGGACTTCCATGTGGCCCCAAGCCGCCTTGGCCCGCTTTGGTGGTGGTGTCGCCCTCGGGCCGCTTTGGCGGTGGAGAGGGCGACTATTATTACTTACCTTGGCGACGATGGTTGACCTATACCCTTGCTTCAGGCCGCCTCTTATGGCAACGGCGTCTTCGGACCGCTTGGGTGGCGAAGAGGACGACCGGGAGTTATCTTACCGGAGCAAGGACGACATGGGGCTCCTGCATTGTGTATCATCTTTGGACTGCTCTTGCAGTGACGCCGGTGATTTAGACTATTTTTATTCTGGCCTGCCTACCCTCCTTGCCTTGGACACACTTCTTACCATCTGCCTGCCTATCCTCTCCCCTCTCCCTTTGGACTTTCGACATACCTGGGTATCGGCCACGGTGGGAGAGTGGCTGGACTTCTCCATTTGCAACCTCATAGAGGTGGGAGCTCTATGGGGTTTGCCTACCCAGAGGATACCTGGTCCACCCCCAGGAACGGAGTCTCTACCCGTTGTGAGAGAACGGGCTGCGGCCTGTCTTGGGGGCCACCCAACTGAGTGGCAGTGAAGTTGGGTGGGGATCCAGACTTCTGTCATGTTCAATCCTCCCATGGACAACTCAGGGATGCCTATCCTGGACTGTTTGGACTTTTTATACTTATGCGGCGATATACGAGCACGCGTTTGTACGCCCTCAGGGGTGCCCCCCTCTCCTGGGTGCGACCTGCCTCCTTAAACGTTGATAACCTTGATGACGGGCCCGAGTTTTTGGTCTCTGAGAGATGGCTGGGCAGGGGCAGGGGCTGTTCATGTAAATCTAGAAAGCCTCTGATTATTTTTTTATCCAAATTTTTTATAGGGCTAGGGAGCGGGGTGGGAGATACCGGTTGTTTGGCTATGGGGGGTGGCCGATCTACCATGGTTCAGACCAGCCTTGGGTCTGATAGCACGGGGGGAGAACGGGGTGGCGTTGTCGCCGGGGCTCATGAGCGGGTCGTGGGATTATCAATTCCCACGACGGGGAATGGCAGCAGGCGGATAGACAGGGGGCCGTATCGCTACCGGGAGGGCCGTCCCCGCTATTTGCAAGCGGTGAGGCGCTCCGACCCTCTGCTTCTTCCCCGAGATCCCGGGAGCGAGGATGTGCAGCCTCCTGAGCTCCGGCTGGTGTACCTGAATGCCAGGTCCGTGGTTAATAAATCTCCCCTCGTTAGGGATTTAGTTGAGGATGAGCATGCGGACCTGGCTTGCATCACGGAGACTTGGTTGGGCCCAGAGGGTGGGGTCCCTTTGGTTGACCTCTGCCCACCAGGCTTCCGGGTGCTACACCGGCCACGAGCTCATGGTAGGGGTGGGGGAGTGGCGGTTACCATTAGGGAGACCTTATGCCCGCGGGAGGCCACCGTTTCTCAGATAGTCGGGTGTGAGTCTCTCTTTATGAGATTTGGCCCTGGGGCGCAGTTGGGCTTGCTGCTGGTGTACATTTCGCCCAGTCACACAGCGGCAGCCCTGCCCGAGCTGCTCGATATCCTCTCGGGCTTGGTGGTTGAGTTTCCCAAACTTATAGTTTTGGGAGACTTCAATCTACCATCCCTGGGAGGTTCATCGGAGCTAGCTCGGGAGTTCATGGCTTCCATGGCGGCCATGGACCTGACGCAAGTAATTTCAGAGCCAACTCATGAGGGAGGCCACACCCTTGACCTGATTTTTTTATCTAGACGGTGGTTGGATGATCTAGGTGGGGGCTCTCCATTTATTATGCCCCTGTCATGGACCGATCATCATCTCCTGCGGCTGGTCTTCCGTTTTGCCACCCCCCGCCGTGGGGGCACGGAGCCAATTAGATGGTACCGCCCCAGACGCTTAATGGATCCTGATAGATTCCAAGCGGCGCTGGGGTCCCCACCTGCCTCCACTGCTCACAGCTCGGCGGATGCCTTAGTGGAAGCCTGGGAAAGGGCAGCCACTGAGGCACTTGACCGGGTTGTACCCTTGCGGCCCCTGACCCGGCGCAGATCCCAGCGAGCTCCATGGTTTTCTGCGGAGCTCCGGGAGATGAAGCGTCGGAAACGGGGCCTAGAGAGCTGCTGGAGGTCTAGCCGATCCGAACCCGACCGGTTGCGGTTAAGAACCTACATTAGGTCTTATCTCGCAGCGATGAGGGTGGCGAGGTACAATTACTTCTCCACCCTCATCGCGTCCGCAGATAATCGCCCGGCCGCCTTGTTTAGGGTGACTCGCTCACTTCTTAATCAGGAGGTGAGGGAGGATCCCTTGCAGGGTCGTGCCGAGGAATTTAGCCAACATCTGTCGGATAAAATCGCTCGGATTCGGACCGGTTTGGACTCCAGCTGGGCAGAGTCAGGCGATCAGGACACGGGCGGTCTTGTCAATGTTACCTGGGAAGAGTTTGATTCTGTGACCCCTGATGAAGTGGACAGGATTATGGGGAGGCTGAGCTCCTCCACATGTTTGTTGGACCCGTGCCCTTCCTGGCTGGTTTATGCAGCTAGGGAGAGGACACGAGGCTGGCTCCAGGCGGTTATATCTGCTTCTTTGAGTGAGGGTTATTTCCCCACCGTCTTGAAGGAGGCGGTGGTGAGACCTCTCCTCAAGAAGCCTGCCTTGGACCCAGCTGTTTTGAACAACTTTCGTCCAGTCTCCAACCTTCGCTTTCTTGCGAAGGTTGTCGAGAGTGTGGTGGCGCATCAGCTCCCTCTGGTCCTGGATGAAGCGGATTATCTGGACCCCTACCAATCGGGTTTCAGGCCCGGGTACAGCACGGAGACGGCATTGGTCGCTCTGGTGAATGATCTCTGGAGGGCTCGGGATAGGGGATATTCCTCTGTCCTAGTCCTATTAGACCTCTCGGCGGCTTTCGATACCATCGACCATGGTATCCTGCTGCGGCGTCTCAGGGGATTGGGAGTGGGAGGCACAGTTCTTCAGTGGTTCTCCTCCTATCTCCTGGGACGCTCGCAGTCGGTGTTGGCAGGGGGGCAGAGATCGGCCCCTAGGTCTCTCGTTTGTGGAGTTCCTCAGGGGTCGGTTCTCTCGCCTCTCCTGTTCAACATCTACATGAAACCGCTGGGTGAGATCATTCGTGGTTTTGGAGTTGGGTATCATCAATATGCTGATGATACCCAACTTTTCTTTTCGACCCCAAACCACCCCAGTGATGCCCTCGCTGTGATGTCCCGTTGCCTGGAGGCGGTTCGGGTCTGGATGGGGAGGAACAGACTTCAACTCAACCCTGACAAGACTGAGTGGCTGTACATTCCGGCATCCCGGGACATTCAAAATGTTCCATCTCTTTCTATGGGGGGTGAGCTCTTACCCCCCGTGGATAGGGCTCGCAACTTGGGAGTCCTCCTAGATTCACGGCTTACCTTGGAAGATCATATAGTGGCCGTGACTAGGGGGGCTTTCGCCCAGGTTCGCCTGGTGCGCCAGTTGCGGCCCTATCTGAACCGGGATGCCCTGTGTACGGTCACTCATGCGCTCGTGACCTCTCGCCTTGACTACTGTAATGCTCTCTACATGGGGCTTCCCTTGAAAACCACTCGGAGGCTCCAACTGGTACAGAATGCGGCCGCGAGAGTTGTCTTGGGAGTTTCCCGGTACTCCCATGTTACACCTTTGCTCCGCGAGCTGCATTGGTTACCAGTTGTCTTTCGGGTGAGGTTCAAGGTTTTGGTTACGATCTTTAAGTCCCTACATGGCATGGGTCCGGGATACCTCAGGGACCACCTGCTGCCGGCATCAACTCCCCTCCGCCCTGTGCGTTCCCACAGAGAGGGCCTCCTCAGGGTGCCGCCAGTCAAGGAATGCCGACTGGTGGCCCCCAGGGGGAGGGCCTTCTCTGTGGGCGCTCCGGCATTATGGAACCAACTGCCGGTAGAGCTCCGGACGGCATCAGACCTCCGAACTTTCCGTCGTGGCCTGAAGACCCACCTATTTGAAATGGCTGGTCTGGCCTGACAGGGGATTATGGGTTTTAATTTGTTGTTTTAGATTTGTATTACTGTTTTAATTGGGCATGGGTTTAATCTTTTTTAATTTTTGTATTGTCTTTTTATATATGCCCTGTGAACCGCCCTGAGTCCCTACCAAGGAGAAGGGCGGTATACAAATTAAATAAAACTTAAACTTAAACTTAAACTTTATACACTTATGATTGTGTATCATCTGACCCATCCACTGCGGTAATCAAGTTCGCAGATGATACAACTGTGGTGGGTCTTATTACAGGTGGGGATGAGACAGCATATAGGGCAGAGGTACAAAAACTATCCATATGGTGTAGTAACAACAACTTGCACCTAAACATTGGCAAGATGAAAGAGATGGTGCTAGACTTCCGGAGAAAAAAGGAGGAACCTGCCCTACTTTACATCGGGGAGGACTGTGTGGAGAGAGTTTTCTCCTTTTAATTTCTGGGAGTCTACCTCTGTGAAGATCTGACCTGGAAAGTTAACACAACCCAGGTGGCTAGAAAGGCCCAACAGAGGCTTCACTTTCTTAGGGTCTTACGGAAGAACAGGGTAGAACAACGGCTAATGACCCTCTTTTACCAGTCTACTATAGAAAGCGTCCTCTCATATGGTATTGTGGTTTGGTATGCTGGTCTGACAGCTGCGGACAGGAAAGTATTACAGAGGGTAGTGAGCACAGCACAAGACATTGTGGGCTGTCCCCTGACACCACTGGATGACATCGCCAGGGCTCATTGCCTTGGAAGAGTGAGGAAGATTCTCAGGGATGACTCACACCCTGGATGGTATCTCTTTACTCTCCTACCATCCTGTAGGAGATATAGGAGTATAGCCAGCCGTACCAACAGGCTGAAAAATAGCTTTTATCCATGGGCTGTTAGGCTTTTAAATGGGATATAATCTCTGTGAACTTATGCAGAATTGACTTCGGAGGCCGGTGTGTGGTGTAGTTGGTTCACATGGTGTGGTAGGATGGAGGGTTTGTTGTCACTGTGTGTTGAGGGGAGAGAGCACGGGGGGAGGCTCAGCTAATCTCAATGTACACATGTTGTATTTTGACAAAAAAAAAGAATAGAATAGAATTACAATTAAAAAATATATTCAAAAAATCAGTGTAGAACATCTAGACCATCTAGCATATATAGAACATAGGGCCACAGTAATTAATAAAAGCAGAATAGTTATTAAATCATTTATTTACCAATATTAAAAATATCCTTCTGGATCACTTATTTCTGTCCCATTACACATTTTGAAGATTTATTAATCAAAATTAAAACACCTCTAGCAGATTGTGAATTTCTAAAAAGTAGGGGAAAATATTAAATATTAGGAAATAATGTTGCTTTTTCATTTCAAATAATAACCAAATAATAAAGCCTCTGCAGTAAAAAAACAAAAAATTGTTTACATCAGAGTCCCGGGATAGACAAAAATATTACTGAAAAATGAAAACAAAAGTTTAACAACTTTTTTTGTTGTAGCTGTTGTTTCCAAGCAAGCTTTACTGAATAGCTTTCACTTCTGAATTGTTTGTAGAAGCCTCCTGGGGAAAAAATGCCTTTCTACTCCAAGTATTTAGCTTCCTAACTGCAGCATATATCTCAGATTTCATAATTCAAACATTTTACAGTAGGACTTGGATTTATCCCGAATGAAAAAGGAAATCTACACAATGAACAATTTTCACTGCAATTATAAAAAAAATTGCATAAATCTCTCTCTTTAAAGACTGCTTTTGGCCAGGATTATAAGAAATCTTTAAACATATAAATTATTTTGACAACAAAACCTATAAATAAGCCACTCCATTTGAACATCTTTTGACATTGTTTCAACATCTGTGGCACATTATTTATCAGAATGTTTAAGTTGAGTAATTTTGGGTGACTCAAGTCACTAAACTTTTAAGACATCACTTCTCTGCTTCAGCTCCAAAATGAATTCAGACTGTGGCTATCCCTTCACTTTCAAAAAAGAAAGATTTTTCAGATAAATTATACTTCTTTAGACAAAGGAACACATTGATAGGTATTCTTGTCTAGTTGAACCCCTGATAGTGTGACATCTTGTCTAGCCATCAGCTCAGTTCACATTAATTTCATACAGCTCTGAATACATATTTTGCCCCCCCCCCACTTTGTATATAGGTGGAATTATTAAATATATTCATGGCAACACTACCAAAAAACCTCGATTCCCCAATTTTTCTTCCCATTTTCATTTTTAAAAAATCTTGTTTTATTGAGTTGCGTAAAAGCAGAAAATTTGTTTTCCATGACCCCATCTGTGCTGTTTCGAAGTCTCCCAAAGTGTCCCTCCTTCCTGATCTGATTTTAAAAAGCCTCAGGTGAACTTTTTATAAAACAGGAAGGAGACACATCACAAAGATAAAGATAATTTTGCCATTACAGAGACTTTTCATTCTCATACAGTAAGTAACATCATGTCCATGAAAATTTCTTTAATACTTTCTCCTTGTTAAAAAAAAATAATTGAAACAATTGCTTCTCATCAGAGTGAATAAAAATAATCAGGAGGAAATTATACGAAAGATTGATCACATTCACATTGTCCCCAGTAGAGAAAGCTGAAATCCAACGTGACACTGAACAAACAAACCAAGAATAAGAACTACAAAATAGCCTTTTTTTTGTTTTTTAAGAGTAGTTTAGAAGGAGACAATACTTTATATTCAAGGTGAAAATTAAAGATACCAAGTTTAACTGGAAAAAAGAGGCAATCACGCTATCACTGAGCAATCCACAAGCTTATTTAACAAAGACTTTATGCCCTCACTCAGATTGGTGATGGAAAGATAGTGAGAAGACTCTGAAAAATGAGACCCAATCACAGAGGAATGTATCATCCTTCTTCACTTCTTTTCACAGAAGGGGAATTTGGCTACATTTTTTGTGTCTAAAATGTGAGGAAAAAACCTTCGTGTATCCACTTAAATATCCACCAACTCAGTTGTCTTAAAGGAGACCTCTAGCGCCATGCATTCTGGAAGACAGAAGTTTCACCACATTCATACTAATGAGGACAGAGGATCCTACAAAATCAGAACAAAAGTCAACTTAGCTCAGCATCCAGTGGCCAAAGGGGGCCATTCAGATGTTTTTGAAGATGCCAGAGAAGGCCTAAAAAGTTGAAGCATTTGAAGCCCAAACATTCTGCCTCAGCACTGCAAAGAGTTCAGTCAACGTTGGGAATAGCCACTAATAGTCAAACACGTTTTATGAATTTATCTACTACTATTTCAAAGTTAACTAATCCAATACTCGATACATCTTACAGCTGTTAGTTTGATATATTACAGATTGGATGGAAAATTCCTTTCTTTCAATTGTCCTAAATTTGCTATTCAGTTCTGGCTTGAAATGACATTTGCTATAGTATTTCATTCATATAGAAAAGAGGGTTTTTGGCACATCAGTGTTGGAAGCATAATAAAATAAATGAAAGGTGATTTAATCAAAGTTGATTGAAAACTTAAAAAGGACTTCTACACTGTATTTGGCAGCCAAGAATGAAGTCAAAGAATTTCCCAATAGATCATATACAACTTTAAAAGTACAGTTTAAAAAAGTAAATTGGTTAAATAACTCACATGCCCCTGTGGTGATGTCATGACTTTGTCACCTTTCTACTTGGGCAAGATTTTAAAAATTCAAACCATTGTCCTCCTGCCCTTCTTGCAGGGATGTTTCTTGGATGTGCAGTACCCAGCTGATTCTTGGCTGACACAAAATGTTGGGCTAAATGGGCTGCTGGCTTGATCTTAGGGATCTTAATCTTTAGAAAGTTTGATTCCTGGACACAAGAATGGATTCACTGCTGCACTGTACCATGTTCTCTATAAAGAGAGGATACAATTTTTTCACTGGTAGGTGGGAGATTTCTGTAGGAAAAAGCACAAATATAGAGTACTAGGATGCCAGTGACCAGAGTCTGCTTGCTTATCTCCTCCTCGTGCCCAACTGTATCACCATTCTCACATTAGATGGAACAGCTAAAAAAAATGCAAGACATGATGGCAGAATTCACGCAGCAAGATAAACTAGAGGTGATAAAGACATAGATACATTTGGGCAACACAGTAAACTTGGAACTTTCACACAAATTTATTTAGGCATGTAGTTCTAATATATCAGAAAATTGTTAGGTTGCGAGAAGCTGTATTAAGGTGTGTTAATTGGTCGTGTTTTTCAAATCCAGTAATGGGCTAAAAATTGAGTACTGCAGTGAGGGAAAATATATATGTAAATAAAAATAAGATCTCGCCATGTCCCGCAACAGGTTAGCAATAAATTAATAAGCTTAACAAGAGGGATTTGCCCCCCCCCCATGTAAACTGGGGAGCTGAAGTGGAAAACTTAATTTATTTTTTTTATTTTTTTTATTAAATTTATATACTGCCCTATTCCCGGAGGACTCAGGGCGGTGTACAGGGAGGATTAAAACAAACATACAAAAATTAAAATCAGATTAAGACAATTAATTAAATGAAGTCCCTGAAATTTAAAACTAAAACCCAATAAAAATTAAAACCCCTCAGCCTGGGCCAGACAGCTCAAAGAGCCAAGTTTTCAGGTCCCTGCGGAATGAGCGAAGGTCGGGGGCAGTCCTAGGTTCCATGGGGAGTTGGTTCCATAGGGCCGGCACACCCACAGAGAACGCTCTTCCCCTGGGAATAACCCGCCGACATTCCTTAACCGGCGGTATCCTGAGAAGGCCCTCTCTGTGGGAGCGCACGGGACGAAGGGAGCTTGATGCCGGCAGCAGGTGTTCCCTCAGATAGCCCGGACCCAAGCCATTTAGGGCTTTATAGGTCATCACCAGCACCTTGAATCTCACCCGAAGGGCAACTGGAAGCCAATGCAGCTCGCGGAGTAGAGGTGTTACATGGGAGTATCGGGAAGCCCCCATCACAACTCGCGCGGCCGCATTCTGCACCAGTTGAAGCCTCCGAGTGGTCAAGGGCAGCCCCATGTAGAGAGTGTTGCAGTAGTCTAAACGGGAGGTCACGAGCGCATGAGTGACTGTGCGTAGGGCATCTCGGTCCAGATAGGGTCGCAACTGGCGCACCAGGCGAACCTGGGCAAAAGCCCCCCTGGTCACGGCTCCTATTGGTACAACTAGGGATGAACTTGTGTATGAAAGGACTGCCAACTCAGCTCCAATCTCAAAGGATTATTCCTGGATTGGACAGGTAGATGTAGCAAGTCTAACCTATTCCAGCAGTTGCCTTTGAATAGAGAATTGGCTTTTGAAAAACAGAACACACTCTGTTACTGTGTGCACATCTGGCCAGCAGGAGGAGATGAAGTCTACAGTTTCTACATACCGGTATGTGCTGGAAGTTGTTTTGCATGTAAGCAGCTGTTGCAGCTGCATCTACTTTCTCTCCCCTCAAAATCATGCTGGTTTAGCCTGTCCATGACATAATCAACTTTCTAATCTGCTTTAAAGCCTAGTGGGAATCAGATGGTGCTGCATGGAAGATAGGATCTGCCTAGTGAGATCAGAGGGATGTTGTTTGCCATCTTCAAAGATGCTTTGAACTTAGCATTGCTCTACAATTTGAAGTCTAAAGACTGCCTACAATCACAGCCTTATTTAATTCCCTTTGATTCTTTGACTAATCGAAGTTACAACAGCATGAAAAAAGTACTTAGAACCAGTCCTCACATTTACAACCATCACAGCATCCCCACAGTCATGTGATCAAATTTCAGGCATTTGGTAGTTGTAAGTAGAGGTTTACCTGCATCTACAGAAACAGCATTCAAACTCTCTTGCACTGAGTTTTCCTTCCCACCCCCACTAAGTAGACTACTTGGTTTCTGCTTCTGTTTTTATAATGGCCAGATGTGCTATCTTCTTTTTCACTGATTGTGTGGGAATTAATTCTGACATTTTTTAGGTAACAGGTGACAAACCTTAACAGTGTTTGCACACCTCAAGCCTGTCTCTGGACAATGCTGGAATAAGGAGGGAAGGTCATCTCATTCGTGGGATGAAAACATGATGGGTGCACAGCAGGAGACATTATCAGGGCCTGCTTCCCTGTGATTTAATATAACTAGGAAAAGGTACTCAATTTCAGCAAAATATTTGATAAAATGCCCCATAATGTTCTATTTAGTAAGCTGGATGGCATGACAATTAAGTGGAAACACAGCTAATTTGAGAATCCTATTAAGTGAATGCTAATTAATGGTTTCTCATCCAACTAGAATGATTGGAGTGCTAGGAGGTTAGGGCTTAATTTCTGTAGTCTTCAATGTTGTTATTAATTGACTTGGATGAAGAAACGGGAGGAATACTAATTGATTCGGCAGACAACACAAAATGGGGAAGGAAAACTAATATTTTAGAAGACAGAAATAAAATTCAAGTCAATCAATATGCAAGAGAAATGGACTGAACATGACAAAGTGAAATTTAACAAAGTGAAATTCAAACTTCATCACCTTTAGGAAGGAAAAATGAAAGGCACAGATATAGAATCAGTAATAATGGGTTGGGTAGAAAAAACTTGGAATATTGGTGGCAAGCTGAAGGTGAGCCAATGATGTGATGTGGCTTCAAATAATTCACAGCAATTTTATACTATATCAAAGGTAGCATAATTTCTAAACCATAGGAGGTAATGGTGCCACTTTACTCTGCCTTAGTTGGACCCACTTGGAGAATTGTACCCAGTTTTTAGCATCCCATTAAGACATACTCAGAGAAGGGCAATAACAATTACCGGGGGTGGAAAATGAAGGTAACTAAGAGAAAGTGAGGAAATGGGAATATTTAGTCTTGAAAAGACTGAGATGAGATATATTAATACTCTTCAAACACATTAAATACTTGAAAGCACACAAAAACCTCTTTTCTAATGTGCAGGGGAGAGAATACAGGTACTCATTTAGTGACCACAATTGCAACTGGCAACTTGGTCATTAAGCAAAGTAATCACCAAGTGAACCCGCATCTGTGCTTACAATTTTACTTCAGGTTTCCTTTGTTTTACAGACCTGTGAAGATTGTAAATGAAAGAATTAGTGGCAAAGTTACTTTTTCATCACTGTCGGAACTGCAAATAGTTACTGAATGAGGTAGTCACTAAATAAGGACTACCTGTAATGGATTTAAAAGAATGGAAAGCAGACCCCAGTTCAATATCAGGGGAAAAAGCAAAAGAGCAGTTCAATACTGCATTCAATTGTAGACATGTGGATTCTCCTTCATTGGGGAGGTGAAACAGGAGGTTGGAGTCACTGTTCAAAATGCATCCTTACAAGTCTGTGATTCTATCCTTCTTTGGCTATCATACTGGGTTCTGTTAAATTATGGTGGTTATAAATACTTCATTTTTAGAGGGGGGAAAAATGTAAATCTTCTATGTCATCTGCCTTCCTCTGTGTGCGTGCGTGCATGTGTGTGCGCCCATGCGCGCAGGCACGCACGCGCATGCATTCTTCATGGGTTGGAAAATACTGATCGTTGCATGAAAGAGAAACTGAAAGAGTAGAGAACTAGGAAATGGACTCTCTAGTTAATTAATTAGGTGTCTCAACTGGTCACAGAAAAACCCATCAATTGTTTTGTTACATTTTGTGGCAATTGGACCCATCATAATCGGTAAAAATTTGCTTGGGAACTGGCTATTTGTTTTTTGTATTAGACCTGGAGGGATCAAGCATGCCCACTCTTTTTCAACAACAAAAAAGCAGCTTAAGGAAAATGAATTTATAAATCAGTACGTCATTTGCATGCCCCTCAGCAGCTGCTCCCCAGAATATATTAACACCATCAGCAAACAAGCACGGAAAATTGGCTGCCTGTCCACTAGTGACTCACAGTTCAATCCAGCTGCAGGATAATCTCTAATGCAAGAGGGCTCATCTCACAAGCATTCACCAAGCAGGGGAGAAAAAGAGAGAGAGAGAGAGAGAGAGAGAGAGAGAGAGAGAGAGAGAGAGAGAGAGAGAGAGAGAGAGAGAGAGAGAGAGAGAGAGAGAGAGAGAGAGAGAAAGAAAGAAAGAAAGAAAGAAAGAAAGAAAGAAAGAAAGAAAGAAAGAAAGAAAGAAAGAAAGAAAGAAAGAAAGTTTAGTTTAGTTTAGTTTAGTTTAGTTTATTAAATTTTTATACCGCCCTTCTCCCGAAGGACTCAGGGCGGTGAACAGGGCATATAATAAAAATACAGAAATACAAAAGTTAAGAGAAAATTAAATTATTGCCCAAATAAAACAGTAAAAATATACAAATATTAAAACCCTAAGTTAACTCCCCATCAGGCCAGGCCAGCTTGTTCAAATAAATGGGTCTTTAGGCCGCGCCGGAAGGAGCGGAGATCCGGTGCCATCCGGAGCTCAACCGGCAGTTGATTCCACAAGGCCGTGGCGGCCACAGAGAAGGCCCTCCCCCTGGGGGCCACCAGCCGGCATTCCCTGACCGGAGGCACCCTGAGGAGGCCCTCTCTGTGGGAACGCACAGGGCGGAGGGGAGTCGACGCCGGCAGCACGTGGTCCCCAAGGTATTCCGGACCCATGCCATGTAAGGACTTAAAAACCATCACCAAGACCTTGAACCTCACCCGGAAGACAACTGGTAGCCAATGCACAAAGAAAGAAAGAAAGAAAGAAAGAAAGAAAGAAAGAAAGAAAGAAAGAAAGAAAGAAAGAAAGAAAGAAAGAAAGAAAGAAAGAAAGAAAGAAAGGAAGGAAGGAAGGAAGGAAGGAAGGAAGGAAGGAAGGAAGGAAGGAAGGAAGGAAGGAAGAAAGAAAGAAGAAAGAAAGAAAGAAAGAAAGAAAGAAAGAAAGAAAGAAAGAAAGAAAGAAAGAAAAAAGAAAGAAAGAAAGAAAGAAAGAAAGAAAATATTTTTGTAATTTATTTTCCCCCTTTATAATATCAGGAAGTTTTTTTCTGTATTTTATCTATCTATCTATCTATCTATCTATCTATCTATCTATCTATCTATCTATCTGTATGTATATATATTGCATATATATGTACGTATCTTGGAATTATGTTAATGCAGCTGATAGATAGATAGATAGATAGATAGATAGATAGATAGATAGATAGATAGATAGATAGATAGATAGACAGACAGACAGACAGACAGACAGACAGACAGATGCATCAAGATGGCTTGATAAAAAGATAAAGTTGCTTTTTGTTGTTGTTGTTAGTTGCAAAGTCATGTCTGACCCATTGTGACCCCACGGACAACGTTCCTGCAGGCCTTCCTGTCCTCTACCATCTTCTGGAGTCCATTTAGGCTCACGCCTACTGCTTCAGTGACTCCATCCAGCCACCTCATTCTCTGTCGACCCCTTCTTCGCTTGCCCTCAACCTTTCCCAGCATTAGGCTCTTCTCCAGTGAGTCCTTCCTTCTCATTAGGTGGTCAAAGTATTTGAGTTTTAGCTTCAGGATCTGGCCTTCTAAAGAGCAGTCAGGGTTGATCTCCTCTAGGACTGACCGGTTTGATCGCCTTGCAGTCCAAGGGACTTGCAGGAGTCTTCTCCATCACCATAGTTCAAAGCCCTCAATTCTTTGGCGCTCGGCCTTTCTTATGGTCCAACTTTCACAGCCATACATTGCAACTGGATGGATATAAATCCTAGGAAACCAATCCTTAATTAAACATGAGCTTTTTAAAAGCTCTTTTACACTGCCCTGCCAAAAAAGCATGAAGGGAAAGGAGTATGAGGGATTTAGATGGGTCTAAGTTGCAATTATGCTATTACACAAGGCAATGTTGTTGGAGTAGGGAAGGTGGAGTAGGAGAACAGGGTACAGAAAGACAACTGCTGTCAATGGGAATTAAGCAATTATGGCCTTGTAAGGGGAACGGTGGACTTCCAGGGCCTCAACACTGAATTAATATATTTTTTTTATTTAGGGCAAAAATCTAATGACCTAGAACGGCAAAGAGTTATTTCAGCCCCTGTCCCCCAAGCTCAACTTAATGCTTCCTCCCCCTTCCTGATCTCTGATTTGTTGGCTTTAGTGGATGAAAAACAATGAGGCAGGAAGGGATGGATGTTGTGGGAATATACTCTATGAAGGAGAATCAAATCTAACAAATCACTTTTTTTAAAAAAAAAGCATGGCATAACTTTGTTCCAGTATGGAAGTAGAGGATAGAAATGGGTTGTCCCAACATTTTTATCTGCCTTCTCTGTCTCACCAAAGGTAACCAGCTATGATATTTCTGACCTGAAGGCAACCCCCAGGTGTTTTATTCCCTCCTTGCAGTCAAATACAAATTATTTCAATTACAAACCACCACCCCCTCAATTAGTCTATTTCTCTAGAACAGGTATGTCAAACTCTCGACATCACGTGATGTCGCGTGACATATCGTGACTTTTTCCCCATTGCCGGCAATGGGGTGGGCGCGGTTTCGGCGTGATGCATCCGGCCCATGGCCGGCAGTTTGACATACCTACTCTAGAAAGTTCCTCCCTTTAGAGATTGGGAGGAAATGGGCTATATTATTAACCACCAGGCTAAGTCATTCTTTACAGTCAAAAATGTAGAATGTGCCAGAAAGGCCACTGGATCCTCTAGGGACCATCTTGGCTAGATGAGGTGGGTCTCTTCCCTCTGAAGTGGCTGCTTTCCACTTGACTCATGGTCACGAGGAAGGTGTGAAAGATCTTCATCTCCCTCCAGAGCCTCGAAGACCTTTTACTGCTCAGGGAAAGAAAAGTCACCACTCTTGACTCCCTACTCCAACAATTCATCAGGAGAGATGTTGACTAAACATGACCAGACATGGAATAGCTGCAGATCCAGGGCCATCTACTTGGCACCCCAGCTCAATTGTCAAACATCTCACATCCCAGCATAGTATCTGCTACTTAAGACAGCTGCCTTGTCCTGCTTAATGGTAGGGCCAGCCCCATCTTCAATAGTCATTTGCTCTTCACTTAGATCTGACTCTACCTATCATCTAGCAATGCTTCATGAATGTATCATAGCTATTCAGGGATAGTCTGAAATGAGGTGCTTGGAACCTTATGAAAAATAGCAGAGAGGGCACAGTCTGAAAGAAATAAGCTATGGGGTTATCAGTTGGGGTGCTTTTTTAAGTCATGGGTCAAATGAAATAAGCAGTAAGAGACTGGCTCCCAATGGCAGAGCAATGGATGACACCTTCTCATTTACAATTACAGTATTCACAATTCAGGGCCTGGAACCAAGCAAGTAATTTGGATATATGAAACACAAGATCCCACAAGCACGTCTGACCACTTTGGCATTAAAAAAAGAACACTATGATAAATAAATGGCTCAAGTGTGCTACTCTTTTGTGTCACATAAGACCTTCTGGCAAGTGAAGCTGCTCTCTGCAGCCAAATGTTAGGGCTGGCCCTGATTCCCATTCATTTCTTTGATGCTTGTGGAAGAGATTGCTGGATTATGTCCCAAATCTTAATTAGATCAAAAGAGGATGACATTCAGACTTTTCTAATCCAGGTGCCAAAATATGTTCAGCGAGGTCATAATTCATGAGGACAACGGACCATCAACTAGTAGTTAATAATTCAGAATTGAATTCTGTCCCAAATTATGCTGGGTTATTCTCAGAACCAGTATTGCTTGAGAGAATGAATGTTAAGTAATATGGGGAAAGAAAAACCAAATGCACAGATATACTGCTCAATAGTAGTAACTGTGAAAGGGATCTCGGAGTCCTAGTGGACAATCACTTAAATATGAGCCAAGCAGTGTGCTGCAGCTGCCAAAAAAGCCAACACAGTGCTAGGCTGCATTAACAGAGGGATAGAATCAAGATCACGTGAAGTGTTAATACCACTTTACAATCCCTTGGTAAGGCTACACTTGGAATACTGCATCCAGTTTTGGTCACCACAATGTAAAAAAGATGTTGAGACTCTAGAAAGAGTACAGAGAGGAGCAACAAAGATGATTAGGGGACTGGAGGCTAAAACATATAAGGAACGGTTGCTGGAATTGGGTATGTCTAGTTTAATGAAGGACAAGGGGTGACATGATAGCAGTGTTCCAATATCTTAGGGGTTGCCAACAAGAAATGGGACTCAAGCTATTCTCCAAAGCGCCCAAAGGCAGGACAAGAAGCAACGGGTGGAAACTAGTCAAGGAGAGAAGCAACCTAGAACTAAGGAGAAACTTCCTGACAGTTAGAACAATTAACCAGTGGAACAACCTGCCTCCAGAAGCTGTGAATTCTCCAACACTGGAAGTCTTTAAGAAGAGACTGGACAGCCATTTGTTTGTAATGGTATAGGGTTTCCTGCTTGAGCAGGGGGTTGGATGATGATGATGATGATGATGATGATGATGATGATTATATTATAATCATCATCATCATCTACTGCTATTGGGTATGCATTAGTGTAGGAATCTTTACTAAGACCAGGGCTTTTTTTTCTCATGGAACGCTCAGAACGGAGTTCCGGCACCTTTTTTGGATGGAACATTGTAGGGTAGGCAAGGCGGGTTGTATGACATGTATGAGTTCCGGCACCTTTTTCTTTTACAAAAAAAGCACTGACTAAGACACTTATAAAAATTGCTGCTTTTAGCTTGCTGGGAATGGGATATTTGGGAAATTTTCCTCTCATGTCACTTTTCCTGGAGCTAAAGATCTTCCGCTATAGATTTCTGTATTAGATGGAGGCCTATTTGGTCAGGAAAAGTAAAGCAGAGCCTTTCTGGTGGTTGTTCCAACCTGCAATGTGAAATTTTTTTTCCCTTCCTTCCTTCCCTTTCCTTTACTTTCCCTCTCTCCCTTCTTTCAGTCATTCTTCCTTTCCTTTCCTTTCCTTTCCTTTCCTTTCCTTTCCCTTTCCTTTCCTTTCCTTTCCTTTCCTTTCCTTTCCCTTTCCTTTCCTTTCCTTTCCTTTCCCTTTCCTTTCCTTTCCCTTTCCTTTCCTTTCCTTTCCTTTCCTTTCCTTTCCTTTCCTTTCCTTTCCTTTCCTTTCCTTTCCCCAGAGTAATCCCTACTGATTTTCTGTTTTTGAAATTGAAAAAACATTTCATTTGACTGGTTTTATGCACATTTTAACATGCACATTGCTCAGAGATTTGTTTTATATACTTAAAGAAAAAGTATATTAAAAAGGAGAATCGGAGCCAATAAATACTGGGTGAAAATAAACAACCCAGGTCACTCTGTCCTGAAAGTTCTGGTTTTGCAAGGAAGTGGTAATTTTTGCTGTACTCCAGAAATTCTTTTAGTTATTCTTACTTTATTTTCAGGCCGCTGAGGTCAAAAAGGCAAGATTGGAATTTGGGGCCCTGAAGTGCTGCAATGGGAATTGTTCTTCTTTCCCCCCCTCCCTCCTTGCTCCCCTCCCCAACCGAGAAAGCAGAGGATGACAAATGCACAGGGGGAATGTCATTGAGACCTGTGTAATATTCATCAACTTCCTCCAGCCAAGCGTAATTTCCATTAATAGAGAACTGGGATTCTTGTCCAAAAATAGCTAGCTGTGCGTTGATAAGGGCCAGCTAGAGGGAGTAGATCTTCACACTCCAGGTCTGGGCAGAGAGTTTTAGGACGCCTCTGGAACTGGACATGTCGGAACGTCAAGTGCCCTTCACTTTTCTACGCAGCCCCAGCTGGGACTGGTACAGAGGCAGCAGGCTGTTGGACCAGTCTTTTGGGATGCCACTGATTCCTGAGGACTGGTACAAGTGGCCTGCAGGGACCACCACCAGCTGGCCAGGTTATGTACGACCTCTGATCAGCTCAAGTCCAGAGCCGGTGGCCACTATTCCCGTTGTCAGCTCACCAGGGGCCAACCCTGCCTACAACCGGGCTTTCAACCGCCAGTTGAGCAGCGGAATCTCTGAGATCCGGCAGACTTCAGATGGCTGGAAAGTGGCATTGGATGTCAACCACTTTGCACCGGAAGAGTTGGTGGTGAAGACAAAGGATGGTGTAGTAGAAATCACTGGTGAGTAGCTTCTCTTGAGGTCTCTCAAACATCTCCCTTCTCCAAATCAGTTCTTCAGCTGTTCCCACAGCACAGACCAGTGATTTTGAGCCAAATTCTAAGGTCATTAATGGTTGATGCAGTGCTTTGGCGTGCTCAGAGGTTTACACTTCATAAATGATAGTTGAGATAAACAGCCTCCCAATGTGGTGGTTCCACTGTTTGTAGGATTATTGCCTATGAGAAGGTGTTGAGCTGATTAATCATCTGTCTTTAACCACTTAATCCATTCATTTAAAAATATTTCTCCTTTGATAATGTAGTTATTAAAATCTCAATTATAAACACCAATATGTAAAGGAGAATATTTGTATCTCAGGATTGAGGTCCTTGGGGTCCTTGGTGCTCTCTGAGTTTGGTTGTTTTCTTGCAGACGTTTCATTACCCTAACTAGGTAACATCATCAGTGCTAATGAAATCTCTGCAAGAAAACAACCCAGGTCAGAGAGCACCAAGGACCCCTCACACCTATATTTATTTTTTATTTATTTTATTTATGGAATTTATATTGAAAGAAATCTGAAAGAATACAACTGCCTTATACCACGCAGGCTCTACTCCTTTGCCCTATTTACTTCTTAAATTCTATCCTTTTAAAGTTTTCGCACCTTGTTAGCTTTCTTCCTATAAAGATAAATTTGTTGGCTTTTTTCCTATAAAGATAAAAGCTCCCTTTCCTATAAAGATAAACTTTATTGGAGCATTTTGTATTGACCCATCCTTTAGATATAGGATTTGTTATTTTTTAAATAATACAGATACTAAAATTGCATGAGATATAAAAAAAATCTTTAATACTTGAAATACAGTAGAAGTCTCCAAGTTTGGTCAAGCAAAAAATGTGCATTCAGATAATGCATTTCAAATGGGGAAAAAAGAGAGCTGTAAATGAACTTTGAGGACTGGTTTTAAAAGGTTTAATCAATTGAAGCCAGCAGTCCTTTTTCTTAGAAAGCCTCGTCAACAGCTTTTACTAGACTGGTCACAAGAGGCTTATTATGGGATTGTACAGAAGGCTCTTTGAGTGCTCAACATGCTTTAGCAGGACATAATGAAGAAGCTCCCTTCTCTGGCTCCTGTAGCTTTTTGTGCTATAAAAAGGTCTCATTTTAATTTCAAGTTATTGCTTTATTAAAAAAAGTGAGGCATCGTGTGACTGCACCTGATTTTGTGACTTTTTTTGCGGCAGTCATTAAACAAATCACTGCAGTCATTAAGTGAGGCATCGTGTGTTTGCGACATTCAACCTTCCCTGCCAGTTTCCCTGTTTGCTCTGCTGGAGAGAAGCAGCTGGGAAGGTCGCAAAGGGTGATCATGTGACTGTAGGACGCTGCAACTGTTATAAGTGCAAGCCATTTGCTAAGCATCCGGCTTGTTACACCTGCCATTAAGTGTGAGGACTGGTCGTAATTCACTTTTTTCAATGCCATCGTAACTTTGAACGGTCGCTAAATGAATGGTTGTGAGTCAAGGACTACTTGTAAGGGTGATTCCTAAGCGGCTTCTCTCCCCAGTTGCTTCTGACTATTCTTTCAGCCAACTTCAGACCTTCCAATCCAGTTTGATAATGGGGGCAGGCTGTGCTCAGCCCAGATTACGGCCACTAGAAAACCACTAGAAGACCATAGCGCACATATCAGGAAGAGAGCAGACTTCAATGACGATGGGCTCTAGCACAAGCCCAAAAGCTTGCAAGAATAAGCCTTGGATTCCAGTGACCAACTCAGATCGGATCCTGCAACATTATCCTGGGACACAGATGATTACCTGCATTTACTAGAAGACCTGCTAGGTCATTCCTTTGCTGCTGGCTCTTCCCATCCTTGCCGGCTGGTTCCTGGGTGGGCCAATCTACCCGTGTCCATCTTTTCCTTTTAGGGACTGTTCTCGTCTCACCAATCCCTGCGTTTTTCCTTTGCTTTCTCAGATTTTTTTGTACACATATTTTCACACCCACTTCCAACACCAGCTCTTTGATACTGCTATTGGTCCCCCCCCCTCTCTCTCTCTCCCCCCCCACCCAAATTTGTAGCACCATAGCTCCCAAATCAAAGCAAACAAGGTGTTCCTTGTTGGTTCCATGGAAACTTGATAGCAACGAAGAACTGAGAACGCAGCTTCACAGAAAGCAAAGTAGCAGAAATCCTACTTTTGACAGGGAATGTGAGGGAGGCCAAACTTAACAACCCACCTAGGTAAAGGATTGAGGAGTTGGAACATTTACATCCCAATGACTCTCTATCTACTCACCTAAGGAGTCTGTCCAGATTAGGTGAGAAATGAAACCTCCCTGGAGGACAAAATGAGTGTGGAGTTTCCCTAACCAACTTGCTTAGGCTGAAGAAGCTACTTGGATAAGCAGCAAAAACATTTCGAACCACCTGGAAAAGAAGTCCAATTGCCATGACTCGATTTCCAGACAAAAAAGGAACGTGCTTCACCCAGCCTGGGCAGAAATCAAAAGGGAGACATCAAAGTTGAATGGTGCACATGCTTCTAAGGCTGGTTTGAGTTAAATTCATTGACTTACTAGGACATTGCTGGGTCAGCTGCAAGGTTACTTAAAAATCCACAACTGTCAACCAGCAGTAAACTGAGCAGCCCATAAGCCCAGGTTGAAACAGCTGTGCAGGGCAGTGACCAAGGGGAGGGGGAAATGCCAGGCCCTGCAGCCAATCAGAGTTTGGGCTGCTGGTAGAATGAATCAAAGCACTGGAGACCCCCCTCTTGGGTCAGAAAATTAGAGTTTTGGATTGCAGGTGGAAAACACTTTGGAAATGGACTAGGAGGTGATGGTGGACAACATCGTCTTTTCCTGCACTCAGAAAATGCTGAATGGCCCAACAGCAGTGCACATCTGCCCCTTAAAGCTTAGTTTTTCCAAGAGGAAAGTGGAAGAAAAGAGAGAGAGAGAGAATGGGGCTGCTGTTATTGCTGTTATCTATGGGACTTCAGTGGAGATTACAGCCTTGGGCTGACCATAACAACATGGCTGAAATTATGGAAAACAGGGCTTTACATAGATCATCTTAGTTGAGCAAAATACAGTGCAAATCAATTTAAATGAGTGTAATGGCTTTCAGGTCCACGAGCCTTGAAAAGTTTCTGTTTGTGTGTGTCTGTGTGTTTTTGAGTCAGCCTTGACTAGAGGAAACTGCAGTTTTCTTGGCCAGGTTTTTCAAAAGAGCTTTGCTTTCTTCTCCGAGGTCTGAGGATGAAAAACTGGCCCAAGGTCACCCAGCTGGCTATCCAATACCAAGTTCTATGGTGGTCTGTACAACACTATGAATTTAATTTAATTTTAATTTAATTTAATAACATTTATATACCGCCCTTCTCCCTAAGGACTCAGGGCGGTTCACAGGGCAGAATAAAATAGCAAATACAAACATTAAAAAAGATTAAACAATTGCCCTAGTTAAAAACAATATAGATACAACGCTAAAAACCCCCAGAAAAATTAAAAAGCGAAAGATAAAACAACCCCAACACAACCCCCCTCAGGCTAGGCCGGCTTGTACAAACAAAAATGTCTTGAGATCGCGACGAAAGGAGCGAAGATCGGGCGCCGTCCGGAGCTCTACCGGTAGCTGATTCCACAGCTCCGGAGCGCCCACAGAGAAGGATCTCCCCCTGGGGGCCACCAATCGACATTCTCTGATCGGTGGCACCCTGAGGAGGCCCTCTCTGTGGGAACGCACAGGGCGCAGGGAGCTTGATGCCGGCAGCAGATGTTCCCTGAGGTACTCCGGCCCCATGCCATGGAGTGCTTTGAATACCGTTACCAGTACCTTGAATCTCACCCGGAAGACAACTGGCAACCAATGCAGCTCACGGAGCAGAGGTGTAACGTGGGAGTATCGGGAGACTCCCAACACCACTCTCGCGGCTGCATTCTGTACCAGTTGGAGCTTCCGAGTGGTCCTCAAGGGCAGCCCCATGTAGAGAGCGTTGCAGTAGTCCAGACGAGAGGACACGAGCGCATGAGTGACCGTGCATAGATCATCCCGGCTAAGATAGGGCCGCAACTGACGCACCAGGCGAACCTGTGCGAAGGCCCCCCTAGTCACGGCTCCTATATGATCTTCCAAGGTGAGCCGTGAATCTAGGAGGACCCCCAAGTTGCGAGCCCTATCTACGGGGGGCAATAATTCACCCCCCATAGCTAGAGGTGGAATGTCCGAATAAACCCGGGATGAAGATATGCAGAGCCACTCAGTCTTGTCGGGGTTGAGCCGGAGTCTGTTCCTCCCCATCCAGACCCGAACCGCCTCCAGGCAACGGGACATCACGTTGAGGGCATCACTGGGGTGGTTTGGGGTCGAAAAGAAAAGTTGGGTATCATCAGCGTACTGATGATACCCAACTCCAAAGCCACGAATGATCTCACCCAGCGGCTTCATGTAGATGTTGAACAGGAGAGGCGAGAGGACCGACCCCTGAGGAACTCCACAAATGAGAGACCTCGCGGTCGACCTCTGCCCCCCTGCCAACACCGACTGCGAACGTCCCAAGAGATAGGAGGAGAACCACTGTAAAACTGTGCCTCCCACTCCCAATCCCCTGAGACGCCGCAGCAAGATACCATGGTCGATGGTATCGAAAGCCGCCGAGAGGTCTAATAGGACTAGGACAGAGGAATGCCCCCTGTCCCGAGCCCTCCAGAGATCATTCACCAGCGCGACCAATGCCGTCTCCGTGCTGTGCCCGGGCCTGAAACCCGATTGGTACGGGTCTAGATAATCCGCTTCATCCAGGACCAGAGGGAGCTGATGCGCCACCACACTCTCAACAACCTTCGCAAGAAAGCGAAGGTTGGAGACAGGACGAAAGTTGTTCAATACAGCCGGGTCCAGAGCAGGCTTCTTGAGGAGAGGCCTCACCACCGCCTCCTTCAAGACGGTGGGGAAGATACCCTCACTCAAAGAAGCCGATATAACTGCCTGGAACCAGCTGCGTGTCCTCTCCCGGGCTGCATAAACCAGCCAGGAAGGGCACGGGTCCAGTAAACATGTGGTGGTGCTCAGCCTCCCCATGATCCTGTCCACTTCCTCCGGAGTCACAGAATCAAACTCCTCCCAGATGATATCGACAAGACCACCCGTGTCCTGATCGTCAGACTCTGCCCAGTCAGAGTCCAAACCGGTCCGAATCCGAGCGATTTTGTCCGACAGATGTTGGTTAAACTCCTCGGCACGTCCCTGCAAGGGATCCTCCCTCACCTCCTGATTTAGGAGGGAGCGAGTCACCCTAAACAGGGCAGCCGGGCGATTATCTGCGGACGCAATAAGGGTGGCGAAGTGGTTGGACCTCGCCTCCCTAATTGCAGCGAGATAAGACCTAATAAAGGCTCTTAGTCGCAATCGGTCGGGTTCGGATCGGCTGGACCTCCAACCGTTCTCTAGGCCCCGTCTCCGACGCTTCATCTCCCGGAGCTCCGCAGAAAACCATGGAGCCCGGCGGGATCTGCACCGGGTCAGGGGCCGCAAGGGTACAACTCGGTCAAGGACCTCAGTGGCCGTCCTTTCCCAGGCTTCCACTAAGGCCTCGGCCGAGCTGTGAGCGAGGGAGGCAGGTGGGAACCCCAGCGCCGCCTGGAACCTCTGGGGATCCATTAAGCGTCTGGGGCGGTACCATTTAAGTGGTTCCAAGCACCCACGGCGGGGGGTGGCAAAACGGAAGACCAGCCGCAGGAGATGATGATCGGTCCATGACAGGGGCATAATAATTGGAGAGCCCCCACCAAGATCATCTAACCACCGTCCAGACAAGAAAACAAGGTCAAGGGTGTGGCCTCCTTCATGAGTCGGTCCCGTAATTACTTGCGTCAGGTCCATGGCCGTCATGGAAGCCATGAACTCCCGAGCCAACTCAGATGATCCTCCCAGCGATGGTAGGTTGAAGTCCCCCAAAACTATAAGTTTCGGGAACTCAACCACCAGCCCAGAGAGGACATCAAGCAGCTCAGGCAGGGCTGCTGCTGCGTGACTAGGCGAAAGGTACACCAGCAGCAAGCCCAACTGCGCACCAGGACCGCATCTCAAAAAGAGAGACTCACACCCGACTGTCTGGGGAACGGTGGCCTCCCGCGGACACAAGGTCTCCCTTACAACAACAGCCACTCCCCCACCCCTACCCTGAGCCCGAGGCCGGTGCAGCACCCGGAAACCTGGTGGGCAAAGGTCAACCAGAGGAACACCGCCCTCTGGGCCCAACCAGGTCTCCGTGATGCAAGCCAGGTCAGCCTGCTCACCCTCGACCAAGTCTCGAATGAGAGGAGCCTTATTAACGACCGACCTGGCATTCAAATACACCAGCCGGAGCTCAGGAGGCTGCACATCCTCACTCCCGGGACCTCGGGGCGGAACCAGAGGGTCGGAATGCCTCACCGCTTGTAAGCAGCGGAGAGGCCTTCCCTGAGACCGATACGGCCCTCTGTTCCTACACCTGCTGCCATTCCCTATCGTCGTGGGAATGGACAATCCCACGACTGGCCCTGGAGCCCCAGAAGCAGCCGACCCCCGCTCCTCCCCTCCGCGATCAGCCTCAGCACTAGCCTGAACAAAGGTAGTTGGACTGCCCCCCTCGTCCAAACAACCAAAAAAAGAACCCTCCCTCCTCCCTAACCCCCGAAAAAATTTTGACAGAAAACAAATCAAGGACCTCCTGTTAGGTTTACGTCGGAGGCCCATAACCGTGCCCGGCCATCTCTCAGGATCCCAATAGATTTAGTACTGAATTATCTCATTTTTCTGTCCCCAATACATCCAATCATAAACCAACCAAAGAGTTTGGTAGACACAACACGCACTAAGCCAGGGAACAAAACAAACAACAAACTGGACCAAGCTTAGCAAGTTTAAAGTCTATCGGTCCCGTTATAAAAAGCGGGGACTTCTGATTTTGATTTAGTCTATTGCAGCAGGATCAACAAATAGTTTTGCATCTTAAAAGACAAATATGGTTCATATAGCAGGATGCTTTGTAGAGGTGGTTCTATCAGAAGCAGTTGTGCAATGCCACTCTTCTGTCTAGAAGAACAAAAAGAACAAAAGTGGGTGAGAGCAGAGGAAGCAAACAAAGAAATTGCCTAGTTGGGAAACTTCACTTCCCTATCTCCATTGCCAGCTGGATTGCAGCTGGCCTATTCCATGCTTGATTAAAATCAAGGGACCTGATTAAGTTCCAGATAAGACTTTTTTGAAGTATACTATCCAACTTCCCTATAACATAGGTCTCTTGGACTCAACATGCACATTTAAATCATTCTCTAAGGCAAAAAAGATATTTCTCCCTTTTTGCTAAAGTGCGCCGACTAAGAGGTTCAAAAGATTACAAGAGCAATTTAGCCAAGCAGTGTATTTGCTTAATCGCATTCATAGACACATTTTTGTCTCAATGCTTATAAAAATAATTGCTTACCAAGCAAGGTTTTCGGGGGGGGGGGGGGGTGTAAAAAAAATCAAGGCAGAGTCTATTATCATGTGATTGACGCAACCAATGCAATGTGCCTTGTTCAAAAGGGGCAGGGCTTCAATCATGTGATGACAGCAGGCATGTTGAATGTTTGATCTGGGGACGTTGTTAAAATATCAAGATGGTGGCTAAAATTGTGCAATGGAAGCCCTGCCCCCTTTTTAAAACTCTACCAGACATGATACATGGAAAACAGAGGTGAGGCTTTGATCATGTGATCATGGCTGCTACCTTGATTTTTTTTTAAATTCCACCTCCCACTGACATCCCTGTCCAACCAATCAACCTCTATGTTAAGTTACAATTCTTGCACTATAGTTACTACAAAGCATTCTTTATTGTTTTTAAGCCACCGTACATCAATTCTTATATGAACCAGAGGCAGCCCATAGTTGTCTTTGGCTGATCTTGAATAGATAAATGGGAATAGACCTGTTTGGTAATAGGGTGGGAGACCACCAAGTAATCCAGATGCTATACTTGGAAGTTGAAAAATATCTCAGAAGTAGACCATGGTAAAGCACTTCATCTGTTGCCAAGAGAACTGTATGGTTGTCCTTTTAAATTATATGGTAGCAAGAGTAGCCAAGTGATCTGAAAACAACATTTTGGGCTTTAAAACAAGCTTATTATGATCTGTAGATAAAACTGCTGTTGATGATTCAGCAGCAGTCATGCAGAAAGAGAAAAAAAACAGTTCAATCAGCACGACCTTGACTCATTCTTTGAAGGCAAGATGAATGTATAGGTAGTCCTTGACTTGCAATCATTCAAAATTACAATGGCACTGGAAAAATTGACTCACAACAGGTCCCCATACTTACGTCTGTTGCAGTATCTCTTTGGTCAGGTAATCAAAATCTGGACTCTTGGCAACTGGCATGCATTTACAATGGTTGCATGTATGTCCTCTGCTTATGTGATCACCATTTGTGACCTTCCCAGCTAGCTTCTGACAATGGAGAAAGCCGGATTTGCTTAATGACCATATAATTCACTTAACAACCACAGTGAATTTGGTTTAAAAAAATGGCAAAAAGGTTGTCAAATTGGGCATCACTCCATTAACTGCCTTGGTTAGCAATGGAAATTCTGATCCAAATTGTGGTTGCTAATCAGTTAAAGATTACCAGCTTCTGACTCTTCCAAAGAATTCTCTCCAAATTCAGCAAGGAACCTTCTGCTCATACTCTTCCAAAAAGACATTTGTGCATTTAAATTTTCATTTACGGTATTTTAACCATTTTTTAAGTGGAGGAGTCTTACCCAACACCATTACACACAAAATTACTACACCTAAAATTAAGGCACAATTTTGCTTAATTGTAGTTCTCTGAATAATGGCTATATAAAACTAAACTATTTTTTGTTGGGAAAAACAAAAGGAGGGGAAAGCTACTACCTCGGATAGCTATTTGCAGGGATGTCCTGGAAGCAGCTGGGAGTGACTGGCCACCACAGGCCACGGGTTGGGAAGTCAGTCTTTCAGACCTTATTCAGAATAGTCTACGACTATGTGATCTATGCAGAATAGTCTTTGTAGTCTAAAATGGACTACATAAATCTATTCATTTTTTAAATTGGAAAGCATGGATGGTTCTGTCACAGAGGTATTTTATTTTCCAGGCAAGCATGAAGAAAGACAAGATGAACATGGATTCATTTCCAGATGTTTCACAAGAAAATACACGTAAGTAGAAGTTATGACTCTCCAGATGATCCCTGCATACAAGAAAGATGGAAGCAATAGCAAACATAGAATTTGCCTCTCCATTATATTCTCTGAATACAGAGAATACAGGAGCCAT
Organism: Vipera berus; assembly: GCF_964194415.1. Taxonomy (NCBI): domain Eukaryota; kingdom Metazoa; phylum Chordata; class Lepidosauria; order Squamata; family Viperidae; genus Vipera; species Vipera berus. The sequence goes on from NC_138202.1 coordinate 342,967,323, forward strand.
GGTGAGGCTGTGGGTAGAATGTGGTATTGCAAGCTAATTCTGCCAACTGCCAGCAGTTCGATTCTCACCAGCTCAAGGTTCCATCCTTCCAAGGTTGGTAAAATGAGGACCTAGACAATATGCTAGCTCTGTAAATCGCTTAGAGAGGGCTGTAAAACACTCCAAAGTGGTATATACAGTAAGTCTAAGTGCTATCCCTAACTGTAATTGCTGAATAAATATCTGCTTGCAGCTGAACTGGAAGATTTCTGGGTGTGGAGAAAGCCAAGAAAAATTATGCTTTATACCAGGGGTGTCCAACCTTGGCAACTTTTAAGACCTGTGGATTTCAACTCCCAGAATTCCACAAGTCTTAAAGTTGCCAAGGTTGGATATCCCTGCTTTACACCCTCTCCTGTGTCTTCAAAACCTACCTCCCCAGCTGTGCAAAAAGAAACAAGCCTTCAACCTTGGTTTCCTTCCTCTCCATGAGAGAATGGCCCTTAAACATTTTACATATCCCTTTCTGAAGCTTCTTTTGCTCCTTGTATTTCTATAGCAGAGTGAACAGAACTGTACTCACTTAATACATCAACCACACATGCAGTATTTTATAAAGGGATCATTATATAGCAGGGATGTCAAACTCAATTTCATTGAGGGCCGCATCAGCATTGCGGTTGCCCTCAAGGGGCCGGGTGGGTATGGCCAGGGTGGGCGTGGCCTACTGGGTGGGTGTGGCTAGAGTGCGTATGGCCTACTGGGTGAGCGTGGCCAGCTCTACATCGTTCGCATCAAGGGTGCCTATGGGGGCCTGGGCAGGAGTGGGACAGATCTGAGGGTCTCTGGCAGAAGGAGGGTCTCTGGGCCAGGGCCAAGGCAGTGGGGGCCATTCCCTCACTGTTTCCAGGATGGCTTCGCGAGCCACATGAAACCACTTCACAGGGCGGATCTGGCCCCCGGGCCTTGTGTTTGACATATCTGTTATATAGGCAGCTTTATTTTTTCCTTTCTTTTATCATGATTCTCAACAGGAGGAAATATAATACCAGATAGTTACATCATCCTATCTAATACTTCAAATGCCGTAAAATACTGACATTATATCAAGTGGAAATCTTTAGAGAGAATGTGGGTTATCAGTGGCCTTCCAGATCTCATAGGACTCCAAACCCCATTATCCCTGACCACAGAAGATGGTCCCCTATGGATGGCAGCCACTAGTGCCTGCAGCCTGTTCGAAACTGGGCTGTACAAATGGAGCTGTGCACGCTTGTGCACGCATCTACCACTCACACAGAACCATCCCCTCTCTCCGCCTGGCTGGGCCACCAAGTCAGAAGGTTGGGGATCAGAGATTAGGGCACTGCTGGAATCTGTCAGATTTCTAGAAGGCATATAATACCGTACCTCTTCCTACCTTTCTCAGTGTCAAATGGGAGGTGTTTCTGGACCCCCATGTGCCCTATGAGAGTATAGTATGCAGCGTAGTTAAAGAGGAGGAGAGAAGTAGTGAAGTAGTGAAACAACAATCGAACAAAATCTTACAAGAAAATCGATAAAAGATAAAAAGGTAAAAGATGGCAAGTGCGATGAAGCGAGAGGTTTCGCTCTTCCCTGCCAAAGGTATGGGTGAACAGACAGGTCTTCACAGCTCTTCTAAAAAAAAATAGAATGGAGGCCATCCAAATCACAGGGAAAACCAATTCCAGAAGACAGATATCACTAGAGAGAAGAAACACTTCTAGCGTTCCAATAGGTGACCTTGTTTAATCAAAGGAGACCAGAGCATGTCGATTCTTTATATTTTCCTGTTCAGTTTAAGGGAGGAACATCTTCCTTACTTCCCTTATATGAGAAGCGGGGATGAAAGGATTTACGCTGCCACGTAATCTGGTATACAAGTAATCCTCATCTTTGACCACAATTGTGACCAAAATTTCTGTTGCCAAGCAAGGCAGTTAAGGGAGTTGCACCTGATTTTAAGATCTTTTTTTTGTCATAGTTGTTAAGTCAATTACTGCAGTTGTTAAGTCCAGTTGTTAAGTGAATCATACATTTGTTAAATTGAGCTTGCCTGTCAGAAGCTGGCTGGGAAAGTCATAAATTGCAATCACATGACCATGGGATATTTCAACCAAGCTCTCAAATTTTGCCAAGCATGAGGATCAGGTTTAAGTGACTTTTATCAGGGCCACTGTAACTTTGAATAGTTGCTAAATGAACGGTTGTGACGTCAAGGGCTACCTATAGTTTAAGACAAGCAATTATTTTTAATCCTAGTCTTTGGTATCTTGAACTCCTCAGGATTATTACAAGCCACTTTCAAATTATCCTGGGTACTGCTTGTTGAAAAGAAGAGCAATCTGGAGGTTCTTTTACAGTCAAGATTTACCAGGGGGATAGGAAACCAATGGACCTCCAGAAGTTGCCAAATAATAATTTGCTGGTATCTCTCTATACTGGTTCTGCTGATTGTGGGAAAGGGTCATTCAGTAACAGATGCCCAATTCAGAGGAAGAAAACAGCCCTATGATGTCATTTTGATTAACCTCATAAGCCTTCCAGACCATTCTGATGTTCTCTTCCTTTCACAGGTTGCCTCCTGGCATTGACGCATCCGTGGTCCGATCATCACTTTCCCCAGATGGCCTGCTAACAGTAGAGGCGCCCTTGCCCAAACCAGCCATTCAGTCTGCAGAGATCACAATCCCAGTCACTTTCGAAGCCCATGCCCAGATCCCCCCATCAGATGCCAAGAAGCCTGAAGAGGCCACCAAGAAATAAAGACCTTTTGAGATACATAAGTCTAGTATAGAAAATGAGCATTTAAAATCTCCCATATATTCCATTTTTAAAGGCATCATTGTAGTCAAACGTCCGAATAAAACTCTACAACCCCTACATCATGTTACTATTTTTTAAAAAAAAAAATCACGTAAGTCCAATATTTATTGTCCTTTTCAGAATGTAGGAAAAGAGGAAAAGATCGCTAGCCATCTTTCCTTAACAAGATTGGTCTTTCCCCACAAACATCTCCAGTTAGTTTAGAAGAATCCCCCCTCAAACTGAGATTTATTTATTTTTATTTATTTATAAAATTTATTGGCCGCTCATCTTACCATAGGGTAACTCTGGGCAGCTTACAGTTACCTCTTAGTTAAACAAAAATGTTAAAATCAAACATTTACCACCATCGTTTTGCAACCGCTATATGTAAATGTAAGGAAAACTACTTGTTGGAGTTTGAAACAGCATAACAATAAATGAGGGGGGCAACAAGGAAGTAGCATAACAAACTAATATAATATTAAAAGAATTGGACCAAGACCCCTCCCCCAAATGATCCAACTGTCTCATGAACAAAACGTGAAGAAATCTGGAAGTTTCCCATAAGGGAAAAAAAGAGAAGCCCTAAATGAAAATGCTGCTTGTGAAACAGCCCCCGTTAGGTCTCTGGTCTGGTTTGGTGTTTTTTTAAGATATTTGGTGATAACAAAATGGGGTGTAAGAGGGGCCAAAAGATGGGCAAGCAACTAGAGTCACTAGACTGACCCCATTTTTGATCCAGTCTTGTCATTAGCAAAGTTTTCTCCACTTGCTGGTGACTATGAAAGAGGGAGAGCTACAAAGCTGGAGTAGTTAAACAGTCATTTTGCTTATCACATTTTGGACGCACATAATCAGAACAGCATCAGTCAGAGGAGTATCAGACACAGGGGCAAAAAAGGCAGGATAGGAATCAGCAGTGGGAATGGCAAATATTATGCCCATGTAACTTCTGCCAATTTATGACTGGGTGGAGAGTAGAGCTCACATGCCTTTTTTCGGGAGAGGAGGAATGGGGGAAATGGCTATACATGGATGACAATGTCATCATGCGAACACTGTGATCTACATACTTGCATCAGATCCTGGGATGCAAAAAGGTAATTGCAAAGTCTGCTTGATGATGTCACTGTTACTCCACACCCATGCAGGCTAATTGGAGCCAAAGCAGAAAAGGTATTTCAGAAGGGACTTGATGCCACCTTAAAGAAGCTGGACTTTTTCCTAATAGCAATCTCCCAATAAATCGCATCTTTGAGTTAATAAAATATAACAATAATAAGCCTCCAGTGATGGAGCACCCACAACGTCTGAAGACAAGCCGTTCCACTGGTTGACTGTTCTCACTGTCAGCAAATTTCTGCTTAGTTCTAGGTTGCTTCTCTCCTTGATTAGTTTTCATCTATCATTTCTGTCTCGCCTTCTGGTGCTTTGGAAAATAGGTTGACACCCCCACTTCTTTGTAACAGCCCCTCAAATATTGGAACATTGCTATCATGTCATCCCTAGTCCTTCTTTTCACTAGACTAGGTACACCCAATTCCTGCAACTGTCATATGTTTTAGTCTCCAGCCCTCTAATCTTCTTTGTTAAGGATTTTAAGGATTTTAAGGATTTCAAGATTCGAGCACGTATTTTATCAAAACGTATTTCCTTTCTTTAATAATAACTTTACTGAAGTTTAAAATTACAAAGATAATAAAATAAATTAATAAAAATATGAAAAAGTACAAAGTACTAAGAGGAAAAAAGGTGGAGGAAAGGAGAAAATAAATATATTAAAGAAGGAAGTATGTATAAATATGTATCAGAACATATCTCCTTAATAAACATCACTGACAGCCTCTTGAATCTGCACTTTTTGTCCTTTAAACATCTCTCTCTAGGTCAGAGGTCTTCAAACTCGGCCCTTTTATGACTCATGGACTTCAACTCCCAGAATTTTTCAGCCAGGCATGCTGGCTGAGGAATTCTGGGAGTTGAAGTCCATGAGTCATTAAAGGGCCGAGTTTGAGGACCCCTGCTCTAGGTACTCCTAAGGGGCTTGGTTTCATTCTCACAGTATGCTTGGTGAAATGAATGGACTGATTAAACTTCTGGAGGCATGGCAATCCAGAGGCTGCATACAAATCCTGGGCCCCATTTGGTAGAAATGAGATCAAATCCCAAAAAATTTGGAACAAAGAGAGCTGGTATGCTCTAGGACTGATTAAGACACCAGGCTAGAAAATGGAAAATCATGAGTTCTAGTCCCGTCTTAGCCATGAAAGCCAATTTGGTGACCTTGGGTCAGTCCCTCTCTCTCAGCCCAACTCACCTCAAAGGATCGTTGTTGTAGGGAAAATAGGAGGGGGGGCGGTGTTGGATATGTTTGCCACATTTGTAAAAATAATACAGGCATCAAACAAACAAACATTCAGCGGTGTGCTTCATTGATTGAAAGGGGAAGAAGGAATTTTAAAACCTTCTCCAACTTTTCCTCCAGACAAAAGAAAAAGTACAGGCTTATCAGTAAAAATAAGTTGGCCCAGCTAAGCTTGATTCCAGTCCACTCTCCTGTTTTTTTCTTTCCCCATCTCTCCATAATGCTTTCCAGAGAGATGAGAAAGGGAGGTGACAGTGAAACAAAGTTTTCCCATTATGTTCCCATAGAAGGAAGAATTATTAAAATGAGCACAAACCCATCCTCGGTTCTATACCAAAGACAGTGAAATGCATTTGGCTGACCTGATGAAACTTACAGACTTCATAAGGGCAGCCAAATGCATTTCAGTTCAACCACTTTCTTGGTTAGTAAAGATCTACATTCCCATTACAGCCATCAATTGATTATTATTTTTTTTGAAACCTGATACATGCACATTTTTAACCGCATTGTTATACCAGCAGCAGAACAGAAAGTTGTGAAAGCTTTTTCTCTTGCAAACATTAGAAGCCTTAACATTAAGCATACCAAACCAACATCACTGTTGGAATCAGATTGCAGGCAATCCTCCAAACTCCAGTGTTGACCAGGGCACAGCGAGGCGGAGGGAGAGAGAGAATTCAGCCCAGAGCAATGCCTCCTTATATGGTCAAGGTTGCAAGAAGGTACATCAGAAGCTGGGCGATGTAGAGAATTTGAGGCAGGGGAGGTAATCAGAAAGGGCAGGCCAAGCAACTAAGATTATTAGAATGCATCCTGACAATATAATTAAAAAGTGCTGCACAGCTTTCAGGGTAACATGGTTACCATTTGTAATTTATAGTACAATGACCCACAATATGGTGGATGATATTGTCAGTATTGATTGGATATGTATGTGAGCAGTAACATATATGCTTGCAAAAGTCAAGTCCTGCCCATCTAGCATGCACTCCACCATTAGCACATTCATTTATATGCTACTTTGACTTGGATAATCTCTGTTTTGCACCGCACTCCCAGTTTATAAAAGATCCTGAAGATATTTGCAAATGCAGAATGCTGGTTTTGTTGTGCAGGTTACACTAAATCTATCATCTATGAGTTACTACACTGCAATTTTTAATTAGGATCATGCCAAAATTTAATTCTTCCTTTTCTAGCAACAATTCCAGGGCAGTCAGATGATTGCTATGTAGCCTTCCTTTGGTAGATTGATTGACGGATTGATTCATTAGGTGCCATCAAATTGGTGTTGAATCTTAGCAACCTCATAGTAGTTTAGCTTTTCTCCAGCACATCTGTTCCAAACCTGATCCTCCAAATCTTCCAATGATGTTATCTATCACTCCATAATTGAGCCTATATACTTTACTGCTGTCTTCTTTCTTTCCACCCTCCCCAGCATTATAACCTTCTCCAGAGTGCTAGGTCTTCACATAATGTGTCTAAAACAGGGTAATCTCAACTTGGTCATTTATATCTCAAGTGAGAACTCTGACTTGACTTATTCAATGATCCATTAGTTAGTTTTCCTGATTGCCATGATATTCTCAGGAGTCTTCTCCAACACCAAAGATCAAAAGCATCAATACTCTTTCTATCGTGCTCTAACTTTCACTTCCATAGCCTGTCACAGGGAATTCCATTGCCTGTTTTATTCTGGTCTTTAAATAGCCTCCTTACTAGCTGACAATAACTTCAAGTTCATGTAAAAGGTCACTAGGTTTTGCTGCTTAGCTTTAAAAGTGTGATAGAAGATGCTTCCCAAAGATCTAGTTCCATTCATATAAATCTGGCTTGCTTTTTTATTTCTCTATATGTTTATTTGTCTCTCTTGCCAGCTTCAAAGTTTTATTTATCTATTGGAAGGATAAACTGCAGTCACGTGAATGTATCTGAACTTTAGCTCTGCTCCATGGGTCCCTGAGGAAAGCTCTTAAGCTGGCCCAATAATTTTTGAGACAGCCCCATGGAGGTCTTTCTGATCCTTTCTCAGCTAACTTTTCTGAAAGATAAACAACATCAACAACAAAATGGGTCAACATCTGGGTGATTTCACAATGCTGTTTCATTTGCTGTTATTATTTCAATATAAAGAATATAAAATATAAGCAGGCGCTCATTTCTGCACCCCTGTATTTTATTCACGGTCCACTCCAGAATAAATCTTCCAGTAGGAACAAAACCAGGGCTTTTTTTTGTCATAGAACGCTCAGAACGGAGTTCCAGCACCTTTTTTGGATGGAACCTTGTAGGGTAGGCAAAGCGGGTTGTATGACATGTGTGAGTTCCGGTACCTTTTTCTTTTATAAAAAAAGCACTGACAACAACAATATCGCTTTCTATTCCCCTTCCCCCATCCCACTGGTTTCCCCCCCCCCCTGCAATAAAGCAACTTTCTCATCTGGACCACAAAGCAGGGCCATACTTCTTAACTAGGCCCAGAGAAAGGAACCTCTACCTTGCTAGTTGCTAGGCAACGGCTCCGTCTTCTGGGAAACTGAGAAATAATTTTAGCCTGAGGAGAAACAGTTAAATCTTTGCCACTCAGCTTCAAGCAAATCTGTGTCAAGACATTCTGCATCTCTCTCCTCCTTTCTTGCGTTTGCAAAAGCCATTTATTAAATACAGCCATGTTATCATGATGATGATTCATCACAGTTCCTCTCCCACACCCACTTGAGAGCTTCACCTCTTCTAGCCTTCTAAGGGAAAGCTGAGGTTAGACATCAGCTGGAGAAACTCTGCCAAGGTCCTCTCTTTGGAGTCACCAAGGAACCATCAGATGAGTCCAATTCAGTCAATCAAGCCAGAAGGTACATGGTGAAATGACCACTCACAAGGCAAGAAGTGACACCTAACTGGACACAACCAGCTCTCCTCAGGAAGCAGTCTGCTCCTGTGTGGTGGCCCTTTTGACCCAGTACAGCAGCCACTGGGTCTGCAAATCTGAAGACAGCTGAAAACAAGTATTACACTCTTTCTACTTCCATCTGATTTGAGCCTGGGTGATGGGGTTACAGGCAGTCCTCAACTTACAACCATTCATTTAGTGACCATTCAAAGTTACAACAGCACTGAAACAAGTCACTTACAACTGGTCCTCACACTTACAACTGTCGCAGTATCCCCACAGTGATGTGATTGGCAACTGACATGTATTTACGATGACTGCAGCGTCCCGGGATCACATGATTGCCATTTGCAACCTTCTCAGCCATCTGCCAACAAGCAAAGTCAATGGGGGAATCTGGATTCACTTAACAACCATGGCAAAACAGATTGTAAAATTGCCTGCAGCTCTCTTAAAAACTGCCTTACTTAACAACAGAAATTTTGGTCCCAATTGTGCTTGTAAGTTAAGGACTACCTGTACTGTATGCCTTTTGCCTGCTAATTAGGCTGATCCTTGATTAGTTTCTCTGCCCAAAAAGATTTGGATTAACACTCTCTCATTTCAAGCTCTTGACCCAAAACTGTCCCAGTAACTCAGTCTTGCCTATTACCTGAGAATCAATTTTTATTAATGGATAACCTTATTTTCCATTAAAAAAAAGTTCCATTCTCACAAGAAAAATCTGTGGATAAGCCACCTCCCTTGCTAATGGGAAGCAGGTAAGTAACAGGTAGAGAACAATACCAAAGTATCTGCCATCACACCTTTTCAATTCCTCCAGACACCAACTTCTTTTCTTCATTTCCTACAATTTCCTTCTCCTCCCCCCCCCTTAAATGGTAGGCTGCTGGCCAAAGAATTAATCATTCCTATCAGCAATCTGGGACGGATGTTTGAAATTATACTATGAGGCACACTAAATTAAGCCAAGACCTACATATGGTCCCAAGACCACAGGCTGCTCACCCTTCGCAGTGCTCCTGAAGAAGGAAATATGACAGATGGACTTGGCCATTGGATCCATTCCACAAATGAGTTAATTTTGTTCTCTCTCGAACAAAATCTGCCCAAGAGCAGTGAAAACAAGAGAGTATCTCCTTAACCAGGTCAGTAGTAGTGAAAAACCAAACAAATTAATTTGTAAATCCCGTTGGTTAATGTTTTATTCTTCTCTTGGGGTATATCCTGGTTGGAAACCCAACCTATTTAATTAAGTTACTTTTCAACGTATTGTGCAAACCCAGAGTATGATTAACTGGGTTAATCATGTTGTGTGAACACAGTCAGAGAGAGACAAATTAATTCCCCTTTTCTGCTCTTTTAATCTTGCTGCAGCCATTTCAGAATGAGTAATTGTTTTGTGCAGGAAGAAAGAGAGGGCAAGTGCTCTTACACATGGCTGCATGTGCATTACTTTTACTGTAGCATGCTTATTACTCCTACAGCTGGCTTTTCATTCTGTCTTTCAAGCTGATTCAGAAGAAAGATGCAAACAAGTAGGAAAAAGGTCTGGACAGTATCAGCTTTTGCAGTCTGTGAGAAAACCCAGCATGGCTTTGTACATTTCCTCCCCCCCCCACACACACACACACAAATAAACAAGGTTCAAATTATGTAAGATGCCTTGCATAAGCAAGAACAAGAAACCGTTATAAGGCAAAGCAAATAAACACTAATTATGTTGTGAATAGAATTCCTGATGTATTTGGGGTGCCACTTTCCTCAGAAGACAACCAGATTGTGTCATTGTTTATCGAATACCAATTGTAACATATCAGTTTTCGGTATTCTAATTGAGCAAAGCTGGCTACAATTTTTTCTTTCAAACTCATAAAATCAAATAGTTTGATTTTATTTTAAGGCCATCAAGTCCAGCAACCTTTTCAGGAATCTGTTTAAAGTATCTCTTGACAGATTGTTTTCTTCCTATTAGGAAGTATCCATTTTAGATGCACTGATTCTTATTTTGCTTTGATATAATTTTCTTTTGTAAAAGTCCCAAAATCCAAGTCCCTAACCCTTTTTTAAAAGCACCCTTGGACAACTATGACCTGATGACTATGAATTGCCATAAACCTCTATAAACATGTATTTTCTTAAAATATAGGAAACTCTTCTTTGATCCATGCTACTTTCCTCTTCATTGATTTGTGCTTTAAATTGTAAACCGCCCTGAGTCTTCGGAGAAGGGCGGGATATAAATGGGATTAAAAAAAAACAACCCTAAGTTGTTCAGTGGATTGTGCCCAGTTTTATGACCTTTTTTGCTGCAGTTGTTAAGTAAATCAGGCAATCCTTAGCAAATCCAGCTTCCCTTATTGGTTTGCTTGTTGGAAGCTGGCTGGAAAGGACACAAATGGCGATACCTATGACCACAGAATGCTGCAGCCATCATAAATACCTGCTGATTGCCAAGCACACAAATCATAGAGATCCTGCAACAGTCAAAAGTGCAGGGAGTAGCTGTAAGTCAATTTTTTCAGTCCTGTTGTAACTTCTAATGGTTGCTAAACAAATGGTTGTGAGTCCAGGATTATGTTTATGGAGAAATGTGGTAAAGAATCAGGGAGAGAGATGGGTGGATATACATTTTTTGAAAAGAGGAGATATCTATAGAAAAAGGGAGGAAAAAAGATTCAATGTCACCTGCTAGGTTGGATTATTCTATCGTGGCTTCCTATTTTTTCCAGCACCAACTTTCCACCTGACCCTGTTGGAAAAAGATTAAGAGACTCTGCAACAGATGGTGAAACTCTTTGAATAAACCTGAGCAATCTTAAGAGACTTTTTCCGTGCTCTGCTTCTGTGTAATGGTCTGTGAAAATAACCTTGGGAGACAGGAGAAAGAACTCAGCCTAGACAAACGGTCTGATAAACAAAATCTGAGTCCAAAGGAAAGATGAGGTGGAGAAATAATCTTAGACAGGACCCTCCCTAATTCTCTGGAACATAAAAGGCAGGGGAGAGGGGGAAGTGCTTTCAGACTTTAATCTTACAGTAAAGACAGTATTAGTACTCATGGGTTTAGTTTCCTCTCTGGGCTACTTCAAAGGATTTTGACATTCTGTCCCTACTCCATTTTCTCTTCTCCCTTATATCAGTGCTGAATTTTATGATTATTTATCAGACTTTAGATGCTTTGTTTTGTAAAGATTTATAAGCTTAGTACAGAAATCAATTCATCCACTAACCTTTAAGCAAAGAAACAGTAAAAAAAACAAAACACCTTGGTCTGATTCTAAAGTCTCGTGCAAAGAAACCGTAAGGGCCGTAATCTGGAAGGGTATCAGGTAAAAATGGACTGTGCGTATTTGGTGACACTGGTAAGTTCAGAGGACATGAAATGAATGGTGGCTCAGTGGGTTAGGAGGCTTAGCTTGTCGATCAGAAGGTCGGCAGTTTGGAGGGTCGAATCCCGAGTGCCGTGTAACAGAGTGAGCGCCTGTTACTCGTCCCAGATTCTGCCAACCTAGCAGTTCGAAAGCACGTAAAAATGCAAGTAGAAAAATAGGGACCACTACGGTGGGAAGGTAACAGCGTTCCGTGCGCCTTTGGCATCTAGTCATGCCGGCCACATGACCAGATGTCTTCGGACAAGCCCTGGCTCTTCGGCTTTGAAACAGAGATGAGCACCGGCCCCTAGAGTTGGAAATGACTAGCATGCATGTGCGGGGGAAACTTTACCTTTACCTTTACAATCAGTGGGCAGAAGACTGTTAGGAAATGATCATGAATGAAAATGGAAGACAGTGAACAGATCCACCTTCATTCAGATTGAGCATAAGTGTTTAGCTTCTGTTGAAGACATCAAGTGAAAGGGAAGAGCACAGGATTTCTCTGGATAACAATCTACACTGCACAACAGCACTTTACTGTTAAGATGTTTTCCCTAATACTCACAGACTCTTTATTATTGGATGTCCTGCAGAGGTTTTAACCACCTTCCCCCCTATGACCTTTGAAGAGTATTATCACACCCCATCCTTCAATCTTTTCTTCAGAAGGCAAAACAGTCTCAGTTCCTTCACTCCTTTTGTGTTGACTGAATCCTTCTTAAAATCTAGTGTCTGCAACAATTGTCAAGGTCATGTTTGAACAACATAGAACACAGTGATACGGATACTACAGCTCATCTACAATTAGGACCGGAATTCCCATAACTATGCAAAGCAATTGTTAAGTGAGTTGCGGCTGATTTCACCCCCTTTCTTTCTACAGTTGTTAAGCAAATCACTGTAGTTTGTTAAGTGAATCATGCAATCATTAAGCAACTCTGGCTTCCCCTGTTGACTTTGCTTATTGGAAGCCAGCTGGGAAGGTCAAAAATGATGATCACATGACCCCAGGATATTGAAACTGCTAATATATTATTTATTTATTATTTAAATTTATATACCGCCCTATTCCCATAGGACTCAGGGCGGTTTACAGGGAAAATTAAAATACATAGCATACAAAATTAAAATCAATTAAAACTATTAATTAAATTACAGTCCCTGAAATTAAACTAAAACCCAATTAAATTAAATTAAATTAAAACCCCTCAGTCTGGGCCAAACAGCTCGAAGAACCAGGTTTTCAAGTCCCGGTGAAATGAGCGAAGGTCGGGGGCAGTCCTGAGTTCCATGGGAAGTTGGTTCCATAGGGCCGGCGCGCCCACAGAGAACGCCCTTCCCCTGGGAATAACCCGCCGGCATTCCCTAACCGGCAGTACCCTGAGAAGGCCCTCTCTGTGGGAGCGCACAGGACGATGGGAAGTTGATGCCGGCAGCAGGTGTTCCCTTAGATAATCCAGACCCAAGCCATTTAGGGCTTTATAGGTCATTACCAGCACCTTGAATCTCACCCGGAGGGCAACCGGAAGCCAATGCAGCTCACGGAGAACAGGTGTTACACGGGAGTATCGGGAAACTCCCATAACAACTCGCGCGGCTGCATTCTGCACCAGTTGAAGCCTCCAAGTGGTCCTCAAGGGCAGCCCCATGTAGAGAGCGTTGCAGTAGTCTAAATGGGAGGTCACGAGCGCGTGGATGACTGTGCGTAGGGCATCTCGGTCCAGATAGGGCCGCAACTGGCGCACCAGGCGAAGCTGGGCAAAAGCCCCCCTGGTCACGGCTCCTATATGGTCTTCAAAATATTGGTTGCTAAGCACCCAAATTTTGATAATGCGAGCACAGAGATACCTCAATGGTTGTAAGTGGAAGGACTGGTTTCCTTTTTTTAATGCCAACTGTAACTATGGTCATTCAACAAACAGTAAGCTGAAGGCTACCATCTGTTGATGCAACCTAAAATTGTATTTGCCTTTTTTGCAGCCACTTCATATTACTGATGCATATTTCGCAGCCAACTATTGTTTCCTGCTTTCCCCCCAACAAATATAATCCTTGATTTACGACTACAATTGAACTCTGAATTGCTAAGTAAGTTTTGCCTTATTTTACGACCTTTGTTGCTAGTTATTAAGCAAATCACTGCAGTTGTTAAGTTAGTAACATGGTTGTTATGTGAATCTGGTTTCCCCATCGACTTTGTCAGGTCACAAAAGGTGATCACATGACCCTGGGGAACTGCAACTGTCATAAGCACATGCCAGTTGTCCAGAATCCAAATTTTGATCATGTTATCATGGGGATGCTGCAACGGTCCTAAGTCACTTTTTTCCAGTGCTACTGTAAATAAACAAATGGCTGTAAGTCGAGGACTACTCGTATTCTTGTGAAATCCGATGGCCCCTATTCTCTTGCAGTAGGTATGATTTCTGATTCATATCTTGTAGCTGCTGTATTTTGGGGGGAAAATATTGTAACGAGAAGCACTGGTGCAACTGAAGGAAAAAAATATGCGCTTGTGACCTCCCGTTTAGACTACTGCAACGCTCTCTACATGGGGCTGCCCTTGAGGACCACTCGGAGGCTTCAGCTGGTGCAGAATGCAGCTGCGCGAGTTGTGATGGGGGTTCCCCGATACTCCCATGTAACTCCGCGAGCTGCATTGGCTTCCGGTTGCCCTCCGGGTGAGATTCAAGGTGCTGGTGATGACCTATAAAGCCCTAAATGGCTTGGGTCCGGGATATTTGAGGGAACACCTGCTGCTGGCATCAAGTTCCCTTCGTCCTGTGCGCTCCCACAGAGAGGGCCTTCTCAGCATGCCGCCGGTAAAAGATTGCCAGCAGATAACACCCAGGGGGAGGGCCTTCTCTGTGGGTGCGCCTGCCCTCTGGAACCAGCTGCCCATGGAGCTTAGGACTGCCCCCGACCTTCATTCATTTCGCCAGGACCTGAAGACCTGGCTCTTTGAGCTTTCTGGCCCAGGCTGAGGGTTTTGATTGGGGTTTTTATATTTCTTCAGGGATTTAATTTAATCTTTTTTAATTGTTTTAATTTTTGTATCGTTAAGTACCCTGTAAACCGCCCTGAGTCCTATGGGAAAGGGCGGTATATAAATTCAATAAAATTCAAATTCAAATAAACTAGGACAATGACCTCGTTTTCCATTTATTGGTTTTTCTTTTGTCTCTTGGGTTTTCTGGTGCATTTTTTACAGCAGCTGCAGAGGAATGCATTTTCTCAGCAATATATTGTGGCCTCTATCTACTCTTTGGCACAAGGTTTCAATGATTGAAATCCATCAGCTTAGTAAAAATCCATGCGGGTCATCCTTCATGAACAGGATCTGTATTTCAAAAATCTTAAATCTGTGTGTTATTTTGGGGTCTCTTCTTGTAGCATTAGAGCAGTAGGGGCAACACAATAAAGCTGTCTTTGTGCAACATAATAGGATATAATGTGGCTGACTTTGTGGCTCAATTCATCAGGAAGTCATGTGAATATAACTAGTGTGATTAGATTTTAGTTCAATAGATTATGAAACCTAACCAAATAGTTAATTTTGTAAATCATGGTTTTGCTAGCCATGGTATAGCCTGTTGTGGAAAGATATGTCCTAAAATCTATTCAGAGCAGAACACAAACTAAGATCTCAACATCTAGAAATGATATACAAGAATTCATAAAATATGTAAAAAAGAAACCTGTCGTTTTTTTTCCTGCTTTGTCAGGATGGCTGCTTGGAGAATTAATAATAAGCTATTTGTCATGCTAAAATCTTAGCCTCTTAGTTATTTAATGGCTTAATTAATGCAGCCCAAATGTTTCCAGATGGTCCTGACCAGAGTTGTAGAAGCTGTCTCCTCTTTGGAGAAATTAATGCTCTGAGGGGCCAGAATAACTATAGCAATCTCACCAGATACAGCTTTCAGTTTGCTCGCCTTTCTTTCCACCCTCCATCAATCTGTTCTTGCAAAAACAGACTTCTCTGCAGTACTAACATATTTCGAACACCAACAATGAAGGATTGGTGAGAAAAGACATTCCTCTTTTCTACAAGGGGCAGTCATTCTTTTTTGGGTGGTGGACCCATTTGGTGTTTACAGCAAGTGTTCTGGGTCCACCCACAAAATGGCTGTCAGAATGAACATAGCCAAGCATGAAGAAAGAACACATTTCCCAAAAGGCAAATTAATGAGATGGCTTTCACTTTTTCTACTCCTGCAACTCCCTGATCCCCAACTGCTCCCCATCATCTTCATCTTACCTCTTCTTTTTCTGATCAGGAGAACCCACTCCCAATTAAAGCTGATTGGCATATCCACTATGTTATTCCTGAATGAGTTAATTTTCTGAAGAATGCCTGTATGTGCTCTTTTTTATCTGTAGCATAGGCAGATCCCACCTCTAGAAGAACCAACAGACTGAATCAATCAATCAATCAATCAATCAGAATAGAGCTGGAAGGGAGCTTGGAGGTCTTCCAGTTGAGACAAGTGTTAATATGGAGTGGGATTTGCTTTCATTATATACTAGTGGTTACCCTGTCAGTGTTGGTGGGAGAGAGCCTGGTGGTTCTTTTTGGTAATGAAACATCTGCAAGAAAACAACCAAGTTAAGAGAGCACCAAGGACTCTACAGTTCAACCCTGAGTACAAATATTCCATCAGATCAAAGTATTCTTCCACTTCTTTCTGGTCAAGGCCCAAACTGGTATATGGCCTATTGTCATGACTCGAGCTTGTGACTGGTCATTCTTCAGTCCACCTGTGTAGTTTTCATGTCCATCCTGATAAAGTTCTAGATCCACCTTCTTGGTCACGATTATACCAATCCATCACTTTTGGTTCCTCTATCGCAGACATGTCAAACACAAGGCCCGGGGGCCAGATCCGGCCTGCAAAGTGGTTTCATGTGGCCCGCAAAGCCATCCTGGAAACAGTGAGGGAACGGCCCACACTGCCTTGGCCCTGGCCCAGAGACCCTCAGATCTGTCCCACTCATGCCCAGGCCCCCATAGGCACCCTTGATGTGAACGATGTAGAGCTGGCTATGCCCACCCAGTAGGCCATACGCACTTTAGTCACGCCCATCCAGTAGGCCACGCCCACCCAGGCCATACCCACCCGGCCCCCTGAGGGCAACTGCAATGCTGATGCGGCCCTCAATGAAATTGAGTTTGACACCCCTGCTCTATCAGGTTCTGATAAATTGTTATTTTTGACTTTGCCTCCCACTTTCGAAGTTATTTTTCACCTTAGATTTGTATAAATGCAGATTACTCGTGCTAATCTAAATTGAGTAAATAAACTGAGTGTAACAAAGGCCTATAGGCTTTCTGTGTAATACCTGAAAGCTGAACCAATGTCAATTTCTGATCCCAATCCTTCAACTTACTTCAATGCCAAGCAATAATTAATGTAAAATACTCAACAGCACAGAGCAGTTCAAAAACATACCTGTCTTTTGCATATTATGGGACTATATTTGGTACCCCAAATTTGGAGCTTTGGCTGTGAAGCATAGCCGCTTTCTATCAAAATAGAAACAGCTGGAGCCTGATGGTTGACAAAGGTGAAACAAAAATTACATTGTGCCTCTTTGCTGTGCCTCTAATGAAGTCTAAATCTTTATTATGCTGGTTTGGTTCTCTCCTTAATGTCACATTCTGGAAAAAATCATATGGGGTCCATCACTTATATGAAGATATCTTTTTACATTCAGGAAGAACAAGTAAGTTATCCGATCAATCACTTTTCTCCATGCCTTTAAACTTCACCCATGGTTCAGATGTCTCATGCTTTAGGGTTTGGTGTGGGGAATTCTGCAGGATGTTGTCAAAAAAGTCAAAATGGTGGTTGCAATGGTGCAACCAGTTTGGACTTCTTTTAAATTTTTTGACTGTAACCTGCAGATTCCTCTGGTTTTGTGACTGCTTCTAAATCCTCACTCAAACCAAGGCTGGGTGAGAATCAATGTGCCTGAATCACCAGGGTGTTTCTTACAACTATCCAAGAGCTCTGATGGATGCTTGCTAGTAAGGAAATGCCAAAAAGCAGCCTTAAGAGCAAGGTGGCCAACTATGGCAACTTTATGACCTGTGGGATTTCAACCCGCCCCCCAGAATTCCTTGCAGTTGACTCAGGAGTTCTGGTAGTTGAAATCCACAAGTCATAAAGTTCCCATAATTACCCCATCTTGTCTAAGACAGGCGTCCATTAAGGCAAGAGGATTTTTTTAAAATTTAAGATCAAGTGATAGCAAGGCTATTACCTTGGGTCCCTTCTAAGTTTTCTTCTTAGGTTCTAAGGTTTTTTTCCTTCCTCCTCTTCTGCCAGCCATTTTTTTTCTCTCTTCCTCTCCAGCTTCCTTTTTTTAATTTTCCGCCCTCTATTTACTTGGGCAGGATCTTCTTCCTCATGCTGCTCATCTCTTTCTTTTGATGAGTCCCCATGTCTTCAACTCCTCCACAGCCCATGCTTCAGAACAGACTTAGGTTGTCCTTAGTTGTTCCCTTGGTGATTTTTTTCCCCCTTAAGTCAGCTGCATCATATGACAGTTTCAACATATGCCAAGGCTGAAATTTTGGAATAGAAGCACTGTCGATGGGCCCTTGGAGGAATTGACTATTCTAGACTGGTGCTGGCAATCTCCCAATTTCTGGTGGGTCTCCCACTGGTGCAGAAATGTTCCTTCTCCTTCACCATTTCAGCCTTGGCTAGTGAGTTTCTTACAGGTATACGAATGACACTGAGAACTCTTCCTATTTTTTTTCTTTTACAGCGCCTTTAGTTATTTAGTTATTATAGGATGAATGCTATATTTCTAGACATTGCATTGCAAACTTAAGCCAAGCCCGTCACACTGCAAGCACCTCTCAAGTTTTCCCCTCATACGAGCCGCAGACGACCCTCGGCTCACACGCAGAGGCCCCACTCAAGCAATGACGCAGCAGCAGCATTGCAAATGCTCAGGAATAAACGCGGGTTTGGCGAATCCCGCAACTTCCCGATGCCCGGTCTCCCGCATACGAACATCTCGGTCTTCTCTCTCTCTCTGAGAGAGAGAGGGAGGGAGGGAGGGAAGAGAGAGAGAGAGGGAGAGGGAGGGAGGGAAGAGAGAGGGAGGGAGGGAAGAGAGAGAGAGAGAGGGAGAGAGGGAGGGAAGAGAGAGAGGGAGGGAGGGAAGAGAGAGAGAGAGAGGGAGGGAGGGGAGAGAGAGAGAGGGAGGGAGGGAGGGAGGGAAGAGAGAGAGAGAGGGAGGGAAGAGAGAGAGAGGGAGGGAGGGAGGGAAGAGAGAGAGAGAGAGAGAGGGAGGGAGGGAGGGAGGGAAGAGAGAGAGAGAGAGGGAGGGAGGGAAGAGAGAGAGAGGGAGGGAGGGAGGGAAGAGAGAGAGAGAGAGGGAGGGAGGGAGGGAGGGAAGAGAGAGAGAGAGAGAGAGGGAGGGAGGGAGGGAGGGAAGAGAGAGAGAGAGAGAGAGGGAGGGAGGGAGGGAAGAGAGAGAGAGAGGGAGGGAGGGAGGGAGGGAGGGAAGAGAGAGAGAGAGAGGGAGGGAGGGAAGAGAGAGAGAGGGAGGGAGGGAGGGAAGAGAGAGAGAGAGAGGGAGGGAGGGAGGGAGGGAAGAGAGAGAGAGAGGGAGGGAGGGAAGAGAGAGAGAGAGAGGGAGGGAGGGAGGGAGGGAAGAGAGAGAGAGAGAGAGAGAGAGGGAGAGGGAGGGAGGGAAGAGAGAGGGAGGGAGGGAAGAGAGAGAGAGAGAGGGAGAGAGGGAGGGAAGAGAGAGAGGGAGGGAGGGAAGAGAGAGAGAGAGAGGGAGGGAGGGGAGAGAGAGAGAGGGAGGGAGGGAGGGAGGGAAGAGAGAGAGAGAGGGAGGGAAGAGAGAGAGAGGGAGGGAGGGAGGGAAGAGAGAGAGAGAGAGAGAGGGAGGGAGGGAGGGAGGGAAGAGAGAGAGAGAGAGGGAGGGAGGGAAGAGAGAGAGAGGGAGGGAGGGAGGGAAGAGAGAGAGAGAGAGGGAGGGAGGGAGGGAGGGAAGAGAGAGAGAGAGAGAGAGGGAGGGAGGGAGGGAGGGAAGAGAGAGAGAGAGAGAGAGGGAGGGAGGGAGGGAAGAGAGAGAGAGAGGGAGGGAGGGAGGGAGGGAGGGAAGAGAGAGAGAGAGAGGGAGGGAGGGAAGAGAGAGAGAGGGAGGGAGGGAGGGAAGAGAGAGAGAGAGAGGGAGGGAGGGAGGGAGGGAAGAGAGAGAGAGAGGGAGGGAGGGAAGAGAGAGAGAGAGAGGGAGGGAGGGAGGGAGGGAGGGAAGAGAGAGAGAGAGAGAGAGGGAGGGAGGGAGGGAGGGAAGAGAGAGAGAGGGAGGGAGGGAGGGAAGAGAGAGAGAGAGAGAGGGAGGGAGGGAGGGGAGAGAGAGAGGGAGGGAGGGAGGGAGGGAGGGAAGAGAGAGAGAGAGAGAGAGGGAGGGAAGAGAGAGAGGGGGGGAGGGAGGGAGGGAAGAGAGAGAGAGAGGGAGGGAGGGAGGGAAGAGAGAGAGAGAGAGAGAGGGAGAGGGAGAGGGAGAGGGAGAGAGAGAGAGGCTATGAGCAGCACAAGCTGGGGTTTATAGTACTTAAATGAAGCTGACTGCACATCGCGACTCTACCCCGACCCTGCCGGGCTTGCAAAGAGCGGCCAGGCGCAGCGCGGCGCCTGCAGGAAACGCTTCTCTCCGCCCGCTCACTTAGCTTTGGCCTTAGCAACAGGCCCGGGATTTGGCAGCCCGCTGCATTTCCCTCTGCCTCATTGGCTGCGAAGGCTGGGCAGGGATTGGGCGAGCGGGGTGGGTGTGTGTTTGTGTGTGTGTTTGTGTGTGTCAGAGAGAGAGAGAGAGAGAGAGAGAGAGTGAGTGCGTGTTTGTGTGTGTGTGGAGAGAGTGCGTGTGCGTTGTTCGTGTGTGTGTGTGTGTGTGGAGAGAGAGTGCGTGTGGGGGCGCGCTCCCCTCCCCGCGTGGGCGCACGCACACCCTGGGAGTTGCATGAGGTCGGGGACAAAGGGTGTGTGGGAGGGAGGTATCGTGTTGCGGTGATGTTGCACCGTGGTACAATATCCTACGGAAGGAGAGCCCGCTCTTTGTCCATTGCACGGGGAGATGAATAAGCAGGATGCAGCTTGCGCACAAAAATAACAGCTCCAGGAAAGATGGAAATGGTGTAAGTCCAGTTGCTCGTTCACCCAACGCATTTTAATCTTATCAGAGCTGGCTTCGGAGCTGTAGATTTTTTTTTTCAAAGTCAGGCTAGAACGACGACGACGACGATGATGATAACTCTTATTTGCAGGAGCAAAGACAAGAGTTGGGACAATCCAGGAGGTAAAACCCCTCACCTGGCCTAACTTTAGCACCTTTTTTTGGAAGATCCAATACAGAAGGACTTCTTCCTAGCTATAACATAATCCCAACTGAGCCGGGTGCTTTCATGTTGTGTATCGGTTAGGTTGGAGGTTGAAACATTGCATTTTTTTTTGTGAGTGTCCTGAGAGTAGGCCTAATCAGATCAGTACTGAAGCAGGTTTGATAACTATTGTAAAACACAAAAGATTTATGTATAGTTAGAGGCCTAGTGCCTGAAGTAGCTGCATTCCACCAGGAAGAATCCAAGAGCATCTGCTCTACACTAATACAAGAGGAGAAAGGCAGAAGAACCTCAGTTTAGCAACCTGATTGACAAAAGAGGGGGAAGGAGTCAATCCTTAGCTCTCTAACTACACCCTACTGCCTCCTGGTGGCCAGTACATTACGAGGTGCAAAAAAAGTCGAAGCCATTGGATTTATACCCCCAACAGTATCAAAGACTAGATGTGAGCTTATTGTGTGGATGTGAATAACTGGACATTTACCCATTGGGAGTTTTGTAGAGTCCATTTCCAATTATCCTGATTAGCAGTTCTGACTATTGTGGTGGGTTATCATCTATTGCCTTTGTGTGTTAAATCACAACTTTGTTTTTTTTATTATTTATTTATTTTAATTCTATTTATATCCCGCCCTTCTCCGAAGACTCAGGGCGGCTTACAAGCTTAGCAGTAGCCTTCATTCTATGTATATGCCTGCTTATTAGGGCTTTCACACACACCCCAAGCGGCATTATTACAAAGTCAGCTTAATTGCCCCCAACAATCTGGGTCCTCATTTTACCTACCTCGGAAGGATGGAAAGCTGAGTCAACCTTGAGCCTGGTGGGATGCGAACCTGTACTAATTGCAGGCAGCTGGTGTTACTTAAGGAGGCATTAGCCCACTGCTCCACCAAGGCTCTTGCAAATCTTAGTCTCCTTTTTTGCCAGGGTGTGTCAAAACAAAAAGAAGATGGCAGATGGCACAATGCAATCAAGGCTCTGCCTGTTTTTTGTGTGTATTGGATGTGCAATACATATGAAAAAGAGATGGAGCGCCAATCACAGCATATTGGCATCATCTGGACTTTTTTGACCATAGTCTGAGGAGACTCCTGATTCACCGAAGTATATTAAACAACCAATGATAAGCATGAGGTTCATGGATATCTATGGGGAAGGGGGGGAACAAATGACAAAATGTGGGTTGCAACATTACAGTGCAAACCCCATCCCTTATGTACTGCCATCTGTAACACTACAACTCAAGTACAAAAGGGCAGAGCTGGAGACACTTCTTAAGAAGAAGAAGAAGAAGAAGTTGGAAGGGACCTTGGAGGTCATCTAGTCCAAACCCCTGCTCAGGCAGGAAACCCTATACCATTTCAGACAAATGGCTGTCCAGTCTCTTCTTAAAAACTTCCAGTGTTGGAGCACCCACAACTTCTGGAGGCAGGTTGTTCCACTAGTTAATTGTTCTAACTCAGGAAATTTCTCCTTAGTCCTAGGTTGCTTTTCTCCTTGGCTAGTTTCCATCCGTTGCTTCTTGTCCTGCTTTCAGGTGCTTTGGAGAATAGCTTGACTCCCTCTTCTTTGTGGCAGCCCCTGAGATATTGGAACACTGCTATCATGTCACCCCTCACCCTTCTCTTCATTAAACTAGACATACCCAATTCCAGCAACCGTTCCCTATATGTTTTAGCCTGCAATCCCCCAATCATCTTTGTTGCTCTTCTCTGTACTCTTTCTAGAGTCTCGACATCTTTTCTACATTGTGGTGACCAAAACTGGATGTAGTATTCCAAGTGTGACCTTAGCAAGGCGTTGTAAAGTGGTTATTAATACTTCACGTGATCTTGATTCTATTCCTCTGTTAATGCAGCCTAGTACTGTGTTGGCTTTTTTGTCAGCTGCAGCACGCTGCTGGCTCATAAACCTAAACTTTAGCAATTTGTTTTTAAAGATATCAGTTATATTTCTGCTGAAACTGTCGCAAGACACATTCAGAGGACCTTCCTTGAGAATAAGGTGGATTTCTTTAGAACTGTTTTTTTAAAAAAAAAAATTGGCAACTTTAAGATGTGCTGACTGGGGAATTGTGAGAGTCTGAAGTCCTTACATCTTAGTGGAAATTTGAAAAACTATGCTTTAGAAGTTGGAGCTATGACAGGGCACACAAGGTTTTTAAAGTCTCCTTTGGTTTTAGGTGGCTTCCTTCTTGAGATTCATATAGCACAGGGGTAGGCAACCTCGGCTTTTTTATGACTCGTGGACTTCAACTCCCAGAATTCCAATTCTGGGAGTTGAAGTCCACGAGTCATAAAAGAGCAGAGGATGCCTACCCCTGATATAGCAGCTGCTTATATCATAAATCTTTGGCAACTTTTAGCAAATTCTTTAGACTGCAAACCACACATTTTTCTCCTAGAGATCTCTATGTTCCTACTATCTCTGTCCTGCCAGTCTGAAGTGATTTTCAATTTGCAAACTGAAAAACCATTTTTCCACAGTTCTGTTCTTGGCCCATTCTTCTGCCTCCTGTAAGCACTTTCTGCCCTTCGTCACAAGTGTTGTATAGGTAATCCTCAATTTATGTCATTTAGTTCCAATGGTCCTACAAGGAGGTACTTATGCAGATTTGAAGTTCGAACAGTCACTTTCCCCCCACTTACATGAATGCACTTAAGGCCCTCAGCAACTGGGCCACATTTATGGCCATTTGGCAATGTCCCACGGTCTTGTTACTGCATTTTACAATGATTTTGCCCCAAACTGGCATTAATTTCCATTTTTCAGCAAAACTGGCACATATCAAACCCTGGATTTCCTTTACGGGTGCAGCAGTCACTTTACGACATGGCAGTCACTTTATCACCACTGCAAAAAGGTGATAAAATTGTATCAATTACATGACCGATTTTCTTTACGACCATTGCAAACTACAACTATGATGGCAGGCTCTATTATGGTCCTAACTCAAGGATTACCTGAAGGTTTACATTAAAATTAAGAGGTGCTACAAATAATATAAGTAATCAGTGAAATCTGATGTGATGGTTATAATCCAAGAACACTTGTCGTTTCAGGAATAAATGAATGAATGAACCTTTATTGTCAAAGTACAACCATGTATACATAGAGATTGGCTGAGCCTCCGTTCGTGCCCCCACCCCCAACTTACAGTGACACAAACCCTCCATCTTATTACACCATGTGAGCTAATTGCACAACACACCGGCCTCGGAAGTCAATCATGCATAAAGTTTATAAAATTATATCCTGTTCAAAAGCCTAACAGCCCATGGATAAAAGCTGTTCTTCAGCCTGTTGGTACGGCTGGCTATACTCCTATATCTCCTACCCGATGGAAGGAGAGTAAAGAGATACTGTCCAGGGTGTGAGTCATCCCTGAGAATTTTCCTCACTCATCCAAGGCAGCGAGCCCTGGCGATGTCATCCATTGGTGTCGGGACAGCCCACAATGTCTTGTGCTGTGCTCACCACCCTCTGTAACGCTTTCCTATCCGCGGCTGTCAGACCAGCATACCAAACCACAATAAAGTATGAGAGGACTATAGTAGACCGGTAAAAGAAGGTTATTAGCCGTTGTTCTAACCTGTTCTTCCGCAAGACCCTGAGAAAGTGAAGTCTCTGTTGGGCCTTTCTGGCCACCTGGATTGTATTAACTTTCCAGGTAAAATCTTTGCAGAGATAGACTCCCAGAAATTTAAAGGAGGAAACTCTCCACACAGTCCTCCCCAATGTAAAGTGGGGCAGGTTCCTCCTTTTTCCTCCAGAAGTCTAGCACCATCTCTTTCGTCTTGCCAATGTTCAGGTGCAAGTTGTTGTTACAACACCATATGGATAGTTTTTGTACCTCCACCCTGTATGGTGTCTCATCCCCACCTGTAATAAGACCCACCAGGGTAGTATCATCTACGAACTTAATTATCGCAGTAGATGGGTCGGATGATACACAGTCATATGTGTACAAAGAGTATAGATAGGGGCTAAGCACACAGCCCTGTGGCGAGCCAGTGCAAAGCTTCAGGGGGGTGGACAAAGCAGACCCGACCCTCACTGTTTGTAATGGGTCCCTGAGAAAATCTTGAATCTTGCGGATGGAGGGGGAAAATTTCAAGTCAGTCACCTTCTCGATGAGAGTGCTCGGCAAAATGGTGTTGAAAGCCGAGCTATAATCAACAAAAAGCATCCTGACATAGCTTCCAGGTTTCTCAAGATGACTTGCTACAGAGTGTAAAGCAGTAGCTATGGCATCGTCTGTTGACCTGTTCCTCCTGTAGGCAAATTTAAGTTTATCGAAATCCAGTGGGAGGCATGTCCTGAGATGTTGGAGAACCAGTCTTTCGAAGCATTTCATGACTACAGACGTTAATGCAACAGGTCTGTAGTCATTCAGGCACTCAACTGCAGTTTTCTTGAGGACTGGGACAATGGTAGCTGCTTTCAAGCATGATGGTACACATGCCGTTTGCAAGGAGATGTTAAAAATCCTTGTCAGGAATTAATATAACCCACCTTGAAATCAATATAACAAAATTTTCCATATATATATATATATTTGGTCTGTAATGGGAAGCTTCATCACTCTTCTGTTAATGAGAAAAGAACTGTGAACTTGTGGTTTCAGTGAATACTATATGTAGAAATCAGAAGTTTCTCATTTTCATTTACAGATTATAGTTTAATTGCAGAATGGCTTTTCTGTTGGAATGAAGGCCCTAAGCTATCATAACACTCCTCCTCTGATTTGTTCTAGCAAATTATCCCAAATTTGGGCAACAGAAATAGAAGGAAATCACTCCATAATTTTCACAACCACAGTATGATTATAAATTTCATGATTACTAATGTAATCTGGCTCCTACTCCCAGTATATGCTCTGTGAATCCATTTTGCGTTCCTCTCAGTTTCCAGTAGTGAACATTCCAATATTATTGTTATTTTTGTTAGCAAGAGGAAAAAGTTGAGTTTCTACATGTGCTGATAATTACTATATTCTGTATTACTGTTCTGATAATTAGTTCAATTATATATTCCTGCTTTGCTTGCACTTACAGCGAATTGTTTTTTTTAGTAAAGCTCCAGATGATTTGCTGTAATCAATGTTTAACAGAGTTTTATCAGTCCTAAAAGACATACAGGAGATAACCACTGCATGTGAGGCAGACTCTCGTTGCTTCCTTTCCAATATCAATTGGACACATGCTCAGAGCAAAAGGATAGTGACTTAATTATTGAAATACTCATGTCTTTGCCAAATGTATTTAAAAGAAATGATTTTGCTCTTACTGTTTCTGAGTGTTATTATTTATTCTTCTTAAGAAGCAAGGGATCATGATACATTTATCTTTATTAAGTACACATTTAGAGAATGCCTTTATTTTTGACAAGGGGAGGAGAAGGAGAAAGTGAATATTGTCAAATAATCCTAATTTTCTTTCTTTTGGTAAAGGGTTTGTTAGCTGCCTGCTACAATTATTAGCCATTCTCTAGCTGTTCAAGGTAATATTTCATTTGCTTCCTGCTGCCCTTGATGTGTGACTTCACACAGGATGTAGCCTTCATCCTGAGAGAAGCCTGATAATGTTTGTGAAGGGTTGAGGATAATTTTAATGCTGCAATTATTCATGATTTTCAGGCAGGAGTTTTAATTAAGTTTTCAAGGATTTCGGGGGGGGGGGGTGTTGTTGCCTTCAAGTCAGCGTTGACTCTTGGTGATTACCTAGACCAGAGGCCCCCAACCTTTTGGGCACCAGGCACCGGTTACATGGTGAGAAGTTTTCACGGACTGGAGGGTGTGTGGTTTTGTCTGCTGCCTGCATCTTGTGGATGGGGCTTTGCCTGTTTGTGCAGCCTGGTTGCTGGCTTGCTGTAACCCAGTACTGGTCCATGGATCAGGGATTGGGGACCCCTGACCTAGACTCTCCCTGCAGTTTTCTTAGCAAGGTTTTTCAGAGGTGGTTTGCCACAGCCTCCTTTTTAGGGCTGACAAGAGTGACTGGACCAAGGTCACCTAGCTGACTTCATGCCCAAGGAGGCACTAGAACATACAGTCTCCTAGAATTGGATAAAATGGTAGATAAAGTGGTGGCTTCATAATGGCAAGCAACCCTGGAAGAAGCAAAGTATCATCATTCACTCCAGATTAACTTCAGAGCAAACTAGTGTACAAGATTCAGACTGCCTTGAACAGCAAGATTGTGCCCTTTCCTGGATCAGGAGTCCCTGCACTCAATCACCCAAGCTCTGATCATCTCACACTTGGACTGTTGCAATGCACTCTTTATGAGGCTATCCTTGAAGAATTTTTGGAGGCCATAACTGGTGCAGTGTGATGGCCTGGGCAGTTCTTGGAGCCCCTAGAGAGGCCCATGTTACACCACTGGTCCACGAGCTGCAGCAGCTGCCTGTTTGCTTCCGGGTGCAATTGAAGGTGTTAGTTATCACCTTTAAAGTCCTGCATGGCATGGATCCAGGTTGCTTGAGGAACTGTCTCACCCCTATGGGACAGGCCAATCCCCCGTCCCAGCAGAAGAGCATGCTGCAGGTCCCGTCAGTCAAGGAATTTTGGCTGGTGGGGTCCAGAAGAGCCTTCTCTGCTATGAAGCCTGCTCTTTGGAACATCTGCTCCCAGCCTTCTGACCTAAGGGTCTGAAGACCTGGCTCTGCCAGTTGGCCTGGGACCCAAACGGGGATATATCACACTGGAGGTGGTTGATGGATTAAGAGAAGACCCCCACCTCCCCTCATGCTCATCCTGCTCCCCTCTTCTCCATCTTTGTAATTGTTATGTATTACTGTTATTAGGAATATGGTTTTATTGGCTTTTAATGTTTGTAAGCCATCCAGTCACCTTGCAGCAAGATAGGCAGCAAACAATTTTAATAAATAAAATAAATGATGAACTTTGGTGAACAATAGAAGATGGATTGTTCTTTATATCTCATCAGCTTTTGACACAATCAAATGTGGCATTTTCTGGATTGCCAGAAAGGACAATCTAAAGAGCCTTGGTGGAGCAGTGGGCTAATGCCTCCTTAAGTAACACCAGCTGCCTGCAATTAGTGCAGGTTTGCATCCCACCAGGCTCAAGGTTGACTCAGCCTTCCATCCTTCCGAGGTAGGTAAAATGAGGACCCAGATTGTTGGGGGCAATTAAGCTGACTTTGTAATAATGCCGCTTGGGTGTGTGTGTGTGAAAGCCCTAATAAGCAGGCATATACATAGAATGAAGGCTACTGCTAAGCTTGTAAGCCGCCCTGAGTCTTCGGAGAAGGGCGGGATATAAATGGAATAAAAAAAAATTAACCAGTGGAATAGCTTGCCCCCAGAAAATGTGGACAATCCTTAGACATGTCAAACGTGCGACATCACGTGATGTCACACAACGTATCGGAGCCTTTTCACCATTGCCAGCAATGGGGTGGGTGCGGCTTCTGGATGAAGTGTCCGGCCCGTGGGCCAGCAGTTTGACATCCCTGGGCTAGACAGTCACTTGTCTGAGATGGTATAGGTTCTCCTGCTTGAGCAGGGGGCTGGACTAGAAGGCCTCCAAGGTCCCTTCCTGCTCTGTTCTATTCTATTTAGGAATAAATGGTCTTTTTTTGCAATGGTTTTGTTTTTCCAAAATCTACTATAAATTACTAGGAGACTATTGGGAGGTTTTGAACCAGGGGCTGTCACTATGCTGGTGATACCCAGATGTAGTTCTCTGTGACATCTTCAAGAAATGGTGGGACTCTCCTGAATCTCTGCCTGCAGTCAGTAATAGCCTGGATGAGGAATGATAAACTGAAATTGAATGCTGACAAGGCAGTGGTGCTCACTGTAAGGGAATCTAATTCCAGTCAGTCACAATAAGATTAGAATCTCCCAGAAGAAACAGATATGCAGTTTTGGGGTGCTTCTCTTCTACTATCCAGATTAAGGTAATAACCAAGAGTGCATATTATCAGCTTTGGTTGAGATGCTAACTGCAAAAAGTACGTCTTAAAAACTGCAGAGCATGCATTGATAACATTGACTAGTCTAGAAATACCAATTTGTGCCAAACTCCGTACAGTAGCTAAGATCTTGTGATAGAGTTTCAATCTAACTGATTTTACATAGTTTTCATGACCGAAGGTTATATGTTTTTATTCCCGTTGTGGTTTGCTTCCTATAGTCTGTGTGACTTGAGGCAGCAAATACATTTATGAGAATAAAACATTACATTGTTATCAGTTCATTTCCAAGCAAAATTCAAGGTGCCGATTGTTCTCTTTAAAATCCTATCTAGCTTCTGTCCAGGCTTAGCTGAGAAAACATCTCTTTCCGTACTAACCTCAAAGGTCACTGTGATGCTCGGACATGTTTTATCTACTAGTTCCCCTAGCAGCCATTTAGAATCCTATTTTGCTTTTAAATGTAATTCTTCAGTAACTTTTCAAAGGCCCAGATTTTAATTGAATTATGAATTGTAACTTTGTTTTTAGTTTTACTTTTGCTATTTTAACCATTTTTGAAAATCTGTATTTTTAAAGTGGGGGAGCTATGGTAAATCTCTAAGAGACTGGTAATTGCTGGTAGGCCAAGTTAATTGTCCCTAATGCATTCAGCTCCAATAGACATTCATCACATAAAACTTTTCTATTTTCATTGCTTGTAGGTAGTCCTCAATTTATGACAATAGGGACCAGAATTTCTGTTGCTAACCAAGGCAGTCGTTACGTGAGATGTTGTTTATGATCTTTTTTGCCATGGTTAGGTGGATCACAGCAGTTGTTAAGTGAATCACATGGTCATTAAACAAATCCTGCTTCCCACATTGGCTTTGCTTATCAGAAGCCAACTCGGAAGATCAGAAATGGTGCCCATGATGCTGCAACTGTCATAAATACATGCCAGTTGTCAAGCACCCAAATTCTGATCACTTGACTATGGGGATGCTTTGACAGTCATAAGTGTAAGGACCAATCGAAAGTCACTTTTTTCAGTGCTGTTGTAATTTCGAACGGTTGCTTAACGAATGGTAAGTTGAGGAACACCTATATGTTGTAATCATGCCATTACAAATAGTCCTTATACATGCTGGTTCATGTATTTTTAAATTTCTGCTGAAGACAAGTGGGTTTTTCTGGATTGTTGCAAAAAATATTCAGAATAAACTCCAAAAGTCCCCACAAGCACCAATTTCACTTCTAGGATTGTGGGAAATAATTGCAGCCCCTGTGCAAAGCACAAGTGGAGGGGGAAAGATGAGAAAAGATCAAGGAAGGGTGCCTTTTTTGGATGATATAGCATCAGCATTCTGAAGGTGGCACCAGTGATGAGTATATGCAGAATGTGGACTGGAAATTTCATCTACCTCATCAAAGGGGGGTGGGGGGGAGGATAGTGAATTCCTACAGAACTCCAGAAGGCCTTTTGGTGTTGCAGTGCAGCCATTTACCATCTACCATCTACCCCCCCGTAGATAGGGCTCGCAACTTGGGAGTCCTCCTAGATTCGCGGCTTACCTTGGAAGATCACATGGTGGCCGTGACTAGGGGGGCTTTCGCCCAGGTTCGCCTGGTGCGCCAGTTGCGGCCCTATCTAAGCCGGGATGATTTATGCACAGTCACTCACGCGCTCGTGACCTCTCGTCTAGACTACTGCAACGCCCTCTACATGGGGCTTCCCTTGAGGACCACCCGGAGGCTCCAACTGGTACAGAATGCAGCCGCGAGAGTTGTGTTGGGAGTTTCCCGATACTCCCACGTGACACCTCTGCTCCGTGAGCTGCATTGGTTGCCAGTTGTCTTCCGGGTGAGATTCAAGGTGCTAGTAATGGTGTTCAAAGCCCTCCATGGCATGGGGCCGGAGTACCTCAGGGAACATCTGCTGCCGGCATCAAGCTCCCTGCGCCCTGTGCGTTCCCACAGAGAGGGCCTCCTCAGGGTGCCACCGGTCAGAGAATGCCGTCTGGTGGCCCCCAGGGGGAGATCCTTCTCTGTGGGCGCCCCGGAGCTATGGAACCAGTTACCGGTTGAGCCCGATCTGCGCTCCTTTCGCCGCGATCTGAAAACATACTTGCTCGAGCAAGCCGGCCTGGCCTGAGGGGGGATTGGTGGGGTTTTTTTATCATTCTTATTGGGGTTTTTACTATGTATCAATTGTATTTTAATCGGGCATGCATTTAATTATCTTTTAATTTTTGTAAATTTCTGTGTTTTATTCTTGCCCTGTACACCGCCCTGAGTCCTTCGGGAGAAGGGCGGTATAGAAATGATAATAAATTAAAATAAATTAATTTTTTTTTTACAAACCAACTTAGCAAGATGGTAAGGCTTATGGTTTACAGAGCTATGATTTTCTGAATTAACACAGCTGCCTGGATTCAGTCAATGTAGTCCACTGAAGCTTAGTTGAGCTGGGCATCATATATTTTTCCCATCATAAAGTAACAGTCAGAAATACAGAATGTAATGCTGGTTGGGGAATTCTGGGAGTCCATACATTTTAAAAGTTGCAAGTTTGAAAAACACTGTGCTAAGATAAGGGCTGGGATTCTCATCTTAAGATAAACTTCTAGTTATCTTCAAACACCTGAAAGGATATCCACACAGAACAGCAAGGCCTCTTTTCTGTAGTCTGAGTGCCAGACATGGAAGAATGCATTTAAGCAATAGCAAGGGACTTTCCAGCAGGATGTCAGGGAGAAAAAAACTCTTTATAACAGTAAGTTCAGTAGTGGAACTAATTAATCATGTTTCCTTTTGGGGTATGTTTGAAGATACTAGACAGTCATCTGTCTGGGATGCTTTAATCTGAATTCTTCCACAGAGCAAGGAAAAGCACTCTTCCAAATGTAGGATACTCCTATTGTTTTAGGACAAATGTCAATTAGAAAGAAAGATAACTTAAAACGGCTCCCCAACCCCTGGTCCGTGGACCAGCACCAGTCCACAGCATGCCAGAAACTGGTCCGTGCAAACAAGCAAAGCCCCATCCACGGGATGCAGGCAATACATGAAACCACACCCCCTCCGGTCCGCAGAAAAACCTCTCTCCATGGAACTGGTCCCTGGTGCCCAAAAGGTTGGGGACCTCTGACTTAGTAGAAAACACCAGAACCAGATATTTAAATTCAAATACAGTGGTACCTTGGTACTCAATAGCTTTGAAACGTATCCAATCTGGTACTTAATGCATTTTGATGTGAACATTTTGTCCCGGTACTCATGTTTGATACTCAATGAATAAGCTAGAACTTGTCGGTGTCAGTTGCCTTGTGACTCACTACATTATTCCTTATGGGGAAAAAATGTTTGTTACTCACCATTTTTGGTACTCATGGAATCAATTAACGATGAGTACCGAAGTACCACTATTGTAATTTTTTTAGAGATATCAGTTTAATGCAGATATAGGACAGAACATGAGTATCATATGTAAACATTCAGAGAGGGGCACTAGAGATGGTTTCAGAATGAGATACTAAGTTCTACAAAGTGAGACAGACAAAACTGGAAATGTTTAGCCTAGGGCAGGGGTAGGCAACCTTGGCTCTTTTATGACTTGTGGACTTCAACTCCCAGAATTCCTGAGCCAGCATGGATGGCTCAGGAACTCTGGGAGTTGAAGTCCACAAGTCATAAAAGAGCCAAGGTTGCTAACCTTGGCTCTTTTATGACTCATGGACTTCAACTCCCAGAATTCCTGAGCCAGCTATGCTTCAGTACCCCTGAAGACACAATAGCATTCTTCAGATACATAAATGGATGCTGTGCAGAAGGTTAAAACTTTTGGTTTGTATCTCATGGCTCATGGGAGAAGAGGAAATTTCCCCTCTTTGCAACTGTTTGCAACTCTTATTGCAAACTGAGTGTCAGTTTGGTGTACAGGAAGTCCTCACTTAATGATTGATCTCTCTTACCAACTGTTTGAAGTTACAAAGGACCAACCCCCAAAATCTACTTATGACCTGGTTCCAGAGTTCCATTTTGGGCACTTGGCAGCTGGCTCACTTGTACAGTAGTTGCAGTGTTGTACAGTCACATGACAATAATTTGCAATATTTTTTGCCTGTTTCTGGCATTTTTGGCCCATTTCCATAGGAATACATTGCTATGGACTGGGTTTTGCTAGAAAACAGAAGTAAATGGCCATATATGAGGGCCTTTTTATGTGATCACATGTCTGGGAGGACAATGCCAGAACTTTGAAACCCGTTCATAAGTTCCTTTTGGGGAGTTTTTCATAATTTCAAACAGTTGCTAAGCAATCAGTCATAAGTCAAGGACTACCTGCACAGCACAGAACTTGAAATAAATGCCAGACTGGGATTGCCTACATATATTTTATTTATTCACTTATTAATCAAATTTACCCAGCTGCCCATCTCTTCCCAAAAGAGACTATTAATTCTCACTTTTGGGACTATTATGTATATTCCTGAGAATATGAAAATCAAGCCTTCTGAATCACATGATGACAAGCACATAACTTCATGCTCTATTAGCTTTTGCCCTCTCTCTCTCTTGTACACTTACAGCAAGGTTGTTGTCATGAGGCACCAGACCTCATTTGGAGAGTCGTCTGCTGGGAGTGGCATCAAACATTTTGGCTCACTTCCTATTCAGAAGGTTGAGAGTTCAATCCTACGTAGCAGATGTCTCTCTCTTAAAGCGCAAAGATAAAATATCTGCTGCAAATCCCATGTGGTATCAGGAAGGGCCAGTAAATGTTCACCTCCATCGTCGCCCTGACTAACCTGAATTAAGGGTTTACAGGATCGTAAAAAGGGTATTTTATTTTGTTCTTCCCTCTGTTGGATTTTAACATTGGCATTTTAAGTTTTTCATATGGTTCCAACACACACCACATGCTTAAAGCCTCCATCCAAAAACCAGGCTTAAGAATTAAAATGGGATACTTTAAAGTCTTACCTCTTACACTTCCTGAAAACTCCCAAACCTCCTCCAAACGAAAGGCAGAAATACAGAAATATTATGAAGTACCTTCACAATTCTGATGACCTGCCATGCCCAGTCACACAACTTTCTTCCCAGAAGCAGGGCACATAAAATGGGTCACCTCGATTGAGAGGATACTTTTAAAAGGCACCTTATCTGCATTTAAACCATTAGGAAAGAGGGGCAGTTAATAAAGTGACTTTAAACTAGAAACACATTCATCTGGATTGAGTTCCATGCCCATCCATGACCAGATCAGTCTGATGTAAGTTCTTGACTTTTTAACCTACAATAGTTAGATACAAGCCTAGTTTTGATTTAGCAAGTTTGTTTTTTTTTACTCCTGAAAACCAGAACCCAGCCTTTGCTTGCTGGCTTCCTTTTTCCTAGCAAATCCCTGGTGCGATTTAATGCAGCTGTGTCTGATAGGAACCAATTTACATGTTTCAAGACTACTTAACATTAAAGTTGTAACCTACTTTCACTCTTCCCAATTTTAACTTGAAAGCTCTCACATTATTCTGCTATCCTTTAAGTTACTCCCAGATTTCCACCTCTGATCATGATCCATATTTTAGAAGAGATTAACAGAATTATAATTTTGGATAAAATAAAGGGCAAGGGGCACTCTGACACCTCCCCAGTTTTGGAGTGGCAGAGGTGTGTGTGTAATATTGAACGAGATTTTTATTCTTTGAGCTTGGTAAGAGACAGCAATGATGGTTGAAGTGACAAAGTGCTACTGTGACAGCATGAAGAAGACTGGATATTTAGATAACGACACTAACACTATGCTGTGGCTGATGCATTAGCATTTGGAAGTCAAAACTTGTGTGTGTAAGGTACACAGGTTTGTACCAATCTCAACAGAGGGCATACCAAAAATAGCCTTAGGAATCATCCAACACAAGCTAATCTTTGAAGGAAGTTCCTTGGCTTGACTCCTGATGACTACATAGGTGTCTCCATTAATTGCTTAGCAACACATGGTTTTTCATTACCCTCTGCAGTTTATTTCTGGGTTTACTTTTTTCTGTGTCTTCAAAGCAGTCTTGGATCCTGGCAACTACATAGGAAAGTCCTCCATTTCTTTGGCAATGTATTTGTCCTTGATTTCTTTCTAGGACTAAGACAGACTTGCTCAAAGTCATCCAGTTGGCTCCTCTACCATGGCAGAAGTAGAATTCACCATCTCCTAAGCTCTGGTCCCATGCCTTTAAGCACTATAAACTGCTAATTTACTCTTTAATTCTGGGAATTTCCTTGTGCTCTCCCATTCAAGTGCCAACCAGAAACCTGACCCTCTTTAGCCATTTACAAATTAATTAAGGTGACCTAAATGCTACCATCTTCCACGACTCCATGGATTTTACCAGCATATCAGAAGAGTGGATGGAGACCCCTGACATTATGCAAAATTTTAGCTCTTCTTATCTGGTACTTTGGTCTACTATCCATCTCCACTCAGATGGAGCTCTATACTGATGATGCAAGAAAGTATTAATTTCTTTTTCTTGATCAAATCCTAAGGCAATTTCAGAGAAAACAGTACAAGACATTTGTATTCTTCACCACAAACTAAGCCCCAAAAACTGTAAGCTAAAGTCAGTGGGAAAATTTACAAGGTTACAAGGAAAACAGTTTAAGGAGATACTACTCCCCACAATTCAACTCAGAAAATACTTCAGAAAAGCATGGGATTCAGTAAATACCTTAAAAATTTTTTAACCTTTTACAACTTTATATCAAACAGGCCTAAGCTTGTTTATGCATAATAGACAGACCGTAATGGTAGGGTCTGGAAGGCATGGGATTGCTGACCAGTGAATTCAGGTGTGACTCAAGAATATGAAATCTTCAGCTAAAAAGTTGAGTATTCTATGAACTGGGCTAATCTCCTGGTGATCACAATAGAGAAAGAATGCAAGATTTACAACAAGTGACGACAACTATACCAGCTTCTTCAAACTGATGTTCTCAAAACAATTTCCTGGTCACCATTTTTTGTGTTGAATTGTCAGAGTTAAAGACCAATATATTTAAATAACACCAGATTAGGGTGATCATTTAATAGACTTTCTAGGGTCTGTCTTATAAATTTAAGCAGCAATTAACAGTGCATCAAAATGAGGCTCCTATTTGCCAAACTACATTTTTCATTTAACTTTCTGACAAAAGCTGAAATTTCACAAAGCTTCAGAAAAGGGAGAAAGAGGCATCTGATGATGAGTATGGCATGCCTTATACATACCAAATGTGCATCATGTGACATTTTCAACTCTCTCCTGGATGAGCAAACTACCTGCCTTCAAACATACACATATTTGGGATTCTGGAAGTGAATGTACTTTCTGGGAATCCCTGATGGCTTTTTCTGGAATCCTCAGATGATAAATATAGACCTCTTAAATCTGCCCAAGGTCTCCACAGATGAATGTTTTTAAGGCTTACTAAAACATTTTTTGCTTTTAAGTTTCCCCTCCAGTTTTCCTTGACAGAATGTCAGTTGGAAAATGCTGTACAACCCCTTGTCAGAAAACAGACTCGGGTACAAATTATCCCTAAGTAGGATTCAATAACTAATCCCCTCCCAAACCCTTATGGAATATCATTAGCTAAAGAACCATTAGTCACCATCTTCATATAACACTCCTTCTCGCCTTTCCTGAAGTACTTCAGCCAGAATACCAGAACTCCAGGACTGCCAGCATTAGCAAAGCTTGCATCAGAGAACACAATGACAGCCAGGCACATTCCCAGACCCCCTGCTCACAGCTACCAAGAATAAAGCAGAGTCCAACACAAGACCATAGTGGAGTAGCATGGACATCAGATCTGTAAGTTTATTTGCTCAATGTACGACGGCTACATAATGACTCACATTCATGATATTCCATCACTGAGGAAAACTGCTAAGAATGGTCCGTGTGTGAAATAATTCCTTACAGAAACACGGAGTTGGAAAAATAATCACTGATTAGACCTTAAAAAGAGTTCACTGCATAACATGACAGAAAAGCACAAACAAAGGCTCATTCAAAGAACATAGTCATTTTTCTCCTACACTGTAATAGTTATAATTTCACCATGACGAACACCAGACATTAAGATTAAGCTAACACTGGTGTTTTCTTTGCTTTCCTTTTTTTTTAAAAAAAATCATATATAATTGCATGTCACTATAGCAACATCCATAACAGATCAGTTTTGTTACGATCACTATTTGGTAGAGCAAACTTTACCCCCAAAAAAGGAAAAATAAAATAAATTAAAAAATTTTAAAAAATTGTTGAAGACTATTGTCATAGGAATACATAACATCTACAGTATAAGTTAATAAATTTCAAGCTACTTTATAGAAATACAACACCAGCATGCACAATATTGTATCAATAGAATAATGGAGCAGTTATTCATTTCACTGGAGAAACAGTTATCATAGGCAAGTGCATTTCTTTAACAAAAAATTGAAACCATTCAAGCTGCTCGCATCCCCAACCCCCTGCCCCCCAACTCCATATTTAGCCCTCTTGTGCGATCTTTTTTCCCTGCATAAAGTTTTCCTAAAGCAGCCAGAGCTAGAAGCTGGAAAAGAAATCAAGAAAGGTTTTGTAATTCCAGTAAATCACTTCCAAATCAAAGCCAGGGATACGCACTGCTCACACATGACTGCAAATTAAAGAGAAGCCTTAAAATGTCCTTCCAGTTCACAGTATTTCTTAGAGGTTTCACTCAGTCACTCAAGTTCCAAGCCTCTCCTCCTTAGTAGAGCCAGCAGGATGCACAAAACAGGCTACTGGTGTGGCACTTTACTGAAGTGGCCCTGAATGTATATTACCACACTGCAACAAAGTACAATTTATGTTTGTTTTTTAAGAAATGTATCTGCACTGGATACATTAATGCTGATTTGCCAGCGTTTTGCAATATCAACCCATCTTAAACTTTTAATTTCTTTGGAATTGCAGACCATCAAGAAAGCTCACCCTACTGTCCAGGTGCATTGTAACAAACTAATAGAAAAGTCTAGGTCATCATGAGAAACAAGATATGCCTTTTCCACAGAGGGAAATAAATCTATTTGTACAATGGAAATCATTAAAGCCCTGTTTTCTTCTAAGGTGCTTTTGGCTAACAAAAGCTGTATTTAAAATAAAAACCCTATAATTAATGAAGGGGGGGGGGAAAGCAATGAATTTCCAACCACTATGATTTATTTCCATAAATGAATGACAAAAATTCCTGATCAGCTGTAGTTTTCCCCCAATTCCCAGTATATTAAGTATCGCAAATGAACAGAATTCTCTGTACATGTTTGAAAGAGGCCAAGATTTGTTAAATCTTGTTATTAGTTAAAAAGGATACTGGCATTAGATACTTTCTCTTTGTGGATGTTTCTATCCTGATAGATTCACTTATAATCACAGGCTTGCAATACAGAAAGGCCCTGCCTTCAATACGGGCAACAAAAGAAAGGTCTGAAGCATGGGAAAAAGAGGCAGAGGAGATCTGCTGAGAATCTTTTAATTATACTAGGAGAAACCTAAGATTATGAGCAAACTGACAGCAGGATCCCCGAGGATGGACTATGACACCTTTCCTCTTCCTTTGAAAAAGAAATGGCCTTGGAAAATTCCAGACACCGAATGAGAAAAATACAGGTCTGAATTAAGAATAGTTAAATGGCATTATGTTTTAAGAACTTCCTTTTTTCCAATTTAAATTCTGAATCCTTTGCTGTGAATTCCTGTATTTCATATAACTGCTTGCCAAGCATCTATTAAAATATGGCAAAGAGATCACAAGATGAATGGTTTTCATGTAGTATTCAGACATCTGGAAAACTGACTCCCAGATGCAAGCTACAAAAGAACATTAAACCAGAAAGAAGCAAATTTAAACTCAAAAAGCTTGGTGTAAAATATGGCTGTTGTGTAGAAATACTGTAAACTGTAATTTAAGGTTGATACTGCAGGCTACCTCCAGCATCTAAACTCCAATGCTTGTCATTTTGGAATCTTGGAATCTTTTTAAATTTATGCCATAATAAATGGGAACTCAAATCTTCCAAAGTTGGAGGTGGACAGTAGAGAGACAAGACAAAAACTTCATCTTAACATAGTGTGGCATTTCATTGAGAAGAGAATGACTGGGAAACCTTACTGGAACCACAGAACAGCTTCTCAAACAAACAAACAAAAAGAAATCAAACCAAGGGAAAAAAAGAAGAGGGCCATTCCATTCAAGTTAGTCATCATTAACTTCATGTATGCCTAGCAATTAAGATAACTTAAAGACAGCTCCCCTTGAATTAATAATCAACTGAACAGTCCATATGCCATTGTGAGGCTGCTATTCTACTCCATACCACCACAGCCAGCCTGATTTTCCCCTAGTGGTGTTTTGGCAAAAGTGTCACAGAGGCAATCAAAGACAGGTTGCGGGGAGCCTCCCTGGAAGATCACACCTCCTTTTCCCCTACCCCACCCCTGACCCCCTCCCCCCACTTTTCACTTGTGGGAAAAAAAATAAAGACTGCAGTAGTAGCATCAGCGTGCGGCTGCCAGTCCATCCAAAGGTTCTAGTTGTTGCCTTCACCACCGTCATCATCTTGCTGGTCGCTTGTCCAGAGCGTTAGGTTATCACGGAGCAGCTGCATGATGAGCGTTGAGTCCTTGTAGGAATCCTCGTTGAGGGTGTCCAGCTCAGCAATGGCATCATCAAAAGCCGTCTTGGCCAGGTGGCATGCCTGTTCAGGGGCATTCTGGATCTCATAGTAGAAAACAGAGTAGTTAAGGGCCAGGCCAAGTCGGATGGGGTGAGTTGGCTGCATGTGTTCCTTGCTAATCTCATGAGCTTCATTGTATGCCTTCTCAGAGGATTCCACCACAGTCGCTCTCTTCTCCCCTGTGGCCACCTCAGCAAGATAGCGATAGTAGTCCCCTTTCATCTTCAAGTAGAAGACTTTGCTCTCATATTGGGTCTCGCTGCAGTTCTTGATCAGGTAGTTGTCTAGGAGACTGAGTACATCCTGGCACACAGCTTCCAATTCCTTCTCAATCTTCTCACGATAAGCCCGCACCATCTCAATTTTCTTCTCATTGCCATCAGCAGAGGTCTTCTGCTCAATACTACTAATTACTCGCCAGGAGGAGCGTCGGGCCCCAACTACATTCTTGTAAGCTACGGACAAGAGGTTTCTTTCTTCATTGGACAGTGGCTCATTCAGCTCTGTCACCTGTATGAGACAGAGGATGACAAAATATACTTAATAGCTTTGCTTTTTCACTCGAAACCATGCCACTTTTAAATTGAACTCAGTGAAATTTTCTCACCAATCCACTACAGTAGAAGTCAGAGAAAACCTTTTTTTAAATACATCATAAAACTTTCACCCTATAATGGCATGCAAAAATTAGGCAGTTTGAGAGTTATGAAGGTTAAAAAGTATGGCCCAGACCAAAGAAATTACTAGCGGTAATTAAAATTAATACAGCTAGTACCCAATTTACAACCAGTCTGTTCAAATTCTGCCAGGGGTGGTGGTGGTACTTATGTCCCAAATTCAAAAGTTCCAACTTGCTCGCCAACCATTTGCATCATGCCATTGTCAATTATGTTTTATAAACTTTTTATCAAAAACTGACATTTACCCTCATTTTTCAGCAAAACTCTATCATAGCAAGTGGTGCCAAAGTTAGAATGGTGTATTGCAGGCTAATTCTGCCCACTGCCAGGAGTCCAATTCTCACCAGCTCAAGGCTGACTCAGCCTTCATCCTTCCGAGGTTGGTAAAATGAGGACCCAGATTGTTGGGGGCAATGTGAGTTACAACTGTGATAGGCAGGCTCCATTGTAGTAGTACTTGAGGACTACCTCTACTAGGAACATTATCACTAGAAGTAAATTTTGTTTTAAAAAAAATGGCTAGCAATACAGAAACAGATAATTCCAAAATTATGTTAGGTTATAAAGATCACTGGATGTAAAAAAGAATATATTTTGCTTCTCAAGATATGATGAACACTGGGGTTCTTTAGAAATGAACTAAATCACAGAACTGTGGAACTCAAGCCTGAAAGGCAGCAGTGATCATGAAAAAAGTACACAGAAAGAAAGCCAGGCAGCAAGATTGAAAAAAATATGCTAATAAGAGACACAAATGTGCTATGCAGATAAGACAAATGGAGAAATTTGAAATTCAGAATACTACTGAGGTCCTAGTCCCCTGATTTTCATGTTATTTTTCATGGTCTACAAGACTTGGAAAGTATTCCTAAAAAAGAATCTGATCCCAGAAGTCAAAGTCTTCTTGTATGCTCTAATGACATTTTTATGCTAAATTTAGCATGACCACTATGGTTAATTTTGGCAAGCAAGTAACCAAAGTTACTTGTTTGCAGTCCTAAGCAATGGTGTCACAATTACCACAAAAATGCCTGTAACTTGCCAATACAGGAACATGGCATCTACTAGTGGGAATATCTGTATTTGGCACACTGCCTATAATAAAAAACACACCAAATTAAGAGTACAAGCTATCTGCACAAGTGGAGCTATTATTTTCTAATGCATTAAACAATTTTAGATTGCTCATGGTGGAAGTATTTAATCAGCAACATCAATTAACCTGGCACCAGAGTTTCAAAGTTATATATACTTTCTCTAATCAGGGACAGACTCAGCAAAAGCAGGCATGTGGCAGCCTCCAGCAAAGAGCATCAAGATGGGATCCTTGTGACAGCAAGGCAAATGGGTATCATATTTAAGAATGCCATTCTGCTACCTACGCAGCATTTTTCTATTTTAGGCCATGGAGTATTCTATTTTTTTATTTTGTTTTATAAAATATACTAGAAAGCTTTTTAAAGCTTGGTAGGCTAATTTTAGCTATTAGGCTTTAATCATTCTTTAGAAGAAGACACTGTCTCTTAATAATTTTCCTGAGATTTGGTATCTGCTGAGAAGTAAACCTGGCATCTAAGAAGTTTATAAACCTGGAAAGGGGTTTACACTTTAGATGGACAGCATTGTGCAGTATATCAAGTAAGCCTTCTAATTTATGACAGATTCAGACTCCTGATATTCTGGAAAAATACAAAAGACCAAAGCAGACCAAAAGCAGACCTGAAACGTCTCCTAGCACAGAAGCACTTCTAAGGCAGCTACAATTAGACACCTATAATATTGTATATGATACAAGTGATAAAATTACAAATAGACGTATGTACTTTTGTTTAAAAAAGAAACAACCAGCATCCCCAATTAGTGTTATTTATCTGCAGAATGTTAGAAATTTAGGTAAAACAGGAATGAAACACTATTGGTAAGTTTGTGCAAAGTTCTGTGATGAAAAATGTATGATTTTTATAAACTCTATATTTATAATCTTATAAATCTATATAACCTTAACTTTACTCTAGACCAGTCTTTTCCCAGAAAGCTCCAAATGTTTTGAACTGTATCAGCCTTGGCCAATATGATCGATAGGTACACAAATACCATTTCTTTAAAGTTGTAAATCAATCATTATAGATATCAGTATTCTATTTGTAAAAAGAAACTTGCAAGCAGTGTCACATTAAATTTATCCCAACTACTGCTATTAAGTGCTAGAAATTACTAAACCAACACACAATTTGCACATTTATTGGCAGGCAAAACGGATTTCCAGAATATCTGCTGTTTTAACAATTTAATGATATAGCTGAAGGTACTGGGGGTCTTTTTGCCACCAAAGTATAGAGTTTTCATAATAAAACAACTCAGCTTTGAAGCTGCATTAATTTTCTCAGTGAGGCCAAATGTTACATATCCAGTTTCATAAGCTGGAGTCAAGGAGTAAAATGGGTTGTACAATTCTGTATTTTTCTTTTGAAAATTGTACAGGTTTAACACAAATGAAACTTCACCACTGGAAAGAGGCTAGAACAGAGTTTCATTTATGTAGGTATGTATGTCAATGAAACTAATTTGAAACAAAATTAGCTTTAATACAAAAAGATAAGAATTTTTAGATACACATTGTTTTCTGCTTTTTGTATGTTTTTACATCACTAATATTGTATTTATAATTCATTTTGTATTATATACTCAGGAAGGGTGATACTCAAAGAATAGGGTATATATCCTAGTTGAAGGTAAATATTTGTGGATGGGAAGACATTCAGTACTATACTATTCTGTTTGTTACTGCTCTCTGCAATGGCCATTTTCCCTCACAATTTAGATATATTGCTGTTGCTAGGATATAAAATCATCATAAGCAAAGGCTTCTCTGGGCCTACTATTCTGCTTACAGTCTTGTATAGTAATAGAGGACCAACGATACTCAGGATTTGTTTTTAAACAGCAACAAACTTTAGTTCATCAGTTACTTCAGAAATTGCTTTTCAAAACAACCATCAAAGGCCACTTGATTTCAAAGCATTATCTTCAGCAAGTACCGTATTTTCCGGCGTATAAGACGACTTTTTAACGCATGAAAATCTTCTCAAACGTTGGGGGTCGTCTTATACACCCAGTCGCCTTATACGCCAGAAAATAGTAAATCCTCGGGAGCA
Source organism: Vipera berus (assembly GCF_964194415.1). Taxonomy (NCBI): domain Eukaryota; kingdom Metazoa; phylum Chordata; class Lepidosauria; order Squamata; family Viperidae; genus Vipera; species Vipera berus. The sequence goes on from NC_138202.1 coordinate 343,010,640, forward strand.
GAGACGTTAGTGGAAACGGACAAATCCAGCGCTCGAGAATGGTGAAAGACGGCCTCCTCATAAATAAACCGACCAGCCCAACTGAGGCTCCAGCTTACCGGCGTCCTAGGGCAGCAGACCCCCTTTTTTTTGGGAAGGGAGCGGGAGTCAAGCGCGTGCCGAGCCGCCAGCGCTCAGCGAGCACGAGAGCTCAAGGGAGCATGGGAAGCCAGGCGGAGGCTGACCTGACATGTTCGCGCGGAGCTGAGGTTCACCCGACCCTGGGAGTTCGACTTCAGGGCGTGGTGCCGTGGCCAGACCTACAGCAACACCCGCCCAGGAAGGCGCAGCTCAGGAATTGCGACAGGCAGACCGCAGCGGAAAGCTGACGCTGGGGCTTCAGCAACCCGGGGTCGTCCCTTCGCCCTGAAGTAGAAGGCGGCCTTTTGAAAAATAAATATTATAATATGTGCGGGGTTTTTCCCCTTTATTTCTTTTTCCCCTTTCTGTATACTCCAGCGATAACTTATGCAAGTGAAAGGAGGAAAAACCCCAAGTTTGCATTTTCTTGGAAAACTTTAGAAAAGCACAGCAAAATGCAGGGGAGGGTAAATGGGCTTCTCGATCTCAGTGCCACGCAGGGCTCCTTCTGGTTTCTAGTTACTTGGAAACTCGGGGCTTTCTTTGAGGGAATCTCAAACTTGCAGCGCAGGGCTGAGTCCGTTTCTTTTACCACCACCCCCCGCCCTCCACCGCCCTTTTCATTAACTAACCTACGGAAAGAACCGCCTTCTTTCAGACCTGGTGCCTTCCCAAAGTGTTGGGCCACAATGCTCGTCGCTCCTGGCCGAAACAGCCAGCGTGTGTGGCTGAAGTAGAAGGGGGCGCCAACGCGAGAGGAGACGAGGTTTAGGCGAGGCAGAGCAAAGCTGATCTCGAGGCCAAAAGCTCTTGATAAACCTTCACCTAATTGAGAAGCAGCCCTGACTTCCTACTTACCCGTATTTTCCGGCGTATAAGACTTTAACCCATGAAAATCATCTCAAAAGTTGGGGGTCGTCTTATACGCCCAGTCGTCTTATACGCCGGAAAATACGGTAGATAACTTTGATTACAGATAGTATTAAACTCTAATTTGGAAAGTCTCATTTATTAAGATTTTCTTTGACCAGAATGAACAGGTTTGTATACACATGTACTATGTATACAACTTTTAACTTTTCAACAGTAAAAGGAACAGTTGAGTCGTATTTACCAAGAAAGTTTAGAGTAATTAAGAATGAATCTTTCATTTCATTACATTCAATCCTGGCATCTTAGAGCTATGCTTTGTTTTCAACTGTGTTTTTACCAATGGGCTCCAAATACTTAATTTTGTGATTTTTTTTCAAGAAAAAAAGCCAAGTCTTAAGTGTCCCATTCCTGATCTACTGGTAATAACTTCATGTGTATCAGCTACTAGGTAAAATGCAGAAATTATATTATTGCTTATTCTGCAATTTCACAAATAATTGGTAGACAAGGCAAACATCTCTTGTATTTTGTCTGTGACAGGAAAAAGAGTGGGATATGAATCCAAGGTTGATGCATATTTATATTAAAATTATTATAAAGTCAACATACAGCTGCTGTGTAATGTGTGAACTGCAGCTGATACAAGAATGTGTATTTGAGACACTTCCAATGGGAAACTTAATAGAGGCTTGCTTGCTTCTTAATACAAGTTTTCAATCTGCAGAACTGCTGTTGCAATTAGCATGACTGGGATAGAGAAATAGTTCAAAAATAGGAAAATATTTCATTCCAAAATACAACTTGTATAAATCACTGATATACAAATATACAAATCACTGATAAAAAATAATTTCAATTCCATTCCCTGCTATTTTTAAAAAAAATATTACTAGCAAAATGGCTTAGATTGTTAATTTAATTTTACAACTCTGGTATGGTTATTTCCTGTATCTCATAATTCCAATCTTAGCTTAATGTAAAATTTGTCTTCACAGGTTAACACGTATAATCTGGGTGATACATTTGAAGAGGTTTCCCATTTTCAGAATTAAGTTATTCTCCTTATAGACTAAGTGTTGTACAATTGTTCCTTACATGCCCCTCTCAACAGTTAATGATTCCACATCTACATTTTTTCATGACTCAGCAAGCTGTATTTTATAATTCTGTTGTGAATGAGCCAGTCGATATGTATATGGTTTTGCTTCAAAGACCACTGCTACTGTAATGTTTCAGTCCTTCTCTAATACAGGTGGTAAGTTATGATCCTAATTGAGCCCTGCAAATAAAGTCCAGGTCATGATGGTTGTAACACAAGTCATATGACCTGACCCAATTTTATGACCTGCTTTGTGATAGTCATAACCCAAACACCACAGCTATGAAGCAAACTCATTGTTTGCTATGGAGAGCTTTTTGCCAGAAACAGGATGTAAGCACCATTTTCTGCCAAAAATGCCATAAATCATGGTTATGTGACTACAGGGCACTGCAAATGGCCATAGATGCCGGCCGGATTCCAAGCACTCAAAATGCATTTTTGTTTGGGAATGTTGTAAATTCAAAAATGGGATCTGTCATAACTTCAACCAGTTGCTATGTGATCAGTTGTAAGTCAAGGACTACTTGTAGTTCTGTAAGATGCACACTGAATACAAATAAAGATTATGCAAGGAAGTAATCCTGGAGCTTTGGAAGCATTCCTAGAACAAGTACAGGAACCATAAAGTATATTCAATTTATATTCCATATTGTTTTCAGCTGAAAATGTAACAATAAAGCCTTCTGGACCTCAAGTTTTCAGTATCATATAATACTTTCATAAAGACAGACACAGCCTCAGTTTTATTAGTTAATGAATAATATCATCTAAATTTCAGAACTGTAGGCAACTGTGTACCATTCTAGTGTGTTAAGCTGCAATAGAATCGAAGGGAAATATTCCACAGCTAGTGAGCTTTCATGAAGCAGGCAAGCATTAAAAAATCCTTGTTAACAAAATGATGCACTTGATGATGAACTTAAATTCCCCTCTTTGATCAGAACATATCTTATACTTGCCCAAAGCACACCATTTAGTGTTAGGAGCTTTACCTGATAGAAAGATTCAGTTTTCCTACAAAAACTGAGTTTCTTATCATCTTTACTGATAAGAGCATATTCACTCTTGACAAAAAAGGGAAACTTTAAAGAGAAGACATCACTTTTAAGGATCAGTAATTTCACTACAGATGATGTTGGCAAGCTTTCTTCCTTGAATGACAATAGTCTGATAACTGTGACCTTATCAAGCAACAATCCCCAAATAAATTATGTTCATACTATCCTATCATAGCAAAATTAGCCTTCCCAAACCTCTTGACCCCTGAATGTGTTCAATCAATTACCACAATTCTGGCTCACAGGAACTTGTACTTCATCCCCACATTTGATGGGCATCTGTATATAATATAAATACTAATAAACAAATTACTTTGAACAAATTCTGTAACAATTGGACTGAAGATCAGCTGATTTGAGATATTTCAATAGCACAGTGACTCCTTCTCAATAATTATCATCTTACAACTGACCACCATCCATCCATCCTTGCATTATTTACTCTGACAACAGGAGATCCAGATTGAAATCTCTCTTCCCTCTTTCAGGTGAAACTTGAAACTTCCTTCCTGCAGGAAAATATCTCCCCTGAACTAAAGTTTCGACCTTAATCACTATCATCATATTCACAAAATTCTAATTCCCACAAAACACAGTCAATTATTTTTTCTATCTGGGTTACTGGCCCCTGAGAAAAAATGGTTCAATTTCAATGTGTTAAAATATACAGGTAGTCCTCTACTTATGACCACAACTGAGCCCAACATTTCTGTTAAGTGAGACAATTGTTAAGTGTGTTTTGCCCCATTTTACAAGCTTTCTTGTTATAGTTGTTAAGTGAATCATTGCAGTTGATAAGTTTAGCAACCTGGTTGTTAAGTGAATCTGGCTTCCCCATTGACTTTGCTTATTAGAAAGTTACAAAAGTTGATCACATGATCTTGGAACACAGCAACAGTTGTATCTGAATCTTGATCACATGATCATGGGAAAGCTGCCATGGTCGTAACTGTGAAAAAGTCACAAGTCACTTTTTTCAGTGCTGTTGTAACTTTGAACGGTCACTAAATGAATTGTTGTAAGTCAAGGATTAACTGTATTACACAAAATATTGAAAGCCAACAAAAGTAATGTAACAAAATAAACAATACATTGCTGAGAATAGGAACATTTTTAAAAATCTGTACAATTTATAAAGGAGAAAGATGAATTATGGGAGCTATCTCTCCAATGGTTTCTGCTCAACCCACTAGATCTTAGAGGAGGGCATGTTCTAGATCAGGGGTGTCAAACTGCCGGCCCACGGGCCCGTTGCATCATATGGAGTGCCCACCCCAGCTCCAGCAATGAAAAAAAAGTCACGATATGTCGCAACACATCATGTGACGCAGCGAGTTTGACACCCGTGTTCTAGATTCTTTGAAACGGAGCCATCTTGCAGGAGCCAGAATATGATATTATTTATTAAATGTATATGCTGCCCATCTCATGGGTCAAGGTAACTCAGTGGTTTATGACATGTTTTCTATCTCTACACCTGCCATATGAAATAGCCTCCTCCCTGAGGTTTAGATGGCATCAATCATGCTAGTCTTCTGGAAGGCCATGAAAACCTGGCTTTTGCCTCAGGCATTGGGACCAGACTATTAGTGGAGCCTGATATACATATTTTGGAGCCTGAGTCATTTGTGAGATGCCTTGGCTCTTATTATGTATTATGACAGTACATACCAATTCTAAAATGTTTATCAAGACCCCATCTAGCAAGACTTCATTATGAAGTTAGTTATCTAAACTTAGGTACTGTTTCACTGCCCTACAAAACCATACTTGGCATTTAATCTCACTAACAATCTCTTCAGATTGTTACATGACTTCATGGAAAGCTTTGAGTGTTCCTGTGTGGTATCATTTTCCAGAAAAATGATAGCAACAATATTTATCAGCTATATGAAAGGTTGAGTAATGTGAAAGACAAAATATTTAAACATAAAGTAAATGATAACAGCTTGGCAAGTATTTTGCTATTAGCTGAAAAATTCATTAGGCCTATTACACTCCTCCAGCCTTTCTTAATCATTAAAGAAAAAGGTATTCGATCTACCAGTATCACAATATGCTGTTTTATCCCCAGATTTCCAGTCATGAGGGCATAATGTACATGAAATTCAATTGTTTGAAGCTTGTGTAAGATACAGAAACTCAGTGCCTCGAACACAGAAATATTTGTAAATTTGAAAGCAGGATTTTTATATGTTTTGGAACACCACTTCAATATGCCACTAAACACCAAGCTCTTCAGTATGAACTCTTCATATATCACTCCCTGAACAGAATTAATAAGTGCTTTTTTAAAAAATATGAATTATTTTCTCCATTTTTCAACAAATTTTACAATTGTTCCTCTATACTCTTTTAATCATTCTTGTTTGCTATTATTATGCAGACTAATTTAATCAAGTGGTATATAATGCTGCACTTTTATTTACGTACACTAAAGAGCTATAGTCAAACATGCAGCCAACTGCCATGCAATATTTAGTTTCTAGTATTTCAAACTGTGTGTAGTTACCCTTTTCTGAATGTTATTTCCATACACCCTTCGCCAATTCTCTCTAATGTATACTAACACTGTTGTTGTTGTTGTTAGCTGCGAAGTCGTGTCCGACCCATCGCGACCCTATGGACAACATTCCTCCAGGCCTTCCTGTCCTCTACCATCTTCTGGAGTCCATTTAAGCTCACGCCTACTGCTTCAGTGACTCCATCCAGCCACCTCATTCTCTGTCGTCCCCTTCTTCTATTGCCCTCGATCTTTCCCAGCATTAGGCTCTTCTCCAGTGAGTCCTTCCTTCTCATTAGGTGGCCAAAGTACTTGAGTTTTAGCTTCAGGATCTGGCCTTCTAAAGAGCAGTCAGGATTGATCTCCTCTAGGACTGACCGGTTTGATCGCCTTGCGGTCCAAGGGACTCGCAGGAGTCTTCTCCAGCACCACAGTTCAAAGGCCTCAATTCTTTGGCGCTCAGCCTTTCTTATGGTCCAACTTTCACTGCCATACATTGCAACTGGGAAGACCATAGCCTTGACTATACGCACTTTTGTTGACAGGGTGATGTCTCTGCTTTTTAGTGTGCTGTCTAGATTTGCCATGGCTTTCCTCCCCAGGAGCAAGCGTCTTTTAATTTCTTGGCTACAGTCCCCATCTGCAGTGATCTTGGAGCCCAGGAAAATAAAATCTGTCACTACCTCCATTTCTTCCCCATCTATTTGCCAGGAATTGAGAGGGCCAGATGCCATGATCTTGGTTTTCTTAATGTTAAGTTTCAACCCAAGTTTTGCACTCTCCTTCTTCACCCGCAACAAGAGGCTCTTTAGTTCTTCTTCACTTTCTGCCATTAGAGTGGTATCATCTGCGTATCTTAGGTTGTTGATATTTCTTCCGGCAATCTTAATTCCAGCTTTTGATTCATCTAGCCCTGCCTAACACTACTAACTACATACTAACACTACTGTTCCTTTTTCATATCTTCACTTGCTTCTATAGTCAGCTGCCTATTCAAGATTCTGCATATTTATTTTCATTCATTTTCTATAGCTGCCCCTGGCTTACAACATATACAGTGAGGGGAAAAATTATTTGATCCCCTGCTGATTTTATACGTTTGCCCACTGACAAAGAAATGATTAGTCTATAATTTTAATGGTAGGTTTATTTTAACAGTGACAGACAGAATAACAACAAACAAAATCCAGAAACATGCATTTCAAAAAAGTTATAAATTGATTTGTATTTTAATGAATGAAATAAGTATTTGATCCCCTATCAATTGGCAAGATTTCTGGCTCCTAGGTGTCTTTTATACAGGTAAAAAGCTGAGATTAGGAGCAGTTTCTTAAAAGACACCTGTCCACAGAAGCAATCAATCAGATTCCAAACTCTTCACCATTTTTTTGAAATGCGTTTTTCTGGATTTTTTTGTTGTTATTCTTTCCATTTCTTACAGTTTCATAAAAATACTAAATTAATGGATATATTTTTAAAAAATGTGCTAATAAAATTCAGTTTTCCCACAAGTAGTAGCTTTCCCCCCCCCCCCTAAAAGCAGAGAACTTAGAAACTTCACTTATGGTTTACTCATCAATAAGTGCTCCATCTTAAAAAAACATATTCTGAACATGGCAAGTCAGAACCATTCACAAGCAGACAATTTTCTAATTTATGAAAAAACATTTCTTAATTATTTTTTTTACAAATATCCTCTCTTGTGCCTTTGTGGTTGTAGGAATGGAGTCTGCCATTTCTGCTTGCCTAATCCTTTCATGTTATAAGAAATTCAGCAACCAATTCTAGGTGTTGCATCATTATAGTATAACATCATTGGCTTTACAATACAGGGTTTATAATTAACCTTATGATCCCAATTTTTAACTAAAAAGTGGATATAATTATTTCAAACGTTTGAATTTAGTATAACATCAACTTTAATGCAATTGGAAAATTTCCTAAACTTTAAAATTTGAAAAATTATTTTAAGGAATCCAATATGGCATGTCCATCCAATGCAATGGAAGCAAACCGTGCAACATTCCTATCATTCAAACACTACCAGCTAAGGGGAACTTATTCATACAAAATCTTTGCAATGCCATGGGACCAAAGGAGATGCATTTTTCACCCTGCTGAAATAACTCTGCTTTTAGGCTATACTGAAATCACAGGAAGTAAATTAATTCTCCAAGAGAGGATTTTGCAAAAGCTCCAAAGACTTATTATTGAAGTGGAACACTTATTAACAAAGAATGATTTGGCACCATGTTGTACACGTTTATCCATATATTCTATTTATAAATTCTTATCAGCTTTAGTAAAAATATAAACAAGTAGCTATGGGTCAAACCCCTTCATGGATTACTGCCTTGTCGTGGCGAAGGGGCTTGCGTAATTCAATGAAGCTATGAGCTATGCCGTGCAGGGCCACCCAAGACAGACAGGTCATAGCAGAGAGTTCTGACAAAACGTGATCCACTGGAGAAGGAAATGGCAACCTACTCCAGTATCTTTGCCATGAAAACCCTATGGACAGTACCAAAAGGCAAAACGATATGACGCTGGAAGATGAGCCCCTCACGTCGGAAGGCGTCCAATATGCTACTGGGGAAGAGCAAAGGGCTAGTACTAGTAGCGCCAGAAAGAATGAAGCGACTGGGCCAAAGCCGAAAGGACGCTGAGCTGTGGATATGTCTGGTGGTGAAAGGAAAGTCCGATGCTGTAAAGTTTTTTTCCCCTTGGAACATGGAATGTAAGATCCATGAATCAAGGAAAGCTGGACGTGGTCAAACAAGAGATGACAAGACTGAACATGGACATCTTAGATATCAGCGAACTAAAATGGACAGGAATGGGTGAATTTAATTCAGATGACCATCAGGTATACTACTGTGGGCAAGAATCCCTCAGAAGAAATGGAGTAGCCATCATAGTCAATAAAAGAGTAGGAAAAGCAATACTGGGATACAATCCCCAAAATGACAGAATGATCTCAGTTCGAATCCAAGGCAAACCATTCAATATCACAGTAGTGCAAGTCTATGCCCCTACCACCGGTGCTGAAGAGGATGAAATTGACCAGTTCTATGAAGCCCTACAGCACCTTATAGAACTAACACCAAAAAATGATGTCCTTATCATCATGGGGGATTGGAATGCTAAAGTAGGAAGCCAAAAGATAACCGGAATGACAGGCAAGTTTGGCCTTGGAGTACAAAATGAAGCAGGGCACAGGCTGATAGAATTTTGTCAAGAGAATACGATGGTCATAGCAAACACTCTTTTCCAACAACCCAAGAGACGGCTTTACACATGGACATCTCTAGACGGTCAACACAGAAATCAGATTGACTATGTGCTCTGCAGCCAAAGAAGCTCTATACAGTCAGTAAAAACAAGAACAGGAGCTGACTGTGGCTCAGACCATGAGCTTCTTGTTGCAAAGTTTAGGCTTAAACTGAAAAAAGTAGGGAAAAGCGCTAGGCCAGTCAGGTATGAATTAAATCATATCCCTGTTGAATATACAGTAGAGGTGACAAATAGATTTAAGGAATTAGATCTGATAGACAGGGTGCCTGAAAAACTATGGACAGAGGTTCGCAACATTGTACAAGAGGTAGCAACCAAAACCATCCCAAAGAAAAAGAAATGCAAGAAAGCAAAATGGTTGTCTGAGGAATCTTTGCAAATAGCTGAGGAAAGGAGGGAAGCGAAAGGCAAGGGAGAAAAAGAAAGATACGCCCAATTGAATGCAGAATTCCAGAGAATAGCTAGAAGAGAGAAGAATGCCTTCTTAAATGAACAGTGCAAAGAAATAGAAGAAAACAATAGAATAGGGAGGACCAGAGATCTTTTCAAGAAAATTGGAGTGATGAAGGGAACGTTCAATGCAAAAATGGGCATGATAAAGGACCAAAACGGCAGGGACCTAACAGAGGCAGAAGAGATTAAGAAGAGATGGCAAAATTACACAGAAGAACTATACAATAATGAGCTTAACATCCCTGATAATCACAATGAGGTGGTCACTGATTTCGAGCCAGACATCCTAGAATGTGAAGTGAAGTGGGCCTTAGGAAAGCTGAGCAACAACAAAGCTAGTGGAGGTGACAGTATTGTAGCTGAGCTATTCAAAATCTTAAAAGACAATGCAGTAAAAGTGCTACACTCAATTTGCCAGCAAATTTGGAAAACTCAACAGTGGCCACAGGATTGGAAAAGATCAGTTTACATTCCAATTCCAAAGAAAGGCAGTGCCAAAGAATGTTCAAACTATCGCACCATTGCACTCATTTCTCATGCTAGTAAAGTTATGCTTAAAATTCTACAAGCTAGACTCCAGCAGTATGTGGATCGAGAACTACCAGAAGTACAGGCAGGATTTCGAAGAGGCAGAGGAACTAGAGATCAAATTGCCAACATACGCTGGATCATGGAGAAAGCTAGGGAGTTCCAGAAAAACATCTACTTCTGCTTCATTGACTATGCTAAAGCCTTTGATTGTGTGGATCATAACAAACTGTGGCAAGTCCTTAAAGAGATGGGAGTACCAGACCATCTTACAGGTATTTGTCTCTTGAGAAACCTATATGTGGGCCAAGAAGCAACAGTGAGAACTGGACACGGAACCACTGATTGGTTCAAAATTGGGAAAGGAGTCCAGCAAGGCTGTATACTGTCACCTTGCCTATTTAACTTATATGCAGAGCACATCAAGAGAAAGGCAGGGTTAGATGAATCAAAAGTTGGAATTAAGATTGCTGGAAGAAATATCAACAACCTAAGATATGCAGATGATACCACTCTAATGGCAGAAAGTGAAGAGGAACTGAAGAGTCTCTTGTTGCAAGTGAAGAAGGAGTGCAAAAGTTGGGTTGAAACTAAACATTAAGAAAACCAAGATCATGGCATCCGGCCCTCTCAATTCCTGGCAAAAAGATGGGGAAGAAATGGAGGTAGTGACAGATTTTATTTTCCTGGGCTCCAAGATCACTGCAGATGGGGACTGTAGCCAAGAAATTAAAAGACGCTTGCTCCTCGGGAGGAAAGCCATGGCAATTCTAGACAGCACACTAAAAAGCAGAGACATCACCCTGTCAACAAAAGTGCGTATAGTCAAGGCTACGGTCTTCCCAGTTGCAATGTATGGCAGTGAAAGTTGGACCATAAAAAAGGCTGAGCGCCAAAGAATTGAGGCCTTTGAACTCTGATGCTGGAGAAGACTCCTGCGAGTCCCTTGGACTGCAAGGCGATCAAGCCGGTCCCTTGGACTGCAAGGAGATCAACCCTGACTGCTCTTTAGAAGGTCAGATCCTGAAGCTAAAACTCAAAATACTTTGGCCACCTAATGAGAAGGAAGGACTCACTGGAGAAGAGCCTAATGTTGGGAAAGATTGAGGGCAATAGAAGGGGACGACAGAGAATGAGGTGGCTGGATGGAGTTACTGAAGCAGTAGGCGTGAGCTTAAATGGACTCCAGAAGATGGTAGAGGACAGGAAAGCCTGGAAGAATGTTGTCCATGGGGTCGCGATGGGTCGGACACGACTTCGCAACTAACAACAACAATGGGTCAAAAACTAACTTTTTTCATATCTTGTAATGCAGCCCAAATACTAACGTAGACTATGAACACTAAGAACATTGTAATATGAATTAGTTGCATAGGAACACACGTTTCGCAAGCACTGAAGAGAAAGATGTGCTGTGATGGAAAAGAGGTAAAGATGAAATGTAGCAACATATTCTGTTCAAGTTGTAACCTACGCAGTACTGTTGCTATGGAGACAAAAGGGGAATATTCCCCACCAAAGTTCTCACAATTAGTGACCTAAAATATTTGCAACTGATGAATATTTGCCTAGTAATTGACTAGCTGTGAGCAAATCTGAGCCTTAAAAACTAATCTGTATCTCCATAACTAGGCAAATTTCAGATATCTGCACTTAATTCAATACCACTGCAGCTGCCTCAGTCAGCTGGTCAAAAAGATTGTCATTACCTAAACTGACATGGCCACATTTGAAAAATATCACTCCCAGAATACAAGCCAATTCTGAAAGCCATTTATTATTTTGATAGCAGGTTCTATCATTTACATGACTATGCATCAGTAAACAATGAGTCTACAATCTAAGTTCTTACTATTTTTTTAAAAATAAAACACATGAAAACATGTTAGATAAATGTTCCATTACCACTCACATGAGCATAGCTTTCTGTTGGATGAAGATTTAACAATATGCCAAATTCACATTTGGGAACTTAGTTCTGCCTAGTTGAAAATGTCTATTGCATATAATAGTGGGATTTGAGTGACATGCTCAAACTGAAACAGGTATGTTTTAGTTCATATATGGAACAAAACATTTTATTCCAGATAATGTACAAAATTTAATTTTGTCAGGTAAAAAGAGCCTTGGTGGAGCAGTGGGCTAATGCCTCCTTAAGTAACACCAGCTGCCTGCAATTAGTGCAGGTTCGCATCCCACCAGGCTCAAGGTTGACTCAGCCTTCCATCCTTCCGAGGTAGGTAAAATGAGGACCCAGATTGTTGGGGGCAATTAAGCTGACTTTGTAATAATGCTGCTTGGGGGGGATGTGAAAGCCCTAATAAGCAGGCATATACATAGAATGAAGGCTACTGCTAAGCTTGTAAGCCACCCTGAGTCTTCGGAGAAGGGCGGGATATAAATGGAATTTTTTTAAAAAAGTAAAAAATGGAAAAAAGCCAATGCTGAGGTTTTGCAGATGATGGTGTGTGCAACAACAGCAACAGTAAGTTAGATGAGCAGCTGAATGGCACTAGGAAAATTAGGGTGGGACGGCCAGAGAAATGTATCACACATAGGGACTTTACTGGCAACTAATGGGCAGGGAAGGGAAAAGAGATAAGGCAATTCACATTAGCCTTGCCTACTTACTCCATAATTCAGGGATATTATTTTGGTTGAAGCCTGAAACAACCGAATTGTTGTTTTGCTATTTTGTTTCTGCTGATGCAACTTCTAGAAAGCAATGATTTGTTCAGGTTTTGTAACAAGATAAGGTTTCCATTTTGTTCACATCCCTACAGCACATTAAAAACCACACTCTTACATTGCTGCAATGTCATCAGGAAAAAAGGAAAAGATGTAAATTGAAGAAAGTCCTGGAAGTAAGGTTTTCTTCCATTAAAAAAATCCTAAATCATACAGGTTCTAGGGAGCAAGTCTAAAGCTGTGACATCTCTCACTTTCTGGCAGGCATATAGCAATTATGTACAAGTCAGCTTATTCACCTTAAAAATCCTGAGTTAACATACTGACAGAAGACACTTGTTTCTTCCTTTTGAAATTTTTAGAGGATGGCAAAATAGCAGAACATTAACTGTTACAATATATGACAATAAAGGTTATCTTATCTTATACATAAATGTAGGCAAAAATTGAGTTTCCCTAGCTTCACGTCTGAAATGTGGATGACCTATTATCTTAAAACTGGAATACCACAATATTACACATCTGCAACACAGGTACAGATTCCTGAAGGGTACAAGTATGAAAAAAACTGATCTTATTTATAATTGACTACCATAAATAGGATTCTCTATGACAAGTGCCAGCAATAGATTAGATACAATTATATAGCCACAGCATCATACTGGGTAAAAAGGCCCATTTCAACTGATCTTGTACAATATAATTTTAAGCTATTTCTCCCATCAAATGGAACACCTGTCCCCACTCTAAAAAAAACAACAGTATGTTATTAATCTTTACAAACAAGAAAGCAATTAGAAAATTAAGTATTTAATCCTATATTTTTGCAACTAATTCATATTACAATGTTCTTAGTGTTCATAGTCTACGTTAGTATTTGGGCTGCATTACAAGATGTGAAAAAAGTTAGTTTTTGACCCGTTGTTGTTGTTAGTTGCGAAGTCGTGTCTGACCCATCGCGACCCCATGGACAACATTCCTCCAGGCTTTCCTGTCCTCTACCATCTTCTGGAGTCCATTTAAGCTCACGCCTACTGCTTCAGTAACTCCATCCAGCCACCTCATTCTCTGTCGTCCCCTTCTTCTATTGCCCTCAATCTTCCCAGCATTAGGCTCTTCTCCAGTGAGTCCTTCCTTCTCATTAGGTGGCCAAAGTATTTGAGTTTTAGCTTCAGGATCTGGCCTTCTAAAGAGCAGTCAGGGTTGATCTCCTCTAGGATTGTCCGGTTTGATCGCCTTGCAATCCAAGGGACTTGCAGGAGTCTTCTCCAGCACCATAGTTCAAAGGCCTCAATTGTTTGGCGCTCAGATTTTTTTATGGTCCAACTTTCACTGCCATACATTGCAACTGAGAAGACCATAGCCTTGACTATGCCAATTTTGTTGGCAGGGTGATGTCTCTGCTTTTTAGTGTGCTGTCTAGAATTGCCATGGCTTTCCTCCCGAGGAGCAAGCATCTTTTAATTTTTTGGCTACAGTCCCCATCTGCAGTGATCTTGGAGCCCAGGAAAATAAAATTGTCACTACCTCCATTTCTTCCCCATCTATTTGCCAGGAATTGAGAGGGCCGGATGCCATGATCTTGGTTTTCTTAATGTTAAGTTTCAACCCAACTTTTGCACTCTCCTTCTTCACCCGCAAGAAGAGACTCTTTAGTTCTTCTTCACTTTCTGCCATTAGAGTGGTATCATCTGCATATCTTAGGTTGTTGATATTTCTCACGGCAATCTTAATTCCAACTTTTGATTCATCTAGTCCTGCCTTTCTCATGAAGTGCTCTGCATATAAGTTGAACAGGCAGGGCGACGGTATACTGCCTTGCCGGACTCCTTTCCCAATTTTGAACCAATCAGTGGTTCCGTGTCCAGTTCTCACTGTTGCTTCTTGACCCGCATATAGGTTTCTCAAGAGACAAATAAGATGGTCTGGTACTCCCATCTCTTTAAGAACAAGTTTGTTGTGATCCACACAATCAAAGGCTTTAGCATAGTCAATGAAGCAGAAGTAGCTGTTTTTCTGGAACTCCCTAGCTTTCTCCATGATCCAGCGTATGTTGGCAATTTGATCTCTAGTTCCTCTGCCTTTTCGAAATCCTTCCTGTACTTCTGGTAGTTCTTGATCCACATACTGCTGGATTCTAGCTTATAGGATTTTAAGCATAACTTTACTAGCATGTGAAATGAGTGCAATGCTGCGATAGTCTGAACATTCTTTGGCACTGCTTTTCTTTGGAATTGGAATGTAAACTGATCTTTTCCAATCCTGTGGCCACTGTTGAGTTTTCCAAATTTTCTGGCAAATTGAGTGTAGCACTTTTACTGCATCGTCTTTTAAGATTTTGAATAGCTCAGCTGGAATACTGTCACTTCCACTAGCTTTGTTGTTGCTCAGGTTTCCTAAGGCCCACTTCACTTCACATTCTAGGATGTCTAGCTCGAGGTCAGTGACCTCATTGTGGTTATCAGGGACGTTAAGCTCATTCTTGTATAGTTCTTATGTGTAATTTTGCCACCTCTTCTTAATCTCTTCTGCCTCTGTTAGGTCCCTGCCATTTTGGTCCTTTATCATGCCCATTTTTACATGAAATGTTCCCTTCATCTCTCCAATTTTCTTGAAGAGATCTCTGGTCCTTCCTATTGTTTTCTTCTATTTCTTTGCACTGTTCATTTAAGAAGGCATTCTTCTCTCTTCTAGCTATTCTCTGGAATTCTGCATTCAATTGGGCGTATCTTTCTTTTTCTCCCTTGCCTTTCGCTTCCCTCCTTTCCTCAGCTATTTACAAAACTTCCACAGACAACCATTTTGCTTTCTTGCATTTCTTTTTCTTTGGGATGGTTTTAGTTGCTGCATCTTGTACAATGTTGCGAACCTCCATCCATAGTTCTTCAGGCACTCTATCGGATCTAATTCCTTAAATCTATTTGTCACCTCTACTGTATATTCAACAGGGATATGATTTATTTCATACCTGAATGGCCTAGTGCTTTTCCGTACTTTCTTCAGTTTAAGCCTAAATTTTGCAATGAGAAGCTCATGGTCTGAGCCAGCTCCTGGTCTTGTTTTTACTGACTGTATAGAGCTTCTCCATCTTTGGCTGCAGAGCACATAGTCAATCTGATTTCTGTGTTGACCGTCTAGAGATGTCCATGTGTAAAGCCGTCTCTTGGGTTGTTGGAAAAGAGTGTTTGCTATGACCATCGTATTCTCTTGACAAAATTCTATCAGCCTGTGCCCTGCTTCATTTTGTACTCCAAGGCCAAACTTGCTTGTTATTCCGGTTATCTTTTGGTTTCCTACTTTAGCATTCCAATCCCCCATGATGATAAGGACATCATTTTTTGGTGTTAGTTCTATAAGGTGCTGTAGGGCTTCATAGAACCGGTCAATTTCATCCTCTTTAGAACTGGTGGTTGGGGCACAGACCTGGACTACTGTGATATTGAATGGTTTGCCTTGGATTCGAACTGAGATCATTCTATCATTTTGGGGATTGTATCCCAGTATTGCTTTTCCTATTCTTTTATCGACTATGAAGGCTACCCCATTTCTTCTGAGGGATTCTTGCCCGCAGTAGTATACCTGATGGTCATCTGAATTAAATTCACCCATTCCTGTCCATTTTAGTTTGCTGATTCCTAAGATGTCGATGTTCAGTCTTGTCATCTCTTGTTTGACCACGTCCAGCTTTCCTTGATTTATGGATTTTATATTCCATGTTCCTATGGAGAAAAAATCTTTACAGCATCGGACTTTCCTTTCACCACCAGACACATCCACAGCTCAGCGTCCTTTCGGCTTTGGCCCAGTCGCTTAATTCTTTCTGGCACTACTAGCACTAGCCTTCTGCTCTTCCCCAGTAGCATACTGAACGCCTTCCAACCTGAGGGGCTCATCTTCCAGCGTCATATCTTTTTGCCTTTTGGTACTGTCCATGGGGTTTTCATGGCAAAGATACTGGAGTAGGTTGCCATTTCCTTCTCCAGTGGATCATGTTTTGTCAGAACTCTCTGACCTGTCCGTCTTGGGTGGCCCTGCACGGCATAGCTCATAGCTTCATTGAATTACGCAAGCCCCTTCGCCACAACAAGGCAGTAATCCACGAAGGGGTAATCCTATATACTTACCTGAAACTGGAAGGAAATGTCCTAGCTCAATAAAGATTAGTTCTGAGCAAAATAGGTAGGATTGTATTATAACTTAACAACTGTTTATATTTAAGGCAACTAACACTAATTAATGGTTTAATAGCATACAGCACACAATTATTCTAAAAAAATACCCAAATGCAAAGTATCATGCCACACTAAAAAGCAGAATAACCACATTGTGTTTAATTCCTTAGATCCAAAACCTCTCAGATATGTGCCCTTGCTTAGCTTTTAAAAAGACAGCTCAATAATTAATCTAATGCCTTTTGAAAAGCCATATAAAAGTCCATTTGATTTTGCAATGTGCTTTTTCATCAGTTTACATCTTCTAACATTATCTATTGTGCATTAACTCAATGATAGACAATCTGGAGTTAAATCTCAAAGTCCATCACTATTTGCTTTTTTCATATGGAAACATTACGTGGCCAAGTAGACAGCCAATGAGCCACCCACATACACACTATCTGATGGATTTGGAGTCAGGTAAAAATGATGGAGGAATATTATCTCTTGCTCCGCAAGTTCTGTAACAGCTGACTACCTCCATATCTTTTAATTAAATTTAACTGTTTTCAATTCAGAAGCTATCTCACCACGAAAATTATCATTATGACAATATCTAAATACTAATCAAACAGTTAAAGCTCACCATTTACTATGTACTGGTTCCTGAGCTAACAGAAACACTGTAGTTGCAAAGGGCAGATTTCTAATCTATCTTTGTACAGTGATAGCCTTTTCAGTAAATAGTACATTAAAGGTCACCTGTAACATCACACTGTGCCCTAATGCTATTATTAAATTTTGGACCCTTAGATACAGAGAAACAGTCAAAAATGGTTACAAGGCACTTCCCATTCTAAAGAGAAACAGAAAATTGTTAGCAGCTTTTCCATAAATGTTCACGATAACTGTGTAATAATGCCTTGTTAAACACATATCAGGTGATTTAAGTTTTGTTAAGAACATTTAATGCTGATTTAAGTTTTCAAGTTTCAGAAAGCCCAATAATTACAGGTAGATGCTAAAATAAAATCATACTATTTAACTTACCATGTCCTTCTACATGAAATCTGAATTAATTCAAAATAATAAAGATGAAGTAGATAAATCAGGGGTCCAAAGGTGTTGCATAAAAATATCCAGGCACTATGCAGCTCCTATGAACTGAGAATTGGCAAGCACTTTTATCTTAAAACTGATTGTAAGAGGGCTCCATCTTTGTTATAAATAATGGTTACTGATGTAGACATCCTATAGTAAGCTATTGGGTAACAGCTATGAATTTGATCTATGAGAGTTCCATGTTGAACCATTCATTTCAGAGATGCTGTCAGCACATCCTGTTGGACTTTACCTGCTGGAGTCTTCTCATTTCAACAATGCACTATTGTCTTCATATCCTGCTTAGTCTTGCTATCCATCATGAGAACCAGAATGCTAGCCATTGATCTGATGTAGACCACTTTTACACTTAATAGTTTAATAATGTTGGCATGTGTCCATTGCCAAGTTTCTCTTTAGTCAGTCTTCAATGTACTCTACTACAGGTATCTAAGTTTATTAGGTTAAGAGATAAATCACAAGCGGCATTTAGGATGCAGTTTAAAACATTGTATTTGGTTGTAGATACCATTTTAATTGTAATTTTATTTCTACATTATCTGAAACAAAATGCTCTATGTGCAATCAGTCACCACCTGGGTGCACTGCAGCCTCTATTGTTATGTGACATCATTGCCTTACAATGGGAAATCAGTGAGGGGTCATAAGTCTTGCACACAGCTGGAATGGGATAGGGTGATGTGAGATATGGCTATTAGGTCTGTAATATCATTTCTGTAATAGCTCAATTTTTTGTCTTAGCCTTAATAGAGGGCAACAAGCAGGGACTTTCAAAGATTTAGATGCTAACTGTTGAAGAAATTCTGTAACAGTGGGATACTGTGTGTAAGAGATTATATTTCCATTATTTTACACAAAGTAGACCATACAAAATTGTTGTAATACTTAAGGAAATCATAGGAAACACAAAAGAAATTTGGAAAGCTACTGGAGAAATCAGGCATCAAATCAGAAAATATAATGCATATGTTGTGAAACCCAGGACTGAAGACTTGCATTCAGCTGCTCTAAGTGAGATTAGTCTGTATGCACTGATTGGCATCAAGCCACATTGCAGAAATGGGCTGCCCAATATTAACAGAGAACTGCTATGCCACATATAGATCTCCATCTCATTTATATTACTAGCTGAATCTTCCTCTGTTCTGAGAAAAGCTATGGCAGTTCCATTTCCTTGACAAACACAAGGTTAGGACAAAATGGTGCAATAAGATAAAAGAGCAGCATCCTAGGCAGACTGCGACAATTCCAATCTAGATCAGTATTCGCTATTCATCAGTGAGAGGCCATGCTGGCTTCTCTTAAAGGCTCAGACCTGACTAACAAGGCAAATATAAAGAACTGTTCTCCCCTTTAAAGCAACCCCTCCCTCCCTCTCTCCACCCAGTCTAGCCTCTCTGCAATATGACAAATGCAGAATCTTCTGGAATGACTTGATACTGCCTCCCACGATTGCTTTGTTTGCAAGATCAGATCAAAAATTTCTTTTTTATTTATTGGATTGTAAAAAAATGAAATAAACTCGTTTATAGTATTTAAGAGCTCTGTTCCACAATGACCCATTAACTGTACTAAAATCAATTCATTTTAGCTTAATTCTGAACAAATCTTCAAATAAACAATTCTGAAAAGACAGCCTATATAAAGATGAAGATTATACCACAAAACAAAAGAACTCTCATCAGAAGCTTAAGAAAAGGATGCATTGTAATGGAATAAAAAATATCCCAAGAAAGAAATTAGGTATTAATTAATGTACAAAGATAATTTTCAATTGGCAATTCTCCCTATATATTATCCAAATCCCCTCCAAATAGTGCTGGATAGAAAACAGAGGTATTTAAATATTTGCAGTTCAAAATAAGAATATGGTTTTACTGATCAAAATCATAATCTTAGCTCACGGGATGAGTTGGTTGCCAATTGTGGGTGGGGCTGCTTGTGGGAGTTAGGGGGTGGGCATACTAGGTGAATTACTGGGAAAGACTACTAGGGAGTGGCACCGCCCAAGCACTAGAAGAGGGGGAGCAAAAGGGGAAAAAAGACAGAACATCTATGCCACTACTTATGTCCTCTCAAGAAAACATTACTCATATTTCTGCAATATGGTGATACAAAGGGAGGGGGAAGCAGTATAGTTTATCCTCAAAGTACTGAAACATAAGTAGCACACAATCCCCCCACCTTCTCTTTTCCTCCAAATGCAGAAAAGACACTACTTTAACTAGGCCCAATGATGAGGCAAAACAGAACAGTTTCATCAGTATACCCAGGAACAAGCAAAAATTGTAGGGGAAGATTACAACTAACATTATAATGTAACTGTTAAAACATGAAGGTTCACGGCAATTGCTGCCTGTAACACACCAACAACTTTATGGAGCAAGGGAAAAAAAACCCTAACTTAAATTCAGAACAGCATTTGAAAATGCTTGTTTAGAGGAACCAAGTACTATTTAATTATTTCCAAAAAAAATCACATTTCTCTAAAATGGAGTAATTAGCCTTTGAACTGCCAAAGATTGCATTGCATAATATGACTACAGTAAAGGCAGAGTATTCCATTTTTTTCTTGAAGGGAAGAGATAAAATTTCTCCAGTATGGAGGAGACAATACTTGGGAGAGGTATTCCCTCCAGAAAACAAAAAGAAAAAAAAATCCCTTCTTTGCATAAAAACAGAAATAATGGGAAATTTCAGTCCAAGAATATGCTCCCTTTCCAGCAGAGAAAGGAACATGGTTCTCTCCTTCCCACTCTTAAGCAGGGTGGGGCATTTGCTCTGGAAGTTTGTAAGAAATAAGATTCTTGTCCTCATTTAACCACTACTGGTATTAGTAATGTGCTATTTCAAATACTTTATAAAGATACACAAAACACACCTACAGGAGAAAGTAAGGTTGCATGCACCAGAAGACATTTAGATGCAATGAGATGTTAATGAGATCTGACCCAAGGCAGAATAATTTCCTTTAGACACGTGCAGGAAGAAAGGAGCTCTTTTTCTCTAGGCGTGGCAGAGTCAGGAAGAGAAGAAAGCAGTCTCTGCTCCTTGAAGCCATTTCCATTATTAAAAAGTGAGATTAAGAAATTACAGTACCTCAGCTCCAAAGTATTTTCTATATGGGACAAGAATGTGTGTGTATACATACATACATACATATATATATACACACACACAAAGACTGCATAGAAAGTTGTGTAGAAAATCTTAAACGTATCTCTATCATACATTTCTTCCAAATAACTGTCAATCCCCCTTCTGCCCTCCAAAAAGAACGATGATTCATCATGAGGACATTTCCTACAGCCACAATAGCAAGTGGGCTTCAAAGTGAAACACATTCATAAATTAGAGTGAAGGAATACTGTATTAACACCATTTTAAAGAACTGTTTTTTCCTATTCCTCTTGGGGAGAAGACAGGTGATAAAATGCAAAGCTTTTCTCGTCAAACTTTCCTTTCGTTTGAATAGTGTATTTTCTCCCCATCCTCATTAGAAAAACTTTCTCCCCCCAAAAAAAAAACCCCTATCCAAGTTATTAATGGGTCCAAGGAAGAGCAAAATAACTCTGTTATTTGCTTTCTGCATACTGTAATTATTTCCCCTTTATCATTTATTTCATCAGAGCGTCAGCCTAATTTCCTCACACAAATGAAAGAGCTAGGGAAAACCTACTGCCAATTTTAAAAATTATTTCTCCTCATGTATGTTGGGAAAGAAAAGTGGAAATTATTTTCCCTCCTACTTCAGAGAAAAATCTCCAGACAAAAGCCCCCAAGGATAATTTCCCTTCAAAAATAAGCGATGGGAGGGCCCTTTTATTGCCACTACGGAGGGCAGAAAAGGGCGACTTACGTTCTTCATGGCAGCCGCCATGTCATCGTATCTCTCGGCTTGCTCTGCCAGCCGGGCTTTCTGCACCAGCTGCTCGCGGTCGACCATCTTTACGGGATTTTTCAGAGGCTAGGAGGTTTTGCTTCTTTAAATATTTTTGTTCTGCTCCCGACCGAGGCTAGAGAGAGAGAAACTGAAGAGGAGAGAGAGAGAAACACAGAAACAAAACCAAAAAAAAAGCCAGAGGGCAGGCGATTGGTTGGTTGGTCGGCCGGCCGGCCGAAGCGGGGTCGCGTGCGAGGCAGGCGGTTCAACGGCTTTCCTTCCCAGAGCGCGAGACAACTCGCCTCTTTCCCCCTTCACGCTCGCGCCGCTACTGCTCTTACGGCAGCGGCGATGGAGAAGGCGGCAGCAGTAGTAGCAGTGGCGGCTGCACCCAAGAGATATACGCATGCGCCTCTTTGCCTCTCGGGGATCCTCTTGCCCCGCCAAGGCCCTCCTCTTTTCTCCTGCCCCCGCCTCTTTTAAAGCCACGCCTCCTTAGCCAAGGAAAAAGAGAGGGAATTGCGCACGGGCGCCAAAACTGCACACAACGGCCGGGGCTTCTCTAAGATGACGCAACCATGAAAAGCACCATGGGAGTTGTAGTTTGAGGGAGGATGTGATCAGAGAGAAGGTTGCCTCCGATGAGAAACACCCATTTTCCAGAGAGCAATGTTCTTGCCTCGTGTTTTGCCGTCTCTTGGATGAAGGAAAAAATTCTTGTAATGCAGCACATTAGAATTCTAATTCTAATTAATTTGCTTCCAGAAATTGTGAATGCTCCATCACTGGAGATTTTCAAGAAGATATTGAACAGCCATTTGTCTGGAATGCTTGAGCAAGGTGTTGGACTAGAAGATCTCCAAGCTCCTTTCCAACTTAATTAATTGATAATGAAGATGCTTAGTCCTTTTACAGAAGGACTAAGTCAGTGGTAGATCATGAAGAAAATGTACATGCTGACTAAGAATTGACACCAACTTAAACACCTTAGAATAGTCAGATGCAGAGATGTGTCTGTACCTACAAAGATCAGAATTATGCAGGCCGTAGTTTTTCCTTGGGACGCTCTACGGAGATTAACACTGACTTGATAGCATATAATTCAGTCAATAGAGGAAAATATTTTACAACAATATTGTTAGAATGTTTTAAGTCAGATTGACATGATTAATGTGAACTTCTTGCAAGAATGATTTTTAGCATGATCTTTTTGCAGTGCGTCAGCTACAGTAACAAGGATTTCTAACGTTAAAGCAGGGCTTCCATGGATGATTGCAAACATCTGCTTGATGGTAGATTTAGATGATACTAAAGAGATAAAGCAAACATCTGGATTTTTGTGTAATCTAGATACAGTAGTCCAACCTACATTTTCCTTCTCTCTCAAAGAATAGCCCCACCAGCTATTCTGTGATCAAAGCAATCCTGCAAGAAAGTTTGAACTGGCAGAGAGAATTATCATCTTCCTCTAATACCTAGCCCAGATCTAACAAAACACAGCTTTTGTGCTCATAAAACATACTACAGGTAGTCCTCCACTTATGACCACAATTGAGCCCAAAATTTCAGTATTGCTAAGTGAGACATTTGTTAAGTACGTTTTGCCCCATTTTATGACCTTTCTTGCCACAGTTTATAAGTGAATTGCTGCAGTTAAGTTAATAAAATTGTTGTTTAGTGAATTTTGCTTCCCCATTGACTTTACTTGCCAGAATGCCATACGCTAATAAATAAATGCTTGTCAGAAGTTCAGAAAAGCCAAACACATGATCCTAGGACACTGTAACTGTCAACCAGTTGACAAGCGTCGGAATTTTGCTCACATGACCACGGGGATACTGCAATAGTTATAAATGTGAAAAACAGTCATTTTTTCAGTACTGTTGTAACTGAATGGTCACTAAACAAATGGCTGTAAATCAAGGATTACCTTTATGCTATAATAAGTCATATCATAGAGGCAGGGTCATCTGGGGAGAGACAGTGTGTCAAAAATCAAGATAGTTACAACTGTATGAGCAAAACCCTGCCTCTATGTACATTATGTGAATTGCATTTATGTAAAAAGGTAGCACCACTTCAGTTGTATTGTCAAAAAGCCCTCTTGACTTTTCTCACTTCCACCCTATGGATGCCTCCAGATGAAGTTCCCAAATTGGACATCTACTGAGTGGAAGAAAAAAAATCTGAAAAATTTCTTACTGATATCTAATATTTCTTTGTGACTGAGCAACGACAGTAATATTCATCCAAGTTATTCCCAGCCCAGTTATTCCCAGGGATGTAGGCTTAAAGCGTCCTGGTATTAGAACTTTTCTCACTTTATCTTGTTACATCAAAACATATCTTGGCAACCTCTTATTGCTGTGTCCTTATCACAATTACTATTATTTGGCCCAAACCTGTAACTGAGGCAGCCCTAAATTGCCCTTAAATATACTGAAGTTAAAGTTTCTGTTTTATTCTGACATAGGCTTTGCCATGAATACAATCGCATGTGCTTCACCGAAGCATTCTGTCAGTGTGTAATCAGATGACACTACATGGAGGAATTTACCCTGCATCCAATGGTTGCTTTAAGGCATTACAGTATTTTATTTATTAATTTGTATCCTGCCTTTATTATTTTACAAACAAATCAAGTCAATCATATCCAACATACCTTTCTCCTCCTATTTTCCCCACAACAACCCTATCTGGTGTGTTGGGCTGAAGGAGAATGACTGGCCTAAATCACCCAACTGGCTTTCATGTCTAAGGTGGGACTAGAACTCATGGTCTCCCTCTTTCTAGCCTGGTACTTTAACCACTTGACCAAACTGCCTAGTATTGTCACCTCTATTATGTAGACCAGGCTAAATGGCCCCAGCTCACAGACCTGGATCAGTTTGAATAGCAGCTAACAAGCAGTGGCAGCAGAATGGAAGCTTCACGGGGAAGCAAAAGGGAGAGAGCCATTATTGCAACTTTCCCTGTATATATCATTTGTTTGCTTTTGAACACAGGTTTAGTCCTCTTCTGAAATAGCACTAAACCTCTGTCCAAGAAGAATTCAAATTTTGAATCCAACTGAATAAAGTACTCAAGAAAGCCAGAGCCAATTTTAACAGGCCAAGCCTGCTGGTTTAGCCACCAGCCAATACTCCCTCATCCCCAGCTTGAGCCCTAGCCCTGGCACTGGTCCTAGCTTGAGTTTAAGGAGAATGATTGATGGATATTGGCAAATGATATTTTTTTGCTTGCACCCTGCATTCAGTCAATAACAACAAGAATCCTTTACCAACATTGTTCCTGTGGTACGATAAGGATTGGTAGGGCACGTAACCCATTTTATTCCATTAAATTTTTCTGCCAGCAACTGGTTGGTAGCATTTTAAGTTGACTGTGAGGAAGAGCCATTAAAGTAGCACTTTCATCCTTATTCTGCTTCCATTTTAAGGCTGTCCCATGGTGCATAAAATCTGCTAGAATTCGACATCCGTTATATTGGAGGGAGCTCAGGTAACTGTCAGTTTCTGAAAGCAGCAGCAAAAACGACAGAATGGGAATCAGCATTGAGGGTAGCAAAATGTCAAGTGAAATTGTTAGTTTTTTGACGATTGAAGGATGGAAAAACATTTCAATTCAACACAAGCGAAAGGCCTCCTGCCCAAAACTAGCTGCTTCAGCTTTGGAGGGAGCAACTAAAAGTAGATTTAAGGGGAAAAAATGACAAACCAAAGAAAGAAAGAGAACTAAATTGAAACTGTGTTGCTGAAAAAGAGTTCATAATTCTGCTACTATAATGAATTTAGATATTTAATTCAGATCTCATTTGAACTGTACTAGTCCATGTAATAGAGGAATGATAATGCTATGAGACAAGAGTGGCAGTTACTTCTGCTTCACATCATATGTGAGTTTATTGTCACCACAATTTAATTATGGTGAACTAGAATAAAACAAAACTGTAAGGATCTGAAACCACTGGATTTTGTCTCAATCTCAGATTTCTCTTGTTTTATTTCAGCTTTTAATAGTAAAGATACCTGAACATAGAGGGTAACCGATATCTGCTGCAAAAATCTAGATGGCATCATAGTTTATTCTTTGTCTCCTTTCTGCCATCTACTGGGTATCAGGATTTGTGCAGTCCAAATATGGTACGCCTACTGAATAGGGCCCTGATAAAATATATAGCGAGGGAGGAAGAAAGGAAAGAAAGAAAGATTTCTTTAACAAAATGTGATATCATTAGAAAACATGTTCTTCATCTGAAAGCTACATACTATAGCTACTTATTGTGATTGCAAGTCACCAAACAGTTTTACCCATATGAGGCATCTGACCAACAAAAATCAATGCAGCCCACATCTCAGCTAAACCAATCATCAAATAGGAAAAAAACAGCACGATAATCCAGACAACAGAGCAAAATATTAATCTGCAGTCAGAAAAAAATCACATATATTAATTAAATACGACCACTGCTGTTGTTTTGCCTGCAATAGGAAGATGTTTCTTAAAACATATCTATGATATTTAATATTCAGAGTACAAATACCAAACATACGTCTGTCAGAGTTGTCATAAGTGGGTAGTTCACCATTGTGAAAGTGACCGAGAAGCTTAATCTTACTTTCATGTCTACTGGCCAGAAACAATCCACTTGCATGTTCATTAAAATAGTTGGCCATAATGACAGGGAATGAATAACCCACAAATGTACTTTTTTTATCCTAGCTATTTTTTTTTCATGTGTCCAAAGCAAAAAGATTTCAAGAAGTGAAAATCATCATTTACCATATTAAAAGGATAAAGTTACTCTTAGAAGAGTGTCTGAAGATGACCTTGAAGGGAATAAACGTATACACAGAAGCCTACCTGCATGAAAGAGAACTTTTTCATTTTCCCCCCTCCGATAGAAGTTCATTTAATGAAGATGCAAAATTTAGATTTCACTTCTAGGGAGAGAAGCACCTTTATTCAAGAAGGATACATGATTGCCTGAAATGGTATAAGGTTTCCTGCCTGAGCAGGGGGTTGGACTAGATGACCTCCAAGGTTCCTTCCAACTTTATTATTATTATTATTATTATTATTATTATTATTATTATTATTATTATTATTATTATTATTGCATGATAGTGCTGGGCTAAGATTTATGTGTGTGTTTTCATGTATTCAAGGAGAGAAGCAACCTAGAACCAAATTCGTTACAGTTAGAACAATTAATAAGTGGAACAACTTTACCTCCAGAAGTTGTGAGTGCTGCAACACTGGAAGCTTTTAAGAAGAGATTGGAGAACGTCTGAAATGGTCGGGTCTCCTGCCTGAGCAGGGGGTTGGACTTGAACCTCCAAAGTCCCTTCCAACTGTGTTATTCTGTTGTTCCTAGGGCCCAATGTCATGGCTTGTAGCAATGCTTGCTGTGTTAATACTGTTTTTGTTGATTGTTATTCTTTTACTGATATATTTCTAGCTGCTTCTCATTGCTAGTTATCTTTTAAGTATTTCTATAGAAGTATAGAAGTATTTCTATAGAATATATAAGTAGGAAAATAAAATACCAGTAGGCAATCAGAATCCCTCAACAGGGATGCAAATCTGTCTGCCCTACTGGATGGACCAGATTAGAAAATCAGCACCACAGGAAAGCTACAATTACTTTCACTGAGATTGGCTATTGGAGTTTTGCAAATCTGCTTATGCTGTATTTCCTCCCCAGTTCAGTGAAGTAGACATGTCAAACTCTTGATGTCACGTGACATAACGCAACGTATCGGAGCTTTTTCTCCATTGCCGGCAATGGAGTGGGCGCAGTTTGGGGAGGATGCGTCCGGCCCACGGGCCAGCAGTTTGACACCCCCGAAGTAGGGAGTTCTGAGTTGCTTCTGAATGTTAACTGGCTGTTCTGAAAAAAAAATGCTTCAGATCTTTTTAATCAGTGGAACAACCTGCCTCAAGAAGCTGTGAATGCATCAACATTGGAAGCTTTTAAGAAGAGACTGGACAGGCATTTATCTGAAATGGTATAGAGTTTCCTGCCTGAGCAGGGGGTTGGACTAGATGACATCCAAGGTCCCTTTCAACTTTATTATTATTGTTGTTGTTATTGTTGTTAATATCTAGGCAACAGTCCCTGCATATCTCTTATCAGGGTCATTTTTCCTCACTCCATAAAATCCTACAGAAATCTTACATGTATTAGCTATGGATGATGTGCACAATGTCCTTTGGAAATATGCTCTAGAAAATCTCTTGATGCTTTTATTATTCACAAATAACTGAATAACAAATAACTTATTTGAACTGTTCAAATAACATGAAGAGGGGTGAGGGACAACCACTGAAATATATGTCTCTAGAAAAATGGTCTACATTTTTATCACTGCTCTCACTTTATCTCAGAGTTGCCGCTCATCTGTATATAGAAATAACTCTTAAGCCATTTTAATTGGCCGTTTTTGTTCCGTTTTCTCTGATTTTCATATTCTGTTTTACCGTGATTATGGAAGCACATTTCTAAGAACTTTAGAGCAATATTAAAAGACTATAGATAAAATGTACAAATGGAAAGCAGGAAGGCCAAGATTAATTCCAAGGAAACATCAGGCAATACCTCTCCTCTGAACATACCAACAGCCCTCAAAGCTATAAGAGAAGTCATAAAAACCAAACATACAATAAACACACTTGTACCAGGAGTAGCTTCAAGTCTAAAGGCCTATTTACAAGCCTTTTTATAGGACAGTAGCAGGGAGTTAGTCTACTTGTTAATCTGGGGCTTCCTGGCAATGTCTTATTTGGTACAAGTCAGAAGCTCTACCTCTTCCTGCATCTCTGCTTGGTCCAGATTAAGAATTGATGTTTCTCCTGTTCCTTGGTACCCTCACAACCCTAGTGGCTTCATCTAGCCAGCTGCACTTGTTAATGGGTTTCAGGAATGATGTGGAGGAGATCCTGGATTTCATTAAAATTACATATTAGAATGTGTGCTCCAGAATTGCAGCTAAAAGTGATGAAGGATCTACAACAATGCTTTACTTTTCAGTTTTGGGGCATGTCTAGAATTTAATTAGTAACAGCAAACAGATATAATCTCATAAACTCCATGGTGGTTTGGAGTTCCCTACTGCAATGCTCTCTACATGGGGCTGCCCTTGAGGACCACTCGGAGGCTTCAACTGGTGCAGAATGCGGCTGCGCGAGTAGTAATGGGAGTTTCCCGATACTCTCATGTAACACCTCTTCTCCGCGAGCTGCATTGGCTTCCAGTTGCCCTCCAGGTGAGATTCAAGGTGCTGGTGATGACCTATAAAGCCCTAAATGGCATGGGTGCGGATTACCTTAGGGAGCACCTGCTGCCAGCATCAGCTTCCCATCGTCCTGTGCACGCCCACAGGGAGGGCTTCCTTAGGGTTCCGCTGGTTAGAGATTGCCGGCGGGTGATTCCCAGGGGGAGGGCGTTCTCTGTGAGTGCGCCCTTCCTTTGGAACGAACTGCCGATGGAGCTTCGGACTGCCCCCGACCTTCGCTTGTTTCGCCGGGACTTAAAAACCTGGTTGTTTGAATTGTCTGGCCTGGACTGAGGGATTTTAAATTATATTAATTAAATTAAATTATCAAATTAAATTAATTTTAAATGTTAATTTTTAATGTTATCTTAATTGTGGGCTGTATTAATTTTATTTTATTTTATTCTCTCTTTTGTATTGTTTTTAATTTGCCCTGTGAACAGCCCTGAGTCCTTCGGGAATAGGGCGGTATATAAATTCAACTAATAAATAAATAAATAAATAAATTTTCTATAGTACCTCAGAATAGGGGTAAACACCTGCTACTCCAGACTTAGCAAATTTACTTCGTATCCCACTTTCTACTGACTGTAAGAAATATGCATTAAGACAATCATCTTGGAACTCAAATGCTGGCAAAGATACATTAAAACATGCATATTCTATGAAACTTCAAACTAGACCTGTTTTTTAATTCTTTTATACAGGGGCTTTGAAGAATGCCTGCCTTGTCTGCAAGTCACTGGTTCAATCTCCAGTGTCTTCAGCTAAAAGCTTCTTAGCGAAAAGGGCCAAGAAAGCATTCTTCTTAAAAGCCACTGCTTCTTAAAGGAGCACAAATAGAGAGAAAAATGATTCAGAGCCTCAGTTTTGTAGATCTCCTGTGATCATCCATTTTGCACTTCCCAGATCTCTCCTGAAGTAGGAGAGGCCCATATTTTGGGGATCCTTTTTGTGTGTTTTTTAAAAAATGTTTTAAAGAATACAAACTGGCTTTGAGCCTTACCCAGGCTTAATTCAGGGTTATCTGAGAGGGGACTCAGAATGATCAAGATGGCACTTTGATCACACAGTCATGACTACCATCTTGATTTTTTTTAAAATTCATGGGTGCCCTTGCTCCCATTTTGCTCCCTAAAATTCCCCCCCCAAAAAATAAACCAAAATAGGATATGTTTTTTCGCATTTGCAGACCCAAAACAAAACCCAAGCCTGTTCCTGCCCATTCGGATGATATTGTGCTATAATTGACTACCGCCCCTGCAACTCATGAGATCAAATTTAAATATTCCAAGAAAATTGCCTCCCTGTACTCTAAACCATGGTTTACTTAATTATGGTTTCTAAAATAGGCACAACTGGCTAAGAGCACACACTGTTGCTGTGATAAAGTTTATGGTTTGCAAGCCACAGTATCTGATTTCACACAAGGAGCTAAGTCAAAATAAACAAGCCAAAGCATAACTTAATGTAAAATATGAACCTAGTCTTAGACAAGTTATTAGACCATGAACTTTGTTTTGAGGGCAAGGTCTGGTGGAATATAGAAGTTTCTTAGGAAGAAAAAGAGCTCTAATTGCAGTACAACCATGCCCTAGTAATCATTTTTATATGATATATATCTTCCCGAGGTTGCTCTTGTTTATCCTCAGCCCAAAGCCAAAGGAGCCACTGCAGATGAAATCCCAGATACTTCATTGATAATGTGGCTGATGACAGTCAAAGTTGGAATCTACCTAGCTCCATCCAGCTACTTTAGACTACAGTTGGCACATATTCTCCAGTCTTGTGGCTGGACACTGCCCCCTTCCCCCACAACCATTTTGATTTGGGCTGCAAAAGCGTCTGGACATCTGCAGTGAAGTGCCCATAATGTCTGACTGGCACCTTCTGAAGCACTTATCAAGTCTTATATGGGTTTAACAATCTTAAGAGAGTGTGCAGTTAGGCCTATGTTGCACAGATGATTGATTTAAAGAGAGATACAGCAGGTTTTGCCAACTGTGGGTTGCGGTTCTATCATCATTGGATGCATTACGTTTTCTGCTACTTACGAGGTGCTTTGTGTGCCTGTACTTTTTGCTGTTTTTATTCTCATGGGGTGGTGGCATTTTGTCTACTTCATTATGTTTCCATAGCTATCAACAGGCTACTTCTGGATGCTGCCAACTACAAGGACAGAACTAGACTAGACATCAGCATTGCAATTCTCTAGGTCTAGGATAAAGCCCATATGTTATTGGCATTCCTCCTGCTTCACTTCACCTTCTCTGCACTTGCAACCTTTCAGACAGACAGACAGACAGCTAAGCAAGACTCTTCTGAAGTGTGCTAAACCCATGTTCAGAAATAATCCAAATGACATGTCACAGACCCGTCTCCATATCTATGACCTGTTAAGCAATTTGACAGGTGCTGAAACATGCTGCCCAAGTGCTTGACTGCAGTTCACCCCATATTAAATCAAATGTTGTTCTTCCACTGTAAAATTAATGATGGGAGGGAAAACAAAACTGGGGAAATCCATCAATCTCTTTCTTTTTCCACTTTAAAATAGGAAAAAAAACTTGTTGACCTGTTCTGTTTTAAAACAGTAACTTCAGGAAAGGTTTCTGGCTTTAATACATTGGCAGAATAATGCTTGGTAATCAGGGCAGTAAATGTTTTGCTGGCATACTTTTCTGTATCTCAAAGCTTGGAGGAGAGCACTTTAACATCATTGTCTGGCTCTACCTAAGAAAGAACAACAATTTTGATTATGCCCATCAATGATTACCAATTATTCAGCAAACTAAGCAATGATATAAGTCACCTGGACATAGATTACCCTTTTAAAATATGTTTAAAGGTAAAGGTAAAGGTTCCCCCGCACATGCGTGCTAGTCGTTTCCAACTCTAGGGGCCGGTGCTCATCTCCGTTTCAAAGCCGAAGAGCCAGCGCTTGTCTGAGGACGTCTCCGTGGTCATGTGGCCGGCATGACTAGACACCAAAGGCGCACGGAACGCTGTTACCTTCCCACCGTAGTGGTCCCTATTTTTCTACTTGCATTTTTACGTGCTTTCGAACTGCTAGGTTGGCAGAAGCTGGGACGAGTAACAGGCGCTCACTCTGCTACGCGGCACTCGGGATTCGACCCGCCAAACTGCCGACCTTCTGATCGACAAGCTCAGCGTCCTAACCCACTGAGCCACCGCGTCCCTTAAAATATGTTTAGTTTATGTGTATTTCAACTGTAGCCAATATTACTAAATGGAGATTCTTGCATATCAGTGGACAACTGCAAATGCCATGCATATCTGATTTTTGCCCTTTTTTAAAGAGTGATGCTTAAGTCTACACTTAACATTCCGACCTTTTAGTACTTTTTCTGATTCTATGTTCATGGCTTGTTCTTCTTGTTGCTTGCAATATTCAGCTCCTGAACCTATGGTTACCCATTAATCCAGGGCTTTTTTTCTCATAGAAGGCTCAGAACGGAGTTCCGGCACCTTTTTTGGATGGAACCTTGTAGGGTAGGCAAGGCAGGTTGTATGACATGTGTGAGTTCCGGCACCTTTTTCTTTTACAAAAAAAGCACTGCATTAATCTATTAGCCAATATAATTACATGCATGACATTTCCCTTGCAATGTTTTATGCTTCTTTAATAGATGGTTTTATTACATACATAAAGAGATAGATCTCCACGACTGCCTATGGTACTATAGAATTTAAAACAGGAAGGGGACACTTTTTTGGTGGGGTTATCAAAAATAGCAGCATCTAGCCAATCTTGGGTAATTTTGAAAAAGCTAAGGAGGATCAGATCTGCCTAACACTTGAAGGGGAGATTATCAGGAAATCCTAGCATTGAAGGGAAGTTGAAACAAGATCCATGAAGACGGCATGGGCAACCCCCTTTTGTACTGTTGCCAGGAGAATTACATGGATGAGTCCACAAAGCTCACTAGCAGTTGAACTTGATGCATGAGAGGCTTTATTTTTAACCTACTGAGACTCAAAGAGAGGGGTGATCAAGAAGAGTGTAGGCATCTCCTCTTTCTCTACTCCCTGTCCATCCCTTCTTACTGCCCAATATGGTTCTGAGAGGAACACTTTGTTCCTAGAAGTCTCAAGAGCTGTTTTGCACATGGCTTTTAAAATTAAGGCAAAATCATAGGAAATTAGACTGCTCACTCAAATCTCCCCACAAAAGCCACCTTACAAACAATTATATCCAGACCACTATTAACATCATATTCATTTGTTTAAAATTTGGGCAGCTTCTTGTGTTTATTGCACCTCCATCTGTGCCAAATTTTATAAAGTCAGAGTGTGCGATTTTGATCTCATGATTGGAATATATAAAACATTATTAAGGGTAGTATGTAGTTTACACTCTTTGACCCAGATGTATTGGCACTCTTGTTTCTTTGTAATTAAGTCCAAAAGTCCTCAAGTTTAAAAGCCAACAAAAGCCAGAGCAAAGGATCCAATGATTTGTGGAAAAGGTGAGAAGATAAAGCAGCAGTTTTAATCAATAGAAGCCAAAGCAAAATAATGCACCGCACAAATCACACAGTTTATGTCGTTTGTGGGGTGATGAGAGGATGACCATGATAGTATTTATTTAGTGTTCCTTTCTTTGGCCTGTGGATTCACATGTCACATCAGTGGGCAATCAACTATTTCTTTAACTGTAACTATATTTCTGTTTACAAAAAAAATTCCCTCTTATTTGGCAAAAAACTAAATAAAATATACATATACATCAAGTTTGTGTTGACTCCTGGCAAGTTCCTGCAGTTTTCTTGGTAACCTTTTTCAGAAGTGGCTTGCCAGTGTCTGTTTCCTAGGACTGAGAGCGAGTGACTGGCCCAAAGTCATCCAAACATTGCAAAGTAAATTAATATAAAAGAATATACCGTACTTTGACTTCTCCCTGGTTTTACCAAATGTTTGAAAAGCAACAATGGAACCTGACAAATACATTTGGGAGAAAATTACACTATTTAATTATTATCCCGGAGAGAATCAAGGAAATTCATTTTTCCTCATGGTCTCCAGCAGTGTCTATGAAAACGCTAGATTGGTCTAACTGTACAGGGGTAGGCAACCTTGGCTCTTTTATGACTCGTGGACTTCAACCCCCAGAATTCCTGAGCCAGCTATGCAACTAACTTAGTGCATAACAGGTATCTTAGTGCAACTCCCTGCTGAGTGCAGGATTTACTAGAGAAGAAGTCCCCAACTTTCTGGTTCCATGGACCAGCAGTGCTGGGGTCGGAGGTAGGGGATGGTTTCACACACATAACCTTGTTCCCACACATGAGCACATAGAGCTTCACGTGTTCACCCGCTGCTTCCGCAGCCCAGTTCCCAACAGGCTGCAGATTGGTACCAGTCCACAGCCCAAGAGTTTGGGGACCCCTGCCATAGAGTATCTTTTACAGATGATCATCTGTGCATATGGCAGCCTGTTCCATCTCATGTAGTCAAAAATAATGAAACATGTATCATGGAAATTATATAATTATGTAAGGACTTCTGATTTACATGCACACATTGTGATATTTGCATTGTGACATCATGACACACCTCTCATTTGCCCCTTGGACGCCCATGATAATCTCTGTTGACAATTGGATCAGGACTATCATATCTGCATTAATGGATTGAGCTGGCAATGAACGATATAGAGATATTGAGCAATGGTGAAAATATCAACCCAGCTGTTCTGTTCACACAACATGCTTAGTCTTGTTAGTAAAAAAAATGGTTATTTTTGCCTACTGTTTAAAGTTTAATGGGCATATAGGAGTTGTGCTAATGTGCTGGGTAAACCAGATTTGGTTAGTTTATGGATCAATCCATTGCATAAACCTAGGAAATTGGTAAGTGAAAACATGATACTGGTATATAAAACCATGCATGGTATGGAAAATTGTGATAGGTTTTTTTCCCTACTCTTTTGTAATGTTTTATTGATGTTCTATGTATTATTATGTGCGTAAATTGCCTAAAATCCATCTGGACTGAGGAGGAGAATAAATGGCATAAATAAATAATGTTGGGATTTGGCTTATCCCATTAAAGTGAATGACTGGAAATCCAAGCCTAATAAAAGCAAGCACATAGCTCAGCCACTTTTGCTGAGGAGGAAAGAAATTCATGGATAATTCTACTTGGTGGTTCTGGACCACCTCCTGAATCACAAGCCGCACACTGTAAGCTGAGGAGACACTATTTTTCTATTGCCCAGGTTTATGAGTTTACAGAACCCTGATCCAGCCTTAAGAGTCACTTTATCGTTTAGTATTAGGTCAAAGTCACCTGCCAGGTTCCAACTGGCTTAAACCTCTCAAAGCTCTTTGTTGTCCATGATTATATTAACTTGCCTCCTCCAAGGAAATAAGGAGAAGAAGCACCTTCTTCCTTGCCTTGGCAGGGATAGAATCAAAGGAAGAGGCAAGTGAACACTTAAGAATAGTAATAGAACAGTTAGGAGTTGGATCCAACAGCATATTAAAAAAAAATCAGGAATCCGATGGAATGTTTTCCAACCAACACATTTTATTAAAAGGGATAAGCTTTCACGAGCTGCACCTCATGTCATCCTATACATCCTGATTTATTTATTTATTTTGCCACTATAGACTAACATCTCCTAGCTCTTCTGCTGTTATATCCTCAACAGCAAGTATCTTACATACCTTCTCCCAAATTAGCAACTGGTGTGGATTTTGCCACTCTTGGGAGTTCAAATGCTATTATCCTGTCCTAGAAAAAGTCTTCACCTACATTTCCATTAAACAGTGCAAGTATTGAGAAGTTTGTTTGCTTCAAATGAAATTATGCAGTTTTCATTTCCCCGACCTGTACGTGAAGCACAACAGATTGAGGCACCCAGGATAAGGAAAAGTACACATTGAAATATGCCTGTACAGAGGAATTGCTAGAGAAAATAAGTTGATAATAATTTTGCTGGAGAATGATATTGATGGGAATGTTTACCAAACAACAAAAATGAAGAGAAGAGCAAACAAGGAGTGTTGAAAATATCTTCCTTAGATCATGGTCCCTTCAAATTGGTCTTGTGAATTATCTCATCACTTCCACAGATGCTTAGTTGCAGGTTTAAATGTACATGCATATCCCATGTTAAACTGGATGGAATTATTCTGCAGTTGACTGAGCACTGATAAAGCAGGGTCCAAATGGGGAGTAGAAAATAAAGATAATTGGACTATCTGGCAGCTGCTTGAGTGGTAATATTGCAGGTGGGGAACCATACTGAGAAAGCGACAGCCACCTGTCCTCAGGACATTAACTCCAAGACACTCATCATCCTCAATAGGCTTTTAAATACATGGCACCAATCTCCAAGGGAAAAAAAGCAGATGCCCAATGAGCCATGCCAGAAGCAAAGGTGAAATAAAAAGATGGAGGGCATTTGCAGAAAAGGGAGGAGTCTGGACATGCACAAGACAGATTCCTGATTCATCGGCTAAAGATTCTTCCTACCTCCACTGCTTTGTGGCTCAGATCTTGCTCACCGATAATTCCAGGAAGTTGTTCATTGGGTCATAAGGGCCCAAACTATCCAGCAGAGGTGTAGGGTCCAAAGCATGATATAGGGTTGTTCCAGAAAAGCTAAAGCTAGACAAGAGTAATTTTGTCTGTTCCTTGCACCTCCCTAAGATAGTATTAGGAATTTTATCCATTTACCCTTGTTTAGTTTATATAGACCCTTCTCTCTATTATAAATAAGTGACTCTGGGCAATTAACAATATTTTTTTCAAAAACAGCAAAAAATACCCAACAAAAAATAAAAAACAACTAGACATCAGCTGAGATTTTTAAAAAAATAAAATAAATACAATGTAGATACTATATCCTGATCAATTCAAATACTTCAACAAAACTAACTTATAGGCTTCAACATATACTCTGACCCCCAGGCCCAGGAAGGCAGCCATGTTTTCAATGCCTTGTGAAAAGCCAGCAAGGTTGGAACCAATCTCATCATGGGGGCTTGATGTTTCACAGGGAAGGGGAAGCAACAGAAAAGGCTATCTTCCTGGATCCTGCCACATGCCATTCTTTAATGGACAGGACCTATAACATGCCTTTTCTGTCAGATCTGATGGGATCTATAGATATGATTAGGGAGAGGTGTCCCACAAAGAGTTTTATAGATAACCACTAACATCTTGAATTGAACTGAGGAGCATATTGGCAACCACTGCAGTTCATGAAGCAGAAGTGTAACATAGGTAGATTGAGAAGAACCTATAATTGCCCATGTTGCTGCATTTTGAACCAACTGCAGCTTCTGGATGCTCTATTAAAGGTAGGGTAGCCCTATTAGAGCATATTCTATTAGTCCATCTAGGAGGTAATTAAATTGTAAATGACAATGAGCAGAGCTTCTCAGTCCTGGAAAGGGTACAACTGTCATACAACATGAAGCTGTGTAAAGGTGTTCCTGGTCATGGCTGCTACCTGTTCCTTGGGCAGGAGCTACAAGCCAAGGAGGGCCCCCAAATTGTGCACTGGTTCTCTCTTGGCTAATCCTACCCTATCTTGCTGGGGTTGAATTGAAGCTGTTCTACCCCCTCCATCCCACCGCAGCCTCCTGATACCAAGGCACAACCTCAATAGCATTGCTTGGGTGACCCAGGGCAGAGCTACAAAGCTGAATGTCATCAGCAAATTGATAATACCTCACCCTGTTCTGTTGGATGATCCCACCCAGAGGCTTCATATAGATGTTAAACAGGAGGGGAAAAGGCTAGGGGCAAGATCTTGCCTATCAGTGCTCATTGGAACTGTCCCCAGAGGAAGGAAAAAATTCAGCACAACACAGTGCCACCCATTGTGAAACTTGAAACAAATCCAAAAGGACACGATTGATAATATGGTATCAAAAACTACTGAGATCAAAGAAAGCAGGGATGGGCGCACCCCTTCAATCCTGTTTCTACCAGAGATCATGTCTACATAACTACCATCTCAACTTCCTTCCCTAAAAAGGAAAGATTAGATACCGGACAAAAATTCTCTGATTGGATCCAGAGAAGTCTTTTTCTTTTTTTTTTGGTAAAAGTTTTATTGTTTTTTTACAATAACAACCTTAGTGCCTGGTGTACAGCGTGTTGTCTTGGCTCATAATTTTTTTTAGAGAAGAATATACAATTAATAATAGTTAATAAACAATTAATAATAATTAATTTTTATATTTCCATAATTAGTATATCAATTGATAGTATATTTCCTTGATCTTCTCTTCACCCAATAGTATACTCCTTCTACAACATTAAACAAATATAATTTCTAATATTTGATATTTTCCATATTTAAATGATTAAATAAAAACATTTTCTTCTATATTTACACCAACAGTAGTAGCGTCCATTTTTAGCGTTTTTTTCTTATCAGCTTATGTTACTTTCGTAAGAGTCATCTTATTGATTCACCATGTATTCTTATTTTCATAAATCTCATTAAGCTCAATTTCTCCATAATATTCAAACAATTCTTGTTAATCATATTTTTCCCAGTATTTAACGTCTAAATATACAAATTTTCCATTTAAATATATCATCCCAGTATTTTCATATTTCATATATTATAGAGATACTGTTGTTGTTGCTGTTAGCTGTGAAGTCGTGTCCGACCCATCGCAACCCCATGGACAACATTCCTCCAGGCCTTCCTGTCCTCTAGCATCTTTTGGAGTCCATTTAAGCTCACGCCTACTGCTTCAGTGACTCCATCCAGCCACCTCATTGTCTGTCGTCCCCTTCTTCTATTGCCCTCAATCTTTCCCAGCATTAGGCTCTTCTCCAGTGAGTCCTTCCTTCTCATCAGGTGGCCAAAGGATTTGAGTTTCAACTTCAGGATCTGGCCTTCTAAAGAGCAGTCAGGGTTGATCTCCTCTAGGACTGACTGGTTTGATCGCCTTGCAGTCCAAGGGACTCACAGGAGTCTTATTTATATTATATTTTATATTTATTAAATTTTTATACCACCCTTCTCCCGAAGGACTCAGGGCGGTGTACAGGGCTATAAATATTAAAAAACAAAGTACAAAAGTTAAAAAACAATTAAATAATTATGCCCGATATATACAATAATTAAAACCATGTTAAAAACCCAACCCCAAACCCATCAAACCAGGCTGGATTGCTCAAATAAGTAAGTTTTTAGATCCCGCCGGAAGGAGCGAAGGTCGGGGGCCATCCGGAGCTCAACCGGCAAGCGGTTCCACAGGTCTGGCGCGCCCACAGAGAACGCCCTCCCCCTGGGGGCCACCAGTCGACATTCTTTGATCGGAGGCACCCTGAGGAGGCCCTCTCTGTGGGAGCGCACTGGATGGAGGGAAGTTGACGCCAGCCGCAGGTGCTGTCATAGGTAATCCGGACCCATGCCATGTAGGGCTTTGTAGGTCATTACCAACACCTTGAATCTCACCTGGAGGGCAACCGGCAGCCAATGCAGCTCGCAGAGCAAAGGTGTAACATGGGAGTATCGGGAAACTCCCAACACAACTCGCGCCGCTGCATTCTGCACCAGTTGGAGCCTCCAAGTGGTCTTCAAGGGCAACCCCATGTAGAGAGCATTACAGTAGTCCAAACGAGAGGTCACGAGTGCATGAGTGACTGTACGCAAGGCATCCCGGTCCCTTCTCCATCACCATAGTTCAAAGGCCTCAATTCTTTGGCGCTCAGCCTTTCTTATGGTCCAACTTTCACATCCATACATTACAACTGGGAAGACCATAGCCTTGACTATACGCACTTTTGTTGACAGGGTGATGTCTCTGCTTTTTAGTGTGCTGTCTAGATTTGCCGTGGCTTTCCTCCCCAGGAACAAGCATCTTTTAATTTCTTGGCTACAGTCCCCATCTGCAGTGATCTTGGAGCCCAGGAAAATAAAATCTGTCACTACCTCCATTTCTTCCCCATCTATTTGCCAGGAATTGAGAGAGCCGGATGCCATGATCTTGGTTTTCTTAATGTTAAGTTTCAAGACAAGTTTTGCACTGTCCTTCTTCAACTGCAACAAGAGGCCCTTTAGTTCTTCTTCACTTTCTGCCATTAGAGTGGTATCATCTGCATATCTTAGGTTGTTGATATTTTTTCCAGCAATCTTAATTCCAACTTTTGATTCATCTAGCCCTGCCTTTCTCATGAAGTGCTCTGCATATAAGTTAAACAGGCAGGGTGACAGTATACAGCCTTGCCGGACTCCTTTCCCAATTTTGAACCAATCAGTTCTTCCGTGTCCTGTTCTCACTGTTGCTTCTTGGCCCACATATAGGTTTCTCAAGAGACAAATAAGATGGTCTGGTACTCCCATCTCTTTAAGAACTTGCCACAGTTTGTTGTGATCCACACAATCAAAGGCTTTAGCATAGTCAATGAAGCAGAAGTAGATGTTTTTCTGGAACTCTCTAGCTTTCTCCATGATCCAGCGTATGTTGGCCATTTGATCTCTAAGAGATACTGTACTACTTACTACTTATCTATCATAACATCTGTCCATAATGTCTTCTATTTGTAGAAAATCTTTGGATCCAGGGAAGTCTTCTTGAAGAGAGACTATCCCTTCTCTCAAGGAAGAAGTGACCACTATCAGAACCTAGCCACATGCCACTTCCCAGTGTCCTTTAGACAGCCAGGAGGGACATGAGTCCAATATGCCAACAGCAGTCCCTAGAACCCTGTCCATCAGGAATAACTAGATGAAATGAGATAATTAAGCTAGGCTGAGCTTCTGTCCCATGCAGGGACCTTATTTCAAGTCTACATTCCAACCTGGAGTGAATCCCAGCACTTTATCCAAGAGATGCCAAGCATATTCCTCATGGCAGCTCCATAAGTAAACCCACAAATCAGTTCTCCCTAGGAGGGCCCAAATTACTTTAAATAGGGCAGCTGGGTGTCTATTCGCAGAGGCAATAAAAGCAGAGAAGTACTGGCCTTTCACCATCCTTTTCACGACAAGTTAGTCCTTAATGGCAGCTATAGCTTCTGCTCAGTCAGGTTCATTCCTCATTGTCCTGCAGTGGAATTCAGGGTCTATAGGTAAAAGAGGCCTCAGGACACAATCCAAATAGCTTCCACTGCTCTCTTGTTTCATACAGTGACCAAGTTCTTAGTCAGATCATAAAACCAGACCTCCAGGGTCAATCCCGATCTCTCTAGATCCTACTGGGTCCATTGGATTCAGAAGACCACAATATCCTCTGTCCTTTCTGAATGGGCTAAAGATGATGCCAGTGTCTTTTTATCAAGGTCTGCTCCTGATAGGAGCTGATGAGTCATGTCACCAATTAAATCGGCAATCTTGACTGACCTGTTTGACACCATGTTTCCTCCTGACATAATATACTGTTTGATGCCACAATGAAGGAGAGTGTTCACACTCTGTGCATCATTTTATCCTCCAAGTTCAAATGCCTCCCATCAACAGTTACAGAAGGAGAAGGAAGCTTAGAAAGAAGGAAAACAGACTCAAATAAGAGCATCTTGAACATTGTGAAATAGCAGCGATGCTAGTGATGGGCAAATCATTTGCTTGACATTGCAAAATTAGATAAACTCCAATGTACCCTTTCAAGAGGAGTAAGAAAGAAAAGAAAGTAAATACCAGAGAAAGAAAGACTCTTCTTAAAGATGCCCCAATCTGGCCATATCCAATGGTCCATGAAACAGCAATTAGAACAAAAAATCAGAACTTATCCAAAAACTGGAACTTGAGCTCATTTTTTTTCTCATCCATTCCAATGGCTGTTTCTTTGATGTTGTAGTGCCTGCTTGACTTTCAGACTGAGGGCATAAGTTAGGAAATGTTTTTATTATTCATTCTGTAAGCTATTCATGGAGCCATTTTCCATTAGAGAGGTAGCTAAAATGCTGAGTGTATAGCTACTGCATTAGCAGCTAGCAATCAAATCTGATACAACTAAATTTAAGTCCCATGCATTGAATGGTTCTGACTTTTCAGTAAGCATTTATACTATCACATTGTAAGAGACTGACCTACAAATTAGAAAGGTATCTTTGGAATATTTTCCTAAGTATGACCTTAAAGAAGAAATATATTTTCCAGATTCATTGTCTCTCATCTGTAACATGAGGAGTGTATGCATGTATGTTCTGACTTACAAGATTAAATAAATTAAAAGATTTATGCAGGATCAAAGAAATGCTACAGTTTTTCCAATGTTTTATCTTGCAGATTTTTTACAATACAATGTTTTATCATAAGCATACTTTATCATAGCAATATTTTTCTTTCCTCTGTAGAGTCTACACCAATTCTTCAAGCTTTGAGTTGCTGGTCTCTACATCTTTTCCATATCTGTGAATATATTATACATGGAGTAACCAGATGATGGGTTCACACAACCTCCCAGGCTAAACTACAAGTGGATTGCTAGTTAATGGTTTGGTGTATTGTTATAATTCAGTTAATAGCATGTTATGTGCCATCATGTTACATTATTGTCTGGTTTATTTGTTTGGACATCATAGTTTATGCATACACAGGAATTGGGAAATTGTTGTTGTAGTTATTAAAGGTTTTTTGTGTTATTTGAATCCAATCCATATATGTTGTTGTTGTTGTTAGTTGCGAAGTCGTGTCCGACCCATCGCGACCCTATGGACAATGTTCCTCCAGGCCTTCCTGTCCTCTACCATCTTCTGGAGTCCATCTAAGCTCACGCCTACTGCTTCAATGACTCCATCCAGCCACCTCATTCTCTGTCGGCCCCTTCTTCTATTGCCCTCAATCTTTCCCAGCATTAGGCTCTTCTCCAGTGAGTCCTTCCTTCTCATTAGGTGGCCAAAGTATTTGAGTTTTAGCTTCAGGATCTGGCCTTCTAAAGAGCAGTCAGGGTTGATCTCCTCTAGGACTGACCGGTTTGATCGCCTTGCAGTCCAAGGGACTCGCAGGAGTCTTCTCCAGCACCATAGTTCAAAGGCTTCAATTCTTTGGCGCTCAGCCTTTCTTATGGTCCAGCTTTCACTGCCATACATTGCAACTGGGAAGACCATAGCCTTGACTATACACACTTTTGTTGACAGGGTGATGTCTCTGCTTTTTAGTGTGCTGTCTAGATTTGTCATGGCTTTCCTCCTGAGCAGCAAGCGTCTTTTAATTTCTTGGCTACAGTCCCCATCTGCAGTGATCTTGGAGTCCAGGAAAATAAAATCTGTCACTACCTCCATTTCTTCCCCATCTATTTGCCAGGAATTGAGAGGGCAAGATGCCATGATCTTGGTTTTCTTAATGTTTAGTTTCAACCCAAGTTTTGCACTCTCCTTCTTCACCCGCAACAAGAGGCTCTTTAGTTCTTCTTCACTTTCTGCCATTAGAGTGGTATCATCTGCATATCTTAGGTTCTTGATGTTTCTTCCGGCAATCTTAATTCCAACTTTTGATTCATCTAGCCCTGCCTTTCTCATGATGTGCTCTGCATATAAGTTAAATAGGCAAGGCGACAGTATACAGCCTTGCCGGACTCCTTTCCCAATTTTGAACCAATCAGTGGTTCCGTGTCCAGTTCTCACTGTTGCTTCTTGGCCCGCATATAGATTTCTCAAGAGACAAATAAGATGGTCTGGTATGCCCATCTCTTTAAGGACTTGCCAGAGTTTGTTATGATCAACACAATCAAAGGCTTTAGCATAGTCAATGAAGCAGAAGTAGATGTTTTTCTGGAACTCTCTAGCTTTCTCCATGATCCAGCGTATGTTAGCAATTTGATCTCTAGTTCCTCTGCCTCTTCGAAATCCTGCCTGTACTTCTGGTAGTTCTCGATCCACATACTGCTGGAGTCTAGCTTGTAGAATTTTAAGCATAACTTTACTAGCATGAGAAATGAGTGCAATGGTGCGATAGTTTGAACATTCTTTGGCACTGCCTTTCTTTGGAATTGGAATGTAAACTGATCTTTTCCAATCCTGTGGCCACTGTTGAGTTTTCCAGATTTGCTGGCAAATTGAGTGTAGCACTTTTACTGCATCGTCTTTTAAGATTTTGAATAGCTCAGCTGGAATACTGTCACTTCCACTAGCTTTGTTGTTGCTCAGCTTTTCTAAGGCCCACTTCACTTCACATTCTAGGATGTCTGGCTCGAGGTCAGTGACCACCTCATTGTGATTATCAGGGATGTTAAGCTCATTCTTGTATAGTTCTTCTGTGTAATTTTGCCACCTCTTCTTAATCTCTTCTGCCTCTGTTAGGTCCCTGCCGTTTTGGTCCTTTATCATGCCCATTTTTGCATGAAACGTTCCTTTCATCTCTCCAATTTTCTTGAAAAGATCTCTGGTCCTCCCTATTCTATTGTTTTCTTCTATTTCTTTGCATTGTTCATTTAAGAAGGCATTCTTATCTCTTCTAGCTATTCTTTGGAATTCTGCATTTAATTGGGCATATCTTTCTTTTTCTCCCTTTCCTTTCGCTTCCCTCCTTTCCTCAGCTATTTGCAAAGCTTCCTCAGACAGCCATTTTGCTTTCTTGCATTTCTTTTTCTTTGGGATGGTTTTGGTTGCTACCTGTTGTACAATGTTGCGAACCTCTGTCCATAGTTCTTCAGGCACTCTGTCTATCAGATCTAATTCCTTAAATCTCTTTGTCACCTCTACTGTATATTGAACAGGGATATGATTTAATTCATACCTG
Source organism: Vipera berus (assembly GCF_964194415.1). Classification (NCBI taxonomy): domain Eukaryota; kingdom Metazoa; phylum Chordata; class Lepidosauria; order Squamata; family Viperidae; genus Vipera; species Vipera berus. The sequence continues at coordinate 343,055,374 of NC_138202.1, forward strand.
ACTGGCCTAGTGCTTTTCCTACTTTCTTTAATTTAAGCCTAAACTTTGCAACAAGAAGCTCATGGTCTGAGCCACAGTCAGCTCCTGGTCTTGTTTTTACTGAATGTATAGAGCTTCTCCATCTTTGGCTGCAGAGCATATAGTCAATCTGATTTTTGTGTTGACCGTCTGGTGATGTCCATGTGTAAAGCCGTCTCTTGGGTTGTTGGAAAAGAGTGTTTGCTATGACCATCGTATTCTCTTGACAAAATTCTATCAGCCTGTGCCCTGCTTCATTTTGTACTCCAAGGCCAAACTTGCCTGTTATTCCAGTTATCTTTTGGCTTCCTACTTTGGCATTCCAATCCCCCATGATGATAAGGACATCATTTCTGGGTGTTAGTTCTATAAGGTGCTGTAGGGCTTCATAGAACCGGTCAATTTCATCCTCTTCAGCACCGGTGGTAGGGGCATAGACTTGGACTACTGTGATATTGAATGGTTTGCCTTGGATTCGAACTGAGATCATTCTGTCATTTTGAGGATTGTATCCCAGTATTGCTTTTCCTATTTTTTTATTGACTATGAAGGCTACTCCATTTCTTCTGAGGGATTCTTGCCCGCAGTAGTATACCTGATGGTCATCTGAATTAAATTCACCCATTCCTGTCCATTTTAGTTCGCTGATACCTAAGATGTCAATGTTTAGTCTTGTCATCTCTTGTTTGACCACGTCCAGCTTGCCTTGATTCATGGATCTTACATTCCAGGTTCCTATGGAGAAAAAATCTTTACAGCATCGGACTTTCCTTTCACCACCAGACATATCCACAGCTGAGCGTCCTTTCGGCTTTGGCCCAGTCGCTTCATTCTTTCTGGCGCTACTAGTACTAGCCCTCTGCTCTTCCCCAGTAGCATATTGGACGCCTTCCGACCTGAGGGGCTCATCTTCCAGCGTCATATCGTTTTGCCTTTTGGTACTGTCCATAGGGTTTTCATGGCAAAGATACTGGAGTGGGTTGCCATTTCCTTCTCCAGTGGATCACGTTTTGTCAGAACTCTCTGCTATGACCTGTCCGTCTTGGGTGGCCCTGCACGGCATAGCTCATAGCTTCATTGAATTACGCAAGCCCCTTCGCCACGACAAGCCAGTAATCCATGAAGGGGAAATCCATATATGCAATGTTCTAAATAATGCATCACCAGCAGTTTTATAATGGAACTCTTTATGCAAAGCCATGCTTTGAACACTATCATTTTGTTTTGGATTTTTGCATTTGTATGAAGTAGAAGGCTCTTCCAAGATGTTCTACAGATATCCCTCAACTTACAACTAGTCATTCAACGACTGTGCAGAGTTACAATGGCCTCAGAAAAGGTACTCTATGGCCTGTAAGCAGTGGTGGGATTCAGCCGGTTCACACCACTTCAGTGGAACCAGTAGCTAATTTTTTGTTGCCCAGGCTCTGAATGGACTTCCAGAAGCGGCATCCACACAGAGAACCGGTTGTTCACATATTTAAATCCCACCATTGCCTGTAAGGCACTTCCAGTTTTTGTAAAATGTGAGGCCCCTCTCTCTCCCCTTATAGCCACATGACACATTTTGAGCACTTGCAAATAGCACTCATTTAGAACTGGTTGTAGTGTCTCACAGTCACATAATCACAATTTGCAATGAAGTTTTGCAAGTATCTGCTTTTTTGCTGGTTTCAATTATTTGGGGGAATTGAGAGGATTGGGACTTATGACGGCATGATTCACTTAGAACCATGTGATTTCCTTAACAATGTCATAAAAACAGTCATAAAATCAGGTCCAGCCACATGAGTGCCTCAACTTACGACCAACACAAATTACAGTTGAAATTCTTGTCTCAATTGCAATCAACAGACTACAATTGAACCCAAAATTTCTGTTACTGAGATGCGTAAGTGAATTTTGCCCCTTTTACGACCTTTTATGCCACAGTTGTTAAGTGAATCACTGCAGCTGTTGAGTTAGTAACAGGGTGGTTAAGTGAATTTGGCTTCTCCACTGACTTTGTCAGAAATTTGCAAAAGGTGATCACGTGACCCCTAGATCAGGGGTAGGCAACCTTGGCTCTTTTAGGACTTGTGGAGTTCAACTCCCAGAATTCCTGAGTCAGCATGGCTGGTTCAGGAATTCTGGGTATTGAAGTCCACAAGTCATAAAAGAGCCAAGGTTGCCTACCTCTGCCCTAGATACTGCAACTGTCATAAATATGAGTCAGTTGCCAAGTGCCTGAGTTCTGATCACATGACCATGGGGATGCTGCAACAGTCATAAGTGTAAAAAATGGTCATAAGTCACTTTTTTCAAGGCCTTTGTAACTTTGAACAGTCACTAAATGAATTGTTGTAAATTGAAGACTTGCCATTGCTATATCCTGTGCTAAGTTAGCAAAAATCCAGATGTCCATTAGATGGGGACAAAGATATTCTTAAATGCTTGGTTTTTTAAGAGTGTCTGCAAGGGGAGAGGGTGAGAAAAAGAAAAGTTGTAATACGTATAACGAGGTGGAACTTCTGTCACATAATTTGCAGTCATCTTGATTTTTTCAACACACACACCTTTCCACAAACATCCCTGAGTTCTTTGCTGCCATCTAATGCAGGGGTCCTCAACCTTGGTAACTTTAAGATTTGTGGACTTAAACTCCCAGAATTCCTCAGCCAGCTTTGCTGAGGAATTCTGGGAGTTGAAGTCCACAAGTCTTAAAGTTGCCAAGGTTGGAGAGCCCTGATGTAATGGCACTCTGGAATTTGACAGCTGAGGAATGGACATTTCTCTTTTCAGTTGTTTTGAGAATTACAGCATGCCAATATCCATTAAATCTCTCTATATTAATTGAAATGTAAAGGAAAAATTTGGATTTATTATTTGGATTTATTAAAGCACAACTCTTCCTAGCAATGAACAGATTAACTGTTTGCAATTAAAAAACATGTTTATGCATCCATCTGCACATAATACAAATACAGTGTCCCAAAGTGGCAGAAGGTATGACTTGATGATGTTATTCACAAGGATGGAACAGTTGACCTATTTTTTTTAGATGAGATGGAGGAATTTATTTTTAATAGTAATAGTTGTGCTAAGTCTGCTAGAGGACTACCAAGCAATATCATGATCTTGGGGTATTCCTTAAGTCACTGAACCCCCCCCCCCAAAATCTGGTTAGTATGACCCAAATTTAGATGCTAACTATGGATGGCTATTTTTCAGCCTCCATTGCTCTCCTAGCTAAGCATGCTTCACCTTTAAGTTGGGTTTGAGATAGGACATATCTTTAAACAGTAGACACATGGCTCGTAGCTTCTAATAATTTATTTTATTTTTATTTAGTTGCATTTGTATACCGCCCTTTCCCTGAGGACTCAGGGCGGTTTACAGGGAATTAAAAATCAAAACATACAAAAGTTAAAACCAGTTAAAAAGCATTAAATTCACCCTGTACACTAAAAACCCCAGTTAAAATTTTCTCCTCAGCCTGGGCCCGAGAGCTCAAAGAGCCAGGTCTTCAGGCCCCGGCGGAATGATCGGAGGTCGGGAGCAGTCCTCAGCTCCACCGGCAGCTGGTTCCAGAGGGCAGGCGCTCCCACTGAGAAGGCCCTATCCCTGGGTGTCACCCGCCGGCAATCTCTCACCGGCGGAACCCTGAGCAGACCCTCCCTGTGGGAGCGCACTGGGCGAAGGGCGTTTGATGCCGGCAGCAGGTGTTCCCTCAAATAACCCGGACCCAGGCCATGTAGGGCTTTATAGGTAATAACCAGCACCTTGAATTTCACCCGGAGGGCAACTGGAAGCCAATGCAGCTCGCGGAGTAGAGGTGTTACATGGGAGTATCGGGAAACCCCCATTACAACTCGCACGGCCGCATTCTGCACCAGTTGAAGCCTCCGAGTGGTCTTCAAGGGCAGCCCCATGTAGAGAGCGTTACAGTAGTCCAAACAGGAGGTCACAAGCGCATGAGTGACTGTGCGTAGGGCGTCTCGGTCCAGATAGGGACGCAACTGGCGCACCAGGCAAACCTGTGCAAAAGCCCCCCTGGTCACGGCTCCTATGTGATCTTCAAAATTGAGCCGTGAATCCAGGAGGACGCCCAAGTTGCGAGCGCTATCAACGGGGGGTAACACCTCACCCCCCATCATTAGAGGTGGAATAACTTGGTTAACCCGAGACGCTGATATGCACAGCCACTCAGTCTTGGCGGGATTGAGACGAAGCCTGTTTCTCCCCATCCAGACCTGAACCGCCTCCAGGCACCGGGACATCACGGAGAGGGCATCACTGGGTTGGTTCGGGGTGGAAAGAAAAAGTTGGGTATCATCAGCGTACTGGTGATACCCCACCCCAAAACCACGAATGATCTCGCCCAGCGGCTTCATATAGATGTTGAACAGGAGAGGCGAGAGAACCGACCCCTGAGGGACTCCACAAATGAGATACCTCGGGGCGGATCTCTGCCCTCCTGTCAACACCGACTGCGAGCGGCCCTGGAGGTAGGAGGAGAACCACCGTAGAACGGTGCCTCCCACTCCCAACCCCCTGAGACGTCGCAGCAGGATACCATGGTCGATGGTATCGAAAGCCGCTGAGAGATCTAATAGGACCAGGACAGAGGAGCAACCCCTGTCCCTAGCCCTCCAGAGATCATTCACCAGCGCGACCAATGCCGTCTCCGTGCTGTGTCGGGCCTGAAGCCCGATTGGTACGGGTCCAGATAATCAGTTTCCTCCAGGAACAGAGGAAATCAGATAATCAACTATCTTTAGTCTTACTTTAATAATGTTCCTAGGTCATCTGTTCCACTTGTCCTGATCTGCTGGGGATGGTCTCCGTGTTCTATGTTTATTATACAGTATTCCGCTTTGGGATTTAGTCTAATGAAAATCAAGCTAAACATTGTTATAAATAAATGGAAAAATAAATATTCAGGAACTTGTCCTTGGCAAATCCTTGTCCTACTTAGCCTACTTAAAGGGAAAACTAAATCTGAATTTGAAGGAGAGATACAAGTGTTTCTGGTTTTATCTTTCTGTATCTAATAAGTAAAAAAAAAGGTAAAGGAGTCCCTGTGGATTTTACTCCACTAGTCATTGCTGACTATAGGGGATGGTGTTCATTTCCATTTCAAGACCATTGAGCCAAAGCTGTCCGAAGATATTTCCACGATTTTGTGTCCAGCATGATGTCACAGAACGCTGTTACCTTCCCACGGAAGTGGTATCTATCCATATTTATTTTACTCACATTTGCATGCTTTCGAACCGCTAGGTTGGCAGGAGCTGAGGCAAGGATGGGAGCTCACCCCATCGCATGATGCTTGGGTCTCAAACCTGGGCAGCCGGCTTTCCAGCCAAGAAACCCAGCACCTTAACCACTGAGTCATCATGCCACCCCTACCTAATAAGTACCTAACTGCAATTCTGACTTCAAAGAAAAATAGTTAACTTGGAAGGTGGGCCACCTTTAATCATGGAGCTCAATTCCATTCTAAGTACCAGAGCTCATGAGATCACAACAGTGTTTCTCAACCTTGGCAACCTGAAGATGTGTGGACTTTAATATGCTGGCTGGAGAATTCTGGGAAAGTCTACACATCTTCAAGTTGCCAAGATTGAGAAACACTGTCATAAAGACTTGAATCAGACTAAAGATCTATCCAGTCCAGTTTCCTAGTCAAGCAGTTGCTTTCAAGATGCTCACAAGCATGTAGGTAGGAACTCTTGTTTGTTGCTTTTTACCCTCAGTTGTCTTAGACAGGAAATGGTATGCAAGAAACCATCCATAAATGTGTGGAACCCTTTTTAGTCATCAAATATGCTTTCATCTTGTGGGGTCATTGAGGATTGTTTTATTTGAGGGGATTTTTTTTCTGGTTGGAGGGGTGGGGGAGAACCAGGATTCCTAGGGCCACATGCAGCCCACAGCCTAATTCCAAGCAACCCATAGCTTTTTTAAATCATTCATATGCTTCCTACAGTTGGCAGGGGAGATGGAGAAAGAATATGTGTCTATGTGTGTGAGAGACAGGGAACAGTCCCAAAAAAGATAAAAAGGAACATTAAAAATAAGGAGAATACATGGCCACATCTTTCGGGGTGATGGCCCTATTCACTGTTTTGGCTCACATATGGCCATGACCTCACCCATATGGTCTGAAGCAGATTATTCACATGAAAATTCATCCCTCAAAAAGAAAAAAAATTGCTGAGAAACAAATACTACAAGATCCTTGAATCAAGGAGAAATCTTCTCCCCTTCTGTGAAGACATAGCCAAGAATTTCCCTATCTTGTGCTCTTAAGACATTGAATGAAACATCTAGCCATCCTCCAGTCAAGAGTGCCATTAATGGAAGGTGGGCCTTCCCCATCATGTCTGAAGGGCATTTCTGGTGGCTAAAAGGCCTTTGAGCCCCCTTGCACTAAGCCATGTTTTGCTTGATTTCAGTTCTGTATTATGTGGGAACCCAGCCAATTAGTCAATCAGTTATGGTTAAACAATCTTGGCTTAGAGTGCTATGTGAATTCAGTGAGTTCACATAGGAATTTAGGTTGAATCAATGTGTAACTATGTTTGTTTTAATCACTGAAGCAGTAGGCATGAGCTTAAATGGACTCCAGAAGATGGTAGAGGACAGGAAATCCTGGAGGAACGTTGTCCATAGGGTCGCGATGGGTCGGACACGACTCCGCAACTAACAACAACAACATGTTTGTTTTCTTGTCAAGAATAACAGAATAACAGAGTTGGAAGGAACCTTGGAGGTCTTCTAGTCCTATCCCCTGCATAAGTAGGAGACCCTGTACCATTCCAGACAAGTGACTGTCCAGTCTCTTCTTAAAAGCCTCCAGTGGTGGAGCACTCACAACGTCTGAAAGCAAGCAGTTCCACTGGTTAATTGTTCTCACTGATAGAAAACTTCTCCTCAGTGCTGGATTGCTTCTCTCCTTGATTAGTTTCCATCCATTGTTTCTTGTCTCGCCTTTTGGTGCTTTGGAAAATAGGTTGACTCCCTCTTCTTTGTGGCAGCCCCCCAAATATTGGAACACTGCCATCATGTCCTTCTTTTCACTAGATTAAACAAATCTAATTCCTAAACTGTTCTTCATATGTTTTAGCGTCCAGCCCCCTAATCATCTTTGTTGCTCTTTTCTGCACTCTTTCCAGAATCTTTACATCTTTTTTATAATATGGTGACCAAAACTGGATGCAGTATTCTACTGTGCTATTCTAAGTATGCTTGTATAAGTATAGTAATGTCTATGTTTCTTTAACATCTTTTGTTCCTTTAAGATTCTTTAAACATTTTCTGGTTCCAATTTGTCCCTGGTAGTAACTATTTGCTATAGGAAAAGAGGGAGGTTTTAAGGATCTACGTAACTAGTGCTTTTTTTGTAAAAGAAAAAGGTGCCGGAACTCCGTTCTGAGTGTTCTATGAGGAAAAAAAGCCCTGCATGTAACCATATAGTACAGTATCAGCCTATTAGAATAACAATATTCCTTGGCTCAACTCTGCTTCTTTGCTAGAAATGGACTTAGCAAAGGATGTTGCTAAAAGGTTCCTGGGTGTTTTGTTTGGTTATCTTGCTTCCGTATCAGTTGTGAAACAATCCTTTCTCTATTTATGGTCTTTTACTATTATATACACATAGTGAAATTGGATCAACATTTTTGTGCCCTTTGCTCGTCTGGATGCAACAGACCAGTGACTCAATGTCACCTGCTAAGCTTGGACTATCAATCACTTGGCTCCTCTCCATTTATTGATATTTTGGGAAAAGTCATAAAGTGATTTGTTTGGTTTGGATTATTGTAATGTGCAATCCATGGTATATCCATGGTATAAAGCAGTCTAATTGGTGCCATTCTAAACAATCATAGCTTTTTCTTAAGGAAATCACATACCTACCTGACTCCATACTTACACACAGAATCCTTTTCACAAACTAGGATGCTAGTTAGTGTGGGTCAACATGTTCATGGGCACTCATGAAGGTTTGGTTTGGGGACTGAAAGTCGGGGAGATATAATTTACTTATCTGCAAATACTTGAGAGCACCTTCTCATGAGACCTGGTATCTTGACTTTAGTGTGCAATCCTGTAAATATGAATGGGTGCTATTGTGTATTTTCTTTATTCGTACCAAAAAAAATATGGTGGAATCCATTCATTTCAGAGACTTTAGGCAATTTATAGTAAAGGTAACACTGGTGCTCAATCTTCAAACGTAGGTAAACTGAAAAATCCCAATAGATATAGTAAAAACCTAAGTAAACCGTAATAAAAAATAAACCATATACTGTAGAACAGGGGTGTCAAACTCAATTTCATTGAGAGCCGCATCAGCATTGCGGTTGCCCTCAGGGGGCTGAGTGGGTATGGCCAGGGTGGGCGTGGCCTACTGGGTGGGCGTGGCTAGAGTGCATATGACCTACTGGGTGGGCATGGCCAGCTCTACATTGTTCGCATCAAGGGTGCCTATGGGGGCCTGGGCAGGAGTGGGACAGATCTGAGGGTCTCTGGCAGAAGGAGGGTCTCTGGGCCAGGGCCAAGGCAGTGGGGGCCGTTCCCTCACTGTTTCCAGGATGGCTTCGTGGGCCACATGAAACCACTTCGCGGGCCGGATCTGGCCCCCGGGCCTTGTGTTTGACATGTCTGCTGTAGAAAGATAGTCAATACTGTAAGCACTAGCAACAAAAAGTAAGCAGAAAAACAACGGTCCTAGAAGGTGAAAGGCAAGAATGAGAGGTCTCCATGAACTTATGGGGAAAGCTGTTTCATGATGTGAGAACTGCTCCTGAGAAGGACCATATTTATCCTTTGAGCAGCCTCACTATGCCTGGTGAATGCATAGGATGGATAGAATCTGGTTAGAAGACATGGTTCTGAAGGTACATAGGAATCAAGCCAGAGGTCTGAATAATTTACACCAGCATATGTTAAATTAGAAACTATTGGTAGGCAAGGCAATAGCTAAAGCATCAGTGTTATGCTGGGAAGCCAATCCATCTGTGCCAGGAGCTGGTCTCTTGGACCAACTGCTGGTTCCAAGTCATCTTGTAAGGCAGACTGATGAGTATGCATTGCAGCAGTCTTAAATATGGAGATGAGGGCATGAGTCATTGCTACATGGGACACCAAATCTATAAAGACCCACAACTGATACATAAAAGTTGAACAAAGATTTTCTTGACCACAGCTGGCTATTCAGGGAAATATAACCTTCAGAATTTCCATCTTGCAGAGATTCCATTTAAACTGTAAGAAGTAAGATGCTCCCATCTCTTCAGTCTGGACTAGGGTAACCATGTACATTTAATGTACATACCCAAACCACCAGATGATTTCCCCTAGTGGTTTTATGTAACTGTTGGTTAAGCTGCCAATATAAGATGGATGCAGTGGTGGGATTCAGCCAGTTCGCAGCAGTTCGGCAGAACCGGTAGCTAATTTTTTGTTGCCCAGGCCCAGAATGGACTTCCGGAAGCAGCATCCACACATAGAACCAGTCGTTTACATATTTGAATCCCACCACTGGATGGATAGCTATATAAAAGTTTTCATTGTCAAAAAGAAAATCATCGGGTCCAGTCCAAGCCGGGAATAAACAAAATGGAGAATGCTTAGAAAAGAAGGTTCTGTTTATTGAAGAACAGAACCAACAGCAGGTGGTTCTGGGAAAGCTGACAAAATGGAGTTGGGATAGGTGGGCTTTTACACCTTCTTTAGGCTTTGTATTTGAGGTTCTTCCTCTTCCTGTGGCATGTACTTTGACCTGAGCTTGAGTGTGCCCTTTTGGTATTCTAATGGTGGTGGGTTAATCCTATTATGTCCTAAAGGTTATGTCCTGCTTCTCTGAGGCTGTGGCTAAAGGCATTTTGCTTATGAATAGGTGGTCCCAAATCTGCATTTCTAAAAGCTGGCCTGCTTGGGGGAAGGAGACTGGGGGCTGGTTTCTGCCTAAGATTTTTCTCCATTATTCTTTTGGGGAAATATAATATTCTGCCTTTTTAAAAATATTCCGCAAAATATTACCTTCTCCAGGAGGGTGAGTGGGTGCTGACTTCTAACAACATAAAAAAACAACATGGGGGGAGAAAGAACCTCTAATACTTCACATTGGAGCAACTACTGACCTATTTTTCCTCAACTGGAATCTCTTCCTTAGCAGAGAGGAGAACCATTGTAATAAATCCATGCTTCCTTTCCATATGACACACACACACACACAAACACACCTGCAACTGCTGAACCACATACACACTCTCTACCAAATAGCAAAGAAAAGCTTTCAGACCATAACTGTGTTGGCCTGGCTTGTTTAACCATGGTTAAGTTAACCTTGGTTTACTCCATTAATCCACTTTTCTGGCTTTGCACAACCTCGTCGCTAGACAAATTAGCCACTCGGATGGAGTTCATATAACACATTATTACGACAGCAAAAGCTTAATCAGGGTTAAAACTAACCAGGCTTAGGGTGATTTGAAAATGCAGCCAATATGAAATGGGAGAAGATCAGTGGCTGAAGCTAAGGGTAGAATATTTCCAGCTGTAAAAGGTCAGAAGCTATACGAGACCACAAAGTCCTTTGGTGATGTAATCTTTAATGCACAGCTATCCACGAGTATGCCTCAAAGTATTCAGTGGGGTTTATTCCAGGAGGTCCATGGAGGATTGCTGCCTCATTCTTATGTTCAAACCATCCTTTCCCAGCACGGCACCAAGCTCACTGCAGCCGGGCGGGTGAGAGATCCCTGTTTTTAACGTCTCTGTTGCAACCCCTGAAACTGCAGTGGAATTGGTGGGTGCCTTTGCAAGTCGTAATCATACCAGGACTGCAATGGAGACTGCCAGCAGCAAGGACTGTAACCTTCTATTCCCTGCAGCGTGAGAGCATAAAACGATGGTTCTGGAACAGCTCGTACAAGGTGTGTGTGTATTTTTATTTTTATTTTAATATGCACTCACCCAGGGAAAGGGAGAGGAAAGGCTGCTGCAAGGATTACATGCAAATCAAAGAGAAACAGCAGAGGGAGGAGTTTTGGCTGAGCCCAACATATGCAGAAGGTTTGCAGAGGGGATCTCTGGTTCTTGCAAAAACCTTCAGTGGGGCTGGGCTCAAGCCAGTTAATACAGTCACTAAAATGGGGTTGGGCCTTTGAGGTTGGGCACTACAATGTTGCCCAATCCAGTCCGTCACATTAAGCTATAGTGTGATGGATTTTTCTGGGCATGGCATGATGTTACATTAGGTTGAGGGCTTAGCTTACCTGAACTTAAAAACGCCAAACAAATCTGCCAGCCTTTTACAGCCTGCGAAGCTGAGTTCCTTCTGCAGTGGGAGTAGGTAGGAGCAAACAAGAAAGAATCCTTCCTCTTTTTCTGCCCATCGTGTTTTCTCTCTTCCAAGTTTTTGCTTTCTGGAAGATAAACTCTTAGTGTTACTGCTATTAAAAGGTAACGTCTCGAAGTTGAGTTCTGTTGCTAGTAACTACGTGGCCATACCCATTTGTTTCCTTGGCAGCAGTGCAGAATTAGCTTGCTCTTGCATCAAGGGCTACTGCATGGGGACAGCAGTATTCCCATGGGCAGGAATGAGGCAGCTGTTATCCTCCCCTGGCCTTCTGCCCATTGCAGTGGTGAGATTCTTAGCTTCAAGGGGCTCTTTCGGATGGCCTGGTGTGCCTATTCTGATAGATCCCAAGCCAGGCTACAGGAAAAGGCTCTCTGATCAAGGTAGCAGGTAGGGAGAAGTGGGTGTCCTAAGTATGCATGCACTGTTTTGGCAGAAGCACTACATGCTGGCACCATCACAGCTGCATTGCAGCATTTCTTGAATAGGCAAAAGCTAAGTGGAGGCCAAGTGCTGAAGGTAGAGCTGTGGATGACTTGTGACTTGCCCTCTGCTCCTGAACGGGCTTGGCTTGTTCCCATCACCAGTTGCAGAAGAGGCTCAGGATTAGGCCTGGGGGGTGGGGGGCAGGGGAGGGCAGGGATGGGTTAAAGGATTACCTGGCCCTTAGCCTCAAGATTAAAATATCTTGAAAAAGCTGCATGCCTATCTGCTTTTTCAAATGAAATGCTCTTTCCTTGCAATGGAATCCAAACACCTCCACAGATTTCAAGTCCCACAAAGTAAAAATACCTCATTTTCTTTTAAACTAAATGTACATCTGAATGCAGGCTGCCTTTGCTTACAATGGGAGACAGGGCTAGTTTGCTAAGCCTGGGGTCGCCCACCTGTGGCCACCGGGAGGCATGAAAAGTTGGCCAGTGCATGCACGTGTGCACATGCACTCACCCCCCACACCCGCTCTAGCGCAGCTGCAAGCATCCCTAGCACCACCCCATTTGTGGCATTTGCATGGCCCCATTTCCACATGTGCTCACACATGGCTCATTTGCATGTGCGCATGCACTTGCATGCGGCTCATTGGTGTGCACACATGCGTGTGTAACAGTGCCTGCCTTTTCCGGGCTGCCAAACCAAAAAGATTGGGGACCTCTGAGCTAAGCTACACAGCTGTGTGTGTGCCTTTGGCGTGGGTGTTCAGTGGGAGGCAAGCAACTGAGCCATCTGTACACAGATACAGATGGGGTTTAGGTCCACAGTGTTCCTGATTCAGCAAAGGAAGGTTGCATGTTCACTCAGGAGTAAAATACACGTCGATATCTGCCAAACTGGGACTCACTCATGGGGTGCTGGTGGTAAACAAACTCAGAACTTTGAACCCCGCTATATCCACCCAGAGACCAGCCTGTGTGCTGCAGTGATGTTTCAGCAGCTAGTTCAAAATTGTAATTTTTCTGTTCCATAATCATCTGTTTGCAGGAGTGACTCCCTGAGGTCCCAATGCGCCAGATCTTTCCATAAGAGTTCTTTTGCTCTGAGCACAAAATGGCTGGAGAGAGAGAGAGAGAGAGAGAGATTCATTCCTACATAAGCTTAAGAGAGTTAAATACAGGTAGTCCTTGACTTATGACTTCAATTGAGTCCAAAATTTCTGCTGTTAAGTAAGACAGTTGTTAAGTGAGTTTTGCCCCATTTTGCAATCTTTCTTGCAGTTGTTAAATGAACCAGTACAGTTGTTAACTTAATAGCTATTAAGCTGTTAAGTGAATCTGGCTTCTGGATTCACTTGGCTTGTCAGAAGGTAATAATAATAACAATAATAACAATAATAACAATAATAACAATAAAAACAATAACAATAACAATAACAATAATAATATAAAGTTGGAAGGGACCTTGGAGGTTATCTAGTCCAGACCCCTGCTCAGGCAGAAAAGCCTATACCATTTCAGACAAATGGCTGGCCAGTCTCTTCTTAAAAACTTCCAGTGTTGGAGCATTCACCGCTTCTGGAGGCAGGTTGTTCCACTGCTTAATTGTTCTAACTGTCAGGAAATTTTTTCTTAGCTCTAGGTTGCTTCTCTTCTTGACTAGTTTCCATCCGTTGCTTCTTGTCCTGCCTTCAGGCGCTTTGGAGAATAGCTTGACTCTTTCTTCTTTGTGGCAGCCCCTGAGATATTGGAACACTGCTATCACGTCACCCCTCATCCTTCTCTTCATTAAACTAGACATAGCCAATTCCAGCAACCGTTCTTTATATGTTTTAGCCTCCAGCCCCCTAATCATCTTTGTTGCTCTTCTCTGTACTCTTTCTAGAGTCTCAACATCTTTTTTACATCGTGGTGACCAAAACTGGATGCAGTATTCCAAGTGCGGCCTTACCAAGGCATTGTACTTCATGTGATCTTGATTGTGTTAAGGAATTTATTTGTGCAGAGGTCTCCTTGTGCTACCAAAGAGTTGCACAGACAAGGAAGGGCACTGAGAGCAGTAAAAGTCACACACAGAAATACACTGAGTTCTAAAAGCAAAAAGTATTTTACTTTGAGGTGGTGTAAAAACAAAAATGCACAGTCAAAAATAAACAGTCCAAGTAGCAATCCAAAATACAAAGTCTTCTTACCGGTCCAGAGGTCAATACACAGTTCAGCTTACAACAGTAGTAAACCAACAGCAGAGCAAAAACAGTAATAGTAGAGATCAGTGAATTCAGAGAGAGAGAGAAGCTACTTTCCTAGCTTCCTCTTATGGCCATGAGAACACTTACACACCCATTGGCCAATTAACTTCTTAAAGCCATAGCATTATGGTTAATATATTTTCAACCCAACATTGTAGGCTAACACCATATGCCTAACATTCTCCCCTTTGGGTAGAATAATATATAACTCTTACAATCTTATGCACATTCTTTCACAATTAGCATTGTGTTTCACAGCACTTTGTACCTTCGTAAAATGGTCTGCAATATTTACATCAGATGGACAATACTCTAACTGTATTAATTTATCTTTGACACATTGTCTGACATTTAAATAACGAAGATCAGTATGTTTAGATCTTGTTCTTACTGCAGCATTATTAGCCATCTTTATTGCAGCTTGATTGTCCTCATATACAATAAATGGATCATTTACATTTAAACCCATATCTAACAATAGTTGTTTGTACACTAGCAGTTCTGTACATAACACTGATAGACATGAAAATTCAGCCTCCATTGTAGACAAGCTTATGTGTTTTTGCCTAATAGACTTCCATCCAATCAAAGAATCACCCAACATTACAGCCAACCCTGAGGTAGATTTACGACTGTTTGAATCAGAGGCAAAACTCGCATCTGCATATGCAGTAAGGATTAACTCACGATTTGGCTCTAGATATAACGAGTAGTGAATAGTCTGCTTCAAATACCTTAATACTCGTTTAGCTGATTGCCAGTGTCTAACAGTAGGATTATTGTTGTACCTAGCTAATTGATTTACACAGTAAGAAATATCAGGTCTAGTCCAATTACTCAGATACATAAGACTTCCTATCAAAGATTGGTACATAGTCTTATCAAATACAGGACTCTCAACATTAGTGTCCTTAAAATCCATAGCCATCGGAGTTTTTGCTGGTTTACACATTTCCATATTGTATCTCTTTAATAACTGAGATATTTTACTGGCTTGTGACATCTTAAAACCCCTATTTGTTTTCACAATATCTAACCCCAAATAGTGGCTAATTTCTCCAAGATTTCTAATTGTGAATTTAGTTTGCAATCTTGAAATGATAGTTTGTGCTTCTAACTCAGTTTTTGTTATTATTGCAATATCATCTGTGAATAATAAGAGAAAAGATAATGCTCCGTTGTGTTCCCTTCTAAACAAACAAGGATCAGCATTACTGGCTACAAAACCTATTGCACTTAACTCATTTACTATACATTTATTCCACTCATAGCCTGATTGTTTCAATCCATAGAGGCTTTTCTTTAACTCCCAACAATCATGGTCTCTATCACTGGTCAATCCTGGTGGTATTCTTAAATAAATAGTATGTTGCAATGGAGCATGTAAATATGCAGTTTCAACATCTACATGGTTAACTATATATTGGTTTTTAGCCGCCCATACTAAAGCTGCTCTTAAAGTAGTTGCCCTTAGACTGGGTGCAAACACTTCGTCATAATCCTCAGTAGTTTGGGCAAAACCTTGTGCAACCAAACGTGCCTTATGGGTTATAGTTCCATCTACTCCTTTCTTTATCTTATATATCCATTTACAACCTATAGCTTGCTCACCAGGTGGCAGTTTTGCTTTCACATAAACCTTAAGATCCTGCAAAGACTTCAACTCCCTGTTCATTGCAGCTTTCCATGATGCCTGTTCCTTTTCAGGATACATCCTGATCTCATCATAGTTAGATGGCTCTACACTAACTTGACATATTACACTTGCTTCATAGCGATCAGGTGGACGTCTGATACGCGTTGAACGCCAAGGAATTACAGGGCTTTGAATTTCTGTCTCCTTTCCTTCCTCTGATTCATCTATTATCTCCCCTATCTCCTCTTCATCTTTTATATTTACAGGAGATGTATTATCATTACTAGTTACGTTATCAGAGGAGTCCTCAAACACTAGAGGATCAGTATTAACAGTTACTTGCTCTAACCTATCCCAACCAACGTGCTCAAGGAAATTTGCACTAGAACTGTTATATACATTAGTTGTGCCCTGTTCCCAGAAACGATAGGATCTGTGGTTAGCTTCGTAACCTATGAAGTATAATTGCCTAGCCCTATGTTGGCCTTTACTCCTGAGTTGTGCAGGAATGAGGACCCAAGCTGGGGTGCCAAACGTGTGCAGGTAATCAAGGTTTGGTCTTCTACCATGCCATATAGTATATGGTATTTTACCAGTAGAAGTATTAACAACTATATTCAGAACATGGTTTGCACATTTTGCTGCCTCCCCCCACAGTCTATCTGTTAAGCCAGAATCTTGTAACATAGTTCTCATCATGGCTTGTAACGTTTGCCCACGTCTCTCAACAAAAGCATTATGTTGAGGCCTATAAGGGGCTGAATGTTTATGCTCAATGCCAGCTGATTCTAGCATATCAACAAAACGCTTATTTGTAAATTCAGTGCCATTATCAGTAATTATGCACTGAACCTTTCTCTTTGTTTTTCTCTCCACGAACTTCAGCCAGTTTGCAAATTGTTGGAAAGTGTCTGCCTTTGACTTAAGCAGATAACAAAAACCATATCTAGAGTAGTGGTCCAATATACTTAAAACATAACATGACCCTCCTAAACTTGGTTTCATGGGTCCAATTAAATCAGCAAACACAACTTCCAAAGGTACAGTTGTTTTGAAACCGTTTATCCTGTTTGCAGGAGTTGCCTTACTCTTTTCCTGATTACAGGCATTGCAATTCAAATACTTACTACATGGCTTCAGTTTAACTCCCTCTACTAATTCCACTGTTTTACGTAGTGAGTTAAAGTTTACATGCCCTAACCGCCTATGCAATAAATGTATACATTCATCATGTGGCTTCTTGTTCTCACATATCGAGTTAGCTTTAACTGTACTAACCTGGTTACTTGTGAGAACGAATAAACCATTTTTCAAATTAGCAGTTACACAGGTTCCATTCCTCTCAATAGTGCATTGCTCCCCTCTGAATGTTACCACAAACCCAACCTTAACCAATTCCCTTACAGATAACAGGTTGAATCTTAGTTTAGGTATATATAACATAGGTAACTGTTCATCAATGCATGGACAATAGGAATTACCTTCACCAGAGGCCTTCATCCTCCAACCATTGGCCAGTGAAACATATTGGTTGCTGTTTTTCATATTAATAAACCTCTTTTTCACTTTAGTAATGCATTGTGAAGCCCCACTATCAACAACCCACAATTCATTATTTCTGGATGTTGGTTTACCAGAAATAGCCAAACCAATGCCCTTCCTAGCCTCTGTCTATCCCTCTGTTAATGCACCCTAGGACTATGTTGGGTTTTTTGGCAGCTGCAGCACACTGCTGGCTCATATTTAAGTGATTGTCCACTAGGACTCCGAGATCCCTCTCACAGTTACTACTATTGAGCAAGATTGCAATCACATGACCCCGGGACACTGCAACCATCCTAAATATGAGTCAATTGCCAAGTCTCTGAATTTTGATCACATGGCCATGGGGATGCTGCAGTGGTAATCCGTGTGAGCAATGGTCATAAGCCACTTTTTTCCAGTGCCATTGTAATTTTGAATGGTCACTAAATGAACTGTTGTAAGTTGAGGACTACCTGCACAGAGATGCACAGCTTTTCCTCAACCTCCCAAAAAACCTGAGGGAACTGGCAGCTCGCCCTACATCATGATACGCATGTGTCTACTAGAGCTTTCTCCCAGCCCACCGGAGAAGCTGGGCAACCTCTCCCTCCCCCCTCCCCCCCCAATGCTTGCTCACCCTGTGCAAAAGGGATGCAGAATCTGCTCCTGGTTTTGCTAAAAACATTTCTCTTTCTCATCCAGAAGGAAATGTTAGGCATATGGTGTTAGCCTACAATGTTGGGTTGAAAATATATTAACCATAATGCTATGGCTTTAAGTTGTTAATTGGCCAATGGGTGTGTAAGTGTTCTCATGGCCATAAGAGGAAGCTAGGAACGTAGCTTCTCTCTCTCTCTGAATTCACTGATCTCTACTGTTACTGTTTTTGCTCTGCTGTTGGTTTACTACTGTTGTAAGCTGAACTGTGTATTGACCTCTGGACCGGTAAGAAGACTTTGTATTTTGGATTGCTACTTGGACTGTTTATTTTTGACTGTGCATTTTTGTTTTTACACCACCTCAAAGTAAAATACTTTTTGCTTTTAGAACTCAGTGTATTTCTGTGTGTGACTTTTACTGCTCTCAGTGCCCTTCCTTGTCTGTGCAACTCTTTGGTAGCACAAGGAGACCTCTGCACAACAAATTCCTTAACACTGGTTATGGGCCCAGGCCTGTACTGAGAGTTAGTACACACAGTATTCCTAGCTGAGTTTGTATTTGGTGTAAAATGGCACAAGAACAGTTGTCAGGCATCTCCTGGATAACCCGGTTGGATGGGACAAACTATGTTTCCTGGTCCACAAAATGCTGCTTGCTTTTGCGCAAGGAAGGACTATGGGCTGTTGTAAATAACCCACCAGATACTACTGCTTGGGATCCAGATGATGAAGAGGATGCAAAGAAGTTAGACGACTTTAAACGAAGCAATGAGAAAGCTCTTTGCATTATTGGACTAACACTGAATGACCAGCAGCTTGTCCATATTCGTGGTGAGGAGTCTGCTGCTAGGTGTTGGAGCGTTTTGCGAAGGCTTTATGTTCGTGACAGTGTGGGTGCACATATACACCTTACACGTAAGCTGTTTAGGGCTCGTCTGCAGAAGAATGGAGATATGCTGACCCATTTAAATTACATGAAGGCAACTTTTCAAGAGCTTCATGAAAAGGAGCTGATTTTTTCAGAGTTGCATCAGGTCTACATTATTCTGTCATCTTTGGATGAGAGTTATGATGGATATGTTTCTTCTTTGGAAGTCCTGACCAGAGAGGAACTGACATTGACTAACATTACTGGGAGACTGCTGGAAGAGTCCAGAAGAAGGCGTGACAGAGACCAGCTGAGAGAGACACAGCCACAAGAGGAGCAGCCATTTACCACTGCTTACAATGTCAAGAAATGTTATTCTTGTGGGGCTAGAGGGCATATAGCCAAATTCTGTAGAAAGGGTAAAAAACAGAATGTGAATAGCAGTGGGAAGGCTAAGAAGGGCATTGGTTTGGCTATTTCTGGTGAATCAACATCCAGAAATAATGAATTGTGGGTTGTTGATAGTGGGGCTTCACAATGCATTACTAAAGTGAAAAAGAGGTTTGTTAATATGAAAAACAGCAACCAATATGTTTCACTAGCAAACGGTTGGAGGATGAAGGCCTCTGGTGAAGGTAATTCCTATTGTCCATGCATTGATGAACAGTTACCTATGTTATATATACCTAAACTAAGATTCAACTTGTTATCTGTAAGGGAATTGGTTAAGGTTGGGTTTGTGGTAACATTCAGAGGGGAGCAATGCACTATTGAGAGGAATGGAACCTGTGTAACTGCAAATTTGAAAAATGGTTTATTCGTTCTCACAAGTAACCAGGTTAGTACAGTTAAAGCTAACTCGATATGTGAGAACAAGAAGCCACATGATGAATGTATACATTTATTGCATAGGCGGTTAGGGCATGTAAACTTTAACTCACTACGTAAAACAGTGGAATTAGTAGAGGGAGTTAAACTGAAGCCATGTAGTAAGTATTTGAATTGCAATGCCTGTAATCAGGAAAAGAGTAAGGCAACTCCTGCACACAGGATAAACAGCTTCAAAACAACTGTACCTTTGGAGGTTGTGTTTGCTGATTTAATTGGACCCATGAAACCAAGTTTAGGAGGGTCATGTTATGTTTTAAGTATATTGGACCACTACTCTAGATATGGTTTTTGTTATCTGCTTAAGTCAAAGGCAGATACTTTCCAACAATTTGCAAACTGGCTGAAGTTCGTGGAGAGAAAAACAAAGAGAAAGGTTCAGTGCATAATTACTGATAATGGTACTGAATTTACAAATAAGTATTTTGTTGATATGTTACAATCAGCTGGTATTGAGCATAAACGTTCAGCCCCATATAGGCCTCAACATAATTCATTTGTTGAGAGACGTGGGCAAACGTTACAAGCCATGATTAGAACCATGTTAAGAGATTCTGGCTTAACAGATAGACTGTGGGGGGAGGCAGCAAAATGTGCAAACCATGTTCTGAATATAGTTGTTAATACTTCTACTGGTAAAATACCATATACAATATGGCATGGTAGAAGACCAAACCTTGATTACCTGCACACGTTTGGCACCCCAGCTTGGGTCCACATTCCTGCACAACTCAGGAGTAAAGGCCAACATAGGGCTAGGCAATTATACTTTGTAGGTTATGAAGCTAACCATAGATCCTATCGTTTCTGGGAACGGGGCACAACTAATGTATATAACAGTGCTAGTGCAAAGTTCCTTGAGCACGTTGGTTGGGATAGGTTAGAGCAAGAAACTGTTAATACTGATCCTCTAGTGTTTGAGGACTCCTCTGATAACGTAACTAGTAATGATAATACATCTCCTGTAAATATGAAAGATGAAGAGGAGATAGGGGAGATAAAAAATGAATCAGAGGAAGGAAAGGAGACAGAAATTCAAAGCCCTGTAATTCCTTGGCGTTCAATGCGTATCAGACATCCACCTGATCGCTATGAAGCAAGTATATGTCAAGTTAGTGTAGAGCCTTCTAACTATGATGAGATCAGGATGTATCCTGAAAAGGAACAGGCATCATGGAAAGCTGCAATGAACAGGGAGTTGAAGTCTTTGCAGGATCTTAATGTTTATGAGAAAACAAAACTGCCACCTGGTGAGCAAGCTATAGGTTGTAAATGGATATATAAAATAAAGAAGGGAGTAGATGGAACTATAACCCATAAGGCACGTTTGGTTGCACAAGGTTTTGCCCAAACTACTGAGGATTATGACGAAGTGTTTGCACCCAGTCTAAGGGCGACTACTTTAAGAGCAGCTTTAGTATGGGCGGCTAAAAACCAATATATGGTTAATCATGTAGATGTTGAAACTGCATATTTACATGCTCCATTGCAACATACTATTTATTTAAGAATACCACCAGGATTGACCAGTGATAGAGACCATGATTGTTGGGAGTTAAAGAAAAGCCTCTATGGATTGAAACAATCAGGCTATGAGTGGAACAAATGTATAGTTAATGAGTTAAGTGCATTAGGTTTTGTAGCCAGTAATGCTGATCCTTGTTTGTTTAGAAGAGAACACAACGGAGCATTATCTTTTCTCTTATTATTCACAGATGATATTGCAATAATAACAAAAACTGATTTAGAAGCACAAACTATCATTTCAAGATTGCAAAATAAATTCACAATTAGAAATCTTGGGGAAATTAGCCACTATTTGGGGTTAGATATTGTGAAAACAAATAGGGGTTTTAAGATGTCACAAGCCAGTAAGATATCTCAGTTATTAAAGAGATACAATATGGAAATGTGTAAACCAGCAAAAACTCCGATGGCTATGGATATTAAGGACACTAATGTTGAGAGTCCTGTATTTGATAAGACTATGTACCAATCTTTGATAGGAAGTCTTATGTATCTGAGTAATTGGACTAGACCTGATATTTCTTACTGTGTAAATCAATTAGCTAGGTACAACAATAATCCAACTGTTAGACACTGGCAATCAGCTAAACGAGTATTAAGGTATTTGAAGCAAACTATTCACTACTCGTTATATTTAGAGCCAAATCGTGAGTTAATCCTTACTGCATATGCAGATGCGAGTTTTGCCTCTGATTCAAACAGTCGTAAATCTACCTCAGGGTTGGCTGTAATGTTGGGTGATTCTTTGATTGGATGGAAGTCTATTAGACAAAAACACATAAGCTTATCTACAATGGAGGCTGAATTTTCATGTCTATCAGTGTTATGTACAGAACTGCTAGTGTACAAACAACTATTGTTAGATATGGGTTTAAATGTAAATGATCCATTTATTGTATATGAGGACAATCAAGCTGCAATAAAGATGGCTAATAATGCTGCAGTAAGAACAAGATCTAAACATACTGATCTTCGTTATTTAAATGTCAGACAATGTGTCAAGGATAAATTAATACAGCTAGAGTATTGTTCATCTGATGTAAATATTGCAGACCATTTTACGAAGGTACAAAGTGCTGTGAAACACAATGCTAATTGTGAAAGAATGTGCATAAGATTGTAAGAGTTATATATTATTCTACCCAAAGGGGAGAATGTTAGGCATATGGTGTTAGCCTACAATGTTGGGTTGAAAATATATTAACCATAATGCTATGGCTTTAAGTTGTTAATTGGCCAATGGGTGTGTAAGTGTTCTCATGGCCATAAGAGGAAGCTAGGAACGTAGCTTCTCTCTCTCTCTGAATTCACTGATCTCTACTGTTACTGTTTTTGCTCTGCTGTTGGTTTACTACTGTTGTAAGCTGAACTGTGTATTGACCTCTGGACCGGTAAGAAGACTTTGTATATTGGATTGCTACTTGGACTGTTTATTTTTGACTGTGCATTTTTGTTTTTACACCACCTCAAAGTAAAATACTTTTTGCTTTTAGAACTCAGTGTATTTCTGTGTGTGACTTTTACTGCTCTCAGTGCCCTTCCTTGTCTGTGCAACTCTTTGGTAGCACAAGGAGACCTCTGCACAACAAATTCCTTAACAGGAAACATTTTTAGAGCTCATTTATATGATGCAAGGGCAGGCAACGAAGAAAATAATAGTGTACAAGATCAGACTGTAGTACTGCACATAGGAAACGAGCTGAATTCCAACACCCATCAAATGCAGCCTCAACATGATGGAAGTTCCGGTACGGCGTTATCTGAGTAGAAGTAGGACAGGTAAATATGTAGAGAAAACTCTTGAATATTGAGGGAGTGTCAGAGATGGAACTGAATGCACAAAAATTAAATGTTTCCCCTGCAAGAGGAATAAAAAGCTTCCCAATGCTGAACAAGGGAATAAAGAAGATGCTTTGCTCCTCCAGAACTAACTGTTGTCTAATCCATCTTTAAATATTGTTGTTTGTCTTCTCTCAGAATGCCATTTCCTACTTGGGTCTGTTCCCAGGACTATCTCATCCTTTGAGGTTGGAGCAAAGAGGCCACACCCTACTGCAGTGTTTCTCAACCTTGGCAACTTTAAGATTTGTGGACTTCAACTCCCATAATTCCCCAGCCAGCCATGCTATTTAGGGAATTCTGGGAGTTGAAGTCCACACATCTTAAAATTGCCAAGATTAAGAAACACTGCCCTATATTGATTAAGGCTCTAGGAAAACAGGTGATGTCCCTAGAGGCTCCCTGACAGTTGAGTCAATTGACTACATTTAGCACTGCCTCCATCCACTCACGGCTGGGACAGGAGACTCTTGCCTTGTTTCTCCAGTCACCTGGCTTCTTCTGAGCCTGGCTGTTTAGGATGGAGTGGAGAAGAGCTAGAAGATGGGCAGAAGAATGAATGCCTGCCACCCCCTTTGGCTTTCCCCCACCTTTTCCAACCTCTTTGCTTCTGATCTGTTCCTTGGCGTCTGCCCTCCCTTCCCGCCCTCCTTTCCAATCTGCCAGTTCTGCAGAAGGATCCCAGCGGAAAGAAGCGAGTAAGCATAAAGTGCCTGGGCCATAAAGCTCAATTAACTGACGCATTAATTTTAGACAGGAGCGGGCAGTGGCAGCTCAGTCCAGTGCAGGCATCGGAGTGCTGCAGTCTGAAGGAAAAGGGCTCTGCAGGGTGACTCAGCAGAGAAGTCAGAAGCCCTGAGTCGGCACCTGGACAGGCAGGAGAAGTTTTTATTTTTATTTTTATTTTAATTCCATTTATATCCCGCCCTTCTCCGAAGACTCAGGGCGGCTTACAAGCTTAGCAGTAGCCTTCATTCTATGTATATGCCTGCTTATTAGGGCTTTCACACACACCCCCAAGCGGCATTATTACAAAGTCAGCTTAATTGCCCCCAACAATCTGGGTCCTCATTTTACCTACCTCAGAAGGATGGGAGGCTGAGTCAACCTTGAGCCTGGTGGGATGCGAACCTGCACTAATTGCAGGCAGCTGGTGTTACTTAAGGAGGCATTAGCCCACTGCTCCACCAAGGCTCTAAGTCCCAGCCCTTCAGCACCACCCCCAAAGCGAAGCACTGTTGTTGTTTTTAAGGGTATCCTCTCAAATGTTTTTTTTTTATTATTATTATTATTTGATTTTGATCCTCAAAGTCGTCACTGATAGCCCCTGGCTTTGATAAGGGTCCTGTGGGCTTTTTGCCTGTGATTTTTTTTTTTCAGGGCACAACAATGTACAGGTAATCCTCGATTTACAACAGTTCATTTAGTTCAAAGTTACGATGGCACTTTAAAAGGTGATTTGTCACCTTTTTTCACCCTTAGGACTGTTGCAGCAGCCCCATGGTCACAGGATCAAAATTCAGACGCTTGGCAACTGATTCATACTTATGACGGTTGCAGGGTCATGGGGTCCTGCGATCACCTTTGGCGACCTTCTGACAAGCAAAATCAATGGGGAAGCCAGATTCGCTTAACAACTGCGTTACTGACTTAAGAACTGTCACTTAGCATCTGTGGCAAGAAAGGTCGTAAAATGGGGCAAATTCACTCAACAATTGTCTCGCTTAGCAACAGAAATTTTGGATTCAATCGTTGTAAGTTGAGGACTACCTGTATAGAAGATTCTCACCCGTGGCAACTTAATGGATGACCAATTTTAAGTAGGGACAGTAAGGTTATCTGGTTGGGAAAGTTCAATATTATCTATCCATTTATTGGACTGATTCCAGATAACCAATAATGAAAACTCCATGTGTGTGTGGTGTGTGTGTGTGTGTGTGTGAGAGAGAGAGAGAGAGAGAGAGAAAGAGAGAGAGAGGGTGGGAGGGAGGGAGAAAGAGAGAGAGAGAGCATCTTCAAGTCAGTTTTTGGCTCTTGGTAACTGCCTGGATTAGGGACGCGGTGGCTCAGTGGGTTAGGACGCTGAGCTTGTCGATCAGAAGGTTGGCAGTTTGGCAGGTCGAATCCCGAGTGCTGCGTAGCAGAGTGAGCGCCTGTTACTCGTCCCAGCTTCTGCCAACCTAGCAGTTCGAAAGCACGTAAAAATGCAAGTAGAAAAATAGGGACTACTACGGTGGGAAGGTAACAGTGTTCCGTGCGCCTTTGGCGTCTAGTCATGCCGGCCACATGACCACAGAGACGTCCTCGGACAAGCGCTGGCTCTTCAGCTTTGAAATGGAGATGAGCACCGGCCCCTAGAGTCGGAAATGACTAGCACGCATGTGCGGGGGAACCTTTACCTTTACCTTTAACTGCCTGGATTAGTCCTTGCAGTTTTCTTGGCATGGTTTTTCAGACATTGCCTGTTTTCTAGGGTGCAGAGAGGGGGACTAGCCCAAGGTCACTCAGCCAACTTTGTGTTTAAGCAATAGCACTTAGACTTATACCACTTCCTAGTGCTTTAGAGCCCTCTCTGAGCGGTTTACAGAGTCAACATAATGTCCCCAATGATCTGGGTCCACATTTTGCCAATCTTGGAAGGATGGCAGGCTGAGTCAACTTTGAGCCAGTGAGAATCGAACTGCTGACAGTCAGCAGAATTAGCCTGCAATACTGCATTCTAACTACTATGCCACCACGGCTCCTAAGTCTAACCTTGTTAGCCAAGATTAGGCAAGGCTAACATTCATCATCTCCCACTTTCTAGCCTGATGCCAAATCACTGCACCAATCTGGCTCTCTAATGAAAACTAGGAAGATGGTAAACTATGACATCTACTCCTGGTTTTTCAGATGCCATCCTGACTATTCCATAATAGTATCCTGGTTCTTCCTCTTTGCTTCCAAATTTTATCCTGCCTCTATGTTGAACCAAACTCTTCTAGATGTATCTGGTTTCCTTTATTTCTGACTAGACTGTTTTCAAAGGGTCACATTTTCAGAGTTTGGCTGATATAGGATCCCTCAGTCGACCACTGCAAGTATTAAGATAACAGCTATGTTTGCCACCACACTAACCATGGTTAATAAAGTAGTAATTTAGTAAATTAGCTCAATTGCCTGCATTCACACAGCATGCTGAGTCGCAGACTAACACATGGACTGGGTCTGCACAATATTTATTTATTTATTTATTTATTTATTTTTATTTTAATTCCATTTATATCCCGCCCTTCTCTGAAGACTCAGGGCGGCTTACAAGCTTAGCAGTAGCCTTCATTCTATGTATATGCCTGCTTATTAGGGCTTTCACACACACCCCAAGCAGCATTATTACAAAGTCAGCTTAATTGCCCCCAACAATCTGGGTCCTCACTTATATCTGTCTATTATTTTTTTACAAATAAGGCAGTTAATATATCCAATGCAATAACAAGACTGTGTCATGAATTGGGCTGAGAAAGAGCGACTGACCCAAAGTCACCAAGCTGGCTTTCATGACTAAGGCAGATCTTGAACTCATTGTCTCTTGCTTTCCAGCCTCGTGCCTTAACCATTAGGACAAACTGGCTCTCATGGCATCTAATGCAATGAGTCAGTGGAAAAAAACCACATTTGAATATAATATTTTATATGAACCCAAGCAGCAGAGTGTAGAAAATGGAATGGAATGGAATGGAATGGAATGGAATGGAATGGAATAGAATAGAATAGAATAGAATAGAATAGAATAGAATAGAATAGAATAGAATAGAATAGAATAGAATAGAATAGAATAGAATAGAATAGAATAGAATAGCTTTATTGGCCAAAGATGGTTAGACACACATGGAATTTGTCTCCAGCAAGAAGCACTCGTTATCTCTGTTGAAAAGTCAAAATTTCCTTAAGTTGTGCATCCTTAGATTTTTCTGATGGATTCACATCAAAGTCAATCATTTTTAGGTTTCTGAAATAATGAGGGTCAATCTTATTTTGTTTATTAGGCTAGCTCAAAAATATACAGACTTCACCCTGGGCAAGAGCAAGTTCAAAGGAAAAAGGGAGTGGGGAGGAGAAAAAAAAGATTGACATGCCTTAATAGATCCTACTTGGTAATGAATTAAGAACTTAATACTATATATCTAATGTCAATCTATGGCAATTAAATCCCACATTAGAGTCAATATTATGTTAGGCTAGCATGCTGAGTAAATGTATCAAGGGTCACCAAACTTGGCAATTTTAAAACTTGTGGACTTCAACTCCCAGAATCCATGGCTAGCTGAGCAATTCTGGAGTTGGTCTACAAATCTTAAAGTTGTCTGCTTTGTATGATTCATTTATATTTTGATATGTCATGCAAATCCAGGAAATTGAATTGGGTAAAATTTGGTTAAGACAAGCTGTATATTCATTAAATGCATGCAAAGCCATTCCATCTTAAGAATGTGATGATAGGCCCAGAACCAGTGGTGGGATTCAGCCAGTTCAGCAGAACCAGTAGCTATTTTTTTGTTGCCCAGGTCCAGAATGGATTTCCGGAAGCAGCATCTACACAGAGAACCAGTTGTTCACATATTTGAATCCCACCACTGCCCAGAACCTGAGGAATTGAGCGGTCTTGAGAGTGTTATCTGGACTGAGTTCGATCCTATGACCCCCGATGAGGTGGACAGGATCATGAGGAGGCTGAGCTCTACCACCTGTTTATTGGACCCGTGCCCCTCCTGGCTGGTTTATGCAGCCCGGGAGAAGACACGAGGCTGGTTCCAGGCAGTAATAACTGCTTCTTTGAGCAAGGGTGTTTTCCCTGCCGCCTTGAAAGAGGCGGTGGTGAGGCCCCTCCTCAAGAAGCCCACCCTGGACTCGGCGATTTTGAATAACTATCATCCTGTCTCCAACTTTTGCTTTTTGGCGAAGGTTGTTGAGAGTGTGGTAGCGCATCAGCTCCCTCTGTTCCTGGAGGAAACTGATTATCTCGACCCGTACCAATCGGGTTTCAGACCTGGGCATAGCATGGAGACAGCATTGGTCGCAATGGTGAATGATCTCTGGCGGGCTCGGGACAGGGGTTGTTCCTCTGTCCTAGTCCTATTAGACCTCTCAACGGCTTTTGATACCATCGACCATGGTATCCTACTGCGGCGTCTCAGGGGGCTGGGAGTGAGGGGCACGGTTTTACAGTGGTTCTCCTCCTACCTCCTGGGCCACTTGCAGTCGGTGTTGACGGGAGGACAGAAGTCCACCCCAAGATCTCTCATTTGTGGAGTCCCTCAGGGGTCGGTCCTCTCTCCCCTCCTGTTCAACATCTACATGAAGCTGCTGGGTGAGTTCATTCGTGGTTTCAGGGTGGGGTATCACCAGTACGCTGATGATACCCAACTTTTTCTTTCCACCCCGAATCAACCCAGTGATGCCCTCGCTGTGATGTCCTGTTGCCTGGAGGCGGTCCGGGTTTGGATGGGGAGAAACAGGCTTCGTCTCAATCCTGCCAAGACTGAGTGGCTGTTCATACCGGCATCTCGGGCTGACCAGCCTTCTCCATCATTAACAATAGGGGATGAGGTATTACCCCCCCCATTGATAGGGCTCGCAACTTGGGCGTCCTCCTGGATTCACGGCTCAGTTTTGAAGATCATATAGGAGCCGTGACCAGGGGGGCTTTTGCCCAGATTCGTCTGGTGCACCAGTTGCGTCCCTATCTGGACTGAGATGCTCTATGTACTGTCACTCATGCGCTCGTGACCTCCCGGTTAGACTACTGCAATGCCCTCTACATGGGGCTACCCTTGAGGACCACCAGAAGGCTTCAACTGGTGCAGAATTCAGCTGCATGAGTTTTGATGGGAGCTTCCCGATACTCCCGTGTAACACCTCTTCTCCATGAGCTACATTGGCTTCCGGTTGCCCTCCGGGTGAGATTCAAGGTGCTGGTAATGACCTATAAAGCCCTAAATGGCTTGGGTCCGGACTATCTAAGGGAACACCTGCTGCCAGCATCATCTTCCCATTGTCCTGTGCGCCCCCACAGGGAGGGCCTTCTCAGGGTACCGCCGGTTAATGAATGCCGGCGGGTTATTCCCAGGGGAAGGGCGTTCTCTGTGGGTGCGCCTGCCCTATGGAACCAACTACCCACGGAACTTAGGACTGCCCCCGACCTTCACTCATTTCGCCAGGACCTGAAAACTTGGCTCTTTCATCTGTTTGGTCCAGACTGTGGGATTGTTAATTTAACTGGGTTTTGAATTTAATTTAATTGTTTTAATTGATGTTACTTTTTGTATTTCATGGTTTTAACTGCCCTGTAAACCACCCTGAGTCCTACGGGAATAGGGCGGTATACAAATTCAATAAAATAAAATAAAATAAAAATAAAACCTATCCTTCCCCTTCCTTGCTGGTCTTGTTTATAATTTTGTCTGACGGAAGAGTTCTGTCGGACCAGAAAAACCATTCACTACTTCTCAAGTTTGTCATTGGAAGGACATCCAGGTTTTACAATCAGCTTCATCATATTTTATCAGTGATGTTTTTTAAAAAGCACAACTCTAATGATTTCCCAAATACCTAAATAGAAACTAGGGCCTTTTCAAGGATACTACCTAAACCCAACCCTCTTTAAATTCTTTTGTTTCTTAATATCCAATTTCCCACATTTAGATAAGCTTTGAAAATCTATCCACTTATTGTTTGCTCCTTAGCTTATGCATTATTTTAATCTGCTAACACTTATTAACAAACACTTGTTTTATTGTATTAATTGCAGTGTTGCTAATTAGATTTTATTTTGATTTAATCTATGTTCTCCATAGGAGAAAAATGATAGCCTGGGCAGAATTCCAGCTAAAATGACTTCAGTGTAAGAGGGAAAGAAAAACACAGTCCAGGATGAGATCCCAAATTTTATATATCTATACATACAGTTAAGTAAATCAATCCTAATCATTTTTTGGAAGGACAGATGCTGAAGCTGAAGCTCAAATACATTGGCCACCTAATGATAAGAGAGGACTCATTGGAAAAGACCCTGATGCTGGGAAAGATTGAAGACAAAAGAAAAAGGGGATGGCAGAGAATGAGATGGTTGGATAGTGTCATCGATAAAGT
This sequence comes from Vipera berus, assembly GCF_964194415.1. Lineage (NCBI taxonomy): Eukaryota > Metazoa > Chordata > Lepidosauria > Squamata > Viperidae > Vipera > Vipera berus. Next base: position 343,085,491 of record NC_138202.1, read on the forward strand.
GAACATGAATTTGGGTAAACCTCAGGAGACAATGGAGGAGGGGGCCCCCCAGTGTGCTATGGTCCATGGAGTCACAAAAAGTCAGACACGACTTAGTGACTGAACGCCACCACCACCATATAGTATATTTAACGTATAGTACTATATTTAATATATAGTACAGTGAGACACATTTGAATGCCCAAAATAAAGCAAAGTTTGAGAATTACTGGCCCTCCACACATTGTTGAACCATCATGACCAACATCTCCAACTACTTTGACTATACACCAGATGCTGAGAACTGCAGTTCACCTCTCCAAAAACACCTGGAGAGCTGTGGGTTGTCTTCTTCTTGGCTAAGGAATGATGTCACTTTTTTATGAGTGTCCAAAGATTTCTGTCTGCTCTTAGAGATGATCAGGGTGATTGTGTAAACAGCTCCCATGACTAGAAATAACTGGATGCTAGATGGGACTTGGTCTGTAATAATCTTGCATGTCAATTATGGTATTGTTCCTTAAACTATTCTTACCCAGTCAATACTAAAAGAGTCCCTGCCTTATCAAGGGGGGGGGAGCAGAAAATTAGCATTCTGTAGTGAAAAAAAACCAAAGGTGCTTTTTTTCACAAGACAACTGGGCTTTCTTGTTTTTCTTTGAAAACGTTTCACTTCTCATCCAAGAAGCTTCTTCAGCTCTGACTGGATGGTGGGGAATGGCAGGATTTATACTCCTTGCAGACAGCTGGTCATTTGCATTCTTTTAGCAAGTCATTGATGCGCCTGGAGGCTTATCTGTGTCATCAAGGTCACCTGAGTAGTGCAAATGGGTGTGGAGCCTTCTTGGAACTGCTGGAAGGACTGTGTTATAGACTGGAGGTAGGTGATGTCATATTCTCTCCCTCTCTATTGAGAGGGCATCAATGTCAAAATTGAACAGCCCTCTCTCAATAGTCATGCTCAACTCAACTGAACATGTTGAATAGTCACATCCATACACCCTAATTTATTATGGAGAAGGGGGGTGAAAACCTGACTAAGAGAAAATGAAATGGCATTTTTCATATTGTTACAAATTGTAACAAATTGTCAATGTAACACCAGCATTGCTGAGAATCTCAAGGTACAAAAAGAAAAATTACCTTCTAAGAGTTCTACAAGCAATTGATCATGTGCCATCAAGTTGTTTTCGACTCCTAGCAACCGCATAGATATTCTCAGTGGTGGGATTCAAATACGTGAACAAACGGTTCTCTGTGTGGATGTCACTTCCGGAAATCCATTCTGGGCCTGGGCAACAAAAAATCAGCTACCGGTTCTGCCAAAGTGGTGCGAACTGGATGAATCCCACCACTGGATATTCTCTACGACACTCTGTCCCTAACCTCGACTTTCAATGGTTCCCCCATTGCCACTGTAACTGAGTGTCCATCTTGCTCCTGGTTGTCGTCTTCTTCTCTTTCCTTTCACCTTTCCCAGCATTAAAGTCTTCTCCAGAGAACTAGGTCTTCACAGACAATAATGTTTCTGAAACTAGGATAATTTGAACCTGCTCCAGGTAGTTAAGATGCCACTAAAGAAACTATGGATCACTGGGAACCCTGCTTCAAGGATGTTATGCAGTTCCAAGATTAAAATGCCAACATGGTTGAACACTTAGCTTTATACTAAAAAGACCAATTTCTTTTTAGTCCTTCTTTAACTTGGGAACATTTCCAATAACCATCTTTGAGTTGTTGGAAAAAGAAAGAAGATTGTAGAACAACCAAAGTAAAAAAGAAAGATTGATGATGAGTTTGAGTCCGAATGCAAAAACTGCTGAATTTTCAGATGCGTGACTCTTTTTGAAATGCAATAATCCTCCCTCTAAATCTCTGGCAAATAGACTGGCTTTCTTCTACACAATTGTGTAGGATCTATGGACTTTGAGACATTTGGTGGTCTCCTTTAAAGCTCCATATGACTGCAAAAATTCTTTGTGGCTATCTAAACTTACATCCCTGGCTGGAATACCATCTTGTGCCCAAAAAGCCTTTGACTTCTGAGAAACCGAGGCAGTCTCCGCAGGCAAAGTTGCTTCTGAAACTCAATGAGCTGATGGCATGAGTGACTTTGCAGTTCCTTAAAATAGTGGTGCTGTGCATCAAGACTGCATGGGGAACAGCAAAAGGAGATCCAAGAGACAACTTCCAGACCTGAACACACTTCACCTCATGGAGCATCAGGCAGGATTTGAAACAAAGGCTAGGCTGTTTCTCCCAGCTAACTGCAGCTGAGAACTGAGTCATGGTGAGTTTAGCAGCTGTAAGGACTGAGTCTTCCAGTTGTTAACAAGCCTCCCTGCTCCTCCACCTTTAACCTAGCAGATTTCTCTGCACCAAGGTAAGAAACCTGTGACCTTCCAGATGTTACTAAAACTACAGTGCCCAGCACTATTCACCATGAGTTATTTTGTCCAGAGGCTTACAGAGCTTACTACGGTATATACTTAAATGTAAAATATCATTTTTTGAAAATACAAATCACTGTTGGAAGAAATACTATAAACCAGGTATTTGGGGAAGTACTGCTTTTGTACATTTTGTGGTAGGAAATAATTAGATTTGCAACCCAATGGTCTAAGAGTAAACTACCCCCAAATATTTTTTATTATTATATTTATATTGCGTAGGGACCTGATGACAACAATTACATCTCAGAAATGGGGGAGAGTCTAGTGGGGTCAAAAAAGTCAAGATGAGCTCCACAACCACCCATCAAAGTTCTGCCCATTTATTGAACTGCAGATAAAAAGGAGGGGGCTTCAATTGTATGATTGTAACCACCATCCTGACATCATAACAACAACAACAACAACAATAAAAATAGTAGTAGTAGTAGTAGTACTAATAGTAATAGTAATAAAGTTGGAAGGGACCTTGGAGGTCTTCTAGCCCAACCCTCTGCTCAGGCAGTAAACCCTGGCCTATACCATTTCAGACAAATGGTTGTTCAATCTCTTCTTAAAAACTTCCAATGTTGGACCATTCGCAACTTCAGAAGGCAAGTTGTTCCACTGATTAATTGTCATAATTGCCAGGAAAGTTATCCTTAGTTTTAGATTGCTTCTCTCCTTGACTAGTTTCCATCCATTGCTTCTTCTCCTGCCTTCAGGCGCTTTGGAGAATAGCTTGACTCCCTCTTCTTTGTGGCAGCCCCTGAGATATTGGAATACTGCTATCATGTCACCCCTCATCCTTCTCTTCATTAAACTTGTTGTTGTTGTTGTTAGTTGCGAAGTCGTGTCCGACCCATCGCGACCCTATGGACAATGTTCCTCCAGGCTTTCCTGTCCTCTGCCATCTTCTGGAGTCCATTTAAGCTCATGCCTACTGCTTCAGTGACTCCATCCAGCCACCTCATTCTCTGTCGTCCCCTTCTTCTATTGCCCTCAATCTTTCCCAGCATTAGGCTCTTCTCCAGTGAGTCCTTCCTCCTCATTAGGTGGCCAAAGTATTTGAGTTTTAGCTTCAGGATCTGGCCTTCTAAAGAGCAGTCAGGGTTGATCTCCTCTAGGACTGACCGGTTTGATCGCTTTGCAGTCCAAGGGACTCGCAGGAGTCTTCTCCAGCACCAGAGTTCAAAGGCCTCAATTCTTTTGCGCTCAGCCTTTCTTATGGTCCAACTTTCACTGCCATACATTGCAACTGGGAAGACCATAGCCTTGACTATACGCACTTTTGTTGACAGGGTGATGTCTCTGCTTTTTAGTGTGCTGTCTAGATTTGCCATGGCTTTCCTCCCAAGGAGCAAGCGTCTTTTAATTTCTTGACTACAGTCTCCATCTGCAGTGATCTTGGAGCCCAGGAAAATAAAATCTGTCACTACCTCCATTTCTTCCCCATCTATTTGCCAGGAATTGAGAGGGCCGGATGCCATGATCTTGGTTTTCTTAATGTTTAGTTTCAACCCAACTTTTGCACTCTCCTTCTTCACTCGCAACAAGAGACTCTTCAGTTCCTCTTCACTTTCTGCCATTAGAGTGGTATCATCTGCATATCTTAGGTTGTTGATATTTCTTCCAGCAATCTTAATTCCAACTTTTGATTCATCTAGCCCTGCCTTTCTCATGATGTGCTCTGCATATAAGTTAAATAGGCAAGGTGACAGTATACAGCCTTGCCGGACTCCTTTCCCAATTTGGAACCAATCAGTGGTTCCGTGTCCAGTTCTCACTGTTGCTTCTTGGCCCGCATATAGGTTTCTCAAGAGACAAATAAGATGTTCTGGTACTCCCATCTCTTTAAGAACTTGCCACAGTTTGTTATGATCCACACAATCAAAGGCTTTAGCATAGTCAATGAAGCAGAAGTAGATGTTTTTCTGGAACTCTCTAGCTTTCTCCATGATCCAGCGTATGTTGGCTATTTGATCTCTAGTTCCTCTGCCTCTTCGAAATCCTGCCTGTACTTCTGGTAGTTCTCGATCCACATACTGCTGGAGTCTAGCTTGTAGGATTTTAAGCATAACTTTACTAGCATGAGAAATGAGTGCAATAGTGCGATAGTTTGAACATTCTTTGGCATTGCCTTTCTTTGGAATTGGAATGTAAACTGATCTTTTCCAATCCTGTGGCCACTGTTGAGTTTTCCAAATTTGCTGGCAAATTGAGTGTAGCACTTTTACTGCATTGTCTTTTAAGATTTTGAATAGCTCAGCTGGAATACTGTCACCTCCACTAGCTTTGTTGTTGCTCAGCTTTTCTAAGGCCCACTTCACTTCACATTCTAGGATGTCTGGCTCGAGGTCAGTGACCACCTCATTGTGATTATCAGGGACGTTAAGCTCATTCTTGTATAGTTCTTCTGTGTAATTTTGCCATCTCTTCTTAATCTCTTCTGCCTCTGTTAGTTCCCTGCCATTTTGGTCCTTTATCATGCCCATTTTTGCATTGAACGTTCCCTTCATCTCTCCAATTTTCTTGAAAAGATCTCTGGTCCTCCCTATTCTATTGTTTTCTTCTATTTCTTTGCACTGTTCATTTAAGAAGGCATTCTTATCTCTTCTAGCTATTCTCTGGAATTCTGCATTCAATTGGGCGTATCTTTCTTTTTCTCCCTTGCCTTTTGCTTCCCTCCTTTCCTCAGCTATTTGCAAAGCTTCCTCAGACAGCCATTTTGCTTTCTTGCATTTCTTTTTCTTTGGGATGGTTTTGGTTGCTACCTCTTGTACAATGTTGCAAACCTCTGTCCATAGTTCTTCAGGCACCCTGTCTATCAGATCTAATTCCTTAAATCTCTTTGTCACCTCTACTGTATATTCAATGGGGATATGATTTAATTCATACCTGACTGGCCTGGTGCTTTTCCCTACTTTCTTCAGTTTAAGCCTAAACTTTGCAACAAGAAGCTCATGGTTTGAGCCACAGTCAGCTCCTGGTCTTGTTTTTACTGACTGTATAGAGCTTCTCCATCTTTGGCTGCAGAGCATATAGTCAATCTGATTTCTGTGTTGACCGTCTGGTGATGTCCATGTGTAGAGCCGTCTCTTGGGTTGTTGGAAAAGAGTGTTTGCTATGACCATCGTATTCTCTTGACAAAATTCTATCAGCCTGTGCCCTGCTTCATTTTGTACTCCAAGGCCAAACTTGCCTGTTATTCCGGTTATCTTTTGGCTTCCTACTTTAGCATTCCAATCCCCCATGATGATAAGGACATCATTTTTGGGTGTTAGTTCTATAAGGTGCTGTAGGGCTTCATAGAACCGGTCAATTTCATCCTCTTCAGCACCGGTGGTTGGGGCATAGACTTGGACTACTGTGATATTGAATGGTTTGCCTTGGATTCGAACTGAGATCATTCTGTCATTTTGAGGATTGTATCCCAGTATTGCTTTTCCTACTCTTTTATTGACTATGAAGGCTACTCCATTTCTTCTGAGGGATTCTTGCCCGCAGTAGTATACCTGATGGTCATCTGAATTAAATTCACCCATTCCTGTCCATTTTAGTTCGCTGATACCTAAGATGTCGATGTTCAGTCTTGTCATCTCTTGTTTGACCACGTCCAGCTTGCCTTGATTCATGGATCTTACATTCCAGGTTCCTATGGAGAAAAAATCTTTACAGCATCGGACTTTCCTTTCACCACCAGACATATCCACAGCTGAGCGTCCTTTCGGCTTTGGCCCAGTCGCTTCATTCTTTCTGGCGCTACTAGTACTAGCCCTCTGCTCTTCCCCAGTAGCATATTGGACGCCTTCCGACCTGAGGGGCTCATCTTCCAGCGTCATATCGTTTTGCCTTTTGGTACTGTCCATAGGGTTTTCATGGCAAAGATACTGGAGTGGGTTGCCATTTCCTTCTCCAGTGGATCACGTTTTGTCAGAACTCTCTGCTATGACCTGTCCGTCTTGGGTGGCCCTGCACGGCATAGCTCATAGCTTCATTGAATTACGCAAGCCCCTTCGCCACGACAAGGCAGTAATCCATGAAGGGGTTCATTAAACTAGACATACCCAATTCCAGCAACCGTTCCATATATGTTTTAGCCTTAAGTCCCCTGATCAACTTTGTTGCTCTTCTCTGTACTCTTTCTAGAGTCTCAACATCTGTTTTACATCATGGCGATCAAAACTGGATGCAGTATTCCAAGTGTGGCTTTACCAAGGCATTATAAAGTGGTATTAACACAACCCAGATGCCCTTGACCAGACTTCTTTCTCAGCACAATCCAGTTTCCTTTCTCCCCCTGATTTTTAACACACACTATTTTAATACAATGCAATATTGGAAGCTGGTGTGCTTTTTTGACAATGCAAAGCACAGCATCAAACATCACACTTATTTGCAAAAAGGTTTCAAGGCCCCACAAAATCCCACTGGGATGGGAAAGAACATATGAAAAGATTAGTTTGGTTCTGTATAAATGAGCGTTTTGTGACTGTCCCAACAGAGCACCCATTTTATGACTGCATCTTCCAGATGTCTTAAAAATTCAAAATGGGCCCCTGGCTTTAAAAATTTCCTAACTTTGCTCTACCCACCACAACACATTGTAGTTATAAAACATGCAGAAATAGGAGATACATGCATGAGAACTTTCTTTACTCCAGATTACGTGCTATTCAATCCAACAAGGCTCAAAGCAATTTAGGAAAACAAACAAACAAACATTAATACAGGTAATCCCCGACTCATGATCACAGTTGAGCCCAACATTTTTGTGCTAAGCAAGACAGTTGTTAAGTGAGTTTTGCCCCATTTTATTGCCAGAGTTGTTAAGTGAATCACTGCCATTATTAAGTTAGCAACATGGTTGTTAAGTGAATCTGGCTTCCCCATTGACTTTGCTTGTCAGAAGGTCTCAAAAGGTGATCACTTAACTCTAGGACACTGCAACCATCATAAATACATGCCAGTTGCCAAGCGTCTGAATTTTGATCATGTGACGATGGGGATGCTGCAACGGTCGTAAGTGTGAAAAGCGGTCATAAGTCATTTTCAGTGCCATTGTAACTTCAAACAGTCACTAAACAAACTGTTGTAAGTGGAGGACGACCTGTAGATGGAACAGGAACAGGTATTGCATCCAAACCCTTAGCAGGAATTTCCCTTTCATCTGCATTAATTCCAAGAGTCTGGAAAATGCAGGTTTTGGTAGCTTCTCAAACAACCTGATCTTCGGAGGGATTCTGCTTCAAAGAAAGGGGACAGAGATTGAGAAGTCTTGTCTCTGTGACCCTGAAGAAGATACTCCTTAAGTGAAATAATCCAGAGATAGCTCACTAAAATGCCAATGTGCTTTAACTTTGAGGTGCTTGTACAATTGCCCTTGTGGTGTCACCATAATTAAATATCTTAGGATATTGTACCAACCTACCCCTTGCACTCATGTTGGTAGACCTCAATTTATGACCACAATCGGGATCAGAATTATCGGGATCAGAATTTCCGTTGCTAAGCAAGGCGGTTCTTAAGTGAGTAGTGCCCAATTTTACAAACTTTTTGCCATGGTTAAGCGAATCACTGCAGTTGTAAAGTGAACCATGTGGTTGTTCGGCGAATCTGGCTTCCCCCATTGACTTTGCTTGTTGGATGCAGGGCTTGAAGGCCCCAGATGGGGGTCACCTAATCCCGAGATACTGCAGCTGTCATAAATACATGTCGATTGCCAAAGGCAAGAATGTTGATCACAGGACTGTGAGGATGCCACAACAATGGCAAGCATGAGAATGTATTATAAGTCACTTTTTCAGTGCCATTGTAACTTTGAATGGTCACTAAATGAAAGTTGTAAGTCGAGTACTACCCATACATTTGCTGTTATATCTCAGGCAGAATAATGTTCTGTGTTTTATTAAATACAGACAGAGTGCAGAAAAAAGCAACCAAGATTATTAAGGGGCGGGAGGCTAAAACATATAAAGAATGGTTGCAGGATGTTCTGTTACAGGCAGTTGTATTGTGAATATAATTCCTTGTTAAGACACTTATTGGTCTGTTTAAGCGAATTTAGTCACATTTAACGGCCCTTTCCAGACAGTGAACTCATAAAGCACCTGGTTCATCTGAAATACCTTTATTTTGCATGTAGAAGGTGGTTCCAGCAGAGAAGGTGTGGTCAGGTGAATCTGGACGGAGCTTTAAGGTTGAAAGACAGTAACAGGATTACTGTCCACATGGCTTGTGTTCAGATGTTACAATGGAGGATGGAACACAAGGGAGCAAGAAGAAGGAGGAAGTCCAACCCAGAAGGGGTGGATCCTAATACAGCATCATGAGCAGGATAGGAAATACATCACAAAGGGGGAAGGTACTGGCAGACCCAATTAGCATATTATAATTTCCCAAGAACAGCCACGTGGTGGCAGCACACAGGAATAGATTTTATCTAATCTAGTGAAAAGAAGGACTAGGGGTGACATGATAGCAGCCTTCCAATATCTAAGCAGCTGCCACAAAGAAGAGGAGGTCAACTATTCTCCAAAGCACCAGAAGGCAGGAGAAGAAGCAATGGATGGAAACTAACCAAAGAGAGAAGCAACCTAGAGCTAAGGAAAGATTTCCTGACAGTGAGAACAATTAACCAATGGAATGGTTTGTCTTCAGAAGTTGTGGATGCTCCAACACTGGAAGTTTTTAAGAAGAGATTGGACAACCATTTGTCTGAAATAGTATAGGTCTGTTGCTTGAGCAAATGTTTGGACTAGATGACTTCCAAGGTCCCTTCCCTTCTGTTAAGCAGTTATTAACCTAGAAAACTTTCTGATGTGCTGGCCTCGGGAATCTTTCTTGGAACTGTGAATAACGTGAACATATATTTTATCACGTTTGGCAGATGTGAAATAGCTGAAAAAATATGGCTCCATCAATTCAGAAGATTTTAAAGTACAATCGAAACATGGAAGTTTTTCTTTGGGGATTGATGGACAAACAGTTGAAAAAAAATACATCATAACTGCAGCGAGATTATTGTATACAAAATGCTGAAAAAAATTCAGCATTATCCACAATGGGAATATAATGAAACTTGTGGAGATGGCTAAATTAACATCTTTGATTAAAAAAAAAAGTATCTATATTTTATAGCTGACTGGAAAACTCCTTATAGGTCTTTTGCATGAAATAGAAAAAAAAGCATATTAGTGATTAGTGATTTTGATTATTATAAAAAGAATTGGATAATAGAAAAAAGTGAGCTTTTTTATACTGTAATTATAATGTTAGAGATAACTGTGTAAATTATGTGTGTATTTGCTGCAAAAGAAATTGGAAGTTTCTTTTTTTTTCTTTCTACACTTTTGTTTTTTCTTTCTCTCACTCTTTGTTCTGTATTAGTTTCTGTTGGTTCTTATGTTCTTTATAAATATTTGAGCCATTCTGCAAGCATCCAATTCCAGCAGCCAAAATATGACATAATTAGACTTTTTGTGCTAATTTGGACAAGTCCTTTGACTGGCATATTGGGATATCCTTCAAATTCTGGGTAAGGTTAGGACAAACACAAAAATAATAAAATTAAGTGTACCTAATATTAATATTTTCTGGCACTGCTCCCGAGGCTATTTGTAGAAAATATACTATGTTAAATCATGTAACAGTGGAAGGATTGCATATTTGTGTGTGAGAGAGACTCAAGTGTTGGGTGAATGCATCCTGTTTGGGTCATTTAGGATCCAATGTTTTGTATAAGTCCAGGAAATGAATTTTTAAGCCTATAATGGAAGCCTTGCCACTAAATCACAAACTGGTCCTTTGTGTTTTAGCCTCATAGGTTGTATGAATCCAGAAAATTGAGTTTTGGCAGGGCTCTGGGGCTTGCGCATAAGACATCGGCGTGTGTGTGTGTGTGTGTGTGTGTGTGTGTGTGTGTGTGTGTGTTCGTTTGTATGTACAGTATGTTGTGTAGGGTTGCATTGCAAAGTGAAAGCATCAAGCTGTGCATCCCTAGCATAGAAATGTTCGTCCTTTTGAGCTCATGACAGAAACCTTTTACTCTCCCCATAAGCAATGAGAAGGTGGTCCAGGAGGATGTCCTATGGTTACCTAGCAACCACCATGTGCATTTCTCTTCCCATTTTTCTTCCAGCCTGCAGAACTAGAAGGATACAGGAGCAAGAGAAAGTGTATTGCTGTAGAAAGGAAGGAGAGGTACATGGGAGCAAACTGGGGAAAGTCCTGACTCTGGCAAAATAAGTGGATTGGGGAAATGAGAACAAGAGGGACAAAGAGATTCAAATATTCAGAAGTGCATTGCGGTCTGTGTTAGGCATCCTGTAGGAGATGATCAGACTGAGCCCGAGGGAGGGGTCAAACGTGTCATTAGTCTTGAGTCCCTTCACGCTTACAAGAGATCTAAGTCCAGCCCACCTTGAATTCTCTTGATTCTTATCTACCGCCAATTTGCTTAGACGGTTAGTAGTTCAGATTCTTGTAGACAGCATGAGCTTGCAATAAACTTTTATATTCATTTAAACTGCCTGGATTTCCTGATTTCCCATGCTTCACACATCTCAGTATTTCATATATGAAAAGGGGGCCCCCTTCACAGCAATGCTATTTATGTATCCTCAACCTCCTCCGTTATTTATTCTGCCATAAGCATTTTGTGAGCTTTTCATTAAATGCTAGGAATTAATCTTTTTAATCTTCTCTAATCAGATCTTTAGAGGGAGCATCGGCAGTGAAACAGGGCCACCATGGAAATGAAATTTCTGCCGAAGACAATATATTGAGGAACATCATATTCCCTGGCCATGGACTCCCGGCCTTCTGCTCGAGAACCAAAAGGCCCTTGGTAGAATTTTTACCTTGAAACACACTAGTTGTATTTGCTCCTGTCCGCCTGTTTGTATATTCACAGGGTTACTGACAGTGGCCATTAAAAAAAGAATGTCTCACCATTTGTGGTGCAAATTCCAGAAAATGTTGAAAAAGACCATAAGTCAAGCACAGAGTTCATAGGCTTGTCCAATCAAGGTCTTGTCCAATCAAGCAAAAATCAAGATGATTTATTTTGTAGTAATTAGAAAAAGTAAGTAGTAGTAATTACTACTAGGTAATATTTAACATATGCAAAATGCATTAATTTGTGTTCTATGCAAATGTATGTCCTTTTTGGAGACTTGTTTCGGTGGGCACTCTGCAGTAAAACATTTCTACAGTATATAACTACTGTTCTTCAATGTGGATTATTAATAATTTCACATGTATCTATTAATGTATTCTCTGAGAGTAACTGGGGGAAGCCTTGAGAAATCCAGAACATGAGAATTCAACTAACTGAGAAGCCAAGGAACTCTTGTGAATGAAAGTAGAAGATGAGAAGGCAGCGCTGGAATGAAGTGTGCTTGAAAAGGGCATGGGTAGTTAGTGGACATACTGGACACAAGCATTGCACACAGCAAATTTGAGGTTGGGGGGAAAAGTGTGATGCAACATGCATTTGCCATTGCTGATCTTGATTTTTATTGTGTTTGTGCTGTAATCTTTTTTTAACAATTTCAAAATTAAATCTTCTGAAGGTTGTATGCATTGGACTTCTTTAAAATTAAAGAAGCACTTATGAGTTCAAAAACAGAATGGGTGCTCTTGTAAAGGTACAAATGCATTTCCAGCAGATAGAGGATAGAGATAGATAGCAAAGTCCACATTTTGTTTAAAATTGAATGGCCCTCTCTCAACAGAGGGGGAGGGATACAACCAGTGGTGGACCCAGATTGTTGGGGGCAATAAACTGACTTTGTAATAATGCCGCTTGGGGGGGCGAAAGCCCTAATAAGCAGGCATATACATAGAATGAAGGCTATTGCTAAGCACATTGATTTGTGCTTAGAGTGTAAGCCACCCTGAGTCTTCGGAGAAGGGCGGGATATAAATGGGATTAAAAATTCACCGGTTTGCACCACTTCAGCAGAACCAGTAGCTAATTTTTTGTTGCCCAGGCCTAGAATGGACTTCCAGAAGCAGCATCGACATAGAGAACCTGTTGTTCACATGTTTGAATCCCACCACTGGATACAACATCCTCTATCTACTGTCTCCAACACAGTCCTTTCAGCAGCTCCAAGAAGGCTCCACACCCATCTGCATTACTTAGGTGACCCTGACGACACAGATAAACCTCCAAGTGGCCTCAAAGACTCTTTAAAAACAGGGGTGTCAAACTGCCGGCCTGTGGGCCGGTTGCATCATATGGAGGCAATGCAAAAAAAAGTCGTGATATGTTGCAACACGTCACATGATGCAGTGAGTTTGACACTCGTGCTCTAAAAGAATGCAGATGACCAACTGTCTGCAAGGAATATCAATCCTTCCATTCCCCACCATCCAGTCAGAGCTGAAGGAGCTTCTTGGATGAGAAGCAAAACGTCTTCAGAGAAAAACAAGGAAGTCCAGGTGCCTCTTGGAAAAGCACCATTGGGGCAACCAGTGCTTTTTTTGTAAAAGAAAAAGGTGCCGGAACTCACACGTCATACAACCCGCCTTGCCTACCCTACAAGGTTCCATCCAAAAAAGGTGCCGGAACTCCATTCTGAGCGTTCTATGACAAAAAATGCCCTGTGGGCAACCATGACCTGGATGATTAAGGATCTCCATAGACAGATAGAGGAAAATCTTCCATAGTAAAGATGGGGGGTGGGGTTTTGAGGGTGTTTGGTGGTGTGTGTGTGTGAGAGAGAGACAGACATTACATAAATACAAGAGTGTCTCAGTTTTCTTTGAAGATTACATCAAAACTCTCCAGGGCTGGTGTTTGGTGAGGAGAGGGAGGCAGATTTGAGGATTCCTCCTTGAACATAGAAACTGGAACACTTGGAAAGAGATAGCAAGAGACAATCTGGAACCTTCTGAGGTTCTCACTGGAGATGAATCATCTTGGACTCCTTTAATGGGCCTCCTCCTGCTCCCTTGTCCTTATTTTGGACAGGCTGTAAATCCAGCCTGAAAATAACCACCAGCTCGGCTTCAGACCTTGTGAAATATTTATTCCTCTCTCCCTCTGTGCCTGCCCCAACCACCATTTCCTGCTAAGAGATGATGAAGCAGGAACTGATCGATGCTATTGATCCAGGCAAATCGAGCAGCCGGCATCAAAGCTGATGTAGGGGGAATCAGCTGAATCCCAGGAGGGGTGGGCTTTGTTCCCACTCAGGCTTCCTTCACCATGTCAATGCAGCCTTGCAGTTTGTCTGCTCTTCTCTTTTTTCTGGTGTTACATCCCATTCCAGGCCCTTTGGGCTTTATTATAAAGCAAATCACTGGGTCCCACAGTACTTTCCCATTTCTGGAAGATGCTTCCTCCACAGCCTTGTTAGGTAATTAACTGGATCGCTTGCCTTCTTTTCCTTGCAAAGCATTGGCCACTGATCACGGAAGGGTGCCGGGAGGGGAAAATAAAACAAATTAAGATAGCAGCCACACTGGGCAAATCCTGCCCCCTTGTATACACAGTCAGGTTTGGATTGGATGGGCTTGGCCACCAAACCAACTGCATTCCATTTAAAACCAGTATATCCCTGTGTTTAAATTAAGACAAGAGACTTTCTGGTTTTCCTTGTAACAGCATTCGTGTGATCCAGTAAGCAGGCAGATATTTTTTTCTGCTGATAATGGAGATGTTTGCATTTGACTCTTTACACAACTGTCTCCTGAAAATCTATCAGTCTGAGAACCTACTATTACAGTCAGGCATGGGTTCTATTGCAACGTAAGGGAGCCTCTTTTCTTGCATCAAACTTCAATCGTGGAATCTCATCGAGCCTGTACGTTCCAACAGCCTTCACCATCTGCAATTTTCCAAAGCTCCCTTTTCCAATTTAGAAGCTGCTTCTTGGACTACGTAATCCAGTCAGCTAGAACACTGGGTTAGGAATTGGGAGTTGATGGGAGCTTAGTTCTGTCTCCCTCTGCCCCCCCTTCTCTCTTTCTCTCTCACACACACACACACAAACACACATCTGGAGAAAGCCATGCTTGGATTGGCTGTCCCAGGACAAGCTGCATTTAACTCATGATTGTTTAATTGAAAGAACATCAGGAAGATGTCTTGAAGAATGGAATCCATTCCACCTTTCTTAGAGATCTGCCTTTCTCACTCTTGGCAACTTTAAGTGTATTTATGATGATTGCAGTGTCCGGAGGTCGTATGATCACCTTTGTGACCTTCTGACAAACAAAATCAGTGGGGAAGCCAGATTCACTTTTACAGCTGTGTTCCTAACTTAACCACAGCAATGATTCACTTAACAACTGTGGCCAGAAAGGTCATAAAACTGGGTAAAACTCGCTTAACCACTGTCTTGCTTAGCAACATAAATTTTGGGCTCAATTGTGGTCGTATGTCAAGGACTACTTTTATGTTCTGCTCTGCTCAGCCAGACAAAGGTCTGCAGTCTGGATGTAACACGGATCAGATTTCAGCCTCCTCTCTGCTCGGAAACTACCTGAACAACTATAAAAAAGATCAATGTCCTAATCATTAAAGTCCTGCCTGTGTGGCAGCAAATACATAATGCTGAATCACATCACCTTTTCAAGGGCCTTTATTTATTCAAAACAACTGGTAAGAACACAAATGACAATGTGGAATATGAACACTGTATTACGTAAAAGCACCTTTTAACATCCCCCTCTGTGAAATGACACATATTATGTGGTTAGATGTCGAAACATTTCCCCCCCCCAGAAACATTGCATTGAAACGCCCACCTTGTAGATCAGACTGTAGATCTGTCTTCCTTGAAAGTAGTCAAATTCTATTTATCACTGCCTTCGTTTAGGTCATTGAAAAGTAATGTAGGTACAATGGAAACACCGTTTTTACGCAAACTCACACCTTGGTGGAACTGAATGACTCAGTCTTCTATCCACATTTAACTGTGAGCTAGCCTCAGGATCCCAAAGGAAGTTCCCTTTGAAGAAAAAACAAGGATGATAGTCCCGATAGAGAATACATGTAGCTCAGGATTTAACTGTGGGGTCCTTGGTGCTCTCTGATCTTGGTTGTCTGCTTGCAGAAATTTCATTACCCAGGTAGGTAACACCAGCGTCTGTGTGAGGGAGGGTGGGCTTTGCTCTCTGTTTACGGGTAGTCCTCATCTTATGACTGCAAGAGAGGTCAAAATTACAGTTGTTCAGTCGTGCCTGTCATTAAGTGGGTTCATCACAACAGTGCCGGATTCTTTTTGCAACAGTCAAGTAAATGGATCAATAGTATAGTGAATGCTACAGTCCTTAAGCAAGCCCACTGTCAGCAATGGGTGTCTTTGGTTGGAAACTGGAAGCAAACACCTGTTTCTGACAAAAAGTAACTTGTGATCAATGTGGGCCAGTTGCTGAGCTCCCCTAATGCAATCATGTGGCCGCAGCTTTCCCCCCCCCATCAGAACTTTGAATCCAGGTCACAAGTCTCTTTTTTGTGGACCATTGTAACTTTGAACAGTTATTAAGTGACCAGCCATAAGTCAAGGACCACCTGTAACTTGCCCAGCCTGTTTTGCTGGGAGTGGTTTTTTTTCCTGCTTGATTAAAGCATTGTTTCCTGTTTGATTGTTTGCCTTAATAGGAGTGATGGGTTTGACTTCATGGTTTTTACAGATCTAAGCCGTTTTATAGCTGTCAGTTGCTCAAATAATGAGATCGTTTGAACTGCAAGAAGCTACTGCTTTGCCAAAAACTCCACTGCATTTTCTCATGGAAGCAACTGTTTATAAACAGGGAGAGAACCCCGTGCTCTTGCACTGAGGATGTTGTCTGGTAGGATAATGAAAGATCTACAAGCAAACCACCGAGCTCAGAGAGCACCAAGGACTTCAACAATGAGAACTGTGTGATTTGAGGGCTACTAAATCTGGGTTGCAAACATTTGGATGACCACTAGATGGCACCACTCACGTGAAACCATCCCCTCTCCCCTCCCACTTGCCATTCCATAAAGCCGGGACCGCTTTTGGGTGAATCGGTATATAAGTGCTATGGCTAAGTGCCATTGCTGTTAACCATCCTTATCTTTTTCAAGCTTACTTAAAGGCAACTGGGTACTGCCATCTGTCATGATAATAATTACCATGAAAAATACATTTGTTCAGCTAGAACCCCTCCTTCTCCTGACCAAAACCCTCTCCAGAAGTTTTGTTTTGAAGGCAATCTGCCTTTGGGGCCATTGCAGTGAATTGTCTTAAGTATTAGAAAAGGCACATCACAAAATGCATTGAAACTCCAGATTCCCTAAACTCCAACTAACACCAGCCCTGGCCTGGGTGGCTAATAGTGAGGGATGCTGGGAGCAGTAGTTTAACAATACATGAAAGTAGATCAGACATGTCAAACACAAGGCCCGGGGGCCGGATCCGGCCCGCGAAGTGGTTTCATGCGGTCCACGAAGCCATCCTGGAAACAGTGAGGGAACGGCCCCCACTGCCTTGGCCCTGGCCCAGAGACCCCCAGATCTGTCCCACTCCTGCCCAGGCCCCCATAGGCACCCTTGATGCGAATGATGTAGAGCTGGCCACGCCCACCCAGTAGGCCATATGCACTCTAGCCACGCCCACCCAGTAGGCCACGCCCACCCAGGCCACACCCACCCGGCCCCCTGAGGGCAACCGCAATGCTGATGCGGCCCTCAATGAAATTGAGTTTGACACCCCTGAAGCAGATAGTTCTCAACTTAAAACAGTTTCATTTGATGACCGTTCGAAGTTACAATACCACTGAAAAATGGGACCTATGACCGTTTTCCACATGTACAACTGTTGCAACCTCCCCATGGTCACGTGATCAAAATTCAGATGCTTGGCAACTGGCATGTATTTACGACGGTTGCAGTATCCCGGGGTCATGTGATCATCTTTTGCGACCTTCTGACAAGCAAAGTCAATAGGGAAGCCAGATTCACTTAACAATCATGTTACTAACTTAACAACTGCAGCGGTTGACTTAACAACTGTGGCAAGAAGGGTTGCAAGAAGGGGCAAAACTCACATAACAAACGTCTCGGTTAGTAGCAGAAATTTTGGGCTCAATTGTGGTCATAAGTTGAAAGACTACCTGTACATATATATTCCTATGTTCTCCAGTCCCGATAAAACCTTAACCTTTGGGGATGGCCTGTTAAGATTTCATGTATTCAAAGGTACAGGAGATTAAACCTGCAAGTACATATTTATCAGCCCAGGTACAAATGGCCTAAATTATTGCTTTAATATAAATAGAAACAAACCTAAGTAACAAGTAGCCAAGCATGCTGAGCCTAGAGCTCAGTGTGTTATCCAAAACATCTCGGGATTCTCTGTTCTTCCTTCTTAGTTCCTCCTCCTGAAACCAAGCTATCCTGGACAACCCTTAAAATGCAAGATGCTAAAAGCCAAACTCTAATCACCTTGGCTTAGGGACGCGGTGGCTCAGTGGGTTAGGATCCTGAGCTTGCCGATCAGAAGGTCGGCAGTTTGGCGGGTCGAATCCCGAGTGCCGTGTAACAGAGTGAGCGCCTGTTACTTGTCCCAGCTTCTGCCAACCTAGCAGTTCGAAAGCACGTAAAAATGCAAGTAGAAAAATAGGGACCACTACAGTGGGAAGGTAACAGCGTTCCGTGCGCCTTTGGCATCTAGTCATGCCGGCCACATGACCACGGAGACATTCACGGACAAGCGCTGGCTCTGGCTTTGAAACGGAGATGAGCACCAGCCCCTAGAGTAGGAAACGAGTAGCATGCATGTGCGGGGGAACCTTTACCTTTATTAAATATCACACCTGAAACATATTTTTGTCCAGAAGCATGATGAAGACGCATTTGTCCTGAGGAGCCACCATAAAAACCAGAACACCAAAAGAAGAAACCCTACGTTCTGGCGGGGGGGAGAACCTATTATCAAAATGACAGACTAGAAATACATTATATGCTGGGGTAAAAGATTTCTGGAGATCTGCCCTGGATCTGTCCAAAGTGTCTTGTGTGGGGACTTGCTCTGAAAAATACACTACATCTGGTTCATAAACTAACTGCACACTGAGATGGTCATGCTTCAGATTTAACTTGAATATGATGCTTTGGGGTATGAAGGAATGAGAACACAGCACTTGTCTGCGACCTTTTTAAAGTAGCTATATCTTTTTCCAAGGTCACATGGTAGGCAAAAGGATAGCCATGCAATTCCAGGAAAAGACATGGGTGCTTTAAAGTGCTGCAGGCAAATGCTATATCTGTACTCCTATAGCTTCTGAAGCAACTTTTTGGAATCAAATTTGAAGTGATGCAGAGCCCAGGTATAGAGATGTATGTGCAGGAGATCACATGGACAAAAGTCACTGAGAAGACGCCACTCCAGTATGAAGACTTTGGTCATGCACTGAGAAAGTTCAGTTTCTTAAAGGTGGTACAGAGCTGGAAGTCTACGAATTTCATCTGAAAAAACAAAAACAAAAACAAAATACAGCTTTAACCAACTCTGGTTTGATACATCTAATACCAAAACAACTTAAGAAACCTTTTAAAATATGGCTGCATTACTCATCCTATTAAGCCATGAGGTGTTCTGACTTAGTAGGTTAAATCTGTGGGGGTGCAAAGCGGATGCATTCCACCTCATCTTTGGGTTTTGCACAGTGAAAGTAACACACTCTGGGAAAAGTCAAGATAAGTCCTTGATTGTCACAGTGATGGTCTTCCTGCCTTAAAGAAAATGAGTTCATGAAGCTTTGTTGGGTGAACTTTACCACCACAGCAGCAGCCCAGCTCGAATGAGGGCACCTCGACATAGCACAGAGATGCTTCATGGGGATGTGGACTTCAAGAGTCATTGCAAAGCACCCTATGAAGCGTTGACTCCTCCAGTTTTAAAAGGAGGAGGAGACTGATGGAACTTTTGGCTTACTTCCCATAATACTCTATGGCAGGGGTAGGCAACCTTGGCTCTTTTATGACTTGTGGACTTCAGCTCCCAGAATTCTGGGTATTGAAGTCCACAAGTCATAAAACAGCCAAGGTTGCCTACCCCTGCCATAGAGTAACATGGGAAGTAAGCCAAAAGTTCCATTAGTCTCCTCCTCCTTTTAAAACTGGAGGAGTCAAGGCTTCATAGGTTATGAAACTTTGGCATAATGTTCTTTGCTTATGTTAGTGTGTGATGCACCACCCTCCACAGAAGAAGGAAAGGTAAAATTTGTAAGAAGATGAGCACACAGCAGCCTCCAGATTTTGATCCCCTCGCAGACCCTCCTACTGAAATTTAAATCTATTCACTATAGCTCAACAATAGATTTTTACCTGTCACAATGGTTTATTCAACAAATTAGGGCTCAAACGTTTGTTTTGGCTTGGGAATGCTGACTGAATCCAGCCATCCTGGTTAATAAAAGTGTCATTTCAGGTTTTATATGATATGTGAAGGCAATCAGTTGAAGCTTAGAGAACAAAGCATGGCTTAATATATTGTGGGAACCCAGCCATTGACTCTGATGGCTAACAATATAAGGAAAGCATTGGAAATTCTCCAGACTACTTTTGCATCTGCAGTAACTCAATCATGGGTATTCTGAGGATTCTAATCAGTTACTCTGTACATGGAAATATTATTGCTAATTATCATGGTTCCAGTTACCAAATGCCAAAAACAGGGCATGCTAGACTTCTTAAACTTGACGCTTTTCAAATTATTTTTTGGTTTATTAATTTTTTATGCTGCCCATCTCCCCTATAAAGTAACTTTGGGTGGCATAAAAATTACTTGATGATTACTTCCATGATCCCCATCAAGCCTTATTTGGGATTATGAAAGTGATAGTCCACCAAATTTTAGGATTGCCAGATTTGGGAAGATTATTCTACACAAGCACAAGTAACCAGTATGAAGAAGAGCAGCTTTGCAGATCAGACCAAAGAGCCCATTGAGTGATTGGCAATATCCTTTTGAGAAGCCCAATATAAAATACAAAGATAATAGCTTTTGCCCCAAATCAATTGGTACTCAGAGACAGACACTTCTGAAGAAAAAAATATCCATTTAGAAATCACGACTAAGAGATATAGATTAAATTCATCTCCCGCATGAATGACTCTAGTCAACTTCAGAATATTTTATTCGCCAGTTCTTTCACTTCACCGGGAATTTTACATCTGTATTAGTCCTCGATTTAAAACAGTTCTTATAATTACCGTTTGAAGTTACAGCAGCATTGGAAAAAGTGACTTGTGACCGTTTTTCACACTTACGACCGTTGCAGCATCCCCATGGTCACATGATCAAAATTCAGATGCTTGGCAACCGGCTCCTATTTATGACGGTTGCAGTATCCTGGGATCATGTGTTCCTTTTTGGGGGGTGACCTTCTGACAAGCCAAAGTCAATGGGGGAGCCAGATTCACTTAACAGCCATGTTATTAAATTGGCAACTGCCGTGTGTTTTAACTTAACAGCTGTGGCAAGAAAGGTTGTAAAATGGGCCAAAACTCACTTAACTGTCTCTCTTAGCATCACAGCAGGTGGCAGAGGGCACCAGCGTCTTCCGAGTGGTCGCAGTTGTGCACATTCCAGCGGATATGAGAGCAACGCAGAAGAGACACCTCGTCCCCTTTGCACTTGAGGTTGTCCAGGAAAATGTATCCTTTGCCTTGGCCGTACTGGGCTTCTCCAAAGGCCGCTAAGGCACCTCCACAGCCAAGCTGCCGGCATACCACTTTCACGTCCTTGAGATCCCACGCATCGTCACACACCGTCCCCCACTGAGACAGGTAAAACATCTCCACTCGGCCTTCACAGCGATGGCTGCCATTGACCAGCCGCAGAAAACCTAAACGGTGATTGAGGGCAGGATGAAAGACATGAAAAACACAGTGTCGTAACGTCTGTGTGGAGATTCTCAATCATCCAGGTCATGGTTGCCCTAAAGGTGCTTTTTTCCAAAAGGCGACTTTTTTTCCCCCCTTTGAAAGCATTTCGCTTCTCATGAGAAGCGAAGCATTTTCAAAGGGGGAAAAAAAACCAAGAAAGTCCAGTTGCCTTTTCGAAAAAGCACCTTTGGGGCACAGTGTCCTAACAATGGACAAAAGCGGAAGTTTCCTTTCGAATCTGCAGCTTAAAATCTATGCATGCTCGAAGTTACTCCAAAAAGGAGGTAATCCAGCGCAGCTCTACATATGGCCATCAGAACCCAGCAACCCATATTCACGTGCCATGTTTGGATAAGTTACAACTTTTGTCAGTGCATGAGTGCATGGCTTAGCATGTTGTATAGACTTAAGCCATTAGATCAGATGACCAGGCTGAGAGACCTAAGACACCTAAGTCCAGCCCCCCATGAATTCTGTGGACTCCTACCTAGGACCAATTTGCCTTGACTATTAGTAGTTCAGATTCTTGTGTATAGGTGCATGAAAGAAACTAATGGTACTTTTGAACCCTATCCCAAATCCTGGTTTCTTGCACCTGATGGTGGTTCAGCATCAAATAGCTTAATTCAGCAACCAAATTATACCGCTTGGTTGCAGGCAGCCACTATCCCGCAAGAAAAGCCATCATAGTTCTATAGTTGAATAATAAGTACAGTTGTGTAAAAAAAAAAATCTTCCTTTTGCTGGTCTGGAATATGCCACCGTTCACGTCCCAAAGGTACTTTTCTAAAAGGCAACTGGGCTTTCTTGGTTTTTTTCCCCTTGAAAACGTTTCACTTCTCATCCAAGAAGCTTCTTAGGAAATGTTTTCAAGGGAAAAAACTAAGAAAGTCCAGTGGCCTTTTGGAAAATAAATGACCTAGATAGAAGATTGAGAATCTCTATAAATGTCCCACCATTCACTTTACTGGATGGACTCTCACCCCATCCAGAACATTTTCTTCCTGGGTCCTTTTTCTAAATAACATGCACAATTTTACACACTGTAATTTCCCCCCCACCCCCAAGCTAAGAGCATCACATGCTAAGAGCAACTAGGGGTCTCTACATACCATCTTTGGGACGAGTAGTGGTTGAGGTTGTGGTAGCAAAAGTGTCTTCTTGCGAGGAAGCTCCCGATTCTTCTGCACCTGGGATCCAGGAAAAAGGCTTAGGGGCGCAGACTGGCAAAGAGGAACATCACAAGTGCATGTTCAACTAGTCAATCTTGAGATATGGTTCTCTGTTTTTAAGGGCATGTTTTAGCCCAGTCTTACTTAGGGCTGGTGTCCAGTGCATCAGCAGATATCTCTTCTAGACCTCCCACGCTCCCACCTTGCCTGGGTGTTTTTTTTTGAGAAAAAACTTTTTAATTCAAAAGTAACAATAAACTGGAAGCAGACCAAGCAAATCTGTAAACTCCAGCACCACTCTGGTCTCTGCCCAAGCGCCCTAGTCTTTCTCCAAAAGTAAGAAGAGAGAATGGCTGCAGCTGCTTTGTTCTGTAGCCCACTGGTCCAGAAAAAAAAATAATCAAAGGTAAAACTGAAGCAACAGGAAATACTCTCAAGTAGATGAGCTGCTTGGAGCAACTTAGCAGTTTGCTTTGGTAAATGACTGTTTTGTAATTGGTCATAGTAATCAAGAAAATGTTTTGGGAATCAGTGAAAAAGGAGTACTCATAATATGGTCTGAAAATTTCACCTGTGTTAGAAGAGGTTGTCTACCTGTGAACTGAGCATTTACATTTTCCTGACCAGCAAACTAAAGGGAAGTACATGCCATATCTTTCCAGAGAGAAAGCTGAAATGGGGTTTGCAGTCCACTTCGTACACACACACGCACACACACACACACTCTCTCTCTCTCTCACACACACACACCCATTTTGCAGGGAGTTGAGCAAAGAGTAATGTGTGCATGTATATACACTCTGCATGTATATACACTTCTGAAGCGGCTAATAGGAGGGGTCAATCATAATGAATCTTGATACTTGCATCTCTCACCTCTGCAGATGACGCCAGCATCTTCGTGATGCCCGCAATTATGTTGTCCCCATCCCAGGTTAAAGCAGTCTGTCAGATCAGTCTCTGTGCCAATGCAATCCACGTTGTCCAGAAGGACGGGCCCACTGCCGTAGCCAAAGTAGCCCAGCACGGTAGCCCCAATGGCTGTGCCACAGCCCAGTTGGCGGCACACTACCTGAGCGTTGGGGTAATCCCAGTCATCGTCACAAACGGTCCCCCAGAGGTCCCCATAAAGGACTTCCACTCGACCTTGGCAGCTGCTGTTCCCATTCGCCAGGCGTATGCCGCCACCTGCTGGTCAGAGTGGGAGAAAGAAAAGGCTAAGGC
This sequence comes from Vipera berus, assembly GCF_964194415.1. Lineage (NCBI taxonomy): Eukaryota > Metazoa > Chordata > Lepidosauria > Squamata > Viperidae > Vipera > Vipera berus. The sequence continues at coordinate 343,109,172 of NC_138202.1, forward strand.
TGACATCAAAAATGACAACCTTCAGAGTTGCAGTTAATTTGGAACTTTGCAAAAAAAAAGAAAAGAAATAAAAAATCCACTCAGCATGGCTTTTATAGAGGAACCAATTTCTCTCATTTCAGGCTCTAGAAATACTTTGGTGGTCACAAATTTCAGTTTTGTGTAGATCTCCTTGTGGAAGAGCAGACTGCTTGGACAAAATTGCAGGCACCTGAGCTGTCTTCTCCCCCCTCTCCCCCCACTTGAGCCTCTCTCCCAGCATCAGCAGAGTTAAATAAATAAACAAAGCTGCAACCCTGACATAGCTGGGAGCGGAGACAGGGGTCTTGGAGCTCTACTACACCCACCAGCAAACAGAGCATCTAATGAACACCGGGAGTTTTTCCTTCAGAAGAAATGGGGGAAGAGAGGTATATCAACCTAGCAAGACAAAGCCCAAAGTTAAAAAAAAGGTGCAAGAACATGCTGGTCATTAACAGAAAAAGAAGAAGAAATTTCAGAGAGAAGGGACTTAAGATAGAACAGACTTAAGAAAGAAACATCAATGCAGACCAATAGTTGTACAGAGCATAGTATGAAGAGCATAGACTGCTAATAGCAATATAATAAGTCAATAGCAATACTATGAACTGTAGTAATTGTCATGGAAAGAATACAGACTTAATAGTGATAGAGCAGAATAGAGAAAGCACTCAAATATCACTTCTATGTTTCTTGATTTCATGGACAAGTTCATGTAATTTTCTTAGCAACAATAAATAAATAATTTGCCACTGTCGTCTCTCAAGATTCCCATCCCCAGTGGCTTCCATCCAAATATTAATAGGTCTGTATGTGACCCTGTTTATTTTTATTAGGCTCTGTCGAGATCTCTTAGGTGCTACGGTCAAAGTAGCCTGTTTCAAGTTGAACTCAACTTCTGGTAGCTCCATGGATGTGTCCATGTAGCTATATATTACTATTAAAGTTGGCACTGTGCAGCATTCAGATGTATTTGAATTTGAACTCCCATTTACCATGGTCAAATCAATGGTGATATTGCTAGAAAGCGACATAATGCCTATCCATTATCTAAAGGCAAGAATGACAACACGTGGCCACAAGGGCACGAAGGTGATTGTAATGGGCAGAACAGGAGGAACAGCAGCAATCCAGGTAATAGCCAAATGAAAGAACTCTCGAGTCCAGAGAGAAAGATTGTGGGGGGGAAGGAAAATGTAAAGGGAGTCAGGACATCTTTCTGTCCTTCAAAAGGATAAAGGTAAAGGTAAAGGTAAAGGTTCCCCCGCACATGCGTGCTAGTCATTTCCAACTCTAGGGGCCAGTGCTCATCTCCGTTTCAAAGCCGAAGAGCCAGCGCTTGTCCGAGGACGTCTCTGTGGTCAGGTGGCCAGCATGACTAGACACCAAAGGCACACGGAGCGCTGTTACCTTCCCACCGTAGTGGTCCCTATTTTTCTACTTGCATTTTTACGTGCTTTCGAACTGCTAGGTTGGCAGAAGCTAGGACGAGTAACAGGCGCTCACTCTGTTACGCAGCACTCGGGATTCGATCCACCAAACTGCCGACCTTCTGATCGACAAGCTAAGTGTCCTAATCCACTGAGCCACCGCGTCCCTAATTCAAAAGGATAGCTCCCCCCAAAATTGAATAGAATGGGAACATATATACCGTATTTTCCGGCGTATAAGACGACTGGGCGTATAAGACGACCCCCGACTTTTGAGAAGATTTTCAAGATTTTTCGTCTTATACGCTGGAAAATACTTACATGCCAGTTGCCAAGTGTCCGACACAAGCCCGATTCAGCCCCGTCTGATGCAGATGGTGCAAAGCCTCCCTTTTGAAGCCCAAAGGGGCTTTTCCTTCCACCCACCCTTTGGAATAAACGCAAGAGCTGCGTTCACACGACGCGCTCTTCCAGGCCAGACTCTGCAAACGGCACGCCAGAAGCCGCAACCACTGTGGGAACTTCGAGTCCCCGCCTTTCAGCAGCCTGCACGGCTGAGCGCAATCTGGCTTTGAGAGTACATTTGCAGACGGAGCAGCCGCTGCGTCTGGAGCCAAGCCCTGCCCAGGAGGCGGTCGGCCAGGCAGGCCCGGTAGACGCGCTGGATAGCCGGGCTTGGGGCGGCCATGCCGAGGCCGGCTGGCGAGGGCCGCTGCTTGGTCTGTGGGCGAGAGGGGCACCAGGCCGCCAAGTACCGCTGTCCAGACTGCCGGGAGAGATAGCGGGTAGCAGGGCGTGCTCTGCTTATGCTCAGATGCTGCTTGGGCGAGGGGGAGGGGCTTCCTGCCGCTCCCGGGGTCTGGCGTTTGCAAGGGGGAGGGGAAGGGGCTTAGAGGCTCTTGGGGGTGGAAAGGGAGAGTCACGTTGGAGGGGGGACTGGACTAAGGAGGCTTGAAGTTGCTTTGCAAGAACGGGGGCGCTCGATTGATTTATGTACTATTTTCCGGCGTATAAGACGACTGGGCGTATAAGACGACCCCCCAACTTTTGAGAAGATTTTCATGGGTTAAAAAGTCGTCTTATACGCCGGAAAATACGGTATTTGGTGTGGTTGAGAAGCTGGCAAAAAAACCAAGTTTGAAAAATGTGGATCCAATTTAGTCTCCTGTAGGAGAAACACCTGGGCAACAGCTTGAAATGCCGCTCCCTGCTCTTCCCAAAGACCCCTTCCCATCTCCTTCCTGGTCCCATAATCGAGAGCGAAACAAATGAAGCCCACCCTGTGCTTCCTGAGGCACGGATACACACGAACACACACAGAGATACAATACAAGAGAAGAGTAGAAGCATAAACACAGTGTGTTACTTCATTATACAGGTAAAAAAAAAAAAGATTGCCTCTGCTGACCACTGCTAGTAAAGGGATTGGAAAGAACTTCAGCAGCCCTCTTCTGTCCACTTTCCTGGGCTTATTCATATTGCCAAAGCCAGGGGTAAGCAACCTTGGCTCTTTTATGACTCGTGGACTCCAACTCCCAGAATTCCTGAGCCAGCTATGCTATGCTGGCTGAGGAATTCTGGGAGTTGAAGTTCACGAGTCATAAAAGAGCCAAGGTTGCCTACCCCTGGCCAAAGCCAATACCAGAACTTTTCCTGCATGGTTTTCTACCACCTGTCATTCCATCTGATGAAAGAGAATTTGCTTTTGGGATTTCTTTCAAAGAAGGGGATTTTACTCGTTTTCAACCTATTTAGTTAGTAGGTGGCAGAAGTGTTATTTTTCACTGCAGAACGATCTCACAAAAGTCTGCTGGGAGCGGGGGAGGGGGGGACAAAAAAGATGACAGCTGTGACAGCATGATTGAAACCCCACCCTTTTTTTTCTACATCTGCTCAGCCCATAAAAAGGGGGTAGAGCTTCATTTGCCATCTTAGAATCGTAGAATTATAGAGTTGAAAAGGACCTTGGAGGTCTTCCAAGTCCAACCCTCTCCCCAAAAGAGGAGTCCTCATACTATCTTGGACAAATGGTGATCAAGACTTTTCTTGAAAACCTCCAGTGATGGAGTACCCACAATTCTACGAAATGTTCCACTGATTAAAAGTTCTCACTGTCAGGATTTCCCTGCTTATTTCCAGCCTGGATCTCCCTCTGACAAGCTTCCACTCATCGCTTCTTGTCTTGCCCTATCTTGTCTCCTATTCTTATTCTACCTGCCTTGATTTTATTAACCCTTCCTTCCCCATAGATGCCCCAGCCGGGTTTCTTTGCTTTAATTCTCTCACCATGAGTGAACTCTTCCTCTTGGGTAGAAAAACAATTGGAGAACTTTTTATTTTTCCAGGATGAATCACACAGGGTTGTTTGTTTGTTTTTGGCACAGAAATGTGATAGAAAATTAAAAGGGCCATTTGTGACTAGTTCAGACCAATACTATAATATTTGCATAGCATCTGGGGCTTGTTTCTAGGTACAAAGGGTATAAAAACTTACTTCTTTTTTCCAAGAGAAGAAGGGCTGAAGTCATCGCCATCTCGGTTTCAGAGGTGGACTGGATTTTATCCTCGGTAACTGCAAAGGCATTCAATTGTGAGAACATTCCCATCCTGATGTCTATGTGAAATGAATGTTAGGAAGATGGGCTATTCTCTGTTGTTTATAGAATCACAGAATTGGAAAAAAAGACGATCTAATATCTCATCTCATGAAGAAAATCCAGAACTACAGTAGCTCTCTAGCCTCTGTTTAAAAACTTACACTGAGGAGGTTCAGCTGGTGGGCAAGGCAGCTGGATCCATGATCAAATGCAAGGATATTATTAAAATCCCCATTTTCTTGAGTTTAATCCCTTTCTCTGAGTTTAAATTATCAGACTCCTACCTACTGACAATGGGAATTATTGGGTTCATTACTATCTAAACAGATCAATACAATGGAATACGTATCTCCTCTTAATGGTTGCTTCTCCAGACCTGGGGTTCCCCAATTCCTTCAATCTTGCCCCTTTTGAAACTTGAGTTCCAAATCTCGTACTACTTCACGTCATCCAGTCTAAGCCCTTTCCACTTTTCAATATTCTTCTGAAATTTTGATAGCCGGAACGGATAATGATTTTCTAAGCATTGCCTTAGCAAAGATTAGATCACTGGGTTCCCAATAGGCCCCTGGAGTTGTGTCTCAATCTTTAGGGATGAACATCTGAGATTTGCTACTACTTGATCACTCTTGAAACGCCTTCTCTGAAATGGTAATATTGTCCCTAATGTGGACATAGCTCCAATGCAAAAACGACAACAAAAACAAACCTTGACCCTCTAGCCCAGACATGTCAAACTCACGACGTCACATGATGTTACACAACGTATCGGGACAGTTTTGCCATTGCCGGCAATGGGGTGGGCGGGGCTTCCAGATGACGCATCCGGCCTGCGGGCCGGCAGTTAGACACTCCTACTCTAGCCCTAAAACCCAAACACTGAAGCTACTGTGCTCATACACAGTATTACCCAGAAGTTGGAGGCGGGTCACAGTTCCTTCCAAACTGCCACCAAATTATTTATTTTATTTATTTTAATTCCATTTATATCCCGCCCTTCTCCGAAGACTCAGGGCGGCTTACAAGCTTAGCAGTAGCCTTCATTCTATGTATATGCCTGCTTATTAGGGCTTTCACAACACACCCCAAGCGGCATTATTACAAAGTCAGCTTAATTGCCCCCAACAATAAAAAAAAAAATTAAAATGGCAGCCATGACCATATTTCCAAAGCCACCAACTTTTTAAAACCATCCCTGCAGAAACCCCTGGTTCTCTTTACTTCTTGGAATGTAACTGTCGGTAGTCTGCTCAGAGGTCAAATGTGGCCCTGGGTCTAAGAGTTATCCTTCCTGTAATCAGCCTGTTCCCTTTTTTCAGTACACCACTGGCCTAGTTTTGGTAGCCTTCCTCAATATGGTGTCCAGGTATATTGTTCTAAAGCTTCTTCCTCCCCCAGCATGGGAAGACACAAGACCCACGTTGTAAGAGTTTGATAGGGCTCACATTCCCTCCCCTCAAATTCTGAGATTTATGGAGAGTGAAATTATAGACAACATGGCCCCTCTTACCTGTGACTGTGTCGGTAAATGATTCTTTGGAGTTCTCTACCACTAATGTAGTGATTGGCATGATGGTGGTGGTTGTCCCTAGCCCTGTTGAAACACAACGATAAGAAAGGTTGGCCATGCCAAGTCAATGGGCCAGCGACAGATTTCCAACTTATCTGCTGAAGAGTTAGTGCCATCAATCAATTTCTGGTGAACTATATTTTGCTCATTAAAAATATTAAATGAAAAGCAATTGATGGGCACTTCAATTATTTCTAATAATTCTAACAATAAGGACAAAGGCAAAGAATGATCCTGAAGGTTGGTGTCCTTGAACCTAGCTTCTGGAAATTTTATAACAGAACTCTATGCATGCCGAACAAAATTATTCAAATCTTATCACATCTTAGCCTAGCATGTTGGGTGAATCCAGTTGTGTGATCACTGCCTGGCTCATTATGTCATGTGAATCCAGAAAATTGTGTTAATTGAATACAACATTGCTAATTATGGGAAACTCTCTGGTGAGAACACATCCAGTGCCATTTCTATGCCTATTCAAGACACACAGTTTTTTTGACTCACCTGACTTGACATGATCTGAGATCTTGACAGTTCAAGGGCTGCTATTCCTTATTCCTACTTTGTCTGTGACTAAGGTCTGGCATGGAAGCCTTATCTAGATCTAACTAACTTTTTTAGAAGTAGTAAAAGAACTTCCTCATCTTAGAAGGCAATAACCAAAAATGAGGGTTTTTTTCCTATTGTTGCACTCCATCTCTAGAATTTTCTTCTTTCAAGGATGCCCTGGACAAGCTCCATGTTTCCATTTTCATCCTATGTTAAAATCTTTTCATTTTTCCAGAGCAATGTTCTCCAAACAGGTACCCTCCAAATGAGTTGGGATTGTCAGTCCTAGAATTCCCAAACCTAATGAGCTGAAATAACAATGGCAAAGTCTCCCACCAAGGAGGAAGCACTACCATGTTTCCCCCACCCCCCAATTTTTTTTTGCCTCCAAAAGTGGTACCAAGTCTTATTTTCAGGTGGGGGTGGAGGGTGTCTTTTCTACTCACCTCCAGCACCGACAGCCCCACTCATCAGGCCCACTTCTTCTGCAGCCAAAGAAGCAGCTTCATTCTGCAGCTGAGAATGGAGTTCAGGCCTGTATTTCACAGTCAGGCCTTTCCAGAAGGCCTAACTGTGAAATGCAGGCCTGGGGATGCCACAGAAGAAGTGGGCCAACGAGGAGAGGCCTGGCTGCATGGTAAGTGGGTGCGGGGCACGTGGGGCAGTTCCACATCCCCATCGCCACCCTAGCTTGATTTTTATGTGTATGCCTCACCCCAAAATTAGGGCTTATTTTTGGGGTAGGGCTTATATTCAAGGTGCTGGTGATGACCTATAAAGCCCTAAATGGCGAGGGTCTGGGATATTTGAGGGAACACCTGCTGCCAGCATCAAGTTCCCTTCGTCCAGTGCGCTCCCACAGGGAGGGTCTCCTCAGGGTGCCGCCGGTTAAAGACTGCCGGCGGGTAACACCCAAGGGTAGGGCCTTCTCAGTGGGTGCGCCTGCCCTGTGGAACCAGCTGCCCATGGAGCTTAGGACTGCCCCCAACCTCCGTTCATTCCGCCGGGACCTGAAGACCTGGCTCTTCGAGCTCTCTGGCCCAGGCTGAGAATATTTTTAATTTTAATTTTAACTGGGTTTTAATTTTCTCAGGGTTCTATTTAATCTCTTTTAATTTGTTTTAACGTTTGTAGTGACTGTTTTTTTTTAAATGCCCTGTAAACCGCCCTGAGTCCTTCGGGAAAGGGCGGTATATAAATCTAAATAAAATAAAAATAAAATAAATAAATATTAGGCCCACCCCCCAAAATCAAGCTAGGGCTTATTTTAGGGGGTAGGTCTTACTTTTGGGGAAACACAGTACATAGCTTTAGTGTCTCATAGTTGCATTAGTTCCAGTTACGAATTCTGTTTCCACACTGATTCATGTTGGGAGACTCAAAGGACATTTGAGCTTCTTTGAGCTTTCCCCTTATACCAAAGCTGCATTCACACGATACTTTAAAATACAAAGAAAAGTTCTCAAGGATACATATGCTGCCATCTTAATCTGATCTTGTGGCTCAGGACATGTTACAGGTAGTCCTTGGCTTACAACAGTTCATTTAATGACCGTTCAAAGTTACAAGGGCACTGAAAAAAGTGCCTTGTGATCATTTTTCACACTTACAACCCTTGTAGCATCCCCATGGCCACATGAGCAAAATTCGGACAGTTGGCAACTGACTTATATTTATGACTGTTGCTGTGACCCGGGGTTATGCGAATCATCTTTTGCGACCTTCTGACAAGCAAAGTCAACGGGGAAGCCAGATTCACTTAACAACTGTGGCAAGAAAGGTTGTAAACTGGGGCAAAACTCACTTAAGAAAATGTTTCACAGAATGTAGCGACAGAAATTTTGGACTCAATTTTTGGTCATAAGTTGAGGATTACCAGTACTGGACACTTTGGGAGGTATAAAAAAATCAGAACTAAAATCTACTTACGTTCCTATTTCAGCTTCCATTGGTGATAGCCTGGTCTCTCCCCCACCCCACCCCACCCCCACTCCCCTTAAAACATTTCACTCAACATCAAGGTTAAGAGCTTCTGACCTTGAACTCCCTGTTTTAATTAAAAAGAGCAGTTCCAAGGTTAAAGTATTCTGCTTCCGGGTAAGGCCATTTGTAGTACATTTACAACAGTCATCCAAAGAAGAGAACAGAATCTTGCAAGTTTGGTCATGTTAACAGTTTGCACACCCCTTCTTTTATATTGCTAAAGTTCAAAATCTCTCTGCACAAACAAGAGAGACCTGGGAACTGCCTAGATGGCTGAGATGTCTTTTCCAATTTGCTCACCAGAGCAGATGACCCCAGCATCCTCATGGTGACCACAGTTATGGATGCCCCAACCCAGGCTGAAACAGGCTGAGAGTTGTGGCTCGTTTCCATCGCAATTCACATTATCTAGGAGGATCCGCCCGGTGCCGAAGCCAAAGTAGGCGTTGGTCCTGTAGGCCACTGCACGACCACAGTCCATCTGCTTGCATACGACATTGGCGTCACGTAGCTCCCATTCATCATCACACACAGTGCCCCAGTTTCCTTTGTAGAATATCTCCACTCGGCCTTGGCAGGCGTTAGCCCCATTCACCAGCCGGATTCTCCCATCACCTGAAAGAGACCAGAGGATCATCTAACCATCTGCCTTGCTGTGTTTATCGATTTTGAGAACAAGAATGAGTTCTTCTTACAGAAAGAGGCAGAGATGCCTACTAAAAAGAAACCAAGAAGACCTGGGGGAAAAAAACATTATTAAGGGGCCACTATAAGGGACACGGTGGCTCAGTGGGTTAGGACGCTGAGCTTGTCGATCAAATGGTTGGCAGTTTGGCGGGTCGAATCCTGAGTGCCGCGTAACAGAGTGAGCGCCTGTTACTTGTCCCAGCTTCTGCCAACCTAGCAGTTCGAAAGCACATAAAAAATGCAAGTAGAAAAATAGCGACCACTATTACGCAATGTTTCACTTTTCTCCTCTGCCATCATTGACTTTTTCCAATAAGAAAAAGGAACCAAACAAAAAAAGCCAGTAGCAATGAATGGAAGAATTGATCATCTGAACTCTCTGGTCCTGTGCTATAAAATTCCATGAACAAAGCAGAGAATTGCAATGGCTATTCAGTACCTGTAGTAAAAAGTTGTTACGGTTACCAGACACCACTCTATCCAAGCCTAACATAAATATCTGACATAAATGAGTACTTTTGCCCAGCTTCTATTTTCCTCCCGTTCAGATGCTCTCCATCATATGCTACATTATATTCTAAGGTCCTTGAGACAAATATCCTTTCCTTCCTTTTCCAAGATATATGCTTGCAAAAATAAATAAGCAAGCCAGCTAAAGATTTTTTTATTAAATCTAGAAAGCACTTACTTTTCTTATCTTTTAATGTGACTGCGGTTGTTTTGCTGGCAGGGTCTTTTGCTGATTGTGTGGGTAGCAGTTCTAAAAAGACAGACAAAATTGATGCAAGAAAATCAAGAAAACCATAGAATAATTATATCAACATCACAGGCTTTGCGTCCTCCCCCATCTTCTTTGTATATGCAGGCCCTATAACTTTTATTTTAAATTATAGTAGGTCAACTTGATGGATTTAACCAGCCTTCCCAAACTTGTGCCCTCCAAATATATTTCAAGAACCTCTAGTCTTAGAACATCTGAAAGACACCAATTGGGGAAGATTGATGGGGAAAAAAACATTTAAAAAAAAGCTCAGCCACATGCTCCCCTTAGAAATAATATTTAAACCATAGGCAATGTTGCTATTATTATTTATTCTGGTGACATCCAGACTTTTAATTTATATATCTGGCATTTCAGGGGTAGATAATGTGATGCTCATATCACATATTGCCTGGAGATACATCTCAAGGTGCCACCTATCCCTCCCTCTCTGAAAAAAAATCATCTTACTGTCGTCACTTCTCCAAAATAGATATTGACCGCTAGATGTAGAAGGATTCTTCATTTTGAATTCCTTTCCTTGTCTGAAAAACTTTCTTTGTAACCTACTTCCTCTTTCATCACTTCCTTCATCTCCCAGTTCATCCTTTTCTCTTCTCTCTCTGACCTGTGCAGATCAGATGCTGTGCTTATAAAAGGGACGCTTAGCTGTAGGCAGTACTTGAGTAATTGAGGCTGCCTTACTGCCATCTGTGTGTATGCACACATATGCCTTAAAAGTCAGTTTTTGACTCTTGGCAATTGGATGAGCCTTTGCAGCTTGCTTGGCAAGGTTTTTCAGAAATGGTTTGCCATTGATTTGTGCTTTAGATTGTAAGCCGCCCTGAGTCTTCGGAGAAGGGCGGGATATAAATGGGATTAAAATAAATAAAAAAAATAAATTGTCTCTTTCCCAAGGCTGGGAGGAAGTGACTGATCTGTCTGCTGTTACTAGCTGGATGACTTCAACCACTACACCAAACTGGTTCTCCTTAGCACACACACACAAAGCTTACTATTATGTTTCTTTCACATAAGCACCAGACTCAAGGATATTTTCTTATAAAAGTTATACTCACATCAGTGTTTCTCTTTACATGCAATCCCCCCAACAAATTGTGCTGTTTCTTCAAACGTTGCCTGCCCAATACTCTGCCAGCTGTTCTGATCAGTTTAGTCAGTCCTGATCGCCTTTTGCACTACAACTGTTTCTGATCCACACAAAGCAGCTGTTTAAAAATGCTCTGAAGACAGGATTCTCTTTTGCTTCTAAAGCTACTATTACTCAGCCACTCTTTTAATCAAGGCTTCCTCACTTTTTTTTATCCATTAATTGATGAAAGCCCAGACAGAACCAGCTGTACTTTCTTTAATGAAGACACTATAGCATGTTTAGTCTTACTTTAGAGCGGGGGTGTCAAACTGTCGGCCCATGGGCCGGATGCATCATGCCGAAACTGCGCCCACCCCATTGCCGGCAATGGAAAAAAAGTCATGATACGTCGTGACACGTCATGTGACGTTGCGCGTTGGACACCCCTGCTTTAGAGCAAAATACAGGAGATTGATAGCATCTTTTCTGACTTAACAACTTTTATTAAAAGGCATAAACATTCCTAAGCTGCAGAATATATGTTTTAATGACATTTGATACTTGCAAAATATGCTACCAAATTCTTCCTGATTCTAAATGAGGGTGCAAGTCCTACTTTAAATGTTCCCTTTCATGAGGTGATAAGGAAAATACTGTATTTAGAGGGCCAAACATTTCTTGATTTCTTGAAACTGCAAAAATCACCAAGTTTTTCATTGGCGAAAGAGCACAAAGCTGACGGCACACGCTGTCAACTCTCTCTGCCACTTCCAGCCTTGAAAGGAGCAGAGGATTATCTGTTGCAGATCTGGTTTAAAGAGATATAGATCAGATTCATATAATACACTACTAAGCCAAAATGAAATCCACATTATGGCATAGTGCAATGTATGATGTTTCTGGTGACAACAAAGATAAAGGTAGTCCTCAACTTAAAACCATTTGTTTAGGTTTGAAGTTACTGTGACATTGAAAAAAATGACTTATGACTAGTTCTTTCTACCGTTGCAGCATTCCCACTGTCATGTGATCAAAATTTGGATGCTTGGCAACTGGCGTGTATTTCCAATGGTTGAAATGGCCTGGGGACATGTGTCCCATTTGCAACCTTTCCAGCCTGCTTCCTATAAACAAAGTCAATGGAGGAAGCTGGATTTGCTTAACCGTGTGATTCACTTAACAACCATAGAAAAAAATAAAAAGATTGTAAAATCAGGGTGACTCACTTAACAATCAACTTGCTCACCAACAAAAATTCTGGTCCCAATTGTTGTAGGTCGAGAACCACCTATATTCCCCTTCAAGGGAGTTATATTACAGCCTCTACTTGTTGTGGCTTTCAAATATGACTTGAATAATCTGTAATTTCTGGATTTATGTTTTAATTATTGTTCTATTTCTACTGGATTACACCCGGTGGGGAAGGACTTTAGGAAGCCCAAAATAGAGGTTGGTAGGCTGTATGTGGCCTCTGACTATGCATGTTGCAACTCGCTTAGCAGAACCAAATGAAGACAGAAGAGAAGGCTCAAATCTCATTCAGGTATGGAGTTTGCCTGGATAACTTTGGGCTAAGGATTATTTCTCAGTCTAAAATGTTGATTCTTTCAGTCTGTTTCAAAAAAAAGGAAGAGGACTCTATACAGGTAGTCCTGTATGATGATAGGTATGTGCTGGATGATAGGCCTGGGAAGTCTATTTATGAATGCATAGAAAGTGGTTATTTTCCTTTTTAACTGTTAAGCTTTGTTTTAAGTCATTCCTACCCTGCAGAAATTACAAAAAAAACACAACAGGTAGTCCTCAGCTTATGACCATGATTGAGCCCAAAATTTCTTTTGCTAAGCGAGACAGTTAAGTGAATTTTGCCCCATTCTATGACCTTTCTTGCCACAGCTGTTAAGTGAATCACTGCAGTTGTTACGCTAGTAACACGATTGTTAGCTGAATCTGCCTTCCCCGTTGACTTTGCTTGTCAGAAGGTCACAAAAGGCAATCAGATGACCCCGGGGACACGGCCACTGTCACAAATATCAACTAGTTGCTAAGCATCTGAATTTTGATCGCATCCCATGGGGATGCTGCGACGGTCGTAAGGGTGAAAAACAGTCATAAGTCACTTCTTTCAGTGCCGTGCTTAACTTGGAATGGTCATGAAACGAACTGTTGTAAGTCGAAGACTGCCTGTATTCGCACCATGAACTCCTGAAGGAAAGACAGTTCTGACCTACCACAAATGCTCAATCAATAAACAAACAAATCAGGTTGGAGGGTCCACTTTGATACCAGTCCCCTCCCCACCACCACTGCAATCCACCAGGCCCAAACCTTTGTACCGTTACACATGACGGCCACATCTTCATAGTGGTAGCAGTTGTGGATGCCCCATCCATGGCTGCTGCACTCACTGAGGGCTGCCTCTCTGCCTTTGCAGTCCACATTGTCTAGAAAAATGGGCCCTTGCCCTCTGCCAAAAGAGAGGGCGGGTGGCATGGCGATGGCACGGCTACAACCGAGTTGGCGGCACACCACGTTGGCATCCACAATGTCCCAGTCGTCGTCACACACGGTGCCCCAGGTATTGTTGTAGAAGATCTCCACCCGTCCCTGGCACCGGGTGCGTCCATTGACTAGCCGTACCTCTGGAAGAAAAGAGGGGAAAGCTACTGTCTTGAACAAGTCAAGACGACTTCAGTGGGGCAGGAACAGCTTCACCATGGCTGGTGAGCAACTAATGTAGGGTCAGGCAAATCATCTGGGGCTAATTTTACATATTGGAATTCAAAGCCCCAAAGGTGCACTGGGTTGGCTTAAAAAGTAAGTAGGGCTAAGATAAAAAATTAATTTAATTTAAATAAATAATATTAAAGCCTGGGAACAAAATTCTACCATGGAACTTCCCAATCTCAAAATGGGCCATTCTGAGTCTTCTGAAAGTAGCTGGACATCAAAACAAATTTCTGGGTTGGAATATTCTGTGACAGGATATTTTGCATACCCTATTTATGAAATACAGTTGATATAATTATTCTCTGCATGCTGAAAGTTTCTTCCTTTTGAGTCCATTCAACTAGTTCTACCAAGAGCAGCTCATGATTTTTGAGGCATCCACTGAAATCTTTCAGGGTGGTCATTCAAGAATGTTAGGGATTATACTGCATCCTGAGGCATTACTGGAATAAGGGAAAGTAAATCTGCTAGAATGAAAAGGTATCTAATATAGCTATGGCCCATTAAAACTGCAAATTCTTCTTGGACTCAACCCACCAAGGGAAAGGATTACTACGGTGGCTGCTAGGATTAGAGCCATCAACCCCCAAACTTTGTGGATCACTGTTTCTTCCGGTGAACTATCAGAGTTCCACAGACAGGGTGTCTATGGAGATTCTCAGTCATCCAGGTCATGGTTGTCCCAAAGGTGCTTTATTCAAAAGGCAACTGGCCTTTTTTTGTTTTTCCTTGAAGACGTTTCGCTTCTCATCCAAGAAGCTTCTTCAGCTCTGACTGAATGGTATAGAATTGAATCCTTTCACTCTCCACCATTCAGTCAGAACTGAAGAAGCTTTTGGGATGAGAAGCAAAAAGTCTTCAAGGAAAAACAAAAAAAAGTCCAGTTGCCTTTGAAAAAAACCCCTTTGGGACTACAGATGGAATATTTCAATAAGTGATAGTTTCTCTGGCTTGGTCTAACCATCCAGACTTCTGAGGCATGCTCTCTGGCTCTCATCTTGCAACTGTGATTTCTTAGTCTCACATATAATTTTTAGTTTCAGCTTGATGGTCTTCTACATTCAACTTGTCTCTTGAAGCATTCTATCAGCTGGCCTTGGGTCTGGGCCTCTACAATTGTCCAACCTCGAGGGGATCTGTCAACCAGGAGGAAAATATCCAGCATGTTCTGGTGCCCAACCATACCTTAAAGTACAAATTCTTGAAAACAATTGAGGATCATTGGCTCCTGTTTTTATGCCCCGCTGTTAGCAATGACACTTAGACTTATATACTGTTTCATGGTGCTTTACAGCCCTTTCTAAGAAGTTGTTTACAGAGTCAGCACGTTGCCCCCACAATTCAGGTCCTCATATTACCGACCTCGGAAGGATGGAAGGCTGAGTCAACCTTGACCAGGTCAGAATCTAACCAGGCTGTGGGTAAAGTTAACCAGCAATACTGCATTCTAACCACTCTACCAGTCCAGCTGTTATTGCTGGCACTACCATGATACCTAGCAAATACCTGCTAACTTTAGGTGTACATTATGTCCATTATGATTTAGTTGGGCTCAGATGCAATGAACCATCACTTTTTTTGCTAAGAGTCAATTCTCACTAAGGTAATCAAGTTGAATGTTACAGGAGATTGTTTTCTATCTGAAGAGCTTTCTATTCTAAGCCCAGTTTCAAGATGAAGAGCCATAAGAAGGCTATTTTAACACCTGTTTATCAGACTGAGTTTTAACTGTACAAGTCAAGCATTTACTTTGATGAAATATGTTTCAGTTTGAATTGTTGTAACTCTTTCCTAATTGGCATCTAGCATTTATTCATTTGATCAAAATTCCTGAGCTTCCAACAAAACCCATACAGTGCATTCTTCAGTTAGAAATGGACAAAATGTAGTTGAATGATTATGCAACATCAAGTTATGCTGAATTTTAGCGACTGCATTGGTAGATTGGCAGGTCTTAACATGGAATTTATTGATAAAAGTTGCCTATGAAATCTAATAAGGACCCTTAAAATAGGTAGAGGGGAAATGGAACATACACACACACACACACACACACAGAGAGAGAGAGAGAGAGAGAGAGAGAGAGAGAGAGAGAGAGAGAAAGAGAGAGAGAGAGAGAGAGAGACAACCAGCAAAACTGGAGAGTCTCAGGTTGCAAATATTAAAATAGAAAGTTTGGTAGTTTGCCCTTCAGGAAAGCAGGAAGAAAATCAGCTGTTCCAAGAATGATGCTGTAGGAAACAAAGCTGGAAAGAGATGATAGTGATGCTAAAGCAGCACAAAGGCCAGATATGGAAGAGCCTTAAAATTCTATATGCATCTCCATATAACACAGTCTCACCTGGAATGGTCATCGGTGCAGCCCCAGTGCTGCCAGCTGCAAAAAAATAATAATAATATAAGTTCATGCAAAATTCAATTATATCCCCATTTCAGGAATTAAACCTGGACATCCTTCTCCATCTGTTGACTTTCAGGTGTGCTGAGACTTACAACAGGCTGTATAACCATTTGTCTAAAATTCTTTATCAAATTTTCCACCAAGCAGTTTACAGGCTTGGAGGTCCCTTCCAACTCTAGGATTCTAATGACTCACATTCCAGAATCCCCATCCTTGTAGGATGATAGGAAATTCAGGGACCTGTTAATCTCAACACAGTGGAAAGCAACAAGATTGGTTGGGACCTCTGGAGCTGAAATCCACAAATCTATGTAAGTGCGGGTGTTTGTATGTAGATCTTTGGTCATTCAGGTTTTCCCCCACATAGAATTGGAGGTATCAGGGCAACGTTTCGACACAATCTCATCTGTCATCCTCAGGCTGGTGACTTCAGCTTCGTTCTTCTGCTCCTTGGTGGAGCAGTGGGCTAATGCCTCCTTAAGTAACACCAGCTGCCTGCAATTAGTGCAGGTTCGCATCCCACCAGGCTCAAGGTTGACTAAGCCTTCCATCCTTCCGAGATAGGTAAAATGAGGACCCAGATTGTTGGGGGCAATAAGCTGACTTTGTAATAATGCTGCTTGAGGGAGGGGGGGCAAAAGCCCTAATAAGCAGGCATATACATAGAATGAAGGCTATTGCTAAGCACATTGATTTGTGCTTCTTAGATTGTAAGCCGCCCTGAGTCTTCGGAGAAGGGCGGAATATAAATGGGATTAAAAAAAAAAAAACTTAAAAACTACCTTGCTTAGCAATGAACTGAACAGAATAAGAGAGTTGGAAGGGACCTTGGAGGTCTTCTAGTCCAACCCCTTGCTCAGGCGGGAAACCCTATACCATTTCAGATAAATGGTTGTCCAATCTCTTCTTTAAAAACCTCCAGGACTGGAGCACCCACAACTTATGGAGGCAAGTTGTTCCACTAGTTAATTGTTTCTAATTGCCAGCAAATTAGTCCTTAGTTCTAGGTTGCTTCTCTCCTTGATTAGTTTCCATCTGTTGCTTCTTGTCCTGCCTTCAGGTGCTTTGGAGAGTAGCTTGACTCCCTCTTCTTTGTGGCAACCCCTGAGATATGGGAACACCGCTATCATGTCCTCCCTTGTCCTTCTCCTCATTAAACTAGACTTACCCAATTCCAGCAACCGTTCTTTATACTGTATGTTTGCTCTTCTCTGCACTCTTTCTAGAGTCTCAACATCTTCTTTATATAGTGGTGGCCAAAACTGGATGCAATATTCTGGAAATTCTGGTCCAAATTGCAGTCATAAGTCAAGGATTACCTGCATTTGTCCATTTACAATCATCTGTATGCTAATTTCATAACTATAGGTGGCCTACTAAGAAGCAGCGGAGGAAGAAAAGGAGGGGGAGGGACTACTCACCTGTTAGTAAAAGGAAGAAGAATGGAGCCAGTGTTGGCAGGGTCAGTAAGGCAGGTGGTACCCAGAGTCCTGGCTTCTGATCTTCCTTCCTGTAACCTGGCCAAGGTCCAAAGTTCATTTCTGCTTCTTGCAGGATTAAGTGGAAGATTTTCGATGTTCTCCCGAGGGACGTCTGCCAAGCCACACCAGGAAGAGGGAAAGACAGTGCCGAGGCAACCATCTCTCATCATGTAAAAGACATGAAACTTGGCATGGTAGAGAAACGGATGAAGGTTGTATTTTAATGCAAATTAGCTCCATTTAATTTCCTTATACACCAGCATTCCCCAACCTGGAGTTCCTCCCCCCCCCCCACCTTTTGTCAGTTTCTGAGAATCACGGGTGGTATGGCAGTGATGTGGCGTGACATCACTGAGAGTGGGACTCAATGCACCAATTTTTACTCAATAAAAATAACCTACTTCTGCAATTCCAACAGTTCAAAAAAGTTATGGAGCAATCTCTGGGACGGTGAAAACTGCTGGGACGGTTGCTCTAAGCCAGTGTTTCTCAGTACTTTTAAGATGTGTGAAGTTCAGCTCCCAGAATCCCCTAGCCAGCATGGCTGGCTGAGGGATTCTGGAGTTGAAATCCATACATCTTTAAATGGCTAAGGTTGGGAAAGACTGCTCTAACCCTAAAGCTGCCCATCTCCCCTTACCCTCTTAGCCTCCATAATCCAGCCTCAAAAGGACTATTTGAGATAGAATGGAGAAAAAAAACACATCTCCCCCCCCACCCCCCTGCGGACCTACAATTTCACTCTCACACACTTTTCTCCATTCTTGAGTGCTGCACACCAGCAGACAAATGGCATCTGGGAATGAAAAACAATCTTGCTCCATCGGGGTGTGTGTGTGTGTTTGAATGCTCTATTCATCCCTCATGCTGCCGACGCTCCTTTGCAAATAATGTCGACTTTTGTCCTGTGGGGCCCTTACCTACTTTCCCTCTCCCGCTGGCCACTGAGAAAGACTGAGCGATGGCAGATGAATCGGCCTCAAGCCAGCAGCGTGAACCTGTCCTGGCTTAAGGAAAGTGTGTGGCTTGGCCTCAGGTTATTCTTCACCCGACAACCCCCCCCCCCCACACACACACATACCCCTTTTCAGAATTGGAACAGGAGAAGAAGCATCTCCACCTTGCCAATTCCGTGATCTGCATATTTCACCCGTTTTCGAAGGGACCAATTTTGGAATCTTTCAATTTGTACATCTTTACATACTGTACAGGCACATCTTTTAAAGTACAGGTAGTCCGCGACTTGTAACCATTTGTTTACTGTTGTTTGAACTTATAATGGCAGTAAAAATGTGACTTACGACTGGGCCTCACGCTTATGACTGTCGCAGCATCCCCACAACTACATGGTCAAAATTCAGGTCCTTGCCAACCAGTGTCCCAGGGTCACATGAAAGCCATTTGTGACCTTCCCAGCCAGTTTTGACAGGCAAAGTCAACTAGGGAAGCCAGGATTATTTAATAACTGCATAATTCACTTAACAAAGGCAGTAACCACGGCAATTCTTGTCTGAGATGGTGTAGGTTCTCCTGCTTGAGTAGGGGGCTGGACTAGAAGACTTCCAAGGACCCTTCCAACTCTATTCTATAATAATAATAAAAACGGTTTAAAATTGGGTGTGACTCATTTAACAATCCAGATCCTGAAGTTGAAACTCAAATACTTTGGCCACCTAATGAGAAGGAAGGACTCACTGGAGAAGAGCCTAATGCTGGGAAAGATTGAGGGCAAGAGAAGAAGGAAATGACAGACAATGAGGTGGCTGGATGGAATCACTGAAGCAGTAGGCGTGAGCTTAAATGGACTCCAGAAGATGGTAGAGGACAGGAAGGCCTGGAGGAACGTTGTCCATGGGTTCACGGTGGGTCAGACATGACTTCGCAACTAACAACAACAACAACCTTTAACAATCATCTTGCTTAGCAATGGAAAGTCTGGCCCTAATTGTGGTCACAAGTCAAGGACTACCTGTATGTACATTTTGCAATTCACTTTCATGCATTTCTTGCAATGGTGTATTGATGATGGCCAACTCTAGTAACTCTAGGCTTTCTGCAAGTTTTGACAGACATTATTTTGTTAAATGTTCTAGGTTCCCTGAGGATGGGCTCCAGCACGTGTCCGAAACCTCAGAGCACTAAACCTCTGGTCCCGGTGACCAACTCCGATTGGAAGCTGCAATAAAACAATAGTTGCAAATATTTTATAGAATAACAGAATTATAGAATTGGAAAGGACCCTACAGATCATGGAGACCAAGACTCTGCAACAAGCTGGAAAACCATAGCAATCTCTACAGTATTTGGCTGCTTTCCTCAGAATGAGAAGAGCAGCATAGTGACTTGATAACACAAGCTCCACCTCTTTGTGGTATCTGTGTGTATGAGACATCACAATGCCCATACAAAAGGGATGGAATTTGCATCACAATGACACAACGCTGCTTTCATTGATCTGATTCCTCTTGTTCCCTGGGGGACACCAGTGATAATCAATTAAACCATACTTGAGAGATAACCATCTAAAGGTTCCTAAAAAATAATTAAAACAACCAGAAATTGAGAAGACACCATTTCTGTAGCTTAGTGTTTCTCAACCTTAGCAATTTTAAGAATGCTTGGACTTAGCCAGATTCTTAGGCAAATTAAGTAGAAGAAGCACCTGCCAGAAATATACAGACCTGAATTATATTTCAGGCATCTGATGTCTTCTCTTTCCCCCTTTCTGCCTTTCTGTTTTGTGCTACAGCAGGAAGGATAAAAAGTCTACAAATCTAACAAGGCTTCAAACTCCATTACTGTATGGTTACCTCAGGAAAGATAAGAATGAAATCTTTAGAAGCCCTGAAGTTTCTGTCCTCTGTGACTGAGATTTAATACTCAGATTTCTTTATTCACCCTTTTTTTCTGGTTTGTGACATGCCCTTTAGTTGGTAAGCCTAACATCTGATTTTTAATAGGCCACTCCAAAGGTCTTTTTTTCAAGTAAAAGATAGGGTGATAAAAATGCTATTCATACATCAATGGGGACCTAAGTATTTAAGAACATGTTTAATGTCTAAGGAGATTCTCAGTCACCCAGGTCATAGTTGTCCCAAAGGTGCTTTTTCAAAAGGCAACTGGACTTTGATTTTTTGTTTTTTTTTATTGGAAAAACACTTTTGAGATAAGAACACGTTTCTGTGAAGAGACTCTCTTTTCTTCGTTAAACTGATTCTGTTGCAATGAATTTGTTATTTAATCTGTAGACTCAGATTTTGGAGAACCACACAATTACAGTTTTTGGTTATTAACAAACAGCCTAGCAAAACTGACTTCTAGTTCAAGTTTGCCACCTGATAGAGGAAGTTATCTTTGGACCCTGTGCTGCTGAATAATGACAGATCCATGTGCATCTGTTTTCACCCACGTTGGCTACATAATTAGCAGGTAAATGGCGTAGCTCTAGAATTTCTGGGTGAACGTGATTGTTTGGGTTTTTAATTCCTTGGTTTTAGACTAGATTTTAACTTGCCGTGTTTCCTTGGTTCATGGAAGATGCTAAACGTTGTGATAGAACATCGTATGATTTGTTTTTGTCTCAGTGTGTAGCGTGAACTTTGCTAAGGTGCTTTGTAATCTGCTAATAAATAATTTAGTTTGCTGTGTGACAACCCAGTCAACTGTGTCTTATTAAGTCAATCTAGGTTTAAGTGACAAGAGTGTGATTCTCTGATATTGCCTGATTTTTGACCCTTCTGCAATTTTTAAAACCCTCTAAATCATGGGACTCTTCTAAACAGCTTTGTGGGATTTAGGTGAATTACTAATCCAATCCTGAGTAGATAATTTGAAATGAGCATGTGTCTGTATATACGTATATAGAATAGAATAGAGCTGGAAGGGACCTTGGAGGTCTTCTAGTCCAGCTCCCTGCTCAAGCAGGAGAACCTATACCATTTCAGACAAGAAATGTACACACGTATGTACAGACACACACATATACAGCATACATCCACACATAAGGATTTCAAAACCCATCTAGCACAGGCATGTCAAACTCACTGTGTCACGTGACATTGCGCAACGTATCGTGACTTTTTCCCCATTGGCGGCAATGGGGTGGGCATGGTTTCAGTATGATGGATCCAGCCCGCGGGTCAGCAGTTTGACGTGCCTGATCTAGCGGGATTTGAACCCCAATCATTTCTATTGTTTGCAGGTAATGGGGATGGTAAGAATGGTAGCTGTGATGTAATTAAGCATTTAAGCATAATTCACAATTAAGCATTCAATCTTTCTGCTCCATTTCAAAATGTAGGCAAATGCTCAATTCTCCCTATTCAGAAAGGGAGGAGTACTAGCAGTTTAAAAAATAGATTTAGTCTACTGTGACTCACAACTAATCAAATACAAGTGTATATAAACATCTAGAGATGATCTCACCTTCAAGATTCATAGATCCAGCCCTTCACTCTTGCCTCATAAGGTTTGACTCCAGATTTCTCACCATTTTCCTTACTTTTCTATAGTTAGCCAGCTTGTTAAGACTTAAATGGTTTTAAATGTATGGAAATTCAGCACATACCCCTTTAAAATTTTTGGAAACTGAGAACCTGGTTCCAAGAATTCCAATAAAGATCACCAAACTGTACCAGATATTCAACTAACAATTGGAAAGTGAGAATTGCCTTGTTGAGATCAAATGCAGTATATAGGACAAATTTTCCATCATGGCATACCTTGTTAAGCATCTCCCCAAATTATTTCACAACTGAACAATATTTTCTTATGATGAAATGTCACTAGTATATTTTCAATACTTATTTGCAATTATTATATTTAAAATACTTTTAGAAAAATAAAATATAGTCTAAGAATATGGGAAATTAATACCGATGCTAAATATTGCATATCACCTCTATTCCTTTGAATGTCCAACTCTAGCAATATCTTGTATTTAGGACAAGCAGAGTGGCTACTTTTTCTTATCTTATATAAGGCAGTATTTCCACAAATGTTGTAAATATCAAAAGAAAAAGGAATTGTAAAGATCACCTACCTGTTTGCTATTCTGCTTTCCACTGTCGAAACAAAATCAGGGTTATATCCCAAAATCTATGAAGATGAAGGGAAAGGAAAAAAGCAACTCATAAAAATATATTCTTTAAAAATTGAATGGCAATCTCTATGCCAAGAAGAACAACCCCTTTTTCTTTGTCCTTTTTCTTTCCTTGCAAATTCTGAAGAAGCATGGAGGAAAAAGTCTCATCTATTAATTGCCTGGTTCCAGTCCGTCATTGCAATAACCTTGTGTTACATGTATATATACATATATATATTTGGAGCTGGTAAAGCAGGTAATTAAGGCTTAAAATTAAATTGTATGGCAATCATTCTCTTTATGTAGGAAGACATCTTCATTTAGTTTTTTTTAAAAAAAACCAACCCATAACCATAAGCAAAGAGGCAGTGATTGGGAAATATTTCAGCGGAGACATCTCTGAAGGTACATAATTCTCTGATGAATGGGTCAAATTTCCAGAGAGGACAAAAGAAATGCAAGAGGTGTTTCCTCTAAGCTATTGATAGAAAGTGAATACCAGATTAGAAATTCTTTGGACAAAAGTATGTTGCTGATGGTGCTGCTGTTGTTTTGCACTGAGACATCATTTTTAAACAGGAAGAAAATCTAAATTGGGAGGAAGTTATTAATGATCATTGGGCTACATCCATCTTGGCTGGAATTTCTTGCATATCCATCTCATGCCAGTAAAAAAAAAAGAGAAGAGAGATCTCTTATTTTCATTTGGGGGTTTATGTTTCACTTAGCCTGCTTGCCTCTATGATGGATAAAATAGAAAGAGACTATGACACTACGGTGGGAAGGTAACAGCGTTCCGTGCGCCTTTGGCGTCTAGTCATGCCGGCCACATGACCACGGAGACGTCCTCGGACAAGCGCTGGCTCTTCGGCTTTGAAACGGAGATGAACACCGGCCCCTAGAGTTGGAAACGACTAGCACACATGTGCGGGGGAACCTTTACCTTTACCTTTATGACACTTGGAGCTAACAAGAATTAAAAAAAATGTAATCTATTTTTTACTGTGTAATTGTTGATTAAATAACATAATATATTCCAGCCTTGACTTACAACTACAATTGGGACCAGAATTTCTGTTGCTAAGAATTTCTTTGGTTATTAAGTGACTTGCACCCAATTTTACAACCATTTTTGCTACAGTTGTTAAGTGAATCATATAGTTGTTAAGCAAATCTGGCTTCCCTCATTGTCTTTGCTTGTCGGAAGCTGACTGGGAAAGCAACAAATCACATGGGAGATTATAAGTTACCAGCACTTTAAATTGTACCTGAAAACCAATTGTGAACCAGTGCAGGTGTAATGTGCTCATGTCATCCTGTGGAAATTAACATGCAGTTTGCTGTACTTTGTACCAACTGCACTAAAATCAGCTGGGTGGCTATGCTTAAAACCCTTTAAAACAATGGTCGGCAATCCATGGCCTGTGGGCTACATCTGGTCTGCCATATGAAATCATCCAGTCCATAATCTCAAAAAGAAATATATTCATCCAGTCTGCTACCTCCTCGGTGGTTATTCTGGCTCTGGATTCACCAACCACCTCAGCCTGGGCACAACATGTCCTCTGCCTAGCACTAAGCCATGAAATGGAGGAGGACAAAATGGCAGCAGTAGCATGGCCTCTACTTCCTATGCAGAAGAAGGTTGCTAACCCAACCTCCGCTTTAGAGGATCTTGCACTCAGTGCAGTTTTGGGATACACAGCCTTTACAGTGTTGGCACCTCAACTGAAGGCAGGAGAAACCTACCTACTGGGGACAAAAAAATCTAGGAAAAAAACCCTCTAATATCTCCCTATAAAAGAGTCAATTGGGCAGTAGTCAATACCTCCCTTCTAAACATGCTTCATTCATACAGTAGAGCTATTATTAAAGGGTCAGAAATGTTCTAGAAGCCATGTTCTCCATGCTTTCCTTGTTATTGTAAAACAATCATCTCTAGCAGTGGCTGCCACAATGTGATCAGTGAACTGGATTAGCGTAGAACTAGGCCAGGGGTAGGCAACCTTGGCTCTTTTATGACTCGTGGACTTCAACTCCCAGAATTCCTGAGCCAGCTGGCTCAGGAATTCTGGGAGTTGAAGTCCACGAGTCATAAAAGAGCCAAGGTTGCCTACCCCTG
Organism: Vipera berus; assembly: GCF_964194415.1. Taxonomy (NCBI): domain Eukaryota; kingdom Metazoa; phylum Chordata; class Lepidosauria; order Squamata; family Viperidae; genus Vipera; species Vipera berus. The sequence goes on from NC_138202.1 coordinate 343,133,679, forward strand.
AACTAGGCTATTCTAGCCATTCAACTTCATGGTCTGTCCCAGTTTTACAGCAGGATGAAAAAAAGTTAAGAATAGAAACATCCTAAATAAAAGTGCTATTTCTCAAGAAATGTTTCCCATGGCTCCCATGGCCAAGTGGCTTTTCTTAACCTGAATGGATGCCAGGGGGGAGATGATAAATTCCTGCTTAAATTTTACTTTCCCCCCCCCCCCTGCTCCTGAAATCCTGAACATTTCCTCTGGTCTTGGAATAGTTGCTAGTTACATGACATTGCAGAAAACCAAAATACATTTCTAGTTTGTGAATAAAGTCAGCCTTCCCCCTCCCCTGGCCCTTGTGATTTTTTTTCCCCTGTCAAGTGTAGTTTACGTTTAGTTTGTGATGCTCCTGTAAGCCATATTAACAAATGAAAAAGAACATGTGAAGACGTTTCAGGAAGAAGAGAAACTGCCTTGCATCAAAGGAAATCATTGCTCCATCAAGTGGGTACTGCCTGCTCTGACTGCCTACTACCAGTGGGGTCCACAGAAAGAGAAAAGCAAAGGCAAATGGTGAAAGCTATTTTCCTCTGGTATGTACTTTATGATGCTGCATGCATGGATAAAGGGGGTGGAACTTGTCTTGCAATGGCACAATGTGACTTTTAATTTTTTTGATAAAAATGGTGGATTCTGCAAATGTCTGTGGTTACTGTTATCCAGGTATCAGGTGATTATCTCTTTTTCCTGTCCTAATCTGAAAACTGAACCTGGCTCTTGCAGTGTTCTGCACATCAAGTGTATTACTGAACTTTATACCCAATCTGTTTATTCCAATGCTGACTACAACAGAGAATATAAAACACAATTAATGTAATTATAGGAAGGACTGTGAGAGCTGCTGGCCAGCACATGCATGCACACAGCTTGACTCATGTTCTCCTGCTTGAGAAGGGCGCTGGACTAGAAGACCTCCAAGGTCCCTTCCAGCTTCTATTCTGTTCTGTTTTATGTGAGTGGCGGGCTGGCACACGTGCAGCTCAACTCACACAAGTAGTGGGTCGGGGGGCGCACAAGCAGTGACTCAGCACACACACATGACAGCCCACCACTTCCATGTGTGAGGTACACAAGAAATATACATGTTGTAATTGTCCATTTCTGCCAAAGGAATAGGCATATAGAGGCACTTAGCTAAGGTATGTTTAGGAAAGGAGATATAATACGCTGGAGTATAAAGTATAAAGTATACTTTTAGAATAGTGCACACTATTGTAGAATAGCATATAGCTTATGAATAGCATATTGAATAACATATTATTCAATTTACATAAGGCTTATTCTTTATAAAAATAAACTGTCTAGAGTTAATATTTTAAAGTATAACTATGAACCAAAGTGCAGCCATGTTTAACCGAAGCATGAACTTTGTTATACACATAGCTTCTAGATACAAAGCAGGCATTCTTATAGAAAAACAAGGGAAGACATAAATCCTTTATAATTGCAATTATTCAGTATGGGTGACAATTCACCTTGAAGATAAGGCTATACCCCGAGTTAGCAGGATGTTACAAATCATGTCACAGAAAAGGGAGTGAAGATAAAGACAGGAACAAAAGGGGCATCTGATCTAATAATTGGAGGGTCTGGTAATTGTAATGGTTGCTAGGCGTCAGAAAGCATGTGACTGGGTGGGCCTATCAACTGGGCTCACTTTGGAAGGATGTGGAATGATGCACGGACAGGGTATAAAAACCCTACGCAAAAATTGATTCAAGTGTGGACTCTGGGATTTGCCATTACCAAGAGTTCCACCGCTTTTGCGAAAGCTTCAATAAAACTTGTTTTGTTTTCCAACACCCTTGGAGTTGAATTTTTATTCCTCACACATGGGCCAGTTCCCCACCCCCTGGGCCGCCAAGACATAAAGTTTGGAGACTACTGGTCTACCACAGCATTCTCAGACCAAAAATAATTCATATAAAAAAAGAAATATTTACTTCTAGGGGAGAAATGTAACCCTTCCAGACTTTCAAAGAATTGTAAAATAATTCTTTTGTTTCATAGATATTTTTTTTACCATTATTTGTTGAAGAAGCCATTTTTCCTCCTTTATAGGTAGTTCTCAGCTTGTAACTACACGTTTAGTGAACATTAGAAGTTACAACAACATTGAAAAAAGTTATGATGAAGACTTTATTGTTGAAGGATTTTCACTTATGACCACTGCAGCCACCCCATGGCTATGTGATCAAAATTCATACTTAGTACATGGAATGTGTTTATGACAGTTGCAGTGTCCTGGAGACATGTGATTCCCTTTTGCCACCTTCTGACTGGTAAGCCAATAGGGAAGCCAGATTTACTTAACCATGTAACTAACTTAACAACTATGGCAAGAAAAAGTTCTAAAATGGAGCAAAATTCACTTTAACTGTCCTGCTTGGCAATGGAAAATTTGGGTTCAATTGTGGTCATAAGTTGAGGACTACCCATACTGTAAAGTTGGAAATAGGACACATTGCATTATTTCAGTACAAATCTCCATGCTTTATGTGATTAAAAATTAACTGTTACTTAAAAAGCTTAAAGTATTGAAAATAAAAAAGAGGGATGTAAACATTTCTATCAATATGGACATTTGGGATATCAGCATTACAAGTATAACCTTTAATGTTCCATCCCCATTCAAGTTTGAACCACAAGCAATCTGGACACAGCGCTTAATTTATGAGAACTTTGGTGCTTGGAAACAGGCTTGGTTCATTTGGAAAGCTAAGCACAGTCATGCTTAGCACCTGGGTGGGAAGCCACTAAAACAGGGGTCTTCAAACTTGGCCCTTTTATGACTTGTGGACTTCAACTCCCAGAATTCCTCAGCCAGCTTTGCTGGCTGAGGAATTCTGGGAGTTGAAGTCCACAAGTCATAAAAGGGCCAAGTTTGAAGACCCCTGCACTAAAATGATCGCAACGCTACAGGCTGGTCTTGGAGGAAATAAAAATCACCTCAAACTTCTTCCATAACTTCCAAGAAAACTCCTGTATAACGCTGCGTCCATGAAATCACTAGGAGGCGACTTGGTATAAACTCCTTGTTAAGAGAGGGGAAAAAAAGGCAAAGACGCGACGCGAAACCCGTCTTCCACGCCACTGCCCAGAATGCACCGCGGCAAGAAGGCTGCCCCCCCCAGAATAGGAGGATCGTAGGCTTTCAAGACTACATTTCCCGTGAAGCTCCGCGCCACCGCCCAAGCATGGGCGTCGAGCAGGAAGCTGAGGACAAGGCTGACGCGTGCGCATTTCCGTCACCCGAGGAGGCGATGCGGGACTCGCTAGAGAACTGCGGCTTTTACCTTCTGGAGTGTTTGCAGGTAGCCGCTTCAGGTAAGGCCTTGGCCGGGGGTGTTGATGGCAGCTTTCTGTCCAAGGAAGTGAGGGTAGAATAGGTGTCCGAATTCTCTGCCGAAGAAGGACCTTGGAGAAGGCTTTTCAACCTCCCTTTCAGTGGAGGTGCAAGGAAGGTGGCTGTCTGGTCTCGTATGTTGCCTTACTGAAAAATAGCTGAAAAATAGCTTTTATCCGTGGGCTGTTAGGCTTTTGAATGGGACATAATCTTATGCAGAATTGACTTGGGAGGCCGGTGTGTGGTGTAGTTGGTTCACATAGTGTGGTGGGATGGAGGGTTTGTTGGCACTGTGTGTTGGGGGGAGAGAGCACAGGGGGAGGCTCAGCTAATCTCAATGTACACATGTTGTACTTTGACAATAAAGGTTTTATTATTACTTCCAAGAAACTCGGAGGAGGGGGGAGGGATCCCTGACTCTTTGGCCCCTTTCTCTCTCTCTCTCATATTTTGACAGTTAGCCTGTAGTTGTTTAAACTCAGCGTTTCTCAACCTTGACAGCTTGGAGACGAGTGGACTTCAGTTCCCCAAATTCCCCAGCCAGCATGATTAGACCGAAAGAGAACGAATGCCATGTTGGGGTGTTTGTCACGATGGAGGGGTAACATTTAAGTCAACGTTTAACACACCTCAGCATGTGATTAAATGTGTATACCTTTGTACACCACGGCCTTTCTCGACAAAGCATAAGAGAGTAGCTTATTGCCTTCCTTTTTTCTTTCTTTTTGTCCCTCTCTGGGAAAATCCAGGCTGAGCATAATAGGAGTAACCAGGAAGCTTAGTTTAAGAACCAAAAAACTTAACTCTACGTTTCCCTGTAGTGGAAATGTATAGCTGGATCAGGTTTCCTGGTTGGCGTCAAATGGCAATAACTTTCACACTGTTATCTCTGGCCCAAAAAGGGATGGCATGATGATGATTATATTGTTATCCTACCCATCTATCTACAGTTAACATGCATATAAAGAACAGTCCTTTATTATGTCCTTTAGCTTAATTACTTATTTTCTTGGTTTCGCTCTTGAATTTTCCTTTGTAAATCAAAGTAATAAACAATTAGTTTTATCTTTATGCACCTATTTTAAATTTGCCCCTTTTTCATATTTGTCCTGTGTGTGTGAGAGAGAGAGAAAGGGACAAGGCAGCAGACATAGCTAATATTCCTGCCTTCTATTTTCCCCACAATTCTATGAAGTGGGCTGGGCAGGTGGTTTTGCTGTTTCTTAAGCCAAAAGGAACTACAGTAAATTTGGTAATTTTTGAAATCAGATCTGTTGTAGGGTAAAGTGTTTCCCTCCCAGGAAGGAAGCTGAATTTGTGTAAGAAGGGATATCTTTTCTGTTTATTTAAAGAGGGAGATGATTAAACTTTTGGTGATAATAACAAGCACGTGGTACCTTGTCAAGCTAACCTAAATTATATTCTTTGATCATTTTCTATAAATTATTACAAGACTATTTGATTTTATTTAAACTTGCAAACCACGTGTACCCTTTCTGGTAATTAAAAGAAGTATGCGTGTCAGCTTTCCATATATATTTATGAGATAACCTTCATTCCTAGAGGTACTATATTTTCTGAGTGTTTGCTGCTGAAGATTATGACTTTGCCCTAAAATGGCTTTTCCTGATAGTTACAGGCCACTGGACAGTCTTTCCTCTGAACCATTAGGGTGGTTAAAATCTGATAGTAATTGTTTTACCATCAGCATTTTAACACAGGTAATGCCGGTGCTAAAAATACTAAGATGGGGGATTCTCTTCATTCTCCTGTTTATGTTCATATAAAAAAGTAAACATTTATAATGTTGTGTATGAGATGGGAAAGAAGAGATGGATACCATACCAACATTTTCCCAGTTCTTCTCCAAGGCATGTCCTTTGTACTGTATTGTATTCTCCACTCACATGAAAGATGCGATTGGGGGGGCAATATGCATGTTTCTCTTGAAGATTTCAGGACTCATTTCCCCCAAACATGCATCATAAAAATGGTAATTGGATAGAACCTGTTGCTAAGGTTATTCAAGAACAATGAATAATCAAATATTCCCTGACCTTTTACAATGTTAGGTATCCCTCTGGAAACTCCTGAATGATTATCATTTTAATGAACTGATTTGGGTACTTAGATTGAATCATTTGATGAACTCTAGTGAACCATTACACTGAGTCATACAGTGTGCTAAGAAATGGTTTGTGTAATAATGGTTCTTAAACCAAAAGCAACTATCGTATACTACTATGATATGTGCTTAACCAAAATTACTCAGACCCATATTATGGCTTATGAGAAACTTGGATGAATGTTTTTTATAGATTTCAAAATGGCATATAGTCACCCCCTCAGCTATTGATTTATATCCAAACCTTCATAGTTTATAAAGTTGTTGCAGCATTAATCTATAGGCACAGTAATACTGAATTACCTTGGAGCAAGTATGGCAAAAAGTCTCCTCATGTGGTTTGTAATAACCCTGCATTGCCTCTAAGCAACCAAGTGAACAAACTGTAAAATGCAGTACTTTCTTTCTGCTTTGTATTGATCTGTTTGTAAGTTAGTTATGATTTGTTTGTTTATGCGCACTATGAATAGTCCAAAATAGGCTAAGAAGACACAACACACTGATACCAAAAGCAATTAATAGAACAGCTTGCTTCCTAGGATTGTGGGTTATAGTGCTCCATCACTGGAAGTTTTCAAGAATAAACTAGATAACCATTTTTTTTGTAAACGTTTTATTATTTTTTTACAACAACAACCTTAGTGCCTAGTTTTGTACAGCGTTTTGTCTTGGTTCGTGATTTTTTTTACAATCAGTAGTTAATTAACAGTCAATAATAATTAATTTTTATATTTCCATAATTAGTATATCAATTGATAATATATTTCCTTGATCCTCTCTTCTCCCAATAGTATTCTCCTTCAGCATTAAACAAATATAATTTTTGATATTTAATATTATCCATATATAGATTAAATAAAAACATTTTCTTCTATATTTATACCAACAATAATACCGTCCATATATAGCATTTTTTCTTATCAACTTATGTTCGTAAAAGTCCTTATTAATTCACCATATAATAATAATAATAATAAGTTGGAAGGGACCTTGGAAGTCATCTAGTCCAACCCCCTGCTAAGGCAGGAAACCCTATACCATTTCAGACAAATGGCTGTCCAGTCTCTTCTTAAAAACTTCCAATGTTGGAGCATTCACCACTTCTGGAGGCAGGTTGTTCCACTGGTTAATTGTTCTAACTGTCAGGAAGTTTCTCCTTAGTTCTAGGTTGCTTCTCTCCTTGACTAGTTTCCATCCATTACTTCTTGTCCTGCTTTCAGGTGCTTTGGAGAATAGCTTGGCTCCCTCTATATCTTATGAAACTCAATTTCTCCATAATATTCAAACAATTCTTATCAATCATAATTTTCTCAATAATTAACATCTAACTATCCAAATTTTCCACTTAAATATATCACCCCAGTATTTTCATATTTCATGTTATAGAAATACTATACTACTGATCTGTCACAGCATCTACCTATAACATCTTTTCTAATCAATTTATATTTCACTTCTCTTTGTAAAAATTAATTAAATCTATATATCCTTTCTTCAAAATTCTTATTAAGACTAATTTCCCCACAATATTTCAGTCATTTGACTGGGGTGATATAAGGCTTCTGCCTTGAATAGGGGATTGGACTAGAACAGGCATGTCAATCTGCCAGCCCGCGGGCCAGATGCATCACGATGAAACCGCACCCAGCCCATTGCTGGCAATGGGGGAAAAGTCATGGTACGACATCACGTTACGTCATGAGTTTGACATGCCTGGACTAGAAGATCCCGAAGGACCCTTCCAGCCCTATGATTTTACAATATGTTTTATTTTGTATTGACTTAGTGTATTATGTGAGTCCAGCCATGCACATTATGTATTTTTATCAATATTTTTACAATTGCTTTTTGAATGGTACTATAGAAGAAAGCAAACAAACTGTTAAGTATTTGAACATACTTTAAGGAATACAGATTGTTTGCTCAGTTTTTTTGTTAGATATCACTGAATGCAGTTCCCATTCTGGGTGTAATGGGCCAGGGAAGATTTTTATGTAAACAGCTGAGCTATAATTCAAATTTCTGGATGCTATAAAATTTGGGATTTTAAGGATTATTAAGAAAATGCAAAGTAAACTCTTTCAGCCCATAGGGGAGAACGATGCATATAACTAGGTATGATATGTTGTGGTATACATCATGAATATTTAGTTCTTTAGAATTTTAAAAAGTGCTCCTGGATTTTCTCAGATTAAATTAAAAGCAATCGGTGCTGGTTGCATTGGCATCTTTCAGAGGTTGCCCTGTATTACATTGCTATTGCATCACTAAAGACTGCCATGAATAAGAATTACACGTACAGTAGTTTTCAATTTACGACCATTCATTTAGCAACCATTCAAAGTTATGAAGGTGCTGAACAAAATGACAACTAGTCCATTACAGCATCCCCTTGGTCATGTGACCATGATTCAGATGCTTGGCAACCATTGCATATTTATGACAGTTGCAGCACCCCACAGTCCTGTGGTTGTCATTTGTGACCTTCCCAGCTGGCTTTTAACAAGTAAAGTCAGTGGGGAAGCAGGCAGAGAGGGTTGCAGATCACAGTTATATAATGTCTTGCTTAACAACCACAGTGATTTGCTGAACAATCATGGCAAGAGTTGTAAAATTGGGGGTGGTCACATGATGTCTCATTTAATGACCACACCACTTCACACTTTTTTCTGGTCCCTATTGTGGTTGTAAGTCAAGGGCCTATTTACATCAGTGTAGTACGAAAGGGGAGTGGGGAACCTGGACGTCTACATGTGTTGCTGAAATGCAACTTTAATCATCCTCACCTCAACCAGAATGGTTAATAGTAAAGGTTGCTGGAAGTTGTATTTCAAGAACATCTAGAAAAGAGGTCTTCAAACCTGGCCCTGGCTGAGGAATTCTGGGAGTTGAAGTCCAAAAGTCATAAAATGGCCAAGTTTGAAGACCCCTGAACTAGAAGGTCATTTTTTCCCATCATTCTTTACACCTTATATAAGCTGCTTGAGGCAGGGCTTGTCTTGCTCTAAAAGATGTCACAGATACTGCATTGCTAAATAAAGTTACAGTAGTATTTAGTACAATTATTTATACCGGTAAATAACATTGTTGCCTGCTGAAATCTTCAAAGTATTGTACAGTTGAGAACAATAACGTCTTTTCCCTCCCCCCAAATCAACGCGGCATACCTGCAGGTAGTCCTCAACTTATGACCGTAATTGAACCCAGAATTACAGTTGTAAATTGTGCCAGTTGTTAAATGGGTCACCATGTGACCACAGCTAATTTTATGACTTTTTTGCAGTAGTTGTTAAATGAACCCATTGTCTGCAATGGGTGTCTCCCCCCCCCCAGAAATAAGACGTAAACCTTGGTTTCTGGAGAAAAAGAAAACCATAAATCATGATCATGTGACCCTGGGATGCTGCAGATGTCTGCAAATGCCAGCCAGTAGCTGAACACCCAAAATATAATGGCATGACCATGGGAGGGCGGCTGTCAGAACTTTGAGTCGTAAGTAGCCTGGGGGAGGTCCATCATAACTTTGAACAGTTGGTAAATGACCTTGGCGTAAGTTGAGGACTATCGTAACTCTTCTGATTTGCTGCCAGTTAGTCAAATTCTTTTTTGTCCAGATAGTTGGACTCTTTGGTATAGAGCCTGGTTCATACAACATTCTAGAACAGTGGCTGGATCCCTCCAGCAGGATATGCCAAAAGCAACTCAAACCTGTTTCTGTTTGGTCTAACACAGTGTTTTTCAACCACTGTTCCGTGGCACACTAGTGTGCCGCGAGATGTTGCCTGGTGTGCCGTGGGAAAAATTGAAAAATTTGAAAGATTATTTAAAAAATGTCAAATTTTCGCCCACTAGGCGGGCGCCGGACTGTGTCCTGGGTATGGGGGGGGTGGGGTTTTGACTCCGCCCTCGGCCAGCAGGGGCGCCTATTGGCGCTCCTCAGGGGGACACCCTCCACTTTTCTGATGTCCGGGCTGTGATTGGTCCAGACTCCAGCCTGGACCTATCACAGTAGGACATCATCTTCCGACTTCCTTCCCGCCCGAGCACAGTGTGCGCAGCAGCGGAGAGAAGAAGACGTCGCGACTCGAGTCACCAGGAGGACCGGAGCAGGAGGAGACGGACATTTTATAATTTTTCATATTTCTCTTTACTTACTATTTCATAATAAAGTAATTATAAAATACTTTCTTTGTGTTTATTTGATTCCTATTCAAGAGAATTACTTTATATATAGTCAATATAGGCACAGAGTTAAATTTTTTAACATTTTCTAATGGTGGAGTGCCTCGTGATTTTTTTCATGAAAAAAGTGTGCCTTTGCCCAAAAAAGGTTGAAAAACACTGGTCTAACATGTTGTGCAAATCCAGGCATTGGATCAAGCCATAGGACAAATCTTCTAGTACTAGGAGTAGTTAGTTATTTTAATAACATTGGCAGCAAAGATATCTCTCTGCAGTTCTCTCTCATTGCTACTTAGTTACCTTTCTCCCCAGCAGTGATTTGTCTGCTTAATGTTCCAGTAATACAATAATGGGCTTAAATTACAGGAACAGAGTTTATGTTTGAATGATAGGAAAAGTTTCTAGCTGTAAGTGCAGTTCAAACAGCAGAAATAATATCAGATTTCTAGAAAAGTAGAAGTATATTCAAGCAGACGTTGTAGAGAAAGCTCTAGGACCTAGATGGATTGTTTGTATTAACATAACTGTAGTTCAGAAAGTAAAGTGCTAGAGATAGAATTTGTCTCGGAAGAGGTGATATTACATGTGACTTTTTGCACTGTAGGTCAGTTGCTAACATCTGAGAAATAATGCTTGATACCTCATGATTAATGTCCTTTCCTTTTCCACCACAGGTCTGTCAAGGTATTGTTGCTGAAGATGACAGATTGGATTCTGATTTAACACCACTTCCAGGTTCCTGTCGACTTTTTTTAAGTGGGGAAAATCCATTTAAAAATGGCAACTTTGCCAAGTACATCTGCTGGGCCTCCACCGTCACTCTCAGATCCAGGAGTGGCTGTGTGGGAGTGGCAGGATGAGTTTGGCAGGTGGAGGCCATACCGAAGCAGCGTGTGCAGCTACATTGAGCAATCTTTCCAGGTTCTCATGGTGAAAGGCCGGCGGTCACTGGGAACTTGGCCTGTCAATGGCAGCATATCCTTGGGACAGGCTGATTCAACTCTGACTCCCTATATAATTGACATAGCAAGTCTCACCCAGTTCCGGCAAGATACTGGTAAGAAGCAGCTGCATTATCTGCTAAAAGATATAGTTTAATAGTGGACATATCCATCATGGTGTAGAAAATTGTTTCTCAATGGTGACAGAGGAATTCTGGGAGTCCATACAGTTAAAGTTGCCTGGTTGAGAATCACTGCTGCAGAGCATTCTCTTCTAAGCACAGTCTGAAGTGCTGAGAAAGAGCTGTAAACCTGGATTAAATCTCATTTACTAGGTTGCCAATATTTTCTTGGTCTCAGGTTTTATTATTGAATATAGGAGAATAATATCTCCCACAAAAAAATTCTAACTTTATGATAGGGGCAGACTTTGTGTTTGTTCGTTTACACACAGACTAAGCCATAATATGGTTTGTTTGCTTTTGACTTAGGTTAATGTACGCACTGAGGAAATTATGGCTTGTTAAATCTTGGCTGATGTGTGATATGTGAACCTATTCTTGTTCTCAGGTAGCTGTCTTCTGAGGATAAATAGCTGATGGCCAACAGGATATCCTCAGGATATCAAACACTGATATCAATGTAAACCAATCATAAAAGATTCTGCATTTCTTTTTAAAATGTGGGCATTCTACGGTATTTTTGCAGACTCCTTCCCTTCCTCCTCCCACAAAATAAAATGAGTTCTGTGGTGTTTTATTTTATGCAGCCCATTAATCTCTACAGCACGTCAGATGGATTTTATAAAAATAAAACAACCATCTGCAAATCATCTGAAGTACGCCCTGTGAAAAAGACAACTCTGGCATTCTGGTATCTTCATAGGAAGTGAGAGAAAAATGACAGGAAACCACCTTTCCTGAGATAGAAGGAAGCAGCAGTTTATCTAGAAATGGAGCTTCTATTGGAGTCTCAGTTGAAAGCAATGAAGATCACGGCTAAATGAGGGAAGTGGGGGATGGTGGTGGCGTCTCTCGGTGTCCCCCTGTCTGTTCATTGCATCAGATGATGTCATTCCCATCCCCCACAGAATAGTTTATACAAGTAGTCCTCGACTTACTTCGGTTGAAGTTACAATAGCACTGAAAAAATGACTTATGACCATTTTTTGCTCTTATGACTGTTGCAGCATCCCAGTTATCATGTGATCAAAATTCTTGGTAACTGACATGAATTTATGACGGTTGCGGTGTTCTGGGGACATGTGATCAACTTTTGCAACCTTCTAACAAGCAAAGTCAGTGGGGAAACCAGATTCACTTAACAACCCTGTTACTAACTTAACAACTGCAGTGATTCATTTTAACAGTTGTGGCAAGAACAGTCGTAAAATGGGGCAAAACTCACTTAACAATTGTTTAGCAATGGAAATTTGGGGCTCAGTTGTGATTGTAAGTTGAGGACTACCTGTATAAAAAAAGTGGCTGAATAATGTAATTATTTGTGACCGGTTTTGGTACATTTTTTGGTGCATTTCAATCAGTCTTGACTTCTGGCAATTGCCTGGGCTGGTCTTTGCATTTGTCTTGGCAAGATTTCAGATGTGTCTTGCCACTGCTTGCTTTCTAGGGCTAGGAGAGATTGACTGGTCCAAGCTGGCTTCTTGCTTATGTTGGGACTAGAACTCACAGACTCCCAGTATCTATATTGATGCTTTAACTACATCACCAAACTAGCTTAATTTATGACAGTAAAGGTAAAGGTAAAGGTTCCCCCGCACATGCGTGCTAGTCGTTTCCAACTCTAGGGGCCGGTGCTCATCTCCGTTTCAAAGCCGAAGAGTCAGCGCTTGTCCAAGGACGTCTCCGTGGTCATGTGGCCGGCATGACTAGACGCCAAAGGCGCACGGAACGCTGTTACCTTCCCACCGGAGTGGTCCCTATTTTTCTACTTGCATTTTTACGTGCTTTCGAACTGCTAGGTTGGCAGAAGCTGGGACGAGTAACAGGCGCTCACTCTGTCACGCGGCACTCGGGATTCAACCCGCCAAACAGCCGACCTTCAGATCGACAAGCTCAGCGTCCTAACCCACTGAGCCACCGCGTCCCTTATTTATGACAGTATTTAATGCTTAAAAATGAATATGCACAGCACAGTTAAGACAGTTCCTGCCCTTAGTCTCCAGCTATAAATAACATGATACAAAGGAAAAAGGAAGGAGGGAAAAGTAAAGTGAGCATTGTTATATTATATTGTATGTTTTTAAATAATATACTGCTCAAAAAAATAAAGGGAACACAAGATGAGACAGCCTACTATTAAATACAATATACATTGTGTTGTTTAAGTGTTCCCTTTTATTTTTTTGAGTAGTATACATAGATAAGCAGTTAGCTTTTTATACAAAACAAGGTAAAACCCCTTGCTTTTCTTATTGCCTTATCAATTCAAATACAATGGAAGTTGGCCAATTTCAAACTGGTCTTTAACGTTTGAACCTGACTCACAAAGAAGGGATCATACTTAGTTGTGTTGCCATGAATGCAAATGCTCCTTGGTAGAACTTTTGATATTTCTTCTGAAAAAAATAATCAGATAGCAAGCGATTTGAAAGATTTTTCTATGTCTGATCTGCTGGAGGGACTGCTGCAAAAATGAATGATCAAATAATGTATCCCGGCGTTCTCATTTTATTCTCCTAATCTAATGTGAATGAGAAGTATCATAACAGTTAATACTCAGTTTTCTGGGCTATGCAAAATCCTTCTCTTACTGCTTTTAGTTTTAACATCTAATTTTACTTCCTGGTTTGTTGTGGTTTTTTTCCCCTCTAGGGACCATGCGAGCGGTGCGCAGACATGTCTTCCAGCTTGATTCGGCACCTGGACAGGGAGTAACTTGGGAGTGGCAGAACGATGAAGGAAGCTGGTTTCCATATGAGATGAACGTTTGTGTATATTTGGAGCAAGCTTTCTCGCTCAATAGCCCTCAGGTGGATCTTGGGCCCTTTGGTTACAATTATGGAATTGATTTTGTATCACTGAGCCAGACAAATAAAACCACTGGGTACCAGCGAAGAATCCGTCGGTGTGTGGACTCTCCATACCCAGTAGCCACAGCCACGGGGCCTGTTCACATTGGGCCCACATGTTCATGCCAACAGTGCTTGTTGAATAGTGGAACTGGCCCCATAACTTCACGGTTTCGGCACTCAATGGTGAATCTTCCTGGACATTCAGCAGGAACGACTCCCAAATTCCTTACTGGTATACAGGGGGCCAATAGAAACTCAGGACTCGGTGCTTCTCTGGTGGGCTTTGTGCCTTACAATAAACCAGCCCTCTCTGGAGCAAGATCAATGCCAAGACTGAACGTGCAGAGTGCAGGGTCAGCATCACAATCTGCAGTCGTTGGTGGGTCCAGTTCAGCTCACACAGCATCCAAAGGAACCAGGTATGCTTTCCTAAGGGATTTCCATTTTTGCTGGATGTTGCGGGCCCATCCGTGAATACGATTGTTTATAGACTTACTTGCAGTGTTTTTATCTTGCTTCTCAGATAGTTATTGACTCCCAGAAAGGGTCATGTCAATAATAAAATTGAAGAGTCATTGTGCCCTCAGGAATCGGATCCCTTATGCTTAACTGTGGCTGTTTCATCATTGTTGGACAGTGTCCTTTCTTTAAATAGCACTTGATTGCTCTTGAGTCTTTGGCTAGTAGAAAAAGCCAGTGGTCCAAAACTGCTGGATTTTTTGCTGATGGATTGGAAAAATTGCTTTGCCTCTTTTTCCAATATCATTCCAGAAAATGCAATTTCAAAAAAAAGGGCAGAATGTCAGAATCCATTTATATTTCATTTCTAACTCCCTATCTGCGCAAATCTAAATCTCACCCCTTTACTGGATTCTGCCATTTCCAAGGAGGGAAAGAGAAGGCAGGGTTGTTAAGAGCCATCTCTATCCCTTAGATGCAAGGTTTGTTTATTCAGCCTACCTGGAGGCCATCACAAAAGACCAGGGAAGAAACCCTTTGAACTAAGAAGAACAAAGAAAGAGGGAGAAGGGGGAATTCTGGTTTGTATCTCTGACTGGAATGTGAAGGGGAGGAAGTAATAATGTTGCAAATGTACTGGGGCTCTCCATTCCCAGGAGGAGTGTGACACCTGAAACTTGACTGATCCAGTACTGACCAAATGGACTGAGGGGAGGGGTTTTACTTGGGGACACTTTAAAAGTATCGACCTGAGAGACAGTTTCCAGATCCTGTCTATATTATCCACTGTCAACCATGTTTTAGTAAAAGTTCATGTTTGGACAATCTCGTATCCAAGAGTTCTTCTTTCCTAAGATGTGGATTGGGGTGGGTTCTGACACAGTGGCTCTACATCCTGATGGGAGACGCAAAATTGCAAATTTCTTTTGCTTTCCAGGCCCAGGAAACTGCCACTGAAGTGAGTGAGTGTCCCAATGTTTTGGATTCATTATTTTGTGAGATCTATAATGTTTACAAGTGCATTATAGAGGGTTGGAGGTTTTTAGAATGATGTGGAGATGAGAGAAAGTATTCTCTTCATTACAGGCTAAATGTTATGGTCATTGTTGGCGCAGTAGTGATTGTTGATGCTGTGAGTGTAAATTAATACTGGACTTGACCAAAATAAAATAATATTTACCTGACCGAAGGTGTAATTAATTTATGGAATTTGTTGCCCAGTCTTTGGTATTATTAATGATAAACTCAGGTGATATTTTGAAATGGAATAAATAAATTCATGTCACTTAATTGCCATGTGAGGCCCTGCTTTATATATTCTAAAGACTTAAATTACTTACTTAATTTTGAATTTCTGAGCAATATCTGGCCATCCAGATTTAGAGATAGTGTTGAAACAGGTAACCATTTGGTGGCATTCAAAAAGCTCAATCATATCTTTTTTCTTCAGCAATTTTTGTTTGGGTGGGAAGGAAATTGAGATTGACTAGTGAATACTGTATAGTGGAGAATTAATTCTAAATCCTTCCATTCTCCACCATTCAGTCAGAACCGAAGGAGCTTCTCGGATGAGAAGCAAAATATCTTCAAGGAAAAAAAATCAAAGAAAGTCCAGTTGCCTTTTGAAAAAGCACCTTTGATACAGATATGAATATTTTGTACTCCAGAGATTTAACTTGTAGTTATGCGTTGGATCTGAGAGCTGGTCATCCGCTGTGCATTTGGATTCAGAATTTACTAACTTTTTAGGTTTTTTTTATAGGTGACCTTCACTTGCCAGGTTCTAAACAGAGACCTGTTTTTGAAAGCAATGCTGACATTTCAGAACAAGGTATAAGCTTAAGCCGAGGAAAGGGCTATTTCAACACCAGGAGACAGCGTTAGACAGCTTCTGTTTCTATCTCCACAGAACAGCATCCCATCGGAAGCATGTAATTACTTCTGTCTCTGGGCAAATCTAACGTACACAATTAGTAGAAATCTGAGAAGGAAAGCAGGGCTTTGCTACTTTGCTTGTCTGGGCTTTGCTACTTTGCTTGTCTACCTTTCCTTTTATTTATTTTTTTCAAATCAGAACATTTCTCATGTCTTTTCAGCTGGCCAGAACAGCTCCCTTTTGTGTAACCTGACAGTAGGAGGGATATATGAGTGGAAAGTGAAATAAATGAGGCTGATTCAGAGTAAGTCATAGTGCTTATTCTAGAAGATATGACTTTGTGTAGCTTATGGCAAGGTTGTTAAACGAAGACTTTTAAGAAGAGGAAACAAACACTCTGTATTTGTGTTTCTCAAACACAAAGTAATTCTCCAAAGAAGAGCGGGTACCCATGCACACTAGATGAAGTGCTGGCGCTCACGTTTTTCCATAACAAGGGATGTGTAAAAGCTACCATATTGGTCAAGCCTTTCCAAAATGATAAAAATGGATTGCAACTATAATTCAGAGCCATCATATAGAAATTGGTACTGTGCATGATGGATTTCCTGCCTGATTTCTTTTAGAATTCAAATTTAGCCAGTTGGTGTATATATAGGTACATATAGGTATGATTCAAAAAGTGATTAGGGTTGTCAGCCTACTTTTGTACCTATACAGTACTAAGAATTGTATGCAGCAGTGGAAGTGTTATAAATACCTTCTTAATGTCTGTCTCTAATAATAGTACTTACCAAACTTTGAACATTTGCTCCTAGTTGCACTTGTGTGAGTAAGGACCATAAAACCTTTGTGGAGCTATGAAAAGTATGCTTGCTGGACTACTCTTACAGAATGTACTTTATATTGAAAGGAGATACAGGTAGTCTTCAACTTAGGTCCATAATGAAGCCCACATTTTCTGTTGCTAAGTGAGACAGTTGTTAAGTGAGATCTGTGTCACTTTACAACCTTTCTTGCCACAGTTGCTAAGGAAATCATTGCAGTTGTTAAGTTAGCAAAGGGGTTGTTAAGTGAATTCCCCGTTGATTTTGCTTGTCAGAAGGTTGCAAAAGGTGATCACGGGACCCGGGGACATGCGACCATCACAAATAAGAGTTGCCAAGTGTCTGAATTTTGACCATGGGGATGCTGCAATAGTTGTAAGTGTGAAAAAAAACAGTCATGTCACTTTTTTCTGGGCTGTTATAACTTTGAACGGCATGTTCAAACAAAATGTTGTAAGTCGAGGACTATCTGTAGTGTTTAAATAGTAACAGTACTTTACTGTTTATCAGGCCATATTAGAATACCAAATGTAAAATACAAAACAATAAGATCTTATTTTACAAAATATACTAAAAGAAAATGCAAATAATAATTCTGTGTCACCCCTACAATTTAACCTAATCAGATGCACGTATACAGTTCTCAACTGCACTATTTTGTTTAAGGAAAGGGCTTTATTGTTTGTAATTTTAAGGCATATGAAATATGTTGTTTTAATATAATGATTCCAGGAGATTGCTAGTCTAATGTGCTGTTCAATATGTTGATCTCTCTCTTTCTTATACAATTGACATTCAAATACGTTATGCACTATGTCCTCTGTCTCTGGGGCTCCACAAATGCAAGTACATTCATTTTTAATTTTTTTTTTAATTTTAATTCCATTTATATCCCGCCCTTCTCCGAAGACTCAGGGCGGCTTACAAGCTTAGCAATAGCCTTCATTCTATGTATATGCCTGCTTATTAGGGCTTTCGGGGGCCCCCAAGTGACATTATTACAAAGTCAGCTTAATTGCCCCCAACAATCTGGGTCCTCATTTTACCTACCTCGGAAGGATGGAAGGCTGAGTCAACCTTGAGCCTGGTGGGATGCGAACCTGCACTAATTGCAGGCAGCTGGTGTTACTTAAGCCCACTGCTCCACCAAGGCTCATCTTAAGCGACTTGGTTAAACCTCCCAACTGCTCAAATCTCATTCAAGTAAAGACTCCCCTAAGAGGCTTGGAGATTTTTATGTTTAAATAATTGGCAACATAGAAGATGCCTTTATAGCGGCTCATTCATCTCAATGTGTTGGCCTTACTGGGAGTAACTATATCTCTATGAACTTCTATGTCCACAATTCTTTGGACAGAAAACTTTTTCATTTGGATAGGAAACAGGGAGATCACAGCTATTGATAAAATTTATCAACCCAAAAAGTCTCTAGTTGAGATTTTATCTGTTCTATCAGACTCAATTTTGTGAATCTGTCAGTTTCCATAGCATTGATTTTGCACCAATAAGGCTCTGATTTTAGAGAAAGAACAAATTATAGAACTTCCCAATTCAGCTCTAACTGCAGTATCTAAGGTGCTGTTATCCATACCCAAGAGACTTCTCAAACGTTGGTTTGTTCTAATAATGATTTGTGTTTTAAGACCCGAACTTCAGCTCCACATAAGAGCATAAGGGTAACCTTGATTAGGTATATCTTAATAATTGAAGCTAAGGAATCTGGATAGCAGTGATTTATCAATTTTAACAGTGAATTTGCATGTGCTCTTGCTCTGAGCAAGCTGCTTTGATGATGATGGAGCCAAAATCCAGTCTCAGAAAAGGCTACTGATAAATAGGGAAAGGTGTTAACTTGCTCTATTGCAGGCATGACAAACTGACGGCCTGCTGAAACCATGCCCTCCCCATTGCTGGCAATGGGAAAAAAGTCCCAATACATCACGCGGCATCACGTGACGTCGCGAGTTTGACATGCCTGCTCTATTAGCTCACCATCTATTAAACATCTATGGCTGTGATGTCATTTTTTTAAAAAAAACATGATTTTTTACTTTGATTTATTAATAATCTGAGAATTATTGTGATAGTAGGAGCCAAATCATAACTCATGTAGTCCAACAAATAAATATGATAGTAAAATCATATTGTCAGCATTTAGCAAGATGTTGCAATGTGTGTTGAAAGCCTTAGACTTGTACACTTTAGCATCTTTCATCAGTCCTGGTAAGCCTTTATTAAATGCACCCTCTTTTTACACTTTTGTATTGATCCTACTTGTCATGGCTCCATTAACTGCAAGGCCCCCTCTCAAGCAAGTAGTTGTGTAAAGGGCTTTGATCCGTGCGAGCAGTCTGGATTCCATAGTCACTTTCCTCCATAATATTTCTATGTTTAGTGTCTCTAATGCTGCATTAAGGTATATACAGGTAGTCCTCGACTTACAGCAATTCATTTAGTGACCATTCAGAGTTACAAGGCATTGAAAAAACTTATTTATGACCGCTTTTCACAGTTACAACCTTTGCAGCATTGCCAGGATCATGTTATCAAAATTCAGATGCTTGGCAGCGGTTCATATTTATGACTGTTGCTGTGTCCCAAGGTCATGTTCCAAGGAAAGTCAATGAGGAAGTCAGATTCACTTAACAACTGGGTTATTAACTTATCAACTGCAGTGATTCACTTAACAACTGTGGCAAGAAAATTTGTGAAATGGAGCAAAACTCACTTAACAAATATTTCACTTAACAACTACAATTGAGTGCCAAATTTCTGTTGTTAAGTCCTCAAGCCCAGCAATTAGAAAATGAGAAGCATAGTCTGTGTTTATTACCGCTATCAATAACCGTGTATTCACTTTTGACAAGTGCTTTGTCTTGAGCCATCTAATTACAAAATATGTCAGTAAGGGGAGAGGCTGTTTGCTGCCTAAACTCAGACTATGATTCTCATTTTCTAATTGCTAGGCTTGAGGACAAATAGGATCAGATTGAGGGCAGGTAACAAAAAGATGCCCCAATACCTAGCTCCTGTGGGTGGAGTTGATTTGCAATAATGAATGGCAAGTTGTAAGACAGTAAATCATCATTCCTTTAGGGGAAGATTCAGTTGCAACAATGGCTGACTGCAGCATAGATTTAACTGAGGGGTTGTCCAACCTTGGCAACTTTAAGACTTCTGGACTTCAGCTCTCAGAATTTCCCAGCCAACCATGCAGTCTTAAAGTTGCCAGGTTTAAAGTTGCCTGATTTAATTGTTTCAAGCTTGCTTAAAAACCAATTGTTCCTCTAGGCCAGGGTTAGGCAACCTTGGCTCTTTTATGACTCGTGGACTTCAACTCCCAGAATTCCTGAGCCAGCTGGCTCAAGAATTCTGGGAGTTGAAGTCCACAAGTCATAAAAGAGCCAAGGTTGCCTACCCCTGCTCTAGGCCCTAGGGAGAGTGGCAAACCACTGAGTTAAATCTTCATCTTCCAAAAAGTCATCTGAAAACCTGTATCTTTCCTTTAATTAAAACTAAGGTATTTCTTTCCTGTGTTCATTCTGTTTTGACCTTGAAGGAGTTCTCCAGTTTACAGATAGTGGATGGTTGTGATTAGGAGTTTCAGCGATTGTGTCATCCTCCCCTCATTTGCTTGGCTCTTCTCCCAGAATTTGGCAAGGACTGGACGCAGCTCTTGTAAAAAGCAGATGTTGCTGGAATGTATAGAAAAACCTCCTTAAAAAGTTCTTAAGATTGAAATGTGTTGAGGGGGAAATAAACTGCCTGGAAGGTTAGCGCTATTCTTTTAGATCTATGCTTGCTAAGAAAACCAGGGGGTTTCTGTAAGCTGTTTGTGTGGTTTACCAGCTTTGAGTCAGTATTGACTCCTGGCAACTCCCTGGACAAGTCCCTGCAGAGTTAAATCTCTTGCTGTTTTGCGCTTTTTAAAAAAATCAGATTCTGTTCCTCAGGTAGGTAGAGGTGATCGTCTGAAAATCTCAGTTGAAAAATAGGTTCAGGTTCAGGCAGACACTGAAATGGTTAAAAAAACAAAAGCCAATTGACTTGTCCATCCAAATAATGGGTGGAGACAGACAAAACCGAATACTGATTAGCCAATCAAGAGAGAGGGTTTCCCCTCCCAAGGGGGCTTATATAGGAAGGAGGGCAGCCGCCATTTTCCCCCCTGTGCTTTTGGTTTCTCTTTCTTTTTCTCTCTCTCTCTCGGCCCTTTCTCCCCCAAGTTTCCGAGAAGATGGCTGAAGGCCGGTAAGAATTAACAGCAGCAACAGCAATGAATGAATGAGTGAATGAATTTGGATAGAAAGTCGGGGTCAGTATAATAGCTGAGATTTTATGGACTGGAAACTCTTCTGATTGTGCGTGTTGGTGAGAGAGAATCCTGGGTCCAGGGTGGAGAAGGATCTGCCTTGTCAAAAAGCCTTGGTTCTTTTCTTTCTCCCTTTTTCCTTTCCTTTCTCCAGATGCCTGGCCTTGCTTTTCATACTAAATGTTTAAAAGCCTTATCAGAGGTTCTCATTTTGCCCAAAGGGATCTAGCCTCTTCAGCATAGTCAGACTATGGAAGGGTCAGAGGGAAATGGGTGGCAGAGACGTTTTCTCAGGAGTAAAGTAACTGGTGGGGGCTACTGGGTCCTTTCCTCCAGGAGGAGGATTTGGAGAGCAATCAGTGGGGCCTAATCCTCCATATCCTGTTTGTGAACCACTCCATTACCAACCCCATGAAACCTCCAGTTTCTCATCCAGGATAATTTAGAAGTTGTGGGTGCTCCATCACCCCAGGCTTTTAAGAAGAGAGTGGACTACCATTGCAGGGGGTTGGATTAGAAGACCTCCAAGGCCCCTTCCAACTATTATTATTATTATTATTATTATTATTATTATTATTATTATTATTATTATTACTACTACTATTATTACTATTACTATTACTATTACTATTTTCTTCTTCTCTGGGATGGTAGGGTCTTCTGTTTGGGTGGAAGTTTGGCCTGAGGACCTCCAGGATCCCTTCCAACTCTGTTGTTCTGTTAAATCTGTTATTCTGTTATCTAAATTTTGTCTGTTTCAGAATTCAGCCAATTTGGAGACAAAATATGTGTTGCCCCAGTAAAGAACTTGATTTTTTTTACCACTGTGCATAAAATTCTCATTTTATTTGATTTTGTCTCCTCAGTGTACCAAAGTTACCAGTGACCATACCCAGACCCAGCAAAGTGAATGAAGCTCTGGCAGGTAATGGCCACCATCTTTTTTCCCCATTCCACACAATCCTACCTACCATGTTTTACTTTGGGAAACTAGTAGCCCCAGTTCAAAGTCTGACTTTTTTATAATTTACCAGTTGGTCCACCACACCTTCTGGAATAAGGATGCTGACTATAATTTTTAAGTAATGATAAATCTGGGGTGAAGTTTTCAAAATGTCTTCGTCTTAGGTGAATCTGTTTCTTAAGGGTCTCTGCATTTCCAGCAGCTGCATTTGCTAAACAACCCCATCCTCTGACCTTTGGATTTGCCAGGAATTAGACCATCTTGCATATTTTTTAATCTGCTTTTACTAGTCCTCATCTAGTCAGTGGCCTTTTTCTTTATCTCTTCTGGGAGATATCTACGAGCTGATATTGCAGAGTTCTGCTCTACTACTGAATTATGGTCTCTAGTCAATGACTATTTTGTTGACCTACCCTTTTGGATTTTTTAGTTTGATTCATTTTTACTTGTTAACCTGTTTTTAATTCTGCTTTTAATGTATGCTTTTATTTATGTATTTATATTATTTTACTATAATGTTGTCAACTGCCCAGAATTTCTTTGGTGATATGGGCAGTGTAGAAATTTAATAAATAACTTGTTCTTGCAAATATATAAATCACACATCCAGTTGCTTATTCTAAAACAACAAATCAGTCTTTCGCACCACAGTTTGTTTTAGAAAGGATCTTTACCAGTCCTTTATCTTGAAAATCTGGGGACTAAACACACTGTTTGCATAAAAACACTCTACTACAAACTGACATTTCACACAGTAGAAAAGTGTGAGGCAAAAGGACACACAACTCTGATTTTATTTGCTCAGGATTTGCATTCCTGTCCTGGGGTTTTTAATCTGGGATTTTCTGCACCCAAAGCATTATCTAATATTAGAAAATTTAGAGTCAGATATGTAAAAAATCCTCATAAAGAGACTTTTTTTAATTATATAGCAAGAATCATATGGACAAAAGGGGTGGCCCTTGGTGTCCCATTCCTCTCTGCCTTGTTTTTCCTGTTTTGAGCTGCTGCATATATTTCATTTTTATGTTCTCATCAGATGATCAAGGGAGAAGCTATAGGCCATAATTTCTGTAAATCTCATAGTAATTATGGTTGGTTTGATGTCCTTTTCACTGTAGCTAGAGTCTGCCTTAAACAACTACAATCTTTACTACCGTGTAACTTGAAATAATCATAAACATTAAAACAGGAATTGCATAGCTACATATTTTTTGTCTTTTTGCTTTTATTGCTAATGATCCCCCTTTTCACCTGCTTTGATAAAATGGTTTTCTAATGCAGGGGAGCCTTGTTTTTTGTGACTGAGACTTCAAGTTTCTCCCTCTGTTAATGCCACCCCCACCTTTACTGCTCTTAAGTGAGTGGTATAACCTTCTATAAATGTTTGGAAGGTAACTCCCTATTTTATAGAATTTGTAGGTCTATAAGATATCTTGGAAATCTTTTAATCCAAGCTTCTGGCCAAGAATCAGGTCGAGAATCTTCAGACCCAGACAAATGGCTGTCCAAACATTTGATAATTAATAAAGCAATATTATAGGGACTGTTTTTAGATTTAGTGGTTTTAATTTCAAAAATGGGAGATAAATCTTAAGGAGGCCACCCCGCGGTCCTTTAGAGCAGGAAAAAAGCTCCCTGTAAAAATAGCTAAAATCAGGGTTTCTGCCTGTTCTTAAACTCTCCCCACTTAGCATATGAATGTGCCCAATTCCAGTTAATCTGATTGCAACTTATGCAATTGAATTGCCCCTACGAGGACTGATTTAGAAACAGATTAGTTCTAGCAATTGTTTTAAAATGCTTCTTTGGAAATTTAGTGTGTCATAATGAAACCAGTATCTTAGGAATCTTGGCACTCATACTTTTAAAGAGCATGTTTATGATCTTTAGGGTCGAGGGCAATCCTTAGTGCGAGAAACTGAAACAGTGCCTGAATAAAATACCTAGTGCAGGGGTAGGCAACCTCGGCTCTTTTATGACTCGTGGACTTCAACTCCCAGAATTCCTGAGCCAGCATAGCTGGCTCAGGAATTCTGGGAGTTGAAGTCCACGAGTCATAAAAGAGCCGAGGTTGCCTACCCCTGACCTAGTGCCTTTGGGAAAGCACACGGTGGGTTTCCTTCTCACTAGGCCAGATAGAAAGTACTGGTATAATGAAATGCTGTATACAAAGTACAATTAATAATACACGGGAGCTACAAACTTTAACCGTTCCTGGTCCACTTTTTTTTTTAAATACAGGCTGCACAGCATTTAAGAAAGCTTGGCCTTAAAGAGCAGTGCTTGTCTCCAGGCCGATTTTCTTCGTTGTAGTATAGATGACAGATTATGTCCTGCAGAAGTGCAAAGTATGCGCTGCTTCTCTCAGCAGTCAGGCAGGTTTTACATATATACGCATGAGCTTTTTGCAGCTAAGATATTACAGGGAAGCTCACTCATACCTTGTTTCTCACAAGGGAGGGGTGGAGGGGCCTCAAGTCAGTTACACATCAAGGAGAATTGAAACAGGATCATGTGCTCACCATATGCCTAGTATTCTGTCTGCAGGAGCTTTCCTTCATCTGACCAAATCCTATGGCAAGGATTGGCAAACTTTTTTTCTTTTTATCTGGGGGCTCTACTATACAATAGCTCTGATGCTCCTCTTCCTAAATAAATAAATAAAATAAAATAAACCTTTATTGTCAAAGTACAACATGTGTACATTGAGATTAGCTGAGCCCCCCCCCCGTGCTCTCTCCCCTCAACACACAGTGACAACAAACCATCCTACCACACCATGTGAACCAACTATACCACACACCGGCCTCCCAAGTCAATTCTGCATAAGTTTATGGAGATTATATCCCATTTAAAAGCCTAACAGCCCACGGATAAAAGCTATTTTTCAGCCTGTTGGTATGGCTGGCTATATTCCTATATCTCCTACCGGATGGTAGGAGAGTAAAGAGATACCGTCCAGGGTGTGAGTCATCCCTGAGAATCTTCCTCACTCTTCCAAGGCAACGAGCCCTGGCGATGTCATCCAGTGGTGTCAGGGGACAGCCCACAATGTCTTGTGCTGTGCTCACTACCCTCTGTAATACTTTCCTGTCCGCGGCTGTCAGACCAGCATACCAAACCACAATACCATACGAGAGGACGCTCTCTATAGTAGACCAGTAAAAGAGGGTCATTAGCCGTTGTTCTACCCTGTTCTTCCTGTCATGAGACTTGGGCCAAAAAATACTTTATTTAAGTTAAAATAAAATAAAAATACTTTATTTAAATAAAAATACTTTTTATTTAAGGGAGACTTGGAAGTATAGGAGTGTTCTGTTATTAACGTGTGTAGCAATTGCTTTGCACACTCATAGGTTTTTATAAGAAGGAATAAGAATATTTTTATAATACAACCACAAATTATTTTAGCCCAGTTTTCTCAATTTCTTTTTGCATGCTGTACTACTTTTGCATGAAGGAATATTAAAAACAAAGGTTGACCCTCTGAGCACAAAACTATAAAGACCGCTGCCTTCTCAAATAGCGGTGCTATGCCTAGTCTACCTATTTACCCCCTTTTCACCAATGCTTCCTTTTACTCCTTGTCTCCAGCTCCACCAGCAGTTGTTATCACTTTCACAACAAAACACAATTTTTGAATTCTGCCAAAAAGCATATTTTCTGACCATTCACTCTCTTCAGTTGTAATTTTCGATGTATAGGCCCGTTTACAGAGCAGTTGAGGTCATTGTAGTATTGGCCCAGGTCCTTGGAAAACTTACTTAACTTTCACTCAAGATTTCTGCAGTGCTTGTAGACATTGCCCAGATGTTTTCCTAAGTACTTCACATCCATAAATAGAACAGAAATTTTGAAAGAAAATGAAATTCCTGGGAAGCATAGCTGAATTCCATGATTTTTCTACACTTCCATATAGCCACATGTAGCCTTAATGTCAGCAACTTAGAACTGTCTTAAATATCTGTATATTTCTCACTGTACTGTAATATCCAGTAGCATGCATGCATGTGACAGACAGACAGACTGACTAACCAAATCAATGAATGAATGAATTTGCAGTGAGGCAGCACTAGGCACCAGAAGTGTACATGAAACTGCATCTCTGAAACGTAAAAGGAGGTTGGTGTTTGTTTGGTTTTGCAACCTCCCTTATGTGTTACTTTGCTATTGGATTTCTGGCTTGTTTGTGGTTAAAGGATATTTTGTGATGAATTGGTTGCACATAGCATGTAATATGCCAAAAGTCTATTTGTGGTTTGTTGTAATTCAATCAATGATGTTTAAACACGTAGTTTATCACAGGAATAGGCAACCTTTGGGTGATAGGGAGACCGACAGAGAATATTTGGCAGGGAAAAGGTTGCAGTGAACAGGATTTGGGGGTCAGTTGCTGCTTTTCTGGAGGACTTGAGATGTGATTTTGTTAGAACTATGTTATGTCACTTTGGCTTACACAACAGTTTCGCATATATTCCTAAGCTCAAAATGATAGGGAAATGCACTAGCAATTTTTAGCAGGCTTTAGAAGTCACAGAAAGTTTGAAAGTAGCATATGCCATAGGGAGGGGGAAATGAAAACGGCTATTATATACATTTGTGGGTCCACAGTTTTTGTTCTTCCATATTGCATATTAAGCCTCCTACTGTAATTATTGTATAATGATATATATTAACCTTAAGGGCAAGAAGTTTTGGTCTTATGTGCTGTCAGTGCAGCACTATGGAAGTCAAGCAACGTTTGTTGCAGTTTCTAAAGTCTGTATTTATAAACCAGCTTTAATCCTAAATTGAACATAGGAGGTTTTTCTGTTTTCCTCAAGCAGAAAGAAAAGAGTTGAAATGCTTTTTCTGAAGCAGGCAGTTGCTTGTGTGGTTTCACCCCGTCCTTGTCTCTTCCAAATGAAAGAAAGAAAGAAAGAAAAAAAAGCTTTTCATTGTGTCTACATTCCCTTACCTCAAAACCACCCACCACCTCTCCCTGTAACGTGTTGCTTGCTTTCCTTTGGGGTTTGCTTGGTCACTTGTTTTTTGAAATGAGCACTGAATCAGGTTCTCGAATCAAGAGGGTTTCTTTTTAATCGGGTTTCTTTTTAATCTTACAAATGGTATGATGCAAATTTTCTTTCCACCCCTTTCCCCTTACCTGCCCTGTGCATGACTGTCTCATGTCCCTTGTAGGCATGATGGCCTTTCTGATGTCAGTCCCTGGATTTCCTGTGCACCTCACCCAAGCGCCTCAACCTGCCCGAGCCCATAGAGCCTCTAAAAAAAACTGCTCAGTTAAGGGAAGGAGGAGCGTGGGCACCAAAGGTAGCTCTCACTTGCTTGGACTCCGCGGGAGTCTTCTTCAGTTGCTGCTGCTGCTGCTGCTTCTGTTGCCACCTTTGCCTCCTTTTTCTCTTTCCTGCCCTGCATTTTCCTTTTTCTTATTCTCCGACTTCTCCCAGAAACAGTTCGATGAAAATGCCTTTGGTTACTCTTTCCAAGAAGGACAAGCTTTCCTGTTGCCCAAGAGTTTTGACACAATTCTGCTTTACATGCTGCTGCTTTGTAGGTCTTATTGTCCAGCGTCAGCCCGATCATTTTAGCGGTTCAGAAGACCACCCACGTACCCAAGTAGAGAAGCCAGCTGTGGCAAGGGTTTTTCCTGCTAAATGGAGAAATGTGGTAAGGAGAAGAAGGTGGCAGAGCAGTGACTCTACAGGTGGTCCTTGCTTAACAACCACTCATTCAGCAACCGTTCAAGCTTGTTAGGGCACTGAACGAGTGGTACTTACAACTAGTCTGTGGAGTTCTGACTGTTACAACATGGCCATGGTGATGCGTTCACCATTTGCAACCTTCCTTGCCAGCTTCCAACAAGCCAGATCAACGAGGAAGCCAACAGGAGATTGCAAATGGCAACCACAGGATATCCTTGCTTAACAATGGCAGCTCCGAGTGCTGGAATTGCCATTGATAAGCAGCACTGTCACGTGATTGTTTTGCTTAGCAATGTCAGTTCCAGTTCCTGTCATTAACCGAGGACTACCTGTATAGCTAGACTACTAATGGACATTCACATTGCATTTTATTAAATTATGTCATTTATTTGTGTATCTCTTCCATACAGTTGCAGCTTGAAGCAGTTAAAGCAGAATTGTAGAAACAATGGGCAAAGATTTCAAAAATGGAGAAAAGGAAGGGTAAACTATACATCCCAACGTTTGTTCATCAAAAACATTGATGAAGAAACATGACAACTGAGGATTTGATCAATACTGGGTTATATCCGGTATTAAAATGTTTTTAGGGTTTGTAATTTTTTTGAACTTACAATTTTAATTTTTCTTAATTAAAATCTTGAAAAGTAATTTTGCACCACTTTTTGTAGAATCACTTTCATATGATTTATATACTTTTCTTACATATTACATTAATTAACCTGTGGATCCCTCACACAACATCCAGTGATGGCCACTAAGTTGGGTGGCTTTAAGGGATTTCATAAATTCATGGAAATCAGGACTGTCAAGGGCTATCAGCTCTGAATACTTGATGCTAAATTAGGGATATCAGAATACCAGTTGAAAGGAAACAGTGGAAGAAGCTAACGAGATGGCTACTTGTGAGTATGTCAGATGCTTTTGGTTGGCTCTTATGAGAAAGGGAAGAGGAGCACTAAAAGAGTTAGAAGAGTTGCTTGGAGAGATTAAAACTAAATAGCCATCCATATATTAATGGTTAATACAAGCAGCTGTAACAAGGTGCATTGAGGGGAAAAAATAACTAACAGGCCCTTTGAGTCTCTGATTTTTGGAAAACGCCAACTTCTGAACATATTACTGGCACTATGGCAGGACTGGATTTATTGGTCAGAAGTGTAATTTGGGACCTCTACTTTAAAGCCATGCTGCCACACTCCAAAATAATCAATTTAAAGTTCTTATACTGATGTTAATCTTAGCTCTTTTCGTGGTTGGTGGCATGACAAGTGGGGGATGGATTAGGGGTGTTAACTTCTGGGCCTTATTTATTCAAATCGCCAGTTAAAACTTTTAATAATTTTGTTTGAACGGATTATATGGGGTGTCCAATTAAGAGATATAGAACTCTGCTTGTTTACATAATAATGTATTTTGACGCAAGGGCCACTAACGTCCCTTCCCAGCCCGCCCTTCTCAAAGCGGCCTCTTGCCTCTCCTTTCTGTCAAAGGAGTAAATCAAAAAACAACCGTGGTTCATTTGAGGCATGGTGCGTTCCAGGTAAAAGAAAGAAAACCCGAAACATATTCTACTGTAAAAACTTTAATCAAAGAAAGACTCATAACTGACTACATGCTCTGTCTCACCAGACAGCACAGAGAGAAAGAAAAAGAAAAAAACTTTGTTTGGACATGCGCACACAATAGTAGAACCAGACATGAAACCATAACGTGGTTGAACATGTGACACTCACCATGGTTACAATGATAAGATAACAGCACAGCTGCAGAGCAGACTGCAACGTGCTTGCTGACAAACATAAAAATGCAGTGACATTTTCTCAAGTTCCCTTAGCTTTCTCCTCTTCTTTCCTTATACAAAAGTGTCCAGTTAAAACATTTTTCCACATAGGCAAAAGGCTAAGTAGCCTACTATTTTGTCATAATTATATTGGCATTTTCTGGTCTTTGAAAATAAGCTGGTGGGGGGACGGGACAAGAATACGTCTGTGGAAAAGTACAGTACAATTTCTATCCCCATTAATCTGTGTTTATACTCATAGCAGATCCTTACTTTTTCTTATATGCAAACCACTATGTTCTAATTCACAAATCTGAAAAGCTTCACGTCAGCCAGGGGACAGCAACACAGTGTCTGCCTCCAGGCAGCTTGAGACGTGTACATGCAGTCGCCCCACACGGCATCTGGAAGACCTCAAAACAGCAGAATTTATTTATTTATATATATATATATATATATATATATATATATATATATATATATATATATATATATATATATATATATATATATATATATATATATATATATATATATATATATATATATATATGTGTGTGTGTGTGTGTGTGTGTGTGTGTGTGTGTGTGTGTGTAAATTTTAAATTGCTAACAAAGAATTAAGGGAGACTGATATGCATTTCAAACTTATTAGTTTTCATCAGTCATATATATCCAAACTTTCACAAGATTTCAAGTAGGAATGTAACAGTAACAGTTCTGCAATCTCTTGATTTTTCGTCCCTATATGCCTACATTGGGGTCTTCCTTTGAAACTTAAGCAGGCTACCAATGGTCCCTGAATCACAGCTTGGGATCCATTTTGCACTTGAAAGAATCCCTCTAGCCTACTTAGGGTTGAACTTCCCTGCGTCTGCTGCTGGCCTGGTCTATGGAGCACTCCAAGAAGTAGTGCCTTTGCACTCTTCCTTCTCCCTCCCCCCCCCCCAAGAAAACTGTGCACGATTAGTTAATTTCGAAAGCCTAGTTTCTTACCCATCTGTAAGGCCAGAGATAAGCATTTGTTTTAAACTATTTAATATCAGACAAGCTATAGAAAGGAAAACAGCATTCATTTTCACAATGCTCAGAACTGCATTGTGAAATTACTTTGTTGAGATCTGTTCTAACAACCGCTGGAAAGTTTCCAGTATTTTTTTTAAAGGCATCTAAAACATATTTCAACTTGTTAGCATTAAATTGGATGGTGGGATCATCCACTAATAATGTTTTTTTCTTAGGGAACATTGTTATATCTTTCATAGAACATTTCCCCCCTTTGTATGTGAGTTTAGTGAAAACAGTACAATTTTATCTTACAGGGTTTTACTTTAGCTACTTTTATGTTTTGGAGATCATTATGCTGTTATAATTTCTTTAATTCTTTTAAATTGCATAAACCTACAGGACAAGCACTCAGCTTGCATAAATTGACCATTAATGTTTTTTTTACTGTGTATGGGTTTTCTAGTTTTTGTATGATCCCAGGAATTAGTCAGCCAATAAATTTAAATGAATAAAACCAGTTGATCACTTCCACCCAGTGACAGCATAAGGTTGGCTTCCAGCATTCTGTGACACAATTGCGTGCAGCACATAGTGCAGAATGGCAGACCATAAGATGTACATAGGTGGACCAAAAGTTTTGTTTCATCCTGGGGTCTGTTAGTCACTTTCTAAAGTTTATTTTAAGGTCTTTTCTATTTTTCACCTCAAAACGTTGCATCCCCAAATTAGTGATGGTTTCATGTCTATGCTGTTCTTCAGTAGATTCCAAACACATACACATAATTGCTCTCCCTGATCAGTTTCTCAAGCCCAGATAACCCTTGTGTGTTTGGAAGGAGGGATATTGACCTCTCAGATCACTCTGTTGTTGAGAAAACCATTGCCTATTACGTCTCTTCCTTGACTTTTGACTTGTAGAACCAGGGTAGCTACATAAATAACTTCAACCATTTTCTGAAATGAATAGGATGTACATGTACAAAAATTCCAGTAGTTGAAAAAAAAATACTGTGTTTCTGACTGTAGATTTTCGTTAAGGAAAGAAAAGTTACGGCAAGGACATTTTCAAAGCCCCTTCACCCCAAATGTTGTATATTAGATATGGACTTTAACTCCCAGAATTCCCCAGCCATCATGGAAATAAAATGGGAGTTAAATTTTGAAGTCTCCAAAGGTAAAACCCTTTGCTTCCAAAGGCAAAACCAGCTTCAAAGTTTCACTCCATTTTATTTCCAAACTATATAATACACTAGAACGATGTTTCTCTACCTCAGCAATTTTAACAGATATGCACTTCAATTCCCAGAATTCCCCAGCATAAAGTAAAATGACATCCACAGCCATAGTTGATCTTCTAATTCTTTTTCCTGCCCATTTGATGCCTTTGCCTCTGCAGCAGCAGTAGGAATAGCCATATTCCTTACTTGTGTACCATTAAAATACTGGCTGTTTTCAAATTAGCCGTTCAAGAATGACTGTGCTGGATTAATTTTCTGGAAACATCTCTTCCTTCTTCTTTGCCTGCCATCTTAACTTGCCTATGCCTCCTGCTACTCCCCTTCACCTCTTTTCCCTCCTAGTGCCTTAGTGCAGAATGATATTCCCCTCTGTGATCTTTCTCTCTGTTTTTCTTCAGACAGCAAGACCAGGCCAGAAGAGGTTGTGAAGAAGTATTTGGAAGAGCTGAAGACACCTCCAGTTGATGAGGTATGTGGAAGAGATGCACATGAGCAGTTTGTTTATCTACATTTCACATTTCTAAACCACTCACCTCCCTCAAAGAGCATTGCTGAGTGGGTCATAGAAACCTTCCTTAAAGCCAACCTCTGGCCATTTAACACCTTCCCAGGTGTCGATTGTAATTCTCATCATCCTCAACCGATACAACACGGACCCTACTGGTTGACAACAATGCTGGTGTTATATTGTTCAAGCTTGTGTTCCCCTTCATTTGTGTATGGGGCAATCAACATGATTCTATCTTATCATTGGGCTTTGCTAGTTATCATTGATGAGATTGGATCTTCTGGGACCACGTAGCCTTATAAACAGCACTGTCTAAGCGGTTTACAGAGTTAGCACATTGCCTCCAACAATCTGGGTCCTCATTTTGCTGACCTCAGAAGGATTGAAGGTTGAGTCAACCTTGAGTTGGTCAGGATCGAACTCCTGGCAGTGGACAGACTAGGCCTGGAATACTGCATTCTAACCACCGCGCCACCACCTCTTTGTAACCCTCCACAACATCTTTGAAATGTTCCAGCCACATTGTAATACGACAGAAAAAGAGGAAATTAAGAGTAGAGGAGGGGGAAGGAAGTAGAAAGGTTGGAGGGAAAGAGGAGGAGAAGTGGGGGGAAACGGGAGGGGAGTGGTGAGGGAAAGAGGAGAGGAGAGGAAGAAGAGGGAAGTAGGAAAGAAAGGAGAAAGGGAGAAAGAAAGTAGAGAAGAGGGAAGAGAGAGAAGGAGGGTGGATACTGTGAAAGGGGAAATGGACGAGCAGTACCCAAACTTACGTGTATGTATTTATGTATGGCGATATATTTGTTGACTTGTTTGTGGAAGAAATGGGAAAATAAAATTGAACATAAAAAAAATAAAAAAAGATAAAGAAAAAATTAATCATATTAATAGTTCAGACTTTCAATTAAAGGTTAATCAAATTCAGTTTTCACCAGAACATTCTACATTAGCTTTCTGTGGCTTAACCTTTTGGTTACTCTTTTGAAACAGAAGGCAGCTTTGACAACTTAAATACACTCCTAAAATTCAGGATGCTTTGTACTGAATTCTCTTATGAGTCTGATACCATTTTCTGTTTCAGCTGCTGGGGATTCTTTTCAGTTTGGGGCAAAGGGTATTTCCCAATGCTAGCAGGGGTCATACATTAAGCTAAGCTATAGTGTGCTTCATTTCATTTGGGCTGAGTCTAGTGACTGGCTTGCTCAGCAAATGATTACAACAGATCGCATTTAGTACTTTGTGCAACCCAGATAATGCATGATGATTCCTGTTTGATTTTCTCCATGCTGAACTGTGACCTGTCTTTAATCAGTGTGTGATGCTGCCTTTGAACACATTACATAAAGGTTAATTCTCACCGCCCCGCCCCCCCCTTTAGCCTAGCCATTCACGCATAACTGTATTTGGGAAGATGCTGTTGCTGCAAAAGGTTCATCTGCAAATTTGATCTGTTGTGGGACACATGGAAAGCCCCGCCTGTCACAGGAGATGGCCATACTAAAATACCCTTGGTTGATCTCAAAGAGATCATCGTAATTGAGCCTCATTGATTTTGGCTTTTGTTTTTTTTTCTTTTTATTAAATTTTATTTAATATATAAAATACAAAGATAAATAGAAATAGGAGATTAAGGGAAGGAAAAGGAAAGGGGGGAAAGAAGGTGTGAGGTACAAGGGGGGAAAAGGGCCTCATTGGTTTTTGGGTGCAAGGCCACTTGGATATGCCTATGATATCAGGAGTAGAGTTGGACCTAGGGGAATGTTTGATTTTCTTTTGTTTTTGTTTTTAAACAGTCCTCCAACATGTCACTCCTCAAGTGACAATTGGGCCTGCCAATTCCTGCTTTTGCAAGAAAACTTTACAGTTCTTTCAGCAAACTTTTTCCAACCATGTTATTTGGCCACATAGAGCAGAGAAGCATCCTCCCCTTAGAATTTGAGATACTTTTGCTTATGCATGTACAGGTTGGATTAGAAGGCTTCCAAAGTCCCTCCCAATCCTATGTTCTAAAATCCTAGGAGAGAAAAAGCAGCCAGAGAAGATTTGAAGGAGGAAAATAGTCCATGGGGAAGAGATTAAATGTTTCTTCTCTCCTAGAGCAAAATGACATCTGATTGTCTCACAAGATCCTTATCTGGAAGGGGTTGATTGGTTGTTATGATGTTTTCAATCCCCTGAAGCAAAAATATGAAAGAACTGTTTATTTTGTAGGATTGCATTATCTGTATGGAAAAATTGGGTGCTCCTTCAGGATACAGTGATACCAGTGAGAGCAAGATGATCCAACCTGGAAGTGTGGGGAGACTGATCAAATGTGCCCATACCTTTCACCTACTTTGTGTGCTGGCCATGTACACCAGTGGCAACAAGGTACAGCAAGCGAGGAGGGGATTGGCTATTGTTTGTCTTGCTTTGGAACACCAGGTGTGGATGCCACAGTAGCCAACCTCACTTAATGATAAACGTAGCAGTCTGTTGGCTGTCTTGCTGTAGGGTTATTGAGCAGTGGAATCCAGAAATACTCATGTGATGAATAGAAGTTTAATTTTGGTGGCCATTAAGCAACAAGGACTAACATCTTCTGCCAGACCTCCTGCAGGCATTAGAGAAAGGCAGACAATTCTCCGTTTTTTGTAGTGCTTCATGTTATGACTCAGAATCTACAACCGGTAGGTTCCATGGCAGTGAAAAAGAAATTTAAATAATGGCTTTATCATTTTTTAAAAAAAAAAAGTAATAAAGCCACTTCATTAAAAGACTATCACAAAGTTCCAACGGATTACCATAGTGGGCAAAATGAAAAGCAAAAGATTTAAAGATAGTATCAGGTACAGCTGATACTGAGGAAAGCATTCTGTAAGCAGCATCCATCAGCCAGAAAAGTGTGTGTCATGTAAGCCACTCTTTTAAAGTAGGAGGAAGGATAGTAGGGGCCCTGAATAGATGGGCAAGCTGGAATGGGAATGGATGCACCTTCAGGTTTCGTGGGAGAAGATGCTTTATACAAGAATGCATGCAAGGGTGCTCGCATGGGGTGTTTTCTACCCCTTCTCTATAAAATGGGCTCATCCAGTGGCGTAGCGTGGGTTGTCAGCACCCGGGGCAAGCACCCGGCCGCTGCACTGTCCCTCCCCCAGATAGTCCCTCGCTCTCCGCACCGCACGCCTGGCACCCCCCCCCCCTCCACAGTGGGCGGCGACCGGGCGGCTCGGGTCGGATTCGCGCAGCCAGCACTGCAGTGAGAGAGAGTGAGTGAGCCAGGCAGGGGCAGAGAGCTGCGAGTGCGAGCGCGCCCCCCCGATGTTGCGCCCGGTGCGGCCGGCCCCCCCTGCACCCCCCACGCTACGCCACTGGGCTCATCAAGACAAAAGTCCTTTTGCTTTATAGATTAAGAAGTAAGAAAAGTGGCTTATTAGAAACAGCCATAGGTTGCCAAGGGCATCCAACATTTTGTGGACATCCAGCTAGTGGGAAGCGATATGCAATCCTGAACTTCAAAAGAGGGAAGAGATTTCCAGAAATCTGTATTTTTCACAGCCCTTATTTTATACTCATTATAACATTTTGTAATATTCTATCAGGATGGCAGCTTACAGTGTCCCTCTTGTAAGGCCATCTATGGTGAGAAGACAGGCACGCAACCTAGTGGCAAGATGGAATTTTACAAGCGCTCAGAGTCTCTTCCAGGGCACGAGAACTGTGGGTCAATACAGATTGTATACTATATCAACAGAGGCATTCAGGTGAGTATGTTGTATGTACTAAACCTATCCTGAGGGGAGGGGCCTGATGGTAAAGCAAAGTTAGAAAGCCCGAGATGATGCTGAAGGTTAGGCCTTGTGGCAGCCACTGCATTTCAAAGTGGCTAGGTGGGAATGAGAAAGAATGAACAGATGGATTCCTTTCTTGGCAAATCTTCCTTCCAAGGTACAGTGATAATTTCTTCCTGAAAAAATAATCCTAGAAATCACATGGGATGCACATATTATGTCCCTGCTATATAATGCTATGATCCACCGCATTCCCATTAAAGGGCAGAGCACTAGTGAAAAATGTTCTTCCACCTGCTCGCAATTTGGGAGCCCTAATGGGGTTTTTGTTTCTCAAAAAATCTTTTCCAGATAAATCTAGAGTTGCTCTTTCGTTTCTCACAAAAAAATGCACATCGCTACATTTAAAGAATTTTATTATACTCTGAGCAGTTTATTTATGTCAGTTTGAAACACTTCTTCAATATTTGGGGTCGTTGCAATGGTCCTTAAAGGGCTAAAGAGGCATTAACCAGCACAGTTGGTACCCAGTGGCTGGGTTTGCACTCTTAACCGGTAATAATTGATCATTTATTGTACAATGTGCCTGAGCTAGTTTAGTTTGAACCTTGGCTTGCTTTTGATACCTTAATGTGTTCTGCAGATCCTGCTTTTTTATTAGAGTGTGATCCAGCAAATTATGTGAATCCAGAACATTGATTAATTCAACAACTAAATTAAGTCTATTTTGTGCTCCAAGCCAGTGTGTACAAATGAGTGGATCTTCATATATAAATGTTTTCTGCCTTTATCTTTTCAGGGTCCAGAGCATCCCAGCCCAGGGCTGCCATACACTGCAAGAGGATTCCCACGATATTGTTACTTACCTGACAACGAGAAGGGGCGAAAGGTACAGTGATACTAAGATCTGTATAGTTAACCTGTTGCGGTAGAATAAAGAATGTGAAGTTAATTCTCCTTTTTTTCTGCACAATCCGTAGCTTAATTAAACGAAGACTATTAATGATTCTTTAGTATTTTAAAAAAGTTTTTAAATTTTTCACCATGGAAAATTCAGCTTAAATCCAATTCTTCTGATTGAACTGCTTAATAAGAACAGTTCAACAATAGTGCCAGATATTGAGCAGGTGGAGAGTTTCAGAAGCAGAAGTTGGAGAAGTCCTAGAGAGTGCACAGTATGATGATCTCAGAGACGTCTTCCAACTTTACACATGGAATAGAAGTAGAATTTAGATCTCAACAAAGTGAAGTGGGTGCATAAAAAAGATTGGAGTCTTCTTCTGTGGAATGTGAGAAGCTTCACGTTAGCCTCTTTCTTTTCTCTCTAGGTGCTGGAACTTTTAAAGGTGGCGTGGAGAAGGCGCTTGATCTTCACTGTGGGAACATCTAGCACAACTGGCGAGAACAACACTGTGGTGTGGAATGAGATCCATCACAAGACAGAGATGACCTCTAATGTCTCAGGCCATGGCTACCCAGACCCAAACTACCTTGACAATGTGCTGGCTGAACTGGCAGCTCAAGGGGTCACAGAAGATTGCCTGAGTCCATGAGTTTAACCTCCCATCTTGGACTGGAGCTGCAGCCAAAAGTGGAGTTTGTCTTCTCCTTGACTATAGGTGCCTCTCGGTTGAGGGTGGCAGCTACAAATCCCCACCTCTGTTGCCTTATGTTTGCTTTCCCTTTTGCTGAGCAATAACACAGTCTCTGAGATTGCCCAGCATGACTGTGAGGAGAGGGTTTACATATATATGGATATATATAAAGAGATATTTTAAGGGCATTTACAGTCCTGATACAGGTTGGTCATATACAATAAATCTCCCTTTGCTAGATGAAATACATAAAAGGATGGTGGCTTAATCCTCATATTGTATCCTTCCATATGTGGTTGCACAGGGGTTGAAGATACGCCAAGTGACTGGAAGTGAAGGAACACTACTATTTGTTCCTTCTCACTTTCTATCAAGAATGAGATGCTGCTTTGAGGCAGATCTCTTGAAAGGGATGAGATTTCCCTACTTCAGTGCTTGAACAAAATCATGTTGTTTAGCAACAAAAGCAGTATTAGAATCTGAAGATATATAGCAACTTTCCACAATTTGCTGTCAAAGTTTGATAGAATATAGTTATGGCTATGACTATTCCAAATAGCATGACAGTGGGCGGTAGCACATCCAAGTAGTTTCGTTGGCAGCAGAACAGAAATGGCCTTCTCAGATTTGCAGACCTGGGACTTCATCCTAGCCTCTTATGCAAGAATATTCAGGTCCAACCTTACTCAGCTTTCTTTTAAAATCCAAGTTGCTATGTGCTACCGCCCACTGTCATGCTATTTGGAATAGTCATAGCCATAACTATATTCTATCAAACTTTGACAGCAAATTGTGGAAAGTTGCTATATATCTTCAGATTCTAATACTTTTTTGTTATATCCAGGCCCTGTAAAATAACCTTTCAGTTTTCCCATTTTACAGATCTTGTGTGCAGTGTGCAGAGTCATCTAGCAAGATCACAGTTGGGTATATGGTTAAATTTAGGGCTGCTTGCTACAGCTTTTAAGACAAACCCTGAAATAATTATGCTTTATGTAATTGGAGAACTAATTTTTTTTTAACTGTATCAGTAAAAACTGGATTCTGTAAGTTGCATAAATTCTTCATATTGGATAACTATATATTTTGCATAATCCACTGCTGCTTATTTAGTTCATCATGGACCGAAGTAAAGATTTGAGACAGTCCTGAAATACATTTTATACAGTTTCATTTGGGATTTCAGCTGTGTTTGTTTGTAAGTATTTTGTCACAGATGTAACCAGGAGAAACTTTTTCCTAAAAGAAAAAAATTCTGGAAAATTAAGGTTCTCAGAAATCTGAACTTAGTGGCTAGTGCCATATTATGTACTAGTATAATTACAGAATTATAGCCCATAGTTATAGGGTGATGCAAGTGCTCCTGGACTTCAGTTATTAAGCAGTGCAGTCATTCCATGAGTCGCATCGAACGTTGCAGCTTTTTTGCAACAGTCATTAAATAAATCACACACCCAACTTCCCCTATTGACTTTGCTTGCTGGAGCCCCCTGGGAAGATCTCGGATGACAAGACCCTCATGAGGCACAGGGTGCTGTAACATAATTACATCCTGGTTACCAAGCACCTGAATTTTGATCAAATAACTACAGGAATGCTGCAACAGTTATAGGTGCGAGAACCTGTCATAAATCACTTAGCAACCACAGTGACTTAATGGCTAGTTCTGGACTCAATAGTTGTAAGTCGAGGTCTACTTGTAGGTGAAAGAGTCCAGTGCAGTGGTCTTCAAACTTGTAAGACCCTGGCTGGCTGATGAATTCTGGGAGTTGAGGTCCACAAGTCTAAAGTTGCCAAGTTTGAAGACCCTGCTCCAGTGTCTCACATCCCATCTACATGTTGGATTGGAAACATTTTTAACAATGAAACTCCAAATTCCTTTTTGTCACTACCAGCTGTTCAAGCAGAAAAATTGCTTGGGATCTACATTTAACATACAGTCAGTAATCTTCAGTCTGAGGACAAAAATTAGGGCCTTGACATTGATTGCTTATCACTGTTTTTAAAAGCAATATTATAATCCATCTATGTTATATTACAATTTTCTTCCCACTCATCCTATAAGAATAAGCATCTTCCTGATTTTCTTAATTTATATTTAAAAGTATAAGTAAATACATTTAAAATAATGTCAAAAACAAGGGAAGGGTAAATTGACCTAGCTATCCTAGGTAAATTACAAGAGATAGGAATAGTGGAATTTCTAAAATGGGTGTGGTACATACAATTAGGCAGGGGTCTTCAAGCTTGGCCCTTCTATGACTTGTGGACTTCAACTCCCAGAATTCCTCAGCCAAATCTGGCTGAGGAATTCTGGGAGTTGAAGTCCACAAGTCATAAAAGGGCCAAGTTTGAAAACTACTACAATTAGGCATTGAAACAAAAAGGCTGTTTTACCAGAGCTGGCCATTAGAGGGAAGTAAAGAGTCACACAGATGGGAAATCATATCCGTCCTGCAAGATATTTACATTCAAAAATAAAGAATCCTGCTTACCACATTGGAGAGAATCCTGGGTGGAGTTTCTACTTGCAGCAATTCTAATTTCTGGAAATTATCTTCCAAATCTTCCTCTTGGAACAAATATCCCAGTGCCAAGTTTGCATTTTGGAATAGTTTTGGAGATGAGCAACTTTTTGGCAAAATCTCTGGATTTGGTTTGGTTTCCACTTTTCTATCCTGGTGCTTTTGTCATAGTTCTTCTATCTCTGGAAACTCATATTTTGCTAAGGAGGTGGGGAAGGGGAGATTAACTTCTAGGTCTTTCAGTAAATAAAAATGAGAAAAATGCATTTTAAAGTGGAAAACAAACAAGCTTGCTCACATAACAAAAAGTACAATATACGAACTTAAAATGGCCTATATATAAAGCGAATACTTAGGATGTGACACCCTGGGTGAATTAGAATGGTCAAGAAAGATGGAAACAAAATCACTTCAGTTGTAACACATCAAAGGTAAGCAGCACCTGCATGCATCTAAGTCTAAGATACATATCTTGAGAGTCAAGACTTTCTTCCTCAAAGTGGCAATATG
This sequence comes from Vipera berus, assembly GCF_964194415.1. Classification (NCBI taxonomy): domain Eukaryota; kingdom Metazoa; phylum Chordata; class Lepidosauria; order Squamata; family Viperidae; genus Vipera; species Vipera berus. Next base: position 343,174,425 of record NC_138202.1, read on the forward strand.
GCAATGAAGATTCTCGGTCATCCAGTTAAAGTTGTCTGAAAGTTGAATCGTGGCAACTGGACTTACTTTATCATTCTCAATATTCTAGTAACCACACACTACCATAGCTGCCGTTTCTCAACAACTTAGTTCTATACACATCACTTCAAAACTTGTCTTAAGGCCATATGTCTTATGTTTTAGCTAAAATTAATAAAATGTAGGAAGCTTCCTGTTGATATGGGAAGAGAACAATGGGCTAAGCAAGTCTTCCATTGGCTGCAGCTTCCATCCTTTTTACAAACTGCACATTGGCCATCATTCAATCCCATAATTCCCTGTGAATTCTTCATTCCTGGATTAAGATCCATAAACTTCTTTACATAGAACTAAGTCCTCCAATAGTAAATGAGCATCATGAGCTACTTCTACAGGCAAGGAAGCAAATGGAACTTAATCCAGGAGAGGAGAATTGATAAGAGAATGATGGAACTGAATTGACGGCCCTGGTTTGAAGAATGGGTAGGGATTCTGGATACATACATACACACACTTGTGGGTTTCTGGAAATAACAGACCAGTCAGATGTTGGATTAAGCAACTATCCTCAGATTTAGAAAACCTTTATTTTGTTCTCATTAATCATTATAATATATAGATAGAGCTCGTTTAGCAACCAACCGCCTCATTTAGCAACCATTCATAGTTAGGTAAAGGTAAAGGTTCCCCCGCACATGCGTGCTAGTCGTTTCCAACTCTAGGGGCCGGTGCTCATCTCCGTTTCAAAGCCAAAGAGCCAGCGCTTGTCCGAGGACGTCTCCGTGGTCATGTGGCCGGCATGACGACGCCAAAGGCGCATGGAACGCTGTTACCTTCCCACCATAGTGGTCCCTATTTTTCTACTTGCATTTTTACGTGCTTTCGAACTGCTAGGTTGGCAGAAGCTGGGACGAGTAACTGGCGCTCACTCTGCTACGCGGCACTCGGGATTCGACCCGCCAAACTGCCGACCTTCTGATCGACAAGCTCAGCGTCCTAACCCACTGAGCCACCGCGTCCCTGCTTCATAGTTAGTGTTGCTGAAAAAGTAACTTTGCAACCAGGCCTCACATTTACAAATTTCACAGATCTGTAACACAAAGGAAAGCTGAAGTAAAATTGTGATGTTAATGATCTTACTTCAGCTTTCCTTTGCTTTATAGACCTGCAACGATCATAAATGCAACAACTGGTCATTACTTTTTCATCACTGTCATAACTGAATAATCACTAAATGAGGCAGTCACTAAATGAGGACTGCCTGTACTATGTAAGAGATGTTGAGTGTATAATAGGCAGACAAAATACTGGTATGTGAAAACGGCTGTTCCCCACAAAAAAAAATGTTAAAAAAAGAGTCGGAAAAGCAAGGGCTACTAAATGTCTATGGAGATTCTCAGTCATCCAGGTCAAGTGGACTGTCTTTTCTTTGGAGACGTCTCGCTTCTCATCCAAGAAGCTTCTTCGGTTCAGAAGGGAAGAAGCTTCATGGATGAGAAGTGAAACGTCCAAAGAAAAGACAAAGTACAGTTGCCTTTGGCACAAGGGCTACTAACTACAATTTCCAACTTTCATACAGTATGGGAGACGCAGGGTCAATGGGCAGGAAATCAGGTCTTCCCCTAGGCTGCTCAGAGCCATAACCTAGTCCTAGGCTGCTCTGTTCTGAGTGAGGAGGATGAGAAAGGAGCAGGAGGAGGAAGGCTAGAGTATAAAGCAACCAACTGATGGGAGAGTGTGTCTCAGAAATAACTGCCAAAAGGCTTGGAAAAAGCCATTTGAAATTTTCAAAGAGATTCCACCTTAATGAGCTCACTTTTAAGAGAGGCTGGAACATTCTCATTATTTCTATAATTTACTTCTAATTCTTGCAATAGCATTCCTTAATTCAACTCTGTTTGATTCTTGCTTCGCTGATCCAGCCGGAGCTGGATAGCTGACATTGCATGTTTCAAATTCCATTGTGCTTTTGGTCTCAGGTATGCATTAGAAGTTGGCCCTTTATTTTCTCTCCACCCCAGCTAGTTCAAAAGGCTGGTTTCAGTGCTTCAGTCTTCCTCCCTCGTAGGACTTTTTGCAACAAGTGTTATGAGATGGAGCGAGGTGATCAGTGGAGTTAAATTTGTGCAGTCATACTTGTCCAAATTGTCCCACGTTTGAATCTAAGCAAATTCAGTAAACCACAGAAACACATTATACCAGTAGTTGTGTTGACACAACTTGCTTGCCTTGTTACTAAATTTAAGTTAGTAAACTAACCAACCAAACAAGATTTGTGCGACACTCTAAGGTTGCACTCCTATAAACTATAAAGGTAAAGGTAAAGGTTCCCCCGCACATGTGTGCTAGTCGTTTCCAACTCTAGGGGCCGGTGCTCATCTCCGTTTCAAAGCCGAAGAGCCAGCGCTTGTCTGAGGACGTCTCCGTGGTCATGTGGCCGGCATGACTAGATGCCAAAGGCGCACGGAACGCTGTTACCTTCCCACCGTAGTGGTCCCTATTTTTCTACTTGCATTTTTATGTGCTTTCGAACTGCTAGGTTGGCAGAAGCTGGGATGAGTAACAGGCGCTCACTCTGCTACGCGGCACTCAGGATTCGACCCGCCAAACTGCCGACCTGATCGACAAGCTCAGCGTATAAACAAAGTTAAAATGAACTACGCCTAGCAATGTCTGTGAATGTGATCATTACTGTTGAATTGACTTGGTTTAAGAATATTGTGTGAATGCAGGCAGTGGAACAACAGGTTCCAACAATATTGGCTATTTTAAGAGTCCTATCAGTCAAATAATACTAACAGCATGTGTTAGGAGAGAATGGGAGAAAACAAACGTCAAACTATTAAGCTTAGTATTACATGTGACTGACCTGCCTAGCACTTTATATGCCCTGTAGCCAGAAGGAGATGATAAATATGGAAATAATGTGAACATGAGGGGAAGGAGGTTTAGTTTGCATGTGCCTGGTCAATCATTATATCCAAATCAGAGCAAGCAAACACACCCTTCAGTTCATCTAGAAAAAAAATAGTTTAATTGTTAATTATTAAACCTCAGGAAACATCTAAAATTGTTAGCTAGCTAAAAATGTGGAGAAAGGCAGACAAAAGCAGAGGGAGAAAGACATGAACAACCATACATGAAAAAGGTTTCAGCAAAATTGGAGCAAGTTGGGGAAAGGCAGTAAGATTTATCAGGAAACTGGAAACTAGTTGACAAAACATTGCATAGAAAGTCAAGATCTGTTCTTGATCATTTGAAAATGTAGTATATGGAATAATAGTTTCGAATTATGGGAAGGCATGCAGTCTTAAAATAGTTCATTCATTGATCGTTCAAAGTTACAACAGTACTGAAAATATGACTTATGGCCGTTTTTCACAGTTACAACCTTTGCAGCATTCCCATGATCATGTGATCAAATTCAGAAGCTTGGCAACTGATTCATATTTATGATTGTTGCTGTGTCCCAAGGCCATGTGATCACCATTTGCAACCTTGACAAGCAAACTCAATGAGGAATCCAGATTCACTTAACAACCAGGTTACTAACTTATCACCTGCAGTGATTCACTTAACAATGGTGGCAAGAAAAGTCATAAAATGGGGCAAAATTCACTTAACAAATGGCTCACTTAACAACAGAAATTTGGGGCTCAATTGTGGTCGTAAGTTGAGGACTACCTGTATTGCACGTGAATATTGAGGAAACACTTTTTAAGAAACTGAAAACTGACAGAGATAGGCCTAGTAGTCTATTGAATCTGCCCTTTGAGTTCATTTGTTTTTGTTTTGTTTTTTATTTTTTTATTTATTATTTGTAATTATTTTATATTTTATTAATTTTTATTTTTCATTTTAAGATATGCAGATGATACCACTCTAATGGCAGAAAGTGAAGAAGAACTAAAGAGCCTCTTGTTGCAGTTGAAGAAGGAGAGTGCAAAAGTTGTGTTAAAACTTAACATTAAGAAAAACAAGATCATGGCATCTGGCCCTCTCAATTCCTGGCAAATAGATGGGGAAGAAATGGAGGTAGTGACAGATTTTATTTTCCTGGGCTCCAGGATCACCACAGAGAGGGACTGTAGGCAAGAAATTAAAAGATGCTTGCTCCTGGGGAGGAAAGCAATGGCAAATCTAGACCGCACACTAAAAAGCAGAGATATCACCCTGTCAACAAAAGTGCGTATACAGTAGTCAAGGCTATGGTCTTCCCAGTTGCAATGTATGGCAGTGAAAGTTGGACCATAAGAAAGGCTGAGCGCCAAAGAATTGAGGCCTTTGAACTATGGTGCTGGAGAAGACTCCTGCGAGTCCCAGTCAGTCCTACAGGAGATCAACCCTGACTGCTCTTTAGAAGGCCAGATCCTGAAATTAAAACTCAAATACTTTGGCCACCTAATGAGAAGGAAGGACTCACTGGAGAAGAGCCTAATGCTGGGAAAGGTTGAGGGCAATAGAAGAAGGGGACGAGAGAGAATGAGGTGGCTGGATGGAGTCACTGAAGCAGTAGGCGTGAGCTTAAATGGACTCCAGAAGATGGTAGAGGACAGGAAGGCCTGGAGGAACGTTGTCCATGGGGTCATAATGGGTCGGACACGACTTCGCAGCTAACAACAACAATTTTTATTTTATGTTCATATTTTTAATTTTTGTTGGATGCTGAACATGTGTTTATCCCAAGCATGTTTAATCTCAGTTAACTCACTTCTTAATCGTAAGAGCAGTTCAGCTGTGAAACAAATGACTTGGAGAAAGTGGTAGGCCACCGTTTTCCAGATGTGCTCAAGCTGCCATCCATCCACATTACTTTAATTTGCATTCATGCACAGAGGAAGCAACTGGACTGAGTGGCCCACATGATCCATTGCATCTCTAGGATTCTGTGCTGGAAATTCTGGGAGATATGAATCCATCGACGGAAATCTGACTGACCATTGTAAAAACACAAATGACTAAAAGGAAGAAAGACCATGAGAATAAATAAATAAAGATGTAACTAGCCTCGTCATTTGGTTGTGGGGGTTGGTTATGGTTCCTGAGTGGGGTAGGGATTGTTTAGTTTCTAAGTGTGATGTGTTTTCCGTATTTAATTGTATCTGTCTTTGGGAATGCATAGGGTGTGGGGAAAGGTGAAGCCCCTCCCCCAAGACCTGTTCAACCACAGCATAACTGTCCAAAGTTATAAAACCTGTTCAGCAGTGTTACCTGCTTTACTTGACTGTAACCGGTATGGTAGCTAACGTGGCTACAACCTTTCCCCATGCCTGTTTAATGGCATTTTTCAAATTTTTATTCTCACATCTCTCTTTGCTCTTTCTGGTGCTTTCCAAATTCTGTTGGCCAACTGAGGTATTTGATGGTTCCGTAAAATTTGTTGAAGCTTCCACCACAGGTTTGATGGACCATGGCATAGAAAGCCTCAAATAAAAGTAAACTAAGGTCTAGTTGATGTCATTCCTCTTAGTTAAATTATATCTACGATTCTTCTGTGACCTCAAGCAGCAAATATTGCACAGAGACTAGCCCAAAATCAGCCAGGGAATTTCAGTGGTTGAGTATAGACTTCAACCTGTGTCTCCCAGGTCCTAGTCTAATGGCAGGGTCACCGCTCTTACCGCCACAAGGTAGGCCTATTAAACAATGGAGCAGCTTGCCTTTCGGAGTTGTGGGTGCTCTATTGCTGGAGGTTTTCAAGAAAAGATTGGACAACCGTTTGTCCAGGATGGTATAAGGAATCCTGCCTTGGACAGCAGGTAGAAGACCTCCAAGATCCCTTCCAGCCTTATGATTCTATGATTATATACTGTATGACTGCAAATCTAACACCATCAGCTACTTTTTAAAGCAGCCATGTCTTCCTGTGGTTGCCCAGAAACTTAAAAAATTTACAGACATTTTGTATTTCCACACCCTCCAAGGTATGTTTTCTGAATTCTCTCCAACATACAGTACTACAAAATCCTGCAGCTGAAACCAAAGATTTCTTTAATCAAATATTTTGATTAATTTGATTGATTGATTGATTTGAGTAATTGAATGAGAAGTCAAAGATAATTCCTTAATCAAAGAAAGTATTTTCTTTCACATAAAAAAATAATGTCAAAAACTATAGCTTACATAATTTAGACATAATTATTCTCCAGTGGAATAGAGGCCTGATTTTGATAACATAGCAATATACAACATGGTCCTGGGATAAATTCACATTAAGGATTATATAAATTTCAGATTGATATTTGGCTCATTCATTGAGGTTTTATTCTAATGATTGCCAAATTAAAAGATTCTGAACTTTTCAAATGCATCCCATTGGGCATTTAGAACAGAACAGAACAGAATAGAATACAATAGAATAGAATATATTTATTGTCATTGTGTTTTTCTCACAATGAAATTTAATGCTATCCACAGTGCACACTAGACACCAATAAAAACCACAAATAAAAACATCCATTATATACCGTATATACTTGAGTATAAGCCGACTCGAGTATAAGCCGAGACCCCCAATTTCACCCCCAAAAACTGGAAAAAGTTGGTGACTTGAGTATAAGCCGATCCGCCGTTCTGCAAGCCTCCGCCGCCGGCTGCTTCGTTCCGCAGCGGAAAGAAGCAGGCAGGCTGCTTCGTTCCGCAGTGGAAAGAAGCAGCCTGCTTCGTTCAGGCTGCTTCGTTCCACAGCGGAAAGAAGCAGGCAGGCAGGGGGCGGAGGAACGGAGACCCGGCGACGTTTGGGGAGGTTTGGGCGCCTCTCCAAATATCCCCAAACGTCGCCGGGTCTCCGTTCCTCTGTGCCCTGCCTGCCTGCTTCTTTCCACAGCAGAAAGAAGCAGGGAGGCAGGGGGCGGAGGAACGGAGACCCGGCGACGTTTGGGGAGGTTTGGGCGCCTCTCCAAATATCCCCAAACGTCGCCGGGTCTCCGTTCCTCTGTGCCCTGCCTGCCTGCTTCTTTCCACAGCAGAAAGAAGCAGGGAGGCAGGGGGCGGAGGAACGGAGACCCGGCAACGTTTGGGGAGGTTTGGGCGCCTCTCCAAATATCCCCAAACGTCGCCGGGTCTCCGTTCCTCTGTGCCCTGCCTGCCTGCTTCTTTCCACAGCAGAAAGAAGCAGGGAGGCAGGGGGCGGAGGAACGGAGACCCGGCGACGTTTGGGGAGGTTTGGGCGCCTCTCCAAATATCCCCAAACGTCGCCGGGTCTCCGTTCCTCTGTGCCCTGCCTGCCTGCTTCTTTCCACAGCAGAAAGAAGCAGGGAGGCAGGGGGCGGAGGAACGGAGACCCGGCGACGTTTGGGGAGGTTTGGGCGCCTCTCCAAATATCCCCAAACGTCGCCGGGTCTCCGTTCCTCCGCCCCCTGCCTCCCTGCTTCTTTCTGCTGTGGAAAGAAGCAGGCAGGCAGGGCACAGAGGAACGGAGACCCGGCGACGTTTGGGGATATTTGGAGAGGCGCCCAAACCTCCCCAAACGTCGCCGGGTCTCCGTTCCTCCGCCCCCTGCCTCCCTGCTTCTTTCTGCTGTGGAAAGAAGCAGGCAGGCAGGGCACAGAGGAACGGAGACCCGGCGACGTTTGGGGATATTTGGAGAGGCGCCCAAACCTCCCCAAACGTCGCCGGGTCTCCGTTCCTCCGCCCCCTGCCTCCCTGCTTCTTTCTGCTGTGGAAAGAAGCAGGCAGGCAGGGCACAGAGGAACGGAGACCCGGCGACGTTTGGGGATATTTGGAGAGGCGCCCAAACCTCCCCAAACGTCGCCGGGTCTCCGTTCCTCCGCCCCCTGCCTCCCTGCTTCTTTCTGCTGTGGAAAGAAGCAGGCAGGCAGGGCACAGAGGAACGGAGACCCGGCGACGTTTGGGGATATTTGGAGAGGCGCCCAAACCTCCCCAAACGTCGCCGGGTCTCCGTTCCTCCGCCCCCTGCCTCCCTGCTTCTTTCTGCTGTGGAAAGAAGCAGGCAGGCAGGGCACAGAGGAACGGAGACCCGGCGACGTTTGGGGATATTTGGAGAGGCGCCCAAACCTCCCCAAACGTCGCCGGGTCTCCGTTCCTCCGCCCCCTGCCTCCCTGCTTCTTTCTGCTGTGGAAAGAAGCAGGCAGGCAGGGCACAGAGGAACGGAGACCCGGCGACGTTTGGGGATATTTGGAGAGGCGCCCAAACCTCCCCAAACGTCGCCGGGTCTCCGTTCCTCCGCCCCCTGCCTGCCTGCTTCTTTCCGCTGTGGAAAGAAGCAGGCAGGCAGGGCACAGAGGAACGGAGACCCGGCGACGTTTGGGGATATTTGGAGAGGCGCCCAAACCTCCCCAAACGTCGCCGGGTCTCCGTTCCTCCGCCCCCTGCCTGCCTGCTTCTTTCCGCTGTGGAAAGAAGCAGGCAGGCAGGGCACAGAGGAACGGAGACCCGGCGACGTTTGGGGATATTTGGAGAGGCGCCCAAACCTCCCCAAACGTCGCCGGGTCTCCGTTCCTCCGCCCCCTGCCTCCCTGCTTCTTTCTGCTGTGGAAAGAAGCAGGCAGGCAGGGCGCAGAGGAACGGAGACCCGGCTTCGTTTGGGGACTTTTGGGGAGGTGCGCGCGCACCTCCCCAAACCTCCCCAAACTTCGGCAGGTCTCCGGACGGCGGTGGCTTGGGAGAGGTGAGCGCGATCCCGGAAGCTCCAAAGCCTCGGCCGCGCACAAGTCCTCAGTAAGTTTTTTTGTTGACTGGAGTATAAGCCGAAGTGGAATTTTTCAGCCCAAAAAGTGGGCTGAAAAATTCGGCTTATACTCAAGTATATACGGTACACACATCCTTCACATTCTATTCACCATTTGGGGGAAATGAGTGGTGAACTAGATGTGCTTATGAGTTCATCCAGTGGGTTCCAGTGTACAGTAATCCTCGCTTACCAACTGCCTTGTTTAATGACCATTTGACATTTAGATGGTGGTGTAAAAAAATTACGACCAATTGTTGCAGGGTCCTGCAGTCATGTGATCACTGTTTCTGAGCTTCGCAACTGGCTTACAATAAGCAGAGATAATAGAGAAGGCAGAAGTAAAATTGTAAATCACAGTCCCTTGTTTTATTTAATAACCGGGGTGATTCACTTAATCACTTCAGGGGAAATAATCCATAAACCCATCGAGGTCATATGGTTTTCTGTTTAGTGACTGTGGTACCTAGCAACAGACCTGCTGGTCCAAATGCAGTGCTATGTGAGGTCTACCTATACTTATTTTCGCATGGTTAAACCAAATGGGTGGCAAAGCTCCTCATTCACTACTTCGCTGCCCTCATCGCGTCCGCAGATAATCGCCCGGCCGCCCTGTTTAGGGTGACCCGCTCCCTCCTTAATCAGGAGGTGAGTGGGGAACCCTTGCAGGGGCGTGCCGAGGAATTTAGTCAACATCTGTTGGACAAAATCGCTCGGATTCGGACCGGTTTGGACTCTGACTGGGCAGTATCGGACGATCAGGACACGAGCGGTCTTGTCAATGTCACCTGGGAGGAGTTCGATCCTGTGACTCCGGAGGAAGTGGACAGGATCATGGGGAGGCTGAGCTCCACCACATGTTTATTGGACCCGTGCCCTTCCTGGCTGGTTTATGCAGCCCGGGAGGGGACACGAGGCTGGTTCCAGGCGGTTATATCTGCCTCTCTGAGTGAGGGTAGTTTTCCCGCCGCCTTGAAAGAGGCGGTGGTGAGACCTCTCCTCAAGAAGCCTGCCTTGGACCCGGCTGTTTTGAATAACTTTCGTCCGGTCTCCAACCTTCGCTTTCTTGCGAAGGTTGTTGAGAGTGTGGTGGCGCATCAGCTCCCTCTGGTCCTGGATGAAGCGGATTATCTAGACCCGTACTAATCGGGCTTCAGGCCCGGGTACAGCACGGAGACGGCATTGGTCGCGCTGGTGAATGATCTCTGGAGGGCCCGGGACAGGGGATATTCCTCTGTTCTAGTCCTATTAGACCTCTCAGCGGCTTTCGATACCATCGACCATGGTATCCTGCTGCGGCGTCTCAGGGGATTGGGAGTGGGAGGCACGGTTCTTCAGTGGTTCTCCTCCTATCTCCTGGGATGCTCGCAGTCGGTGTTGGCAGGGGGGCAGAGGTCGACCGCGAGGCCTCTCGCTTGTGGAGTCCCTCAGGGGTCGGTCCTCTCGCCTCTCCTGTTCAACATCTACATGAAACCGCTGGGTGAGTTCATTCGTGGTTTTGGAGTTGGGTATCATCAGTATGCTGATGATACCCAACTTTTCATTTCGACCCCAAACCACCCCAGTGATGCCCTCGACGTGATGTCCCGGTGCCTGGAGGCGGTCCGGGTCTGGATGGGGAGGAACAGGCTTCGACTCAACCCTGACAAGACTGAGTGGCTGTGCGTACTGGCATCTCGGGATATTCAGGATATCCCACCCCTCATTATGGGGGTTGAGTCATTATCTCCTGTAGATAGGGCTCGCAACTTGGGAGTCCTCCTAGATTCACAACTCTCCTTAGAAGACCATATTGTAGCTGTGACTAGGGGGGCCTTCGCCCAGGTTCGCCTGGTGCACCAGTTGCGGCCCTATCTAGACCGGGATGCCTTGCGTACGGTCACTCATGCGCTCGTGACCTCTCGTCTTGATTACTGCAATGCTCTCTACATGGGGCTACCCTTGAAGACCACTCGGAGGCTCCAACTGGTACAGAATGCAGCCGCGAGAGTTGTACTGGGAGTCTCCCGATACTCCCATGTCACACCTTTACTCCGCGAGCTGCATTGGTTACCGGTTGTCTTCCGGGTGAGGTTCAAGGTGTTGGTAATGACCTACAAAGCCCTTCATGGCATGGGTCCAGAATACCTTGGGGAGCACCTGCAGCCGGCGTCAACTTCCCTCCGCCCAGTATGCTCCCACAGAGAGGGCCTCCTCAGGGTGCCACCGGTCAAAGAATGCCGACTGGTGGCCCCCAGGGGGAGAGCGTTCTCTGTGGGTGCACCGGATTTATGGAACCATCTTCCGGTTGAGCTCCGGATGGCGCCCGATCTCCGCTCCTTCCGGCGCGATCTTAAAACTTACCTCTTTAAACAAGCTGGCCTGGCCTGATGGGACGGGGTGGGAAATGACTTTAATTTTAAATTTGTATTAATTTATGGGCATTGTTTAATCATGTTTTAATGATTTTAATTTTTGTATCTAGTTTTTATGTATTGCCCTGTTCACCGCCCTGAGTCCCTAGGGAGAAGGGCGGTATACAAATTAAATTAATAAATAAATAAATAAATTCACAATTTTGTGAATGAGTGAAAATTTGAACCTGTATCTCCAAGGTCTTAATCCCATAGTGTAACTACTGCACCTTACTTAATATTACTGATATTGTCTAGCTTAACTACCTTTCTTTTTTTTCTCCCCCTTTCAGTCTCATGTCCCCTCATTCTCCACCCCTGTGATGCCCACTTACACTGTCCAGTTAGTGGTTGTTTTCAATTCTCTTGAGAAAGAACAAGACAAACCTGTTTGCTATCGGGGTCAAGATCCTTACAAGGCAAGGGAAGAATGTGGAAAGTTGGCAAAGGGTGGAACAGGGGCAGTTGCTGAAGACAATGTGATAAGGAATTGGCCAGTAGAGTAGAAAAGGATGTTTTTTCCTTACTGACCTTGTCTTCATTTGCACCTTGGACTCTGAGGAACATCCTTTTGTCAGCTTGGGACATCTTCTATCATAGCCAGAAGAAAGTTCTTGAGAAGAATAACCAGCTTCTGTAATGATGGCTGCTTCCCTTCTACTCCTGCTCCTAGTTGCTTGCAAGACCACGGCTTTAGGTGATTATTATTTTATAAAATCATAAAATCATACAGTTGGAAGAGGGTTATTTGGAGCAACTCGATGCTTTTTGGTACTGTTTGATGAAAGGAAAGATCCTGCCCTATCTCAGTGGGCTGATGATGCAATCTTTCCCAACCTGGTATTTTCCAAGCATGTTCAAGTACAACTCATGTCATTACTTGTCTTATTGGAAATGATGCGAGTGTCATCTCACCTATGTGTAGGATGACTTGGGGAAGATTGCCTAAAATGTCTCTTTCTTTCCTTCCTTCTCTCTCTATCATTGGTGTCCTTTCCTAAATTAAGAGTATCACCTACCATTTTGAATTAAACTTTCCAAGATAAAGATTCTGTCTCTTTTGCTCTGGGCATTAGCAGACATTTAGATGTAAATGTTTGCCAGTAATCATCTTTTGTGATGAGATAGTTAAAAAAATGGAATAATCTTGCAATAATCTGGGCTAAGTAACTATATGGTAAAGGTAAAGGTTCCCCCGCACATGCGTGCTAGTCGTTTCCGACTCTAGGGGCCTGTGCTCGTCTCCATTTCAAAGCCAAAGAGCCAGCGCTTGTCCGAGGATGTCTCCGTGGTCATCTGGCCGGCATGACTAGACACCAAAGCCACATGGAGCGCTGTTACCTTCCCACCATAGTGGTCCCTATTTTTCTACTTGCATTTTTACGTGCTTTCGAACTGCTAGGTTGGCAGAAGCTGGGACGAGTAACAGGCGCTCACTCTGTTACGCGGCACTCGGGATTCAACCCGCCAAACTGCCGACCTTCTGATCGACAAGCTCAGCGTCCTAACCCACTGAGCCACCGTGTCCCTTACTAAGTAACTAAGTACAAGCAAAAACTGGGTGGCTATGTTCACATAATGTGCTGAATCTGCTTCCTGAATTAACCTATTTTCTGTGTTCAGAAATACATCCATCCATAAATGAAACAGACTGGGCTTGGACAATACTAACCTAGCTTAAGCTTTTACTTGCACGGTTAAGTGGATTGTGTTTAAATACAAATGTCAATATTATAAAATGAATTTGGAGAAATGTGTGGAAGATATGCTCTGCTTTCCTTTCCAATGACATTCCACTTCCATGTCAGCACAGAGCTCTGGGTAGGTGAGGTGGCTGGCTTAATCCTCTTAGATGCTGGAAGAAGGGAGGGATGGTGGGTATTCAAATGGAAACTCAAATAAGTGAGTCAGACAGACCAGGGGATGCTATAAGGTTAAACAGTAATGCTTGGAATTGATACAAGGAGAGAATCCAGAGAAATTCCTGATAGAACAATCAATCAGTGGAACAGCTTGCCTTCAGAGGTTGTGGCTGCTCCAACACTGGAGCTTTGTAAGAAGAGATTGGACAGCCATTTGTCTGAAATGGTATAGGGTTTCCCTCTTGAGCAGGAGGTTGGACTAGATAGAAGATCTCCAAGGTCCCTTCCAAATCTGTTATTTATCTATTATCTGTTACAATAGATGGATAATGGTCATCTGGGCCGAATGTGATTCCAGATATGGAAGATTTTCTATCCAAGTTAGGTTTTTAGGTATTTAAGAGGAAAATTTGGTTGTGCAGTTTTTGTTTTTAAACTTTTGCTCCCAAGGAAATAGGGCTTTGGGGCAGTAGCGGGGAGGGGAATTAAAGAGAGAAGCATTCTTTATGAATGAATGAACCTTTATTGTCAAAGTACAACCATGTATACATTGAGATTGGCTGAGCCTCCCTTCGTGCCCCCACCCCCCAACTCACAGTGACAACAAACCCTCCATCTTATTACACCATGTGAGCTAATTGCAAAACACACCAGCCTTGCAAGTCAATCATACATAAAATTTATAAAATTATTTCCCATTCAGGAGCCTGACAGCCCATGGATACTTTCCTTAAATCTAAAAAAAACCCCTACGTTTACGATACATATATAATATGGCAATCTTCTCCTTAAATGGGGAGCTGTTTGATATCCTTTCTGATTGACAGGCTATGGGGAGCACTACCATCGAAAGAAAGGGGATAGTGTCCTCTCCTTCCCATCCCAGGATAATCCTGAAGAACGGCTTTTCTACTGAGTGGCACAAAAGGGTGTAAGGGGATGGTCCATGGTGGCTCTTTGGGCCAAAAACGTTGACCAGAGTTTGTTTTTTTATTAGGGGGCATATTTACATGCCTATACCCTTTTGATCCATTTTTGTAACAGCAGAAGAATATGAAAGCAAGAGATAAACTTCCTTTGACATTCATAAGAAGAGCTGATGGAAGCCAAGCAGGCAGGCAGTCAGGTCTTAGTGCAACACCATGAGACACAGTGTCTCCTGAACTTCAGGTCACCAAGCTAACTCAGGAAGCACAGAGCAGGCCATGAGGTAGAACAAGGCTTTTCAACCAGTGGTACGGGTACCACCTGTGGTACATTGGCACCTGGCAGATGGTACGCGACCATCCTAGAAAAGTGGTAGCAGGGGAGGGGAATGAGCTGAACCCGTGGCAGCATCGCACAAGCCTGAGTGAGATATGCAACCACCCAGCAGATGGGGGGGAATAAAAACCAAACACCTCCCCACCCCAACCCCGCTGCCAATCCTCAACAGAAATGCTCACATAATGAAAACCTCGGATAGGAGGAAGAGCGCTGCTGGGCGGGCAGGCAGGTGTCTTGCTCGGCTGTGGCTTGGGGGGCACTTTTTTCAGTGCCATTGTAACTTCAAACAGCCACTAAGCGAACTGTTGTAAGTCGAGGACTACTTGTACTTCATCACTTTTTTCCTTTTTGCGGGGGGGAGGGGCAGGTCATCAAGTTTTTGACACCTTGCTAGGCGACTGGTGGTACCCAGATGTTGCCATATCCTAAAAGTGGTACAATGGGTGAAAAGGTTGAAAAGCCCTGAGGTAGAACTTCTGATCCCTCACCATCTCCACTTGCCTTCTCACTTCTGTTCTAGGAGAGTTTTTACCATACTTTCTGTAACGGCAGAGTGGGCACCAAACAAAAGGCAGACATCTTCTGTCATTGTGTAGCGTGGGGAAAGAAATAGCCTGACCCTCCCTCTCTGAAAGCAGTGGGCAATATTTGGGGAGAACTGTGCAAATTTACTTTTTTCAGGGATGAACAACTTTTATGGGCCACGTAGGGCATATATTGTTTGTTTATTAAAGTTTCCAAGGAACATAGAGGTAACATCAAGAGAGGTTCTGAAAACACCATGCCTTTGTCTTTTTTTTCCCCCAGCTGCACAAGCTCTTGGGATTGCAGGTCAAGGAGTACGAGCTATAGTGTACACTCTTGGTCTAGAAAGCAGGGGGGGAAAATAAGAATGTTGTTTTTATTGGTGAGAAAGGTTCTGACCCCTGCTTGCCTTTGGTTAGATGCATCACCAGTTCTTGCATTTCTGCATCACCAACTGATACTGATGACATCTCAATGTATTTTCAGAGATGGTCCCCTACACTCCTAGGGTCTCGGATCAGAACATGGGAGGAAAAATCACTGGTAGTACTTTTGCTTTAGAACTGCCCAACTGTGTCTTTGACTCATTTGTCAATGCCTCCGACAACATCTGGTTGGTAATCACCTTCGCTAATGGTGAGTGAACAGCCAAAATCATAAGACATTTTATGAAGAAAATTAATGTATTTTATTTGTTGGATTTCTATCTGTTAGCTCTGGAAAGATAGACCCGATCAAGAAGCTGACTCCCCAGGAAAACTAGAACTAAACTTTATTATCATAGCAGAATCTTGCAAATCTGAGCGAGCTTCTTTTCTCTTTGTCATAAATCCCACTGAATCAAGAGGAATCAGCCTGTTTCTTCCTAATGTTTTCTCTACCCCAGCTTCTGTAACAGCTTCTGAATATTCCCTTCCAAGCCATTTCCATTCTTTTTTCATAATCACCTTTGAGGGGTCCTTGGTAATCTCTGAGTTGAACAACCTGAGCTTGATGGCTTTCTTGCAAACATTTCATTAGGTAACAGTTTGGATAATGAAACATCTGCAAGGAAACCACCAAGGTCAGAGAGCACCAAGGACCAGCACCACCCCATTTCATGTTTGAGCTATAGTCATTCCCCTTTATTTCCAATTTTCCATCCAGAAGTCAAGACGTAGAGAGGAGGCTCCCTCTATTTTATTCCCAGAACGCCACGCCTGGAAGGCGAACATCCGCAGAAGCTTTCTGCTTTGAGTAAAATTATGAAAGCAGCATTGTTCTACAAGTCCTGCCCCTTTGGGACTGCACACAATGTCCCAATCTGTACAGAAGACGGATGGGGATTATGGTGCAATGCTGCCTTTGTCATTCAGCCCCACCTGCATTTCTACAATCGTTTGAGCTCAGAGAGAGGGACGAGCCCAAAGCTGCCTATTGCGCTTCCATGACACAGAGTCTTCCCAATTTTAGTCCCAAACCTTAACTACCGGTAGTCCTCAACCTACGACCACAATTGAGCCCAAAATTTCTGGGTTTTGCCCCATTTTACAACTTGTTCTTGCCACGGTGGTTAAGTGAATCACTAAAGTTGTTAAGTTAGGAACCTGGTTGTTGAAAGAATCAGGCTTCCCCATTTCCTTTGCTTGTCAGAAGGTCGCAAAAGGGGATCACATGACCCTGGTGTTGCATAGTGAGTTCTGGAGAGCAGGAAGGACGCCGAGACGATGAGTACAACATAACAGCTCTTTATTAGGTGAAGGGACTGTACTGGGGAATAGGGGCTAACTGCCCTCTTATATATACCTGGCCAGCACCTGGCCAGGTACTCAACCAACCAATCAGATTGAACCTCTGTTTCCCACCGAAAATGCTTCCCGCCAAAACAGTTACAGTTCAATGCCTCCTGGTGGTGACTCTTGTACAAGCTTTAGGTATTCCAATAAAGCCTAATACATAACACCTGGGACACTGCAATTGTCATTAATATGAGTCAGTTGCCGAGCATCTGAATTTTGATCACGTGACCATGGGGATGCTTCCATTGTTGGAAACCATATTCTGGGTAAATGGGAGGTTTCCCAAACCATGGGCCTAACCATGGGCCTAATATGAGATGGATGAGCTATTAAACCACTGGCTTTTGATAAGATGAACTCATCCCTGGGTCACACTCCCTGCCTTATTTTTTCATGTGCTCTTCCGACAGCCACAGCTAATTTCAAAAATCCCACATCCACACAGCAAATTCCACCGTATGAAAATTTATATACCACTTATGCCTACATGACCATGAAGTCTACCGTCTCCCAATATCCATGTCCTAAAGGCAAAACGACGAACGTGCTCCGGGTCGGCAACGAATCATCTTGCAAAAATGGTGACAGCAGGACCCACTGCAATGGCCCTCTGCCCTCTACTGGACCTTACAGGTAAAGGGAGGATGGCATATAGCCCTCGATTCGACCCTCTGAAATCCTTGGAGGGAACCCTGGCAGGCAGAAAGGATATCCTCAAGGGAAGGCATGCCAGAGAAGTCAAGATGGCAGTCATAATGCAAGTTAAAAGGGGGCAGGGCTTTGATGGCGTGTTTGTGGCCACCATCTTGAGTTTGTTTGTTTTTTTATCAGTGATCACCTCTGAAGGCAGGATATAAAATGAATATTCTACTCTCAAGATTGGGATCTGAAAGTTCTTAAGAGCAACAGTCAGACATAATAGTTGTAGTAGTTGCAATATAAATAATAATAACAATAATAATAAGACTCGGGCCAAAGAAAGCAAAGGTAGGAACAATAGGCACCTTGGATGCAATCCCAAAACATCACTTGAACTCCATCAGAGCTGAGATATTCACCATCAGTCAATTGCAAAATGCAGCTTTACGAGGAACAGCTTACATCCTGAGGTCAGTGCTTTTTTTGTAAAAGAAAAAGGTGCCGGAACTCACACATGTCATACAGCCCGCCTTGCCTACCCTACAAGGTTCCATCCAAAACAGGTGACGGAACTCTGTTCTGAGCGTTCTATGACAAAAAAAACCTGCCTGAGGTGATACTTTTAACACCATCAGCAATAACATCTACCTTTCTCAGGTCCTTGGGAAAGAGTCAGTAGTGGATAAGGATGAGAAATGCAGTCTAAAAGTATCTGATTAATAATAATAATAATAATAATAATAATAATAATAATAATAATAAT
Organism: Vipera berus; assembly: GCF_964194415.1. NCBI lineage: Eukaryota > Metazoa > Chordata > Lepidosauria > Squamata > Viperidae > Vipera > Vipera berus. The sequence continues at coordinate 343,192,359 of NC_138202.1, forward strand.
AATAATAATAATAATAATAATAATAATAATAATAATAATAATAATAATAATAATAATAATAATACAAAGTCTGCCTATTCTAGTTCCTTGGGAAAAACTCGATAGGTTGACAAAACTGCCAAATCCATTCTAAACATCTGGCTGACTGTGCGACCAGCCATACTAATAATATCCTAAAAGAAATCAAGACAGAAAATGGATAAACATCCCTTCCTTTCCACTTGGTTATCTAAGCCAACAGACCTATTGCATCCAGTCACAAATCTATTGGCTGCTGTTTGCATGGCACGATAAGCATAATTTAATCCTGACTAGGTTTGTTTTTGTGGATGCGCATCGCTTACCACGTTGGCAAAGCTGGCTTCATTTACAAGCATGGATAAGCGTGCAGTGCAAATAAATTCTCAAATTCTCTTGAAAGCTGTTGGACCTGATTGGCCATGATTTTTGGGGGGGAGGGGGGGCGGGGGAGAGAAACAAAAAACATTGGAGAATTTAGGGAACCTCACTGCAGTAACCATTTATTTAGGGAAGGAAAGGGAGACATATAACGTTATTACAGTAGGAGACTGAGAATGATCAGTTTTGAAGGCTTTTGTTTGCTAGATATGAAATAAAAAGCAGGGAAGCTTCCTTGATTGCTGGACTGATAGGCAAGATGCAAATCAAAGAATGATATCCATAATTTTAGCAAGGGGTTTTCTATTTTCTCCTCCTCCTTTCCTTCTCTTTGAAGGCTACAAGGGTCAGAGCAGCAATGCAATCTCTGGCTCTTTCTTTTTGGAATTTTGCAAGCTTGGGAGAATTAAGAGAAAACTGCATACATTTTGCAGCAGAATTTCAGCAGCTCCATCAGGGATGGCAGGGAGAGAGGCTTGAAGAGGATGTCCAAATGGCTTCCTGTAAAAGGATAGATTATTTATTTGTATCCCATCTTTATTACTTATACTAATAACTCAAGGCAGCAAACATATACAACACACCTTCCTCCTCCGATTTTCCCCACAACACCAACCCCGTGAGGTGGGTTTTGCTGAGAGACCGTGACCGAATAAGGTCACGCGTGGCTTTCATGAATTCATGGCTAAGACGAACTAGAATTCACAGTGTCCCTCATTCTAGCCTGGTGCTTTAACTACTAGACCATACTGGCTCTTAATGCAATTAAGATATTTATTCTTAAGTCATATATCCCTAAGGTAAATGTAAAGGTTCCCCCACACATGTGTGCTAGTCGTTTCCAACTCTAGGGGCCGGTGCTCATCTCCGTTTCAAAGCCGAAGAGCCAGCGCTTGTCCGAGGACGTCTCCGTGGTCATGTGGCCGGCATGACTAGACGCCAAAGGCGCACGGAACGCTGTTACCTTCCCACTGTAGTGGTCCCTATTTTTCTACTTGCATTTTTACGTGCTTTCGAACTGCTAGGTTGGCAGAAGCTGGGACGAGTAACAGGCGCTCACTCTGTTACGCAGCACTCGGGATTCTACCCGTTAAACTGCCGACCATCTGATCGACAAGCTCAGCGTCCTAACCCACTGAGCCACTGCGTCCCTTCATATATCCTTACAGATATACAAACTTTCTACAGCATTCTGTGATTGAGAGACTTTGATAACGATCTTTTTTCAAACCTCCCTGCTCCACATAGCCGATTTTCTAAACAAACTGCATTCTTTGATCTTTTCTGTAAATTTCTAATTGAAGAGAAATAAATATTTGGGGTGAGCAGCCACTTCTTCAAAAATGTCTTTAAAGGGAAGAAGGTAAAAAAAAATCAAGTTGATGGCCATAACTCTGTGATTAAAGCCCCACCCCTTTTTACCCATGTCAAAAAATCAAGATGGCACCCATAACTGCAGTTGAAACCCCTTTGATTGCATGATTAGAGCTGCCATTTTGACTTTTTTGATTCCCTGAAACATCCAGGCCTACATCTCATTTAGAAATTAAGGAAGAATGAAGCCAAATGTCACAATTCTGAAAATAAATAAATAAATAAAAACTCCTATTGATTCTGCAGCTGGAGATATAACCAGTTTTTGACACTTGGGGCCCATCCCTTGAGAAAATAGCCATGGGAATGCAGACCCATTCAACCAGACTTTCCACCCTGTAAGGGAATGGAATGAAGTCGGAGCCAGGAAGATTTCACAGGCTTCAATAATACAAAAGACGTTACAGCTCTAATCAGATAATGATGGGTTTGTAGCTACAGAGCCTCAAAGGGCAGGTTCCTGGTCCTTCCAGGAATCTCAAGGGATTGCATGACCACAGTAAATGGAATGAAGGCTTCTGATATTTCAAAAGTTGTTATTGTAGTATTCATATTTTGTTTCTGAAAATGGTGTAAGTTTTGTGACTTTCATTTTTTTCAAATATTCATCAGTCTTTCCCAGGGAGACTTTATAATTTTTTTTTCATACAAATTCAAATAAAATCATGGAAGGATATTTAAATACTGACATTATATGTTAATATGGTCTCACCTTTAATCAGTCAATCAGAATAAAGCTGGAAGGGACCTTGGAGGGCTTCTAGTCCAACTCCCTGCTCAAGCAGAAGACCCCATACCAGGGGTAGGCAACCTCGGCTCTTTTATGACTTATGGACTTCAACTCCCAGAATTCCTGAGCCAGCATAGCTGGCTCAGGAATTTTGGGAGTTGAAGTCCATGAGTCATAAAAGAGCCGAGGTTGCCTACCCCTGTCCTATACCATTTCAGATAGGTGTTGTCCAGTCTTTTCTTAAAAACCTCCAGTGATGAAGCACCCACAACTGTTCTACTGGTTTATTGTTCTCACTGTTAGGAAGTTTATCCTTAATTCAAGGCTGCTTCTCTCCTTGAGTAGTTTCCATCCATTGTTCTTTGTCTTGCTTTCTGTTGCTTTGGAAAATAAGTTGATCCCCTCTTCTTTGCGGCAGCTCCTCAAGTATTGGAATACAGCTATCATGTCACCCTACTCCTTTTTATTTTATTTTTATTTTTATTTTCTTTATTTTTTCTTCCTAAATCTCTAATACCATTTTCTTCTCTTCTTCCTTCCTCAGTTTGTAAACCAACCATTTCCCTGATTTGTTTGCAAATTCTATTTTTTTCCTGCTTCACATAATTTAATTTAGTCTCTATTTCTCTCATGGTTAACACAGATATTTGCTGATACACAATAAAACAGGGAAAGCACCAGGTTCTAATCAGCTATCAAGTTCATATTATAAGTAATTTGAAGACCAACTTCTACAGCCACTTAAAAGTGTACAAAACTCTATTTTGCAAGGATCTGCTATGACAGAATCTTGGAAAGAGGCCAATATTACGTCACTTCTAAAAGGACAAGATTTGTCTTCAACCAAGAATTATAGAACAATTTTGTTGTGTGGCCAGGTTCTTTGCAGGCACTGAGCGAGACGGAAGGTTCAAAACAGCAACATGCTTTATTGAAGGTCAGAACAGAAGCAACAAGGGAGCTGCTGCACAGCTATTTATACGGTTGGCCGATAGGCAGCGACCAATAGGTCCCCCCCCCAAAGATCTACTTAGCTGGAGACAACCGGCTACAACATACACCTGAACTAGCACTTAGCAATTGAATGCAAGCAATTAGCAAGCAGTGCAACAAGAGTAAACAGTTAACAACATATACAAAAGGTCAATACATTACAAATTTCATTGTTTATTTATTTATTTTTTATTTTATTAGACTTATATACCGCCCTTCTCCCGTAGGACTCAGGGCGGTTCACAAGGTTTTTTAAAAACAATACAACAAGTTACAAAAATTAAAAACAATTAAAATGATTACACTAACCTTGAACTAAAGACCCCAATTACAATTAAAATACAATTAAAACCCCAGTTAATACTCTCAGTCCAGGCCAGAAAGCTCGAAGAGCCAGGTCTTCAGGTCCCGGCGGAATGAGCGAAGTTCAGGGGCAGTCCTAAGCTATACAGGCAGCTGGTTCCAAAGGGCCGGCGCACCCACAGAGAAGGCCCTCCCCTTGGGTATTGTCCGCCGGCAATCTTTTACCGGTGGTACCCTGAGAAGACCCTCCCTGTGGGAGCGCACAGGACGAAGGGAGCTTGATGCCGGCAGCAGGTGTTCACTCAGATATCCCAGACCCAAGCCATTCAGGGCTTTATAGGTCATCACCAGCACCTTGAATCTCACCCGGAGGGCAACCGGAAGCCAATGCAGCTCGCAGAGTAGAGGTGTTACACGGGAGTATCGGGAAACCCCCATCACAACCCACGCGGCTGCATTCTGCACCAGCTGGAGCCTCCGAGTGGTCCTCAAGGGCAGCCCCATGTAGAGAGTGTTGCAGTAGTCCAATCGGGAGGTCACGAGCGCATGAGTGACTGTGCGCAGGGCATCTCGGTCCAGGTAGGGCTGCAACTGGCGCACCAGGCGAACCTGGGCAAAAGCCCCCCTGGTCACGGCTCCTATATGGTCATTGTTGAATCATGATTATAAAATATTGACTGAATATTGGCTGATAGCTTAAAAGAAGATTTTGCATATTTTCATTCATGATGATATAGTGTTAAAGCAGCCAAAATAGATGGGACCTTTGTTTTCTTTCTGGATCTGTATTCCTGTTTTGTGCATTCACCATTATGTACAACATCTTGACAGTTTTGACCAAACTTTATGGGCACACCTGGTCATTACTTGAATGCACTTGGAATGTCATTGATATTTCTTTCTATTCCTTCCTCCTGTATTTTAATTTCACTTTACTTTTCAGAGTAAAATTCCTCGCCATGAACTCTTCGGGTTCGAAAGCAGAAACAAGATGGTCTTCTCCAATCAGGCTGACTAAAGGTATGCAAGTAGAAGAACTTGCTGCCCATTAAAAAGCTAAGATATGTATGGTACTGTAAAATTTTGTGGACCTGGGAAATAATGGGAGTTGCATCCGGTTGGAAAAGATTATTCTAGAAGACAGAACTAATCTCAGTCATCCAAAAATGGTGGAACCTCCCATCATCCTTTTATTTCCAAATGATGCCAAGAGCAGTGCCATACCTATAATCCTCTTTTTTCCCCTCTTTCCCCAGATTCTTAGGCACATTGAAAAAACACTGCACAAAAAGCAAGTACAGTGTGATTTCTGCATAGGCAAAAAAATAAACTTGTTCAAAACTAAAAGCAAACTTGGTTTTCTAAGCTGTATACACCTTAAACAAGGGGTCCTTGGTGGTCTCTGAGTTTGCTTGTTTTCTTGAAGACATTTCATTACCCAAACTAGGTAACATCATCAAGTGCTGTTGATGTTACCTAGCTTGGGTAATGAAATTTCTGCAAGAAAACAACCAAACTCAGAGACTACCAAGGACCCGTCATTTCAAATCTGAGCTACAACTATTCTCCTTTATTGGTACATCTTAAACACTGCTGTGAAAGAAACAGATGCAAAGGGGAAAGAGAGATATTTGCAGGATTGGAGGTCTGGCAGTTTTCAGAAGCATACAAAAAAAATGGGCAAAAATATTTTTCTCAAATAGCAGAGCTTCCAAAAATAATGGTTAGAGCAACTTTTCCCAAGCTAGTGCCTTCTGGATGGGTGAATTACTGCAGGAATCTCTTCAGTTCTAACCAAGATAGTTAGGAGAGCTGTAGTCTAACACATCTGGAGAACATGTTATGCAATTCTGGATTATCTGGGAAGGAGGGAACTCAGATGAGAAAAATAAAACAACTGGAAAATGTTATGACTTATTAGGTAACTAGGACTGTCCATAATATCTAGTCCAACAACTGGGCTATGTTCTTTTTGACATATATGCTTAATCAATGTGCTTAGCAATAGCCTTCATTCTATGTATATGCCTGCTTATTAGGGCTTTCGCCCCCCCCAAGCGGCATTTTTATAAAGTCAGCTTATTGCCCCCAACAATCTGGGTCCTCATTTTACCTACCTCGGAAGGATGGAAGGCTGAGTCAACCTTGAGCCTGGTGGGACTCGAACCTACACTAATTGCAGGCATCTAGTGTTACTTAAGGAGGCATTAGCCCACTGCTCCACCAAGGCTCTTTGTGAAGTCACCACATGCACCCTGTCCATTTTTTGTCATCGTGGCCAGCTATTCTGTTTTACCTACATAAGCCCCTTCCCGGGAACAAAAGGAAAAAAACAGTCTAACAAACAAACTAATACAGCCAACTGGGAAGAAGATAAAACCAATAGTTTTAATAGAGATACATTGGTTAGATAGAAACCAGGATTACATCAATGCATCAGCCTTCACATACACAGATGATGTAATGTGTGGCCAGGCACAGAAGGTGCATATTGCATAATCTGGAGCATTTACATGATTATGTCCAGACACATGATGTCACTTCCCCTCCCCCACAGGTATCAGATAGTGATTTTTGAATAGTCTTATATATTATCATTTTTTTTACTTGTTTTTTTCAGCTAAAATCTGGAAAACAATAGACACTTGGCCTGGACGACGTAGTGGAGACATGATTGTCATCACTGTCATTCTCTCCGCTCTCTGTGGAGTCATCACCATTGGCTTCCTGAGCACCGTCTATTATGAATGGTTAGTACCCATACTAGAACCTTGGCGCTGCAAAGGACAGGTGCTGTTAGTTCATCCTATCTAAGGTAAAGGTAAAGGTTCCCCCGCACATGCGCATGTGCTAGTCGTTTCCGACTCTAGGGGCCGGTGCTCATCTCCGTTTCAAAGCCGAAGAGCCAGCGCTTGTCCGAGGACGTCTCCGTGGTCATGTGGCCGGCATGACTAGATGCCAAAGGCGCACGGAACGCTGTTACCTTCCCACCGTAGTGGTCCCTATTTTTCTACTTGCATTTTTACGTGCTTTCGAACTGCTAGGTTGGCAGAAGCTGGGACGAGTAACAGGCGCTCACTCTGTTACGCGGCACTCGGGATTCGACCTGCCAAACTGCTGACCATCTGATTGACAAGCTCAGCGTCCTAACTCACTGAGCCACCGCGTCCCCTATCTACACCTACACCTACACCTACATCCTATCTACACCCATAGAAAAATGAGGTGTTGGAGTAAAACAGTAGAGAAGACTGAAGGACGAAAAGAATGCTCAAGTGGCAGAAATATAGTGGAAGCAGGGGAGGCCCACCACCACTTCCCACCACTAGGAAGTCCAGAGAGCTGTTAACTTCTGGCCCATTCCTTGCTCCACACCTTTCATGTAGGATAGGTAACATATCTGAGTTGCAGAGATCCAGCTGACCACCAGATGGTGGCAAAGACTTATCTGTATACAGAAAACTTTGAATTTTCCAGAAAGCCCTTTAAGGTAGATCAGGTTTGAACACCAGATAAATCAATACTAAAACTACCTTTATTGTAAAGTTACAATACAGAATCTTGCAAATCTGAAAACACCTCCCCTTCCTTCCTTCATCCTAAAGAGAACAATGGACGGTCAAGCCTGAGACATTTGCTCCACCTGAATTCCTTCCGTGTGGGCTGAAGTGTCTCTTACCCGACTGTTCCTTAACAGAATAACAGAGTTGGAAGGGACCTTGGAGGTCTTCTAGTCCAACCCCCTCCTCAAGCAGGAGACCCGATACCATTTCAGACAAATGGCTGTCCAATTTATTTTTTAAAAAATTCTTTCCTATATTCTTTCTTTAAAATCTCCATGTTGGAGCACCCACAATGTCTGGAACAAGCTGTTCCAGTGGTCAATTGTTCTCTCTGTCAGGAAATTTCTCCTTACTTCTAAGTTGCTTCTTTCTTTGATTAATTTCCATCCATTGTTTCTCGTCCTGCTTTCAGGTGCTTTGGAGAATAGGTTGACACCTCACCACACACACCCTCTTCTTTATGGCAGCCTTCAAATATTAGAATACTGCTATCATGTCATCCCTAGTCCTTCTTTTCATCGGACTGCCTTGATTGCAGCTCTTCCTTCTCTTCCTTATTCTCACATCCCATTACATCAATTGAAGAGGTTTTCTGAATGGGGCGTAGGAGTGGTGTTTGAGGTTCCCTCTTAACTCCAATAGTCAAAATAGAGGAGACCATTGCAAGGTTCAAGACCATTTCTGCACTGATGGCACCAGGTATCTCTCGGCAAAGGGAATCAGCAGAGCCAAATGGTGGCTAGGACTGTATAATCTGGGGCGTTGATTGTTTGATCACTCCTGTAGAGTGAGGGTCAAAAGATGGGAACCATGCCTATGCAACTGAACACATTAAAAAAAGGCCTGGCCTGATGGGATGGGGTTGGGTTTTTATTATTTTTAATGTGTTTTAATCTATTGTAAGAGTTGTGGGCATTTTTTTAATCTCTTTTAATTTTTGTATTTTGTCTTTTAACATGTATTGCCCTGTTCACCACCCTGAGTCCTTCGGGAGAAGGGCGGTATACAAATAAAATTAATAATAATAATAATAATAATAATAATAATAATAATAATAATAATAATAATAATAATAATAATAATAATAATAATAATAATAATTTGACCGTCTTGATTTTCTGACACACATCGCTCAATCCAAGAGAGAATTAAATCATATTCCCTCTGCCACCCTCAGTGATTGGCAAGATAATATGATGCAGTGGTTACAGGACTGGAGAACCAGGTCAAGTTCATGTTAGATCACTGGATGACTTTAGGCAAGTTTCAGCATATCTTAGCTCCCTGAGTCCTTGTTATGTGGGGGGAAAATAAAAAGACCTTCATCCATGGAAAACTCAGGATAGTCCATCAAATAAATGAATTAACACGTAGCCGCTTCCCTACTCAAGTCAGTTTCTTTTTTCAACAGCTTCAAGCTTTGGCGCCACGGTCCCTCTGAGAACCAAGAGGAGCAGCACCAGGTCCCATTCCAAGGCAGCCGCTATGACACCCACCACATTCCCCCTGCCCCACCTGTACCCCCTCCTCCACCACCTGCTGCAGATATGCCTTCATCTTCATAAAGCCCACAACTGCACCAACAGCCCCCCTAACTGGATCTCTGTGTCTTTCCACGGCAGTGATACCCCACTCATATCTACAACCTTGCTACATGCAATAAATGCTCTATGTGTTGTCATGTCCTTGGCTATTTGTTGGAGAATTCTGGCCAAGAATATGCAATACAATCAAAGTTGGCTTTGCCCAATCAGGAAATGCATTAACAGGCAGTCCTTGACTTACAACCATTTGTTCAACGACCATTCAAAGTTACAATGGCACGGGGGAAAAAGTGACTTATGGCTGGTCCTCAGATTTACGCCTAATGCAGCATCCCCATGGTTATGTGATCCAAATTCAGCAACTGGCAGGTCTTTATGATGGCTGCACATGTATCCTGAAGTCCTGCGATCATCATTTGCAACCTTCCCAGCCAGCTTCTATCAAGCAAAATCAATGGGGGAAGGGAGATTTGCTTAATGACTATGTGATTCAGCGAACAACTGCAATGGTTCACTTAAAAACTGTGGTCATAAAATTGGGCATGACTTACTTAACAATCGTCTTGTTTAGCAGTGGAAATTCTGGCCCCAATTGTGTTCATAAGGACTACCTGTACCTTAATATGAGGTTGGCTGTAAGAGCAGCTGGGTTGGAGCCAAGCCTTGGCTTGGGCAACCATGAGATTCTGACTTTGCTTGGTTGGCTTATACATATTTCCCTACCACCTGCCCTCCTCCAGCGGGTTTCTCTCTATTTTCCAGAATGCCTGCGTGGGTCTGCCAACTGACTTTCACAGGCCTTCGGCAAGTGCTGGCAATATGGCTGCTTCTGAACTCCCATCTTTTGCTGAGGTTACTGTTTCTCAACCTTGGCAACTTTAAGATGTGTGGACCTTAATTCCCAGACACAAACAGAAAATTATGGCTTAGGGCAAGTCTTCAAGGGCAGTGTTTCAGCAACTTTACATTATGTGGACTTCAATTCCCAGAACTTGCTATCTGGCATGCTGGCTGAGGAATTCTGGGAGTTGGTCCACATATCTTAAAGATGTCAAGATTCAAAAATTATAGTCTAATGTCTTCTAGGTCTTTGTTAAGCTTGAAAGTCAGCTGGATGATGTTGCTCAGTCCAACACACTTCAAAGGGTTGCTGTTGTAGGGGGGGGGGGGGAAGGTGGAAACATTATGCATGCCATTTATACAGAAATAAAGCAAGCTATAAATAAATCAAATATGTATTCTCCTAATTTAATATGTTATGTTTCATCAATATGTATGTGTGTGTGTGTGTATATAATATATAGATATACTGTATAATGGGGACAGTGGATTCTGTACATATTTTCATTGTGACTATGCACAACTATGTATCTCCTTGTCCAATATTTTTTTTATTTATTTTTTTTATTTTAATTCCATTTATATCCCGCCCTTCTCCGAAGACTCAGGGCGGCTTACAAGCTTAGCAGTATGTTTTCAAATCAACGAATTATTGATTTAATAGGAAAAAAAATCTCTAAAAAACATTTTCTGTGGTAAACACATCATATCAGAGATTTTGCTTTCTGGAGCCTTTCCCCACAATTGAGTGAAAGCCCATCTTTCAGTCAAACGACAAACATAGAGACTCATAGATGGCGCCATATTCTCTTTATAGTGAAAACAACATTTTTATTTATTTCTACACATATCAAATTTGGAGATTGCCCATCTCGCTCACAAAATGACTCTGGGTGATGAACAATTAAAAGACAAAACATAACCATAAACCATATAAATATCATATTCATGCAGACATGGGTCTTTAAAGGTGATAGTCAATACCCTAAATTGAACCCAGAAGCAAACCACCAACCAAAGCAGCTCAAGCAGCAGAAGTATAACAGGCATATGATTTGTGGGGCATCAAATTTTTGCTAACTTCAAGACGCCTTCAGTTCAATTTTCTATGTGAACCTGTAGGTCTCTCCAGCTTTCCATTTACAAGGGACCCATTTCTACTGGATACAATTTCTACTTCGGGTTTACTTTTTAATTACACACACACACACAAACACACACACACACACACTGTTAAAATAGGGAATATGATGTATTTCAGTTCCTTATTAGATATACTTGGCCTGAATGAAGTTTTGATGTATTTTGGAGTAATAATCTCCTCTGCTTGTTTAAAAGAGAACGTGATTCTTTTGGTTAGAAAACCAATACATACCAGCTATTTTCCAAATATGCTGAACTTAGTAATTAGCTTGGTTGATTTCAATCTTGTGTGTGTGTAATTGGCTTAACATGTTGTGTAAAGCCACTGTTTTAATTAATTTATGATTCAACCAACTCATTCACTGTGTTATAGTATAATATGAACATAAGTAAAGGCAGTGCTTTTTTTGTAAAAGAAAAAGGTGCTGGAACTCACACATGTCATACAACCTACCTTGCCTACGCTACAAGGTTCCATCCAAAAAAGGTGCTGGAACTCCGTTCTGAGCGTTCTGTGAGAAAAAAAGCCCTGGGTAAAGGTAAAGGTTCCCCCGCACATGCGTGCTAGTCGTTTCCAACTCTAGGGGCTCATCTCCGTTTCAAAGCCGAAGAGCCAGCGCTTGTCCGAGGACATCTCCGTGGTCATAGCAAACAACTATTTGGGCTATTTGCCTATAGGCCAGACACTTGTGATATTTATCGTGCAATCTGGTGTTGAACATTGATTAGTTTTAACAAAATAAAATAATATGGGGAAAGAGAACCAAATGGCTTCTGCACCGGAGACAAATTCCTTGTGTGTCTAATCGCATTTGGCCAAATAAAGTATTCAATTCGAATCAGTTTTCTGTACTTTTTTTATTCTATGCTGATTTTTGGGCCAATGAAGTTTAAATGTCAAGTTTTTCAATCCTCCATGGACATTTTTGAGGGGCAGGGGCAAGATTTTAATTGAAGCATCCTCTGGAACAAATCTTGATATGGACTGCAGCTTATATTGAGGTTATTTGTCTCCACTGAAACCTGAAATAATTCTTAGGGTTGATGAGTAATGATTGTCCTGAATGAAAAAAACATTGATTTATTTGAATCGTGAGGCACAGTTGACGTACATACTTTCAAAGCAATTGCCACTCCTCACATGTCTTCTGCTATAAGACAAATAGAAGTGGAATCACTTCTGAAACCACGGGACCCAAGGGTAAACAATGGGCAGGTGTGTTCCTTTCCATTCCTTTTCTATAGCATACCTCTCTCTCTCTCTCTCTCTCTCTCTCTCTCTCTCTCTCTCTCTCTCTCTCTCTCTCTCTCTCTCTCTCTCTCTCTCTCTCTCTCTCTCTTATATAAAGTTGGAATTCACTGCTCACTGCAGGAATCCAAATCAAATCCAAAGCAAGAACAGTCTAGCCCCTGCTTGAATACACATATCAAACAAAGGAGAGACATAAATCTCTTTGGGTCACTAGTTTTGCTGTCAAAGAGTTCCTGTACTTGTTGACATTTTTTTTCCTTACCTTTTAATCAGAACCCTTTCTTCTATAACTTAACTTCCTTAATATTTTTATTTTATTTATTTATATCCCACCTTAATCTTTTTTTTTACAAATAACTCCCAAAGTTTTGAGCAAGATAAAATATGGTCTGACATTTTAGGTGAGGTCCTAGTATCAGGTATTTGAAAGAGAACTACGAAAATCCTTTTCAGCTGATCACCCAGCCTCACCTTCTCTCTCTTTCTTTATCCAGAAAAGGGAGAGTTTGCACTTGGCTATAACCTGTCACTTTCAGGGGACTTTTGAAATTATCCAATAGCTGAGTTGCCTCTGTTTATCCAAGGCAGATCCATCTTAAATCTTATGTTTTATGTCTCATGTCTTTCCTAAGTTCCCACATGTCATTGCATTCAGCTGTCACAAAAAGAATAGTCAAGAAAGAAAGAATTTCTTTTCTAAACAAGTTTTTAATATAATAAACCCTTCATAATCTGGATATGTCTTAGCCAACATCAGAAGGAATTAAGACAACCTTATGCCTTGACACAATATTCTCTACCACAACCCCAAATTGAAAATAATCATTTTGATGTTATTGCCATATGGGGTGAATGCTCAAAAAAGATCCACAAAGACTCCATTTGGTATTTCCTTGCTTCAAAACTCTATGCATTTTTATCTTTGGTTATAAATGATTCTTTAATAAATCCTTAGGGTGGGAGGAGAAAGAATACCCCTTTATTGAAAGGAGAACATTTTGTGCGATAAATGTAGTCTGCTTTGGAAGTGCAGGCAAATATATACTATATATCAGTGTTTCCCAACCATGACAACTTTAAGGCAACTTTAAGATGCTTGGACTTCAACTCCCAGAATGGAATGCTGACTGGGGAATTCTGGGAGTTGTAGTCCAGGCATCTTTAAAGGTTGCCAACGTAGAGAAACATTTTTACAAGTATTTTGACCTTTCTTGAACTCCATTAATTCACAAATATGGTGTCAACTTGGAATGTCTCTCAAATAATGGAAGTTAGTCTGATGCCATCAGCAGCTGAGAGAAGGATCTCTCGAAGGCATGCATCCATCTGTTGAAGCCAAAGTGAATCAGGTCAAAATAGACAAGAGGACAATCATGATTGCACCATCAAAGTCCTTTCTTTTGATACATGCATTCAGATTGCTCACACGTGCAAGGAGGGACAGCTTTATGTTGTGGTCATGACTGTCCTTTTGATTTTTTGAATGCATACAAACACATACACACATACCCTGGACACACCCTACATCCGCAGCACATAGGTAAATTGAGATTTTAATAAGACAGAGGACTCCATAGGGAGGACACCAAAGATGAGACATGCACAAATATTGCAACTAACATATTTGCATCAGAATCAGCACAAAAGTATGTAAGAGTGGTATTTGAGAACTGTCATCATTTCCAGATCAATGCAGTTTGCTGTAATTTCCTCCTCTGAGGTATCCCTGGATCTTCATTTAATAAAACTCTTGCCCATCTCATATTTAATGTCATGTTAATTTGATCCTTGTAGTTAGCAGGGAGCAAAGTTGAACATTGGTTAAGGTTCACCTGAATTTAATGGCCCATCGGAAAGACGGCCTCTCTCTTCCTGCATCCTTGGGGAATTTTTATATATGTATTCATGTGAGGTGGGGATTGCATCTAGAATGGACAACGACTATTGAGAAACTTGTAGCTCAATTTACATTAGCCTTCCCAAAGAAGAGAGGCATCTGAAATGTATTTTCTGTTACTCATATCATAGTAGAACACACCGTAGAAGTGGGGAAGTCCTCAAAAGGGCTGCCACCATACCTATTCTAATTTTTCCTTGGTGTGTCATGGAATTGCTCTCATTATTCCATTGAATTCCATACCTGGCATACTGAGATTGTTCATATTTTCATATTCAAATCATATTTAAATCTTTTAGATATTTTGATTTCTATGATTCTTTGTTAATGTAATACAGTCAGTAACAGTAATAGTAACAGTAACAGAGTTGGAAGGGAACTTGGAGGTCATCCCTTCAACTACCTTTATTATTCTAGTTATCTAAAAAAAAAGCAGAGTAAAATGTGGATTTATATAAATCAGTCTTTCCCAATCAGTTGTCTTTTGAGCTTGCTAAATTGCGACAATCTGAGCAGAAGATTGTCAAAATAGCCTGTTTCACAAAAGACTGGACTCTATTTAGGAAACATTGAATTTCATGGTCCTGTGATTCTTTAAAAATCAGAGATGTTGCTAGGTGTGTTGTAATCAGTTGGTCCCATCTTCTCAGAAACTTCTGCTTATTATGGGTGCTTGTCCATGCATGAGTATTGGTAGGCAGTCGCCAACATTTTCAAGGTATTGGTAACCAGGTGAGAATAGTGTGCAGCTAGGTGTGGCTTGATAGATAATGCCCTGTTTGTTTTCATTCTTATCAAGACTGTTCTTACACATTCATTGAATAAACCATGGTAATAGAAAACACTTGCCAACAGAATTGAACTGTGGAGTCCTTGGTGTTCTCTGAGCAAGAAAACAACCAAGGAACCCCCCCCCCCCCCATACACACACACAGAAACCCCTTGGTTACATGGCATGTATGTAAATGAATATTTAAACAATGGTATGGTGGTGATCATAAATTTAGATGGAGACAAGACAAATATACTGTATATAGGATAGGATTATTTATCTTTCTGTCCTTTCAGAATCCTGGAAAAAAACATTTGTTCTGTTTATTTATCGTATGGCATATTCACATCATATTTTAGTAAAAAGGAAAATACAAAACATAGAATGTAAAATTTGAAATCTTAACAGGAAGGTTACAAACATATATCTAAATTGCAAATACAGTTGTTGTTTTTACTTCATTTGTTGCAGCCAGGAAATCAGCAAAATCTCCATCATAGGCTATGTTTTGACACTGTCACTATGTGTTGGATAGTTTGTTTTTCATCTCCACAGTCACAATTTGGGGATGGTATTTTGTCCCTTATAGAAGGTATCTGCGCATCTACTATGCCCAGTGTCAATTCAGTTCAATTTTCTTTTTCAATGCAATGACCAGGGAACAATTAGCCAAGAAGGGCCTTTGATGATATGGCACCGTTGCTATGAAACTCTCTTCTTTTGAAGCTGTGCCAGTTGCCTTCAAACACTGCAGGTTTGCCATATTACTAGTTCTTAGTACACTCTGTTGGTCTTTGAAATGCTGATTGGTTTCTATGCTATTGCAGTTGTCATATATTTTTATTCAATTTTTTTAGTAATCACCTTGCTGTTTTTCTATTAAGTGTATATGTGCTTCTCGATAATAATAGCATCAATGTTTAGATGATCAAACTTTAGTACCTACTTGTTTGGATTGGAGCACCGTTTCTGAAACTTGGCAACTTTAAGATATGTAGATTTCAACTCCCAGAATTCCCCAGCCAGCAGCTAATGCTGGCCTTGTCAGAGTTTTCTGACTCTGCATCAAATGTAATGTTGTCAGAAAGATTGGAGCCAGGAAGCTTGGATTAGAAAGACAAAGATCCCTAGAATCAACAATCCCTCACACCAAAAAAACCCAACACAGGACATAGCCATCAGCCACACCCCCAGAGAAGCAGGATATGACCTTTGAGGCATAATAGGATTAACCCACCACCGTCAGAATACCAGAAAGGCAGACTCAGGTCAAAGTTCATGCCACAGGAACAACTCCAAACAAAAGCCCAAGAAGGTATAAAAACCCACCACTCCCTATTACATATGGTCAGCTTTCCCAGAGCCATCTTTCTGTCAGGCTCTCCTCTTCAATAAACTACAGCCTTCTTTCTAAAGCAGCCTCCATTTTGTTTATTCCCAGCTTGGATTGGACCCTGATGAATATTTTTCCTTCAACACTGTCTTCATGCCAGATCAAACCCCACTAGTGTTCAATTTGTGTGCTACATTTTAATCACCTATAAGTAAAACTCTCCAGCCCAAAATGACTGCTGGAGCTTCTAGTGCGAATGCCAGTTCTCTTCTTGTCTCTGGTCACCTCCCCCATTGCCAATTTTAATAAGATTCAGTGAAACAGTACAAGGATAAGTCCAGTGGTGGGATTCAAATGTGTGAACAACTGGTTCTCTGTGTGGATGTTGCTTCTGGAAGTCCATTCTGGGCCTGGGCAACCAAAAATTAGCTAGCGGTTCTGCTGAAGTGGTGCGAACTGGCTGAATCCCGCCACCGGATAAGTCCCTTTTTGACCAATGAAATTGACAAGATTTCAGGTGAAATTGACAACACTCTAGATCAGTGTTTCTCAGCCTTTGCAATTTTAAAATGTGTGGCCTTCAACACCCCAGAATTGCCCAACCAGTCATCTTAAAGTTGCCAAGGTTAAGAAGCCACTGATCTAGATGCTTTCTCCTTCTGGCCCATGAGATAGAAAAATGATAAAACCATTGTGTTTTCTTCCTTTTTCTTAAAACCAGTCCTGGAGGGCTTCTTTAGAAGCAGGAGAACTCATCCCTTATGGCCAGGGCAAACATGGTCCAATCAGAACATCAAGCCATCTCTCTGGCCAAAATAGAGGAAGGAATTGAAAAACAGAAAAGGACTTCTTAAGCCAGATTCATTTCCAGATGCATTACATGTGGGAGAGAATTAGATGGAAGCTGCAGTGTAGAAAACCCCTTAGGTAATTCCTGCCTGAAAAATCAGAAACAATATGCTTTATAAGCTAGCATTATGAAACAACGGGGAAAGAAAGCTATTACCCTCCTGAGGGTATCTAAATGGCTACTGTATGATGCAGAAAGCTTGAGTTTTTAACCTTACCTGTCTCTCCTCTTTCTGAACAGTGATACGAATTAAGCCCAAGAGAGGTGAGTAAGCAGAGAGGGCCATGGGACTGTGAAAAGAAAGCTGACTCATTTGTGAATTGGAACCCACTGAGGATATTTACTCTAAAGATCCTTCAGAATAAAGGTGCTTTCCAAAAGCCAACTGGACTTTCCAAGTCCTTAACAACCATACAGGACAACCATAACCTAAATGACTGAGAAACTCCATAGACATATCCTTCAAAATAATAGAGACCATATCATCTCTAAAGCACTGTCTTCCTAATTTTTTCCCCCCGTTTGCTTTCCTTCCTGAAACATGGTTCTCTGGCAAGGCTTTCAAACCTGTAGAGCAATTTCCCCCAATCTTTGGCCTTTGAGGTGTACAGCAATATTATTTCCATCCTCCTGACCCAGTTTGTTTATGGGAGAACTCTGAATTGGGAAAGGCTGATTGATGATGATGTTGATGGAATGAAGGTTAGGTCAGACCCGGTTTTGGGAGGGTTGGAGTACTGTTCCAGTCTCTGACACCTCCTCTCATAGATTTTTCTTTCTTCCAATCTCCTTCTCAGGATTCTTCAACTTTCTTCTTCCATGGTCCAGTACAGGTAGTCCTCGATGTATGACTATAATTGAGCCCAAAATTTCTGTTTTTAAGTGAGGCATTTGTTAAGTGGACTTTGCCTCATTTTAGGACCTTTCTTGCCATAGATCTTAAGTGAATCACTGCAGTTGTTCAGTTAGTAACACAGTTGTTAAGTGAAACTGGCTTCCCAATTGACTTTGCTTGTCAGAAGGTCACCAACATCACATGAGTCCAGGGCACTACAACCATCATAAATATGAGTCAGCTGCCAAGCATCTGAGTTTTGATCACATGACCATTGGGAAAAATGGTCATAATTTATTTTTTTTCAGTGCTGTTGTAACTTCACTAAATAAACTGTTGTAAGTCGAGGACTACCTGTACAGATAGAGGAAGAGAGACATGACCATACAAAAACCAAGCAAAGAATGCCTAGTCCATTTCTATGGACAGGCATTAATATCAAAGGAGTCTTACCTATCTCCTCCATATTTGTAAGCAGTCATCTACGAAATAATAAGTCTCTTTGAGGAGGTATCTCCCAACGTTCTACTAAAAAGAGGTCAGAAATACTAATGAGACATAAATTCCTCTCAGTGCCCATGATATCATTTAAAATGAAGGTTAAACAAGCAATAAAAAGCCATTGTAATGAATTGGAAATTTCAGAGACAGAGACAAGCTACCTCTTTCTGCCAGGTCCTCTTGGTGTTGCCTTCATTTTATTCATTTTTGTAGCCCATTAGTTACACAGCTTTAAGTTGTCCATTGCCATGCATGTATTAAAATCATCTCCCCCCCCCCATTTCTTCAACACCATCCAAGGACAGTCCCAGATGCATAAAATATATTAAGCTTTGACATCCAAGGGAAAGTCAAGTGACTGAGGGACGTGAAATGGAGGGAAGTCAGCTGACTGAGGGACTTGAAATGGAGGTAACAGAGGCAGAAGACTCAGCAGCAGAGGCAACAAATTTCATGCTGGTATAATGTTTTTGCCAGCTTAAAGATAGATGAAAAGCACTTCAGCTCCGGGATATATAATATTCATTAATTTATGAACTTTATTACTTATGTTTCTTTCCCTTCAGGGTCTCAGAGGCAGTGTCTCCCTTCATTTTGTCCTCAAAACAAAACCACTGAGATAGGTTGGGCTGAAAAAGAGTGATTTGCACAGATTTACCAGTGAGGATAACTCGAAGCTGGCTCTTCCTAGTGCTAGCCCACTCCTTTAGCCAACATACCTTACTGGTTTTCTTTATCTACTTAATGTCAGCCCAGCCTGTGGAACATGCTGCATCTTGAGAAACACATCTACTTCCACAGTAAATCCCTACCCTTTCAATTCAAAATCTCCAAGACAAAGATCGTAGATCTTCATTCTTTTCCTGAAATTAATCACCTCTAAGTGGCATCTGGAGAATGCCACTCCAGGTGAGACACTTTACAACTCCCCTCCCTATTGACTTTTTTGTTCCAGTTGATTCGCTTGCTTTGCTCACATTCAATTTACCTCTCCCTCCTGGAAACTAACCTTACCTGTTTGCTGCCAACCCTCCCTTGGCCCTTTCTATCGAGGAGGAAGAAGAAGAAGAAGAAGAAAAATATACAACTGCGCCAAAAATGGATGAGACATGTGGGTGAGGCCTAATAAGGCATGACCACAAATGGGGTGGTGAGGGGGGAAATAAACCCGTCGCTACTCAACTCTTCCACAGACACTTTTGCAAGACGGAACAGGAGACAAGATGATGGAAGTAATGGCACTCTCTATGGTACTTTTGATTGGGACAACAATCAATGCTGTGCATGCAGAAGGTAAGAGAGTTGTTGCTTGGCTGTTGTTTCAATGGATTCCATGGGAAATTAATGAAATCCTCATCTGGAATTGAAAGTATAAAAGGTAATGTGCTATGTCTCTCATCGAACATCCACGCTAAACAGGCATTCCTCAACAAAATGCAAATTCTTTAGGGTAGGTGGGAAAAGAATGTTGGCTGTGTGTCCGCATATTGCGTGAAACCTGGTGGAAGATGGAGGGAGGGGAGAAATGTTCCCACAACATGCTAAGCCTCATTAATTTCTTTCCTGCTAAATATGTTTCGTTAAACCAGTCAGTATGGTGGATATGGTTCAATGTTTTATGCAAATACAGAAAATTAATTAAATCAGCAATCAAATTAAGCAGCCTTCGGACTGCAATTTCTACCTCTTGCTAATTATGACTTGTTCTTTTAATGGACTGATTATTAACAAAACCCTAGTTTTTCACTGTTCATGGGGAAAATATTAATCAATATATAAGTGATTTGGTGGAAAGAGAATGAACAATGATTTGTATAGAGACCTTTCCCAAAATAAGGTGAAAATCAGGACCTAATTATGAAAAGGTCCATTAAGACTGTTCAACTCTCAATTCTCCAGTTTCTTTTTTTAAAGAAGAAAAATATGTTTTTTTTTATTGAAAAGTTTTACAATACATTTTATCTTTAACAATCCCTCCCCCCTTGAAATATGTTCAATGGCATTTTTAGACTTACCTTTTGAGAAGATTTTAAATGAACAAATAGCATAAACTGTCACAGGCAACAACCTGGTTCAGCAGATCTTGACATGAAACAGATGAAAGCAAAGTGGAAAAGCGACTTGAAAGTCGATCAATGGGAAATGTTCCCTCTTCTTTAATAATTAAAACAATGAATATTCTTTGTAATACATTTAGTAATCATAATCTGATATTCTAGAATCCCTAGATTTACATGGACCATTTTCTGGTCGATGTCCAGTTCAATTTTTTTTTTAGTAATATGTTCATTCAAACAACTAAAAGAACGAAGAGTTTCTATTTTAAAAGTAAAATTTCTTTCCAGATAAACTTTGTTTCTATTCTATTTTTGTGAGGGAGAACTAAAGCTATATAGTTTGTGCCATAATAAACAAGGTTGTATAACCTTCATTTGATGCAGGGTGTTCAAATTAGTGTTGACTGTGGGTTATTGCTTAGACAAATCCCTGCAGTTTTCTTAAGTTTATGATTCAATATTCTAAGACCACCTCCAAGAATTCATAGTCTTGACTGCTATCCCAGCCATCTTTCTTGTGGATGATTGGCTGATGATTCTTGACATTCTGAGTTTCTCTCATGTCCATCTAACTCAGCACAAGCTTATCTGCAACCCTGGCTTATACTCCCCCCTCCCCCCAGCTTTAAATGTGCACATGCGCGTGCACACACACACACACACACACACACACCACTTGGGTAAGTGCAGTGAGTTTTGACAAAATTCTAAATCAGAAGTCTCTGGAACAAGTCAAGATTTTTTCAGAATGATATGTACATCTTTTCTTACTTACTTGTGTGAGACATTTTGACCCAAGTGCAATAAAAGTGAAGCTAACATCACAGATCATATTTTATCATTGCCCTCCTTCTTCCCTATGGATGCCCATGGGTTAAGATTGATGGCCTAGCCATGTGTCCAAATTCATGTCTTCCCCAGCCAAAAACAGAATAACTGAATAACAGAGTTGGAAGGGACCTTGGAGTTCATCTAGTCCAACCCCCTGCTCAGGCAGGAAACCATATACCATTTCAGACAAATGGATATCCAATCTCTTCTTTAAAACCTCCAGTGTTGGCGCATCCAGAACTTCTGGAGGCAAGTCATTCCATTGATTAATTGTTCTAACTGTCAGGAAATTTCTGCTTAGTTCTAGGTTGCTTCTCTCCTTGATCAGTTTCTATCCGTTGCTTCTTGTCCTGCCTTTGGTGCTTTGGAGAATAGCTTGACTCCCTCTTCTTTTTGGCAGCCATTTAGATATTGGAACAGTGCTATCATGTCACCCCTAGTCCTTCTTTTCATTAAACTAAATATACCCAGTTCCTGCAACCATTCTTCATCTGTTTTAGCCTCCAGTCCCCTAATCATCTTTGTTGCTCTTCTCTGTACTCTTTCCAGAGTCTCAACATTTTTTTTACATCATGGTGACCAAAACTGGATGCAGTATTCCAAGTGTGGTCTTACCAAGACATTATAAAGTGGTACTAACACTTCACGTGATCTTGATTCTATCCCTCTGTTAATGCAGCCTAGGACTGCATTGGCTTTTTCGGCAGCTGCAGCACACTGCTTGGCTCATATTTAAGTGATTGTCCACTAGGACTCCGAGATCCCTCTTACAGTTGAAATGAAATGAAACTAGAGCAGTAAGAAAATGATGGTGGTAGTGGTGTTTCCTAATCTGCACAGGAGGTCAAAAGGGGAAAAATTATGCTCATGGTCAAAGTACAACTATGTGTACATTGAGATTAGCTGAGCCTCCCTTTGTGCTTCCACCCCCCAACACACAGTGACAACAAACCGTCCATCTCACTACACCATGTGAACCAACAACACCACACACTGTCAATAGTTACCACTATTGAGCCAGGTACCACCTTCTATACCTGTGCATTTGGTTTTTCTTGCCTAAATGTAGAACCTTACTTTTTTTCACCATTTTGTTAGATAGGCCCCAATGTTCCAAGTCTGTCAAGATCCTTCTATATATTGTGCCTATCTTCTGGAGTATTTGCTGGATCTTTCTCTGCAGAATGGCGATGTCTGGTGAGAGGGGAAGGAAACAAAGGCAGGAAATTCAGCTGATCCCTGTTTTAATATGCCTCTACCTCATAAATCAACACAAACTATTTGCTAACATAGGGGTTGGAGTTGGAGAGGGATCCGCCAAGAAGCAACAGGTCTTATGCAAGAAAAAGCATTCTGCTAACTCCGGAACTTGGGGAGAACAATTCAACTAGATGCCAAGGAAGAAACCCACTTCTGAAAATATGCAAAGAAATGCTAGGGTTTAGTGAACTTTAGGACAGGTGAGATTAGACTAAGTTTCTCCCGTTTTGTGTCTTCATTTAGCTCCATCCTCCAGCATGCTCATGGGGGATGATATAAAAAATGTAGGCTAACAATGTCCACGGGGAGTGGTTTTAAAAAGGCAGCCACCGCAATGTAATCAAATTCCCTCTCCTTTGTACAGGCACGCAAACAAAAAGAGCAGGAATTTGATCACAGCTCCTTGACCATGAGCATAATTTTTCCCCTTTTGACCTCCTGTGCAGATTAGGAAACACCACTACCACCATCATTTTCTTACTGCTCTAGTTTCCCACTCCCATGTTCAAATCTAGAAGGGAAAACCATTTGGATACAGGTGCTATAAAGAGGCCAGGCTGAAAAGTATAATTTTATTATAGGTAAGTCCTCGACGTTTGACCACAATTGAGCCCACAATTTCTGATGTTAAGTGAGACAGTTGTCAAGTGAGTTTTGCCCCATTTTACAACCTTTCTTGCCACAGGTGTTAAATGAATTACTGCAGTAGGTAAACTGGTTGTTAAGCGAATCTGGCTTCCCTGTTGATTTTGCTTGTCAAAAGGTTGCAGAAGGTGATCACATGATCTTGGGTAATGGCAAGTCATAAGTATGAACCAGTTGCTAAGCATCTGAATTTTGATCACATGACCATGGGGATGCTACAAAGGTTGTAAGTGCTAAAAATGGTCAAGTGTCACTTTTTTCAGTGCTGTTGTAACTTTGAACGTCACTAAATAAATGAACTGTTGTAAGGCGAGGACTACCTGTGCATGCTTTGAAAAAAATAACAGGATTTCACCTTAATACCATTTGATTCAAGCCTCTGGTTTGACCAACAGATTGATCCTACTCACACCTCAAGGTTACCTGGAATCATGGATTCATAGAATCTAAGGGGGTGGAAGGGACTTTGGAGGTCTTCTAGTCCTCCCCATAGCAGAAATCCTTAGTCCATCCCAAATAAATAAATGGTTGCCCAATCTTTTCTTGAAAACCTCCAGCAATGGAGTACCCACAACTCCGGGAAGCAAGCCGTTCCATTGATTAATCATTCTCACTGTCAGGAAATTTCTCCTTAGTTTCAGGCTGGATCTCCTTCTGAAGAGCTTCCACCCATTTCTTCCTGTCCTGCCCCTCTTCCCTGTGACAATCTTCAAATATTTGAAGACCTGCTATTACGTCACCCTAACCTTTCTGTTTGTTAAGCTAAACAGATTGGACCTAGTTCATTGTATGGCTTAGCCTCCAGACCCGTATCATCTTTGTTGCTCTTCTCTACAATCCGAGATTATTATTTTTACTTCTTGGATGCTTTTATTTTACTTCTTACGTTGCAGCAAGATGAGCAGCAAACAAATTTAATAAATAATTATAATATTTTTTTAATTTTACTTATCAATATTCTAGCAACAATAGCAATAGCATGTGAGAAATAGTTTTTGTTTTGGTAAAAAAAAAGTCTTTCAACAATGAAAAAGAGCTTTCTCAGATACAAAAATCTGAGGCCTCTCAAATATTTTAAGTATTTTGGACTTGAGCTTCAAGCAGCCTTTAACATAACCACCGTACTCTAGTTTCCAAAGTTCTTTTTCTGAACAGCTCAGATTTTAATCACCTCGCCCTTCCCTTCCTGCTTATCTATTTTAATACAATTTTGATAAACAAGAGGTGTTATGAAAATGCTTTTTTAAAAAAATCTCCGACGATTAACCCAGTGCAGAAAGTATCACACGGAGAAGACTTTGTGCTGTGGGACCTGAACGCAGAGGGAAAACTTACTTTTTTTTCTTTTTCCAGAATTGATTGACTATACTCCTCATCTCACTTCTGAGAAAATGGAAGGGAAGATCACTGCTTCCACTTTTGTCCTACAGCAACCACGCTGTGTCTTCAACGAGGTTCTCAGTCCCACTGATATCATCTGGCTGGTTGTGGCTCTTAGTAAAGGTGCGTTACGATTCTTAGCAATGCACTAGTAATAATTTCTAAAAGAGACGTAATAAGCAACCACCAAGTGGCTCATTCTAGAGAAAGAGATCTACACTACAGTTGAAATTACTATATTTATTGAGCTATCAGTCCTTGGGCTTTACTGAAAAAATACTAATCCCAGTTAAACTCTTTAAAAATCAGGTGATGTGGTCAGTAACTTTTCTGTGTGAACTAAATGCCTGTGCAGTGGGGTTTTTTTTTGCATGGAACAGCCCTCTTTTTAACAATTATTCTTGGTTCAAAGACAATGTATGGTTACTATCTCTACTGTGTGATCCAGTTTGGTCCCACGATAGAACATTCCATTAGCTAAAGCTTTGGAAGTGCCATTATTGCTTCAGGAAGGTTTGGATGGGGAACGTGAACTGAAATTCACCAGCACATCAGTGATTTTTTAGCAATGGAATTAGAGGAGGGTGGGAATTAAAATAGTTACTAAGCCTTCATCAAGATAAACAGTTTTTTTTATTATTATTCCAAGACAAGCCTCCAAACGAGACATGGACATTTCAGGGCTATACTTTCCAGTGACAGTGCAACAATGTAACCTATCTCCCCATCCTCCTCTTTTTCACTAGGGCAATGTGCATAGATTTAAGTTTGCAAAGAACCTAACATCTGCAGAGTATGAAAGGAAAACAGCTGGGCTGGACCTCAATTGAATGTTAAGGGAATTGACTTTATCGCAAGGAATGATTGCATGCCATATAGGCAGAAATGTCCTCTACTAGCTTGTAATGGTCCAGGATTCTTGCACTGACAATGGATTGCAAAATAGAAGGCTGAAAATTGATTATAATGATAATAATAATAATAATAATAAAGTCCTGGCTTCTTTCCAGATACAGTAGGTTAGTTTGCATCCAGCATACTCTCATGTATCTTTATAGTCAGAACAGAGCAAGCACATATAGATAGACCACTCAGATTAGCCACCAAAAAAATAATGCAGTTTGGTATTAATAATAAATATCAGCAAGCACCAAAACAGTTAACTGGCAAAACTGGACAAAAGGCAAGCAAAAGCACAGAATGAGAGAAAGAAGAACAAGAGGCAGTGATTTATATTGTCTATACGTCTAACTACAGGTAGTTCTCAACTTATGACGGATCACTGAGCAACTGTTCAAAGGACCTACTTGGAGGATATTTATGACCCAGATTCAAAGTTGCCCTTCCCCACTACAATCATGGGATTGCACTTTGGATGCTAGGCAACCAGGCCACATTTATATCCATTTACTGTATATCCATGGTACTGTAACATGCTGAAAACTGGTGTTTACATTTGGTTTTTGGCAAAACCAGCCCATAGTGAGCCATAGTGTCATTTAACAAACACAGCATTTGCTTGGCGACAACTGCAGTGTTGAATTAACGACTGCACGGTTGCGTAATGACCTTCACAAAAAGGTAAAAAAATAAATGGGTAGGTCATATGACTGACTCACTTTACCACTGTCACAAGTTACAACCATGATAGGCAGGCTCCATTACATTCATAACTGGAAGACTATGTGTATCAAAAAGGCCACTTTCCAGAACCACTGGAAACAGGACTCTGTGTAATCAGCATGGGCTGTCTGCAATTAGTGCAGGTTCGCATCCCACCAGGCTCAAGGTTGACTCAGCCTTCCATCCTTCCGAGGTAGGTAAAATGAGGACCCAGATTGTTGGGGGCAATAAGCTGACTTCGTAATAATGCCGTGCAGGCATATACATAGAATGAAGGCTATTGCTAAGCACATTGATTGTGCTTAGATTGTAAGCCGCCCTGAGTCTTCGGAGAAGGGCGGGATATAAATGGGATTAAAAAAAATGTATTTTAACAGTAGCAGAATAAGATGGAAAGAAGGCTTCTAGGTGATTCCCCCCTAGTTCCAGGTGATTCTCCTGCTACCAAGTGATTCTGCCTGCTTCTACCAGGTGATTCACCTCCTCCATTGGGCTATTGTACTACCAGTTGGACTACTGTACTGTGCTCTACGTGGGACTGTCCTTGAAGAGTGCCCATTCAGCTGATTCAAAATGCAGCAGCATGGACACTTAAATGTGTTTCTAGCAGAGCACACATTACACCTCTGCTTGGCAAGTTGTATTGGTTACCAGTTTGTTTCCAGATCCAATTAAAGATGCAATTTTAAGCTCTACATTGCAAGGGATCATGTTATATGAGAGATCACATTTCCCCAATGATATCTTCCTGTCCCGCAAGATCTAGCAGAGAGGATGTGCTACAGGTTCTGTCAGCTAGGGAGCTATATTTGGGTGGGCTGTAAATGGTGGACTTTTTCTGCTGTGACATCCGTGTTATATAGAATATCCTCCCCCTGAAGTCATGCTGTCTTTATCACTTTTGACTTTCTGAACGTCTTGGTTGTGTCATTAGGGCCAGGGACTCACAGAGACTGGCAAAATATTGAGATGGCTCCGTTATTATTAACATCCCTTTGTCCAACATTTCTTCTTAAGCTGTGCTTTTAATGTTTTTAGTAACAATAATAACCACAATAATAATTTGTTATTTGTTAACTATTAGCTTTGTTGTACATTAGTACATTACCCAATGTCACTTGTTTTGTGAGATGAATGGTATTTAAGTTTGATGACGGTTTGGTGGACGAGGCATGATGGATCCACCACTCGCAACTTCAGCTTTGGTGGGACGGAGAAATAATCATTTGCTCTTTTTCCCCATAGCTGTGAACACGTTCAAAAATCCCAGCACACCTGAGGAGCTGCCTTACCAATCTTTTGAAACAAATCATTTTTACATGACTTTGAACACTACGGTGTTGAATTACCCCTGTCCAGAGAAAAGTGAAGATGAAATTACCATCCTGCGTGTGGGGTCTGAAACTAAGTGCGCTATGGATCTTTTGCGGCCAGATTGTAATGGTCCTCTCCCAGGGCCAGGACCCTACAGGTGAGAAAAGAATGTTAGAAATTTCCTTAAGCTTATTTCTTCATTGTCTGAACTGATAGCAAAATAATACATGTCCATAATACGAAACTGACACGTTTGAACAGTGGTGCTGTCATAAATTATGGCATACACCAGCCAATGTAACTAACAGAGAAGTGTTAAATCATATAAAACCAGACATTGGAAGCTAAAATCATAAGACTACATCCAATTTATTTTGGCCATGTTATGCATGTGAATTCATTGGAGAAGGCAGTGATACTAGGAATGGTTAGTGGACAAAGAAGGGGAAAGCAAAAAACACGCTGGCTTTATAACATCAAATTTGATGCAAAGTTGAACATACAACAATTGAAAGAAACTGTGCTTGACAGGATAGCAAGGAGAGCACTTGCCTATATAGTCACCAAGATGTGATTTAATGGTTAAAAACAACAATACATGTCCCACATACATAGACTATTCAAAGAGGGGAATGCATTTCAAAGTATATCATTCCAAACTAGTCAAGGAGAGAAGCAACCTAGAACTAAGGAGAAACTTCCTGACAGTTAGAACAATTAACCAGTGGAACAACATGCCTCCAGAAGCTGTGAATGCTCCAACACTGGAAGTTTTTAAGAAGAGACTGGACAGCCATTTGTCTGAAATGGTATATGGTTTCCTGCCTGAGCAGGGGGTTGGGCTAGATGACCTCCAAGGTCCCTTCCAACTTTACTATTATGATTATGATTATGAAAAGCTGAATACACTGGGGCATCGCTCAAAGCTCTTTGCTTTTGTTTTTCAGTCCAAGCATTTCCTCCTTTAAGCATCTTTAAATGCCATTGATCCAAAGGAAGATGTATTTTTGTTTTCCACGTGAAAATATCAATACACATTACCCAGTTAACTTTCAGGATAAACAATATTATAAGCAAAGCACTGAAAAGAAGTCAGAAACATTAAACCAAAAAAATTAAAGACATGAGATAAGAAAAAGAAAAGATAAATAAATCTGACTTACATCAATAGCTTTTATTAACCTTTCCATAGCGTTTTACCACTGCAAATCACCTTTGCTTCCAAGATGTGCCGATGTCATTATTTACACTCCCTTTTGTTCTTGAATTTTCCAGTATTTTGTAACAATAGATCTAAAATTTGTTCTTCTAAGAAAAAAGCTCAATCAATTATTTATGTTGCAATAGCCTGTCTTAGGAAATTATAGGCAGTAAATCAACAACAGGATTTATTGTCAAAGGGTTATTTCTCCAAGAATCCTGGACCAAATAAATGACTAATTGGATGTCGTCACTTAAGGTAATTGTGTTGCATTTCCTGTCCTTTTCTTGTTACAAGTCACCTATTTGGGAAGAGATGAGAAATGGTTCGGTAGCCAATATGGGTGGTGGGAGATTGGGAGAAGGGAATCTAAAGGAAGATTTATTTTAAAACTATGATTTGCCTAGTTTACAACATAGATCATAGAATAATAGAGTTGTAAGGGACCTTGGACATCTAGTCCAACCCCCAGCTCAAGCAGGAGGCCCTATATCATATACTTACAATATGATTGTCAAATACTTCCTTTATTGATCTGGCACAATCAATCATCAATCAATTATGTCTTCCCCATCTCAGAATGAAGGGACAATGGTCATGTTTTGGTGCTCCTGTTCAGAGGAGGCTCAAGAAGCTAGAATAAAAGGAAGGTGGAAATCCCACAGGACCGAGGAGCCACAGGTTCTCCACCCCTACACCAAGCCTGTCATGCTGAATTGTGAACCTGTTTCGCACACAAAAACACATCCCTTTTCTTTCTCGCCCTCCCTGTTCTTCAGGAAGAAGGTTTACCTTTTGCTGTAGAAAACCTTCTTTCTGTCAAGTGCAGAAAAGAGCAACAAAGATGATTAGGGGGAACTGAAGGCTAAAGTATGCGAAGAGCAGTTGCAGGAATTGGGTATGTTTAGTCTAATGAAAAGAAGGACTCGGGTGACATGATAGCAATGTTCCAATATTTGAAAGGCTACCACAAAGAAGAGGGGGGGGGGTTCAACCTATTTTCCAAAGCACCAGCAGGCAGGAGAAGAAGCAATGGGTGGAAACTAATCAAGGATAGAAGCAACCTAGAACTAAAGAGAAATTTCCTAATGGTGAGAATAATTAACCAGTGGAACAGCTTGCCTTCAGAAGTTGTGGGTGCTTCGTCACTGGAAGCTTTTAAGAAGAGACTGGACAGCCATTTGTCTGAAACTGTATGGGGTCTCCTGTTCGAGCAGCGGGTTGGACTAGAAGATCTTTAAGGTCCCTTCCAACTCTGTTATTCTGTTACCTTCAACTCCCTGTGGAGGCTTTCTACTGGTTATTTATTTATTTTCTATTCTAGGATGTATGTCAACTCACTGCAGCCACCTCCCACGGACAACTCTCCATGGGACAATTTGCTATGGCCAAGTCACTGCAGGACAACTTGTCACAGGACAATTCAACAACTCAACTTAATTATTTAAAATAATTTTAAAAATATTTTAATTTTTATCATTCACATTTCATTTTGTCCCTCCTTTTGCATCCTTTCTTTAATGATAACATTCCACCATTTCTTTGATATTAGTGTAACTCTTGTCTTGTGGTGAGTTGTCTCATGACAAATTGGTCATGGCAGGTTGTCCTGCGGCAAGTTGGCTGCAGCAAGTTGGTTATGGTGAGTTGTCCTAGACCTGAAAAAAAATCAGGCAGGAATAGTTGCCGTTTTTTTAAAAAAAAAATCAATTGCTGATAAATTTTGGAACACCCCTCATTGTCATTAACGCTCTTCTCTTTCCAGGGTCAAGTTCCTGGCAATGAATTCAACAGATGTCATAAAGGTATCAAAATGGTCTGATCCCATCAAACTGATTGAAGGTAACTAGTAATGGGTACCACTAGCATCCCCTGTCACATATCCAGCCTGTTGAAATCCCGTTCATTTTGGTTCAACAGTCATACATAGACCTAACTCTACAATATTTTAAACATACTAACCTGAAAGTAAATCTCATTAAATTCAGTTGGGCTTCTTTCTGGAAAAAAAGAGAAATTATATATTAAGTCTGCCTTCCCCCTGGGAGGGTTATTTTTAGTGTTGTGATTTTTGTTACTATTTGTTATTTCCAACTCTCTGAAAACTCTCCTGTGTTGCTTCATGAACATTAAGGGTCAGTTCATGATGCAAAACATGATGTACTTGACCATGATTTATTGGAGTATTTCTCAATCTCGGCAACTTTAAGATATATCAACTTCAACTCCCAGAATTCCCCAGCCAGCTTGCAAGATTGATAGCAATAGTGATTGCACTTAGTCTCGTATACCGCTTTACAGTGCTTTACAGCCCTCTCTAAGCAGTTTGTAAACTGTCAGCATATTGCCCCCAGCAATCTGGGTCCTCATTTTACAAACCTTGGTAGGATGTAAGGCTGAGTCAACCTTGAGCTGGTGAGGATCGAACCCCTGGCAGTTAGCAGAATTAGCCTGCAATACTGCATTCTAACCTCTGCACCACCACAGCTCACTGATGTTAGTTCTTCAAGGTGGAACAGACTAGAATGCCAGAGTTATGAATGCTAACGTGATTTTATTATAAGGTTTAGTAATAGAATCTTAGGGACGCGGTGGCTCAGTGGGTTAGGATGCTGAGCTTGTCGATCAGAAGGTCGGCAGTTTGGTGGGTCGAATCCCGAGTGCCGCATAACAGAGTGAGTGCCTGTTACTCGTCCCAGCTTCTGCCAACCTAGTAGTTCGAAAGCACGTAAAAATGCAAGTAGAAAAATAGGGACCACTACGGTGGGAAGGTAAGAGCGTTCCGTGCGCCTTTGGCGTCTAGTCATGCCGGCCACATGACCACGGAGACGTCCTCGGACAAGCGCTTGAAATGGAGATGAGCACCGGGCCCTAGAGTTGGAAACGACTAGCATGCATGTGCAGGGAAACCTTTACCTTTACCTTTACTAGCATCTTGCAAGTCTCAATGTGCTTTCCCCATCTTTTTATCTTCATGAGAATAAAGGAGGGTCAGGTCTGAGACAAATTACATTTCTGCCTGGGGCTCAGATTTCTGTTATCTGTCAACCGGCTTGACTGCGACTCTTCCTCCTGTTCCTCAAGGTTATTCCTACTGCCCATTACAGAGATAGAAGTAGAAAGTTTTGCCATGGATTTTGCTAGGGTTCACAGTAAAATGAACACGAGCAGGAACAAATTCTCTCCAGCTTTTATTGTTCTCTGGGGGTGGGGGGATGCCCTCACTTAGCAATGGAAATGTAGGGTACAGTTGTGGCCACAAGTCAAGGACTACCTGTACAAATCCAGATTTATAATTATATAAATCTACTGTACACAGGTTGGAGGTGCTTCTGTGCACTCAAAAATAATTCAGGTTCCCTTTCTTACATACCTTGATTTCAAAGAAGATTTTCAGTGTGTAGGCATTACAAAGTATTCTCTGTCCTGGAGGAAGGGACACTTTTTCTACAATGGTGCCTTGAAAGAATTGTAAAAATGTAAATTTGTTTTTCACCAGGGAAAAATCCTGACAGCATTATTGTCAGGCCCAGACGGCGGAGAATTGAGACGAACATCATTGCCACCATCCTGCCCATCCTCTTTGTCATTCTCCTGGCTGCTCTCATTGCTGCCTTGATCTACAGATAGTATGTTTCATATATCTATGAATATACATACATACATACATACATACATACATACATACATACATACATACATGGGAGGAGAGTCTTTTCTTAACCCAATCAGGTACCTAGAACCCATGGAGAGAGGTTCCTTCCTGTGTTCTGTGATATTGGCTCACATGCTTGGAATATTTTTCTTGACATTGTGAGAACGGTCACACATTTCACTAGAACACAATCTCATTTGCTTGGTTTTAGGGATAAGAATCTAGTTGTTGTGGTTTATAGACCACCATTTAAGCTTAGGGCAATGTACGAGGCCAGCCAAATGTGGTTTATTCAATCCACGTTTCATAAATATTTGGCTCAGCATAATAGGCAAACTCATCCAGTTCTCCCAACCCTGAAACCAGGCCAAGGGAAAAAGATTCTTACTGAATTTTGATTTGGACTGAACGGAGTGGGCCTAGGAAATGATGAACTAGATTAGCAGAACTAATCTAAGAAAGTTTTAGAGTGTGCAGAAATGGATAGATTGACTTTAAAGATAAAAGAGGAAGAAGATTCAGTGTATTGTAGAACATGGGATAATTTTTATCAATGGCTAGAAAAACGAGTTAGAGAGAAAGGAATGTGATATGTAACACTGAATATATACTACTAAGAAGAAGATTATTGAGCAACTAATTAGCATATTGTTTTTGATAATTACTATTCATTGTTCTTTTTAAATACATGAACCCAGACAACATGCTGGGAAGGCTGCCATAAAACAGGTGGGGAAATGTCAGTATTCTTCAACCTGGTAGATTGACCCTATTAGCCTGCATAATTCTCAAGCCTTACCTTGTATCTCATCTTCATTCCATCTTTGCCTTTTCTTTTCCACAGTTGCAGCCTTTGTGACAAAACGATGTCTGCCAATTTTGTGGGATCGCAGGATCCAACCATAGTACGCTACACCCCTCATCAAATACATGAGTCCAACAAGTTATGAGCTCCCAGGTTGCTGAGTATCCGTCAGTATTTTCCTTCCTTTTTTTCCACGTGCTTCCTGTTTCATTTATTAATTACAAACTTCCAGGTGTGTTTTATGTTTGAAGAGGTTGCCACCCCCTCTCGTTCCTTGCCTGCTCAGAAGAAAGAAGGGGAGGAGATGAGCATGGCTACCTTAAACTATGGCTACACAATATGAGACAGCCACATCCACATACTAACGATTTATATTAATTGATATGAGAGCTTCGTAGAATCAAATCGTTGGAGGGGAATGTGAAAGTCTTCTATAAGTCTAACCTTCTCTGTTAAAGAGAGAAATCCTCAGAGCATTCCCGACAAAAGGCTGTCCAACTTTTGAAAATTTCCAGGGATGGAGCACCTAGAACTCCAGGAGGCTGTTTAACTCTTTTCAGGGTTGAGAAATTCCTCTTTGAGTTTGGATCTCCCTCTATGAAGCTTCCATCCTTATCCAACTATCAGGAGCTATGGAGGCAAATCCACACCTTTTTCTCTATGAAAGCCTTTCAGGTGTTTGAAGTTTTTTTTTTTAAATCATATCTTCTTTTAGTTGCATTCTTCTCTCTACAAAGGAATCCTGGAATTACAAGGTCTCTGCCATCATCAGTTACACCTTTCATAGTTACTTGTAAAAGAAAATGGCAATTAAATGAGCTTCATTCTGTAATTAAAGTATTGCTACAGTACGTGGTTAGAACTGATTCATCCCTCCAGCCAGTGGAAACTGAATAGATGATCAACGTTCTTTTAAAATTATTTGCCTTCTTGCTGAAAAGTTGATTTGTAATGTGATAAATATATTGGAAATATTTGTTTTTCCAATAGAGACATAAAACCTGTGAAAAAGATTATCATGTGTACCCATTTTCAAAAGATGTAGTCCTTAATGGAACTGTATAGTTCTTAATGGAACTGCATCTACATAGGGGGAAGTACGCAATGGGTTACCCCAAGGCTCTGTCTTAGGCCCAGTGCTCTTCAACATCTTCATCAATGATTTGGATGAAGGGATAGATGGGGAACTCATCAAATTTGCAGACAACATCAAGCTGGCAGAAATAGCCAACACTCCAGAAGATAGGCTTAAGATACATAAGGATCTTGACAGACTTGAACACGGGGCCCTATCTAATAAAATGAAATTCAGTGGTGAGAAATTAGGGTTCTACATTTAGGAAATAAAAATCAAATGCACAGATATAGAATAGGTGGTACTTGGCTCAATAACTCAACTGGTGGTTCATATTTAACTCACTTAGATATGAGCCAGCTGTGTGCTGCAGCTGCCAAAAAAGCCAACACAGTCCTTGGCTGCATTGACAGAGGGATAGAATCAAGATCATGTAAAGCAGCCATGTCAAACTGCCAGCCCACAGGTCAGATGTGTCACGATGAAACCATGCCCACCCCATTGCCGGCAATGGGGAAAAAGTTGCGATACGTCATGCAACATCACATGACGTCACGAGTTTGACATGACTGATGTAAAGCATTAATACCACTTTATAATTCCTTGGTAAGGCCACACTTGGAATACTGCATTGAGTTTCAGTCACCACGATATAAAAAAGATGTTGAGACTTTAAAAAGAGGGCGGGGAAGAGCAACAAAGATGATTAGGGGACTGGAGGCTAAAACATATAAAGAACGGTTGCTGGAATTGGGTATGTCTAGTAGTTTAATGAAGAGAAGGACGAGGGGTGACATGATAGCAGGGTTCCAATATCTTTGCCACAAAGAAGAGGGGTTCAACCTATTCTCCAAAGCACTTGAAGGCAGGACAAGAAGCAATGGATGGAAACTAATCAAGGAAAGATCCAACCTAGAACTAAGGATGAAATTCCTGACAGTTAGAATGGTTAATCAGTGGAACAATTTGCCTCCAGAAGTTTTGGGTGCTCCAACATTGGAGATTTTAAAGAAGAGATTAGAAAACCATTAGTCTGAAATGGTATAGGGCAGAGGTAGGCAACCTCAGCTCTTTTATGACTCATGGACTTCAACTCCCAGAATTCCTGAGCCAGCATGGCTGGCTCAGGAATTCTGGGAGTTGAAGTCCATCAGTCATAAAAGAGCCGAAGTTGCCTACCCCTGGTATAGGGTTTCCTGCCTGAGCAGGGAGTCGGACTAAAAAACTTCCAAGGTCCCTTCCAACTTTGTTATTCTGTTAAGGTACTTTTTATATGAGTTTGTCTAACTTGTAAACCATGGCATAATGGGAGTGGGAAAAGGTGAGCTGGTTCTATGTTTCACAGCTAAACATGACACAATCCTCTTAGCTGGTTCCCAAAGAAGTAATTTAAACAGAGTTACGTCTATTTATCATATAACACTAAACAATTATTCTTGCTTAAGCTGCCAAGAAGCCATGATGTACAAAAGTTTATTGTGCTCCTCCCATCATACTTTCTAGGCTATGTGTTCATATGACCAATCCATCTTTGTTTGGTCATTGGTAGGATCCCTTGCAGTCGTCTGTATCTCAGAAAGAGAGGTGGACAATTGATATAATTATGATCAGCAGCCTCATAATATTCTCATTGGTCAGTAATTAGGACATTCCATTTTGTTAACCAGCCAGGACATCAACAGTTGAGGCAGCATGACCACTAACATATCCTACAGACATAACTGAAGAATGTTTGTAAGGAAACACCAGTGTGTGATACAATCCATGAAGAAAAAGAAATGATAAAACATGGGTCATGATGCCAGAACGTAAATCCTGGCTATAAAGGCAAGACAAGAAGGGATCCACCTTTAATTCCCATTTGGACTTAATGTTATATTTACTCTGATGAAAAGAACTTGAAGGGATTTGTAATTGGGTTTCTCTGTTTTAAATCATTTGTTTTTTGTGAAAAAATTGTGAAAAAAAAAGAATTCCAATGATTAGTGTGTATCTAATGCAAATCCTATATATAGTGAAATAACACTTCAAATTCTTTTGCGTTTATTCCTCCTGCCCAAACTATGCAGTAGGCTGTAGGTCCTTTTCTTTGGGCAAAAGACCTGGTTGTTATCTATCTTTTGTTCTAACCATGTTCTCACATCTGGCTGCTTTCCTCTGGCTGCATAAGAATTAATTTCAGTAAGTACTACAACTGAAGTGCAGCATCAGAAATTTGAATTTGTTCATGGTGAGAGTAGGAATTATCCTGGGATATTCAGAATATTTTGTTTCCTACAAGAACATAGGAATGGTTATAATAGGGAAGCTTTTCTGAGTCAGGTTTTATTCAGCATGTAGTCACATGCTCTTGGAAGAGATAGAATGAGACCAAAACTATATGTGCATTTATTTCCTTTATGTTTGCATTATTTAAAGTTATGAATAATTAATTGTTATTCATAATGTCTCCCTTCTGTAGCATTAAAAATTGAGAAACAGCATTTCAAATGTGGAGGAAGAGAGGAAAGAAATGTGATTTGATTGTCTTCTGAGCTATGCAGGATCCAGGATCTAAAATTATCCAGCTGGACCATTATGATATTATAATATGCTTACAGGACTAAGATTGTTATAACTGCCAATATGTCTTTTATGGATTTCATATTCCTTATGTTGATTTTTTTAAACACGTTTTAATGACTGCAGTGATCATTTTATTTTAAAAAGAATTGGAATTGTCCCTAAGGCTACTAGCCTATAGCTATACATAAATCTATTCCCAATCCCCCCAATGGGGATAAAGTTATCCTCATTGTTCTGTCTAGTGCTATTAGACCAGAGGTCTTCAAACTCGGCCCTTTTATGACTCATGGACTTCAACTCCCAGAATTCCTCAGCCAACGTGCCTGGCTGAGGAATTCTGGGAGTTGAACTCCATGAGTCATAAAAGGGCCAAGTTTGAAGATCCCTGTATTAGACTGTTTTAGAAAGCTTTGGATGCCATCACCCATGTTGCAGTCCACTCCTGCACTCACCAGTTAATGTGTAGATCTGGTAACTTGTTATTGTCAAGTTGATCTAGACCAGTGTTTCTCAATCTCAGCGACTTTAAGTTCTGTGGACTTCAACTCCCAGAATTCCCTAGACAGTGTTTCTTAACTTCAGCAAGGAGAATTCTGGGAGTTGAAGTCTATACATTTTAGTAACTGAGGTTGAAAAACACTGGTTTAGAAGGACAGAGAATCAGTTTCAATAGAAAATCTGCATTACATTTTTTCTGCAGCATGCACCAGTAGGTCTGCAGGTGAAAATGTACATACAATTTCCGTTGAATCACCTTTAAATGCTTCTGAAGATAGGTCCTTCCTATAATAAACACTGTCCCCTTCTCTGCAAATTTTTAATGGGAGATTCTAGGAAGTGAACTTGCTTCTTTCTGTCTTTTCTCAATAGATCCTGCCTTGACAAGTCCAGCTTTTGTTTAAATCTTCTTTCTCTCTGTGGGAAGAAGCCAAAGAAAGAAATATTTGGGAAATATTAAAAAGGCAGAATATTTCCCCAAAGGAATAATGGAGAAGATCTTTAAAAAAGATAGAAACCAGGCCCCAGAAATCAGCCCCAAACCCAGCTTTTAGAAATGCAAATTCAATAATCCATTCAGGAAGGTTGGAGCCAGGAAGCTAGAAATTAGGAAGACAAAGACACCTAAAATCTACATAAAGGTAAAGTTTCCCCCGCACATGCGTGCTAGTCGTTTCCAATTCTAGGGGCCGGTGCTCATCTCCGTTTCAAAGCCGAAGAGCCAGCGTTTGTCCAAGGACGTCTCCGTGGTCATGTGGCCGGCATGACTAGACGCCAAAGGCGCACGGAATGCTGTTACCTTCCCACCGTAGTGGTCCCTATTTTTCTACTTGCATTTTTACGTGCTTTCGAACTGCTAGGTTGGCAGAAGCTGGGACGAGTAACTGGCGCTCACTCCATTACACGGCACTCAGGATTCAACCTGCCAAACTGCCGACCTTCTGATCAACAAGCTCAGCATCCTGACCCACTGAGCCACTGCGTCCCCAAAATCTACATAAAAGGTAAAGGTAAAGGTTCCCCCGCACATGCGTGCTAGTCGTTTCCGACTCTAGGGGCCGGTGCTCATCTCCGTTTCAAAGCCGAAGAGCCAGCGCTTGTCCAAGGACGTCTCCATGGTCATGTGGCCGGCATGACTAGACGCCAAAGGCGCACGGAACGCTGTTACCTTCCCACCGTAGTGGTCCCTAGTTTTCTACTTGCATTTTTACGTGCTTTCGAACTGCTAGGTTGGCAGAAGCTGGGATGAGTAACAGGCGCTCACTCTGTTCCGCGGCACTCGGGATTCGACACACACTCAGACTCAGATCAAAGTACATGACACAGGAAATACAAAGCCTCAAATAGGAACAGGAAACAACCTCAAGAGCCCCAGAAGGTATAAAAACCCACCACTCCCTGCTACATGCAGTCAGTTTTTCCAGAGCTATCTTTCTGTCTAGCTGTCCTCTTCGATGAACTACAACCTTCTTTCTAAAGCAGTCTCCGTGTTGTTTATTCCTGGACTGGACCCTGATGGAGATTTTTCTTTCAACATCTAGCTTCTGTTTTTCTACTTGTCTCCAGGTACTTTTCTTGTTTTTTTTTTGCATACTGATGTTTCCTTGGACTTTTCTCCACAACATGTGAAATCACTCTCCAAACCCATCTAGAAGATGGCAAAAAGTTTCACTGATGTTAAATTTTGTGGTGCCTCTGCTCCCTTACCTCATTCTACCGTGATATAAATTCAATCAAGCCTTTGAAAAATCACGAGGAGTTACAAAAGCACTGAGCCACTTGCAGTGACGTAGAAGTTCTTGGTCCCATCATTTCATTCTTTTAGTCTTTCACACAACTGGCCAGAGGTGTTGAAGGAAAAGTCTTCATCGTGGTTCAGTCCAAGCCTGGAATAAACAACATGGTGACTGCTTTAGAAAGAAGGTTGCAGTTTATTGAAGAGGAGAGCCAGACAGAAAGATGGCTCTGGAAGAAAAGAGAGAGAGCACATGTAGGGAGTGGGTTTTTATACCCTCTAGGGTTCTTGAGGTTGTTTCCTGTTCCTGTTTCAGACTTTGTATTTCCTGTGTCATGTACTTTTGACCTGAGTCTGAATGTGTCCCTTTGGCATCTGTGGGTTAATCCTATTACAGTATGTACTGTTTTAGAGTTTGGGTGGGGTATGTAGATTTTAGGTGTCTTTGTCTTCTTAATCTAGCTTCAACCTTCCTGAATGATTTACTTCTGCATTTCAACAGAGATGGTTTCTGCTTGGGGGAGGGAGACTTGGGGCTATTAAGAAAACTGGGCATGCTTTTCTGCCTCTTTAAGATCCTTTGAGAAAATATATTTTTCTGCCCTTTTAATAGTTCCTTCTCTGGGAGGCTGACTTCCCACAGAGGAATAGCAAAAGTACAGCCTCAATAGGATTGAATTACAGAATAACACCGCAGGGTGAGGTTGTGCATTAAAACTTTGCCTTCAGAAGTTGTGAATACTTCAATGCTGGAGGTTTTTAAAAAGAGATTGGACAACCATTTCTCTGAAATGTTATAGGGCTTCCTGCCTGAGCAGAGGGTTGGACTAGAAGACCTCCAAGGTCCCTTCCAACTTTGAATCTGGGTCATAAGTAGCTTTTTTGGGGTCTGTCATAACTCCAACCGGTCACTAAGTGAGGGTTGTAAATCAAGGATTACCTGTAATTAGGATTAAGAGGTGAGCTGAATTTGATCCTGGTAATATATGGAACATATATGAGGTTGTGCATTAAAACTTTGCCTTCAGAAGTTGTGAATACTTGCAACACTGGAGATTTTAAAGACGAGACTGGACAGCCATTTGTCTGAAATGGTACAAGGTTTCCTACCTGAGCAAGGGGTTGGACTAGATGACCTCCAAGGTCCCTTCCAACTTTATTATTACATGGGGGAGGAGGGGTGAAGTCTCCATTTTGTGTGCTAGTGTCTGTGTGTCTATGTGTGCCATCAAGTGTCTGCCTTCAAGTCAGTGTTGACTCCTGGCGACGTCTGTGGTTGGCCATTGTCTCCTTCTGAGGGCAGAGAGAGAGTGACTGTTCCAAGGTCACCCAGTTGGCTTTGTACCTAAGCAGGGACTAGAACTCACAGTCTCCTAGGTTCTAGCCCAGTGCCTTTACTACTGTACTGAACTGGCTGTTTTTTTTATCGCTAGAGCCACCAGCTCAGTATTTCAACGATCAGTTCCATATTTAGGATTAAAAGGCCCTATCCTCTTTCAACCTAAGAAGGAATGCAGATGATTTTCTCTCTTTTTACTCTGAGAATCGATGCTCCTGAAATGCCCAAAACTGGAGTTAGAGGGTATTATGACAATGGTTTAACTCAGCAATGTTCATTTACTATATACAAATGGTCTTATCTTGATCAACATCTCCCATGCAGCTCCTATTAATGACTCTTCAGGGAAGACAATCAGCAGATGAAAAATTAAGCAAATGAGAGGACAGCCTAGGCAGAAAATAGCTGCAGAGAACACTTCATTGTTATCCAGCCCAGACTAGCTATAATGCTATCCCTCACTGAACAAACCATTTTTATTTTCATTTGCTTTTTTCCTCCTCCCTCCCCAATCCTTTTCCTTGGTTCTTGCATCTCTATTTTTTTTAAGGCAGATGGTAAGGGCTATCCAAATATTGATTTTTGTAAGTTGTCCTATGGCTGAAAAATGGGACACAATATTTTTCCCACTCCTATAATTTTAAAGATGACCATGATGCGGTCCTTGCTGTCAGCCTCTTTATGAGTTGTGAATTGATTTGCCAGCATTGAGATGCATCTTAATATTTAGGGTTCTAAGATGGCCAGCCTGTAAAAATAGGAAAAGCAGCTGGGCTACCCGGAGAGGGAAGAAAGACAGATAGGAAGAAAGAGAGAAGAGGGACATCCCATCGTCTAGCACTCTGCTCAAAATTCAAAGTTCTCCACTGTTTCTAGGAATCCTTTCTGGAATTCTACAAAAAAGAGGTTGTGAACCAAGTTATCGGTAATGGAAAAGGGGGAAGGAAATGAAAGGATGGCGGAAAGAGACAGATGGCAATGCACCAAAGCGCAATCTTGTTGGGTTTTATCATTTTTTATTATTGTGATTTGTAGCATTGTTGTTAGTCACCCAGAATTGCATGCCACAAGTTGAGTCTTCCACCTTCTAAATAAACAGGTAAGTTTTCATCCAACTTTCTGCTCATCAAGGCTGGAGATTTTAACCAATTGTGGAACGCCTCTGCTTACTTGAATATCTACCCCTACAGCTCAAAAACGGATGCTCCGGAATGGCTCT
The DNA here is from genome assembly GCF_964194415.1 of Vipera berus. Lineage (NCBI taxonomy): Eukaryota > Metazoa > Chordata > Lepidosauria > Squamata > Viperidae > Vipera > Vipera berus. The sequence goes on from NC_138202.1 coordinate 343,233,890, forward strand.
GACAGTACAGCTGCTGTCCTAAGCCCATGGAGGTAATGGTCTTAAGGGACTACATCCAAAGCAACTACAGTACAGAGATGTTTTTAAACAGGACTTTTTATGTAATTACTCAGTAGCTTTCAGCACTCTGCTTGCGTTCAGGAGCATATTGTCTGACCAGGAATTCAACTTCCCAAAGGACTTCTGTCCCCTCTTCTTCCTCTCATGTCAGGTCTGTCCCTTATCCCTAAAAATAAGCCAAGATCCAGCATTTCTCCAATCATGGACTATTCAGAGGAAGAAGCCAGACTTTGTCCCAAAGGTGCTTTTTCAAAAAGAAGCTGGGCTGTTTTTCCTTGAAGACGTTTCAGTTCTCATCCAAGCAGCTTCTTCAGTTCTGACTCAATGTGGAGAATGGAAGGATTTATATTCTTTTTCAGTCATCTGGTTGTTATTCCTACAGCTCTCTTCTGAGAATCGTTGAGACCACTTGGAGGTTTATTTGTGCCCTCAGGATCACCTGAGCCCTGAGGGTCACCCAAATAGCACAAATGGCTGCGGAACCTTCTTGAGTTCCAAGGCTCCACCCCTATTTGCACTATTCAGGTGATCCTGAGGGCACCGATAAATTTCCAAGTGGTCTCAACGACTTTCAGAAAGATGACTGCAAAGAAGATACATCCTCCCATTCTCCACCACTCAGTCAGAACTGAAAAAGCTTCTTGGATGAGAAGCGAAACCTCTTCAAGGAAAAACAAAGTCGAGTTGCCTTTTGAAAAAGCACCTTTGGGACAGCCATGACTTCCATGACGGAGAATCTCCATAGACCAGGAGTGTCAAACTCAATTTCATTGAGGGCCGCATCAGCATTGTGGTTGCCCTCAGGGGGCCGGGTGGGTATGGCCTGGGTGGGCGTGGCCTACTGGGTGGGCGTGGCTAGTGTGCGTATGGCCTACTGGGTGGGCGTGGCCAGCTCTACATCGTTCGCATCAAGGGTGCCTATGGGGGCCTGGGCAGGAGTGGGACAGATCTGAGGATCTCTGGCAGAAGGAGGGTCTCTGGGACAGGGCCAAGGCAGTGGGGGCCGTCCCCTCACTGTTTCCAGGATGGCTTCGTGGGCCACATGAAACCACTTCGCGGGCCGGATCCGGCCCCCGGGCCTTGTGTTTGACATGTCTGCCATAGACGTTAAGCCAAGCCTTGTCATGAACAGTCCTTGCTTAAAATATTATTACCCACACTCCTAAAATAACACTACACTCTGGTGCAGGGAAATGGGAATATAGCTGGGTAGATGAATAAGGAGAATTACCCCGATTATCCAACAGGTATCTCTGGGAAGCCCAGCCAAGACAATAAGCTACAGGAGCTGGTATTCAGAGACATCCTATTTTTCTTTGCTTCAGGCTGGTTCAAGACTGCACTAAAGTGGGAAGACACAGGTCAGGTCTCCCAGTAGTAATACTAAAATAGCACTAGCGTCTGTTCTGAAACCTTCCCAGCAGCAGGTAATGAACCATCTGAACGGCTAGTCCTTGTGCTGGAGGATTGTATTTTGTTACAGAATAAGGGGAGGTTTGATGAGAGGAAAGAACTGTAGGCTTGAGTAACTTTGTATTAGCTCTTTATTTATAAATGTACATAACACGGCACATAGGTAGACAGTTCTGGTCTTTAAAACAGCATCAGTTCCCTCAAGGGGACACAGTGTATTTCTAGAGATACTCCAAGACCCCCTCCCCACCTCAATTTAGATTTCTAACCTTTAGCTGGTGATTTTGTACAAGATGAGGGCTTTTTCCCCCCCTCCAATTTTGATCCAAATAATTGGCATGTTGCCATCTAGTATCTACCAGTTATTATAGATCTTTAAAAGTCATTCAAGAAAACCTCTTCTAGTTACCAGTGTTGACAGATAAATACATAAGAGAGAGAAGCTCCAGTTTGCTCAAATTATTGAGAGGGGGAGAAACAGAAGAGAGCAGGAAGATTTTAAGAAGGAAGCTTAGCCTCTTACCTTTTGTGACCACAATTACCCATGATTTGGATAAAGTTAGGAGAATCAGGAGGTGGAGCTTGGGTATTAAATATATATTTACCATTTGCCTTTTCATAACTTATTTTTTGAACATAATGCTTTTGCAGAGCATTAGTAATAAGCATATTGTGGATAAAATCACTTTAACATTGAGCTGATGGCCATCTTGACAAGGCTACATGGTTTCTTGACAAAAATACAGACATGACTTGTCAATTTTTCTGCCTTTTTTAAAAATTTGCTGTAGTCATTTCCTAGTCATCTCTTACTTAAGTTCTAACCGAGTCCAATTTATAGAATACAAAAGAGTTAGACCAATTTTTGAACCAAACAAAACAGGGAAAAGCCTAAAAAGAGCTTCGTAGTCATTATGGATAAGGCACTATCCATGTGTTATCTTTTTATAACTATGACATCAAGAAAAGACCCTAAAATAGGGGTGTCAAACTGCCGGCCCATGGGCCAGACACGTCATCCGGAAGCCACACCCACCCCATTGCCGGCAATGGCAAAACTCTCCAGATACGTTGCGCGACATCACGTAACGTCGCGAGTTTGACATGTCTGCCCTAACACGATTAAATAACAGCATAAAATGACTTCTGGTAATTTTTGTTAATGCTTCTCAATGTGCACAGTGATTGGAAAATACTAGTTGATAACAGTCAAAGTTGGAGAATTTGCTGAAAATTATATAAAGAGGTTTCATCCCCTGTATGATTCAGTACTGAAAGGAATTTCAATCAGATATAAATATTAAGAACTTATGTATCTGGAGCATGTCAATCACATATTAGGAATGCTTAAATGCCATAAGACTGTATTTCTCTGTTTTCTACAACTGAGTGACTTGAATGTATTTTGAACTGGAAATATTCCATAAGTACAATCAGGTCTAAGAAATAATTTGACATTGCCTTTTGCTTAATCTAAAATAATCAGCTCAGTATGATATCCTGTATGGGAAGTGCCTGCAAGTTAGTTTGTTTCAGAGAGAAAAAATGCAACATGGAAAATTAGACTATGAATGTAGATTTTTACTGATTCCTAAAACGGACATAAAGTCACAAAGGGTACCAGCTTCGAGCAAACTTTTTCTGATTTCAAAAGGCTAAAGGGCATCACACTTGAGCATTTGAATGGGTTGCTTCCATGTATTTACTGGGGGTTGAACTTGATAAGAGCAGTTTTGGGCTTTAATCGTGGCACAAACACTTCTCGGCAACATTTTCCCTCCATATCTACCTGACATTGCTACCCTATCAATTTATAGCAGAAATCATCTCACATACAGCCCGTAAATAAGGCAGCTTGAAGTCATCCTTCACTGCTGTAAAAATGCTCTGGCATGCTTCACTGGCTATTTGGTTGCTGACCCAGTCAGGGGATGGAGCTTAACCCTGACCTGCAGAGGGCAAAACGGAGCCAGGTTCTGCCAACTGGGTGTTATTAACTGTTACTATTCAATGCATCACTGGTTTTACATTGTTTCTGCTATCATGGCATTGCCTACCCATACTTTTTATTTTGATTTGCTCTGAGGACTCGTGCAAGAGTGCTACAGCTCTCTCTGTGCAACATTCCCAGGTTCAGTTCAGTGGAGCTGCTGTTCCTAGGACTATTTGTGCAATGGACTTCACTGTGCCCCCACAGTGGTGCTGGTGCATTATTTTGCCTGCTTCATTTTGTATCTGACAGCACTCTCTACCACGGCAATAAATGCTCTTATGGGCAAGCCAATTCCAATTCTGGAAGTCTAACTCTAGTACATGTGTTCATTTTATCTATTCCCAGGCTACTTCCAGATGTTGCCATCTGTAAAGGCAGAACTGGGTTCTCTTGTCACTCTAAGCTGCCGCTATCCTTTTGCTGCACTAAACAAGGTGGAATTTGCTTATTATTAATCACTCCTCTCTCTAGCCTGTACTTTCTATTGTCAGCCAAAAGAATTTAGTGCTCTTCGAGAGGAAGGCTAGATCTGTTTTCAGAAATAATCCTGATGGTCAGTTCTAAGTGTAGAGGATATGAAAAAGCAGGACTAAAGAATTCCTTCCATTTCACTCTGTATCCCCCTCATTTCTGTCACTGCTGAATCGGAATTTAGCAGATGACTAAATCTGCCATCCCAAACATCTGCTTAAAGTCAACCTTTCCCATATTAGAAGACTGATTAGTAGTTGTTTTTCAGCAGGCAAGTCAAACTTAGTGGGAAATGAAAGTAGGGGCTATTTATCAAATGTAGAGAGTAATGAAGATGATCTTTGCAAAAATATGTAGAAACTGTTATCCCGGCAAAAGGGGATAGAACATTTTTTTAAGTCCAGAAAGAGATAACATTTGGAACTTACTCAGGATAGACACCTCCCTAAATCACTGGAGTATAAAAAGAGGGAGGAGGCAAAGATTTGCAAGAATCTGCTATTATAGCGAATCTCAATAAAATAGTGTTACCTAATGGGGCAGACATAATCCCTTCCTTAACTTGGCAAGAGTAACAAAAGGCAACTTAGTTTGCTGGACTCCTTATAGATCGACAAGGGGGGGCAACATAATTTATGCCAACATATTTTTCAACTGACTCAGGGACTGGTGGATAGCAATAATTTGGCCACGAGCCCTTGACCTAGGGGGAATAACCTTTTGGTGTTTTCTGATATGTAGTTATGTATTTGCCTGAGCTTAGGAGAGAAATAAATTAGAGAAAGCTCTGGACCAAAGAATGTATGACACAAGTCATGCAGAATTCACTGGCACCAACAATTTTATAGCAGCTATCAAAAGTACATTTTCCCCTAAGAGGCTTTTGTCCAGTTCTCAACTGAAGTGCACTCAACTCAAATTGGATGTATGTTAAAATGAGGCAAGGCTTCCACTACATGGTTGTGCTATCATTATGACCTTTTTTGATATGCATCCCTACAGATAACCCTGGCCAGCTTAATCTTTCCAGAAAGGTTGCTCGCTAATAAAATAAAATAGTGGGTCAACATGTTACAAACAGCCCCGAAAAGTGATGGTTTCTTCTTCAACGTGGTATCAACAGAGCTGATCCTCTGGCAAGGATACTAAGACTGCATCTTTGCTGCAAATAGTGTGTACACTAGTAAAACTTCAGGATCTACTCAGAATCTATTGGAGTTAAGCAGCAAATAATATTCAATCAATCAATCAAAAGAAACTTGCCAATTAGGTAATGATACTAAATCAGTGTTTTTCAACTGATTTCAACTGGCAGCTTGTAGATGTGTGGACCTTAACTCCCAAAGTTCTCCATGCTGGCTATCCACACATCTTCAAGCTGTCAAGGCTGAGAAGCACTGTTCTAAACAGTACCATGCGACTGTTAGTAAAAAAGGAGACAGAAAAGGGAATGAGATTATCTCATATAATCTTTCCGCAAAAGCAAGATCTCTAGTCCGGTTTTGTGGCGGTTTTCCTTTTCATTAGAAATCAAATAGTTGGTTACTGGGAAGAGAGGCCTCTCTGGGATGGCATCAGTTTGGAAGTTCAGGGCATATCCAGAACCTCAGTGTTCTGAAACACCGAAAGAACAATAGTTGAGTTTGTAGATTGGTTTTATAATTTACTCCTGTTTTTGTCAAGATTTCATTCATGGCCTCTCTGGTAATGCCCAATAGGTCTTTCTATCCCTCCATCCCCTCCAATTCCACTTGAAAAACGGTCAGGATGGAGCTGAATGGAAAGGCTTGCCAGCCTATAGCGCTCTCAGAGAATTGACAGGCATTAAAGCAGCTCCCTCCCTCCCAGCTGAGCCCAGAGAATGGCAAGCCTTACCTGCTACCCAGGAATTGATCACTCACTGTTGCTTTCTCCCCTTAAACAAAATAAAGCACAGTGAATCCCTAACATTTTTGCTGGGCGTGGTGGCAAAGCGCCATGGCCTTTAAACTTCAGCGGGGGGGGGGGGTTAAGTGCAAGAGGCAGGACTTGTGAAAATCTCTCCCCACCTCACCCTCTTAACAGCACAAAATGTCCATTGGAATTCATGGTAGCAAAACATTACTGCTCCTAAGCAGGCTTCCCTTGTTGGAGGAGAGATGACAACAGTCACAAGGATATGCTGGGAAACATCAGAACGGCAATTGTCCAGCTGCGGTGTCAGGCGATCATCACAGATCTAGACTTCCATCTGGAAGAGCCCCAAGTTACAGAGGTGTTTGTTTTCATTATAAATGGAAAAGAAGGCTGTGCGCTGTCTCCATTAATTCATTGTCGTCCCCATTGAGCACAACACACTTTGGGCACAGTCCTTACTCAGCAGCTAAGATCTGGTATATCAGGCCGGCGCAAATGAAGCCTCCTAACAGTAAAGTGTAGACAATTAAGAAATAAGCCAAAGCTCTTTGGAGTTCTTGAAGAATTTCAGCTACCAGACTTGTGACCTTCTTCTTTCCAGACATATCTCTTGCTCAGATATCTCCAAAGAGCTGTGAAGCTTGTGGCCTTCAGGTGTCCCTGGGGGTGGGGTAGGGCTGGGTGATGATTTCTGAGATCACAGGAAGCCAGAAGCCATGCTTTGCCTTAACTCAGTTTTCATCATCTTTGGCATGGGATCCTCCTGCATAGATACAGAAAAAGATCGATGTTTTATTTCAGCTCTTTAGAAGTGGAAATTCTGACTTCTCCAGAATGGTGAGCAGGCAACATGGAAGAATAGGTGAGAATATGATTGCCTTCATTTTTTTAAAAAAATAAAAACTTCCCATGTTTCTCAACATTTTTCATGATGTAAAGAAACTGAATTTTTTTTTAAAAAAATGAGTGTCTAATAAAAGAGAAAGCTCATATATCAATCTACTTATAGGCTTTCTACATTCTGAAATAAATGAAAGTAATCCATGTACTGTTCAAAAGCTCCTCTCTCCTATAAGAACATTCAACTCATAATCTCAAGCTTACAGTAGTTGTATTGCAAAGACTGGGAAAATGTGGATCTCTTATTTAAACCCTGCTTCCAGACTAAATTCCACCATCTATTTCCACAACAAAGACAGTTCTACAATCCAGAAATGCATAATTTGGCCTCCAGAGATACCTTCTCTGACTTCCATGCTTATGAAGGACTGCTGACATCAATCTTACTGGTTTACTAGAGCAGGGGTCCCCAACCCCCGGTCTTTGGACCAGTACCAGGGCCACAGCATGCCAGCAACCGGTCCACACAAACAAGCAAAGCCCCATCCATGAGATGCAGGCAGCACCGAAAACCACGCACCCTCCGGTCCGCGGAAAACCCCCTCTCCATGGAACCGGTCCCTGGTGCCCAAAAGGTTGGAGACCTCAGTACATAGAACCCCTGACCCTTTGGATCATTTGTTTCAGAGATATTTCCTTACCAGATTCCTCAATGCCTTCAACAATGGCAGAGTATCTAATGTATTGGAAAAGTTGTTAAAATTTCAGGGGACATATTCAGAGATGTCATGTTGAACTATATAGCACAATCAAACATCAGGAGTTGACCACAGAAAATGTTTTTCATGTCATAAAATTTTATAACATTTGCCAAATTTCAACTCCATGGGAGTCTTGTGTCCCAGATTTTGGGTGCGTTCTGTAATGTAGCTTATTTGAGGTACCTTTGTTGAAAAAAATCTTGCACTATTTCACCCATTTACAGGTTACGGATATGAGAGTTTTAGCAGTATATAAACTGCTAGGTTTATATGTCACCATAGTTAATATATTTGATGCAACATCAACATTAACATAAATATGTTGTTGTTGTTAGTTGCGAAGTCGTGTCCGACCCATCGCGACCCCATGGACAACGTTCCTCCAGGCCTTCCTGTCCTCTACCATCTTCTGGAGTCCATTTAGGCTCACGCCTCCTGCTTCAGTGACTCCATCCATTCATTCTCTGTCATCCCCTTCTTCTCTTGCCCTCAACCTTTCCCAGCAAACTGCAAAACAACGAACTTATATTAACCACAGACTATGCCAATCCATGATCCTCCAAAGGTTATCCAAAGAGTTTGGTTTTAACCAATTTCCAGAGAGCTGTCAGGATGGATGCCAATCTGGTCTCTGGGGCATGGAGACAACAGTATTCCATAATATAGAAGCCAAACATCCCAGCACTCCCAAAATTGGAAAACTATCCAAAAAGAATGTACTTGATGGGTTAATTCTACTGGATGATTCCTTTGAAGAAAAAGCAATTTCATATTTTAGCAGCACCAAAAAGCTTATTCACAAATTATCACATTTCATTTAAATTCTCTGTATTATTACTATTTTAGGCTTGGCTTCACCTACTTTTGGAGTTTATCCTCTAAGGCTCAAATCCCAAATCTAGTCCCATTTTTTTTAAAATAAAAGCTGTACAGATGTACAATTATTTCCATCTTTGTTAATATAAAAGCTGTTTGGTTTGTCTCTTCCTCGTTTCAACTTTTTCACTGGAATATGGCTGATTATGAAGACAGTTTTGAGTAATGTTTTATATTTAAAAGGGTGGGGTGGAGATTAACTACAATTTGGTTCTTTATTTCTGAAACCTTTAGGAGAATTTTAGGTGTCCCTTGAAATAATTTTTGCAATTCAAAGTATAGCCTAATTTGAATACATATAGCCAATGTCCACTTTCTTTACTGAGGCTCCAGATACAGACTTTTATAAGATGATTGGATGACACTGGCAATCCAGGCAATTTCCCTCTGTTTTCTACCATTTCATATACATACATATATACATACATACATAAATTTTACAGAGATTATGCAGAGTTTGCCTATCTGGAAGCTTGTCACAATTATATTTAAATGCCTTATGTCTTGAATGCCAGCAAAACACCCTTTTTATACTATTCACCATTTTGCCCAATGAAGCATTTGGTTGGTCTTTGTGTTGTTCTAATGAAACGACTGCCCTAAAAGAGCTTTAAACTTTTCTTTTTCTTAATGCTTTATTAATCACAGTGCTTCTATTTAAGCCTGCATATCTAGTACCCAAGCCCACTTCCTTCTTTCTATAGAATACATGACATATAAAAGCAATAATATAGAGAATTAAAGATACTGCTTTAAGCCAGGATGCATAAACAAGTAAGACTGATGCTGCTCCATTTTTTTTAATAACACTTTTTGTATCTAAAAGGACTGTCCGGTCCATGTCCAGTTTAAAGAAATCTAAGATAAAGATGGCAATAGATAGAAGGACATGGAGAACAAAAAGCAGGACACTCTGGATTACTCTGTTATATAGTTATCCATTTATTTACTTATAAAACCTGCATTCTGTTCTTTAAAACATAAAGATAAGATTAGTTGTTGAAAATGAAACAGAGAAAGCATAAATAGCAGGCACTGAGTAAAAGTTTCACTGCAGTATAGAAATGTAAGGGATGATCTCAATATATTAAAATGCTTAATAGAACAAAAATACCTTTATTCTGTTGATACATTAGGGAAATGGTCTGAAAGCGAAGGAATGAAATTTATCAGAAACAAGTGAAAGGTGGGTTTTTTTTCATTTAGGGAACAAAAACCAGATGCACAGGTACACAAGTCTTGGCTGACAATGATACTTGTCAAAACCAGAATGGATTGCAAACTGGATGTGAGCCAGCAATATGAGGCAGTTGCAAAAAAGAAAGATAAATGTAATTGGAGGGGGCATAAATAGAAATATAATTTCCAAACATTAGAAATAGAATTGCTTTGCACAGACCTCCACCTTGAGTACCCCAGCTCTGGGCAGAAATCAGAAGAGGTTTGGGGTAGGGCAGTGAGAACTAACTGGAAAAGATGTTTTCTCAAGAGAAATTGGCAGAACTGATGGGTATGCCTGGCTGGGAAAAAAGATAGCTAAATCCATACCGCTCTGGATTGTAAGCCCCAAAGAGTCACCTTATTGGGGAGATGAGCGGCATACAAATTTAATAAACAAATAAAAATAGATGGGAATATGCTAGCAATCTTCCTGCACTTGGAAGTATATCACCTAGAGACGGTCCAGACCTGTTTCTCATCATCCCAGTACAAAATGGATTTAAGTTACAAGAAGATTACGGTGCAATACTAGACAAAAATTCAAAATATCAGAGCAGTTTTGACAGTGGAAACAACAATCAAGATAGGTAGTGGGATCCCTTTTATTAGAGGTGTTCTACTGAAGGCCAGATGATCATCTATCTGTCGTGTTTTAATGTGTGTTCCTGCACTAAGTAGGTGGTTGGACCTGATGCCCTAGATCAGGGGCCCCCAACCCCCCGGTCTGTGGACCAGTACCGGTCCGCGCAAACAAGCAAAGCCCCATCCGCAAGATGCAGGCAGCACACATAACCACACACCCTCCGGTCTGCGGGAAAACCTCTCTCCACGGAACTGGTCCCTGGTGCCCAAAAGGTTGGTGGACCTCTGCCCTAGATCAGTATTTCTCAACCTTGTCAGCTTGACGATATGTGGACTTCAACTCAGCATGCTCCCTGGCAAATTCTGGGACTTGAAGGCTATACATCTTTAAGCTGCCGAGATTGAAAAACATTGCAAGATGACTCCTTCCAACAACAGGATTCCAGAGGATCATTCTAGAGCCAAGAGGCTACCACTGAAAAGGCCATTCCTAGATTACATCCTTTTATTTTTATCTCCATTAGTCAGCATTTTTAACGCGCACCTTTGTTTTTATTCTATTGTAAACATTAGCGTTCAATTGGATATAAAATCTAGCAAATTCTAAGTAATAATAATCACAGGTAATTAGCAGGTGCAGAAATGTGGCTTTCCTGATGGTGCCCCAACCATACCATTCTGGGAAGCTTGTGCGTTCATTTATTTGCAGACTGTGAGTCCTTCCCCTCTAGCCAACCACTGCACTGCCTTTTTAAAAAGTTAAATAAGAATAAGCTTAAAGAAATAGCAAATGTTTACAAATACTGCACTGCCAACCTACCCTCCTTTCAATTACATGGAGTCAGGCTAAATGATATGAAAAACAGGCATGCTGCTTCTGACAATAGTCCATTCAATCCACTAGGAAAGACCACAATCAGGAAATTATGATGTCCCTTTCTTACAGTTGTTTCCTAGCATACACAGCATTTGGATATGCAAGATACATCTGGATCATAGAATAATTTTCCTTTAAGTTTGATTCTGCCTGTATAACTGGGCTAAATAGGAAAGATGAATTTGGAAGCCTCAGTATCTCAAAAGGCCTTTCGACTTGCACAAATTGGACAAGCAAAAATAATTTGTAGAACCTCTAAAGAAGCAGCTCAGCTAGAGGTCTCCAGTTTTTAAGTCAGAAACCCGTAACGTTCAAGCCCTTCGCTTACCTTTGCTTGTCCCTGAACTTTGGCCACTTACATCCAAAGACCTTCTCCTTCAGATCCTGGGTTTGGAGAACTGGAGGTGCCCTCCCATCTCAGCGTTTCCAAGCTTCTCTGTGCAATTAAGCAGGATGCCTTCTTCAGCTGGCTGCAAACGATCCGTTCTTCTGTGTAACAATGGTGTTGGGTGGCTGTTCAAGGAGGGAGCCAAACAAAAGGTGGTGGCTCTCAGCAATGGGATGCAATTGTATAGCTCACAGATTCTGACGGTGGGGGAAAAAAAAGGAGGTGGTGATTTACTGGCTTCGGCTGAATGCCACTTCTTTCATCTGCCATTCCCCATTCTCTTTCCAGAAAAGCTACTGCTCTTGCTGCTGTTGCTTGGAGATTCTGCTACAGCATTGCCCGATGCACCTCCTCTCCTATTTTCTAGTCCAGAGTGATCGATGCCCAAAGACAAGGACTGCCTGCTTTAACAAATGCTACGGCTTATGTCGGACTGCTGGTTTGGTGAGATGATAATCTGAAGCCTAGATCAGAAGAGGGCAGATAATAATGCATTTACTGAGTACTTCACTGATCCCGTGGCTTTCTTCTAATCTCTCCTAAACACCACAGGCAGCACTAGTGGCCATTGCTAAGATCTAGATAGAGGCACAGGTTCCATAATTAATGTTGCAAGGTTCAACTGTCTGGAAACATGCATATTTTTTCAGTATATTTTATTGGCTTCATCCATTTAAGACAACTGCAAATATTTTTTAAAAGTGTAAAACTTGTGAGGATTTGAAAAGGAAGGTGAGGGCAACCAATCAGAACCAGGCACCGCTGGCTTCTAAAGAACCAGCCAATCAGAAGTACAGCTATCTTGTACATTGTTTTATTTCCCCAAGGCATGCTCCAGTTAAAGGTAGCACAAGAGAGAAGACACCAGTCACATAATTAAAATACATGGAAATGACTTTTTAGAAATAAGGTACAGCAGGGCCAAATAAGAATAAGGGCCCTTAAGATAAAAATATTTTGTTTAGATCTGGTAAAGGATAATATTATGAAGATGATGCCTTGACTGAAGCTTTCACTTAATTATTTCTGATGCTAAAGAAAAAGTGTGAGGACATAGGCTAGTGTAGTCAATGTTTATTTTCTCTTTCCTTTTTTAGAAAAAAAGAATACATAAAAATGTGCATAAAACGTAATCACGTTAATGAAGCTCCAGAAATATTTAATAATGTGGTTTCTACCAGATGGAATTGATCTGATAGGGCTGGCATGCTCCATGTTCCATGCTTCTTCTATTAAAGAATGCTACCTATCAGGACCCAGAGTGCATGTTTTCTCTGTTGCGCCTGCCTTCTGGAAGGAAGTCCCTGTTTATTTATTTATTTATTTATTTATTTATTTATTTAATTCCATTTATATACCGCCCTTTCCCTGAGGACTCAGGGCGGTTTACAGGGAGTTAAAAAACCAGCAATACAAAAGTTAAAACCCATTTAAAAAAGATTAAACTAACCCTGTGCATTTAAAACCCCGATTAAAATAAATTACTCCTCAGCCTGGGCCCGAGAGCTCAAAGAGCCAGGTCTTCAGGCCCCGGCGGAATGACCGGAGGTCGGGGGCAGTCCTCAGCTCCACTGGCAGCTGGTTCCAGAGGGCAGGCGCCCCCACTGAGAAGGCCCTATCCCTGGGTGTCACCCGCCGGCAATCTCTTACCGGTGGGACCCTGAGCAGACCCTCCCTGTGGGAGCGCACTGGGCGAAGGGCATTTGATGCCGGCAGCAGGTGTTCCCTCAAATACCCCGGACCCAGGCCATGTAGGGCTTTATAGGTGATAACCCCCCTCCCCCCCAGCTCTGGTTGGTGCAACCCTGTTGGCTTTCTGAAGCGCCATGAAGGCCAGGCTGTTCTCCCAGGCTCAGAGCTAGCTATGTTTTCAGCCCCCTTGTCAATTGCTGATGGGATCTTCTGGGTTCACAGTTTCCCCTCCTTTTTTGTCCAAGTCTGATTTTGTTGTTCTTTATCTTTATTATATGGCTTTTGGTGTATTATGAGCTGCCCAGGGCTGTTTAGAATCGGGCAGCATCAAATGGAACAACATAGTAAATAAATGATAAGTGTTTTATTATACACTGAAATGATCTTCACACATAAGCAGCACACATTTCTCACTGCTACTTTTTTCAAAACATTTCAGGCAGAATGACAGAGCATGCCCCAACAATTATTCACGGATTCCTTTTCCTAATGAGAAAGTACATAATTCAATCCCCCTGGGGGGGAAAAGTAAGATATAAATAAAAAATATTGTTTCAAAACTGAGACATAGGTTGTTCACCTGAAAATGTTGTTGGCTCTATTGCATTCTCTGATGTTTTTTTCTGGTACTGTCTTTGCAGTATCTCCTGATGCATTCTATCATTTATTTTCCATAAGAAATAAATATTTCAATGCATAAACTGTATAGTGACAGAATGCACCTTTTGTACCTTTGGATTGCACATAGGGAAAGGTAAAGTAATACTGTAGCCTCTACTATTCAGATCTCATGAGTTTAAATTAGAGGAGCACCAAAATGTTTTAGGCATTAGATAAAAATGTCTCCATTAGTCCAACAATGGACCTAACACACAGGGAAAACAGATATGTTCTCACTTAGTGGAAATGCTTGTGGATATTCTCACTTTCAATTTTCTATAAGGACCAAAATATGTTCCTCCACTACCAATTCTGTAATTTAGAAACATGAACCTTGTGGAATAAACTCTGTAAGTAGAGAATATAAGACAACAGAACTCACTTTCAGAATGTGCTCTTTCACCCCAGGATAGTTGTCCTACTGGGCGTTATCAACACAATATACTTTTGTTGTGCTGCAGTGCCACCTCTGTGGGGGCCAAAGCTGAAACTGCAGCTGCTCAGCCCAGACACAGCTCAGCTGCTAGCAGCTGGATTTTGAATTAATTTCCAGTTTATAAGTGGCTTTTAAGAGCGGACTGAATACATTGCAGAAACACATCTGGTGGCTAAATCAACTGTTACCAGAAATATACACATTCCCATTGCCCTGCAGTTGTATTACATTAAAAGCATGAAATCTTTACAGTTGATTCATCAGTACAAATCTTGTTAGATTGCCTGTGAAAGAGCAGGCATAGCAGGCAACACATAGGCAATCAATCATACAGAGAATCAATTTGCTATAGTGGTTAAGGAGCTGGGCTAGATTTTATTTATCAAATGTATTTGCCATCCATCTCGTGGTTCAAGGCTACTCTGAGTGGCTTGAATCACAACACTGTTCAAGACCTCCCTTAGGAATGGAATGGAATGGAATAGAATAGAATAGAATAGAATAGACCTTGGTGATCTTCTAGTCCACCCCCCCCCCCACTCAAGCAGGAGGACCTATACCATCTCAGACAGGTGATTGTCTAGTCTCTTCTTAAAAATCACCATTGATGGAGCGCCCATGATTTCTGGAGGCAAGCTGTTCCACTGGTTGATTGTCCTCATTGTCAGGAAGTTTCTCCTTAATTCTAGGTTGCTTCTCTCTTTGATCAGTTTCTAACCATTGTTTCTCATCCTTCCCTCTGGTTAACAATGTGACCCCATCTTCTCTTGGCAGCCCCTCAGATACTGGAATATTGCTATCATGTCTCCCCTATTTCTTCTTTTCTTTAGACTAGCCAAACGCAAGCCCTGCAGCCGTTCTTCGTATGTTTTAGTCTCCAGGCCTTGGATCATCTTAGTTGCTTTTCTCTGAATTTTTTCCAAACTCTCGACATATTTTTTGTGATATAGTGACCAAAATTGGCTGCAGTATTCCAGGTGTGGTCTTACTAGGGTTTTATAAATACTTCGTGTGATCTTGATTCTATGCCTCTATTTATACAACCCAGGATTGTATTAGCTCTTTTGGTTGCTGCTGCATAGTGCTGGCTCACAGTCAAGTGATCGTCCAAGGTCCCTCTCAGTTACTGTTTTTAAGCCAGGTCTCACCCAATCTGTACTTCTACCTTTGATTTTTCCTACCTAAATGTAAAACTTTGCTTTTCTCCACATTGAAACTCATTTTGTTGGATAGGGCCCATTGTTCAGGTTTGTCTAGATCTTTTTGGATCTGGAGTTTGTCTTCTGGGGTGTTGGCTACGCCTGTGAGTTTGGTGTCATCTGCAAATTTGATGAGTTCCCCTTCAATTCTCATCTAAGTCATTTATGAAGATATTGAAGAGTATTGAAGGTATGGGTGACTTTGGGCCATTCACTTTGACTGAGAGACAGTCAAGCCCACTTCACAGGGTTGTTGTTGCAAGGAAAATGGAGGCAGAAGTATTAGATATGTTCCCTCTCTTGAGTTATTACACAAAAAAGGATAAAATAATAATAATACATAAGATTTGCCATATAATGACAAAGCAGGGTCAACGAATGGCTGTATTCAAGCAACACATTTAAAGATGTTGCTGAATGAACTTATAATCTGGGCCATGAATCACAAACTAATTAAAAAGGCTACACTTGTCCGACATATCAATGTATTATACATAATTTAAGAGAGGGGTGTGATTTTTTTAAATGCAAGGGACGTGCTTGGCTTGGTGTGCCACGGCCTTATAAGAGTAAGGAAAAAGGAGTAGTTTTTGATATCAACATTTTGTTTTTAAAAGCACATCCCTGTTTTTATCTGCCAAATGCAGGTTGTTGTAAAAAAGCAGTTTTGAAATGTAGGTGGGCAGTTTCTAGGAATGCATTTTTGTGTTGTATTTTTAATTATTTGGTTTGCCTGAGAAATCTTGAAATTGGAATGGGGGTTGGATGCAGGGTTTTTAACCGCTTGCTCTTAACCTAGGTCACCGGTTCTCAAACACTGCGTGCCAGAAGCAATGAGAATCAGAAGAGTAGGCAGCATAAATTACCCAAAGAGGTAAATATCTTACTGCTGTTGCTTTCCAATCCAGTTGGAAGCAGGCGGGTGGCCACTGATAATACAAAACTCGTCACCCAGGGGGTAACCCTGCGGAAATCGCTGGGTTAGATAATCAGAACCTCCGTTTTCAAAGGCTTTCTACCCGTTGCAAGTCCCCGATGCTATCAGCTTACGGTCCTGCGTAGCGATTTCTCCTATCTACTCACTCTCCGTAGAAAATAAAACTCCCGCCCCCGCGCGTCTCTTTTTGACAGATTAATCAAATCAAACACACCGAGTTGTAGCTCTTTCGTTTTCCCTTTCTATGCAGCCAATCTGAATCTAATAAACAAAATCCCTCTGAAATAACCAGGTGATTCTTCCCTTTTCTTATCTCTATGCCGCAAGCTTCCCTCAGCCAAAATTAACACCGTCGGACATTACCTCTCTTGCCCCTGCCGTCAAAAGACGAGTCCCGATCGCCTTTTCGCGGCATTCTGAGACGCTCGCCTCGAGTAGGCGGCTGTGATTTTTGCGACTCTGCCCCAAAATGAGGCCCAGCCCTCTGCTGCTGTAGTCTCCCCTGCTCGGCTTTGCGGCGTTGCCGAAAAGCGACGCGATCACTTTCTCTCTTAATAATTAGACGACAGGGGGCCATCTTTGGCCGTGCTGCTTGGGACCCTGGGCCCCCTCCTCCAGCTCTGCTTTACGGCAGGGTCGTAGACCGCCAATGGGCGAGCAGACTTTGCGACGTTTAGGCGGAAGTGTGTCCTGAGGGAAGAAGACGCGCGAGAGATAGAGAGAGAGAGAGAGAGAGAGAGAGAGAGAGAGAGAGAGACGGCCTTTCCTGACCCGTGACAGGAGTTCGCCTGAAGGGGGGAAGCCGGAGGGCGAAAGGTGGGCCGAGGGCTTCATGGGGAACGTGGGTAGCCACAGCGAGGGAGAGGAAGAAGAGGAGGAGGCAGCAGCGGGAGGAGGAGGAGGAGGAACAGCGAACCTCGTCACCTGGAGAAATAGTAACGGCAACTGGGCCGCTGCCACCAGCGAGTCACCTCCGCCGGGAGCTATGGAGGCCGCCTTCCCGGGCCTAGCTTCTCCGCCGCCAGCTTCGTCGTCGTCGTCGTCTTCCTCCGCCGCCTCGACCCTCCCGCCGCCGGCGGTGTTGCTAGGACAGGCCCGCCTGCGCGAGGAAGCCGCCGCTCGCCTGCGCGAGGTGCCCGCGGCCGAGTCGCTGCTCTCGCGCCACCACGCCGCCCTGGTGCGCTGGCTGGAGGAGCGCCTGGGCCGCGGGGAGCAGGCCATCAGCCTCGAGCAGCTCTGCGAAGCCTTGGAGATTCGCGCTGGGCCCGCGCAAGGGACGACAGCCGCCGCCGCCGCCGCCGGGGCAGGAGGAGACGCCGCTGCCGCTGCGGCCGAGGAGCGAGTCAGGAGCGAAGAGGTGAGCACAGGATGGCCACCCGGGGGGAAAGGAAAAGCTGAACTGCACCTGCAGGGCGAAAGGCTAGTACCGGACGCTTCTTTTCCGGGGCCGGCACAAAAAGAGGTTGTTAGTGCTCACAGAGGCTTTCGGGGCATCTTTCCCTCGAGGCATCTTTCTGAGGAATGTGTGTGAGAGGAGAATCACTGAACAGCCAGTGGAATAGCAATCAACCAATGAATCAGTAGCTTGCCTTCAGAAGTTGTGGGTGCACCAGCACTGGAGGCTTTTAAGAAGAGACTGGACAGCTATCTATCAGAAATAGTATAGGTCCCCTGCAAGAGCAGGGGGTTGGACTAGATGACCTCCAAGGTCCCTTCCAACTTTTACTGTTACTGAACTGCAGTCCTATCTAGAGCAAATGTCCTGCCAAGGTTCCATTATGCTCACACCCTAAGGAACAATGTTCAAAAAGAGCAGAATGCACTCACTTCAAAAAAAATATATCTTTTTTTTTGTGGGACTGGTTTTTCCCCCCCCCCCCCCACTAAAGATGCACAAACTGACTCATAAACTCTGGGTTACATTCAGTACTAAATGTATTATTGGAATTTCATCTTGGGCTTTCTCCTGAACCAATTAGCAGGCTGCAAGCATATGCAGCTTTCACCAAGGGTGCCATTAGGGAATACATTTGAAATAATGAGACATGGAATGCCTAGAAACATTTTAAACCATGTACAATTTAGCCGTAGAGAAATGAGGACCAATTGTCAGTATGATTTTAATGGAGTCCTTTCAGCATGTTTATTTCTAGATAAATACAGAGTACTAATCCTAATGTTTCCTTTTGGGGCATCAGTGTTATGCAGAAAAAATAGTAAGCAAAATAAATTAGAATCCACTGGGGTTGGCTGGCAATAAATTTAGATTAAATAATGATGGCAAGAGATAAGTGAAAAAGGTAAGTAAAAACTCATGAAAGTTTTTAAAAATTTTCTTACCTATCATTGTTTCCACTATGTCTGTACACTGCCTCATACATTACCTTTTGTTCTTTAATCCTACTGTGTTCAACTTTTTTTTCCTGACCAAGTCTTCAGTATAACAAAATGGTTAGAAGCACGTTCTTAAATGGCAAGCATTCATTCACAGACCATATATTTCCCATGTCTATTAATTTTTCTTAAAATTTATCCATTTTCTCATGTTTAATAAACTTTCTGTGCAAATTTCATCTAACTATTCTATTTTTTTGTGATTTATCTCTTAAGGCCTGCAATAATTTGCTGCATTTCTTTGTCCAACACATTTTTATTACATTATTAATTGTAGATCCATATTCCTTGTTGCATCATTAGTGCAATATTTGTGGCAACTTCTTTAGGTTCTTAGCCAACAACTTTATTGTTGCGTATAAAAAGTACAAAATGTTTATGCAATCAATGACTCACACCAAATAGCTGTTGGCCACACTTGATATATTCTCTTTATCACAGAGAAGTGATCTGATAACAGGAGACTTTTGCACAAGCTTTTGTCACAGGTCATTCCTCATGACATAGAGTTTAATGGGGGCTGCTAACCTCCATAGGGAAAAAGCATTGATTTAAGATGATCTGCCTCAAGTGCTTGATGAACCTACAGGGTATTCAGATGAGTTTGGGGAATTCTTCAACAACTAGGACAGCTCTATTGAATGTATTGATAGCCTCTATCAATATAAAGGTGATAAGTATACTACATAGGGCTGCTTCTTTCAGAGTGACTGGGTTTTCTGATGAGTTTTGGGAAATGAAGCAAAGAGATACTTAGAGCAATGTTGGGGAAAGTGAGGTGTGAATACAGCTGGAAATAGGCATGAGCAAAAATTTGAGCCTAATAAGGGCAACAAAGCAAGATTACATTTCTGTGTGATGAGCAGCATATAAATATGATTCAGTAAATAAATTACTACTTCCTCTTGTCTGCAGAAAAGCTCATCTAGGGAATTACAGCTAGAAGTCCCTGCTGGGAAACTGCAATTACCTGGCTAAGCATTTCAGTGATAAGATTGCTCATACTTCTCTTTGAAGCTTGGTGAACGGTATCTTGCTAGTTCCAGTGATGTTATATCTAGGTGGGTAATGAAACATTTGCAAGAAAACAACCAAGCTCAGGGAGCACCAAGGATCCCACAGTATCTTAAAATATTGCAGAAATGACTTATTTACCTGAGTGGGTTTTGAACCTGTGGCACTTGAGGAAGTGAGAAAATTGTTGAGGAAATGTTGGAGCAATAATCAAAAGCTCTGGAAGATATGTGGTAACTGGCTGCTGGGAAACAGGTCCTAGTAAGGAGAAAGACTGCACTTATTGTCCTCATGGTTCTGGGCTATCATGATTGTCCTTATCCTGCTCAACCTCTCAGTGACAAATACTGTCAACCACAGGTTTCATGGGCCATCTGTGAGGATTGGGAATTGGAGGCATTTTTTGCATTGATTACACTCTGATTTGAGTGGGTGGATCTGACTCTGGGCCAAAAAGTCCTGTCCTGATGTTTGGAATCTGTCAGAACCTTGATAGGAAAAAAGAGCCAAGCAAAATGGAGTGGATGTTAAGTCAGAAGCCTTCTGAATCCAGGATAATATCAAATATAACTCTTAGTAGGGTTAGTTAGTTGGCACAGGTTTACTACTTCAGGATTCTTTTGGATTCATAGTACCTGCTACAAAAGCAGATGGAAGCATTTTGTGTTTTGTTCAGCTTCACTTGATGCATGATTTGTAGATTGGATTACTATAATTTGTTCTTAATGGAGCTGCCCTCAAAGACCATTCAGGAACTTCAGGTGGTCCTGTATGCATTGGCAGCAAGACTTACTGAGCAGTCTAGGCCACAGGTCTGCAACTTGCGGCTCCGGAGCCGCATGCGGCTCTTTCAGCCGTCTCCTGCGACTCCCAGTCCTCTGCCATGTGCAGTCCAAAAAAAAAAGTGGGACTAAAAAAGTTCAACCAATCAATTCAAACTTCTCATGGAAAAAAAAACACCTTGTGAAGCTTGAATTGATTGGTTGAAGTTCATTGGTTTGTGGGACTTCCCACAAACCTCTTTTCTTCCTCGGACTGCACATGGCGGCAGCAGAGGAAGAGACAGGACTGCTGGAAAGTTGAGTGGGTCGGTCAGATGGGGCGTGCCGGGGAGGGGGAGTTCTCTGTGTGTGTGCGTGTGCGTGTGTGTGTGTGCTCTTCCTTTGGGCCAAAGACAGAGAGCACAGCAGCTACCATGCCGGCCTGGAGCACCTCCAGCATCTCTCAGCGAGTGCACTAGGCCGCCCCAACAACAGCAGCCATCGCCGGAACGATTCCTCAGCCCTTGGGGCCCACTGCTGCCATGGGGGCCGGCCCAGGAATTTGTTTCTGCGGGGGAGGAGGAGGCTGACGGAGATGCGGCAGACCTCCAGCGTCT
Source organism: Vipera berus (assembly GCF_964194415.1). NCBI lineage: Eukaryota > Metazoa > Chordata > Lepidosauria > Squamata > Viperidae > Vipera > Vipera berus. Next base: position 343,254,978 of record NC_138202.1, read on the forward strand.
CTCTCGCCGCCACCGCTACTGTCGGCTTCCGCTATGGCCGAACCCGGGCAGCCTCCTCCACACCCAGCAGTGGCATCTGGATGTTTTCCGGTTTCATCGGAACCAAGCAGCAAGTGGAAAATTTAGCAGTAGCAGCACTACCGGGAGCTGTTTCAATCGGCCCCTTCATTGCCAAGCGTCCCCATAGAAGTCAATGGAGGCGCCGCGGCTGGCTTTTCAAGTGAATGAGAGCGAGAGAGAAGCTTTTCCAAACAAAACGTGAGTGAATGAGAGCAGAGGGGGCAGGGTAGGTGCATATCTTGCCTTGGCTCCACTCTTCAGTCAAACCCTGTTCTGCGCATGCGTGCATGTACGCGCATGCACACACAGTTTTTGCAGCTCCCAGTTTTTCCTTTTGTGAGGGAACCGGTTCCGACTGGCTCTTTCACTGTTTCAGGTTGCTGACCCCTGGTCTAGGCACTGCAATGTTACACTACTGTTCTGAGAGCTACATTGGTTACCATGTGTTTTCTGAGTGCAACGTTATTGGTGTTTAAATTTCCCTTTGGTTTGGAGCCTCGATGTTTAGGAGAGCATCTTTCCCAATTAGAGCCAATTCTAATGATGGGGTGGATGCTAAAGATCCCTTCCTACTGCATAGAGGGGTTTGATGAAGGGCATTCCTTAACTCTCCTTTCAGAGTAGTATACTTTCTGATTGTAGCACATTTTGATTTTAAATTAATAGTGCAATCAAGAAAAATGCCAAAAGCATTTGAAGGCTAGATTAAAACAGGTAAAGTTGAATCTGTGAAGTATTTTGTTGCTTTTGCGGGAAGGGTGTGGAAAGTAAATAATGTAATAAAAGATAATGTCAAGAGAAGTACAGTATTGCTTCTGGGCAAAGGTTCGGTGGACCACACCCTGTTAAAAAACAAGTTACTCAGATAGGAAAGCTGGTTGATTTACATGCCTTCAAGCTGTAGCAAATGGCAACATTCTCTTGTTTACTTATATTTCTAGAGTCCATTTCTGCAAATCCAATCACAGTACCAATTACACTATGGAATATATTGAAATAAAGTATGATCTTAAAAAAATACCACATTACCTGACAGCTAGTTAATTAAAGATTAGAAAATTCAAATACAATTCATAATATATGGTACATGACATATTAAGACTAGTGGTGGGATTCAAATATGTAAGCAACTGGTTCTCTCTGTGGATGCTGCTTTTGGAAGTCCATTCAAGGCCTGGGCAACAAAAAAATGGCTACGAGTTCTGCTAAAGTGGTGCAAACCAGCTGAATCCCACCACTTATTGAGACATATCATAACGTCTGCAAATAGAAATAATCAAAGTAGCACTATAGCAGACAAAATCAAAATTGATTATTAATTATAAATAAAATCTACCAGTACTGAACATAGAAAGCTCTGAATAAGAAGTTTACTCTTTACTCTGTTTACATTCCATTGATCTCAGAAAATTGCTGCTTAAGTTGTGGTAGGTGCTGAATACAGGTGAAACAAATGTATTCTACATAAATATTTTTATTATACTACTGCTAATATGTCCAGAGGCAGGTAATTGTTAGTGTAGATTTCTCCTATGTTTCCTCACAGTATCCCTTCATGGTCATTTTTATGGATTGTGACAGATTCACCAGAAATAATCCAAGCTTTTCAAGTCTTATGTTTTCTAGATGAATGTGGACTCCCATAATTGCCATTATGCTTACCACTGTCACTAGCAATTCTTAGAGCAAGAGTTTTAACACATTTATTTGGGGACCACCATTCTGTGTTCACTGGATATCATCTAATGCAGGAATGGATGGGCTATAAATATCCCTCAAAATTGTTTGCTTCCATTAGATAAAGCAAATCTGCTCAGCAGTATTTCTGCATTGATGGTAGAATTTTAAATAAAAATGAGATCTTCTCAAAGAATCAGGGCTTACTGATTGAGCTGAAACTGCTATATTAAAGGTGGCAGAATATTTTCTTAGGAGACCATTATGATATCACTTTATGTAGTATTTCATATAGATTATATTTGTAAAGATCAGATGCAGCAGCATTCTGTATGCATTTGCAGTGTTGACCCTTGTGTTGACAACCAGAATTGTATTTACCGTAGTTTCCAGCGTATAAGACTACTTTTTAACCCATGAAAATCTTCTCAAAAGTCAGGGGTCGTCTTATAGGCCGGGTGCTGAAAATTTAGGGACAGGGCTGGCTGGAAAACCTGGAGCGGATCTCCCATTTAGTCTGCGCAGGGAAAGCGGGACCAATTGGAGAAGAAGCTGCAGTCTGTGATTTTTTACAGGCTGGGGTCTGGGCGTCTTTCCTTCTAAAGTTGAAGAGCAGCTGTAGTATATCCTAACTTGAAAGGCAGGTGGGGAAGGCAGCAGCCAGAGCAGCGGCTTAGCTTTAAGGACTCAGGAACTGGGCGGGCTGGCTGGAAAACCTGGAGCGGATCTCCCATTTGGTCTTTTTTTAAAAAAAAATAAATCCCATTTATATCCTGCCCTTCTCTGAAGACTCAGGGTGGCTTACAATTTAAAGCACAAATCAATGTGCTTAGCAATAGCCTTCATTCTGTGTATATGCCTGTTTATTAGGGCTTTCACCCCCCCAAGCAGCATTATTACAAAGTCAGCTTATTGCCCCCAACAATCTGGGTCCTCATTTTACCTACCTTGGAAGGATGGAAAGCTGAGTCAACCTTGAGCCTGGTGGGATGCAAACCTGCACTAATTGCAGGCAGCTGGTGCTACTTAAGGCTCTGCGCAGGGAAAGCTTTAGAGTGAATTAGGAAAAGTGAAAAAGTGAATTAGGAAAATAGGGAACGGTTGCTGGAATTGGGTATGTGTAGTTTAACGAAGAGAAGGGTGAGGGGTGACATGATAGCAGTGATTCAATATCTCAGGGGCTGCCACAAAGCAGAGGGAGCCAAGCTATTCTCCAAAGCACCTGAAAGCAGGGCAAGAAGCAATGGATGGAAACTAGTCAAGGAGAGAAGCAACCTAGAACTAAGGAGAAACTTCCTGACAGTTAGAACAGTTAACCAGTGGAACAACCTGCCTCCAGAAGTGGTGAATGCTCCAACACTGAAAGTTTTTAAGAAGAGACTGGACAGCCATTTGTCTGAAATGGTATAGGGTTTCCTGCCTTAGCAGGGGGTTGGACTAGATGACCTCCAAGGTCCCCTCCAACTTATTATTATTATTATTATTATTATTATTATTATTATTATTATTATTATTATTATTATTATTATTATAGTTTAATCCACTTGCACTGTTTTATGTTTACATGTTTGATGGCAAACAGCCTTATGTTTATAAGTGACAGTTTTCCTACTAAGCACCTGCATGTCATAAGCATTTGAATTAAAATTACCATATTAAAATCAAATCTGATGTTTTTTTATTTTTATTTGGTGTGCGTTGGAAGAGGGGTAGTCTTATACGGCGAGTATAGCCCAAACCCTTGGACACGGAACCCCTGATTGGTTCAAAATTGGGAAAGGAGTCCGGCAAGGCTGTATACTGTCACCTTGCCTATTTAACTTATATGCAGAGCACATCATGAGAAAGGCAGGGCTAGATGAATCAAAAGTTGGAATTAAGATTGCCGGAAGAAACATCAACAACCTAAGATATGCAGATGATACCACTCTAATGGCAGAAAGTGAAGAGGAACTAAAGAGCCTCTTGTTGCGAGTGAAGAAGGAGAGTGCAAAACTTGGGTTGAAACTAAACATTAAGAAAACCAAGATCATGGCATCTGGCCCTCTCAATTCCTGGCAAATAGATGGGGAAGAAATGGAGGTAGTGACAGATTTTATTTTCCTGGGCTCCAAGATCACTGCAGATGGGGACTGTAGCCAAGAAATTAAAAGACGCTTGCTCCTCGGGAGGAAAGCAATGGCAAATCTAGACAGCACACTAAAAAGCAGAGACATCACCCTGTCAACAAAAGTGCGTATAGTCAAGGCTATGGTCTTCCCAGTTGCAATGTATGGCAGTGAAAGTTGGACCATAAGAAAGGCTGAGCGCCAAAGAATTGAAGCCTTTGAACTCTGGTGCTGGAGAAGACTCCTGCGAGTCCCTTGGACTGCAAGGCGATCAAACCGGTCAGTCCTAGAGGAGATCAACCCTGACTGCTCTTTAGAAGGCCAGATCCTGAAGCTAAAACTCAAATACTTTGGCCACCTAATGAGAAGGAAGGACTCACTGGAGAAGAGCCTAATGCTGGGAAAGATTGAGGGCAATAGAAGAAGGGGACGACAGAGAATGAGGTGGCTGGATGGAGTCACTGAAGCAGTAGGCGTGAGCTTAAATGGACTCCAGAAGATGGTAGAGGACAGGAAGGCCTGGAGGAACGTTGTCCATAGGGTCGCGATGGGTCGGACACGACTTCGTAACTAACAACATAGCCCAAACCCTATAATTTAACAGGAAATGTAGGGGGTCGTCTTATACGCCCAGTTGTCTTATACGCCGGAAAATACGGTATACTGTTTGGAAGGCAACTTAACCGGTTTCAGAGAAAGGTCTTTGAATGCTTTGTTTCTTGTCATCAAATATTTGCAGCCAGTAAGGGTACTGTAATCTAAAATTGTGGTTCACAGTTACCTTAACTGCCGAGATCAGAAAAGATGAAGGCCTTCACCACCATTAATATCTATCCTTTCTGTGGTCGGACTGTGGTAAGTGAAAAATAGGGAACAGTTGCCTGGAGAAATATGAGCATTTGTTTCTTCAGGCCAGGCCTACTGAAAGCCTGTTACTCAGGTTTGTATACGTTGTATTTTGCTTTGCATGTTACCCCAGGACAACCAGGTTTCATTTATTTGTAATGACTGCGATTCTTGATTTCTCCTGTGAGAGGCCTTTTATGGAATTTAAATTTGTATAACCATATTAGAGATAATTATGTGAGAGTTATTTCTTTAGAACCTCAGGAAGGTCTTTCAGCAAGATGCTGTTAATGCTGACCAAATTCTAATGAAGAATTTGTTGATTTCCAAAAGTTGATGGGAATGATAAGTACTGAGAAGCTTTTCTAACTTTTTTTTTCCCCCACTAGGCTTTTGCTCAGTTTGATCCTGAGGGTGATGGCACAGTGGATGTGGAAAATATGCTGGAAGCTCTCAAGAACTCCAGTGGTGCAAATTTGCAAGGAGAGCTTAGTCATGTAATCCGGCAAATGCAGAGTTGTTCACTTATTCCAGGTAAGAAAGAAGGAAGGAACATGTTCCTGGCACCTTCACTTAAACTATCTTTGATTTATGCACTGGAGAAATCCTTTCACTGAGACCTCGGAGAGTCCTGGTTTAGATGGATACAGCTTTTAAGAAACATGATGTTTCAAGTTGTGTATGTGCATATATACTTTGTCTACTGCCTGAAATAAAATATTAAGTTCATGGAGCTCTTCCAAATATCTAAATAGAGGGAACAGTGGAACAAAATTATATTTTCAATGCCCTTATTTTATCTTCAGTTATTTTTTTCTAAAACTATCTAACTGAACCTTACAACTTAGAGCTGGAAACTTTTATAAAAATGCCTATAATTAGGCTTATATGAAAATGTGTCTATATGTCATTCTAAGATAGATTAAACAAACAAAGCAAATTTAAAGTGTTAATACAGTGGAACCATTGGTTACTTTTCATGTGGATACATAATGAAATCACAGGTAGCTTTTAAATCACGACATGAGTTTATGCTGAACAATAATATCTAGATTCCAGGCAGCCAAACTTAACCCATGCATTTATAGAATTTATGCTTAAAATAATATTTTCATGAGTTTTACCAGAAATAGCTTTTCTCTCTTTTCCAGCTCTATTTGATTGATTGACTATGTACCATAAAGCTGTTGTCAACTCAGACACTACTTAGATAGATTTTGATAATCTGTCCCTAATCTGGTTTCTCAGGTCTTTCAATGATGCAGTCAGACACTATATCTGAGTCCATCTGTTTGACTGTTAGTTACCCTCTTTTCTTCTATCTTTCCCCACATTACAGTGTTCACCAGAGAGTTAGGTCTTTGCATAATGTGTCCCAAGTAGGATAATTTGAGTCTGGCCATTTGTGCTTTGAATGAAAATCTGGTTGATTTGTATTCTCGGGATATTCTCCAACACTCAGTTTGAAAGCACCTATAATTTTCATTTGTGATGAGGTTTTATTAAACTCCCAGAATGTATACAACGGTAGAATAAAATAAGTTTTCCCACCAACTTTTACATGTTTTCCCCTAAGGATCTTTTCTTTCTCTTACAGGTTTTATAGATATATTTTCAGACTCAAATGAGCGCCTTAGTCTTCATGCTACTATGGTTCTTAGATTCTTGCATCGGCATCGTATCACCAGCACTGTTATCCCATATCCAGTCTTGGAATACTTTAACAATATTTGCACTATGCGATCTTCTGTACTAAAGGATTCTTTAGATCGACTTCTCCTAAAAGAAAAGGGTATTAAAAATTAATTTTTAATAGATTTACTTTGGACTTGCTTATTTAAAATATTTATATCCTGTTTTTCCTGTTGCTAGGCCTTCAAGATAGTTTTCAAAATTTGGTACCAATGAAGACTGTATTGAATTGCCCATCAAAAAAACCACCATTATTTCAATTGCAGTTGATTCTTCTACATTTGAAATGCATCACTTAAAAAATCCACCCCCCTACCCACCCCCGTTCTCATCCTATGTCCTTCATCTTATGTTGGCATCCTAAATAGGGCTTCCGATGCTGATATTACAAAAAAGATAGGCTTATATGAGAGAAGGAATTTGTTAGAAATTCCCCTGTAATCAAAGATGTATCAGGCTAACAGTTGGGATTTATAATAATCTGACTTTTTTATCTGGATTTGATAAAATTAGTTAGTGATCTGTTGGCCTCTGTGCTTTTCTTCAATTCCCCTAATACTTAACGAAAATGATTTAAAGCAGGATTTCTCCATAGTGATCACTATCAACTCCCAGGGATGAGGGTTGACCAAAAGTGGTTGATGATACCATTATTATTATTTTTAATATTATTCGTTAAAGTAGTATTTATTAAATTGTTTTCATATAATAAATATTTGGGGGGAGCAGTCAAGAAACAATCTCAAAATTCATGAAGAGGTTGATGAGCTGAAGAATTTGGGGATCTCTGATTTACAAGCATGCTTACAGAATTACTTTTCCCTGCTGCTCTTTTCCTGGAAGGATTGTGTAGCTCAAGAAGCAAGCTGCAGCATTGTGTAATTGTTAATTTAGGCAAGTGGATTTGTATGCTTTTAAGTGGAACAGAGCCAAACTCACTTAAGTGTTCTAGGTGTTTCTTTCTTTCTCTTTCCTCTTCTAAGTAAAAGGCCATTTTGCAGAATTTTCCTTAAGTGTTCTGCAGCATTTTGGAGGTGGCCATCTCTCTTCTCCTTAAAATGACGTAGAACAAAGCTAGGGCTGAAGCATGAAGGAAGGTACAAAGCAGCAGCTCTTCCGCGACCATAGCTGGTGATGTCCTTTGCTCCTTCCCTTCTTGAAAAACTTTAGGAAAAAAAATGAATTGCTGTTTCATTGCAGCAGAGACCTATTCCTGAGAAACCATTGAGGAATGTTTCTCACACTGTGAAAAACTGAAGTAAAATGATTCCATACATTTCTCTGCCCATAAATAGTGTGGTAAATTTGATTTGCGCAAATCAGTCAACAGTTTCGTTTGGATTTTTTGTTTCGTTGTTTAAACAAGTGCACATTAGTCAGCAAAACTGGGGAAGAAGCTGCTTCCCTCTTTTTTTTATCAAATTGAATAGAGACAGCTACAGATGTCAAAAACCACAAACAAGAATTTTTAAAAAAATAATAATGTAGAAGTGGGCTCGGTAATCACCATACAGGAGGGGGTGGGTGAAATTCTTCTCGTCAAATTTCAGTTCTATTCACTGTGGGATGTGCATTTTATGATTTGTGAGAACGCAGTTTATAGAAGTTTTTAGTGAAACACTTTAGAATATGGCTTGAAACTATTCTGAGTTTGTAGTGGCACATTTTGAGGGTAGCCACCATGAGGAGAGAGAGCAGACATTCACAGAGAATGGTGGACAGATCTGTCTGTCTATCTAATCATCCATCTCGAATACATATCTCTGGGAAATTAACAAATAAAAGCAAAACAGTATGCAAATTGATAATGACATCTGTTGATAATGAGTGCTTCTGACTCTCCTGTTTGTCTCTATATCTGATCATTTTACAGAAAGCCCTAGTGATTTAAATGGAAATCAGGAATTGGACAAACTCAAATCAGTTTCTAAGTGCTATACCCATATAGAAACCTCCTCTAATTCAGCCGATATAGACAAAATGACAAATGGAGAAACTTCCTCCTTCTGGCAATCAGATGGGAGTGCTCGATCACACTGGATACGGTGAGACCTTCTTGCTAAATATTAATTAGCTGCCAAAGATGGCTAGAATAAAATCTGACTTTAATGGAAATTGATCTATAATTTTGTTAATAAAAGATTCCCAGGTGTAATGGGTGGTACAACTGGATTGTATTCATTTAACTAGCCAAGTATGTATAATACTCATAGATTGGGCCTGGCCTGAACCTAATGCCGGCATATACTCAAAACATATGAACTCTTGACCAGATAGAAGTCTGGCTTGTAAGGGCATTCACTTTATCTGGCCAAAAAAAAAAACCAAAAGCATTTCTCTCATACCGATTGGTGGATCTGAAATAGCATACTATGATTATCTTTCAGCTCTATTAATTGATTGCTTGATATGTTAAATATTACGATAGGTTAAATGATAAAGGTTTAACGATAAAGGTTACATTATATGTTAAATTTGCATAAGAGAAACCTTTTTCTAATGGGAAAAATCTCTTTTCAGTCTTCAGAATCATGCCCTCTTGTTTCAGAGATAATGGCATTTTTAGCTAGATTTTATGTGTAGTGTATATTATATGCACATATATAATATACATGGTATTTATTACAGATAATTTAATAGCAGATTAAAAATGAAAATATTTTAAAATAAAAGCATGAAAAATGCCTGGATAAAAGCAGTGCATTAAAAGACCAAAGTTAATGGCTGGATAACACTAACACACATTTGGAATCTTTAAAAGATTCCTTAAACATGTAACTTTTATCAATCTACAATGGAGTTCTATACATCTCTAATAACCTGTTTTAAGTAAATGGAATTTTATTTCTTGTTAAGTATGTATTTATTCCTTCAACTTATATGGAAGCCCATCTCAAATATATGACTTTAGGCAACTGACAAGGTTAAAACAGGTAAAAACATCATAATATAAAAAACAAAAACACAATAGTCAAGATAAAACTACCCAGGACAATCAGTCTATATCTATATATCTGTATCTGTAGCAGTAGAAATAGGAATGCAGCCTAAATGTTGCAGTATTTTGTTTCCTCAAGATTCTGTGAAAGGGAAACATTATTTTACCTTTCTCATGAAATATAAGCCTATCAATTGATATAGTCATGCTTGCTGTATTACGCTGTTTACTGTCAAGTAGACCACAGTTGAACCTATCTCTGTATTGCTTACTGAGAAATGTGAGCGTTGAAGGCATTCCTTTTGGTTTTTTCATGTTTTCGTGAATAATGTTTGTATTAAAAGTTTCCATAACAGTAATATATCATCATATCTTAATTGTCCTGTGTTTGGGTTTTTATATTCCACTGCATATATTCTTGTTTTGTGAGGCTCCTGTGCTTGCAGTTGATAAATAAACTCTTTCATTCTGCCTTGCAGTTTAAAGATGAAACCAGATGTCATTCTGAGGCACCTCTCCATTGCTGTTGCAGCAAATGACCAGAGTTACATGCCCCAGCAAATTACAGTAGCAGTTGGAAGGACTCCCAACAATCTCCAGGAGGTCCGAGATGTTCACATTCCCAGCAATGTTACTGGATACGTGACATTGTTGGAAAACGCTAACATTAGTCAGATGTGTGAGTCAATAACAATACAGTTGGCTTTTTTTTTGCTTTGTTTTTTTTAAATAATAAGTTACTGAATGACTTGGAAGCTAAAGGGAGAGCTTTGCAAACAAGGTTTTAAAACGTTGCCTTTTCCACCAAACTATACAAATACAATTGCAAACACATCATTTGGGTTGCGGCTTACTCTTCCCATCCCTGAATAGGAATAAGTAGGGAACTCAGTAAAGAAGGTGCAAGCAGCCCATTGGCTGCTATTTACTAAAGCTGAATGAGAAAGATCACTCTTTTCTTCAGTCTGGCTTTCTCTGTGAGAAAGAACATGTTTCTTTCTCTTTTGTTAAGAGGTTACAGGAGATAGAAGCAACAAGGCTGCTGCGGCCCTCTGCCAATGTGGAAAAGAGGTGGTTCTATCCCTATGAGGTTAGCCTTTTCAGAAGCATCTGCTGTGCCAATCTGCCATTCCTTTTCTTTGTAGAAGGTAGGAAGCAATGGGTGGGTTTTCTCTCTTCCCATTGGAGTTTTGCAGGCAACAGCAATGAGGTCCAACACATACTTTGGTAAAGGTATTGATAGAACAAAACCATCTTTCTTCCTCTTTGTTGAGAAGGAAGTTAGTAGTAGTGAGTCTTTCTGCAAATTGGGCTTTTAAAGAAATTGCAACCACCCTCGCCTGTTGGCTTTTTAGAACGAAAAAGAGACTGTCCTCAAAATCTTTCCCCTCCTTTTTTTTCATGTTGGTTTTTTTCAGGAACTAGCTTTGAGGTTCCATTATTGCTTTCTGAAAAAAGAAGTCTGTAAAATAGAAAGTATCTTTTCTGAAGGACCTGAGAGAAAAGGGGAAGGAGCTTCTCACAAGTAGGAGCTATCTCACAAGATAGATACAAAAGGGTTCATCTCTTAATCGAGAGGTGACAATATGTTTACCACCTCTTTCATCAGATAATTTAATTACAAATGTGTTTCCTCCTAGCAGAACCGTCTGCTTTTTAAATTCTATTTTTTCATCCATTTATAGCACCTAAAGGGACGCGGTGGCTCAGTGGGTTAGGACGCTGAGCTTGTCGATCAGAAGGTCGGCAGTTTGGCAGGTCGAATCCTGAGTGCAGCGTAACAGAGTGAGCGCCTGTTACTTGTCCCAGCTTCTGCCAACCTAGCAGTTCGAAAGCACATAAAAAATGCAAGTAGAAAAATAGGAACCACTATGGTGGGAAGGTAACAGCGTTCCATGCGCCTTTGGCGTCTAGTCATGCCGGCCACATGACCACGGAGATGTCCTCGGACAAGCGCTGGCTCTTTGGCTTTGAAACAGAGATGAGCACCGGCCCCTAGAGTTGGAAACAACTAGCACGCTTGTGTGGGGGAACCTTTACCTTTATAGCACCTATCAGCTTACAAAAATACTCGCACAAGTGAAATTGTTTCTCAGAATTCTGTCCTGAGATTGTGGTTTGGTTCATTGTAAGCGTCATTATGAAAACAGCAGCCTTGAATCTTTGGCTGCTTATTTGTGTAGAAATGGAGTAGGATCACCTAAAAATAAGATAGTGACTTTTACATAACCAGGCACTTTAATAGTAATAATGTCAGTGGTGGCTGGCATAGATTGTTGGAACACTAACATGAGAACTACTCTGGGTTTTATACCCAAATAAGGTTATACTCAGGACTCCATGTGCATACATATTGTGCACATGTCTATAAAATAAGAAAAAGCTCAAAAATTATTTGGAACTTTACAGTATGTACAGAATGTTGATGTACCAGTTTGTTGTAAGGAGGAAAATTTCCTGCACTTAAATAAATTTGTGTTTCCTCTCATCTTCATAGCCTAAGAAGAGGGTGAAAGTACTTTCTCCTGTTCTTTTCAGAAATCTCCCTCCTTTGAACTCTGAACTTTTAGGTTTTCAAGGGCAACCGGCTCTATACAGTGTCACTTTTTAGATCTAGAGATGCATTGGGGCACTTGATTGCAGATCTCAATTGTTTGTCTCAATTCTTGATTGTGTGAATATGCCTGCGACATTTTGGGAATCACTAGAATTTCTCTTTGGACAACAGTCATGTATTATAATTATAACTAAGCTTTAAATATATACTGCTCAAAAATGAAGGGAACACTTAAACAACACAGTGTACTGTATTTAATAGTAGGATGTCTTATCTTGTGTTCCCTTTATTTTTTTGAGCAGTATATATGTTGGCAGTGACATTCAAAACAAATCCTTTAAAAAATGAAGAAATTGTTGCCTAGGCCAGGTAAATCAGCAATTTTGAGAATCGGTCTATAAGAATAGAGACAAAAGGAGCCCCGTTGGAGTAGATATGATAGGGCTGAAAAAATTACATTATGTGGGTTATTTCTTTGGTTTGTCTAAGGAATGTTTTCACTTTAAAATAGTTGTGGTAGTGGAGTTCTGATTCAGAATAATAAAACAGTGATACTGTGGGAATAATGTTCCCTTCTATTAAAAGCTATACTATTATCTCCCCACCCCATTACATTATTGCTGAGTGCATACTTTCCTCTATGATTAATAGTTTTAGGAAAGGTAGTTGGATCAGAAAAACAGTGCAGGTTGACTCGTATACTGATCCAATTGGAATTCTACTTCCCTTTGTAATTTCTGGTTTTATTTTCCTCCAAGTAACTACTTTAGCAGATGGTCTATATTCATCTGCTGTTTTGCTGTTGGTATATTATGCTGTCTTAATTCCTTTTAAATTTGACTGATTACTTAGATGTAGGAATTGTTAATTTTTGCAATTGGGTTCTGAACTCCAACCTTATAATCATTGAGAAGAAATGATCCTCTAATAAGTCAGAGGTGGTAAATTAGTTGTTCTGGTTTCCCCCCTGTTTTTTTAGTAGAATTCCAAGGATTGAACTTGCAAACATGAGACAAATCAGCCTCCAGTGGCACAGAACTTAGTTCCTACTAAGTTATGGTATCATAGGAATTGATTTCATGGTGCTGGGGCATCCATTTGTTGAAATTGTTGGATGTTGTGCTTTTTATTTCAAAAGACTCATTCAGAAGGATATACCACATGACTGAATTTATATTAATCCAGTTAGGTTATAGAATGCCATTTTGCAATTCTCCAAAGCCCTAAAACCAGAACTGACATTGTCACAGGAGTATTGCTGGCCATTTAAAACTGTATTTGACTGACATGGGAACTATGTAGGTTTCCTTTGCTTTTTTGCTGTTAGATCATCCATATCTTTTCCCTATAAATTCACAGGGGATATTGAGTATATGTATGTGTTCAGCACATGTACAGATATAGATGTAGCCTGCTCTAGGTGATGTTGTAGCATTTGCTTGCATTTAACTTGCTTGCTTTCCCACTGTTAAAGGATTTATAGTCTAGTCATTTCAAGGTCATGTTTCTGAAAGAGTCTAGTACAGTTTTCAATTGATATCTTTTTGAGCTGGCAAGAGGTTACTTATTTCTCTGATACTTCCTATGAAGTACCTATTCATTACTCTTAGCATGAGAAATGATTAGAAATCAAGAAATTTAGAATGACTTCTGAGAAAAAAAATATTATTAGTACAACCACCACAACAAAGGTGTGTAGTTTTCCCATTGTAACCTGATTATGAAAATGACTAGACATTTACTTTCTCTAAATTACAAATTCTTTCCACTGCTTCAAAAACACTCTTCTCACCTTTCATCATTCCCCATACAAACTGTCCAGAAATGCAAAAAAATTGATTTTAAATCCTAAACTTTGTTGATTTGAAATAAGTTCCTTTATTCCTGCTGCCCACAGTCGTTCAGCCTATAAATTTTATCAGTACATGCTGCACTTTTATTAATATAGTATAAATCTTCAAAATGAAGCAGGCAGGATCTTCAGAAAGTGGTCTCAAAAGATACCATGGATCAAATGCTTCTGGATCTTAGAAGCCATGAGCCTACCCTTTGTTAGATTTGCTGACTAGGAAGACACATTAGTATTCCCTGAAATAATTGAGATGTATCTATATTTCCCATAATGTATACCTGGATGCAATTGTGTTTAAAGATTCATTCAACCGTCTAGCTATGTGCCTTCAGAACTGTTCTTAAATGGTGTATCAAGAACTGACTGGCTTCTGAAATTTTCAGTTTGGCCCTTGACTGGAAGAAATTACCCTTCTTTGATATTCTTGACAGATGTACAGATTAACATCAAGCGTTGCCTTAGTGATGGATGTGACACAAGAATTCATGGTCTCAGGGCTATTGGGTACCAAAGAGTGAAAAAAGACTGTGTCTCTGTATGTGATGCTTCAGCAATCTGGTACTGGTCACTTTTGACCTCTCTGGTCACAGCATCCATGGAAACCAACCCTGCGATTGTTCATGCTATTCTGCAAAATACCCAGTAAGTTCTCTCCTCTTTCAGTGCACTAACTCTTCTTAAATCACTTCTCTGTTTCGTACTGTGAACATACTTCCTTGTATATTCTTTTATAGCATTAAAGAACAGTATTCATCCATATTTACATTTAACCTAGGGCAGTGGTGGCACTCAGAGCCCTCTCTGTTGGCACGCGCACCACTGCTGGCAGCAGCAGGTCCATCAGGCTGCTACCACTGCCCAGAGCAGGAGCCCCACCCAGCACAAAGGAGGCGAAGCGGCCGACTAGCAACCTCAAGTAGAGGTGGTAGAGCAGAGGTCACCAACCATTGTCGATTGGTGGACTGGAAGAAAAGGGAGGGGGAAGCATTTTGCATGCATGCGTGCACTGCAAATGGGGTGGGGCTAGTGCCTGCGTGATACTAGCCCTGCCCCGTTCTTGCGTGGTGCAGCGCCTTTAATCAGCGCCTTGGAGCACGGTGGCCCATTTTTGTGCCTCTGATTTTTGCGTGCCAGAGGCGGCACTCAGAAGCGCCTCCCTGCCCTCCCCCCCCTGAGGGCACCATAATGCTGATGCGCCCCTTGCACTTTGCAATAAATAAGTGGGTTTTGGGTTTCATTTTCATTTTATTAAATTTATATGCCACCGTTCTCCCTGAGGACTCAGGGCGGCTCACAACAATAAAAATTAAAAAACATAGAGTAAAAAATTTAAAAGAGAATTAAACAATAAATGCAAAATTACAAGACAATTTAACCCAATAAAAAGCCTAATTAAAAATCGTAGTCAGTCCAGGCCCACTTGTTGTGGTTTGGGCACTCGGTCTCTAAAAAGTTCGCCATCACTGACCTAGGGATTCAACTATAGGTCAGTCTTGCCCAACTTTGCTTTAACTCTCAGCAGTAATCATGCTGGCTGAGGAAATGTGGGAATTGGTTTGCCCATCTAGAGGGCTTTCAGGTGAAAAAGGTTGCTCTGCAGCTTCTGTTCGGAACTTTGAATGACAGCGTGTAAATACGGTACCTTTAATCCAGGTATTGCAAAATGCAAAAAATGCAAAAATGCAAAAAATTGATTTTGAATCCTAAACTTTGTTGATTGGAAACAAGTTCCTTTATTCCTGCTGCCCACAGTCGTGCAGCCTATAAATTTTATTAGTACATACTGCATTTTTATTAATATAGTATAAATCTTCAAAATGAAGCAGGCAGGATCTAACTGCTCTTGTCCAAAAAAAAAAAGATAGGAAAATCAGATGCATTATTCTTTGTTGGTTTGTCTGTCTTAGAAGCAATGCAATTATTAAATCTCCATTTAGATTGATGATTTTTTAAGTAAGTGATTTTGAAATACTTTGATGATTTTATGCATCCTAATAAAAAGTTAAAACTTTACAGTTATAAAGTTGTATAAAGCTATGTAATTAACTCAGTCACTAACTAATTTCTTCACTCCCTCCATGGAGTGAAGGAAAGCCTGGAGGAAGCCTAAAGATATTAACTGCTAGCCTAGTGGCCAAAAGATTCAAGGTCAGTATAGTGTTCATGCTACTTTATAGATAACCATGTTGACGATCAACCAGTTTTTAAGTGCATCTTCAGGGAAACGCTAAGAAGTGTATCACAGGACTGGATGACATGGATTAAACCAATTTGATTGTAAGCCAGGATGTTTTTGTTTCTCATACAAATTAATTTCCTTGAATTGTCTGTAGAATAAGCTCTCATGATCAAGGGCAGGTATCAGAGTATTAATTAACAAATTGCTTTTATTCAGGAACCAGAGCAGCTAAATACAAGCAAAGGTTGCTGAAACACAAAGTAAAGGCAAATGTAATTAAGTCCCTTGTTCTTTTGTTGCCAGATTCTTGGGCAAATATTACCTATTATGACTTGTCTTGTGATGGGCTTGAGGCAATTTCTGATGGACTGCCTTTTCTTTCTCTTGCCCTCTAGGAAGGCATTGCAACATATGCCGCCTCTCTCTCTGTCTCCAGGCTCCACAGACATTTCAAGTTTCTTATCTTCCAATGTGTTGGAAGAAGTGGACAATTTTCTCCTGGGAATTACCAGGTATGGTAAGGATTAAGCTAGAATATAAAGAGGAGGAGGAGGAGGAGGAGGAGGAGGAGGAGGATGGCAAATTAGAATAAATTGCAAGTTTTAAAAATTTAATCTTTCTTTTTCCGTTCCAGCTACTGTGCCTCTCCAGAAGTAGAACTTACGCTGCTAGCATTTTCTCTGGCCAGAGGGAGCCTGACGAAAGTGTTGAATTCACTTTGCACTATTGCTGGCCACTTGGAAACTGCTTATAAGGCTGCTTCTCTAATTACTTCCATGGCTACAGTCAGGCAAAACCTGCTCTACAAATATGGTAACCATTGCTGGAAACTTTGTGCTTGGGGGATGTTCAGTCCTCTCTGGGTTAGACTTTGGTATTGTTGCCACCAGGAGTTTATTTTGTTTCTCTGCTAGCCTTCCACAATCCACAAACTACAGCACAGGGAGGCAGCTTGCAGGCCGCCTGATGTTTTCCAGCATCCCCCACATCTCTGAAATCAAACTGATAAGATCCAGTGGCAAGATGGCCCATTTTATACTGTATGGTGCAATATAGATAGGGCCCGCAACTTGGGCGTCCTCCTGGACTCACGGCTCAGTTTGGAAGATCATATAGGAGCCGTGGCCAGGGGGGCTTTTGCCCAGGTTTGCCTGGTGCGCCAGTTGCGGCCCTATCTGGACTGAGATGCCCTACGTACAGTCACTCATGTGCTTGTGACCTCCCGGATAGACTATTGCAATGCTCTCTACATGGGGCTGCCCTTGAGGACCATTCGGAGGCTTCAGCTGGTGCAGAATGCAGCCGCGCGAGTTGTGATGGGGGTCTCCCGATACTCCCATGTAACGCCTCTTCTCCGCGAGCTGCATTGGCTTCCAGTTGCCCTTCGGGTGAGATTCAAGGTGCTGGTGATGACCTATAAAGCCCTAAATGGCAGCGGTCCGGATTATCTTAGGGAGCACCTGCTGCCAGCGTCAACTTCCCATCGTCCTGTGCGCTCCCACAGGGAGGGCCTCCTCAGGGTGCCGCCGGTCAAGGAGTGCCGGCGGGTGATTCCCAGGGGGAGAGCATTCTCGGTGGGCGTGCCTGCCCTATGGAATCAGCTGCCAGTGAACCTCCAGATCGCCCCCGACCTTTGTTCGTTTCGCCGGGACCTAAAAACCTGGCTATTTGAGCTGGCTGGCCTGGACTGAGGGGTTTTTAAGGTTTTAAATTCAATTTTAAAGTGTTGGGGCTATTAATTTAATTGTATTTTAATCTGTATATTGTATTTTTTTTTAATTTGCCCTGTAAACTGCCCTGAGTCCTTCGGGAAAAGGGCGGTATATAAATCGAATAGAATAAATAAATAAATAAATAAATAAATAAATAAATAAATAAATAAATAAATAAATAAATAAATAATAAATATTTGGGAGCAAATTAAAGCTGGGAATGAATGTGGGAGGCCTCTGAAAGTCAAGTCATTTCCATTCCCATCTTTAATACTCCCATTTCCTACAACCGTGAAGACCACTTTTGTGCTAAGTACCATGAGCATTATTTTGTGTGGGTGCCCCCTGTCATGTTGGGAGGTTTAAGGAGAGAATGAAAGAGGTTTGCCTCTCAGAAGCTGTAACCACTTTTCCACTCTTTTCTCAAGCCCCCAAATGATTCTGATCCTAGCTGAACATCTTAAGCTCTGCACTAGGCTGATTTTTATGGAGTCAAGCAATCAGGATGCTTCTGAGCAGTGACTCGGCCAAATCATTTTTTTATAGTAGTAGAATTTAGTCAAATCTTTTGCCTGTAAATCCGCATCTGTTTCTCCTCCCCATTTTCCCCTGAGGTGAACTACTTCCAACTGCACCTGTTGTGGAAAAAAAACCCCAGTTATTTACCTCCCTTTGTTTTACTCATTTTAACACCTTACTAGATGAAAATACAGGTACTCCTCGACTTTCAACGGTTCGTTTAGTGACCATTCACAGTTAAATGGCATTGAAAAAAGTGACTTAGACTGTTTTCACATTTACAACCGTAAATGTGCAGCATCCTTATAGTCATGTGATCAAAATTCAGCAGTTCGGAACTTAACGATGGTTGCAGTGTCCCAGGGTCATATGATCACCTTTGGCAACCTTCTGACAAGCGAAGTCAATAGGAAAACCGGATTCACTTAATAGTCATATTATTAATTTAACAACTTCAGTAATTCACTTAACTGTGGCAAGAAAGGTCACAAAATGGGGCAAAATTCACTTAACAACTGTCTTGCCTAGCAATGGAAATTTTGGGCTCAATTGTGGGCATAGGTCTACGACTGTACCTGTATAAGTGTTTCTTGAATAGTCAGTTATAATGTGGCACTTGTGTTGTTGAACATATATTGGGAAGAATAAATTTAAGTTTTTCTTTCAACCACATACTGCCGCTGGTAAATGTTGGGACGTGGAGTCATCCTCATGAACTTAAGCTGAAAGAGTACAGGTTATTCTGAGTCATTCTTAGCCCACTCTGTTCAGTTAGACTCAGTTGGCCCCCCTGTGTCTCTTCATAAAACTTCTCTGCTTTTCCAGGAACAGCCCTGCATCTCACTCTGCAAGCTTGTGATGTCAAAGGGAAGGAAGACAAGTCAGGACCTGAAAATATGCTTGTGGAACCATGGACAGGCGATGGTAAGGGCTTCCTTTGATTCTCATTTTCAACTCAGTAAAAACATTTCCATCTTACTTTTCTGCCTCAGACAGAGATATCAAAGAGCCGTACAATAAAACAGTAATTTAGAATGTTAAAAACGCAATAAACAGAAAAGAGGAACAACAATATAAATGTGTGACATGTGTGACTTCACAAGACAACCGTCATCATGGTAGAAAGTTTTTTTCACTTATCATAAATTATTTAATATTCTGGTGGTAAGAGCCAGCAATCTGCATTGAGACTGGAAACAAGAGCAATGTGCGAAATAACAGGCATTTTTTAACATTTTCTCATACTTGTTATGAAAGTTTTTAGATGCTCTTCAGAGCCGTATTCAGCATATTGCAATAGAACTGGGCATGTGTAACAGTGGCTTGTAATACAAGTAGTCCTTGGTTAACAACAGCAATTGGAACTTGAATTTCCATCTGCAGTCATAAAGCAGAACTGCATATGGCCATGCTGCTTAATGACAGCAATTACACAACTTCTGGTTGCTGCTGTTAAACAAATCCTGCAACATCACATAGTTGCCATTTGCAATTTCCTACTGGTTTCCCCATTAATTTAGCTTGTTGGAAGCAAGCAGTGAAGGTCACAAATGGTGTTCACATGACCATAAGATACTTATGATGTTGTAAATGTTAGCCAGTCACTTACTACCCAGATTGTGATCACATAACCATGAGGACGCTGCCACATCCACCCAGAACTTTGAGGACCAATCATAAGTACCACTTGTTCAGTGCTGTTGTGGGTTTGAATAGTCACTGAATGAGTGGTCATTAAGTGAGAATCATCTTTGCATTTTATATACTAGCCAGCCATCAGGAGTAAAGCAAGTTCCAAGAGCACACTCAAATTATAAACTTAATTCTTAGACACAGTTAAGTTTTAATTAATGTGCACACCAGTTGTACAGTCTCAAGCCAAACATGTAACAAGGTGGAAAAGTTTGTTCTGAACATTCCAGATAAGTTGTTGCATATTCTTTATCCAAAGGCTTCCTGACAGAGACCGGAAAAAGGCAGGCCAGCATCATTCTCTCAACTGGGACAGAATCAGCCTTTCAGGTCACACAAATCAGAATAAAGGTCTGAATGCTCTTCTTAAATATTCTTGGTGAATCTCTTTGCTTTGCTTTTAATTGCATGGTCTTTATATAAGTAAGGAAATTTTGCTCATTTAGCTTCTTGTAATAAAAAATGGGGGCGGGGAGTTTGCAGGACATATAATTTAAACAGTAAAATATTAATAATAGGAATAGTTTTTTTCAGAGTAGGGAACCCTTAATAATAGTTTGTTTAAGAATTGAAATGGAATTAGGTTGGTCACATAGCAAGAAAAAATGTTGGTAGGTGGACCAAGGCAGTCAGAATAGATCCCACTTGATAAAAAGCATCCACGAAAGAGATCTAAAACAAGATGAATCAGATGACATCAGCAAGTATTGCGGGCCCAATTAGCAAAAGAAAGCTCAGGACTTTAGTGGTTGGAAACATGCAGAAGTGCCCTTCGTCCTGCAGTGGGTAGACAGATAATGGCTAAAATGAAGGAGAAGAAAGAAAGGAAAAGAAAGGAAAGGAAAGAAAGAAAAAGAAAGAAACAAAAAAGAAAAAGAAAGAGAAAGAAAAAAAAGTAGTAGTAGTAGTGAACATCTGTATCCTCTACTTTTATGAATGAGTTAGATAATGCATCAAATCAATTTGAAAGTTGGGAAGAGTATTATTTATGTAGAATAAGGTTATATGGAGTTTATATGGCCTAGTCTCAGAGGAGTCATTTAGTTTTTCTCCTCTTGATTGGTGCAGTGCTAAACATCCTTTTTTTTTCCTCGTAGGTGCGGAGAGGAGCAATTGGAGCCCGATGTGGATTGGTGTTTGCTTACAATTCCTCTTCAGATAAATTTCATGCAGATGAACATTTCAAAAGATTTGAGAGCTATGGCAAATGGAAACTAGAAGAATTCCGTTGCTTCTTAAAAACAAGGTAGGTGTAAAACAAATGTGCCTCATTAACACATAATGTTAAGCTGCCTTTTACTAAGTTAGCCTATAAGCTTCTTTCATTGGCAGTAAAACTCCCAAAGAGCTCAGTAGACAAAATCCTTGCCTATCACAGCTCACTTGCTCTTTTTAACTGAAAAGACCAACAACTGACTCTGGGGCTTTCTAGGAAGACTCTTTGACTTGTGACATTTCACTGAAAACTAAACATGGCAGTCTGTTGGGACAGAAGACGCGATCCCAACAGTCAATTCCAGCTGAAAGTGTCACATTGGACCAGCTAATCCACCAGATATTCTACCCCGTGCTTCTTATCATGCTGCACAAATCATGCTAAAACAAATGATAAGGATGAATATCTTTGCCTTTAAAAATACAGGTAGTCCTTGATTTACAACCACAATTGGAACCAGGATTTCCATTGCTAAACAAGGCAGTTGTTAAGTGAGTCGTGCCTGATTTTTTATGACTTTTTTGCCATAATTGCTAAGTGAATCACTGCGGTTGTTAAGTGACTCACAAGGCTGTTAGGCGAATCTGGCTTCCCCCATTGTCATCACTTGTTGGAAGCTGGCTGGGAAGGCTGGAAATAGTGATTACGCAACGTATCTAGTATATAGTACAAGTATTATTATTTTTAATACTGCCTGTTTTCCAGAAGTAGCATTGTATGTGATGAACTTGGAGAGGAAGATCCTGTTGGATGGTTTGAAATGGAAGAGGAATGGGATGAAGTAGAAGTCAAAATGCAGCAGTGTAGAATATCTAAGGTAAAACTGACAGACTGTCTCTTTGTCTATGGATATACGTGGCGTCTTTCCTCTGAAAGCTCAAGATAACTTGTGTGGGGATATTCCTTCATTATCTCCACAATAGGAACTGGCCTGAGAGAGTAACTGGCCTAAAGTCACCCAGTGCTTTCTTACAATGAAGGAAAGTACACTGTATCATACTGCCTCTCGTTGTATCACATATCCGGACTTAAAAGAATAAGCTATTACCTTATGGTTAAATGGTGGTTCAGTGAGATGCATATAACGTCTTAGATGGACTTATTAGCCAAACCAAAAATAATAATTCCTCAAGCCACCATTTCCTGGAGGTCAAGCAAACTAATCTAATAAATACATGAATTATATATCAGGCTTAATGGAGGTAGGTACATTAATCTGCTGTTAGGTATCTCATTCACATCAAGCTAAAGGCAACATTACAAACAACATCAACATTTTATTGTTACTTTTTATTTTTCCCCCATTGTTATCTCATTTTATCTCATTAAGCTGACTTTGTAATAATGCCGCTTGGGGGGGGGGGCGAAAGCCCTAATAAGCAGGCATATACATAGAATGAAGGCTACTGCTAAGTTTGTAAGCCGCCCTGAGTTTTCGGAGAAGGGCGGGATATAAATGGAATTAAAATAAAATAAAAATAAATAAATAAATTTTGGTGACTTTTTCTATGCAATTCAAACTTTATATTAGGGACTGTTGTATTGTTGCTGTTAATAGAGTAAATCTATGTATATTTGATCATAACAAAGTATAGCTTTAAAGCAGAGGTGTAGTCTGGGGCCACAAATGTCCTGCTAGCTTCTCTTACATATATCCTTGCCCCACACACGTTGTGGTGATCCCATATTTCAGCCTTTTTTGTTGTTTTTTCAGGGTTTTGCAAAGTTTTAAGATATTTAAATCCCTAATGATTCCTGTCCCTAAAATGGGTCCTGATCCAGCCCTCTTTTCTTTTGCACTAAGTGCCTTGATCTAATGGTAATTGCACACTCCTAGTCTAATGTAAGAAGACACACACTATTTTAGATGTGTGCTAAAGGCTGCAACAGGCATTGTATTAAAGGCATTACCTCCAACAGGAAAGAAGCTATTCTGTAATCACCTGAATCAAACATTTTAGTTTTAAGAATTCAGAACACTTATGTTGATGTTAAAAGAACTGAAAACAGAATAGCTAACCATATTTCATAATAGAAATGTGTTTGTAAATCTTAGTGTGAAATGGTCTAGTCTTTTTTTTAAAGTTGCTTGGACTCATGTTTGTTTTCTGCACTTTTCTAGTACTTGATGGTAAAGTTCTTATGCACCAGGCAAGAGAAAGCTGAACGGCTGGGAGTACAAGGATTAAGTGTCTTTGGTTATATTCGCTCAGCATCTGAAGAACCTAGCAGAAACAAAATTTGTAGGGAATGTGACAGACTAAATGACGATACCGTTTGTGGAATGACTCTTCTTCTAAAAACTCTGTCTTTCATTCAACAACTTGCACAAGATTTGGTATGTGGTGTTCTGTTCATTGTAACTTTTCTTCTGTAGAGTGTTTTGTTAAGCCACATTGACAACAAGCTTTAATAAGCTCTTAAAAATAAATGATCTTGTCAAGAATGACAATATAAAATGGTGTAAAATTTCAATAAAACCCATTCTGTATGGAATTCAGATATGTGAGGAATTATTAAAGTATTAACCTGAGTGAGATTGCACTCTTCAAAATACAGATTTGCAACTTGAGGCATTTTTATTTGGCCTGTTGCATTTATGTCTGAGTTTCTTGCATCATAGTTGGGTGTGGCAGCAGGGTCTGTGGTTAGAGATGATCTAGAATGATAATGCTGCTCCTTAGAATAGAATAGAGCTGGAAGGGACCTTGGAGGTCTTCTAGTCCAGCCCCCTGCTCAAGCAGGAGAACCTATACCATCTCAGATAAGTGACTGTCTAGGCTCTTCTTAAAATTCTCCAGTGTATTTATATATTTATTAAATTTTTATACCGCCCTTTTCCCGAAGGACTCAGGGCGGTGTACAGGGCAATAAATATTAAAAAACAAAGTACAAAAGTTAAAAAACAATTAAATAATTATGCCCGATATATACAATAATAAAACCATGTTAAAAACCCAATTATTTGGAGTGCCCACGATTTCTGGAGGCAAGCTGTTCCATTGGTTAATTGTCCTCACTGTCAGGAAGTTTCTCCTTAATTCCAGGTTGCTTCTCTTTGTTCAGTTTCCAACCTAATAACATCTAGACTAGATTACCATAACACTTTGATAATACTTGAAAAGTACTCAGTAACTAGAATGTATAGCTTACGTGATGACAGGTGCATTATTATATGAATCATTTCAGACTTTTAGATGTATTATGCAATTATCTTTCAGGGATTGGATTCCATTTCAGTGAATAGCAGATCAAGTGCATGATTCAAATCCACAAAGTCTTATTCTGTCATAAATTTTCTATCTTCAGAATGTCACTGGATTTTTTTGTTCTCAAAATCGGTTCACTCATTGCTATTTAAAAGCTGCACCTTTGGTCCCAGCAAAATCTAGTTCATATCAAATTCTTTTCCATTTTATTATTTAGTAATTTCTTTTATAGGTTCAGAAGAAGGAAAGTGGTCAACGATATAAATCATATCTGGACTTCACAGGCCTGGATTTAAAACTTTTCTGGAATTTTTATAGTAAACTTCAAGAAAAGTAGGTCCCTTTCAATTATACTAAACAAAAGTCAGCACAATTAGTTATATTTAGGGTTATCATTGTGGTTATTAATAGTGAAAACCTTCAGCTTTGGTCTGTTGTCAAATACATGAGATTGGTAACTTACAGCTCTCATAAATCATATGCAATTATCAGCAGGCACAATGCTGTTGTTCAAAGGAAATCATTATACAGTTGAGAAAAATAAAAATCTAAAGCAAGTATTAGATTTTCAAGAAGTCTGTGTTACACAGAGTCCTTCAGAGATATTTATTAACTCCCACAATCGTGTTATAAAGACTTTCTGCTGATTGGTACATAGGAAATTACACAATGTAAGGTTCTGTGCTTGGTTATGTTTAGGGAACGCATTTTAAATGCTGAATTACTGTCTTAACCATAGTTTCATGACAACTGTTTTGTGGCTTCTCCTTGTAGCCCAAGAGAAGAATGCATTGATGCCCAGGCCATTCTCTTACAACTTCTTCAGAGTTGCTTCTCAGTGCTTACATCAGATCCCAAAGCTGCAAAGACTGAGAAAGCTGCTCAGAAAACAACAGTAGAAAGTACAGAAGCAGCAGAGGAACTTTATAAACATTTGTGTGAAGGTGATTCTTCTCATCTTTCGCTACAACCCATGAATTCCATGTAGTTAAGACTTCTTCCTTTAATATAATAATGTGAGGCATTTATAGAGCAGGGTAGCTGGCAATTCTTTGAGGAGTTGTGGGGAAAGAGAATCCAATTGCTATGAAATTCCTAGGAACGAGGATGTCCTACTGATCCTTTATTCCATGACAGATATCTAATCTCAGATCTCAAGATGTCTGGCCTTTGGAGTTAAGTATACTTTCTGCTAGGGAAGTTGACCCTTTTATATTCTTCCTACTAGCTTCTCATTGTGGTCAATTCCTTCTCGACTCAGAGAATAAAAAACAAACAAACAGGGACCTTGTGCATAAGAATATCTGTTAATCTCTATTTAAATCTCTATTTAATCTCCTGTTTGCTGGAGCCCAAGCCTCATTCATCAGCTGATTTCTGTTGGGGTGGGAGTTGTCATAGCATCTTCCAACCTTTTGTAGGCTTCACAAATTGTTACAAGCTGCTGAAATTGTTGCATACCTAGTGGACTGTAATTTATCCTCCCAAAACAAAGATATCCTTAATTGGTATCTTCTTGATGGGTCTTAAAGAAAAGATAATCCCTGAGTGTTCAAAGTTACAATGGCACTGAAAAAAGTGATTTATAACTGTTTTTATACTCATGACTGTTGTAGCAACCCCATGGTCACGTGATCAAAATTCAGACACTTGGCAACTGGCTCATATTTATAACGGTTGTAACATCCCAGGATCATGCAATCGTCTTTTGCAACCTTCTGACAAGCAAAGTCAATGAGGAAATCCAGATTCACTTATCAACTGTGTTAACTAACTTAACAACTTCAGTGATTCACTTAACTATGGCAAGAAAGGTCATGAAGTGAAGCAAAATTCACCTAACAACTGTCTCATTTACAGAAAGTCATTACTAAAAGCCATCATGGGTTTGTCAAAAACAGATCATGCCAGACAAACCTTATTGCATTCTTTGACCAGGTGACAAAATTAGTGGATCAGAGGAATGCTGTGGATATAATTTACTTGGACTTCAGTAAGGCATTTGATAAAGTAGTTTACAACCTACTACTTGATAAGATAGGAAAATGTGGGTTAGACAGCAGCATCACCAGATGGATTCGTAGCTGGCTGACAGGCCGTAATCAGCATGTGGTCCTCAATGGAAACACATCTACATGGAGGGAAGTGTGTAGTGGGGTCCCCCGGGCTCTGTTCTGGGCCCAGTGCTCTTCAACATCTCCATCAGTGATTTGGACGAGGGGATAAATGGGGAACTCATCAAATTTGCAGACAACACCAAGCTGGCAGGAATATCCAACACTCCAGAAGACAGGCTTAAGATACAGGAGGATCTGAACAGACATGAACACTGGGCGCTATCTAAAAAATTGAAATTCAGTGGTGGAAAAAATAAGGTTCTACATTTAGGCAAGAAAAACCAAATGTACAGATATAGTATAGGGGGTACCTTGCTCAATAGTAGTAACTGTGAGAGGGATCTCGGAGTCCTAGTGGACAATCACTTAAATATGAGCCAGCAGTGTGCTGCAGCTGCCAAAAAAGCCAGCACAGTGCTAGGCTGCATTAACGGATAGAATCAAGATCATGTGAAGTATTAATGCCACTTTACAATGCCTTGGTAAGGCCACACTTGGAATACTGCATCCAGTTTTGGACACCACGACGTAAAAAAGATGTTGAGACTCTAGAAAGAGTACAGAGAAGAGCAACCAAGATGATTAGGTGACTGGAGGCTAAAACATTATAAGGAACGGTTGCTGGAATTGGGTATGTCTAGTTTAATGAAGAGAAGAACTAGGGGTGACATGATAGCAGTGTTCCAATATCTCAGGGGCTGCCACAAAGAAGAGGGAGTCAAGCTATTCTCCAAAGTGACCGAAGGCAGGACAAGAAGGAATGGATGGAAACTAGTCAAGGAGAGAAGCAACCTAGAACTAAGGAGAAACTTCCTGACAGTTAGAACAATTAACCAGTGGAACAACCTGCCTCCAGAAGCTGTGAATGCTCCAACACTGGAAGTTTTTAAGAAGAGAATAGACAACCATTTGTCCGAAATGGTATAGGGTTTCCTGCCTGAGCAGGGGGTTGGATTAGATGACCTCCAAGGTCCCTTCCAACTTTATTATTATTAAGAAATTTTGGGCTTGATTGTGGTCATAAGCTGAGATGAGATTGCAATAGAAGTTTAGAAACAGCAGGAAAAGTAATTGGAATTCAAAATGTACTTGGTTTATTAGGTTAGCATATTTTTATCTTTTTTTAATGAACAGTTGTTAACAGCAACAGTGATTCCACACCGCTGAAGACTCTGAAGCAGGAAGTGACTAACACATTACTCAATGGAGCAGCCATCTTTTTCCCCCATAGACATACCAGGCGGGAACAGCTCTTTGCAATGCTGGTATGTTGTGAAGATCAGTGAAATGTAGCTTTTGTTGTATATGTTACTTAAAAGTACTTTTTAAAGATTAGATTCCTTAGATACATGCATCTTCTGTCCAGTCTACCTCAGTCTGCTTCCCAACAACAATTTTATTAGTTTTAATATTTATTAACTATATTTTATCTTGTACATGTTCATTATAAATAACACTATCTAGTTAAGTAGATTCCGTTACCGCTGTTTTGTATCTACCTAACAATCCTTTGAGATATTCCATTCTGCTTATTTATTCTGTTGCCAAAAGTGTATATTTGTGAGTTATTTTTAAAAGATCCTTTTCTATTTTTCAGAATAATATTACAAAGCAGAAACACAAGCCATCTGTGCAACTTACTTTCAAATCCCTTTGTGCTTATTTTAGGTAAGCAAGTTAATCTTTGCATTGTTTGATTGAGTTATCTCATTGGCATTTTTTTTAACATTTTCAAATCTGTCATTTTGTGATATGAACCTGCTGATCATCAGAATGAGATTTCTGCTTCAGGAAACAAAAAAGTAGAAATGGTTAATATAGAAACTGTATCTGAATTACTTAAAAAAAATAAACTGTAACCATAAGGATTGAAAAATACATGGCTCTATTTTAGAACCTGCAGCAATTCATATGTTGGTTTATATTATTTTTACAAATAACTCAAGGTGGTGAACATATTCAGTATACCTTCCTCCTCCTATTGTCCTTAAAACAACAACCCTGTGAGGAAGGTTGGATTGAGAGAGAATTTATTTATTTATTTATTTTATTACATTTGTATACCGCCCTTTCCCTGAGGACTCAGGGCGGTTTACAGGGAATTAAAAATCAAACATACAAAAGTTAAAAACCAAGTTAAAAAATATTAAATTCACCCTGTACTCTTAAAAACCCCAGTTAAAAATTTTCTCCTCAGCCTGGGCCCGGGAGCTCAAAGAGCCAGGTCTTCAGGCCCCGGCGGAATGATCGGAGGTCGGGGGCGGTCCTCAGTTCCACCGGCAGCTGGTTCCAGAGGGCAGGCGCTCCCACTGAGAAGGCCCTATCCCTGGGTGTCACCCGCCGGCAATCTCTTACCGGCGGAACCCTGAGCAGACCCTCCCTGTGGGAGCGCACTGGGCGAAGGGCGTTTGATGCCGGCAGCAGGTGTTCCCTCAAATAACCCGGACCCAGGCCATGTAGGGCTTTATAGGTGATAACCAGCACCTTGAATTTCACCCGGAGGGCAACCGGAAGCCAATGCAGCTCGCGGAGTAGAGGTGTTACATGGGAGTATCGGGAGACCCCCATTACAACTCGCGCGGCCGCATTCTGCACCAGTTGAAGCCTCCGAGTGGTCTTCAAGGGCAGCCCCATGTAGAGAGCGTTACAGTAGTCCAAACGGGAGGTCACAAGCGCATGAGTGACTGTGCGTAGGGCGTCTCGGTCCAGATAGGGACGCAACTGGCGCACCAGGCGAACCTGTGCAAAAGCCCCCCTGGTCACGGCTCCTATGTGATCTTCAAAATTGAGCCGTGAATCCAGGAGGACGCCCAAGTTGCGAGCCCTATCAACGGGGGGTAACACCTCACTAGAATGACTAGCCCAAGGTCACCCATGGCTTTCATGCTAAGGCAAGACTTGAACTCATGCTCTCTTACTTTCTAGCCTAGTGTGATAACCACTAAATTGGCTGAATGATAAATCTTAGCATCAGTTTTTATTGCTCATACTGGCTGAGGTGGTTGATGTCAAATTCTGCATTATCTGGAGCAGTTTTTCTCAATCGTGACAATTTCCAGGAATGTGTACTTCAACTCCCAGAAATCCACAGCCAGCACAGCCATTGATAACAATTTTATTTATTTATTTATTTATTTATTTATTTATTTATTTATTTATTTATTTATTTATTAATTAAATTTCTATACCGCCCTTCTCCCAAAGGACTCAGGGCGGTGTACAGGGCAATAAAATGCAACATACAAAAGTTAAAAAGAAAATTAAAATTAATTAGCCCTAACAATAAATAGTTAAAATAAACTCAAACCCTTAGTCCAGGCCGGCCTGTTCAAACAACCAAGTCTTCAGGTCATGGCGGAAAGAGTGAAGGTCGGGAGCTGTCCGGAGCTCAACAGGCAGTTGATTCCAAAGGGCTGGCGCCCCCACAGAGAATGCTCTCCCCCTGGGGGCCGCCAGCCAGCAATCCCTGACCGACGGGACTCTGAGGAGGCCTTCTCTGTGGGAGCGCACAGGACGAAGGGAAGTTGACGCCGGCAGCAAGTGCTCCCGTAGGTAGTCCGGACCCATGCCATTTAGGGCTTTATAGGTCATCACCAGCACCTTGAATTCTGGCTGTTGAAATACATAGGCCTGGAAGTGGCCATGGTTGGGGAACACTGATCTAAAGATTAACCAGTTGCCAATTCTAATTGGTAATTAACAATACATTATTATGGAAATGTTGTTTCTTCTTCAGTGATCAGGATCCAGGTGGACTTCTGCTATTACCAGATAAAGGAACATCTGCAGATGTTGATGTTACTGAAGTGCTAACAGTAATGAGGACCCTCCTGGTGGTGATGTCAAAAGAGGTTGTAGTCTTTAAAAATGTTTTTTCCCCATATGGAAGTGATAATTTATATATACATTATTTCTTGAAAAGCTACTTCGGACAATTTGTTCCAATAGTTTCAGAACAGGTATACCAGGGTTTGTTTGTTTCAATAAATACTATTGAGGTGGCAATATTGATTGAATTTGCAGAAAATTATTTGCAAATTTAAATACCAATAGAGCTGGGTTTTCGTTAGTCATAGCTAAAGCTGAACAAAACATTCGTAAGTATTTAGTGATAAGCTCTGCTTGATGTAATATCACTATTTTGCATCATTTTTAAATTAAACAGTATTGTAAAGTGTACAATAGAGTATAGAATGTAAAGCATAATGTTTAATGGTTTTTTTGTATATGATGAAGTAGAGATGCCTAATTTTTTTGGGTGTTGTGTCACATTTGACATCTGCATTAAGCAGCAGAAAACTGATTGGATTTCATTTTAAATTACAGTATATTTAATTATAATTAAACATATTTGAAAGAACTGTGAGCAAGTTGAGGTGGTGGATAGCCAGCATACTCTCTTCGTTTTGATTTCTGATGGGACATCAATTTAAACTTAGTGATTCAATGCTGTTTCACAGATTTTTTTTTAAAAAAAACCCAAATAGCCATATCCAGACTTCTTATATGATGTTATCCCACCCACTTTATGTTCCTCAATTGCTTCATCCCAGTCAGGTTGGGCAATTGCCAAAAGAGTGTCCACCCTGCTTAATTATTATTGATGTCACGTTTAGACTTAAAAAGTGCAGTTTCTGTCATGTTGATACATTTTAAAATAATAAACTTGAGAACATTAAAAAAATGTGATGTTGAATACCCATTCCTCCAATTAGTTAGCTGTTCTAATTCAGGAGTGGGAGCTCACAGGTAACAGCTTCTTTGGTTACATATCTCTTCTGGTCCCCAAGTAAAAATTGTGACCCCTCTCAGGTCAAGAAAGGGGTGTGTATTTTATTTTAGTTGCTTAATTTCTAGTTTTGATTTCTAACAACTTTGAACTTAACTGATTTTTCCTCAGTGTGAAATGTTGATGAAGGACATTGTATTGCAAGATACTGGCCCTGTTCTCTCATCCTTATTCTGGTCAGTACAGGGTAGCCTTCTGTCTTGGTGTTACCTGCAACTTAAAGGCAATGATGCAGCATCCAAACCTCTTGCCAAAGAAATCCTTACAAAATGTGAGTACTGTATCTGAGGTAATACTCATAAGTAGTCACCGACATTTTAGTTTAGCCTGCTCTAAAGTGATGCATGTGTCAGTCTCTGAAGATGAAGGTAGATGTAATCCAACATAGTTAGTGGGCACCGAGTGACAGAATCCTGTTGCTGATATTTCCTTTAACTGTTGCCTTACGTTTGTTTGTTTTTGTCTAGATGTACAACAGTTTCTGTCAAATATTAAGACAATTTTAGAGTCTCTCCTATCTCAATACAGTGTGAAAACCACTGTGGAAAAATTAAGCAACTCTGTTTTTGCCATGGTGGTCCGTCAGCTGGTGAGTGAGCTGAATGAGTTCCTACGGCAGTTGCCTATTTTCAGTTTGGTGCTTCTTTGTGTAAGTGTTAACATCAGATGCTTTGTGTGTTCCCTAGGTGATCTTTCTGCAGGATTTCTGCATTTTAGACATCCCCCATGGGAGCCTCCTGCAGGATGTTAGCACATTGACAAAATTACTGAATGACCTGTCTGCAGAGTCTGAAAATTGTCCAAATAAGGTAATCTGAGGAAAAAAACACAAATGCTTAACAATATTTCATTTTTTTAAATTAAATGCTAGGATTGTAATGCTAACACTGTGAATAAGAAGTCGTAGTGAAACATTTAAGTAGATTGCAGGCTTCTGGGTACTTAAGAAACACTTATCTTTAGATAAGTATCTAAAAAAATAAGTATCTATTGTAGCTGGAGTAGCACTGAGAAGTCTGTTTTTATTCAGTCATTAATTAAGTTTTAGCTCTGTACTGCTCTATTTTTACAACTATTATTTTTAGTACTTGTAGCTGATATTTCTCTTTCCTGCTTAAAGTATGTGCCAAAATCTGTAAAGCATTACAGAGTCTTCAGTCGAATAGCAGGTTTCTAGCCTCTGGCATATGAAGATTTGTTGTTAACCAGCTTAGGAAAATCTGATTTTGAAAGTCAGATACAACTTTTAAAATAGAAAAACAGATCCCTGAGTGAGCAGGCCATAGCTATCAGACAGGTCAGGATCTAAAATGAAGGATTGGATTAATTTTCCATGTGCCCGTTGGTCACAATTGTTTTCTAGATCAAGCTTCAGAGAGTTAACTAATATCTGCTCCTCCTTTTTATTTTATTTGTATCAGATGGGCATAGAAAGCTGGCAGCAGGAGCAGCCAGTGGTACTACGAACATGGACAGCAGAATCTCCTCATAATTACGATAACAACTGCCATGATGTTACTGTCTTCCTGTGCCCAGGAGCAACTTCCTTCGATGTTGAGTTTGACGAAAGATGTGAAACGGAGCGGAGGCAAGTTGATCAATTAACACTTTTTGGTTAACATTTCCTTTTGGCCTTATGAGCTGCATTCTTGAAGCTACAACAAAAGAGATAGTTTTTAGATTGTATATGTGAGACCAGTTCTAGGACTCTGCTTCCTCAAGAGTCAGAAATTTTAAAACCTAGAACCAAAATATAAGAAGACAAATGGATGGTTCAGAACGATAACATTTGTCTCACGTCTTATAACTTCTCTCATCAGGTCCCTTAATTGCTAATGTTTGCTACATAAGAAAATGTATTGGTAGTCAGTTTCTTGTAGGGATTGCAGTGTATTGCATTCAAGTGGTCACTTAGTAAGTGGCATCTTCAATTTAATTAAAAACTGAGGTATTGACTAAGGTGCTTGTAGAAGGCAGAGGGAATGGCCTTGAAGAACAGGAGGAGGAGTTGCTACCAGGCAATGTCTATGGAGATTCTCAATCATCCAAGTCATGGTTGTCCCAAAGGTGCTTTTTCCAAAGACTTTTCACTTCTCATCCAAGAATCTTCTTCAGTTCACAAACTGAAGAAGCTTCTTGGATATGAAGCAAAACAATTTCAAGGAAAAAAACAAGAAAGTCCAGTTACCTTTGGGACTACCAAGGCAATGGTCAGATAAAAGCAGCTTGGCCCAGGCCAAGAATATATCATGAGGAGAAATCTCATACACTTCTTAATTTGGAAAAAAACTCAGAAACCACTTGACAACTTTTCAGCAACATTCTTGGGGAGAGTAGGCTTTCTGCTGTTCTGCTGGTGGGGGCTTCTGCTCGCTATGTAACTTCCTTCTCCATATCAACTTTCTGTTTTCCTTCAGCATCATAATGGGCCTTCTTTCCTTCAGGAGTATTGGTGGCCAATATCCATAATGAAAAAAACTGTCTTGTGGCTCAGTTGCATGACTTATTTCCAGATTAATCAAAGGGTGCCAAAATTAGTCCATTTAAGACTTGTTCTTTTAATCTGTTCAAAAAAAATTGTAGGTATGATTATCTGGAATTTACTGATGCCAAAGGTGCCAAAACTCGCTATGATACCAAAGTTGGCACAGATAAGTGGCCCAAGGTGAGTAATCTCCAGATTCTAAGCAAGAAATATATATTGTTGTCATTCCTATCCCTGATATCTGATGTTAACTTGTTTTTCTAACCTGTTACACCTCTAAACATCTGGCTGTTTTATTGTTTGGTAGAAAATGACCTTCAAAACTGGCCCTCGGTTGCAGTTTCTCTTTCACTCTGATAGCAGTAATAATGAGTGGGGCTACAAGTTCTCTGTTACAGCCTATGGATTGCCTGATGTTGACATTTCTTGGGTCCTGGATTTGCATCTTCTTGTGGCCAAGCTAATGGGGCGCCTAGCTTCACAGAGTATGGTGTTGAAATCTTCACAGGGTGAGTAATTAATAGTTTAATTTTCTTCATTTTCAAAACCTTGATGCTTTTGTAAGTGGGGAATGGATGTGATATGAGACAGCTGAAAATCATTGCTGACTTGCAATTTTTATTCTCAAGGTTTATACTTAAAATGCCTATACATTTAGGAAACAGTGGAAGAAATGCTAAGCAATGTGCTTTAAAACAAATACTCAGCATCAGAGCTGAATTTGTCATTTGTCTAAATTCATTTAGAACTTCTGTGTTTCCATATCCCACTCACTCATATATCCTCAAAGGATTATCTTGACTGAAGTGTTGTGCATCTCTCTCTCCTTCCCCCCCTCCTCTGAGTTGTAAGCCTTGGTGGGGAACACTTCATCCTGACAAAAAAGGAATAAATAATAACTTTGCTAGAAAGTGGATTGGAAGAGGGATATTTACCCTCTGGTGCTTTATATTAGCCACTACAGTTGCCCAAAGAAGTATTGTTCTGACATGAAATCCAATATCCAACAAAAAATAACACCATAACCTATGGCAACACTGAATGCATCTATTGAGAGTCTCAGAAGGAATGGAAGCAAGGGTGCCAATAGTGCCAATTTCTAAAATTTTATATGTATTGGCTGGCTTTTATAGTGAATTTACTTTTCATTTTCTGAGACCTTACCTTTGTAAATATAGATTACAGACTGTAATCTTAAAATATATTAAATTTGATAATGCCTCTGCTATTCTAACTTAGTGTTTATTCTCTTCAGGGGTAGGTAGTGAAATAGAATTGCCTCCTACAGAAGCGGCAGCTGTTCTTAACACTCCTTTATGGAAACCTGTCTTCAGGCATCGGATGCGTTCTGAGCAAACACCAGTAGACAGAAAAGAAAGCCAAACTCATCAGGAAAATACAAAGGTATTAAGGTTGGCTGCTTACACTTCTTTTCTGACAGGTGTTACATCATTCAGGGACTGGAATGCTATGCCACAATTTACCACTTTTGTATCAGAAACAAGTGATCAAGACTAAGGAGGGGATCAGATAGAGTTTGGATTAAAAGCATGTTTAACATCTGTCTGGGAGCAGCTGTATTTAGGCTAATTTCATTCATGGCAATGGGAGAATTCTCTTTTTTTCTACCCTAATTTTAGAATTTCTTCAAAGTTCCTGTTCAGTTGTCATGTAATTTTTGTTTTCATGGACATTCTTTTACTTCCTTGTCTGGAATTCTTAGGCTACTACAGCAGAGTAGCTCAAACCAAGGATTTATTCCTACAGTATTTACTTTTCAAAAAGAATTTAAAAATAAGTGATTTTTATAAGAAATTGGAAGCCCATAACACAAAGAGTGTTAAGTTCATACAGATTTATCTCTCAGGGTTTTATTTCCTGTAATAAATTGTGGCATAGTTACCAATAGTTGAATAACCTACTTGAAATCTTAGCTAGTTTGCTGATTTTTCTTTCTCATGATAAAGCCAACCATCAGCAGACCCCATAACCAGGATATAAGACTTCAGCTTTCTTTTTCTAATTCCATTTCAGTTAGGAAACTAGAAAATGGATCCCCAGATTTTAAGGAATAATGGTCCAGTTTTTTATCTAAATAGGATAGCTTCTTTTTTTGAACTTCTTATTTAAAATTATTTTTAACTGCATCTAAGATAAGTTTTTATTCAATCTAATTAAAAGCTTTTATGACATTTGTTTTAATGTTCATATTAAGATTGGATCTTATAATGCTTATTGGATTAATCATTAGGGACTTTGGGTTGAAGTAGAAGTTAATCCCTATATCTCTTCTGATGTTCTTTTTTAGGCAATCAACTCAGATGCCAACTGCTGCCATAATTTTCTCCTTGAGTTCTCAAAGTCAGATCCCACCCAGGAGTTCTGTGGGCCAAATTCTGAACTTTTCACAGGACTCTTACAGGCATGTAATAAACAGGCCCCAAAGACAGATATAATTGCTGGTTCCACTATCGATCAAGCTGTCCAGTCTACATTTGCTGCTTTGGTGTATCTCTCTCCAGATTTGTATGGGAAGCTGCAAAAATATGGTAACTTCTACATTAGTGAATATATACTTATAACAAAGACTGCTGCTCATATTACATAGCAGTCTTCTGTGACCTGGTGTCCTCCACGTGCTGGATGGCAGTGAACATTCAGCATGTGGCTTCAGGAAGCAGTAATATTACCGACAGGGAAGGAGTTGTACAATGTTAATTTTTCCTAGGAAGCTTAGTATAGGAAATCACACTTTTGAACATCCTCCGGTGAATGTTTTGAGATATGTTTAATTTTCAAGACACCATAATAGAGTATCACATTTAATTTGGGTGCATTTGCGCCCTACTTTGTGATTCTTCTACCTCAAAAGATGATAGACACTTGGTTACCTTGGGTCTTAATTGAAGACAGGGGTATTGAGTTGTAACATATCATTCTGATTCTTGATACAATTAAACAGCTCAAATGAAAGGGGAAGACATATTTCTGAAATACTGTAAAGTCATAGGTTAAGATGGTTGGGAATTCTGGGTGTGGTAGAAAGCTCAGTTCACTATTTTGTCCTCAGCAAAGCTTTGCCACCTCTTTAAGAAAGATCTAGAAAGATTTTGCACTTTGTATGAAGGATGTGCCTTGTTCTTTGATTTAGGCTAAAAGGATCTGTCTTCTTATCTCCATCTTTTTGCCTTTGCAGTGAATAGTGGTGGCAAAACTCCTTTAAGTGAAGAATTTGCACAAGTATATTTGCTGGCAGATGGGATCAGAATATGGATGGTAAGAGGGCTGCTAATTGTTGTCATATGTTCCTCATTTACTAAGTTGGTCACAAAGTTGATCTGGTTCAGAGCTGTTCAGAATCGATCAGATATTGCTTAAATGCTTGAGTATCTCTTAGTAGCATTAATCAACTTTTCTTTTATGGGGCGATTCATCCTGCAAAATTCATTTCTCATGGAATTGATCAATATCTGCAGGAGGTGAGGGCTCCCAAATATCCTTTCATTTAAAAAAAATAGCATAAAATCTTGTTATTCAACATCAGGGATCCCCAACCCCCAGTCTGCATCCTGGTTACCAGTCCGCGGCCTATTGGGAACTGGACCACGCAAGCAGTGGGCAAGCACATGAGTGCATGATGCTCTGTATAAATGGTTTGTGCGTGTGCGAAATCACACCCTCTCCCCACCACCACCACTGCTTCCATTCTGTGGAGCCAGAAAGGTTGAGGACTGCTGCTCTCCATGTCAGGGAGCATGTTTAGTGGGAGCTGCCCCTCCAAGTATACTAACTTTCCAGAAGAAGAAATCCACTTAAATGGGACCTGAGACAAGCATATATTTCACTTATCCATTGGTTTTCTTGATGAGCTACTGGTATCCTTACTTATGCAAGAAATGACATGGAAATTATATTGTTAATTCATTCAGCCTGCTAAGGGTCATATACCTCCTGATGCAATCTGATTTCCAAAGACCCAAATGCTTTGCCGAAATCTGAACTGATCATTTTCAAACTTAGGTCTGTTAGTACTATCCTGTCTATAAACTGGCCATCCTTATATTTTTCTAGGTTTTTCTTTTAAGATGTGAACTCATAATACCATTCCATTGATCTGTTGATTTCCACTCATTGTGAGGAAATGTGTTTGTGGAGATGTCATCTGAGAAAGGCAAATATGAAATTCTTTCATTCTTTTTAAACTCTCTTTTCTGCAGCTGGAAATGAAGCAGAAGTTCCTCATGGGCCAGAGAAGTAATGGGGAGGAGCAACAGGCTGGTGAGATGAGCGAGGTAAACCCAGAATGTCTTGGTAAGTCTCCTTCTGCACTTGCCTCTTTTTGCAATCCTATTAGTTATTAATAATATGTCCATTCTCCAAAGGACCTTTTGAAGAACATTTG
The DNA here is from genome assembly GCF_964194415.1 of Vipera berus. Lineage (NCBI taxonomy): Eukaryota > Metazoa > Chordata > Lepidosauria > Squamata > Viperidae > Vipera > Vipera berus. The sequence goes on from NC_138202.1 coordinate 343,293,028, forward strand.
TTGTTTCTCACAAAAAATAAAAAGGCTTCATTAATAATTTACCACTCCCTCTTAAAATGCAACCAGATAACTCTTCATTCTGTACTTTGCTCCCTTTTCTATAAATCCATTTCTTCAGCTGTCCTTATTAATCAGCAAAGATCCATTAAAAATTAGCCAAAAAATATTCACAGACATTTCTGAATATTATAATTGCAGAAATAACAGAGAATCACCAAAGAGAAACACTTATCTGTATTGGCATAAAGCCTCTCTTTAACTGAATAACAAATTATAATCCAAAAATTTCATTAGAAATAAGAAATGTAGGTGCTAGAGTCCATAAATTGGGATGTGAACTTAAGGGAAGACCCTCCCTCCCTATTGCTCACTTCACTAGCTGATTGAGAAAAATCTCAATTTCTGTGACTTTCTTGTGAGGAATGACAGTCCAGAGGACAGATGTGCTGATTTCAGATTTCCTCCTTATTTCCAGAGGGAGAAAAAGCATTCCTAAGTATAACTGGTAGCAAAACAGTTTGGAACACCGTCTCCCTTTGAAAATGGTTAAACTTTCATTTTCCCCACCAGACGTCAGCCCAATAATAAAACCTAAAAACTAAACATAATCCAGAAACTTAAAATTAAATTATTTAAAATGCATCCACATACAGCAAGAATAAAAATGTTTTGTTGTGTATTTTTAAAAATCCTGAACAAGTTTTAAAGTAGCATATATACATAACATAGCATCCATATCACGTATAACCCTTTTAAAGGGACATTCCAAAATCAGGGCAGCAGAAGTCTGTCTTGTTTGAAAATAATAGATCAACCTAGAAAGAGGCAGTGAGAAAGCTTTTCTCTGATCTTCATGCATGAGATACTCCTTCAGATATTTGGACTCTAAGCAATTCAGGGTTTTAACAGTAAGCTACTAGCACCTTGAATTAGGTTCATTAGCAAGTAAAAAAAAGCTTCAGTTTAGTTATGTTCCTCTTAGGCCAGTAAGGAAGCATGCTATAGCAACAGAAGATTGATAAGACCTGCTGCTTTTCTAGAAATGCCTGACACATTTGATGACTGGCTTTTCTGTCTCTCAGTAGTTCCAAGGTCTTGTTACCAACTGGTACTGTGTTTGAATTACAGCATCCAGGCTCAATTTGCCATTGCCTGGATTGACAGAATAGTGCACTGGTGTGCTTAAGGTCAACCCTGAAATTTGCAGAAGAACCCAAGGCATTATTCTACAGCAATAGCTACTTTAACGTGTGAAATTTGTATAGCTTTTTTATAGTCTGCTTCATTCACTCACTCACTCAGAAATGCTGTATTCCAAAGGTGGGTGTTCTAGTTTTCTAAATAAAAACCTCAAGAAAGGTCTGAGAATCTGGGGTGCAGAGTGTTGCTTGTGCTATTCTTACAGAACATCTATTGCCTTCCGTTGTAGCACAGCAGTGTATCCAGAAAAGTCTTCTGTTGCTGAACTTTTTGCCCGTACGGTCCAAGACTGAAGGCCTTAACGCTGATCATCTGGAGGACCATGGGCAAGTCCTTAATGGTAAACGCCATAGGACAAGTTCTGTAGTAGAAGCAGATTTCCAAGCCTCACATCTATCACCTGCTTGCGAAGCAACTGGTTTTCCTTTCCCAGAGGGAGGTCAAAACTCTGAACTCAAGAAAAAAGAAGTGCCCGATTCCCCACAGAGGGAACTGTCTTCAACATCCCAAAGTAGTTCCCTGGAAAAAAACTCAGAGCCAGAAGAAACCTTGTCCCCCCCTTCAACCCCGACCCGCAAGCCTCCATTCAGCCGTGGACGGCTACGACTCCTCTCCTTCCGTTCAATGGAAGAATCTAAACCTGCACCCAGCATAAAGGAGAAATATCCCATCTTGAAAGACATCTTGGATTTCATTAAAGATCAATCTCTTTCTCATGAAAGGTGAGCCAGATTGTACCCAGTATTTTCTGCTTTAGAGTTCCAGGAGTGGATAAGTTGTTTAACCCTGTACGTTATAGTCAAGGAAGACTGCAATCAAACCTCAGATATTAAACAGGAATGGGGCAAATGCAAGAAAATATGTTTTCATAGTTATTTCAGTACTTAAACAGAGCAAAATAGTCCCTGTTTTAGTAAAGAGAATAATTGTTTCAGTTTATAGTTTTAGAGCAGATATCGAGTGGATTGCTCTACAGAAAAGAAATTAGGCAGTTAGCTTTGAAAGTTCAACAGCAACCTGAATTAATTTCAGAACAAAGCAAATATAGATCTTGAACTTCTCTTTGAAATTGCATAAGGCAACAGAAATAGCATTTTCTCTTGATTGCTTTAGCTAGTGTTGATCTCTGAAGTATGGCAAGCCAACTGAAAGCTATGTGTCCAATAATGCAAGGAAAGGAACATTGTTGTGAAAATGAGAGTGGTTCTAACTGGCTCCTCAGGACTTGAGACTTGACAGGATAGTGGAAGGCAATCATTCAGGTGCTCCAGGATCCAGGATAAGCAATTCATGCCATGCTATCCTATGCTAATTTGGAGGAAAGACATTATCTGCTTAATCTGAAGTTTAATCCACAACTTGAGCAAGACTTGTAGCTTTTTCCCTAACAAGATTCTCTTAATTCTGATGCATCCAACATCTAATTATGGTAGTGATATTCTGTCATCTCATTTGGATTTTTGTTTTATCCCCAGTGTCGTGAAAGTCCTTGCTTTGAGGAAAAGTCAAGCCAAAAATATTTTGGAAGTGCTGAAGATGATCCTCCAGTGTCTAAAATCCCTCAGCCAACCTCACTGTTTTGTTCCACCTTGCATAATTTTCCTGCTGGAACTTTTAGCTTGCCAGAAGGACTTCACAAAGTAAGTCATGATGAAAACCATTCCCCTGACATTTGATCAACTTAGACCATAAATGTGTGTTTTGGAATGTCCACTTATCCATGGAATGTCCTATCCCCACATCCCATATATGTATGTATGTATGTATGTATGTATGTATGTATGTAGATGGAGAGAGAGAGAGAGAGAGAGAGAGAGAGAGAAGAGAGAGAGAGAGAGAGAGAGAGAGATGTAAAGTAGGTATCAGTGAAGGATTTATGATGTAGTTCATCCGCCAGCCTTATGTTGTTGTTTTTGCTTGTTTCCAGCTATTTTGGACACTTAGAAGGGTGTGGGGCTGAATTACACCGAGAAATTCGGGAATCCTTCTACCAGCTGCTTCACTTCTTGGTCAATGCTTTGAAAGGATTTAACAACTACAGTGACAAGTATGAGCCTTATTCATAAAGAATGCTAAATTACTCTTTAAACTTATTGCTTATCTTATTAATTGATCTTCTTGGTAGCCAATGGTCCTTCTATGATGGAGAGTTTATAAACCGTTATTTGCTCATTTTGTATACATACATACACATATTTTTCTGAAACGTTTGAGGTATTATTTTTATATGGATTTTATTGGTGTATCTGATTGTTAGCTTCTCAGAGCCACCAGGAATGAATACTATAAAAATATTATAAATAATCACCATGTATTGTTTGTAGTGGATGAGAAGAAAGGGATCCGTTATATTCATTGTTATATTCAAATTTTGCTAGGTTGCTGTTTTCGCTGGGAAATTTTTTTTGAGTTGCTGTCAGTCTGTTGATTCACAGGGATAGACATCTATATGTTTTGATTATGTTACTCATAGAAACTATTATTCCAGTCAGTGAGTTATAAAAAAATTAGCTGGACTTTCTTGGTCTCTCAAATTAAACTTTCTTCTAGAAAGAGAGATCCTGAAAATTCAGTGTCCTTTTTAGAAACCTGCATTGCCAGGATAACAGTAGATCTTAACTAAGCGAAGTTTGGTTTTCTCACAATTCAGTTAATATCTAGATCAGTTTATATACCATATACAGCTGATTTAGTGATGTATTTAGTAATTATATTAATTCAGTGATGCTAAGAATTACACAGACTGAAAGAGATAAGCAAGTCTTGTTTTGTCTTTCTGAAGAAATAAAAATCTATTAAACTAAAACCAAACCTGGTACATTTCAGACAGATAGTGGCACATTTTCATCTCACATTAAATTTGACTAATCAAACCTTAGGCAGAATGAGTGGTTATAGTCAATATAAGTGTAAACATTTGCTGACTTCCATGCAATGGTCTCTTATTTGTTTCTTTGTTGGATTTCAATTTATTGTTAGAAATTTATCAATATGTGGAGTAAGATTCAGGATTTTTTAATGTTAGTAGCCATTAGGTGACATTTCATTTTTTTTATACCCTTACTGATATAACTGAGTACAACTGTTCCACCAATGGAGATGGTGAGTTATCATTACCCTGGCATAGGAAGAATGAAAGCTGTATTCTGAATATAACTAGATGGCACTAAATGGGAAGAGCCTTGGTGGAGCAGTGGGCTAATGCCTCCTTAAGTAACACCAGCTGCCTGCAATTAGTGCAGGTTCACATCCCACCAGGCTCAAGGTTGACTCAGCCTTCCATCCTTCCGAGGTAGGTAAAATGAGGACCCAGATTGTTGGGGGCAATTAAGCTGACTTTGTAATAATGCCGCTTGGGGTGTGTGTGAAAGCCCTAATAAGCAGGCATATACATAGAATGAAGGCTACTGCTAAGCTTGTAAGCCGCCCTGAGTCTTCGGAGAAGGGTGGGATATAAATGGAATTAAAATAAAATAAAATAAAAATAAGAGGCTATATCAACCAAATCATAAACATTGCTCCATTTGACAAGTGAAAGAACCCCATTTTCTTAAATCTGGCTAGTTGGCAAAACAGAATAGTTTTCATGCTGTTCGCCTGCCAGCTTCTGGCTATTCCTGTGCTTCAAAATTTAGGTTCTTCTCATTGATTATGTTTCTGATTGCCGTGTAAAGTCATCTTAATTGGCAGCTATTACACAATCTTCCTGGTAGCTAAATTGTATATTATATAAGCAGGATGCCTTGAACATAGCAGCGCTCAGTTTCATTAGATTATTATTTGTTTAGATCATTACTGCCTGCCTTGTCCTGTGTGCAGACATGTCTCCTTCACTTTTTGGATATGGGCTGGGAGGCAAAAGATCTTTCCTTCTTCATTGATATTCAGCTGCCACGTCTCCTCCTCACCATGTCACAAGAGAACATAAGTACACATGACAAGATAATTTGGTAAGTCAGAAAAACATGTAATATTAAAAAAGAGAAGTCAGTGAAATAATTTTAAGAATATCTTTTGCACATGGAGATTTTCCATAACCGCTTTGAAGGCTGTTCATTAAAAAGGTATTCATTATAAATAAAAAGGTAAAGGTAAAGGTTCCCCCGCACACGCATGCTAGTCGTTTCCGACTCTAGGGGCCAGTGCTCATCTCCATTTCAAAGCCGAAGAGCCAGCGCTTGTCCAAGGACGTCTCCGTGGTCATGTGGTTGGCTCAGTGGGTTAGGATGCTGAGCTTGTCGATCAGAAGATTGGCAGTTTGGCGGGTCGAATCCCGAGTGCCGCGTAACAGATTGAGCGCCTGTTACTCGTCCCATCTTCTGCCAACCTAGCAGTTTGAAAGCAAGTAAAGCAAGTAGAAAAATAAGGACCACTATGGTGGGAAGGTAACAGCGTTCCGTGCGCCTTTGGCATTCATTATAAATACCAAAACTTAATTTGAATATTGATGGGAAATTAAAGCTTGGAAAAAAAGCAATAACAGGACATTGATTGTATATAAGGATTGAATGCAAATACAATTAAGTTATGTATAAGCTAAAAATTATTGATAAATGTAACAAAGATGTTTTACTTAGTTGAGAATAATAAGAACTGTATTAGCCTAATATGAGATAGTAGATATTAAGGGAAAAAGAGAGGAAATATCTGATGTTGTAATTTGAGATTTATACTAAAGACTTATGTATGGTATTGAACTATTGATTAACCCAGTCACCATGTTGTTTTTTAAATACTGAATTGTAAAATTAGAAAATTAATAAAATATTATTAAAAAGATAGTAATCTTTAAACGACTATATATAGAATGTGCTAATATTGTAAAAATTATGACTTCACTATTAGTCACTTTCTGCAAAGAGGTAATAGAATTATAGTCTTAGGTTTGTTTTGTTTTTTATTTAGAATAATGTAGTTGTTGCTTAAAGCTTGATTTAGATTTGTTTGCAAGTGCATGCAGGCATCAATGCATATCTACACTGCAAATGGGTTGATGGGTGTGCATAAGTTGCAGATGGCTGCAGATGAGTTGACACGCACACCTCCCAAATCTCAACTACACGTTGTGCAAAGATGTGCATCCTGCATGGTAATTGGGTTAATAAGACTATATTTTCTATGCTTTGTTTTTGAGTGCCCCCCCCCAGCCAGGGGGTTAACATTTGCAAATGTTTAAATGCAACAGCAATGCAACCATCTCCCAACTACATACGTATGCGTTACCTCACATGCAGTGAAGCAGAAGTCTAATCCTTGGTTTTGAGCATTAGGCAAAGTTGGCCCTCGTTTTTCTTGAAAAGGAATAAAAGTTTAAACTCTGAGAAATTTAAAAACTGGGAAATTAAAAATAATGTTCCATAAGTAGGGGCAAATTACTTTCTTAAACACTATCAAGAAAAAAACGTACGATGCAGTCAAGCTTGGCTTGGGAGCATCTTCACTATTATTTTTACTATTTGCAATTATATTTACATCTAATTGGTCATTCATTTCCAGTGGCGTACAGAAGCAAGAAGGGCTGCTTACTTAATAGATATATGCAAAGAGGACACAACCATGAAACCAGCTCATACTGAGTAATGATTGTCAATGTTGAGCCCCAACAGATTGGAGGTGTTAGGCTGAAAAAAAACCCCACTACAATTGCTCTCCCCTGTTGTCTCTCTCTCACTAATTAGATATAAAAAGGTAAAGGTGTCCTTGCAGGTTTTATTCTGCTAGTTGTAGCCAATTTTAGGAGGCACTGCTCATCTCCGTTTCTTTAACTGATTGAACCAGCACCGGCCAAAGACATTTACTTAGTCACATGGCCAGCATGACTTCATGTCACAGCACAAAGCATATGGCCAAACACAGAACGCTATTACTTTCCCACTGAAGTGGTACCTGTTTATCTCCTTGCATTTACATGCTTTCAAACTACTAGGTTAGCAGGATTTGAGGCAAGTGACAGGAGCTCACTCTGTCACACAGTGGTAGGGCTTGAACCTCTGGAGCATAGACCTTCTCCGGTGTCTTTTAAGCCACTGAGATGCTGCAATTAAAGTTCTGCTGATAGTATTTAATTATACATTTTTATTGAAGGTGAAGCAATAATTGTGAAGCAGGTAAGCCTATCCTTCCTGGATATTTAGATTTTCTGTTGATATTATCTTAGAAGTATTTCGTCTTTTGTGAGAGAGAAGATGAAAAGCATATTTTAAGATGACATTTCTGTCTGTCATATGTTAAAGCTGTACTTATTTTTTTTAAAATCTCTCTCTGCAACTGGATTTCCCGCTGTTCAGTTACCATATATTTCTTACCCAAAGGTCATGCTAGCTAAAAAAATGTTAAAGGCTAAGATCGTTATATTTCAAAAGCAGCAACACAGAGAATGCTGATTACTGAACCAGAAACTGCAGCTTCTTCCTTTTAGTTTTGCTTATGCAAATTTGTTGGAGATGGTCTTTCTGGCTTTGTCATTGTTCTAAATGAGTTTTTAATGTAATGCTTTGTTCTCAGCCAGTGTAACAAAGAAGAAGAAATTGCAGACTACAAGCAAAACTCAGAGTGGATGGATGAATGCCAGGAAGGAGTTTTTGAAACCTGGTGTGACAAGATAAGCCAAGCAGACCCTGATAAGCAAAGAAAGGTCATAAGGATAAAAATGTTAACATGGTTTTTTTTTCCAGATAAAAACATTTTTAAAACAGAATGATGTGCTGTAGCTTATGTATGTTTTGGACAGCAGTAGGAATGGAAGAGTCTGTTCAGCAATATCTGAACAGTTAATCCTCGACTTATGACTATAATAGCCTGGCAATTAGGGTCATAAGTTGCAACAGTTATAAAGCGAGTCATCATATGGCCAATTTTACCATCTTGGTGGAGCCTTGGTGGAGCAGTGGGCTAATGCCTCCTTAAGTAACACCAGCTGCCTGCAATTAGTGCAGGTTCGAGTCCCACCAGGCTCAAGGTTGACTCAGCCTTCCATCCTTCCGAGGTAGGTAAAATGAGGACCCAGATTGTTGGGGGCAATTAAGCTGACTTTGTAATAATGCCGCTTGGGGTGTGTGTGAAAGCCCTAATAATCAGGCATATACATAGAATGAAGGCTACTGCTAAACTTGTAAGCCGCCCTGAGTCTTCGGAGAAGGGCGGGATATAAATGGAATTAAAATAAAATAAAAATAAAAAATAAATCTTAGTTGTTGTTAAGCATGCCCCCTTTTTTTTTTTTTTTGCTCTGGGCCAGTTTTTGCTGGAAACCAGAAGTAAATACCAGTTTACGGCAGAAACATAAATCATGGTTATGTGATTGCGGGATGCTGCAAACAGCCATAAATACAGACCTGTTGCTAGGTGCTCAAAGCACAGCGGAGCTAGTCAAACTTCAAAACCAGGTTGTAAGATTTTGGAGGAGGGTCTGTTGTAACTCTAGAGAGTCCCTAAGTGACCATCGTATGTTGAGGACTACCTTTGTGGCTTTGGGAACCTTCTGTATCCAAGCCTCAGTTGAGTTCAGAGAGATTAGTTAAGCTATTATAGACAAAATATAATATGTATTTCTTCCCTTTGAAATTCAAACCAATTCTGTCAGTGAAATTACTTCCAGGTTTTGGAAGATGCCATCTTTCTTGGATTCCCATTTCCATCTGATTGCTCCTGTGCTTTTCTCCAGTTTTCACTAGGTGGGAAAATAGCACAACACCCCCACTATCCCTAGCCATTTTGTTATTTATTGTTCATCAGCGTTTTATCACTATTTCTTTCTAGATGCACATGTTCATTGCCCGCTACTGTGACCTGTTACATGTGGATATATCATGCGATGGATGTGATGAAATTGCTCCGTGGCATCGTTACCGCTGTTTGCAATGCAATGATATGGATCTGTGTAAAACTTGCTTTCTGGGTAAGGTAGATAGATGGAAACTGTATCATAGCCTTGATTTCCCATAATGGAGATGTGGTTCAACTTCCACTGTTATACTGAAAGTCAGTTGGTGGGGTGGGGGGGCACACATACATATGTGCACACTTAAGACAAATATATTCACAAAGTAATTCCACAATTTAATAAAGTGTGGAAGGATATTTGTTGAAACCAAATGTCTATGTCCATTAAATCTAAGTGGGCTTTTTTGAATTTCTGTAGCAATACTGACAGTGATGTGATGTCATAGGCAGCTGCTCTTCTAGATGTAAACCGTACAGATGATTATAGCAGGTGGAGAACGGGTATTTCAAACCTTTCCAACTAGCAAATGTAGGATTGTGTAACTAGGAAATGTCTAATTGTCCTTGTTTGCTGCCAGGGGTGTTGTTAAGAGTTATTTTTTTTTAGATTGTTATCCCACCTTTTTATATATAACTCATATTTAATGCTTAGGCCTTCTATTTTCTTCACTGCAACAGCCTTGAGAGGTGGGTTGGACTGAGAGAGAATAACTGGCCCCAAAGTCAGCTTTCATGCCTACCTCATACCTTTCATGCCTAGACCTCATAGTTACCAATAGCTTTCTTTTTTTAATTATGTACATAAGGTTAAATTTTGTTTGTTACAGCTGAAGTCTACTAAACTGAGGGTTTATTAAATCAAGTGCTTATTGCTATTTGTCTATACACACATCCCACCATTACTTTGAAAAAAATGGAAACATTTTAAATAGAACTATTCAATAATACAATGCTAATTATGATTTAGTCTCATGGCCAGTTCGTTATGATTCTATGAAATAGACTTAAAACAATCTGCTGATTTCTTAACTATTAACATTTCTCTGGAGTAATGTATCAGCTTCTTGTGGAATGATATTCATACAGCAAGCAGAGCAGTTATTTTGTGGCGCAGTTTCTTAGCTTCTTCAGTAGGAGAAAAACAGGCAGCAGAGCAATGCATCTACTGGCCCCCAGTTACATGACAATTTTGGATGTGTGTCTTTGAGGCTTTAGATCAATGTTTTATAAACTTTGCAACTGTAAGATGTTTGGACTTCAAGTCCCATAATTCCACAGCCACCAGTGCAGAATTTATTTATTTTTATTTATTTTATTGCATTTATATACCGCCCTTTCCCTGAGGACTCAGGGCGGTTTACAGGGAGTTAAAAATCAACCATACAAAAGTTAAAACCCAATTTAAAAAAAAAATGACCTGCAGGACAACAATGCAGCATGTGAATGATGGAATGATGTGTTTTGCATTTGCCTACTAAAAGGTGGAGTGAGACCTGAAGGTCACGAGGCCAGTCATGACATGATTAACATGGAGTATGCTTGCAATCACTGCCAAGGGATTATTGTTGGCCAGCGCATTAACTGCAATGTGTGTGAAGATTTTGACCTTTGCTATGGATGCTACTCTACAAAGAAATACTCTGACAGGTACTGGCCCATAAGCAACTACTAAATGCACGCCAATCACTTGGTCATATTTGGGGGTCATTTCTCTATGCATTTACACTTGTCTTTGCTATATGAAGAAAGATGACTGGGGGAGGGTGAAAGGAACAAAACGGGTTAATTGAAAAGATTTAATTTCTTAGAAAACCACTTTGGTTATTCCATTCTGCTTTGCTTTACTGTCCTCCCCTATAAGCAAAGGTTTTCTATATTGATAGTCCTCAATTTATGACCATAATGGAGCTTGCCCATCAAGTTGTAAGGTGTGATGGTCATAAAGCGTGTTGGTCACATGACAAACCCAATTTTGTAACCTTTTTTGCTGCGGTCAATGAACTAAGCAAATTTCAATTTTGGGCAAAACCATCATAAAATGCAATCACATGATCACAGGATGCCACAAACAGCCATAAATGCAGCTCAGTTGCCAAGAGCCTGAAGTTCAGTCACATGAAAGAGAGGGCCATTTGACTACCTGTACTGCAGTGCTGTTCTTCCTCATCCTTATAGAATTGAAAATCTATTGATCCATCTCTGCTTCCAGTATATCCTGATCTTATTTGCATAATTTCTATCAATTTTTGCTATGGTCTTTGACATTGTTCCCAATATTTGGTATATGTCAGGAAGAGCTGCTTCTGTTTAAGCAAAAACCTAGTATCTGTAAAATCACTGATTTTCAGCTGGGTGGTACAGACTGAATGGTAGCTGGTGCCTTGCCATGAAGTGGGTCACATGATTGAACCATCTGTGTTTCATTTTTCACTGAGGCAGACAGTAGGCTTCAGATATACAGTTGCAAGAAAAAGTATGTGAACCCTTTGGGATTACGTGGAGTTTTGCATGAATTGGCCATAAAATGCGCTCTAAACGTCATGTAAGTCACAACAATAGAAAAACAGTCTGCTTAAAATAATACTACACAAACATTAGCTGTTGTCATGTTTTAATTGAAGATAAGATGGAAACATTCACAGTGCAGGGTGGAAAAAGTATGTGAACCTTTGGACTTAATAACTGGTTGACCCTCCTTTGGCAGCAATAACCTCAACCAAACATTTCCTGTAGTTGCAGATCAGACCTGCACAACGATCTGGAGTAATTTTGGACCACTCCTCTGCACAAAACTGTTTCAGTGTAGCAATATTCTTGGGATGTCTGGTGTGAATCGCTCTCTTAAGGTCATGCCACAGCATTTCAATCGGGTTGAGGTCAGGACTCTGACTGGGCCACTCCAGAAGGCGTATTCTGTTCTGTTGAAGCCATTGTTTTGTTGAATTACTTGTATGCTTTGGGTCATTGTCCTGTTGCATCACCCATCCTCTGCGGAACTTCAGTTGGCGGACAGATGGTCGTACGTTTTCCTGCAAAATGTCCTGATAAACACTGGAATTCATTTTCCCATCAATGACAACAATCCATCCAGGCCCTGAGGCAGCAAAGCAGCCCCAAACCATGATGCTCCCTCCACCATGTTTTACAGTGGGGATGAGGTTTTGATGTTGGTGTGCTGTGCCTTTTTTTCTCCACACATAGTGTTGTGTGTTTTTCCCAAACAACTCAATTTTGGTTTCATCTGTCCACAGTATATTTTGCCAGTAGTACTGTGGAACATCCAGGTGCTCTTTTGCAAACTTCAAACGTGCTGCAATATTTTTTGGGGGCACCAATGGCTTCCTCCGTGGTGTCCTCCCAATGTACTCCATTCTTGTTTAATGTTTTTCTTATTGTAGATGTGTCAACAAAAATGTTAGCATGTGCCAGAGATTTCTGTAGGTCTTTAGCTGACACTCTAGGATTCTTCTTTACCTCATTAATCATTATGCACTGTGCTCTTGCAGTCATTTCTACAGGACGACCACGCCTAGGGAGAGTAGCAACAGTGCTAAACTTTCTCCATTTGTAGACAGTCTGTCTTATCGTGGACACATGAACATCAAGGCTTTTGGATATACTTTTGTAACCCTTTCCAGCTTCATGCAAGTCAACAATTCTTGATCGTAGGTCTTCTGAGAGCTCTTTTCTGCGAGGCATGGTTCACATCAGACAGTGCTTCTTGAGACCAGTAAACCCAAAACAGGTGTGTGTTTTTAAAGGGCAGGACGGCTGTCAGCAACACATCCAATATCATCACACTGATTGGAGTCAAGGTTGGCTGGCTCCTGGCTCCAATTAGCTCTTGGAGAAGTCATTAGGCTAAGGGTTCACATACTTTTTCCACCCTGCACTGTGAAAGTTTCCATCTTATGTTCAATTAAAACATGACAACAGCTAATGTTTGTGTAGTATTATTTTAAGCAGACTGTGTTTTTCTATTGTTGTGACTTACATGACGTTTAGAGCACATTTTATGGCCAATTCATGCAAAACTCCACGTAATCCCAAAGGGTTCACATACTTTTTCTTGCAACTGTATCTGAACAAAGTGCAGGGGGAAAGTACCTTGTTTTTATTAATGATCATATCAACCAGCTTTTATAACCCTTTTGTCATTTTAGCCACCTGCCTACCCATAGCATCACTGTGTATCCAATGATGACCTTCAGGATCAGTGACTGCCATAGGCTCATCCAGCCTTATCTTCACAACTATTCCTGGCTCCTTTTTTCTGCCTTGGCTCTCTACAGCGCTGACTTAACTTGTGGCAAACAAGCAGATGGGGAAGAACTCAGCCCAGAGATCATTGCTCATGCTAAAATCCTACAGCAAGAATGTATCCAGCTGATTGGAGATTGCCTGATGAAAGTGCAGCATGGCAAAGGTGAGCCGAGATGTTGTAACAGCCCGTGGGGATATCCTTGAGAAATGGGAGGAGGAAGAACCGCAGCCAGAGCAAAAAGTGAGATATGAGACATCTCAGCCCACAAAGGGAATAGGGGAAAGCATCTCAAATGGGACTCTAGTTGCTTGGAAAATAAAAGAAAGGGGGGAACTGATGTGTTTTCAGACTTGCAAGATTCAGTTACTGTAACCTTACAATAAAGGCAGTGTTAGAACTCATGGTTTCCTATCTGGAGTACCTTGAAAGGCTGACAGACTTGCTATTTGAATACAAGATATTTAACATTCCTGTCCTGGCACAGCTTTGGCAGGCATAAGAGTCCACCAACAAATCTGTTCATCAGATACTCTGTTCTAGCATTGGAACCTTATCTGGACTTGACTTCCTCCTGAATAGCCATTGCAGTCTGTATAATTGATTCCTTAGGCTGTTTCTCTTCAACTTAGTCATATAACAAAAATAGTAGGAATTGGGAATTTATTCTCTCCACACAGATACTTCCAAATTATTCCACAGTGGTAGATTAATAAACATGTTACATTCTGAGGTTTCTCTGTGGAACAAAGGAGAGCTCATCTTTTTGCTTGTATGAACCAAGGTGTTTTGACTACTCTTGCCATTATTGTGGTACCTGTAACTCTCAGATGCTTGTCTTGCCTCAAGAAACGTTCAGTTGCTGCTAGTGATGGTTGACCTTCCACCTTTGTTAGCACCATTTCTGTCGTAAAATTCTCTTTGTACTAAGTTCATTTTTCCTGAATTTGCCAAGAAAATTCAGGATGACCTCACTAATGGTCCAGATCTCATGAGCAATGATATTTAATGCTACTGAAAATAAAGCAGGATAAGGAGGGCTGTGTTCCCTCCCACCATCCACATTTTGTGCAGGCCATCCACCACAGTAAGCAATGCTGTTCCTGACCCAAGTCCACTTCATCCTGGATTGTCGGAAGTAATTCTAGAATAGATGAGGTAGACGTTGTCCAGGATGGCTGGATTAAGGAATCCCCATTTTGTCCCTTTCCTGGCAGCTTGAACAGAACAGAACAGAACAGTCACACAAGGAAGGGGAAGGATTCAATAGATATGTGGTGAAACTCGTTCCATGATGTATCCTGTCTTCCTGAAATTCATTGATTGGGGTGAATCCTGAATTCAGACTGTTTTCATCCTGTCTTGAACATCTAAACTAACTTTCTTCACCTGCAGGTCTGAAAAGCCAAACTCTGCTTAGTATGTTGCCAGAAGAACCTTTGTCTGAAAATGGGATGCCCACAGTTGATTCTTGCACAGAGAGCAATGAAGAAAACCATGCCAGTAAGGAAATCGTGGAAAATAACAAGATGCCAAAATCTGTCATCCATAGCAATGTAAATATTTTTTTTAAAAAACACACATATATTGAGTGGTTTCATTTGCTTATAAATGCAGAGCCTTGTATTAAAGAGACATATGCAAATATGTGAGTATCTCTTATGCACTCAACAGAGGGGAGATGGATTCTAAATGAATTTATTTTAGTTTTTTTATCCTGTTTTTATAAATAAGGCAAAGAACATACTTAATACTCTTTCTTCCTTCTATTTGTCCTCTACAACAACCCTGCGTGGTAGATAGGGCTGAGAGAGAGTGACTGGCCCAAAGTCCCCCGTTGGCTTTCATGCCTTAGGTGGGACTAGCACTTGCAGTATCCTGTTTTCTAGCCTAGTTACTTAACCACTAGATGAGTAAGCAGGTCAAGCTGTATCCTATAGATAGAGTAAGGTGAATGAATTCCAGGATTATTGGTTCACCTGGTCTTAGGCAAGATCTTCTTATGACTTCAATTACATCAAATTGAAGAGATTCTAAATATTCTTGGGGCTGAACCTTGAGCCTCTGTATCTCTTATCTCTTGTGTTCATAGTCAGTTTCTGAATAAGCTGCAGTTGACACTCTCCCTTTGGAGACCTAGGAGGTTAAATGTTCCTTCAAAACAGCAGTCTTTAACACTGAGCACTCAAGATGTGCTGCCACTGCAGTTCCCAAATCTGATGACTTTGCTAACTCGGAATTACAAACCCCGCATATCTAGAGAGCTCTAACTTGGGGAGGTTAGTTCAGATATTGGGAATGATCCCCTTTATTGCTTAACATAGGAGCATTTCTTCAACAAGAGTGTTAGAATTTTACACTGGTTTATGGTAAGTTATTCTATTGGAGCAGTGCTGTTGAACTCGATTGCAAATAAAATGGCTAAAATTAAAAACACTTAAAAGTCACTAACTGCTTAAAAATACAGTTTGAAGTTAATTTGTTGTTTTTACTTAGGGAGATGGAAGCATTACTGAAATTCAGACTTCAATGAATAATAAACAAGAGAGTAAAATGAAAATTGAGAACAAACTTTCCAATGGTCTTCCACCAAAGAAAGAAATGGTATTACAGGAGAAACAGACACTTGCTTTTAATTCAGACTTACTTGCAAAAGAGAGCATATCCCCAGGTAAATATTACTTTTTAGCTCCTTTATATATAAAAAAGCAGTTGCTGTTCAGTTTCTTTTTTCTTACTTCTTTACGTACATTCTTTGCAACCAACTGTATTACTATTGGTCTACTCCTAATAGCAATACATTATTGTTAATTTCTAAGTTGCCTAATTTTTTTTAAAAAAACTGATCCTAACTAGTCAGTTTTTAGAAAATTTTAGGCAATTTCAAAATTAATAATTATTGTTATTAGGGGCAGACCCATAGTAACACAGTTGGTTACAAAGAATGTACAGAAACATTCATAAACATAAATAAGGAAGAATGAATGATTGTTAGCAAGCATAATATATGAAATTTTAAAAAGAATTTTAGAGCAATCCATATTTAATACTCCAAGTTGAAAGTGAAGACACATGTAAGAGAAAGTTAAGAGAATGCTGGATTTTGTAGTTAGCAATATTTAAAGGGTCCCTGGTATTTTAATATTTTGTATGTTTATTTAGTGTGCTCTTATATCTAACCACGGTAGAAAAACTTATTTTTTCCTACAACAAAACTCCTGTGACATAAGTTGGGCTGAGAGAGTAATTGGCCTAAAGTTACTCAGTGAGATTCCATAACTGAGGTTAGATGAGATACTTTATTCACTTCAACACAGGCTCTCACTCATTTCTCATTCGTGGCTTAAAAAAAATCAGTGACATTAAGCCTAGCTACATACACAAGGACATTTTGAAAATTAACACTAGTGTAGGTGCCCATCATACAATCAGAAAATTGCTATGATTTTTTCAAAAACCTTATATTTGCAAACAGTAGTTAATATAATACATGTGTAATGCTGTATCCTGGTAATGCCAAAAATGATCATCTGCCTTCCAGAGGTAGATGCATGAATTCCTAGTATGCTCTGTCTGCCTCTCTACAGTCCACGTACAGATAGTCCTCAGTTAATAATTACTTGTTTAGTGATAGTTCAATGTTACAGTACTGCTGAATAAGGAGACTGCACAGCATCTCTGCAGTCACATAATTGCAATTTGAGCATTTAGCAATTGACTCTCAATTATGGCCACAACATCCTGCAGTCACGTGATCGCCATTTGCGACTTTCCCTGCCAGCTTCTAACAAAGTCAGTGGGGAAGCCAGCAGGAAATCACAAATGGAAATCATGTGACATCATCCTCAGATAGACGGATGTGAATCCCTCCTCTTAAGATGGGGTCCTGGTGGTCAGTTGGGCCTACTTCTGGTATACCTCTCTCCAAGCTGCGCAGCAACGGTTCTACCCAGGCTACTTGACGCCCTCTCAGGATTGGCGGTTGAATTTCCAAGACTTATGGTTCTGGGAGACTTTAATCTACCTTCCCTGGGCAGTGCATCGGAGGTGGCTCGAGAGTTCATGGCTTCCATGACGGCCATGGACCTGACCCAAATTATTCAGGACCCGACTCACGAGGGAGGAAACATGCCTGATCTTATTTTTATCTCTGAGCAATGGCTTAATGGACTGGGTGGGGTTACTCCAACATCTCAACCCCTTTCATGGACAGACCATTATCTCCTGCGGTTGGGCCTCCGTCACGTCACCCCCCGCTGTCAAGAGGCGGAACCGACCAGATGGTTCCGCCCCAGGCGCCTGATGGACCCAGATAAATTCCAGATGGCGCTTGGACTGATTCCCACCTCCCTCTCCCACAGCCCGGTCGAGTCCTTAGTTAATGCCTGGCAACAGGCTGCTTCGGAGGCTCTCGACTGCGTTGTACCTTTGCGGCCTCTGACCCGGCGCAGGTCCCGACTCGCTCCTTGGTTCTCCAAGGACCTGCGGGAGATGAAACGCCGGAGAAGGGGCCTAGAGAGCATTTGGAGAACCAGTCGGTCCGAGTCTGACCGAACACAGTTAAGATCCTTTTCTAGATCTTATCTTGTGGCAATGAGGGTGGCAAAGCGCGCTTACTTCACCCTCATTGCGTCCGCAGATAACCGCCCGGCCGCCCTATTTAGAGTGGTCCGCTCCCTTTTAAATCAAGGGACGGGAGAGGACCCCCTACAAGGACAGGCTGAGGAATTTAGTAAATATCTGGTGGACAAAATTGCTCAGATTCGGGCTGGTCTGGACTCTGACTGGGCAGTATCTGACGAGAGGAAAACGATGAATTTGGCCGAGAACATTTGGGAAGAGTTTGATCCTGTGACTCCGGATGAAGTGGACAAGATCATGGGGAAACTAAGTGCCGCCACATGTTTGTTGGACCCGTGTCCCTCCTGGCTGGTCTATGCATCTCGGGAGGTTACACGAGGCTGGCTCCTAGCAGTTATCAACGCCTCACTGAGTGAAGGGTACTTCCCTGCCGCCTTGAAAGAGGCGGTGGTAAGGCCCCTCCTTAAGAAACCTGCATTGGATCCAGCTATTTTAAACAACTTCCGTCCTGTCTCCAACCTTCGCTTTCTTGCGAAGGTTGTTGAGAGCGTGGTGGCACGACAGCTCCCTTTGGTCCTGGAGGAAACTGAGTATCTGGATCCGTACCAATCGGGTTTCAGGCCCGGGTATAGCACGGAGACTGCATTGGTCGCACAGGTGAATGATCTCTGGCGGGCCCGAGATAGAGGTTATTCCTCTGTCCTGGTCCTATTAGATCTCTCAGCGGCTTTTGATACCATCGACCACGGTATCTTACTGCGTCGTCTTGAGGGGTTGGGAGTGGGAGGCACCGTTCTGCGGTGGTTCTCCTCCTACCTCTCGGGCCATTCGCAGACGGTGTTAGCAGGGGGGCAGAGGTCAAGCCCTAGGCCCCTTAGTTGTGGAGTGCCTCAGGGATCGGTGCTCTCGCCCCTCCTGTTCAACATCTATATGAAGCCGCTGGGAGAGATCATCCGTGGCTTCGGGGTGAAATATCATCAATATGCTGATGATACCCAGCTTTTCATCTCCACCCCGAACCAACCCAGTGATGCCCTCGATGTGATGTCCTGTTGCCTGGAAGTGGTACAGATTTGGATGGGAAAGAACAGGCTTCGGCTCAACCCGGCCAAGACTGAGTGGCTTTACATACCGTCATCTCGTTTAGTCCAAGAGGTTCCATCTTTGATTATAGGAGGAGAGATGTTACCTCCCATTGATAGAGCACGCAATCTGGGCGTCCTCCTAGATTCACGACTCAGTTTTGAAGATCATATTGGAGTCGTAGCTAGGGGGGCATTTGCCCAGATTCGCCTAATATACCAATTGCGCCCCTTTCTGGACCGAAATGCCCTACGTACAGTCACCCACGCACTCGTTACCTCCCGTATAGACTACTGCAATGCTCTCTACATGGGGCTGCCCTTGAAAACCACCCGGAGGCTTCAACTGGTGCAGAATGCGGCTGCACGGGTAGTGATGGGAGCGCCCCGATACTCCCATATAACACCTCTGCTCCATGAGCTGCATTGGTTACCGGTTGCCCTCCGGGTGAGATTTAAGGTGCTGGTACTTACCTTTAAAGTCCTACATGGCTTAGGCCCGGGATACTTGCAGGACCATCTGCTACCGGGAACGAATTCCCATCGCCCAATACGCTCACACAGAGAAGGCCTCCTCAGGGTACCGTCGGCTAGACAATGTCGGCTGGCGACCCCCAGGGGGAGGGCCTTCTCTGTGGGAGCGCCAGTCCTATGGAATCAGCTCCCCCCTGAGCTTCGGATGGCCCAAAATCTCCAGTCCTTTCGCCGCGGCCTCAAAACACTCCCTTTCTACCTGGCTGACCTGGACTGACAGGCATTTTAATTATATTTACAATTTTTAATTTATTTTTAATTTTTAATTTTAATTTATTGCACAGATGATTTTAATTTTATTTTTATCTTAATTTCTGTACTTATTATATGTTTTGTTGTTAGCCGCCCTGAGTCCTTCGGGAGATAGGGCGGGATATAAATCCCATCAATTAATAAATAAATAAATAAATAAATAAATAATAAATAAATAAATAAATAAATAAATAAATAAATAAATAAATAAATAAAATGATTGCACAGGATTTGTTTAACAATGGGAACTGGAAGTGCCATTTAAGTTGGCATGGTCACATACATGAATAGAATAGAATAGAATAGAATAGAATAGAATAGAATAGAATAGAATAGAATAGAATAGAATAGAATAGAATAGAATAGAATAATAACTTTATTGTCATTTTGAATGTACACTCATCAGCATACATTAAAATGAAATTTCATTCCATGCAGCTCTTAAAAGGGCCACCATCTCATATATTCACTACATAAATATGAAAAATAAATAAATAAATACAGAATTATTTATATATCCACATGTATTATATGACACAGAGAAAGAACAATCTAGTTCAGGTTATGTATAAATGTGCATGGCGAGAAAAATGAATCTTGCATATACACACACACATGACACAGAAACAACAGTCTAGTTCGGGTTATGTATACATGTGCTGCCGATAATGTTTTGTTTATCGACAGAGTTACCAGTTTCAACATTATTCACCAAGGATTACCTATATATAAACATGGAAATAATATTCATTTGGGAATATTTTACTATATTATATATGATGAGGAAATGTGCATCATTGTGAACATTGAATTGATGAATTGTAAATCTGCAGTGATTGTAATATTACTAATATTTTCAACAGTAGCATAATTTGAGGAAGCATTTTCGTTTGTTGGTTTACAGATGTTGAAGTTTCTGATGTTTTGCTTCCACATCAAGCTGAAGAAAAAGCAATGCCTAGTCAAGCAGAAATATTTGCTGAATGTTCCCAGAAGAGGATTCTTGGGCTACTAGCTGCAATGTTGCCTCGCCTGAAATCCGTAAGGAATTATCCAAATTAGGAAAAACAGTGAAGGAGTTTAAGTGCCAGATAATTAAGGAAGTAAGAAAAGGACAATCCCTCCAGAAGATCATATGAATCATTATAGTTTCATCAAAGAATATGAGAGTAGGAAGGATCTACCTAGGACATCACATTCAATCCCTTCCTCCGTTCAGGAATCTATATCCAAATATATTTGCTTAAGCAATGAAATGGAATCCATTAGCTCTAGTTCCACTGGCAAATTGCTGTTACTGTTGGAAAGTTATTCTAAAATTCAGTTGGAGTCCATTTTCCTGTAACTTTATTATTTCACATCCTATGCTTTGGAATGAGAGATGTCTTGATCTTGATTTGTGTAACTTCCTATCAGTCTTGGGAGATAGCAGTATTAAAGTGCAACTAAATAACATAAGCAAATATTTTAAGAATGCAATTACGTTCTCCTTAATTGTAGGTTCTGAAAACTAAACATGACTAGCTTCTTTATTCTCACTTTATAAATCTTAGCTTCTGGTCCCCTCATCATTGTTCTTCTCTGAACCTATTCTAGTTTCTTCAAATTCGTCTTAAAGCAGACATAGTACGTAAAGTAGAGTGCAGAATAGGGCGCAAAGATTGCTTTCTGCAATTTGGAAATCATATTCCTGTTGATGCAGCCTGAAATTGTCTTTGTCTTTTTTGTAGCCACAGATCATTTTGAGTTTTCTTTCTGTCTCTTAAGGAAACTTCTAAGCTATCACATCCAATTTTATATAGTCTATCAATACGTGCCTTCTGTCCATCTCTTTCAAGTCATTAATTAAAATATTGACAAGTAGAGGACCCAGGACTGATAGTTGTGCATTCCACTTGATACCTCTCTTGTAATATATCATCTTTGCATTTTTTTCTCTTCAAATAATTCTATGTAATAATGTGGGTGGTCTTCTGATGGATCTGGTATTCTGGGTCAAATCATAACCAGTATATCATTTCATGGTCAAAATTTTCCAAGTCAATTCATGATATTTCATTATTTTGCTGTATCTTCCTTCCAATGGTTGTAGTGTTAATAAAGGTAAGGAAGAGGGAGCCAATATTGTTTCCTATGTTGTAATACTTTTTTGTGATAATAATCCATTTTCCATTACATTGGCTTGTTATTCATTATAAATAGTCTACAATGACATGGAATTGAATAGTTTTTACAGCACAGTCCAAATGTAGTAAAAATACTGTAATTACTGTAAAAAGTGGTTTAAAGCCACTGTGGTTAAAAACAATTCAAGAGCTCCCTCTTATGGTAATAACTATAATTCAAAAAGAGAATTAGGTAAAGGTAAAGGTTCCCCCGTACATGCGTGCTAGTCGTTTCCAACTCTAGGGGCCAGTGCTCATCTCCGTTTCAAAGCCGAAGAGCCAGCGCTTGTCCGAGGATGTCTCCGTGGTCATGTGGCCGGCATGACTAGACGCCAAAGGCACACAGAACGCTGTTACCTTCCCACCATAGTGGTCCCTATTTTTCTACTTGCATTTTTACATGCTTTTGAACTGCTAGGTTGGCAGAAGCTAGGACTAGTAACAGGCGCTCACTCTGTTACGCGGCACTCGGGATTCGACCCGCCAAACTGCCGACCTTCCGATTGACAAGCTTAGTGTCCCAACCCACTGAGCCACCGCGTCCCTTAAACAGAGAATTAGGTCCAGCTAAAACACATGATAGCCGAATATAGGAAATACTGGAAAATTGGAGCTGATTACAAATTAGAAAGTCGTACATAACTTAATATACAATAAAATAAGTGCTGATGAAAAAAGTAAATTAATGCTGTGCTTAGTCACCACCAGCCTGGCACTATCATTTGTAGATAGGTAGT
Organism: Vipera berus; assembly: GCF_964194415.1. Taxonomy (NCBI): domain Eukaryota; kingdom Metazoa; phylum Chordata; class Lepidosauria; order Squamata; family Viperidae; genus Vipera; species Vipera berus. The sequence continues at coordinate 343,315,562 of NC_138202.1, forward strand.
CCTTGACTTACAGCCACAATTGAGCCCAAAATTTCTGTTGCTAAGTGAGGTAGTTGTTCAATGAGTTTTATCCCATTTTACGACTTTCTTGCTGTAGTTGTTAAGCGAATCGCTGCAGTTAAGTTAGTCACACAGTTGTTAAATGAATCTGGCTTCCCCTGTTGACTTTGCTGGTCAAGAAGATCACCAAAGGGAGGATCAGATGATGCCAGTGTCAAGGTTCTGATCGACAGAGACAAATAAAGCAGAACGAGGCTTGCAAATTCTTCAAAGAACATGTTTATGGATACAGATTATTGGTACTTCAAAAGTGAAACCAAGTCTGAAGAGACGCATAAAAATTCCCCAATACAAAGTTAAGAAATCCCACCCCCAACACTGTGCAAGCAACTATGTTTCCCCACTCAGCTTGTTGGCGGGCTTTTCATGAAACGTCCAGCCTGCAGTCTTGGGAGCAGCCGATGACCTTGGTTCCCATGAGAGAAAGTCCAAGAGAGAGAAAGTCTGTTTTGCCTAGCGCAACCACCACCACCCCCTCCCTCCGTGCTATGTGGCAACTAGGAATGAGAAGGAAAAAGATGGCTGCAACCAGGCTCATTCTAAAGTTGACACCCAGGATACTACAAAGGTCGTAAATATGAGCCACTTGCCAAACATCTGAATTTTGATTGCATGAGCATGCTGCTGCTGCTGCAATGGTCGTAAGTGTGCAAAACGGTCATGAATCACTTTTTTCATTGCCATTGTACCTTTGAATGGTCATTAAATGAATAGTTGTAAGTTGAGGACTACCTGTATTTATTTGAAGTCAAGAAAAAAATGGGGAAAAAATGACTGGTTAATCTTTGTTTTACTGATCTCAGTTTTTCATTTGGATTTTGTACATAACACTGAGAACTGAAATTATGTAGTCCCTACTCAGAACATCCCTTGAATTTGTTCTTTCCACCCCAAGCTGTCCCTGAAGGATAAATTGTTCTTTGGGCGTAGATTCTTGACACTACTCTATGAATAACCACCATGATTATGAAAATGGGAAACTACGACAACATTCCTCCTGTAGAAAGTTCTACTTCCTCTGATGAGCCCACCATCTTGGAATTCTGATGCTTGTTTCATCATTCTGACAGAAACAGCTTCTGCAGACGCCCGTGTCCAGTGATTCTATCCCAAGTCCTCTTCCAGAAGAGGAATGTTCCCAGTTCCCTTGCTTACTTCTTGTATTCATTTCTTTTCCTACCCTGCAAAAGTATTAGAAAAAGCAGTGAAAAAAACTTGAGACTGTTTCAAACTTTTCTCAGTTATCTAAATTGACACCTTTTAATTGAGAACAGATACTGGGTAGATAATAGATTTTTTTCCCTACATTTCCTACTTTACTACGTTACTATCTGGAAAAATGAGTTGAGTTTCTAATAGTTACTACATACTCAGTTGAATAATTCATCTGTGTACCCAATTGGATTTGATGAAGCTAAGCAGAATGAGTATAGCTTGCTCTTTGTCAGCAGTCAATTTAGAATCCGCTGTTTGATATCCAGTACACCCGTTGTTGGTTCAAAAACAAAATTGCAAATTGTCTATCTTTGAAAAACTGAACTTTTGAGGTATGTTAATTAAATGTCACCACCACCACCCCTCTGCTGATTTCCATATTCTTTCCTGTTCTCTCTTTGTAGGGCTTAACAATGTCTCTAATTAACTTGGACCAGATCCTTCCTCTCATGTTTGATGTTGTGATCTCCAATGCTGGCCATTTAAATGAAACTTACCACTTAACCTTGGGGCTCCTGGGACAGTTGATTCGGAGACTGAGTCCTGCAGAAGTGGATGCTGCTGTGAACAATGTCCTCTCCACCAAGCACAGCCTTGTGGCTGCTGGTGATGGCTCCATAGTGCCAGAAGGCTGGAAAACAACCCATCTCCTCTTCAGTCTGGGAGCAGTGTGCCTGGACAGGTCAGTTTTCATGACCGCTTAATCTCAAAAGCTTTAATATGTTCAGACGATCCTTTCTGTTATAAACTTGTCATGGAATGCCAGGGTGTTAAAAATGTTTGCATGCACTGCTACTGCTCAAAAAAAAACCCCGAAACCTAATACCGCCTTCAATAAAAAAAAACAAAATTGAGGCTCACAAGGAATCAGTAAGAGCCATGGTGGTGCAGTGGTTAGAATGCAGTATTGGAGGCTAATTCTGCTAACTGCCTACTCCCAGCAGTTCGGCAGTTCGAGTCTCACCGGCTCAAGGTTGTCTCAGCCTTCCATCCTTTCAAGGTCAGTAAAATGAGGACCCAGATTATTGGGGCAATACGCTGACTCTGTAAACCGCTTAAGAGAGGGCTGTAAAGCACTGTGAAGCGTTATATAAGTCTTAAGTGCTATTGCTATTGCTACCAGTAGTACTAATGTAAATATTTTTTTAAGGGAAGAAAGAGAATTTGTAGCTTGTTTGAAAGTAAGCTAAGTTAAACTTTGGAAGACTGTCCTGCCTAGAGCAAAGATCTCAAAATCACTGCCTGAAGGCCACTTGCTACCCTCCAAGTCATTTTCTGCAGCTCATTAACAATCCCTGGGGGGAAACAGTAAGTTCTGCAAGGAATGTCCCTCCTAGTTGGCAGGATCTACCCCAAGAGAAGGCAGCCTATTTCAATGGGAATTACCAGTGAAGCAAAATAGTCATTGGCTGCTTTCAGTTTTTGAAGCAATGCTGATGTAAGGCAGGCACATTCAGGAGCACATGTGACGATAATTAATTCTAACTCTTGCTTTCTAGCCGTGTCGGATTGGACTGGGCTTGCACCATGGCAGATATTCTGCGAGCGCTGAACTCCTCCACTCAGTGGCATGATGTGATTGCTGCCTTCACAGACCACTGCATCAAGCAGCTTCCCTTTCAGTTGAAACATACCAACATTTTCACGTTACTGGTACTTGTTGGCTTTCCAGAGGTGAGCATATTAAGGCACGCGCTTTTCTAGGCCACTTTCTGAAGCTGCAAGTAAAAATGCAGCCAAGGCAGGCAGTGAAAACTTGATTGACTTCAGTTTAGAGGACTTTAGATGCAATAGACAAAAGTTATATCCAGGCATGCTTTCAGAATAACAGGCCAAATATCAGTGAATCACATAAATTGACGGACTATAATTTGTGTCAATTTACATGTGTATGTAATTATGCCAGTGTCATAAATAGATACAAATGATGTAAATTTAGATTACAATGGCTAATCCCTCCCTCATATTGTCCAGTAAATCAGTTTTACTTGTAGCTTGCTTGAATAGAGAGCAAATCTAGCTATAATCTACATTAACTGAACAAATGTCATTTGAATGTCTCTTTCCAACTCTACAGGTTTTATGCATGGGAACCAAATCAGTGTATATGGATAATGCAAATGAGGCCCACAATGTGATCATCCTCAAGCATTTCACAGAGAAGAACAGGGCTGTGGTTGTGGATGTTAAAACTCGAAAGAGGAAAGCAGGTTCATATTAACCCATTTGGATATTTGTTGATGTCTTGTATATAGAAACTTAGTTTGTGTGAGCTAAGTAAAAAATCACATGATCACAACTGTGCTTTCTTTTTCCCCCACTCACGATCCAGTGCTGGGATAGTTGGCATATTGCTGCTACTTGTAATTATTAGCCCTGTGAACCGCCCTGAGTCCCTAGGGAGAAGGGCGGTATACAAATTAAATAAAACCTAAACCTAAACCTAAACCTAGTTTCATAACTTCCACATTTGTTTGCCTTCTAACCATTCCTGCTTTCAAATGGTTATCCTAGTACTGAGATAATTAACAAGAAAGGAATTAGTGTTTGTAATTTACATTTATTAAGAGAGGAAGGAATTACAAGAGAGTAAGCAGACATACAAAGGGGATTATACTGACTGTCTGCATAGCATGCTTGGTGCTGCCAGTGCTACTATGTCCCATTGCGTGCTTTCCTCCTATTGCAGTCCCTTCCTCTCCAATCTCTTCTCTGCAAGGGTGTGGGGAGAAAAACAACAGGACAATGCATACTGACTGTAATGGTGATCATGTAACTGAAGGATGCTGTGAAGGTTGTAAATACAGACATTGGCTGTAAAATTATTTCTCAGCACCCTTGTAACTTCAAATGGTCACTGAACAAGGCAGTCAATAAGAAAGGGCTATGTATATTGGAGTAAAATATTAGAAGTGGCTGAATGCGAATAATACGACAATATTATTTACTGCCAGCCTATTCTTAATCTATATTCTGTCTACATCATCTTTCTGTGAATATAAAAAACATAGTTCTTTAAAGAGTTTATTTTTGAGGTAGATCTGAAAACATTTTTAAAAAAAGAATTTGTGTTTTTCTCACATTGCATCATGCTAAGCCAAGGCCAGAATTAAGTAAACAGAGCTGAACCCAGGACAGCTACTAGCTGGAATTTATGTATTCATCTATTTCTGTTCTAGTAAAAGATCTTCAGCTGATTAAGCCATGTGAGCAAGATGATGCTGAGTCTCAGGGCCAGCTCCACCGGTACCTCCAACACTTTGTGTTTATAACTAGCCATCTTCTCCAGACCAGCATTGACAGTAGCTTTGCAGAGGCAGTGGAAGCAACTTGGGTCTTATCTCTTGCTCTGAAGGGACTTTACAGAACACTTAAGGTACAAAAATGGACAAAGATTCCCAAGCCATCTTATGACTCAGAATTATATAAATCATTGTGTGGAGGGGGCATAGAAGAAAGAACACTGCTGATTTCTGATAAAGAAACATAGAATCATAGTACTGGAAGAGGACGTTTTGTTGTTGTTCAGTTGCTAAATCGTGCCCAACTCTTTGTGACCCCATGAGCCACAGCACGCCAGGCCACTTGTCCTCCACTGTGCCACAGTCTGCCCAAACTGATGCCCACTGCATCGATTATACTATCTAATCATCTCATCCTTTATTCTCCCCTTCTCCTTTTGCCTTCATTTTTCCCAACATCAGGATCTTTTCAAATAACACATCTTTTCTCATTTGGTGGCCAAAGTATTTGAGCTTTAGCTTCACATTTAGTTTTCTGTTCTCTAATCCAGATTAAAGCATTAATAAAAAATGGCTGTCTAGCCTTGACTTTGAACCAATCATTTTAGGTTCTTTAAAATAACAGAAGAAATAACCCGAAGGAACAAGAAGGTCCACTAAGAACACAACTTAAGAATGTTGATAATTTTTATTAGAAAAAAGTTATAGTTAAGACAAAAGCCAGCAGCCAAAAAACCCTTCACCCTTCTAAAAAGTTGTTTTCAATCTTTATAAATTTAATATACAAGCACTGCAATCCGACATTACATTTTGTTGATCAGGAATATTGTATACCACACTATTTTTTTCTTTGGGAAGGAACAGTGGTCTATAATTCTATACACTATAGATGAAAATGTGATCTTTATATGTTCAGTGCCTTTCTCATGTAAGAAATCCTTTAATAAAAAATCCTGAAAAAAGTCAGTCCATATAGATCAGCATTTCTCAACCTCAATATATGTTAAGATGTGTGAACTCAACATTGTTAAGACATGTGAACTCCCCAAAATCCCCAACATGCTGCCCGGGAAATTCCAGTTGAAATCCATCTATCTTAATGTTGCTGAGATTGAGAAAACCTGATAAACCATCAATCTTAGTCAAAGTGTTAACTGTTGCCATTTTTTTCTTGTGGCCAACAGACACATGCTTTTGAAGAAATCCGCACAGCCTTTCTGCAATCTGGTTTGCTTAAGCTATTGGTGAAGAAGTGTAGCAAAGGAACAGGCTTCAGTAAGACTTGGCTTCTACGAGACTTGGAGGTAACATAACAATGCTTCTAAGGGCTGGGCAAATTCTTCCCTACGTACTCAGTTATTTGTTTATTCTGTACATCAGCAGTTCCTTCTCATTCTTGCAGTTTTATATTCTTCATAATTTCAATCTTTCTAATTGTGCTGCAGCTATGGAGAAGGAATGTTAAATGGATGTGTTGCTAGCCTTTTTGCTCCAGACTGCAATGATATACCTAGCAAACCTCAACTGAATGGAAATTGATGGGGGAAGGTGGGCTGGATGTTTTGTGAGTCTGTTATGGAACTACATAGAGCAAAACCCGTGAGACAGCCTTTTTGAGAATAAGAGTTCCATGGCACAATTCAATGAACTAATGTTCACTTCATCACTTACTGATATATTATTATTGGTTATGTTCATGCTTTATTGTTCAACTCCTAAAATTGAAGAGTATGGCTAGAGGCTAAAGAGGAAACAGCCTTACGGAAGAGAAGCAAATCTGGCCTATAATTTGTCTTGTAGCTTCAGTGGCTTTCCAATGGAATTTAAGTTGTACCTTGTCTCTGTCCTTGCAGATCTTGTCGGTCATGCTTTATTCTTCAAAAAAGGAGATAAACTCTATGGCTGAGCAGAAGGACTTAGAATTCAATGAGCGAGATCATGAAGAAGCAGTAAATGAGTCTGTTGACACTTCTGATGCTGAGCAGAATAGGCTTGACCCACTGGAAGGCTTGGATGAAACCACCAAAATATGCTTCCTGGTACTGTTTTTTAATGTACAGTAGATGGGGTAGGGACAATGCTTCAGTTGTTCTCAGAAGCACAGCATGTAAGCTTGTGTTGCACTGTGCATGTTGTTTGAAGTTCTCTTCAGACAACAAGGGATTGGTCCTCATCAAGGCAAAAGACAGACCTAAGAATACAAGCAGAAATTTGAGATTAGTGTTTCACTCGGGGGAGAAGGCTACTGGTATGTACAGTCATACAGTGTGTGACCCTGAAGTTATATTCCAATTCACCACCTCTGCTTCAATATTCAACTTCAGTTTGTCCCAAAATCCAAATAAAAATCCTATTAGAATGTTACAGTGGCAAAAATACAAGATCCAATTATGCCTGAATGATAATACTATCAATGATGTACTATCAGTTTCATGGACTCTAGTCAACCTTGAACAAATACAGAGTTAGCCTCCGAAGCGAATGTCCAAATGTAAAACTTTTTCTTGAACAAATCTATCTAATCTTTCAGGTAATACTAGGCTGATGTTTTTAGTATTTTTACTTCTTTGCTGTTTCCTGTGAAAGTAAATGTAATGAATTGACAGAAATTCAGCATTGACACTCCCACCCCCACCCTCCAGCCTTTGCAGGTAGATCTTATCCATCCAGCCAGTATAATGATTGTATGGGGTGAGGGCAGGGTATTTGTGTGTTGTGGAAGCCTAACAAAATAACTCAGATTCAAACGTTGGCTCTACCAATGCAATTCTTCCACAGTGGTTTTTAGGGGAAAAGGAAAAAAAAGTGAGTTGGATTTTTGGTGTTCACTGGCAATGAAACATCTGGTAAAAATAATATATTTGCAGTTATTGAAAAACAAACAAACAAGCCATAACCAAGAATCCAACAATTCAACCCTGAGCTACATTGTCTACTATTAGAAAGTATTTTCCTTCTTCTCACCTAATCAGAGTTAAACCTATTTTCAGATGACACATGATGCTCTTGATGCACCTCTGCATATTCTTCGAGCCATGTATGAATTGCATATGAAAAGGACAGATTCTTTCTTCCTAGAAGTTCAGAAGAGGTAAGAGAATTCCCGAACCCAACTTGGAGTGAAAATTTGTGTATCCATAGTGACTTTATTAATCAAGAATACCTAAAGAGGAAACTAACAGATGGCCAGGAGTTTATTTTTAACCATTGCAGGTATTTTGCAATGGGGCAGGAAGACTTCTTCTATTTCTAACTGAGCTGTTGATGATTTTGAGTAAGACGAGTACCATTTCAAAGAAGAGCTTTCTTGTAGGCCAGGTTTTAGTGAGGAGAACTATTTAGTGTGCAAGGAACATTCCATGGTCTTGCCCATTTACAAGCTGAAATGGCACAACCCCAGAGAGAGGCAGACCACTTCTGTAAGATACCTTTATGCTATAATCTTTTGATAAATCAGCCATTTCCAAGCTGTTATCCTTTCATTCTTGCTGTAAATCATGGTAGTTATAGCCCAACACATCCACAAACCTTCTTGACCTTGGAGACAGAGAGAGGATAAATTACTTGCAATCAGTTACCTTGTCTTTGAAAACATGCTTATATTGCAAATTAAAAGTGTAAGATATAAAAGATATTCTAAATTGCATGGAACATGGACAAGATATCTAGAAACAAAGAAAGCCACATGACCATATAACTGCTAATATAAAGAGCACTTGATGGGATGAAACACAGGGAAGTGGTTTTAAATGTAGAGATTGCTCAGCTCAAAGGTATTGTCTTTAAATTCTGACAGTAAAAATATTTGTGTGCATATTTTTAAAGATTTGATGGAGAAGTGCTTACCATGGATGAAAAGATTCGTACATTGGCTCAAAAATGGCAGCCCAGTAAGCGTTTACGCACAGAAGAGCAGAATTCCAAAGCCCTGGATACAGATATGATCATTGTGCCATGTTTGGTGAGTGTACTGTTTTATACAAAGCCTTTTTTTTTACTTTGTTCCATTTATGTAGTAATATCTAATACTTCCACCAAATGTGATCATTAACCATATTAGCCAAAACTGATTAGAATTGTAGTCTAAGCATCTGGAAGGACATGGGCATTGAAAAATACTTGTTGATTGGAATGTACACCAAACTAATATTGCTATTCTTCAAACATTCATTGGCATAGCTGTGAGATATTTGGAGAAGCAAAAATTTAATACATCTGAAGGATATTAAACTAGAAACACACAACAAGAAATACAACATATCTGCAAGTATCAAACCCTTACCTTCAGAATGTACTGTAGAATATTAGTGCATGTTTAAATTCTAGTCTCCATTTTGGAGAGCTTTACAAGTAGTCCTCAACAAGTAGTCCTCAACCTACGTCCAGTCATTTGGGTGTCAGGGATTAGCTGATTCAGCATGGTATATCAGTCAGGATTTTAGATGTGGACAAGCAAGACTTGAGTTCCACTCTCCACTTAATTATAAAGATCCGTCACAGTTTCTATTACTGACTATTACAAAAAAATAATAATCATACAATACATGGGCAGCATCCAAAAGCAGGGTAGATTTTGAAATGAGACAACTTTGCATCTACTGAGACACCCTTTTATGTTACAGTCCAAGCCTGCTCCCTGCAGCAAAGCCACTGAAGAATCCAACCCAGTGACCCAGAAACTCATCACCAACACAGAAAGTGACCTCCAACTTAGTTATGCCAAGCAACGCCGCACCAAAAGTTCTGTCCTCCTGCATAAGGAGTTGGACTCCAGAAGCAAGAAAACTGTGCGGGGTTATCTCTACCGAATCAATGAAGCTACTGCTGTCCTCTATGCCAGGCATGTGCTTGCTTTGTTGTTGGCTGAGTGGCCTGATGACATAGCAATAAGCGAGGAGATGTTAGATCTCAGTGGCCCAGCACACATGACGTATATCCTGGACATGCTGTTGCAGCTAGAGGAAAAACAGCTGTGTGAAAAGGTAATGACTTGTTTTAGTATATCCCTCTGATTTGGGAGCGAACCGTGAAAAGTAGCTTGACACGAGCAGCAAATCAGAACATCAGTCTGTCCTAACTCAATTGTTTTGTTTTGTTTTGACCAATTTTGTTTTTAATGTGCTAGAAGCCAATATTTTAGTCTACTGTTCCAAGTTGGATTTTAAGGAGGAGAAAAGTGAAACAATATTCCCATTTTCCCTCCTTCCACGTTTTTCCTTTCCATGTTGCCTGGTTGTCTCAGCTGCATAATTAGATTATTCAGGAAGATTGTTTGAAGTTCACGACAGAAGAGATCAGATGTAGAATGTAAGAAATTGTAAAACACTCATTTGGCATGTAGAAGATCATAGTTCAGTCTCAAATAAAGCAATCCTAGAATGCTTGAGAGTTTGGATAGCTGCTAGTCATCGTAAATGGAATTGGGCTAGGTCAGGGGTAGGCAACCTCGGCTCTTTTATGACTCATGGACTTCAACTCCCAGAATTCCTGAGTCAGCATAGCTAACTCAGGAATTCTGGGAGTTGAAGTCCATGAGTCATAAAAGAGCCAAGGTTGCCTACCCCTGGGCTAGGTGGACGATAGCTGCCTTATTTTCTCAGGGAGAAGGCGTGCTTCCTTTGAACATAAGTGATGTTACTGGAGCAGTCCACTAATACTAACAAAGAAAATTCCTTTAGATTATCAGCGTTTTGACCTGTAGAAATGTTCTTATCCATGTAGGGCTCTATAGTGCTCTAAATTTTGGCTTGTGACTTAAAAACCATCTCCTTCCTCCTAGTTTTCTTGCTTAAGTTGAAAAAAAAAGGTTTGAAATTGCTTCCTAGTCTTGTTAAGGATGATCTCTAATTAATCTTGTTCATACTTAAATCTGTGAATCCATTCCAAGTAGGAGAAATAGTGGATATCAAGCACACCTCTACCAGTAATCTAAGCATAAGTTCTTTTCTCACTTTTAAACGTCAGGGTCTTGGGCAAAAGCAGACAAGGGCCATCCAGGGTCTCTGTGTCTTCTATTACTTTACCTTTCTTGTTTCATTACTCATCACACCCACCTGTATTTTTATTGATACCAAACTTAACAGCACTTTAACCAACATTTATTTTGTGAATCGTTTTGTGTGGTCATTCCCTCCCCCTGATCCTTCCTACAGATTCTCCTGAAAGTGCTCTGTGGATGCAGTGGAACCATGCTTGCAAAGATGGCACTTACAGCCTGTCAGTTCATGGAGGAGCCTGGGATGGCGGTCCAAGTGCGCGAGTCCAAGCATCCTTACAACAATAATACAAACTTTGAGGTACTATGCTTAGTAGTCTTGACGCCAGGTGAGCAAAATGTCAGCCATGCTTGCATTGGCAGTTCCAAATGAAAAAGACCATCCATCTCATATTGTTCCATTTTATCAAAAGGGTGGCTATGGCCAACCCAATTAAATGCCTTACTGTGGACTAGGTACAAGACTTACCAAAGAAGAAATGGCAGACTGGCAAATGGCTGTCCAGTCTCTTCTTAAAAGGCAGTTCCGCAAAAAGTGAAGCTAATGACTTGAGTGAAATGAAGAGCTGGCAAGTAGCCCCGCTCTGATAAGTCCTCTCCAGACGAGGAGTGAACATGCGATTACTCACGAGTGCTGCAGACTGTTGTTCCTCACGAGGTGACTGTGAGAAAGCAGTCTCTGGCGGGTTTAGAGCTCTGGGTAATGAGGAAATGGCCATTTTGCTCAAACTCTGGTTGTCACCTTTGAAAGGACACTGGGTTTGCATGCTTCCTTTTCTAAACGCTTTCAGAAATTACTTATTCATTGCTTTTCAGCTAATTAAGAACTTTTGGATCAACAAGTTTTATAGCACCAGATGGGTTTCCTTTAATCCTTAGTGAAAGAAGTTTTAAATACAAGTTTAAGGATTTTTAAAAAAAATGCTTGGAATAAACAACAAAAGGATGATTAAAATTTTGATTTTAGAAAGCTACAAATGGATTAAGGGGCCAGATAAGATATTTCAATCTTTTATGTTTAAGGGGAGTTAAAGCGCGATAGAATTTAATATGTTTTTTTAGTTAGGTAGCATATTTTAGCTTAAGTTTGTAAAGTTAATACCCTGTATTCAGCTCTGGGAAGTCGGGGGGGGGGGAGGGTTAGGGAGGGCAAGGGGGAGGGCAGGGGGAGGGAGGGAGTTTATGTTATTAAAAAATGTATTTTAAAACTTTTCAATGAAAAAAAAAGATATTTCAATCTTGATTCGCAGTAAGATTTTGATATTGATTGTAAGGAGTCCTTCCCATTAGAAAATGTTTTTTTAAAAAATTCTTAAAAATATTTATATAATAAAATAAGATTTTAAAAATTAGACCAGAGGGAAGTAAAGATTACCATTAAAGGAGAAAAACATTTAAATTTGATTCTGACAAGATTGACAAGTAAATTTTAAAATGTCAGGCAACAAGAATGACATAGAAAAAGATGTTACATTGGACATACAAAAGAAAACCAGCTGATGTCTTAATAATTAAAAGGGATATACAAATAATAAATCAATAATGTCTTGGGGTAATTTTTTTAATATTGGATTTTAAATAAAGATTTATCAAAGCTTTGAAGAGTTTTGTGAGAAATGAGAAAAAATGAAAAGAAATCAAGTTCTGAGACATTCTTTAAAAGGTCTAAAGACCAAGACTGTTAGGAGTAAAAGCAAGGACTATAATAAAGTTGTTTTGATCAAGGGTTACCAGAAATAATAACAATGTTGTTTTTGGATTTTTGCCGACCTCCAGATAGAAATGATGAGGCTTTAAGGATTTGTTTATACGTAAGAGATGGAATATAGGTAGAGATCATTTGTGTTTTAAAAGAAGATGATACATTGCTAAAATTATTTGACGAAGATATCATAGCCACTTCCTTGATAAAAGGAAACAATATCAGATGAATTCACACATGGCCCTTGATGCATCTGTAAGGAAGGAGGGGTCTCAGGGGTCTGCCCTAGGCTCAGGCTTTTCAGCAAGGGGATAGAAGGGATGCTCATCAGATTTGCAGATGATTCAAAACTGGGAGAAGTTGCTAATCCCTCAGAAAACGGGTTTTAGGTTGTTGTTTTTTTTAGACTTGAACATTTATTTATTTTTATTCATTTTGTATGTCTTAAAATTTTATGCCCTCCATCTCCCCTTTCAAGATGACTCTAGACCAACGGTCCCCAACCTTTCCAGATTGGCGGACCAGCGGGGGGGGGGGGAGAGGGGATGGTTCTGTGTGAGTGGCAGGCACATGCATGAGTGTGTACAACTCCTGTTTGTACAAGTAAATCATTTAAGGGGAGAATCAGGAGGACTGTCTCTCAGAAAGGGGAGCAGGATAGCTGCTGAGGTTAAAAACAGCAGACGCAGAAATTCCTTGAAAGAACGGTGAAATAAATCACTTTATTTTATTTAAAAATGTTCGAAATGCTTAACCTTTAGCTTTTGGTGAGGTGGCTAGATAGGCCCATGCAACTTTATCTAGAGCCAAATGGTAGCTAGGCTGCATGTTCCTCTTCATAGACTAGGCAAGGATGCCTTCTGCAGCCTACCACTCATAACATTTTTTATTCTTGCATCAGAGGCATAAAACTATCAAACCTCCACAGTGATTTCCCCATTTTTTGAGGTCTAGGATTCCAGCAGGTTGTCTTTAGTCATTTTGGTTGATCGGCTTCTACCCATTTGGAATGAGACTGCGGAACACCACTAATATTCATACATTCTTTTATCCACAGGATAAAGTTCATATCCCTGGTGCTATCTACCTCTCAGTCAAATTTGACTCTCAGTGTAATACCGAAGAGGGATGTGATGAGTTGGTCATAGCCAGCAGCTGTGACTTCATCCACGATCGTCATACATTCAGTGGGCCTCCACACAAATGGACTGATTTTGAACTTCCAGGTAAACTACAAAAGATTTCTTCAGGAAATCAACTATCCCTTATTTTGAAGATCCGTGTCAGAAGTAACAGTGTAACAAAGTTGGAAGGGACCTTGGAGGTCTTCTAGTCCAACCCTCTGCTCAAGCAGGAGACCCTATACTATTTCAGGCAAGTGGCTGCCCAGTCTCTTCTTAAAAGCCTTCAGTGATGGCACCCACAATTTCTGGAGGCAAGCCGTTCCACTGGTTATCCCCGAAAGATGCTTTTCCACAAGGCAACTGGACTTCCTTGTTTTACTTTGAAGATGTTTCGCTTCTCACCCAAGAATCTTCTTCAGCTTCTTGGATGGAAGGATTTATACTCCTGCAGACAGCTGCTCATTTTCATTCATTAAAGCTACCTGGGGGCTTATCTGTGTCTTCAGGTCATCTGAGTAGTGCAAAGGGGTGTTTTTATTGTCTAAGCTGCGTAGAGTCGCTGAGAGCAAGTAGACGGCTATATAAATATTCTAAAACAAACAAATCTTGATTGTTAATTTTAAACCCATCATGATTAATTCCAATAAAAGAAGGAACTTTTTTTTTAAAAAAAACCTAAAGCAATTTTAGTACAAATTCGTATCATAACTACAAATAGTAAAAAAAAATAGTTAAAGAGGCAAGTCTCCCTCCTGCAGGTGTATGAAAGAAATAGGGAAGCCTTATCAAATGGGTCACTTCAGCCTGTATGAGAGAAACTTTCCTTCTTATTTGACAGGAGATACACTATACTACCGATTCACCACTGACATGAGCAATACCGAATGGGGTTACAAGTTTACAGTAACAGCTGGTCACCTGGGGAGATTCCAGACAGGTCAGTACTGCTTAGTACTGGAGCACTGTATTATTGCTTGGTGGGTATCTTTGTGTAGGGACACTAAATAATATAATAAATATGTACGTCGAGAACTTAAGAAGATCTAAGTCAGTCTCCTTCCATCAACACTTGAGAGTGACCCTCCAACACATCTAGATAGGGGAAGTCAGAGTGCTGCCCTGAATAAATAAAAATAATTGTACTATCTATCTTGATTGTACTATCTATCTTGATTATTTTAGCTTTATGAAACGGCTTTTCTAATCTCTTCAAGTATACTGTATGTTTTTCTTTAGCTGTGTTTACCAGCTTAGTTATGAACGTCTCTGCGGATAAGAATATAGGATTAATTAAAGAGAAGAATACAGAGACTTAAAAGAAGGCATAGGAAATGCAGTGTGCTTATATTGAATTTCAGGCTTTGAGATCTTGAAACAAATGCTGTCGGAGGAAAAGGCAATTCCTCATATTCCACTTGCTAAAGTTTGGGAGTGGCAGGTGGGCGTGGCCTGCAGACAAATTGGACACCAACGATTGAAAGCCATCCACTTGCTCCTGAAGATCATACAGTGCAGCAGTGAGAGGTACACGTTTTGATCCTACTTTTGCTTTTCTCGAGGGAGTTCCCAGCCCTTGTGTTTTTGCAGAAAATGCATAATCCACAGTACTACCGGATATCATGTCATCTTATGATTTTGAGGGCTATATATTTTCATTTTAACCCCTTTCTTTAAATTCTCAGTTGGAATTGAAAGTGTAAAAATGTTGACTTCTCTCAGTTCCAAATTGTAAATGGAAGAAATAGCTTTGGCTCACAAGTGGTTACTTAGCTTTTTTTTTCATGCTTCTTTCTTCATAAATATTGACCCGTTTGTTTTTCCAATGAATCCAGTGGTAAGTCCCTCCCAACCACTCTCAAGGTAGCACTTAAATTTCTTCTGCAGCCTCTACAGCAGGAGTGTCCAACTTGGCAACTTATAATTTATGGACGTCAGCTCCCAGAATTCCCCAGCCAGCATGGCTAGCTGGGGAATTCTGGAGGTTGAAGTGCACAAATCTTAAAGTTAGTAAGGGTGGACATCCCTGCTGTACATAAAGGGATATTCTCTTCTCCCAGTTGTCGATTTGCCTTGCTCCAGAGACAGTGCACAGCTGTGAATTTTATGGGCCATTCATGTGACCAGAACAGTCAGAACTTTCCCCCCTCTCTTTTGTTCCTTTTCCCTTTAACTTAATACAGGTGCCAAGATTAGCAGGCTCATGTAACTTACTCTCTCAGAGGATCTCTGCAGTGGCTGAGGCCAGGCATGGAGACTGGGCCCAGTGGTGCAGCAGTACTCCCCCTCATCTCTCTGTGGCATTCCTTTCTATGCTTCCCCAAGAGGAAAGAAGAAACGTTGCCTTGGGTTGCCAGCTGGCACAAGTCACAAGGGCTTTGTGGGCAGAGTGAAACATCACCAGCCCCCAGCTCAGCGGGCAAACACCATCCTGCCACTCTTGTAGGGGGATTCTTGCCTCCATCCTAAGGAGAGACTTAGGTTCACCATCTCAACTATCATCCGGTCAGATGCAGAACCAGCTGGCAAGGAAGTGCCATTCTCCTCAGATAAGGAACATGACCAGCAATTAGTTCCCAGGTCCACTAGGCTTAGTCAGTAAGCAGGTTTTTCACAACTGCTCGGGAACTTCTAGACATCAGCAGGCTTGAAAGACTCAAAATCATTTGGCCCTTCAGATCTCCCAAAGGTTCTGACCAGAAAAATAGGTAGGCACCTCAGGACTCCATCCCGATTTGCATCACTTGTGTGCGGTTTTCACATCTCAGTGCCTTATCCTTCTGCACCTTTTTTTCTTGCTTGGCATTCTAATGCTGGGGAAGGCACTCTACTTCTTTCAAGAAGAAATCTTGAGCCCTGTCTCCGTAACAAGTGGGCAGAAGATGCCTACTATCAATTGTCCCAGCTCCATTGTGGAAAATGAACATTTACATTGGACCTTTTTTAGTGTGGCTTTGTGTAAAACTAATACTTGGATTCCTAAGAACAACGGAGATAAAATGGCATTCAAAACAGTAACTTGAGAAATCGGTGTGCGTAGGTAAAACAGCGCTTAGCGGCCATGCCATTTACAGTGCACTATCTTCCATGCTAATTTTAACACACCTCTTTATTTTCAGAGACTGTGATCTCACTTTGCTGAAGCCGCTATGGCATCTTTTCAGCCACATGGAAAAAAACATGAAGCATGAAGTGACTAAGCCAGGGGTCCTTCTTCCACTCCACCGGGCACTCACTGAACTTTTCTTTGTTGCTGAGAGCAGAGTTAGTGTAAGTCATTTGCTTTTCTTTGTTTTGCAGACCACAGATGTATATTCCTATAGTTTGCTTATGAGCCTCACTTTTTCTGTTTGCAGGAACTTGGGTCTCTGCAGGATTACTTGCTTGCCTTAAATACGGAAGACCACCTCTACCACTGTACAGCCCAGGTAGGACGGCCTGCTCCTCTTTCTTCTAAAGCTCCTCCCCATATGGGTGGAGTCCCTTGAAGAGTTGAAACAGATTTGAAATGGGAACTGCGTGAAGTCCTCTGGAATGACTAAATTGGCATAAGGCCAATGAATCCAGAGACATTGCTCCAAAAATTAGCTCCAATCCCGTAGTAAGAAAAACCAAGTGTTTACTCTATTATGTTCTAAATCTGCTTTCTCTGAGTGGGGAAAACTGGCTTTGAAATTCGAATTAACATGCTAAATTGAACCTGATTAAAAACTTAACAGTCAGTGGCATTTCTCGATAGTAAATGTGATATGCTTTTAACCATCTTTCCGCTTTGTTTAATTGTTGGTTTGTTTGTTTAACAGGCCCTGAAAAACATTGCTGCTATTAGTCTTGCCATTAACTATCCCAACAAATCAACAAGTCCCTGGAATGTCTAGGAATGTCTTTTGCTGCTCAGAAGAACTTAGTTCTTGTCCAGAGGAACCTTTGGTGCAAGCGTTTTCGCTCGGTTCCCGAATCGGAGAAAGGCAGAGGCCTTTCCTGCTTCAGTGTATGTGCACTCTGCAGCCAGCCAACCTTCCTCCCCAACCTAGATCCTGTAAAAGCAAAAGCGCACATCTGGGCAAATGGGGAGAATTCCCTGGAGCATTTCCGGTGCCATATGCACTTCCTATCTCTGGAACAGTATTCACCCTCTGAATCTTGGAAGAAGAAAAAAAAGGCAGGGAAGAGGGGATGAAGTTCCCCCCAAAGAAAGAGAACTCAGGTCATCTTCTGGCAGTCATCGCATCTTCCGGTCATCCTGTGCATATCCTCTACCCAGAAGGCTAACGAGCGAATGAACTGGAATTAGCAAGTTGCAGCCTGTAAATGCCTGAATGAGGATGGAAGAAGCAAGATATTTAAGAGGGTTTTAGGCTACAGCATGGCGGAAAACTGAGTTGCTGCCTTACACCCTTTTTTTTTCTTTCGAGATGGGGGCTCCTTCCCTAGCAAGGGCCAGCTTCCAGGATCCAGATCAGTTCCTACAAATGAGCAAAAAGAAAGAATGTATTTTCTGAGAAGAGCAGGGTAGATTATCTGGGCATTTATGGAATGATAGTGTTGGGGTAGAGAACCAAGAAGCTGGCAGTTTTCCTTAAAAGCCGGTCTTTCACAGATAACTCCAAACTACTGAAGATGTCATACAGTAAAAAATTCCCATGGCCTGGAATTCACAGTATTTGCTCATAAGAAAGCAAAAGAAAGGATTTTTTTTCCAATAAGATCACATTGGGAAGAAGGTGGGTGGGAATGCAATGGGGTTTTTCCTCCCACAAGATCTTAGGAATACTGTGGTGTAGAGAAAGTGAACTCTTCATCCTGCTTTTCACAACAATAACCACAGAGCTCCTTCTGAACTGGGAAGACATAAGAAGATCTCAAACATGAAATATATAGGCTTTAATTTCTCACCTCAGGAGAGAAAGTAGCAATGCAGGGTAGGGGAGATTTTGTTGTTGTTTTTTGTCCTCTCCCAGGACAACTGCATGGAAAGCTAGGTGCTTCTGTGTGGAAACCATATATTGCCAGCTGTATATTTATATTATTATCAAGCTTGCCAGTCATCAGTTGTGCTTCAGTATGTCTTTCAGGATTTTCAGAATCCAGGGGAAAACGCACCTGGAGGATCTGAACATTGTGAAAGCAAATCAGTGTAGGGACACGCATCAAATATATTGCTCCTGCTGAAGCATTAAAAAAAACACCAGTGTTTTCTTTATAAAATGCCTTTTTAAAAAAATGGTTGATGTTTTGAAAGTGAAAGAAAGAGAGCCCATGTTTCTCAACCTTAGCAACTTTCAGAAGTGCAGACTTCAACTTCCAGAATCCCCCCCCCCCAGACAGAAAGGCTGGCTGAGGAATTCTGAGAGTTGAAGTCTGCACATCTTAAAAGTTGCTAAGGTTGCAAAAACCTCAGGCTAGATATAACTGCGGGAGATGATGCTGGGAACGCTGGGTGCTTGCATATTGGTCTTCATGATTGTGCCAAGGGGCTGGAGCTTTCCTGGCTTAAGCAATACTATAGGAAAAGTAGAGAGTGCTTGACTGTTTACAGTTTACAGTGGTAAATGTCAATCGATGTAGAAAAACCTCCAATTCTCTTCTCTCTCATCTCTTTTCAAGAACAGAAGCCATAACCAGCACAATCAGCTTTTGGCCAGGATGCATTCGCTCACACGATCAGATTTTCTATAAGGCATCAATCCTAGGAGATGATCCCTGTTGTAGCAAAGATACCTATTGTCTTCCGAGCTGTATGTTGAGACAAGCTATGGATCACATGCAGCCAGATGGGAAGCATTTTCTGAAGGCCATTTCAATGATAGTTGTATCCAAAGAGGCCAGAAATCCATTTGGAGAGCAATGTTGCTCCTGTTAAAAAAAAAGAAGAAGTCCCATCACAATTTTTAAAAGGCAGGATCTTTTGATGGATAGTTTGTTGAAAGGGAAAAGGAACTCATGACAACTGGAGTCTTGGCTTATTTTTCACTCTCCTCCAAAACAAAATTGCAAATCTTATTCATGGGATGTGGCATGACCCCGAGACCTGTAATCAACAGTGTCATGGTTTCAATCCCTCCTGTTTCTGTTTGACTTACGATGTGTCCCTTTCTACATAATCATATAAATATTGAAAGGAAAGTAACTGTTACCTTGCTTATTGCTTTTCCTATGACCAATAAGAATTTTGAAGCTAGAAAAGATTGAAACCATCTTTTGTTTTAACCTCTGTACAAGGAATTTACTGGGTCACCGCTGAGCATGAACATCAATCATTGCCTTACATTGATTGCTCTCTTCATTTCTTATTTTTCTCACAGGGAAGAATTATGGCCTTTGTTTTAGCTAGCGTTAAAGATGCACATTATACATTGAATTAAGACAGTTAACAAACATTGCAGTTAATATCTGTAGTAGTTTCAGATGAATGCAAAATCTGAGATTTGAAGGGTGAATGTGGAGAAGAAAACAAAATGTGCCTACAAGTGATTATTGTGAATCTTAAATTGTATCCAACATATCAAGAGACTATTACCATCCTAATGCAACTTTATTTTCCCAACATAAAACTTAAATGTTAGCAGTGGGGGGGGGAGGAGGGATTCAGAAAAAAATATTTTGGTTGGGGGAGGATAGTCTGTTTTGATTTAACATTATTAAAATCAACTTCTTAGATTTACTCCTGTTTGGCTTAATATGTATTTAAAAAGAAGTTATAAATGCGATGAATATATACAAATGAAGAGATATATTGTAAAAAATTATATTAAAAATGGAAGTACCCAAATATGTGACTGATCATTATGTAAACGTATTTGTTGACAATCAACAAAAGTGTTTGAATTGTAGGAATTCCAAATAAATGTTTTTGGACTACCAGACCTTTGAGTATAGCATCCTTCTCCAAACTGAGGCCTTCTGGGTGTGTTGAATTGGCTCCTATCATCCCCATCCAGTGTGATGGGAAGGATATCTCAACATATTTGGAGGGCATCAGGATTGGAAAGGTTGGTCTATAGATAACTGCTTTATTCACTCATTCTCCTCCAGCATTGGCAGATTCTGTCCTTGTCCTATTGATTGTGCTCCCCCATTTCATTGCCCCCCCCCAGTGTGTTAGGAATGGAATCCCATCCAGAATTTCCAGCTACTTGTAGGTTGGCTGGCTGGGGAATTCTGGGCGTTGAAGTCCATACCATCTGAAGGCTGCCAAGGTTGAGAAACACTGCTAAAAGATGATCAACCAGGGCACTTTTCCACTTTCCATATACATTCTTTGTATAGTATGAAACAGGCTGATGGTCACTTCTGCGGCTTTGGTTGGCAGACAAGGTTTGTGAATGGTTTTTGATTGCTTTCCCACCTGATGTCCTGCTATGCCACCTCATCATGGTTGGAGGGAAGGGCTTCCTGGGAGAGAGAAACAAAGAACATTGTGAAGGTATTCCAAAAATACAGTGTCTCATTCCAGCAGGATCACCCAAAGCACGAAGGTGATTTCAACTGCCCAGTTAAAGCAAGTAGGCACATATATCTGACATCAGTATTATAGGAAGATGCCTGAAAGCAAGTGACCACTTTAGTAACAAGAGCAAAGAGTCATACTGTGTGGGGGGAAAGCAACGATAAACTATTCCTGCACTTTACCAAGAATGGCAGATTGGCAGACAATATAAAGTGGTTGACAAATAATGCCAGATGATAAGACTTCTCAGGTCATATGGCAGTATTACTACTGAGGAAGAACTGAGAATCTTTCGGTGTACTAGCGAACGATGCAGCTATATTAATGTCTACCTTGTGATGTTGCCATACAAGAAAAAAAAAGCTGCAGACTTATGTGGGAACATAGAAATTTAGAACAATGAATATGGGAAGTCACAACACATTGAAAGATTAAAGGAATCAACTAGACAGTAATGTCTTGGGTGTCAGTAAATTGAAATTGAAATTCCCCAGCCAGAATTCCCCAGAATTGGAAACTTTCAGTGGATCATACTGTTTTACTTGTTGGAACATGGAAACAAGAAGTGTTGTTTTTCATACAGCAAAAGCAGTACTTGGATGCAATGCAGTCAGCAGATAACATCAATTAGATTTCACAGTCAATACAGCATTTCTCAACCTTGTGAACTTTTAAGATGAGTGGAATTCAATTCCCGGAATTCTCCAACCAGCATGGGTGGGGGGAGAATTCTGGGACTTAAAAGACACACATCATAAAGTTCACAAGGTTGAGAAACCCTGCTTTAATAGGATGGTTATCCAAGTTTGTGCTTCAACTGATGCAGAAGAGGAGGCTGACAAATTTCATATTCCAAGTTTAATCTAAAAATTTTAGTCTTAAGCAATGCAAGCAGGACGTGCAGTGGTAGTTGGAAACTGGAATGCTGAAGTAGGACGATATGGCCTAAGTAACAGCAATCCAATAATTTCTTCATTACTGTTCTGATGAACATTTTTCAAACAACATGGACATCCCCAGATGAAGGACACAGAATTAGATTGACTATATTATTGATACAAGGATTTGGAAGTGCTCAGTTAATTGGGCTGACTGTGGAATGGATTGTGAACTGCGCATATGCAAACGAGAAGCTGAAGAACAAAGGCTGTGAGTTACCACAATAAGACCTTGAGCATGTGTTCACCCATTTTCAAAGAGAAACTGAATCACTTTGAAATCCTGATCCTCACTGATAGGGAACCAGGTAGGAAAAACCGTTTGCCAAAGATCAAGAAAAAGAAAAGTTGGATATCAGAACAAACAGTGGAAAGTGCAAAGAGGAGAAGCCAAAGCTAAGAAAGATAAAGATCTCAGGAAGGAACCTAACAAAAAGAATTTCAGAGAACTGGAGACAAGAAAAAGTATTATAATTAAATCGTAAAGATTTCAAAAATTAAAAACAAACAGAAAAACAAGGAGAGTTTTCCAAAACATCTCCAAACTCAGAATCACAGAATCATAAGGCTGGAAGGGAAATCTTCGGGTGTCGCGTTGAGCGACCGATCAGGGTTCCGGCCTCAACTCTTAGAGCCCCGT
Organism: Vipera berus; assembly: GCF_964194415.1. NCBI lineage: Eukaryota > Metazoa > Chordata > Lepidosauria > Squamata > Viperidae > Vipera > Vipera berus. The sequence goes on from NC_138202.1 coordinate 343,337,925, forward strand.
AGCAGGGGTGAGAATTTAGAGGGACCCTCGCAAGGGTGAACACCTTGAATATGGAAGGATTTTGCCCTTTGCCACCGACCCAGTGTGCCGGACGTTCCAACGGTCACACTTGGGAACTGCGATAGCGCAGGAACAGAATCCTAGGACAAACTGAGGCACCAACACAAGTTTGTTCAAGGTGAGAGAGCACAGAGTGCCCGGGGTGGATGGTGTTGCCCCCGAACAGCTTTGCACAGCACTCTTTTATTGAGCAGTTTCATCAGGGAGGGGGAAGTACACTCATGAGGGAGCAACATATAGAAGGTCATAGGAAAACATAACTCATTGCATACAACTGCTAATGAAGAGGGCAAAGGTCATCACAGGAAACAATAAAGCATAGCTTATCGTATACAAATGCCAACAGAGAAGACAAGGGTTATTACAGGAAGGCATAACTTGAAAGGCATAACTTGAAGCAAGGACAATTACAAGAGACATTATCACAGGAAGGCATAACTTGTATCACAGGAAGGCATAACTTGGAAGGCATAACTTGAAGCAAGGACAATTACAAAAGACAAGTCTTGTTATATACAATTGTAAATGAAGCAGGAGACAAAGGTCACTGGAGACAGGAATGCAGAAGGCAAAAAGGTCTTTTGGGAGTCTAGGATAACTACATTCGGGTCCAACCCCTTACCTAAGGCAGGAGTCTTTATACCATCCCTGACAAATGATTGGACAATATTTTCTTGAAAACCTCCAGCAATGGAGCACCAGTAATATCAGTAACCTGTACTATGCTGAGGACATTACTTGGATTAACTGAAAAAGTAAATGATCTTCAAACCCTAGTAATGAAAATTGACAGGAACAGTGAGAAAATAGAGCTACATGTAAGTATGAAGATAATCAAATTAATAATAATAGGTAAAGCCTTAGAAATGGTGCTCTCTGAGCTCGCTTGTTTACTTGAAAATGTTTCATTATCCAAACTAGGTAACATCAGATTAGCACTGATGATGTTACCTAATTTGGATAAATGAAACATCTGCAACAAAACAAGCAAGCTCACAGAGCACAAAGGACCCCTCATTTCAACCCTGAGCTACAAATATTCTCCTTTATTAAAAGCCTTAGGAATGAGAATAAAATTAGCAGTAGATAGTCTCTGTTCTTTAGGATTAACCATCAACAGCAATCAAGAAATATCTGCCAGGGAAACATTTGGCAGGGTAGCAGTTGAAGGCTTTGGAAAAGATATTTAGACATTATGGACTTTCTGTACCCACAAAGATGAGAATCAGAACCAATGCAGGCAATGGGTTTCCCTTGACCCACTAAGGAAGTAAACATTCAACTTTGAAGAAGCAGGATAACAAGATTGATACTTCTAAATTTTGGTCTTGGAGAAAGCTCTTGAGAAGATCATGGAAAATCAAGAAAACAAACTAGTGGATCATCAAATGAATCGACCCAGAATTCACACTTGAGGCACAGATGACCAGACTCAAATTATTGTATTTTGGATATGTTATGTGAAAACCTAGCTTTCCTGAAAGACTGTGATGCTGAAAAAGGTAGAAGTAAAGAGGTGGAGGATCAGCAGCAACATGAATGGCTTCAGTTACAGTGGTTACAATGATTTTCATCATTGGAAAATCCAAAAGAGCAGACAGGAGACAGATCATCCTGTAAAAGGTCTGTGCAGCTATTAAGACACAGCATCAACTTGAATGTCCATAATCAATTGGCCTGCTTCCCAGCCTATTTCTCATTCAGTGGCTCAATTAATAGATTTGACACTCATGACATAGTGTCCCTCCCAGGGACTTACAGCCTAATAACAGATGAAATCTAGAAAGGTGGAGGGGAAAAAATAAGCAGTAGACTGTTCAATTATAAGTGACACAATTTGTTACAGAGGATAATGGGCTCTTAGCAGGAGCTCACAACATTTATGGAGTTAAGAAGTTGCCTTCAAAGTTGAACAAAATGTCCCCAAATGAAATTGAAGCAGCAATGTATAGTTAAATTGATTACTCCTCGTTTAGTCACATAATTTCTTAGCAACCTTTGGAGAGAGGGGGTTGCATCCAATGCTTTCAAGGTCTACATGCAGCCTGGAGACATCAGTGTGTATTGTAAGCTTTGAGAAAAGTCCAAAAAGTCTGTTGCATGGAATTTAATTTTGGCCAGTTTTCAGGCCTTGAAGTCTTCTTTTTCTTCTTCTTTACTTTCTTTTTTATCATTTTGGGTGTTGAGGGAGATACAAAGTTCTGGTCTCTTGCTCTTCTGGCGGCCTCAACCATTGTTAATTGATGTTGTTGTAGCATGACTTTGATGTTGTTTCTCCATCTTTTGGGTTTGCCTCATGTTCTTTGACATTTGCCTCTTTTTGTACATGCCTTGTATGGTATAGAATCCCATGACACCCTCTCCAGGTGAACAAACCATTTTATTTGCTGTTTGTGTATGTAATTTTAGATCGGTTCTATGCCAATTTTTTCTCTAATGCTCTCATTTCTGATTTTATCTCTTCTGGTCATTCCAGCAAACGTCTGATTTCTGCGGTGACTAACTTTTATTTATGTTTGGTTGTAAGTGTTTGGCACTAGTAACCTAGCCTTTGAGACCTCACCTTAACCACAGTTAGTTTAGGAGACAGCTCTAGAACAGGAGGGCAACCTTGTTCTGTTGTGCTTTGCAATCCTACATAGCCTCATTACCAAAGGTGGATGGAGGTGAAGCAAGTGCTAGGAAGGCCTTTACACACCGAGTATCTTCTTTGTTATCTATGAATGGGGTGGGTGGGGGAATGAGGTGGACATTTCCTGATCAGGCAGTTAAAAATATACAAAAGGCTGGCTTTGAAGATTAGCCCTAGATTAGGGTTTCTTACTTGGCGGTTCTGAGCCAGTTTAGTCTAGTGGTGAAGGCACCAGACTAGAAACCAGGAGTCCATGAATTCTAGTCCTGCCTTAGGCACCAAAAGCTGGCTGGGTGACTTTAGACCAGTCACCCACTGTCAGCTCAACCCACTTCAGAGGGTTGTTGTTGCAGGGGAAACAACAGGGGGAAGGAGAACTAGATATGTTGACTGCCTTGAGTTACTTATAAAAACAATAAAGGCAGGATATAAATTTAAAAAATAAATAAAAATATGTTTAAATGTCTAAAAACAAAGTTTCTCCCCCTGTTCCCCACTATCCAGTTCTCTTTCATTTTATCTTGATTCTCCATTTCTCTTTCCATTGCAGGGTCTCCATCCTTTATTTATTTATTTATTTATTTATTTATTTATTTATTTATTTATTTATTTATTTATTTATTTATTTATTTATTTATTTATTTAGTAGGAGTAAGTGAATGTCCCCCCCCTTTTTTAAAAAATCTACTAGAAGGTGGAAGGGAATTGCATTAGAGGGCAAAATAGCTGGTAGATGTTGGTAGAGGATCATTTTATCGAAGTCATTGGCTATACTGTGTCCATTTTAATCGGGCCTTTTTGAGGAAAAGGAGATCATGGCTCTGCCAATTCTGGACTGGCTTCCAGCAGATATGTATTTGTATCTGTACACACACACACACACGGCAGAAGTCTTTGTAGGAGGAGAGACGGATCAGTCTACAGTAGCCAAAATTCAGAAGGATCTTTGCAGGTGAACACATTTTATCACAAGGCAGATGCTTTCATAAACTGGAAAAGTGGTCGCAGGCTCCTGAATTACTGAGGAGGTGAAATCTCCAGAGGCGTTGTTGCAATCTCAGTGGGTTAGGACGCTGAGCTTGTCGATCAGAAGGTCGGCAGTTTGGCGGGTCGAATCCCGAGTGCCGCGTAGCAGAGTGAGTGCCTGTTACTCGTCCCAGCTTCTGCCAACCTAGCAGTTCGAAAGCACATAAAAATGCAAGTAGAAAAATAGGGACCACTACGGTGGGAAGGTAACAACGTTTTGTGCACCTTTGGTGTCTAGTCATGCCGGCCACATGACCACGGAGACGTCCTCGAACAAGCGCTGGCTCTTCGGCTTTGAAACGGAGATGAGCACCGGCCCCTAGAGTCGGAAACGACTAGCACACATGTGCGGGGGAACCTTTACCTTTACCTTACAGGGGCCAGGGGCTGGGCTGGGTATGGCACAAGGTTTTGTGTGATTCTTCTTTGTGTGTATTCTTCTTTGGTTGATGGGGACTATTTTAAATTCAGATTGGTTTCCCTTTCAAGGAAATAGAGTTATTTCTTTTCCTCTTTGTCCGGCAGGCTGCCAAGGAAGGGACAGATTGTTCTTCCTACGTTTCTTCCCAGAAGTCTAAACTGATGGCTTAAAAAGCACTTTCAAAATGAGGCTGAGGGCTGTGTGGCATTAAGCCAAAGGCTGTTCTTGCTATGCTTACCTTAAATGGACTAAAGACCTTGTTCCTTGAGGCCTTCTTTCATTTAATTCAATTTGAAAGGGGTAAGAATGAAACTGGCTATGCAAAAGTAAATATTTAGCAGTAAATAAATGTATGATTCATCAAATTAGCTTTCCTGCAAGAAGCCCAAAGTGGCTCAGATGTTTTTTCTTCACCGCATTCTCGGAAAGAGTGACCGACTGACCCAAGGTCAGCAACAAGCAGTGAGGCTTAGGGGTGGTTTGAGCCAAATCCAATTATTGGCTCCAGCCTTTAAGACATAGCCAGGTTGGGATTATTTCTGTTTATATCTAGTATTATCTTCCCTAACTCAAAGAAAAGAAGCAGGAATTCACATCGTCTTACACAGTAGAGATGCCAAAAAATGAACTGGGGGCTTTTTACATATCTCATTTCCTCACTTCTTCAGAACCTGTTAACTGTCTGGGTATGCCCTGCAAACAAGCCCAACATCCTCTAGGACCGTGGTGGCAAACCTGTGGCATGCATGCCACAGGCGGCACACAGAGCCCTCTCTGTGGGCACGCGCACCCTCGCCCCAGTCATAGGCCTTCACCTGGTTTTTATAAAACCTTTTCGCTTTAGGCCAGACATGTCAAACACAAGGCCCGGGGGCCAGATCCGGCCCGCGAAGTGGTTTCATGTGGCCCCCAAAGCCATCCTGGAAACAGTGAGGGAACGGTCCCTGCTGCCTTGGCCCTGGCCCAGAGACCCTCCTTCTGCCAGAGACCCCCAGATCTGTCCCACTCCTGCCCAGGCCCCCATAGGCACCCTTGATGCCAATGATGTAGAGCTGGCCATGCCCACCCAGTAGGCCATACGCACTCCAGCTGCGCCCACCCAGTAGGTCGCGCCCACCCTGGCCATACCCACCCGGCCCCCCGAGGGCAACCACAATGCTGATGTGGCCCTCAATGAAATTGAGTTTGACACCCCTGCTTTAGGCTTCCAGAGCCATGTGAAAAAAAAAGGTTCAATCAATCAACCAATTTCAACTTCTCGCGGGGCAAAAAAAGATCTCACAAAGTTGGAATTGATTGATTGACTTTTAAGTCCCACCCAGTCTGCCGTTACCACCAAAGCCATGCCCCCTAATAGGGCACACCCACCCAATTGGCCACGCCCACCCAGTGTGCCCTGCCCACCCGGCACCCGACGCTACATACGTGGGTTTTGGGTTGCAGTTTGGGCACTCGGTCTCTAAAAGGTTAGCCATCACTGCTCTAGGAGGTCCTCCATGAAATCTTCCTAGCCTGCAGTGAAGGGAAAAGAATTAAGACGAAGGGAAAGGAATTCAGACCCGGGTCGATAGAGTTGTCCTGAACCAGCAGGGCAGCCTTGTCTCCAAAAGAACTCTGGAGAGTACACTGCCCGCTGAACTTTTATTCACCTCTAATATTACAAAGATTACATCAGTCTCTCACAACCAGGATACACAGAAATAATTGGATACTCAGGTGCTTATGAGATCACACAAAAACAAGATAGCATAAGATGCATGTGAAGTCTTTATCATAGCATTTCCCAAACCTCCCACATGCCAGGCCCCCCTCCTAGCCAGGAGAGTGTGCCCTCACTGAAGCTACAGAGAGGCCCAACTAGGAAAGCACGGAAAGGCTGAAAGGTCAAAAGCCAAATTCTTGGGAGACCAAATTCTGGCCGTTCCCACATGTCCCCTTTTTTTGTGTAATGACAGAAGCAGAATGTTTGAGATAAGCTTGCATAACATGTAAATCTTTGGCATTGAAGGTAGAGGTGTGAGATCGTTTAACAAAAAGCGAACGGCACAATGCCAGCAAAGAAGGAATACATTGGATACAGCAACACAAACTAATCAATATAACTATAGTTAAAATACCATAAACAAATAAATGCTTAAGCCAAGCAAAATCCGGTAGCCAAGATGTAAGCCACTGCCAAATACCCCATCCTTTATCCTGACGAATTTGGTGAACTAATGTGTGCAAAGCAGATATATGGTTACGAATGGCATTGGAATTATCAGTTATATTAAAACAGCACATTTCTTCCACTGCTTCACACCCTGTATTATGTAAAAGCATAAGATAATCTATAGCAGCTCTATTTTCTAAAATAGCATGGCGTAACTCCTTCTGTTCATCATTTAACTGTGCAATAGCAGAGGAAGTATGGTTCAAGGCTTTAGCTACAAGACATGCAAGAGAATTAATATTTCTGCTATTTCTAGCAGCCAAAGCACGAGGAACAAACAAAGCCAGGGCTAAAATTTCCTCCTTGTTGAAAAGACGTGTGGAAGAGTCACAGGTGGAGTCTAACTCATCGTCACTGTACGCACGCCTTTTACGATAGACCGGAGATGCTTGCCTGATGGTTTTACTGTCAGGCATGATGAGCGCTAGACGGCTCAAACAACAAAAGGTTGGACTGGACAGATTGGCCGGAATATAATTAAACGTTCTCTGTCCACATGAAAAAAAACCATCCACTGGGAAGAGGAATGTGACCTAAAGTGAAGGATACATTAACAATCTGAACACAATTAGTTAAAGCTGAATTACCAAAATAATAACAGTTATGGGTACAATTAATGATTCTAGCACAAGTGATATTCTCGTGGTGAATAACATTTGGAGTAATAATAGAAAAAGCATTCTTCTTAAGTTTATAAGTGGGAGAGCCCCAAGAATACATAGTATCATAAGTAGTAGATATATTAAAATTGGCAAAAAGAGTATAATTTTGAATAACAGTAGCTGGAGCACAGACAGGAACAATGCAAGAGCTAGTGACTTCATGAGCAGAGGCAGACATTTTTAAGCAAAAATTACTCTGACCAGAAATATTGGCCAGTTGCAGCTACAAATTGAATTGTCCTCTATCTGCTAAATCTTCATGAATTTCTACAGATGAAAAAATAAAAATCAAAAAACACAGCAACAGTCCAAGTGCTGAATTGGTGTTAAGTTGAGCGTGATAAATGCCGACAGGAATCCTGCTGGCCGCGAAGGTCTTTTACGCCTTCGTGGTATTTCATCCACCGGGTTCAGGTTCAATGTCAGAGCTGGATTGAACTCTGGGAGTGGACTGCTCAGCTTCTGGTGCCAGCTCATGTTTGGCTCGGAATGGCTTCACACATCTGGCAGGCACCCGCACCGGTCCTGTGGGAGTAAGAATAGATGCAAAACCCCTTCCCCAAGTAATCAATTCATCTGGTCCCTTCCAGGTTGGCTCGGGCAGCTCCTTATATAGCACTTGTGGTCGCTCCAGGGGAAGCTCTTTCCTAAAATGTCTCTCTGCAGGAATATAAGCTTGATTAGTGATAGTTAAATGATTCAAAGTAAATAGCAATACTGGAATCAAGGATTTAAGATCTGAGGGAGTAATTCCCCTTTCTTTAAAATGTTTAAACAACAAAGCTTTAAATGTACGATGTGCACGTTCCACTATAGCTTGGCCTGAGCTATTGTATGGAATGCCATGTCGGAGAGAAATATCCCAAGTTCTGCAAAATTGAGAAAAAGCATTAGAAGTATACGTAAGAGCGTTGTCAGTCTTTAAAACAAGTGGTCGTCCCATGACAGCCATGGCAGCGAGAAGGTGCTGAATAACAGGAGAGGCAGTTTCGCTGCGAAGGGGGGTAACCCACACATCTGTTCCTCTTGGATTAACAGCATCAAAGGGAAAAGAGAGGGGGGAAGAGGAGCAAGGAGGACAGGCTGAGATAATATCACAAGCCTGAGAAAGTGGAATGTTAAAGGTAGCACGAAGAGATTTAGCATTCTGATGAAAAAAGGAATGGCTAGTTAAAGGGTCAGTAAAAAGTGGAGCCACCTTAAGAGAATGTAAAGCAGCGTCTGCTCTGTGGTTGCCATCAGAAATAGTATCAGAAAAACCTGTATGAGAGCGAATGTGAGCAACAAAAAATGGAATAGTTCGGTCACGCAAAAGAGTTTGAAAAGTAAGGAATAAAGAAAGCAAATTACGATCTAAAAGTGGAGACAAATAAGCAAATGCCATATGATTAAAAAGATTATAAATATATTGTGAGTCTACAATAAGATTAAAGGGAATTGAATCATGCAATTGAAAGGCTAAAATCACTGCAGAAAGTTCAGCACGCTGGGCTGAGGTTTGAGAAGCTGTGAACTTAGCTTGCCACTTGCCATCAACTTGCCAAACAACCACCTCACGGGTATGAGATCCATCTGTAAATAATGTAATAGCATTAGGAAGAGGGGTAAAAACCTGTGCAGATTGAAAAACAAAAGGCAATTCCTGTAATAAAGTCAAACGTTGGTCCTTGGGGGGGTTAAACAATACAGCTCCCACATAATCTACAAAAGCAATTGCGTAAGCATTAGACATTAGCAGAAAGAAATTATGCTGATCCTTGGTGCAAGGCAAGTGAAAGACTAAAGGATGAAAGCCAGAATATAACATCTCAATGGGAAATACATTTTTAGCTGGTGTGTGTGGCAAATACAACCATTCTACAATGCAGATAGATTTAAGCGTTTCAGGAAAAAATAAGATAGCAGTTGGCTGCAAAGGAGTATGAAAAAGGGCTGCTGACATTAATCCTAAAACAGGGGCTCTGTTAACCATAACTTTGCGAAGGGCAGAATTGATTTGATGAAGGCAATGCCGCATTGCCAGGGAGACTGGAATCTGCGCGTCAGGGGTTAAATGACCTTGCAAAGCAATAAAAAGTGGACGCAACAAAGCAGTAGTTAACCCTAAAAATGGTCTAGCCCAATTAAGATGACCCAAAAATTTTTGCAATTGTACCAGAGTGAAATGAGATGGAATGCGCAGAGCTGGAACAAAAGGAGAAAAAGAAGATTGAAGCATCCGAAGACCTAAATATAAAAAAGGAGGTTTATTTTGAACCTTCTCAGGGGCAATGACAAGTCCCGATTTAGCCAAGATTTCCTGTAAGGTTAATAAGCAGTCAACAAGTAAAGGCTTTCCAGTTAGCAAGTTATCATCCATAAAATGGTAAGCAAAGCATTTTTTGTCTTTGGCTGGATGAAATACAGCTGCAAGAGCTGTGGCCAAAGGTTCTGTCTTAGGAGATTCAGTTTCAATGTTCTGACACAAATCAATCATCGGAGCAATAGTTGTCTCAGGTTTGGAATCAATTGCTTTCAGGGCTGTTTTGCAGTTCTGATTAATATTTTCAAATGCCAATTGTTCCATCAGAACGTCAGCAGCAGCAGCTTCATTTTTAGCCTTCTCAGGGAGAAGCTCTTGGGTGAAACTGCTTTGCAACCCATTTTCTGTAACACTTCCTTGCAGCTCTTTGTGAACTGCAGATGGAACAGACTCATGGACTTGCTGATTTTGAGCATTTTGGACCACGGGGCAGACAGCCATTAATGGCAATGCCTCCTGGACGTCCTCTGAAGTTTCAGAGACCAATGCAGACTGTACCATTTGCTGAATAGCAGTCTGTGCTTGAGGCTGAGGAGAGTCTGAATTTTGCTGACTCTCAGAGCTCCACTGCCGAGAAGAATTAGTATGAGACAGTGGTGGCTGAGGGTCTGGGGGATACAGAATTGGTGCCTCAGGAATTATTAATTTTGGAGGGTACAAGATTGGTGCCTCAGGAATTATTAATTTTGGAGGGTACAAGAGAGGATTGGACCACTCAACAATAGCTTTACCACAAAGTTGCCAAGTGTGCAGTACTGATATTGGAGTGGTTGCAGCCCGATGCAAATTTTTCCCAATTTCTTGCCAATCTTTGGGATTAAGAGATCCATCTGCAGGATACCAAGGGCATAACTTACCAATAATCTTAACCAGCTCTTCTACATCCTCCTTATAAACTTTAACTGTTTGCGTAGTCCTTGTCAACAAATTCCAAAGATCAGATACCTGTTTTTTCTGTCCTGTTGAAAGAGAAGTCCCCATACTTACCTCGTTGATTCCTCAGAGGGAATGAAAAGTTGAACGCGTTCGTTTAGCTCCTGCCGAGCGAAGGTAAGCTAGAAGTTACAGTTGGCCTCACAGCCTCACACGCGGGGACACCAGATGAAGGGAAAAGAATTAAGACGAAGGGAAAGGAATTCAGACCCGGGTCGATAGAGTTGTCCTGAACCAGCAGGGCAGCCTTGTCTCCAAAAGAACTCTGGAGAGTACACTGCCCGCTGAACTTTTATTCACCTCTAATATTACAAAGATTACATCAGTCTCTCACAACCAGGATACACAGAAATAATTGGATACTCAGGTGCTTATGAGATCACACAAAAACAAGATAGCATAAGATGCATGTGAAGTCTTTATCATAGCATTTCCCAAACCTCCCACATGCCAGGCCCCCCTCCTAGCCAGGAGAGTGTGCCCTCACTGAAGCTACAGAGAGGCCCAACTAGGAAAGCACGGAAAGGCTGAAAGGTCAAAAGCCAAATTCTTGGGAGACCAAATTCTGGCCGTTCCCACATGCAGTGTTCATGACACCTGTATAAAAGGTAAAGTAAAGGTTCCCCCTGTCCAGTCTGTCTGACTCGAACAGTGCTCATCTCTTGTTTCTTAGCTGAGGGAGCCAGCGTTGTCCAAAGACACTTCTGGGGTCATTTGGACAGCATGACTATATGCTGAAGCGCACAGGACGCTATTACCTTCCCACCAAATTGGTATTTATTTATCTACTTGCAGTTGCATGCTTTTGAACTGCTAGATGGCCAGAAGCTGAGGCAAGAACGGGAGCTCATCCTGTTGTGCAGTGCTTAGGTCTTGAACCTGACCTGTCAGCTTTCCAGTTGACAAGCTCAGCGTCTTTAACCACTGATACTAACGATCTGTCCCAAAAAGATGTACTCTCTGTGCAGAATGATTTCCAAAGCTTGGGGCAGGAACTTAGCAGAATAGGCTGTAGGCTTACTTTTCCAGAGGTTTTACCAGTGTATAAGGAGCAAAATGGAAAAGGCCAGCGTATAGCAGAATTTAATATGTGGCTAAAGGAGTGGTGTAAAGGAGAAGGCTTTGGTTATATTAGTCACGATGTCTATAGCTGGTCCAATGAAAAAATGTATAAAAGAGATGGTCTGCATCCATCCAAGAAAGGGACTGAGTTACTTGGCAATAAAATCACAGCTTTTCTGGAGGAACATTTAAACTAAACGGGGACAGTGAGTTAATTGATACAGAACATCACTGTCCCCGGCAATCTAAAAAAATAGGGGAAGCCAGGCACCACACAAGTTATGCAGCAAGTAAACACAGGGTCAGTCATAAAGGACTCAAATGTCTATACACTAATGTACAGAGTATGAACAGTAAGCAGGGTGAACTAGAAATTCAGGTAAATGAGGGCGGATATGATATTGTTGCCATTACGGAAACATGGTGGGACGAAACCTACAAATGGAACACACAGCTAGAGGGATTTAAACTATTTAAAAGAAACAGACTAAACAAAAGAGGAGGTGGAGTTGCTCTCTATATAAGAAAAAACTATCTCTACAGAAATAGAGCACAACAATGACGAAAACTGTAAACTTGAATGCATTTGGGTCAATATAAAAGGGGAAAAATGACATTGCCATAGGTGTATACTATAGGCCGCCCAACCAAGCAGAGGAAATAGATGAACTTTTTGCTAGTCAGCTAACTAAGGTATGTAAGAAGCACATGACAACAGTAATGGGGGACTTCAATTACCCTGATATCAACTGGGAGACAAACAGATTCCTGACAAACCTAGCAGACAACTTTCTCTCCCAAAAAGTAAAGAAGGGAACTAGGGGATTAGCCATATTGGATTTAATTCTCACAAACAGAGATGAAATGATAGAAAATGTCGAAGCCACAGGAACCTTGGGGGGAAGTGATCATGCAATATTGGAATTCAACATTCTGGAGGCACAAGCAATAGAACACAGCCAAACTAGAGTCTTGGACTTTAAAAGAGCTAATTTCAATAAACTTAGACCATAGGAAGAATTCCATGAATGAGAATCCTAAAGGGGAAAACAACTCAAGAAGCTTGGGAAATTTTGAAAAGTGAGATAATAAGGCCCAGTCTAGTACAATACCAACAAAGAAGAAAAATAACAGCTCTCAAAAGAAACCAGCATGGCTGCATAAAGAACTCTCTGATAAATTGAAAGATAAAAAGGACAAGTATAAGAATTGGAAAGAGGGTCACATAACTAAGTCAGAATATCAGCAAATAGCCCGTGCCTGCAAAGATGAAGTGAGGAAAGCTAAGGCTCAAAATGAACTAAGGCTTGCAACCAAAGTCAAAAATAACAAAAAATGCTTCTTTCAACATATAAAAAACAAGAAAAAAGTTAAGGAAATGATTGGTCCATTAGTGGGGGAAAGTGGCAAGAAGGTGACAAGCAATAGGGAGAAAGCAGAACCATTTAACTCGTTTTTTGCATCTGTCTTTACACAAAGGGGAAAAACAGTCCAACCTACCCAAACCAGTGCCATAAAAAACAGAATAGAAACGCAAGTTAAGATAGGCAAGAAAATGGTAAGTGAGCACCTGTCCAGCCTAGACAAGTTCAAATCACCAGGACCAGATGGATTACACCCCAAAGTTCTCAAGGAACTGGCAGACGTGATCTCAGAACCACTGAACTATATTTTTCAAAGATCCTGGAGCACTGGGGAACTACCAGAGGACTGGAAGAGAGCTGATATAATTCCCATCTTCAAAAAAGGGAAAAAAATAGATCCAGGAAACTACAGACCTATCAGCCTGACCTCAATACCTGGGAAGATTCTGGAAAAGATAATCAAACAACAAATCAGTGAACACCTAGATGTAAACAAAGTCATCACTAAAAGTCAACATGGGTTTGTCAAAAACAGATCATGCCAGACAAATCTTATCACATTCTTTGACCAAGTGACAAAATTAGTGGACCAGAGGAATGCTGTAGATATAATTTACTTGGACTTCAGTAAGGCATTTGATAAAGTAGATCACAACCTACTACTTGATAAGATAGAAAAATGTGGGTTAGATAGCATCACCACCAGATGGATTCGTAGCTGGCTGACAGGCCGTACTCAGCGTGTGGTCCTCAATGGAATTGCATCTACATGGAAGGAAGTGTGTAGTGGGGTGCCCCAGGGCTCTGTTCTGGGCCCAGTGCTCTTCAATATCTTCATTAACGATTTGGATGAGGGGATAGATGGGGAACTCATCAAATTTGCAGACGACACCAAGCTGGCAGGAATAGCCAATACTCCAGAAGATAGGCTTAAAATACAGGAGGATCTGGACAGACTCAAACACTGGGCACTATCTAACAAAATGAAATTCAATGGTGAAAAAAGTAAGGTTCTACATTTAGGCAAGAAAAATCAAATGCACAGGTATAGTATAGGTCACAGGTCGGCAACCTGCGGCTCCCAGCCGCCCGGTGCGCACGCACCTCTTCCAACGGGCAGTGGTGCGCGCGCACCTCTCCAAATGGAGAGTGGCACCGCCCGTTTGGAGAGGTGCACGCGCACCTCCCCGAATGGGCGGAGGTGCGCGCGCACCTCCCCAAACCTTTGGAGAGGTGCGCGCGTACCTCCGCGCGAATGGGCAGCAGGGCCGCTCTTTCAGGAAGCTGCCGCGGCCCGTCTGTGAAGCTGCCGAAAGCAGCAGCTTAGCAGACGGGCCGCGGCAGCTTCCTCAAAGAGCGGCGCCCCTGCCCATTCCGAGAGGTGCGCGCGCACCTCTCCGAACGACCGGAGTTGCGCGCGCACCTCCCCAAACCTTTGGGGAGGTGCGCGCGTACCTCCGCGCGAAGGGGCAGCGGTGCCGCTCTTTGAGGAAGCTGCCGCGGCCCGTCTGCTAAGCTGCCGAAAGCGGCAGCTTAGCAGACGGGCCGCGGCAGCTTCCTCAAAGAGCGGCGCCCCTGCCCATTCCGAGAGGTGCGCGCGCACCTCTCCGAACGACCGGAGTTGCGCGCGCACCTCCCCAAACCTTTGGGGAGGTGCGCGCGTACCTCCGCGCGAAGGGGCAGCGGTGCCGCTCTTTCAGGAAGCTGCCGCGGCCCGTCAGACGGGCCGCGGCAGCTTCCTCAAAGAGCGGCGCCCCTGCCCATTACGAGAGGTGCGCGCGCACCTCTCCGAACGACCGGAGTTGCGCGCGCACCTCCCCAAACCTTTGGGGAGGTGCGCGCGTACCTCCGCGCGAAGGGGCAGCGGTGCCGCTCTTTGAGGAAGCAGCAGCTTCCTCAAAGAGCGGCGCCGCTGCCCCTTCGCACGGAGGTACGCGCGCACCTCCCCAAAGGTTTGGGGAGGTGCGCGCGCAACTCCGGTCGTTCGGAGAGGTGCGCGCGCACCTCTCGAAATGGGCAGGGGCGCCTCTCTTTTTGAGGAAGCTGAGACGGGCCGCGGCAGCTTCCTCAAAGAGCGGCACCACTGCCCATTCGCGCGGAGGTACGCGCGCACCTCCGGTCGTTCGGAGAGGTGCGCGCGCACCTCTCGGAATGGGCAGGGGCGCCGCTCTTTGAGGAAGCTGCCACGGCCCGTCTTCAAAGCTGCCGAAAGCGGCAGCTTTGCAGACGGGCCGTCGCCGTCGGGCAACCGGGAACCGGTTCCATCTCATTTTTAAAAAAATGGCAGCCGCGTGCGTCCGCGCATGCGCAAAAAACCTTTTTGCGCATGCGCGTGCATGGACACACGCACGCGGCTCCCTCTTTTTTTAATTTGTGATGGAACCGGTTCCCAGTGGCTCTTTTTCTTTTTTAGGTTGCCGACCCCTGGTATAGGTGGTACCTTGCTCAATAGTAGTAACTGTGAGAGGGATCTCGGAGTCCTAGTAGACAATCACTTCAATATGAGCCAGCAGTGTGCTGCAGCTGCCAAAAAAGCCAACACAGTGCTAGGCTGCATTAACAGAGGGATAGAATCAAGATCAAATGAAGTACTAATACCACTTTACAATGCTTTGGTAAGGCCACACCTGGAATACTGCATCCAGTTTTGGTCACCACGATGTAAAAAAGATGTCGAGACTCTAGAAAGAGTACAGAGAAGAGCAACAAAGATGATTGGGGGACTGGAGGCTAAAACATATAGGGAACGGTTGCTGGAATTGGGTATGTGTAGTTTAATGAAGAGAAGAGTGAGGGGTGTCATGATAGCAGTGTTCCAATATCTCAGGGGCTGCCACAAAGAAGAAGGAGTCAAGCTATTCTCCAAAGCACCTGAAAGCAGGACAAGAAGCAATGGATGGAAACTAGTCAAGGAGAGAAGCAACCTAGAACTAAGGAGAAACTTCCTGACAGTTAGAACAATTAACCATTGGAACAACCTGCCTCCAGAGGTGGTGAATGCTCCAACACTGGAGGTTTTTAAGAAGAGACTGGACAGCCATTTGCCTGAAATGGTGTAGGGTTTCCTGCCTGAGCAGGTGGTTGGACTAGATGACCTCCAAGGTCCTTTCCAACTACTTCTTCTTCTTCTTCTTCTTCTTCTTCTTCTTCTTCTTCTTCTTCTTCTTCTTCTTCTTCTTCTTCTTCTTCTTCTTATTATTATTATTATTATTATTATTATTATTATTATTATTATTGTATACAGTTTTGATCTTTATGCATCTGGTTTCTTCACAAAATGTAGCTTCAAATTGCATTCTTACTGATTTTTAATATTGGCATTAATTTCCAGCTTTACCCCCAGCACCATCACCTCCATTCCCAATGCTATGAACTTAACTTTTTCTGATCACAATGGTTGAGACTGGTTGCAGGTTCTCTTGTAACTAAGACACCAAACCTGGTTGCTAAATGGCACTGTTGTGTTAGCATGGCAACAAGCTCTCAGAAATCTGACAGCAACCTACTGATGCTCATGTATTTACTCTGTTTTTCAGAAATCTGGGGGGAAAAAGTGGATTTTCACACATTGGGCAGACCAAATTTTCAACGGATCTTTTGTACCATCCGCAGGAATGTCATAGGGAAAGGCATGAAAGGTGGAACTTCAAAGTTACAAACAGATGGCCAGTGGAAACCTGGCACTCAAGCAAATCAGCCATCAATAGACACATAGAGATAAACAACATCTTTCTACCACTCAAAAGAAATAATAAAAAAGTCCAAAAAGAAACAAACAGACTAAAACACCACCTTACCAGCAATCAACACCCAGATTAATGCTAGACTAACAATCAAGAAGCAAACAATATCCCAATCAAGAAACTACCAATTCAGACAAACAAGCAACAGTAAACAACAGCCCAATCAAGGAACCATCAACACTGAGAGGGCGAGCTACTAGTATATAAAATGAGAGCAAATCCCACTCCCTACCAGCACTGATGATGTTACCTAGTTCGGTAATGAAATGTCTGTAAGAAAACAACCAACCTCACAGAGCACCAAGGACCTCACAGATGGCTAATTATTTTCTCCTCTTAATTAAATTGCATTAAAAGAATGGGAAGGGGGAACAACCTTTTTTTTTAAATCTACCATCAAGAGGATCAAGCACTGGTTGGAGCCTAATGTCTGTTTCTTTTTAAGATGGTAATTGCATGGATGTGTCATATTTCATTTTCCTGGAAAAATGTGGAAGGCATTTGCCATTGCCCTCTTGCAGAATGGGTTTTGACTTCCTAGCCTAGTTACAGACCTTGATGGTAGTCAAGTACTACTGTATGTCTGAACTTGCTTGGCTTTTCTGAGATTAATGAAGTAGCTAAATGCAGATTCTAGCAGTAGTAGGCAACTTGGTATCTTTATTCCCACCCCCTTTTTGGGGAGGAATTTAGTATATTGCACAGCAAACTACAGTACCCACTGCAGCATAATTTTTCCTTACAGCAGTATTTCTCAACCTCAGCAGACCTACCGTATATACTTGAGTATAAGCCGAATTTTTCAGCCCACTTTTTGGGCTGAAAAAATCCACTTCGGCTTATACTCCAGTCAACAAAAAAAAAAGAACTTACCGAGGACTTGCGCGCGGCCGAGCTACTTTGCCTGACGCTGCTGGGGTCGCCCGGGCGCCTCTGCTCGCCCTCAGCAGCACCTGGCCCGGAATCACATGCGAAACAAGCCCGGCAGAGGAGCCGGAGCGGCGAGCAGAGGCGCCCAGCCCAGATCCTGCAAGGCCCGGCCTAGACACGCCCCCAGCAGCGGAGCTGCTCCGGCTCCTCTGCCGGGCTTGTTTTGCATGTGAGCTACTTTGCCTGACGCTGCTGGGGTCGCGTCTCGGCCGGGGCCTTGCAGGATCTGGCCCGGGCGCCTCTGCTCGCCCTCAGCAGCACCTGGGCCGGAATCACATGCGAAACAAGCCCGGCAGAGGAGCCGGAGCGGCGAGCAGAGGCGCCCGGCCCAGATCCTGCAAGGCCCGGCCGAGACACGCCCCCAGCAGCGGAGCTGCTCCGGCTCCTCTGCCGGGCTTGTTTTGCATGTGAGCTACTTTGCCTGACGCTGCTGGGGTCGCGTCTCGGCCGGGGCCTTGCAGGATCCGGCCCGGGCGCCTCTGCTCGCCCTCAGCAGCACCTGGCCCGGAATCACATGCGAAACAAGCCCGGCAGAGGAGCCGGAGCGGCGAGCAGAGGCGCCCGGCCCAGATCCTGCAAGGCCCGGCCGAGACACGCCCCCAGCAGCGGAGCTGCTCCGGCTCCTCTGCCGGGCTTGTTTTGCATGTGAGCTACTTTGCCTGACGCTGCTGGGGTCGCGTCTCGGCCGGGGCCTTGCAGGATCCGGCCCGGGCGCCTCTGCTCGCCCTCAGCAGCACCTGGCCCGGAATCACATGCGAAACAAGCCCGGCAGAGGAGCCGGAGCGGCGAGCAGAGGCGCCCGGCCCAGATCCTGCAAGGCCCGGCCGAGACACGCCCCCAGCAGCGGAGCTGCTCCGGCTCCTCTGCCGAGCTTGTTTTGCATGTGAGCTACTTTGCCTGACGCTGAGAAGACCCGCTTGGGCACTCGGGTTGGTGTCAGTCTCCGCAGGCCCTTCTCGTTTCCAGGAACGTCAAGCGCGCTTGGCTCCCCACCCCCACGGCAGGGCAGGGCAGGGCAGAGACTTGCTCGCCCTTCTGACGGCCCTGAAGAGAAACGAAGGGCTTGCAAACTCCCCGCGAGAAGCTGGGCGAAGCGCGCGGCTGGGCGAGTGTGTGCCTGCGCGCGTATTTACGAAAGAAACGCTCCGAGAGTTCTTCTTTCTCCGCCCCCTTGGGGGGAACTCTAGCGACTGCTGTAGCCGCGCTTCTCTTCTCGGCTCCGAAAATAGGGATTTCTACTCTCTCTCTCTCTCTCTCTCTCCCCTCCCCACCCCGCATTTTCCTGCCTCTTCGATTGCGACAATAAAAGGGCGAAGGGTGCGCTGGTTTCTTCCTCCTTCCTCCCCCCCTCCCCTCCCCTCCCTGATTGTCAGGTGAGGCAGCTGGAGGTCTGGCCGGGAGATTGTAGCCGTTTTGAAACGCCGCATCTTGAAACGCCCGATCAGCTGATTTTCGGGTGGAAGAGCCGCGGCTTGAATCTGTTTGCATCTGCCTGAATTAGACCGAAACGGCCTGAATTTGACCAGAGTTGCTTTGTAATGGCTGGAGGAACTGCAGAGGAGGTCTTGCCGGGAGATTGTGGCCGTTTTGAAACGCCGCGGCTTGAAACGCCCGATCAGCTGATTTTCGGGGCGGAAAGAGCCACGGCTTGAATCTGCTTGTATTTGTTTGAACTTAACCAGAAACGGCTCGTAATGGCTGGAGGAACTGCGGAGGGAGTGAATGCTCCAGCCTGGAATATTTGGAAAGGCTGGGGGAACCGGATGAACTGCAGCTTAAGCGACTGTTGCCGGAGGAGCCATGGCTTGAAACGCCCCAGTTTTGGGGCAGCGTTTGCTTGTTCCGGGTAGAAAAAACGCTGTCGACCCCGGCATCTTTTGCGGGGATTTCCCATTTCCCGTTGCGAAACCAGCCGAGCCCAAGTCCACCCTTTCTTTTTTTTCCACGGCACGCTCGGTGCCTTTCCCACGATCGTGTCTCCTTCAGATCTTACGCAAGCTTCCTCGATTTCCTGGTGTGTGTGTGTGTGTGTGTGTTTCTTTCTTATTCCTCCCTTCTCTGGTGGTTGGAAAGGCGTGTGACGCGCTTCGACAACAACTCTGCTGGCTCTCTCGGTGGGAACCTCCCATCCTCTATATACCCCCATTTCGGCTGCTTCGCAAACTGCTTCCTCCACCCCACCCCACCCCACCTCACCCCTCCCCGCAAAAGATGCCGGGGTCGACAGCGTTTTTTCTACCCGGAACAAGCAAACACGCAGGCAACCCTGCACTATTCAGCTCAGTGAAGTCACGCTTGGTTAAAAAACAGATTTAATAATAATAATAATAATAAGAAGAAGAAGTTGGGCTGATCAAATGTTTCAATAATGACTGAAGGAGAGCTGCTTGTACCTTGGTCTTTGTGCTGGTGTCTTGACATGCCAGTGTTTTTATTTATTCCATTTATTCCATTTGATCAGCCCAAAGTACAAAAAAAACCCCCAAAAACAAGGTCTAGTTTCACGGCGATGAGCGACCGGAGTGCCAATCAATTAGTTAACAGACTTCATCAGTTCCAAAATCAAGATCACACCGGCAAGCTTTGTCAGTTGTCACTCGCGGCAGTACAAATACACTAGTACGGAAAGCTGCCGTTCACTTTCGGGGGGAGGAAAAAAAACAACAACACCGCATGCTTTCCGCCCCGAAAATCAGCTGATCGGGCATTTCAAGCCGTTTCAAGCGTGACTTCACTGAGCTGAATAGTGCAGGGTTGCCTGCGTGTTTGCTTGTTCCGGGTAGAAAAAACGCTGTCGACCCCGGCATCTTTTGCAGGGAGGGGTGAGGTGGGGTGGGGTGGGGTGGAGGAAGCAGTTTGCGAAGCAGCCGAAATGGGGGTGTCAAGCCCTACGGGGACCAGGGGAGCACTTCCAACAATGCCCGCGCAGCACCGAAGGCCCATTGGCACCCGCACCCCCCAACTGTTCGGCGGGCGAACGCCAGACCCGCTGCCGCACTTACAGCTGATCGGCGGCCGGAGGAGATTGTGGACGGGCGCAGAGGGTCCGCGTCAGCACAGACAGCTGATCGGCGGCTGAAGGAGACTGCGAGCGGCTGCGGAGGTTCCGCGCCGGCACAAACAGCTAAGGGACAGCCGGGGACGTCTACCAGTGGTCACGCAGCGCGATCAACTGAGCGGCAGCTAGAAACAGCCGCCGACGGTCGCACGGGCCTCACGGGACTTTTCGGGTCCGATGGCGGCTTGGAGAGTGTGGGTGGCTGCTTCGCAGACCTTGCATGCCGCTACAACCGCCAGGTCTGCGAAGCAGCCACCCACACTCTCCAAGCCGCCATCGGACCCGAAAAGTCCCGTGAGGCCCGTGCGACCGTCGGCGGCTGTTTCTAGCTGCCGCTCAGTTGATCGCGCTGCGTGACCACCGGTAGACGTCCCCGGCTGCCCCTTAGCTGTTTGTGCCGGCGCGGAACCTCCGCAGCCGCTCGCAGTCTCCTTCAGCCGCAGATCAGCTGTCTGTGCTGACGCGGACCCTCTGCGCCCGTCCACAATCTCCTCCGGCCGCCGATCAGCTGTTGATCCGGCCGCGGAACCTCTGCAGCCGCTCGCAGTCTCCTTCAGCCGCCGATCAGCTGTCTGTGCTGACGCGGACCCTCTGCGCCCGTCCACAATCTCCTCCGGCCGCCGATCAGCTGTTGATGTGGCCGCGGAACCTCTGCAGCCGCTCGCAGTCTCCTTCAGCCGCCAATTAGCTGTTTGTGCCGGCGCGGAACCTCCGCAGCCGCTCGCAATCTCCTCCGGCCGCCGATCAGCTGTAAGTGCGGCAGCGGGTCTGGCGTTCGCCCGCCGAACAGTTGGGGGGTGCGGGCGCCAATGGGCCTTTGGTGCTGCGCGGGCATTGTTGGAAGTGCTCCCCTGGTCCCCGTAGGGCTTGACACCCCCATTTCGGCTGCTTCGCAAACTGCTTCCTCCACCCAACCCCACCCCACCCCACCTCACCCCTCCCCGCAAAAGATGCCGGGGTCGACAGCGTTTTTTCTACCCGGAACAAGCAAACGCTGCCCCAAAACTGGGGCGTTTCAAGCCATGGCTCCTCCGGCAACAGTCGCTTAAGCTGCAGTTCATCCGGTTCCCCCAGCCTTTCCAAATATTCCAGGCTGGAGCATTCACTCCCTCCGCAGTTCCTCCAGCCATTACGAGCCGTTTCTGGTTAAGTTCAAACAAATACAAGCAGATTCAAGCCGTGGCTCTTTCCGCCCCGAAAATCAGCTGATCGGGCGTTTCAAGCCGCGGCGTTTCAAAACGGCCACAATCTCCCGGCAAGACCTCCTCTGCAGTTCCTCCAGCCATTACAAAGCAACTCTGGTCAAATTCAGGCCGTTTCAGTCTAATTCAGGCAGATGCAAACAGATTCAAGCCGCGGCTCTTCCACCCGAAAATCAGCTGATCGGGCGTTTCAAGACGCGGCGTTTCAAAACGGCTACAATCTCCCGGCCAGACCTCCAGCTGCCTCACCTGACAATCGGGGAGGGGAGGGGAGGGGGGGAGGAAGGAGGAAGAAACCAGCGCACCCTTCGCCCTTTTATTGTCGCAATCGAAGAG
This sequence comes from Vipera berus, assembly GCF_964194415.1. Lineage (NCBI taxonomy): Eukaryota > Metazoa > Chordata > Lepidosauria > Squamata > Viperidae > Vipera > Vipera berus. Next base: position 343,359,868 of record NC_138202.1, read on the forward strand.
GCAGGAAAATGCGGGGTGGGGAGGGGAGAGAGAGAGAGAGAGAGTAGAAATCCCTATTTTCGGAGCCGAGAAGAGAAGCGCGGCTACAGCAGTCGCTAGAGTTCCCCCCAAGGGGGCGGAGAAAGAACTCTCGGAGCGTTTCTTTCGTAAATACGCGCGCAGGCACACACTCGCCCAGCCACGCGCTTCGCCCAGCTTCTCGCGGGGAGTTTGCAAGCCCTTCGTTTCTCTTCAGGGCCGTCAGAAGGGCGAGCAAGTCTCTGCCCTGCCCTGCCCTGTCGTGGGGGTGGGGAGCCAAGCGCGCTTGACGTTCCTGGAAACGAGAAGGGCCTGCGGAGACTGACACCAACCCGAGTGCCCAAGCGGGTCTTCTCAGCGTCAGGCAAAGTAGCTCACATGCAAAACAAGCTCGGCAGAGGAGCCGGAGCAGCTCCGCTGCTGGGGGCGTGTCTCGGCCGGGCCTTGCAGGATCTGGGCCGGGCGCCTCTGCTCGCCGCTCCGGCTCCTCTGCCGGGCTTGTTTCGCATGCGAGCTACTTTGCCGGCCGCTGCTGAGGGAAGATCTCTGGAGAGGAGCATAAGGTGAGCTGCTGCATTTCCCAGCCTCGGCTTATACTCGAGTCACCAACTTTTCCCACTTTTGGGGGGTAAAATTAGGGGTCTCGGCTTATATTCGAGTCGGCTTATACTCAAGTATATACGGTAAGCTGTATGGACTTCAAGTGCCAGACTTCCCCAGCCAGCATATCTCTGGGCTTCATGTGAATGTTGTGTGTTCAGCTTTGTCCCAAGAAGTCAAAGTAGCTTGGAAGGTCAAGAGTATCCTGGAAGGATGAGACCAAAAATAATGGTGTATCCTTGTTTATTGTTTGAAAATAGCAGAAAGCCAGAAGATTGATTGGAATCTAATAGTGGATCTCTAAACGAGAAATTTAAAATGTTCTGTAGATTGAGGAAAATGTCTTAGTCATGTCACAGCATTAGCCAATTGGCACTATCCACAGCTGCCTTATGCCTTAACCTTACAGGGCTTTTGTTTTGCAGAACTCAGTTCTAAAAAGATAACAAAGGATACCTAACTATGAGAATTGCGTCTCCTGCCAAGAACTTTCTGGTGACTATAAAGGTTACGTTTTGTGCCAAACAGGTCCTTCCGCTCTCGAAAGCATGCCTCATAAATCATTCAGACAGCTTGTCCATCCAGCTCCATACTGTCTTTACCGGGAAAGAATCTCTTAAGGGTTTCAGACTTGATCTTTAGCATTACCGGTACTTCCTTGAGATGTTGTGGAGTCCTCTTTTTGCAAATCAGCTCCCCTAATGCTGAACTCTCATCTACCCACCAGCTTTAGAACCAGTGTCTGAGGAAGCCAAGAGCCAGGGTGCTTATCCTTGATTGGCCCAGTTGCTGCTCACAAGTCCCTCGGCTTGACTCCAAGACACACAAAGGACACGAGGAACGCCATGTCCTGCTGCCGAGGATGGGTAGGTCTGTTCCGGGAACTTCAGGAACTACGACATAAGGCCTGCAGGCAACTCTTTCTCCACCTACATATCAGCTGTCTGGGTGAGGGCCTCCTAGCATGCAATGCAAGCAGCTGTTCTCCTGTGACTTCTTTCTGTCTCTTCCTTTTCTGTTTGCTAATGCCATTTCCCCCCCCCCCAAAAAAGCCATTTTTAAACAAGCTTTCTCTACCTGATTTGCCTTAAGACCGTTTGCCTCAGCAAATCAGCTAGATTGCAACAAAGCAAGAAACGGACCTGTTCTAATCCTAAATAAATTCATTTCAAACAGATCTTAGCATCCTTTGCTTTCGATGCTGAGATGCAGAAACAAATTAAACAGAGATACGCAATGTACCCCACATCACTTCTGAAGGTATTTTTGGCAAAAAAAAAAAAGTAAAAGCAACCCAACGACAAAAGTGAGTTTGTCTTCAACCTTTGCAAACAAAAGGACTCCAGTGCCTTGAAATATTGATTTGACCTGAATGTTATTCGTTATTTTTCTTGGGTGGCTGCCAGGCTGCAGGAGGAAGTACTTGAAAAGAGAAAATTGTTGAGAAACAGATTCAGATGGTCTCAATCAGGAAGTTGTGTCACTTCAGGGTTGGATAGTTTACTTAGAATAGTTCAACAAAGTATCTATAGCACTTGTACATGTACACACACATTCTCTCTCCTGGAAACTCTAGGTTTCCATTATGGCTTTGTTTTTTGTTTCTAAAAAATGCTGTCTTAATGTAGCTGTTAACATTTTTTGCTAAATATACATGTACAGTTGCTGGAATTCCTCAGGCTGAGGCCACCTCATTAAAATCATGAGACCAAACTTTCTTAACCTAGGACCCTTTCCAGATATGTTGGAGGACAATTTCCAGCCTGCAAAGGTCTGGGAATTGGGAAGTCAACCCAGTCAAAAGCCTTTCTATGCAGGGCGGGGGGGGGGGGGGAAACGTGCTGGAAGGTGCAAAGATAATCCAGATCATTTTAGTGAAATGACTAGCAAACCTTCCTGGGAAAGGATGAAGTTAATTTGAGATCACTCTTCTCTTTAGTAGGGCCTTAAACACTGGTAATGGTGTTTAAGGCCCTACATGGCATGGGTCCGGAGTACCTTAGGGAACACCTGCTGCCGGCATCAACTTCCCTCCGCCCTGTGCGTTCCCACAGAGAGGGCCTCCTCAGGGTGCCACCGGTCAGAGAATGTCAATTGGTGGCCCCCAGGGGGAGGTCCTTCTCTGTGGGCGCCCCGGAGCTATGGAATCGGTTACCGGTTGAGCTCCGGATGGCGCCCGACCTTCGCTCCTTCCGTCGCGATCTAAAGACATTCTTATTTGAACAAGCTGGCCTGGCCTGATGGGGGATGGGAGGGGTTTTTTATTGTTATTTTAATATTTGTATTTACTGTTTTTAGTTGAGCATATTTTAACTTTTGTATCTCTGTATTTTTTATGCTTGCCCTGTTCACCACCCTGAGTCCTCCGGGAGAAGGGCAGTATATAAATAAAATTATTATTATTATTATTATTATTATTATTATTATTATTATTATTATTATTATTATTATTATTATTATTATTATTATTATTATTATTATTATTATTATTATTATTATTATTAGATTCCAGGGCAGAACATGCTTTTAGCCAGATCCTCCCAACAAAAACCTTAAAGATTTTCATTTCATGGTAATGAATGTTAAATATGTCACGCAAAAACAAAATGCAATTCTCCAAGAGAGAATAAAAACCAATGATGTCTACAGTTGAATCAGCCCCATCTTGACTAAGTTTGCTGAGGATGCTATTGTCCCTCCTCATCCCACTGCCATTTTGCCCCACTTTCCATTGCCCTACCATGTGATGCTTACTGGGAAAATCCCTGACTGTGTGAAAAGAGCAGAACCAGAGGGAGACAGAAGGAAATGCTTTGTCCCCACCAATCGTCCCATTCACTTGTGCTGCCCAAAATCATCCCACAGAGAAGAAGTAAACCCAACCCAGTAAAGCTATCTTAGGGTGCAAGATGGAGATCCAATCTGAGCTTATATAAGAGACCTTCAAGTGGGCACTTTGACACAGTACAGTACTCTATGATTTATTGTTTGACATTAAGTCACAGTTGAACCTTAGTTGAACAGATATCTTGTTCCTAAGATGCCGTGTCTTCACCTTGGTCTTTTCAAGTCTTCCAGTAATTTCTGCAGCAATCAAGTCTATCTGCCTCACTGCTGGTCATCCTTTTCTTCTATTTCCTAAATCTTTCTCCAGGATTATGGACTCTCAAGGGAGCTGGGTCTTCTGAAATAAGGTATTTTGAGCCTCTTGTGCCTCAACTGAAAATTCTGGATCGACTCAAGGCCGGTTGGAAACCACACCAGGACCTCTGTCATCACATATTGGTGATGTATTTGAAATCACAGCTAAACCTAGCCATTTCTCTAGAAACATACAGCTCTACAAAGTGTGGGGCTGGCTGGTTGTCCCCAGATGAGGGATCTTCCCTCAGTCCATTAGCAGTTTGTACTTTCTGTTTAGCCAGGAATGGAAGGACATTTTTGTTATTTTTGCATGTGCCGCTGCTTATGGTAGCCCAGTGATTAAACCTTTTTGCTCTTAATATCCGAGGTTGGCAAAAAGGAATACACAGATTGTCTTTGGACTGTTTTTAAGAGATAGCGTAATGAAAACAATAGCGATCTAGAAGGGCCTTAACGAAGCCCACTAGGTTCCTAGGCTATTTGGACAATCATGTCCAATTCTTTGAGACTGCCTGGCAAGGTTTTTCAGAAGCGATTGACCATTAGGGTTGAGTGAAAGCGACTGACCCAAGGTCACCTTGCTGATTTTATGTCTAAGGCAGGAGTAGAGCTCACGGTCTCCCACTCTATTTGTGCTATGCCGCGTTTGTATATAAGTAAGCGGTGGCTCAGTGGGATAGGACGCTGAGCTTGTCGATCAGAAGGTCGGCAGTTTGGCGGGTCGAATCCCGAGTGCCGCGTAACAGAGTGAGCGCCTGTTACTCGTCCCAGCTTCTGCCAACCTAGCAGTTTGAAAGCACGTAAAAATGCAAGTAGAAAAATAGGGACCGCTACGGTGGGAAGGTCACAGCGTTCCGTGCGCCTTTGGCGTCTAGTCATGCCGGCCACATGACCACGGAGACGTCCTCGGACAAGCGCTGGCTCTTCGGCTTTGAAACGGAGATGAGCACCGGACCCTAGAGTCAGAAACGACTAGCACGCATGTGCGGGGGAACCTTTAAGCCTGAAAAGCAAAATAATATAGAAAATGGTGCATTCCTTTCAAGGGAACCAGTTTACTCTTCAGAACCTTTATTTACCATTAGATATCATACCAATATATTTAGTTTTCTTCTCCCCTCTTTTTTTTTTTAAAAAAAACTGCTCTGCAATGGTCACAGCAATCTTTTCATGCTCTTTTTTTTAATTCCAGTGATGCTTCTGGTATCTTTTGTTAATGGGTATAGTTAACTCAGCAAGGACTTGGTCTCTAGATGCCAGATTTGAGACCTCTTCTGCCTGTGCTTTCACCCCCGATGACCTGTTTTGTTTCTTGCTGGGAAAAATGTTTCTTCTTGGCCCAGGGAACAGTGACTCATTCACGTGTGAAACTCCCACTGCTTCTTGCCATGCTTTTAACAAAATGAGTTGGCAAAGGAGCTCATGCGTTTCTGCTTCACAGGGCTCAGGACCCTTGGGATCCAGAGTGCAGAACAATATTTGGCAAAGGCTCGCCCCTGAACTCCCCCCCCCCCGTGTCCTTGCCAAAGGAAAACTGACAGGCACACTTGATCTTATGGGGAGATGTGGGCAAGGCATCAAGACCCTGCAAAGTCTCCCCAGGTTTACTTGTGAGGGATCCCTAAGCATTGCAGGAGAGGGAGCAACAAGTAGAATGCATTAAACAGAGGGCATTGAGGGGCATTAAACAGCTTTTTGAGCGTTGTTGCTTTTAAGTTTGTATAACCAAATAACAGAGTTGGAAGGGACCCAGGAAGTCTTCTAGTCCAGGGCTTTTCAACCAGTGGTACGGGTACCACCCGTGGTACATTGGCACCTGGCAGGTGGTACGCGACCATCCTAGAAAAGTGGTAGCGGGGGAGGGGAATGAGCTGAGCCGGTGGCAGCACCACACAAGCCTGAGCAGGAAATGGCTGGAGCTGCAGGGCTGTCAGGGCTCAGTGGACGTGCCAGGATCAGCGCCAGGCTCCAGCTGGAGCTCGGCGCTGATCCCGGCACTTCTGCAGAGCCCAGAAGAAGCGCCGATTAGCTGGAATGTTGCAGCATCTCCAGGGTTTTGTGATTTACATTCAGATGCTTGGCAACTGATTCATATTTATGACAGTCACAGTGTCCCAGGGTCATGTGAAGTGACCAAAACCTGCTGCAACCACCCAGCAGATGGGGGGAATAAAAACCAAACACTCCCACCCCACCCCTGCTGCCAATCCTCGACAGAAATGCTCACAACAATGAAAACCTCGGACAGGAGGAAGAGCACCACTGGGCAGGTAGGCAGGTGTCTTGCTCGGCTGTGGCTTGGGGGCACTTTTTTCAGTGCCATTGTAACTTCAAACAGTCACTAAGTGAACTGTTGTAAGTCAAAGACTACGTGTACTTTATCACTTTTTTCCCTTTTTTTTGGTCAAGTTTTTGACACCTTGCTAGGCGACTGGTGGTACTCGGATGTTGCCATATCCTAAAAGTGGTACAATGGGGGAAAAGGTTGAAAAGCCCTGTTCTAGTCCATTGCCCTGGTCAAGCAGGAAACCCTACACCATTCCAGACAAAACATTGTTTTGGGGAACATTCCCATCCTGAGTCACTTCATCTCTGTAGTTCAGCCTTTCTTAGCTCTCTGGTGGCCTCCAGATGCACTGGATTTTTATCACCTTATTTTTTTTCCAATTTTTATTATTTATTATAAAATACAAATAGAAATAAAAGTCAGGAAAGTTAAACAAGAAAGAAGGGAAGAGCAGAGAGAAGGAAAGGGGGGAAAATTTGTGGCTTCTGACTATTTTCAGTGCAACAGAATACAAAAAAAGTTACATCTTTAACCTTTGGCTTTACATTTCTAAATATGTCAAGCTGGTTTTATAACAACAAAGTTATTCCAGTTGTCAAAACCTAAAATTAGCATTTCATTTTTTTCAGTTTTAAGCACAGTAAAGATAGTCCTTGACTTACGACCACAACTGAGCCCAAAATTTCTGCTGCTAAGCAAGACAGTTCTTCAGTGAGTTTTGCCCCATTTTACAACCTTTCTTGCCATGGTTGTTAAATGAATCACTGCAATTGTTAAGTTAGTAACATGGTTGTGAAGTGAATCTGTCTTCCCCATTGACTTTGCTTGTCAGAAGGTCGCAAAAGGTGATCACATGACCCCAGCAGACTGCAACCGTCATAAATATTGAGTTCGTTGCCAAGTGTCTGAATTTTGATCATGTGACCACGGGGAGGCTGCAATGGTTGTAAATGTGAAACACAGTCATAATCATTTTTTCAGTGCATTAATTCCACTGTGTGAATTAATGTGTCAAATTTTACCATCTTAATTTGGCCACGCTAGATTTGGAGAGCTGAAATCCAGTACTTTTAATGATTATTGGAGGAAGATCCCACACTTCAGGTTTTTTAGGATCTACTTGTTTTTGTTAATAATCCTTCAATCTATGTGACCCTCACAGCATTCAACACTTACCTTGAATGGGCAAAACCATTTTTTTCATCTTTGAGAGTGGGGACTGTTTATGGGAATTTGCAGAGATTTCAGGCATCCATTTCACATCGGTTCTCATGCTAGTTTTGGAAGGTGGGGCATTAAGGGGCAAATGGTCACTATAAATCTCAGGAACTTTATTTATTGCCATCCCTCACCAGAAAATAGGATAAATATTTTACCCCTAGCCACTTAATGACTTAAGAATATCGCCATCACATTAGAGACCGAATGTGTTTTAAAGTTCAAACTCCGTAACCACAGAAAATTTACGCACTTCTGGCTTAGAACTTGGAAATCCACACCCTAAGTGGAACTAATAACAGTGTGGATGACATACTGTTCTCAGCCCAGGAATATCACTGGTGATCAGAATACCTTCACCAGTCCACAGTGTTCTAGTTATGCCATGGTGGCGCAGTGGTTAGAATGAAGTACTGCAGACTACTTTTGCTGACTGCCAACTGCCAGCAGTCTGGCAGTTTGATTCTGACCGGTTCAAGGTTGACTCGGCCTTCCATCCTTCCGAGATCAGTAAAATGAGGACCCAGATTGTTGGAGGCAATATGCTGACTCTATAAACCGCTTAGAGAGGGCTGTAAAGCACTATGAAGCGGTATATAAGTTTAAGTGCTATTGCTATTGCCATGCTATACTCACTTTAATCAATATAAATTTATTTTATTTATTTAAAAGATTTGTATGGTTGTCCATCTTAATTCACAACTCTGATGGGTAAGCGCGGGAGGCAACTCAGTTGTCACTTAGCAGTTGCTAACATTAGCCTTAAGCCATTACAGGTAGTCCTCGATTTATAACAGTTCATTTTGTGACCAAAGTCACAAGAGTCCTGAAAAAAGTGACTGTTTTTCACACTTATGGCCATTTAAGCATTCCCAATGGTCATATGACTTGGCAACTTACTCATATTTATGATGGTTGCAGTATCCTGGGGTCATGTGATCACCTTTTGTGACCTTCTGACAAGCAAAGTCAAGGGGGAAGACAGATTCTCTTAACATCTGTATAACTAACATAACAACTGCAGTGATTCATTTAACAACTGTGGCAAGAAAGGTAATAGAACGCAGCAAAACTCACTTAGCAACTGTCTTGCTTAGCAATAGAAATTTTGGGTTCAGTTGTGGACATAAGTCGAGGACTACATATAGGAGTGTTTGACTGTAGTCAATTGACCACGAGTCAACCAGAGCTAGTCCAATACATCTCAGTCAATCTCTTGAAATTTGCAGCCATCCAGCTTGGTGAACTTCAATTCCTATCCTTCTCAGGCAACATCGTCATTATTGGCTCGGCTATTGGAGCCATGGTTCAAACACATCTAGGGGTAATCCTAGGTTGGGGGAAGTTATGTTCTTTGCTCTGCCTTCTTTTTCAGCATTTTGGTTTGGATGCTACCTTTCAAATATGAAGTGTTAATCTCTTTTTATCTTTATCTTTAATGATTAATAGTAAAGGTTCTCTTCTTGTGCACATAAATTGCCCTATATGCTTCCAGTTGAGAAAGCCGGGTGTTGAAGGATAGCATACAATTTAAATAAATAAATAAATGTACCAAAAAAGCTAATATTTATTTACTTGGATGTGTCAGCTGCCCAACTCAAATAGGTGGAATACAAAACAGGCCAGGGAATTCTGGGAGCTGAAATCTGCCCGTCTTAAATTTGCTGAGATTAAGAAATACTGATAAGAGATCAACAATTTATCACTTACAGCAGTTACTGTTAGTGTATTTGATGGTGAGTACACCTGCTCAATATTCATGCCTGCCCTTTGAAGTTATCCAATTCTGCATAAAGATATTTATTTCAGTGAACACTCTTAGGTGTATGCTCCTTCCCTCCCTTTCATTGGGCTAAAATATTGATTATCTGCCCTCAAGTCATTTTTGAATCCTAGCAACTGCATCGATATTATAATAATTATATCACATGGTTGTGTATATAATAATAAAATTCAAACAGACAAGCACCTGCCAGAAAACATCCCAAACTTAACAATTGTTGATAAGAAAACAGTCTGGATAATGAACATTGAAATACTTGGAAATAGCAGAATAGAAAAGAAAGAACTGGGGGAAAATCACAAACAGAAATAGAACGACTGTGACAAAAGAAAGCAAAGGTAGTACCAATAGAAATAGGCTCCTTGGATGCAATCCAGAACATCAGGAACATCACTTGAACAGTATTAGCATTGAGAAAATCACCATCAGTCAGTTGCATAAGGCAGCTTTACTTGGAACAGCTTGCATCTTGCGACGATACCTTGAAAACCGTCAAACAACATCTGCCTACCACAGGTCCTTGGGAAGGACTCGATCGGTGGATAAAAATGCCAAATGCAGTCTAAACATTTGGCTGACTGTACGACCAACCATAACAATATTGTATAAATAAAATACTGTCCACACAATATGTTGGAATAAAATACTGCTATACATGCAATGTGGCACCAGGAGGAGCTCCTGTCCTGGGTAGCTGTAAGCCTTAGTTCTTGCAAGGCTTGTCTTGAAAAACTTCCTCTCTTTCATTTCATCTCTGTCGTGGAAAGTTAGAGTAGTCGATGAGTTGCGCTTCAGAGGGACGTAAAAAAATGGGACCTACAGAAAAGGATTAAAAAGAGAAGGACTCGGGGAATGATGCAGGTTTCTATAGTTAATTTGGGTTTGAATCAAAATCCCCCAAATTTTGAAAGAAAAAAAAAATCAAGACCATTTGCCGTACATCCAAGAGAAGAAAAGCAACCCCATGTATTTTACCCACTTAAATTCACTCTTGGATAGTAAACAAATCTATATAATGCAACCCCAAATAAATATGGCATAATTGTGCATATGATGTTCAGGATGGTTTAATATGGGATTTTTGGAATGATCTCTGCTAGGCTGCTCCCCATAATTCAAATTGGAATAAGTATTTGCAAAGTAGAGAAAAGCCAGTTTTTTCTTGCCTGATTTGCTTAGGTGCAACTTTCTCCACCAGGCTAGCCTCTACCAGTCTCTTCCCCCCCCCCTAATAATGATTGGAGTTGGGAATTCCGAAGGCCAGAACACCTGGGAAACTGCACTAAACACAAATGCACCAAACGCTATTTTTCAAACTTGGCATCTTTAAGATGTGTCCAATGGAGAGTCTCAGTCATCCAGGTCTTGGTTGTTCCAAAGGTGCTTTTTCAAGAGGCAACTGGACTTTCTTTGTTTCTGCTGTTCAGCTTCTTCAAGAAGAAGCTTCCTGGATGAGAAGTGAAACATTTTCAAGCAAAAACAAAGTCTAGTTGCCTTTTGAAAAAGCAGCATTGAGTTTAAGGTGTGTGGACTTCAATTCCCAGAATTCCCTGGCCAGTGGAGTTCCTGGCTTCCCTCACTCCACTGGTGTGTTTTTTTTTATGACAAAGCTTGCTGCGACAAAGATATACATACGTCCAATGTTTCCTTGATGGATTGTGCACATTGTGATTACAACAGGCATTAATGCAGAGCTAGCTTTTGTATACAAGTGTGGCTTCTTACATGAAGTTGAACAACTTTCAATTGCTGTAGGCTGTATTGAGTTGGTACAGCCCTTCTGCAGAAACAAGCAAGAATGTCTAACAGTTTAACTGGGAAGGAAAAATCTCTCCTAGATCAGCACACTGGTGATAAATAATAAAAAAGGAGGCAGCCATGACAATAGCTGAACACCCAGAAAAAGGAGAAGACACTTGAATCTAGGTGAGACAAGCAATCCTGTCAAGAACATCAACTCAAGGCCCATTGTGAGTTATGGGTGTTGGAATTCAGCACATCTGAGTGGCATCAGATGAGGGGAAATTGCCTTGGTGGAGCAGTGGGCTAATGCCTCCTTAAGTAATACCAGCTGCCTGCAATTAGTGCAGGTTCTAGTCCCACCAGGCTCAAGGTTGACTCAGCCTTCCATCCTTCCGAGGTAGGTAAATGAGGACCCAGATTGTTGGGGGCAATAAGCTGACTTTGTAATAATGCCGCTTGGGGTGTGTGTGAAAGCCCTAATAAGCAGGCATATACATAGAATGAAGGCTACTGCTAAGCTTGTAAGCCGCCCTGAGTCTTCGGAGAAGGGTGGGATATAAATGGAATAAAAATAAAAAAAATGGACTAAATTCACCCTACTGCTGATAATACTACATTGTGGTTATATTGGCAAGGCTGACTTTTCCAAAGAGTGCTATCAAGGACTGTGGTCTTCCTGTTCAAAAAAGAAAAAAATATCTGAGAAAACAGTGCTATACAAGGCAAGCTTACACTTGTTCTGGCCAGCTGACTTTAAAATAATGTTGCATTGTTGAACAAGTCCTGCAGAATAATGTGCAGATTGCTGGACGGTTCTGCCCAGTTCCTGTGGAAATGGCTTGCTCAGATTGATTGATGGTTTGTTTAGGTGATCCTTGAGTTGTTTTGTTGGTGGGGGAGTGGGGAACAAATGTACCAAAGTGGAATGCTGAAGCATCCAGCAATATCCTGTAGGTGTCAAATTGGTTGGTTTTTTTTTTAGATAAGGGCAATAATTTCCAAGCAGCATGCCAAGACATTTTTCTCTAACACACACACACACACACACACACACACAGAGCAGGTTTAATGTCAATCTTGATACTTAAACTCCATTGCTCTATCCAAATTTGTCTGAAATGGTATAGGGTTTCCTGCCTGAGCAGGGGGTTGGACTAGATGACCTCCAAGGTCCCTTCCAACTTTACTATTATGATTATGATTAAGATGACTGAAGAGGGGGGTCAAAATCTGCAAGATGACAGATTGGGACAGAAAGTTTCCCCCACCCTTTTGGTTCATGCCGCAGTTCCATATATACAGAAGAGATGAGGCTTGTATCTTGACGTGTCTGCATCTTGCAAATTTGACTCTGTCTTAAACACACACACACACACACACACACACACACACACAAAAAGGTGTCCCTGCTCTAGATTTATCTTTTCTCTGTTCTTACCCATCCCCAGTAGTAAACAAAGCCGCTTCTACCTGGGGAAGGGATATGCTCAAGATTTTACATTTCAGAAGGCGACTTCTCAATGTATCACAAAGACCCAGTTCTTCTCTCTTTTGAATTTACACTGTTCTGGACCCTTAGGCAGGGACACTGGGAACCAAAATGTGTCCGGAGGAGAAGCACTAAAATGGTAAATGCTGTGGAAGGTAAAAGAGATATGCGGTGTTTCTCAATCTTGGCCATTTTAAGACATGTGGACTTCATCTCTCAGAATTCCCCAGCCAGGCCTGCTAATATCTGACAATGTTAGGTATGTTTAGCTTGCAGAGAGAAATCATGTTAGCTCTCTTCAAATATCAAAAGGGTTGTCATATAGAAGGTGGGTCAGAACTGCTTTCCAAGGCAAGACAAGAAACAAAGGGTTCAAAAGCCCTGGAAGTAGATTACATGGAAGTAAATATCAGAAAGGGACATGGTGGCTCAGTGGGTTAACACACTGAGCTTGTCGATCAGAAGGTCGGCAGTTTGGCGGGTCGAATCCCGAGTGCCGCGTAACAGAGTGAGCGCCTGTTACTCGTCCTAGCTTCTGCCAACCTAGCAGTTCGAAAGCACGTAAAAATGCAAGTAGAAAAATAGGGACCACTATGGTGGGAAGGTAACAGCGCTCCGTGCGGCTTTGGTGTCTAGTCATGCCGGCCAGATGACCACGGAGACATCCTCGGACAAGCGCTGGCTCTTCGGCTTTGAAACGGAGATGAGCACCGGCCCCTAGAGTCAGAAACGACTAGCACGCATGTGCGGGGGAACCTTTACCTTTACCTTTACCTAAATATCAGAAAATGGTTCCCAACAGTAAGAATGGTTCAATAGTGGAGCTGTCTCTGGAGCTGAGGGCCTATTCTTTGTTGGAGGTGCTTAAATAGAGGCTGGAAACCCATTTGTCAAGAATGCATATGGAGATTCTCAATCATCCAGGTCATGGTTACAAAACTGAAGACGTTTCTTGGATGAAAAGTGAAACGTTTTCAAGGGAAAAAACCCCCAAGAAAATACAGTTGCTTTTTGAAAAGCACCATTGGGACATTTGTCAAAGATGCTATAATAGGATTCCAGCTCTGGGAAAGGGCTGGGACCCTTTTAGTCTATGTGAACAGAACAGGATCATGAACAGGGAGAGAAAATATTTTCAAAACCAAGGTTTCTGCATTTAAGCCTAGATAAAAGCTAATGGGCTTCTGCTTTCACATACATGCATATGGAGCCATGCATACACATACATACATACATACATACATATATGATAAAAAACTTTCCCCCTCCTCCATTTAATCTGGTCCTCCTAAATCCCTAACATTGCAGCAACAGCTGATACTATGGAAAATGCTAAGCTCAGCAATCATAGAGTCCCCTGGAGTCAGAGGTGAAAATACAAGATAGGGAACTGTTGCTGGAATTGGGTATGTGTAGTTTAATGAAGAGAAGGACGAGGGGTGACATGATAGCAGTGTTCCAATATCTAAGGAGCTGCCACAAAGAAAAGTGAGTCAAGCTATTCTCCAAAGCACCTGAAAGCAGGACAAGAAGCAATGGATGGTAACTATTCAAGGAGAGAAGCAACCTAGAACTAAGGAGAAACTTCCTGACAGTTAGAACAATTAATCAGTGGAACAACCTGCCTCCAGAAGTGGTGAATGCTCCAACACTGGAAGTTTTTAAGAGAAGACTGGATAGCCATTTGCCTGAAATGGTGTAGGGTTTCCTGCCTGAGCGGGGGGTTGGACTAGATGACCTCCAAGGTCCCTTCCAACTTATTATTACTCTGGTTTCTGAGGGGCCTCTATGGTAGGCTAATTTCATGAATTTCATAATTTCTGTTCCTTGCAGTCTGAAGAATTCTGGGAGTCCACTCACCTTAAAGCTGCTGCGATTGAGGGACATTGATCTAGTGACTAATGACTAGTGGCTTCTTAAGAAAAGTTATTAAGAACTCCATAATAGCTGCATCTAACAGAAATGGGGGCCCTGTTGAGATACTCCTGATAAGTCAAGAGTGGAGTGTGAGAATTAGAAGTATTGGGGAGGGGCACATTAATAGCCCTGGAGAATTGTCCACCTGCAATGTACAAAGAGCTTGCCAATGCTTCATGGTTGTGAAACAGGTGCAGGAGTTAATGAGATTATTTTAATTCAAGGGGAAAATGCTGAGCTATCAAACTACTGTACAAGATATATGGGAAATCCCAACTAAGGATGATGGAAGTAACATTAATACCTCCTGTTTTCTTGGAGGGAGGGATTGCAGGGGAGTAGATGAATTTCAGACCCATGGGATTTATTTTGTTTTTGCTTAAATTCACTAAAGGAACTACGAATATAATGCTGTATAGTATTTGGTCTTTGATACATTAATCACATGTTGAATTATTGTATTATACAATCTATATAACATTAACTGTAAATCATTTGGGCTGTCAGCCAGGAACATCATCTTTGTACTCAGAAGTGCAGGTGCATTCCCATTTCCAGCTAACATACCTCAACTGTTTGCATACGTAATCGCTTCTTACCCATCTTCATAAATGCATTAAACAGTCAAGGGGCATCATACATTCTTGTCTTATTCCTTACTCCTAAAGTTTCAAGCTGACTTCATTTCCAGCCAGTTTACTCACAAAGGTTTATAATCTGTTTTTGCTTAAATTCACCAAAGGAACTAGGAATGTAATACTGAACAGTATTGAGGCAGCCCTGAACTACAGTCCATGAACAATTTGTTAGTTGGCTGTCTCTATGAGGCAGAAAACTAGATCTCAAGGGAAGCCATTAGCGTGGTTTTACATCACTGTCCTTGGGGAGATGAGCATGAGATATTTCCCTTATCTGAGGGTTCAGAAAAGAGGATTACCTGCCCTGTGAGCATACCAGCAAAGCCACTTGGGGTCATTCAAAGCCACCCTAGACATCCACATGTTGGCAAATGCTTTGAAATGCATTGGTTTCGGCACAAAGCAAGTCACATCTACGGAGTTTCTCCTGCAGAAATATGCACAAATGAAGGTGAGACTTTTCTTCTTTGAAACCTGGATAGGCTCCGTGGTGGCTGTGGATTCAATTCCATTGTGGTCAGTGATGGGCATTGATAGGCACGAGCAGTGCTTTTTTTTGTCATAGAACGCACCGGAACGCAGTTCCAGCACCTTTTTTTGATGGATTTTCTAAGTTTTAAAAGTAACTTGAAAATTTGATGTTTGGTCCACGTGGATTTGAATCGCCCTGTTGAGTGTAGCAGGTTGGCGGGAAAATCATTAAAATGGTGCATGCAGGCTGCTTGTGTGTTGAGTCCGATGCATGTGTACTTTGTCCGTACTGGTTGTGATGGCGCTGCTCGGCTTGTGGCACTGCTCGGCTTGTGATTGTTCGTATGGTCGCATGCTGAGTGCGGCGACCATTATGTTTCGTTATACAACTGCTGTATGTGTGTGTGTACAGCAATTGACTACACGCGAAAGGTAAATAATTTCTTTATTTTAAAAAATTGTTGGTGAATTGAAAATCTTTTTAAAATTTTTAGTGTAAAAGTGTGACCCCAAATTTAAAAATGAAAAAAAAAATACTAATTACATCTCGACCACTGGTCCTGCTAAGAACTGAATATATAATTTTCATAAATAAAAGATTAACAAGATGTGTGTTCCGGCACCTTTTTTCTTACAAAAAAAGCACTGGGCACAAGCACCTATCAAAGAGAGGCAAAGAGAATGTGGATCAAACCTGAGGCCTGCTAAAACCTTTGCTTTCACATAGAAAGATGAGGATGCTTTCCTCTTTTTCATGTACAAAAATTGGCCCCTGGAAGTGGCTTGTTGTTAGTTCAGGTAGTATTACATTGTTATCCTTACTGAGTGTTAATGGCCTTAGATCAGTGTAGCCTCAACCTTGGAAGCTTTAAGGTGTGTGGACTGTGTGGCCTTTAAGCTATCTAGTCATTTAATTACCAGAATTCATGGTGGCTGGGGAATCCTGGGAGTTGAAGTCCACACAGATTAAAGCTACCAAAGTTGAGAGGCACTGCGTTAGACCAAAGTAGCATGCCCAGTCTGCATTCTCCGTCCAGCTGACCTTCACAAAGGAAAGTTGGCAACTTTCCCTTCTATTGTGAAGGTCCTGGTTCAAATAAAGAGCTGAGGTGAAGAGACCTTATCAGAGCTAACATGCTTTTGGAAAAGAACGAAAAATCTCTTCCCGCCAAGTGTTCCAAAGTCTCCTGTAAACAATGGTTCCAGGGAAAAGCAACACCTTGTTTCATAATGGCCCTCCCAGAGCCCACAGGGAGAACTTCAGGGGAACAAAAACCATAATGACCATGGCTTCCCCCTTTGTTTTCAAATGGTCATTCTCTCTCTTGCCCTCTTTTGGCCTATTCAATTTTCTAGGATTTTTCAGGTTTACCACTGAGCAGAGTTTCCCCCCCCCACACACACACACAAATGGAGCCTTAGTGCTACTAGAACAAGTCTGTCAGCCTCAGAGGAATCAAGTACTTCAACCCCTTTCTTGCCTTGCCAATGGGTACAAAAATAGGTGTGATGTGTGTAGGGCAGGGGTAGGCAACCTCGGCTCTTTTATGACTCATGGACTTCAACTCCCAGAATTCCTGAGTCAGCTATGCTGGTGTAGGGCTACCAGAGGACAGGTCCTCCTTTTGGTTCTCATGTCCTCTGTCCAGCAAGCATAGCCTCAAAATAAAATATATTCTCTGGCTTTTTTAGTACTATATCTAACTAAGCAGCCTTTCTCCCCATTTCCCTAATATGTGCTAACTCTAAGTTAACAAGCTCCACCTGAAATTTGACAAGACCTTAATTACTTACTGAAGGATTTAGCCTCCTAACCAGCTCTAACCACTCCTCTCAAGATTATTCCTCATTGTGTGCTGGTTTATTCACTTGCAATCTCATCCTCTCCAATTGTCGGCCTTCCCAGTAGACCAGTCAGGCAACATGATCAGATGAGCTAATGTTACTTTATTGTAAGGCTACATGAACAAAATCTTGTGAGTCTGAAAGTACAATTTTCCCACCTGCTCCTTTACAGCCTGAGAATGTAGGGTGTGTGTGTGTGTGTGAGGTGCCCCATCTGACCCTCTTTTTCTATCAATTATGCAGCTGCAGGCTATGTCCTTTCTTATCTGACCATTCCCTAAATGGCGTCTTCCCTCCCACCATCTCCCAAGGTTATTCTCATACATTACACTGATGAATGTAAATAGAAACATTAAACAGTTAGTGTGTCCTCTGCCCACCCACCCACCCCTTTCTCTTCTTTTTCAAGTAATCCTGTCAAGTGTAGGAAATCTGGAGTCCAGGGAGATCAAATGAATATAGGTTTATTGAGTTAATGCTATCTACTAGAATCTGAACTACTAACAGTCAAAGCAAATTGGCGGCAAATAAGAGTCAACCAAATTGAAGAACTTAATTCATTTGACCCCTCCCTCAGGCTCAACCTTGTCATCTCCTACAAATCCACTTTCTGTTCAAATGCTAAATTAATTTAATTTTACTTTTAACTTTTGTATGTAGTATTTTATTGCCCTGTACACTGCCCTGAGTCCTTTGGGAGAAGGGCGGTATAGAAATTTAATAAATAAGTAAGTAAGTAAGTAAGTAAGTAAGTAAGTAAGTAAGTAAGTAAGTAAATAAATAAATAAATAAATAAATAAATAAATAAATAAATAAATAAATAAATAAATAAATAAATATCTGGTAATTCTGCTATCAGATTGTTGTTGCTGTTGTTGTTAGTTAGTTGCGAAGTCGTGTCCAACCCATCGCGACCCCATGGACAATGTTCCTCCAGGCCTTCCTGTCCTCTACCATCTTCTGGAGTCCATTTAGGCTCACGCCTACTGCTTCAGTGACTCCATCCAGCCACCTCATCCTCTGTCGTCCCCTTCTTCTATTGCCCTCAATCTTTCCCAGCATTAGGCTCTTCTCCAGTGAGTCCTTCCTTCTCATTAGGTGGCCAAAGTATTTGAGTTTCAACTTCAAGATCTGGCCTTCTAAAGAGCAGTCAGGGTTGATCTCCTCTAGGACTGACCGGTTTGATCGCCTTGCAGTCCAAGGGACTCACAGGAGTCTTCTCCAGAACCATAGTTCAAAGGCTTCAATTCTTTGGTGCTCAGACTTTCTTATGGTCCAACTTTCACAGCCATACATTGCAACTGGGAAGACCATAGCCTTGACTATATGCACTTTTGTTGGCAGGGTGATGTCTCTGCTTTTTAGTGTGCTGTCTAGATTTGCCATGGCTTTCCTCCCCAGGAGAAAGCGTCTTTTAATTTCTTGGCTGCAGCCCCGTCTGCGGTGATCTTAGTGCCCAGGAAAATAAAATATGTCAGGGCCGGATGCCATGATCTTGGTTTTCTTAATGTTTAGTTTCAACCCAAGTTTTCCACTCTCCTTCTTCACTCGTAACAAGAGGCTCTTTAGTTCCTCTTCACTTTCTGCCATTAGAGTGGTATCATCTGCATATCTTAGGTTGTTGATATTTCTCCCGGCAATCTTAATTCCAACTTTTGATTCATCTAGCCCTGCCTTTCTCATGATGTGCTCTGCATATAAGTTAAGCAGGCAGAGTGACAGTATACAGCCTTGCCAGACTCCTTTCCCAATTTTGAACCAATCAGTTGTTCCGTGTCCAGTTCTCACTGTTGCTTCTTGACCCACATATTGGTTTTCAAAGAGACAAATAAGATGGTCTGGTACTCCCATCTCTTTAAGAACTTGCCACAGTTTCTTGTGATCCACACAATCAAAGGCTTTAGCATAGTCAATGAAGCAGAAGTAGATGTTTTTCTGGAACTCCCTAGCTTTCTCCATGATCCAGCGTATGTTGGCAATTTGATCTCTAGTTCCTCTGCCTCTTCGAAATCCTGCCTGTACCTCTGGTAGTTCTCGATCCACATACTGCTGGAGTCTAGCTTGTAGGATTTTAAGCATAACTTTACTAGCATGTGAAATGAGTGCAATGGTGCGATAGTTTGAACATTCTTTGGTACTGCCTTTCTTGTAATGTAAACTGATCTTTTCCAATCCTGCGGCCACTGTTGAGTTTTCCAAATTTGCTGGCAAATTGAGTGTAGCACTTTTACTGCATCGTCTTTTAAGATTTTGAATAGCTCAGCTGGAATACTGTCACCTCCACTAGCTTTGTTGTTGCTCAGCTTTCCTAAGGCCCACTTCACTTCACATTCTAGGATGTCTGGCTCGAGGTCAGTGACCACCTCATCGTGGTTATCAGGGACGTTAAGCTCATTATTGTATAGTTCTTCTGTGTAATTTTGCCACCTCTTCTTAATCTCTTCTGCCTCTGTTAGGTCCCTGCCATTTTGGTCCTTTATCATGTCCATTTTTGCATGAAATGTTCCCTTCATCTCTCCAATTTTCTTGAAGAGATCTCTAATCCTCCCTATTCTATTGTTTTCTTCTATTTCTTTGCACTGTTCATTTAAGAAGGCATTTTTATCTCTTAGCTATTCTCTGGAATTCTGCGTTCAATTGGGTGTGTCTTTCTTTTTCTCCCTTGCCTTTTTCTTCCCTGCTGTCCTCAGCTATTTGCAAAGCTTCCTCAGACAGCCATTTTGCTTTCTTGCATTTCTTTTTCTTTGGGATGGTTTTAGTTGCTACTTCTTGCACAATGTTGCGAACCTCAGTCCATAGTTCTTCAGGCACTCTGTCTATCAGATGTAATTCCTAAATCTATTTGTCACCTCTACTGTATATTCAACAGGGATATGATTTAGTTCATACCTGAGTGGCCTAGTGCTTTTCCCTACTTTCTTCAGTTTAAGCCTAAACTTTGCAATGAGAAGCTCATGGTCTGAGCCACAGTCAGCTCCTGGTCTTGTTTTTACTGACTGTACAGAGCTTCTCCATCTTTGGCTGCAGAGCACATAGTCAATCTGATTTCTGTGTTGACCGTCTGGTGATGTCCATGTGTAGAGCCATCTCTTGGGTTGTTGGAAAAGAGTGTTTGCTATGACCATCGTCTTCTCTTGACAAAATTCTATCAGCCTGTGCTCTGCTTCATTTTGTACTCCATGGCCAAACTTGCCTGTTATTCCGGTTATCTTTTGGCTTCCTACTTTAGCATTCCAATCCCCCATGATGATAAGGACATCATTTTTTGCTGTTAGTTTTATAAGGTGCTGTAGAGCTTCATAGAACCGGTCAATTTCATCCTCTTCAGCACCGGTGGTTGGGGCATAGACTTGGACTACTGTGATATTGAATGGTTTGCCTTGGATTCGAACTGAGATCATTCTGTCATTTTGTGGATTGCATCCCAGTATTGCTTTTCCTACTCTTTTATTCACTATGAAGGCTACTCCATTTCTTCTAAGGGATTCTTGCCCGCAGTAGTATACCTGATGGGCATATGAATTAAATTCACCCATTCCTGTCCATTTTAGTTCACTGATTCCTAAGATGTCGATGTTCATTCTTGTCATTTCTTGTTTCACCACGTCCAGCTTGCCTTGATTCATGGATCTTACGTTCCAGGTTCCTATGGAGAAAAAACCTTTACAGCATCGGACTTTCCTTTCACCACCAGATACATCCACAGCTGAGCGTCCTTTTGGCTTTGGTCCAGTCTCATCATTCTTTCTGGCTGTTAAGTCGTAGCCGCCGCGTGGACACAATGAAGAGACTTGGTACATGACTGTTCCTTTTATTGATTACATAATGGACGCACCCGTCCTACCCTCATTTACCCCTTATATTCTACTGATGCCCCACCAGCTGACCAACCCGATTGCTCTATTTTCCCGCCTGTCAGGAAACACCCAACCCGGTGTTATATATTTCCCGCCACACAGGTTTACCAATCCCATCACCTGGGTGATGTCAGTGATGTTAGGTTGGCTGTGCCGGTCAAAGCATCCTACATACACAACACCCCTTCCCCCCCCACGAGAACGAATACTACCCATGTAACACCAACAATCACCTCCCATTAATAAGGTCTCACATAATCCTTAAGATAGGCCAGAGTTTTGTGAGTTCTGACAGGGTACCTTCCCGACGACTTCCCGGCCTCTGTGTTAGCCCTTCTTTTAAAACAGACACAAGGCCCGGGGGTTGGATCCGGCCCGCAAAGTGGTTTCATGTGGTCATCCTGGAAACAGTGAGGGAACGGCCCCCACTGCCTTGGCCCTGGCCCAGAGACCCTCCTTCTGCCAGAGACCCTCAGATCTGTCCCATTCCTGCCCAGGCCCCCATAGGCACCCTTGATGCGAACGTTGTAGAGCTGGCCATGCCCACCCAGTAGGCCATACACATAGCCACGCCCACCCAGTAGGCCACGCCCACCCAGTAGGCCATGCCCACCCAGTAGGCCACGCCCACCCTGACCATACCCACCCGGCCCCTTGAGGGCAACCTCAATGCTGATGCGGCCCTCAATGAAATTGAGTTTGACACCCCTGACATAGCTGATACTGGGCTGTGTTACAAATAAAATAATTCAATACATCAAAAACTGAACCAACTATATTTGGTGTATTGTGTCAGCTCAGCCAAAAGCAGCTTTGGGAGTGGGACAAAGGGGCAGCAACACGGAGGTGGAGGTCACTCACTTGGGATTCTTCCCTCCCTCTCCTTTCTTGGTTTCATCATCAGAATAGAGGCAGAAGAGATATGCAATTGAGATCAAAGAATATAGTGTAGGGGTGAGCGGTTAATTTCTTCTGTCACCTCTTCATGTGTTTAAGCAGTAGGGGAGGAGAGTCAAAGGTAATGATAATTATAATAATGATAATAATAATAATAATAATAATAATAATAATAATAATAATAATAATAATAGTAATAATAATAATAATAATAATAATAATTGCACAGTCAGTCAGATGTTCAGATTGGATTTGGCATTTTTGTCTATCTATGGAGTCCTTACCAAGGACCTGGGATATTGTTGTTGTTGTTGTTGGAAGGGACCTTGGAGATCTTCTAGTCCAACCCCCTGCTCAGGCAGGAAACCTATACTATTTAAGACAAATGGCTGTCCAGTTTCTTCTTAACAACTTCCTGTGTTGGAGCACTCACTTCTGGAGGCAGGTTGTTCCATTGATTAATTGTTCCAACTGTCAGGAAATTTGTCCTTAGCTCTAGGTTTCTTCTCTCTTTGATTAGTTTCCATCCATTGCTTCTTGTCCTGCCTTCAGGTGTTTTGGAGAAGAGCTTGACTCCTTCTTCTTTGTGGCAGACCCTGAGATATTGGAACACTGTTATCATGTCCCCCCCTCATCCTTCTCTTCATTAAACTAGACATACCCAATTCCAGCAACTGTTCCTTATGTTTTTCCTCTAATCATCTTTGTTGCTCTTCTCTGTACTCTTTCCAGAGTCTCAACATTTTTTTATATTGTGGTGACCAAAACTGGATGCAGTATTCCAATTGTGGCCTTACCAAGGCATTGTAAAGTGCTATGATCTTGATTCTAACCCTCTGTTAATGCAGCCTAGCACTGTGTTGGCTTTTTTGGCAGCTGCAGCACACTGCTAGCTCATATTTAAGTGATTGTCCACTAGGACTCTGAATTACTACTATTGAGCAAGATTTTTAGGTTTTTTTTGCTTAAATGTAGAACCTTACTTTTTTCACCATTGAATTTCATTTTGTTAGATAGAGCCCAATATACAAGTCTGTCCTGTATCTTAAGCCTATCTTCTGGAGTGTTGGTTATTCCTGCCAGCTTGGTGTCATCTGCAAATTTGATGAGTTCTCCATCTATCCCCCATCCAAATCATTGATGAAGTTCCTATTGCCCCTTGGATTTTTTGGGCCTCTCATGAAAGTGATTAGGAAGATCTGGCTGAGGAACATGCCAGCCATGCCACTAAACATCTGGTTGATTTGCTAAACTTTTGGTATGTGTATTTGTTCTCCCACCTGTTAATTTGGCTGCTTCCTCCCTTACCCCAGCTCTTAGCAAACATTCAGACTTCTGCTGGAATTGCTGCTTTGCCCTAATGTGACAAGATGGTTGTCAAGGCAACAATTTCATTAAAGAAAATGGCAGGGTTTGAAGTCTGTCTCATTTCTCCAAAGTAAAGCACAAAGGATGCTCTGAGGTGGCAGCTTCCGGGGATGTAGCATTGGCCTGCTCCTTTAATGTTTTCCCCAGATGTGGCCTCCTGCCAGCCAAAATCTGAACTTGGATTGCCTCGTTCACTTTTCCCTTTTCTCTGATATCTTGAAAAAGTTTGCAAAATTGCAATGCAACATCTTCTCCAAAGAATGCTTTTATGCAAGCCCTCGTCCTCTGCTTCTAATGTATCATAAATAAGGTTTAGGACATCACTATTATCATCATCATCATCATCATCATTAGCGTTATTGCTCTTATTTTTCATGATTATAAGGAAAATACATGTAATCTTTATCAAATGTACACAGCTGCCCATCTCATGAGTGTGACGTGTAATATTCAAGAAGTGGACAACACCTCATTCTGTTGCCTTCAGAGCACCCTCCCCATTTTTTTCTGGCCCCCAAACTCTGCCTATTTGACTCATTAATGAAATGAGGAATTATTGCATTATACAATCAATCTAACATTCACTGTAAACCATTTGGGCTGCCAGCCAATGACAACATTATTGTATGCATTCACATCTCCAGCTAATATACTTCAAATGTTAGGACAAACACTCCTTACACATCTTCATAAATGCATTAAACAATCAACGGGTGTCATACATTCTTATTTTATTGCTTATTCCTTTTAAACTTTCAAGCTGGCTTCATTTCCATTTAGAAAAATGATCTTTCTTTCCCCATCCCCTTTTGCTGGGACAGGATTTAATGGTCATCCTACTTCTAGAAAGATATTTTCTTCCTTTTGTTCTTGTCAGAATACTATTGATATGAAACTGCTGTGAAAATTATGATGACAGCTGCAACTTGTGGCTACTGGTGACCCTGAGGGATAATAATAATAATAATAATAATAATAATAATAATAATAATAATAATAATAATAATAATAATAATAATAATAATAATAATAATAATAATAATGGAAGGGACCTTGGAAGTCATCTAGTCCAACCCCAAAGCCACTTGGTACCCACTCAACTATTTTGCTTTGGGTTCTTTCTGAGAATGAAAACACAGGGTGAGGGAATGTATAAATAAATAACATGCATAAATAAATAACAGGCTGTGAGATCACCATTTGTCTGTTGTCTCCTGTGCCGGATGCTTCCACAAATGTCCAATCTATACTTTTTAAAAAAAAATTATCCTGCCCAGTATAATTGTTGGCCATGCTGGCCAGGGACAGTCAGAGTCAGAATCCAAATGATGAGCAGCATTCAGGGACCAAATTATAAGTGTACTATGCACACCTAGTGCCAAACATTGTATTTGGGGGTTGGGGATTTTTCTGGAGATACTGGCATTGTCTTCAGCTCTGGAGGGGCAGCATCCCGAATTCTTTGCTGATTACTTGGCTAATAAAGATCAGTTTGACTCCCACCTCCCACTGCAGCTGTTGAGAAGAGAAATGGTTGTGTGGCACATGAGTAGCTGTGCATTTCTGGGAGTAGCAGGGCAGCTGTCCTGCAGCAGTCACTTCACTTCACATATTTTTCACTGTTATGTGGTTACTTTATTAACACCTCCTATAGTGATTTTGTTAACGATTACAACTGCAATAATGAAAGCTAATAGACATGAAAAAAGAATAAAGAGAAAACTAGAAGAAAAATAGAGGGACGCGGTGGCTCAGTGGGTTAGGATGCTGAGCTTGTCGATCAGAAGGTCAGCAGTTTGGCGGGTCGAATCCCGAGTGCTGCGTAACGGAGTGAGCGCCTGTTACTCGTCCCAGCTTCTGCCAACCTAGCAGTTCAAAAGCATGTAAAAATGCAAGTAGAAAAATAGGGACCACTACGGTGGGAAGGTAACAGCGTTCCGTGGACCTTTGGCGTCTAGTCATGCCGGCCACATGACCACGGAGACGTCCTCAGACTAGCGCTGGCTCTTCGGCTTTGAAACGGAGATGAGCACCGGCCCCTAGAGTTGGAAACGACTAGCACGCATGTGCAGGGGAATCTTTACCTTTACCTTTAGAAGAAAAATAACAATAAAGAAAAAGAAAAGAAATATATAGAGGAGTGACTACCCTCTCCGTCACATTAAGTACAGGTAGTCCTCACTTAGTGACCATACCATGTTACAACAGCAGTGAAAAAAGTAACGTATTGACAGTTTTTCACAGTTACGACCATTGAGGCATCCCCATGGTCACGTGATCAGAATTCGGACACTTGGCCAACTGACCATATTTATGACGGTTGCAGTATCCTGGGAATCACACGATCACATTTTGTCACCTTCTGACAAGCAAAGTCAACGGGGAAACCAAATTTACTTAACAACCGTGTTATTAACAACAACTGCAGTGATTCACTTAGCAATTGTGGTAAGAAAGGTCATAAAATGGGGCAAAACCAACTTAACTCTCTTAGCAACAGAAATTTTGGGCTCAGTTGTGGTAATCTGTCGAGGACTACCTGTTTAAATAATTTTAGTAATCTGTGCCTTCTCGTTAAATACAATAAAATGTCTGTTCTTCCCATGTCCCATATTTTAGCCATGAACAAATCCTTAAAAAGTTGTCATTTCCATCCTTACATCAGCAAAATTCTATTAAGGGTTAGCAGAGATAACAGCATACTTATTTTATTTTTGATCACATTAGCTAAGTCTATACTCCTTTCTTTTACTTCTAACAATCTTGATCTTTAGTTCCTTCAAATAATGTCCTTGAACTTGATCTCTTTTCTGTTTGTCTTTGTCATGTCTCAAAAAAAAAAAAATCTTTGAAATTTTAACAAGCTTCTTTTGTAAATCGAAATAAATAATAAATAAATAAATCCAGTATAGCAAAATTGTCCAGGTCACTCTTTGGGTTTGTTATTTGTATATCCCTTTTAATTATTAAGACAGCAGGTAGTTTCTTTTAGATCAGTGTAACATCTTTTTCTATGTCGTTCTTGTAGCCTGTCATTTGTAAACCCACCTTCAAATCAATTTCAATCTTGTCAGGTAAAACTTGTTCCTCTTCCATATAGCATCTTCCTGACAGTGAGGACAAGTAACCGGTGGAACAGCTTGCCTCCAGAGATCATGGGTGCTCCGTCAGTGGAGATTTTAAAGAAAAGACTAGACAATCACCTGTCTGAGAACTGGGGTAGGTTCTCCTGCTTGAGCAGGGGGCTGGACTAGAAGACCTCCAAGGTCCCTTCCAGCTCTATTCTATTCTAAACATCTTTGAAACATAGTCTATCCAAGAGGCACACTCTTAAAATTAACTTCTGGGTCCATTGTTCAAAATATCCATCAATATTTATTAACATCTATGCCAGGGGTGTCAAACTCAATTTCATTGAGGGCCGCATCAGCATTGCGGTTGCCCTCAGGGGGCCGGGTGGGTATGGCCAGGGTGGGCGTGGCCTACTGGGTGGGCGTGGCTAGAGTGCGTATGGCCACACTCTACATCATTCGCATCAAGGGTGCCTATGGGGGCCTGGGCAGGAGTGGGACAGATCTGAGGGTCTCTGGCAGAAGGAGGGTCTCTGGGCCAGGGCCAAGGCAGGGGGGGCCGTCCCCTCACTGTTTCCGGGATGGCTTCGCGGGCCACATGAAACCACTTCGCGGGCCGAATCCGGGCCCCGGGCCTTGTGTTTGACATGTCTGATCTATGCCATTCATCTCATCAAAGGCGACAATATGTCTAATGTTAAAATATTTTGCTTCATTCTATAATTGTGAGTTAAGTTTGAATGTTCTTCTAATTTAATTATAATCTTTAGTTCCCTCTAGTGTCCAACTATTAAAGTCTTATCGGGTCTTTTTGAAAAATCAAGCAAAAACATTTTCCATTGGGAAGAATTCATTACTGTTAATTCCCAAGTTTTACTTCACATTTTTCTGGACCCTTAGTTCCTTTGTAACTTTCTAAAATCAAAATTTTAATTCTTCTTTTGCTATTTATTCCATTTTTTAAAAAAAAATCAAAGAACAAATTGTTAGCTTTGATGGGTTAAACTAAAGTCTTCGAAAAGGGTAGAACCAAAATACTTTTTCTCAGAATAATCATAAGCAGGCATGTGTTTTGACAGGAAGGATGACAAAGCCCTTGGGGCAATATTGTTGTGTCCATCTCCCACTTTCCTTCCTATCAAGGAATGAATGTGATAAACAGTTTAGTTCCTGCAAAAGTCTTTCCCAAGTCATATGAAATGCACTCAGTTTTATAGCTGGTGGCTTATATACCAGGCAAGGAATAACTGAAGGGCTAATCAAGGAATCCCAATGAGTATCCCAAATGTGCAGAATGCTTTTTGTTCACTCAGTGCTGAGTAACATAACTAGCACGCCTAGTACTGTGATAATTTTTTATTATTTCTTTTTCAGCAGAGCTCATGTTTGTGTTTCTAATGAATTTTATATACCAATAGTATCAGTATTTAACAAGGCGTGTTCTCTCACAATACCCCACAGCCTTCCTGCCTTCTCATATGGTAATCCTCATTTAGCAAGCACAGTTGGGACCGGAAACTTGGTCATTAAGCAAAGCAATTGCTAAGTGAAACTGCTGCTGTAGGAGATGACCAGTCTGAACCTGAGGAAGGGGTCAAGTGTGTCATAAATCTCGAATCCTGTCATGTACACAAGAGACCCAGCCTACCTTGAATTCCACTGACTCTTATCTACTACCAATTTGCTTTGACAGTTAGTATTTCAGATTCTTATAGAGAGCATGAGCTTGCAATAAATCTTTATATTCATTTGAACTATCTGGACTTTCTGATTTTCCCTGTGCTTGGCAGCCAGTGTTCTTATGACCTTCCTTCAGCCTTCCTTTGCTTTACAGGGATGCAAAGGTATAAATGCAAAAATTTGTTGCAAAGTTCCTTTTTTTACCACCATCATAACTGGGATGATTGATAAACAAGGCAATCATGAAATGAGGACTACTATATCAGAATATAAAAATCTCATGAAATGTTGGCGGTTTTGTTTTTTAATTACTTGGAGGACAATTGGAGGCAATCTTTGGGGAGGCATCTGGCTCCTTCTGCGCAATAAAAAGACAACCACAAAATAACCACAAAAGTCATTAAAAACTTTAAAAGACAAATGTTTAAAATTATTAAAACAGAAGCTGTGGGAGAGTACCATTCATTTTCCTAGACATATTTTTTTTAATCCCATTTATATCCCGCCCTTCTCCGAAGACTCAGGGCGGCTTACAATTTAAAGCACAAATCAATGTGCTTAACAATAGCCTTCATTCTATGTATATGCCTGCTTATTAGGGCTTTCGCCCCCCCCCAAGCGGCATTATTACACAGTCAGCTTATTGCCCCCAACAATCTGGGTCCTCATTTTACCTACCTCGGAAGGATGGAAGGCTGAGTCAACCTTGAGCCTGGTGGGATGCGAACCTGCACTAATTGCAGGCAGCTGGTGTTACTTAAGGAGGCATTAGCCCACTGCTCCACCAAGCCATATGCTCTCCACCAATGTCACCAGATCTCCAGGGTTCTCTGAAGCTGTTGTGCAATCACCTTCCCAACAAATCTTCTCTACAAAGGGAAAATAGGATATTGGATTAAATTTGTCCAGTATGGTTGAGTCCAGTGATGGCTTCTTGTGGAGGGAACAGACCAAAGCCTCTTTAATCATAATCAGATGCTACCCTGCTGCTCGTGATACACAATCATCCTGGGATAGTCTTTAAGTCTCCATCCTTTGGGCCTCCAGCCAATCCAGCAAAGAGAAACGAAACTAGGTGGGACAGAATGAATGCTTTATCAAAAAGGAGATACTGTACTTGCTCAGTGAACGAATAAGGCTGCAGGCCCAGACTAAGAAAGGCTCCAGCCCCAGCCCTAATTTCAGTACCAATAGAGAATATTTGCTACTCAGGGTTGAAATGAGGGGTCCTTAATGTTCTCAGAGCTTGGTTGTTTTCTTGCAGACATTTCATCACCTAAACTAGCACCAGCACTGTTGATGTTGCCTAGTTAGGATAATGAAAAGTCTGCAAGAAAACAACCATGTTCAGAGAGAGCACGAAAGACCCCTAATTTTAGTGATCCACAAAATATCCCAAGTTGCCTGGATTCCATGGAAAACCAAACTCTTGCTAATAAAAAACATGAGTTCCGAAACAAATAATTTTTTGATATCATATTGCACTGCTTTGTGAGGAAGGAGCCATGGCTGACTGGGGCAGTTAAAGACCTAGTAGCTATAGTCACACAACGTTTTAAACTTGGTTAACCTTGGTTAGTTTTTTGTGATTGGAGTGAACCCAGCCTGCCTGGTTATAGTTTAAGATTCAGTGCAGACAACCATACTGCGTTGTGCAAACCCAACTCTTAGTTAAATTATGGCTCTGTGTAAGGCACAACACAAGCAACTAGGTTTTCTTAGCCACTTTTCTTGGTGACCACCAGGCTCCTTGTTTCATCTCACTTTTGGTAAGGATTATTCTATTTTTTTTAACAGAGTGAGTGCCTGTTACTCGTCCCAGCTTCTGCCAACCTAGCAGTTCTAAAGCACGTAAAAATGCAAGTAGAAAAATAGGGACCACTACGGTGGGAAGGTAACAGCGTTCCGTGCGCCTTTGGTGTCTAGTCATGCCGGCCACATGACCACGGAGATGTCCTCGGACAAGCGCTGGCTCTTCCGCTTTGAAACGGAGATGAGCACCGGCCCCTAGAGTCGGAAACGACTAGCACGCATGTGCGGGGGAACCTTTACCTTTACTTTTACCTATTCTATTTTTTTTTAAAAAAGCAAAGAAGCTGCCATGCCACTAAGTAAAATGCCATCACATGCCATTGTATTTATTTAAAAATATATCCTACAATGTGCCCAATGAGGTGATTAAGGGTATTCTGAACGACCAGTCACCATTTGGCCAATGGGCATTTTGTAAGTGGTCATGTGCATTGCGGTAGCCATTTTGTGAGCATGCCATCCCAAGCATTTCAAATGTGCCTCTGGAGTGCCTATCCCTGCGGTAAACCTCAAATAAACATATTTAGTGCAGGGCAAGATACTCAAAACTGGCAATTTCTGAGTAGTGCATAGTGTATATATTATTTTATTTTAAATAGAACAGAACAGAATAAATAGCTTTATTTGGCCAAGTGTGATTAGACACACAAGGAGTTTGTCTCCAGTGCAGTAATCCCCAATCTTATTTTGTTTTATTATTTTACTTTATTATGTTATTGTATTTCCTGCCTTTATTATTACAAGTAATTCAAGGTGGTGAACATATCCAACACCCCTTCCTCTTCCTATTATTCCCACAACAAAACCCTGTGAGGCAGGTTGGACTGGAGAGAGTGACTGGTTCAAAGTCACCTAGCCCACTTGTCTGTAAAAGGGGGTTCCTATTTCATTCTGAACTCAGAGTTTAATCTATTAATCTACCAATAATAATAATTACTGTCCCTAGAAAGCATTTCTCTTTTGCTCCCAGGAATAGAATATAGTTTCCTTTCAAAAATGTACGGTAATTCCCTAACCCACCCTCATTGTAGTGGTTTTCATTGAATATGTAAATGCATGAAGCAAACTGTCAGCTATAAGCATCCATGGCTTAATAGTTAATACATCATTATTGCTTTATTTAATTTTCCATTCCTTGGATGCTGCCATATTGCAGAGCTCTAGGTGGCCTGCAAACCTAAGCCATAAAACAGTAAAACCATTAAACCATCAACCATGATGCTGATTAAAATGAAGGATAGCATACAGTCAAACACATGGCAGGCAAAGTGCAGATAATTAGTCACAAAGGGTTTATTAGAATTAGCCACATTTGAACAGCTTTCCAGAAGATGACTGAGGCAGAACCCTTTCTATATTGGTGACTCACTAGAAGATCCACACCAGTCTGATGGTCCCACAGTTATCACAAACGTGATTTGACCTTGCAGAGCAGAATATACTTCAGAGAAGGTTAATGGAGAAAAGAAATACCGAAGTCATGCAGGGATACACTGGGCAACCTCCTTTGTGAGCTAGTCCTTTGGGATTTCAGGAGCCTTTAATTAATTGACTAATTTAATTCTTTCTTGGCAGCATCACTCTCTCACAGCCAACTAGAGAATTCTGGCATATGTTTCAGGAATTAACTGGCTTATGAATGTCTTTACTTTAAAGACCAACTTGATAAAGTGAATGCTTGGACCAAGATGTTCTAGCATTTCCTTGGCCTTAGAAGGAATTTATCCATTTAGAAGGTTTGGAACGGAACTGAGTTAGTTGCAGGAGATATCCAGACATACTGGATCCAACACAGGCGAAAGTAGTTATAATAGCCTCTGGCAATTAAATGAAAGAATGACCCACAAAGGACAATTACCCTGAGAAGTGCCAACTGAATCCAATCCAGAAGCTAGCAATAGACATTTTTTTTCAACCTGTGCAACTTCTGGGAGTTGAAGTCCACACAAATTTAAGTTGTCACAGTTGAGAAACACTGTTCTATTCTATATAACTATTTCCTTTGCTCTGGAATTTGCCTTAGTCCTCTTAACCAGCACATAGGCACCTGAAGCCTGTGCCTATATGCTGGTTAAGAGGACTAAAGCAAATTCTAGAGCAAAGGAAATAGTTATATAGAATAGAACAGTGTTTCTTAACCGTGACAACTTGAAGTTGTGTGGACTTCAACTCCCAGAATTCCTCAGCCAGCCTTCTGGGAGTTGGTCCACACATCTTCAAGCTGCCATGGTTGAGAAACACTGTAATAGACTTCCGGTTTGCCATGTGGCCGCCATGGACGCCTGGGAGACAAACTCCGTCTCCCCCGTCCAGTTTCGGATTGCTGGGGAACCTGAAAAGGGTCAAAAGTTGCCCCGTAGAGGCAACCAGCAAGGAGGGGCTGTTGTGGGAGAGCGGCAACTCTCCTGCTAGAGCCAGTGAATCCCTGCAAACCGGCGGACGAAAGGCCGACCATAGAGATATGGTCCGCCACAAGGCTGCAGACAGCCGAAGTCACAGCTACCATCTGGCACTTGTAAAGCAGCATGGAAGAGACTGGATGAGATCTAACCCTCTTGTATCCTAATCACCTTTTTACCTGCATAAGCTGCTAAAGTATTCCCCCCCCTGTGGTGAGGGAAGGGGGATTTTAGCCCTCCCTCCAGAAACAGCGGCGATCAATCTACCCAGGGGAGTTTTAAAACATTGAAAAAATACTAGGATCCTAATTGGAACTCTATTTCCTAACATTGGTGGGTTATAAGATTTTTAACTTTCTATTTTTCACTGCTCTCTGATTTTTATGCCTATTTTTTCTGAAGATTTCGGTTTCTTTCCTTTAAAATAGAAGAAAAAACCCCAAAAGATCAAAATAGCTCTGGGGTGACATCTGCTGACTGAATTTGAGACTCTAACCCCATGGTGGCAGACCTATGGCATGGGTGCCACAGGTGGCACGCAGAGCCCTCTCTGTGGGCACGCACGTCGTCGCCCCAGTCCCAGGCCTTCAGCTGGGTTTTATAAAACCTTTTCGCTTTAGGCCTCTGATGCCATGTGCAAAAAAAAAAGGTTCAATCAATCAATAAATTTTAACTTTTCACAGGAAAAAAAATCTTGCAAAGTTGGAACTGATTGATTGAACTTTTTAGTCCCGCCCAGTCTGCTGTTACCACCACAGCCACGCCGACCCAATGGGCCACGCCCACCCAGCACCCGACAATACATAAGTGGGTTTTGGGTTGCAGTTTGGGCACTCAGTCTCTAAAAGGTTTGCCATCACTGCTCTAACCTGTTATTGTCTAAGAGGGACTTGTTGACAGCTTAGAAAAGAAATAAGATATATTCAGCTCTGAAACACCAGCTGGAAGAAAATCAGCTCTGTTTTTTTTACTTTGTGGACTTTCTGACTATAAGCTTTCAGTTTCAATATACTGCAATGGAAGAAAAACAGGAATGGAGCCTTCCTACAGAGGAAGAACAGCAACCAACTCTTTCATCTTAAAAGCGATTATCCAAATTCGTATCACAACCGGAGATGAATTAAGAAACGGCAGGAAAAAACAAGAAAGTAGCATGGACATCCAAACTCAAACTATGGTTTCTACTGAAGAATCATTTATACAGAAGTCTACTGAAAAAGTGAAACAATTAAATACTATGACAAAAGATTCAACTATTCAACAAATACAGATAATGGAAATACAGAAAAGAAAATGATAATAGAGAAAAAGGAAAGGACTTTTCTTATAAATCAGAAGGAATTTGAAGATTCAAAAGAAAAACAGATGAAAGAGAAGATAAATACTTTGAGACAACTACATCAAGATGGAAAAACAAGGAAATGACCTGCCAGATCAGCTAGTCCTCTTAAAAAATGGCAAGTGGATGGTCCCCTCAATGCCAAACAACAGATACAACAACACAAGGAGATCTGCTTGATGACTTAAAAGCAAAGACACGGAACATGATCTGGCAAAGAAAAAAGCTAGAATAAGACTGAAAAGAAATAGGGTTTTGATTTACACATGAGATCTAAAGTAGAATATATACAAGCAGATAAAACATGTATTCTGAACATAAACATTGTAATGGTGTGAGACAAAGAAAATTTTGGTTATGTAAAACTCAGTAGTATAAATATTAAAATAAGATTTTTATATTGTTTTATTAATTTGTTAAATAGATGATAAGAACCTATATATTAGTTGTGTATCTTAAATATTAGATTTTGTGAGAATGGAGATAAAGGAATTGTGGATAATTAAAAATCTGGAAAAAATAAATATTAAATGTTAAATTTAAATATCAAGGGAAAATTAAAACTGGGAAAGGCTTATTAGGTCACTGTTGGGTTAAAAGATTGAATGTTAAAAACAAG
The DNA here is from genome assembly GCF_964194415.1 of Vipera berus. Lineage (NCBI taxonomy): Eukaryota > Metazoa > Chordata > Lepidosauria > Squamata > Viperidae > Vipera > Vipera berus. The sequence goes on from NC_138202.1 coordinate 343,394,063, forward strand.
ATTTGAATATAAGCTATTGCAATGAAATAAGTGTGAAAAAAGTACCGTAATCTTGGCTATTAAATTGGAGATTTTAAGAAACCTGAGAATTACTAGAAAATAAGAATATCATGTGTATTATTAATGGGTTGATTAGACAGCGAGAAGTCTGCATAGATAAGTGTATTCAGAACTACAAATTGTGGGGGAATTGTGATAAAAAATGGGGTCATTTAAAACTTGGAAATGATGAAGACTAAATGTTAATTTTAAAATACTTAATGGAAAACCAAAACTATTAGGTTACTGATTGTCTAAAAGATGAAATGTTAAATTAATTAAGATATACATGAATTGAAGATTATTGATGAATATTAGAAAGCTGTTTGCCATTTGATCGATAGAATAAGAACTGTGTTGGCTTGAATATGAGACAGTATAAATAAAGGGGGAAAGAGATGCAATTAATTGTTGTAATATTTTGAGATTTGCATTGATGACACTTAAATGTAATGGAATTATTGCACTCAGCCACCACGTTGCTTTTCAAATATGTTAATTGCAATATTAGAAAAATAATTTAAAAATTTTTTTTTTAAAAAAAGAGAAACACTGTAATAGAAGAGTCAAGGGCAACTTAGAAGCCTACAGAGACAGATCACAACTACTCCTAGCTCAGTACTGCTGCACTGCTAAAGTAGCTCATCTAGGAGATTTTCCCAGGCACACCTGGAAATCCTGGAGATTAAATCTGCATCTTCCTACAGAGAATCCTTGACCCGAGTTAGTGTTCTTTCTTGAACAGTAGAAAAAGGGAATGAAATTCTAGACAGGTCAAGAAAGGGAAATTCCAGTTGAAACTCAAGTTCAGCCATGCATTATTTGATGACCCATCTCAGGATCCACCACGTCAGGCTTTCACTTATTTTACAATGTTGGAAATAATGAATGAAAAATTGGAAAACAATACCAGCGAAGATGAAGCTGCTACACTGTGTTTTCCATGGAAGATATGCAACAAAAACTGACTATAACCCTTCCTAATCTGCTACCCCCTCTAAGTGCAACTGGGATATATTTATAATGGTGGCAGTATCCCAGGCTCATGTGATCACCTTTTGTGACCATCTGACAAGCAAAGTCAATGGGGAAGCCAGATTTACTTAATAACCGTATTACTAACTTAACAACAGCAGTAATTCACTTAACAACTCTGGCAAGAAAGGTCACAGTACAGGGCAAAACTCATTTATCAACTGCCTTGCTTAGCAACAGAAATTTTGGGCTCAATTGTGGTCATAAGTTGAGGACTACCTATATAGCCTGTGTTTTCTTAGTTTTGTGCTCTTTCTTTAAACCCTCTCCTCCAGATTCATTATAGATCTCAGTATAGTCCAAAAACGTATTCAAGGGGAAAACAAAATTGTATCTCATTATAATCATTATGAGAAACCAGATATTATAAGCAAAAGGCAAAGGAATTATTGTTCATCGTTATTTTGGAGATTTTAGTATAATGATGAAATGCTTGTGAAGTGTTGAAAGGGGGTTTAATCCAGATGGCAGAGATTCATTAGGGTCTGGGAGAGACCTAAATTGAACTGGATGCTGCCTTGACAACAGCTAGAGCTTCAGAAAAAAAAAGCAAAAGTGGTATTTGCAGTAATGTAAAGCTTCAGATTTCCTCAGCCAAAGCAGCTTTCACCAAGAAGGTGAAAACTTCCAAATGGGGTTGACTACAGGTCCCACAATGCTCAGCTAGCTTGTAAATAAAATTGACTCAAGGTTTGCTTTTCTAATTATATGCATTTTGGTGCATACCTGTACATGGGAAAATTGCATCACAAAATTTAAAAGTATGTATTTCAAGGTATAATTCCCATTCGAAGGGTACAAAGCTTATCTACTACGAAAGATTGTTGCAGATAGACCAAAAGAAGGGCCTTCTCTGGGGTCACTCCCTCCCTTTGGAACATCATCCTTGCAAAGATTAGGTTGGCCTCCACTTTGACAGTCTTTCACAAAGCTTTGAAGACCCAGAATGGGATGGAGCCCATCAAGTGGCTCCATAGCCAGCCATGGAGTTGAAGTCCACAAGTCTTAAAGTTGTCAAGCTTGGAGACTTCTGATTTAATGTTCCCCAGATATTTTACAACCCACAAGTCCTGGCTGTTGCCTATAACAGCCAGATCTCATGGAGCTGTATCCCATCAATATCTGAGAACATCACCTTATCTACCTTCCTTCTGACAATGTTTCAAACAAATCTGTAAAGTAAGATACAAGGTGATCATCATAAATACCATCATGGTAGCTCACAAAAGCAACAAAACATGCATTTAATCAGCAAATCAATGGTGGCCTGATTCCTATCAGGGCCAGGGTTCAACCAGACCTCAGGTCTCTTCTCAACTAAACTCAGTTTAATTTGTCAAACTCTGAATCATTCTGAAGGTGGCCCAGAGTTGTGAACAATCAATGCATTCCTTAATTTTAACAGGTGGACTGTTCAAGAGATCTAGGGCATTTCAGGTCAAGGAGAAGATCAGATACAAATTCAGGAAATAGAAGAGCTTGATGGGCTGTAGCACTTTAAAGGCTGTATAAAAATTAACATCCATAACTGGGCTTGGATTCAATTGAGTTTGTCATCTATATTGCTGAACAAATGTAGGGTGTTATATGCTAACCATTAGAGAGTGTCTGCCAGTGCCAAAGGCAAGAGAGATGGTCTTTTCAAATTTGAAGACACAGCAATTTTCTTAAATAGGCTTCATTGTTACTTGATAAATACATTTTTATTCCACCTTTCCCCCAAAGAATGCAAGGCAGCATATTCCTGTCATCCTTTTTCCCTTGAAAACAAGCCTTGGGTGGCAAAGGTGGGTTGAGAAAGGCTGTTAATTTCCATTTGTTACGTCCTGTTGTTAGCGATCAGTTCTCAGCATTTTTGGTTGGGTGTCTTACTTAAGCACTGTTAAAATCAATTAATATGGATTAGGAACCAGGACAATTGCCTTATATGAGTCAAACAAGACTGCCAACTGGGGCTTTTGGACCACCCAAAATGTTTGATGTGACTCATAGCAATGGAAGGCATTCTTCTGCAATAAATGCATGCCCACAAAGACCATAGTTGAGTCCAAGTTGACTCTTCTTCATCTTCCCACTCAGTGAATAGAATAGAATAGAATAGAATAGAATAGAATAGAATAGAATAGAATAGAATAGAATAGAATAGAATAGAATAGAATAGAATAGAATAGAATAGAATAGAAGCTGGAAGGGACCTTAGAGGTCTTCTAGTCCAGCCCCCTGCTCAAGCAGGAGAACCTATTCATGCTAACTGCTTTGGGTTAATAGTTTATAGTTAATTTTAGTTAATTTAGTTTATACTACTAATAAATAATTTTATACAATTAGTTAAACAAATGCTGAAAAAGGTAAAGCAGTATAAATACTACAGATAGTCCTCAACTTACAACCACAGTTGGGACCAGAATTTCCACTGTTAAGCAAGGTAGTTGTTAAATGAGTTATGCCAGATTTCACAGCCTTTTTTGTCATGGCTGTTAAGTGAATCACTGGAACTAATCCTGTGCTTGTTAAGCAACTCCAGTTCCCCCCACTGACTTTGCTTATTGGAAGCTGGCTGGGGAGGTCACAAAAGGGGATTACATGAGGCCAGGATGCTGCAACTGTCATAAATACATGCCAGTTGCCAAGTGCCCAAATTTTAATCATGTGACTATGGGAATCCTACGGTGGTTATTAAGGTGTAAGGGGGAAGGCTGATCGTAAGTATTTTTTTTTCAGTGCTGCTGTAACTTCAAGTAGTTGTTAAATGACTGGTTGTATTCCGAGGACTACCTGTAATCAAAAGCACAAAAATAGCATTAATAATCTGCATAAGTTATCTTAGAAACAAGCAAACAAAAAGCAGAAACAGCAATCACATCTGCAATAAATGTTGTATAAAATAATAATAAAGTAGCAACAAATTACCCGAGTTCTAAAACACCAACATGGTTATTGACATGCACAGGAAAATAAAATGGGATGCATCTGGAGTTGAGATCATCATGAAAGTACTAGTTGAACATTTTTTTGGAGAGCATGTTCTGCAGGTGAGGGCTCTATTACAACAAACAAAAAACACCTTTTCTCTGTCAACTACCTGTCTTGTCTCATTAGATGGGATACCTGGAGATGAAGATGTTAGGCCCCCAAGAAGCTAATATGGGTGGGGGGAGGGAAATGCTCTTTACACCCAAGCGATGGACCAATTTAAAGAGCTATGGTGGGACAATGGCTAGAATGCAAGATTGCAGGCTAATTCTGCTGGCTGCCAGGAGTCTGATCCTGACCGGCTCAAGGTTCAGCCTTCCATCCTTCTGAGGTTGCTAAAATGAGGACCCAGGTTGTTGGGGGTAATAGGCTGACTCTATAAACAGCTTAGAGAGGGCTGTAAAGCACCATGAAGCAGTATATAAGTGTAAGTGCTATAGCTATTGCTATTTTAGTATAGCTTTCTTTTTCACTTCTCTGATTTGACCAAGTGGTAACTGGGTGATTGGCTAATGAATATAACATAAACGAACTTCTATCTGATCCCAACATCCAGAGCGTCCTAAACCAGTGAACAAAGTCTCACAGATTGGGTGGAAAACTGAGAATAGCAGTCTATCGGAGAGGAGTTCTAATCCAACAACATCTGGCCATCTCAGTTCAGAAGACTTGGGCTCTGATCTGTGAAATGAATATGAGGCGTTGGTTTTTTTTGTGAACCGTTGGAACATTTGAATTCCCACCGAATCTAACAATCTCCACTTTGAAGTCTGAAACCTAAACTGACCTCTTATGCTAGCCTCACATTTTTTTCCTTCCTCAAATTGTTCCTTCAGATCTCTCCTTGCCTCTAACAATTCTTCTTGCTCTCCCACTGCAAATCCTAGCAACATAAACACTACGGGACAAATTTATCACATAGAAAAATGTGCAAGACATAAATCAGCCTCAGTCAGGAACTGAAGAGTTGATCATAGTAGAGGAATAAGCAACCTAATTACAGGACTCAGGGATGTGAACAGTTGGAGGTGGGTGTCCCATGCTGAGTAGCTGGATATCCAGCCAGGTGGACATGTTTCATATGGTACTTTTTGCTTTTGTTTCTAAATGCCTAATGTGCAACCCATGCTGTGAAGCTACTTCATGTAACCTGGCACTTTTGAGACTCTAGCTCCCAGAATTCCCAAACACCAGGGGGACTGGCAAAATATGTATTTTTGGAAGATTTTGAAATACATACAGTAGCTATGCCATCCTCAACTCCTCACCCCATCTTTCTCACCAAAGAAGAATAGAAAAAACTACTAGAAATGAGAGACTGGAAAAATTAAAAAGAAAAACACTTCTTGCGGATTTTTTTTTTGGCCAAGTGGTGTCTGGAGTTCATTCAAATATAATCCATTTTCTGCCTTCTTGTCTGCATCCTAGTATTTGCTGACTCATTTTGAAGGAACTTCCTGTGCTCTACACGGTTTAATTAACCGTGTAGAATCTTTCAAACAGCCTTTCGAGGACTACCAAAATTACAGCACCCTGAATCTCAACCATATGCCAATTTCCATGGCAAGAGGGAACTCTAATTCTATTTCTAACCCATCTGGAGGACACCTGGTTGCAGAAAACCAGTTCTTTATTAACTCCTCAGAACTTGAAGAACATTGGGAAGCACCACGGCAGAATGTAGAGTTGAGAACATCGGGGAGGACCACAGCAGAATGTAGAGCTCTGCAGGTGACCCATTTCAGATACTTCAGGTGCCATGGAAAATTTGTACCTGAGAAATCAGCCATGTAGGATTGAGCATCTGCACATACAATATCTCCATGTTAGAATACCAGATGCCCTGGAGTAATTGTGAGAAAGAACTACAGTTTTCTTTTGTTGACTTACAATTTCTTTAGTGACTGGTTGAAGTTACAACACTGAAAAAAGTGAGTTATGACCAGTTTCCACACTTACTATCATTACTATCCTCATAGTCAAATGATCAAAATTTGAGCACTAGCAACTGGCAAATATACACATATACATATACATATACATATAGGGCAGCTGCACTGTCACAGGGTCATGTGATCACCACTTATAACCTTCCCAGCTGGCTTCCAATAAACAAAGTCAATGCGGGAAGTGAGACTGGCTTAACTCCCACATGATTCACTTGACAACTGTGGCAAAAAGATCATACAATGAAATGCAACTCATTTAATAACTGACTTGCTTAGCCCCTACCTGTACTCTTTATACACATATGACTGTGTATCATCTGACCCATCCACTGCGATAATTAAGTTTGCAGATGACACAACTGTGGTGGGTCTCATTACAGGTGGGAATGAGACAGCATACAGGGCGGAGGTACAAAAACTATCCATATGGTGTAGTAACAACAACTTGCACCTGAACATCAGCAAGACAAAAGAGATGGTGCTAGCCGTCCGGAGGAAAAAGGAGGAACCTGCCCCACTTTACATCAGGGAGGGCTGTGTGGAGAGTTTCCTCCTTTAAATTTCTGGGAGTCTACCTCTGTGAAGTTCTGACCTGGAAAGTTAATACAACCCAGGTGGCCAGAAAGGCCCAACAGAGGCTTCACTTTCTCAGGGTCTTGCAGAAGAACATGGTAGAACAATGGCTAATGACCCTCTTTTACCAGTCTACTATAGAGAGCGTCCTCTCGTATGGTATTGTGGTTTGGTATGCTGGTCTGACAGCTGCGGATAGGAAAGTATTACAGAGGGTGGTGAGTACAGCACAAGACATTGTGGGCTGTTCCCTGACACCACTGGATGACATCGCCAGGGCTCGTTGTCTTGGAAGAGTGAGGAAGATTCTCAGGGATGACTCACACCCTGGACGGTATCTCTTTACTCTCCTACCATCGGGTAGGAGATATAGGAGTATAGCCAGCCGCACCAACAGGCTGAAAAACACCTTTTATCCATGGGCTGTTAGGCTTTTGAACGAGAAATAACTTGTGTGAATTTTATGCAGAATTGACTTGGGAGGCCGGTGTGTGGTGTAGTTGGTTCACATGGTGTAGTAAGATGGAGGGTTTGTTGTCACTGTGTGTTGGGGGGTGGGAGTACACAGGGAGGCTCAGCTAATCTCAATGTATACATAGTTGTACTTTGACAATAAAGATTCATTCATCCAAAAGAAATTTTGGGCTCAGTTGTGGTTGTAAGTTGAGAACTACCTATATTCTGGGAGAAGGTTGTTAGTTCATATTTTATCCAATCTGCCAAGCTTATATATTCATACTAGTCATGATAGATAGTATACCATATCCCGAGGGATCCTTGTTTCTCTGTTAACTTGGTGGTTTACTTGCAGATATTTCACTACCAAACTAGGTAACATCATCTGTGCTAGAAGAGAGTAGGGTTTGCTCTTATTTGTATATACTATTGGCTTGCCCAGTCAGTATTGGTAGGAGTGTTCTTGATGGCAACTTGATTAGACTGTTGTTTACTGTTAGCTTGTTTGTCTGAGTTAGTAGTTCCTTGTTTACTTAATTATTTATCTAATGTTAATTTTGATGTTAATCTCTGCTCGTATGGGTGTTGATTGCTGGTGGTGTTTTGGTCTTTTTGCTTCCTTGGGGGCTTTTTGATTGTCTTTTTTGAGTGATATGTAGATGTGCCCATCTATGTGCCTGTTGATGGCTGATTTGCCAGGCCTTTAGGAATTCTCTGGTGTTTTGAATTTGGCTTGATCTAGGATGCTCACCGTTTCCCAATATGAGCAGAGATTAGCACCAAGATTAACTCTGAACCTCATCAACTTTAAGATGTTGGGTAGGTTAACTTTAAGATGAGTAGCTGGGCTGGGGAAATCTGGGTGCTGAAGTCCACACATCATAAAGTTGATGAAGTTCAGAAACATTGATCTAGTAGCAAAATACAGTTGGACCTTTTGAGTAATCCTGTAAATTTTCCAGTAGAAGATGGGCCTATAACAGTAAACAACAGTCTAATAAAGGAGCCACCACTATCTGGTCAATCATGGCCTCTTTCAAATGCATCTTCCCTACTCAGGTGAAGCTTTGCCCTTTTTGCTCTTCAGAGAAGCGTTAAGCCCCAAATGCTGCTCTTCTCCCCATCCGTGTTTCAGACTGAATCACCCACTTGACCTCCAGCTCGCTGCTGCTTCCTTGAATGCTCACCCACCATCTTCTGTGCTGCAAAGGCCAGGGTCGTGCAGCACAATCAAAATGGCTTCTCCTAGTAAAGGACCGGGGAACCTAGCAACATTGTTTTCTATATTTGCATCATTTTTAAAGGATGAGAGAAAGGATGACACACTCTTCCGACAAGTGTGTAAATTCAGTACTGAGGCCATCTGAGCCTCCCACTCACTGTGTTAAAATTGTTTTTCCCCTCCCTTTTCCTTTTTAACTGTTTACTTTTGAGTGAGTGTCTTTGTCACTGCCAGTGTTTTAGCCCCTAAAGCAGCCAGGGAAGGTGTGAGCCATGGCAATTCCTTGCTAGAAAATCCACCCCAGTTGTTATATGAATAAAAGAATCAGCAGCAAGGTGATCAGGACCCACTCCTACCTGTTTCATGTCAGAAGGATAGGTCATAGTCTTCCTCAAAATCTTCATCCTTGGGTGTCGGCACCATCTTTAAACAGGAGCCATGACACAGAAGCTGAAGCAGAGGTATTCTTGCTAAGAATGAAGGCAATTGTAATCCAGCTCATCTGTTTTATAGTTTTTATGATGATATTTCTGTCTCATGCAAATTACAATTTGACTGTCACTTTTGGAAGATTTTCTGGGGATTTCCCCCAAGGCTCCTGGATACAATGGGCCTTCACAAGGCCCTTAGAGAAGAGTTCCCCAACAATTCAGGCTTTGTGGTCCGGGGTGGGGGTGGGGGGGAGAAAAGGGATGGTTCTGTACAAATGGCCGGCAAGCGTGCTTGCAGCTGATCCATTTGCATGAGTGGCAAGCACAGGTGCCTGCTGCTCACTTTAAATGGAACACACACGGACGTAACTCGACTGTCGTTTGTGCAAGTGAGGATGTACACATGCTCGCTGGCTGTTTCTGCAGCCCCATTTTAAAACCCTCATGGCCCACTATTGGGCCACAGCCCACAGGTTGGGGACCCCTGCCTTAGGGGGCCTCAGATGGTTCATCCCTGCCTGATAGCAACTCCATGCTTTTAGCTCTCTCTGACAGATTTCCACATCTAAACTTTATGAAGACGTTAAGGCCCTGAGGTTGAATGGCTGATTGCATAAAGCACAGGTTGGGGAACAGAAGTAAAATGTTGGAACTCCACCAGAAGAAAGTTGTTATTCTCAGTTTGCTAAGGAAAGCCGAAGTTTTTCATGAAGTGGGTCCCCTTTTCCATCTCTGCTATTGCTAATGTCAAAAATCAGCCTGAAATGATGGAAATACAATGCCAGTCAAATCGGACAATCCCTAACTTCATGATAATCCAACAGACTGTTGCACAGAACACCACAGCCAGCAAAAAGCCCCTTAGGTCATTGAATGCAACCCCAGTTCAGTCCGACGTGACCTAAAAACATACTTATTTGAACAAGCCGGCCTGGTCTGAAGGGTTGTGGTATTTTAATTGTAGTGTATGCTCTTAAGCATACACAGGATGTCAGCACAGCAGGGGGCTGGACAGCTCCAGGCTACAACCGCTTTTGGCGGGAAAGCCTGAATAGAGCAAGTCGTTGACAGCCCCAGGGCATGGTCAGCTCTGGCGGGAAGCCAGGGTTTAAATCCATTGGCCACCTGCACTGGTGGGAAGCCCAGGTTTGAATCTATTGGTTGCGATTCACCTGGGCAGGTATAAATAGACGCCAGGTAACCCCTTTGCCCCAGCTTCATTCCTGATCCAGTAAAGAAGTTACTACCCAGCTCCAGTGTCCATCTCTCTGTGTGACCACGCGACATTGCATTAATATTAACTGTATTAATTTTATTGGAATTGGGCTGTATTATTTAATTCTTTTTAAACTTTTGTACATTGTATTTTTACTGTATTTGCCCTGCACACCGCCCTGAGTCCTTCGGGAGAAAGGCGGTATAGAAATTAAATTATTATTATTATTATTATTATTATTATTATTATTATTATTATTATTATTATTATTATTATTATTATTATTATTATTATTATTATTATTATTATTATTATTATTATTATTATAAAAGCATCTCAGTCAGATGATTGCCAATATTGTTCTGTGTGAACATATCCAGTGAAGAGGAAACTACCATTTCATTGGGAAATCTTACATTTTTAAAATGAAGTTTTATTATAAAAACTGTTATCATACACTAAGCTAAAGCTTCTTCTGAACAGAATGCAGAACAACGGAGTTAGAAGGGACCCTGGAAATCTTCTAATCCAATGTCCTGACCAAGCAAGAGACTCTATACATTCTGGACAAATGGCTCTCCAATCTCTTCTTAAAAACCTCCGGTGATGGAGCACCCACAACTTATGTAGGCAAGCTGTTCCTCTGATTAATTGTTCTCACTGTCAGGAAATTTCTCCTTAATTCTAGGCTGTAGCAGATGTAGCATGGAACAAGTTGAGCATCAGCCATTTGAGCAGCACTTATCCAGCAAATTAGAAAGATGGGCAGCTATATAAATGTTTTAAATAAATAAATAAGTTCCTCCAACAGGCCATGGTGTTCCTGAAAAGAGCCACCTCATGGCTTCATCATTATTCAAAAGTGCATCCCTGCAGGGAAATGCAGAAGCTGGTTGGTGACATTGAATAGGGGCAGAAGGTTCTAGGAGAGTGGGAGCAGGAATTAGGAAGCAGCAGGTATGGTCAGTCTAGTTCCTGTGAAGAAAGCATCAAGGAAACTGTTGTGTAGTGAGTTCTTTGGAGGCAGGAAACGAGACGAGAGGTTTCAAACAGGAACATTGCTTTATTGAGGCAAACAGGAACAGAACTGAATCAGAGGCTTCTGCGCAGCTACTTATATAGTTGGCCACTAGGCGGCGAACAATAGGTTTAAAGGAACCCATTCTCGCCCCAAATCATCCAATGATCTTCTTGGAGACAGCAAGTCTGGCTAGTCAGTGACCGTTACACAGACACCTCAGTTGAGCAACCTTAAGCAGCATTCAAAAGACACGTGAACACAGTTCAAGTAAAATCCCAATATGTTACAGAAACTGCAGTTAGATAATTTGAGATCCAGGACAGTATCTCTTTGAAAACCTGAAAGCAGTGTTTGTCAACCTTGGGAACTTGAAGATGTGTGGACTTCAACTCCCAGAACTCCCCAGCAGCTAACTGACTCGCTGGGGAATTCTAGGAGTTGAAATTCACAGATCTTACAGTTACCAAGGTTGAGAAACATTAGCTTAGAGCAGGGGTCTTCAAACTCGGCCCTTTTATGACTCATGGACTTCAACTCCCAGAATTCCTCAGCCAGCCTGGCTGAGGAATTCTGGGAATTGAAGTTCATGAGTCATAAAAGGGCCGAGTTTGAAGACCCCTGGTTTAGACAAACAGAGGGAAAAGGATGGTGGCCCTTTTATCAAAATACCCATCACATCTTTGCAGAATCCAAAGCAGATCTGGTGGTACAAAAGGGTGTCTACCTTGTCTCTCCAAATGTTCAGGCCAAATTTATTCTCTTCTATTTTAAGGCCATGAAATTGGGTCCTGTCCTGTCCTTTGTGGGCAGTAGAAAATCTTCTCAGTGCAGTCTAGTTTGAGAACCCACACTGAGATGGTTTAACATCTTTCCTATCCTGGGAGGAAATGCTTACGTGGCAGTACATTTCTATCCATTGCTTATTTTATTGTCAAGATTTTTTTAAGTAGATTGCTTCCTATGTTTTCCCAAAACTAAAAAAAAAAGTTATTTTTATGGGCTAAGGATTCTTTTGAGGGGATTCTCCTTTAACTGATGACAAATAATTATTTTTGTAAGTCCGTGTGCCACTATTCCTACAAAACCCATGCACAATTCCCCACCTGTTTGTGCTGTCCACCAGGCAGTGGTTTTTTTTCCCTGTGTTGAGTGGTAGGAAGGAACACCAAGAAAAGAAATGCCCACCTCCACTCTTTTGCCAAGGCTGAGCTGAGTCAACTCTTTTTCTAAGGGAAAAAAAAACTTCCTACTTTTCCTCTAAGCTATCCATCATCCTTTCAGCACTGATGGTGCTTCATGGCTCTGTGCAGCCAGAGGCTTTCCCGCAATCCAACCGCAGCCTGTGACTGGTGCCATTACATTGGAAGCCCTTAATTCACCCTGGAAGATGTGTGGGTTGGCATGAAGGTGAAGCAAAGGCCTGTCCTTTGCTTCACCTTCATGCCAACCCACACATCTTCCAGGGTGAATTAAGGGCTTTCTCTTCCTTCTATGCAACATGAGCACAAGCCGCAGCATCAACTGGACTGGGAGTTCCTGATATGGATGGTGAAACAAAACAACACCAGTATCCTGTTTCCAACAATGGTCAGCCAAATGTATCATCCTTGTTTGAAAGGTTTCTTTTTTTCTTTTAAAATCTACTTTGGTGTTTCTCAACCTTGGCAACTTTAGGACATGTGAACTTCAACTTCCAGAATCCCCCAGCCAACTGATCCTTCCATCCACAAACTCCTCTTGGACGTTTATGGGAATTATAAATCAGTTAAAATGCAGATGTCAACGCTGCTAACATCGAATGTTATTGCTTGACAAGAGATGAAGAAGTAGCCATTTCATATGTTAAACTTGTGTATTGCTTTAAAATATTTAGTTTAAGGCTGGGAGGGGCAATGAGTAGGATTGCACCTTCAAGGCCATCTGTTTAACTAAAGAAGATAAGGTCTTGGTTTTCTAACGGAAGGGAAACTGATTCTTTAAATTAATTGGAGAATATGATTAATGACAAAATTAGAAAGGTGGAGAATTGTGTTTTAATATATTGTGCAAGGGGCAGACATTTCAGCTTCCTTCGAGCAAGCATTTGCTGGTGGTTTAGGCTAATAAAGGACTTTTAAGGTAAACAATGCTTCAGAGTCATTTGAAAAGCCCATATGTCGGAAACTTGACAGCAAACATGTATTTATATCTTGGACTCCAGTATTCCTTCACTTTTAGTTAAGGTTAACAGGAAGTATAGATAGACCTCGATTTACAATTGAGCCCAACATTTCTGCTGCCAAGCCAGTTGTTAAGTGAGTTTTGCCCCATTTCACAATCTTTCTCACCACAATTGTTAAGTGAACCACTCCACTTGTTAAGCTACTAACACGGCTATTAAGAGAATCTGGCTTCCCCATTGACTTTGCTTATCAGAAGGTCACAAAAGGGGATCACATGACCTTGGGACACTGTAATGTCATAAGTACGAGTCAATTGCCAAGCATCTAAATTTTAATCACGTGACCATGGGGATACTGCAACAGTGTGAAAAGTGGTCATAATTCACTTTTTTCAGTGCCATTGTAACTTTGAACAGTCACTAAATGATCTGTTGTAAGTCGAGGACCACTTGTAGAGTGTGGCATTGGGAAAAATGGTTGCAGAAATGAGCACAATATAAATCCAATGTATCCTTGTGGGACTTGACAGTAATCCACTCCTCCCTTTGATGCAATCACTCCATTTCACCAGGTATCTAATTGGAGTACCTGTACTATAGAAGTCAACTGACCTAACACGATTCCCAGAAAAAGAAGCCTAAAGTGTCAAAAGCTATAAAAAGGGTGATTTAACTATTCATTGCTGGCAGAAAAAAAAAGCAGCTTCCAGTAGCAGGCTGCAGCCAGTCTGTTTTCAGCCAATAATTTGCAATTGCCAATAGAAAACAAGCCGGCTCAGCTGCCAGATCTGTTTTTGGCCAGTAAGAAAGGAACAAAATGTGTTTTTGCAGTGTTTGAACTTGCGCAGTGACGCCACTATGGAAGCCCTGTTATGCTGCATCATATGACACAGACATGTAAAGAAGGAGCTTATAAGGTGGTGTCACTGTGGGGTGAAGCTTACTACAGCTCAGTATTTTCCAGACTTGGCAACTTGGCTGGCTGAGGAATTCTGGGAGTTGAAGTCCACACATCTTCAAATTGCCAAGGTTGGGAAACACTGCTACAACTTATCCCACTTTACTGCAGTGCATCTGATCTAGTGCAATGCTGGCCTTTGTTTCTTGCACCTTGAATAGTGGTTGCAGCAGTAAAAGCTTCAGTTTACCAGTTTCACACTGAAGGAGAGAGGGAGAGAGAAAGGATTTGGTGGTTTTCATCTGGAAATATTTCTAAAACGGCCAGGGACTTGTAGGGAACCACCACCAATACTTTCCTCTGCATTTCCTCAGAATTAACTCGCAGCAATGATTGCCAATCTCTTGTAGGTACTATCAGTACAGCCACTCCCCTGTGTCTCCGTGTTCTTTAAGCCAGGTACTAATTTTTTCAAGGATAGACATGTCCATCAATCCCAAAATGAGAACATATTCTTCAAGGTTCTTTCTGCATTTGGGTCAGAAGCACCTACACAGCGAACCAAAGGGTGCTTCTGGATTGAAAGGATTTGCCGGTGACAACACCAGAGCCCAGGGCATGCCCAATTGCCAAAATTACAGGTAGCCCTCAATTTACAACAGTTTGTTTAGTGACCATTCAAAGTTGAAACAGCATTAGAAAAAGTGACTTATGGCCATTTTTCAGCCTTATAAATGTTGCAGCCTCCCCGTGGTCACGTGATCAAAATTCAGACACTTGCCATACTCTACAGGTGGTCCCCGACTTACAACAGATCATTTCGTGACTGTTGAAAGTTTCAATGGCACTGGAAAAAAGTGACTTATGGCCACTTTTCGCACTTATGACTGTTGCAGTATCCCCATGGTCACATGATCAAAATTTAGATGCTTGTCAACAGACTCGTATTTATGATGGTTACAGTGTCCCAAGGTTACGGAGTCACCTTTTGTAACTTTCTAACAAGCAAAGTCAATGGGGAAGCCAGGTTGTAAAATGGGGCAAGGCTGATTTAACTGACTCACTTAGCAACACAATTTTTGGGGTGAATTGTGGTTGTCATTTGAGGACTACCTGTAATGCAATCTTTGGGGAGGCTCCTTTCACGTCCCCATACTTCATCACCGGGAGAAAGATTTGTGTAAATTGTGCACGTGTGAATTTACACAGAGATGCAAATGTAGAACTATTGATGACCTAAACAGTCTTTCCAGAAGAGTCCAAAAGAAGGCTTACGCACATTTGCATATTCAAATAGGAACAATTAATGAGAAATTGAATATGTTGCATCTGTGTATGGAATCATTTAAGAATCATTTAATCATTTAAGGATCCTACATTTTCCAGCAAGAATACAGGGGAAAAAAAGTCTTTTCTCTCCCGCTGTATATGCATACAAACTTTATGAATCCTACTCATTTTTTCTAATTTCCTTTTTTCTACAATTTACAGTGACCATAGAATTGTCACGGTAGAAATCAGTGTATGAGACAACCTAGCTCCATCTGGAGAAGACCCGATGGCTACTGCCATTTGCAGGAAGAATTTCGAATGGGTTCTGTTCCTCAAAGAGTCTGGTAACTTAAAAGCCTCTTCAAGAAAGAGGTCAGAGCATCAGTTAGGAAGATTTTGTAAATCTTGCTGAAATAGGGCTAAGGAACCAACAGCAGCAGGAATAGCTGCTATAGCAATTAGTTTGAAGGTGGGATGGAGAGTTAGTAAAGCAGGATCCTTCAAAGTGTCCTCTGTTGATTCTCAATTCTGAAACATATATTCAAAATCATCATTATCACCCTTTATTAAAGGATTACAACCAGTAATAGTACATTGCCAATAAAGTTTTACTTTTATAGTTAACAGCATAATAATCCTAGATCGGTGGTTCTCTAAGTGTGGTCTGGGAACACCTGGGTGCTCTCTGAGATCCGTTTTTTTTGGGGGGGGGTCTGCAAAGTCCAAGAAATAAATATTTTAACATTTCTAAGATTAGATTTCTCCTACAGTACCTATTAATAAACAGAAATCACATAAACCATGGCTTTTTGGGTCCTCCATCATTTTCTTAGGATGGAAGAGGTTCTGAGACCACAGTGTTTGAGAACCACTGGCTTAGATAATATTCATTTGCAAACACGAGTTTAATTTACAAATCTGCAGCATGGCAGATGTGGCTTCCTGATCAAATCACCTATACTATACCTGTGCATTTGGTTTTTCTTGCCTAAATGTAGAACCTTACTTTTTTTCAGCACTGAATTTCATTTTGTTAGATAGCGCCCAATGTTTGAGACTTAAACACTGTAAGAATAGACAGAACAGAATAACAGAGTTGGGAGGGACCTTGCAGGCCTTCTAACCCACTGCTCAAGCAGGAAACCCTATACCACAGGTCTGCAACCTGCGGCTCCGGAGCCGCATGCGGCTCTTTCAGCCGTCTCCTGCGGCTCCCAGTCCTCTGCCATGTGCAGTCCCCCCCAAAAAAAAGTGGGACTAAAAAAGTTCAACCAATCAATTCAAATATGCAGGGTAGGTGCATATCTCACCTTGGCTCCACTCTTCAGTCAAACCCTGTTCTGCGCATGCGCGCATGTACGTGCATGTGCACACATTTTTTGCAGCTCCCAGTTTTTTCCTCTTGTGAGGAAACCGGTTCCGAGTGGCTCTTTCACTGTTTCAGGTTGCTGACCCCTGCCCTATACCATTTCAGACAAATAGCTGTCCAATCTCTTTTTAAAAACCTCTGGTGTTGGAGCACCCACAACTTCTGGAGCCAAGTCATTCTACTGATTAATTGTTCTGTCAGGAAATTTCTCCTTAGTTCTAGATTGTTTCTCTCCTTGATTAGTTTCCATCCATTGCTTCTTGTCCTGCTGAATAGCTTGACTCCCTTTTCTTTGTGGCAGCCCCTTAGACATTGGAACACTGCTATCATATCACCCCTAGTCTTTCTTTTTATTAAACCAGATGGTATTTTTCCAATTTCTGTTTCAGTTTCAAATTCGTTTTTTGAAAATTTTACATTGTTTAGTTAGTATATACTACAGCACATACAATATATATTGCAGTATTATATTTCTGTTGTCATACACTTCCTTAATTATTTTTGTTATAGTATTAGTACAAAATTATAATTTTTTAAAGGATAATTGGCTTAGTGTTTAAAACTATGAAATAACTATATCACTTATTTTAATTTAACTTCTTGGAGATGGTTGAGCTTGAGCGATAAATGTTTCATTGAGTTGGGATTAAGAGACATGGAACAGAGGAGTGTGTCTGAAATGAAAAAAGATAAAAGATATACCATTGGGACCAACAGAAACACAAAACAAGACTTTGCCCCTCTCTTTTTCTTCTAAGAGCATAGAGGTTGGAGACAAAAGCCCAACTTGAGTGCCACCCACCGCAAGCAGCAGGAAAATTGGCCAAGGAGATATTTTTTTTAAAAAATAACCATAAAAATGTCCATAGAAAATAGGTAGCAGGCTACAAATAAATATTCCTTTCAAGGATTGCTATGGGAATTTTGCTCCTAAACTGAGGAACCATTGACCAGGACTTTTTAGTGAGGCAGCCCTAAGCTAAGACTGGTCTGAGGAGGCTTCTCTTCTGTTGCTTGGCATATCTGTATCCTTTGAGCGATGTTAAGCAGTTGGATCAAGCCATCCTTTTTCCCCCCAACACCTGGAGTAATGCAATGTCAAGGACACAGTTAATTTAATTTAATTTAATATTTGCATTTGTATACCGCCCTTTCCCTGAGGACTCAGGGCGGTTTACAGGGAATTAAAAATCAAAACATACAAAAGTTAAAACCAATTTAAAAAGCATTAAATTCACCCTGTACATTAAAACCCCAGTTAAAATTTTCCCCTCAGCCTGGGCCCGAGAGCTCAAAGAGCCAGGTCTTCAGGCCCCGGCGGAATGATCGGAGGTCGGGAGCAGTCCTCAGTTCTACTGGCAGCTGGTTCCAGAGGGCAGGCGCTCCCACTGAGAAGGCCCTATCCCTGGGTGTCACCCGCCGGCAATCTCTCACCGGCGGAACCCTGAGCAGACCCTCCCTGTGGGAGCGCACTGGGCGAAGGGCGTTTGATGCCGGCAGCAGGTGTTCCCTCAAATAACCCGGACCCAGGCCATGTAGGGCTTTATAGGTGATAACCAGCACCTTGAATTTCACCCGGAGGGCAACCGGAAGCCAATGCAGCTCGCGGAGTAGAGGTGTTACATGGGAGTATCGGGAAACCCCCATTACAACTCGCGCGGACATTTCAACAGCTACTTTGCATTTCAAAGTATCAGGACTCATGGTTTTGGGAATCACCTGAGCAAATAAGCTACTTAGTTCCATAGGAAGTTAATATAACTTATCTCCCATGCACTGAATAGTTTCTTATCAGATCAGAAATTACAATTTGGCAGCAAATTTTGAAAGAACTATTTGGCTGCTCACCCAATACTCGGTCTACCTCTGGTTCTGGGTTCTCAAGTTGTATAAACAAAGACACCCACAAAACACACTAAATCAAAATCCAATGGAATAGACTGCAGCACAAGAGGTTACTGTGTTTGAACTCAGTCAAGGAGTCCAATGTTAGTTAGAGGTAATTGTTCAAG
Source organism: Vipera berus (assembly GCF_964194415.1). Taxonomy (NCBI): domain Eukaryota; kingdom Metazoa; phylum Chordata; class Lepidosauria; order Squamata; family Viperidae; genus Vipera; species Vipera berus. The sequence continues at coordinate 343,412,690 of NC_138202.1, forward strand.
GGGCCAGTCACATTGTCAAACTATAAATCATGTCTCAAAAAAGGACTAAACTGGTCTCACAAAACTGCAAATCTGACTGCTATTCAGAGGGTGACAAAATATGAGGTGAGGACTTCTAAGCAATTCTTCAACATGCACTGGCAGAACTCATGTGAAATCTGCCAGGAGAGATTTAACACTTTGAGAGTTAATTACCTGTATTAATAGATTAAACAGTGTTGTCACCACGGGTAGGTGGAAAGTTGCACAGAATTGTTTTGTCTTATTGCATTTATTTCTTGATTATTTTTGTGTGGTGGCTATGCTTTGAGTAGAATGGGCATTTAAAAACAAGATTTTGCTTTATTGTGAAAAGGTCTGAAAGCAAACTTGGTTCAAAAGTGAGTTGACCATCTCTCCAGACAGAGCTTCGATCCTTTAGTAGCTAAGTATCTTTTTCTTCCCCAATTCTGCAGCATCCACGTCACCCATTCTCTTTGTAGCCTCTCCACTGAGATTGGGTGTTTCAATGATCTGGTTGCAGATTCCCCCAGCTGGTTGCTAATTCCAATTCAGATGTCCCCTCCATTTTAATGAGGTATGCTTCCTGTTGAGTCAGGCTTTGGGATACAACAATCAACCTACTGTTCTTAACCCCACTGTAATTCTGAAAAATGAAAATGAAAGAAAGGGGGATGAGAAGGTGGTGGAGAAAGAGATGTGACAGAATAGTCTTCTTGAGCCATTGTTGCCTTGTAGGGGAGAGAGGGAGAGAGAGAGAGGGAGAGAGAGAGACTAGAAGATCTCCAAGGTCTCTTCCTATTCTATTCTATTCTATTCTATTCTATTCTATTCTATTCTATTCTATTCTATTCTATTCTATTCTATTCTATTCTATTCTATTCTATTCTATTCTATTCCATTCCATTCCATTCCATTCCATTCTATTCCTTTCCACTCCACTCCACTCCACTCCACTCCATTCCATTCTATCATTCTGTTAATTATGGCCAACTTTTAGGTCTTGTGGGGTGGGTTCTAGGAGACACAACATTCTCACTCTGACCCCTCCTGTCTGCTGCCAGCAAAATTTAGCCATTTTAGCACCAAATACCAGTAATACAAGTTCATTGGTTCCCTAGCCTTCACTGTCCTCAGGTCCCTGCAACATTCCATTCTGGCTGTGACCATGGGACCAAGTTTTTCCAAGTAGAAATAATGCAAAACTATTTACCCAAGTTAGGAGCCCAGGTGATTATCTTGGTTTCAGAAAGAAGAAAGTATAATGCAATTGTTAAATCAATCTCTGTTATGTGCCTTATTATTTTTGCCTTTATTATTTTTTGCAGCTATCTCATTAAACCTAGTTGGTCATTCTCTCCTTCTTCAGCTCCTTTCTCAGAAAATTTTAAGCAATTAATTTTTGGTGAATACAGAGGTTTTTCCATGTGTGTACACGGACTCAATATCATTGTTCAGAGCAGGCTGGCTGTTTCAGGGTGTGGAGCAGCCTGGTATTTATTTTTAATTTTATTTATGGTTTTTGTATACCACCAAACTTTAGAAACAGTGGTCTGGTTTGAATATTGTAAAGAATATTGAATATTGAAAAGAAATGTTTGAGACCATGGCATTTCAATACATTCCTGAGATTATTATTTATTATTTAAAGGACTTCTCTTCTACCTGTCACCCAGGAAAGCTTGTGGAACATCTTACAGATAATAAAAATTGAAATGTACCCTGTACAGAATTCATACTCTCAATTTAATGAGACCTGTCATAAAAAAAGACATGGATAGGTTAAAAAAAAAGGTAATGCAGTTACCAATTGTTAAGGTCACACAAGTCCTAAGACATCCAGCAGAAAGTTTTATTTATTTATATATTTTATCAAATTTCTAGAACCATCCAAGTCTCTGGCTGTTTACTACAAAAAACAGCCAATAGAAATTCCCAATAAGATTTGTCCATTTTCTTCACTGCTGAAAACATCCATTTCCCCCCCCTCAAACCCCCCCAATAAAATCCAGAGCAAAGAAAATCAAGGTATAATTTGTACGTCATATATTTTGTGGACAGAATTTGAGAGAGAGGGAGTTTAGCTATTTTGAAGGAATAAAGAATTGTTAAGTTTTTCTCCTTTTCTCTATAAACCTGGGAAGAATACCTTGTGCCCTCCTCACCATCACCACCCCCAAGAACTCATTTGCAGCCCTTCTTTCAGAGCAGATGGGGGTCAAATGGGAGACTGTGAGTTCGACTCCCTTGAAAGCTAGCTGGGAGACTTGGGCTAGTCACTCTCTCTGAGCCCAACCCAACTCACAGAGTTGTTTTTGTGGGGGGAAAAGGGGGAGGAATAATAATAACAGGTGGGATACAAATAAATAAAAGAAATTAATATTTTTGTCAGAGGTAATCCTCGACTTATGACCACAAATTCTGAAATTTCTGTTGCTAAGAGGCACAGCTGTTAAGTGAGTTTTACCCCATTTTACGACCTTTCTTGCCGCAGTTGTTAAATGAATCCCTGCAGTTGTTAAGTTAGTAACACGGTTGTTAAGTGATTCTGATTTCCTCATTGATTTTGCTTGTCGGAAGGTTGCAAAAGGTGATTGCATGGCCCCGGGAGACTGCAATTGTCATGAGTCAGCTTCCAAACATCAGAATTTTGATCACGTGACCATGGAGATGCTACAGCGATCTTGTGAAAAAGGGTCATAAGTCACTTTTTTCATTGCTGTTGTAATTTTGAATGGTCACTTGTTTACATCTTAGCAAAGCTGGGCAAGTTGAACTGTCCAACTGGATGGATAAATAAATCAAATCCATTTTTCTGCTCATTTGATTCCTTTCTTCCTTCCTTTATTTTAAGAAGAGGCTGCACAGTCACTTGTCTGAGATGGTTGTTCTGTACCAGCCTGCTACCGGCCTTGCAGAAAAGGCAACCCCTTTACAGACGGCAAGAGGCTGGAATACGTCTGCCAAATTTATTACAAAAACAAACAAGACACAAACCAAGATACCGGAGCTTTGAAACACTATCTGAGCGGTTGCTTTCAGCAAACCAGCCCTCCCCACACAAGTCCTTTATAAAGAGTTCAGGGCGTGGCTTCTCTCTCCCTCCTTCCGAGAAGCCCCATTGCCTTCCTCTGTTTACTCCTACTTGACTGCCTCCTGCGTCGGGCGTCCTTGAACAGGGCCAGCTGTGGGTCATCTTCATCCACGCTGTCAGGCTCACACAGCTGGGTCTCCGTCGTGACCAGGTGGGAGGGGCCTGGCTGAGGGCTCTCATCAGCAAGATCTCCAACCCCCTCAGCAAGCTCTCCAACCCCCTCAGCAAGCTCTTCAACACCCCCCTCCTCCTCTGAGTCGTCCGACCCAACTGCCGAACCCACAGGCTGACCCTGAATCACAACAATGGTATAGGTCCGTGGTGGCGAACCTATGGCACACGTGCCATAGGTGGCATGCAGAGCCCACTCTGTGGGCACACGTGCCGTTGCCCCAGTCCTAGGCTTCAGCTTGGTTTTATAAAACCTTTTCGCTTTAGGCCTTCGCTGCCGTGTGCAAAAAAAAAAAGATTCATTCAATCAATTTCAACTTCTTGCGGGGAGAAAAAAAGATCTCACAAAGTTGGAATTGATGGATTGAACTTTTTAGCCCCACCCTGTCTGCCATTACCACCGCAACCACACCCAGCCAATGGGCCACACCCAGCCAATGGGCACACCTAGCCAATTGGCCACACCCAGCCAATGGGCCACGCCCACCCGGCACCCGACGATACATAAGTGGGTTTTGGGTTGCAGTTTGGGCACTCAGTCTCCAAAAGGTTCGCCACCACTGGTATAGGTTCTCCTGCTTGAGCAGAGGGCTGGACTAGAAGACCTCCAAGGTCCCTTCCAATTCTATTCTATAGTAATTCTTTCCAACTTTCTGTTTCAACTAAAAAACATGCAGTTCATCTTAATATAAATCACCAGGCCCTGACAGATTATTCTCCAATAATCAGGACAAGAAACAATGGTTGGAAACTGATCAAAGAGAGAAGCAACCTGGACAGTCACTTGTCTGAGATGCTACAAGTTCTCCTGCTTGAACAGGGGGCTGGACTAGAAGACCTCCAAGGTCCCTTCCAGCTCTATTCCATTCTATTCTTTCTTTCTCAAACCACTATTGTGCTCTTGCACAGACATGCTGGATCCAAGGGAAACTTTACCTAGGCTTTTATCCTATTATTCATTATAAAAGTCCTAAAGCAGTTGACAGCAAGATAGACACATAATTACAAGCTAAAAATAGTCCCTTTGGAAGACAAGAAAAAGCCAAACAGAATTTTTTTTAAAAAAACATCAGAGTTGTGGGCCATAATAGACGGAAAGTATTGCAAAGATAGAAAGTACAACACAGTGTAGGATCCAGGGAATTCCGTGTGTGTGTGTGTGTGTGTGTGTGTGTGTGTGTGTGTGAGAAGTTGTGTTAAAAAAAAGTCAAGATGGCAACTGTTGCTGCAATCATTAAAAAAAAAAAACAGAACATTACCATTAGAGCATAACTGAACTGGGTGGCCAATAAATTTTAATAAATTCATCATCATTCATCAGTGTCCTTCTGGATTGGATCCCTGGCCTATCTAATCCAGCAATCTGTTCTCCTAGAGGTCAACAACTGCACAAGGAAGCCCACGAGTCTCCTGCAGATGGCCTTCAGAGGCAGTCACACTGCCACAAAAGCTAAAGGCGAGGGATCCTGAGGACTCCATGAATTGATCTAAACCTTTTTCGAAATCAGGAAAACTGGACGTCCGCACCAATCTTTTTCACACACAATGCAACACACATAAAAGTGGGCAGGGCTTAATTTTTTTTATCCTTTCTCAAAATGCCCTTGGTAGGACTCACTCCAAAGATAACAAATGAAGAACTAAACAACATGGTGTCCTCTGGGTGGAGCTTATGGGAGGCTTACCTCTCCCCCCCTTGGCCACCAGTCTCAGAAAAGGAGATACAGTCCATCATTAAAAGCTTAAAGAGCAATAAAGCCCCAGGCGACTATTTTTTACCAGCAGAATTATTTAAGAAATTTCCCAATTGGTGGGGCCCTGTATTAGCAGGTCTTTTTACACACATAAATAACACCTGCCATATACCAGACGGGTGGAAGATGGCAATAGCTGTTCCCATATATAAAAAAGGGAATAAAAAGGATCCTAGTAACTACAGGCCCATCAGCCTGACTGACATGGTAGCAAAAATATGTGCTGGGTACCTTTTGAACAGAATAGAAATCTGGGTAGAGGAAAACAACATCCTCACAGAAGAACAAGGAGGTTTTAGACAAAACAGATCTACTATTGATAACTGCTTTGTCTTGAACCACCTAATTGCCAAATATGGCTGCTTTCATAGACCTTACAGCAGCATTTGATATGGTAAATAGAGAAGTACTATGGAGTAAATTGACATCCCTTAAAATAGAACCCAGACTTCTGGCTTTGATTAAAGCCCTTTACACAAGTACCTGTTTGAGGGTGCGGTATGGGGTTAATGGGGCCCTGACTAACAGGATTCACACAAATAAAGGGATAAGGCAAGGGTGTACCCTGGCCCCATTATTATTTAATTTATACATCAATGACTTGCCTGGGTTAATGGTACACATGCCGATGATCCTAAATACTTAAACAGCTTGCTTTATGCTGATATGATTTTATTATCATATTCACAAGTAGGATTACGGAGGCTATTAAGAAGATTCAGCTCTTATTGCCAGGATAACTTCTTAATCATTAGCAAATCTAAATCAAAAACAATGGTGTTTGGAAGAAACCATCAGATACATAAGTGGCAATTAGATGGTGAACCAATTGAACAAGTTAACACCTTTGTATATTTGAGTGTAACTTTTTCCAAGACTGGGTCTTGGGCCTGCCATCATCAACGGAGTACATTTAGAGCAAAAGCCCGTTTGAATTTACTGCTCAAACTAAAGAACCATAGTTACCCAGGATCCCTAGCCCCATTAATCAAGGTTTATAAGGCTACGGTTACCACAATGCTCTTGTATGGAGCAGAAATTTGGGGTCTTTACTCAACCACAGTCCTAGAACAGACACAGTCCCAGCATTTGAGATGTATTTTGGGTGTAGATCCAAGAACATCTGCTGCAGCAGTTAGAGCTGAATTGGGAATTCATACAATTCATGCATTATCTAAAATTAGAGCTTATAACTACTGGTGCAAAGTTAATGAAATGGAGACTGAAAGACTCCCCAAGTTATGCCTACTAGAGCAAATAAAACTACAATCACAAATCTCCTGGATCACCAAACTAACAAATTTTGTAAGAAGCTGTGGCCTTCCCGTCTCTTGCGTAACAGGAGTCCAATCCCAAAAAAGAGTTGCCCAAAGAATTAAGGATATAGAAACACAAATTGATATAGCTATCCTTGGTAAGGTGGGTAACTTGAAATGGCTGAGTAAATACAAACGTACTTTTCAAGTAGACAGTTATTTGAAGTCACAACTCCCAAAACACCTCAGGGAGATATTTACGCGAGTGAGATTCGAACAGCTTGACACAATGGTCAGATATGGGAGACTTCATGCTATATCCTATAATGAACATCTCTGCATTTGCGGAGCAGCAGAAGTAGAAGACCTGGCTCACATCCTGTTTGACTGTTGCCTGTATAAGAGGGTGAGAGGCAGGTATCTTGGTCTATATACCAAACGAATGACCCATTGGGATCCCCATATCAAAACAACTTACCTCATGTCCGGCCAGAATTTGAAAATAACATTTAACGTAGCACAGTACTTAAACAAAATGGTCCAGTTGAGATCTGCATAGGTGGGGCTGATTGGGGTAGATTCGCAAGGGCGAAATATAATTTTATCATATTTTATCTATATCTTAAATTATTGTACATTATTACAATTTCATTTTAGATTGTATTTTATTACCATTTCATTTTAAATTGTATTTTATTCTGATTCCATTTTGAATTGTATTTTATCAAATTCCAATTTGGGTTGTTTTTGTCAAATTTTGGTGGCAATTTGTGCTGGAACTTTGCACTTTGATATGGCACAAGGGCTAATCAATAAAGTTGTTGTTGGCTTACCATACAAGTGGTTAGATCAGAAATCTATATATAAATTTAACAGGCTGTAATCTCACAAATTGCCAAATCATGTGAGATGTTCATATTTTTACATATCCTTTGGGCTTTCGAGTGAGAATTTGCAAGATGATAATGGTGAGATCAGTGAAATTACATGAGAATTAGAAAGAATGGGTGATGTGACCACAGCATCAGGGCAAACCCAGGGCTTTTTTTCTCATACAACGCTCAGAACGGAGTTCCGGCACCTTTTTTGGATGGAACCTTGTAGGGTAGGCAAGGCGGGTTGTATGATGTGTGTGAGTTCCGGCACCTTTTTCTTTTACAAAAAAAGCACTGGGCAAACCATACTGCATTCGAAAAGATAGTCAACTCCTGTCAAAGCAGGTTATTTTAGCCGGAGATATTTTGTAAATGAGGAGTCCTTGGTTCTCTCTGAGCTTTCTTGTTTTCTCGCAGATGTTTCATTACTCTAACTAGCATGCCTGGCTGAGGAATTCTGGTAGTTGAAGTCCACAAGTCATAAAAGGGCCAAGTTTGAAGACCCCTGTTCTGGTATCTTGCCTGCCCATGTGGGTGGGGGCAGTCTTAGGGATTCTTTGGTTGACCTGTTTACTAATGGCTCTTTGATAGTTTCTTGATTGGGGTATTGCTTACTTGATTGTTGGTCTGAAGCTGACCTTGGAGTTAATCTGTGCTGATCTGAGTGCGTATTACTGGTGGAGAGATTCTGGGGTCTTTTTCCTCTTAGGGGCTGGTTGATTGTCTCTTTTGCAAAGTCTATAGATGTTAATGTCTATGTGTCTATTGATGGCTGATTTGTCAAAGTGCCATTTGAACTAATGATGGTCTCTACAACTTGGGCCTTCTGACAACTCTCAACAACAGAGGTGTACTAGAAGGCCTTACATTGAAGATTATGCCTAAGATGATGACTGTACTATGGTTGTTAGGTTTTATGATTCTCTATGTCACTTTAATTCTTCACAGTGGATTTTTTTTTAATGTTTCATAACTGCTGATTCTAGATTGCCCCAGGTAATAAATCTAATACATAAATCAGTAAGATAGCTCAGTCTCCAAAGGGCCCCAAACACTTGAATGATATCCCCCCATCTCAGTTACAAGCATTTCCTTGTTTTTGTAGCTATGAGTGACTTATACTTTCCATTATACTAAGGAAGGCAGGAAGAATTTAGCGGCTAGATTTGGGCTAGATTTGGGCTAGATAGGGTTTCAGGATGTTGACCTTTACTGAGTGTGGGATCTCCCTCTGAAAGTACAGTATGTTTCTATTTTTGATTCCGTATCTGGCTTGGTAACATTTACTTCCTTCCTCTTTTTCTCTCTGGTGAAGTCCGCTGAGAGGGTAAAGGAGGCAGTAGGGAGACAATTGCTTTTAAGAGGTTGAGCAGATGCATGCAAAGTCATTTGAAATGCTTCGTTTAAACTGGGTGCCACGGGAAGCTTTTTCTGGCTGTCTGCAGGCTATTCTGATCAAGCCGGAAACTCTCTGGGACTCTTCTGCTTGCAAGGTTCACTTTCTTATAAAAGCTTGAGATGCCTATTGTTATAGCATGGCCAACCGTGTGGAGACAGGAACGAGACAGGGTAGTACCGGTACGTAGAGCCGTTTATTGAATACAAGATGGAATCCCCTGCACGCCCCCCGGTGCCCCTTTTATAATGCCGATGCCCCTTGAGCTAACCAACCCAGTTGCTCTATTTTTCCGCCGGTCAGGTTGACCAATCAGGTGGCTGCTCCGACCTGACGATCCTATGTACATAACACCCCTTCCCCCCCCAACGAGAACAAAACTGCGGTTGAAATTCCCTAGTCTTCACTGCCACCCATCACCAACACTAAGACCTCACAAAGTCCTTGAGATATGCTGGGGTTTTGTGTGTCCTGGCCGAATGTCTTCCCGGCAGATTCCCGGCCCCTGATTCACTCTCACTAGTTAGATCACACACCCCTTCCCCTGCAATGTCAGCCTCCCGTCCTGCTCTTGGCTGAGCCCCCTCCCTTATCAGATCTGTATGGGATTCCTGCTGAGGCCGTTGCACTGGTACAGTTCTCCTGTATTCTGCTGTTAGTTGACCCTCATGTGACGCCCGCTCATCCCTTGCATTTGCAGATACTGGCATTGTTTGAGGTGGTGTTGTTTTTTCAAATTGATGAGCTGGTGCTGGAAGTGGTGGTTGTAATACAGCCGTTAGGCCCTCTTGTTGTTGTTGCTGGTTCTTCGGTGCCCGCTTCCTGAGTTGGTCAATATGTCTTCTGACCTGACGGCCCCCTTCCCCCTCAACAACATATGACAATGGCCCTGTTTTGTCAACCACCACCCCTTTGCATCCACTTCTCTCCCATTCCATAGTTTCTGGCCCACACTAATTCCCCCATGGCCAGATCCCTGGCTGTGTTGGGTTGTTCTGCCTCTGCGGCCACCCTGTCTGTGTGAAGTCTGTCCAATCTAGATATTAGTCTTCTTCCCCAGCGCAACTCCGCTGGGCTCTTACCCGTAGCCATACAGGGTGTTGTGTGTTGAGCCAGTAAGAATTGAGCCAGTCTCTGATGCCAGTCACCAGCTATGATGCATCTCAGCATGTCTTTCGTTGATCTCACCATTCTCTCTGCCAAGCCATTACTGGACGGGTGGAAGGGCACAGCCGTTGTGTGTCTAATCGAGTTGGCCTTGATGAAATCCTGGAATTCGGTAGATGTGAATTGAGGCCCATTATCAGATACAATCACATCAGGTAACCCATGTGTGGCAAAGAGGCCCCTCAGCACCTGTGTGGTCTTGGCAGACGTCATACTTTTCACAGGCACCACTTCTAACCACCTAGAGTAGCTGTCCACGACCACTAAGAATAGCTGCCCTTGAAATGGTCCAGCATAATCTATGTGCACCCTGGACCACGGATTGTACGTGGTTTCCCACCTGTGCACAGGAGCATGTGGTTACTCAGGCCTGGACTTTTGACATTGGTAGCACCCCGCTACTTGTTCCTCAGTGGCTTTGTCCAGGCCAGGCCACCACAGGTAGCTCCTTGCGAGGGCTTTCATGCACACAATTAATAGGTGAAAGCATTGGGTAAGGTTCCCAGAGCCTCTTGGGAGTTTATACACAAAGGTAGTCCTTGACTTACCACCAGAATTGGCACCAGCATTCTGTCATTAAGCCAGATGACCACTGAGTCGTGCCTGATTTTACCACCTTCTTTTGCTGTGATTATTGAGCGAATCCAGCTGCTCTTATTGGCTTTGTTTATTGGAACCAGCTCAGAAGGTTGTAATGGCAATCATGTGATCCTGGGATGCCACAACCTTACTTAAATACATGCCGGTTGCCAAGGGCCCAAATTTTGATCACATGACCATGGAGATGATGCAAATGTCTAAGTGTGAAGGCTGGTCATGTCACTTTTTCATCTCCCATTGTAACTTCAAATGGATGCTAAATGAATGGTTGAGGACTTCCTATTATCTAGTTTCTGTTTCAGTCTTCCACTGTTCCTGCATCACTCAGCATTCCGAAATATCAATTGTAGGAGAATTTCCCCAAGGGCACATTTGAACCATAGACCACAGCACATTACACAGAAGCCCAGAAGGCTTAATGTCAACATTGCAGTTAATGTTGGGCCTAAAGAGGGGTGGGGGTCACACTCCTTCTTTATAGCCTTATGCAAATTGGAGTATACATCTGATTGGGTACAGCAGCAGGACATTTGATCGGGTAGATCCCAAGCAATTATTTGATTGGATGTAGCTCATCATGTGCCTAGAGAGGTCAGTGAGGCTATTAGGCTGTCTTTATGGGGCAGGACTACAAGGCTGTGGGGCTTGGAAAGAATAAAGAGGCCGTTATTCCTTGAACACAATTTCTTTTGAGGGAGTTGCTTTCCTTTCCTTTCTCAAAGCTCTGATTGCCTCGCAGATTGTCCTTATTCCTTGGCCTGAGCTGACAGGATGGTTTTCCCAGGAAAGTGTTTTTGCAAATGGGACAGCTGCACAATTTGACACCATAGAGTTGCTGACCCTGCGCTTTGTTTTCCTCTGGAAGATGCAATTAAGTTAGGATCTTTAGCCTAACCTCTTTTCCCCACCCCCAAATTCTCTCATTTCAGTTTGCAACAAACCAGGAGAAATGACTAACCTTAAGGACAAGCCTATTAACCCAAATTACATCTCCTGGTTTTGGTCCAGCCACATTTTCACTATTTCTTTTTTTAACAGCCCTACTTTTTGTGGGGCCAACGTGGGCACTATTCAAAAGGGTAAGTGCAGCCTTACATTCTGAAATGTTGCATAGCCCAAGGATTTCTGCATCAAAATAGACTCCAAAGGGTTCAAATTAAGGACAGAACCAGTGTGTGCATATGTGTAGGTGTGTGCACACGAGAGAGAGAGAGAGAGAGAGAGAGAGAGAGAGAGAGAGAGAGAGAGAGAGAGAGAGAGAGAGAGAGAGAGAGAGAGAATTCAAGTTGGTGGCTACACATGATCAAAGCTCTGTCATTGGGCTGAACCACATTAGGACCCAACAGTTGATAAGTGAAGCTCACTTGAATGCAAGGGCATAACTGGTCAGTCTTACACTTAGATTCTTTCCTAAAGCTTGGTATTGGTTATCTGTGAGTTAACACACTTTTCTTATCTGGTTTGGAAAATGTGGCCTGCTTGGTAACCTTATGTTATCAGCTTCCTCCAGATCTGGTAACCATGTCACCCAACGAGTTCTGCAGCTCCATAAAAAGCCCAGCAAGAGTCATGGGAATATATCTCTATATTTTAGAAGTGTGTTTGTCCTTATCAGCTGCATGGAACAGATATAACAGATAAAAATATAATTTTCCTCTAGCTATCGCACTCTTTAAGCCACAGGAATAATTTTCTTCATCTTTTCCTTCTTCTATTCATATTCCTGCTCATATTTGTACTTCCCCCCTCCTAAGTACTCCCCCCCCCCAGCTGCAGCAGAAATATCAGGGAAAAGAAACAGCATGAGATGTAATTATGTTTGGTCAGGCAAATGATAGCTGGCCAACCATCCTCCTTTTGATGGATGCTGATGGTGAGTTTACAAATTACATACACACACACACACACACACACACACAAACACACTATCCATGTTCCACTGAGTCATTGTTTCAGAGATATTTTTTACCTGACCAAGGAAGGGCAAAAAAGCAATGGGACAGGAACAACTTCCAATTTCCTGTCAGTTTCCCCACACTACGTTTATTTATGGGAATCTGGCAAAAGCATTGAAAATCCTTCCTTCCTTCCTTCCTTCCTTCCTTCCTTCCTTCCTTCCTTCCTTCCTTCTTTTCCCCTTCCCCTGCTCAGCAGGAATGTAAGTGGATGCTGATGGGTTAGAGAAGAGAGAAGGATTGTGAGACTGTCTTGGATACTGTCATGATGAAAATAAAGATCATGTGACTGTAGCAACAACAGCCTAGCAGCAGCCAATAACACTGAAGCAGCCACAACTTCCTCACATTTCATTCCCTCAAGTTCATAATATGGTAGCAGATATATTACATGGCAATGCTTTGAGGTTGAGGGGAATGTTAGAGAATCCACGTGGGGAATGCTTTTGAATAGATGCATCTTCTGCCATCACCTTCAGACAAACAACTGCCTTGAAGATAGTACTTTCCCTGGCCTCCAAGAGCCAAGCTAAATCCATCATGCTGTCTTTAAAAAAAGCAGTCCCTTGTTCTGAGGCATGTAAAAAAATATAAAAATTAAATATTTTTTAAAAATAAAAATAGTAACATAGGTCTATATACTGCCTACTTTGGACTACCTGCTAACTCCTGCCTTGCTTGGAGAAGCTCTCCATGCTCCCAGAAGTCCTGTGCCTGTTGTGAAATCTATGATTTGAAATCTATCAGAATCCATTTGATGATGTGCTATCAAATTTGTGTCAGTTCTTAACGGCTATGTAGGCCAGGGGTCTTCAAACCTGACCCTTTTATGACTTGTGGACTTCAATTCCCAGAATTCCTCAGCCAGGCAAGCCAAGTTTGAAGACCCCTGATGTAGGCAGATCTTCTCCAGGATGAACTGTCCTCAACTTGCTTCTTCACTGCTATAATTAACTTCATCCACCTTGTTGTGGTGGTCTTTTGGGAGTAGATCTTTCCAAAATATGATCATTTGAATCTGGTCCTTTGTCCTCCGAGTGAGAACTCTGGACCAATTTCTTCTGTGATCCATTTCTTTGTTTCCTTGGCTATCCATGTTATTTTCAGGAGTCTTCTGGAGCACCCAAGGTTCAAAAGGCAAACCCTAAAACTTCCTTTCCCAATTTGAGGAGATTGCAAATTCAGACCTTCTATCAGAGAATTCTGGGAGCTACAGTGTTTGAATGTATCTGGAGGGAACCGGCTTAGGAAAGACTACATTAAAGCCATTGTGTTCATTAAAGTTCCCCTTGTCTTGGAAACTGGAATAAACTTTATCCCAAAGCAAAGTACTAAACATGAAGTCAGAATCAACTGAAGCAACAAACTGCATCTGTGTGTATCAGCTCTCCTGGGTTTCCTTATCTGGGCTCAGAATTGACCTTTCAATGTTACACATTTGTTTGCATGGTGTCAGTCCGGCTTTCTGTTGTTTCCACAATAAAATGCATTAATGAAAGTAAAATAAACCTTTGAGGTTGACAAAAATACTTTCTGTGTGTGATAAATGTGTTGTATATAATGAAACCCGATCACTTTGGTGGCTGCTGACTGAAAGGGTGAACCTGAACACCTTGTAAGATAAACGGTTGGCTGCTCCTGAACTGCAGGTGTTTGGCAAGCGAAAACCTCTCCCCCCAGCCCCCCTCACCCGTGCTCTAACGGAGCTGCATAAAGGCACAGCAAACAATCAGGATATATAGATGCAAAACAAACAACCTGAATAGAAATTGTTCATCAAATGTATTGTCAGCAATGGACCTGAAAGGCCTTGAAATGAAATGGAGGCACACAGGGAATTTTATGCAGCTCCATTTCCCTTGAACCAGCTGGGGCAATGTGTGTGTGCAAAATTATGTTTGTGCAATTTTAAATGGTCAAGTGGTTTTGCTTCTGCAGATCTTTCTTAGTGGGAGTGAATTGATGAATGGGGGCCTAGCAGGGATGTTATGCCCATGCCCATATTCAAGAACAGATAGAAATGCATGGGCTGTGTTATAGGTAGCCCTCACTTTACAACCAATCACTTAGCAACCGTTTGAAGTTATGATGGATCTCTCCAAAGTTACTTATGGCCCAGTTTCACATTTCCAATGGCCACACACACACACACACACACACACACACACCCCGCAATCAATGATCACATTTTGGATGCTTGGCAACCAGCTCATATTTACAGCTGTTGACAGCCTCCTGTGATCACATGATCACAATTTTTAGCATTTTTTTTTTGCTGAGGTCTGTTTTTTTTGGCAAAAAACAACACACTTGTTTAACAACCGCAGCATTCACTTATCAACTGCTGCAAAAAAGGTCACATAATAATCTAGGGCAACCATGTGGTGGCCCACTTAATGATTACCATGACTTATGTCTGTAATTTATGAGAGGCTCAATTACAGACATAAGTCAAGGACTACTTGTACTTTCATCATAATCGGGTGGAAGCAGATCTGGATTTACCGTTAAACTCCTCTTATAATTTGTACTTCTCCATGATATTAAATGGAGGAGTTGAAAGTAGTAAAAGTGTTCAAGAGATCACACAGTTCACACAGGGCAGAAGAAGTAGCCCAAACAGTCATGGGTGCTTCTCATTCTGCCTATATAACACCATGACTCTGGGAACTTCAATGGTTACCAGTTGGCTTTGGAGGCAATCCAAATGTGAGTTATTTAGGGCTTGGCTATCTGCAGGACCACATGTCCTTAATAACATCTGCCTGGCTGATAAGGTCAAAAAGGACAGGGTGTCCCCTCTTCCAGGGACTTCCCCCATACAGGGCCCACAGAAACGCACTTTCTCCATTGCTGTTTCTCTCTCTTGAAATCTCCATTGAGAAAACATGGTTCTTCAAACACACTTTGAGGGCTAAAGGATATGTTTGTTCTTTTGCTAACAGAAAGGTTTTTTTTGTGGCTATAAGATGAAACTATTTATAGAATCTGGATTACTGACAATACCGGGGCTAAAGAGGAGACCGTCGGTGTATAAAATAAATGTATTTCCACTATAAGAGCTGGACAATTTCAAATTCATAGTCCAGCCTTATGAAACTAAAGGCACAAACAGAAAGATTTCTTCAAATTTATCTCAGGTGAAAGATCACTTTTGTTTGTGTGTTCGCCATTTGAAATATGTACCTTCTTAAAGGTCAATATATTGCCTGTAGCTCTTGCAGAAGAAGTCGGTGCCTTTTAATATCCATCTAACCAGCTTTGTTACCATTTCTTTTCTTGGGGAAAAAATGAACATCGATTAAATTGCACAGACTGAAAACCCTGTTAGTTTCAAACGTTGAGCAAGGAGGAACCCCTGAAGGAAACTGCCTTCCATGAAATTGATGAGCGTTGACTTGTCACTTTCAATCAGACAAATGGAGCTATGGAAAGTGATCAGACCTACTCATCTTAGGGAGAAGAAGATTAAGAGAGTGGTACTAAAGTAATCAAGTTAATTATTTTATATGAATGCAGCCTGAGCATCTGCAGAGAGTAGAGAAGTAGAGAACCAAATGGTTATAGTCAGGGCTTTTTTTTCTCATAGAACGCTCAGAACGGAGTTCCGGCACCTTTTTTGGATAGAACCTTGTAGGGTAGGCAAGGCAGGTTGTATGACATGTGTGAGTTCCGGCACCTTTTTCTTTTACAAAAAAAGCACTGGTTATAGTACTAGGGAAAAAAATGTTGGCATTTATCTAAAATGCTCTACAGGTAAAATATGCAGATTAACAGGTGGGAACATAATACTAAAAGATACAAACAGTAATATATACTCACCAAAAATACTGAATTAAAGTTAGATAACATCAGACTTTGTTTTCCTGCCTGAGTTGCAACTCAAATCTTACTGGTACATGACCTAGAAAACAGATGAGCAAAGCAGTCCCTGGCCTATACATTCCATACTTTCTGTGCCCCTGGGCTAGATATTAAGATAGGGCCAAAAAACAAGCTCTTTACATTCATTTACATTGTATTGTCCCCAGAGACCCATTCAAAGTGACTGGAATTTTCAGCTATCTATGCCATCCACCCTCTTAGAGAGCAGGGGGTATAAAGGAACATTTATAGACACCCCAACTTTGCATACTGAAACTTTGAGGTTCAATTTTGACACAATCTACAGGCAGTTGCTGGTTAAGAGCACCCAACTTAAGGATAGAACAGAGATACTGTATAACAAAGATATATGAATGGGCTGCCTAGTAATAAAAATGGTAAATGGCATTATCTTAAAGTTGATGAACCCCTGAAGCCTCACAATGCTTTCAAGAACCCCCAAAGCTGTATGTTTTTAATGTATAGCCTGTTTTCAGCAGTTTTCAGCACTTCTTGATAACACTGTATGGCTTTAGTGGTTCATCAACTCAAGGAAGGACAATGCTGTCTGCCATTTTTAATGATGGGCAGTTGGTTTGTAAGGATGAGTTGCAACTTAAATACAAGTGCAAGTTAAAGACAGAGTTAAGGAATGCAACTTATTCTTCATCTGGGGACTGCCTGTACTTGGATCTCAGCAGACAAGAGTTGGGGAACATCTCATTCTTAGACCATCCAGACGTGAATTGAATCACAGCAACTTCCTGGAGAAGAAAACCAAATGTAGTTGCAACTCAAATCTTACTGGTACATGACCTAGAAAACAGATGAGCAAAGCAGTCCCTGGCCTATACATTCCATACTTTCTGTGCCCCTGGGCTAGATATTAAGATAGGGCCAAAAAACAAGCTCTTTACATTCATTTACATTGTATTGTCCCCAGAGACCCATTCAAAGTGACTGGAATTTTCAGCTATCTATGCCATCCACCCTCTTAGAGAGCAGGGGGTATAAAGGAACATTTATAGACACCCCAACCAATTAGGCCCCACCTCTGACCTATTAGATCAACTGGGCTATTGTTTTTCTAGTCTTGCAATGTCACCACCAACAAAATTCTGAAATAATGTTTTACCTGAAGTTCCTTGCAACAATCAAAATAAACATTGAGCATCATAATTCCCTTCGTGTCAGCCCAGCTGTTCTGTGTGCATAGGAAACCTGGGGCCAAGATGGAAAGACAACAAGTCTAACAACACTAATATCATTGCATTATGTAACATCTCTATTCAGAATTGTCACAGATGCTGATCACTGACAAATAAAACCGAAAACATGCTGGGGACAATGCTGTTCACTGCCCCATCCTCCTCCCCTGCCTCCATCTCAGCTTTCCAGAGGCTCCGAACCTTCCTCCCACTTTTCATATGAAAATAGAAACGCAAGATGTGGGGCAGAGAACAAGTGCAGGAAAACAAATTGTGTTCTTTGAAGGAAAGCGCTGGCACATCATCTGTAGTTCCAGCTCAAATTAAAGTAAGGGGGTGTAGATGCTCTAATATTTATGGAACTATCTCAATCAGATGCCATCATTCTTCCTGGACAGAGGCCATTAATTCTGTTCAATTACAAAACACCACATTGTTTATGATTTTGCATGCTTAGACAGGGGTCGCTTCCTTGCTCCAAAGATAAATAGCATGCTGAGGAAAAAAAGTGATGAAATAATTAAGTGGAATTGTACATGCAAGCTGCCTTCTCAGATCAAACAGGAGCTCAGTTACTTCAGCTTTATGTCTCCAGCAGTGACCAACCATGTGTCTTTTGAAAGCCCATAAAAAGGCATGAAAGCAACAGCCCCCAAGTGTCTGAAAGCTTTAAGGAAGAACGTCTGTGAATATAGTGCGTGCTTTCTAAAATCATAGGTAATAAAAATGTACAAGCCTTCTGTAAAGCTCAGAAGGAAAATATACTCTGCCTATATAAGGAGATTTTCAAAAAGAGACACACCTTAAGGGTCTGGATGCAGGTCAAAAGTTGCAACCTGTGACTTGCAGGGCAGATGTGGTTCCCCCAGTCCTGTTTTATTTTATCTTGCTTTCATCTGTCAGAGCCGCAACGAAGTTTGGTGTGAAGAGTGAAATGAAAGCCCTGCAATTTCCACTAATTTTCAGCAGAAAACAAAATAAGTACATTAACTCTCTTTTCTTTTTGCAGCTCCTAATGCCTCTTCAGAGTGTTGAAAGCCGATAGCACAGTTTCCTGATATTTTAAAATGAAAAACATTGGGATTTGCAGCATTAAGCCTTAAAAGAATTTTTTTTAAGGCACAATACAAATTTAAAAATAAAGATAGCCCTATACCTATGCCCACTCTGGTCTTTTCTAAAAAGTTTTTAGCTATCCATAGGTTGTGAAACCGGAACAGAAAAGGAGAAATGCATTCCAATACTAAAAAAATGAAGAACAAACTCCAGATTAAAGCAAGATCAACATTAAAAGGTCTGGAGCAGGCATCTACCAAGCAAGATGGTGTCAGCAATGGAAGCCAGACCCCTTTTTAATGATAGATGCACATAAAGCCATGTGGTCATCATCTTGACTTTTTAGACCCTTCCCCTGTAGATGTGTTGACTTGGAGGAATATAAAACCTTTTTCTGGAACTCTCCTGGTGGGCCCAGAGTTGTTACAATATCATTCCAATGTGACAAAAAAGGTAAGTCTTAACTAGCCTAGCTGTCACCTTTTCCCCTCCACACCTGAGGAGGAGGAGGAGGAGGAGGAGGAGGAGGAGGAGGAGATATAAACAGGGCTTTTTTTCTCATAGAACACCCAGAATGGAGTTCCGGCACCTTTTTTGGATGGAACCTTGTAGGGTAGGCAAGGCAGGTTGTATGACATGTGTGAGTTCTGGCACCTTCTTCTTTTACAAAAAAAAGCACTGGATATAAAGATATAAGATAAAGATAACCTTTGCTTTAATGGCGAACATCGTACGCAATAGACAAAATTTGCATCTGGGTGTCACTTCAAAATACAGGTAATCCTCGACTTACAATAGTTCGTTTAGTGACCATTCAAAGATACAATGGCACTGAAAAAAGTGATTTATGACCGTTTTTCACAGTTAAATCCTTTGCAGCATCTCCATGGTCCGGTGATCAAAATGCAGATGCTTGGCAACTGGTTCATACTTATGTTCCAAGGACACCTTTTGCGACCTTCTGACAAGCAAAGTCAATAGGGAAACCAGATTCACTTAACAACCGGGTTACTAACTTATCAATGGCAGTGATTCACTTAACATCTGTGGCAAGGAAGGTCGTAAAATGGGTCAAAACTCACTTCACGAATGTCTCACTTAGCAACAGAAATTTTGGGCTCAGTTGTGGACGTAAGTTGAGGATTGCCTGTAATGGACAAATCTGTTGCATCCAGAGTTGCCTGGGCAATTCAGTTAAGCTCTAAGCATTTGCCTTAATTTGCCTCATTTGTGTAAATACACACTTATGCCAATAGTGCCATTTATATTATTTGTATCAATTTACATAATTAATTCAAAACAGGATAGGCTGATGCAAGTGACATACATTTGGATTTAACAGACATATGGGTATAAGAGATACCCCCCTCCCTTCAAGTGAGCCTTTAAATGAATCAGTCTACATAGGGAGTGACTCTGCTAACCTTTTTCAAATGAGTTAATATTAATTTACTTAAAACTGTATATTAAATTACATGTAGACTTGGTTCACAGGATACCAATTTCTTTGTGTCACCTAAACTGATGAAGGAAATAAGAGAAAAAAGGACCTCACTCGGTTTTGTCAGATGTGTACAAACTTCCCTGACATTGGGGAAAGGGGCAAGTTTTATTTGTTTTATCACAGCAAAAGTCTTTATTATGCCTTCTAGTGTATTACCTGTAGCCTTCATTTCTTCACCATGGGCTCAAATATGGCTGGAAATATATATTTCTCAGCTAGATGTCTCGCACTAATTTATGCTTTTCAGCTGTCTCTCAAACCATTATCAACCAATCAATATTATTGGCAAGCTAAAAGGATTGATAGCTGAGCTATAGCAATTGCCAAAATTTCATCCAGAAATCCGGCTGACAGATGATCTCCACTACTAGAGAATATTTTCCAAAACAGAAATTGGATCCAAGGCAATCTTCAAAAAAGTTTGTTATATTTAGAATTTCCATAACAATTAAATTTATTCACTGATTATATTTGCTGAATTAAATTGGGGACATTACATTTCCCCCCCAGAAAGCCTCTTTAGTCTGTTCAAATGAGAGCAATTACGTTGGAAGAAAGTACTCAACCTTCAGAATTTACTCCCAAATTTTCTTTATTTCCTCTACTTTCCCATTATTTTCCCCTTTCTAGTGATTTATTGGATGCTAAGTAGCACACCTTTTTGTGGCTGTTTCTGAAAACAATGAGTTAAAAGGGTGTTAAGCTTCTACTAAATTAAACATTCTTCATTTATTTTGTCTTATAAGAAAAGTGGTAACATTTTCACTCTACCTCCTTTGGTGACATCTCTGTGACTCAGAAATGCTAAATTTCTAGTATGTTGTAGTATTTGATCACAAAAAAATTGCTCAGCTGCAGAAAAAAAACCAGCTGGGGTAATTTACAGGGTATGAAATGGCTGTGATTTTAGAGAATATTGGTCGACTATAAAGGTCATCTAATCCAGCCCCATTGACTTGACCCAGGACATCCAACTACAGTAGAGTCTTCAGGATAGACAGCTATTCCTAGAAGGAATTGTAAATTATGCATTTTTCTTCTTCTGCCTTTTAGTTCTGCTTCAAGCCTTTAACTGGGGCAATAGGATGGCTGCACTGACATAACAAGAGAAACCATAAAAGCTTGAGAAATTGCCATGCTGTGATTCACATAGACTAATCTGCAAAACAAGCAAACTACATGCCTCATTTATGTGAATTGTATGAACTGTCCAGGGTCACTCCTCAGAAGCTTCTCAGCACATTTTTAAATGGGTGAGCTGGAATGAAATAGAATATCACACTGATTTATCTCTTATTATTTATTTCAGTTTAGAATAGAAGAAAACTTTTTTTTTACGGGGACTAAATATCAACTACCTCAAAGTTACAAGTGATCCCACAAGAACCTCTGCCAACCCAGATGTTTCTATGTGTAGTCTTAGTGAGGGTATTACCTCAATCCACTACTGGGGGAAAAAAATGTGTGTGGAACTTTGGCACATTGCCAATATCAACTCATCCTGTCTCATAGTGGATACTCTTAAGTTAGGGATGAATTCTAACAACAGTACCAGATATTGGTACGTCTTGGCTCACTTTCTGATCAGCACATGGAATCCAGAGGTATACAGAACCAGTTTGGTCTAGTCAGTGGTTAATATACCAGGCTAGAAAGCGGGAGAGAGTGAGTTCAAGTCCTGCGTTAGCCATGAAAGCAACTTTGGGCCAGTCATTCTCAGCCCAACTCACTGCACAGGGTTGTTGTTGTGGGGAAGTTAGGAGGAGGAAAGTCTGTTAGTTATGTTTGCCTCTTTGAGTTATTTGTAAATACATACATACATACATACATACATACATACATACATACATACATACCTGCCTGTGGGCATGAAAGTTCCACTCTTACCAATTATGGTTCCTAAGAAGAACAGTCCCTGAGGTATCAAACCTAACACTCATCTGTGTAGCCAGCGTTTCTCAACTTGGCAACTTTAAGCCGTGTGGACTTCAACTCCCAGAATTCCCCAACCAGCTGAAGAATTCTAAGAGTTGAGATCCACACATCTTAAAGTTGTCAAGGTTGACAAACACTGGACTACTTTAAAAAAAAAGATTTTGTCTGAGACATTTACCAGCTCAATATATATCCAGCCATTTTAGTTTCTTTCAACAACATTTAAGCTTAGCAATAGATCAAACAAATCTACCTTTCTACCAGCATTTGCATATCTTTAAATTGCTATGCCCATTTCCCCTTTCTCTTTAGTCAACATGCCAGAAAGGCACACAAACCCATCTGCTTGCTCTAATGTTTCACCTGTGTTAACAACAAATGCAATAGCAATTGCTCACTCCATTTCCTCTGCCACACATAATCATCTTGGTTTTTAATGCTGTAATAGTCAGATTCATAATCTTTGTTGTATCACATAATCTATCTAACGCTTGTGGCAAATCATTTGGGTTCTCAATTTACAGAATGGCATCACCCTCATAAAAAAAATACAGAGACTGTCAGTGCTAACTCTAACTTTACAACAAGCATTCCCAACACATTTCTATGCAAACATCATTATGGAATATCACATATGAATAACCTTATGCTTAAAACATAAGGTTCAATACCAACTTCTTCCTAAGGAGATACTCATCACTCATTAATTCTTGGGTCTCTGAATAGCCAGATCACTTCCTTGTTCTTCTCTCTCCTTTCTTGTCATTTAACCCCCTACTCCAGGGGTCTTCAAACTCGGCCCTTTTATGGCTCATGGACTTCAACTCCCAGAATTCCTCAGTCCATGAGTCATAAAAGGGCCAAGTTTGAAGACCCCTGCCCTATTCCATTCATTCACAATGTTGCACAATTTCCCCCAAACTCACCTTTACTTCCTTCATCAACAGCATGTGGGAAGTCACCCCCCCCCAGAGAAGGAAATATTAAAAGGGCAGAATATTATATTTCCTCAAAGGATCTTAAAGAGGCAGAAAAGCATGCCCAGTTTTTTCTTAATAGCCCCAAGTCTTCCTCCCCCAAGCAGAAACCAGCTCTGTAGAAATGCAGATGTAAATAATCCATTCAGGAAGGTTGGAGGCCCCCAGCTAGAAGCTTAGGAAGACAAAAACACCTAAAATCTACATACCCCACCCAAACTCTAAGACAGGACATAATAGGATTAACCCACAGATGCCAAAGGGCACACTCAGACACAGGTCAAAAGTACATGACACAGGAAATACAAAGCCTCAAACAGGAACAGGAAACAACCTCAAGAACCCCAGAGGGTATAAAAACCCACTCCCTACATGTGCTCTCTTTCTCTTCTTCCAGAGCCATCTTCCTGTCTGGCTCTCCTCTTCAATAAACTGCAACCTTCTTTCTAAAGCAGTCGCCATGTTGTTTATTCCTGGCTTGGACTGAACCATGGTGAAGACTTTTCCTTCAACAAGCATTCACTATTAAAATGCAACTATTACAAACCTATGGATTCCTACTTTCACACCCAGTCATAACAAACTAGAGGCACTGGAATTTTCTAGGATACATTTTAGCCCTTTCATTCATTAGAAAGCTTGGCTTCTGCATATATTCATCAACTCCATTCTATAGGATCAGGTCACTTCATTTATATATTTTTCATCCTTCCCTTTTATCTTAGTTGTGCAACATGTCACACACACAACTCTTTACATTTCAAGTCAGAATTTTGATATGGCACCAATGTCCCCAAATAGGGCCCACTGCACTGGTTAATTAAGTCTTTTACAAAACATATTTTTAGTAAGACAGAGAAGTGTAGACTGATATCCCAGATTTATTTGTAGTTGGGACAAATGCAGCATTCCATGCTAACAGTAAACACAGGACCATTCAGTTTTGGCACAATTTGGTCATAGTGCTATAAGCCGAATCAAAGCCCAGTTTTACCCCTCTGGTTTTATTCCATTCTACCATCAAGTTATCTTTCTGTATATGGATATTTTTATTGTGCTTCTGTTCTATGCAAGTTACTCTTTAAATGACACTATTTTAGAAGACAACCTACAACTGCCTGCACCTCAAGTAGAAAGCACATGCAGTGTAAAAACACATGGATATAGATATGCTCTCTCTCTCTCTCTCTCTCTCTCTCTCTCTCTCTCACACACACACACACACACACACACACACACACACGTCCGCAAAAGAGTTGGCTCCGTTCAAGACAAAACGCCGTTTGGTCCAGGTCCAAGGGAGCAAAGATGCGTTGTGATACCCGAAATTCTCCAGATCTCACCAACATTACTTTCCATTGCTGCAACGACTGGAGATTCGTGGATTTGTTTGGTTTTTCCTCCTAAAATAAAGGTCCAGGAGGGCGGGCATTAAAAACAACAATCAAAAAGTGAATGTTCAAAAGCAAACATCTTCCCGGTTCGGTCCGAAAAAGAAAAAGACCATAAACAAATTAAGAACTCCCGCTTTGGCCAATGGCAGTAAGGCAGGAAGGTATCAAGGGCGTAACGGAACCAATCAGAAGAAGGCAGGTAGCTTGTGAATGGGGGAGGCCGGCGAGGTTGTAGCCGCCCGGCGATCCCGCTTCAGCCCTTCAGTGGGGATAATTAAATAAATACGTCCAAGGCGATCGAGGGTGTCGATCAAGGCGGGAGCGGAGGAGATCTTTGGCGAGCCTGGCGGTGGAAGGCGAGAAGACATTGTAGAGCGAAGGAAGTGGTGGGAGGGGCGCGTTGTCAGGCAGTTCTGCAGCAGCCGAGTAGAAAGTAACTTTCCAAGGCGAGGCATGGCCGCAGTAAGGAACCCGGGGACGATCCGTCTCGGCGGCCAGGTTCGCCGGCTTTGAGTCTCCCCGCTTTCCGAGCGGGAAATCGCTGGCGACTCCAAAGGAAAGAGGACGCCAGCAGCGGCACAGCGGGCAGGGCTGGCCCTCGGGAAAGCGCAGTCCTTTCCGCGCGCAGCCCGTGTCGGCGGATCCGGAGGGAGCGAAGGGGCTCCCCGCTTGAGCGGCGAGGGAGCTTCGAGCGCGGGAGGCGCTGCGCCGTCGAGGAGCTTCGCCCTCCCGCCAGCCCTTTTTGCAAACCTTCGCCGGCGAGGAGCCTGGCTCGGCTCTGACTCGTGAAGTCAAGCGAGCGCAGAGGCTTCCGCCTCTCGGAGTTGCTCCGACGACAGCAGGCAGAAGGGCAGCGCCGAGAAGCGCTTCCAAGCCCCTCGGGAGCAGGCGATGGAGAACACGCACAGCCTGACCGCCGAAGAAGTCCTGCGCCGTTTCGGGGTGCGGGAGAGTTGCGGGCTCAGCGCCGAGCAGGTCCGACGGCAGCGGGAGAAGTACGGCGCCAACGGTAAGAAGGCTGGAACCTGCCCACAGGCACTGAAGCCGCGTTGCGCGGAACGGCCGGGGTGGCCGGCGGAGGGAAAGAGGGTCTTCTCCGAGTACTGCCGGCGATGGGGAGGGCTAGCCGGGCTCGGATTGTGGTCGTGGTCGCCCTCTCCGGCTGCCGGTCGGGTCGGCACGCGTGGGGTGCATGGAGGTCAACGGGCTTAGGCGGAAAAGGAAACGAATCGCCCCCAAATAAACAAAAAAAAGAACAAGAGGCTTGTCGAACCGTGTCGAACAGTCCAGGGTCAGGCAGCATCACTTTTCCCACGGTGGCCGGCCGGCAGCAGAAATCCCACGGGCACTCGGGGAGGGGGAGGGGGGCAGGCAGGAAGCTGCTGCTCTTCGGCGTTCGAGAGAAATTGACCTTAACGCCGGTTTCTCTTCGCAGCCGCGTCGCATCTCCGAGCCCGTTAGCTTGTAAGTCTGGCCTCCTGAATTTGGGCAGTGGGGTCCCTTCTAAGAAGTCACCTCGAAACAGTAAAGGGCTATTTAAACAGGACTTAGCAGACCGTGTCCATGGTAGCCAGCCGAATGTGTTCTGGAACCAGACAGAGGTGATAGTGGTGGTGGTTGTTTCCATACACCCCTGTGCCTCATGTTTATAGATACACTGTCTCTGTCCATGGAAGCTCCCTTTAAGTGTCTCTGTAATGGGTAGGAGGAATGCTGGAGTTAAGCCGTCATTCAGGTTCATGAGCTTAATGTATTGTGTGAATGCAATCGTTGTTTCTTGTGTCTTTACCCAACTCATTGTGGTTTGCTCAGAAAACCATAACAAAGCAAAGTATGGCTTAGTTAGTATAATATGTGAATTGAGAAGGCTGAGAAGTCAGGGCTCATGAGAGAATTGCGGACGGGGCCACTATTTTTTTTGTCTCTCTCTCTCTCTCTCTCTCTCTCTCTCTCTCTCTCTTTTCTCTCTCTCTCTCTCTCTCTCTCTATCTATCTATCTATATCGTATTTACTCTATAGAAATCTATATTTATAAATAAGATTTACAGAATTAAGAAAAAGAAAGAAGTGAACAGACCTCCTCTAGCAGAGAGTGAGTCAGGACATCTGAATGACAAGAATTTGTAGGTAGTAAATTTGGATAGCAAGATGGTTATAAGGCTTGCTTTGTAAATAGAAGGTTCCTGACTCAAAACCCAGAAGAAACTTTGAATGCCATTGTGGTTAAGGAGTTGATCTATAAGAGCATCCATGGAAGCTCCCTGCATGACTTTGGGCCAGGTATCCCCTCTTGGCCCATCCTTCCCCACAGGGTTGTTATGGGGAAACATAGATCTTGGTGGTGGTGCTTAGATAGAAGTACACACCAAATACTAATATTTAAGAATGATGCAGAAAAGGGATAATCCTGGGCTGACTTTTGAGGCAACATTTTGTAAACTTAAAGTTGTTTCCCAGCTACTAAAACCCTTTTTAACTGGGGATGAACCCTCTGGTCTTCTATAGACAGAATTGCACCTTGAGCCTTCGGTTATCCTGCCACTTCTACAAGTGCTCATCTCTGGTCTGGTTTTGGAATTGTAGGTTTCGATTGCTAAGAGAAGTACATTTTCTCCCCTTTTTTGCACGACCTAACTGCAAACACATCTAGCGTCTACTTGCAAGGTACTGCAGCATGGATAATGATTGATCTCTGCCAGCCCTCCCAATCTACCCACCTCAAGATGCTAGGAGATTACCGTGCCCATAGTCCTACATGGGTTGCCTGGGAATTATGGGTATTGTAATTCCTACATATCTGAAAAGCTGGGCAGCTAGCTTCAGTGCTGCAAAAAGTATCTCTCCTGAGATCAATGTTTGTTTTTGGGTTTGTTTTTGGATGAAGCGAACAAGATAGGTGGAGTGACCATATTTTCCTCTTGGATAAAAAAGCCAGGGGGGAGGTTCATTGAAAAGCTGAATGATGTATCTGGAGGACATGAAAGTTCAGTGGATATGAAGAAGCTAACTGTTACACGAGTTAATGAATAACAGAATTACAAAGTTGGAAGGGATCTTGAAGGTTTAGTCCAGGGGTAGGCAACCTCGGCTCTTTTATGACTCATGGACTTCAACTCCCAGAATTCCTGAGCCAGCTTGGCTGGCTCAGGAATTCTGAGAGTTGAAGTCCATGAGTCATAAAAGAGCCGAGGTTGCCTACCCCTGGTTTAGTCCAACCCTCTGCTCAGGCAGGAGACCCTATGCCAGGAGTCCCCAACCCTTGGCCCATGGATCGGCACTGGGCCACAGCATGCTAGCAACCGGTCCACACAAACCAGCAAAGCTCCATCCACGGGATGCAGGCAGCACACCAAACCATGCACCCCCTGGTCTGCGGAAAAACCTTTTCTCCATGGAACCGGTCCCTGGTGCCCAAAAGGTTGGGGACCTCTGCCCTATGCCATTTCAGACAAATATTTGAAATGAACCTTTGTTGTCAAAGTACAACTATGTGTACATTGAGATTAGCTGAGCCTCCCTTTGCGCTCCAACCCCCCAACACACAGTGACAACAAACCCTCCATCTTACTACACCATGTGAACCAACTACACCACACACCGGCCTCCCAAGTCAATTCTGCATAAAATTCACACAAGTTATTTCTCATTCAAAAGCCTAACAGCCCACGCATAGAAGCTGTTTTGCAGCCTGTTGGTGCGGCTGGCTATACTCCTATATCTCCTACCCGATGGTAGGAGAGTAAAGAGATACCGTCCAGGGTGTGAGTCATCCCTGAGAATTTTCCTCACTCTTCCAAGGCAGCGAGCCCTGGCGATGTCATCCAGTGGTGTCAGGGGACAGCCCACAATGTCTTGTGCTGTGCTCACCATTCTTCATTCTCTTCTTAGAAACTTCCAGTGTTGGAGAACCCACAACTTCTGGAGGAAAGTTGTTCCACTGATTAATTGTTTTAACTGTCAGGAAATTTCTCCTTAGTTCTAGGTTGCTTTTGCTTCTCCTTGATTAGTTTCCATCCATTGCTTGTTGTCGGGCCTTCTGTTGCTTTGGAGAATAGCTTGACTCCTTCTTCTTTGTAGCAACCCCTGAGAGATTGGAACATTGCTATCATGTCACCCTTAGTCAGGGCTTTTTTTCTCACAGAACGCTCAGAACGGAGTTCCGGCACCTTTTTTGGATGGAACCTTGTAGGGTAGGCAAGGCGGGTTGTATGACATGTGTGAGTTCCGGCACCTTTTTCTTTTACAAAAAAGCACTGCCCTTAGTCCTCCTTTTCATTAAACTAGACATACCCTATTTCAGCAACCGTTCTTTATATGTATTAGCCTCCAGTCCCCTAGTCATCTTTGTTGCTCTACTCTGTACTCTAATGAATTTGAGGAAAGCTGGGTGAGGCTCTTTGGAGTGGGATAAATCAGATCATCAACCCATTCTGGTTCAGATAGCAAGCTTTCCAACTCTTTCTGTGTCAAGGCCTTTCATTGTCCTTTTGCAATCTTTTGCAACATTCCCCTCTGAATGTGCACCTCCAAACTATAGCAGTGCGTTGCCAATTTTTTCCCTTACCTATTCCTCTGCCGCTATGCCCTCCCTTTGCCAAAATAAGGATTCAATGCAGAAGGTTATGAGAGTCAATTGCCATCTTTCCCACATTTAAGCCTGTCATCAATCCTGTTCTTCAAAGTGGGCTAAAACTGGCTGACATTTGATTAAAAATTTTGAGTAAACATGTCCAAATTGGGATGCTATAAGTTCAGTCCCTTTTTCCTGGAGGCAAATGGAAGTGATTTCTCTCCCCACGCTTCCTGCCTTTAACCTCCACACCTCTCTTGGTTATTGTCTGGAAGCTGAAATGAGCCCTCACACACACACTTCTTGTCACATATAATGCACTATACAATGATTGTTAGGATTAGATTTTGAAGTCCTTGAGTTCAAGTCCCGTCTTATGGTAGTTACGAAAGACAGCTGGGTGAACAACCTCATAAAGTTGTTTGCTGTGGGGAAAATAGGAGGAAGATGTGTTGGATATGTTCACTGCTTTGAGTTATTAGTAAAAATAATAAAAGTAGAATACAAACAAAAATAAAAAAATGCCATTTTTCCAGGTCTTATTAATTTGGGCAGCATCTAAATTATATATATGAAAAAGCTAGAAATTCTGTATGGTTATCCTCACTTCTATGAGCCACAAAGAGTCCTAGGGAAGCGGTTTCAAAAATCTTTGAATGACATTCTTTAATAGATGTGGCACTGACATTTTTCTGCTTTTACAAAACTTTCTTGCATAAAGTTTTCAACAAAAGTTTCCTTTTCCTTCCTAAGAAACCTCAACTTCCTTGTTGGTTCCATGTTTCTTTTAATCTAAGAATGCTTCAATTCGTCTTTGGCCCTTGTCAGATTTCGTTGGCATATTTCATTGCCACATTTAAGCCATTTTATTTTTCTCTTGGCAAGACTTCTCTCCCAAGCCAACCCTTTTAGGACAGTATTTTATTTCAGCTACATTTTAGCTGGTCAAGAAAACCGCAGTTGCCCTCCCCAGCTATCAGCAAGCATTCGGATTAACAAAAGTTGGTTCCTCAGCAACCATCATAATATAATTAGAACATTTATAATGTGTCTAAATTAGGCTTCATTAAAGCCATGATGTCCAGAGGAAAAAAAGAATCATAGGTGGTTAATATTTGCACTTCTCAAAAGTTTTTTGCGGAGTTCTGGAGAATTCAGAAACTTACATATCTGATTTCCAGAAATCAACTGTGGTGGTCTTCTACAGCTGGGGGAAAAATGGCTATTATAACACTTCTAAAATTAGCTGATTTTTAAATTACATATGGGTGAACCAGGAATTTATAAAATTACTGTACAATTCTGAACTGTAGTCCAAGCTGGAAATACCTTTTGAATTTAAAGTATAATTTTTCAACATGCACATGAATGCTGGAGATCCAGTAAGTCTAAAGAGGCAATTTGTTGTCCCCCTACCTTGATATTCAGAAAAAGAAAGGAAAAAAACTTCTAGTAATACTGGAGTTTAATTGCAACAAAATTCCCCCCTCCCCATTTTCTAACTGATGTTTGGGGGAAAACTAAACCACAGTGAAGACTTTGCATTGATAAAAACTTTCCTTGTTGAATTAGTGTATCAATACTATCCTACTGTATCTATGTTCTAATGAAGTTCATGTTTAATTTTGTTAATCTTCGTTTTGGGTCAATTAAGTTTTTATGGAGGTGTAGAATTGGACAGAGACGCGGTGGCTCAGTGGGTTAGGATGCTGAGCTTGTTGATCAGAAAGTCGGCAGTTTGGCGGTTTGAATCCTGAGTGCCGCATAACAGAGTGAGCGCCTGTTACTCATCCCAGCTTCTGCCAACCTAGCAGTTCGAAAGCACATAAAAATACAAGTAGAAAAATAGGGACTACTACAGTGGGAAGGTAACAGCGTTCTGTGCGCCTTTGGCGTCTAGTCATGCCGGCCACATGACCACGGAGACGTCCTCGGACAAGCGCTGGCTCTTCGGCTTTGACACGGAGATGAGCACCGGCCCCTAGAGTTGGAAACGACTAGCATGCATGTGCAGGGGAACCTTTACCTTTAACCTTTTAGAATTGGACAAGTGGCTCATCCTAGTTTTAATCACTGTTTTTTGAGTGTACAGTGTTTTTTGGTGGCGCAGTGGTGAACAGCTCAAGGTTGACTCAGCCTTCCATCCTTCCGACGTGGGTAAAATGAGGACCCAGATTGTTGGGGGCAACATGCTAACTCTGTAAACTGCTTAGAGAGGGCTCTAAAGCACTGTGAAGCAGTATATAATTCTAAGTGCTATTGCTATTGCATTCTTGAATATAAATCAGGAATCTTCTGAACAATTTTTTCTGGGTCCTTAAATGTCTGGGTAATTTTATAAATTTAATAAATAGTTATTTTTTCTGATGTATTTTAAAGAGTTTATGATGTGTAGAAACCCTATCCTCATTTCCTAGATATTCCTCTTGAGTTGTTTTGAACAAGATTTTTAGAATTATGTTGTGTAAGAGCTTCATGGGCTTCAGAGATTAAGGAGAAAAAAAACCACTCAAATGCAACCATATTTCTATCACCAGAGTTTTGCCTCATAATCAGGAGTTTCAGATTTCCCCCCCCCCCCACCATTTTAACTAATAAGTTCCATAGCCTGAAAGAGTTTGAAAACCCCTGGTGTACAGCAATGGTACCTACACAGTTCAAAACCTATCCTGGTAACCTTAAAAAAAGCGGGACAGACCCTTAGTCTGCTGTCTAGCTCAACATGATCTATATATAGAATTAGTTTCCCAACCTGGCAACTTAAGATGTGTTTAACAAGTGTGGACGTCAGCTCCCAGAATTCTGAAGCTGACTTCCCATCATTCCCAGATATCAGTGGAAACAGTGTTGGGAGAGTTTGATTCCAGCACAGCTACATATAAAGTTAGGGAAGGCTGTTCTTCACTGACAGGCAGATGTTTTCTAAAGCAGGGGTCCCCAACCCCCGGTTCGTGGACCAGTACCGGGCTGCAGCATGCCAGCAACCAGTCTGCACAAACAAGTAAAGCCACATCTGCAGGATGCAGGCAACACACAAAACCCGCACACTTTCCGGTTCACGGAAAAACCTCTCTCCACGGAACTGGTCCCTGGTGCCCAAAAGGTTGGGGACCTCTGTTCTAAAGTCTTTCCAAGCAGTCTTTCCTAGAAACTAGGGATATAAGGGATTACCCCCTGGTCTTTCTGCATGCAAAGCGAGCATTATATTATGATCTACCCTTAAGGATTAGAAACTTCTCTCTGAGTTTAATTTTCTCAATGCTAAACTGCATATGAGAATCAGTTTAGTATAGTTGTTAAGACACCAGGGTAGAAATCGGGAGAATATGAGTTCTAGTCCTACCTTAGACACAAAGCCAGTGAGGTGACCTTGGGCCAGTCACTCTCTCTCAGCCCTAGGGAGGAGGCAATGGCAAAAAAAACTTTCTAAGAAAATTGCTGAGAAAACTTTCCAAGAAAATTGCAGGGATTGGTTCAGGCAGTCTCTGAGAATTGAACACAATTGAACAAAAGAAACAACAACAACAAGCCAACCTGCATCTAAGTTCTAAATATCTTTATGTGTGCATTTGATTTTGTTAATGTGCATCTCATAATAAATGAGATCGGATTTTTCCCCCTTAGGTTTTTGTCTTTGTGTGCTTGGTATGCTAGGTGAATGTTAGGCCAATCTTGATCCGTTTGGTGTACTGGTTTGTGTGCTGGCCTAAAAATCAGGAGGCTTAGAATTTTAGTCCTGCCTTAGGCATGAAAGCTGGCTTGGTGACTTGGGCCAATCACTTTCGCTCAGCCTAACCCACCTCACAGGATTCTTATGGGGAAAATAGGAGGAAGAAAGAGTACTCTGTATGTTCACTACCTTGAGTTATCTATTTATCCCTATTTTGTTGGTTGAAAAATCAACAAAATGCCCCAGAAGGCAGCGGCCAACCACTTCTGTTTCCTGCCAAAATAGAACAAAGATGTTTCCTTTAAGTCACTGAGAGTTCATTTCAATTTAAAGGACACTTTTAAAATAAATAGGTATACATACTATTAAAAGGGACATGGTGGCTCAGTGGGTTAGGACGCTGAGCCTGTCGATCAGAAGGTCAGCAGTTTGGCGGGTCGAATCCCGAGTGCCTCGTAACAGAGTGAGCGCCTGTTACTTGTCCCAGCTTCTGCCAACCTAGCAGTTCGAAAGCACGTAAAAATGCAAGTAGAAAAATAGGGACCACTACGGTGGGAAGGTAACAGCGTTCCGTGTGCCTTTGGCATCCAGTCATGCCGGCCACATGACCACGGAGACGTCCTCGGACAAGCACTGGCTCTTCGGCTTTGAAACGGAGATGAGCACCGGCCCCTAGAGTTGGAAACGACTAGCACGCATGTGCGGGGGAACCTTTACCTTTACATACTGTTAAGCTGTCCTGTTTAAAGGTAGCGTGTTCTGATGATACAGATATTGTTGGAATATTCTCATTTGCCCCCTGTTTGATCTTCCAGGCTGTGGGTGCCAATTTCCCACCCACAGAAAAAACAAGTTGTGGCTTAAGTGGCATTCTTTACTTCCTCCACCTAGACCAGAAGTTTTCAAGCTTGGTGTGTGGACTTCAACTCCCAGAATTCCCTAGCCAGGAACTGTGGGAGTTGATAGTCCACATATCTTAAAGTTCCCAAGGTTGAGAAACACTGTCCTAGATTCTGAGCATATTGCTCCAAATGCAAATCAGGCACAGGGACATATTTTATTTCAGCTGAGCAGGGGAACATTTGTTTTGCCTGCAGAGAAATCTCCCCCATCCCTCCTTCCTTCCTCCCATCCTGCCCTGGACATTTCCAGGGAGACTGGGAAAAAGGCCTACCTGAAAGCAAGGAAAGCTGCTGTTTTCCCTAATATCAGACTAAAACATTTTGAATTATCACAGTATTTTAAATTTTGATTGTTCATGCGTGTTTGGGGAATGATGCCTTTTTGATTATAGGTAGTCTTCGACTTACGACCACAATTGAGCCCAAAGTTTATGTTGCTAAATGAGTTTTGCCCCACTTTATGACTTTTTTTGCCATAGTTGTTAAGTGAATCACTGCAGTTGTTAAGTTAGTAACCTGGTGGTTAAGTGAATCTGGCTTCCCCCTTGACTTTGCTTGTCAGAAGGTCACAAGAGGTGGTCCCAGGACCCCAGGACACTGTGACCATCATAAAAATAATCAGTTGCCAAAGCATCTGAATTTTGATTACGTGACCTTGGGGATGTGGCAGTGGTCATAAGTGTGGGAAATGGTCACTTTTTTCAGTGCTGTCGCAACTTTGAACAGTCACTAAATGAACTGTTGTAAGTTGAGGACTACCAGTATTTAATAACTAATTCTAGGCTAGGGCACCCAACAGTTGGAATGAACAAAGGTCAACTTTGCATCTATTGCTGACTGCCACTAATGAACGGTTACAGATAGTTTTTGACTTACAACCATTCTTTTAGCAGCCATTCGAAGTTAGTGGCACTGAAGAAAGTGACTTACAACTGGTCCCCACTCTTATGACCATCGCAGATCTGCACAGTCATGTGATCAAAGTCTGGGCACTTGGCAACCAGCATGTAATTAGAGACAGTGACAAGGTTATTTATCGCAATTTACGACTTTGCTTCTGACAAGCAAAGTCAAATGGGGGAAGCTGGAATCGCTTAATGATTTCATGATAAAAACTGCACGGATTTGCTTAACAACTGTGGCAAAAAGCGCTCATAAAATTGGGTGTGCCTCATTTAGCAACAGAAATTCTGATCCCAATTGTGGTTGTAAGTCAAGGACTACCTGTATTCTGTCAGAGATTTTCCTTCACAGGTGACTCCATTGAAAAGGGAGGGTTTGGGGGTTTTTTCTTCCCTCCCCATCCTTTTTCCTTGTTTGTCTTGGTGGGCTCATCTTTGCAAGCCACCCTGAATATCATTTTGGCAAAAGGATATGGTAACAGTCCTTCTAATAAATCCATTTGTGAAGCACACAGGAGCCAGGGATAAAAGAATGGATATTTTCATGCTCAGACTAATTGTAAAACTGTATTTAAGCAGGTGTTCAATGTTTAATGGCTTGCTGATTTTTGATAAACATGTTTATTTTTGTGGCCACTGCTATTTTTATTGTTGTTCTGTAGATCTTTGTATTGTTTTAAAATGAAACAAAGTCTTATCCAGCTTTCTAAAAATAATTTTTTTAAAGTAAGTGGCATTAGCATTCTAATTTAAACTTTTGAGTGGTTCAAGCAAACACACAGAGAGGTAAGAAGCAGGGTCATGCTCCCAGTTTACTTTCAGGACCCATATAGTTCACTTTTTTCTAGAGACCTCAGGAAAGGGAGAATCTTTAGATAACCAAATGGAGCCCTTCCTGATCTGGTGCTCTCCAAAAGAGTGGATTTCAGCTCCCATTGTCCTCAGCCAGTATAACCAATGACTTGATAAGCTAGAGATGATGGGAGATACTACTTTAGCTAACATTTGACATTCAGGAAAGCTACTCCAAACATAGAAAGGGATGGAACTTGCTCATTGGGGAGAAAAGTGCAAATTTCCACCTGAGTCAATATTTGTCTCGTTTCAAAAAATGTTGGGAAGGGCCTTTTCCACCCAAGTCATATTTAGCATATGCAAATACCTTTGACGAAGCCAAAGTAAGATGGGTGTGCAGCTAGAAGACGAAAGAAGGGAAGTGGTAGGATGTACTCTGTAGCCTAAACGGCACTTTGAAAGCCTTTGGGGGGAGGGGTGTGTGTGATCATCTGTGGATCATTTTTTTAGCGCATGCCTAATTTGTTTGTGTGTGTGCTTTATGTGTTCCTTCTAAAGGAAACAGACTATATATTGTCTGTAGGTAGAAGGGAGGGGCCTCTGCCTTGTTAGTCTTCCAGGGGATTATGGGATGCCTTCTGCTTTCTGCATAACTTTTGGGAACCCAGAGTTTGTGGAGCCTTGGCAGATATTAAGAAACAATGGTATGATTCCTGCTTAGGAAGTGGCTTTACTTTGGCTGGGATTGTGTGATACAGTGAATTTAGCACAGCACAACTATGGCAAAAAAAGACCTATCACAGATAATCAATCATCCCAACAAGGTCCCCCTGCAATTGTATGGCCTACTACCACCTACTTCCCCTTTAATTTGTTGTTGTTGTTAGTTGCAAAGTTGTGTCCGACCCATTGTAGCCCCATGGACAACGTTCCTCCAGGCCTTCCTGTCCTCTACCATCTTCTGGAGTCTATTTAAGCTCATGCCTCCTGCTTCAGTGACTCCATCCAGCCACCTCATTCTCTGTCGTCCCCTTCCTCTCTTGCCCTCAACCTTTCCCAGCATTAGGCTCTTCTCCAGTGAGTCCTTCCTTCTCATTAGGTGGCCAAAGTATTTGAGTTTCAACTTGAGGATCTGGCCTTCTAAAGAGCAGTCAGGGTTGATCTTCTCTAGGACTGACCGGTTTGATCGCCTTGCAGTCCAAGGGACTCTCAGGAGTCTTCTCCAGCACCACAGTTCAAAGGCTTCAATTCTTTGGCGCTCAGCCTTTTTTATGGTCCAACTTTCACAGCCATACATTGCAACTGGGAAAACCATAGCCTTGACTATACACACTTTTGTTGGCAGGGTTATGTCTAGATTTGCCATAGCTTTCCTCCCAAGGAGCAAGCGTCTTTTAATTTCTTGGCTGCAGTCCCCATCTGCAGTGATCTTGGAGCCCAGGAAAATAAAATCTGTCACTACCTCCATTTCTTCCCCATCTATTTGCCCTTTAACTTAAAAAATGTAAAAGAAACGCATACACCCTGTCAGCGCTGCTAACATTGGATGCAAGCAATGCCTCGAAGTTCTTTTAAAGAGTTTCATCTGTCGGAACCATGACACCCTCACACTCTCCCCTCCCCCTCCCTCTCATTTATTTATGTTTTAAAGTCATTGGCACAGTTGCATTTTGTAACAGTAAGAAATTTTGTCTGTCTGTAATTTCTTTTGAACAAATCAGGTTTGGCCTAAATTAGAAGATGACCTGCCTCCATTGAATACAGCGTACATAGCTTGCTTCTGAACAAATATGAACGAATTAGACTTCGGATGCTGTTGCAATCAGAGAAATGTCATTCCATTTCTGTATAGTAATTCCATTGATTGAAATGGGATTTCATTTGATTACCTGTCAATTTAGTTGGCATTGGGTTAAGTTGTGAAGGTCCTGGATTTGACTGGGAAGAAATAAAGGAATTGCCACACTTTGCATATTGTGCTTAAAAGTTCCTCAGGTGGGATAATAAATATCAGGATGCTCATAATGTTACCATGACTTATTTTGCACAGCTGTGATTGCACTAACTAAGCCATGGTTATGTGGTTGTCATATTATGGATTGCATGAACCCATCCACTATGGCTTATAAATTAGGATTTATAAAGCATACTTTAGGGCAGTGTTCTCAACCTTTACAACTTTAAGATGTATGGACTTCAACTCCCAGAATTCCTGAGCCAGCCATACCCACAGTTCTCTTGGTATAATGCAGCAATCTTTGGCTCTGCTTCCTTCTGAGTTATTTCTCCGTTTATCAGTGCAATCTGTAGCCCTGGACTAGATTCTTTCCCATTCAAATACTACCCAGTGCTAACTCTGCTTAACTTTGTTTCTGAGCCAAGGTTTCCAAGTTACTACCTCCTAACAGGTCATGTCCATTCAATAAATCATAGTTAAGTAAACCATAGCTTATATTGCTGTGTAATCTTGTCACTACATGATCCCAGTAGCCCAAATGAAAGATGGCTTGTTTATGATGAATGAATGTTGTGAAAGTGGAGCCCTTTTATAAACTACTGGCACGCTTGTAAAAATAAATTGAAAAAAGGTTTCTTTAGCATGGCATGAATTTATAGTGAGTAATTGAAGGCTACATTTGGCTACATCTTTGGAAAGCTTTCAAAGAGCAAAGGGAGACAACCTAAAATAAATCGTTGTTGAGCTAATACTCTCATAGAGGCTTGGTCTTTGCAGAAAGCCCAGTTGGTGGTGATTTTTCACATTTCATAGGGTTTGGGGGAATAGCTCCAGTTCCTGTGGGGGTCTGGTTGCATATAATGGGAACAGTAGCTGTGGAAGCCCTGGCCATTCTCTTGCATTGTCTGCAAGCTCCAGGACCCAACCGGTGCCTGTGTGAGAAACAAAGCTGCTGCCACCCCCTACACAAATGCCAAAGAACATCGGAGGAAATTTGTTAATTTTGTTCAGAGGAAATAACACAGAATACATCCAAAAGTCAAGGTTTTAATGAATGGTTTTCACCTTATTTTGCATTTGGTAGGGAAAGCAGACTTGTGCAGTAGGTTTTATTATTCAATTTAAAGCTACTTGTGGTTTATAGAGAGAGTCCTCGACTTAACAGCCACACTTGGGACCAGAATTTCCGTTGCTAAGCAAAGCGATTCTTAAGGGAGGTGCAGCCTTGTTAAGTGAACCACTGCAGTTGTTTTAAGCGAATCACGTTATTGTTGAGTGAATCTGGCTTCTCCCATTGACTTTGCTTGTTAGAAGCCAGCCGGGAAGGTTGCAAGTCGGGATCACATGACCTGGGGATGCTGCAATTGTCATTACTATATGCCGGTTGCTATGTGCCCAGATTTTGATCATGTGACCATGGGGATGCTGTGATGGTTGTACATGCCAGTAAGATAAAGGAGGGCTGTGGAAAGGAAAATCAACATACAGTTATGCGAGAAGCACATGCTTTCTTCTTAGCAACCATTTTATCACTGTGAGGACTGGATTAAGTCGCTTTTTCCAGTGCCACTGTAGCCATTGCCTTTGTGCCTGCCATCTTGACTTTGTTGCCCATCCTGCCAATCCATGTAGAAGCAGAAGACTGGAAGGCAAGGCTGATAGACACTTTCAGGTGCAAAAGCTGCCTGATTTTCTGCTTGCGACTTTAGTGTTTCCATCCCACAGGGAGGGGTCCAGTTTTTCCACTCCTCTCCTCTAAAATGTCAGTCTGCCAAAAACTGGAATTAGTCAAAGGCTCTCTATGTAAAATGGAGCTGAAACAGTCTTGTTTGGTCCCCGTGCTTTAATTTGCAGACAGGTGTATAACCAAGGATATAAAAGGCTCTTTATTTGTGAGCTGAAGGCAGGGTGAGAATTCCTCAAAAGAAAAAAAAATGCAGATGTGAGGATAGAGGCATTTTTGATTTAATCCTGAGTTTTGTTCCCTTTTTCATTGCCCTGTGCATGCCTGCTCAGAAGGGAGACTCATTGCACAGGTAGTCCTCAACTTATGACCACATTTGAGCGCAAAATTTATGTTGCTAAGTGAGACATTTGTTGTGAGTTTTGCCATAGTTGTTAAGTGAATCACTGCAGTTGTTAAGCTAGCAAAATGGTTGTTAAGTGAATCTGGGATCCACATTGCCTTTGCTCGTCAAAAGGTTGCAAAAGGTGATCACATGACCCTGGGATAGTACAGTTGTCATAAACATGAGTCAGTTGCCAAGAGTCTGAATTTTGATCACGTGACCATGGCGATGCTGCATGTTAAAAATGGTCAGAAGTCACTTTTTTCATTGCAGTTGTAACTTTGAACAGTCACTAAATGAACTGTTGTAAGTCGAGGACTACTTGCAATTGATTTTGCTGAGATGTGGCAGAGTGGTTCAAGAATTGGACTAGGACAGGGAAGTCTCTGGTTCAAATCCACCCACAGCCTTGGAAGCTCACTTTACATAGTATTGAACCTGTTGCTCCATTCTAGTCCAAACTACCTCACAGGGTTGTTGTTGTTTTTATGGAAGTAAAATGAAGGGAGATCCCCGTGTAAGATGTCTTGAATTTCCAGAGTGGATGTATTATTGATTATTAATATTAAATTGCATTTCTCAGGTGACAATAGGATTGCAAATTAAACTTCTTCTTTTGGCCATGGAAGTTACATTAGTTTGGGAGAGGAGACGGTGCTTCCTCCCAGATGTTTGAGGCTTCATCCCCTCTTACGTTTTTTCAGGTTGTCAGCTTTTCTGCCCTGTGACTTAACTTTGATTAACTTCAGTTAAATTTAAATTAAATAATGTTTCTCCCAGTCACCCAAAAATAATTGCCTCCACACTGCCAGCGAAAAAAGGAGTTTAGAAGCTGATGTCATTGCTTTGAAGGAGTTGGTGACTCGACAGTTGAACTTTCAAGATATAGATTTATTATTTAAAAGAAGTGATAAAATGGTTGCTAGGAAGAAAGCATGTGCTTCTCGCATGACTGTATGTTGATTTTATTTTCCCCAGCCCTCCTTTATCTTATGTTTTCTAACTGGCAGCTAAGCTAGCGGAAGATGCACTGCGGTAGAGTGGTAGACAAAGAATGATTTACCTTTTTTTTTGTAAAATTCCTAGGTAATATTTCTCTGAATATTACCTGAAGAATTGTGCCTTGTAGCAGCACAAGAGACAAATCATGGGCACTGGAGCCTTCCATTGTGGTTTATTAGAGCATTGTATAATCCCCCAACAATGTTCACTGGTTCATCCCCCATCTAAGGAAATACTGTCCTGCAGTGGTGTATGACCCATGGCAGTACAGTATTTCCTGGGCACGTTATGCATTTTTATGGGAATTATTTCGCTTGATATGGGGTTAATAGCTAAAAGAACTTTTAAATTGTTTTGGGTAGTGATCTCTAGCTTATGTATGCATCCCATAAGCAGATCAATCCTTGCAGGGATGTGGAGCTTTGGAACAAAAGGCCAACATGTTTAGAGGACAAAAAAAACCTGCCTTTGTGTTGCCTCAAGCAGAAGATGTGATTGCTGGTCCCACTTGAGACAGCCAGAATAAACTCAAATGGATGGGAATAAAACAAATTACTTTATTCACAGGCATCCTATGTCAATAACTCACGGTTACAGCAAAGGCTCTTCTGGAATGTAAGGTTGTAATCTGGTCCCATCTCATTAGGTAAAAGAATGATGAACTTTCCATCCTGTGCAAAGTTACATGTTGAAACGGAGCTTGATATCCCAAGCCAACATGGCTAGGGTTTATCCAGAGAGATAATACAAAGACAAAGACAGGAAGTCCTGCCATAAACTATAAACTCCACCCACTTAACCAGGTAAGCATGGTATTCACTAAACAGTTAGACTACAATTCCCATAAGGCATCTCTTGAGGAAATAACGTTTAACCCTATAAATGCTAAATACTCTTAACACAGTCCTTAATTCCTAAACTAGATATAAAATGGAGCAGCTGGATGTATACTGGTCCAGCACAGCCTTCTATGATGTTGTGAAATCCTCGTTTTCTAGAAGTATTTAAGCTTCTTGGGTGGTGGGAAAAGGAACGAAAAGGAGAAGGGGGGGGAGGAAAAGAAAGGAAAGGACTTCCTGACTCATCCAACTCAGCTGTCTGTTCTTTTGCACATCGCCCACCTGCCAGCCTCCCAATGTACACACTTAAACTGTCTGATTCATAAACATTCACCTCTCTGCTCCCTACCTGTGCCCCTCCCTTTCAGTCTCTTTCTTTGGAAAAAAAATCTGTTTGTTTCAGTGCTTGGAAGGTTTCTGAACCAGAAAAAAAAAGAGCCATGTTGGATCTGAATTTGTTTGTGGCTTCCTTCTCAGGACCCCTGTCTCAGATCATTGAAGGTGTTGGTACATTGTGCAGATTGGAGGAGCAGGTGGCAGCCTTGGCCCTGCCTGTTGTGCACCATTTCTGGACCAGCGTGCCCTTTTCACAGTCACCCACACCTTGGTCACCTCCTATTGTGAGGCACTCACTGTACATGGGACTCCCTTTGAAGAGTATCTGTAAGCTTCAGATGGTTCCAAATACAGTGCCCTGCACAGTTTTTCCACAAGGCTAGATTTCTGCATGTATCAACTCTTTTGTGAAAGCTGCATTGGTTGCCGATTTGCTTCTGGGTGCAGTTCAAGTTGTTGATTGTCATGTTTAAAACCCTACATGGCTAAGGGTTATTTGAAGGACTGCCTCTCTTCAGGAAGGCAGGACATGTGACAGATCATCTCTGTTAAGGAGGTCCATCTAGTGGGACCATAGGAGCACGGAGGTTCTCGTGGTTATGATGCTGGGTTGGAGGTTAGCAAGTCCACAGTCGAGACCTGGGTGCTGCAGCGGGGCAGGTGAGCTCCTGTCCTTTGCTCTAGCTCCTGCCAGGGACATGAAAGGAGCCCCCAACCGGGTGTCCTCCAGGCAATGATGATGTCACCGGCTAATTCTTTCAACCCAGAAGCACCTCGGTGCTTCTGATACCAGTGTGATGCAGTCTAGTGGGACCAAGAAGTAGGACCTTCTCCATGGTGGCACCCTCCTTGTGGAATATCATTCTCTCACAGATATGATTGGCTACCACCTTATTACTTTTCTGGAAGGCCTTGAACTGATAGGCAGCTTGTGCACCCCAGGGTGATATGGAGCCAATCAAATATCTAGAATGATTGTATCTGTTGGCACTCAGGTGTGGTAGCGATGGCAGAGTTTTAAATTATGATATTTTTAATGTGGCAAACCACCTGGAATCAATGTGTGTGAGGTGGGCAGTCATATAAATTTAGTAGGGTAGCTTACTTTTTCTGCCTAATTCTAGGTCATTTATAAACAAGTTAAAAGCTTTGGCTCCTGAAAGGGACTTTACATAGCTCCATTCTGAAAAGTACTCATGTTTCCTCCTTTTTTGCATCTTATGCC
Source organism: Vipera berus (assembly GCF_964194415.1). Taxonomy (NCBI): domain Eukaryota; kingdom Metazoa; phylum Chordata; class Lepidosauria; order Squamata; family Viperidae; genus Vipera; species Vipera berus. The sequence goes on from NC_138202.1 coordinate 343,455,163, forward strand.
TTTATATGAATTGGGTAAGAAAAGAAAAAGGTATTCTTAAACCTTTTTTTTTAAAAAAATAGGCTGTGTTGAAGCTAAAAACAGGAAGTTGGATCAGGTGGAATATGTTCTACCCTCCCCATTGCGCTGCAAAACATCGTTTAGGAACATATGAAGGGTAATCGTTGCTCATGTCTGGGAGGTGGCTGTTGAATTTCACTTTAAAAATAATTTAGAAAACATCTTGCTACACTCTGCAAACAGTTTGTATTATTTTAAACATTTCTGGGCTCGTTTTACAGCAAAGCAATCCCCAAGCAGCTTATATAAACAGGTATTCTTTGGTTAAGGATGGTAATTGGGACTGGACTATCAGTTGCTAAGCGATGCTGTCATAAAGCATGAAATCACATGACCACATTACTTAGTGGTGGCAATCCTGGCAGTTTTCAGTTCCTGATTGACTGCCTCCTGCGTCAGGCGTCCTTGAACAGGGCCAGCTGTGGGTCATCTTCATCCACGCTGTCAGGCTCACACAGCTGGGTCTGCGTCGTGACCAGATGAGAGGGGCCTGGCTGGGGGCTCTCATCAAGCTGTCCAATCCCCTCAGCAAGCTCTTCAACACCCCCCTCCTCCTCCTCTGAGTCGTCCGACCCAACTGCCGAACCCACAGGCTGACCCTGAATCACAACACCACCATCTTCTTCCAGGAGGAAGAAGATGGCAGTCAGCTGTGGGTTGCAGGCCAGCAGAGTGCAGAATGGCCAAAAGAACAGTGATGTGTGTGTGTGTGGGGATAGATGGATGCCTCTTTGCCTTGTGGTTATAAGTGCGAGTGGGTGCCAAGCCCTGGAATTTTGACCACGTGACAGCTGGGACATTCCCGAGGTCCTAACTTCAAAGACTGGGCATAACTACCATTTGTTCAGTTCCGCTGTAATTTTGTACCGTCACTGAATGAAAAGTCATTAATTGAGGACTAGCTGTAACTATTCTATAAAAACCTATTAAGAGCATATCCCCTGCCTATATCTATGTACATATCTATGCAGATATATAGATATACAGATACATAGATATATATCTAACACAACAATTAGAACAATCATCCATGATGGTTTTCTGCAAAATGGTTTTAAACTGGCAGCATGTGTGTTAGAAGGTCAGTCTAGATAACTTGGAGCAACAAATGGATTTTCCTCTAAGTCCTTTTAAAAACAAATACTCAAATATTCAAATGTCATGATGTGACTATCTCTACAAATATCAGAATTGTGCAAGCTGTTATATTCACTGCGATACTTTATGGGAGCAAAGATTGGACCTTGAAGAAGTTGGATAGAAAGAGTATGGATATCTTTGTATTTTGCTATCAGAGAAGACTGCGAATATCAAGGACAGCCAAGAAAGCAAACAAATGGATCATCAAAGCAATCTATCCAGAACGCTTACTAGAGGCACAAGTAACCCAAGCTCAAATTATCATACTTTGGACATGTTATGTGAATACCCAGCTCCCTGGAAAAGGCTCTAACGCTGGCAAAGATGTAAGGAAAGAGAAGAGGACAATTAAAAGCAAAATGGAGGGATTCAGTTATAGTGGCTATAAGTTGCACCACTGGGAGACTTGAAAGACCAGGTTAGGTGTCAATCATCATGGGGAAAATCTGTCTGCATAGTTTTAATATATTTTAATTATTTTTCTATTTGTTTTATAGCCTATAAGCAGCCCAGAGACACCTTAGAGGGGAGATGGGTGGCATAAGAATTTAAATATAACAGCAACAACAACAACAACAACAACAACAATAAACCTTAGCCTGGCAGCCTAATCGGATGAGCAGCAGCATGTCTGTATTCTATCTAGATAACAACTGTTGTTAATGACAACAACAACAACAACAACAGTTTCCATCCATTGCTTCTTGTCCTTCCTTCAGGGTGCTTTAGAGAATAGCTTGACTCCCTTTTTGTGGCAGCCCCTTAGATATTGGTACATTGCTAACATGTCACCCCTTGTCCTTCTCTGCATTAAACTAGACATACCCAATTCCAACAACCGTTCCTTATATGTTTTAGTCTCCAGTCACCTAATCATCTTTGTTGCTCTTCTCTGTACTCTTTCTAGAGTCTCAACATCTTTTTTACATCGTGGTGACCAAAACTGGATGCAGTATTCCAGGTGTGGTCTTACCAAGGCCTTGTAAAGTGGTATTAGTACTTTACGTGATCTTGATTCTATCCCTCTGTTAATGCAGCCTAGCACTGTGTTGGCTTTTTTGGCAGCTGCAGCACACTGCTGGCTCATATTTAAGTGATTGTCCACTAGGACTCCGAGATCCCTCTCACAGTTACTACTATTGAGCAAGGTACCACCTACACTATACCTGTGCATTTGGCTTTTCTTGCCTAAATGTAGAACCTTACTTTTTTCACCGTTGAATTTCATTTTGTTAGATAGCACCAGTGGTGGGATTCAGCCAGGTTGCACCGGTTCAGTAGAACCAATAGCTAATTTTTTGTTGACTTCGGCAAACCGGCTGATGCCCTAGCCCTTTTTCGCAAGGCCCAAAATGGACTTCCGGAAGTGCATGGACGCCACTTCCGGAAGTCTGTTTTGAGCCAGGGAGCCTCCAAGGTTCAGAACGGACTTCCGGAAGTAGCACCCAAGCAGAGAACCGGTTGTTCAGATATTTGAATCCCACCACTGGATAGCATCCAATGTTTATGGATAATAATATCTTCCCCCCTTTTTTCTTGTGGTTCTGGGTTTTTTAATGAAACCTGGACTGGATAACTCTCCCAAGAGAAAACATAGAATCTCCCTCCCATGCAACTTTCTTGGAAGCAGTATGAAAATAGTCTACTATTGCCTTTTTATGAAATGATGGAGGATATAAAGCCAGTAGATTGAAAGACCTAGATATGCTGGCTTTCAAGGAAAGGCTGCTTGCGAGTAATGGTTTATTCCATCCCCTTTGGTGAGCTGAGTTGTTGATGAACAGTTGGTGCTGGGTGGAGGCTCCCTGCCTGCAGAGCTATAGGTCTTCACTTAAAAACTGGCCAAAGCTGAAACAATATTGCCATTGTATTGATCTTGGACCTATTGAAGCCTTATCCCTTGAAGTTCAGATGGTGGCTCTGTAGGATTCACTCAACCATTGAACTGATCCAGAAGCTGAATGCCAGCCTGTATCTATGTGCTTGCCTGCCTTTGGCCAAGAACTGAACTATATATTATCACAGTAGCTAACTGATGCTGACACAATGTGCTTATTATATAGTAGTTTGCTTGCTGTTCACTTAACAGATTTTGCAAACCCAACTCTGCAAAAATTTGCAAATAAAAATTAATGTAAACTTGCATGGGCTTTCCCCCCCATTCTTTCTTGTTTTACAATTGTCAAACTAATGCTAGTATCAGATGAAACATATTTCAGTTTGCAAATAGATACCAATAAAAACCACCCTTGCTATATGTGTAGCCCTGTTTCATCACGTTCTTTTTGAGTCTTTCTAAATATTGGTAAGAGAAATCGCTAATGCTGTGCCCACAACACCTTCCTGTGAATGGGAGGTGCAAACCCACATGACCCATCTCTTTCCACATCTTGATTCAGAGAATAATTCCCCAGAATCCTACCAGGCATTCTGAGAAAATAAGCACTTGAAAGCTGCAGCCCCATGTTTGGAAATATTTGTACCTGCCTCAAAATATTTGTACCTATCCCAAAAGAGTTGAAGTAGGAAAAAGCAGGCTAAAAGATATAGCTGGCAGACTTGCCTTTTTGTAAATGGATGCTTTGGTTGTGTTATCAAGGCAGCCATTTTGTGAGTGTGCCCATGACATATTCTCAGAATTTGAAATGCAGAGACCATTGTATGAAAAAATCTAAAAGCAGAACAGCTTGATAAAGTCAGTGGGCTGAAGGGATTGTGGCCTTCCTCATGCTGAACATCTTCAAGCAGAGGTTAGAGAACCCTCTATTAGAGATGGCTAAACTCTGAAAGAGACAGGTAATTTAGATTGATTAGATTTCTATTCTTTCAGGATTTCAAGGCAACATGCTCAGTATTTCTACTTTTTTCTCCACAACAAGAACATTGTGAGGTAGACTGGGCTGAGAAGTCATCCAGTGTCAGCCTTACCAGACAAGAAATAGGACCATATGAATTAATTCTAGTTTATTGTAAAACTACATTAACAGAACCTTGCAAGACTGAAAGTACAATTCTCCTGCCATTACTTTTACAGCCTTTACTTTTACAGATAACTTAGGGCAGGGGTAGGCAACCTTGGCTCTTTTATGACTCGTGGACCTGAGCAGGCTGGCTCAGGAATTCTGGGAGTTGGAGTCCACGAGTCATAAAAGAACCAAGGTTGCCTACCCCTGACTTAGGGAGATTCCCTCCTGAGCTTCTTGCTTTGCATACCATGCAGCTGTGGGCTATGCTCCTTCTTATCTGATTGTTCTGTAGGCATTCATCCAGTCTCCCAAGTTCATTCCCACATAACATTACACCCAGTGAGCTTCCATGGCTAAAGGTAGTCTAGAACCCAGATCTTCCCACCCCTGGTCCAACAGTTTAACCCAGTGTTTTTCAACTTTGGCAACTTTAAGATGTGTGAACTTCAACAGCTAGAACTCTCCAGCGAGTGCTGGCTGGGGAATTCTGGGAGTTGAAGTCCACACATCTTACAGTTGCTAAGGCTGAAAACATTGACTTAACCACTCTAACCATTTGTCTCTTGTACGGAGGTCCTGGGTGCCTTCCTCTAACTCTGATTCTGCATGTCATTTTTTAATGATCGCTAATTAAAGCATTGTATTTAAAGTACAGTAAGTGTAACATCCCCAGTGCTTTATAAAAGAAGCTGCAAAAATCTGAAATGTTTGAATTGAAGTGGTTGTGAATTGACATGTTGCTCAGAGCAGCTGAAAGACTGTGGTTTCTTGAGTTTTCTTGAGTATTTCCATGACGTACTTGACGTGTGTTAAGATTCATTCTTCCGTAGGATTAAAACTGGGGGGAGGGAACGTGCTAGAGCCAAACTGGAAATTCGCCAGTTGTTTCTTATGCTTGGGGGTTGTGATGGCAGGGAAAAGAGATTGCCAAACCATGTTAATTTCCCTTTGGGAATAATCAATGTAGTTTGGAAAATAAAGGAAGAATGAGTTTAGCGTATCTTAATGATTGAAACAACAGCAGCTAATAAAAGTTTAACATTTTCCTATTGTTTTGCACTCATGTTGAAACTCACTGGAAAAGAGCAATGGCTTTTGTGATATTCCACCATCTCCCCCTTCCTCCTCTCCCCCCCCACCACTGAATTAGAGAAATAATCTTTCATTACAGGATTTTTGATGAAGGATTTCCATTGTTATATTTATAGAGCAAGTAAAAACATAAGTCTGCTGAGTTCCCATTTTAAAAGACAATAATTCCTTCTTTATCCCTCCCCACCTCCTTTTAATCAGCACAATCCACGAACAGAGAAAACAAGTGAATAACACTTAACACAGGCAAGAAGCATGCATGAAAATCTGCAGGGAAAGCTCAGATCTTTACTATCCTGAAACCACCTGATTTCCTGTATTAAGCCATGATTGTCTAACCATGGCTTCTGAGCATACCACAAGATGCTGAATCATAAATGGTGATATTCAAGCCACACTGGCTAGGTTTGGCAGCACACTAGGCTCAAATCAAACATCTGCAATGTATGTATGAACTTTGCCAGAGCCTTTAGAGAAAGACCACACACACATACACACAAACACAAACTTCATATAATTTCCTAACCCTTTGTCTTTTGCTCTCATTTTTCCTCTCCTCTTTTTCAGAGCAGCCTGTAGTGGTCCACCATTGAAATTCACTTGGCAAATCTGTTCATTCACCCTAAATACTGGTAGTCCTTGACTTACAACAGTTCATTTAGTGTTCATTCAAAGTAACGTCACTGAAAAAGTGACTTATGAACATTTTTCACATTTATAATAGTTGCAGCATCCCCATAGTTATATGATCAAAATTCAGACAGTTGGAAACCGTCTCATATTTATGATGGTTCGAGTGTCCCGGGGTCATGCAATCCCCTTTTGCAACCTTCTGACAAGCAAAGTCAATAAGGAAACCAGATTAACTTAACCACCAGGTTACTAACTTTAACCTGATTCACCAAACAACTGTGGCAAGAAAAGTAATACAATGCGGCAAAACTCACTTAAATGTCTTGCTTAGCAACATAAATTTTGGGCTCAGTTGTGGTTGTAAGTCATAATAATCCTTTACATTTCATCTCATGTTGGCTGATTTTCTGGCTAATCTTAAATCCAAGCTTAGTATTTTTCCGGAAGAGCACTATTCTAAAATAGTCTTGAATCCAGGTACCACAAGCGTTTTTCATGCGGGCGCAAAACATTTGTGCAAAACAAAGCAAAAAAAATTGACACTAGCTAAACCCTCCCATCTTGCCATCTGTCAGAACTCGCCTCCTCCCCAGCCTGTGTTCACAAGAACAGTTGCTGGATGTTTTCTTCTGCTGGCTGGTGTCACTTGATAGGAAGGCAGACAACGCTCAGGGAATCCAACAATCCCTTTCCTTCACTTGTCCCATATTAAATTTGCCAGGACTGCATCATTTCCTGGCCTCCTTATTGGGACAGAATAAGGGTCAGCAATGAGGGCAAGGCAAAGCATGCCAGCGTACTTTCTGTCACCTCAGAGGCAGGAAGAAAGCACTTTAAGGTGACCCTTGAGGAAGAACCCAAGCCATCAGAGGTGAGACAATCCTTGATCTCAGTTCTTGTAAAGACATAGCCTTGAAAGGAAGAAAAAAAGAAATGGGAGACAGAACATTAAAAAAAGTGGCATAAGTTCTTATAGTAATTATCATGGCAAACTGGTATCAAGACTGGCTGTGTCTCTTCACAGATTTTACCTGGTAATTTTGTTAGGTTGATGAAAAAGACCAGATGGTTTTATACCTGTGTTTTTCAAACTTGGAAACTTTGAGATCTTCCAGAATTGGGGGAATTCCAGCAATTGAAATCCACATGTTTCAAAGTTGCCAGATTTGAAAAACTCAGTTTATAACTTTCTGGAACCCCATTTTGGAGTAATGAAAGAGGGAAGGGAACTTGATCCTGATTCACTTCCCAAAACGGAAAATCTCAGATCCATCCACAGTTTGACCCATCTTCATTCTTATATAACCGTTTTGTGCCAGCTGTGTGCGTGGACATGGCATGAAATGTGCAGATCTCAGGGAATATGACTGCAGTGGGCAACAGCAATAGGAACATGACCAGCCATAGGCATTCACGGTAGGAAGCAAAGTCAGCAACTGGCAATATGTAGCAATAGCAATAGCACTTAGACTTCTACACCACTTCACAGTGCTTTACAGCTCTCTCTAAGCGGTTTACAGAGTCAGCATATGGCCCCCAAGAATCTGGGTCTTCATTTTATCAATCTCAGAAGGATAGAAGGCTGAATCAACCATGAGCCGGTCAGGATCGAACTCCAGGCTGTGGGATGCAGAGTTAGCCTTCAATACTGCATTTTAACCACTGTGCCACCATGGCTGGTGTACATCGTGCCATCATCATGCACACTTACCTACTTGCATCAGACATGACATTAGCACTGAATTGGATCCTTCGTGCAGTAATGTGGTGGCTCTTTTTGATGTCTTGTTTCAGGTCCTCCTAGGGCCAGGGTTGTCCACAAGGTAGGATAAAAAGGGAAGATGAACCTTCCATCTCTGCTGACATCTTCACTTTTTTTGATTACCACTGCCTGGGACAGGCTCTTTGATCCCAAATTGATTCTTACACATCCTTTTAGAATATGAATATTATCATGTTTCTGTTATGTACCAATCAGAATAAGAAGATGTTCCAGATGCTCCACTGAAAAAGGAATGGAAGAGAAGGATATTCTTTTCTCTACTCCAAGAGTCTCCAGATTTTTAATTTCTCTGAGGTGGAGACCAGTGTTTTTCAACCTTGGCATCTTTAAAGATGTGTGGATTTCAACTCCCAGAATTCACTAGCCAGATTGAGAAACGCTGGTGGAGATGATTCCTTCTTTCTTTATGGCTGTGTTTGTACAGGCTGCTAAGCCAGTTTATTTAGCTATGTTTTAGTGACTAAGCCATAGTTGACTGTTATGCCAAAACCGAAAAGAAACCCCATACAGCTTTAGCAGGTTGTCCAAACAAACTGTTAAATCATCCTGCACATTGATTTTTAAAAAACAATCCTCTATTACTTCGGGTTTCTTTTTTTTTCTAAAGGACAAGAGTGGAAATTTGCAAATGTTTTTGAGGTAACCCAACATATCAGCCCACGCTAGGTGGATTTGGAAGGAAGAGCATGGAAAATTATTAGTAGATTATCTTCTTTCACCTGCATGAAAGTTAAAATTCCTGCTTCTGTAAAATTGTTATTATTAATAATAATAATAATAATAATAATAATAATAATAATTAATAATAATAATAATAATAATAATAATAATAATAATAATAATAATAAGAAGAAGAAGAAGAAGAAGAAGAAGAAGAAGAAGAAGAAGAAGAAGATGGAAGGGACCTTGGAGGTCATCTAGTCCAACCCCCTGCTAAGGTAGGAAACCCTATACCATTTCAGACAAATGGCTGGCCAGTCTCTTCTTAAAAACTTCCAGTGTTGGAGCATTCACCACTTCTGGAGGCAGGTTGTTCCACTGGTTCGTTGTTCTAACTGTCAGGAAGTTTCTCCTTAGTTCTAGGTTGCTTCTCTCCTTGACTAGTTTCCATCCGTTGCTTCTTGTCCTGCTTTCAGGTGCTTTGGAGAATAGCTTGGCTCCCTCTTCTTTGTGGCAGCCCCTGAGATATTGGAACACTGCTATCATGTCCCCCCTCACTCTTCTCTTCGTTAAACTACACATGCCCAATTCCAGCAACCGTTCCTTATATGTTTTAGCCTCCAGTCCCCCAATCATCTTTGTTGCTCTTCTCTGTACTCTTTCTAGAGTCTCAACATCTTTTTTACATTGTGGTGACCAAAACTGGATGCAGTGTTCCTTGTATTGTCCTGGTCCAGACTACTTGTGTGTGAATTCTGATGTTTTGATTGTTTTGTCAGTGACTTTCAGAAAGGAAATCCATTTTTCTTGCCCTCTTGAGCCTTCTTACTTTTCAGTTTAACTCCCCTGGTTCCTGTCATTGATTCTGGCTGGCTTATAGTTTTGAGCCTGCTGTTTCCTGGCCTTTCAGAGTTTTTTATATGTACATTTTTATGTGTATATTTTTAACCCCATCTAAAGAGGGCAAGATGGGATGAAAATAAGTACAGAGAAGTAGGACATTATTGGAGTAAGAGGAAGGAACTTTTGATGTGTGGCATTTCGGATTGTAGTAATGTGCAAAAGGATAAAGTCCTTTTGGCAGTTGGTGGCTGCAGTCCCACACTGCACTAAGATTTAATGCCAATAATTTGCAGCCTACAAGTTAGCATTGCATTTACGATAATTCTATGGGAAAGCAGTAGGGAAGCTTTTCTCAGCTGGGGCCCCTTGTTGGCATTGCAACTTTCATAATTCACTGCCACACTAAAGGAAAGCTAGCAGGCATCTTGGGTGCCAGTGGGAAAGCCATGGTCATCAGCCTAAGTTGATGTGGTCCTTAGATTAAGTTTTCACTTCTCTGGGAGTCATCTGTTCAGACATCAAACAAACAGCACGAGGCAGCAGATTTGGCATGAAGAAAAGGGATGCAATAGAATTCAATGGGAAGCCAGAGAGAGGGGGGAAAAAGAGCAGTTTGTGTCTTCAAATAAAGAAGACACAACACACCATAGTCACACAACCTCCAAGAGATACATCTGGAAAGAAAGGTCAAGTCACACATTGTGTAGGTCCTTTGCTTGTGGGTCATGGATCATACCATTGTGAGACATGGTTTACTTATTTAAAAAATATACAGTATATCACTGGGTATTTAATATATGGCTTCTATAGGGCCTAACTCAACACGACTGTTTTATCGCTTAGCTTATAGGTAATCCTCAATTTATGACCATAGTTGGAACCAGAACTTCCATCGCTAAGCAAGATGGTCATTGAGTGAGTTGTGCCTGATTTTATGATCCTTTTTGCTGTGGTCGTTAAGCAAATCAACATGATTGTCAAGTGAATCACATGGTCAGTAAGCTTTCTCCATTGACTTTGCTTGTGAAGGTTGTAAATGGAGCTCAAGTGGCCACAGAATGCTGAAACCATTGTAAATATGTTTTGGTTGCCAAGCACCTAAATTTTGATCATGTGGTCATGGAGATGCAGTAGAGGTAAGTGCAAGGGCCAGTTGTAAGTCACTACTTTCAGCGCCATTGTAACTGGCAATAAACGAATACCTAAAAGTTGAGAACTAATATATGAACTCAGCTAATTAAGGTTTGTTAGGTAAATTGTGGTGTAGTACAGTTCATATTAAAGGATTTCACATAGCTGTGTTTGCTATATCTAGCTGAAATGCAAGGCAGTTGTAGGAGGAGGAGTGGCAAAGCCTGGAGACAGTCAAAAGAGGAATCAGCCTAAAGTCTTTAGTTGCCACAAAAGTCCAACCTCTCTTGAATTCCATTAACCGTTATCTAGTGCCAAAATAGTGCTAACTATTAGTTCAGGGAACTTCAACCTTGGCAACTTTACGTCTTGTGTACTTCAGTGCCCAGAATTCTCCAGCCATTCATACTGGTTGGGGAATTCTGGGAATTGAAGTCCACAAATCTTAAAGTTGCCAAGTTGCCCCTGGGTTAGTTGACTAGATTTCTGTGCATAGGCATGAGCAATAAGTCAGTTTCATTGGAACTTTATTTGGGGTCCTGGTCTTTCACACCAGACAGCAGTTAAGCCTACATTGACCTAGATATATCTAAGCAGAGATTGGATAGCCATCTGTCATGAAAGCTGTCATTCAGGGGTTAGCAATCAATGACTTCTCAAATATTGTTAAACTAGTTACTCGTCCCAGCTTCTGCCAACCTAGCAGTTCGAAAGCACGTAAAAATGCAAGTAGAAAAATAGGGACCACTACGGTGGGAAGGTAACAGCGTTCCGTGCGCCTTTGGCGTCTAGTCATGCTGGCCACATGACCACGGAGACGTCCTCGGACAAGCGCTGGCTCTTCGGCTTTGAAACAGAGATGAGCACTGGCCCCTAGAGTTGGAAACGACTAGCACGCATGTGCGGGGGAACCTTTACCTTTAGACTGCCTTGCTATTTACTGTACTTTCTAGGGATGCCGGAAGTTATAATTCAATATGATCGTAATTGCCACAGATTGACGTCCCATTGCAGTTGAGTCTTTGCTTCGAGCACTTGGTTAGACTAGAGTTGTAGACAGGAGACATTTGGTGCTCCAGATATAGTTCCTGGCAGCTCTGTTTAACATGGCCCATGCTGAGGGATGCTGGGCATTGTAATTCAGCAACATCTGGAAGGCGACATGTTCTTTATCTCTGAACCATGTGGCAAATGGTCTTCTTCATTATAAACTATCCTATGTTTTCAGCTTTATAACAAGGGGCAATTATCTGGATCTCCTGATTTACAACTATAATTTTAAAGGATAAATGCAGTGTCTTCATTCCTTAGAAAAGGCTGATGCAGAAATTTGTCTGCTAGGGCTAGGCTATGACTGGGAAGATGTTGATATAGGATGTGGGTGTCTGGCCAGAATGTGAATCTACTTGACACTTGCCTATTTCAGTTAATTGCCTCCACTGAACAATCTGTTGGGTTTTTGTTTTTTTTAGGAACTGCTTTTTGTAAAGGAGCAAAATGCCACATTGCCTGAGGGATAGGCACAGGAATGAAGCGGAGAAGGACAGGGCTTCTGCCATCTGTGAAAAGTTGTGTAGGAGAGAGAATTTTTGCAGGTGTTAGCTTGGTTTTATGCCAGCAATGAGACAAGCTGCAAGCCGGAGTGCCTTTGCTTTAGAACAGGGGTGGGGAACCATGGTTCTTTTATAATTTGTGGACTTCAGCTCCTAGAATTCCTGAGCCAGCAGGAATTCTCAACAATATTTGAGAAGCCATTATATGCCAGCCCCTGAACTATAGCTTTCATGACAGATGTCTATCCAACCTCTGCTTAGATACATGTAACTCAACATAGCCTGAACTGCTGCCAGGTACGGAAGACTAGAACCACAAGTAATATTCCAATTAAACTGATTTATTGCTCATGCCTATTCAAAGAAATCAGGTGAACTAACACAGGGGTCTCCAATATGTCTAGCTCAGGAATTCTGGGAGTTGACGTCTACAAGTCATAAAAGGGCCATGGTTCCCTATCACTGCTTTAGAAGACCATGTTGTGGCCTTCTTTCGTTGCCATTGGCACATGAGAATTTTCCTCACCACCTCTTTGGTTGTGACAGAACCTCTAGTCCAGGCATGTTCCAGAACACTTGTGGACGGACTCTAAAAATTAAAAATAAAAAATAAATAGGGGGAAGGAGCATTGTGTGTGTCTGACCCCTTGAGTTATTTATAAAAAATACTTGTAATAAAGGCAGGATGTAAATAAATAATAGAAGGGGACAGATATGTTGGGTAATTAGAATAATAATTATAGATTAGATGAATAAATCTATTGGTGGGATCTTGTGACAGGGTGAATTGATGACATTAATTTTTATGAAAAACCAACAAAATCTTCCTTTGAAACCTCTTTTTTAAATACATGAGGGTCTCTGCACATCTCATGGAGAACTGTATGTAATGAATGAAGTTCAAAACATTGATCCAGTGTCTCCTAAACTCTAGAAGGACAGTAGCTAAATTTCCATTGATTTGAAAGGGCAGCAAGAAAAAGCCTAGAATTTAAACCTTGGAATACAAAAGCATACACAAGCATACACACACACACACACACACACACACACACACACACACATATATTGGCCAACAGCTGAGGGCAAAGAATTGCTTGCTTGCTGGTCAACCACCAAGTGCCTGGCTCACCCAGTCAGGTTTCCCTGGGTTCCTGCCTTTTAAAAAAATCCTCTCTTATTTTCCCAGAAAAAAAAATAAAGAAAATTAGTGTTCTCCCTCTTGTATGCACTTTGTTTCTTTGTTTATGAATTTGTGAACATTTTTCCATTGTTTTGGAGTAAATCTCAGAAGCAATTGGAAGTGATGAGATCTGGAATGGCGGCAGTGTTGATGGTAGTATTGATTGATGAATGAATATTGAATGAATCCATGTCTTTCAAATCCTCAAAAACTTCCCATTTGCCCTACTAGCGAAGATCAACTGCCTTCCAAGCCCTTGTCCCATTTAGTGGTGACAAAGCAGCAGTTCTGCGATTGTGTACTTTCTCCTAACCATGCCAACCAATTGCTATCACGGAAGCCCAGGAGCTAGAAGGTGGGCTGAATCAGGTAGTTCCTCCAGTGGGAACAGAGAGTCCACTAAATTACAAAAACAATGATTATTGCTGTTTCTAAAGCAATTAGATTGCAGAGATTCATGGTACATAGTGATTTTAGAGCCCTATAGAGGACTGTTGGGTAGGATGCTTTGTGACTTTTGTGTTGGAACTGCATCATCATCAGGAACAGCTGCTTCTCTATTACCATTTTATGCTGCCATTTTATTTGCACTATTGTGATGTCTATTGTGCATGCGCTGCAGAAAGATAGAACATGACCTCAGACATCCAATAGTTTCCCATCTGAAAGTTGGCATATACAGGAGACATGTAGGTTTGAAGTTAGCTCTAGACTTAGTCATATTGTAGGCAAGTCTTACTCAATTTGATGAGTTATAGATATATTAGAGCAGGGTCCCCAGCCCACAGATCAGCACCAGTCTGCAGCCCACCAGGAACTGGGCCATGCAAGTAAGTGAAGCCCCATCTGTGCACACGTGGGATGCAGGCAGTGTGTGAAACACCCCCCCCCACACACACACACGTGCACACAGTCTATGGAAAAACCACTCTACATGTAACTGGTCCTTGATGCCCAAAAGGTTGGGGGCTGCTGTATTACACTACATTTCCCATGATTCCTCATCCGTTATTCTGCTGCATATTGCTGAGCCAATCACATTGCAGTTTAAGCATGTTGGTAATGTTTATAGAGATATCTGTCCGTGGCATATTAAGCAGCCTATAAGAAATAAATATAGTTACTGAGAAGCTGGCCACTAATTTCCCCTTTTATAAAGAGGGTGTCAAGTATCTGGTAAATACTTCTGTGATAACAGAGCAATAACACAGATATTGTAGATATAGTGGTTCTGATCCTGATTTTTCTCTGCAAATTGATATGTGTGGAGATTATTTAATCTCCCTATCTTAAAATTACACTATTATGTTGCACAGTAGTTTACAACCACTTAACTTTACCCTGCTGACCTTTATGATTTGTCAATTTGCCTCCAAGTTGTTTTGTTTTGTATGCTGTATGTGTGTGTGTTTCTGTGTATATTCTTGTTTCTCAGTAGCATACTGCCATTGTCCAGGTTTTTTTTTTAATAGATGCCTTTCTTTTGTCATAAATACTTTATGTTATTTCCTAGACCTAGAATTTGGTATTTAGGGTATTGTCAAGGACTGAGCAGACAAAGAGCTCAGATTTCTTATTACATAGAATTTAATGTAGAGGGAATGGGCAAGTACCTGTGGCCATCTTGAGTTTCAAGAACACAGACGGCCGACATGTAGCCCTCGAAATGTTGTTAATTCCAGTTCTGATCAGAACCAGGGGTTATGGGAGTTGCAATGGAACATCTAAGCGGGGGTGTCAAACTGCTGGCCCACAGGCTAGATGCGTCACATTGAAACCGCGCCTACCCCATTGCTGGCAATGGGGAAAAAGTTGCAGTACGTTGCGACACATCACGTGACGTTGCGAGTTTGACATGCCTGATCTAGAGGAATTGCTGCAGAGCAGTGCTTCACAACCTCTTTATGTTTAGCCTTATGTTTTTATTGTTTTGAATGCTGTAGTTTGTCTTGGAATAACTTCTGTCCTTAAAAAGGCCCTGAAATATTTTAAACAAAAATAAACGTATGATTGTAAAAATTGGATCTGAAAAAACCAAGACAGGAAGAAAATGGACTCGTTTGAGCTGTGGTGCTGGAGAAAGCTCCCGTGTATTCCTTGGACAGCAGAGTTGACTAACAAGCAGGTACTGTAACACGTAACACCAGACATGTCACTGGAAGGCAAAATCATAACGTGAGTTGGCCACGACTGAATGGAAACTTAACCCTCTTGTTGTACTGCCCACATGAGAGGAAAAACAAATATCTGTTCTTTAAGGAACTGTGTGTGTATGTTAGCAAAGAGACATACTACAGCTTGTTCTGACTTTTTCTACCTCATGCACTCTGAATGAGTTTGGTTGTATATCCCATTGTGAAGTCCTTCATGCTCTCTGAGCTTGGTTGTTTGCTTGCTTGCAAATATTTCATTACCCAACCAAGTAATATTATCAGTGCGAAGGAAGGTGGGGTTTGCGGTCATGCCCTTATCCTGCTACTATATATTATATAATCCTCCAGTTATGACTGTAATTGAGCCTAGAAATACAGTTGTAAGTCATGTGGGTTGTTAAGTGGGTTATCATGTGACCAACCCAATTTTACAACCCATTTTTTTCCTGGTGATCGTTAAGCAAATCCACAGTTATTGAGCAAATTTGTGGTTGTTAAGCAAATCCATTGTCCATGACAAGTGGTTTTTTTGCCAGAAACCAGAAGTGAAATGCCAGTTTCTGGCAAAAAACATAAAACATGGTTACGTGATGGTGGGATGCTGCAAAAAACTGCAAACGCAGTACGGTTGCCCAGTACCCAAAATGTGACCATGGGGTGGGGACAGCATTGGAATTTTGAATCCCAGTCATAAGTAGCTTTTTTGGAGTCTATCCTAACTTCAAACTGTTATTAAGTGACTAGTTTAAGTTGAGGACTACTTGTGTAAGCAGGCAGCACCTTATCTGGATCAATATCTTACATAATTCCAAGTACAAAAGTGAGAAAGATGCCTCATCCAAAAACTTCTACAGCTTTCTCCAGTAGAAACTGATAATCTGTTCAGTAAGGTCACCTCTCTGTAAAGCAGATTTGGGAGAGATTTTGTTACTTTGGGTGAACAAAGTAGGATTTTCATTTTGCATTGTTAATAATTCTCTTTTTTAAAGGAGTGCTGTCTCAATCTTGCAGCACCTTCATAAAAAGTGAAAGCCTTGAAATAGATTTTTTTTTGTTTTGAAATATGTTTGAATCACAGCTGACTAATTCTTCCCCTCCCCACATAACACCTCGCATTTTCTGATTCAATCTCTGTCAAGGCCTATTTAACATTATCATTTGAGTATATGAAAATACTAACTCTGGTTGTGTGGGAGAATAATATGATGGATTGTTCTATCCCCCACCTCATGTTAAAAGATATAGAAAACCAGCATTCATTGATATGGAAGTTTGGGCAAGATTTTTCTTCTTGATATCTCAAAGGTGCTTTTTCACACAGCAACTGGACTTTCTTTGTTTTTATTTGAAGACATTTCGCTTCTCATCCAGGAAGCTTCATCAGTTCTGGCAGGATAATGTGGAGTTGGAAGGCTTAGTTCTGACAGGATGGAGAGGGCAAATGGAAGGATCATTTTTCTTTATTTCTAAGCCTTCCATCTCCCCCACCATCCTGCCAGAACTGATGAAGCATCTTGAATGAGAAGTGAAATGTCTTCAAATAAAATAAAGAATATTCAGTTGCCTTTTGAAAAAGCACCTTTGAGGCAACCATGACTGGAATGACTGAGAATCTCCACAGACTCTTCAGTTTTTGTATGTCTATGGAGTCCTTGCTTGGGGAAATTCAGCCCACAATCTACCTACAGTAGTACCTACTATCTAGAGTACAAAGTGGTAGAATCCAGAAACAATTTGTCTTCCAATGTTTATCTACAACAGGCCCAATTTTTCATGTGTGTCCATGAATTTTAGATGAACTGTTGACACTTGAAAATTAGCAGAGAAAGGTCTGTAATGGGAGAAGACCAAGTGCAAAATCAGTGCTTATTATGTTTATCTTGGAGACTTTTACTACTAAATCGATTTTACTTGATTTAGTTCAGGTCAAAAGGGGTGTCTTGCAAAAGATGAAGCAGATATGTTCCATACTGCTCCAAAGGACAAAGCTGGAATTAATTAATGGAAACTGCAAGGAAACAAATTTAGACAAGCAGTCAGGAAAACCTCTAAAAGTGGGAACATTTGACAGTGAATTTAAACAGATGATATTGTACATTCCTGCTGCTGAAGGTCTAAAATGAGTATGGTAGATGATAACAGAATAACAGAGTTGGAAGGGACGTTGGAATGGTAGATGATAACAGAATAACAGAGTTGGAAGGGACGTTGGAGGTCTTCTAGTCCAACCCTCTTTTCCAGCAGGAACCCCTACACCATTTCAGACAAATGGTTAATCCAATCTCTTAAAAACGTCCAGTGTTGGAGCACCCACAACTTCTGGAGGCAGGTTGTTCCACTGATTAATTGTTCTAACAGTCAGGAAGTTTCTCCTTAGTTCTAGGTTGCTTCTCCCCTTGACTAGTTTCCATCCGTTGCTTCTTGTCCTGCTTTCAGGTGCTTTGGAGAATAGCTTGACTACCTCTTCTTTGTGGCAGCCCCTGAGATATTGCAACACTGTAATCATGTCACCCCTCGTCCTTCTTTTCATTAATTTATAAGTTTTTTCCCTCCTTTCTCGAGTTATGTGAGTCAAGTTTTTGTTGTTGTTGTTCTTAAATCTGTTCTGCACTCAGAAATGCTGCAGGAAGAACGCCAGCCAAACTTCTATCATTTGAACATGCATGTAAAAAGAAATGAGAGAAATCTCTGTAGGTGAATAGAACAGAGCAGATTTGATATCCAGGAGAGTGGAAGATCCTATTGATGGTTGCCAGGCTCCAGATATCATATTAAGCCATAATGTTGGTTGGGCTTCTTTGGGCTTCATGTGAAAGGGTCATATGAATTCATTGTGCTAAATCAGACGAAGCCAACAAGCCATGGTCCAAGGTGCTGTGTGAATCACATCCCTTTCTTATTCGTTGTAGCCATCAAAACCCTGGAGCTGAACTTGGAATATGACCATAGGTAGTCCTCAGCATATGACCACAATTGAACTCAAAATTTCTGTTGCTAAGTGAGATATTTGTTAAGTGAATTTTGCCCCTTTTTATGACCTTTGTTTTTACAGTTGTTAAGTGAATCACTAAAGTTGTTAAGTTAGTAACACGATTGTTAAATGAATCTGGCTTCCCCATTGACTTTGCTTGACAGAAGGTTGCAAAATGGGATCACATGTCCTCAGGATACTGCAACCATCATACATATGAATCAGTTGCCAAGCGTCTGAATTTTGATCACATGACTGTGGGGATGCTGCAACGGTCGTACGTTTGAAAAACGGTCATAGGTCAGTGCCATTGTAACTTCAAACAATGATTAAACAAATTGTTGTAAGTCAAGGACTACCTGTATTTAAAAATACACTTCTATTTGTTAGTTGGGAAAGATGCCACAAGATTCCTTCTGATTTTTTGCTTCCATTTTTTCCAAGAATACTTAACTACAGTTTTCTTCACTCCTCTCCCTGCCAGGATAATTTCCATTAAATACATTTTAACTGAAAAAGAATAATTGCTTTTAAGATTTTGGAGCAAGAATTATTTATTTATAACACCTCCAATCCACTCGTGCTTTTTACCCAACACTTTCATCCTCATCACCGTCCTGTGAGCTAACAGTTTTGGAAAAATTTTGGTGTCAGTTCTGGATATTTTTCTTTATTATTCCATTTCATTCCCAAATTGATCTTCAAGGTATGTATTTTTACATTATTGAAATAAGTATTTTCTCTTACAATCTGGGACTCTTTTATGTTACATTTAAGCATGCATACATCCATTTTCCAAAAATGTGGTTGGAGATGGGACACAATGACTTAATGGCAAATGAATAAAATTGATGAAATGCAGCCTTTATTCATTCTAATACATCTAATAAACTTCTCTGTCATCATATTAAATATTTCAGTTCAGTATTAACATTCGGAGGGGCTACACCGGAGGATTTGGTGGATAAAAATTGTGCATCCCTGAATTGGGCAAAACTAAAATGCATTTTTTTTCTTCTTCTCCAGACATTCTTTAGGGAAAACATATGTTTTGAGAGAATTTTTTCTATTGCTGCAACCATCACCTCCATCACCACCAAAAGCTCCAGAGTAATCCAGGCACAGAACAGAATTAGTGCCAAACAGACCCAGATCAAAAGGGGGCATGAATGGGAAACAGCTTTTGGACCCTGTGAAAGTTATCTTGAACTCCTAAGGATAATAATACAATAGCAATGGATAAATAAATTGCGCAAACACCCAGATCCAAAAATAACTTAGGCTAAAGTGCTAAGTACATTGATTCTGAAACCACACTATTTGTCTGTTTTTTCCCATTCTTGGCAGCTGCTGGAGCCAAGAATTTCTTCCCTAAACATCCTTGTTTGAAAGTGGCTGGTTCAGAAAAGTCTCCCTTTGCGATGTAATGTGTTTCATGTTCTTTTTTATTACAGATGGGAGTGTAATAAAATGAACTCTAACCCACAAAATGTGGAGCTTCCTTTTGAAGAACTATTGATTATTTTCCATTGCAAATTCAGTTTAAGCAAATCATCAGCTAATACTAAATATCTTTGTCCGTTGTGTACATCATGAGCATTGCTGTATATCCAAATTTTATCCATATTTTTATTCATACAATACATCTCTGTTTCAGGGCATGTCTCCACTTTCCTCCAGTTCTTACACCATGAGCCACCAAATTGTGAGAACTGTTTTCCTTCTCATCTTCCTAGTCTTCCTGGGTTTTACAGCACCTTTCATGACTGATACTGTAGTATGGGTAGGAGCAAAGCCAGCTACACTTGGAGTACCAAATGTTGTGACCTGGTCCTTATTTATTGTTATTTTGTTTTTGAGTCAGTCTTGATTCTTGGTAACTACCGGTACATTACAAGTCCCTGCAATTTTCCCGGCAACATTTTTGGAAGTGGTTTTCCATTGCCTCCTTCCTAGGGCTGAGTAGGAGTGACTGACCTAAAGTCACCCAGGTGGCTTTCTGCCTAAGGCAGGATTAGAATTCACAGTCTCCCAGTTTTTTGCCTGATGACTTAGCCATTATACTAGACTGGCTCTTGTTCTATAAAATATCAAGTATTTAATGTGTGTACTTGACACCACTCTGGTTCTCTCCCCACTCTTTCCCACGTCTAATTAGAACTGAACCCAATTTGTCTTTCTACCATGTAAATGGATATAATTTACTATAGCTGATTAACCACTTAAATAATATTTTAATAAATAATCATAGCTTTTCCATATATATATATATATATATATATATATATATATATATATATATATATATATATATATATATATATATATATATATATATATATATATATATATATATATATATATTGTACACTTTGAGAGCAGGCAACAGAATTTCATTTTTAATGTGTGCCAGTGTGCCCACAGTGAAAAAAATGACAAAAAAGTTTATCTATTTTATCTTTACAAGACTCTGACAGGTTAGACTGGGCATAGTCCTTTCACAAGAGAGAAGATCATAAAATGGGCCTTATTGCTGAATGCTCACAAAGATCCTGCTCATCTAAGTAATAGCAAGAGAAACTGTTAATCAATTTATGAAGAAGATGAACTCTTCCCTTTTATTGCCTCAAACCTGGAAGACATAATGCCTCTAAGCAATGAGGTTCTATTTAAAACTGTAGCTGATTTTATAATAGATCTGTATTCTGGTTCTTCAATGCAATGAGCCTGCCCTCTGGAATGAAGCCCCCCAGCTCCCCCCACTCCGAGATTTGAACATATCTTACCTTGCTGATGTTTCAAAGAGTTTTAAAGAACTGACTCTTTGCCCAGGTCTTCAGAGAATAGGATTTTCTTCCTTCCTTCCTTCCTTCCTTCCTTCCTTCCTTCCTTCCTTCCTTCCTTCCTTCCTTCCTTCCTTTCTTCCTTCAGCTGGGTTTATTTTACTTTGTTTTGTGCTGTTTTTGTGTGCTGGTTTATTTCTTGTATTGTTCTTTCTTTTTAAATATTTTAATGATAGTAAGCTGCTCAGAGTCATCGGGATTCAGGTGACATATACATTAAATTATTATTAAGAATAGAATAGAATAGAATAGAATAGAATAGAATAGAATAGAATAGAATAGAATAGAATAGAATAGAATAGAATAGAATAGAATAGAATAGAATAGAATAGAATAGCAGAGTTGGAAGGGACCTTGGAGGTCTTCTAGTCCAACCCCCTGCTCAGGCAGGAAACCCTATACCATTTCAGACAAATGGCTGTCCAATCTCTTCTTAAAAACTTCCAGTGTTGGAGCATTCACAACTTCTGGAAGCAGGTTGTTCCACTGATTAATAGTTCTAACTGTCAGGAAATTTCTTCTGAGTTCTAGGTTGCTTCTCTCCTTGATTAGTTCCCGTCCATTGCTGCTTGTCTTGCCCTCAGATACTTTAGAGAATAGCTTGACTCCCTTTTCTTTGTGGAAACCCCTGAGATTATATTATTATATAGTTGGTTGCACTGCAAGCCAGATGTTTAGTTCGATTTGACATGTTTATCCACCTATTGAGTCCTTCCCATGAGTCTGGCATAGGCATTCAATTGTGTTAAAGGTATCGTCACAAGATGTAAGCTATTTCAAGTAAAGGCTGCCTTTTTCAATTGACCGATTGGCATTGTCAATGCCAATACTGTTCAAGTGGTGCTCCAAATGTTTTGGGATTGTACCCCCAGTGCCTATTACTATTAATACTGTTGTCATAGTCATTCTACTTCTATTTTCAGGTCTTGTTAGTCGTTGTTATCATCATCATTACTCAATAAATAATTATCATTTATCAAAAATACGATTGATGGGTAACATAACTGCTTGCTTCACTTGAAAAAATGCCCATCTTATAATAAAAAGGCTCAGATAAAATGCCCTGATAAAAAGCATTTGGTTGGGAAAGGGTAGGTGGGTAAGTTGTGACTGACCATACCACTCTGGTAGCCATTTTGTGAAAGGAATCACATCTTGATCTCAAAATTTGAATCATGTTCACTGGACAAAAAGACTAAAGCCCTTAATCTTTATCTTTGATCAGTTTTATTTCTCTGGGGAAGTTGTTTTTAGTTTAGCATCTGGTCCACTTCTATTGTCTTTATGTTTTCCCCAGCATGATGGGAGAAGAAGCTGGTTTATGCTTTCCTCTTTGGTAAGCTGATTAATTCCTTTGTGTAATTTGCCATTTGATTTGGAGTAAGTTATTTTTCTATGTAGTCGTGATGCAACAAAGAACTTGGGAGTTGAATGGGTTAGGAGAATTCCAGTATTCGGAAAGAGAGAGAGAAAGAGAGAGAGAGAGAGAAAATGTGTTTAATAATTCTCTTTTTTCCATGATGGAGGTTTATATGAAGAGGAACCTCATGTCAACAGTTTTGTTCTATTTCTGAGCTTTTCAAGTTTTGAGATTTATTTATTTTTTCCACTTTTCATCTTTGGATTGCTATCAAAGAGTTCCAAGCAGCCTTGAAGCTGAGTTAGATAAAGCAGCTCCCTTTTGGGGTTCAAGTCCATTTTATGGCAATCCTTTTGCAAAACCCAAGGGCTGGCTGGCAGCAGAGAGGGCCCCCCAAGATTGTACCGGGCTGATATTCAAGAGACGTGGCAGAGGAAGAGGCTAGAGAAGGAAGTAGTTCATAATATTTCGACTTCTACCCTGTTGGCAAACAAAGGTGAAAGGAGTTCAAAACAAAAGGCTAGGGTGTATAAACAAGGGCAGGGATGGAAAATACCTCTTAAGGGAGACCTCTCTTTAAGTTCACCAGCCCAATAGCAGGGGAAGTGCTGTGGTTTCCTGTAAGTAAGTTGAAACATTTGGTGCCATGTTCCAGTTGTAGGTTTCCTTGTTGGTTTTTGGCTGCAGCTGCAGCTTTTGCTGACATTTATCTTGATCTTATTAAATAAGCACAGCAAACAGGTAGTTAGTTTTCTGGTTAGAAGAGGGCGCCTGATGGACAGGAAATGGGGCCTTTGATCTCAATGGACAGAATGCTTCTCTCTCAACCTACATTATTTAGAGCAGGGGTGTCAAACTCAATTTCATTGAGGGCCGCATCAGCATTGCAGTTGCCCTCAATAGGCCGGGTGGATATGGCCTGGGTGGGCGTGGCCTACTGGGTGGGCGTGGCTAGAGTGTGTATGGCCTACTGGGTGGGCATGGCCAGCTCTACATCGCTCGCATCAAGGGTGCCTATGGGGGCCTGGGCAGGAGTGGGACAGATCTGAGGGTCTCTGGCAGAAGGAGGGTCTCTGGGCCAGGGCCAAGGCAGTGGGGGCCGTTCCCTCACTGTTTCCAGGATGGCTTCGCGGGCCACATGAAACCACTTCGCGGGCCGGATCCGGCCCCCGGGCCTTGTGTTTGACATGTCTGATTTAGAGCCACACCCTTGGTTCTTAAGCAGTGCCCTCTACACCAGCCAAGCTATCATGTCCTTAGTGTAACGTGCAAAACCTACCATATAAATTACAGGTAATCCTTATTTGGTAACCACACTTACCAAACAAGTAGTTGCTAAGTGAAACCTGACTTCAGTTTTCCTTTGGTTTATAGACCTGTGAAGGTGATAACTGCAAGGATTGTTTGCAGAGTTATTTTTTTATCACCACTGTAACTGTGAATGGCCACCAAATGAGTTGGTTGTTAAGTGAAACCGCAACTGGACTTGCAATTTGACTTCAGCTTTCTTTTGCTTTACAGACCTGTGAAAATTGTAAATGCAAGAACTGCTTCCAAAGTTAGTTTTTTTTAATTTCCACTGTAACTGAATGTTCACTAAATAAGTCAGTTGCTAAATGAGGGCTACCTGTATAAAACAGTTTTATGGATTAGAATCGTGTGTGAATTTTGCCAAAATTATAGAGTAACAAAATCATGGCTTATCATGTCCTGTCCCATACATTAGAAGTTCAGAAGCAAAACAGGACTTTGAAAGCAGATAGCAGTTTCAAAGATGTGCCTGAGCAGGCCATGATTAAGTCTAGTAGCTATTGTTGTATTGTGGTTGAAACAAACCACAATATCAAGTTCAAAATGGATTGTCTTTACCATTTTGAAAATACCTTCTGTTTGAAATAGTTGTTTTGAGTTTGAAGTGCTCTATTTCAAACTTGAAACACTTCCAAAATGATCCAAACAGCCTATTAGAAGCAATTCAGATTTATAATGCTTTGTCCACTCTAGCTGTTGACCACTGATTAGCATGTCCCCCATGAATTGGCCTAAATCCCCTTTAATTAATTTAAACTGGGAAAGGATTGAAGAAGCAGGGGGAAAATGAGGGGGCAGTAGTTTGGTTGCCCAAGTTGAAAGAATATAAGTTGAAGGCAAATATATGAATTAATATTGATTTTCCCATCGCTTGAGACATAGTAGATTTTCAGAAACATTGCTAGTAGTTTATCTGTTTATTTAATCTACTTACCTATCTGGGTCCAGAGGGTGGAGGCAGAATGTTCAATTTAGTCATACACTCCACTTCACCCAACCCCAAAGGGACTCAGATTTTTTTTAGAAGCAGTTGGGCTTGAAACTGTCAGAGTTTTAAAGCAGTACCTCCACCTCCCTTCAACCCAAGCTATATAGGGGTAAATAAATTAAATACAAAATATATAAAAAAAATCCTTGCAGGTGGAATGAATCAGCAAACATTCCAACCCCAGAAAAATCTCACCATTTGATGGTAGGTAGGGGTGGGGATCATAATAATATGTTCAGCTCCAGTTTCAATTTATTTTTCCCAAAACCTGCTGTGATATTCTCGTATTCTTTGTCTCCCCTTTTCTCCTTCATTGCAAAACCATTTTATTTCACTCTGAGGATTGATTTGGGAGTTCCTTTTGTTGTGTTTTTGCTGATGTGACATGGAGCTGGACAAAACCTGAAATACTGCATCCAGTTTTGATCACCACAATACAAAAAATGATGTTGAGAAAGAGTGCAGAGAAGAGCAACAAGGATGATTGGGGGCTGGAGGCTAAAATACATGAAGAATGGTCGCAGGAATTGGGTATGTACAGTTTAATGAAAAGAAGGACAAGAGGAGACATGATATCCATCTTTCAATATTTGAGGGGCTGCCACAAAGAAAAGGGGGTCAAATTATTTTCCAAAGCAGCAGAAGGCAAGACAAGAAACAATGGATAGAAATTAATCAAGGAGAGAAGCAACCTAGAACTCAGGAGAAATTTCCTAACAGTGAGAACAATCAACCAGTGGAACAGCTTGCCTTCAGATGTTGTGGGTGCCCCATCATCACTGGAGGCTTTCAAGAAGATACTGGACAACCATTTGTCTGAAATGGTATAGGGTCTCATGCTTGAGCAGAGTGTTGGACGATGATTTCCAAGGTCCCTTCCAATTCTGTTATTCTGTAATGTTTTTCCCTCTTTTGAAATATTTCTTACTACGTCTGTTGCTGGGTTACTGTAATCATGATTTCAGATTTGCATATTTGACTTTGTACAATTCTAGGAAGAGGGAATGGACTGAAGCTGAAAAAGAGCAGTCAAATCCTGCATTTGCATGGACACGATAAAGATCAAGGGAAGGCATACGTTGATGACTGTGCAATCTTTTTTCCATTGTGGTCCAGCTGCCTGAAGATCTGTGCTGCTGGTTTTGGTTTTCTTATCTCTCTTGTCAGTTGAAGAGCTGGGGAAACACTGTATCCTCCATAAGTCTCATCCGCTTCCACTCCTGCTGCAACTTTGTCTGCCTTCAGAGCTCTCTATTTAAGGAGTTCCTCGGCTATAACTTACACGAAGGGAAATCCCGACCTTTTTAGGCGTATCACTTTTCTGTGGGGAAGCAGAGAAGGTTCACACCCAGGTTGGCATGCCAACTTGCAAATGCAACAGGAAAAAACAGGGCAGGGAGGTAGTTAGAAAAAAAACAAAGCAAGCACAGGAGACCTCATTCATTGCTATGGTTGATTGCTTTGAACAAGGTATATTATTTTTGCTACTATCTGCAGTATTTTTTTTAATCTCTGCTGTTAGCCCTTAGTCTGAATAGTCGGATTGCTTCATTTTAGTGTCTGTAGATTAGTTTGAAATGCTATTAATGAAGAATAACCTTTCTATTAATAGGCCATTGAATAAATTTGGAAGCTCAGAGCTTCCAATTTGTCTTCTCGTTACAGCTATCTTGCCCCAAAGGAAGAACAGCACTGTGAGTTATCAGCTGACCAAATGGTTAGGCGGCCTGGGACTGCAGCCCAAATGGTCCCTTGGGGCTTAGAATTGAGGTTCTTCTAGGCTAGGCAAGGTTGACATGTAGATAGGGTTGACATGTCAAGCAACAGTGTAATGTGATTGTTTGGTTAGGATGTTAGGTGGATCGGAAGTTGATGAGTTTATGAGGGCTAATAAAATTAAAGGAATAAATTTGTTCTTGCTCCAAGTGGGCAGTCTCAAATAAGGGAGAGGAGAGCCTTTTCTTGTTCATTTACCTTGTAGATCTAGTTCAAAATTTAGGGACAGATAAAACTGAAGTAAGTGCTGCTATGTTCATAATCACATCACTTGCTTGATGCTGGATAAGAACTAAAAATCCAGAGGAACAATTGTAATACCCTGAAAGACAGTCACATATTGGTTACAGAAAAATGTTCTTTGCAATGAGGAAGTCCTCTCCTTGGCATCTCCAATTTAAAAAAAATTAGAGAAGAACCTATGAAGGCACTCTTTTCCACTTTCTTCTGCTTAAAAGCTTTTAAAGGTACAATACTGTGTGTGTGTGTGTGGTTTCCAAAAGCTTTAAAGTTGCAAGTATCCCCACCTCTTCATGATGAGCATCAAATCACACAAATATGCCTGAGCATACGCAAGCACACACACACAAACACCACTTCCACTTTCTTATAGATGTGCGCATGAGCTGTGAGCCATGCACTTACAGTATCTTGCACTTCCCGCATCACTCCAGTTTTCTTTTATTGTGGCATAATTTCTAATAGTCACTCATAAAATCTGCCGTAGAAGAAACACAAATTCTTCATATTGGGATCAATTCAAAAGAGGGAGGAAGTTTATGTTGAAGTCTGCATGGGCCAAATTCTTACAAATTACATAGATAAGTCCTTTTGTTTTTCTTGGCAGCACTACGGGTATGGATGACCATTGCCTTCTTAAGTGTTGTTTTTTAACATCTCAGTCTAAACTAAATTTGTGGGGTTTCCTGGGTTTTTCCCATCTAAGTACTAACCTGGCTTGGCATGAACTTGTTTAGCTTCTGAGCCCATTAAATGTTGAGAAAAGGAGGCAGACAAGGCATAAACAAACAGAGCTAGTTTACAGTCCTATTTTAAAAATATATAAGAAGATTCACTGGTTATTTCTATCATTCTACAAAGCACAGGGAAATAACCATTGCTTTTGCTGGAGGAAAAGCTACCTTTTGGCTTTTCTCAACTAACATCTGGACAAGAACCATTTCCTTAGGGCAGTAGTTCTTAATATTTGTATTTTAAGACCCAGCAATTCCACGATCAAGGAGCTTAGCTTCCACCAAGTTAGAAAGAAAACCCCCTCTTTTCCTAAGAGAATTACTTATTTGCATGCACAACCTTCAGTTATTAATAGTTTGGGGTTAAAGTAGGGTTGAAGTACACTCAAAAACTGCAGTAATATGGGTGACAGCAAATTTCACTGCTGTGACTGTGAAACTCTAAAAGGAGAAATAGTTTCTTCCTTAGGAAAGATGTGAAAATAATGTGAGAAGTTGTATTTTACCAGCTAACATCTCAGCCAAAAGGAATTAAAGTTCTCCTTATAGTAGAACTCTGTTTCTCAATCTCATGAACTTTAAAATGTGTGGAGGTCAATTCCCAGAATCCCCCAGTCAGTTTGGCTGGCTAGGCAATTCTGGAAGTTTTCGTCCAGGCATCTTAAAATTGATGAGGTTGAGAAACACTGAAATAGAATAAAACAATGCAATGCAGAGTTTATCTCAGTCAAAAAAAACCCATCTCAATACAGGTAGTCCACAACTGAGCCCAAAATTTCTGATGTTAAGTGAGACAATTGTTAAGTGAGCTTTGCCCTATTTCATGACCTTTCTTGCCACAGTTGTTAAGTGAATCTGGCTTCCCCATTGACTTTGCTTGTCAAAAGGTTGCAAAAGGTGATCATATAACCTTGGGACACAGTAATGACCGTAAGGATGAACCAGTTGCCAAGCATCTGAATTTTGATCATACGTTCAAGGGGATGCTACAAAGGTCATAACTGTGAAATATGGGCATAAGTCACTTGTTGTAAATTTGAATGGTCACTAAATGAACCATTGTAAGTCAAGGACTACCTATACAGCCCTGATCCATAAGGGTCCAAATAATCCATTGAACAGTGACTTGTTGCTTTGTTGGGGTGACGTTTTTTTGCATACTGTGATAGTGCACCTACTATTTATTCTAATCCATAATAAAAGTTTTTCTGCCCTCCAGTAATCCTGTGTCCCATCCAAATTACAATTAAAGTTTTTAACAAAGCTGACTTTTAATATTTCTGATTGGAAATATCAAATTTACATCTAGGCCTCTTTACTGAAACAGCATTCATTTAGAAAATGGTTTTGCATCACCTTAAAGCCAACGCCAGGTGTTTGAATGTAATAGTGGCTGGGCATATACATGGCAAGATGAAACATTTTCAGTCTTTGAGCTAAACCACAGAGACTTATTGTGGCACAAAGATGCTCCACTTAACAGTTGCTGTGGGCATGTCCTCAGAATGGAGCTTCCATCTTACAGGCAGCTGAGTACAGGTGGTTCTTGACTTATGACCACAATTGAGCCCAAAATTTCTGTTGCTAAACAAGTCAGTTCTTAAATGCCCCATTTTATGACCTTTTTGCCATGGTTGTTAAATGAATCCCTTCAGTTGTTAAATAAATCATGTGGTTGTTAAGCAATTATGGCTTCTCCCATTGACTTTGCTTGTCAGAAACTCTGATAAGAAGGTTGCAGATGACAGCCCTGGAATCCCGGGATGCTGCGACCATCGTAAATGCATGCCGGTTACCAACGATTCAAAATTTGATCATGTGACTGTGGGGATACTACAACGATCAAAAGTGTGAAAATTGGTCCTAAGTTCCTTTTTTCAGTGCCATAACTTTGAACAGTCATTAAACAAATGGTTGTAAGTCTAAGACTACCTGTACTAAGTTGGTAAAAGGTCTTTTGGCATAAAAGTAGAACAGAAGAAGACTTCACATAGGGATAATCCATAGTGCATGAGGGAGGAAGTTTGAAGTAATGTAGGGCAGACAACTGCTCAGTTACAACTGGCCCAACACCTCCTCCTGTCTAAGTCCCTGGACTCAACATCTATTCTGCAGTGCTATTTTGACTGCAAGAGGAGTAAAACTATGTTTTCCACAGCCCCCATGTCTCACCCCTCTTCTTTTTAAAGTGGGTTGGTCCACCAGTAAATCTAGAAGAGTTTTCAACCTCAGCAATTTTAAGATGTCTGAATTGCTCTAGAGCGGGGGTGTCAAACTGCTGGCCCACAGGCCGGATGTGACGTGGAAGCTACGCCTACCCCAGCTCCAGCAAGGGGGAAAAAGTTACAATACGTTGCAACACATCACGTGATGCGGCGAGTTTGACACCCCTTCTCTAGAGAATTGGAAATCCTGAAATTATGGGCTGAGAGAGCTCCTGGCCCAAAGTCGCTCAACTAGCTTTCACGCCTAAGACAGGACTAGAATTCACTCTCCTGGTTTCTAGCCTGGTGCCTTAACCACTAGACTAAAATGCCTCTCTAGCTCATCTGCAGCTTAAGAGATGTACCGTATATACTTGAGTATAAGCCGACTCGAGTATAAGCCGAGACCCCCAATTTCACCCCCCAAAACTGGAAAAAGTTATTGACTCGAGTATAAGCCGATCCGCCGTTCTGCAAGCCTCTGCCACCAGCAGAGGCTCGATCCGCCATTTTGCAAGCCTGAATACACAGGAATACCCTGTGTGGCCGCGGCTCGTCGGCAGGTCTCCGTTCCTCCTGCCGACCTTTGGGGAGGTTTGGGCGCCTCCCCAAACCTCCCCAAGTCTCCGTTCCTCCTGCCGACCTTTGGGGAGGTTTGGGCGCCTCCCCAAACCTCCCCAAACCTCGGCAGGTCTCCGTTCCTCCTGCCGACCTTTGGGGAGGTTTGGGCGCCTCCCCAAACCTCGGCAGGTCTCCGTTCCTCCTGCCGACCTTTGGGGAGGTTTGGGCGCCTCCCCAAACCTCGGCAGGTCTCCGTTCCTCCTGCCGACCTTTGGGGAGGTTTGGGCGCCTCCCCAAACCTCCCCAAACCTCGGCAGGTCTCCGTTCCTCCTGCCGACCTTTGGGGAGGTTTGGGCGCCTCCCCAAACCTCGGCAGGTCTCCGTTCCTCCGCGCAGACCTGCCGACCTTTGGGGAGGTTTGGGCGCCTCCCCAAACGTCCCCAAACCTCGGCAGGTCTCCGTTCCTGTTTGGGGAGGTTTGGGCGCCTCCCCAAACCTCCCCAAACCTCGGCAGGTCTCCGTTCCTCCGCGCAGACCTGCCGACGTTTGGGGAGGTTTGGGCGCCTCCCCAAACCTCCCCAAACCTCGGCAGGTCTCCGTTCCTGTTTGGGGAGGTTTGGGCGCCTCCCCAAACCTCCCCAAACCTCGGCAGGTCTCCGTTCCTCCGCGCAGACCTGCCGACCTTTGGGGAGGTTTGGGCGCCTCCCCAAACGTCCCCAAACCTCGGCAGGTCTCCGTTCCTGTTTGGGGAGGTTTGGGCGCCTCCCCAAACCTCCCCAAACCTCGGCAGGTCTCCGTTCCTCCGCGCAGACCTGCCGACCTTTGGGGAGGTTTGGGCGCCTCCCCAAACGTCCCCA
The DNA here is from genome assembly GCF_964194415.1 of Vipera berus. Classification (NCBI taxonomy): domain Eukaryota; kingdom Metazoa; phylum Chordata; class Lepidosauria; order Squamata; family Viperidae; genus Vipera; species Vipera berus. Next base: position 343,486,205 of record NC_138202.1, read on the forward strand.
AACCTCGGCAGGTCTCCGTTCCTGTTTGGGGAGGTTTGGGCGCCTCCCCAAACGTCCCCAAACCTCGGCAGGTCTCCGTTCCTCCGCGCAGACCTGCCGACCTTTGGGGAGGTTTGGGCGCCTCCCCAAACGTCCCCAAACCTCGGCAGGTCTCCGTTCCTGTTTGGGGAGGTTTGGGCGCCTCCCCAAACCTCCCCAAACCTCGGCAGGTCTCCGTTCCTCCGCGCAGACCTGCCGACGTTTGGGGAGGTTTGGGCGCCTCCCCAAACCTCCCCAAACCTCGGCAGGTCTCCGTTCCTGTTTGGGGAGGTTTGGGCGCCTCCCCAAACCTCCCCAAACCTCGGCAGGTCTCCGTTCCTCCGCGCAGACCTGCCGACCTTTGGGGAGGTTTGGGCGCCTCCCCAAACGTCCCCAAACCTCGGCAGGTCTCCGTTCCTGTTTGGGGAGGTTTGGGCGCCTCCCCAAACCTCCCCAAACCTCGGCAGGTCTCCGTTCCTCCGCGCAGACCTGCCGACCTTTGGGGAGGTTTGGGCGCCTCCCCAAACCTCCCCAAACCTCGGCAGGTCTCCGTTCCTGTTTGGGGAGGTTTGGGCGCCTCCCCAAACCTCCCCAAACCTCGGCAGGTCTCCGTTCCTCCGCGCAGACCTGCCGACCTTTGGGGAGGTTTGGGCGCCTCCCCAAACGTCCCCAAACCTCGGCAGGTCTCCGTTCCTGTTTGGGGAGGTTTGGGCGCCTCCCCAAACGTCCCCAAACCTCGGCAGGTCTCCGTTCCTCCGCGCAGACCTGCCGAGGTTTGGGGAGGTTTGGGGAGGCGCCCAAACCTCCCCAAACAGGAACGGAGACCTGCCGAGGTTTGGGGACGTTTGGGGAGGCGCCCAAACCTCCCCAAAGGTCGGCAGGTCTGCGCGGAGGAACGGAGACCTGCCGAGGTTTGGGGAGGTTTGGGGAGGCGCCCAAACCTCCCCAAACAGGAACGGAGACCTGCCGAGGTTTGGGGACGTTTGGGGAGGCGCCCAAACCTCCCCAAAGGTCGGCAGGTCTGCGCGGAGGAACGGAGACCTGCCGAGGTTTGGGGAGGTTTGGGGAGGCGCCCAAACCTCCCCAAACAGGAACGGAGACCTGCCGAGGTTTGGGGAGGTTTGGGGAGGCGCCCAAACCTCCCCAAACGTCGGCAGGTCTGCGCGGAGGAACGGAGACCTGCCGAGGTTTGGGGAGGTTTGGGGAGGCGCCCAAACCTCCCCAAACAGGAACGGAGACCTGCCGAGGTTTGGGGACGTTTGGGGAGGCGCCCAAACCTCCCCAAAGGTCGGCAGGTCTGCGCGGAGGAACGGAGACCTGCCGAGGTTTGGGGAGGTTTGGGGAGGCGCCCAAACCTCCCCAAACAGGAACGGAGACCTGCCGAGGTTTGGGGACGTTTGGGGAGGCGCCCAAACCTCCCCAAAGGTCGGCAGGTCTGCGCGGAGGAACGGAGACCTGCCGAGGTTTGGGGACGTTTGGGGAGGCGCCCAAACCTCCCCAAAGGTCGGCAGGTCTGCGCGGAGGAACGGAGACCTGCCGAGGTTTGGGGAGGCGCCCAAACCTCCCCAAACAGGAACGGAGACCTGCCGAGGTTTGGGGACGTTTGGGGAGGCGCCCAAACCTCCCCAAAGGTCGGCAGGTCTGCGCGGAGGAACGGAGACCTTCCGAGGTTTGGGGAGGTTTGGGGAGGCGCCCAAACCTCCCCAAACAGGAACGGAGACCTGCCGAGGTTTGGGGACGTTTGGGGAGGCGCCCAAACCTCCCCAAAGGTCGGCAGGTCTGCGCGGAGGAACGGAGACCTGCCGAGGTTTGGGGAGGTTTGGGGAGGCGCCCAAACCTCCCCAAAGGTCGGCAGGAGGAACGGAGACCTGCCGAGGTTTGGGGACGTTTGGGGAGGCGCCCAAACCTCCCCAAAGGTCGGCAGGAGGAACGGAGACCTGCCGAGGTTTGGGGAGGTTTGGGGAGGCGCCCAAACCTCCCCAAAGGTCGGCAGGAGGAACGGAGACCTGCCGAGGTTTGGGGACGTTTGGGGAGGCGCCCAAACCTCCCCAAAGGTCGGCAGGAGGAACGGAGACCTGGGGAGGTTTGGGGAGGCGCCCAAACCTCCCCAAAGGTCGGCAGGAGGAACGGAGACCTGCCGAGGTTTGGGGAGGCGCCCAAACCTCCCCAAACGTCGGCAGGTCTGCGCGGAGGAACGGAGACCTGCCGAGGTTTGGGGAGGCGCCCAAACCTCCCCAAACGTCGGCAAGTCTCCGTTCCTCCGCGCCCTGCCTGCCTGCTTCTTTCCGCTGCGGAAAGAAGCAGGCAGGCAAGGCGCGGAGTTTGGGGAGGTGCGCGCGCACCTCCCCAAACCTCCCCAAACTTCGGCAGGTCTCGGACGGCGGTGGCTTGGGAGAGGTGCGGGCGATCCCGGAAGCACCAAAGCCTCGGCCGCGCACAAGTCCTCGGTAAGTTTTTTTGTTGACTGGAGTATAAGCCGAAGTGGAATTTTTCAGCCCAAAAAGTGGGCTGAAAAATTCGGCTTATACTCAAGTATATACGGTAATTAAAACTGTAGTTGACAAGAATCAGGTCTTGGGCTTTTGTAGGCTTAAGCCCTTCCAAAGGAATCCTTCAAATTCCCATCCCTTTAAAAGAGGGATGTTCTTTTAAACTGTTCACTCCATTATTGAATGTAACCTGGTAAAGATAGCTTTGACAAATAGGTAACATTTTCCTTTATTTTATTTATCCCAGCTTTATTTATGCTGTGATTTCACATAAGAATCAATAAGTGATTTCTCAAACTCCAGCTCTTCAACACCATTTAGAGCCGTGGTGGTGCAGTGGTTAGAATGCAGTACTGCAGGCTAATTCACTGCTCACTCCAGGAGTTCGATCTTGACTGGCTCAGTTCTTGACTAAGCCTTCCATCCTTCTGCAGTCAGTAAAATGAGCACTCAAATTGTTGGGGGCAAGATGCTGACTCTGTAAACCGCTTAGCAAGGGCTGTAAAGCACTATGAAGCGGTATATAAATTCTAAGTGCTATTGCTGTTTATTAAGTGGTTAGATTTTGGATGCAAAAACCCAATTGACCACTAGTTGGCAGCTATGAGAAGCAAATTCTCTTTACTTTCACCTAGTGGCTGATGGGCTGATTGAATGTTGATCAAATAATTTGGGAAAATAATGTATTTTCCAAAATGGAACTGGACTTGAGAGTATCCCACCGCTGAACACATCTTTTACACAAACTGAAACTCCAAGAATATTTATATGGTAACTGCATTGACTGGCAAACAACTACTATCTTGTTCTTAAGAGAGAAACAAACTCTTTGATACCATCTAGTGGTTGGTAGATGGAGAGGTCAACAGTCCTTTGGAAAGATTTACAAATGGGTAGATGGAGTGCTCAAACCTTTCAAGAGCTATCTTAGCACAAATGTTCTGTATGATAATTGGTGGCAGCTTTTCTTCAGATTTCAGCCAGAAAAAATAACTGGTTGTTGTCCTTACAGTGTCACACATGTATTCTAGGTGCTCATTAAGGGCTTGCTGGGAGGACACTGTAATTTATGCTGGCAAGGTTTCCTTTTGGTTTCAGGTTGGGAAGGAAGCACAACAAAATTGCTGTGTGGCTGAGTTGCTTACTTACCCATCGGTACACCAAAGGAAATTATTTTTGTCTCTTCTGAATTTCACACATGTCCACCTACCTGGCTGTCTTTTACAGAGATCTGAACAACTCTTCTGATCTTTTCTTCAACTGTTGCATCTCTCATCATCATTTAGAAAGGTGTAAATTCTTGTGCCATGTGCTTTTCTTCTCTAACTTACATGCTGTAATGGAATGTGGGAAAGGCCTTGGAGAGAGAGAGAAGGCAAATTGCACTTTCAGACTTGCAAGATTCTGTCAGTGTAGCATTATAATAAAGTAGAATTAGCTCACCTGGTTGTGATTCCTGTCAGGTTAACCCTGTGAGGCCAACATTAATCTTGGAACTCTGAAAGTACAATTTGCCCTCCTGTCTCTTTTACTCTGCCTCCTAACAACTTAGGGAGGGCCTCTTCTGAGCTTCTTGTCGGTCCAAAGTCCAGCTTTGGGTTGTGTTGTTTCTTCTGACCATTTCCTTGACAGCTTCTCTTTGCCCAGTCTCCCAAGGCCTTTCCCACATGTCCTTACACATGCACACACTCAAACAACACACATTAGGATTGCTCACATAAAAACCGCTGTGCAGCAGAGAGGACATTTAATCAGGTTAGCTCAAACTCTACCAGCTGTATTTGCAAAACATGCTAAACTTGGTTAGTATTAACACTAACATTGGATACATTTTTGAGGGCTAGCATTTGTATAAATCTTAGTTTATGATGCACTATAGCGTACAAATCCAGACAATGGATTAATTCACCAATGAGGTTTAGGCTGGCAGTGGTAGTCTAGCAGGCAGCATTTAGGTCAAGAAAAGCAAAGAGATCAGGATAGTTAAAGTGGTGCATTACAAATAAATATACCTTCTGTATATTTGGTGGAGCAGTGGGCTAATGCCTCCTTAAGTAACACCAGCTGCCTGCAATTAGTGCAGGTTCGCATCCCACCAGGCTCAAGGTTGACTCAGCCTTCCATCCTTCCGAGGTAGGTAAAATGAGGACCCAGATTGTTGGGGGCAATAAGCTGACTTTGTAAAAATGCCGCTTGGGGTTTGTGTGAAAGCCCTAATAAGCAGGCATATACATAGAATGAAGGCTACTGCTAAGCTTGTAAGGCGCCCTGAGTCTTCGGAGAAGGGTGGGATATAAATGGAATTAAAATAAAATAAAATAAAATAAATATTTATTTTTTTATTTTTATTTATTTTAATTTTATTTTAATTTATTTTAATTTTAATATAGATAGTCCTGCTCAACTTACAACCACAGTGGAGCCCAACATGTCTATTGCTAAGTGAGATATTTGTTAAGTGATTTTTTGCCCAATTTTATGACCTTTCATGTCACAGTTGTTATGTGAATCGCTGCAGTGGTTAAGTTAGTAACACGAATCTGGCTTCTCCACTGACTTTGCTTGTCAGAATTCCATAAAAGGTGATTACATGACCCTGGGACTCTGCAACGGTCATAAATATGTGTCAGTTGCCAAGCATCTGAATTTTAATCCTGTGACCTTGGGATGCTGCAACAGTTTAAGTGTGAAAAACAATCATAAGTTCCTTTTTATGGTGCTGGAATTGGGTATGTCTAGTTTAAGGAAGAGAAGGGTGAGGGGTGACATGATAGCAGTCTTCCAATATCTCAGGGGCTGCCACAAAGAAGAGGGAGTCAAGCTATTCTCCAAAGCACCTGAAGGCAGGACAAGAAGCAACGGATGGAAACTAGTCAAGGAGAAAAGCAACCTAGAACTAAGGAGAAACTTCCTGACAGTTAGAACAATGAACCAGTGGAACAACCTGCCTCCAGAAGTGGTGAATGCTCCAACACTGGAAGTTTTTAAGAAGAGACTGGACAACCATTTGTCTGAACTGGTATAGGGTTTCCTGCCTGAGCAGGGGGTTGGACTAGATGACCTCCAATGTATAAATGTATGTATTTATACAGCTATGTATAAATGAATATAGACCTTCATGCAGAAAATCTAAAGCAAACTCCGCATTAATGCAGAAATGGAAGAGAGTGGTTTTAACAATCGACACTTTAGAAAGTGATACACATTTTTAAAAACCCTCCTTTTTTTCCAACCAAATTCTTCAACTCCGAGTGCCCACCTTTAAAATTAAAAATTCAGAGTATAAGTTCTTTAATGAGTTGAGCTCTTCCAAAAAGCTTTAACAATTTCCCATGGAAAGATGCATTTTAGTCTTCTTGATGTTAAATGCATACAGAGATCTTGGCCATGATGAGTTAGTTAGTTGTTGATGGTGGCCTGTACCATAACCATGGCAACAGTATAATTTGTTGGCTTGTCGTGACTGAAGAGAAATATTTGATGGTTTGAAACTTTTTTTAAAAAAAAAATCAATGCATCCTCCAAGTAGAAAATTTCTGATATTTCAATGACAGCAGCAGCACAAAGGTTCAATTGCAGCTGTTAGGATCCAATCCCAGGCCTTTCATATATACCGGCCCAGGTACTTGGATGTCTCTAGAAGCACCTCCCGTGGTGTCCCTACCCCCCAAAAGCCAGATGGTGGCTACAACAGGCGGGGTCTTTTCAGTTATGAGTCCCTGCTCTGTCAAAAGAAAGACACTTGGCATCTATATTAATTTTTCTTTCACCATCAAGCAGTGACATTCCTTCTTGCAGGAACATCCACAGTGGGTTTTTAAAGTTCCGTTTTGATTTTAACCTCTCTACTCAACAGTATAGTCCTGGACTAACAACCATTTATTTAATGACCATTGAAAATTACAACAGCACTGGAAAAAGCACTTAACAACTCCCTGACTTAACAACAGAAATTCTGGTCTCAATTATGGTCATGAGCCGAGAACTACCTGTGCTTAGCAGAAGGGTTTTTTTAACACAATTTTTATTTTTACTTATTTATTAAAAAAATTTCCTGCCCATCTGCCTTATAAGATGATGCTGTGTGGCTTACAGATGGCTTAGAAAGATAAAAAAGTAATTAAAATATTAAAAGTATGCTTTTTTAAAATACAAAATACCCAGAACTAAGAGACAGATGGCAAGGGGTTGTGGTCTTCTTATCCTGTCAACCAACAGGTCTAGGACAACTTGCCACGGCCAACTCGCCATGGGCCAAGTCACCATGGCCAAGTCACCACAGAACAACTCACCCTGGGACAATTTAACATGGATAACTCAAGAGAGGGACAAGTGAATTGCAGTGGGCCTTCTCTTGCTTTAGGTTTGAACCTTCTCAAGTTAGAAGTTCTCAAAGTTGGGATGAGCTGCAATTCTACTTGTCCCTCTCTTCAGATATAATGATGATGATGATGATGATGATGATGGAAGGTACCTTGGAGGTCATCTAGTCCAACCCCCTGCTCAGGCAGGAAACCCTGTACTATTTCAGACAAATGGTTGTCCACTCCTTCTTAAAAACTTCCAGTGTTGGAGCATTCACAGCTTCTGGAGGCAGGTTGTTCCACTGATTAATTGTTTTAACTGTCAGGAAATTTCTCCTTAGTTCTAGGTTGCTTCTCTCCTTGACTAGTTTCCATCCATTGCTTCTTGTCCTGCCTTCAGGTGCTTTGGAGAATAGCTTGACTCCCTCTTCTTTGTGGCAGCCCCTGAGATATTGGAACACTGCTATCACGTCCCCCCTCATCCTTCTCTTCATTATACTAGATATACCCTATTCCATGTTACATTGTCCCACAGTGAGCTGTCCCGCAGTGAGTTGGCCATGGCGAATTGTCCCATTCCATCAACCAACTCCAGCAGTGAGCGCCCTCTCAGGCCCCTAAGCCAACTGGCAAAATCAAGTTATCCCTCTTGAAGGCCAAAAGGGTGGGAACAATTCTCACCTCTTCAAAGAATCCTTGAAATCTGGTTTAAAAATTGTGATTCTTACCATATTGGGTGTGAATTCTAAGAGTTACAGTCCTAGGATTCATAATGGCGCGAGACTGAGGGAGGTAGCTGTACCGTAACATTACTACTTTGCTGATCTTAGGTGAGGGTGACTGATGCATGAATGGAAAAGCATGATTTACTTAAGAAGGCAAAACCTATAAAGAGTAAAGCAGAATGGAAAAAAAGAAAGAAGAGTAAAACCAAAACAATGGCTTGGAGACAAATTGCAAACCTACTGCCAAAATCTAGATAAAATGTTAATTTTTTAACTTGGTGATAAAAGAATGTCAATGAGAGGAGACAGCCACATCTCTTGGATTATTTTGCCGTTTTACACGCTGGGGACGAAAACAGCTAAAATTGCTCTCTTCCTGGAAAAACAAGTACTCGGAGCAAGACTTCCAAGGATGTTTTTACATGGACAGGTTTCTGTCCCCAAATTACAAGGAAGTGTAAACAACAATGGAGCTATGTTTCTGATAATAATTAGTTCATATTTCAGCTCTCTTGTTCACATCCTTGTTGGGTGAAAAACATTATGGTTTTAAGATGCATTTGTTAAGTTTTAAAATAATAGTTCACCCTCACAATGGAATCAGTGGGTGGAAATTTTAGGGAAAGCAGATTTCAGATAACAGTAGAAAAAATACTTCCTGGTTAACTTTAGAACAGTCTGCTTAGGAAGATGAGGCTATTTAAGTAGCTTCATCTTTCAGGGAAAGTATGGGTTCTCCCCCCCCCCCATTTATCTGTATATGTGGGTGTATCTCCTCCTGAGACTTTTAATTAAAAAAGTATATATTGGTAAAGAAAGAGGCTTTAAGTCCCCTTCTGTGCTATAAGGTAAAGGTAAAGGTTCCCCCGCACATGTGTGCTAGTCATTTCCAACTCTAGGGGCTGGTGCTCATCTCTGTTTCAAAGCCGAAGAGCCAGCACTTGTCCGAGAATGTCTCCGTGGTCATGTGGCCGGCATGACTAGACGCCAAAGGCGCACGGAGCACTGTTACCTTCCCACTGTAGTGTTCCCTATTTTTCTATTTGCATTTTTACGTGCTATCGAACTGCTAGGTTGGCAGAAGCTGGGACTAGTAACAGGAGCTCACTCTGTTACGCGGCATTCGACCCGCCAAACTGCCGACCTTCTGATCAACAAGCTCAGCGTCCTAACCCAGTGAGCCACCTGTAGTGGGGAACATCCAGCCTCAACTCCAGTAGACCCTACCACAATTAAAGCAGAGCTGGCTGTTGATGCTGGACACATAGATTCATACAATCACAGGGCTAGAAGGGACCTTGGAAGTCTTCTAGTCCAATCCCCCTGCCCAAGGCAGAAGATATTATTTCTTCTTGGACAAATGGCTGTCCAGTCTTTTCTTGAAAACTTCCAGCGATGGAGCATTTATACATTGGAGCATTTATACATTGGCACCCACAACTCCGGGAAGCAGGAACTTATAAAATATGCCCTCCAGAATAGTTTAAAGAGTTTGTATAGTTTAAATCCCTAAAAGTTCAGGTTTGGATCCTTAAAAACCTCTGAAAATGAGAGCAGTGGGGTACACATGCACATATAGGGTGTGGTACAGTGGGCCTTGCTGACTCCCATGAAGGTGTTGTCTAAATTCTCTACCCACAGTCCTACTTCTAGAAACTTCTGTAAAAATCCAGTTTGGTGGATTCATTAAGAGTTCAAGTCTTTATTATGTTTGTCAAGCTCCAAGAACAAGAAGGAAGTGGAAAATCACAAAAGGAGGCAAGCGCTGTTCCTTCTGGAGATACTGATCTCATCTACCTGTTCTTTCAGCCAAGCTCTTCTGCAACACCCCACACTTAGAACTAAGTCCTAGCTCAAATTACAGTTCCTAAACATATAGAACATACACATCTAGTTCTACCGGTCTCATTTGCACTCTGATTCTCTGATCTCCAACCCAGATTTTTACAGATTGGGGTTTCTTTTCTGAATTGTCTTCCAGTCAGCCCTGAATAAAAGCTTCGATGGGAACAAAAGCAAAAGGTATAAGCAACATAGGTCTCTTTTTAAAAGCCCTGCCATGAAAAGAAAGCTCCCAGTCCCACTCTATTTTGATGGACTTCAAATGTCCAGATTGTTCATAAAGATGGTCAAAGATGGAGTCTATGAAATCCCACTCAAAATTTCTGTTCTGGCTAACGTAGAGTAAAAGCGCTTTTTTTCAGTGCAATTGATCAGTGTGTTGCAACTCCATGTATTATTTGTTGTTGTTGTTCAGTTACTAAGTCATGTCCAATTCTTTGTGACCCCATAGACTACAGCACTCCAGGACCCTCTGCCCTTCATGTCTCCCAGAGTTTGCACAAATTCATTTTCATTGCATTGATTGCACTATCCACCATCTCATCCTCTGCCATCCCCTTCTTCTTTCGTCTTCAATCTTTCCAACATCAGGGTCTTTTCCAGTGAGTCCTCTCTTATCATTAGGTGGCCAAAGTTTTTGAGCTTCTGTCCTTCCAAAGAACAAGCAGGGTTTCCTTTTGGATTGATTCATTTGATCTCCTTGCATCCAAGGGACCCTCAAGAGTCTTCTCCAACACCACAGTTCAAATTGTGTTGAACGCATATTATAGTACCATCTAATCTACATTTATCACAAGGATACTGTGAGAAACTTTGTCATGTGCCTTTCAGAGAGTGAGGCATTCCCTTGGCCAATCTGATCACTCTATCATAAAAAAAGAGATAAGGGTAGATCCAATCTGGGTCGGCCACTGGGTCCAGAGGTTTACTCTTCAGATTGGATCTTGCAGCATTATCCTGGGACACACATGTTCGCCTTCATTCGTGAGAGATAAGGCTAGTCTCATTTGACTGGTCGTGAAAACCCTTCATGGCTCTTGGTAATGATAGCAATAGCATTTAGACTTATATACCACTCCTTGGTGCTCTACAGCCCTCTCCACGTGGTTTTACAGAGTCAGCATATTGTCCCCAAAAATCTGGCTCCTCATTTTTACCAACCTCAGAAGAATGGAAGGCTGAGTCGACCTCGAGCCGGTCAGGATCGAACTCCTGGCAGTGGGAAGAATCAGCCTGCAACCCGCCCCCCAACTACAAAAAATAGCATTTTTTCCCAAGTACCTGCAGACTGATTGTGTCTGAAATGGTTTAGCCCCTTACCCAATATACCCGTATATGTTGTTAAACTAAGTGATGTCTACTTTCCCAAGTCTCGTCTCTACCCCTTTTTGAGAATGGGGCTAGAGAGTTGCTTGATTCTAATCATCCAGCACTTCATTTGTTCAATTCCAGCACTGAATTCCATTTGTCATCTTTGTGTAAAAACCTCAAGGATTGTTCACCTTTCTTCTCCATTGCCGGAGCAGCTCATCTTTTCCCCCTTTAAAAAAGACACGGCTACGAAAATCAAACCGGGAGAAAGGAAGAGTGCCATCAGGCTCATCCTGAGGGAAATTGGGAAGGAGGAACTGAAGGAAAAGTTGGCAATAAGTAATTTTGCATTAAGTTGTCAACTATGGTTGTGAAATGACAACCCTCCCTCTTTTTCACACACACACGGAGAAATACATGCACCACACGAACACATAGACACACACACACAAACATACAAACATTTTTTTAGCATGTATAAGATGTGGTTTCTCTCATCAGTGTGTGGGCTGAAATGTAGCTGGTTAAAATAACAGTTTATTTTTTGAAAATGTCTTGGCGAGAAGCAGTGTCCCCAAAATGATATTGTCAGGGAGGGCTGTTCTTTGTCTTGCTTGCATCTGACAACTGCAGTTCTTCCTGTTCCATAAATTTCATTTCAGAGAGAGAGAGAGAGAGAGAGAGAGGCATCCGCCTGGTAGAAAGATAGAAATTAATGTCTCTCCTGCTTTCTTTTCTTTTTTTCTTTTTTTTCTTTTCTTTTCTTTTCTTTTCTTTTCTTTTCTTTTCTTTTCTTTTCTTTTCTTTTCTTTTCTTTTCTTCATCCCTTTTGCCCAACCTGTTTCCCTTCCTTCTCCCTTCATTTGGGATGGCAATTTGCTTTCTACTCATCTTGGAAGAATGTACAGGTAGTCCTCAATTTACAACGGTTCATTTAGTGACTGTTCAAAGTTATGGTGGCAGTGAAAAAATTGACTTGTGACCATTTTTTTCACACTTAAGACCGTTGCAGCATTCCCATGATCACATGATCAAAATTCAGATGCTTGGCAACTGGCATGTATTTATGATGGTTACAGTGTCCCAAGGTCATGTGACCATCTTTTGCAACCATCTGACAAGCAAAGTCAGTGGGGAAGCCAGATTCACTTAACTAATTTAACAGCTGCAGTGATTTACTTAACAAATGTGGCAAGAAAAGCCATACAATGGGAGAAAACTCAGTTAACAAATTTCTCACTTAGCAACATATATTCTGGGCCCAATTGTGGTTCTATGTCAAGGAATACCTGTGCAATGTTCATATAGGGCCATATATCTCTTTTTATGGAGCACCAACTTGCTCAGTGAACTAGCTAAAATTGGAAATTCCCATATGGCAGTTTTGAAGGCTATAGCTGTAATCATAGCTCCTTTGGACTGTTGATGTTTGCCAATGATGTGGCTAGTGCACATTCTGGACTCAACAGATGCATGCAAAAAAGGTCTTGCATTCTGGCAAACAGAGGAAAAAATAATGGGTGCTTGCCAAAGACAAGCCAAGATGACAAGCACTTGTCTTGACAATTCCTAGAGTTGAGCTGGACTTGATGGCACATGATTAATTCTTATCTCATAGATCCCAGGATCATTTTTTTATCTCCAAGAACACCTTTTAGCCCCACTTGCTCTTAGGAAGTTAAAATAGTGAATGGATAAAGCTCAGGATTTTAATAAGAAGGTAAAAAAAGGCAAAGATAAGTAGGGGTGGTAGAAACATCCTAGTTTGTACAGGAGGAGCTGAAAAATAGCCCCACTGGGCAGTCCCATCAGGGTAGTCATTTTGTGAGAACACCCACAACAGTGTCACCTGAGGAGCAGAGTGCCTAACAGTCACAAAAGGGGAATCTTCCACACTTCCAATATATATCGAGTCGCTCTTGATGAACAAGATGGGTGGCATGTAAGAAGGCTAGTAACGAAAGTGCAAAACCAGAATTCTTCTCTGAAACAAATTCTATGAGTTGACTGTTTCACACTGCATGAAAACAGTATCTTCACACAGAAAGAAATACTGTAGGCAGGTGACATGAGCTTTGGGGAAAACATTATGAGTTGAGCAACTGGTACAATTCACACAGGGGCAAATTTGTTGTTTTAGGACTGCTTCCCTCCAACCTGGAGTATTGGACTCCTAGTCCCATAGTCCCCAGCCAGCAACAACTGTCATTGCTGCAGTGCCATCTCCTTCTTCAGTTTTTCCCACCAGCCATCTGCAGCCTGCTTTTTCCCCACTCTAAAAGAGCAAGGATCTTGCCACATTCTTTCAGTAAATCAACAGAGATGAGTGCTAACATCCAACTGTTTTCCTGGGATGTAGCTTCCATTTGTGACTACTTAGATATGTGGTGAGACATTTCCAAAATGAATTAAGCTGGTTTTGAATCTATCTTCAGTTTTTGTCTCCAAAAAGGGCTCTTGGTCTTTTTTTCAATTTGCAGCTGCAGTTGAAAAAAAAGCAGCTTTATTAGTTTTCTTATTCTTATTTACTTCCTCTTCCATTTCCTGAATTTTTCTGGGAATATAAACCTTATTGTCTTATTTTTCCGTTGTAACCAAGTTTCTTACGTGTCTACACTGAGGGAATCTTGCTTGGTGTATGCTCAAGGAACTGAAATATTTGTAGGTTTCAACTATAGCTCTGTACTCAAGACCGTTATCTGTATTTTTAACAAAAGAGAATGTCTGTAGCTCAGGGTTGATCTGTGCAGTTCTTGGTGCTCTCTGAACTTGGTTATCTGTTTGCAGATGTTTTATTACCCAAGTAGATAACTTTATCAGTGCAAGAGAGTGTGGGGTTTCCTGCCTGTTGATATGCTTGCTCTGCCAGATTTGGTGGCAGTAATTCCTCCTTGATGGTTTCTTGATTATTGTTTTCTGCCTGATTGTTTGTCTAGTATTGATCCCTGCTTCTCTGAGCATTAGCTGCTGGAAGAGATGTGTTCTAGTCTTCGTGTCTCCTTCTCAGTGCTTTTTTTGTAAAAGAAAAAGGTGCCGGAACTCACACATGTCATACAACCCGCCTTGCCTACCCTACAAGGTTCCATCCAAAAAAGGTGCCGGAACTCCATTCTGAGCGTTCTATGAGAAAAAAAGCCCTGCTCCTTCTTAAGTTTTTAATTAATTAATTAATTAATTTTATTTGTATACCACCCTTCTCCCGAAGGACTCAGGGCGGTGAACAGGGCAATACATGTTAAAAAACAGAATACAAAAATTAAAAAAAGATTAAACAAGTGCCCAGAACTCTTAGATAGATTAAAACGCATTTAAAAGTAATAAAAACCCAACCCCCTCCCATCAGGCCAGGCCAGCTTGTTCAAAAAGATACGTCTTTAGATCGCCCCGGAAGGAGCGAAGGTCAGGCGCCATCCGGAGCTCAACCGAAAGATGGTTCCATAAATCCGGCGCGCCCACAGAGAACGCCCTCCCCCTGGGGGCCACCAGTCGGCATTCTTTGACCGGAGGCACCCTGAGGAGACCCTCTCTGTGGGAGCGTATTGGGCGGAGGGAAGTTGATGCCGGCCGCAGGTGCTCCCCAAGGTATTCCAGACCCATGCCATGTAGGGCTTTGTAGGTCAATACCAGCACCTTGAACCTCACCCGGAAGAGGCTTTTGTTTGTTTGTCTCTTTTAAATGGAATGCACCTGGTTGGGTAATGAAATATCGGCAAGCAAACAACTTAAAGAGCACCAAGAATGCCACAGTACTTATTTCTGTACTTTGTGTCTCTTAAATCATACAGCATTGGAAGAGAAAACCCACCCAAAGTTCTGTTTGATTGATAACACAGGATTGAAGACATCATTACATATTGACGCTACACTGCGTTGCTTTTGAAGCTCTTTTTTCCTGATTCAAAGAAATATTCATGGGTTCTTGGCAGCTGCTGGGAAAAGGATTTGCTCCTCCTGCTAATTTTCAGCACCAGAGATCTTTGTCCTTCAATGCAAAATCTATGGGGCAAAACCAATTATGAGTCTGCATATTAAAAAAAAGGAAAGGATTAGGCATTCAATTTCTATTCACCAGTTCCATGTACAATGGTACACTTTTGTCAGATTACTGAATTAACACATTTTTCTTGATTCATATAGTAATATTATCAACTCAAAAAATGGGTTGAATTTTCCCAACAGAATAAGCCACAATAAACTAATCGATATTTAGAAGTTTCAGAAATGTAGCTGCTAGGTTTTTGACCCTCCTGGTTAGCTGTATGATGTGAATACAGGTGTTATTTTTCCCCCCTGAAAAGTTTGTTTTTGAAATACTGCATCAAATGGTTCCACAACCTAAGGAAGTTCTGAGCTGAGCATTATAGTTTCCATTCCAAAAAGCAACTTTCACTGATATTAAATATTCAAGTCCCTATGACTGCAAAGATCAGTCTGGAGATATCTGTGTACTGGTGCTGTTGAGTCAACAAAATGTCCTGTGGGCAAGCCGCAGTTCCTGTTCTTATAGATTACTTCCTTATGCTTATAGATTAGTTCTATAGACAAATGTTTTTAATATTCACTATTCATACTGTAGGTAATTGTTCTGTTTGATTTACTAAGAGCGAGTTTTGAAGGATCAACATCCCTGCCCATATTTATCAACTTCTCTGTCACCTGCCTGCTGTATGTTGTTTGTAAGGGATGCCAGTGTGAGGTTTCCCTTTGCAAAAGGATGTTTGAATTGGCAATAGCTGAAATGTCAGTGCTAGTCAAATAACAGATGTACTTGGACGTCAAGTTTCCCTGGTGATCTTTTTTTTCCAGATTAATCTCCGACAGACTTGACCTATGCACAGCTCTGGCAGATTTTTACCATATTCATTCAAAGTTAAAATAACATTTATTGAATTCTGATCCAAAATTTTTTAATGAAAAATTTGCGTATTTCCAATTGATTAAGCAATGTTGGTTTAATTTGGAAAGCATTGACCTTTTCCTGGGTTCATTTATCATGCTAAGCAAACAAAGTGAGTTCACTGTGGTTTGTAAGCCATGTTTATGGTAGTTGAGCCCAAATTAGAGCCTGCCAAAACTGCATGCAAGCCTGCATACACACACACACAAAATTGTAACTGACAACATAACAAAAGAGGAAATGTAATAAATACATAACTGGAAATTTATTGCCTCATTCACTAATTTTGGGAATGGAGCCTCCCCTCAATATAACATCTGTAAACCTAGTAGGGTTCTTAGTCAATAAAAAATTGAGGACTTCTACTTTATAGCTAAGCACATAATCCAACAAAATAGTCAAACACACAAGCCCCTTACAAACTTCCATGCAACATCACAATGCAAGTACAAAAGAGGCAGAATTTGCATTGCAACACAACAAAGCATGCTTTGTCTTCCCTTGTATGCCCCCATCCACAAAGGCCCAGGAACCAAGTCACTACAGGTAATCCTCAAGGTATGACTACAATTGGGGCCAGAGTTTCCAGGCAGTTGTTAAGGAAGACACACCTGACTTTATACCCTTTTTTGCCATGGTTCACAATGAGTGAATCATATTGTCGTTAAATGAATTGGTTGCTAAATGAATGGTTGCAAGTCGAGGACAAGTTGGTTCTCTCCTTGATTAGTTTCCATCCATTGCTTCTTGTCTTGCCTTCTGGTGCTTTGAAAAATAGTTTACCCCCCCCCCTTCTTTGTGGCAGCCCCTCAAATATTGGAACACTGCCATCATGTCACGCTAGCCCTTCTTTTCACTAAACTAAACCTACCCAATTTCTGCAACTTTCTTCATATGTTTTAGCCACCAGTTCCTTATTGTTCTTCTCTGCACTCTTTCTAGAGTCTCAAGATCTTTTTTATATGGTAGCGACCAAAACTGGATGCAATATTTCAAGTGAGGTTTTACCAAGGCATTATAAAGTGATATTAACACTTCAAGTGAGCTTGATTCTATCTAAACATGGCTTTTCTGGTAATTAAAGAGCCTATGAAATCAAGCTTATTTTTTTTCCCCAACTCATCAGTTTCCAAGAGACTACAGCATTGCAACCTAAACTGTTTGAAATTGATTTTCTTAATAAGAAGTATTTAAATTGTGACTGAGATCCTCTTCCTCCTGCTTGTGAATGGGCGGAAAAGGCCTTTGCTGATGTGACATATACAGTTAAAGACATGTGATCCCAGAGATATAAACGGTGTTTTTTTGTCTGTTGGGGATTTCCTACCCTGAGCCCTACCACTTATGCAGTCTTATACGTTCTATTTATTTTGCTCGCATTTCAGCCTCACCCTAGGAGCACTTAGGACAGCTGCCAACAATAACATCACAGTTCAGTTGATTATGTGCCATCAAGTCATTTTTGACTCCTAGCAACCACACAGATACAGTTTCTCCATGACGATCTATCCTTAACCTTCCATGGGCTGTTAGGCTCTTGAACGGGAAATAATTTTATAATTTTATGTGTGACTGACTTGCGAGGCCGGTGTGTTGTGCAATTAGTTTACATGGTGTAAGAAGATGGAGGGTTTGTTCTCACTGTGAGTTGTGGGGGGGACACGGAGGGAGGCTCAGCCAATCTCAATGTATACATGGTTGTACTTTGACAATAAAGGTTCATTCATTCAATGGTGTACTAAGTGTCACTGTAACTGAACCCACCCGCTTTGCTGGCTGGAGAAATAATAATAATAATAATAATAATAATAATAATAATAATAATAATAATAATAATAATAATAATAATGATGATAATAATGGTGATGATGATGATGATGTAGGAAGGGATCTTGGAGGTCATCTAGTCGAACCCCCTGGTCAGGCAGGAAACCCTATACCATTTCAGACAAATGGCTGTCCAATCTCTTCTTAAAGACTTCTAGTGTTGGAGCATTCACAGCTTCTGGAGGCAGGTTGTTCCACTGGTTAGTTGTTCTAACTGTCAGGAAGTTTCTCCTTAGTTCTAGGTTGCTTCTCTCCTTGATTAGTTTTCATCCATTGCTTCTTGTCCTGCCTTCAGGTGCTTTGGAGAATAGCTTGACTCCCTCTTCTTTGTGGCAACCCCTGAGATATTAGAACACTGCTATCATGTCATCCCTCATCCTTTTCTTCATTAAACTAGACATACCCAAATCCAGCAACCGTTCCTTATATGTTTTAGCCTCCAGTCTCCTAATCATCTTTGTTGCTCTTCTCTGTACTCTTTCTAGAGTCTCAACATCTTTTTTACATCGTGGTGACCAAAACTGGATGCAGTATTCCAAGTGCGGCCTTACCAAGGCATTGTAAAGTGGTATTAGTACTTCACATGATCTTGATTCTATCCCTCTGTTAATGCAGCCCAGCACTGTGTTGGCTTTTTTGGCAGCTGCAGCACACTGCTGGCTCATATTTAAGTGATTTCTGGGAGTTGAAGTCCAAACGTCTTAAAGTTGCTAAGGTTGAGAAGAACTGCCCTAGACTAACACTGCTGTCCCCTTAAAATGCTTCCCTATTCTGCAAGTCTTGTTGTCTGATGCTTTCCTAATCCAAGCCTTTCTCTCTTGTTTCTCCTTATGGACGATATCTGAGTTTCCATCCCTCCGTTGCCTGTATTCCCTCAGTTTTAAACTCCTGTATAGAAGGAATACCAATTGAGGCAGTCGAGCTGCACTAGAGAGAGCTCAATTTTCTGGCTCTGTGTGAGTGAGGTAGATATTTCTCCTGTGGTTGAAAGTTTTTATTCCTTCTAACCTCTGCTGGTTTTTTTGTTTTTTGTTTTGCCAGCAAGAGAAAATTAATATTTCAGTAGAAGTGAGAATCTGTTTGTTTCTCTCTTGCACAAATCAGGCTTGTCCAGTGAGATTGAAGCTTGCCTGTCCTAACACTTTGGGAGCAAAATGGACATCCTCCCCATCATCATCTCACACCTATCCCAAAGGTGCTTTTCCAAAAGGCAACTGGACTTCCTTGGTTTTTTCCTTGAAAATGTTTTGCTTCTCATCCAAGAGGCTGCTTCAGTTCTAACTGAATGTGGGGAATGGAAGAATTTATATTCTTTGCAGTCATCTGGTCATTAGCACTCTGAGGGTCAGTCATTAGCTCTCTACTTTCAAGAAAGTTCAGCTGCCCTTTGGAAAACACCTTTGGAACAACCATGACTTGGATGAATATCAGACTTCTCACATCTATGTGACTAGAGAGAATGGGGGTGGTGGTGTCTCTTCCAATGCGAATGAAAAGTAAAGACTAGGCAAAGGACTCTAGTTCTGAGCTTGCCTAAAAGGGTCCTTACTGAGTAACCTAACTTAGAGCTACAGAGTCAGTACCTGCCAAGTGTCCCATGGGTTATCAGCCGTGGTGCTCTCACTTCCTCTGCAGAAAACCAAATTGCTCCCTAACTGCAGTGAAATGCTTTATTCTGTAGTTTCTCTGCAGTTGTGAGTCACTTGGGGGCCTGCTATGAGTAGTGAATTCATTTACTGAATGTTAATCAAAGTGTGTGTGTGTGTGTGTGTGTGTGTGTGTGTGTGTAGGGGGTGTTCACGTGTATGTGAATGTTTTAAATGTGCAAATGAGCAGATTTGTAGAACCCAGAGTTTTTAATTCCTCCCCCCTCCGTTGAAATTATATTTTTTCAACGATCTGCATGAAATATTTACTGTCACCTAAGAGGCACATGAGAGTGGGTGAATCTGATGAGTATCATCCCATAATGCTTTTGAGCATTCTTATCTATTCTCTTCTGTTTCTGTAGCAATCTAAAGGTTTTCTTGGAAAAAAAGCTCAAAACACTGTATTTAAAATGTCAATTCCCCTCTCCCTTCCCCCCAAATGTCATATTTAAGATTTTGTGTTTTATCTCAGATAAAACTCATGCATAATTATGATGTATTTAAATCACTAAGACTTGTGTTGTTGGCATGGTATTTTAGTTAACAGTGGGAGACCAGGACAGATAAGAGGGTTCTAGGTTCAAACTGCACCTCAGCCATCAAACTCACTGGCTAAATTTAGATGTGTGTGGATTCATCCATTGTGCTAAGACATGATATGGTGTTGTTTAATTTTAGCTCAGTATGATGTGTCTATCCAACTGTTACAGCATGTAACATGTGGCGTGTATACATATGTTTACTTCTCTTCTGTCACATTCTCATCATACTCTAAATAATAATAATACTAAGCATGTAATCCAATGTGTATGGCTTAGGGTTCAATGAAACCCCCCAGTTTATGACTTAACAAATAATATTTCTTTAAAAAAACTAGGTTAAGTCACTAATTCATAAGGCTACTATGAGGATTAAAAAATGGGAGAAGAAATATTTTGTAGGCCATCATTGTTCTGTCTGTTCATTCATTCATTCATTCATTCATTCATTTCAATTTCTTAACCATCCAACTCGATCAAATTCTCTGGGCAGTTTACAATTCCAAAACAATAAAAAGCATTTACAGTAAAAGCAATAACATAGGACAGATACTTACAAAAAGCCAGCTTGATTGGGACAAGTAGATCCCTGACACCCTTACCTGTCCAAAATGATATGGAAAATTCCTACAAGGGTAGAAGGATGTTGAAATTTGAAATACCGGTAACTAAAAACACAATGCTTTCAAAACGATCCTATTATATTTCAAGACAGCCAGATGTAATCTTTGCTCTTGCCAATAAACACAAAACTATAGAATGAAGGCTTTCATTAGTTTATTTATGAATTCTCTTATGGTTTTCAAGAAGGGGAAAATAAGCTTGAGAAAATCCAGTTGAAAAGTTGTCCATGTCACAGTTATTTCAACTCTGTTTGCAGTTGTTGGATTAGATGGGTTAGATTAGAATTATAAAGTTTTGATAATCTTTTGTAACATTTTCGGTAGATGCCAAAAAGAAGAAGGGCTTAGGGATTATAGTAACCACTCATGTGGGATGATTTATTGATCCAAACCTGCTTGTAATTCACTTGATGGGAAACAGAAAAATTCTTTCTGGCCTCCAACCAGCTTCTTATCATACATCCAGGGTTCTTGGACATCAAAGATGGCATTTTGAAAAGCGTGTGATCATGACACTTGTTATCCATTCAGTCGTGTCTGACTCTTGCCGACTCTAGGGGCCAGGTCTCTCCAAGTCTTCTCTTCTTGCACTACTTCTTTGAGTTTTTCTAATCTATGCTATGCTGAAAAATTATGCTGAAAAGCCTATGTGGAGGCCAATTTCATAGTATAATTTGTCTTTTATTTGTATGGAATAGTGATGGTACAGCATTGGTTTATGGGCATTGGATGGCATATCATTACAGGTAAACCTTGACTTACAACAGTTTGTTTAGTGACCCTTTAGAGTTACAATGGCACTGAAAAATGTGACATGACTGTTTTTCACAGTTATGACCTTTGCAGCAGCCCCATGATCATCAAAATTCAGATGCTTGGCAACTGTTTCATATTGCTGTGTCCCATGTGATCACCTTTTGAGACCTTCTGACAAGCAAAGGCAATGGGAAAGTCAGATTCACTTAACAACCGGGTTACTATCAACTATAGTGGTTCACTTAACAACTGTGGCAAGAAAGGTTGTAAAATGGGGCCAAAGGCACTTAAGAAATGTCTCACTTAACAGTAGAAATTTGGGGCTTAATTGTGATCATGTCAGGGACTACGTGTACACGTTTTGAAATTGTCAGATCCATTTGTCAGTATCTGGTGACACTAGAGTGAATTGGGCGAATTTATTTATTTGTTTGTTTGTTTATTTATTAAATTTGTTTGCTGCTCATCTCACTCCAAGGCAGCTCTGGGGAATAGGGGAAAAATTGGGTTGTTTTTTTTCTCAATTTTAGCACTTGCAAAATCGTTGATTATTGGGAGAAGAAAAAGTGGAGCTTCTGAAAGACTAGGTAAAGTCCATATCTCTGCAAATCAACAATGTTTTATTCTTTTTCCCTCCTTCCCATTGGCTGCGCTTTGTGGATCCCCCACTGGAAACCTGTAGAACTTCCAGCTGAAGAAGGTAAGTTTGATTCCTATTAGCGATCATTTGATTATCTCTTTATTTATTTAACTTCTATGTCTCCCCCCCCCCTTGCTGAAGCAACTCTAGGTGGCTTACAGTCACATCATATTTTAATAAGAAGGGGAGGACCCATGGACTATGTGGGAGACAAAGAAGAGAAAGTTGAGTTCAAATCACAGGTCATCCATGAAGTTCTTTGGACTGATCTTGGGATCACTGTTCTCTTTTAAATAATCTACCGTACTTTGCAAGTATGTTGTAGGTATATTGCTTTTGGGCCACTCATGGGATGAAGAAAGTGATAATATTTAAGATACCCACTGGTGTGATCTAGATGGGAAATGCTTCATGTAATCAGTCCAAGAGGTTGATCATGTTTACCTTGATGGGTCCTTGGTGCTCTCTGAGCTTGGTTGTTTTCTTGCATACGTTTCATTACCCAAACTAGGTAACATCATCAGTAGACTGGTGATGTTACTTAGTTTGGATAATGAAACGTCTGCAAGAAAACAACCAAGCTCAGAGAGCATCAAGAACTCCTCATTTCAACCCTGAGCTACAAATATTCTCCTTTATCAGTATTATGTTTATCATGAATTATATCTTTATATGGCGCGCATGTTTACCATAGAATTCCAGTAGTTCTTGCACTTATGTGCCCAAGTTGTGACAAAAGGGTCTACTATAGTCTGGACACTGTGTGTCCAAATGTCCCATTCTTTGTATTCCTCCATTGTATTCTCTACTTTAAAAAACTAGACAACTAGTATTAGTGATTCTAATTAGTAAATTAGTGATTCTAGATTTTTCCCTGACATGTTACATTTTTGCTATGCCTGGATTTTTATTGATGTTCATGTTGGTTTATATATATTTAAAAATGCCATCCAAGAACAATTCCTTGCTTTTGAAGCCTTGGTGGAGCAGTGGGCTAATGCCTCCTTAAGTAACACCAGCTGCCTGCAAATAGTGCAGGTTCGCGTCCCACCAGGCTCAAGGTTGACTCAGCCTTCCATCCTTCCGAGGTAGGTAAAATGAGGACCCAGATTGTTGGGGGCAATTAAGCTGACTTTGTAATAATGCCGCTTGGGAGGGGTGTGAAAGCCCTAACAAGCAGGCATATACATAGAATGAAGGCTACTGCTAAGCTTGTAAGCCGCCCTGAGTCTTCGGAGAAGGGCGGGATATAAATGGGATTTTTTTTAAAAAAAGATCAATTATAAATCTCCTATTGTCAGAAGAAGGTAAAAGCATACAGAAGTTTGCAATTTTTTCCCTTCTGATAGAATTGGTTTCATCTATAGAAATGGCAGAAAAAACCGAATGTTCCATTGAGTCTGCACTTTGAGTTTGTTTTTAATTTCTAATTTATTTTTTTAATTATTATTTTTAAATTTTATTAATCTTCATTTTTTATTTTTGTCGAATGACATGTTTAAACACATCTCCTCTCACCAGCTGAAGTTTGTTCCTAATTTCCACTATTCTCTTTGCGAAGTAATACTTTCTAACAACACTTTTGAACTTCCCACCTCGCAGTTTGAGGTTATAACCCCATGTTTTTGATTTTTACTTATTTTCTGCTGATTTTTTAATTATTCTAACATGAGATTTAAATTAACTTTGTAGGAAAATCACTTCTGGAACTAATATTGGAGCAGTTTGAAGATCTCCTAGTACGCATCCTTCTCTTGGCTGCTTTTGTTTCCTTTGTAAGTATGTTTACCTCAATTGAGATTTGTTTTATTTATTTATCAAATTTCTATATCACCCATCTCACTTGTGTGCCTCTAGGCAGTTAATAGATCAAACATTAAAATGATATAAAAGCTTTAGCCAAAAACTAAGTTTTAAAAACTAACAAATGATTTCCTAGTAACTAAATGTTCAACTCATAGTACATGAGTAGAAATATGGATGCTGACCTGGTTCAATCCTCTCCAGGAGACAGGTTGCTAATCTCACAGAAAAAGCTTGAGTTTTCTAGTTGGCTTGGTGTGTGTGTGTGTGTGTGTGTGTGTGAAATATCATACCAGCCCAGAAAATTGCCAGATATCAAGTCAGATCATGGTTCTCTAGCTCAGTCCCATTTGTACAGATTTCTATGGCTGGGGTGAATGTAAACTTTTATTTATTTGTATCCCGACTTGATTATTTTTACAAATAACCCAAGGTGGCAAACATCTCTTCTTCCTTCTACTATTTTCCCCACAGCAACAATCTTGTGAGATGGGTTGGGCTGAGGTTAAGTGACTGGCCCAAAGTAACCCAGCTGACTTTCATTCTTAAGGTGGGACTTGAACTCACAATCTCCCACTTTCTAGCCTGGTGACTTAACCACTAGACCAGGGGTAGGCAACCTTGGCTCTTTTATGACTCATGGACTTCAACTCCCAGAATTCCTGAGAGATTTTGGTTATTTACATGCAAGATTGCTCCTTTGAGAATTTGGTGAAACCTATAGCCTCTTCTAAATACATAACTGGAAATTTATTGCCTCATTCACTAATTTTGGGAATGGAGCCTCCCCTCAATATAACATCTGTAAACCTATGCTGGCTCGGGAATTCTGGGAGTTGAAGTCCATGAGTCATAAAAGAGCCAAGGTTGTCTACCCCTGCACTACACCAAACAGGCTCTCAGCTTTATCCATTTATCCCTTTCAGAAGTTCTTAATATGAATATATTACAAGGGGGTTGGTCTTTGAACTTGGATGGGAAAAAATCAGTTTTGTTTCCACTGGTAGCTGAAATTTAGATTCTTGTTCAAACGTGTATTGGCAACAATTTAATATATGGCTGCTAGACTTCAAAAATGTTCTTAAATCTCACATATCTTTATAAGGTATTATCTTTTTATTGATTAATAAAAGACAGCACAGCTATCAATGTATGTGTCATTTTTGAATAATGTGGTAACTGTGTTTGAATATGATTAGTTTCCTCTACAGATATAAAACAATCTATATGCATGTATTTTATGCATTTAATTTTAAAAACATTTTTCTTAGAAGAGGCTATAGGTTTCACCAAATTCTCAAAGGAGTCCGTGATATATATATATATAAAATGGAGAATCCTTGCTTTAATTGGATTTGCTGAACAAACTTGCATGTAAATAACCAAAATCTTATTTAGATTAAATTCAGGATATGTAACATATCCTGAAAATATCTATGGGCTGCAGGTTATAGAAAGTATGCACCTCCATATTTTTGTTTTAACATTTCATATGTCTCATAATAGCAGTGGGAAATTCTGTTACCTGCATAAATACACACATAGATCTTATAAGCAGTTCTTACTTAGTGACAAGCGGATGACAGAGGGAAAAGTAGAAATGGAGGCCAGGAAAAGATAAAATTGCATGCGCTGTATAATTTTAGTTATGTAATGTTGTGGGCAAAATGCCTGCTTAAATAAGAAATGAAAGTGTTTAGACAAAGATGCAACAAAGTACCTTTTACTGGCACATACAGCTGTAGTGATCATGGGGCTCCTTGCCAGAAGAGTGCAGAAGAGCCCCAAAGCCCTCATAGTCACAGATTATGTACCCTGTTAAATGATACAGAAGACTTAGAAAAATAATGTAAATTATAACATGATCTGATACAAGATTTGAAAACAACATGAGGTGACCTTACTGTGGGCTGACTCAGTGCCTCTGCATTCTGCTCTTCTCAAGATAGTCATCTGTTGGGGATGGTATAATGAATCCTATAGTTTGCAGAGCATTGGTGATCTCGCAGGTCCTTACAACTCTATGATTCTCAAGAGACTCCAAGCCCGACTTTTGGTCTGAACTACAACTTTCTGATATATAGGAATAGCAGTTAGACTTATATACTGCTTCGTAGTGCTTTACAGCCCATGTCTAAATGGTTTACAGAGTCAGCATATTTTCCCCCAACAATCTGGGTCCTTATATTACTGACCTCGGAAGGATGGAAGGTTGAGTCAACCTTGAGCCGGTGAGAATTGAACTGCTGGCAGTGGGGAGAGTCAGCCTACAATTGTGCATTCTAATCACTGCGCCACCACTGCTCACGTGGTCCGTTATTATACCCATATATTGAATCCCTTCACACCACAAAAAAGACGTTTCGTTTGTGGTCTGTTGCCTTCTCTTCCACAGTTATCTGGCAGCTTCAGCTTGCCTGCGCTATCTTCCATGCAATTTAGCATCATGCATGCCAGGAGAATATTATTTATCCTCCACAATATACTTCAAGTTGTTTAAACATGGCATGGAACCAGGGAATGTGGAAAGGGATGTCATGTTAGGAATACAAGATGCACCAGTTAGATTGCAACACTTAGTTGTATTTGGCTGATTCCAGCAAGCAAAGCAAAATCAGATGTGACTGGTTCTTAGCTGGAATATCACTTAAGAAACCCAGTGCAGTAGATTTAATTGAAAAAATGTCCTGGAGAAAAGGCAGTAGTAAACTACTGCCATACTGTTGTCAAGAAAACTACACATCCACGTAGAGGCCAGGAGTCAAGCTCAACTCAGAGAAAGCTGGGGAGCTTCGTCATGAATTGTATGGAAATCTCAGGTGATTTTTTTTCTTATCATGATCTGCTTGTGAAGGAGCCCTATGAAAAATGAGCCAAAGGACATTTTGTGTCTATGTTTAATTTCACAATTGCCTGCTTTTTATTAGCCTAAATAATTTGCATATCTCTAATGGAATTTGCAAGATATTTTATGAAAAGAAATCCCTTAGATGTAATTTACATGGTAAAAGCAGGAACGGAAGAAAGAAATAAAGACTTCTATTTTATTTTTGAGCAGTGGCAGAGGAGTTACATTTGCCTTGTAGTACCCTCCCTGGACAAAAACAACTTTCAGGACTTTTTCTAGTGTTTTAGGTTGAATGTTACACACCTGGATTTTCTTAAGGCTGGTGAATTGCCAACAGATCTATTATCTTAATTATTCCCTCCTCCCAAAAAGTTAGACAATATGGGTATCAAATTAAAACAAAGCAACACAAACTTGGTGAGCTACAATTGTGCACAAAAAATGTGTAATCTTGCCTTAAAGTAATGGGCATTTGGCATGTTGCATAAAGAAGCATGCTCCATCCTCATTCAGCTGTTTGAGGAAGCATTTCGTATTTCCTTTAAAGATAAAAAAAAAGATTCTTTTGCATTTTTGTTTTGTTTGGGGAGGGGTTCTCCCAAGAATGCTGCTACTTCCATCTACAAACAATCCCTAACTAACGACCATTTGTTTAGCAACCTTTTGAAGTTACAGTGACACTGAAAAAATAATTTACAACAGGTCCTCACACTTAGAACCTTTGCAGCATCCCCGTCATGTGATCAAAATTCAAGTGTTTGGCAACCAAGATATATTTATGACAGTTACAGCATCCTGGCATTATGTGATTGTCATTTGTGACCTTCCCAGTTGGCGTCTAACAAGCAAAGTCAATGGGAAAAGCTGGATTCACTTAACAACTGCATGATTCACTTAACAACACTATACCATTTTAAAATGCCTTGGTAGGGCCACTCTTGGTCACCATGATATAAAAAGATGTTGAGACTCTAGAAAGAGTACAGAGAAGATCAACAAAGATGATTAGGGGACTGGAAGCTAAAACATATAAGGAACGGTTGCTAGAATTGGGTATGCCTAGTTTAATGAAGAGAAGGACGAGTGGGGACATGATAGCAGCCTTCCAATATCTCAGGAGTTGCCACAAAGAAGGGAGGGGTCAATCTATTCTACAAAGCACCTGAAGGCAGGACAAGAAGCAATGGATGGAAACTAATCAAGGAGAGAAACAATCTAGGACTAAGGAGAACAATTAATCAGTGGAACAACCTGCCTCCAGTAGTTGTGAATGCTCCAACACTGGAAGTTTTTAAGAAGAGATTAGACAACTATTTTTCTGAAATGGTATAGGGTTTTCTGCCTGAGCAGAGAGTTGGACTAGAATACCTCAAAGTTCCCTTCCAACTCTCTTATTCTATTCTATTCTATTCTATTCTATTCTATTCTATTCTATTCTATTCTATTCTATTCTATTCTATTCTATTCTATTCTATTCTATTCTATTCTATTCTCTATTCTATTCTATTCTATTCTATTCTATTCTATTCTATTCTACTCTACTCTACTCTACTCTACTCTATTCTACTCTACTCTACTCTACTCTATTCTACTGTATAGAATTTTTACTGGCTGTTTATTTTGGGTGAAGCTCCTGGAAAGACCAATGGAGAAGGGACACATGACTGTACTGTGGCTTGGGCATTTTATATTCTTCTGATGTTGGAGTTGGACAATCGTCAGCAAGGACAATTTAGACAAGTAGAAATTGTCCAAGGTAGTGTGGATAGGAGAGACAGAAACTGTCTAAAGTCAAGTTTCACCTTGTACAGTATGAAAGAACAGAACGTGTGTTATAATAATTGCAGCTTAACAACTATGGCAGAAAAAAGGCATAAAATCTGGTGCAACTCACTTAACAATCACTTTACTAAGCAATGGAAATTCTGGTGCAAATTGTGGCCATAAGTTGAGGACTGTCTGTATTTCATAAAGGCCGTCTTGCTTCTCATCAATCCTCACACTTAGTTTTGCATTAGAATGAGTGATCGAAAAGTCTCTGAAGAGAAGCAGTGGATCAATAAAGATACTAATTATGGACAGTCAGAGAAAGAAGGATTAAAGATTAAGCTGCCAATATAATATATTTATGCCAACCTGTGGTATTGTGTATCACTGTAGTCATCCTATACCACAAAGATAATTTAGTACTGTAGTATCTTTTTGCTGATCCCACTATTTCTAATTCAGCAAGGATATACCAAGAAGTGGACAGCCATGCCATAATCAAGTGTGTATTTTCAGAGATGGGCCCCTTTTCAAATGCATATATAATGGGATACAAAGTCTGCAATAATATTTTCCTTTCTATTTTCCTCCCTCCTGTTCTGCATGATTATAATAAGTGTGTATCCTGTTGGGTTTCTGTTCTTTCACCTCAACTTTATTTTCTTATTAAGATCAAAGGCTTAATCCAATAGAAACTGAAAAACCACAATATGGATCCAGATCAGTGGGGATTCAACAGCTTGTTCAATTCAGTCTGTTCTGTTTTCAAATGTAGCATTAACTCAACAGGGACCAGTTCTTTTGTCTTTTGAGCTGGCTTTCCATCAGAAGAAGGAAAATTAAACTTTGCAGCTAGGTAACTGAGGAATATTGTCCAGGAATGTTTGGCTGAAAGCAAAAGGGTTAAAAAAAAATCCCCAAATTAAGGAAGTTTCTGTTTAGAACAACTGCTTTGAAGTATTTCTTTTGGTATCAGATGTGTAGCTACAGGAGATTCGAGTCACTTCCCTCCACCTGAGAAAATTATTTGCTGAAAGAAGTTCGTTTATTTTTACTATCCACCACTTAGGTAAGCCTTAAAAAAACACAATTTTCAGATTACATTTTCCAAGCTTTTTCTGCCTCAACAACAGTCAATGGAAGCTGCAACATGTGGCAGACTACATCTGGGCAGCCAGTGGTTGTGGGCATTACATCTCCCAGCATGCCTCACTATGCACTCCACTAGTTGAGACTGGAGGAAGCCACAAGAATAATTTCCCGCTGTAGATCATGGGATGGTGACTGAATGGAAGAATGTTATTTTATTTTGACTTTTTTCAATTTGGATAGCTACACATCTCACATTTGTAGGAACCTCACAACAATTAAAACGCCAATAAAAACAGCAAAATGCAAATAAAACCAAAAGTACACTGCAGCCATACCCACTTTTAATATTTAGATTTTAGATTTAGATTTTATTAGATTTAGATTTAGAGCCTTGGTGGAGCAGTGGGCTAATGCCTCCTTAAGTAACACCAGCTGCCTGCAATTAGTGCAGGTTCGCATCCCACCAGGCTCAAGGTTGACTCAGCCTTCCATCCTTCCGAGGTAGGTAAAATGAGGACCCAGATTGTTGGGGGCAATTAAGCTGACTTTGTAATAATGCCGCTTGGGGTGTGTGTGAAAGCCCTAATAAGCAGGCATATACATAGAATGAAGGCTACTGCTAAGCTTGTAAGCCGCCCTGAGTCTTCGGAGAAGGGCGGGATATAAATGGAATTAAAATAAAATAAATAAATAAATAAATATACCGCCCTTTCCCGAAGCACTCAGGGCGGTTTACAGGACATTTTAAAATCATATCAATATAAAATACAAAGTTAAAAGAGAATTAAAAGATTAAATTATCCCTGAAAATAAAACCCCAGTTAAAATTCTCAGCCTGGGTCAGAGAGCTCAAAGAGCCAAGTCTTCAGGTCCCGGCGGAATGAGCGTAGGTCAGGGGCAGTCCTGAGCTCCACGGGCAGCTGGTTCCAGATGGTAGGCGCACCCACAGAAAAGGCCCTCTCCCTGGGTGTTATCCGCCGGCAATCTTTTACCGGCGGCACCCTGAGAAGACCCTCCCTCTGCGAGTGCACTGGACGAAGGGAACTTGATGGGAGCAGCTTTGTATTGTCCTCAAAGCCTTTTCTATTGCCAGGTTCAGTGTTTCTCAATCTTGGCAATTTTTAGATGGGTGAACTTCAATCCAAGAGTTCCTCAGCCAGCACTGATTGAGGGCTTCTGGAAATTGAAGTCCACCCATCTTGAAGTTACCAAAGTTGATAAACACTAGTTGAAGCATTAGCTGCTCATCCTTAAGAGAAAACAAGAAAATTTGCTGTTGCCATTACTCATTCTGTACTTTCTCTGTTACCTGCAATGGTCTGCCATTAGGCATTTAAAGTAGTGGCATCTATGTGGTGGGGGGAGAGACAAGATGGTGGATGTAGTAATTGTCAACGCTGCTAACATCGGATGTTCTTGCTTTGACAACAGATGGAAATGCAGCCATTTTTCCTCTATTGTTTTTAGAGTTAGTTGATGCTGGGAACGGGGATGTATATGAGAGTCCAGCTCGTCATAACAATAATAACTCAGCCGTGGGAACTCAAGGTTATTATGTCCAGAGCTGATAGAGATTTGGTGGGCTGGAGAGCTGGGGAGAAAGCCCGCGCTTCAAGTTAATTGGGGAATGTGATTTATGACTATTAATTGGAGGAGGGAATTGTGCCTTGCTACTTTGTGCCAAGGGAGGGGAATTCAGTTTTTGGCTTCTATTACGTAGTGCCAATACTTTATTTCTCGAATAAAAGATTCTTTAAGGAAAACAATGCCTCGAAGTTCTTTTGAAGAGATTCATCTGTCAGAACCATGACAGTAATATTGATACTAGTAGTCCTTGACTTATGACCACAGTTGGGATTGGAACTTTTATCACTAAACAATGTGGTTACGTGACTGCACCAGATTTTACAATCTTTTTTGGTGCAATTTATTAAGCAAATCCAGTTTCTCGATTGACTTTGCTTGTTGGAAGCTGCTTAGGAAGTCCACAAATTGCAATGATGTGACCCTGCAATGCTACAACTATTGTAAAAACATGTTGGTTACCAAGCACTCAAATCATAGTCATATGATTGTGGAGATGCTACAGTGGTCTTAAGACCAAAGACTGATTGTAAGTCACTTTTTCCAGCACCATCATAGCTTTGAACAGTCGCTAAATGAATGGTGGTAAGTCAAGCACTACCTGTATCTTAAATTGTAGTTATTACTGACAGAATATTTTTCTTGTCGTTTCTATTTTCAAAACTCTAAGCCAGGATTTTTCAAGCTTGGCACTTTTAGATGTGTGGATTCAAGTCTCAGGATTTCCCAGCCAGCATGATTTGAATTCAAAACAAGAATGGGATGGAGATAGCATCTCAAAAGGAACCCTCCCTAATTCTGTGGAATATAAAAGCCGGGAAGGGGGAAGAAGGGTTTTCAGATTTGCAAGATCCTGTTACTTTAACTTTATAATAAAGCTAGTATTAGTACTCATGGTTTTGGTTTTGCTGTTTGGACTATCTCAGAGGGTTGACAGTGGCAATTAAACCTCTGAATTCAGTGACTCTGAACCTCTGAATTAAACTGTTCTGTAGGCACTGAGCATCACTGTGGGATTGGGAATGGCATCCTCTAGGGAGCAATTAAGGGGACTTGGTATGTTTAAAAGAGAAGATTGTACAAGGACAAGATAACATTTCTCAAACACCTGAAGGGATGTGGTGTAGAAGAAGAAGTCCACAAGGTTTCCTTGGCTCCCCAGCATGTGAGACTTAAAGATGCTTAAAAATCAAGAAAGCAGACTCTGGTTGGACATTAGTAAAATTCCCTAAATAGCATGTTTCATTTTAACAGTAGAACTAAATTACCAAATGAAGTTGTAGACTTGTCTTTAATGAAAGTCTTCAGAGTTGTTTCTCAGAAATACTTTATACTCAGTAGGGCCTCGGTGGCCCTTTCAGATCCAGCTTCTGTTTTGGTAATATGAAAAAGGCTGTTTTGAAAAATCAAAATGAGGTGCAGTACAGCTGCTAGGGAAGGAAAAGGCTGAAAACTTGTTCCAGGAAGCAACTTCAATTAATTTAATTTAGAATCCTAATTTGTGGCAGGTCCCTTCCCACATTATTCCTCAGCACCCTTTTCCTTCGACATCTAGAGTGGCATTTAGGGATTGGAGGTGTCTTTGAGATTGGGGGAGGAAAGGGGATTGGAAACTTTCCTTCTATGAGGTTCTTCAGTCTGATTCATGTGAAAATTCAAGATGATAGATTTAAAGTATAAGCTAATCTTCCTCTCTGTGTTTCAAAAATAACTACGAGCAAAATCACACCTTTTTTAAGTAGAACAGCAGGTAACTTTAAAAGTTGCACCTCTTTCACAGGCGGCACAAGTTTGTTTTCCTACTGCACTGCTCCATATGTATGGATGTATATATTCAAGCATCCCCTCATCGTAGGAGGCGATGTTCTGTCTTCTCAGACAAACCTGATAGTGATTAACAATTTATCTTAAAAAAAAACTTCTGAAATTTGTTTAAGTCAGTTTTCCTTTTGGATGGGATGAAGCCCTCAGCCATGACTGCTTTTCATCTTTGTTTTTTGAGCTGGTTGTCTAAATGTCCCCTTCTCATCTCCTCCCTGTTCCCTCCTTTTCCTTTCCTTTGCAGATTCTGGCCTGGTTTGAGGAAGGAGAAGAAACCACCACAGCCTTTGTGGAGCCTGTTGTGATTATTATGATCCTCATAGCTAATGCAGTGGTAGGAGTCTGGCAGGTATGTTAACGGGCTGGTCACCTACCTGCTTTGATGTGTCTTCAGGTGGGAGGGAGGAAACAAGTTATAGCCAATTCACCTCAGCTTCAGGTGTGCTTTAGGAGTTATTTGATATAATTGCAAGTCTGAATCCAGTCTGTGTCAGTTTCACATTTATTTATTTTTTTGCAATAGTATCTGCCAAATGGAGAGGAAAAAAATCTCCCTCCCCCCCCCCATTTATCATAGAAGCTGCTTTTCAAAAGAAATTAACAGTTAGTTGGTGAGAATGGCTAAAGATATCTGAAGGAAAGCATGGAATCCTTTGAAAATTGGCCAGCTTCCCTCAGTGATTTTTTTGTAATGATTAAACAAGTTTATTTGATTTTCTTTTATTTTCCCCGCCTCTTAATCTCCATCCAGATGGCTCTGCTCTGCTCTACTCTACTCTATTCTATTCTCCCCTTTATCCTCCCCCTACTCCTTTCATTTATACCGTGTAATTCCTTCTCCTTTTTCTTCTCTCTCTGTCCCTCTCTCTCCTTCTCCTTTCTATTTCTGCTGGTGTGTGTGCACATATGAGTGGTTTCTATGTATGCAAGTATATGATCCGTACATATAAATAGGAATCACTTAATTACATCAAGGTAGTTCTTTATTTTACAGGCAATTAATTTTAATCAGGAATTTTGAATTCACTCATATGCAGTGCTTTTTTTGTAAAAGAAAAAGGTGCCAGAACTCACACAGGTCATACAACCCACCTTGCCTACCCTGCGTGGTTTCTATGACAAAAAAAGCCCTGCTCATATGACTTCTGGGTATCCCCAGAAGCTTTCTGCTTTTATTAGAATGATGGGAGTAGCATCATGCTGTCATGATACAAACTCCACACTATAGGATATTACTTTGATTAAGAAAAGGGGTGAGATTTGCATCAGTCCTATGGGAGAAGGGAGGTATATAAGTCTGATAAAGATAAAGAATGGTGTGATGCATTCTGCTCCTTCACACACACACACAAACACACACACACAGAGAGAGACATATACATCCATGTAGTTTCCACTGAGTAAGGTGTAGTGCCTGGATATGTTTATTTGAGGGGGGAAATCTCCAGGTTTCAGCTAGAGGTGAGCACCGTATGTTGACAAAAGGAAAAAGGTGGGGGTGTTTCATAGAATTTTAGTCACATATCTATTTTCTCCTAATTGTTCCTTCTATTAGGGAGGGTTGTATTAAGTGTAAGATTAACTTCCTTTTATAAAATACAATATTTATTGGAGCTTTTCATTTGTCAGTAAATGGGGGTCAATGAATCTGCCTCCTGTCCTTTGTAATCTCACACCTATAACAATACAGAATGGAATATAAAATAACCGAGTTGGAAGGGACGTTGGAGGTCTTCTAGTCCAACCCCCTACCCACACAGGAAACCCTATTCTGGACAAATGGCTATCCAATCCCTTCTTAAAAACCTCCAGTAATGGAGCACCCATAACTTCTGGAGACAAGCCATTCCACTGATTAATTGTTCTCACTGACAAGAAATTTCCCCTCCGTTCTAAGTTGGATTTCTCCTTAATAAGTTTCCATTCATTTCTTCATGTCCTGCCCTCAGGTGCTTTGGAGAATAGGTTGACCCCTTCCTCTCTATCACAGCCCTTCAAATAAATCATTTGTCTTTTCTATTCAGTTCCTGCATAATTCTGCATTTTTAAAAGACATGCACACAGATTTGTATCTATTTTTATACCAATTTCCTTTGCATAGCTCTGTGTGTATAATATTTAAGCTAAGAGATGCCATGTACTGTTTTGGATGTTGCAGTCTGAAAAATAAATGTTGGTCTAGATATTAATCCAAGTAGTTTAGGGAGTTAATTTAAAAACAAAGATCATTTTCAGCTCCAGCCTTGCATACCATCATCTCTCCTCACAAATTGATACAAACATAGAAGAGAATGCAATTTTGATTGAACACATGCCAAATTGACATTGGCTAGAAATATATTTTTGAAAGTAAAAGAGGTTACAAAAATAGCTGGGGCAACTTTTTAAAGAAGGCAGTTGAGGACAAATTTGTTCCAAATGCACATATACTAATGTTTCCAAAATAGTCATTTAAAAGAAAAGAATTATCAAAATAATCCAATATGAAACAACACGAATAATATGAACCTGGTTCAACAATCCAACCCACCAAGTGCATATTTTCAATCTGCAGAATAGCATCACAATGCTAGTCCATAGCAAGATATACAGCAGCGCTCCTGGGCAGTCACCCAAAAGACCTTGCGTGTGGTGGACACCATCTATATCTGGATAGGGTAGATCTTTTAGTTTAATTTCAACTGGAAAAACATTCTCCCCTGAGACATTCAGATTGTTTAGGGGACTTTTATGTTGGAAAAGTTCAAGTTTTAAAAAGCTCCCCCCCCCCCGTTGTTGGTTTTTTTTTTGGGCAGGAGAGGAATGCTGAGAGTGCAATTGAGGCCCTAAAAGAATATGAACCAGAAATGGGGAAGGTGATCAGAGCAGACAGGAACGGAGTGCAGCGGATCCGAGCTCGAGACATCGTCCCAGGAGATATTGTGGAGGTAGCAGGTACAATCTCAGTGTTTGGCTTGCCTTGTGTATGTAATGTTGACCTACGTTCTTATAAAATCCAGATGGAAATACCGTGTTTCCCTGAAAATAAGACTGGATCTTATTATTATTTTTTCCCTCCAAAAGAAGCACCAGGACTTATTTTTGGGATAGGCCTTACCTCACCTCTGTCACCGACAGCCCCACCCAGCCGGTCCACGTCTTCTGGGGCCTAAGTTCTGCAGCTGCATTCGGGCCTGCATTTTGCAATCAAGCCTCTCCAGAAGGCCTAAGCAGCTGAGTACCAAGTTATGGATTCTACTGAGGTCTTGTAGAACTGAGCTACTGATTGAATCCATAGCTTGGTTCTTGGCTGCACAGGCCTTCCGGAAAGCCCTGTGACTGAGAAAGGCAGGCCTGGCTGCAGAAGAGGCCTCAGAAGAAGTGGGCTGGCAAGGAGAGGTCTGGCTGCAAGGTAAGTGGGTGCAGAGTGAAGAGGGCGGGGCAGCTCCACCCCCCCACCCCTGCCTTAGCTTTATTTTTAGGTGTGTGCTTTGCCCCAAAACTAGGGCTTATTTTTGGGATAGGGCTTACTTTTGGGAAAACATGGTATGCCTGCTTATTTGCAGTCAAATGTTAGCGGCTGTAATTTACTTATGCTATAATAAAGGTTTATTAGTCATTGGGAACTTTTCTTTCTCTGAAAACTACCTATGCTACTCTGTGGCAGCAAACATAACAAATCATCTTGTAGCTGCCCTGGAATAATCTTTCATGGACTTACATCCATGCCATAACAAATTTGTAGCCTTTTAAAATGATGCCATGATTCTGTTGTTGTTGTTGTTGTGGCTTTTAGGTTGTTTCCTATATGGGCATCAACTACTCAAAGTAGTTGGCAAAGTAAAAGAATAATCATAAGAGCTACTCCCAATACTAAAACTAATAAAAATCAACTTCAAGAATATTTACTAGTGTTGGAAGACATTAATGATGAGGATGATTTAATAATATTGTATTGTTTGTGTGTTTTGTAAAGGATATGACAGATATTTATTTTAAAGGATTTAGAATCTAAAATAAAAAGCAAAACCAAAGGGATGGAGGCAAGAATATGTCATTATTCTAACATCGTGTCAGAATCCATTTATATCACATTCATAAATGTATGTTTAAAACATTATCCCCCCCCATGGATTCTGCCATCTCCCGAGGAAGGAGGAGCACATGTGGATTCAGCCTGCCTTAGGTTATTTCAAAGACCAAGGGAAACCTTTTGAACTGGGGGAACAAAGGGGGAGGGTTAGGGCATCTGGCCTGTGTCTCCATTTGAATCTGTAAAGGAAGAAGGCAATAACCATAAAGATTCGAAGTTCCCTTTTTCCCACGAAAGGGATGACACGAAGTAAAATGATGGGGGGCTGACCAAGAGTTTTGTTTCCCTAAGATGTGGATTGGGGTGGGTCCTGACACAACACATACATTGCTTAGGGATATATATATATATATATATATATATATATATATATATATATATATATATATATATATATATATATATATATATGTATATGTATATGTATATGTATATGTATATGTATATGTATATGTATATGTATATGTATATGTATATGTATATGTGTGTATATGTGTATATGTGTATATGTATATATACAGTATGTATGTATATGTATATGTATGTATATGTATATGTATATATATATATGTATATGTATATGTATATGTATATGTATATGTATATGTATATGTTGGGGGCAATTAAGCTGACTTTGTAATAATGCCACTGGGGTGTGTGTGAAAGCCCTAATAATCAGGCATATACATAGAATGAAGGCTACTGCTAATATATAGTAACCTTTTCAGGCCCAGGTCTGGAAAATAAATAGAGAGACGGATAGACAAACAGACAGAACCATTTTATATAATATCCTGGGCACCCAAATAAAGAGCTGATTTCAGTGTTACAGAAACAGTGTTGTCTCTTGCTCCTCTGGAATTCCCTCCCTCCCTCCTGGAAATATGAACAACATTCCATCACAGGAGAAGAGATGTGTGAGATACCTACTTTAAAATAAAGTAAAAGCAAAACATTATTTGAATTAGAAAAGAGCTAAACTTTTTCAGACCTTTTTTTCCCCTGAAAAAAAAGTTTGTGATCTTTTCTTTCTTACCCCATATTAGAATGTTCTGAGACTAGGTCTTTTAAATTTTGTGAAGCCACCATTTTCTAGTTTCAGTGCCAAGGAAGAATAATATAGAATCTTGCAAGACTGTTAACCCAATTACTGTTGCAACTAATTGTGGCAGTTCCTAATCCAAATTTCCACTGTCCACATATTTACCTTTAAGGAAAACAAACCTATTGGAACATATATGTCCCATTTTGCAGGAAACACTGGAGTGCTTCAAATTCCGAGTGCGTGGGAGTGTGATATAGTATCTGTCTGCAGCTCTTTAAAGCAGCTGCATCATTTCTTGGAATTGCAGTGGTTGCTATCTTCTAGGGAAAGGAGCAAAAGGTAACTTACTGAAGAGTTGTAAACAGATGCTACAGTCACATCTCCACATTCTCTGAAGCATCTTTTTGGAATCAAATTCAAAACATAGCATATACCTATTAAACACTGCTTTATAAATCTCTCATTATTTTGTAAATGACTGACGGTGGATTTCAGACACACATCATTTGTAATAGCAAACTGTCTCATTATTCTTCTTGTCTTTTAGTTGGTGACAAAGTGCCTGCTGACATCCGAATCATTGAGATCAAGTCCACAACACTGAGGGTAGATCAATCCATTCTTACAGGTAGGCATTCTGTTCCAGGAATCCCCAACCCCTGGGCCGCAGCCCACTACTGGGCCATGGCCTATTCAGAATTGGTCCATGTGAGTGGCTGGCTGGAGTGCACGCTCTCAGTGGTTTTGGACTCTTCAGCCCCTCCTCAGAGAACTTCTCTCTCATCAGAATGTGTCCCTCACGTTCTGGTGAGAGAGAAGTTCCCTGAAGATGGGTTCTAGCATGAGTCCGAAAGCTCAGAAGACTAAACCTCGTGTCAGTGACTGACCGAGCTTGGATCGTAAAGTTACATAGGCATTCTTGTGGCCTCTAGTCTAGTTGACATGTTTGTTGATGCAGGTGGGATTTGTGGTCCAAAGCATCTGGTGAACACTAGATACTTTACCCTTGAGCTCGTAAGCAGTAGAAATGAGGAAAAATCTGCCCTTCTTCCATTTTCTAGTCTTGCCCTCCCTCTTATCTCAGCATTGGATTGCATACTTGATTGTTTGTATGTGTGATCTGTAGCTCAAGTTCATTCCAAACCTGAAACGTCTTGTTACAAATTCATTCTTAACTTTTGAAGGAAAAATGAATTTCAACATTCTCTTCTTTCTGCAGGTGAATCTGTTTCCGTCATTAAACATACTGATCCAATTCCAGACCCAAGGGCTGTTAACCAAGATAAAAAGAACATGCTTTTTTCTGTAAGTGTCCTCAGCTCACCTTATAAGCCCGCCCTGCTTCTGGAACGAGGCTTCTCTGTCCACAGGTCTCTAGGGAATCACCGTGTATGATTGACAAATGGTAGAAACCTAAATAGATAATATTATGTTAGGCTATAAATAGGTAAATAGGATTCATTGTTTTTGGATGCAACCCAAGAAAAAAGCAGCACAGCCAAGAATAATCTGCAACTGATGTGCTACATATTGTTTATTGGATGTTTGTTATGGAAAAATAATTCCTCCCTCCCTCTTCCCTGCAGCTGCCCCCTAGTTTGTTGCAAATTCTTCTTGTTCAGTTAGTACAGGTAGTTCTCAACTTACTTGAAGTTACAATGGACCTTCCAAAAAGTATTTATGATCCTACTCCAAAGTTCCAACTGCCCCCCCCCCCGCTGTGCAGTCACGTGACTGCATTTCGCGCACTCAGCAACCGTCTACATTTATGACTGCTTGCAGGATCCTGTGGTCATGTGACTGCAATTTATGACATTTTTTGCTGAAAACCAGAACACCCCTTGGCAATGGGTTTGCTTAATGACTGCAGCATTTGGCTTAACGATCATGGATTTACTTAACAACCATCTTGTTTTGCTTAACAACTGCCATAAAAAAGGCCACAAAATCAGATCGTTCATGACTCTCACCACTTAAAACTAATGGGCTGACTCCATTATAGTTGTAAGTCGAGGATTACCTGTACCTGAATGTCAGTCAACCTTTTTAATGCTGAGAATTGCATTGCCCTGGACATGATCAACTGGAGAGTGGGCAAAACTGAAGTCAGCAGTGGGTGATGTCACAGAGCAAAAAGAACTTAGGTGAAATTTAGATATGTGACCCAGAGACAAACAAACAAATGTAGTTGGGAGCTAAGTTAAGCCCTTTTCTCTCCGATGCTGTCTTTTATTTTCTCCGTCTGTTACCTTCTTCCTCTTGTGCACCCAAATGCATAGAAGGTCTGAACTGTTCTCCTGTAGATAGATTATGAAGTTAATCTAAGGGCTACATATAGCCCTATGGTCATCATTCTAGTCCAATACTCCAATATTTCCTGGTTACATACTTTTGATCATTGTCAGGTTACATCAGAGGACCCAAACTGGACCAGAGAGCCACCTTTAACTTCTTAAAAGTTGAAATGTATCAGGGCTCAGCTGAAATTGGGGTAATCTCCTGAATGGGAAAATGGCAGAAAATGTGAACAAGTATCTGTCATCAGTGGATAATATGAAGCCTTGAGAGAAAAGGAAATTCAATGCTTCTGAGAAATTAGCCCTGCAAGAGAATGTAAAGCAGGGGTCTTCAAACTTGGCCCTTTTATGACTTGTGGAGTTCAACTCCCAGAATTCCTCAGCCAGGCATGCTGGCTGAGGAATTCTCGGAGTTGAAGTCCACAAGTCATAAAGGGGCCAAGTTTGAAGACCCCTGATTTAAAGACTTTGAGAGATGATTGGGTATAAATCTGGAGTTCCATTGTTGCTCATTTAGAGATTGTCGATTGTCTTTTAAGGATACTGTTTCTTGCAATACCTCACATACAAGATATAGTTTTTAGTAATGTTCATCCATGTCTTCAATACCCAGAGACCTCTAAATGTTGTTACCATATTCTAAGAAATCTCCTTAACTCAGACATGTCAAACTCGTGCAACGTATCGGGACCGTTTTGCCATTGCCGGCAATGGGGTGGGTGTGGCTTCTGCATGACGCATCCAGCCTGCAGGCTGGTAGTTTGACACCCCTGCCTTAACTGGAGAGTGATCATAATAACTATGTTTCATTTTGAGGAAATATACATGAAAATGAAAAGTTTAGCTGTTTTCTTGGCTCCACCTACTTGTCTACTATTTTTGTGTGAAGCCCTCGAAAGGTGCCATCAGGCCACAGGTAGCCCTGGTCTGCCAGAAGGTGTGCAAGCTGAATGTAGGCCTGTGTGAGAGAACCTCATCTAAATTTCTTTTCTCTTCCTAAGGGAACGAACATTGCTGCAGGCAAAGCTGTTGGTGTTGTCATTGCCACCGGAGTGTACACAGAGATTGGGAAAATCAGGAATCAGATGGTGGCCACAGAGCCCGAGAAGACCCCTCTGCAACAGAAGCTGGATGAATTCAGCCAGCAGCTTTCCAAGGTCATCACCCTTGTCTGCATTGCAGTCTGGGTCATCAACATCAGCCACTTCAGTGACCCCGTGCATGGTGGTTCCTGGTTTCGTGGTGCCATTTACTATTTCAAGATCGCTGTGGCTTTGGCAGTGGCTGCCATCCCTGAAGGACTTCCTGCAGTTATCACCACTTGCCTGGCATTGGGCACTCGCCGGATGGCCAAAAAGAATGCCATTGTCAGGAGCCTCCCCTCTGTGGAAACCCTAGGATGCACTTCAGTCATTTGCTCTGACAAGACAGGCACCTTGACAACCAACCAGATGTCGGTCTTCAGGGTGAGTCCTGAGCATCAAGTTGTGTGGGATACTGGACAGGGGTGCCAGATTAATTTCTGCATTCTCAATTTGTTGGCAATGCTTCTAGCTCGGTTAAGGGGCTTATTATTTGAAGGGGCCGCTTTTATTTGCTCTGTATTTGCTGGTGTGTTTTGCCAGCAAAACCAAGTAGTTGGAGCAGCCAACTATGTTTTCTACAGCAACATTTCTGAGCATCCACATTTATAAGACAGATGTAAAAACAGAGGTAGCATATCCCAAATAGAAGAGCTGTACCACCAGGTCAATGCTTGCATTATTGGGGTAGAGGAAGACAGGGCCCATGTGAACAGTATTTATTTAGTTGTTAGGTTTTTTTTATCCCAGCTTTATTACTTTATAACTCAAGGCAGTGAATGTACATAATACTCCTTCTTCTCCTATTTTCCCACAACAGTTCTGTGAGATGAGTTAGACTGAGAGAGAGTGACTAGCCAAAGTCACTTAGCTGTTTTTTCATGCCTAAAGCAGGACTAAAGCATCCAATCTCCTGTTTTCTAGGCCAACACTTTAACCACTACACAAAACAGTATTACAGAATTGAAAAGGGGCACATGGATCTTGGGTCCAAACTCCTTCTGAAAGCGGGAATTCAGATCTTTTCCATCCAGGAGAAAGCAGGACATATTAAATAGACTTATTTGGAAACTTGATTGATCCCCAAATGCTCCTGGAACAGCTTATGATTTAATATTGAACAATATCGTCCTTGTTCTTGGCCTTACACACACAAGGAAAAAGGGATGGGGAAGGGAAAAAAGAGAAGGGTTCTCAGCCACCAGATATTAAAACTTCTTATAAGAATTCTTATAACAACCAGATGGAAACTATTCAAGAGGAGGAAGAGTCAAAAGGGGCTGTAAAATTTAGGAGGTAGTTTTGGGTCCATAAGTCTGGTTTCAAGGCAACCTTTTGGTGATTAAGATAATCATTTTTTACCATGTAGATAATCTGCTTGGATTCATTAAATGTGTTTATGCTTTGCTCTTTTTCCTTCCAAGCTGGCCAGGGATTTTAAATTAAAATTACCTGCCTAAAAGGGCTCAGTGTTGTGTCTTGAGCTGTGTACAAAGTATGACCAAGTGCATTGTTTTTATAGCATGTAAAGGTGAACAGGTTAATTGAGTGTTTGGTCAATCAGAATACAGCTGGAAGGTACCTTAGAGCAGGGGTCTTCAACCCCCAGTCTGTGGACCAGTGCCGGGCCGTGGCATGCCAGCAACAGATCTGCACAAATGAGCAAAGCCCCATCCATGAGATGCAGACAGCAAACAAAACCACGCACTCTCCGGTCCACGGAAAAACCTCTCTCCTTGGAACCGGTCCCTGATGCCCAAAAGGTTGGGAACCTTTGCCTTAGAGGTTTTCTAGTCCAACCTCCTGCTCAAGCAGGAGACCCTATACCATTTCAGACAAGTGACTGTCCAGTCTCTTCTTAAAAACCCCCATTGATGAAGCACCCACAACTTCTGAAGGCAAGCTGTTCCACTGGTTAATTGTCCTCTCTGTTAGGGAATTTCTCCTTAATTCTAGGTTGCTTCTCTCCTTGATTAGTTCCCATCCATTGTTTCTTGTCCTACCCTCTGGTGCTTTGGAAAATAAGTTGATCCCCTCCTCTTTGTAGCAACCTCTCAAATACTGGAATACTGCTATCGTGTCCCCCTAATCCTTCTTTTCTCTAGACTAGCCAAACCCAAATCCTGCAACAGTTCTTCGTATGTTTTAGTTTCCAGGCCTTTAATCATCTTAGTTGCTCTTCTCTGAACTTTTTCCAAAGTCTCAACATCTTTTTTGTGATATGGTGATCAAAACTAGATGCAGTATTCCAGGTGTGGCCTTACCAAGGCTTTATAAAGCGGTACTAATCCTTCATGTGATTTTGATTCTATGCCTCTGTTTATA
This sequence comes from Vipera berus, assembly GCF_964194415.1. NCBI lineage: Eukaryota > Metazoa > Chordata > Lepidosauria > Squamata > Viperidae > Vipera > Vipera berus. The sequence continues at coordinate 343,529,561 of NC_138202.1, forward strand.
CAACCAAGAACTGTATTAACTTTTTTGGCTGCTGTCATACACTGCCGGCTTATATTTAAATGATTGTCCACTAGGACTCCAAAGTCCCTCTCAAAGTTACTGTTTTGGAGCCAGGTTTCACCTAACACATACTTACACCTTTGTTTTTTCCTGGCTAAGTGTAAAACCTTTCTTTTCTCCATATTAAATTTCATTTTGTTGAATAGTGCCCACTGTTCAAGTTTGTCAAGAACTTTTTGGATTCTGAGCTTGTCTTCTGGTGGGGTGTTGGCTATTCCTGCCAGCTTAGTGTCATCTGCAAATTTGATGGGTTCCCCTTCTATTCCCTCATCTCAGTCATTTATGAAGATATTGAAGAGTACTGGGCCTAAGACAACACTTTGTTGTACCCCACTGCTTCCTTCCTTCCATGTAGATCAGGGGTGTCAAACTCGCAATGTCACGTGACATGTCATGATGTATTGCAACTTCTTTGCCATTGCCGGCAATGGGGTTGGCGCGGTTTCGCTATGATGCATCCGGCCCATGGGCCAGCAGTTTGACATCCCTTATGTAGCTGTAGTACCATTAAGAACAACCCGTTAAATACAACCCGTTTGTCAGCCAATTACAAATCCACCTGGTGGTGATGATGCATATGCCACATTTTTCTAGCTTACGAAGAAGAACATTGTGGTCTGCTTTGTCGAATGCCTTGCTGAAATCTAAGTATACTATGTCCACAGCATTTTGCTGTGATCCAATTTTTGGATTGGTGTAAAGTTCCATATTCCCCAGCTTGAATGTTTCTAGTCTAGGTACACGTAGTTCAGGTTAGACTCCATAGTTCTGAATTCTAGACAACAAAGAAAGAACCTTGACATGTGTTTGGCAAGAAGAGAATAAAAGTGCAGACAGTGCCATCCGGACAATAGCTGTGCATGTTCTGAGAAGGCTAGCTTCCATTCTGGCCTAATCCTCCAGAAAGTCATAAGCCGCCTGATGCAGTTGCAAGACATTTGCACACAAACAAAACAGCAGATTGGAGTTTCCCTTTCAGTAAAAAAGGTAAAGGTTCCCCCGCATGTGCATGCTAGTTGTTTCCGACTCTAGGGGCCGGTGCTCATATCTGTTTCAAAGCCAAAGAGCCAGCGCTTGTCCGAGGATGTCTCCGTGGTCATGTGGCGGCATGACTAGACACCAAAGGCGCACGGAACACTGTTACCTTCCCACCGTAGTGGTCCCTATTTTTCTACTTGCATTTTTACGTGCTTTTGAACTGCTAGGTTGGCAGAAGCTGGGATGAGTAACAGGCGCTCACTCTGTTACGCGGCACTCGGGATTCGACCCGCCAAACTGCCGACCTTCAGATCGACAAGCTCAGCGTCCTAACCCACTGAGCCACCGCGTCCCTTTCAAAGCACACCTTAATCATCATTTTCCTAGTTTTGTTTTTGCTCCAACTGGCAAATGCAGTCTTTGCATACTGCTTTCCTCTGGGACCAGGAGGCAAATTAATGCTTGGACTTGTGAGAAGAGTGTGTCTCTTCACTGTTTCCTTAGCAATGCAGCTTCGTAAATGGTCTGCAACAATTTTGTGCATCCAGTGTGGGGGAGGCAGCAAGCCGTTGGGTGATAAGCTGATGGGGGTCATACCCAGCAGTGGAACCATCACTTACTAATGAGGTTGTGGGAGGAACAGCTCATCTCTCGAGGAACCTGTTTTTAGTCCTTGCATGCTGGGGTGGCATTTTCTTGGGTCTAGTATGACGGGCAAGTAGCAAATCAGTGCCTTGCCTCCCCCAAAATCACAGGGATGAGCATCATCGGATGCTGCATGTTTAAAAAACCAAAATCAAACACATTTTTGCCCTGTTTATTTGCTTATTTACTACATTTACAGGATGCAAGCCCTGTGAATGATAACTAAAACAGAGCATTCAGAAACAATATAAAAAAATGAATGCACAGTTGGATTGTTTTAGATTATAGGATCAAGTTGACACATGTGGCTAACAGAGAAGAAAACGAGCATATATGAGTTTTTAGAAATGCTCCATTTTCAGTTTATTATACTCAAAGCAGCCATGTTACCTTGGCATTGAAATAGGAAATACCCACAAATGTTTATTCCTTCCAAGGTGGTCACAATGCAGTACCGGTACATTAATCACTATTAAGTATATTACAGCAGTAATAGAGTAGTTATAACAGTTCAGTTTTCAGGACTCTGATGGTTGTCAAATGTAACTCTTCTCCCTTCCTAACCACAGACTCTTGCCTGGGAAAAAGGCAGCCTGAAAATATGTTTACAATCAAATTAGCAATCCATGACCTCTTGGGTCATCATTTCACAAATATTTCCTTACCTAAACAGAGAAACAGAGTAAGCAAGGGCAAAAAAAACCCAGTGAGAGCAGGAGCAATTTCCAGATTCCTGCTGGCTTGACTACAGCTGATCTCTCTCTGGCAGCCAATGGTGGGACTGGTCTACCAGGTCTCTGGAGAGCTAGGACAGGACTAGTCCATCTAATCTCCAGTGGCCAAAAGAGGGGATGGGCTACCTAGTGTCCAGGGGGCTAGGTTGGGACCAGTCTACTGAACTTCTGAGCAGTAGCATGGCAGTACAGCAACACTGAAGCAACCATAAATCTGCCAATTTTCAATTCCATAGAAGTTATGGGTCCCAGATTTTGGATGCATTCTGTAAGTTAGCCCACTTGGTTTAAAAATGTAGCCCTATGATGCGCTGTTTCATCCAGTTAAAGGTAGTAGACAATAAGAGTTTCAGTAGTATATCGATAAGTTCAGAATTCTGAAAACATTACACTTTAAGCATTTTAGACTTCATTCAAAATTAATAGATTGAAAGCCCCACTGGTCCATGGAGCTCATAGAGAGATGTTGGGCCAGTCGAAATGTTTCAGTCCAGACCATTTCATGTGCACTTTGGAGGGAACAAAATAAGTAAAACCCTCCTAGAAGCCACCCTGAGTTTTCAAGAAGAAAGGGCTACAATATTTACTTGATTTATTGATGTAGACAGTTGCTTTGCCTGGAGAAGAACAAGTTTGTGAGTGTGAATTTTTTATTCTAGTTGAGTAATTGCATATGGTACATTGTGGTGGTAGCATGTGTGTGGGTTGGTTGGTTATTGTGGAGGTAACTGTGTTATCAGGAGAGGTCAAGGTAATATAACTTTGATTGTGATAGATTGAGGGGGACGTGGGGGTGCTGCAGAGGTATTATAAGGGAAGGGAAACCAGCAGTTTAATACTATCTCTGTTTCTAGGCTGCTAATTGAATTCTGGGTCCTTATGGTTGAATCGCTGGTGAATTTCAGCTCATGTTGCTGTTGATAAAAAACAGATCCATTTTGATTCATGACTTGATTGCCGATGAATAGGCATACATGGTGTGTATTCCTGAGAATTCCTGGTAGGTGAAGACAGGTATAGTGTAGGTGGTACCTGGCTCAATAAGCAGTAACTGTAAGAGGGATCTTGGAGTCCTACTGGACAATCATTTAAATATGAGCCAATGGTGTGCTGCAGCTGCCAAAAAAGCCAACACAGTTCTAGGCTGCATTAATAGAGGGATATCATCAAGATTACATCAAATGTTAATACCACTTTATAATGCCTTGGTAAGGCCACACTTGGAATACTGCATCCAGTTTTGGTCACTGCAATATACAAAAGATGTTGAGACTCTAGAAAGAGTACAGAGAAGAGCAACAAAGATGATTAGGAGACTGGAGGCTAAAACATATAAGGAACGGTTGCTGGATTTGGGTATGTCTAGTTTAATGAAGAGAAGGATGAGGGGGTGACATGATAGCGGTGTTCTAATATCTCAGGGGTTGCCACAAAGAAGAGGGAGTCAAGTTCTTCTCCAAAACACCAGAAGGCAAGACAAGAAACAATGGATGGAAACTAATCAAGGAGAGAATCTGGAATTAAGAAGAAACTTCCTAACAATGAGAATAATTAACCAGTGGAAGAGCTTGCTTTCAGAAGTTGTGGGTGCTTTATGAAGAGATTGGACAACCATTTATTTGAAATGGTATAGGGTTTCTTGCCTGAGCAGGGGGTTGGACTAGAACAGTAGTCCCCAACCTTTTGGGCACCAGGGACCAGTTCCATGGAGAGAGGTTTTTCCGTGTACCAGATGGGCTGTGGTTTCGCATGCTGCCTGCATCCCACAGATGGGCCTTTGCTTGTTGGCACAGCCTAGTTTCTGGCATCCCGCAACTGTCTTGGTCCACAGACCGGGGGTTGGGGCCCCCTGGACTAGAAGACCTCCAAGGCCCCTTTCAACTCTGTTATTCTGATATTACCCTCTTGGGGATCTGCCCTTCTGGTCTTCAAATCCTGCAGTAGCCATGAGCTTGAAACAATATGGTGGCATTGATCATATGGGACAACTTATTAGTGATTAGGAACTCTGCTCTTCCTTTGGCAGGATGTTAAGTGCCTGCACATTAAGCCGGGTGGTAGGGGCAAAGGCAAATTGGGTAATTTTCTGATATACTAACTGACCTGTTGTCCATCCACTACCTGGATTCCTTGATCTAGTTTCTGGGCTGGTTTGAAATTGTCATACCTTTTGGTATTGGGTAACTTCAACCTTCTTAGCCTCAGTTGAACTTCTGTGTGCTCAACATGAGGTTGCCTTTGACGATCATCCAGAAAGTGCAACTGATATGGATATTGGCTGCCACCGTGGTCTTATTAATCTACTTTGTGTGGCCCTGCATAAACCAGAAGTCGAATTACATTAGCAACCTATTGTTGCTAGTTTTCATTACAAAGTCCTTATATTGTTTGACTTCTGGGTATTTGCAAGGTAGCCTGCTCCAACCTGAGTTGATCCTTCTGGAGAAGCTGTGAATAATGGCTCAATTTTGGAAAATTAGGGAGTTAAGGCCAGAAAGCCCTGCCGTGGTGCCTATTCTCTGGAATAACCTCCTCCTAGAAGTAATGCTGACCTCATCAGGGATTGGATTTCACCAACATTATGCTTTTGGTACTGTATAAATATTATTGATTTCTTTAAATACTAAGAAACTTTCTAAATACCATTGATCTGAACAGTCAGACAGCCTATTTAATAAAGGTTGAATTAGCTGGGAGTGTACAGTAATTCCTTGTATAATCTGTACATCAGGAAGACATTTTAAGGTTTCATTTCATAAAAAGCAGAGAGGTATTTGTGTTTGCCATCTATGATTGCAGAGGGAAGAGTATTGAAGCATCTTTAGAGAAAACCTGACCATATTTGGGTCATAATAACTTGTGTAGGTATTGTGTGGGTTGTAGTTTCTTTCTTTCATTATAAAGTCAGCATAGCCTTTGGGCAGCTACAAGTTTGTTCTGGAGCTTCCTATTTTCCAGCCTTTGCTTGACAACCCCTTTTGCTTTATCTAATCAGGGATATTCCCAAATAGAGAAATTTGCTGGCTACAGTTCTGGGCCATTCGGACTGCAAGAGGTTTTGCAATAAAAAGAACAGTAGCCCTAGAGAAGATTGATTTTGAGCCAGTAAGATATTATTCATTGCCAATTTCAATAAAAGTTTATATAGTATAGGGGTGTAGTTCTACATTCTTAAGTTTTCCACTGTATCTTTGGAAAAATGTATCATTTTATTAGACTGTATTCATAAAGTGTGACTTCTTCATTTCAAGCAAACGTTGTGGAGTCAATTAATTAATCACATGCATTTTGATTAATAGGCAAACCAGTACTTCTTTAATTGGATGCTAATGAGCTAAAGACCCTTACACCTTGGAAAAGAACCAGTACAGTATTCAGAGTCTAGGCCAAAACTAAGAATATCTGACTTGCTAAAATAAAAAATAGTTGATGGTTGGATTTTAGTGAGTAAAATAATGGCTCTGTTAGCTAAATATTTATTACTTCAGACATTAAACAATGCTATAATGAAGGAAAAAAATAATGTTTAACCTTCAGGAGTTCCCTTATTAAACAGGGGTAAATATTTAATTGGAAGGAATATAGCTGTTGTTCATAAATTTGCAGACATAAGAAGGTTAAATATTTGCCTGGGTGCCATGGAACAGTCCCTTCTCCAGAGGAGATTATATTTATTGCTAAGCATGTTAGCTTCTGCCCTGCCCTCAGCACTGTATAACTTGAGGCAATCTTGTAAAAATATTTATTTTAGTCTTGTTCTAGACAAGGTAAGCCAGGGATAGACAACCAGTGTCCCTGTAGATATTTATTTCATTTTTTCCCCCATGTCTATCCCAGTGTTTCTCAAAATGTGGTCTGAGGACCCCAGGGGTCCTCCAAGACCTTTTCAGAAGTCTACAAAATCAAAATTATTCCTCAGTCTCTGGTGAAAAATAATAGAGTATTAAACCCATCAAACAATTGTGAGGACTGGCAGTGAATGCATCCTTTTTAATTTTTAGTATGATAAAAGTAAAGATTTCCCATGTTTAACCGTGTCTGACTCTAGGGGGCGATGCTCATTTCTTCGCTGAGGGAGCCAGCATTGTCTGAAGACACTTCCTTGAACGTGTGGCTAACATAACTATACGCACAGAATAGAGAATAGAATAGAGCTGGAAGGGACCTTGGAGGTCTTCTAGTCCAGCCCTCTGCTCAAGCAGGAGAACCTATACCATTTCAGACAAGTGAATGTCCAGTCTCTTCTTAAAAACCTCCAGTGATAGAGCACCCACAATTTCTGAAGGCAAACAGTTCCACTGGTTAACTGTCCTCCATGTTAGGAAGTTTCTCCTTAATTCCATGTTGCTTCTCTCTTTGATCTGTTTCCAACCATTGTGTCTTGTCCTGCCCTCTGGTGCTTTGGAGAATAGTTTGATCCCCTCTTCTTTGTGGCAGCCCCTCAAATACTGGAATACTGCTATCATGTCACCCCTATTTCTTCTTTCTTTAGACTAGCCCAGGGGTAGGCAACCTCAGCTCTTTTATGACTCATGGACTTCAACTCCCAGCTATGCTGACTCAGGAATTCTGGGAGTTGAAGTCCATGAGTCATGAAAGAGCCGAGGTTGCCTACCCCTGGACTAGCCAAACCCAAGTCCTGCAGCCATTCTTCATATGTTTTAGTCTCCAGGCCTTGAATCATCTTAGTTGCTCTTCTCTGAACTTTTTCCAAGGTCTCAACATCTTTTTTGTGATATGGTGACCAAAATTGGCTGCAGTATTCCAGGTGTGGTCTTACTAGGGTTTTATAAAGCGGTACTACTTCACGTGATCTTGGTTCTATGTCTCTGTTAATGCAATCCAGGATTGTTTTTTGGTTTTTTTGGCTGCTGTGCATACTGCTGGCTCATAAGCAAGTGATCGTCCACTAGGACTGTTACCTTCCCATCAAAATGGTACCTATTTTATCCACTTGCTTTTGTATCGTTTGAACTGTAAGGTTGGCAGAAACTGGGACAAGTAACCTGAGATCATTGTGTCATGCAGTGCTCATTGTCTTAACCGCTGAACCACCACGCCTTCTTTAATATGATAAATAGACAAATATAAGCCATACAGACAAATGCTTGTTTGGTGTCCAACATGGTTTTTAAAAGTGGGAAGAGATCCTGAAAGAAAGAAGTTTTAAAAACACTAATCTAGATCATGCTAAGACTTTTCAGTTGTTGTTGTTGTTGTTGTTATTATTATTATTATTATATTTATTAAATTTATATGCCGCCCTTCTCCCTAAGGACTCAGGGCGGCTCACAACAATAAAAAATTAAAAAAACATAGAATACAAAGATTAAAAAAGAATTAAACAATAAATAAAGAAATAAAGGACAATTTAAGCTCAGCAACATATGAAGGCCACCAATTTCCCATCACTATTGTAAAGCAATATTGACAAGAACAGCCTGGAAGTCTTAGAATCACCCCTGTTCCCCACAGTTCATGGGTCTCCTTGGGCACAGCAAGAGAAGTCATAGGTAGTAAAGTTTCCACAGTCATCATTCCCAGTGATATTCCAAGAGACTAGAAACAGAAATGGTTCAGGAAACCCTAAGGAACAACTGTCCAAGATTTTGACACAATTTTGTCCTAAAATGCTACCCTCTTTCTCAGAGTAAGGGTGGCATGTTAATTGACCCTAACAAACACTCATGATGGCAGCAAATATTGCTAGAACTATTACTGCCCACAATAGGCTTTAAAAACAAGGGTATTTCAGAGGAGCTAGTAGTAGATCTCGGAAGCAATGGCAAACAGAGGTAGTGGTTTGAGTGGGTGGCCAAGATGGCAATAGATGTAGATGGAACTGTTGTAGGTCCCAGTGAAGCTGATCCAGGTACTACATTTTCTTAGACTTCAGATTTTCTGCTTTCAGTTTTCTCCATCCCGCTAAGCAGTAATAACTCTGCCCTGATATATCTGCTCTGCCTCTACAGTCTTTTAAAATATCTATGAGGATATTAAAAATAGATGAACAGACACATAACTGTCGTAACAATCTATTGTCAGTTATTCAAAATTCAGCCTTGCCAAGCAAGGCAAATTTGCAGACAGTGCAATGATGTCATTTGTTCAAGCATGTGCATTTAGAGCAGCTGTGGAACTTGTGGTCCTTGCCCTGCATGTGAGGCAAGATGGATGATTATTATTGTTTTTAAATAAATTTCCATGCTGCCTGACTCTGGGCAGCTCATCAATACTGTAGATATGACATGTATGCAGCCTATGCCTCAAAAGTTAACACATTAGCCAGTCTTCCTGTAAGGAAGCACTTTACGTGGACGCTAGAAATGAATCTGTCACTAAAATAAGGGATGTAAAACTAGAATGTATTTATCTATCTTGACATCTGCATTTTCACGCTCTTGTTTTTGAAAATATATACTTAAAGGCCTGTACATATTTTATCAGAAGCAGATCCCACTGAGCTTCAGTGACTCGTCCAGAATGGAGGGACTGCATCCTGAGTTTCAGTGCTTCATATTTGTATCTGCAAAGATCTCTTCTGACAGAAACCCAGAAGCATAATAAAGATCAGAATAATAGTGTGTTGCTATTTTGGTTTGTGGTTTCGATGATTTTAAGGTTTAAATTACACAACATTCAACAACTGTTGTACGTGACTAGATTTTTTTTTGCCAGGTGATGAAACTTGTAGATATTGAATAATTTCATTTCAACCAGATTACTGAGTAAAAGCAAAGATTTACTGAGAACATTTTAGCAAAGCTCCATTTTATTTTTCAGGAAATCCTATGTGCTTTTGGTTTCTTGGATTTTGCTTGAGGTTCTGATTTATTAGACTATAGTTTGCAATCTTAAAATTGTCTCAAGTAGTATTCAGGTTGATCAATTTTGTCCTGAATTTGTCCCTCTGTTTATGAATTCTCCTTGACAGAAATATTGACTCAAAGGGGCAGAGAAACATTATCAAGAAAATAAAATATAAATCCATCTCTCTTTTAGTTTAAATATGACTCCTCAAGCAATTTCAAATTACAGCTTCCATCACCTCCTCTTGCCTCTGATTGGTTGATGGGAGCTGAAGTCCAAAACATTGGGAGAACTACAAGTAGCATAGTCCAAAATGGGCAACTTTTGGAGTTGGGGAAGGGAGGGCCAAAGTAATGTGATCTGTGTTGACATGGCTTCATCATTCAAGCAAGTAATTCTCTGTTTCCCCCTTAATGCTGGGTGTGATTATTGAAAACTGATGGTATGGTTTCCCAAATATGGGGAATGGTGGGTCTGTGGACCAGAATAAAAAATACTTGCACTACAGGCTGCTCTTCTCTGTATAAAAACGTATTTAATTGTATGAATAGCAGTAGCAATAGCACTTTAATTTATATTCTGCTTCATAGTGCTTAACAACCCCCAGTCCATGGTCCAGTGCTGGGCCACAGCCTGTTTGGAACTGGGCTGTGGAATTGGTGGGTGAGCACAGATGCATTTGTGAAAGTGGCGCACAAACACAAAACCATCCCCTTTCCCCCACCACCACTGCCGTTCCGCCAAGGCAGAAAGATCGGAGACTGCTGCTTTACAGAACTCTCTAAGCGGTTTACATAGTCAGCAAATTATCTCCAACAATAATGGTTAGTTATTAACAATCTAAGAGTGATTAGATTGGACAACCCATGAAGACAAGGACTTCATAAGCCACTTCTTTTATTGATCCTGAGCATTAGACAGCAAGAGTAATGCTTGATTAAGATAGAGTTCTGCGTAGCGTTGTTCTTCACATCTCCCCAAGGCAAAAAGCTAGAATCTTCAATGAATATTGAAGGTTTTGGGGGGATTCAGATGTGTCCATGGACTATGGCCAAAAATGTCAGGGGTTGGCCATGATGGTGCACATAAAAATTGGTGGAGCTTCATCTCCATCTTCTCCACCTTTCTTTTTACCAGACACTCCAGACATCCACAGGGAGATATCTTCAACGTTTCTGGCTATGATGCTGTGCCAAAGCAGCATATGCAAATTTCTGGGTATCCTATATAGGTTGACCTTAGAGGTTTTTCTTTATGTGAGACTACACCTTTCTTTTTAATATAAGAATCTACACCCTTGGATGTAAATAATTAAGACTATTTAATGGCCAAACTCGCAGGTTGCTTTCCAGGGTGTGCTCTGCTTTTTATCTCTGCTTGATCAATCACTTTAATTCTTCTTTTCCTAGCTTAATTGCTGGAAGAATGTGTAGGTTGTGGTCAGCAACGTGATTCATCCTCCCCTCCCGCTTCTTCTCTGATTTCGTAGGCAGGACTATTTTTATTTAGCGTTGCTTTGTCAAGGAGACAACCTAAAGAAGGTATGTTGAGAAAAACCACATGGTTTTTTTCCCCTAGACATACCACTTTAAGAGTCAAGGGAAGAACTTCATTTTTTTCTAGTTTATACCTATTGGGAACTCCTTGTCTCCTGCCTCCCAGCAAATGTTTATATTTTGTCTGTGCAAGACGTTGGAGATGGTCATCTATCAATCTTCTGCTCTATCTTCCAAGTCTCTTAAACAGGTTAAGTATCCTGAGCCCCTAAATTAAAAGCCCTTTGGTACCCCAATTGGCTGCGAATACCAGCTCATGTGCTGCCCTTCCCTGTCAGCCTGATTCTTTGACCCATCTGACATTTTATATTTCAGAGAGAGAAGCAAACGCATGCACACACACACACACGTACACCCACCCACCCCACACACACATGTACACACCAAACAACCTGTCAACAATTCTGAGTCTGCCCACTACCACTGACAAAATATACTTAAAGGAATGTGATCTTCAGCTAAAACAACAGCTTCACCTCTGTTCTATTATCGCATACTTGGTTCCTTTCTCTTAAAAATAAAGTAAAAAACTTTCCAAAACCCACTTTTCACAGCACAGCCCTCCTTAGGAATTTCACAGAGATGCCTGTAAAAGTCAGATGAATAATTTATCAGGCACGCTTCCTAATTAATGAGCATTAATAAAAACTAAAAAAACTTCAGGAAATCTGTATCCACCTATGGGAGTCAGACATGTTTAAGAAGTTGAAATCAGTGGGATTGCCTTGTTGAAAAAATTTCTAAGATGTCAAAAAATAATAATAATCCGGTTTCTCTGAATGGTATAGTTCAGGGCTTTTCAACCTTTTCACCCATTGTACCACTTTTAGGATATGGCAACATCCAAGTACCACCAGTCGCCTAGCAAGGTGTCAAAAACTTGATGACCCCCAAAAAGAAAAAAGTGATGAAGTACAGGTAGTCCTCGACTTACAACAGTTCGCTTAGTGACTGTTTGAAGTTACAATGGCACTGAAAAAAATGCCCCCCAAGCCACAGCCAATCAAGACACCTGCCTGCCTGCCCGCCCGGCGGCACTCTTCCTCCTGTCCGAGGTTTTCATTTCTGTTGAGGATTGGCATCCCCCCAGGGTGGTTGCAGCAGGTTTTGGTCATTTCACATGACCCTGGGACACTGTGACCATCATAAACATGAATCAGTTGCCAAGCATCTGAATGTAAATCACAAGACCCTGGAGATGCTTCAACATTCCAACTGATTGGCGCTTCTTCTGGGATCAGCAGAAGTGCCAGGATCAGTGCCAAGCTCCAGCTGGAGCCTGGTGCTGATCCTGGCACTTCCACTGAGCCCTGACAGCCCCGAAGAAGCGCTGATCCTGGCGCTTCCGGTGAGCCCTGACAGCCCTGCAGCTCCAGCTGTCTCTCGCTCAGGCTTGTGCGGTGCTGCCACCAGTTCAGCTCATTCCCCTTCCCCGCTACCACTTTTCTAGGATGGTCGCGTACCACGTGCCAGGTGCCAATGTACCACAGGTGGTACCCGTACCACTGGTTGAAAAGCCCAGGTATAGTAGATAGCAAATGGTGAGCTTAAGAACCAGGCTTCTAAAATTGATCTTAAAAGCTAGATGATATGATAATTCAGGACATTTTCCATAGTATATATTGGAATTAAAACAGGGCCTGTATTTGATTTTATGATTTGGAAAGGGCATCAATAGCCACCAATCCCAATCTAAAAGGAAGTGTTTGTTTTAAAAATCCTTACACATTATATTCCTGCATATCAACCTGCTGTTCTGTTGATCAGCTCATACTTCTGAGTCTCTTTTGAATGCCAAGTTCCTGCTTCCTGTTCGACCTAAACTTTTATTTATTTAAGAAAGATATTTTCATTTTAAAAAATGGAAACTTATCTTAAATGTTTAAATATTATATCTATAAAATTGGCATTCTGCCCTGCAAAGCAGGTTTTCCAAGGCAGCTTGTAAAAAGCTAAAATCATCAAATAAAACCTAGAGTCTTAACATACATGCGGACATTAGAAATGTAGCACTAAAATTGTGGAGCAATAAAAGCAAGCATACTGCAAAGAAAAATATTAGCATCCAACTTCATCTGTATTTCCAAGAACGCTTCTGGCCCTAAATAGTACCCCAAATTACTTTAGGTTATCAAAATAATGGACAGCTGTATTCTGGAGCTTTTTTTTTGGAAAGTTTACACATGTCTGGGGGAAAAAATGGGTCAGGATGGCACATCCATGAGGAAAACTGTTAGACTTATGATAAATTGATGCTTTATAACTAGGTACATTCTCCATTATACATATAGGCTTTGATTTGAGCCCAAAATTATAATTGTAAGTCATGGTAGTTGTTAAACGGATCACCACGTGACTATACCCGATTTTACGTCTGTTTTTACAGCAAACATTAAGCAAACCATTTTCCCCAAGGATGGAGGGTTTTTTGTCAGAAACTAGAACTAAACACCAGAAACCAACAAAAAACACTGCAAATCATAATCACGTGACCTTAGGATCCTGCAAAAACCCATAAATGCAAACCAGTTGCCAAAGACTTAAAATACAATCACAAGACTATGAGGGGGGAGGGTTGTGGCTATCAGAACTTTGAAAATATTTTATAAATCTAGGGAAGTGCATCATAACTTTGAATGGTTGCTAAGCAACCGGTCATTAAGCAAGGACTACCTGTACATAAATATCTGAATATCTGAACTGCAAAAATCTGAATAACCAACAGAAGGCAGCCTAGGAACTCTCCTTTCTGACATCTAATGGTCATCTGGATTCTTGCATACCAGATGTGGTGGCCCTATCATGCTAACCCCGTGGTGGCGAACCTATGGCATGCGTGCCAGACTGGGCATGCAGAGCCCTTTCTGTTGGCACACAAGCCAGAGGGACACTCCCCTCCCCCTTGCCACATGTGCCTGACTAGTGGGAACTGGAGAAGGCAGGGTAACCGAATCCAGCAACACTCTTGTGGGAACAGCTGCGAGAGTTGGGTGGGGAGAGGGGAACCTATAAAAGGAGCAGGTTTTGATGGGAGTGCAGCAAGAGAGCTAGTGAGCAAGCAGACGGCCTTTGGAAGCGATGGTGGGCATGAGTTTGGAGAAGACAAGTAGGACGTGGTGTCCATTTGCGCTTTGCAGAAGACTAGCGGAGGAAGGAGGACACATAAGTTTGGACTTTGGAGAAAGGGAGGAAGGAAAGAAGAAAGGCCGGGCCCACCAGCACCGCTGGGTAGATGCGCGGCCAGGCCTGCCCGGGTGACGCCGAAGCCAGCCAGCCCTTCTGCAGGAGCGCGGGGGGAGAGTGGCTATCCATGAGCACCACACCTGCCTCCCTTTGGGCTCTCTCAGCCTCTCCCCCCCTCCAGGCTGGGGCTGGTCAGATTCCCCCCGTGGGCAGTGCTGTAGCTGTCCCCGCCCAGCCCTCCTCCCTCCTCCTCCTTCTGTGGGCAGACCATAGCTTACTGAGCCGGGCAGTGTCTCTCCCCGCACTCGTCCTCAGGTTGAGGAGCCGGGCAGCCGTGGCTCTCACTCCCCTCTGCCTCCATCTGTCCAAGGTCCAAGTGTGGCGCGCCCAGATAGCTGGCGATGGGCTGGAGAGCGCGGGACGGCACCAGCTGCCCCGGGATGAGCGGTAGGCAGGGTGGCCGCTCCCGATGTCCTCAGGGGAAGAAGCAGTGCTGCTGAGCTGGCACACCTGAATCAAGAGGGGGGATCCCCCTGCCCAACGTTCTGCAATTAAGTGTCTGGGGAGGGAGTCAGAGGGGCAGTGAGCCCATCCAGATGGCCTCCAAGAACTGTTTGTATCATTGAAAGCTTTGTTATTTGGGGGGAGGTGGAGTGAGTGGGTGATTTTTATTTTTTGCCTCATTTTGCTCTTTTAAAGAGAACGTGCCCCCAACGCCCCCCTGCATAGCCAGAAGCCTTGCGCCATCACCGTTCACCTGCCATGCTCCCCCAGCCCCTTTCTTTCCCTTCCTTTGAAACAAACAACCCCCCAATCCTCCCGTTCCTGTCTTCTGAATTAAAACGAGAGAAAGCCAAGTTTTTTTTCTTTTGTGGTCTTTACATGTTTAAACTGCAGCTAGAAGGAAGTGGGGAAGAAAACCATCGTGAGACACTCTTCCGTTTTAACTTTTTTTCCTTGTTGCTTTTGGGAGTTTTCATCCTGCTTTTGTGAGACGGCAGCGTTTGGGAGTGGGTGTAGCTGCCCCCTTCCCTCCCCAAGCCATCAGCTGAGAAAGACGCCCTCCTGCCCACTGCCCCACCCACCAGAGACCTCCTGGATCTCCCCCAACCCTGCCCAGCCCCCACAGGCATCCCTCCCCAGGAGCAACATTGAGCTGGCCACGCCCACCTTTGCCATGACCACCCAGTCTGCCATGACCACTGCAGCCACACCCACCAAGTGGGCCACGCCCACCTGGCAATACATAAGTGGGTTTTGGGTTGCAGTTTGGGCATTCGGTTTCTAAAAGGTTCGCCATCACTGTGATAGCCATTTGACGACAAGATTTCATTTCCCAGCAGTTATGTTGTACAGGTGTGTTGAAGGAAAAATCTTCATCAGGGTCCAGTCCAAGCCTGGAATAAACAAAATGGAGACTGCTTTAGAAAGAAGGTTGTAGTTTATTGAAGAGCAGAACCACAAGACATGTGCCTCAGGAGCAGCTGACCCCATGTTGCTGGGAGTGGTGGGTTTTTATATCTTCTTGGGCTTTTGTGTTTGGAGTTGTTCCTGTTCCTGTGGCTTTGTATTTCCGGTGTCATGTACTTTGACCTGAGTCTGAATGTGCCCTTTTTGTATTCTGATGGTGGTGAGTTAATCCTATTATGTCCTAAAGGTCATATCCTGCTTTCCTGGGGCTGAGGCTGATGGCTCTGTCCTGTGTTGGATGGGTGAGGGGTTGCTGGTTCTAATCCTATCACTGTGCTATTGTTAGCTATCAGTTTTGCTCCAAGGGATTTTGAAAGATCCTGTCTTGAATGGGCTTCTGCATGCTAGCATTTGCTCATGAATGGGACCTCAGACTTTCTGAATGGGATTATCAAATCTGCATTTCTACAGACCTGGCCTGCTGAGTTTCTGCTTGGGGCTATTAAGAAAAACTGGGCCTGCTTTTTTTGCCTTTAAGATCCTTTAGGTAAAGGTTCCCCCGCACATGTGTGCTAGTCGTTTCCGACTCTAGGGGCCGGTGCTCATCTCCGTTTCAAAGCCGAAGAGCCAGCGCTTGTCCGAGGACGTCTCCGTGGTCATGTGGCCGGCATGACTAGACGCCAAAAGCGCACGGAACGCTATTACCTCCCCACCGTAGTGGTCCCTATTTTTCTACTTGCATTTTTACGTGCTTTCGAACTGCTAGGTTGGCAGAAGCTGGGACGAGTAACAGGCGCTCACTCTGTTACGCGGCACTCGGAATTCGACCCGCCAAACTGCCGACCTTCTGATCGACAAGCTCAGTGTCCTAAACCACTGAGCCACCGCGTTCCTAATAAGATCCTGTAGGGAAATATAATATTTTGCCTTTTTAATATTACCCCAAAATATTTCCTTCTCTGGTGGTGGTGGTGGTGGTGGTGCTGTCTTCCTACAGGTGCAAAGAAATCACTCTCAATTTCCCAATAGAGCAACCTCATGAGATCAAAAGGGAATTTATTGCCATTGATTACATCAGCTTTCTCCCCCCTATTGGGTGAGATATCTATTCCCACCATCCCTGACAGCACGGCTGTACTGGTTAAGGATTGTGGGGGCTGAAATCCAATACATCTGCTCAGCCTTCCATCCTTCCGAGGTCAGAAAAATGAGGACCACAGATGATTGTGAGACCACCTGCTGCCATTGTCAACCTCCCATCGCCCGGTTCGCTCCCACAGAGTCGGCCTCCTCAGGGTGCCGTTGGCCAGGCAATGCCGGCCGGCGGCCCCCAGGCAGATAGCCTTCTCTGTGGGCACGCTGACCCTCT
Source organism: Vipera berus (assembly GCF_964194415.1). NCBI lineage: Eukaryota > Metazoa > Chordata > Lepidosauria > Squamata > Viperidae > Vipera > Vipera berus. The sequence goes on from NC_138202.1 coordinate 343,546,306, forward strand.
GGAATGAACTGCCTCCGGACAGCCCCTGACCTTCGGTCCTTCCGCCGTGACCTGAAGACCTGGTTATTTCAACAAGCGGGTCTGGACTGATTACGGTTTAAATTAGGCTTCTATTGGGTTAAATTGTCATGTATTTATCATATTTATTGTTTAATTCTTTTTTAATTTTTGTACTTTATGTTTCTTAATTTTTTATTGTTGTGAGTCGCCCTGAGTCCTTAGGGAGAAGGGCGGCATATAAATTTAATCAATCAATCAATCAATCACATGCTGACTCTGTAAACTGCTTAGAGAGTGCTGTCAAGCACTATGAAATGGTATATAAGTCTTAAGTGCTATTGCTATTGCTATATGGCACTGTTTGGAGAAAGACTGGTCTAAATTCTTGCTGTTGGAAGAACTAGTTGTTGGTTTGGGGCAGTGTTTTTTCAACCTTGGCAAATTAATTCCCCAGCCAGCATGCTTTCCATTTTTGCTCAGGAGAATTGGAAAAGCTATGTGTTTATAGCTGCGTCCCTCACCCTGGGTTGGGTGCCACATTCCTAGCCAATATTTCTAGGCATTATTTGTGTTTCTGACTGTGTGACTAACTTAATCCTCCTCCTCCTCCTCCTTCTCTTTTAATCTGTCTTGGAAAAAAAGGGAATAAGAGAGCTTTTGTGTCTAAGTGCCTCCTGGCGGCCTTTTTGATTAAGCAAATTGCTTTTTTCTTTCTATTTGAATCCTCAGCTAATTAGCAGGATGTTTGCCGTATTCCTCTGAAAAGGTGATGATGCTGAATTGAAGTCAATTCAACCCCAAAAGAAATAAAAATCAGAAAAATAAGTATAGATATGGATAAGAATCTTCCCTACTTACTTACTCCATACTTCCCTACTTCATTAACCTGTTGCCAATGCCAGTTAAATTCCTCTCTCCATAATAAATGGGTACACTTGGTACACTTACACAAGTGTGTGCATACGCACATACACACACACACACACATAGAGACACACAAATAGACACACACATATTTTTCCAAGATGTTACAGTAAAAGTAAACCCTAAAGTAGAATGAATGTATACTAATTGAATTAATGACTCCCAATTAAAATCCATTGCTTGTAAAATAAGCTACCCACTGACAACATTAATGCATCCTTATCGGTTTGTACTAATTATTCTCTTTCATGCACACAGAAAAATACATGGAAAGGAAGGGGAAGGAAAGCATGAACTGAGGGGAGACATGATAGCTGTCTTCCAATACTTGAAGAGCTGTCACAGGGAAGAGGAGGTTAATTTATTCTCCATAGCATCCAAGAAGCAATGGGTGAAAGCTCCTCACAGGGAAATTCAACCCGGAAATAAGGAGGAATTTCCTGATAGAACTGTTTGTTTGTTTGTTTTTGTTTGTTTGTTTGTTTAACTTCTATGCTGCCCATCTCGCCACTTACAGTCATTCAATTAAAATACCATATACAACATTAAAACAATAAAGACCATAAATTTAAAATTCAGTTAAAATTCAATTGACCAAGAAGGAGAGGAAGGGAGCAAAGTGTGCACCGGGAGGTGGTGGGGTCTGTCTTATTCATTAGCAATAGCAATAGGCTTATATACCCCCCCCATAGTGCTTTACTGCACTGTGTAAGCATTATTTGCATGTTGCTCCCAACAATCTGGGTCCTCATTTTAACAGCCTCAGAAGGATGGAAGTCTGAGTCAACCTTGAATCCTGTCAGGATCGAACTCCAGACTGTGGACAGAGTTTGCTTGCAATACTGCATTTTAACCACTGCATCATCAAGGCTGTTTAACCCTCATTAATCATTGCCAGGATGCCACTTCCCCATTGTGGCCACAGGTCAGTTGGCAGAGCCCTTCAAGCCCTTTAAGAAGGCCAAAACGGTGGATGAGGATCTCACCTCGGGGGGGGGGAGGCATGATGTTCCAGAGGGCAGGCATCGTGGCAGCAAAGTGTCTTCTCCTGGACCCTGCCAGGAGAAATTCCTTGACTGATGGGGGGTCTGCAACATACTTCTCAAGACATGGGTGGGGTGCATGGGGGCATTCCTTTCTATGAAGATGGTTAAGTCGATTTGGATCTTTTTTAAAAAAATCCCATTTATATCCCGCCCTTCTCCGAAGACTCAGGGCGGCTTACAATCTAAAGCACAAATCAATGTGCTTAGCAATAGCCTTCATTCTATGTATATGCCTGCTTATTAGGGCTTTTGCGCCCCGCCCCCCCAAGCAGCATTATTACAAAATCAGCTTATTGCCCCCAACAATCTGGGTCCTCATTTTACCTACCTCAGAAGGATGGAAGGCTGAGTCAACCTTGAGCCTGGTGGGACTCGAACCTGCACTAATTGCAGGCAGCTGGTGTTACTCAAGGAGGCATTAGCCCACTGCTCCACCAAGGCTCTTGTTCAAAGAGCCCTTGGTGGTATAATGAAAGCAACTTTAAGTGAAACTGCAGCTGCTGGGTGTTTTAAAGTTGTGAGAACGATCAACTCTGGATGAGTGGGCAGTTTGGTCCTTGGCCACTAGAGCTTTGGAGCAGGTGCAGCGTGTACCCATACACCTTTTCAGGTAAATGGATCTGAATGTGGATGGCTAGGCTCCAAATCTCTTTTAAAAGGGCTCTTGGAATCAAATATTTTCCTATCCGGTTTGGGGATTAGCTGTCTGCTTTTTCCGCCACTCTGTTTACATTCTGATGAAAAGTGGGAATGAGACCATACGCAAAAGGGCGCAGACAAGAGAATGTGATCAGATCTCTCCATGGTGAACTTTCAGCGTCGTCCCCGCTTGCATTTGCGCTTTGTTGACAGAAGAAATAGCATGCCAAGCTTGGTTGCTATAGGATACCAAGCACTTTTCCATATGTGGTAGGCCGAACCCTGAACTGGGGTTGAATTTAACAGGCCCAGACTGGTGCAGGAATAACCACAGCCAAGAAAATACATGGAAGGCTACTGGGTCAGAAAGGAGATGGGTTTAGAGAAGTGGGAAATCCCACCTGTTGGAAAAAACAATTATTCCAAAATTGTGTGGCATAGGTTGGAGTAAGATACATTAAGAAAGAAAGAAGCACATGCCTATAAATAATGCTACTGTGTGAGCAGAGTAAATATACAAAATATGTAAATTTCTAAATTCACCAAGTGCTTTGTGTTTATTTTAAATTATAGAAATGTTTTTGTGACATTCCCGTTTATAACAATATGCCCAGTCGTAGCCACCCAGCTTCATCTGCCTGAGATCATATAAGTCCTCAGTCTTGCCATTTGTTCCCCAAAAAACACAATATTTGAACATTTGTGGTAGCTCCATTAAAAGCCACACACACTGACATAGAATAGAATAATCTTTACTGTCACTTTGAATGTACACTAATCGGCATACATTAAAATGAAATTTCATTGCATACAGCTTTCAAAGGGTCACCAGCTCCAATATACACTACAGAAATATGACAAAAATAAATAAATACAGAATTATGCATATACCCACATATATTATATGACACAGAGGGACAACACAGTCTAGTTTGGATTATGTATACATGTGGATGGCGAGAAAAGCAAATCTTGTGAGTTGACCAGACAGATGGCATAGGGAACAAAGCTATTAAAGAATCGGGTACCCCTGCTATAAATACTTCGAAACCTCCTCCCAGAGGGGAGCAACAGAAACAAACCATAAAGTGGGTGTGTGGGGTCTCTAACAATGCTTCAAGCTCTAAGCACATAGCGCTTATAAGCAGCATCCTGAATACCAGGGAGTGAGCTTCCTATGATCTCCTCGGCTGTCCTTACCATTCTCCGTATGGACTTCTTATCTGAGGCACTGCTGCCACCAAAGCAGACAGTGATGCAGTTTGTTAAAATGCTCTCAATCATGCCTCTGTAAAAAGTGGCCAGGACAGAAGGCGAGACATGTGCTTTCCTCCGACGCAGGAAATGCAGACGCTGGTTTGCACCCTTCACTAAGGATGAGGTGTGGAGAGACCAATTCAGATTGTTATGTTATCTGTATTAAGTATCCCAAGATACTTAATACTGTTGACCACCTCTACAGCTGCATCCTTGATACTAAGTGGAGTATGACTATGCCGGATCTTTCTAAAATCTACAGTGATCTCCTTTGTTCTATCAGCATTTAGAACCAGGTTACTTTTGTTGCACCAGTCCACCAGAACCTTCACCTCTTCTCTATAAGCATCTTCATTGTCATCCCGGTTAAGACCCACCACTGCCATGTCATCTGCAAGCTTCACAATATGATTCGTAGCAGATTTGGTACAGCAGTCATGGGTCATCAAGGTGAACAGTAGCGGACTCAGGACACAGTCTTGTGGGGAACTCGTACTCAAGGAGATGGTGTTGGAAACTTTCTTTCCAACTCGCACAAACTAGGGCCTATCAATAAGGAAGTCAAGTACCCAATTACATAAAGCAGGGGTCCCTAACCCCTGGTCCTTGGACCTTTACTGGTCCACGGCATGCCAGCAACCAGTCTGCACAAACCAGCAAAGCCCCATCCGTGGGATGCAGGCAGCACACAAAACCACACACTCTCCAGTCCATGGAAAAACCTTTCTTCACGGAACCAGTCCCTGGTGCCCAAAAGCATGGGGACCTCTGACATAAAGTATTAAAACCCAATAGGCCCATAATGAGTTCAGTAACAAATTAACAGAGATGAAAGTACAACATTCAAAAGAGGAACCTTTTAAAATAACTAAGAGAACAAACCAACTTTGCCTGGACATTAGATGAATGTTTAAGGAGAAGGGAGCCTATTGTTGCAAGACTAAAGAGATCAGGACGTGGTCATAGCATCAGTTCATTCAGAAAGCAGAGCTTGAAATGGCTTTCTATCTCATGCCCCTTGTAGATTCAAATCCCACTGCTTCCAAGAGGGATAAATATATACAGTTAGTCCTCGACTTAGACTGTCATGGTTCTGACAGATGAAACTCTTCAAAAGAACTTCGAGGCATTGTTTACCTTAAAGAATCTTTTATTCAAGAAGCATAATATCGGCACCACATAGCTGAAACCAAAAACTGAATTCCCCTCCCCTTGGCACAAAGTAGCAAAGCACAATTGCCTCCTCCAACTAACAGTCATAAATCACATTCCCCAATTAGCTTGAAATGCGGGCTCTCTCCACAGATCTCCAGCCCGCCAAATTGTTATCAACTCTGGGCTTAGTAACATTGAATTCCCACGGCTTGGTTACAATTGTTATGACTAACTGGACTCTCATCCACATCCCCCCTCCCAGCATCAATCACTCTAAAAGAGAAAGAGAAAAATGAATGCATTTCCATGTGTTGTCAAAGCAATAACACCCGATGTTAGCAGCATTGACAATGACCTGCTTAGGGACCATTTGAAGTTATGACAGGCCCGGAAAAAAGTACTTACAACCTGGATTCGAAATTCTGACTGCTGCCTCCTTGTTGCAGTCACATGACCACATTTGGGGCATCTGGCCCGCATTAATGGCTGCTTGCAAATGTAACTGCTGGAAAGTTTCCAGCAAAAAGACACCTCATAGAAAACAATGGATTTGCTTAATGACCACAGCATTCACTTTACAACTGTGCATTCACTTAATGACCACTGCAACAAAAGGTGTAGTGCTGTGATGACAACCGTAATTAGATAAGATAACCTTTATTGTCATTTTTTACTGTGAGCATACTGGCCCACATTAAAAATGAAATTCTGTTGCCTGCTCTCAAAAGTGTACACATACATAACACACAAATAGACATGCTATATACATACATATGTATATACCTAAACCCTTACATATAAATATTAATCACTGTGCATCTTGAATACATAGTGGGAAGAGGAAGCTTGAGAGTTCACAAGGTTGCTACTGTATGGAACAAAACTGACTGAATCTGGATGTTCTGCTTCGGATACCACGAAGCCTCCCACCGGAAGGTAGCAAGGAAAACAGGTCGTGAAGAGGATGTGTAGCTTCCCAGACAATCCTGCGGACCCTGCTCAAGCAACGTGTATATGCCATGCCCTGAGTGGAAGGGAGGGCACTGCCGATAATCTTTTCTGCCATCCTCACCACTCTCTGCATTGCCTTCCCCTCTGAAGCAGTGATGCTTCCAAACCAGACTGTAGTGCAATATGACAGGAGGCTCTCGTAATTGCGGGGTCAGCTATGGTTGTAAGTCAAGGACTACCTGTTTAATACGATTTTCTTTTAATTTGTGTACAGATATACTTTGGCAAGTTAAAACATCATCTCATTTTTTTAGAAACTATTATTTTGAGAGAGGGACCCTTCACCTCGCTTGCAAGTGGATAGTATACAGTCATCTGAATCTGCTATTAAAAGCCAGGATAATGAGAAGAACAAATAAGGGACTCTTGAATGAATCTCTCTGCAGGTAGCTAAACCACAATTTCCAGCAACCCCAGTCCTAGGCCACAGGTGAAATAGGCTGGGGCTGTTAATTCAGCAAAATGCCGCTTGGGGGGGGGGGGCGAAAGCCCTACTAAGCAGGCATATACATAGAATGAAGGCTACTGCTAAGCTTGTAAGCTGCCCTGAGTCTTCGGAGAAGGGCGGGATATAAATGGAATAAAAATAAAAATAAAATAAAATAAAATCAAGTAGGATAGAGAAGATTTTAGAACAGGAGTTGGGGCCTTCTGTGGATTGCTTTGTGTTTCTTTCTTTTTTTTCTTTTGTATGTTTTTTTTTAAAAAAATGTTTGGCCTGATTATTTGTTTAAGTCATTGAAAACTAGAATTAGTCTTTGGCAGAGGCATCTGTAGTGCTTTGATATCCATTCTGTTTTTGTTTTTAGCAACTAAGCATCACGTCACTTTTCCCCATTCATCATATCCCCTTCACTGCTTTCTCATTGTCTGGAAAGTTAACCAGGTTTCAGCAACAGCAACAGCCCACTTTCCATACACAAATCACCACAGGGATCCCCAAAATTTGTGGGATAGGACAGGCAAGATGTGCTATACAAAAATATAGAGTTGTTAAAAGCTTGCTTTTAGCTGATTAACTGGCTGGGTCATTTAATTCTTTTCTGAGCCAGATCAACTGAAGTCCAAGCTTGTGGCTGAAGGATCTTCAAGTCCTGGAATGACCAGCTAGCGATTAGCCTAACATGTAACCAAAAGCTATTTCCTTTTCTTTTCCACATCTCAGTTCTGTTTCTACTTTCTGAGGCAGAAAGTGTGAATAGAATAGGGCTGGAAGGGACCATGGAGGTCTTCTAGTCCAGCCCCCTGCTCAAGCAGGAGAACCTATGTCATTTCAAACAAGTGACTGTCCAGTCTCTTCTTAAAAACCTCCAGTGATGGAGCACCCATGACTTCTGGTGGCAAGCTGTTCCACTGGTTAATTGTCCTTACTTTTAAGAACTTTCTCCTTAATTCCAAGTTGCTTCTCTCTTTGATCAGTTTCCAACTGTTGCTTCTTGTCCTGCCTTCTGGCGCTTTGGAGTAGTAAGTGACTTATTACTCATCCTCACACTTATGACCCTTACAGCATTCCTATGGTCATGTGATCAAACTTTGGGCACGTGGCAACCAGCATGTATTTACAACAATTGCAGTGTCCTGGGGTCATGTGATTTCCATTAGTGACCATCCCAATCAGCTTCTGAGAAGCAAACTCTTTAAAGTCACTTAAAGACCTCATGATTCATTTAATAACTGCAGTGATTTGCTTAACTGTGGCAATAGAGTTGTAAAGTCAGGCACAACTCAACAACTGCCTTGATTAGCAATGGAAATTCTGATACCAATTGTGGTTATAAGTCGAGGACTACCTATAATTGTCAGATTTTGCATTTCCCCCCAAATGCTGCATCTCAACACTGGACAGTTTGAAGCACATCAACTCATGAATTTAAGGTGTTGTATTGGAAGATTGTAAGCATTTCAGATGATGATTTTACATTGTAAAACTATAAACAGCAGCAGAAATTGTTATCGTGGGTAGAGTAGTAAAAGCCCTAAATCTGAAGAGGCTGGGAGAGAGAAAAGTAACAGCTCTTTCCTAGTTACTCAAGAATTTGACAAATGTGGGAACTCAACAGAGAAAGTTCCCATGTGCTGAGAATTGCTTAAGAGTCTGATAAAAGCAGAATAAATTTTGACATGAACAGGAATCAGATTGCATTTTGTTGCAGTGACATCATCCCTTTTTGCTCCCCTGGTGCAATGTGGGAGCAGACTGAGGCTTTATTTCCACCCACCCACTGATTGTCCTCTGATAACCTGCCCTTGGGTGTCATCTCTTAGTACAGCAAGATGAGTTTTAAAGGGCACAGAGGGCCAGTTCTAAGCCTAGGCAATCTAGACAATCGCCTAAGTACCAATTTTAAGGGGTGCCAAAATGGAAAACAACTTCTGAAATTCGCCATATACATCTGTAATAGTATGTGGGAGGACTGGGCCCAGGGATACTGCCTAGGGAACAATAAGTTAAGAAACAGCATAGTCTACAGCTGGATAGTGGGCAGGGCAAGAAGAGACACACCCTAATTTCTCAGAGTATAAAGGAAATTAGAGAGGCGTGGTAGCCTAGTGGTGAAGATGCTCACCTCTAACTCAGAAGGTTGAGATTTCAAACCTAGGTAGTGACAGATGTTTCTCTTTCATGGCACAAAGAAAAAAATATCTGCTGCAAACTCCATGTAGGCATCAGGAAGGGCATCCAGCCAGTAAACATTCAGCTCCATCCAATCGCCCCAACTATAACCTGATTTAAGGGATTACAGGGTCAAAAAAGGGGGGGCAAAGGATACTAGAGAGAGATTTGCACTTTTGAACTTGCAAGATTGATATCAGCCTTACCAAGTGGATCAATTAGATTACTAATTTTGCTTTATTGTAAGATTATATTAACACGATCTTTGTTACAGGTAGTCCTCAATTTACAACTATAGTTGAGACTGAATTTTTCATCATAAGCAATTGCAGTCATAAGTTCAGTCAGACCCAATTTTACAACAATTCTTACTGTGGTCATTAAGCGAATCACACAATGATTATACAAATCCAGGTTCCCCAATGGTCATTTTTTGCTGGAAATTGGCAAAAAAAGGTCACAGATTATGACCACATGACCACAGGACACTATAACAGGTTGTAAATGCGAGTGAGTTGCCAAGTGCCCCAGTTGTTATCACACAGACTGCAGGGGTAGTATAACAGTCGTAAGTGTGAGTACAGGTCACTTCTTCCAAGGCCGTTGTAACTTTAAGCCATTGTTAAATGAGCAGTTGTTAATCGAGGACTGCTTGTGCTATGTCAGAGAACGTGGAATGAGGGCTGAACATCATTCATGTAGCCCAGTGATTGTATCTGATTGCAGGCTCAGATGATTGCAGTCTTTGTCAAAATAGTCTGCTTTTTCAGTGACAAAGCAATGTACAAATGCTTTAAACTTACTTGTGACTTGTAAATAGCCCTTCAACAGTGCAATCTTTTAATTGCTCCTCTTTCTTTCTCTTGTTATGGTAGATGTTCATTGTGGAGAAGATTGAGGACAGTCACTGCAGCTTGCACGAGTTCACCATCACCGGGTCCACCTACACTCCTGAGGGACAAATGTAAGTGACTCTACTGACCACTAGGAGGCACTGTGCATTGATGTTTGAACTTGTGAAGCATAGCTGTAAAAACTTCCCAATGTTTGAAAATTGATTGATTGATTGATTGATTGAGCCTCTGAGTCAGTATTAATTCCTGGCAACTGCCTGGACAAGTCTTGGCAGTTTTCTTGGGAACATTTTCAGAACTGGTTTAGCAATGTTTCCTTCCTAGAGCTAAGCGGGAGTGATTGGCCAAAATCATACAGCTGACTTTGTACCTAAGGCATGTCTGAAACTCATAGTCTTCTGGTTTTTAGCCTAGTGTCTTAATCCTATACCAAACTGGCTACACAATTCATTTAAAAAAAGGAAAACTACTCTATTGCTGTATCTGTCAGGTGATATCATTGTTTTCAATTTTCTGTGCTGTTTTGGCATCTCTTTTCTGAAAGTTTCAAATTACCAGCTAATTTAGAAATGTAGGATGGATACCAAAGCAGGAGGATATTATTTATTTGTTTCATTTTATTTATTCAATTTATTGGCTGCCCATCTTACCATAAGGTAACTCTAGGTGGCTCACAATATTAAAAGAGATTCCAGGACTAAAACGAAAAGAATTGTGTTTTTTTAAAAATTATGTATATCCAACTTCTATAATTTTTACAAATACTCAAGGCGTTGAGTCACATACTGCACCAAGGGCCTCTTTCTTTTTATTGAAAAGTTTTAAAATACAGTTTTCCCTTAAGAAACCCCCCTTCCCCCTCCCAGCTCCCCCCCTACCTCCCCCCAACCTCCCTCCCTCCCCCCCTCCCTCCACCCTCCCCCTCCCCCCCCCCCGACTTCCCAGAGCTAAATACAAGGTATATACATATAAAAAGGCAACCATAAACAACCATATACTAACAACTATAAGTTCTAAAATCCATCACTCTCTAGCTTATATAGGATAAGACACACCTTAACAATATTAAATATATATAAAAAACTAGAATAAAAAAAAAGGAAAAAAAACGAAAGAAGACTTATTCGAATGCTACATAAAACTTCTTAACCCTATACTTGTTCTGGATAAACTCAATCCATTTTCTCCAATCCATAATATAGCGTTCTTGCGAATGATCTTTCAAATAAGCCGAAATCTTCGCCATCTCTGCCAGGTCGGAAACCTTTAAAGTCCACTCTTCTATGGTCGGCAGTTCCTCTTTCTTCCAATATTGGCCTATCAAAAGTCTTGCCGCCGTAATTAAGTTCAACATCAGCTTGGTGTCCACAACTGTAGCGTCTGCAATTATTCCCAACAAAAAAAGTTGCGGACAAAACTTTATCCTCTGTTTAAAAATCTTCTGCATATTCCACCAGACTTTTATCCAAAAAGCCTTAACCTTCTTACATGTCCACCATATGTGGAAATACTTTGCATCTTCATCACCACACCTCCAACACTTAGGCTGATAATTCGGATACATACTTGCAAGCTTTTTAGGATCTAGATGCCATCTATAAAACATTTTGTAAAAGTTCTCTCTTAAATTTTGAGCTTGAGTAAATTTTACGTTCCTCACCCAAATCTTTTCCCACATGTCCATTGTAATAACTTCCTGGATATTTTGGGCCCATTTTATCATACAATCCTTAACAAGCTCTGTTTCCGAGTCAATCTCTATCAATGCAAGATATATCCGTTTAATATGTGCTGACCCCTGATTTCTAATCTGCTTTATCAAATTTCCATCAGTCATTGTAAATCCATTTTTCTGGTCTTCTTTCCACCTGGCCTGTAATTGAATATATTGAAACCAAGATTGAACAACCTTCTCTTCTCGCAAGAGGCTATATGATTTCAAACACCAAACATTCCTTTCCAGGCTTAAAATTTCCTTGTACGTAGTCACATCATGTTTGAAACCAGCATGTATATTTTCTATTGCGTGTTTTGGAATTGCCCACAATGGTATCTTGCTGCTTAGCTTATGTCTATACTTCTTCCAGACTCTCAGCAATGCCTGTCTTAAAATATGCATCCTAAACACAGTATCTACCTTCTTATCATACAACAAATATGCATGCCAGCCAAACAACAAATCATGGCCCTCAAGATTTAATAACCTCAATTGCGTCAAATTAATCCAATCACTTATTCCTACTAATGCAGCAGCTTCATAATATAATTTAAGATTAGGCAATTTAAGGCCACCTCTCTCACGAGTATCCTGCATAATCTTAAGTTTAACTCGTGGCTTTTTCCCTGCCCACACAAATTTATTGATACCTCGCTGCCATTCCTCCAGATTAGAATCTTTCTTAAGAATCGGTATCATTTGAAACAAAAATAAAAATTTGGGCAGGACATTCATTTTCACTGCTGCAATCCGTCCCAGCAAAGACAATTGCAATTTTTGCCAACTCTCCAATTCCTTTTGAATTTTCCCCCATAGTTTTTCATAATTATTTTTATATAGCTTTGTATTAGAGGGCGACAAAATCACCCCCAGATATTTAACCCTTTTAACAATCTCAAATCCAGTTAATCCTTCTAAGAGAGCCTTCTGTGAAACTGTCATATTTCTAGCCAAAATTTTAGTTTTCTGTGTATTTACTTTAAATCCAGAAACCTTCCCATATTGTGTTATTATCTCCATCAGGTCCACAACAGAGTTCTCTGGCTGGGTCACTGTAACAACCAGATCATCTGCAAATGCTCTCAATCTATAGTCCTGATCCCCAACTTGTATCCCTTTGATTTTTTCCGAGTTCCGAATCTTAACCAATAGTATCTCTAATGTTAACACAAATAACAAGGGCGATAACGGACACCCTTGCCTTGTGCCCTTCTCAATATTACATGCTACTGTCAGGCTATTGTTAACTATGATTCGGGCAGTTTGTTTTTGATATAATGCCCTAATCGGCTGTAAAAAAGTTTCCCCAAAATCCATTTTATCTAAAACTTTCAACAAAAATTGCCAATTCAATTGATCAAAGGCCTTTTCAGCATCTAAAAAAATTAGCGCTGCAGAGATCTGGTTGTGCCTTTCCAAAAACTCTAACACATCAACTATATGTCTCACATTATTTTTCATTTGCCTGCCACTAATAAACCCCGTTTGATCCCCATGAATCACCTGTTGCAGAACCCTCATCAGTCTATTAGCCAAAACCTTAGCAAATATCTTATAATCTGTATTTAAAAGCGATATCGGTCTGTAATTTTTAACTAAAGTAGCATCCTGGTCTTCCTTCGGAATCAAAGAGATAAAAGCTGTTCTCCAAGACGGAGGCACCTTTCCCCCCCTCTGGATTGTCTGGAACAGTTCCTTTAACGGTTTTATCATCTCTAATTGTAAATTTTTATAATAGGCCGCAGTCAAGCCATCCGTGCCTGGTGCTTTATCCACCTTCAGTTCCTTAATAGCTATAAAAATTTCTTCTTCTGTAATCAGTTGATTAATCCCCTCTTTTTGTACTTGCGTAAGAACCGGGATGCTAGCCTTCTCCAAATACTTATCAATATCTTTTGCATTAATGTCCTCTTTAGTATATAATTTCGAGTAAAAATCCACAAAGGCATCCTTAATAAGATTCTGTTGATACACAACCCTTCCTTTATACTCAATCTTATCTATATTAGATGCCCTTTGTTTTTTCCTCAGTCTATAAGCTAACCATCTGCCTGGTTTATTAGCATTGCAGAAAGTATTATGCCTAGCAAACCGCAGATTGGTCGCCACTTGATCAGCCATTAATTTATCAAATTGTCTAATAGCCTCCTTGATCTTCACATCCTCTGGGTTCAAAATCAAAGCCTTTTCTTTTTCCTTTATTTCATTCTCCAGTTCTTTCCTTCTAGTTTCCACTGCACGTCTATGTCTATTATTCATATATATCAACACCCCTCTCATATAGGCCTTGCTAGCATCCCAAACCATATCCATAGAGGTACCCTTATTCATATTAATCTCAAAAAAATCCTTCATCCGCTGTTTGCATTCTTCCACATTTCTCTGATTTCTAAACAAATTCTCATTTACGCGCCATGAGCGCCTATCTCCTTTTTCCTTATCAATCTCCAACCACACTGGACTGTGATCAGAGATAATTCTTGCGCAGATCTTCACCTTTTTAGTTCTCAAAAGAAAATCATTAGTCAACAAAATAAAGTCAATCCTCGAAAAAGATTGGTGTCTATCAGAATAAAAAGTATAATCCTTCTCCTGCAGATATCTCTCACGCCAAATATCTCGCAATTCCAGGTCATCCTTCATTTCAAAAAAAGATTTAGGCAGTCTAGCGTGACTTGGAATGCGCTTAAAGGCTCCAGCCTTATCCAACTGTACATCCATAACTCCATTCCAGTCCCCCATAAAAATAAAGGATTTATAATCCAACTGGGTAAGCTTTGTATGAAGTAAACTAAAAAAGTCAGCTTGTTGTTGATTTGGTGCATATAATCCAACTAAAAGCGTCTTTTTACCTGCTAACAACAGCTCGATCATAACATATCTTCCATGCTTATCTGCTTCGATTAGATCCGCTGTTAAGGCACTTTTAACATAAACAACCACTCCATTTTTCTTATTCTCTGCAGAAGCAACAAATTGCGTACCCAGCCTCGAGTTCAATAAGTACTTTTGATCCAAAACTCTAATATGCGTTTCTTGCAGGCATATAACATCTATCTTAAATTGTTTTAAATATTGAAAAACTTTCTTCCTCTTCTGCGGTGAGTTTAGTCCATTAACATTCCAGGTTAAAAATTTAGTTGCCATGTATATCCTCGAAAAGCTCTTGGACCACAGCTTTGATAGGACTAGCTTCCTTAGGCCGTGCTCCTCCCACAGCTTGGCTATGAATGCGTTGTGAAGAATCTGAAGGCTTTTGCTGATCTTGTTCTTTTATTTTCTTTGCTCGTTTTAAAGCAGCACGTGTCACTCTTTGCTCTCTAGGATCATCCAAAGAAATTGTAGCTTGATCTCCTCCAGCACCATTTTCCTCTGTTTCCTCCTCTTGTTGTTCTTCTTCTCCAGATCCCTTTCCAGCTTCCAGAAGCGTTAATGGGGTTGCTTTTAAGACATTATTGTAGAAATCACGCGCTTGTTTCACAGTAATCAGCCTGTACCTTTTACCTTCATACATCACCATCAGCCCATCTGGAATCTCCCATCTGAACCTTATATCTCTTTGCTTAAGCTCTTGCACAAGAAATGTATAGTCCTTTCTTCCCCTTAAAATCCTTGGAGGAATTTCTTTTAAAACCAAGACTTCTTGTTCAGCAATCACGACCTTAGCATCATAGGCAGCTTGTATAACTTGATCTCTAATTTCTCTTTTTGCAAAATAAACCACCACATCTCTAGGCAATTTTCTCTGTCTAGCAATCCATGAATTCACCCGAAACACTTTGTCCATAGCTGCTCTTATTTCAGATGCTGGCTGGTTCAATACCCCTTCGAGAGCCTCAGAGATCAGCTGCTTTAAATCTTCTTTAACATTCTCTTTTAAACCTCTGATTCTGACAGCAAACTGCATCTGGTAATATTGGGTAAGGCTTAACTCCCTTTCCAATTTGCCTCTTACATTTTCATTCTCCCGTGCTTTTACTTCTAATATAGCATTCCTTTGAGCCAAATCATCCATTTTCTCATCTAAATCTTCCACACATTCCGCCACTTTATGCACTGAAGTCAAAATGTCTACCCTCATCACGCTATACTTCTGTTCCATCCTCTCTTCCATTCTTTCCTCGAATTTCTCCAATTTCTCCTCCATCTGTGCAAATTTATCAGCAATTGACTGATTAATTGATTCCAAAAGTACCTGGGCATGTTTATCCAGAGCATCTCGCAAATCCTTCGATGTCAGCACTTCAGGAGGGTGCAACGCCTGTAGTGATGATTGTTGCACCGGCGAGGATCCTCCACTCCGGAGAGTTTTAGAGGGAGGTTTAGCCGCCATCTTTTAATCCTCAATTATGACGCACTTTCAATTAAAGTTTAAAAAGTCCAACAAGTTCGAGAGTATAGTAAAATAATCCTCTTCACCTTTTTCCTCTTGTACCGCTCTGCCTGCTCCTTTAAATCATAGTCCTTTCTTCAGGCAGGGATGGTTCGCAGACGCCTGGCTCTGCTCCAAAAAGTTCGGAGCAGAGACGACGGCCAGCTGGGAGCAACCCAGGCTTCGGGGGAGTTCGATCCTTCAGCCGCCCAAGCTCCAAGCTCAGGCGGCCTCGGAGAACTCTACCCCTACCTGGGGCCTCACCCCCTCCTCTTCTCCCGAGGAGGGGGCTTCAATTTCGCCCGAACAGCTGATCGGCGCTGTTTCGGGCGAAAAAACAAACAGCTGAGCCGCGGGCAGCCAGGGGAGGCTGTCTTCGGCGCCGCGCCGCCACCGGAAGTCGAAAACCCCAAGGGCCTCTTTCTGTCTGCAGTGGTGAACCCCAAGTGGTGGGGACAGTCTTGTCAGGTAAGAAGAATCAAGACCCCACATTAAGTCTAGTTAAGCTGATTTATTGCTCACACCTAGGAATCTAGTCAGCTAACAGTCAGCATTAAATTGGTGCTAGGTAAAGGTAAAGGTTCCCCCGCACATGCATGCTAGTCGTTTCCGACTCTAGGGGCCCGTGCTCATCTCCGTGTCAAAGCCAAAGAGCCAGCGCTTGTCCGAGGACATCTCCGTGGTCATGTGGCCGGCATGACTAGATGCCAAAGGCGCATGGAACGCTGTTACCTTCCCACCGTAGTGGTCCCTATTTTTCTACTTGCATTTTTACGTGCTTTCGAACTGCTAGGTTGGCAGAAGCTGGGACGAGTAACAGGTGCTCACTCTGCTACGTGGCACTCGGGATTCAACCCGCCAAACTGCCAACCTTCTGATCGACAAGCTCAGCATCCTAACCCACTGAGTCACCGCGTCCCTAAAATTGGTGCTAGATAACAGTTAATGGAATTCCAGAGGAGTTGGATTTAGACCATTTGTGGGAACTTAATGACTCAAGGCTGATTCCTCTCTTGACTCTACCCGTAGGTCTGCAAAATTTGACTTACAAGAGGGTTGCTTTTGTTGAACAAGCTTTATAGCCCTGCAACCTCTCCTTTTCCCTCCATCCCCAGAGTTGCTCAGTTTAGCCATCAGCAAAGGTTAGACATTAACAAGGATTAAGTGTCTCGCAGGCACTGGACACTTGCTACAACAAAAGAGAGAGATAATTATCTGATTGGGATTAGGGTTGGAAGTTTGTTATTTCATAGCTCACAAGACTAAATAGAAAGATCTAGCTTGTCTAAGTAGCCTTTCTTCTAGGTCAGACATGGCCCGGGGGCCAGATCCGGCCCGCGAAGTGATTTCATGTGGCCCGTAAAGCTATCCTGGAAACAGTGAGGGAACGGCCCCCACTGCCTTGGCCCTGGCCCAGAGACCCTCCTTCTGCCAGAGACCCTCAGATCTGTCCCACTCCTGCACAGGCCCCCATAGGCACCCTTGATGCGAACGATGTAGAGCTGGCCACGCCCACCCTGGCCACACCCACCCGGCCCCCTGAGGGCAACTGCAATGCTGATGGGGCCCTCAATGAAATTGAGTTTGACACCCCTGTTCTAGGTGTAAATTGAAAAATGCAGGTCAATCACAGGACATCATCTTTATTGAATTTCGTCAGATTCCCCCCCCCCCTCAAATCTTCCATGCATGCACAAGTAGACCTATTAATATAACAAACATGTATGATATAGCCAGCTGTAGTATTTATTTATGGCCATGTTTAGTCTGCTTTTTATTAAAGAAAACCCCAAAGCCAGGTGCAATAAAATAAGCCAGGAAAACAACCCTAATTATAAAGTGAAAACCATAGAACAGAAGCATGGAACAGTTAACAAGCCCCAGGATCATAAGCTCAGCCCAAAACTTTAAGCAAACCCCCAAAAGCAAATTAGTCTTGGCACCAACCAGAAATGGAGAGGGATGGTGTCCCACAACTGATATGCAATATACCCCACAAATTATGTGAAGCATGTTCAAAATAAAACAAAGTAAGGTCATCCCCAAGGAATGAATTCAACCAAATAATGGCATGGGGGTGCAGAATTAAAACATGTTTTCCACTGTACACACCATAAATTTCCACCCATAACAGTTGCTTATGTATAAATTAGTTTTGGATGTAACATGTTAATTTAAGCGATTCACTTTTTATCTCTGTTTTATTTTTGACACAAAATACTCCGACAACATAATTTGGAGAGACAATGTTTTGAGTTCCATGGTGAAATCTCTGTAGCAGTTGCCAGGGTCAAAAACATTTTGCACAGTTCTGAATTATTTTGTTGTTATTCAAAGGCCATGGGAAACGACAAGCAGAATAAATTTTCACCAGAGAAAGTGTGACCATTTCCCCCCTCAGCTCATGTATTATCGAAGGAGCTAAACTGACTATATTCTTTCTATCTCCATTCCCTGGATTTGTGGGAATCCACAACTCCTGCCCCAAAGGAATATACAAATAATTGTAATAGAAAGTTGGATTTACTAGGTCAGTGATAGCTAGTAATGGATAGTTGAGAAATAATTCTTTGGAGCAGGGTCCGGAGAAATTTGAATCTAAGAAACAAGAAACAAATAGCACTAGAAAACTTCAGAATGTAGTAGATGACCTACTTGCATTGTCCCACATCACAGAAAATAATTTAGGCCGACCTCTATCCTGCATTTTCTTTCTCTTGACTGTGAGGATGGGCAAATCTGTACATTTTTCTCAGTCCTTCCTTCCTTCCTTCCTTCCTTCCTTCCTTCCTTCCTTCCTTCCTTCCTTCCTTCCTTCCTTCCTTCCTTCCCTTCTTACTTTCTTGCAGTCTTAAGTTCAATTTGTCTCATTTTTGCATGTCCTGTTACAGAGGTTTTAACTGCACAAAACTATATACATTTCCCTTGTATTTCTTGTTAAATATATATTTGTCTATCTTGTTTTAATTGGGGGGGGAGGTTGGATCCAAATAATTTTCTAAAGCTTCATTACATTTGAATCTTTTTTTCTATTTCGATTACCCATGTACCTGGATAAAGTTATTGCAGAAAAGTCAGCTTGCTGGCATCGTATATCACAGTAATTTTTCTTCAGCATTTTACTGATGCAGCAAGTGCTTTTGTGTGTTGGAAACACCTTGTACCAGTAGAATACAGATACTGTTTTGCATATACAGTATGCATTTTGTCAACTTATATGGGTATAAAATGGCAAAAAAAGAGAAAAGTTATTTTAGAAGTATCTTAGAAATTAATGTCTCTTGTGTTTACTCGGGTTACCGCATGTTTTATGATGGATATTCCCATTTTCCCCCAGGTTAATCATGACCATAAAAGCAGAAGATGATGGATTGTTAACTGCTAAAGTTTGGAGCATAGTGCAAATCTGTACAATGTTCCTATTTTTCTCATGCCAATGTTTGTTGTGCAATGCACAAAATAACCTTCACTCCTGATCTGCTAGGTGGAAGAGTTGGGATAGAGAGACCTGCACACACCTTTAGTGATATCCAGGAAAATGCATTCATGTGGGCCACCCCCAAGATGCTCATACAACATACTTTGTCATCCTTTTTACCAGAGGTTCACTGGAAACAATTACAGATTCCATGGGATCCAGTGGATCCCGGGGTCGCTCACTCCTGGTGCATTCCAGGTTGATATCCATTACCTATCCAAGGCAATGTCTGATAGGGGAGTATTTAATGGGAACAGAATTTGATAAATCTCCAGTAAAACTATTCCTCTTGGGTTCCTACCAGTTGCAAACCAATTGGGTATGAAGTGTTACTCTGTCATTTCAACCCCCACATCCCCCCCACCCCAAACTCCCAGGGTTCAGAATTGCTTCTATGACTCTGCTTTTAATGTTTGCAGTGGACAAATGACAACATCAGTGTGATGAAGTGACTCAAATGCTTCGGCTGATATCCTTGTGTCAAATATCAGGGTGCAGATACTTAGGGCATTTGCATGATGCTCATGTTGACATTTTGTGCCTTACATAAAATTAGTAGCAATATGATTTACCCAGTGGTCTTGCTTCTGAGATTCTTGCACATAAGGCAAAGCAAAAAAACTCCCTTGTGTGCAGCTTGACTCTCGGTGTCTTCATGTCATTTTCCTGGCCACAGTATGGTAATAGTATTCCATTACCTTCTTTGCACATATTCTTTCAATTTTTTTATCCAACCCCAGTCCAGTGATTTTCTCATGGTCCCCAATCTGGGTATGTGCTAGGTCTATGACGACTTGCCAACTCGCTGCAGCAATTCGCCGCAGGATAACTAGCCGTGGGACAAGAGTTACACTAATATCGAAGAAATAGTGGAATGAAAGATGCCAACGGAGGGACAAAATGAAATGTGAATGACAAAAAATAAAATATTTTTTATAATTATTTTAAATGATTTGAATTGAATTGTTGAATTGTCCCGCAGTGTGTTGTCCTGTGGAGAGTTGGCCGTGGAGAGTTGGCTACAGCGAGTTGTCCCATTCCATATTAACTGACTCCAAATCTTCTTAGATTTTTGTGAGATATATTTAGGCTTTTCTCTTTTTTTGGAAATAATCAAAAAGGCTTAAAAATAAGGGAAAAAACAGGACTGTGATTCCCCCTCCCCACTTACCACCCTTAATTCTGCTTCTCTAGGATCATTACAGCACAGAAAGGTGTTAATTTGCCTCTTCTTTTGGAAATGTAAACTCTTCTTTCCTGTGAAGATTCTTGTGTGCCTTTAATTAGCAAGTTCCTTTTTCATCACAGCTGTGCTTTGTCCAAGACATTGGGGAAAGGGTACAATTTGTCAGTCTCATAGGAGCCACTCACTGACAGATGGCCTTCTTCGGACATTCCTTTAATAAGGCTCTTTCACAGGAATTTGTCTGGAGAAATTTCTGTGTGTGCATGCACACATGCTAATTGGAAGCTGGCCTTCCCATAAGAAGTTGTCAGGAGGTATGGGCAAAGCTCCTCTCATTTTATGCAGTAGCCACATGATCTTCTCATTTCTCCCATCTGGAGACTGCCAGGACTTTTCTTTTGCAAAGGATGTACCCCATCATTGTGGAGCATGTCTTTTGCAGAAGAAAAGTCCCAGCAACTTTCAGATGAGAGAGATGAGAAGAAAGACCATCCAAAAGCCTAGAGCAGGAGTCCTCAAACTTGGCCACTTTAAGACTTGTGGACTTCAACTCCTAGGGAGCTGAAGTCCACAAGTCTTAAAGTGGCCAAGTTTGAGGACCCCTGGCCTAGAGAGCTGTTGACAATCAATAATGTGGGGTATCTATGAGGTGATTTGGTATGACAAAGATCTCTGAACACATATTAAGGGCATGGGGGGGGAGGATTCAGAATAATTAGAGACTAGTGATGCTTATTAAAGAAATACCAAATTGCTGATCCATCTAGTCTGATTTTTACTAAATATCTGAAATCTCAGGTGGAGGGGGGGTGTCTCTAGACCAGCCTTCTCCAATCTGCTATTCTCTATGTTGAACCCCGGATCCTAGAATGTCCAACCTTGTCATCAACTATGATCATATTGGCTAGGAATCCTGGGAGTTTTAATTGTTGCACATTTGGAGGACAGGAAGATGATACTTGTTGCCACTGGCTTTCAGATCAGAACTTTCTCCCATCTGAAGGTGCTGCTGGCACCTTCTCCTTGCATTGCTTGTGATCCCCCCTTAGGCAATTGTTGCTTTTCTATAAAGTTCGTTTATCTTGATTTGGGATCCATCTAGGTCAGTTCTGTCTGCTCTGACTTGGCAACAGCTCTCCAAGTCATCAAAAATATTCTTCTCACTCTTGCTACCTCACACTCCTTTTGGATCCCTTTGTCTTCCCTCCCCCCTCACTTACGGTTTCACAGTGAGAATCAGATGTTGTAGCATTAGCCAGTTGGTGGCAGTTTAGAATTCAGAAGAGAGACCTGCAAACTGGAATGGTTCCTTCTTGTTAACGAAAAAGAAGCAAATAAATACCACAGAAACGTAGGTGTATTTGGAAATAAAGTAATTTCAGAAGAAATTTTTTTTCCTAACTCCAGGTGGTCCAGTTATTTTGAGATACTTCTTTTGAAACAGAAAGTAGCATGCATTCTCTGTCTTACCTATAGGTTAAAAAAAAAGGTGAACGTTTTCCCTGTTCGGTCATGTCTGATTCATAGGGAGAGGGTGTGCATCTCCGTTTCTTAGCCAAAGGAGCCAGCTTGGTCCAAAGAAGCTTCCGTGGTCATGGGGCCAGCGTGACTGTATGCCAAGGTGCATGGAATGCTGTTTGCTTCCCACCGAAGTGGTACCTATTTATCTAAGCTTGCCCCGTTTTGAGTCTTGAACTGTCAACCTTCTGTTCAACAAGTCCAGCATCTTAATCACTAGGCCACCTATAAGCATCCATGCTGAGCCTGGAGAAGCAGCACCCAGCCACTGGCACTGGGGAGAAGATTTCATAGCACTGTTGAAATAATTGTCCTGGAGCTCCATTGCTTCTGCTGGTTCCAGCATCTTCATAATTCAGTTTTACAGTCAGGGCTAAGGGCCTGACGTTGGCTGAGACAGACAAAAGTTTAAAACTATATTTTGTAGAAATATGTTACTGAATGACTGCAGGAACAGATTATCTGCCAGATATGGAACTTGTCCTAAGTCTCTTTGACAATTTTCTTCTAGGAAAGCTATGGTAAGATATATTACTATTAATAAATAATAATAAAAAAATCAATGTACTGCTCTGTTATATTGGTTACTGCATTTTGGTTGCAAAGTACGGTATATAGGTTTCTTCACTGCCAGTCAGATAAAATTTTACTTTATTTTCCCTCTTCTCCCTTTAAAATGGCAGCTTAAAGAATGATCACCCTGTTAAGTGTGGAGAATTTGATGGCCTAGTGGAACTTGCAACCATTTGTGCCCTTTGCAATGATTCCTCGCTGGATTATAATGAGGTGAGATTTTATTAGTATTAGCTATAGTATTAGCAATCTTAGACTAATATGCTGCTTCATAGTGCTTTACAGCCCTTTCTGTACAAAT
The DNA here is from genome assembly GCF_964194415.1 of Vipera berus. NCBI lineage: Eukaryota > Metazoa > Chordata > Lepidosauria > Squamata > Viperidae > Vipera > Vipera berus. The sequence continues at coordinate 343,568,951 of NC_138202.1, forward strand.
GTCAGTCCCCAACAATCTGGGTCCTCATTTTACCGATCTTGGAAGGATGGAAGGCTGAGTCAACCTTGAGCCCATTCGGGATCAAACTCCAGACTTTTAATTTTAACTGGGGTTTTACTTATGCAGGGACGAATATAATTTTTTAATCTGTTTTTAACTTTTATATTTTTGCTTTTAATCACCCTGTAAACCGCCCTGAGTCCTTCGGGAAAGGGCGGTATATAAATGTAATAAAATAAATAAATAAATAAATAAATAAAGGCAGAGTTAGCCTGCGATACTGCATTCTAACTACTGCACCACTGGTGCTCATATATTATACATCAAATCAGGAAGAAAATCATACAGTAGCTCAGCCTTCATTTTCCTAGAAGAGTTTTCTCCGGTTTGAATTGTGAAGTCTGCCTGCAGCTGAAGGGAATTGTAATTCAGAAGGCTTCACTTTTACAATGAATTTGTCATTTCTTTTGACGTGCAAAAACAAGTATATTACAGGTATTATTAATACCTTAATTGTCAGAGGGGGAGGAAATAGCATGCAAAAAGGTATATCCTTTTTTAATAATTTTCTTGAAGTTTAAAAACAGATAAAAATCCTACAAATTAAGAAAAAAAGAAAAAGTGCAGAAAAAAGGGGGAAGGAAAAAATAGGTAAAAGAAAAAAGAAATATACCCTGTTCTATTATAAAACCTTTTAAGTTAAAAAGTTAACTTAAAATTTAAAGTTTAAAAGTTTAAAAATCCAGATTCACTTAACAACTGTGTTACTAACTTAACAACTGAGGTGATTCACTTAACAACTGTGACAACAAAGGTCATAAAATGGGGCAAAATTCACTTAACTGTTTTACTTAGTAATGGAAATTTTGGGCTCACTTGTGATCATAAGTTGAGGACAACCTGTGAAGACAGATAGGCCTGGAATTATTTGCAACATCATTATCCTAAGACTTACCATTTACCATTCCATATGTAGAAATAATATGTCCTCTTAGATATATTAATTAGAAATTAATTTTTTCTACCTACATGTTAAGCAGACATACTACATATCAGACTCTTTGTTTTACTGTTTTTGTTTTTGCTTTTAATGTTGAGATTTAAACATCCATCCTCACCAATGTCATGGTTCCGACAGATGAAACTCTTCAAAGAACCTCAAGGCATTGTTTATTTGAATAGCATAGTGTTGGCACATACATGGTCAAAGCCAAAATCTGAATTCCCTTCCCCTGAGCACATAGTATCAAAGCACAATTCCCTCCTCTAATTAACAGTCATAAATCACATTCTCCAATTAGTTTGAAATGCAGACTTTCCGTCCAGTTCTCCAACCTGCCATTTCTTATCATCTCTTATTTCATACAACCTTGAATCACACACTACTAGGATATTGTTATGTCTAACTAATTCCCATACACATTCTTCCTCACCCCCTATCATCTAATTCTAACTCTAAAAATAACACACAAGTTAAGGAAAATGGCTGCATCTCCATATATTGTCAAAGCAAGAACATCCGATGTTAGCAGCATTGACAACCAAACTAACATAAACAAACTAGACTGCAGTGCTTACCATGAGGGGGATCTTGGTTTTGTTTTAAATACACCTTCCTTTTCGGTTTCTAGTCCAAGAAAGTTTATGAAAAGGTGGGCGAAGCGACAGAAACAGCCTTGACCTGTCTTGTAGAGAAGATGAATGTCTTCAACACAGACGCCAGCAGTTTCTCCAAAGTAGAAAGAGCCAGTGCCTGCAATACCGTGAGTAAGGGGTTAATTTCTCCAGGGTAGAGACAGAAGAAGTATTTGTGATCTTTAAATGGGGACTTGCAGACCATGTTTAGCCATGGTTTGCCCAATAAAAGCCCCTTCCTAGCCATAAACCATTTCTGCAGTTCCCTGCAGTGGAGAAATGGGACAATTCCAGAGCACTAAAGCATGGCCAGTTCCTCTGTTGATTGTTGGACGCTGCCTTGAGGATTTGCATAATGGAAAAGCTGGACATAAATCCAATAATTAAATATTAAATTTGGTGATTTCTTAACACTCACTGGTAACCTATTCATGTAGTTATGCATACAATAGCCTTGTAAATAAATCCAGTTTTTAACTTGCAAATTATTTATTATCTGTTAGATAATAAATAGATAGCCCTTTTAGTTGCTGGGTGCAAAATATTTCTAGGCTATGTAACCAAGTCTCTATTTCAGTGCCATAATGCTTTGGACTGGCAAAAAAGGTCTGGAGCTAGAATTGGCAAGTAATGGACCAAATGCAGTTCCGGAGGCTTTCCAGAACATGCCACTAAACGTCGGCGACCAAGTATCAATATTTAGATGAAATAAAAAACAGAAGAGGATTAAATTTTGAAAGGCTTAATGTAGCTTTTTTTAAAAAAAAAATCCCTCTTGTGCATACTCAAAGGGAACAGACAAATACCACTGTTATTGGCAACAATCAGTATTTTCTGTAGGGCATCCCAGAGAAAACAAAGTAGCCCTTCCATCTGTTTTTTTTTCCTTCTGAAGCAAGTATAATACTCTGAAAAGAACACGCATGGCATCGTAGACAGTATATTTTGCATTCCAGATGCTACTCTGCATTTGTGATCTATGTATCTAGAATGCTTATTTATATCTGTAAATTTAAACATTGCTTAACAAAAATATTAATAGGACAATGCCTATGGCTGGGACTCTGATGATTACCTGTTGTCATTTTCACCCCACCCCACCCCCCACAGGTGATCAAAAAGCTGATGAAGAAGGAATGCACCCTTGAATTTTCCCGCGACCGCAAGTCCATGTCTGTGTATTGCACACCTGTGGCCTCCAGTCACAATTCCTCGAGCAGCAAGCTCTTTGTCAAGGTAACTACTGGCATCAGGTCCAGCTGTGGTGAAAGCACCGCTAGAGGCGCCGCTGCTATGGCTTTCTCTAGGCATTGAACTTGACAGGTGAAATGGTGGTGCGGTTATGGTGGTGCTTCACTTTTCAATGGGGCACACATTGGCTTATCAAAGGTTGCTGCAGCTATGGACTTTTGGGAGATATGGGTCTTAGCAAAATGTTACACAGCAATATCCCTGCTCAGGATCCCAGCCAAGAGTCATTGCTCAGTCCTCATTACAAGTTCTCATTTGCCTCTTTGTTTCCCTGCATCCACCCTTAAGATAGTTTCCTTTATTTCTAAAACATTTTATATTTTTGGAATTTAGATTCCCTCAAATTATGAGTAATGCCGTCTAATGTGTTGATGAGTTTGCTGTGATGTGTCAAGAGGAGGAACTCCTTTAGGGACTAGAGCACGGTTTTTCAACTTGGCAACTTTAAGATGTGTGGACCAAATCTCGGAATTCTCCAGCCAGAATGGGAATTCCAGGAACTAAAGTCCAGGCATCTTAAGGCTGCCAAGTTTGAAAAACACTGCTCTAGAGCGCATGGGGTGGGCAACTATTGTCCCTTTATGACCTGTGGACTTCAACTCCCAGAATTCCTCAGCTAGCCAGTCATACTAGCTTAGGAATTCTGGGAGTTGAAGTTCACAGGTCGTAAAGGAGCCATAGTTGTCCATCCCTGCTGTAAAGGATCAAACTCTGTCTCTTTAGAAGCAAAATGGTTTTGCTTTAAGCAGGGAAATGATTTTCCCTCCCTCCCCCCACTCTTTCTTCCTTTTCCCTGATATCTTTGATACATCTTGAAAAAGAATGGGTGTTTTTGTTTCAAAAATAAATGTTGACTTAATCTCCAAGAGATTCCTTTAAAGTCCTGTGTTTCCACTAGGGCACAGGTCTGCAACCCGCGGCTCCAGAGCCGCATGCGGCTCTTTCAGCCGTCTCCTGCGGCTCCCAGTCCTTTGCTATGTGTAGTCCAAAAAAAAAGTTCAACCAATCAATTCAAATATGCAGGGTAGGTGCATATCTTGCCTTGGCTCCACTCTTCAGTCAAACCCTGTTCTGCGCATGCACTCATGTACGCACATGCGCACACTTTTTTTTGCGGCTCCCAGTTTTTCCTTTTGTGAGGGAACCGGTTCTGAGTGGCTCTTTCACTGTTTCAGGTTGCTGACCCCTGCACTAGGGGGTGCTCTTTGATTAGTTTTCAAGGTAGAACTTATTTGGAGAGAGAAAATAGGCCATTCTGACCTAATAAATTAACTAGCCTTTGCAGGAAAAAACTTTTATTTTTCACACAGCTAGCAATTGCCTTTAGCCTTTGAGTAGTGTGCACAAAAAACTTCACATTCTCAAATGTAAGCTAATCAGATCACAGACATAAATAGAAGAAGAAGAAGAAGAAGAAGAAGAAGAAGAAGAAGAAGAAGAAGAAGAAGAAGAAGAAGAAGAAGAAGAAGAAGAAGAAGAAGAAGAAGAAGAAGAAGAAAGGGACCTTGGAGGTCATCTAGTCCAACCCCCTGCTCAGGCAGGAAACCCTATACCATTTCAGACAAATGGCTGTCCAGTCTCTTCTTAAAAACTTCCAGTGTTGGAACATTCACCACTTCTGGAGGCAGGTTGTTCCACTGGTTAGTTGTTCTAACTGTCAGGAAGTTTCTCCTTAGTTCTAGGTTGCTTCTCTCCATGACTAGTTTCCATCCGTTGCTTCTTGTCCTGCTTTCATGTGCTTTGGAGAATAGCTTGACTCCCTCTTCTTTGTGGCAGCCCCTGAGATATTGGAACTCAATTCCAGCAACCGTTCCCTTTAAGATAGATTTTTTTTAACTTCCAAACACGTTGAATGCCATTAATTCCTTTACTACTCAGGTATTTACCAATTTCCTCTTTTCTTAGATGAATAAATGACATTAGACTAAAACTTTTGGAGAGATGGCAAAGCTTCACCCCATCCAAGATTTACAGGGTTTAAAATCACAGGGACATTTTGCATAAGTCACTAATAGTTTACCTGCTTGATCATCAGGGTCAGTTCAGACATTTCATTTCTTTTCTTTCTCAAGGGCGCTCCAGAAAGTGTCATTGAGCGCTGCAGTTATGTTCGTGTTGGGGTAAACCAAGTCCCTTTGACTTCTTCCATCAAAGAGAAGATCCTCTCCAAGATTCGGGAATGGGGTAGCGGCATCGACACTCTCCGCTGCCTCGCCTTGGCCACGAGAGACCATCCACCTCGGAAAGAGGACATGCATCTAGATGACTCCAGCCAGTTTGTTAACTATGAAGTAAGTGAGGCTGGCTAGAGGGTGAGAATGTCTTTATTATAGGCCATATACAAGTAGTCCTCAATTTACAACCTTCATTTAGTGACTGTCCAAAGTTACAATGGCACTGGGAAAAGTGACTTTTTCACACTGATGACCCTTGCAGCATCCCCATGGTCACATGATCAAAATTTAGATGCTTGGCAACTGGCAGGTATTTAGGACAGTCTCCTAAAATCATGTAATTGCAGGGTCCCAAAATCATGTAATGACCTTCTGTAACCTTCTGACAAGCAAAGTCAATGGATAAGCCAGATTCACTTAACAACTGTGCTACTAAGTTAACAACCATAGTGATTCACTTAACAACCTCCAGCCTTTTAGGATACAACATTTTCCCTAGATCCAAAGTTTAGAAAATAGCAAATCAAACATTGGAAAGATGTATTCCCCCACTCCCTTTTCCCTGCAGACGAAGTTGACCTTTGTTGGCTGCGTGGGAATGCTGGACCCTCCTCGGAAGGAAGTGGTGTCATCTATTGAAATGTGCAAGAAAGCGGGCATCCGTGTCATCATGATCACCGGAGATAACAAAGGAACAGCTGTGGCTATCTGCCGGAGGATTGGGATCTTCTCAGAGACTGAGGTGGTGACCGACAAAGCCTACACGGGCAGAGAATTTGACGATCTCTCACCAGAGGCCCAAAGCAATGCCTGCCGTTCAGCTCGATGCTTTGCCCGGGTAGAGCCTGCGCATAAGTCCAAGATAGTTGAATACTTACAGTCATTCAATGAAATCACAGCAATGGTGAGTTCAGACCATCCCTCTTCATCTTTTGATCCTCCAGATTTACTTAAGGGTATTGGAAGATAGCAGGGCAATGTAGATGAAAAGCAAGATAGAATCAAATAATCAAATAGGTAAATAGGGTTGCATGTGTTCTTCAGGTTTCTTTCTCCTTCCTTGGATGAGAATCCATCATTGTCTAGTTGAACCTTGGCAACTTGAAGACTTCAACTTTATCATACTGGCTAGGGAATTCTGGGAGTTGAAGTCTACCCAACATCAACCTGTCAAGGTTGAGAAACACTGGTCTAGTCTTCACACCTATGTTGGACTTCAATTCCTAGAATTCTTAGGCATGTTGGCTGGGAATTTGGGAAATTCCTAATCCATCACATCTGGAGGGAACTAGGTAAGGAAAAACTAATATAAATGTACCTGGTTTAATAACACGTCAAAAATATATAGATAAGACTAGTAGAGAATTGTCCATCATTGCTATAAATATTGACAGTCTAAACTGAAGCTTTAGCTTTTGAGTTAATTTATCTTCTGTTTTTCTGGAGGCATCAGGCTGGCCAGTGTTGGAGACAGTTCCCAAACCAGACATTGGATTAGGCAAACCTTTGGGCAAAATTAACTTTATTTTCTTTAGACTGGTGACGGAGTGAACGATGCCCCTGCTCTGAAGAAAGCTGAAATTGGTATTGCAATGGGCTCTGGAACAGCAGTGGCCAAATCAGCTGCAGAAATGGTTTTGTCAGATGATAATTTTTCTACCATTGTGGCTGCTGTGGAGGAAGGCAGAGCTATTTACAACAATATGAAGCAGTTCATCCGCTACCTCATTTCTTCTAATGTTGGAGAAGTCGTTTGGTAAGAGCTTAAGGCAGCCCTGGTCAGAACAGAAAACAATGAAGGGTAGAGAAAGTAGTTATGGGATTGCAGATTTCATCAACAATAAATATTGGGTCTTCTGTGGAGTCCTTGGTGCTCTCTGAGCCAGGGACTCCACCATTCAACTTTGTGCCACATATATTCCATTGGAGATGGACATTTTGGTTGGAGATGGTAGGTGTGGGGTCCTGGAACACTAGGAGACTATATTTCCACCACCCCACATATAGTCAAGTGAGTTAAGAGGTAATTCTCTAGCACATCTGCTGGAAAATTTAACAGAAATAATAACAAGCTATGTCAAATATTGTTCTTAGGGGACATTCAGTTCTGATCTGAGAACCTCTGCTTTCATTCAGTATTGAAACCAAAAGGGTTCCATTTGAGCTGGGGCAAAGTTCAGTGAGGAAAACAGTCCCCAGGTGTGGGAGGCCAGGTGTGCACTTTATAATTGTGAAGAATTTCTCTAGATACCCTCGCAAAATGACTTTCAAAGTCTACATGCCCATTTACAAAGTCACTGTTGTGGTCAGTATGACTGATCACAAAGTCCCCATTTCAGAGATGAGGCTGAGAGCTCCAAAACTTGTCCAAAACCTAAGTAGAAGGTGGAAGGTGGCACCTGGAAAGGTCACAAAAATATATTGTATTCCATTTTCAGCATCTTCCTGACGGCCATCCTGGGCCTTCCTGAAGCTTTGATCCCAGTCCAGTTGCTTTGGGTGAACTTGGTGACTGATGGACTGCCGGCTACGGCCCTTGGTTTTAATCCTCCTGACCTTGACATCATGGATAAATTGCCCCGGAACCCTAGAGAACCTCTCATTAGTGGGTGGTTGTTCTTCCGCTACCTTGCAATTGGAGGTGAGAACATTTTTTATGCCTATTTTGGATGCCTTCCAGATGAGTGGATTTCAAATCCTAGAATGCTCTAGTCAGCATGGCTGTGCCTGGGAATTGTGGATTATGGAGGTAGCCTATATTAGGGAAGGCAATTTGATATGTACAAACAACAGCGGGCAAGTTACAGATTCATCCACACACCTTTTACCTGCCCCTTGTGAATATGCATGAATTAACCGTTTAGCCCCAGTATAGTTATTGGCCAGGGTGGAGTAACCTTTCAACACGTTTTTTGAGATACTAGAAAACCTGTGTCCCATTGGGTCATTGTTTCAGAGGTATTTCCTTACCTAAACAGAGAAAGAAAATGATCAAGAGGGGGCAAAAAAGCAATGGGAGCAGGAACAACTTCCAAATTCCTGACAGCTTCCTCACTGAGTTTCCTCGTGGGAATCTGTCAGGGAGCATCAGAAATCTTCTCCCTTCCTTTCCCTTCCCTTCCCAGGAGGCAGGTGAGTGGCTGCTACTGGGTGGGGGAGGGAATGAGGGGGTTGCGTGATTGACTGAGAAACTGTCACAGAACATTGAAACATAAACATTACAAAATGGCGGCAACAGCCTGGCAGGTGCCATTACCATTGAAGCAGCCACATGTTTCCAAATTTCATTCACTCGGGAGTTATGGGTCCCAGATTTGGACACATTCTTTACATTAGCCTATTTGAGGTACCTTAGTTCAAAAATTGTCGCCCTACGATGCATCATTTCACTCAGTTAAAGGTCATGGTAACAAGATAATAGCATATAGATTAAGAAATGAAACAGGTAACGTTTAAGCTGCTTAGATTCTTTGCTGAAGCAGGGTATAGATTGAATTAACAATGTGCAATGACCTTGGGCTTTTATTTGAAATATATCAGGTAGTGATGGTGGTTGGAATGTAGTTAGAACGGGTTGGGCTGGTTCCTGATCATAAGCATCATATAACGAAGACCAAAAAGCTATTTAGCTTGGTCCCATTCCTTTATTTAATTTTCCTTTTCCCTTGCAGTTTATGTGGGGTTTGCAACTGTAGGAGCGGCTACTTGGTGGTTCTTGTATGATGCGGAAGGACCTCAGGTTACCTTTTACCAACTGGTAAGTTAGAGATCTAAAGTGGAAAAAACGCAGTTTGCATCTTTATACCCTGCAGAAATGCGATGCATGTTACATCTAGAGCCAAAAACGTTGCTTCAGAGTAATTGTGGACAGCATCAGGCTGAGGCTAGGAACAGGTATAGCTCCTCAAGGATGGGCCACACGTCCTCCAAAGGGCTATACCAGGGGTAGGCAACCTTGGCTCTTTTATGACTCGTGGACTTCAACTCCCAGAATCCCTGAGTCATAAAAGAGCCAAGGTTGCCTACCCCTGGGCTATATTGTCTTTTTGTCTTGAAGATATTGAAGGTGAAGATATTATCGTTAATTTATTTAGACAGCTGATATTACAGCATTATACTTTGAATATTTTTTTAGTTTATTTTATTAAGCTTTTCCATGGGAATTCCTTTTTATTTCAAGGGAATTCATTCTTTCTATTCCAGTGGATTGTGGAAACAGCAGGAGTTTCCATAATGTAGGGAATGTTTATGGATATCACGGAGACAAAATTTACTAGTTGCATTAAAAAAAGGAAAACCATTAATTCTTACTTTTTCTAATGTCTAGAATATGATGCTTAGCTAATGTGTTTAGCCAATGTGACAAATCTCACACAGAGCAAGAAAGCATCCCTGTAGCATCTAAAAATCAAACACTGACTTTTTGTGTTAACACAGAACAGGGGTTCTTGATGTTAAATTGTGGAAACCTTCCAAGAGAATTATAATTTTACTTTATTCAGATTTAGAGAGGCTATTACATTTTGTTTTTCTGTTCCATATGTTTTCAGAGTTATTTGGCTTTGTAAAATCTTTAGATTTATAACTTGAGTTTTCTTCCTATCGGACCTGAGTGCAATATACATGGCACAGCTTCTTAGCTTTTGAAAAGATGATAGTATTTTTCTGTTGCTTGTAATATTTGCTGCGTGCTGAGGTTTATGTTTTTATTTATTACGCTCTATGGACTTCAACTGGCTTGTGATAAAAAGATCAAGATCACAATATAAAATACCCCAAGTTTTCATTAAAATGATAATAAAATTCCTCCTGTAGTGACTATCCCCAGCACTAAAAGTCTTTGTACCACTGCAAGCTTTAGAAGATTTTACTCTCCGAGCCACAACTCACAGCAGTCTTCACACTGAGCCTTATGGTTTTTTGTTTTTTTGCCTACAGAGAAACTTCATGAGATGCACAGAAGACAACCCCATCTTTGAAGGCATTGATTGTGAAATCTTCGAATCCCGTTATCCAACTACCATGGCACTCTCAGTTCTGGTGACAATTGAGATGTGCAACGCACTAAACAGGTTCAGTGTCACCAGCTGGGTGTTTCTTAGAGAAGAAAAGCAACAGACTGACCCTGGTTTCATTTTTTAAAAAGGGATTGATAATACGGAGTGCAGGATTTAGAGTGCAGCTCTTCCAAGAAAAATTGGTGCTTTTTCAGGAGGTATCTGGACTTCCTCGGTTTTTCTTTGAAGACGTTTCGCTTCTCATCCAAGAAGCTTCTTGGATGAGAAGTGAAACATCTTCAAAGAAAACCGAGGAAGTCCAGTGGCCTCCTGAAAAAACACCTTTGGGACAACCACGACCTGGATGACTGAGAATCTCCATAGACCTCTTGAAGCTGACACGTGTTTTGTGAGTGCATCTCAGTACTTAATCAAAACAAACTATCCATAGATAATTTTCTTCCGTGGCATAAATTCTAAAAATCACTGCCAGTCCAATCACTGGAGAAAGTCATGTCAGCAGCAGGTTATGGAGTGCAGTGGAGTGCAAAGACAGCAAACTTTTATTTCATTTGTGCTTGTTTCTTGGTTTATCTCTTGGGTATTTTATTGCCAGGGATGGGGTGAATTGCTGGTGGGGTTTTCTGCCCAATTAACTTGACAGGGTATTGAATGTGTCTTGTAAGGTCAGTGGAATTTGTCTACAAAATAGGATGGATGACTACAGATGTGACCTTTTTTAAATAATTATGTAGCATCTGTGTGCTTTGTACGGTTGTAGGTGTTGAGCCATCAACTTTGGATAGCATACAGACAATCCTTGACTTATGAACACAATTAGAACCAGAATTTCTTTTCCTAGGCAAAGTGGCTTTTAAGTGAGTCATGCCTGATTTTATTACCTGTTTTGCTACGATTATTAAGTTAATCACTACAGTTGTTAAATGAATCATGTGGTCAAGAAGTAAATCCAGCTTGCTCCATTGGCTTCCTTTGTGGCAAGCTGGCTGGGAAAATTGCAAATGGCAATCACTTGATCTGGGACACTGCAACCACCTGAATTTTGATCCCCATATGATCATGGGGATGCTGCGATAGTCATAAGTGTGAGGACTGATCGAAAGTCAATTGTTTTCAGCATAACTTTGAATAATCAATAAACAAATGGTTGCAAGTCAAGAGCTACCAGTAATCGCAATTGCTTAGAACTGTCCCCCTTGCCTCAAATGACATAGCGAGAACGTATTGTGTATGTAGATGCCTTCAGAATGCTAAGGAATTGGGGATGCCTGATTAGTTTCTGTCTCCCCTACAGTGTGTCTGAAAACCAGTCACTGCTCAGGATGCCTCCCTGGCTGAACATCTGGCTCCTGGGAGCCATTGTCATATCTATGGCTCTGCATTTCCTGATTCTGTACGTGAAGCCGTTGCCTGTAAGTAAAGTCCCTTGTGGCCAAATTGGATTTAGAAGGATCTTACTGAGCCATATCCTGCCTCCACTGCTCTCTTTGGATTCCTGGTGGCAACAGTGGGCAATGTTGGTCTCAGGATCCCAGAAGCAGGATATCTGATCACAGTTGGGGGAATTCAGGTACCAACATTGCCAAAACTCGGCAGTAAGGCTCCCTCCCTTTTTGAAGCAGCAAACACACGAAATGAGAACCTAAAGCAGTCTTTCTCAACCTTGGCAAATTTAAGAATATAGACTTCAAGTCCCAGATTTCCCCGCCAGAATGGCTGCCTGGGGAATTCTGGGAAGTGAAGTCCACCAGTCTTAAAATAAGGTTGAGAAACATTGGTCTGAAACAACAAAATAACGTAAAAATGCAAATGAACCCTGGCTGCACCCAGTTTTGGGTAGCCCACGCCTCTTCCCCCAAATGTTAGATGTGGCTCCTGATTCCAAAATTTTGCCTATCTTGAAATTTCTTGGTATTTCAGCAAGGCTGGGTGTCTTCAGGTTTTTCCTCTCTTGGAACGCTATAGAAGCAACAACATTCCTAGACTGAGCTTTGAAGGTAGTAATAGCAATATACTGCTTCATAGTGCTTTACAGCCCTCTAAGTGATTTACAAAGTCAGCATTTTGTCCCCAACAATCTGGGTTCTCTTTTTACCAACCGTGGAAGGATGGAAGGCTGAGTCAACCTTCCACCGGTAAGAATCGAACTGCTGGCAGTCGGCAGAATTAGCCTGCAATACTGCATTCTAACCACTGCGCCATCATGGCTCTTGAAGTAAGGTAAAGGATGTAATCCACATCATTTTCTTATCTTGCAGCTGATCTTTCAGGTGACCCCACTTAGTTGGCCTCAATGGGAGATCGTGCTGCAAATCTCTTTGCCAGTTATCTTGCTGGATGAAGGCTTGAAGTATCTCTCCCGTAACCATTTAGATGGTGAGTGCCCTTGCGGCTAGATTGCCCATCAGCTTTGTGACTTGTTAATTGTGTTGATGTAGGGTGCAGCTTGAACTGCAAAAGTAGAAGACACCCTGTAAAATAAATACCGAAGCCCAAACCTTCCTGATTTAATTAAGATAATATCTTAAATTGTAGTCTTCTGCCAGCATCAATTTCCAGAGCAATGAAATTCATTTATTTGTTTGTTTATTTATTAAATGTATTTGCCGCTCACCTCGTATCCAACTCTGGGTGGCTTAAAACATAAAAGCATTAAAAAAACATTAAAATCATCAGTCATAGAAGCACAGCAGATAAAATCATGAACAAATACAAACCATTATCACTAGGTGAGAAAGGAAGGAGCCAGACACACAGGGTGGGGAGATGGGATTAAGTTTTAGTTAATCAACCACCTCCAGTATGAAGTTCCCCCATTGGGTCCCCAAGTCATCTGGCAAGGCCGGGTCTTAAGGCCCTTATGTAACGTCAGGAGGGTGGGGCCAATCTCACCTCAGGGGATAAAATGTTCCAGACCGCAAGAGCTCCAGCAGAGAAGCGCTTTCTCCTGGACCACCCCCCACCCCCCCGCTGAAATAACTAAAGACATGGGATGGGGAAACATTGATTAATACCAGCCAGCAGTAATTCTTACAAGAAAGCAACTAAAGAATGATAATCCTCATTAAACAACCGCTAATTCAACAACTGTTCAAAGTTATAATGGCCTTAGAACTGGTCCTTAAATTTGCAGCCACTGCAGCGTCCCTGTTGTCATGTGATCACAATTCTGGCAATTGGCTCACCATTACAACAGTCTCAACATCCCTCAGTCACATGATCACCATTTGCCAACTTCACAGCCGACTTCCAACAAGCAAAGTCAGTGGGGAAGCTTACAGGAGGTTATAAGTCACAGTCATGTAATGTTGTGCTTAACAACCACATATGATTTGCTTAACAACCACAACCAGAACTGCCACAACGGCTGTTGTAAGTTGATACAGTCACATGACACCATGCTTTTTGAATCTGTCGCTTAGCAACAGAGTTCCTGTCCTCATTTGCCATTGCTAAGCAAGGACTATCTGTAAGTTATTCAGCTGGCATTTTAAAAGGTCTGGTAAAATTAAATGATACTTAAATGGCAAGGCTCTCCTTAGAGGGAGAACTTAGAGAATAGGAAAAGTTTATGTAGGACTCTCACATACATTTTCTCTACAGGTAGTTCATGACTTAATGACCACAACTGACCCCAAATTGTGAGTTGTCATGTGAATCCCTGCAATTGTTAAGTTAGCAACACGGTTGTTAAGTGAATCTGGATTCCCCATTGACTTTGCTTGTCAGAAGGTTGCAAAAGTTGATTCCATGACCCCAAGACACTGCAAGCATCATAAATATGAGCCAGTTGCCAAGCTTCTGAATTTTGTTCACGTGGCCATGGGGATGTTGCAAAGGTTGCAAGTGTGAAAACCAGTCAAAACTCACTTTTTTCACTGCCATTGTAACTTTGAATGTCACTAAATGAACTTTTGGAAGTTAAGGACTACCTGTATATGAGATAAGATGTGTTTGTGTGTAGTACATTTGGAGGAATTGTGTAAATCTCCAAGATTTACAGAAGAACCCCAGACTGAGAACAATCCAGACATCAAAATCTTAGTTTTTGCATTTTAGTAATACATTACTTTTGTCCCATTTGTAGAACCAAATTAAGAAAGAATTTAGAGCACTTTCCAGCACTAGAGGGTTCTGCAGTGGAGTTTGTGGCCCTTAATGTTTCCCATTAAGGGACGCGGTGGCTCAGTGGGTTAGGACGCTGAGCTTGTCGATCGGAAGGTCGGCAGTTTGGCGGGTCGAATCCCGAGTGCCGCATAACAGAGTGAGCGCCTGTTACTTGTCCCAGCTTCTGCCAACCTAGCAGTTCGAAAGCACGTAAAAATGCAAGTAGAAAAATAGGGACCACTACGGTGGGAAGGTAACAGCGTTCCGTGCGCCTTTGGTGTCTAGTCATGCCGGCCACATGACCACGGAGACGTCCTCGGACAAGTGCTAGCTCTTCGGCTTTGAAACGGAGATGAGCACCGGCCCCTAGAGTCGGAAACGACTAGCACGCATGTGCGGGGGAACCTTTATCTTTACCTAATGTTTCCCATCCTTATCAAGTTAGTTATCTTGAAATAGTGACTGCTTCATCTATCGCATTAAATCATGATTTGTTCAGCTATAATTCACCGAGCAAACAAAAGTAACTAGGTTCACAGCATACATTATTCCAAAACTTTAGGGCATAAAGTTTGAATCTATTTCAGATGATAAAAATGTTTTCTACAAAGAAACTCTTTTCTTTTGTTATTGAAAAGAAAAGTCAGTGCAAGCATTAATTAATTTTTAAAATGTTGTTTCCTGTCCCTATCTCCAGGCAAAGAGATCAAGGAATGACCAGCACAAAAGAAACTCAGTTTCTCCGCAAAATGAATCATAAACTCTTACCTGGGACTAAAGAAATTGCATGCTTGCATTTCCAAAAGACATCAAGGAATATGCATGTTTTTGAAGTCTCGGACTTAATGCGGGTGAATTGTCAAAAGAAATGAAAAACTGATAATTTTTGTTTTGTTTTTATTTTTACTTTTGTTATGTAGCTGGATTTTCCCCCCCTGTATATAGTTGTGCAAATACTGGACAGTTAAATTATGGCTGGGGAGGGGAGGGTAAAGTTTGCTCTTTAATGGAGGCAAACCTTTAGATGTCTGCTTCTGAAGATTTAATTCCTTTTTTTTAATCTTTCCTTTTTTTGGCACTCTAAGAACTGCATTTTTCTCTAGAAACAAATTGTTTCTGGGATATTCTATGGTTCCTGTCAGAAGTAGCCACTGGTGGGATGAATCTATCCTTCACCAACAAGACCCTCTTTGACATAGTCCTGTCAGGTTTTATAGGAGATAGAAAATACCACATGACGTGAGGTAGCCTATCAGATTTTTTTGAGAAATATGTTTGACCACCCAATTGGCTACTGTATATTCATCATATCTTACTGGAGACTGGCTGCTGAAATCATGCTTGGCTTTGCGTAGAGGCCTACATTCTAGAATTTGAACATGGCTACAATGCTTGTGCTTGCAGGCATATGACAAAGAGGGCAGAAAAGCTCAACATACCCTTAACCATCTACTTCTGCTATGTTTTGTTCTTGTGGGAAATGTTTTCTCCACCATTTTTTTCAGAGCTTTATTGTGTGGAGGAGGATCTCCGGCTTCTTCTATACCAGAAAGCTGAATTCATCAGTAAAGATCCAGTGTGGAAAGCTGGTATTTTGAAAGAAAGATTCTAGTCTGGCCATTTCTCTCTATCAAAACCCCACTTTGTATATAAGATATTGCCCTGAGACAGATCTACCCATGTTTGCGTGACTGTAGACCATAAATACAGTATATGGAGATGTCTCATTAGAAGTCAATTCATTGATCCATTTATTGCAGGTGTGTCAATCCGCAGCCACATGCAACCCTGGACAACTAGAAACACAGCCCCATAAGATCATAAACTTTTAATATTATTATGTGATTTTTAGCAATATTTTATATACAGTAACTATATTACATGTTTTGTATGCTGCCCAAGACATTCAGTGCGGCTCAGGCAAGCCAAAAGGTTGGACACCTATATTTTAGCCTATCTGACTGGTAGCACAAATCTGTGGGTTATCGTTTTTCTCACTTGCTGCCTGAAATCTTTGTAAATGGAGATATTGGAGGTGGAATCTCTGCATGTCTACAAAAAAACTGAAATATTTTGCCACTGAACTGAAAAGCTACCTTTGGGTAAACTAATGAGTCATCTTGGCTAGTACTGTATTAGTTTCTATGTGAACTATCCAGAGTAGCTTTCAAATATATAATTGGGGTGCCATAAGATCAGAATAATCATAATAATTACTTCCTAACAAAGGGACAGCATGATTTAAGTGTCAACATTCCCTCTGTATAGTTTGTTCTTAACAGATCTCTCAAGAAGAAAAGCTGTCAAGCAAACCAAGAGTCTTGCACTGAAAAGGGTCCAGATAACATTCATGGATGATATGGTAAAAGACAGAGCAATTCTGACTCTCCATATCCTAAGAGACACAGGACATTTATGCAATTTAGCTTGTGGTCTTTGAAGATTTAAGGGGTGCAAATGTCTTCATTTGGGGCAAGAGTATGCATTCTCATTAGTTAACAAACCTGGCTGATTTTCAGGCCAGGTGCCCAGAACTGTGATCTGTGTAACCCATAACTCTTACAGCTGTAACAGGGAAGATTTGATGGCATGGGTGCCTGACTTTAATTTCTGACCATGGATTTCCATGGAAAGCTTCACACTTCAGGTGGGTTATTCTCACAACAGCAGCAGATTTAGGGATGTGGAGAATCTTAAGTGATGAATCCCAGCCTTTGGAAATGAGATGTGATTTCAGAAAGGTCATCTTGAAAGTTGTTTTTGCAACATGGCCAAGGGTTTTTTTCCCCCAGGAAAAAAAGGTAGTCCCACAGTAATATTAACATGAAGTGTGGCTCTCCTGCCTGACAGCTTTTTTTAAAAGAACAGTACCTAAGAGCAGATGATAATTATGGAGGAGGAGGAGAAGAATTGTTAGAGTTCTCTCTCACCTTTTCTCCACTATTACAAGACCGCTTACCTGAGCTTCTCAATTTTACTCTTTGAGGGGCTGGGCTGGGCTGAGGGATAATGATTATCCCAAAGTCAAGCTTCCATGATTGAGGGGGACTACGCCAACTTCATACACGTCCAGTGTCCTAAAGGTGCTTTTCAAGAGGCAACTGGACTTTCTTTGTTTTTCCTTGAAGATGTTTCGCTTCTTCAGTTCAGTTCAGCTTCTTGGATGAGAAGCTAAGCGTCCTCAAGGAAAAGCAAAAGAAAGTCCAGTCGCCTCTTGAAAAAACACTTTTGGGACAGTCATGACCTGGATGAATGAGAATCTCCATAGATATTTAATCTATGTCCAGTGTATGTTGAGTTCACTTCTCTTTTTTTGCGCACAAGAATTGCTTTTTTAACTGAGCATAATTCTAAAGGCAGGTAGCTTTAGAGGACTCTAAAGGCTTTTTCCCACAGCTGTTGAAATGCTTCCCACCCATATCTGAGTCAGCAGAAAACAGGCAAAATATTGACTGACTGTCTTTCCTCTTTTTTCCCCCTCACTGGCAATCATCTGCTTTTCTGGAAAATGAGGATTGATAAACCTTCCCCGAGTAGGGAAGAAAATGCAACTTTAGCAGCACTGTATCTAAGGATGGTTTAAGAATATGTCATGGGGGCTGGGAATAAGATTCCGACAACATCAAGGGGTCAGGACATATTTATGTAAGAGGAGAAAAGCTCCAATCTTCTTTCCTTATTTGTTTTTCTGCTTCCAAGTTCTTATGGTTATTGGCTGTCACATGTTTTGGCTTATTGAAATAGATGCTTCCTGAGGCTACTTAATATATTGAGCTTTAAAGGTATGTTTGCACTGTGCATTTAAGCCGACTTCAATCTTTCTTTATTCTCACTTTTGATCTACAAACACCTGGAAAATGAAATATGACAGAGCAGCAGAGGAAGAAATTTTCTGCACACTGCAGAGCTTCTATTCCTTGTATTATTTGTCTTTGTGTGATTGGTTTGCTTGCTTGCTTATTTCTCTGAGGGAATGAGATTGAGTTTACATAAGTTTTATTCCACAGTAAATGTGCTTTCTGTGTTACTGAATGGGGAGGGGGCAGTTAATCATGAAGCCAGCAAGGCATCATAGGAATCTAGATATTTGCAGTGCCAACTCAGGGAACTTTGTCTGCCACTTCCATGTGTCCTGTATGTGGGCAAAGGTTTGCCTTGAAGTATTTGGAGTTCTATCATAGAGGTCTTTCATAATTAATTGTGCATCATTCCTTGTGAAGAAGAAGATTGTGTATACATGCTGTATGAAGCTTCCATCTCCTGACATTGTTTTCTTTTGTTTTTTAAAAAAATGGTGTCTTGAACTATTGAGACACATTTCAAACGTTTCCTATCAGTCTTCTTAATAACAGCAGTAAGGATCCAGGAAATTATTTCAAGCAGGGCAGGCGTATCCATGGGGTGCAGAGGGATTAAAAAAGAAAAATTAAGTTGGTGGTTATGATTCCTCCACTTTTGCTTTATATCTGTTGTGTCTACAGATATAAAAAGGGCCCAGGGATTTAACATGAATGTGTAACCATCTTCTTGGTTCTTTTTAACTCTCACCATCTCTTTCAGTTGCCCCTGGAGCAAAGGGCAGAATTGTGAATTGTGCATAAGTGTGAAGGCATTTAGTCAAATGTTCAATAAAAAATTTTGGTAGATGAAGTTTCCTAATCCCTCTACGTCTTTGTTAATAAAAGCTGCATTTGGTGAGATCTACATCTGTCATGCAATAGGAAATTAAAATCACAGGCATGTTCTGTTCAAGACACAAAAGCACTGCTTCAAAAGGTGATGCCACCTGTTAAATATGTTGTGTTTCTGATCCTAATATCTTTCTTTTGGTAACCTTGTTCATCTTCCAGCAGTTTTAAACCATCTTGTCTGGAGCAGGGATGACTTCTATTCCCAAAGGGCCCGTTTCTTTTGAAAATCAAAACTGGAGAATCTTTTTGCAGTTCTCCTTGTATCTAACGTTTTCAGCATCTTCTCTAACAACAAGAAAACCTACAGTCCCCGATAAAGTCTCTATGATACTTAATCCAGTATCCAATATGGACAACATGTGATATATTTGTTTGTTACCATGCATCTATATTCCGGGAAATATGTCTCTTTGTACATAGGCTGAATAGAGATGGATAAACTTGTCACTTCTGATTTTGTTTGGTTTCTTTTTCTTGCTGTAGTATCATGTTTATTTTACCCCATTTCACCTTGATGAATAATTTTAATTAAAATGCCATAAGAACATTTTTGTACACTTTTTCCCCAATATGCATGTTTTTGCACATATTTTCTTAAATTGCTGGACTGCATCAAAATCTTTGGGAATGTGCAAATATTGACATTTTTGACATTATGGTTTGTGTCTGGGTGGGGAAAGTATATATTTATGCTGTAAACTGAAGAGATTTTTCTTCCATTCTTATTGAATGCCACTGTCCATGTGATGTTTGCAAGATTGAATGATCTCCGTTTCCACAATTCAAGGTTGTTGTTTTTTTTAAAAAAAAATGCTAAAAATTTGACAAAGTCCTGAAATTGTTATCTATTTAAAAGAAAGAGAGCCCACATTTTCAGCTAATTCACAGATATTATTTAAGATGATAATTCTTTAGAAACCACATGCCACCTTTCTTCCTTATCACCAGCATTGTATAAAATAAAATATTTCCAAGGTGGGGAACTTTGCTAAGTCTTTGGGAATGTATAGATTTAAATATACTACTGAGCTGGTTGAGCTGTACAGAAAAACCTTGCATGAAATATTGTTAATGTATTTAATATATACTTGTAATCAAGAAGTTTTAATATGAAGCTTTGGGGAAAAGATCACCTTTATAGATACGTGTGGTTACCAGAAAGTTTTAAGAAACAGAAAGAAAACATATTCTTCACTTTCTAAATGTGTCATGTTTCTTTTGTTCTATTGGTGAAATCTTTGGCTTTTCAGTAATTTTTTCAGAATAATTAATCCTACTTTTCAGTCCCTCTTCCCCCCCATCCCCACACACCCATGATGTTCATTTTCAGAAGTTCAGCTCCTCTCTAATAAAAGGTTTACCAAACTATCAACAGTGAAAAACTGCTACAAGGATTTTTTTCTGCTTTATAGTAAAAACTTTATCCAATGAATAAATGATACAGAAATTCATAATTCCAATCTATTTTGTGGTGCAATGATCCCACCTCGAGTGCTGGGTCCATGAGGATTCTGAAAAGTTCAAGCTTCTGTTAAAATCAATTAACACAGCTTGGAATGGGTCCAAGGTTCTGGATCCATTGATATCAATTTTCCAAACCATAATTAATAAACTGTTAGGCATTCAAATAAATCCCACAACAAGGATTTGTTGAAATGTTACCAGCATTTTGAGGAAGCTAACAAGAGGGACATTGAACATAGAGGGGAAAAATACTATTAATGTGAAATACATACACATGTATAAGTTGCATAAACCTTAATGCTTAGCAGTAGAACAGTTCACCTGAGGTATACATTATAGAGCAATTCTTTAGGAAGAGAATTCTGGGTGTGAAAGTTATCTGATTACACAAATTATTTAAGAAAATTAACACACGGACTGTGAACAGCTCCAAAGGAATCTTTACAAACTGGTGTATGAATATTAAAATAGTAAAAGTGGTTCAGTGTTAAAGCCTGGGCAAAATGTACATACTGTATCTATTTAGCAGATCTCCAACAGACTCAACAATTATGCAGTAACAAGTATTAATTATAATAATATTAGTAACAAGTGTTTGGGACTCAATTCCTCTTCAAGTTGGAATCAGTTACCACATAGCATACCTACAGATTCATTAAAGACTTGAAAGCAGAGAAAACACATATATGATTTGTATATAAGACAAACTTGATAGAATAGCTATTATTGTAGAAGTCGCAAACAACACTCAGAGGACTGAAAAAAATGGTGAAATTCACTAGAGACAAACACTAAGCTTTCATTTAAGAAAAATAAATCCAAAGAGCAGATACAGGGTAGGGAATACCTGACTTGCCAACAGCATGTGTAAAAAAAACATGGGATTTAATTAATTAATTGGAAATTAGTTACAGTAGTTGATTGTTTTGGGACAGCAAAATACAATTTAAAACTTCCCTGCCAACATCAGTAGAAAAATAACATTTTATCTCATTTTTTTATCTTTTTCACACATGGGTATCTTAGACCTGGGAAGCATTACATTTTGACTCTTATTTACATAGAGGACTAGTTGATGATGAACAATTAAATACAGTTAAAGGAGAATATTTGTAACTCGGTTGAAATGAGGGGTCCTTGGTGCTCTCTGAGCTTGGCTTTCTTGCAGGTGTTTCATTACCCAAACTAAGTAGCATCATCAGTGCTATTACCTAATTTGGGAAATGAAACATCTGCAAGAAAACAAGCAAGCTCGGAGAGCATCTAGGACTCCTCTATTAAATACAAATAAATAAAACTTAGTAATACAATTAATACAATGCAAATATAAATATATAGGGACACAGTGGCTCAGTAGGTTAGGACACTGAGCTTGTCGATCAGAAGGTCGGCAGTTTGGCGGGTCGAATCCCGAGTGCCACGTAGCAGAGTGAGCGCCTGTTACTTGTCCCAGATTCTGCCAACCTAGCAGTTCGAAAGCATGTAAAAATGCAAGTAGAAAAATAGGGACCACTATGGTGGGAAGGTAACAGCGTTCCGTGCGCTTTTGGTGTCTAGTCATGCCGGCCACATGACCACGGAGATGTCCTTGGACAAGTGCTGGCTCTTCGGCTTTGAAACGGAGATGAGCACCGGCCCCTAGAGTCGGAAACGACTAGCACACATGTGCGGGGGAACCTTTACCTTAAATATAAATATAATGAAGTAATTCTATAGCTGCATTAATTCTAGGCACTTCATCACTAAAACTGCTCCTGAATATCCTATTCCAGAGTAGTAAGTCACAAGAGCTACCTGTGTTAATTTATTTTTTAGATACCCTGGTTAGCTCTTGTCCCTTTCTTTCGCCTCTTTTTATCTGTCCTTTTATCAGCTTCCTCTCTCTGCTCTTAATTGCTCCTCCTTTATTTCTCTATTTCTTTCAATTTTCTTAACCTCTTGGGCTGCTATTTCAACAAAAAGATAGCTAGTCTCTATTATATTTATTATATTTATTTTTTTAAAAAACCATTTATAAAGTGACCCATCTTACGACAGTGACTCTGGGAAGCAAACAAAGATTAAAACTACCATCACAATATAAACCCACAATGCTCTGGTTAAACAATAACCCCCAAAACAAAAATCATATCAATAGAGCTTATATAACTACCTGACCCAAATGCCTGGGAGAACAGCCAAGTCTTCAGAGCTTTACAAAAAGTTAACAGGATTGAAATTATCATAGTGAGCACTAGTGTTCTGTGACTTGCTAATCAGAAATTTGCTTTTTTGCTATTAAAAACCTATAGTTCATCTATCACTGCCTCTCATTCCAATATTCACACTGCTGGCTCAAACACAGAAGTCATTCAAAGAAAACAATCAGGTGATCAAGAAAAGGCAAAAAAAAAATCTGAATGAACAAGCCTCACTGAGGATAGGCAGAAATGTTTACAAGGAAGAATATAGTTTACAATTGATGATAATGGCCACAGATCTCTACAGCATGCTGTTTCTCAGCCTTTCCGAGCCGGCAAAAATATAAAAAAAAACCATAAAGACATAAACAGTGTGATAGTTCCTGTCTGTCATTAGTCTGAAGGGAAAGGGAAGTGCATTATGTTAAGATAAATTGAAGCAGGAGAGGGAAGAATAACGATTTTTTGTGCTGGAGGAAATTTGGTCAGTTGAAAACTCGAAGAGAACTGAATGAAGAGGTTGTTCTAGAATAGATGGGTGCAAATGGGGTTAATTAGATTAGTCCTTCTAACCTGAAAGCATTCATTCCAACCTTCATAGTAAATACCATTTGTTTTCATTGTTCCTCAAATAGACATTCTGTTTTTAAGACTGCATACTTTTCATGCAGCCGATCCAATCCACGGTTTCTCCAGATATGGCTGGAAAAAACTCTTGCCTAAAATTCTGAAGCTGCCATTCATATTTGGCTAAATTTAGAATTTGCCAATCTAGTTACTTCCATCTTCCTTTTTTTTCCAGTTCTATGCTTACCCCATTTATTTTTCCAATTACTTCTTCCAACTTGCAGCTTGTCAAAAACCCCAAGGGCAATGGAAAACTCTTTTTTTCCCCCATGATCAGTTACAAGACACATGCTGTCTTATATGCACTATTAGAGCAAGCATGTATTGAAGCCATGCTAGGATATCCTATGCAGTGTATGCCTCCCAGCATACACAAAGGACAGCACAGCAGGAGGCTGATGGTGCAGATCAGCAGAGGGGTTGGACAGCTCCGGGCAATAACTGCTCACTCAGGATAAGCCTATGAGTTAAGCTGTTGACAGCCCCAGGTGGGAAGCCAGGATCTACACCCATTGTCACCTGCACTGGCAGGAAGCCCAGGTTTGAACTGATTGGATGCCATCCACCTGGGCAGGTACAAATAGACGCCAGGCTTCCCTGTTTCCCCAGTTCGTTCTGTTCAGAATAAACTCATCTCCACCCCAGCTCTGTGTCCGTCTCTATGTGAAGCACGCGACTTTGCATCCTAGTTTCAACTAATTTATTAGAACATACTCTACAGATAACAACATATGAAATTCTTGGTGTTCTCTGAGCTTGGTTGTTTTCTTGCAGAAAACAATTAGGTAACATCTTCAGCGCTTGAAGCGACAGGGGTTTGCTCTCTGTCACAATCAACTGGCTTCAATCAACACCCAAATAAATTGGGATTAACACCAGGATTAATACCAGACTAACAATCAAAGAATAAACAAGAGCTTAATCGAACTACCAAGAAGAAAGTAACACTCCCACCAACAATGAGCGGGCAAGGTGCTGTATATAAACACAAAGCAAACCCTGTTTCATTCTAGCACTGAAGATGTTATCTAGTTAGATAATGAAATGTTTGCAAGAAAACAACCAAGCTCATAGAGGACCAAGGACTCCATATTTGGGAGATTTTAAAGAGCTCTTTATAGGTGAATCTCAGCTTTCCAGTTTCCAGCTTTGAACGTCTATGGATCATAATATCTTGTGTTGGTTTTCACCATACGTGTCAATACTTTATTCGGATCTCACATATTTTCTTTTTGTTTGATATTTCAGTTCCTCTCTCAAAGAAATATCATATTTATCAGCACCAGCATGCAATCAGATAAACATTTTCTTTACTTTGTTTCTGTTTATCAGCTCTAACGTTTGCCAGTTAATGGTTTAATCTGGGTTCTTGAACTCTCTTATCTTGTTCTTCCTTCCCCTCAACTAGAAACAGAAGGACAGAGAGCATTGTAGGGTTCCTACAGAGTATAGAATATAGATAGATACACAGATGTAAACATACCAATAGATCTCAACTAGTACTGTTAATCAATTCCACAAAATGATCACATTATTCAAATTTGCACTATTCAAAGAGATTTTTATGGAAAATAGGGTAACTGGTTCCAGCTCAATTGAACCTCAGTGAAAAATTTTAAATATAAATTTTTATATGTATATTAATGAAATGTTACAGTAAAAGATAAAAATATTTAAATTTATGGTTAACATAGTTATAGAGTAGTTGTGGAAAGCAAAATAAAAGCAAAAAAAAATTCTACTTTAAGTTTAGGCATTCAAATATTTTGTCCTACTTTAGTGTTGCTATGACCTTGTTCATGTCACGCAATTAAATCAAATTGTTGCACTAATATTATAATAAGCATTTTCTTTTTGAAACTTGGACTGTTTTATTTTGATGGAATCTTCCTTTTCTCCATTTGCACATACAAAGATAAGCATGTCTGAAACCACAACCACAACTGCGCATATGCCTCAGTGTCACATGCGCTAGCTTCACATTAAGAGCCTTGGTGGAGCAGTGGGCTAATGCCTCCTTAAGTAACACCAGCTGCCTGCAATTAGTGCAGGTTCGCATCCCACCATGCTCAAGGTTGACTCAGCCTTCCATCCTTCCGAGGTAGGTAAAATGAGGACCCAGATTGTTGGGGGCAATTAAGCTGACTTTGTAATAATGCCGCTTGGGGTGTGTGCGAAAGCCCTAATAAGCAGGCATATACATAGAATGAAGGCTACTGCTAAGTTTGTAAGCCGCCCTGAGTCTTCGGAGAAGGGCGGGATATAAATGGAATTAAAAAAAAAACTGTATGGGTCACATGAAATGCAATCTGGTATCAATTTAAAACTTGCACTAAATCAAATATCACATTATTTGAACTCAAATAGTTCAGATAACGTGACCTGCCTATATTAATAGTTCAAATGGAACGGCTTGCCTTCAGAAATTGTGGGCACTCCATCACTGGAGGTTTTTAAGAAGAAACAGGACAGTCACTTGTCTCAGATGGTATAGGTTCTCCTGCTTGAGCAGGGGGCTGGACTAGAAGACCTCCAAGGTCCCTTCCAGCTCTATTCTATTCTAAATACAGTGATTTGCCTGTATTAAGATGGCAAATATACTTTCATATGTTCACTGAAATCTTCAGATCATCTAATACTTTTTAAGGTATGATTACCCCTCATCTAAATGGTTGTTCCACCTTTCCAAACATTAATCCCTGATCTTCATGAGGTTTCCAACCCAGCTTCTTAACCTGCCCATCCCAAAACACATACATTTAAAGTTGTAAACATTCATCAGAAGTTTGGTGTAGCATTTGCACTGTGGTTCCTTGGTACTATAAATATGTATATTGGTTATAAATGGAAGTGGAAGATGTGGAGAAGCAGATGAAGTAAAAACTGCAGTTAAGAAAGAATGCTCTCATTCTGGAGATAATTTTATAAATTCTCCTGGTTTCCATACCGTTCAGAAAAAGGAGAATGCAGATTACTCAGAACAATAAAGAAGAATATTTGTAGTTCAGGGTTGAAATGAGGGGTCCTTGGTGCTCACTGAGCTTGGTTGTTTTCTTGCAGCCGTTTCATTACCCAAACTAGGTAACATTATCACTGCAGTAATGAAACGCTGCAAGAAAACAACCAAGCTCAGAGGGCACCAAGAATCTAATGTCAGAAAGAAGGTGAAATCTGCTAAATCCTAGCATAAAAGGAATATAGTACAGTACCCCTGTCCACATACAAGACAGAGGACTTAGGATGACTGAAAGGAAAGAGCTGAGACAGCAGTCAAAACAGCCAATGCAATGCTAAACTGCATTAATATTTACCATTTAATATATTAATATATATTACTATTTAATATATCAGTGATTTAATATATTGGTGACCTGGCTCAGTAGCAGTAACTAAGAGATGGATCTTGGAGTCCTAGTGGACAATCACTTAAATATGATCCAGCAGTGTGCTGCAGCTTCTGAAAAAGCCAAAGCAGTCCTAGGCTGCATTAACAGAGGATAATAATAATAATAATAATAATAATAATAATAATAATAATAATAATAATAATAATAATAATGATGATGATGATGATGATGATGATGATGATGATGATGATGATGATGATGATGGAAGGGACTTTGGAGGTCATCTAGTCCAACCCCTTGCTCAGGCATGAAACCCTATACCATTTCAGACAAATGGCTGTCCAGTCTCTTCTTAAAAACTTCCAGTGTTGGAGCATTCACAGCTTCTGGATGCTGGTTAATTGTTCTAAATGTCAGGAAGTTTCTCCTTAGTTCTAGGCTGCTTCTCTCCTTGATTAGCTTCCATCCATTGCTTCTTGTCCTTCCTTTAGGCCCTTTGGAGAATAGCTTGACTCCCTCTTCTTTGTGGTAGTCCCTGAGATATTGGAACAGTGCTATCATGTCACCCCTAGTCCTTCTCTTCATTAAACTAGACCAGGGATGACAAACTGCCGGCCCATGGGCCGGAGCGTCACGGAGAAACTGCACCCATCCCATTTTTGGCAATGGGAAAAAGTTCCGATACGTCGCGCGACGTCACGTGACGTTGCGAGTTTGACATGCCTGAACTAGACATACCCAATTCCAGCAACCGTTCCTTATTTGTTTTAGCCTCCAGTCCCCTAATCATCTTTGCTGCTCTTCTCTGTACTCTTTCTAGAGTCTCAACATCTTTTTTACATCATGGTGACCAAACCTGGATGCAGTATTCCAAGTGTGGCCTTACCAAGGCATTGTAAAGTGGTATTAATACTTCACGTGATCTTTTTTCTATCCCTCTGTTAATGTAGCCTAGCAGTGTGTTGGCTTTTTTGGCAGCTGTAGCACACTGCTGGCTCATATTTAAGTGATTATCCACTAGGACTCCAAGATCCCTCTCACAGTTACTACTATTGAGCACAGTACCACCTATACCAGTGATGGCGAACCTTTTTGAGTGCCCAAACTGCAACCCAAAACCCACTTATGTATCGTCAGGTGCTGGGGTGTGTGGTCCAATGGGTGGGCGTGGCTGCGGTGGTAATGGTAGACTGGGTGGGACTAAATAGTTCAATCAATCAATTCCAAATTTGCAAGAACTTTTTTTTGCCCGCAAGAAGTTGAAATTGATTGCTTGATTGAACCTTCTTTTTTTTCCCCACATGTCAGCAGAGGCCTAAAGCAACAAGGTTTTATAAAACCCAGCTGAAGGCCTAGGACTGGGGCGACGGCGCGCATGCCCACAGAGAGGGCTCTGCATGCCACCTGTGGCACATGTGCCATAGGTTCGCCACCACGGTCATATTTGCTTTCAGAAGAGTTGGTGACTTCAAGTGACATTTAAAACCCAGCTCTACAGACTGTGTACGGTTCCCTAAGCATTGGTTCTGCTATTTTTATTAGGATGAAGTCACATTCTTAAGTATTTTTATTTCCCTTTTCCAAAATTGAATTTGGCTGCCTTGAACAATATCTCTTTTCTTGACAATGTTTTGGCATTATTTGTGAACTTATTGCCCTGTTGGTTCACATTGTTCTGACTTGTTTTTACATCCCATCAATTTCATCTGTCCAGATAGCTGTCTAGTAATGCCAGCACTGGTCCTAGTCTCTCCCTACTCATACAAAGTTTTACAATTATAATATTTTACAATTCTAATCATATATTAAAATTCTGAATCAATAATGCTTTTTTATAAATTTCTAATGCTAACATTTTAGAATCCCTCATGCCAGGAATATTATGTTGATTATCTAAAGTTACTTTAATGTCACATTTCTGTTATTACATGTCACTGATATTATTGCCGTGGTTGTAGTTGTTACTTCTGTATACCATATGGAGTAGCTTTGACTAAAATGGTTTACAAGAAATAAATCAGCAGGATAAAGGAAAAATGTCACTTAGACACAACAGAGTCAGAAGAGGCAATAGGATTTTTACTAGCATATACCTTTTCCTATTTTCTGTGTAAAAACTAAAAAGTTTAAGTTTAAGTTTAAGTTTATTATATTTGTATACTGCCCTTCTCCCGAAGGACTCAGGGCGGTGAACAGGGCACATATAAAATACAAAGTACAAAAATTAAAAAGAGAATTAAATACAGAGCCCGAGCTAAAACAATAAATAATAATGTAAAACCACAATAAAAAACCCCAACACATCCCCCTCAGGCCAGGCCGGCTTGTTCAAATAAATAGGTCTTCAGATCGCGTCTGAAGTAGAGAATATGCAAAAAGCTAGTATTCTATCTATTCATGCACATTTAAAGTTCTCATATAATTTATCAACTATTCATGAGGTATTTCAATACCCAAGTAGAACTAATGAATAAAACAGGATTTAAAGTTGAGAAAGGGGTAAAATATTTAGGGTTTACCCTGATGGGCACGTGTGCTTTACCAAAACAATTATGTCAAAATGTGGAATGAAATTAATAAAGATATTTCAGGGTGGGATAATGTACAACTGTCTTTGATGGGGAGAATATCTTTTTAAAAATAAATGTATTACCAAGAATATTATTTCTATTTCAAACAATACCAAGTTTGATTTTGGACGTACCCTTTAAACAAAGACAGAAAGAAATATCTAGATTTATCTGGCAAGGAAAGAAACCAAAAGCTAAGCATAAGATTCTGTGTGATGCTAAAGAGAGGAGAGGTTTAGGCCTGCCAAATGTGAAATTGTTCTTTACAGTCTCTTGCCTTATTTGGTTAAAAAAATGGATGATGTTAAGAAATTTGAGATTGGGATGGCGTGCATACCTATTGTACAATAAAGACTTTAGAAACCACTTTATTAGCCTGGTCATTCTGAGAATTTGGAACAAATATAAAATGAGATTACACCCAAAAATGCCTTTATGTCTTCCGCCATTAACCATGTTATAGAAAGGAAATGTTTAAGATATGCAGATTTATATATATGCACTGGTTTGTGTATTTGCAACTGATGGAGAGATTTAAAAATGATAAACTGATAAAATCAAGGCTATAATTTGAGATTTAGATGGCATGCATACCTATTGTACAATAAAGAGTTTAGAAACCACTTTATTAGTCATTCTGAGAATTTGGACAAATATAAAATGAGATTATGACCAAAATGCCTTTATGTCTTCTGCCACTAACCATGTTATAGAAAGGAAATGACTGTGGGACAAAAATGTTTAAAATATGCAGATTTATATATATATGGACTGGTTTGTGTATTTGCAACTGATGGAGAGATTTAAAACTGATAAGAAACTGATAAAATCAAGGCCATAATTTGAGATTTGGATGGCAGGCATACCTATTGTACAATAAAGACATTAGAAACCACTTTATTAGTCATTCTGAGAATTTGGAACAAATTTAAAATGAGTTTATGCCCAAAAATGCCTTTATGTCTTCTGCCACTAACCATGTTATAGAAAGGAAATAAGTCTGGGGCAAAAATGTTTAAGATATGCAGATTTATATATGTGTTTTTGCAACTCATGGAGAAATTTAAAGTTGACAAGAAACTCTATGATTTTGAACATGATAAAACTACTTTTGAAATGGGACTGTGTACAAACAATGAATATCCAACTGCTAAAATGTACAAACTTTTGTTAAAACTGGAATCAGATGAATTAGTTAAAAATTGTACAAGTTGGGCAAAAACATTTCAATATAACATACCAAATGAACAATGGGAAAACATGTGGATAAGGGGGCTGAAATTTATATTATATTATAACCTCAAAGAGAATTTTTACAAAATCATTTACAGATGGTACTTATCCCCAGAAAAATTGGCTAGAATATGGAAAGGATCTCCAAACAATTCCTGGAAGTGTAAAACTCAAATAGAAAACTTTTACCACCTTTGATGGACCTGCAAAAGAATTAAGCAATATTGAATTGGAATTAGTAATGCAATTCATAACAATCTTGAAAATCAACGTGCAGTTCAGACCAAAACCTTTTTTTGTTAGGGTTTATGAATAAAACATTGGAAAAATCATATGGTAAACAGTAGCACAACTTTTATATGCCCAGCATTAGAAAGATCCTATGATACCCACAATAGAGGAATGATTGATAAAGATGACAAAACTGATAGTTTTTCTTTGAGAGAAAAATCACTGAAGAAATTCATCTATAATTGGACACCCTTTGTGGACTTTTTGCAGGAGATGAAGAAAAATCAAAGTTTGAGATATTGATTTGATGACTGTTAAAAATTTTAAAAAGAAAAATATCCTTTCCCCTTTCCTTTTTTGAGGGTGGGAAAAAAGACATCATATTGCAGTCTTAAACTAAGAATTGAATGTACGGTAAGTGCTCCTTACATCCTTGGAAGAAGAAATCATCATTTTTTGTATACATTTTTTTCCCTTTTTTTTAAATTAGAGGGGTCCTTGGTGCTCTCTGAGCTTGGTTGTTTTCTTGCAAACATTTCATTACCCAAACTAGGTAACATCATCAGTGCTGGTAAGGAAAGGGGATTGCTCTCAATTTATAAACTAATGGCTTGCTCAGGGGTGATCTAAAGCAGTGGCCCCCAACCTTTTGGACACCAGGGACAAGTTCTGTGGAGAAAGGTTTTTTCCACTGACCAGAGGGACTGTGGTTTGTGTACTCCCTGTGTTTGGTCCAGACAGACGAATGACTCAGTGAGGGTTAACAGCAATAAGGTTTATTAATTCACATATGTCAACTGACAACTGTCAAAGTAACTCCGGCTTATATACTCGAGCTGTTTGAACTGTATCCAATCCCTAGCCCGGGTTTTCCCGCCTTTACAACATTAACCAATAATTGCACCAGAATCTCCCGCTTCAAAGGAACCTTCTTTGTAACGAAGCTACTGACATAACACCCCTTCCCCCCCAGTTGATGTTATTTGTTGACGTAATCTCTCAAGTATTTGGGTGGCCTATGGACCCTAGATGGGTATCTATTGGGTTGGTTACTTAAGTCATTGTTAACTGACTGCCTGATTGGCTGGCTGATATTTAAGGGTCTGGAATTTTGAATTACAGGCTCTGAAACTTCACTACTGACTGATTGAGATTGCTGTTGTGTTTGTTGTTGTTGCTCAGGTACTGTTGGTCTGTTCATAGGGGACAACTCCCAATCAATTTGACAATGTTGTGAGTTAGCTGCAGTCGCACTGGTTTGAGTTTCCGCTTCTCCGTTAACTGGCAAATTGTTTTGATTAAGCCAAGATGCAGTATCACCCCCGTGTACGTTTTGACCCCCATCAACTGGCATACTTCCGGCAACCCTCTTCCTTAATTGATCAATATGTCTTTTGCTTACTCTATTCCCTTCCCCCTCAATGGTGTAAGACAACGGCCCCAATATGTCAGTGACTACCCCAGGAACCCATTTGTCCCCCTGTCCATAGTTCCTGGCCCAGACTAGGTCTCCAATGTTGAAGGACCTGTTTGGGATGTCAGGTTCAGCACTTGAGGATAGTTTGTCAGGATGTAACCTGTCCAGTTTAGTGGTTAGCCATTTGCCCCACCTCATTTCCGCTGGGCTTTTCCCGGTAGCCGTGCAAGGGGTTGTGTGTTGAGTCAGCAAAAAGTCTGCAAGTCTTTGGTGCCAGTCGCCTCGGATGATTCGCTTCAAGGCGTCTTTGGTGGTTCTCACGTTGCGTTCAGCCAAGCCATTGGTGGACGGGTGGAAAGGTGCTGATGTTGCGTGTCTAATCGAGTTGGCCCTGAGGAAATCCTGAAATTCAGCAGAGGTGAATTGTGGCCCATTATCCGATACAATCACATCAGGTAACCCATGAGTGGCAAAGAGGCCCCTTAAAACCTGTATTGTTCTACCAGATGACATTGAATTAACAGGCACTACCTCCAGCCACCGAGAGAAACTGTCCACCACAACTAGGAAGGTTAGGCCTTGAAATGGCCCAGCAAAATCAATGTGAATCCTAGACCAAGGATTCCTGGCCATTTCCCACTTATGTGTGCGTGCGTGTGCCAGCTCTGGTCTAGATCGCTGACACAGATAACACCCTGAAACGCATTCTTCAATATCTTTATCAAGCCCCGGCCACCACAAATGACTTCTGGCTAATGCCTTCATTTGCACAATTCCGGGGTGCCCTTCATTTTAATTCAGATAAAACTGTATTTCTGTGAAGTTCAGGAATAACAACACGGTTACCCCACAATATACATCCCAAATGGGGTGATAGTTCATTCTTCCTTCTAAAATATGGGATGTACTTGGGATCAGGGTTAGTGCTTGGCCAACCCCCTAGAACCCAGGTCATAATCCTCTTGAGAATATGGTCTTTCTTTGTAGCCGCAGCTATTTCTCTAGCTGTTACTGGGCATTCAGGAATATCATGTAATGACATAATTTGTCCAACTGGGGCAGGGTCCTCCTCTGTGTTGGTTAAAGGCAGTCTGCTAAGGGCATCCGCATGGCCCATTTCTTTACCTGGTCTATGTTGCAGTGAAAATGAATATGCTGAGAGGAAAATTGACCACCTCAGCATTCTAGGAGACATTATTTGGGGTGTCTGCTTATCAGTGGTAAACAGTCCCAATAATGGTTTGTGGTCAGTGAGTATGGTAAAGTTCCTACCATAAAGGTAATCATGGAACTTTTTTACTCCTGCCACAATAGCTAATGCTTCTCTATCAATTTGTGCATAATTCCGTTCGGCTTTAGTAAGCGTCCTGGAATAGTATGCGATTGGCTTTTGAATGCCCTGACTATCCATGTGGCTGATAACAGCCCCCACACCATAAGGTGAAGCATCACAAGCTAAATAGATCGGTTTGTTCTCAATAAAATGAGTAACTGTGGATTGGCTTGATAGGATATCTTTTAAAGTCTGAAAACTGACTTTATGTTTTTCTTGCCACTGCCATGGGGTTTTTCTATCTAATAGTCTATGTAATGGTTCCGCGATGGCAGCTTTATGTGGCAAGAATGTATGATAGAAATTGACTAATCCTAAAAAGGCTTGTAATTCAGCCTTGTTTTTTGGTTCTGGTGCCAATTTAATTGCCTTAATTTTATCAGCTGTAGGGTGAATTCCATTCTTATCAATCCTAAATCCTAAAAATTCTGTGGATTTAACTCCTATACAGCATTTTTCCCTTTTTAATTTAAGTCCAGCCTCCCTAAACCTTCCCAATACCTGTTCCAGACGCTCAGCTAAAATTTCTTCATTTCTTCCAGCTATTAGAACATCATCAAAGTAAGGGCATACACCAGGTATGCCCGTTAAGGTCCTCTCCATCACCTCCTGGAAGATGCCTGGAGCTGCTGCAATACCGAATTGCAGTCTGTGGACTCGGAACGCCCCCTTGTGGGTAACAATAGTTTGAGCTTCAGCAGCCTCCCTGGAAACAGTAAGTTGCAAATACGCCTGCGCCAAGTCTAACTTGGCAAATATGGCGCCGTCCTGTATCGTGGCGAGGACCTGCTT
Source organism: Vipera berus (assembly GCF_964194415.1). Lineage (NCBI taxonomy): Eukaryota > Metazoa > Chordata > Lepidosauria > Squamata > Viperidae > Vipera > Vipera berus. Next base: position 343,603,021 of record NC_138202.1, read on the forward strand.
CACCGTCGGGACCGGGTAAGCATGTTTTTTCATTCCGAGGTTCAGGGTGGCTTTGTAGTCAGCGCAAATCCTCACATCCCCATTAGGTTTAAGGGGTGTGACGATTGGCGTCTCCCACAAGCCACCCTCGACCGGTTCTAAAACGCCTTGGCCTACAAGCTTATCGAGCTCGGCCTCGATTTTTTGCTTAAGGGCAAAAGGCACCCGTCGGGCCTTAAGCCTGATGGGTTTAATTGCTGGGTCTAAATTAAAATTAATAGGGGGCCCTTTATATTTACCCAAGGACCCATCAAAAACGTCTGCGAATTCATCGCAGACATTTTTGAGGGTTTTATTATTATTATTAACGGTGTTAATTCCCCCGACCCAAATTCCCAGGGCAGGGAACCAGTTAAGGCCTATTAAACTAGTTCTATGGCCTTCTGTGACTATCAAATCTAGGAATCCATTAAACCCCTTATATTTAACTTTAAGGGTAACTTTTCCCTTAATTTTTATAGGGGTTTTTTGGAAATCCGCCAATTGAATTTTGGTTGAACTAAGTGGAACTTTGCGACCACTTTTAAGTTCAATCTGTTTAAGGGTCTCACTTGAAATTATGGACACTGAGGCCCCAGAATCAATTTCCATTTTGCAAGGAATTCCTTGCAACTGGACTAAAATTTTTAATTTTGATCCCAAAATATGGTTTATTTTTCTCTTTCCTATGTGATTGACTCGCGCCACCTCCCCGCGGTTGGGGTATTGTGCCCAAGGTCTAGGGGTCTCCTTGCCACTGTAGTGAGGGGTTACCTTACCTTCTGGACAAACGTCGATTTCGTGTAGACGATTGTCGCGTGCACGACCCCTGCAAATGGCTTGAATGTGGCCGGTCTTTCCGCACAATCTGCATCTAGCAGAGCGGAATCTGCATGTTGCTCGGGGATGGTTGCCCCCGCAGCTTCCACATCGGTTGTCGCTGTCGCGCTGTCTTGCTGGAATTTCTCTCGGTTGTCGTTGCGGCGTTGTTGGTTGTCGTTGTGGTGTTGTTGTTTGGAATCGGCGACTCGGTTCCGGTCCATCGCTGCGGGATGGTTTTGCCGCCATTTTTCCAAACCGTCTGGTGACTTCGGCTATGTCAGCTTCCCATTGTTGGTCCACCTCCCCGCAGTCCACAAGGCTTTCTTGGTTTATTTCGGCAGAAGCAGCCATGCTATTGCGGGGGGGGGGGTCGCGATACCCCATGGATTCATATGTTAAAAGTTCGTCGAGGACTTCTTGCAAGTCGCCGGTGGGCTTAGCGATTATTCTGTTTTGTAACTGCTCGTCTCGCAAGCCCAGCACCACTCTGTCCCGGATCCTTATTTCTAAGTTGTCATATTTACAGCGTACCGCTGCTTCTCTGACTGCCGCAACGAATTTTTGGATTGACTAGCCCGGTCTCTGATTTCGTTTTTCGAAAATGCGCCGCCAAAAGAGTTCTGATCTTCTTGGCGTAAAATGTACTTTTAATTTGGCCAGTAAGTCGGCATACGGAACGCTTGATACCGGCAATGGTTGACACAGTCCCACGGCAACCCGGTACACAGGTGTGCCGCAAATAGTTAGTAAGGCAGCCGCCTTTTTCCGGTCGTCGGTTATGCCGTTCACGAGCAAGAACCCTTCGACCTGTCCCATATATTCCTCCCAGTCCTCTGGGTAGTTAGGATCGAATTCTTTTAAAGAACCAATTTGCACCATTCGGAGGTTTGTTGACTCCGCCGCGGCCGCTTGCGGTTGACTGTGAATTGTTTAAATTTACCGCCTTACGCGCAGCTGTTAGTCACCGATCCTTCACTAGTCCGCCGCCTATCCCACCTTCGTCGCCAGTTGTTTGGTCCAGTCAGACGAATGACTCAGTGAGGGTTAACAGCAATAAGGTTTATTAATTCACATATGTCAACTGACAACTGTCAAAGTAACTCCGGCTTATATACTCGAGCTGTTTGAACTGTATCCAATCCCTAGCCCGGGTTTTCCCGCCTTTACAACATTAACCAATAATTGCACCAGAATCTCCCGCTTCAAAGGAACCTTCTTTGCAACGAAGCTACTGACATAACACCCTGCATCCCGTGGATGGTGCTTTGCCTGTCTGTGCATCCCGGTTTCTGGAGTGATGCCAGTCCACAGACCGGAGGTTGGGTACCCCTGATCTAGAGGTCCTTTGGTTGGGCTGTTTGGCAGTTCCTTGATTGGTTTTTTGTTTTTGTTTTTACTTGATTGTTGGTCTGGTGTTAATCTTGGAGTTAATCTATGCTCGTCTGGGTCTGACTGCAAAAATTAATAAAATTATTAGAAACCATGCATGTGGTATCTTAAGACAATTAAAATAATGGTGTTCTTTACCTCCTAATTTTTGAAACAAATTCATTTTATATACTGGTCACTGACAGCACTTAGCAATATAAACAAAACAATTCTTCATTTTCATATTATATTTAAAATCCACACTGTCAGAAACATATATTCAACAGAAGTATAATAAGAAGTGGGATTCAGCAGCAAAAATAATTGATAAACAGATTATAAATTGGAGGCCAACAAAGTTGCTTCAGCAAAATCTGAGCATTTATAGCAAATACTTATAAATTCAAACAACAAACTCAAAAGGAGACTTCCAACAGCTAGTAATATATGCAACACGAATCATAAACATCTTAGTAAAAATCCAAAAGTCTGATCACACCTTTCCCCACTAACATTAAACATATTAAACAGCATAAATTTTTGTGACAAACATGCCCCTAGTGACCTCATTTTTTTGCCAGCAGACTTAACATGTCTCTCCTCCTACAATCATTTTTTTAAAAAAATATTAATATTATTTAAATTTATTGACCACCCAACTCCAGTGAACTCCCATGGACTCATCCAGTGGACTCACCATACTAGGATTCATAGAACATAAAATAATAGGGTGGGAAGGGACCTTGAAAGTCTTCTAGTCCAACTTCCTGTCCATGGCAGGAGATCCTAAACCATTCCAGTCTTTTTGGGGGCTTAATGGGATGTATACACATGATCATAGAAAGAACAACAGAATGCTAGATAATAAATCAATACTTATTGAGTATTTGATTATTATTAATTCAATAAACGTGGGGGGAAATCCTCCAAATCCTAATTCTATGTAAATTTATACAAAAGAAGGGCTGAATTGAGTAATAGGAAATGGTTTGTTAAAACAGTTTATCCTAGGAAATGAGTTTCTCCTCATATCCCCATAGTTGTTAAGTTCTCTCAGTCCACGTTAGGACTTCGCTCTTACAGCATTAAAAAAAAGTTATCATAAACTCCAAATATCTGATTACATATAACCAGTAAGACTCCTAATTGATTTGTCTTCTTAATAAACACTAGATGTCAAAGAATATACTACAATATACTACAATGAGCAGTCACGATGAACAAAACAACATTGAAACCCCCAAGAGGGAGGGAAAAGGATGCTTTTACCTCAAATTCTCTTATGTTAATTGAAAACATCTACTCACGGAAAGCTGTAAACAAAAGATAGGATTAGCAAAGAGAATGTCTTTATTAATACCTTTAAGCCCAAGAACAGCACACTGATTGAGGACAATTGACGTACCAGAGCTTTGTTGCTTCTTTGGCTCTTTGCATAGCAACAGTTCTACATTTAAGCATATCCATCTAAATCCATAAAGGAGCTGAACAAATCCATTTAGATCTTAGATTCCAACCCCCACTCTGGGCCTCCTACCTCACAGAATACATTCAGGAGATGTGGGATAGTATGGGAAAGAACAGACATTAGAAATACATTTCCAAATGATTGGATTTGGATGGGGCCTCAAGGGAAAGTGATGAAGAAGCAGAGATTCAAAAGATCAATCAGTCTCTCGTGAAATTGGTCAGGCCCCTAAACTTGAAAGAATATCTGATAACTATCAGATCGCCTACCAAACATAGACTCTGCAGAACCTGATAACCATCATTTATAATCTAGGGATCAAGGCAGGCTTTCTAAAGAAAACTCTAGCCAAGTGAAAACATGAATTGCACAAAATGCAGCCTTCTAAGGAAGGTTGAGTAGACCACCATGCCAAAGTGGTGACAATCAGAAAAACAGGGCATCTAAATTTAACTGCAAGGCTTATGGTAAAAATGCAGTCTCTTATGTAACTGAATCCACGATCTTATCCAGTTTATTCTTATTGGGAAACACGTCATAGTCTCTTCACTGATTAACCCTATAGCCTCAGCATAAAATACTGTACCGTATATGAGTTGGAGTAGGTTAACTCAAACATTCATACCTACCCCAGCAGCATCTGCTGTAGAGTTGTTCAACAAGATTTGTTGTTGTTGTTGTTGTTGTTGTTGTTGTTGTTGTTGTGGTTGTTGTTGTTGTTGTAGTTGAAACCTAGCTAAGAGTTCCATAACTATACCAATTTTACAATGTGACTGCCATCTGTCAGGTCAAAGGAAAGGCACAATTAAGCCGAAACAGGGAATCACCTTACACAAGAACACCTGTAGGAGGGGCAAGTCAAGAAAAAAAGCTATGCTCAAATCGCACCTTTTTCATGTGCATGTACACATAAAAAGAAGGTGAGGCTTCTTCCATCATGCCTTTGTCCCCACCATCCTGAAATTTCTCTGAGCCCAAAAGACAACAAGGTGATGCTCAATTATAGACTTATAAAATGTGAGAAAAGAACACCTGCAAACATCTCAGTGGGAATATACACACGGTACCACCGCAGATTAGAAGACATTTTTCCAGCCAAAGAGCTATTAGTAAAATAGATTAACTAATTCAAGTGGCAATTCTGTACCACCGAATTGAAATTAAATCTCGTTGAAATTGATGGGACTTCTTTCTGAATAGACATGTGAGGGATCTCACTATAAATTATGTGATTTCCATCTTCTATTCTTCTTCTCTTCCCCAGCCTTAATTTCATTTTCATTTGCAACCAACCTCTAGCTTTAGTTCACTTTCTTGTTTGCTGCTGAGATTCCTTAATATTGTAGGAAAGGTTTGTAGAGTCTGTAGAGGAAAACATTGTAACACCCAGGGATTATGATGCTCAATGTAAGGGATAGTTTTTTAAAAAATAATTCTGTTTGGCATAATAAGAGCCTTGGTGGAGCAGTGGGCTAATGCCTCCTTAAGTAACACCAGCTGCCTGCAATTAGTGCAGGTTCGCGTCCCACCAGGCTCAAGGTTGACTCAGCCTTCCATCCTTCCGAGGTAGGTAAAATGAGGACCCAGATTGTTGGGGGCAATTAAGCTGACTTTGTAATAATGCCGCTTGGGGGGGGGGCGAAAGCCCTAATAAGCAGGCATATACATAGAATGAAGGCTACTGCTAAGCTTGTAAGCCTCCCTGAGTCTTCGGAGAAGGGCGGGATATAAATGGAATTAAAATAAAAAAAAATAAAAAAATAATTGTTCCTCTCATGTAATAGAAAAAGGCTAAAACACAGAAGTGGTTACTTCTTATCACCACAAAATGTTTAAAAACAGGAGGGGGAGTTTCCCCCCAGGTCAGTGATGGTGAACCATTTAGAGACCGAGTACCCAAACTGCAACCCAAAACCCACTTATGTATTGTCGGGTGCCAGGTGGGCATGGCCGTTTGGGTGGGCATGGCCCATTGGGGGGGTTGTGGCCCATTGGGGGGGGCGTGGCTGCAGTGGTAACAGCAGATTGTGTGGGACTATAAAGTTCAATCAATCAATTCCAACTTTTTTTTTAATCCCATTTATATCCCGCCCTTCTCCGAAGACTCAGGGCAGCTTACAATCTAAAGCACAAATCAATGTGCTTAGTATATGCCTGTTTATTAGGGCTTCCCCCCCCCAAGCGGCATTATTACAAAGTCAGCTTATTGCCCCCAACAATCTGGGTCCTCATTTTACCTACCTCAGAAGGATGGAAGGCTGAGTCAACCTTGAGCCTGGTGGGACGCGAACCTGCACTAATTGCAGGCAGCTGGTGTTACTTAAGGAGGCATTAGGCATTAGCCCACTGCTCCACCAATCTCTCTTTGCGAGATCTTTTTTTTTTCTGGATAGAAGTTGAAATTAATTGATTGATTGAACCTTTTTTTTCCCCTCACACGCAGTGGCGGAGGCCTAAAGTGAAAAGGTTTTATAAAGCCCCGCTGAAAGCCTAGGACTGGGGCAATGGCATGTGTGCCCACAGAGAGGGCTCTGCGTGCCACCTGTGGCATGCGTGCCATAGGTTCACCACCATGGCCCTAGGTTCTTTGTAGATTATGCTAACTTCTAAAAAACCTGCTCGCTTATTTCTTGCCACACAGATTTCTTTTTAAAATCATTGGTTCATCTGAATAACTCAAGAGTTCATTGGCTATATGACTTTTAGGCAAAATTTATTGATTTAATCTCTGCATTCATGGATATTGGAGGGAGAAGAAACGCTCTGCCAAAAAAGGCATTGTTGCACTAAATAAAAGCCAGATGCTCTGCAAACACTGAGAAGAAGAATGCCACCGTTACAAGGATCTGGCCTGTGCCCTGAGTTCTAGTCCTACCTTAGGCATGAAAGCCAGTTTGGTGATTTTGGCCCAGTCGCTCTCTCTCTCAGTCCAATTTGTCTCACAGAGTTGTTGTTAGGGGGAAAATAAGGAGGAGGAGGTTATGTTAGATATGTTCGTCGTCATGGGTTATTTATAAAAATAATAAAAGGGGATACAAATAAATAAAATAAGAACATTTTTGCATAAGATCAGCTATTTATACTTAACAAAAAAACTATTTTGGTATTGAGAGATTCGGATAATACTGCACTAGTACACATGGCCAAAAGTTTATATATTTTAACCTACTTTTCATATTTTTTAAAATGGAGTATTTAATTCTATATTTAAGAGGTAAGCCAACCTTGAAGCTCTAGAAACATATTGGACAAGCAAAGGTATGGAAAGATAAAATAAAATAAGTAAACATAATAAAATTAAAAATTAAAATAATTAAAATTAAAAAATAAAAATAACATCAGGCCTGAAATTGCGTCCAGTGAGGGTTAAATCCTGAAACTCATTTAAGAATGATGGGACTTGCCTGCCTTCAACTTTCTCTTTAAATATCTTGCTCAAGAAAAGGGTGTTATGAAACTCATCAAGACTCAGAGAAGAGAAAAGATGGACAAATAAGTGGAATTTTGGATCCTGATCCCCTGTTCTCTCTCTCTCTCTCTCTCTCTCTCTCTCTCTCTCTCTCTCTCTCTCTCTCACACACACACACACACACACACACACACACACACACACACTCTGTCTCCCCAGAAAATGTGGCCGTTGACCAAAATTAACCATACACAAATGAAAACAATTCACTTTCTTCCCTGCAGTTAGCAGTTACACGTATTGCTTCCTTTTCAAGCTATTTCTGTTTAGTGTGTCTGCAGATTTTTTGGTGGTGCTACTACCGGTATGAATGAAAATTCAGTTCTCTACCAATGTCAGACCTGCGCTTACTCTAGTGGGCATTGTTTCTCAACCTTGGAAATTTTGTGACAGGTGGACCAGTTCCCAGAATTCTCCAGTAAGCCATGCTGGCTAGAGAATTCTGGGAATTGAAGTACACGTGTCTTAAATTTGCCAAAATTTAAAATTTATCTAGGGCTGTCTGTGTGTTTGGGTGTATGGGGGTGTGTGTGTGTTTCTGTATGAAGATTCTACAATGTGATCTTTCAGTTAATTCTTTTCCCACAAACACACACTGCAAGACCATGTTGATAACAAAGTAATCCAAAAGACCTGCCCTGTATCAACAGAGACTCTGTCCACCATCTGTCAACTAATATTCTTCTTTTTTTTCAATCTGGCAGTGCCATGGTGTAAAACTAGAAACTTTCAGGAAAAAATGTGCTCTGTTACTCAGTTTACTTTAAAAGCAAGACTTTAGTACTCATGTGTTTGAATAAATGATTGCTTTAAATAAGAAATGCAGGAAGTTACGTACTTCCTCTGGTCCATTTTATCTGCATTGGTTGTCATTAAATCCTATCTATACTTGCTGGGAAATAAATCTGATGGAGACAATTAAATTCTACACTGAATTAAATTCCACATAGTTTAGCATATCATATATGGCATATATGGCAAAGAAATTAAAAACACATAGACAGTATTTTACTGTTAAACTACAGTTTGTCCTGTGAAGGCAGAGTCCAGATCTTGTTCCATTTAGATTTTGCATAATAAAACAAATACTTCATATTTACTTTTTTATTTTCACTTGGCCTTTCCTGCAGAGACCTTGAGGTAACATTCCTGATATCTCCCCTCTTTGCATTTAATCCTCACAACCACCTTGTAAAGTAGGCTTTGCTTGCCATCCAATGGTTATCTAAAGCTTTGTGAATCTGGAAGCTTGATTTTAGGCCATGTTTTTCTGGCAGTTTAGAGATTTGAATTGCATTTTAACCCCAAACTCCTTCTGAGCAAAGTAAAGTGTTAAGCCCTGAGATGTAATAGACTTAGGGCAATAGAAGTTTTTCCTATTTTAATTTGTGAAACACAGAGAGGTTGTCAATTATAAAAACCATTCTAACCTTTGGAGTCATCACTCCATTCTATAATTGTCTAGAGCAGGATGCAAAAATGAATCTTTCCTGTTCAGCTGTTCTTGGGTGGTGTTTTGTGGCTGCCTCCACTTGGTAAACACACCCTGTCCCACCCCCCCAGACCATCTAAGGAGATGTAAAGTAAACTACTACACCCAGAAAGAGAAGGGACTTTTTGCTGTTGCTTACACAGGGTAAGACAAGAAAGCCTGCTGAGAAGTCAAAGATTAGCAGAACGTGAGAAAGACAAACTTTGGGAGAATCAACCATCAGAAGACTTTTGCCTGCAGCCATCAAACAAACCACATCAACTATTCCTTATGGGCCATAAGTTCACAGAAAAAATATCCTCATTTCTATTTGAATATGACACCCCAAGGATGGTTTTGGTGCACAACAAGAAGGTGGGCTTAACCTTCCGGCTGATCCAGCTGGTAGTCCTTACCTACATCATTGGGTAAGTAAGTGTTTAGGATCAGACAAGGGAGCCATTCAGTTCTCCCTAGAACTCTCTTTTGTTTCTCCTGTGACTGGGTGCCCAGTTCATGAATCCCATCTGTTTAATTAATTGACTCAGCCTTCCATCCTTCCATCCTTGTGAGGTTGGTAGATTGATGACCCAGATTATTGAGGGCAAAATGCTGATGTTGTAACCATCCAGAGAGTGCTGTAAAGCATTACGGGGCAGTATATAAGTCTAAGTGCTATTGCTATTGCTATTGCTATGGTCTTGATTAACCAGAAGACAGATCAAGGTCATCCACTCTAAGGAAACAATGAGCGTTATTAGTTTTTGATGGCGTGGAAGGATCTGAAAATGCAATTGAGGGCAAAAGTCCTAAATAGGCTATGAAAAATCATTTAAAGGTCTGGAATTGTGCATGGCAGCCATCTCCTGACTATCTGCATATGTATCCCCCTCCGGGTTGATTCTTTGGTTTCCATATGGAGCAGCTAGATTTAAAATGTGGGATTTCTACTCACATCTGGAACAGGAGTCAACTCTTCCCAAGAAGTAGTTGTCGTTTAGCAAGACTTCCAGCTGTGCTAAGGTTTCTGCTCCCTTTCACTTCAAGCCTTCTTTCAAAACCTGGCCAGTTGCCACTCCACTTGGCAAGGTGAGGACTACGGGGCAGGAATTTCATTACAAACCTTTACTCTTGATGTCTATGGAGATTCTCAACTGAGGTCATGACTGTCCCAAAGGTGCTTTTCAAAAGAACTGAAGAAGCTTCTTGAATGAGAAGCAAAACATCTTCAAGGAAAAACAAAGACCAGCTGCCTTTTGAAACAGCACCTTTGGGATGTTACTGTTGATCCTGCTTTAAATACCCTCTCATCTCTAGGGACTTGCCGGACATTCTGGCTGGGGAATTCTGGGAGTTGAAGTCCACACATCTTAAAGTTGCCAAGGTTGAGAAATACTGTTCTAAGTCATTTTTGTGGGAAGCTGAGGATCTGCAGCTTTCCCAACACCGCCAGGCCTGCCTGAAGCAGAATTTCTGTTCTGTCACTGAGTAATCATTCTTTGCCACCCATTAAAAAAAAGAAAATTTAATACTTGTTGCTGCTGCCATTTTACTATTTCTTGAATTCTGTTTTGAACGCTGATTGCCTCCCAAAGCAATTTGTTTCAGCACTAAAAAGCATCTGAATCTAATATCAAGTGAAACATTGGTTCATTTAGTTTAGCATTCCCTATGCTAACTATGCTAACTAAAAGGGACGCGGTGGCTCAGTGGGTTAGGACGCTGAGCTTGTCAATCAGAAGGTCGGCAGTTTGGCGGGTTGAATCCCGAGTGCCGCATAGCAGAGTGAGCGCCTGTTACTCATCCCAGCTTCTGCCAACCTAGCAGTTCAAAAGCACGTAAAAATGCAAGTATAAAAATAGGGGCCACTACGGTGGGAAGATAACAGCGTTCTATGCGCCTTTGGCGTCTAGTCATGCCAGCCACATGACCACGGAGATGTCCTCGGACAAGTGCTGGCTCTTCGGCTTTGAAACGGAGATGAGCACCAGCCCCTAGAGTCGGAAACGACTAGCACACATGTGCAGGGGAACCTTTACCTTTACCTTTATGCTAACTGGAAAGGATTCATGAAAAGCATCCAGGGTGGTCAAAAAAGTCAAGATGGCAGCTATATAATTCAAGTTCTGTTGCTTGTTTATATGTGGTACCCTTATGACATATGTCCAAAGATCAGATTTAGCTAGGAAACAACTGCCTGTTCTTTATTTATTAATTAAATTAAATGCCAACAATTTTGCTCTGAAAGTGATTCTTTATTGTCTTTGCCTATACTTTTATCTTCTGTCTGTCAAGTTGTGAAAAACAAATTTGAAAGTTTAATTGTGTGTGTGTGTGTGTGTGTGTGTGTGTGTGTGTGTGTATAGAGAGAGATGTACTTTATCATAACTCTCTCCCTATCTAATATACTATATGCACATGTCTGCATTCAAAAAACAATACTAACCTTCACCACCAATCTGCATTCTTAAGTGGCATAATCCAGAATTCTAACATTGTCTATTTCCCACATTATTTAAATAATGGATAAAACAGCTCTCTGGCTGTTGTGTTGACATTCCTTCTTAATTAGGCAAGAAATCACCTTGTAGTAGGTCTATTTAACATTCTATTTTTATTTGTCCTTTGCATACCCAAGGATATGAAAAAAGTACAGTAGAAGTAAATAGTGCTGTAAATACCCATAATGCTAATGGTTAAAAATGTGAAAAGCAAGCCAGAAATAACTCAGTATTGGGTACTGTGCCACATTAATCCCTGTGTTGATGGTTAGGTCAAAAGTTAGTCTGGTGCTGATGCTCCCCTGAAACATCTATATCCCCTTTTGCCCTTCAAAAACAGGACAGAATATAGTTCCTTGCTGATCCTATGGACTGCTTGCTGAAGGAAGCAGCTGTTTTTTCTGCTATCTAAGCATCCAACACTTAGGAATATTTCCCAAAAGAAGACTTTGGGGGAGGGGGAGAGAGAGAGAGCTAGAGCTGAGAACTAAGTATTTGAAGAGAGAAACTTCCTGTTCAGCTTCCTGTTTTACTAGGTCATTTCACAAGGTTTAGTTCTATCAGGGCAAGATTAGAGAGAACTTGGTAGTTTCTAGGTGCTGCTGAACTCCAACTGTTACTATCCCCACCCAACATAGTCAAGAATGACTGGAGATGCATCTAACGTGGATGGAAGCAGAGTGGTGGAATGTAGGTTTTGCCTAGAAGTGACTCCCAGCAAGAAGGAGGTCACACCTTTGCCAGAAGATGTGGTTGTCCTTCAATCATCTCATCTCAGAAGCTAAGTTAGATTAGACTTGGATGAAGAACTGGCTGAGAATTCCAGGGTGGGATGGTGAACAGGAAAACATCCTTAAGGAAATAATCCTAAGGAAATTTTAATTTATAATTTTCCATAACAGTGCAATTGAAAGAGATGCAATGCACGTTATTCAAAGGAAAAGGCTGGGTCCAGGTAAATTGTATTCTTCAGGGCTCTTCCTTACAGCCATATTAATGTGTTTTCCTTTCATCTTGGAAGTTGGAGGAAAATGCAGTAATAGAAATTGTGCTGACCTCATAAACCATCTTTACTATGCCTCTGCAAGGAGACCAGAGGTATATCAGGGGAAGTTTTTTTTTTTTTTTTAAAGGCAATATATAGCCATGGCTGCTCCTTTTACATATGCTGAACAAGGATGGCCACAGGCACCATTTTGAATTTTTTGTCCCCTTCCTCTGATGTCCCTATCAGTCAGTATCATACAGTTTAAGATGGGGTAGTTTCCAGATTGAAACTAGTAGATTTTCTGTTTTACTTTCTCTTTCCACCAAGATTCACCTACCTCGGGGAAAATCAACTACCCAGCACTTTCTTGAACCTGAGGCAAGTTAGCTCAGGTTGCCTCAGCCGAGGCAAATTAGCAGTTCAAGGAATAATTATTATCTTTGTGTATAATAGAATGGATCCAACTGGGCTTAATTCTTATAATTGAATCTACCCTTCTGCAGACAGAGCTATCCAGGAGCTTGATAGTCCAATAACCCATCATTATTGCAGATCAACAGGCAAAAGTCTTGGCAAAACAGAAGACTCATTGTCCCAAAGCAAAAATCTGTCTGAGAGATTAGAAGAGCTGGTTTGGCATATAATAAAACAGACAAACCAAACCAGAGGGACTTTAGTGTTGTTGTGCCTCTGGGTTTTATCTCTTACCTAGTGTTTCTTTCCAAGTGCAGGATATACTTTTTTCATATCAACCAAGTATTGATTCATTGGTTGTGACAGGAATTGACTGACCAGCTTGTCTCCTGAATCTGACATCATGGGCTGAGAGAGGGTGATTGGCCCAAAATCACCCATCTGGCTTTCATGGCTGAGACAGGTCTAGAACTCACAGTTTCCTGGTTTCTAGCCTGGTGATGTCAAGCTTCTGACGGATGAACTCTTCAAAGAACTCTGAGGCACTGTTTACCTTAAAAGTCTTTATTAGAGCAATATAACATCAGCAATACTTGGTTAAAGCCAAAATCTGGATTCCCCTCTCCTGAGCACAATAATATTAAAGCATAGTTCCCTCCTTTAGTTAGCCGTCATAAATCACATTCTCCAATTAGTTGGAAAGGTAAGTTTTCCCTCCTTAGCTTAACCCGCCAGTTCTTATGCCTCTTATTACATACAGCCTTGAAAATGCTCTGCTGCTATGTTATTATGTCTAACTAATCCTCCATGCATATTCTTCCTTCCCCCTCCCATCTTCATCTAACTTTAACTCTAAAAGTGATACACAAGTAGAAATATAAAATAGCTGCTTATTCATCTTTTGTCAAAGCAAGAACATCCGATGTTAGCAGTGTTGACAGGTGCCTTGGCCACTTCACCAATCATTGTGAGGAATGATCCATTATAACTAGGGGACATCTTGATGTTAAATAAGAAACATGTGTAGATACACCTTCTATCTGCAATCTAGGAGCTAGGTATAAGTGAGTAACTTCAGCACCCTCCCTACTTGAGCCCCACTCCTGTTCCCTAGAGCTGGCTGGGGAATTCTGGGAGTTGAATCTTATAATTTTAAAAATGCTGAAGTTGAAAACTACTGCTTTAAAGCTCCTCTTTGTTTTCCCTTTGAGTAAAACCTCTTGCAATTCTGTTAAGAGGAAAGAAGAAAGATCTGCTTCCTCTTTAGCACTGTAGTAATTCATTGGCAGGAATGATTCCAAGGAGGAGGCTTGTGTGGATCAATATAGGTGAAGTTCATTTCATTGTTCCCATAAAATGGGCAATAATTCAGATTGATTTGGTTTAATAATAGTGCTTTTTTAAGAGGAACCGACAAATATGTGGTTCCATTCAGAACCTTTCCTAATGTAGAAGGCACGTCTAGGCAATTAACATTAATGTCCACACAACTGTATACATTTACCCCAAATCTTTTTAAAACCCAAATTTCTCTAATGTCACTTTTTATTGTATATAAATTTCCACAATGCAAACTTTTTAAAAACTTAAATATTAATATTTTTTTTAAAAAAATTACTCCGTTTTATATGTAACATTCTTAAATGGGGTGAGAACTTAAAAAAAATAAAAGAAACTTATATTTGTACTTTTTCATTTTTCTATCTCAGAGGCTCATAGCGTTATCTGGGCAGGAGTGACACTTTGGTGGTGTAGCTTTAGGTTAATTTCCAAGAATAAAGTTAGATAAAGACAGAGGAAAGATAAACATAATTTAATTTAATCCAGATGAGGAACAGTCAAATATTTCACAATTTCTATTTAATTGTAATTTAGCAGATAGAGAAATCGTGAAATATTTGTTCCACATCTGTTTAAAAACTTGGGAGAAGAGATTCTTAGGATTTGCAGTCCAGATTTTAGGAGTACTTTGTAATTTGAAGTTTCTGATTAATTCTTTCCACCTCTCTCTTGCAATTTTGGACTGCAAATCATAGAGACATTCAAAGGATGTTTCATTTTTTTAAAAGCTGTACGCATTTCTAGCCTGGGCTGCCCAGAGGAAGGAGGAAGACAATGGCTTAACCAGACAGCTAGTACCAAGTGTAATAATAATAATAATAATAATAATAATAATAATAATAATAATAATAATAATAATAATAATAATAATAATAATAATAATAAGAAGAAGAAGAAGAAGAAGAAGAAGAAGAAGAAGAAGAAGAAGAAGAAGAAGAAGAAGAAGAAGAAGAAGAAGTTTGAAGGGACCTTGGAGGTCATCTAGTCCAACCCCCTGCTCAGGCAAGAAACCTTATACCATTTCAGGCAAATGGCTGTCCAGTCTCTTCTTAAAAACCTCCAGTGTTGGAGCATTCACCACCTCTGGAGGCAGGTTGTTCCACTGGTTAATTGTTCTAACTGTCAGGACTGTCTCCTTAGTTCTAGGTTGCTTCTCTCCTTGACTAGTTTCCATCCGTTGCTTCTTGTCCTGCTTTCAGGTGCTTTGGAGAATAGCTTGACTCCCTCTTCTTTGTGGCAGCCCCTGAGATACTGGAACACTGCTATCATGTCACCCCTCACTCTACTCTTCATTAAACTACACATACCCAATTCCAGCAACCGTTCCCTATATGTTTTAGCCTCCAGCCCCCTAATCATCTTTGTTGCTCTTCTCTGTACCGTTTCTAGAGTCTCGACATCTTTTTTACATCGTGGTGACCAAAACTGTAAAAAAGATGTCGAGACTCTAGAAAGGGTACAGAGAAGAGCAACAAAGATGATTAGGGGGCTGGAGGCTAAAACATATAGGGAACGATTGCTGGAATTGCTGTTTTCACATAATTTACTACGTTTGATTAGTTTTAATATTAGTGATTTCTCTGGCTAAGGAAATGGTGTGAACACAGCCTGATTAATTTGGTTTCCTGTTTGGTGAAATTCAGTAGCCAAAATAGGAATGTTATACGTACCCAATCTGTAATCCAGTGCAAGTCTGTTTAGAAGTAAATCTGTCTGAGTTCAAAGACTTACAGTCAAGCTCCCGTATACAACATTGCAAGAATATAAACTGAAGTCGGAATTCCATATTTAGGGAGGTTCCTAGATAGGAGTCCCTCCCAAACTCAATTAATCATCCTTCCTTAACTTTCACTCTCACAATACTAGAATTCAAGGCTATCTAATGAGGTCAGCAAATTGTAAATGTAGGGCAGGGCAAAGAAAACATACAATTACTTTATGGAATTGACTGTTAAGCTGAATTCCAACTGAAATACCCCCCAAAAGGGCATAACAAATTCATGGAGGAGGAGGTAAAGGAGAATCCTATTAGTCACCACAACCAAATGGAACCAGAGAGTCTATCTGGTAAGCCCTCTACTTATTGCTGGGGAGAAATAGGGTAGAAAGCCCGTTGCTTTAAGCCTTAAACTGGCAAATTTCTTCCAAAGTACATCTCTGCGACAATTGCTGGAAAATTGAATACTAGATTCACTGAACACCAGTTAATGGCTTGGCTTAATTGAAAAATAAATCTGTGTGTATGTGGGCCTATCAATAACCTGATCTTTTTACTGGCTGAAACGTTGACTGGTTGGATGGTTGATTGAAGATTCTCACTCTTAGGATTGAAAGCAGTTATATAAGTTACTGTCAATGTGTAAAATTAGGCATTTTATAGAATGCCTAAGAAATCTAAAGTAAAGGTAAAGTTTCTCCCGCACATGCGTGCTAGCCATTTCCAACTCTAGGGGCCAGTGCTCATCTCTGTTTCAAAGCCGAAGAGCCAGCGCTTGTCCAAGGACGTCTCCGTGGTCATGTGGCCGGCATGACTAGACGCCAAAGGCGCACGGATCGCTGTTACCTTCCCACCGTAGTGGTCCCTATTTTTCTACTTGCATTTTTTCGTGCTTTCGAACTGCTAGGTTGGCAGAAGCTGGGACAAGTAACAGGCGCTCACTCGGGATTCAACCCACCAAACTGCCAACCTTCTGATCGACAAGCTCAGTGTCCTAACCCACTGAGCCACCGCGTCCCTTTAAGAAATCTATAGAATACCAAAAACGGGACGTCAAAGTATGAAATGCTTAATATTCCACACATTTCGTAGGCATTCTATGCAATGCCAAAAGGTAAACCAGAAAAGTATAAAAGACTCCCACTAAAATGCCATTTTAGCCTTCCTTGTTGCAACAAGTAGGTAACGCTGGTCTTTGTCTCCTGTTCTTTTTTTTTCAGCAAGAAAATCCTGTACTTTGCATTTCTTCTTTCATTTTCATATACAACTTTTCAATAAAGGGTTAGGGTTAAAGTTAGAGTTAACCCTAACCCTAACTCTTTTCATCACTCTCTTTTCATACTTTGCCTAAATAGTCATTCTGCGTAATGCCTGGGAATTATATGTAATGCCTATATGACATATTAAAATAACACAGTCATTTCATAGTTTGCCTAAAAGTGTCACACATTCTATAGATTTCCTAAGCATTCTATACAATGCCAGCTTTTCACATATTGCTGGTAACCTATATAACGCAATTCTGGCTGCTGTGCATAGCTCAAGCTTTAATTGATTTCTAATCTATGGAAATCTTGACCTTTTATCATTTTTGTTGGGTTTTGGCTGCCAGAATAAGTCAAATGTCTCATAATATGGGCATTTTCAGCAGACAGAAAACTTTCCAGACATTTCCTGCTTATAGTTGACCTGGCCTTTACCCTACTCTTGAAAGCCTGGGAACAAGAATTTGGCATGCTGAGTTCATTTAAGTCCTATATCTAAAGTAGGTTTTGACGTCTTAAAGATCTATGTTTCTTCTGGAAAATCTTATAAAAGGCACATTGCCAGGCTGGGTTGAAAAGGCATTTTAGTAAATGATAAACACACATGATAAAACTCGTAAGCTATTCCTAGTTGCATTCTTGTCTTAGACACCAAGAAAATAGTAAAGGGTTTCATATTATAGCCTTCTCATTAGCAGCACCCAGGAGGTGGAAACTGTTATGTAATCTGTTCTTATTTGCAACATGTAAATTCCCCCTTTCTTCTAGGGGTTCAAAGCAGCAAGGAGAAGATGGCTGCCACAAGGTCATGGACGCCCATGTGTTTCATGGTTGATTCTGGATTTGAAACTGGATTTTCATGGTCCTAATCCAATACCTAATCCAGCGTTTCTTAGTCTTAACAACTTTAAGATATATGGATCTCAACTCAGAATTCCTCAGACAGCATGCTGGCTGAGGAATTCTGGGAATTGAAGTCCACATATCTTAAAATTGCCAGGGTTGAGAAATATTGCCTTAACCACTAGACACACTGTCTCAGACCTGATTGCCTTCTTCTCCACAACTAGGTAGCAGGAAATTTTCTTTTTAGATAACTATTATGTCACAGTATTCTTGTATTAGTTGGATATGATGCTGGCTTCTGGATTTCCTTCTATATATTATAGATATTTTCTAGAATTTTCTTTTTGTAATATTTCACGTTTATTGGTGTTTTACCTGATTATATTAATGTCTATAAGCACTGAAAAAGGCAAAACATAAGTTGCGACAGTATTTTATCTTTAATGCACATAAAATAATCAGAAATTCAGTTCAATTCAATTGCTATTGTCCTAGGATTATACCAGGTATCTCAAATATAGATATGTATTTTTACTGACTCCTTTAGTAGGTCTCACCCCTGATCTTGACTTAATCTAATGATTCAATGTGGGTCTGCTCCCTAATCAGTTATTTTTTCTTGCTTGCTATGCCAAGAATTGCTCCTGTGCCAGCAACAATGGATGATAATAATTATAATAGTAAAGTTGGAAGGGACCTTGGAGGTCATCTAGTCCAACCCCCTGCTCAGGAAACCCTATACCATTTCAGACAAATGGCTGTCCAATCTCTTCTTAAAAACTTCCAGTGTTGGAGCATTCACAGCTTCTGAAGGTTGGTTGTTCCACTGGTTAATTGTTCTAACTGTCAGGAAGTTTCTCCTTAGTTCTAGGTTGCTTCTCTCCTTGATTAGTTTCCATCCGTTGCTTCTTGTCCTGCCTTTGGGCTCTTTGGAGAATAGCTATCACGTCACCCCTAGTCCTTCTCTTCATTAAACTAGACATACCCAATTCCAGCAGCTGTTCCTTATATATTTTAGCCTCCAGATCTCTAATCATCTTTGTTGCTCTTCTCTGTACTCTTTCCAGAGTCTCAACATCTTTTTTACATCGTGGTGACCAAAACTGGATGCAGTATTCCAAGTGTGGCCTTACCAAGTCATTGTAAAGTGATATTAATACTTCATGTGATCTTTATTCTATCCCTCTGTTAATGCAGCCTAGCACTGTGTTGGCTTTTTTGGCAGCTGCAGGACACTGTTGGCTCATATTTAAGTGATTATCCACTAGGACTCCAAGATCCCTCTCACAGTTACTACTATTGAGCAAGGTACCTCCTATCAAATGCCTTACTGAAGTCCAAGTAAATTATATCCACAGCATTCCTCTGATCCACTAATTTTGTCACTTGATCAAAGAATGAAATAAGATTTGTCTGGCATGATCTGTTTTTGACAAACCCATGTTGGCTTTTAGTAATGATTTTGTTTGCCTCTAGGTGCTCGCTGATTCGTTGTTTGATTATCTTTTCCAGAATCTTCCCAGGTGTGGAGGTCAGGCTGATAGGTCTGCAATTTCCTGGATCCATTTTTTTTCCTTTTTTGAAGATGGGAACTACATCAGCTCCTTCCCAGTCCTCTGGTAGTTCCCCAGTGCTCCAGGATCTTTGAAAGATATAGTTCAGTGGTTCTGAGATCACATCTGCCAGTTCCTTGAGAACTGGCAGATGAGTCTTAATGTGAGCTTACAGAAGAGAGTCCTCTAATTAGAGGACCACTCTGTATTTTAAAATGTCCTCTATTTGGTGCATTGATCCAAGGGTACTCCCTGAAGACCATATTAATGCATTCCTCTAGGCCAGGGGTTCCCAAACCCTGGTCCCTGGATCAATACTGGGCTGCAGCATGCCAGCAACTGGTCCGCACAAACAAGCGAAGCCCCATTTGCAGGATGCAGGCAGCACACAAAAGCACACATTCTCCGGTCTGTGGAAAAAGCTTTCTCCACAGAACTGGTCCCTGGTGCCCAGAAGGTTGGGGACCTCTGCTCTAGGCTATGAATAGGCTGAAAAAATGTATCAACATAATTTGCCTTGGGTTCGACAGTTTGAGTCTCACCAGCCCAAGGTTGACTCAGCCTTCCATCCTTCCAAGCTCAGTAAAATGAGGACCCAGATCATTGGGGGCAATATGCTGACTGTAAACTGCTTAGAGACGGCTATAAAGCACTGTGAAGTGGTATATAAGTCTAAGTGCTATTGCTATTGTCCTGCCATAACTGCTGAGCTTTAGTCTGCTTTAGTAAAAGGGAGTAGTTCTGTCCATACAGCTCTATGGCAGGATAGTTTAAGAGCGGTAATTATTAGATTCTCCTGGCTTCTATTTCCAGTCATCCAGTGTCAGCTGCCAGTGACACTAATCAGTAGTCCCTTGAATGTGCAGTGGGCTCAATGCCCTAGGGGTATTTCTGTACCCAGGCCATGGGTCTTCTGGAAGTCCAGTGACTGTTTTTGATTGATTGATTAACTGACTGATAACAAGCCATCAAGTCACTGCTGACTATTATCAGCCACCCAGATAGATTTTTCTCCAGAACTATCTGTCCCTAAGCTAGTCTTTCAGGTCTTCTAGCAGTCCACTTTCTAGCCACTGTAAGTGAGTCTGTCCATCTTATTTATTTATTTTATTTATTTTGGGACTTATATGCCGCCCTATCTCCTGAAGGACTCAGGGCGGCTAACAACAATAAAAAATACAATAATACAAAAGTTAAAAAAGGATTAAACTAGTAGCCCCAATAATAAAATTAAAAACATTTTTAAAATCCCTGTCATCAGTCCAGGTCAGCCTGATGGAAAAGGAATGTTTTAAGGCCGCGGTGAAAGGACTGGAGATCCGGGGCCATCTGGAGCTCAAGGGGAAGTTGGTTCCACAGGGCTGGCGCTCCCACAGAGAAGGCCCTCCCCCTGGGGGTCACCAGCTGACATTGTCTAGCCGACAGCACCCTGAGGAGGCCCTCCCTGTGTGAGTGCACTGGGCGATGGGAAGTCGTTCCCAGCAGCAGACGGTCCTGCAAATATCCTAGGCCTAAGCCATGTAGGGCTTTAAAGGTAAGTACCAACACCTTAAATCTCACCCGGAGGGCAACCGGTAACCAATGCAGCTCACACAGGAGGGGTGTAATATGGGAGTATCGGGATGCTCCCATCACTACCCACACGGCCGTATTCTGCACCAGCTGGAGCCTCTGGGTGGTCTTCAAGGGCAGCCCCATGTAGAGAGCATTGCAGTAATCCATACGGGAGGTAACAAGTGCGTGAGTGACTGTACATAGGGCATCTCGGTCCAGATAGGGGCGCAACTGGCGCACCAGGCGAACCTTGCTGCTGGTCATCCTCTTCTCTTTCCTTCTACCTTTCCCAGCATCAGACCCTTCTCCAGAGAGCTGGGGCTTCCCATAACATGTCCAAAGCAGGGTAATTTGAGGTTGGGCATTTGTGCCTTAATGAGAACTCTGAGTTGGCTAGTTGAGGATCCATTAGTTTTTTTGTTTTTTTCCTTAACTATCCAGTGTATGCTCAGGAATCTTCACCAACACCAAAGTTCATTGTCCTGAGTTTATCCAAGCCTTGGGGAAACAGGTAAATCATGGACCAAATGAACTATTTGAGGGCAAAATTTCACCAGTTTTCCAGAAGACTACGAGAGGAGTAAACAGCTTTACTTTTCTTCCTGTCATTTGGTCTGGAAATGGAAATTTGCTGAAATCTTGTCAATTTCAACTTTTAAATAACCCAAATGGAAAAGTGTAAGGGTAGTGCCAGGAAGAACTGACCACAGTTGGTATTTGAAGCATGCAGAATGACTTTACAGTAAATAAAATCTCTTTCTTCCACCACCACCACCCCAAAAAAAACACTTAATAAAAGCAGTAGAAAGTTCAGCAGCCCTGTAAAACCCCTCATGGATAAAAATAATCGAAAACCTTTAATGCATCCATTTAGGACAGAACCAGCAACCTATTTTTCTTCCTGTTCAAATCAACCATCAGTCCTTGTTTTTTTACAGAATAGGCACAGTGGTCTTTTGAAATACTGTTGGAAGTGTGTTGAATAAAAGATCTTCTCAAAGATAGGCATACCAATGTAACAAAGGGCTGGATGGAATTTTGCAGAGAACAGACCAGGAATTACTCAAGCAGAGTCTAAAGCAGATACCAAGTGTCCAGCTTCTCCTGCAACCCAAGCCAAAATGACCCCAAAGGTCAATGACTGGTAACCCAGGAGAGAGAGGTATGGCTGCCACAAATACGAGCACAGTAGATACCAGCCCTCATCATTGTGAATGGAGAGGTAGGTCATTTGTATGCCAAGATTTGTGTTGGGAGAAGATGGAAAACATTACTTTCAGGCTGCTTCTGCAATAGCAATAGCACATAGACTTATATACCACTTCACAGTGCTTTACAGCCCTCTCTAAGCAGTTTATAGAGTCAGCATATTGCCCCCCCCAAAATCTAGGTCCTCATTTTATTGACTGTGGAAGGATGGAAGGCTGAGTCAACCTTGAGCTGGTGAGAATCGAACAGCGGGCAGTCAGCTGTTTCGAGTTTCTTTCTCACATCTTACCCTGTTGATTCTGCAAGGGTGACTGGAACTATATTTTATTAAGATAGGCTACACCCAAAGATGCTTTTTCACAAGGCAACTGGACTTTCTTTTTTCTCTTTGAAAACATTTTGCTTCTCATCCAAGAAGCTTCCTCAGCTCTGACTGGATGGTGGGGAATGGAAGGATTTATATTCCTTGCAGGCACCTGGTCATTTGCATTCTTTTAGCGAGTCATTGAGGCCAACTGGAGGCTTATCTGTGTCATCAGGATCACCTGAGTAGTGCAGAATGGATGTGAAGCCTTCTTGGAACTCCTTGGAACTGCTGAAAAGACTGTGTTGTAGACTGGAGATAGATGATGTTGAGAGAGGGCTGTTCAATTTTGACACTGATGACCTCTTTGACCCCTCTTTCAGACCAGAGGTCCTCTCTGTCCAAAATGTGGATTTGCTGTCTTCGAAAAAGTGACCAAAAAGAAAAAAGACAAAGGCCACTTATCTGATGACACAGATAAGCCTCCATGTGACATCAATGACAGCAAATGACCAGCTGTCTGCAAGAAGTATAAATCCTTCCATTCCCCACCATCCAGTCAGAGCTGAAGAAGCTTCTTGAATGAGAAGTAAAATGTCTTCAAAGAGAAAAAAGAAATTCCAGTTGCTTCCGGAAAACGCACCTTTGGGACAACCATGACCTGGATGACTGAGAATCTCCATAGACATTTAAAAATAGGCTAGAGTAACAGCATTTTGAAAACCTGTGTTTTTCCTTCCATCTCTCCTATACCCCAGTGAATGAGGACAGAGCCAGTCTGAGCATTTTTCTGATGCTTCACTGTTTTCTGGGCTCAAAGCATGCTCGGTTTTTGCTACCATTTATATATTTTTTTTCTCTAAAGTCATCTCCAATGATCTCTATAATACCATCACCAATAGTGATTGTCAAGATCATCTCTGCATTCCTCCTCAGTGGGGCATCTTCATGCCATGGTTAATGGGACTGCAGGTGAGCACTGAATCTAGTTTAAGAATTAAGCATCCTAAGAAAGGAATGCAGGGCTACTTTGAAGTTGCCTATCAACATCTGAATAGTAAACACAAGTGTCTGATATGTCTCCTACCAAGATTAAATGAATTTTACTCTTGAGATTGTACTTTTAAAATTATTTCTAAATGTGCATCCATCCATACAGATTAGCAACTAGTAATTTCTTGGGATATGACTATTGCCTTTTTTGGAAGAGTTATACAGTAAACCACCATAAATAGTAAGTACGATTCTCCAGCTATTTGCACTGGGTGAATGATCAAGTTCTCTAGGGGAGGGATGAGCTATAGCTTGAAGAATTAAAAACTGAAACACTACATGAAGATATAAAAATAGGAGGAAAATGGTGGCACCAATTTAACCAAGAAAAAAAATGCTGCTACTATTTTTAAGAAAAGGAACAGCTGGAACATATTTTGTGTTGAGCACAACCACATGTATTTAATGCAAGACCCTGATTTGCGATTTGAAGCAATACCCTTCTGCCATTCCAGATTTAATTTTTGAGGATAGCTGATAATCAGTTAGAGAAGTCAGCCTTTTCCAGCCTGAGGCTTGGAATACCTTGTCTCATAATAATAGGAGTTTGTTTAGTGACTGTTCAAAGTTACAATAGCACTGAAAAAAGCGACCTATGACCATTTTTCATACTTATGACTGTGCAACATCCCCATGGGCATATGATCAAAATTCAGACATTTGGCAACTGACTCATATTTATGACAGCCGCAGTGTCCCAGGGTCATGTGGTCACCTTTTGCAACCTTCTGACAATCAAAGTCAATGGGGAAGGCAGATTCACTTTACAACTGTGTCACTAACTTAACTGCAGTGATTCGCTTAACAGCTTTGGAAATAAAGGTCGCAAAATGTGCCAAAACTCACTTAACAAATGTTTCACTTAGCAACAGAAATTTTTGGGCTCAAATGTGGTTGTAAGTTGAGGACTGCCTGCAATAAATATAACATAGGTTGAAGAATGCTGCTTTATGGTAAAAGTTGTACAGAATAGTTTCTAGAAATATTTATCATTATAAATCATAATGTGCCATTCTACAAACAGTTACTGATATGGTCAGTAACCCATACAATACTCCTGTAAGGTATTATTACTTTGCAGATGAAAGACACAGATGAGAAAATGATTTGGTGATGTAATGGCTAAGGACATCCACATTCATAGTTCATCATGGTTCAGCAATATTAGCAAGCATGTCCACAAATAAATATTGTTCTAAAACAAATATTTGGCCAGCTGAGTAGTGACTGACTTGCCATCTAAAGTCAATTTTATGTGCATTCATCAGGAAGTAGCCACTTCTGAATATAATGGAATTTGTTCTGAAAAAACTGTTCCTAAGGATTATGCCTTGATTTTTCCATATTTGTTGAACAAGAGGTATTCCTTTACTTTGCATTATTTTATAAGAAGATAGATTGCGATCTACTGAGTTGGCAAGTGTTTCTCACCCTAATTGTTTAACTATATAATAAAGATTATTTGTCACATAATGAATTGTTTAACTATACAATCAACCACTCAGTCTCAGTTTTATTTCTGAAATGAGGAAAACTTGAAAATCAGTAGTAGATTTCTTTAAATAAAATTTAAAAAATGTTCAAATTCCTCAATTCAAGCCCGTTTACAGGTAGTCCTCAACTTACGACCATTTTCTTGTTGTAAGTTACAACAGCACTGAAAAAAATGTCTATTTCTCACATTTACAACCCTTGCAGAATCAAAATTCAGATGCTTGGCAACTGGCATGTATTTATGACGGTTACAGTGTCCCCGGGTCATGTGATCCTCTTTTGCGACCTTTTGACAAGCAAAGTCAATGGGGAAGCCAGATTCACTTAACAGCTAACCGCAGTGATTCACTTAGCAACTGTGGCAAGAAAGGTCATAAAATGGGCAAAACTCACTTAACTCTTGTTTAGCAATGGAAATTTTGGGCTCAACTGTGATCGTAAGCCGAGGACTACCTCTACCTGCACAGGTTTTAGCCTCCTGGCTGATTACACATTCAAATTTGTGTACCTGCTGACAAATGACTCTGACAAAGGGAGGGGAGAATGAGACTTCATTGGGAAGAAGATGGGAATCATTGCATGACTGACAAGAGAAAGCCAGAGTCTGCACCATACAAATATAAAAAGAAGAGTTCTGAAGTAAGGAGAGGACCCTAGAAAGAAATAAAAGAAATTGAAATATCTGGTGTCTTTTTCTGTTGTCAGGTGTTGAGAGGATTAGAGAGGCATGAAAGTAAGGAAATCTCAACTGCTTGAGCTAAAGTGGTAACTCATGCCACATTCCATTGCTGTCAGGCAGGAAGAGGAAAGGGTATCATAGATTTTTTTGGCTCCAGATGACAAATAAGTGGAAATAGAAAGTGGGTAACCATATTCTTCAGCTACTTACTACCACAAAATAAGTATGGTGTGGGGGGGGGAGAAAGTAGAGAAGGTGGCGGTGTTAGAAATAAACCTGCCAAGAAAAGAACCAGGGGTTTCCAGACTCAAGGCAATTATTATATTAACTCACCCAGCTAAAGTGAGGATGGCCAAATATCCTTTGATTTGAAAAAGTGGGAGGAAAAAGCCTAAGATTTAAACACTGGAGCTTAGATTTATATATAAGATTTGGTTGCTAAGTACTGCTGTTGTGGTTGACTTAATTTTGTTCTGCAATAAGATAATCAGTTTAGCTAAATCTGTGAGCCTCCACTTAGAAAGCCAAATTCTGAATTAGGAGTCTGCAGAACACATTAATAGAGGTCAAAATCTGGAGAATCTAGACTTACAGGTGTCAGGTCTACAGTGATTATGACTTAGATTATAAGTGGTAAAAATGTAAAATATTCACATTGATATCACTTCAGTCAAAAATATTTGTTGTTTTAAATGTTATTTATTTCTTTGCTAGATTAGTTTCCCTTTTTGCTTTTACTTTCTAAGCCTGTTACTTACCTTTTTTTGTAAAAAAAAATATATGTCTTCCTTAGGTGGGTATTCCTGTATGAGAAAGGCTACCAGTCTAAGGATAGCATCATAAACTCTGTCTCAGTGAAGCTCAAAGGCATCGCACTAACAAACATTAGTGGCATGGGTCCGTACTTATGGGATGTGGCAGAATATGTTTTCCCTCCTCAGGTAAGATCTTGGGAGCGAGGAAGAGTTGTTTCCAGAGAAGAAACAGAGACTTTGGAACTGGGTCATAAGTGCCTTTTGTGGGGGTCTCTCATAACTTCAATTGGTTGCTAAGCAACTGGTCATAAGTCAAAGACTACCTGTATTAATTTAGGAGAACTTTCCCTTTTACTTGTTACTGGTTGGTCAAAGGTTGACTCCAGGGTTCTGCTAAAAGAAACATGGCAGTCAAAAGGAAAAATCAACCTGCTCCTATTTTGGATGAACATTTATTAGTTAAAAAGGTAAAAGGTAAAGGTTCCCCCGCACATGCGTGCTAGTCGTTTCCGACTCTAGGGGCTGGTGCTCATCTCCGTTTCAAAGCCGAAGAGCCAGCTCTTCTCCAAGGACGTCTCCGTGGTCATGTGGCCGGCATGACTAGACGCCAAAGGCGCACGGAACGCTGTTACCTTCCCACCATAGTGGTCCCTATTTTTCTACTTGCATTTTTACATGCTTTCGAACTGCTAGGTTGGCAGAAGCTGGGACGAGTAACAGGCGCTCACTCTGCTATGCGGCACTCAGGATTCGACCCGCCAAACTGCCGATCTTCTGATCGACAAGCTCAGCGTCCTAACCCACTGAGCCACCACGTCCCTATTTATTAGTTAGATTAATATTAAATTAAATACAGTGTCACATCAATATTTTAAAATCTTCCTAGTTTAAAGGGCTGGGAATTAAATTGTTCAATTCTAATTTTGAAGCTCCTGGGAAGTCCAGATTGTCTACATTTATTTCTCACCTATTCCTGCCCCTGCTGTGAATAGCAAGAGAGTTTTGTCCTCATTTTCTCTTCAGGCCTATTGGTCATTCAGCTCCAGCTCTAAGAGGTGTGGTGGCTCAGTGGCTTAATGATGCTGGAGATGGTCTCTGCTATGGCAGTTCAAGCCTTAGCACTGCATGGCAGGGTGAACTCCTGTCACTTGCCTCCGTTTCTACCCACCTAATAGCTCGAAAGCATGTTCTATGCAAGTAGACAAATAGGTACCACTTTGGTGAGGAGTCAGCTGGTGCTCTGTGCAGGCAGTCAGATTCCTAATGGCTCTGAATCTTCCTGTTTGTGAGGTGGCTCTGGGAAGGGAGGGGGTCATCTTTCTCTGGTGCTACCCTCCTGTGGCACATTTTGGGACGTGCACAAGCATTTCCTATAACGGAGCTGGTACCTTGGCAAACCAAACTACTCCTCTGCACTAGCATTGTGGTCTCCTGGCTACTGCAACATATCATCATCATCATCATCATCATCATCATCATCATCATCATCATCATCATCATAGTAATAATAATAATAGAAACAACTAGAAAAAATAACAAAATACTGCAATCTGCACATTAAAGTTGAGTGATTGTGGAGGAAGAAATCAATAGTTGTACCAAAAGTACAACTTGCCCTTGGAGCAATACGCAAAGGGTTGCCTAGATACATGGAAATTTTGAACTTATCAGATCTAAATATTCTGACTTTGTAAAAAAAACAACACCTTACTCGGAAGTGCCTTTACTCAGACGTCCCTTTAACAGCTCTTAGGTCCTTGGTTAGGACTTGAACTGTTAAGTGTTTGCCATTCCCAGACTGTGAATCGAATTGAAAATATTATTATTATTATTATTATTATTATTATTATTATTATTATTATTATTATTATTATTATTATCATCATCATCATCATCATCATCATCATCATTATTCATCATCAGTCAATTGCAAAAGGTGGCTTTACTGGGGACAGCTTCCATCCTGTGACGATATCTGTAACACTGTCAAATATCCAGATCTGCCTCTCCCAAGTCGATAGGTAGACAAATATGCCAAATCCAGTCTGAACATCTGGCTGACTGTGCGATGATTAATAACAACAACAACAATAATAATAGCCCCAGCTTTTTCTTATTTCCTTAGCTTATGAACAGAAGAACATTGAAATGCATCATCTATTGCTTACCTCCACTTAAAAAATCCACTTTTACCTACAGCCATGGTATTTTTCTAATGTTTTTCCATGCGAATATTAATGAGGTCAGATCTTGCTTAAGTTTTCCAAAGTTTTTCAAGATAAGATACCACTTTATAATGCCTTGGTATACTGGAATACTGCATCCACTTTTGGTCATCACAATGTAAAAAAAACGTTGAGACTCTAGAAAGAGTGCAAAGAAGAGCAACAAAGATGATCAGGGGACTGGAGGCTAAAACATATAAGGAACGGCTGCTGGAATTGGGTATGTCTAGTTTAATGAAGAGAAGGACAAGG
This sequence comes from Vipera berus, assembly GCF_964194415.1. Lineage (NCBI taxonomy): Eukaryota > Metazoa > Chordata > Lepidosauria > Squamata > Viperidae > Vipera > Vipera berus. The sequence goes on from NC_138202.1 coordinate 343,631,787, forward strand.
GGGGACATGATAGCAATATTCCAATATCTCAGGGGCTGCCACAAAGAAAAGGGAGCCAAGCTATTCTCCAAAGCAGCTGAAGGCAGGACAAGAAGCAATGGATGGAAACTAGTCAAGGAGAGAAGCAACCTAGAACTAAGGAGAAACTTCCTGACAGTTAGAACAATTAACCAGTGGAACAACCTGCCTCCAGAAGCTGTGAATGCTCCAACACTGGAAGTTTTAAAGAAGAGACTGGACAGCCATTTGTCTAAAATGGTGTAGGGTTTCCTGCCTGAGCAGGGGGTTGGACTAGATGACCTCCAAGGTACCTTCCAACTCGATGATGATTATGATGATGATGTCAATATGAACTGGCTGCTACCTCAAGAGAGGGCGCATAAAAGTATGAACTCCTAGATTTACCTAACTGCATCACTACAGCCAAAGGTCTAATGGTACAAGTCCTGGTGTGATTTTTTTTAACTTTCTGTGCTTAGCCAGGAATCAAGAGGCTAATCTGCAACTATTAAATGAGTAATTTCATATTCATTTTATTTTCCTCTGCAGGGAGACAGTTCCTTTGTGGTGATGACTAACTTTATTATCACTCATGGGCAGAAACAGGAAACCTGTCCAGGGGTATGTAGCTTGATATTGTCACTGCATATCTTTTAGTTTATTCGTGTTCTGTAGGATGCCATAGAGAAAACCTCAGAAAAAGAATGTAAAGTTAGAAAAATTTGTATGAAGCCAGAGAAGACAATGTGAGGAAGAGACTGGAGGTTGCCCTGCCTTGACTTTCTGTAGCATAAAAAAGATGAAAGGAAACATTATCAGGTTTTTAAGATGCTATTGTTGTAGCCTAAATCCTTATAGTAGAGTTTCAGTATGCCTTGCAAAGTCTGTTTTCTGATTTAGTTTACCTCAAAGTGTTGACATCCATCTTGAAAGCCTGACATTTCCCCTTCTCCCTCTCTTGCATCAATGAAAGTCAAACATATTAAGTTTGTCCTTACCCTATCTGCTCTCCCCAGATTTAATTCAAAGCTTGCTAATGATATTTGCATTATTTCTTCAAGGTCATCACTGCAATTTTATACTGCACATTCTCACTGGGGAAATGATAGCAAAATTCCTAAAATACATCTGAAAATTGCACCTAAAATACACCTGAGAATTGCAGATGCAAAATATCTGAGGAGGTACCATAGTGGGGAAAGCTGGTAAACAATCAAAATTGTCTGAGGAACACCCCTTCACCAAACAGCACCATCTTGTATATAAGGTGGAAGTAACAAGAACCTCAGATTGACTTTCATACAAACTGTAGAGTCCCCAAGATTTTCAGGAATGTCTCTCAGTCATTCATACCACACTTACACACATATTTAAATAGGAAGTAGGGGATAATTCCCCCAAAAAATTTTTTTAATGAAAATTGAGTACGCTTTTGTGCATCCAAAATACTTGGAAAGCAGAAAAAAAACCAAAGGATAGAAGGAAAAATATAATTTGTTGGAAAACAACAGGATTAGTTTACATGAATATCGAACAGAAGGGTTTCACATGTTCTCATAGGACCTACTTGTTTCTATATCTATTTGGATAGTGTCTCACATTCCCAATCTTCTGATATTTGTGGTTAATATCTAGTTAAATATTTGCTGCAGTGAATGGCAGAAGTAAACTTGTTGTGGGGATTCCCTCCTCTTTTTTAAAGAAAGACCCCTAACTTGAACACACTACCATGGCACCTGGAAGAATGCCAATGTGCTCACACAAGCCTCTTTTGATATTCCCTCATACTCCATCATCTCACTCTTTTTCTGAAAACAGAAAGGCTGCAAAACACATTCCCTTCAATATCATTGGTATTTCCCAAAATATATCTAAATGCCACTGACCCTCAACCCCCCACCAACTCCTAATGAGTTTCACAAACTTGCTTAGTAATAATAATGGCAACTACTGTCCAACAGTTTGTTTGAAAGACCCTTCCATAAAAAAGGACAAGGATGATGTAATGGTACGTGGGAAAGAACTTGGAAGACAGGGTAGAGACATTGGCAAGGGAACCTTCAGATAAGAGGCAGCATAGCCTGCAGCTGGATAGTGGGCAAGGCAAGAAGCTCAGAAGAGACCTCCTCAGACAGTAAAAGGGGAGGAGAATTGTACTTTCAGACTTGCAAGATTCTATCAATGCAGCTTTACAATTAAGTAGCATTAGGTCATATGGTTATGATTTTTACCCCGCAAAGTCGACAATAGGGGAACCCCATAGCATCCTGCAAGAAGGGCGACTAAAGAAGAATGCAAGTTGCATTCTTTGTAAGTGTTCCCATGGCAGCCATGTTGTGAATGGGCAACCGTCTCCTGAACAGCCATGTTGCAACTGTACACCAACATGCCCACCAACTGAAAAAGGTTCTATAGCTAACCCCTCGCTTAACTATACTAAACACATGGAGTTTTTGTTTATTCAGTAATATATTTTAAAAGTTCAGCTTTCTGTCATTTGCATAACTGAGTCCCTATAGTCACACATTTTTAAAATAGACTGCTAAATGTCACGTTACTGGGCAATGAGGTCTAGCAAGACTGTTAAGAGGGCTTGCAGTCACTCTCTCCTTATTGAACTGCTTCCATTTTTCTCCTCTTTGCAGCATCCTGAGAGTGAGAAGTGTAACAATGACAGTAACTGTAATAAAGGACAGTTTCTTCGCCGAGGTCAAGGTGAGAAAGAAAACTAGTTTAAGCTCTAGATACACAGCAAACTTAATCAGGTCAAATATAGCCCAATGATTTTCTCATGGTGTCTTATCTGAGAACAGGTAGTCCTCGACTTACAAGAATTCATTTAGTGACCAAAGTTACAAGGGCACTGAAAAACATGACTTATGACTGTTTTTCACACTTATGACCATTGCAGCACTCCTATAGTCATGTAATGAAGATTTAGATACTTGGCAACTGACTCGTATTTACCGCAGTGTCCTGGGGTCATGTGATCCCCTCTTGCGACCTTCTGACCAGCAAAGTCAATGAGGGAGCCAGATCCACTTAACAACCATGTTATTAACTTAACTGCTGCGATGATTTACTTAACAATTGCGGGAAGAAAGGTTCGTAAAATGGGGCAAAACTCATTTAACAAATGTCTCATTCGGCAACAGAAATTTTGGTCTCAATTGTATTTGTTATTTGAAGGCTATCTTTTGCATCACACACTGAAAGCTTGGTTAGTGTTAACCTTGATTTGATTGTTTTTATGATTTAATGTGTCCTATGAACTCATATGATAGTATTAGTTTATAATTCAATGTATTGTGTGAACGCAAACAATGCCATTATATTGTATATGTTCAATAAAGAAAGTTACTTCCTTGTTTATGTTACTTGTCATGTGAGTTATTAGATATACTTTAAAAAAAAGTTTAAAAGAATTTTCCTGGAATGTTTATAGTCCAATATCCTGTCTTCCATAATGACTGATGGGAAACCCACATACAGCTATAAATTAAGTATGAACTGACATGAGATTTTTTTTTGAATTTCTCATTTTTGAAAACATGCCTGTTTGGGTTCTTTCACTGTTTCATTTTGTGAATAAAGTTTTAAGATTAGATTTGTAGACAAAGTTTTGCCATTTCCTTAATGGAACATATTTTTCATGAGGATATGCATGTTATACAGTATGTATTCCGTAATACTATTTTTTAAATTGTTGACACACTGCACTGCCAAATACAGAGAACCATGAAGTTTGAACATACCTAAGCTTCCCATTTGAATATTGATTCAAAAATCCTAAATTACAGTGCATGTAACATTTAACAGGCGTACAAAAAGAGCATCTAAGAGGAGAAAAATGAGGATAGATACCAATCAGTGGCTGTGTGATGTTGACAAATTGTTTTACAGGAGCTGGGGAGAGGAAGGAAATTGGGGCTAAGGTTTTGAACAGAACCACTTATATTGCAACATTTTGAGGCTCTTCCTCCATTATTGTTTCATTGCTCGCTGCTGCTGATATAAATGCAATAGAGCAGCTTTCTCAAGCTTGGCAACTTTAAGCTGTGTGGACTTCAACTCCCAGAATTCCCCAGCCAGCATGTCCACATAGCTTAAAATTGACATGGTTGAAAAACACTGGCATAGAGAGGTAAGAAAAGTTAACAATACAGGTAGTCCTCGATTTATAACACAAGTCTCCGAAAAAGAGACTTATGGCAGGGGTGTCAAACTGCCAGCTGGTGGGTCAGATGCGTCATGCCGAAACTGCGCCCATTTCATTGCTGGCAATGGGAAAAAAGTCACAATATGTTGCGACACGTCATGTGACGTTGAGAGTTTGACACCCCTGACCTATGGTATGGATTCAAAGTTCAAACATCTGCCCTTATCTGCATCACAGTCACATGAGTGGATTTTGGGTATTCAGCAACCAGTCTGTATTTATAGTTATTTGCAGTGCCCCGTGGTCACATGGCCACAATTTACATTTCTGCTAGAAACCGGTATTTACTTCCTGTTTGCAGCAAAACTACCCCATTGCAAATAATGGTTTCACAACAACCATGGTTTGTTTTTTCTGAACGACCCTGGCATTTGCTTTACCACTGCCACAAAAATTGAGTCCCATAAAATTGAGCCTTATTACCATCACAACTTACAATCGTAATGGCAGAGCTCTGCTATGGTTGTAACTTGAGAACTACCTGTATAAGAATATAATTATGTGGACACATACAGAGAGTATTTAGTCTAAGGCTAAGTGTACCTAAATCCTTTATCATTTCCTGACGGAATCTGATTTCCAGACCCTTCACCATCCTAGCAGCCATCTTCTAAATTTACTCCAGTTTATTACTCTTGTATAGCCAGTTCTTTGCAGGCATTGAGCGAGATGGAAGGTTCAAAACAGCAACATGCTCTATTGAAGGTCAGAACAGAACAGAAGCAACAAGGGAGCTGCTGCACAGCTATTTATATGGTTGGCCGATAGGCGGTGACCAACAGGTTTGAAGCATGAGTTTCCCACCCAAAGACCTACTTAACCGGTTGGAGCCAACCAGTCTGGGCCAGCTAGCAAACGTTACAAAATACACAACTAGTACTTAGCAATTGAATGCAACCAATTAGAAAGCAGTGCAACAAGAGCAAACACAACATGTACAAAAGGCCAATACATTACAATTACTATAATTTTAGTTTTGAATGCTGGTCCTGAGAATCGGACACATCATCCCAGATGGAGAAAGTAGAGAAGAATTATTACACCCTGAACTACAAAATTGTTAGCTTTGATTGTGTTATGTTGCATCATGAGTTTAAAAAGCAATAACATAGAGAGAGGAGTAATACAGGGTGGTCTTTGGTTCAAAGGCTCTGTTTGGTTCATGATGGTATCTAGGGTGATGTTCATTCACATTTTGACTATACTTTCCTCAGGAATCATGACTGGGAAGTGTGTGAATTTTAGCCGTACACAGAAGTCCTGTGAGATATTTGGCTGGTGCCCTGTTGAAATTGATGACAACATTCCCAAGTAAGAAATGTGGGGGTGGGAACGGGGGTTTCTGTTCATAATGATGCTAAATCTCAGGAAGGAAGAATTAGTCTTCTATGGACTCCAGTATTTCCATGTATTTTCACACCTACACATCAATGTTTATCTCTTACAGTCCACCGTTGCTTCTGGAAGCTGGAAGGTTTACCTTGTTTATAAAAAACAGCATTACTTTCCCCAGGTTTGGAGTTTCCAGGTAAGTCAAGGATTCTTGTGACCATAAGCTACAGCCCTTCTGTGAGGGTGGATTTTATTATATTTGGTGATTTATCCCTCCATCCATTCAAAACATTTACAGGTGTCCTTTATTTATTTATTGTATTTTGATTCTGTCCATCTCACTTGGATGACTCTGGGTGGTTTACAAATAGAACCATAAGATCATATAAAAGCCATAGTTAAAACAAAGTAAAAAAAATGGAATTAAAACAAAATTAAAAAGAACAAATGAGAAAGTTAAAGGCAGAGTGCTGTCAACCTACCATTTACCTCCAGGATTGATTAAGCAGACTTTTAGAGTATCATATATCTTTTAAAATTTGTCTTATTGAAGAATTGAGATGGCTTAATTCTCAGCTGTTGGGACGCAATGGCTCAGTGGGTTAGGATGCTGAGCTTGTCGATCAGAAAGTCGGCAGTTTGGCGGGGTGAATCTCGAGTGCCGCGTAGCAGCGTGAGCACCTGTTACTCGTCCCAGCTTCTGCCAACCTAGCAGTTCGAAAGCACGTAAAAATGCAAGTAGAAAAATAGGGACCACTACGGTGGGAAGGTAACAGCGTTCCGTGTGCCTTTGGCGTCTAGTCATGCCAGCCACATGACCACAGAGAGGTCCTCGGAGAAGCGCTGGCTCTTTGGCTTTGAAATGGAGATGAGCACCGGCCCCTAGAGTTGGAAATGACTAGCACGCATATGTGGGGGAACCTTTACCTTTACCTTTAATTCTCGGCTAGAAATATTGCTATATCGCCACCTTATGATATTTTTAATACACCTATTATTATAATCATTATTCAGATCTTTATATTTTCCCTATCTGGTTCATACTGAGATGCTTAAGAGATGTAACATAATTTGAAAGTAGTTATACCGTGAGCTAAGAACAGAGAAACAAGTTGAGACAATGGTTTGCTTTCCTCTAATACAGACGCAATCTTGTTGAGCAAGTTACTGAACGCTATCTGAAGAAATGTGTTTATCACAAAGACAAGGATCCACTGTGCCCTGTGTTTAAACTTGGATATATAGTGGAAGAATCTGGACAGAATTTTTCTCAACTTGCTTTTAAGGTGAGGCTGTTCTGAATGGTCAGAGGCACAAAAAGTTGACAGACCATAGGCCGAGCCACAGGATCCAATACAAGCCACCATGATGTCACATGCTTGGCATGAATTATATTATTAAAATGGCATAAATTATATTATTTGCACAATGACATAATGTACATGACATCACTTTCTTCTTTGCAACCCTCTCTGCTGCAGAAGCAATCTGATTTGCGTAACTTTCCTCCATCATACCTTGATGTGCTTTTTCAAGAGGCAACTGAACTTACTTTGCTTTTCCTTGAAGACGTTTTGCTTCTCATCCAAGAAGCTTCTTCAGTTCACTAAAGAAGCTTTTTGGAAGAGAAGCGAAACATCTTCAAGGAAAAACAAAGTCCAGTTTCTTCTTGAAAAAGCACCTTTGGGACAGCTATGACCTGGATGACTAAGAATCTTCATAGACATATACCCTTTGTGATTCACAAGACAGTTTGTCACCCATAAAAGAAAAGGAATTTCAGGGGCAAAAAACTATGATAGAAGGTTCTGTGTTTACTTAAAAGCAAAAGGCCTTAAAGCTTAGTGTCATCCTTAGCTGGTCCAATGTAAAAGTACTGTTGCCCTCTTTACACAGCAACAAGCAGCAATTTTGCTTCACCAGTCAGTGTCACATCCTTGTGACCTCCGTAGAGTTTGAACAATCTGGCATGTAATGGCCATTTTAGGCTGCTCCTCTCCATTTTGGCTCCTCAGTGGTATAAGATTTAGCCTCTAGACCAGGGTCCCCAACCCCTGGTCCATGGAACAGTACCGGGCTGCAGCATGCCAGCAACTGATCCGCACAAACAAGCAAAGCCCCATCCGTGGGATGCAGGCAGCACACAAAACCATGCCCCCTCCTGTCCATGGAAAAACCTCTCTCCACGTAACCGGTCCCTGGTGCCCAAAAGGTTGGGGACCTCTGCTCTAGACCCCTTATCATCTTTGTTGCTCTTTTCTGCACACTTTCCAGGGTCTCAACATCTTTTTTTTGCATCATGGGGACCAAAACTGGACACTTGCTGCTTCATTACACAGTTTTCTCTATACCTATCAGCCATTGTTCAGGTTGTTTTTGAATATAGGTTTAGTATTCTTCCAGCATAGTGCTAAACTTGTACCCCAAAGTACCATGATAATCAGTTTTGTTTTGGTGTGATGTCTCAAAGATCTAGAATGACAGAGTAGCATTAAACCCTTATACCATTAAACTTATATATAAAAAACACCTATGCCACATCAGAATACGTTTTGACAGATGGTTAAATTTGCTATTTATTAAAACTCCCTTCCTATGAAGTTGTAGGCCCTTCTCGGAAAATGATTGGATATTTTTCCACTGTTTGGTTAATTCATGGGCCAACAAATCTAGGGGAATCCACCAATCTCTCTCTAAATGGTCTCCGTGCAATGAAAATAAGATACTTGTTAGTATCATGCCAATGGCAGGACAAGGATCAGCAGAAGGGGCATCAAATTTTATACCACAGCAAAATGCAAACAGCACTTTAACTCAAGTGTGAGGAACCATTCTAAGCTCTCCTTCTGTCCCCATAAATCTTCCTACAATCTTTAGGCACCCAGCTTAGGTGTCAAGCAGTAATTTTTCAGCACCTCATTTCAGAAAGTCAGAGGCCATCTCTATATCCTGTGCTGACAAATGCCACAGGTTAACACAGTGTCATGTGAAAATATCTCTCCCGCCCTCCAGGTTGAATTTCCCACTCTCTAGCTTTTATTGCTAGCTTTTTATTATGAGAGCATGAGAAAACATCTATTCACTTTTGCAACATCATTTATTTGTAGACTTAAATGATGTCCATTTTAGTCTATGATTCTTGCATACCACTTTGCCTTTACATTCCTTCTAATATATGTAGCCATGCCATTGCTGCTGTGGTAGGTGGCTCCAACAGGTTGTAGCCATGAATTTTGCTTCTTCTGAGTGGCTGTTCTTTGTTTTCTGTGTGCTTTTCTTGAAAAATGGCCATGTCTATATTACTTTCCAATAAATATTTGGAAATATATTGGATCCTGGCTCTGCTGAGCCCTTCAACATTGATTTGGCACATTCAAATAATATTCCTGATCTCTCTTGCCATTTGGGCCTGAAAAGATCTAGAAAATGGCCTAGACATTGGTATTTGAACATAGATCTTTGTAACATTTATATTTTATTGTGGTTTACTAATCTAGGTGAAATGTTGATATAAATTCCTAGTCTATGTATGATATGCCATACACTAAATAAATAACCCTCTTTCCCTTTTTGTGCCCAGCTGGAGTACAGAAACTTAATAATAATAATAATAATAATAATAATAATAATAATAATAATAATAATAATAACAACAACAACAACAACAACAACAACAACAACAACAACAACAACAACAACAATAATGTTGAAGGGACCTTGGAGGTCTTCTAGTCCAACCCCCTGTTCAGGCTGGAAACTCTATACCAGTGATGGCGAACCTTTTAAGGACCGAGTGCCCAAACTGCAACCCAAAACGCATCATCAGGTGCCAGATGGGCCTGGCTCATTGGGTGGGTGTGGCTGTGGTGGTAACAGCAGACTGGGTGGGACTAAAATGTTCAATGAATTCCAACTTTGCGAGATTTTTTTCCGCGCGAGAAGTTGAAATTGATTGAACCTTTTTTTTTTTGCATATGGAAGCGGAGGCCTAAATCGAAAAGGTTTTATAAAACCCAGCTGAAGGCCTAGGACTGGGGCGACGGTGCGTGTGCCCACAGAGGGGGCTCTACGTGCCACCTGTGGCATGCATGCCATAGGTTCGCCACCACGGACCTATACCATCTCAGATCAATGGCTATCCAGTCTCTTCTTAAAAACCTCCAGTGTTGGAGCACCCACCGCTATTGGAGACAGATTGTTCCACTGGTTAATTGTTCTGTCAGGAAATTTCTCCTTAGTTCTAGGTTGCTTCTCTCGTTGGTTAGTTTCCATAGAGAGAAGCAGGGCTTTTTTTTGTCATAGAATGCCCAGAACGGAGTTCCAGCACCTTTTTTGGACTGAACCTTGTAGGTTGGCAAGGCGGATTGTATGATGTGTGTGAGTTCCAGCACCTTTTTTTTAAAAACAAAAAAGCACTGGAGAGAAGCAACCTAGAAACAACTCTTGGTACAGCTGAAAATGAAGTGGGATTATATTTGATTAGTATTTGGAACAGATTACCAGAAAATAACAGGGCTTAAACCTGGATTGAGAAGTTGAAAGAAATGTTCTGAAAGTTGCCAAGAAAAATTCATGGACAAATCCAGGACGTCATCAGGAATTGAGGAATTAAGGAAATGAGTTCGCCCTAAATGAAATTTCAACTTCACCTTCTATTATGTGCCTTTTTCTTTAAATAGCCTTAAATATTCTAATCAATTTATGAACAAAACCTACTGTGATATTTTTAAAAAGTGCTGCTTCTGTTTGGACAGGGAGGCACTGTTGGAATTACCATAAATTGGGACTGCGACCTTGATTGGCCTCAGAAATACTGTGTACCTGTTTACAGATTCCATAGGCTTTACAATGAAGACAGTAACGTCTCGCCAGGCTATAATTTCAGGTATGGATTGACTTTTGTGGTTGTTTCATTTAGTGCCCCACATTTCAGCTGTTATGTAAACCAGTCTGGGCCCTATACAACTCAGGAGAACAAACAAGGAAAGAAATATCAGGGAATCAAAGTCAAAAGTCAGGAGCCAGTAAACCCAATGGAAATTTAGGATTAACCTGAAAGCTTTGCTAGTTCAGCATACGAACTGAGTACTTAAGAGCATTAGGACGTGTCATTGTCTAGAAAACCCAAACTAGTAACATGGAGAAACAGCACACAAAGCAATGGATTGTTGAGATAAGGTATGATCTCTGTTTACAGTCTCTGGATGTTTGCTTTAAAAAAAAAAGTCATTGTAATGAATGTCAGTTTATATTCCCCATAGGAATAAGTAGGTTTAGAAGTGGAAATTCTGTTCCAGCTCAATAATTATAGTAGACCAGCACCATCTTGTGGATTGCTGAGAACACTGCATGCATGTTTGGTTACATTGAGTTTCATACAGAAAAGTGGTTCTCAATATGTGGGTCTAGGGATCCTTAAGACCCTTTCAGGATCCTGCAGAATTAAATAATGTTTTAAAATGACTCTGTTTAAATTAGTAATGCCATAAATATTAATAGATGCAACCCAGATAACCACAGCTTTTTAGGGTCCTCTATCATTTTTAAGGGACGCTTTGGCTCAGTGGGTTAGGACGCTGAGCTTGTCGATCAGAAGGTCGGCAGTTTGGCGGGTCGAATCCCGAGTGCCGCGTAACAGAGTGAGCGCCTGTTACTCGTCCCAGCTTCTGCCAACCTAGCAGTTCGAAAGCACGTAAAAATGCAAGTAGAAAAATAGGGACCACTCCGGTGGGAAGGTAACAGCGTTCCGTGCGCCTTTGGCGTCTAGCCATGCCGGCCACATGACCACGGAGACATCCTCGGACAAGCGCTGGCTCTTCGGCTTTGAAACGGAGATGAGTACCGGCCCCTAGAGTCAGAAACGACTAGCACGCATGTGCGGGGGAACGTTTACCTTTACCTTTACCTATCATTTTTAAAAATGTAAAGGGGTTCTGAGACTGAAACGTTTGAGAATCGCTGAGATAGAATTTTTTTGTTAATAAATTTTGATTTTGATTATATCTTGTGAGATTGTTCTAGTCTCCATCTCCACTCCACAAAAAAAATGATTGGGGTGGTTAAAGGGCAATCTTCCCACTACAGTAATATTGACAACTAAACAATCCATGATCTATTGGATCATTGTTTCAGAGACATTTCCCTACCTAAATAGAGAAACTGAATGACCAAGGGCAAAAAGAAAGCATTGGGAGCAGAAATTTCCAACTTTCTATTGGTTTGACTGTGGTTGACCACTCTCTGGCAGCCAATGGTGGCACTGGTCTACCCAGGCTCCAGAGGGGTAGGCCAGGATCACTAGTGGCTAAAAGAGGAGACCCTAGACCTAATCCTAATGTTCAGTCAGCACTTAATGCAAGAATTGAACAATTCCCACCAAGTATCTATTTTCTGTGATTCTGTGATTTTTATCATTTGGTTCAATGTCTTCATAGTTACCCTTGTGATATGTAGCCTATAAAACTGTAATCTATTGCTTTGTGTCATCATCCGTTGCATACATGGTCCAATAATTCAGGACCAGGTGTCAATATTTAAGAAATTGTAATATTTATTTTATTTATTTTATTTTTATTACATTTATATCCCGCCCTTCTCCGAAGACTCAGGGCGGCTTACAAGCTTAGCAGTATACAAGTTGAGATTTCAAAACCCCGAAGTATTAAAAAAAAAAAACCTTTACCTTTAAAAGAGGAAGGGGGAAACTTGAAGCACAGGCAAATCCTGGGAACTTGACCAAAATTGGTCAAAAGAATCCAGGTGATAAAGGTTCCAGACTACAAACTGTGGAATCCAAAGTATTGGCTTTGGGCCTAAGGTGTTTAGGAGCAGTTTATAAGAATGACTATGTCCAAATGAGCCTGGCCATTCTTTTGAAGATCAGCACTACATTCTGATCCATAGCTGATCTTTATACTTAGCAATACAGGCATTGCCTTTTTGCATAAGCTCTATGCACATAGAACACTCTCTCAAGGGTTGTAAGCAGGTCTACTTTTTTTTAAAAAAATGTATTTATTGTATCTTTTAGTACCTGCTTTGATTAAATGTTGCCTAGAAAGACAGCTCACAAATATTTTAAATTTATCAGTGCATCATTGATAATAACAGTTCTTCATTCCAGCCAATCTCTTGCTTTTTCTGCTTTATTTTTGAAAGGTATGCCAGATATTACAGAGAAAATGGGAGAGACATGAGGATTCTGTACAAGGTGTTTGGCATCCGATTTGATATTTTGGTGAATGGGAAGGTAGTGCTTGTTTTTATAAAATGATTCTTTCCATTGTCTCTGTCCCCTGGCTTATCTCTAATACTGTCCTTCTCACAAACAGGCATTATGTTGGCTTGTAATCTCAGATTACTTTATCTACATATCATGAACTGTGTCAGGTCTTTATCCAACCTATACAGACAGCTAAGCAGGCTACCTTTCCTCAAAGCCCACAGTGGCATAAATAATTCCTCACTGTCCTCTTTTATCATGACAACAAACTCAGACAGTGATTGACTCTAAGTCACTCTTTAGTTTATTACTAGAGGAATAGCTAGGCTAATTGCTACTTTTGGTGCTTAATTAGTCAACCAAAGCTCACTTGAGGTCTCTAATTGGTAACAGCCCTAATAATAGCTACTGTATTCACATCTTCTTTTCCCAACATCTTTGAACTTTCTTTTTCCTCTGTTTATCCAGGCAGGAAAATTTGATATTATTCCAACAATGACTACTATAGGTTCTGGGATTGGTATCTTTGGAGTGGTAAGTGCCTGTACTTTGTCTGTATCTGTATTTTGCTGAGATCTTAAGATTCTACTAACAGTTCATAAGATCCCTAAAACCTTTGCAACTCTCATAGAAGTCCCTTTTTAGAAACTTCAGCATGCAGCATTCTTGACAGTTATGTATATGTCTAAGTTTGCCCATATAAGTACTGTATGCTACTATGGAAACTGCATGGCCTGGTGGTTAACCCTATGTAGTTTTAAAGAGACTAGCACAGCTTTAAAATCTAGGTATCTCCAAGATGGCCTGCTCTGAGTAGAATCTGCCCATCTGGTGAAATGTCATATTATGGGTCCTAGTGTCAAAAGGAGGTCTTTTAGTGATGATGTCTCCCTCCTAGAATAACCTCTCCCTGGATAAGGATTGCCCGTCTTTAATAGGTTTTGAAGATACTTGAAAATCTGGTCTTTGGAGGTCCTTTGGAGATAGTATCACATGATCCTTGGTCACTGCAACCATTGTTAAATATGTGCTAGTTACCAAGCATCTGAATTTTATTTTATTTTATTTATTTTTATAACATTTATATCCCGCCCTTCTCCGAAGACTCAGGGTGGCTTACAATCTTAGCAGTAGCCTTCATTCTATGCATATGCCTGCTTGTTAGGGCTTTCACACACACCCCAAGCGGCATTATTACAAAGTCAGCTTATTGCCCCCAACAATCTGGGTCCTCATTTTACCTACCTCGGAAGGATGGAAGGCTGAGTCAACCTTGAGCCTGGTGGGACTCAAACCTGCACTAATTGCAGGCAGCTGGTGTTACTTAAGGAGGCATTAGCCCACTGCTCCACCAAGGCTCTTCACATGACCATGGGGATGCTACAACGGTCATAAGTGGGAGGACCAGTCATAAATCATTTTTTCAGTGGCAGTGTAACTTCAAATGGTTGCTTAATGAAGTCGAGGAGTACCCGTAGTTTGGCTGCTCCTGTCTAACATGAATTCTCTTCCAGCTTCTAGTGATGGATTCTAAGATCTATTTCTGAAAGACCACGTGATCGTTTCACCACTACCGCCCTTCTCTAGAAACCCACACTGATTTGTTTTCTGTACCAACATGCACAGTGGCCACTTACACATTGCCAAAATAAAGCAATACATCAGCAGAAGGAGACACAGCGTGAAATGTACTCAATTAACTGAAATATTGAAATACAAATTTAAGAAACGTTACTGTAATTTAAAAAGAAGGAAGCATCTCCCTATCATGGAGAAAACTGGCTGAAAGAGCTGTAACTAAACAATCTGCTGCCTAGATACCAACTGATTGTGAATGGGCAAGTGAGGACAAGCAACATTTATTAAGGAAGTCATATTGTCCAACAGAAATCATGCATTTGTGAGCCTTCTGTCTTTGTGGTGGAGGAAAGAGAAAGAAGGAATCAGGTTGGGAAGTAGACTTTAAGAATATTGTGCTTGTAATTGAGGGGAACAGACAAAAAAGGGAAAAAGCAGGCATCTCTTCATTGTTTTTTGTATTCCTAATTTCCTAGTGGTCAGTGGGACAAAGGGAGCCAAGAGTTGGTGTTTTTACAATTTAGATCCAACATTATGTATAATGGCACAGTTGTCAACAAGTCAAGATTCTTATGGAAGGTTTCAAAATTTGATAAATAAACTTGTAGTCACACAACATTTCCAAGGGAGAGAAAGCAAATGATTGAAGTCAGGACAGTAGTTTACAAGATTATTTCTTCTCTAAATTATCGTGGATGCCCATCTTACTTGTATTAAAAAGCAAGGATGATACCTGCCTGCCAACCAGTCATTCTCTATGAGAATGATAGAAAATGGTGTCCAGTTCTACCTCACCATATTTTTCAGACTATTTCAATACGTTAACTTTATTGGTTTGGAGGTTTTCAATATGTTTTGTTTCTGGCAGGCCTCTGTACTTTGTGATCTGCTTCTGTTAAATTTCCTATCTGACCGGGACTACTACAAGCAGAAGAAGTTCAAATATGTAGAGCGGAATTATATCAATTCTGTGAGTAGACATCAATCTTATTCAGCTATGCACTGAAATATTGTCCTTTCCTTATTGAGCAGGACCCCAAGCACACTTTAAAATGGAAATCAGAACTGAGAAGATTCACCTGTCCAGTGACATCCTTTCTCATGTTCTGGATTTCTTCTGCCTAATCAGATTGGCCATGGGATCCTCATGGGAAGAAACTGTTTGTAGAGACTTTCTTTTGTGGGTTAATATGCTTACTGAGTGCCAGTAATTGTTATGATTCTGCTATATTTCCATACATTCTTCTTCTGCCCTGCCCTGGTTTTAACTTTCAGGTTTGATTCCCTATCAATAGCCACATCCTGCGTCTTTGACTCCTTGTAGGAAATTCAGTAGTAAACACAATATCTCTCCAGAAATGCAATTTCAAGAAGAATTCTACCCAAACGTTTTGCCCATGGCAAGGTAGAAATTACTCCTATCAGATAGGAGTAATTGAGTATAGGTAGTCCCTGACTTATGACCATAACTGAGCCCAAACTTTCTGTTGCTAAGAGAGAGAGTGAAGTGAGTTTTGCCCTATTTGACATGTTTTCTTACCACAGTTTCTGAGTGAATCACTGCGATTAATTTAGTAACACAGTTGTTAGGTGATCCATTAAATTTTCATGTCAGAAGGTTGTAAAAGGTGATCACATGATCCGAGAACACTGCAACCATCATGAATATGAGTCCATGGTCAAGCATATGAATTTGGATCACGTGACCATGGAGATGCTGCAACGGTCGTAAGGGTGAAAAATGGTCATAAATCACTTCTTTCAAGGCCTTGTAACTTCTAATGGTCACTAAATGAATGATTGTAAGTTCAGGACCACCTGTATACCAGAAGGCAAAATGAAAGACCAATCAAAGCACAGAGCAGTCACCATTGCTCAGGAAGACTATGTTGCTATAGAAGGGCTAATTAGACTAAGAAGCTTTACTGAACTCATCCCTGCCCCAGATTCAATGGTGAGATTTAAGAGTCAAGCCATGTAGACTCTCCCATCTAGGCGTTAATTGGATCCAGACTGGCTTAGCTTCCAACAAATTGGGATATTTGGATAGAAGAATATTCTGTGGGATGAAATCTTTGCATCCAGAAGACAAAGATTCTTGCATTATGCACCTTTCATTCAGACCTAAATCCTGAAGACTTTTTAGCCTTTTGCATCAGTTATATAATGTTAGATAAAGAAATATACCTCCCATTTTATTGAATAACATGTTTATCTTATAATCTTTTAAAACAATATTCTTAGGAAAAAGAAGACATTGACATGAGCAACTCACAAGGGAAAGAAAAGAGTTCTCTATGAAATTGTAAGTGAAAATGAGAAATAATGATCATAGGAGAAATAATCCAATCCCCATTATGCTACTTAAATAATTAAATGTATCTTCCTTCCTCTTCCTTCCAAACCTCACAAATGACATAGCTTCTCTGACGTGCAGAAAACAGAATCTAATAAAAGATCAAGCATTATTGCCATCAAATTCCATGCCCTGGTTTTATCCATTCCCAGTAAAAACCAAGGTGTGCCCATCAATTTCCCCATACAACATTACCCAAAAAGCAAGTTTTAATATGAAATGTTAAAGATATTTCCATGGTGGCTTTTTGATCTTGAAAATTATATGTCTGATTGTTTGTTTCAAGTGTCAGAGTTCCAAACTTTTATCATCTCCCTTTTTTTCTGATTTGCAGCAAAGGTGGGATTTGATCAGCCTTTTTCCCTTATACACTGGACTTGCTTCCTGAGATCCTGTTTTAAAGAACCATTCAATGCGTTCAGCACAGAAACACTGGACCCACACAAGGAATGTGATTTTAAAGTCACTCAGTCTGGAACACTTTTCACTTCAGTTATGTATTTATCACAAGGTGAAAGGTGTTGCAATTGTGTCAGTTGGTAGGATTCCAGGGGTGTAGAAAACAAAAGCTGTAAGTAATAGTTTGCTATCTTGTAGATCTAAACAAATTATAATGCCAGGTTTTTACCAGGTATTTGTGAGCTTCCTCATACCTGCCAGGGGCTACTAAGTTGCTGTGGTTACTTAAAACTAGGCAGCCCTGTGGAAGGGATGTGCGGGCTTTTCTCAGCTGAAAATGCTAGTGGAATCTTCCCCACTCAGTTTCCTTTCAAATTCACTCGGACTACAACTCCCAGAATTCCCTAGGGAGCTACTATAGAAGATTCTTGCCACATGACTATTTCTACATACTTTGGCTGGCAGGGGTTCTAAGCACTCCCAAGGATCAAAGTGCTTGTGAGCTTAATGGCACAGCTGAAGGCCTGTATTATGCACACACACATGTATACACATCTTTTCCACACACACAACCCTTCCCCTTATTCTTTTCGATCAGTAGCATCAACTCCTGTTCATATTCCATGAATCAGTGAAAAAGAGCTGCAGAGATTTATTTTGAGAGAAATATTGTATTTTGCTAAAAGGGGAGGAAATGAGAGAAAGAGAGCAATAAAACTAGTTTTGATACTACCTCAACTTGTTTTGTTCAGTGATTCCCTTTTTGAGTATGTGAGTTTAATAGGGGATGGATGTGTCAATAGGGGTACCAGACAAATCTGCTCCAGATTTAATGTATGATGTCTGCAAGCTTCTATCATCTATCTATCTGTCTGTCTGTCTGTCTGTCTATCTATCTATCTATCTATCTATCTATCTATCTATCTATCTATCTATCTATCATCTATCTATCTATCTATCTATCTATCTATCTATCTACCTACCTACCTACCTACCTACCTATCTATCTATCTATCTATCTATCTATCTATCTATCTATCTATCTATCTATTTTCAAAAACTGAATACTTACACTGGAGAAATGCTTGCAAACAATGATCTTATTCAAAAAAGGGAAGCCAATTCCTTGCCTGGAATTGTGGCCCCTCACAGCAAGTATTTCCATCTTGCCTGTTCATTCATTCATTCCTTCATTCATATAGAGAGAAAATATATAATGCCCAAGAGGTACAAGAGCCTTGGTGGAGCAGTGGGCTAATGCCTCCTTAAGTAACACCAGCTGCCTGCAATTAGTGCAGGTTCGAGTCCCACCAGGCTCAAGGTTGACTCAGCCTTCCATCCTTCCGAGGTAGGTAAAATGAGGACCCAGATTGTTGGGGGCAATTAAACTGACTTTGTAATAATGCCACTTGGGGTGTGTGTGAAAGCCCTAATAAGCAGGCATATACATAGAATGAAGGCTACTGCTAAGCTTGTAAGCCGCCCTGAGTCTTCGGAGAAGGGCGGGATATAAATGGAATTTTTTAAAAAAAGAAAGGAAACTATAACAAGGAAATAAAATGATTTCCAACCTTTTCTTCAACACATAATTGCAGTCTTATAATCTCTCCTCCCTCTTGGATATTATGCAAATCTCTTCAGGCCCACACTTAATTCACTTTTTAAAAAATCTTCAAACCCATAAATCATCATATAAGGATTTCCATCTTTTCAAAACTGAGCTTTATTTTATTAAACCTGATCTAGCCCATTCCCATCAGAAGAAAGCCACAAATCTGTAACCTGGAAATGTTACAGATTTGAGTGTCATCAGCATACTGATAGAACACAGCTCCAAATCTTCTCATGAAGTTTTCTAGCAGTTTCATAGAAATATTGAAAAGCTATGAAACATAACAGAGCCCTGAAGACACCAGATACCAGTTCCCATGCCTCCAGACCTCCTATTTCCAAATCTCTCAGTAGATGTAAAATATCAAAACCCACTAAGGGCTAACTGAGTTGCATCGTTGTATTTATAACAGTTCTTCTCATACAGTCCCAAACATTTAGCTACCATGAAATGGAAAGACGCTTGCTCCTTGGGAGGAAAGCTGTGGCAAACCTAGATAGCACATTAAAAAAGCAGAGACATCACATTGTCAACAAAGGTCTACATAATCAAAGCTACAGTATGGGTTTCCCAGCAGCAATGTATGCCTGTGAGAGTTGGACCATAAGGAAGCCTGAGCGCTGAAGAATCGATGCTTTCAAACTAGGGTGTTGGAGAAGACTCTTAAGAGTCCCTTGGACTGCAAGGAGATCAAATCAGTCAACCCTGACTGTTCTTTGGAAGGATAGATACTAAAGCAGAGGCTCAAATACTTTGGCCACCAAATGAGAACAAAGAGTTTATTGGAAAAGACCCTGATGTTGGAAAGACTGAAGACAAAAGGAGAAGGGGATAGCAGAAGATGAGATGGTTAGACAGTGTCATCAATGCAATGGGCATGAATTTGGGCAGACTCCAGGAGACAGTAGAGGACTGTCCATGGGATCATGAAGTGTTGTGACTTAGCGCCTGAACAAAACTTCTGTTATTATCCAACAGTCCCCAAATCTGGCACCATTCAGATGTATTGATTGCAATTTCCATTATCCTCAGGCAGCGTTGATTGATTCTGTGCCATCAAGCAATTTAAAACACCTAATGATTTTACATATAGATTTTCTCCATGACAACATATCCTTACCGTGTTTTTTTCAAGTATCCCAAAGGTGTAGTCATCACCACCATAAATGAGTCCCTTCACCTTGCTGATAGTCAAGTCTTCTTCTCTTTCCTTCCATCTTTCCCAGCATTAGAGCCCTTTCCAGAGATCAAACAGCATAGCCAAGCTGAATTAGTGTTCCAAACTAGAAATAAGAGACTCTAATTTCAGTTCTTCGATCAACCATGAAGCTTTGCTGGGTGACCTTCAGCTGTCAAATCTTGTGAAGAAATCATGCAAGAGAAATCCAAGCAATATTTCTTTCCTGAAACTCTATGACCAGT
Source organism: Vipera berus (assembly GCF_964194415.1). Taxonomy (NCBI): domain Eukaryota; kingdom Metazoa; phylum Chordata; class Lepidosauria; order Squamata; family Viperidae; genus Vipera; species Vipera berus. Next base: position 343,651,927 of record NC_138202.1, read on the forward strand.
GACTTAGAGGGAGACTTGGTTTATTCTACCAGGAGTCTCTAGTTTTATCGCTTCAGTTTCTAAGCAATTTGATAATCCATAATTAAGCCTATGGAGAATAATTAGCACAGAATTAGATATGGCCAGCAGGGGGAAGAGGAGCACTTGCTAAAGGCTGCTGAAAGTTCATAAAAAGTTTTTTTTTATGAACTTTTTAGGACACTGAGCTTGTCGATCAGATGGTCGGCAGTTTGGCGGGTCGAATCCCGAGTGCCGCATAACAGAGTGAGCGCCTGTTACTCGTCCCAGCTTCTGCCAACCTAGCAGTTCGAAAGCACGTAAAAATGCAAGTAGAAAAATAGGGACCACTACGGTGGGAAGGTAACAGTGTTCAGTGCGCCTTTGGCGTCTAGTCATGCCGGCCACATGACCACGGAGACGTCCTCAGACAAGCGCTGGCTCTTCGGCTTTGAAACGGAGATGAGCACCGGCCCCTAGAGTCAGAAACGACTAGCACGCATGTGCGGGGGAACCTTTACCTTAACCTTTACCTTATCATTTAGAAAAATGATAAAAAAAGATTTCCAAAGGTTTTGGCATCTGACGATTCCCCACTTTTAATCCAGCATCCTTTCTGTAGGCTACTTCTACAGATAGAAATGCTAAAATTCTCCTCATCTTAATCCCTCCATGGATTTTACTGTTGTTTACTAACAACAAAACATAAACATAAAAGTTAGTTACCACAGAAATGAGATGTTTGAGGAAAGCTGCTGAAGAGATAAAATCAGAAATGAGACCATCCAAGAAAGAATTGGCAGGGAACAAATTTTAAATTACATACAAAAGCGACAGGTAAAGTGATTTGCTCACCTGGAAAGAATGTCATGGGATTCCATGCCATACAAGGCATATGCAAAAAGAGGAGAAGGACAAAGAACATGAGGCAGAACCCAAAGAAGATGGAGTGACAACATCAAAGACTCAATACAACAACATCAATTAACAATGGTTGAGGCCACCAGAAGGGCAAGATCCAGGACTTTGTATCTCCCTTGTCACCTGAAGCGGAGGAAGAGGAAGAGGAGGAAAAGGAGGGAGGAGGGAGGAGGAAGAGGAGGAGGAGGAGGGGAGGAGGAGGAGGAAGTTCCTCCATGGTCATCTTTTGGGGGTGAGCGGAGACATTAAATAATTTTTCCTTTATTAATATTCTAATTTTCAAGATATTTCCAGGAGATACTTGGCTTGACTCAAGTTTGAACCACTTCAATTCATTAACTGATGGAAAAAATAGTTAATATGCTGCATATATTATAAGCATTCCTTTTCTTTCTGATGACTAAGTGTGAGTTATCAGTGCACACAATCAGCAAGCACAGGTTCCACTCCAAGCTAAACTATTTTTAGGAGATTGGAAGGAAGTTCCCCACCCAAATTCAGTGAGGACCAAATGTGCTTAGTGGCCCTAAAATGCTAAGAATTGCCTGACACCCACTCACTCCCCTCTGAAAAACAAGAAGGATAGGGATTTGGAATTGATGACCACAGAGGTCTAGGTAGGATCTTAAACTGTTTTGCAAATCCTATTTTGTCTTTTTCATATGCCATTTTACTGCTGGGATGAAATACATGAGCACAGAATAAAAGCTTCAAAAAAAAAAAACCCCAGTGCTGATAAACAAGAGCTGTGGTGACACAATGATTAGAATGCAGTATTGCAGTCTGACTTTGCCGGCTGCCAGCAGTTCGATCCTCACTGGCTCAAAGTTGACTCAGCCTTCCATCCTTCTGAGGTCGGTAAAATGAGGACCGAAATTGTTGGGGGGAAAATGCTGGTTCTGTAAACCACTTAGAAAGGGCTATAAAGCACTGTGAAGTGGTATCTAAGTCTAAGTGTTATTGCTATTGCTATACTATCAGATCCAAGCTGGGCTTCTGCAGTGCTTTCTCCATGTCTAAATCTGAAATATGAGAAGTGTGCAAAGCAGTAAAGATACATGTGATCAGCCCACTAATTAATTTTAGGAGGGCTTCTAAGCTCAGAATTGCTCCAACTGTGAAGTGGTTGGCGTATAAAATTAATAAATAAACAAATATATGTTCAAGTACTGGCTCCTAATTGCCTAAAGGGTCCTGAGTGCAAATGTGGAGGCAATTTCATGCCCTTTGATAATGCTGAATGTGTTGGCAAACTTTCCGAATCAAAATGCAATATGTTGAGTTTGAAAAAAAATCCAGACAGAATTCTGCCCACAGAGTTTTTGCCTGTGACTTTCGATCATGCCTTAGCACTGTATCCCAGGCTTCATCTGGGATTCATACCAGATTTTATTAAGAGAGAAAGGATATACAAAACATTCAGCTGCAATATTTCCCATTCTGATGAGATTGCTTATATTTCAAGTATAATTTGTGATATGTAAACATACACAAAGACGCCCTCCAGTTAAGTTTTGGTTCCTGGGAACTGTGTCCACACAATTATCTTGGAAGTGGTTTGCCACTGCTTTCTTCTTTATTTTCCAGTCTATCTACAGCACTGGAATGCTCATGTGTTTCCCAACCAAATACTAACTAAGGTTGATTTTGCTTAGCTTCTGAGATTAGCCAAGATCAAGCTACTTTATGTCCCTATAGGTTTCTCTATGAATCCACAAGAAAATGTCTAAGACAGTTATTACTAAAATGGAGTTTAGAAACACAGAGCAAATATCAGACACAATAAAGAATGAAGTGGATGAAATCTGCAAATATCTGCAGGATGCATAAAGCCTCTCTTGCAGCCATTGAAGGCTCATATCACCTCAATGAAAAATGACACTTCTCCCAAAGGAACAAGGAAGAAGAAAAATATTATAAACACAGACAGAACTCAGTCAGTGGAATGTACAGCCTCCCTTCTTCAGGAATCTAAGGCTGCCAATTTCAGCTAAAATATTTATTTATTTTTATTTATTTATTTTAATTCCATTTATATCCCGCCCTTCTCCAAAGACTCAGGGCAGCTTACAAGCTCCACCTCACCCTCCCAACAAATGTATTTCTATGCATTACACATGGGTGTCTCGTATATTCATTAGAAGTCGCTACTAAAAAAAAGCAGGGTGGAAGTTTTGTGCTGAATTCAAAATTCATTGAAATTGAATTCTTAATTGCAGATTAAAATTTAATTTTTCCTTTAAATTAAAGAACTCCATTAATACAAAGGAAAATCAGCTGCAAACTGTGGGATTCAAAGGCTAAGAAAGAAGAAAGGTTGATACAAAAAAATTGGTTCCTTCTCTAGGTGAAATCTGTGCACATGAGTTCAAATGACCTTGTTGGTAATTAAAGTTTCTAAGACTTACTGGGATCATTTCTCAAGCTAAGTGCAAAACTTCAGCTGGCTTGTAATTCACCATGCCATACTGGGAAGCTAGATATAGAGTTTGGATCTAAGGTTTTGCAGAAGATATCTTCCTTATTTATTGATATGTAAAGAGCCAATTTGGGGTAGTGGTTAAGGCACCAGGCTAGAAATAAGCTATTGGTTAAGAACCAGTTTCACTAGAAATAAAGAAGTGGTTAAGAAATAAACTAATGATTATAGAATCAGGCTGGAAATAAACTAAAGATTGTGAATTCTAGTCCTGCCTTAGGCACAAAGCCAGCTGGGTGACCTTGGGCCAGTCACTTTCTGTCAGTTCTAGGAATGGCAAACCACTTCTGAAACCTTGCCAAGAAAACTTTAGGGACTTTCTAGGCAGTTGACTTCAAGGTACGCATGCACAAACACAGAACCAAAGAAACATAGAATGTATGGGAGTTGCCCATGAGCTAAAATTCTCATATAAAAAATTTATATATAATAATAACTGTTAAGTCGTGGGCTCTGGTGAGCAGGAATGAATACACAAGGCTGAGTACAGAAAAACTCATTCTTTATTCTCAATGGAACTGTACTTGGGCTTGAGCCACACCCAGCCACAATATACTGTATATAGCCTAGCCCTAAGGAAGCAGCCAATAGGATTAAACCCATGCTTGCTGCCTGGGCTGACCAATTGCAGGACTGGAGACGGCCTGTCTATGTAGCTGGGGAGCCGTTAGCACTCCAGCAACGCACGTGGTGATGATACCACAAGCCCAATACATAACAATAACAATAAAGTTGGAAGAGACCTTGGAATCATCTAACCCAACCCCCTGCTCAGGCAGGAAACCCTATACCATTTCAGACAAATGGCTGTCCAGTCTCTTCTTTAAAACTTCCAGTGTTGGAGCATTCACCACTTCTGGAGGCAGGTTGTTCCACTGGTTAATTGTTCTAACTGTCAGGAAGTTTCTCCTTAGTTCTAGGTTGCTTCTCTCCTTGACTAGTTTCCATCCGTTGCTTCTTGTCCTGCTTTCAGGTGCTTTGGAGAATAGCTTGACTCCCTCTTCTTTGGGGCAGCCCCTGAGATAGTGGAACACTGCTATCATGTCACCCCTCACCCTTCTCTTCATTCAACTAGACATAGCCAATTCCAGCAACCGTTCCTTAACTGCAAAAAAAAAAAACCTTAAGAGGAAATACAAAAACAACTAAACCTAAAATCTCAAAAACAACACATTTTAAAAGGATTCATCCACAGAGATTAAAAAAATCTAAAACATATCAACATTAAAAGGCCTATTTTCTTAGCAGAATATATTTACATGCCATTTGAAGCAAGGTCATATGTAAATATGGCTCACTCATAATGATTTACTTTTTATGTTAAAGTACAATTAGGAATAGAAGTTGCATTAATGTAGATATTACAGAAGGACTGCCTTTGCACTATTTTCATCATAAATGAAGTAATAGAAGCAAAAGGTTGGGATTTTCCATATCTGGAATATCCTTTGAGGATTCTTTCCGTAATGGTACATGAGGGAGAGAGATAGCAATGATCATTCCCCCCCCCCATACCCCTGAGTCATGTTCCAAAGAAAGTGTGGGTATATTGTGTGTCACTACCTGGAAAAAAAAGTCCCTACGTTCACAACACTGTTGCCTTACCAATAAGTGGTGATTGCTAAACACAACTGGTTTTATATATTAACATGGCTGTGATTTGATAAAATACATTCCCCATTTTCTTCTGCTTCTGTATGCCAAGCCTGAATGTCTTCATGTTATCTTTTACTACCTGCTTATATCTCAGCAAAGATCAAGAGCAGAGCATAAAGAGAGTCACATATTCTGTGGTCCATGGACTTTTCTTTCCTGAAAGAAGTACTCCCTGCAATATTCCAGCTCAGTGTTTCTCAACCTTGGTCACTTTATTTATTTATTTATTTTTGGGACTTATATGCCGCCCTATCTCTCGAAGGACTCAGGGTGGCTAACAACAATAAAAACAACAATACAAAAGTTAAAAGAAATTAAATAAACAGCCCCAATAAATAAGTTAAACTAAACAATTAAAAATTAAAAAACATTTTAAAAACCCTGTCGTCAGTCCAGGTCAGCCTGATGAAAAAGGAAAGTTTTAAGGCCGCAGCGAAAGGACCGGAGATCCAGGGCCATCCAGAGCTCAAGGGGGAGTTGGTTCCACAGGGCTGGCGCTCCCACAGAGAAGGCCCTCCCCCTGGGGGTCGCCAGCCGACATTGTCTAGCCGACGGCATCCTGAGGAGGCGCTCTCTGTGTGAGCGCACTGGGCGATGGGAAGTCGTTCCCGGCAGCAGACAGTCCTGCAAATATCCCAGGCCTAGGCCATGTAGGGCTTTAAAGGTAAGTACCAGCACCTTAAATCTTTAAGATGTATGGATTTCAACTCCCAGAATTCCCCAGTTGCCAACTTTGTGAAATATTATTCTAGTAGTTCTTCCCTAGTCATGAGAGTCAGCCAGGTGACTTTGGGCACATCATTCCTTCCCAGCCCTAAATGAGCACCAGGCTCTTGCCGTTTCATTTTTCTGGGTGAAAAATAAAACTCTTCATTGCATCATGCATTCAGAGTTTCAGAAGACAGGCTGTCTTATGACTATTTCTTTAATGAACATTCAAAATTATGGCAGCATTTTAAAAAGTGATTTATAGTGGGTCCTCAGCTTGCAACCGTTTCAACATTCCTGCAGTCACGTGGTCAAAATTCAGGCCCTTGGCTACTGGAATGTATTTACAATGGTTGCAGCATTTGGAGGTCACATGATCACTTTCAACCATCATGGGTGGTTTCCAACAAGCTCAAATCAATGGGGCAGGGGTAGGCAACCTTGGCTCTTTTATGACTCGTGGACTTCAACTCCCAGAATAACTGAGCCAGCTGGACTTCAACTCCCAGCTGTGCTGGCTCAGGAATTCTGTGAGTTGAAGTCCATGAGTCATAAAAGAGCCAAGGTTGCCTACTCCTGCTAAGTACCATGTGATTCACTTAACAACCTTGGCAGAAAAAAAAGATTATAAAATGAGCACATCACTTAGCTTTCTGGTCCCAGTTGTGGTTGAAAGCTGAGGGCTACTTGTGAGAACTGTAGCAAACCTAGGGCCAAAGAAACAGATTCTGTAATCATGAAATACAAATGCTAGGAGCTTTTTTTTCCTGAGAAACAGTTGCACGTCAATTGCATTTCTTATTCAATTAATTGGTTCATTATGGCCTATTGTTGCGCAATCTCAGCGCATGCACTCAGTGCACTGGTCATCTCTCATCAGGGCTACCACAATGCATTCGGGGCTATACTTGAAGAGTATTCGGAAGCTACAGCTGACAGAACGCAGCAGGGCAGACAATTTTAGGAGTTCCAGGCTGGCCCACATTAATACCACCATTACGCAAGCTGTACTGATTCCTGGTTCAACTCAAAGTGTTGATTATCACCTTTAAAGCCATTTATGTACATCAGATGTCCATGTTATCTGAGGAACCATCGCATCCTAATGGGATTGGCCTGGCCCACTTGCTCTAGCAGAAGAGGCATGCCGAGTAGACTATGTCGGTCAAGGAATTCCACCTGCCATGGCTCCTGCCTTTTGGAACATCGGTCCCATCAAGATGAGATCCACCACTACCCTACTACTAGCACTGATGGTGATACCTAGTTTGGGTAATGAAATGTCTGCAAGAAAACAACCAAGCTCAGAGAGCACCAAGGATCCCTCATTTCAACCCCAAGCTACACATATTCTCCTATATTAGTACCCCTATTCTCTTGGCCTTCCGAAAGGGCCTGAAAACCCAGCTGTGGCCACTGGCTTGGGACCCCAATAGGGGCATCCCACTCTGGAGGTGGTTAATAGATTAGGAGACGATCCCACCTTTTTAAGCAGTTTCTTGTTAAGGTTAATATTTTAATTTAATGCTCTTCGTGTTTTATACTGTGTTTGATAACATTGTAAGCCACCCAGAGTCACTCAACAGTGAGACGGGAGGCATACACATTTTATAAATAAAATAAATAAATAAAATGTGCAGCTGTCCTTGCTGTGGATGCCCCCTGTTTGATCAAAGGCCAGGTCTTTGCTCTCAGATGACAAGCTTAACAGTACTCTGTATCTCATATTCATATTTTATCTGTTTTCCTACTTTGCATACTTTCTTCTTTTAAAGAGCCCTTAGAGGCTCTCCCTGATTCACATTCTCCATCCAGATGGAATCTTGTCGCTTTCCAAATATGCCGTCAGCCAGAAACGAAATGAAAGGGAACTCACGGTGAGTCACAAGCTGGAGAGACAAGCTGGGAGGGATATGGAAAAAATGAATGAAGCATGTGTGAGAAAGATGACAGCAGCTGGGCTGTGTTCCATTTATACCTGGGGAAAATTGAGCAAGGGAAGTTACAAATAAAGCTGAGATTTTTGGGGAGTCATCTTGCAAATGTTTAATCATGCACTACATACTAAAAACAATATTGATTGCATGCAGGGAAAGCTGAAAAGATTACAGTGGGTGAGTCATGCTTAATACGATAGGACAGCGGCCACTAGTTTAGGTGGCTTTTTGCAAAATAAATAAAAGGGGGAGGTCAGAAAATTAATAGGGGATGAGTCCATTAATTGCCCACAATTATGAGACCAATTCCCCATGTATGGAGGCAATTTGTCTCTGAATCTCAATTGCTAGTGGAGAAACAATAGGGGAAAACTCTTGCTTTCAAGTGACATGGAACTTCTAGCTGAGAAATGTACAAGTCCTCAACTTGCCACCACAACTGAGCCCAAGATGTATGTTGCTAAGTGAGACATTTGTTAAGTGAGTTTTGCACCATTTTACGACTTTTCTTCTCATAGTTGTTAAGTGAATCCTTGCAGTTTGTAAGTTGGAAATGCGGTTTTTCAGTGAATCTGGCTTCCCTGTTGACTTTGCTTGTCATAAGGTCACAAAAGGGGATCACATGACCCCGGGACCTTGCAACCGTCTTAAATATAAACCAGTTGCCAAACACCCAAATTTCAATCACGTGACCACGGGGATGCTGCAATGGTCGTAAGTGTAGAAAACAATCACAAGTCATCTTTTTCAATGCTGCTGTAACTTTGAATGGTCACTAAATGAAGCGTTGTAAGTCAAGGACTACCTGTATACATTTCTCAGCTAGATGCTGGATTAGGTGGTTTGTTGGCTATCCTCAAATTCTGATAGTTACGTGATTAGATAAAGAGCAAGAAAGTCAGCCTAACCATTTAGTAGTTGAGACCCATGCAGTGAGTAACCTTTGGCTGCAGATATCCACACAGTATATGAGGGAGACATTTTTCCCTGTCTTTGCACCATTCCCCCTTGTATGTAGGTCTGAGGTCCAAACACATCATTATCTGTAGTCCTGGACTATTCAGTGACCAATCAAAGATATAACAGCATTGAAAAAAGTGACTGGTCCTTGCTCTTACAACTGTATCAGCATCCTCATGGTCACGTGATCAAAATTCAGGCACTTGGCAACTGGCATGTATTTATAATGGTTGCAGCTTCCTTGGCTCATGTGATTGCCATTTACAACCTTCCCAACCAGCTTCCAACAAGCAAGGTCAGTGGGAGAAGTACACTGAAAGCTTATGCACCAGAGAAAAATTCCTTGTGTGTCCAATCACACTTGGCCAATAAAGAATTCTATTCTATTCTATTCTATTCTATTCTATTCTATTCTATTCTATTCTATTCTATTCTATTCTATTCTATTCTATTCTATTCTATTCTTTCTGTTGTTGTTCTATTCTGTTGTTCTATTCTATGCTCTAAACAACCAGGTGATTCACCACGTGATTCCTAAGTCTGCTGCTGTTCACCCTGTTGAATCATATTGTGAAGTATGCGGCTGATACAACAGTAGTGGGCCTTATTCAAGATGACAATGAGAGTCCTTACCGCAAGAAAGTTGAGGGCTTGGTGAACTGGTGTAAGAAAAACAGCCTAGTTTTAAATATTGGAAAAAACAAAGAGATCATTGTTGATTTCAGAAAAGCCAGGCACAGCAACACTCCTCTGTGCTTTAATGATTCACCTGTGGAGATGGTTACCAGCAACAAATTTCTGGGTGTGCAGTTAACAAGTGGGCTGGCTTGGTTGCTCAACAGCAAGACACTGGTGAAGCAGGCACAGCAGTGCCTGCATTTTCTGTGTTGCATGAGAAAAGCACATCTTCCTTCCCCGCCCTTACCATATTCTACGGAGGGACAATCGAGAGCATCCTGTCATACAGCATTACAATTTTGTCTGGATGCATCACTGCTTCAGACAGGAAGATGGTGCAGAGAGTGGTGAGAAGGCAGAAAAGATTATTGGCAGTTCCCTCCCTTCCATCTAGGACATAGCATATAAGGATTGCTTGAGCAGGGTCTACAATTCTCTGGGTCACTGCACATCCTCTTCACAACCTGCTTTCCTTGCTACCTTCTGGGAGGAGGCTTCGTGGTATCTGAGCAGAACATCCAGATTCAATCAGTTTTCTTCCATACAGTATTAACCTTGTGAACTCTCAAGCTTCTTCTTTCCGCTGTGTATTCAAGATGCACAGTGATTAATATTTATATGTATTTAAATGTAAGAGGGTAGGTATATACATATGTTATATATAGCATGTTTATATGTGTGTTATGTATGTGTACAGTTTTGAGAGCAAGCAACAAAATTTCATTTTTAATGTGTGCCAGTGTGCCACAGTAAAAAATGACAATAAAGGGCAACAGGGTATCAATAAATTTGTTTGGGCAGGGAAAAGGCCACGAGTTAAATTTAAGATTATGCAGGATACTCGTGAAAGAGGAGGTCTTAAAATGCCCAATCTTAAATTATATTATGAAGCTGCTGCGTTAGCAGGAATAAGTGACTGGATTAATTTGACACAAGAGAGATTATTAAATCTTGAGGGCCATGACTTGTTATTTGGCTGGCATGCATATTTGTTGTATGATAAGAAGGTAGATAATGCGTTTAAAGTGCATATTTTAAGACAGGCATTGTTGAGAGTTTGGAAGAAGTATAGACATAAGTTAGATTACAAGATGCCGTTGTGGGCAATCCCAAAGCACGCAATAGAAAACATAAATGTTGGCTTCAAACATGATGTGACTACGTATAAGGAGATTTTAAGCTTGGAAAGAAATGTCTGGTGTTTGAAGCCGTACAACCTCTTGCGAGATGAGAAGATTGTTCAAACTTGGTTTCAATATACTCAGTTACGGGCCAGGTGGAAAAAAGATCAGAAAATTGGTTTTGCAATGACTGATGAAAATTTGATAAAGCAAATTAGAAATCAGGGTCCAGCACATATCAAACGGATATATCTTGCTTTGATAGAAATTGACTCAGAAACAGAACTTGTTAAGGATTGTATGATAAAATGGGCCCAGAACATCCAAGAAGTTATTACAATGGACACGTGGGAAAAGATCTGGGTGAGGAACGTAAAATTTACACAAGCTCAAAACCTAAGAGAGAACTTTTATAAAATGTTTTATAGATGGCATTTAGATCCTAAAAAGCTTGCAAGTATGTATCCGAATTATCAGCCAAAATGCTGGAGGTGCGGTGGTGAAGATGCAACATATTTTCACACATGGTGGACCTGTAAAAAGGTCAAGGCTTTTTGGATAAAAATTTGGTGGAATATGCAGAAGATCTTCAAGCAAACGATAAAGTTTTGTCCGCAATTCTTTTTGTTGGGTATAATTACAGATGCTACTGTTGTGGACACTAAGTTGATGTTGAATTTAATCACAGCAGCAAGACTTTTAATAGGTCAATATTGGAAGAAGGAGGAACTGCCGACTATAGAAGAATGGACTTTAAAGGTTTCTGACCTGGCAGAAATGGCAAAGATCTCGGCTTATTTGAAAGATCATTCGCAAGAACGTTATATTATGGAGTGGAAAAAATGGATTGAATATATCCAGAACAAATATGGGACTAAAAAGTTTCATTTAGCATTTGAATAAGTCTTCCTTTCTATTTTCTTTTTTTTCTATATGAAATATTAGTATTGCTTGTAGTTATCTCATATGAGCTAGAGAGTGATAGATTTATGAATTTATTATTGGTAGCAAATGGATGTTTATGATTGTTTTTTTTGTTTTTATACCCTGTACTTAGCTCTGGGAAGTCGGGGGGGGGGGGGAGGGGGGAAAGGGGGGGGAGGGGTAGGGAGGGATAGGTAGGGGAGGGGGAGGGGGGATTGTTAAAGATAAAATGTATTTTAAAACTTTTCAATAAAAAAATGACAATAAAGGTTATTTTGTCTTATCTTAACAACGATAGTGATTTGCTTAACCATAGCAAAAAAAAGATGTAAAATTGGGTGTGACTCACTTAACAACAGTCTTGCTTAGCAACAGAAATTCTAGTCCCAAATGTTAGCATAAGTCAAGGACTACCTGTAGCACTAAAGGCTTTCTAAATCTGAAGCTAACAACTTTAAAGTCCTCTAAAAATACTTAATTCACACCTTCAGGCAGTCCTTGCGCTATGAGATCTGGAATGGAAACATCCAGATGATCACTAGATGGCAGCAAAGAGTAATTGTGTTTTTTTTTCTTTTGTCAGAGCAGTCAATTTGGCCATCTCTACTAACTTCACGTAAGGGATGCGGTGGCTCAGTGGGTTAGGACGCTGAGCTTGTTGATCAGAAGATTGGCAGTTTGGCGGGTCAAATCCCGAGTGCCGCGTAACAGAGTGAGCGCCTGTTACTCGTCCCAGCTTCTGCCAAACTAGCAGTTCAAAAGCACATAAAAATTCAAGTAGAAAAATAGGGAACACTACGGTGGGAAGGTAACAGCGTTTTGTGCGCCTTTGGCGTCTAGTCATGCCGGCCACATGACCACAGAGACGTCCTCGGACAAACGCTGGCTCTTCGGCTTTGAAATGGAGATGAGCACCGCCCCCTAGAGTTGGAAATGACTAGCACACATGTGCGGGGGAACCTTTACCTTTACCTTACTAACTTCACCAACTTTTGCAGCTATTCATCCATTGCGGGAATTGAAGCCCATATACTTTTTCCTGAAATGTTCATACAACACAATTCACTTACTAAATAAACCCAATACTGTGTAGGAGATGCCCGGCTGAGCCCAAGGGAGGGGTCAAGCATGTCATCAGTCTCAAGTCCTTCACACCCAAAGAGATCTAAGTCCAGCCTACCTTGAATTCTGTTGACTCTTATCTACCGCCAATTTGCTTTAACTGTTAATAGTCCAATTTCTTGTAGAGAGTTAACATGCAATAAACCTGTATTCATTTGAACCACCTTGACTCCCGATTTCCTGTGCTTGACAATTTTGGAACTACTCACTGGCTCAAAATCAAGCTGAGCCATTAAAACTCCCCCAAACAAAGTTTGTTGAGCAAATGTAGCCCTTCTGTTTTTAACTAATCTGATTAAGCACATGTTTGGGAATAGGAACACCTACAGACCACATATGAAGCTTAATGTGGTCCATATATTCCCATAAGTGGTAACAGAATTTATCCAGTTTTGGTTTGGCATATTATGTGAATTCAGCAACTGTGGGTTGGACCCCTTGATTTATGGCAGCCTTGCCCAATTTGGTACCTTCTAGATGCCGCTGGGGCTGTTGGAGTTTAAGTCAGGAAGGCATCAGACTGGAGGATTGCTTAGTATATTGTATGAGCCTAGTTAACTGTGTTTTATTCAATAAAATCTGATTAAACAAGCCATAGGTTAGCAAGATGATTAGATTACATCTTTTTTCTGCAGGAGCTCATTAGACATCTACAGGGAGTTCCCCATGTGAAACACGATATGAGGACAATAATTCCTCTGTTCCTGGTATTGTTCAACAGTAGATCACACAATTTATCTATTTTTTTTTATTTTCACCATTAATCTATAGTTGCTTCCTTTTGCTTACTTGGGAACGTTCTAAGGGAGAGAGAGCTTTTAAAGGATCTTGAAGCAAGCTTATTTGGCTACCAAGCAGCTCTAAAACATAGGGAGGCAAGGAAGGAGGTTTAGAAGAAGTGAGAAGCAAAACCAGAGACAAAGAAAATGTTATGGATATTAATACCTAGGTTTGTTGATTATACAGTATGCAGTGTTTGGTTTCTGAAAGGTGCAACATGAAATGAAAGCTTTAGAAATGAGTTGGAAGATGACTCCTACAATTCCACGTGTGACCTGACTTACTTTAAACAAAAGGACAGAGAAATGAAGTGTAAAAAAATGCAAGGCAACAAAAAAAAAGCCAAAAGGAATATTTGTGGCTCACTTTTGCTTTTGCTAGGAAAAAAACAAACACAAACGATTCCCCAGGGATCTGTTGAATGAAGCTACCAATCACAGCTACATTAAACCAGATAGTGTGGTTTTAACAGCTCACTCCTTGTTGGTAGTGATGCCTTAATTCTGCCATGATGAACCTAATTACAAATGCCAGTTTCCTCCAGCAAAGCTTCTTGGATGTTTCATTGCTCTTTTTATTTTTTTTACAGGTACTATGAGAGTAATGTAACACTAAATCCAGGGTTAGGTGTCACCTTTGGCTCTCTTAGTGATTTGTCATTTATTTATTTCATTTGGTTCGGCTGCTGTCTAAACTCCAAAGTCATTCCAGGCAGCTGACAATACAATAAGCCCTACAAGCATGATACAGAACATAACAAGATAGGAATCAGGTCACCTGATACAAAAACATAGATAAAAAACACATCCACCCAAAGCCTGGAAGTAGAGACAGGTCTTCCAAGGCCTAGCAGAACACCAACAGGATGAGAATTGTTATGTATTGGGCTTGTGGTACTATACCACGTGCGTTGCTGGAGAGCTAACGGTTCTCCAGCAACCCAGACAGGCCGTCTCTGGTCCTGCGATTGGTCAGCCCCAGGTGGCAAGCAAGGGTTCAAACCTATTGGCTGCTACCTTAGGGCTTGGCTATATATTGTGGCTGGGAGCAGCCCAAGCTCAAGTACAGTTCCAGCAAGAATAAAAGAATGGGTTTCTCTGTACTCAACCGTGTGTCTTCATTCCTGCTCACCAGAGCCCACGACTTAACAGGAACCCTATGGATTTCAGAGGGAATCTCATTCCAGAGGGCAGGCACTACAAAAAGGAACTGGCTCCTGCTGCTTGGGTCAAGATAGATAACACTGTTTAATCAAAGGGATTCAGAGCACACCAGACCTGCCAGGTTATATCAGCCAGGTAGAAACCATGCGAGATAGGTGGTCCTTCTGAAGGAGGACAAAAACTTTGTAACAACCATTCTGGCTGCAGTTTCAAAAGGATGTGCTCTTAGAAACTGTGGTCACAGCCCAAGGAGATGTGCCCCCCCATCCCCAAGCAACAGAACAATAGCAGGGGTTAGGCTCAAAACACTTCAGCAGGTGTGAAGTTCCGTAAGTTATGGAAAAAAGGTGGGGAACTGGGGGGGTTAAGGAAATCCCCCCAGGGATACTAGGATGGCATTGATTAAGTACACCAGCACTTTAACATGTAACCAATCATAGCACTTCCATTTATTTCTTGTAAAAAGGATATAAAAACTCATGCATAACTCTGTTGGCGATTCCTTCTCTTTGATTGGAGGCAACCCTTTTGCCACTGCACATCAATAAAAGGAATTTGGCTCAAGACGTTTCTCGTGTTGAAAGAAAAGTCTTCCTCATGGTTCAGTCCAAGCTTGGAATAAACAACATGGCGACTGCTTTAGAAAGAAGGTTGCAGTTTATTGAAGAGGAGAGCCAGACAGGAAGATGGCTCTGGAAGAAAAGAGAGAGAGCACATGTAGGGAGTGGGTTTGTATAGCCTCTGGGGCTCTTGAGGTTGTTTCCTGTTCCTGTTTGAGGTTTTATATTTACTGTGTCATGTATTTTGATCTGAGTCTGAGTGTGCCCTTTGGCATCTGTGAGTTTATTTATTTTATTTATTTATTTATTTATTTATTTTATTTTAATTCTATTTATATCCCGCCCTTCTCCGAAGACTCAGGGCGGCTTACAAGCTTAGCAGTAGCCTTCATTCTATGTATATGCCTGCTTATTAGGGCTTTCACACACACCCCAAGCGGCATTATTACAAAGTCAGCTTAATTGCCCCCAACAATCTGGGTCCTCATTTTATCTACCTCGGAAGGATGGAAGGCTGAGTCAACCTTGAGCCTGGTGGGATGCGAACCTGCACTAATTGCAGGCAGCTGGTGTTACTTAAGGAGGCATTAGCCCACTGCTCCACCAAGGCTCTTTTTAATCGTATTATGTCCTGTCTTAGATTTTGGGTGGGGTAAGTAGATTTTAGGTGTCTTTGTCTTCTTAATCTTCTAGCTTCAACCGTCCTGGATTATTTACATCTGCATTTCTACGGAGCTGGTTTCTGCTTGAGGGAGGGAGACTTGGGGCTATTAAGAAAAACTGGGCATGCTTTTCTGGCTCTTTAATATTTCCTTCTCTGGGGGAGGGCTGACTTCCCACACTCGTGTCCAGTGGATTTAACTCAGTCCAATCACCTGAGTTACAAGCCTGTCACTTCAAATACCTTGGCCCTGTGCCATGTAGGGCTGCATCTTGAAACATGGATTAACCAGATTCATAGCCTGTAAGGCTTTATACAGTATCATGTCCTTCACTATCAGTATAACAAGGATTAACAATCTGATCATGATTTTACACACTAGTGCCTTGTCAAAAAAATTAAAAAACCAAACATGGTTCAACTCTTGCAAGTCTTTGCAATCTTATCTCAGATTCCACCTGTTCTTAGTGTCCTTGCTGAAATATCTTGCAATCTCCTAAAATACCAAAAGGGGGCAAGATTTGGCAATCCCTCCCAATTTCTGAGAGGCTTATTTTCTTAAAATCAAAAACAAAAAAACCCCAAAATGTTTAATTCTGCTTTTCTGTAGATATCTAAAGCTGCTGCAGGTATGTTGCAATCAAAGGTGCTGCAGCACACAAGTTGCTGTGGAACACAAACCCCAGAAAGCTACTGTTGATTTTCTGCTGGTGTTTTTCCACTGGTTAGCCAGCTTGGAATCACAATGCTGGCAGGAAATTCCTCCAAAATCAGATTCGTTCTCTGTATCATTGTGGATGATATGAATTAAGTCTAATAAGGTGTGAGAAGACAACACAGACCAAGGAAGCTTTTATGGGAAATTCACTACTACGCATTATTTTAGAAGAGTTAGGAGAAAAATAATTGCAGTTGACAAATTCAGCATGTGATATATGTAAGAAAAAAATGTACAGCCTTGACCTAAGGCGACAAAAATTATGAACATGCCAGCACTTCTAGTTGTAAAAAGTGGGAGGATATACACAATTTGTTCCTCTTACCTCCACTTTTTCAGACCATTTATTTTCCTTAATATAGCACACTGTAGCTGTGATGGATTAAAGCTCCCATCATCCCCAGCTAGCATGACCATTGGGGGCAGGGTGTGTGTGTTATATTACAGCACTCTGGGAGAATACCAGAACAGGGAAAGCTGTTTCAGACTACAGTATATATCCTTAATAATGCTGCAATGTGATATGAAAGTTCAATCTGTAAAACAGCTCTCACCAGCCTGGTGGTCTTTTGGAACATTATTTGCTTGTTTGTTTGCATTTTGAAAACATTTTGATCAATGTTTCTCAAACTTGGCAGCTTCTGCTTTAACAAAGCAGAATTAGATTTGGGGAAACAAAACCACCACTTCACAAATGCATAGCACAACACAGAAGAACACTTCACAACTGTCTCACTTAGCAACAGAAATTTTGGGCTCAATTGTGGTCGTAAGTTGAGGACTACCTGTAATATCTTCTCTCTTATGTCAACCCTATGCCAGAGTGGCTGTCACAGATGCAAAACCATCAGGTTTTATCCTCCATTATCTTGGAGGGCTAATGTCGGCAGTGACCGAAAGTGAGGTGAATTCCATGATGATGGTAGCTGTCAGATCCACCTTTCAGCCTGGCACTTTGCTGGCATTCTGCCATTAACCAGGGCAGGGAGAAAGGAACAAATAGGCAATAAAGCTGCATACCTTTATGATCAGAAATTGGGAGGGGGGGATTGACAACTGAGAAAGAACAGAGCATTTTGCAATAAGGTCCGTGTCGGCATCTTCAAGGCTGCTTATCCTGAGTGGAATTTCATCAGCCAAAACACCTCAGTGCTTCTCAAAACATGTCGGTGGTGCCAAATTTGTTGTACATGGATGGACTATGGGGGGAGGACTGGGGTAACCAAGGGCTTAGTTTTGTTTTGATGCGCAGGAACCTCAGATTCTACTTGACTCTACTGCAATCAGCATCTCTTAGTAAAAGTGCCTTTTCACTTTAATCAAATGGAGTCGAGTGTTTTTCTTTCCTAGGAGATCAGACTGAGGCAGGTCTGACAGTAGCTTTCTGATAATTCAAGAATGGCTAGAGCACATCAGAACTAGTTGTGTGGAAAGGACATAGCCCAGAACTTGCAAATAAAAATGCATAAAAATAAATATAAAAATAACTCCCTGAGGGAAGTAAGCTCCCCAGAAAAGGAAATATTAAAAGGGCAGAAAAGTATATTTCCTAAAAAGATATTGAAGAATCAGGAAAGCATGCCCAGTTTTAATAGCCCAGTTCTCTTTCCCCCAAGCAGAAAACCAGTTCTATAGACCATCAGGAAGGTTGGAGCTAGAAGCTTAGGAAGACAAAGACATACCCCAGCCCCAGGAAAGCAGGATATGACCTTTAGACACAATAGGATTGACCCACAACCATCAAGAATACCAGAAAGGCACACCCAGACTCAGGTCAGAATATGTGGCACAGGAAATACAAAGCCTGAAGCAGGAAATAACTCCAAACAAAAGACTCCAGGGGGTATAAAACCCACTCCCTACATGTGCTCACCCCTTTTTCTGCTGGAACCATCTTTCTGTCTGGCTTTCCTCTACAATAAACTGTAACCTTCTTCCTAAAGCAGTTGCCATGTTGTTTATCCCCAGCTTGGATGGAACCATGAAGACTTTTCTTCTTCCTACATCCCTTTACATTATAGTTCTTTACAGAAAACCTGTGTTTGCATTATTCATAGTTACCATGGTTTATCAAATTAATTTAATTTAAACAACTGCATGGGCTGGCTGGGGCAAAACGTATTCAGTGCAGTGAGATAGTATGTCAAGCAAGGGTGGTGAGTTTTGCTATATTTAGTCTGGGCTTGACACAACCTGCTAAGTCACGAACAAGAGAACTACATTTTGTCTTAGCACGTAAACACAGCCTGTGTGCCACAGAAAGAGGAGGGCATACGCCTCCATTCCTCGACCCGATCACTCAGTTATTCCCATTTTCCTTTCTTTTATGAATCTATCAAACGCTTCCGTCAAGGTTACCGCTAGCCTTGAGCTGTTTATTAAAAAAAAATAATGATGGAATTTCAATAAATCAATCAATCTGATTATCTGGGTTGTAAGGGAGTAACAAATCATCAAGTAATGCACCAGAGACCAGAGAAATCACACACGTGCACGCCCGTATAAATCACAACTGCAGATTAACTGTAAAGAAGGTGAGCTCAGCCCCAAAGGGAAAGCGGTGACTTGGGGTAGGGGAAGGTTCCCTGATCTTGGCCGCTTCTCCCGGCCAGCAAGCCCGGGCACTCGATATAGACCAGAGGTCTTCAAACTTGGCCTTTTTATGACTTGTGGACTTCAACTCCCAGAATTCCTCAGCCAGCAAAGCTGGCTGAGGAATTCTGGGAGTTGAAGTCCACAAGTCATAAAAGGGCCAAGTTTGAAGACCCCTGATATTATAGACCCTCCACAACTTTTCTGCTTGGCAGGCAGCAGCGCGGCGATTCAGCGGCGGCGGAGGCGGCAGCATATCCGAAGATTCTCCAATGGCGATCCAAGCCCGGGCGGGCAATTGTCCAGTCCAATGAGAACCCGAGGAGCTGCTGTGCCATCTGCCAATCGGGCCGTCTGTCACAGGAGCTGCCCCAGGAGGAGGAGGAGGAGGGCGGAGGGAGGGGGGAGGAGGAAGCGCGAGAGCCTGGCTCAGGCGCCCTGGGCTGCGGATTGGAGGCTCGTGGGAGCGCTCTGCCCGCGTCTGTTGCAGGCAAGCAGCACGTTGGGAAGCGGCGGGGCGAAGGCGGGTTGGCTTCGCCTGGGCGGGGCGGTTGGGCTGGTTAGGTGCTGCCGCCTCTTGCTTCAGCCCGGGAGGCTGGCAGGTGAGCAGCGGCACCCAATGCGAGCCGCGGCGATCGCTCCTCTGGCAAACGGAGCGAAGGCTTTGCGGAGTGTGGACCGTCTGCTGGGAAAGGTAGGTCCTTTGTTCGGGTGGCTTTACCCGCCGCCGGGCTCCAGACCCAGCGCCAATCGCTCTGGATCCGGCGAGAACTCGGTCTGCACGCTTCCCTCTTTCACTTCCCAGGCTGGTAATGGATGCGGAACCCCGCTTCTTTGCCGGACGCGGCGTCCTTCTGCTGAGGGGTGGTCGCGCCCGGCTCAGAGAGGACGTAGGAGCTTGAGAAAAACCCTGAAACCAGACGAAGGGGGATGGAAAGAGGTGAAGGCGAGAAGGGACAAAGTTGCCTCTGAGCGAGTGCAGAGCGCCCAACCGTCCCCCCTCGTTCTTTCGAGCCAGGGGCTGGCTGAACGGGCGAGGCGGGAAGGGTTTTCCGCAGGCGGAGGCGCATTCCCAATGCGGGGAAAGTCCGGAGCAGCTCAGCCTCTGCTCCCCAGCAGCCCCACGTGCAGGTGTGTATCCTGGGCGGCTATGCACACGTTCATTCTGCTATTGCATCTTGACGTGTAGCTTCCTTCAGGTTTGGACTGTTTTGAAGCCCACCTCTTACAGTATTTTTTTTAAAATTCCATTTATATCCCGCCCTTCTCCGAAGACTCAGGGCGGCTTACAAGCTTAGCAGTAGCCTTCATTCTATGTATATGCCTGCTTATTAGGGCTTTCACACACACACACCCAAGCGGCATTATTACAAAGTCAGCTTAATTGCCCCCAACAATCTGGGTCCTCATTTTACCTACCTCGGAAGGATGGAAGGCTGAGTCAACCTTGAGCTTAGTGTATTGAGAGGCTTTGTAAAGACCGACAGTCCTTAACTGGAGCAAATGATTCTAAAGGGGCAAATTCCAGTTCACACCTGCTCCTTTGAAATCAAGAGTTTCTCCACCATTTCCCCCCCCCCTTTCCGACCTTGTTTTTCTCCTGTGCCCCTCCATCCAGATCCCAATGCCAAATACAGACATGGGACAGTAAATGGCGCATTTTCTGACATCTAGCAGGCACAGTTATAATACGCTTTGCTTTTCTGTGACCTCCTCAGATGTGTCCTGATCCACCTGTTAATGTTTCATCTGTGGCCCCCTTGAAATATCCTAGGGCTGCGGGGGGGGGGGGCATAGGGCCCCAGTTGTAAACCACTCTTTTAAATTACATTTAGTGTGCAGTGAGATTGGGTGCATTTTTGACACAGGCCTCCACTTCTTTTACCTAGCCTACTTTGCATGGTTCCTTTAAGCTTCCTTGAAGCAGTCAGAAATAAGAAAGGCATATAAGGAATAGTAACTAAAATCCAGATCTGCATTTAAACCTTCTTAACTCCTATAATTTACCCCATTTTTTCATATTCTGCACCAAGATGCTCCCTTAAAAGGGCTGCTCAAGTTCTTTTTTTTTCCCTTTTCAAGACAGGAGGGAAAAGATTATCATGGCATGATGACCTTTCTAGGCAGATAACTTTCATGGTTTACTGATGAGCTGTCTTCCACCAATGTTTAATCTTTAATTAAACATGATCTTTTCAGACCCTTTGATTCTTGCCCTCTCACCAGCATGTTCTATCCAGAGAGAGAGAATTCATTTTCTTTCCCATCTGAACTCTGACGCTAAAATACTTTTACGGCTGGATTTAAAGTCTTAGTAAAGCATCTGCTTTTTTGGATTGCCATCAGTTGCATGAAGCTTTACCCCAATTAGCAGTCATGCAGGAGAACCAAAAAAAGAAAAATGAATGAAAGCAAAAAATTTACAGGGACCCCTGTGTCGATCCAGGTGTGGTGTGTAAGACAATATGCAGGTCTGGATGGAGATGTGGGATTGAATTTGAAGGTGGTGCATCCTTGAAAGACTAGATGTGTATTTTGAGATTCTCCTATAAATGGAGATGCTGTTACCTGTAGAAGGGCAGCTACAAAAACGGGAATCCTTTGCCACTGGCATTCCCTTTTGGAGAAACCTGCTCTTACTATTTTTTGCCCCATTATGGTTAGATTAAATCACTTTTTTATTTCTTCCGTTCAATGCTGCCTTTTAAGATGGTGCAGATGCTTCAGCCAATGAAGAATGTAGCCCATCTGGTTGCTGGCTAGAGATTGGCAATGGGCCAGCATAAACATAGCCTGATCATCAGGTCCAGTTTAAAGGTCTGCTGACCAGACTCTAAAAGCCAAAATGACTTGCAGCCAATTTATTTAAAAGATTGCTTGTCACTGTACAAACCAGTACTGGTCTTGAGGTCTTCCATGGAGACCCCCTAGTTTATCATTTAGTTGCAAGGGATATGACTTTTTCTATGGTAGTTGCATCCTTATTAAATGCTCTTCTGTTCGAAATTACTTTCTGACTATTTCCACCTGGATTTTAGAGAGCTGGATAATCTTTCCTGCTTTTAACTGCACAATGATATTAGATGGCTTTTAATGGTCACATGTATTTATGCATTTAAAATTGTTCTGAGGGCCTTGGTTTTAAAAGGTGGCATAAAATATTTAAGTGCTGTAAGTAAAAATGCAAACATGGAGCCCAAAGGAAATGTGAGACCATCCATGAAAGGTTCAAATGCAAAAAGATTGTCTATCACCTATAGGAGCTGAGATTTCTATTTTTCTTTAAAAAAAACATCACTACGCTATTTAAACACTACAATGGGACAAAGAATAGGAGCCTTGGTGGAATCATCCCAAGAAAGAATCACATCTCTTAATTAATGAATGTGTAATGTCCTTGTGCAGTCAATTTTCTGAGTGATGTATTTATCTGGCTCATACGTTACTCTATAGCATACTGTAGTCTACACAACAATGATTTCTTAAACAAATCATAATTGATCGGATTTGCCCAACATGCTAACTATAAAGCATGGTTATATGCTGCAGGCTGACCAAATCCACGTTATGGCTTGTTATGAAGGGTCAATTCAGTCATAATCTTTTAGCTAAACAAACTTCAAATTGCTTTTATAAGGAGAAAATGAGAAGGACAGGGTAACAAAGTAGTTAAGCTATTCATAATTCTTTTTCCTTTACTCATCCTATCTGAGGCTAACACCTCATAAAAGTAATGGAGTCAACTCAAATTCACAAAAAAGTTTAATCAAACAGGTCTGTCTTATTCTGTCTTATTCAGGAGAGAATCTTGTGTAAAGATTCATTTATTCATTCGTTCATTCATTTTTAAGATCACAATTCTTCTCATGTTCACAGACTAAATATTTCCATAATATTCAATTCCTTCTTAAGATTTGGAAAATTGGAACATAGATTGTTCATTTAAGCTTGCAACAGCCTTCCATTTTTGTTTGTAGCTCCATTTTTTTCTCCACTTGCTTCTGTTTCTAATAGGGTGAAACCCCAAATACTGAAATAACTCTTGATTATAAGAGTTATTAATTAATTCAATTAATTGAATGAACATTTTGATTTATCTGTTCATTCCAAATATTGAATCATATTTTGCATGATGTTGATTTGTTTGTTTGTTTGATTGACTGATTATGTGCCATCAAGTCTTTTCCAATCCTAGCAATTACATAGATACTCTCCATGCTAATCTATCCCTGACACATATGTTGAACCTAGGACAATTCCTACTTTCCCAAATATCTTGTTACTATCACCAGTATTACCCTAAATGTCACTATCTTCTTTCTTTCATTTAAGCTGCTCAGAGTCACCTTGAACCATGAGATAAAGGGCACGTAAATTTGATAATAATACTGCAATAACTGACAACTCCATTTGCTATATCTGTAAGCGTGTCTGTAGAAGCAAAATGCTCGTTTTTAAAAAAAGTGTTCTTGATAGTTTAGAACACACCTATTTCTGACTTTCCATTGTCCAGAAAATCAAATTTTATCCCTTTCTCTTTTGAGCACTGCAATTTCTCATCACTCTAGTGCAATGTTTTTCAACCTTTGCAACTTTAAGATGTGCTAACTGGGGGATTTTGGAAGTTGCAGTCCACATGTCTTGAAATTGTTGAAAAACACTGCACTAGGGTGTGTGTGTGTATGTGTGCATATGTGTGTGCACTTCTTTAAAAGTAATCATCTGGCATCATCTAGTGATGAGTTGATACTTCCTCCCCTATGGCTCAGAAAACTGGTTAATCCACAATTAACTACTTTTCCCTCTGGTGATGTTCTTGGGAATGAAATCATTTGTTTATGAATGGCAGAAAATTCCCCAAATTTCTATCTAGTTCTTTTTGGTTTTGCTAATTGATGTTTTATGTTTGATTTGTCTTCCCATTGTATTGACACAGGTTCCTGCAGTTATGGCTCTCAGTCCAATAAATGGGAAAGGCTATTTTATTTCTAGTATTTTTTTTCTTGTGTCTCAGACTTTAGTTTTTGGTATGAGTCAGTGTGATGGGTAGGCCCCTAAAGTGTGCTGATTCAAGCCCACAGTGATGATTCATATAAGAGCTATATCTCTATAGTAGCTACTATAATAGTTACTAGTAGGAGCATGCAACTTTTTTAGGATTTGATCACATTTCCAAAGCTAGAATAAAAATGCGTGATTTTACTGTATTTCATTGAAATATAAATTGCATGAATGGTAAAATTAAATATTAATATAATCATTCCCAAGGTATTGAATACTTTTCTATACTAGAAGAACTTTGCTGTGGGAGGTTAGAAGGAGCCTCAGTTATATACCTTTATTGTGCAAAATCTGTATCCCCTGCTTCCATCAAGTTATTTGTACAACATCTCCTTAGCTGCAGTCAATTTTAGACAAGAAAGCTAAATTTACACTTTGTGCCTTTAAAATGGAGATAGGAAGGAATATCTGCAGAAATGGGGCAGCATTCTTGGTTGATACAAAAGCTAAGAAAGGTCAGATTTCATTACTACAGATATCGACTTACAACGGTTTGTTTAGTGACTGTTCAGAGTTACAACAGCACTGAAAAAAGTGACTTACGACTCTTGCAGCATCCCATGATCACGTGATCAAAATTCAGACGCTTGGCAACTGGTTCATATTTATGACCCTTGCAGTATCCCGGGGTCATGCAATCACCGTTTGCAAAGTCAGTGGGGGAAGCCAGATTCACTTAACAACCATGTTACTAACTTAACTGCAGTGATTCACTTAACAACTGTGGCAAGAAAGGACGTAAAATGTGGCTAAACCCCACTTAACAAATGTCTCACTTAACAACATAATTTTTCGGCTCAACTGTGGTCATAGGTTGAGGACTACCTGTACTTGGATGGAAAAGCCATGTTGTAGAATTAGCTGCATTGCCTTGATTTTTTTTTTCTGTGTGTGAGATTAATCCTGCGGGTCAGCTCTGTTTTCATTATACTGCATCTCTATCTTTTGGAAAAATTAAATGGCACTAGGTAATGTGGAGTCCTTTTTGAACATACCACTCAGCCCTTTTAAACTAAGGTATATGATTATAATATAGAGCAAACGGTGATCTTCTCTTGAAACACTGACAGTTTGAATATACAGTTGAATTGATTGATGACATGCCATCAAGTCACTGTCAGTTCTTAGCAACCACACAGATAGATTTTTCTCCATGGTGATCTGTCCCTAACCTTGTCCTTTAGATCTCACACCAATGCACCGATTGACACTGTAAACTGAATCTATCTTGATCTTGATCTTCTGGTCATGATCTTCTGTTTCCTTCCACATTTCCTACCCGTACAGCCTTCTCCAGAGAACTGGGTCATCACACATTGTAGTGGTTCTCAACCTTTTCTTCATCATGGACCCCCTTTAAATAACTTTCATGGTCACAGACCCCAAGACTTAACTCAAGTTTTAAATCATAATATTTTTTTAAACCTTCACAGATACCCTGTGATGACATCGTGGCCCCCCCAGAGGTCCATGGACCACAGCTTGAGAACCACTGACATATTGCGTCCAAAGCAAAATAACAGAATAATAGAATAACAGAGTTGGAAGGGACCCTAGAGGTTTTCTAGTCCAACCCCTGCTCAGGCAGGAAACTATACCAGTGGTGGCGAACCTATGGCACGCATGGGTACATACGCTCTCGCCCCAGCTCCGCCTCCCCCTGCAGCCCCCTCCTCCCCAGCAGCTCCCCCCGAGGAGAGTTGCCCCGAGGCGCAGCCTGCATAGAGCAGCACAGCCAAGAACATGGCAGCCAGGCAGCGGGGACAAGACTCTGCCCTCGTGCCCCGTCGTGCGCAGATGATGCTGCGGGGCACAGGCGGAGGGTGTGGCAGCCATGGCGCTGCTGGGCCGCCTGGGCAATCTGCGGCGGGCCATGGAGGTGGTGGGTGACCCTGCAGGCAGGTGGGGCAGGGCGGTTTTTCAGCACTCAGTCACTGCTCTATACCATTCCAGGCAAGTGGCTGTCCAGTCTCTTCTTAAAACCCTCCAGTGATGGAGCACCCACAACTTCGGAAGGCAAGCCATTCCACTGGTTAATTGTTCTCACTGTCAAGAAATTTCTCCTTAGTTCTAGGTTGCTTCTCTCCTTGATTAGTTTCCATCCACAGTTTCTTGTCTTGCCTTCTGGTGCTTTGGAAAATCGGTTGACCCCCTCTTCTTTGTGGCAGCCCCTCAAATATTGAAACACTGCTATCATGTCACTCCTAGTCCCTCTTTCTTATTATACCTCAGTGTGGCATAATAATTTGAGCCTGGTCGTTTGTACCTTGTGAGAATTCTGGGTTCATTTGTTCAGTAAACCATTCGTTTGTTTTCTTGGTTGTTCACTGTTCTCCGGAGCCTTCTCCAACACCAGAGTTCAAAAGCATCAATACTCTTCCTAGCTTGCTTCTTCAAAGTCCAGCTTTCACTTCCATAGAATGACACAGAGCATAACATAGCTTGCACAATTCTGATCATGGGATTTGGATGAAAATAGCTTTTTTAATGCATCATTAAAAGGATATTGGAGGCAAATGCTGAAGAAATGCCTTCCTCGTGCTGTACTAGAGATAGCAGATGATCTAGGAAGAAGCAGGGTACTTTCAATCCATCCTAGCTCAATTTGCATAATAGTGTGACTTTCAAGAACCTTATAGAGATGCATTCTGATTTCCTCCCTTGCTCGTGCAGCACAGTTAGTCTCAATAATGGGGAAAATGGATTTTCTCCTACGGATGAACTCTCTTGAAGAAATGCTATTTTATCTTTCACCCCAAACCTTCCCAAGATGTCTCTTTAAGACAAACAGTAAATGAGGGGACCTGCCCCCCTAATGAGAAAAATGTTTCTTGCTTTTTCTTAGATCCCTTATTCAAACTGCCAGCAAGAGATTCTGTTTTGTGAATGCATTTCTGCATCTACAAATTAAAGTTGCACGCATACCTAATGGTACTTCATGATATTGTATGTAATATATTAACTTGTGTAGTTTCCTTAGAGATCAATAGAAGTCTTTGTCCCAATTTCCTTCCTCTTCCTTGATAAAACAAACAAAATCCTCTGCAAATGACTTCAGAGTAAGATGTGTTTAATTTTTTTTTTCCTGCGTCATGGATTAATAACCATTTTCAGGGCTCTGAGATTGATATAATAGATGGGAGAAAATGCTGAGAAAGACTGTGAATAAGTTCTGTTTAGTTATCTGCTCAACATCAGATCCAAATAATATTTTATTTTTGCATGCTATGCCAACCTATGCTGCAGGCTTTTTATTCTTAATGTTATTGCCCTTGACATTAGCTAATTAAGCTTTATCCTTGCAAAGGGATTTGAGGCTCAAACTCTTTTCAAAACTGTATTGCTTAAAATTTTGCATTAACTATATTTTTACTTCTCCCTCTCTTTTTCATAAATTGGAATTTTAAAAAATGCAGTCTCCCAGCATGATCTTCATTTGTAAGCCCAGGATGGTGCTTGCCTCATACACCAGTCAAAATGCACCTGGTCAAGCATGCGCGGCATACAGAATGACAGATGGCATTATAACACTGAGAAGGTTTTATAATGAGCCTGATAACTGTGCTAACCAGACAGGTATCTATAATACAATATGGCTGGCCCAATGCATTAGCTCAGCAACTTACTAGCAGTGACTTATTTTCAGCAGAATTGACCTATTGTTAGCATTGTGAATGCATCATCTCTAAAGTATTTTTTGTCAGAAAGCCACGGATCCCCCCCATCTGAAAAATGTAAATTTTGGAGGTACAAAGCCGAGAGAGTACTCTCTTACATTTATTCATATTTATCTATTCTGTTTATTTTTTACCTGTCTGCTAATAAGTTTTATATAAACCAGTGTCAAATGGTGACAAGCTGCAATTCATTAGAGACCACAAAGGAAAAAGAATGAGAGAAAAATAATAAAGCCAATATCAGTTCTCGTACATCTGAATTTTTGAGTACAGTTGAAGAAAACCAAGATCATGGCATCCGGCCGTCTCAATTCCTGGCAAATAGATGGGGAAGAAATGGAGGTAGTGACAGATTTTATTTTCCTGGGCTCCAAGATCACTGCAGATGGGGACTAGCCAAGAAATTAAAAGACGCTTGCTCCTTGGGAGGAAAGCCATGGCAAATCTAGACAGCACACTAAAAAGCAGAGATATCACCCTGTCAACAAACGTGCGTATAGTCAAGGCTATGGTCTTCCCCGTTGCAATGTATGGCAGTGAAAGTTGGACCATAAAAAAGGCTGAGCGCCAAAGAATTGAGGCCTTTGAAGTGTGGTGCTGGAGAAGACTCCTGCGAGTCCCTTGGACTGCAATGCGATCAAACCGGTCAGTCCTAGAGGAGATCAACCCTGACTGTTCTTTAGAAGGCCAGATCCTGAAGCTAAAACTCAAATACTTTGGCCACCTAATGAGAAGGAAGGACTCACTGGAGAAGAGCCTAATGCTGGGAAAGATTGAGGGCAAGAGAAGAAGGGGACGACAGAGAATGAGGTGGCTGGATGGAGTCACTGAAGCAGTAGGCGTGAGCTTAAATGGACTCCAGAAGATGGTAGAGGACAGGAAGGCCTGGAGGAACGTTGTCCATAGGGTCGTGATGGGTCGGACACAACTTCACAGCTAACAACAACAACAACAACAATGCACTGGGATCATATGGAACAATATTTATTAATATTGTAGGCTCAAAATGTAAGCAAATCAGCCTTGTTAGAGAGAAGGTTTCATAATGAGCCTGTTTTTTCGGAGCTGGAAAAAACATAGGTATCTTAAAACATTGTTAACCACAAGCAGATGGATATTATATTTCAGTATTGGTTTTATCTGGAAAAATGACAGTCCTTTGATCTTGCATTCTGGGGGGAAAAAAGTTCAAATGGCTTTGAAACTCAAGATTACCCTACTCACTGTTGTAAGAGGGAGGAGTGGGGAAACGCTGTCAGTCTTAACATTTTGTTAAGCTATAATAATAATGTAGAATTTCAGTATTTCTTGTGAAACTTGGTTTCTTGACCTGACTTACTTCAAAGAATTGACATTAATAACCATGTTGGTTCTTGGTTTATTTGACAAAATACTTGGCAAAATATGTCCTTAGTTTTGGTGGGTAAAGAGAGAAGGAGATCAAAATGATAATTTTCAGTCAAGAGTTTCATCAAAGGAAGAAAGGAATATATGGTACATTTGACAAACGGAGCAATTCACCGACCCTTCATGAATGTTAACATCAATCATCCCCTCTTTTGATTGTCACAAAGTCAGAGTTGAGCCTGCTTGTCTTTTATCAGCCATCATCAGTCTTCAATGATCCAATCATCACAGAGGTTTTTTTTCAGAATCTGATGGGTGGCTATAAAAGTCTTTTAAATAAATAGACAGACAGACAGATAGTATGAATTTAACAGGTGTTATGCTCTTTTTATTGACATTGTTTTAATTGTTGATTGGGATTTGATACGAAATTTGATATGAAATGGGCAGCTATATAAATGTTTTAAATAAATTTATCAAATAAATTAATGGTAAGCCATTTTGATCTAGGGATTGTGGCACCAGACTAGAAACCAGGAGACTGAATTATAGTCTGCTTTTGGACATTAGGACTTTGGACTAATCACTCTGTCTCAGACCAATCCACCTTACAGGATTGTTGTTGTGGGGAAAATAGGAGGAGGAAGGAGATTTTTTGTATATTTAATCACCTTGAGTTAAATAATAAAGATGGGATATGAATAAACAAATATATAAATACAGTTTCTCATCCCTTCCTTTCTAATAAGGAAAAAGAGTTTTAACTTGTATGTGGAGCTGCAAAGTGGCTGCAAAGTGCAGGTTTTCAAATGTTTCACTATCTCTTGTACTCATAAAGGAGTGACTTAGAAGGAAGGGAAACAGTACAGATAATCCTTGACTTAGGACCACAACCGAGCCCCAAATTTCGGTTGCTAAGCAAGATACTTGTTAAGTGAGTTTTGCCCCATTTTATGACCTTTCTTGCCACTGTTGTTAAGCAAATCACTGCAGTTGTTAAGTTAGTAACACGGTTGTTATATGAATTGGGTTTCCCCATTGAATTTGCTTGTCAGAGGTTTGCAGAAAGTAATCACATGACCCCAGGACACTGCAAGCATCATAAATATGAGTCAGTTGCCAATTGTCTGAACTCTGACCATGTGACCATGGGGACGCTGCAATGGTTGTAAGTGTGAAAAAGAGTCATAAGTCACTTTTTTCAGTGCCATTGTAACTCTGAACAGTCACTAAATGAACTGTTGTAAGTAGAGGACTACCTTGTATAACAACCATTCATTCAGTGATTGTTCAAAGTTATGGCGGCACGGAATAAGGCATAGTTATGATCAGGCTTTGAAGTTATGGCTATTGCAGCAC
This sequence comes from Vipera berus, assembly GCF_964194415.1. Lineage (NCBI taxonomy): Eukaryota > Metazoa > Chordata > Lepidosauria > Squamata > Viperidae > Vipera > Vipera berus. The sequence goes on from NC_138202.1 coordinate 343,682,348, forward strand.
CTTCGTGTTATCAAAATTCAGATGATTGGCATCCCGCCTGCATTCATAACCAAAGTGGGTGCTTCAGTTTCCCTTTATCTGTCCATCTCTCTCTCCATTACTGCCCTTTTTTGTCTCTTTGTCAAAAAAGGTCTCACAAAGGACCAGGAGCTGCCTTGGCCAGGTGTGCCTTATCAGCAGTTGCAGGAAGAAGATGGTGAAAATCTGCTGAAGGCTGGTGGGTTGGCAGAGTGCAAGGCTGCCAAAAGGCATAGATGTGGGGAGATATGTGCTGGGGGGGAGTTGAAGCAGAGGTGAGTGGGGCAGGACAAGAGAAGCATCATTTCTTCGCCTAACAACAGTGTGGTCCTTGCCTAACAACTGTAACCGGGGACTACCAGATCTGCCAAGTGATGTAGTTACTGATATTTTGCCTAATGATGGCTTTGCTTAGCGACAGAAATTCCGGTCCCAATTAGGGTTGTTAGGCAAGGGCTACTTATATTTGTAAGTTTTCCATATGGCTTCCAGGAAGCCTTGTGTTCAGGCTGGGGGAAAAAAGTTAATTTCCTGTAGAGGGAAAAAACCCGCTGTTAGCAAAACGAGAGCTGTTAGCCTGTAAGAAGACAGCTTAGAGGCTGGCTGGCAGCTGCAAGAGGGAAAATGTAATTTTCCTGCTTGATTTCTTTCTTTCTTTTTTTTTTGGAATAATGTAGTTTCAGGTATGAACATTAATAGGCCTGCTTTGCTTTGAGATGGGTTTTTTTTGAGAGAGAGAGAAAGAGAAATTGTAGTGATTATATTCGGATTTAGGTTGCTTGTACAATGGAACAAAAGAGAAAGATCTAGGTTGGAACTCCTTAACCAAGGCTTACAACAAGAGTCCTTGAAATTGTTAAATATGTATCAAAATATAGCAGGTAGGAAAAACAGGTTATAGGTCAGGCATGTCAAACTCGCAACGTCACGTGACACCGTGCGATGTATCATGACTTTTTCCCCATTTCCGGCAACAGGGTGGGCGCAGTTTCAATGTGATGCATCTGGCCTGTGGGCCAGCAGTTCGACATGCTTGGTATAGGTAGTTCTCAACTTATAACCATTCATTTAGTGATCGTTTAAAGTGACAAAGGAAAACTGACTTGTTAGATGATTAGTGCCAGCCATTGGCAGTTCCCCAAAAAGGTCATCAGATGGAGGCAAAGAGGCTTCTTTGCTTCCACTGATGAGCCAAGGGTCCCAGACCCGACAGCCCCATTGGTGAGAGTGTTTTATGGTCAGGGAGGGACCAAGACCCCCCATAAATACCTCTGCACGAGGGGCTGTTCTTTGTTCTAGTTCTAGTCTCCATTTCTCTTCTAGTTTCTATTCTCTTAGTCTTTCTGTTTTAGTCATGTAATGCTAGCTTGTTTTGTTTTATTTTATTTCTCTGTCACATGCAGGCATGAATGCTTTCATGCCAAGTATTTCTTTCTCTTTGATCTATCATTGAATAAAGCTAATATGATTGCATCTCTGCGTGATGCCTTTGCTTGGAAGCTCCTTTAACGATTCATCGTGAGATCACCTCACATGACTTATGACCATTTCTCACACAATTGTTGCAGCAGATCACTTTTTGCATTCTTCTAACGAGTTAAGTCAGTGGGGAAGGCAGATTCACTTAGCATCCAGGTTACTAACTGAACAGTTGCAATGATTCATTTAACAGCTGCAGCAAGAAGTAAATAGGGCAAAACACACTTAACAACTTAGCAATGGAAATTTTGGGCTCAATTGTGGTCATAAGACAAGGACTACCTGTACTTCAGAATCATGTCTTTCTAAAGGACATGTTTCGAAACCTATATAAAATGCTTTAAATAAATAAATAGCTGGGGCAAGGAATGGGGGCTCATCCCATCCTGTGGTGCTTGGATCTTGAACCCAGGCTGTAAGCTGTGTTTAACCACTGAGCCATCACACTCCTACTGCAAAATCCCCACGCTAATTCTAGCCAAATTTCTCATATATCTGGAACTGTTTTGCTACATGATTTTTCCTTTTCATGTCAGCACCGATTCATAAATCTCCATTTCCAGACTTGGCGGCGCTGGGGTTAGAATGCGGTATTGCAGGCTAATTCTGCCGACTGCTGAATGTTTGTTCCTCACCAGCTCAAAGTTGACTCAGCCTTCCATCCTTTTGAGTCAGTAAAATGAGAAGCCAGAAAGTCCACGTTTTGGACAGAGATGACCACTGGTTTGAAAGAGGGGTCAGAGAGGCCATCTATGTCAAAATTGAATAGCCCTCTCTCGACAGAGGGGGAGGGATCCAACATCATCTATCTCCAGTGTACAACACAGTCTTTTCAGCAGTTCCAAGAAGGCTCCACACCCATTTGCACTATTCAAGTGACCCTGAAGACACAGAAAAGCCTCCAGGTAGCTTTAACGACTTGCTAAAAGAATGCAAATAAACAGGTGACTGCAAGGAATATAAATCCTTTCGTTCCCCACCATCCAGTCAGAGCTGAAGAAGCTTGGATGAGAAGCGAAACATCTTCAAAGAAAAACAAGAAAGTCCACTTGCCTCGTGAAAAAGCATCTTTGGGAGAAGCCAGATTGTTGAGGGCAATATGCTGACTCTGTAAACTGCTTGGAGAGGGCTATAAAGCACTATGAAGTGGTATATAGTAAGTCTAAGTGCTATTGCTATATTTCTAGGGATAATGTAGGACCATTATCTCATGGGAAGGCCTTTATAATGAAAATTTGAATTGTAAGCTTTGGCTGTTTTTTAATTTATGGGGTCACTGTAAGAAGGTGAGAAAGGGCCTCTCCCCAGTTTAATCACACCAAGTGGTTCTTTGGCAAGCAAAGAACTCTGCTTTGTTAAGTTGTTTTGAAAAACCAGCTTCTGGGAAGAGAGCTCATGTTTGCACACTTAGAAAATCTGTTGTTGGTAAAATAATACCTACTACCAATCCCCCAATCTCCTGCTTTAATTTCAGTGTCGCTGTCAAATCCATGAGCTAACAAAACACCAACCCACTACATTTGGCTATGCTACATCTACTGTTTTTCCATTTTGGCAATCTGGCACAGAGAGATGAAATTGGAATGCATGTCGAAGGGAGGTGAATCTACATTAAGCCATGTTCTCCAATCCCTTCCGGAAAAGGGTGATTGCAATACAGGTAGTCCTTGACTTACGACCATAGTTGAGCTCAACATTTCTGTTGCTAAATGAAACATTTGTTAAGTGAGTTTTGCCCCATGTTATGACCTTTCTTGCCACAATTTGTAAATGGATCATTGTGGTTGTTAAATTAGTAACACAGTTAAGTGAATCTGGCTTCCCTATTGACTTTGCTTGCCCAAAGGTCGTAAAAGGGGATCACATGGCCCCGGGACACTACAACAGTCGTAAATATGGGTCATTTGCCAAGTGTCTGAATTTTGATCACGTGACCATGGGGATGCTGCAACAGTCATAAGTGTGAAAAACGGTCATAAGTCACTTTGAACAATCACTAAATGAACTGTTGTAAGTCGAGGACTACCTGTACTAGGATCAAATGAAGGTTAGGCATGATGCTGATACACGCTTCCTACTTGCCCCAAGTTATTAAATGTTTTAGGAACAGTACCACTACACAGTAATATATCTGATACCACCTGATTCCTAAAAATATATCATGCACATCCAACATATTTTATATACAGTCTGATTAAAAATGTCTCAGTGCTTGGATTCAAAACAGTTGCTGTTCTTGTTTCTTATTCAAAGACCTGAATTGAACTCTGAAGGAAAATTCCCCAGTATCAAAAGTGCATCTACACATTTTCAATGAACTGTCAGTCAAACATGCTGGATATTAAATAGCAGTCCTCTTAAAACAATTAAAAGTTATTTGTACCATAAGCAAATATGGAATCATAGATTCAGATTTCAAAATATGAGCTTCTGTAAACACATTAAAAATTGCACACAAATACTTCCGGATCTGAACCCATCAACTTCCTCAAACCAAGTTTTGCTCTCCCTTTCATCAGAGCAACGTTGTTGAATTTTGTTACGCTTTCTATTCAGTGGCATGTACTTGAGCAGATTAGCCCACATGACATGTTCTGGTGAAACATGGCTTACTTTGAAAGAATCATGTTAATACTTGCAGCCTATTTGCTGCTGCTTGGATAACTTAACCCAAGTTCATTGCCTGAGTTTGGAGAGAAAGATATCAGAAAGAGGAGATGGAACAGGAACTGATTTGCTTTCATTATATATAAGGACTCACTGGAGAAGAGCCTAATGCTGGGAAAGATTGAGGGCAAGAGAAGAAGGGGACGACAGAGAATGAGATGGATGGATGGAGTCACTGAAGCAGTAGGCGTGAGCTTAAAGGGACTCCAGAAGATGGTAGAGGACAGGAAGGCCTGGAGGAACATTGTCCATGGGGTCGTGATGGGTCAGACACAACTTTGCAACTAACAACAACAAAATATATAAACTTAGGGAGAGGGAGTTCTAGTTTGAAAGGCTGTAATTCCAGTGCAGGATAACTTCATGCCTGTTGGCATAATTCAAAGTAGAGAGGTTCACCATGAAATCTACAAGGTACTTCAGGAGAATTTACTGTCACAGATTCTAATTTATCAGTCTAACTTTGAGGGACTCAATTTTTACTACTCTCATAATTCTGAACTGGAATTGTGGCCCACACATATATTTATTATTATAAATAACTGATACAACAGCATGTCAAGCACACTTAGATGGTGGTGGTTGTCAGTGATTTAGGCACTAATATTCAGGAAAGGCCATTGGATGAACTTTTCAATCAGAGGTGGGCAATTTCAGAGCAACCTATTGACTCCCTAGCCGTGTTTTTTCACCACAGTTTAACAATTTTTGCTGTCAAAATGGCTCAGTGGTTAAAGATGCTGTTGTCAGCTGACATCCCAAGTTCAAGATCTGAGTGTGAGCCTCCATTATTGTCCCATCTCCTGCCCAGCTAGCAGTTGAAAATCATGCAAATGTGAATAAATAAATAGGTACCACTTCAGTGGGAAGGTAACAGCATTCCGTGCTTCCCCGGGAATGTTTTTAGACAATGCTGGCTTCCTTGGCTAAGAAATGGAGATGAGCATTGCCCCCTTACAATTGGATATGGGGGACAGAGGAAATCCTTTACCTTTTTTTATACTGGCAAAATGCAAAATATCTTGGTCCTTTTAAAAAAAAAATCAAGAACAATGGGAAATACATATATGAAGTCTTTGCAGGGCCAAACATATTTCACTTTATTAAAATAATAGATCTTTCCAAAGCAAAAAACCCCCACTGAAAATTGTAGCTCCACTGTCTTCTGATATGATGTCACGTTCAACTTCATACTTTCTATTGAAAAAGAGTTCCCACATTGTCCTAAATTATGCAATATATATCATATATCAGATGTCTTATTCCTGGTGTTTCAGTGTCTGACCTTAGCTTTTACTGAGCACCAGTTGAGGCATTTCCAGTTTTAAAATCTGACTTCCAACTTGATGGGAAACAGTATAAGCCTGAGAACTTTTCTTAAAAGGAAATGTGAAGAAACTGCACAGGAAATGCACACTAAACAAAGCAGAACCCACTTTGGAGCAATTTTAAGCTAATTGGCTGTATACTCATTTAAAAATAGATGCTCTCAAAATGAAAAAATGCACTTCATTTGGGAAAAAAGACTAGAATTTGTTTTTTTAATTGCCTTGTTAATGGTTATGAATGCACAGTTAGAAATTAAGATACTCCAATTTTGAATTATTGTCAAGTCACAAATGAATGACTCAGTTTTGACACGTCTTTGATTTATTCATTCATTAACACTGAACACTGAAATCTCAGTTGTTTACATTAAATGCCGTATAAAGTATTTAGGAAATAATGCCATAACCACGTTTTGAGCAGCATATTAAGAGCTACACCCCTAGACTCGGGGGAGGGGGGGAAACAAGGCCTGTATTTTGGTGTGGCTATCAGAGGTTTGAGGGGTCTGATGGAGGTCTTAAAGCTGCGTTTCTCAGTTGGTAGCATGTACGTTGCAGATGGTCCTCATTCTTTGGTGCTCATCTGTCTTTCAAATGTCTGCACTGGACAAGAAGTTAAAAAGAAACCAGTTTTGAGTTTAGTGTGCTGAGGCAAATTGATTGAAGTCATAGCAATTGGCCATGAGGCACAAATTAGGGCATGGTTAGTTGTTAGTTGGAACTGTGCAGGTATTTTCTTTCAAATGAAGCAAACAGTTCGTTTCATTTTGTCATCCATGTAAGGAAAGATTTGATTTTCTTTTCATTTCTTCATTTATAGGATTTATATGGCCACCCTTCTTAAATACATAACCTGGAGCTGCTATCAACAATCCACAAAAATATGTACCATAAAACCATGAAACACAAATACAGATCAAAGTTAAGACAGCCATAGTATAATAGCAAAGGCACCCTACTGAACAAAACTACATTGTACTAGGCTCAATTAACATCTTGACTCAGCAATAGGGGGAAGAACCAGGTCTTCATAGCCTTCTGGAAGGCCAGGAGTGTTGGGGCCTTCTGGATGTTGGAAGAAGGCTGTTCCATAAGACAAATGCCATAACAGAAGCCTCTGAAATCCCAGCAAATGAGATTGTATCATAGAGGTAATTTAAAAGCAAGCCTACTCTGCTGGATCTAATAAAGAGAGGCAAAAACCCGTCAGGAGAGGCAGTCCTACAAGTAAGCAAGCTCTGAACCATATTGGATTTTAAAGGCAATAACCAGGACCTTGAATTGTTCCCAGAAGCATGCCAGAGTCTTGAAGAAAAAGATTTTGGTTCTTCATATTATTCCAGCAGAAGCAGTGATACTTTTTTTTTGTCTGAGACTAACAAATACTCAATGGATCAAGGTTAAGGAGGATATTTGATTCTCTTTTGCTAGTCAGTGAAATGTAGCCACAAGCTTCTAATTTATTACCCTGTTTTTCCTCATGATGACATTCCTTTTAAGATCGGTGATTAGAGCAATAAAAATCATCCAAAGTATTGCTGCATTTTTTTTGTTTCTTAAAGCTTTCTGTAACCCTGTATATTTATAATAACAGAATCCTGAAAACATCTACCGATCTTTCTGTGAATAAAAACAGAAACCTATTGTTTCTATATTGGTGTAGGCTCTTAAATGGCGATTCATGGGATCTACCATATGAAAGGTTAAGAGCCATTGCCTTAAAGCAACTGTCAAGTTCAAATCAACTGCTCTTAACCCCCCAAACTGACAAAAAGGGGAAAACAAGGGGAAAAAGGAATTCTGGGGGTAAGAAATGGGATATTAGAGGGCCAAATGCAGTCTCTCAATCACCAGGCTATATTTTTGTACCCCTATTTTAAAGAAACGGGTATGCCCTAGGTAGAATCCTGAAAACCCTGAGAATAAAGGACATTTTTTTATTTCTTATAAGTTTAGCATCTGTGTGATAGCATTACAATAATAAAAAGATCTCTCTCTCTCATTACAGCTTCAAAGAGGAAAAACATTGCACTTAGTTGAATTGCTTTCCCCTTGTGATGCAATTAATGCTACAGGAAAAGCCTGGCTATGAATAACCTTTTTCCTATTAATAATTTGTAAACAGTATGTGTGTTCTGAAGATATATTTATGTTTATGGGCTAATTGGCACCTATGCCCTTTCACTTACACACAAACACACCCTCTTTGAGTAGGGAGTGCTAATGCATTTGAAAGAAAATCCCATTGCATAAGTGTCTTAACCTACAACTAAGAGATAAATCTTCTCTGGTCAGGGCTGCAGCGGTGATAATAAGGTGACATATGAGAAATGGTCAGGTACTTTTGATGAGTATGCAGATAGGGGTTTTATTGAGTGACTGACTTGGAAATATACCATTATCTACATATTGTGATTGGGTGGTATATAAATCTAGGAAATAAACAAAGTCTCTCAGCACACTTAGCAAATCTTGCTTCTTTGTTTTTCTGCTGTTTGGCTGGAAATCTTGGTACTTATGCTAAATAATTCACCCATCAAATTTTGGCAAGAAAATAGCTGCTAACTCTCTAGAAAGTCTAATTGTACATCATTTTGTGATATGGAAAGCAACACATTTAAGATCCATGGCATATTGTCTTGGCTACCTGTTTGCTGATCAGGTGTTGCTGCGTGAATTTGCTTGGTATTGCTACTCTAATGCATGAATTCTATTATTTTAATGAGATTGCTCTGAGATATTCTTAGTGGTGTGTAGGAAAGTGGTGTATCTAAATGTATATGAATGTCTGCCTTACCTTGCTGTCCTATCCATCAATGTACCTCTGTCTGGCAGATTGATCTTTAGTTGAACTGCATCTGGCACAGGTTTCAGGCTAGACTAGCAAGCTCAGACAAGGTGAATTAGCATTTTGATAGCTCTCTTTGCACTGCAAGGTGACTCTCCAAGTGGCTGGGTCTGGGCATTCTGCCCAGCGGAGCCCCTAGACACAGCACTGATGAACAGGACTAAGATGAACTCTTTACTGAACTAAATGCGGCAACAGCTAATCCTGGCTGGCCACCTGGGTCCTGCAAGATGAAAGGAGCTTTGCTTCTTTTGATGTAACTGCAACTGGCAAAACACATGTACCGTATACATCCATACAAAGAGTGTGCGTTTCTTTCTCTCCTTCCTTCCTAACGCAAAGCATTTTTACAGAAACCAACTGCAAAAAAGCAGGACCTCACAAAATGATACAGGTGCTCCTTGACCTACGACCGCAATTTGTGCCCAACATTTCTGTTGCTAAGTGAAACATTTGTTAAGTGAATTTTGCCCCATTTTACTACCTTTCTTAGAACTTAATTTTTTTAAAAAAAAAATCTGCCTTTTTAGAACTTATTAAATCCAGGTGGGAGGGTAAATGTAGCACTTGTGTGCTTTTCTTTCCAAAATTGAGATATTTTTTATCTTCCATTCTCCTCCTGTTCCAAAGTCTCATGGAGAAAGTGAATTAGTTTCAAGAAAGCTATTTCTTAATGCTTACAAAACAATAAATCTCCCCAAAGAAACATTAAATGTTTATGCTGTCTGAAGAATAAAAGCTCTGGCTAGTGTTGGTGAAATTAAACTAAGTGGAAACTGTAAAAACAAAGGGTAGACAAGCAGAAGAGGTGTAGGACTTTGTTTGGCACTGAAAGTTGAGTTTGCTTAGGATCTGCCGGAACAAACATTTGTATGCAGCAAAAATAGGTTAAGAAATGTAATGAAAAGTTTATAGTTAGGGGAAAGTCTGAAACTGGTAGATTATATAGAGAAGGAAAGGGATAGTTCCAATCTATCACCCTAACTTTTTTTTCCTTCCTTCCTTCCTTCCTTCCTTCCTTCCTTCCTTCCTTCCTTCCTTCCTTCCTTCCTTCTTTTTACAAATAACTCAAGCCAGTAAACATATCCAACACATCTTCCTCCTTCTCTTTTCCCCACAACAATGACCCTTTGAGGTGGGTTGGGCTGAGAGAGATTAACTGGCCCAAAGTTACCCAGTTAACTTTCATGACTAAGGTGGGACTAGAACTCACAGTTCTCCTGCTTTTTAGCCTGGTGCCTTCACCACTAGTCCAAACTGGCCCATCTGATTGGTCTGTCCAGCTTCCAAGGCTTTTAGTTAGACCCTTTTAATTCTCCCTTACATATTCTTCACCATTGATCGTGTTTGCTCATGTTTATGGATTGGCTTGAAGTTTTATGTTCGCCAAAAGTTTTGAAAGAGTTAATATCAAGGCTGGCTGGCTGTTAAGCCCTTTCTCTAGTCTCTCAGGGGCAGTTCTTATTCTTTATGAAGTTCATCAGGTTTTGCCCAATCTCATGGGGGCTACAAGAGGGAATTCTTTCTCCTCCCACTAGTGCAGGGGTAGGCAACCTTGGGTCTTTTATGACTCGTGGACTTCAACTCCCAGAATTCCTGAGCCAGCCTGGCTCAGGAATTCTGGGAGTTGAAGTCCACGAGTCATAAAAGGCCCAAGGTTGCCTACCCCTGCGACTAGTGGATCCCTTCCTCTGCAGTCTTCAACTTTGCCAGATTAGCTTCTGAGTTTTTAATGAGATGGCAGAATTTCCTTTAAAAACTGCTCATAAGTTTGGGGTCATCTACAGTGGGAAATCTGAAGTCTTATGTATACCTCCCATGTGGTTGTCTCCAGAACAAGGCAGATTTTGCAGTTGGAAACAAGTAATAAAATGACTGATTTTAGTAGCTGGTGCAGCCTCGTTCTGCACTGGTTGAATTTTCCAACTTGCTTTTCAAGATAGTCCAGCATTTAGTAGTATATCAATCCTGTGCAGTAGGTACGGCTGAGAGAGATTGGCCCACCTACTGAACTTTATGGCTGAGAATAGGATATGGTTCTGGTTTTAGGTCTACGTTGAGTCTGAAGTGGTATCCAGTGAGAATTTTAAAGAAATGCAGTTATTTATTTATTTATTTATTTATTTATTTATTTATTTATTTATTTATTTATTTATCTATTTATCTATTTATCTATTTATCTATTTATTTATTTTTTAGAATGAATGAATGAATGAATGAATGAATGAATGAATGAATGAATGAATGAATAAGACTTGTATGCCACCCTATCTCCCGAAGGACTCAGGGCGGCTAACAACAATAAAATACAATAAATACAAATATTAAAAAAGAATTAAATTATGTCGAAGTCCCACTAAAACCAATAAAAACATTTAAAATCATAATTAAAACCCCATTATCATCAGTCCAGGTTGGCCTGTTGGAAAAGATATGTCTTAAGGTCACGACGAAAGGACCAAAGGTCTGGGGCCATCCGGAGCTCCCGGGGGAGCTGATTCCACAAAGTAGGTGCCCCAACAGAGAAGGTCCTTCCCCTGGGGGTCGCCCTGAGGAGGCCCTCTCTGTGCGAGCGCACAGGGCGATGGGAAATCGTTCCTGGCAGCAGACGGTCCTGCAAATATCCCGGGCCTAAGCCATGTAGGGCTTTATAGGTAAGGACCAGCACCTTGGGGGAGGCTCAATTAGTAGCCTGGTTATTGTTATCTGAGTCAGTTTCATTTATGATTTCCAAATCTTTGGGTTAACAGACCAGCCTTTTTGATTTTCTTTTCCTGTTAAATAATAACACTTGTCAGTTTTGCCTCTGCTCTCCAAAGTATAATCAATCTTCAGGTATGAAGGAAAGCTGCATCTTTTTTCTCCCCTTCCACCCCCTTTTCCAGGTTGCCATGTTTGTTTTATTTTTCTTTACACTATGCTTTTTCAAAGGTCTTTCTATGAATCTTCCTATAATGCCTTACTTCGGACAACTCAAGGAGGTTTATATAGACGAAAATGTAAAAATGTAACAGCATGGGAAGTTAAAGCAATAGAAAATGTTCAAAGAATACTTGCCATAATCTTTTAGTGACTCTTAATTTTTTTTTATGAAAGAACAAGGGCATAGAAAACCTACATCAGATATATTGTCTTACATCCTGCCTGCAGATGATAATTGTCTGCAGAGTTTAGGTTATATACTATTAGAGAAACATTAGCTTTCCCTACAAAGTCAATTCTTCTTTGGTGGATCAATCACCCATATCTCAATCCCAGTGTTTAATGCAGAGCTACATGCTCAGTCTCTTCTCCCTAATATGTGATTGCCCAACAGTAATACTGAATGTGACAGACGAGAGAAATTTTGGAAAGCAAAGCGGAATTTCTTAAATGATCAACTTACCTTCCTGTTTTCTACCCTATGGGTAGAAGACAAACAGAACAGGCTGAGCTAGAAATTTCTCCCTAGATTTGCTAGTTTTTTAAAGTTTAATCTTCAAATTTCACATTATTAGCCTGGGAGATGTGTACATTAGCCAACGATTGTGTTACAAGAAGTAGCCACCAAGTCAAACAGTACAGTATTTTTTTTTAATTGCATACCATCCAGAACTGGTTGTAAGATGATCAGCTACATAAATGTTTTAAATAAATAAATATTTCTGGACTAGATCAGCACGATGCAAAGGAATGGATGGATTCAACAGCAAGAAAACAAAAATATTACCCCTCAAGAAAAACAGCCTACTTAATAGAGGGTTTAGAAATTTTAATCTTGTTTTGTTATTGTTATTGTTTTATCTATTTGTTATTAATATAATAGATAGATGACAGGTCAATAATTTGCAACTAAAGTTAGAAGTTTAAAAATTTGTGGCAAGGATGGGAAACTAATATTGCAATATGTTTATCAATATTCGGCTAGGAGGGATAATGTACTGTATATATATGTATATAGCTTTTTTAATGCACATTTTTAATGTCTTATCCTTTTTATTTGTTTTTGTAAAAAAGTCTATTGGAGTTTTATATTTTAGTTTTCTAAATAAAAAAATAAAAAAACTGAAAAAGGGGGGGGAACAGCCTATTTTTTCTCTCACACAGGACAAAAATTTACAAAATGTGGTGGTAAAAGTACCCACACATACATATGAGTTGCATTCACTACCAAACTAGCGACACCTCGTCTTTCTATATGTGTAAAGAACTTAAAGTGCCCTTTTAAGAATACTTCCACAGCAAGCTGAATTGGCTCTGAGTGAATCAGTCTGGAATCTCTGGCCTAGATTTTTTTTTTATAGTCTTTGGACATAACTCAGGGAGAAGTGTACAGATGACCTGCCAAACTAGTAGTAAGGAAGAATAAGAAGAAGGTCACCCAGACGGGTTTACCAGAAACATTCCAACATCATAACTATAATTTGCACTCTGTCTGCCTTTTCCTTTGTCTTGTCCTTGTAATATAGCTGGCCAAAAGTATATGATGAAGCTGTGGCTCTGCTTTTCCTCAGAGCTGCCCAACAAGCTGCTAGTGGTTTACTGGAAACCTGGCGCACATTTTGTTGTCTCAGGGGTCTTTGGTGCTCTCTGAGCTTGGTTGCTTTCTTGCAAATGTTTCACTGCCCAAACTAAGTAACGTCATCAATGCTAGTGCTAGTTTGGGTAATGAAGAAAAGAACCAAGCTGAGAGAACACCAAGGACCCCTCATTTCAACCCTGAGCTACAAATATTCTCCTTTATTGATTCTGTTGTACGCAGGCTAATATATTTATGTTGTATCTTCAAAATGATTTGGCTGCTTTAAGAGAGCCAAGGTGTAGGCACAACAGATTGGTGCAGTGATCAGAAAGATGGAGGGAGGGAGGGAGGGAGTTAGTCACTTGCATCTATCTCTCTATATCTATATGCATACCACGGTTTCCATAGCTGCAGCCTTTGCAAATGGAACATTACATTAAACATCGTTTTGTTTTTGTTTTCACTCCAAAGAGCACAGGGTCTTTTATGGAAGCATTCCTTTATCTGTGTGAAAAACCAGTCTTGTAGAGTTGTCTAATGAGATGATTGTTCCAAAATCACCAACTGAATTTGTGGAAAAATGAAGTTTTAAACGCTGTGAAACCATTTATGGTCATAGTAGTTCTTACATTCAAAACTGAGAGATAGATATATAGTATATTGTTACTTCCTCTGTACAGCTAAAAGCCTGTAAAAAAAATAGTTGAATATCAGAGCAGAAATGCACTATATCGTGGTGTCTCCCTTCTCTCTCATCCCCAGTAGCAAATAAAAAAGAAGGAAAAACATCTTTTATACTTCTAATACTAGAAACCTAGAGCTAAGTCTGTCTAGAACTGAACCTTTTCTAATGCACGTGGAGGCTTTATTATGCCACTCTAAATTTCAGAGAAGGATTAGTGAACGGCTGTGCTTTCTCCACGAACATCTGCAAGGAAGAGGAATGGAGGGCAAGTGTTGTCACACGCACCATGAGATACAGTAGTTCTAGATCAGGGGTAGGCAACCTCGGCTCTTTTATGACTCATGAGTCATAAAAGAGTCGAGGTTGCCTACCCCTGTTCTAGATAAACACATCAAGGGAACACAATTGGGAGTTACTTTGTAGAGCGATGTTTCTCATCCTCAATGACTTTAAGCTGTGTGAACTTCAACTTCCAGAATTCCTCAGCCAGCCGTGCTGACTGGGGAATTCTGGGAGTTCAAGTCCAAACTTCTTAAAAGTTGCTGAGATTGAGAAGTATTGCTGATTAAATCTGGAATAAATAATAGGTGTTAAATTTGGAAGCTTCTGTAGTAAGGTATTTTCTGAGCCATCAAATTATTTTTGTACACCTGCTTTAAAATGGCTATTTCTCCATATATTTTACAGTTTGAGCAGTGTATCCTTTGTCTGCTAAAAGCACTGATGGCAACTAATGGCATAAAGAGTGGGCAGACGAGAGGGTAAGTGAGTCTCTGACTAGAGAGGTTTTAGGTAATTATATTTTATTTCTTTCCCACCGCTATTACATGCCTGTCTTAATTCTTAAGTTAATTCATGATCATTCAAATAGGAAGAGAAAATGGGACGTGAGGGATTGCTTGCTTGTGTTATATAAATATATTAAATTAATATTGTGGGACATAAATATTTTGTTATTTATCACTAGGGTACCAGGAGGCTCAAATGACCCTACAGATAGCTTAATAATTTTTTAATCCTTCATTTAGACCACTTTGCAACTTGAGGATGGGTGGACTTAAATTCCCAGAATTCCCCAGTTGGGAGTTGAAGTCCAAGTTGCCAAGGTTGAAAAGCACTGATTTATCCCAATGTACTGTATATAATGAGATGCGGTGGCTCAGTGGGTTAGGACGCTGAGCTTGTCGATCAGATGGTCGGCAGTTTGGCGGGTCGAATCCCGAGTGCCGTGTAACAGAGTGAGCACCTGTTACTCGTCCCAGCTTCTGCCAACCTAGCAGTTCAAAAGCACGTAAAAATGCAAGTAGAAAACTAGGGACCACTACGGTGGGAAGGTAACAGCGCTCCGTGCACCTTTGGCGTCTAGTCATGCCGGCCACATGACCACGGAGACGTCCTCGGACAACCGCTGGCTCTTCGGCTTTGACACGGAGATGAGCACCGGCCCCTAGAGTTGGAAACGACTAGCACGCATGTGCGGGGGAACCTTTACCTTTACCTTTTTACTGTATATAATACAGTTAAACAGAGTCAGGGAGTGAGATTGTCTTTCTGTTCCTCTTTCCACTATTTTCTTAAGTGTTATTCACAAATAGTGAATAAATTATTCTCATACTTTTCAAACCAAAAAGCAGCCCCTTACTTAATGTGCATTTCATTCAATTCTCAAAGACAGTTAACAAATGGAGTTTAGACCTAAAGTAACAAAATAGAATATATGAATTAGAGCCAGTTTCTGCAATTGAAACAGAATGCTTCAAATACTAAAGGTGTAGAATAATTTTATTTTACCAATTAGGTCTATGGTATCTCTTGTTTACAAAACTGACAAATCCAGGAGGATTGGATCTGTCCAATGTGCATCTGTTTCTTTGAAGAGGATACTGTGCAAGTAGTCTCCGACTTTCAACCATTTGTCTAGTTACTGTTTGAAGTTACAACACACTGAAAAAAGTGACTTATGACCAGATTTCACACTTATGACTGTTGCCGCCCCCCCCCCATGGTCACATACCGTATATACTTGAGTATAAGCCGAATTTTTCAGCCCACTTTTTGGGCTGAAAAATTCCACTTCGGCTTATACTCCAGTCAACAAAAAAACTTACCGAGGACTTGTGCGCGGCCGAGGCTTTGGTGCTTCCGGGATCGCCCGCACCTCTCCCAAGCCACCGCCGTCCGAGACCTGCCGAAGTTTGGGGAGGTTTGGGGAGGTGCGCGCGCACCTCCCCAAACTCCGCGCCTTGCCTGCCTGCTTCTTTCCGCAGCGGAAAGAAGCAGGCAGGCAGGGCGCGGAGGAACGGAGATTTGCCGACGTTTGGGGAGGTTTGGGCGCCTCCCCAAACCTCGGCAGGTCTCCGTTCCTCCGCGCAGACCTGCCGACGTTTGGGGAGGTTTGGGCGCCTCCCCAAACCTCGGCAGGTCTCCGTTCCTCCTGCCGACCTTTGGGGAGGTTTGGGCGCCTCCCCAAACCTCCCCAGGTCTCCGTTCCTCCTGCCGACCTTTGGGGAGGTTTGGGCGCCTCCCCAAACGTCCCCAAACCTCGGCAGGTCTCCGTTCCTCCTGCCGACCTTTGGGGAGGTTTGGGCGCCTCCCCAAACCTCCCCAAACCTCGGCAGGTCTCCGTTCCTCCTGCCGACCTTTGGGGAGGTTTGGGCGCCTCCCCAAACGTCCCCAAACCTCGGCAGGTCTCCGTTCCTCCTGCCGACCTTTGGGGAGGTTTGGGCGCCTCCCCAAACCTCCCCAAACCTCGGCAGGTCTCCGTTCCTCCGCGCAGACCTGCCGACCTTTGGGGAGGTTTGGGCGCCTCCCCAAACGTCCCCAAACCTCGGCAGGTCTCCGTTCCTGTTTGGGGAGGTTTGGGCGCCTCCCCAAACCTCCCCAAACCTCGGAAGGTCTCCGTTCCTCCGCGCAGACCTGCCGACCTTTGGGGAGGTTTGGGCGCCTCCCCAAACGTCCCCAAACCTCGGCAGGTCTCCGTTCCTGTTTGGGGAGGTTTGGGCGCCTCCCCAAACCTCGGCAGGTCTCCGTTCCTCCGCGCAGACCTGCCGACCTTTGGGGAGGTTTGGGCGCCTCCCCAAACGTCCCCAAACCTCGGCAGGTCTCCGTTCCTCCGCGCAGACCTGCCGACCTTTGGGGAGGTTTGGGCGCCTCCCCAAACGTCCCCAAACCTCGGCAGGTCTCCGTTCCTGTTTGGGGAGGTTTGGGCGCCTCCCCAAACCTCCCCAAACCTCGGCAGGTCTCCGTTCCTCCGCGCAGACCTGCCGACCTTTGGGGAGGTTTGGGCGCCTCCCCAAACCTCGGCAGGTCTCCGTTCCTGTTTGGGGAGGTTTGGGCGCCTCCCCAAACCTCCCCAAACCTCGGCAGGTCTCCGTTCCTCCGCGCAGACCTGCCGACCTTTGGGGAGGTTTGGGCGCCTCCCCAAACGTCCCCAAACCTCGGCAGGTCTCCGTTCCTGTTTGGGGAGGTTTGGGCGCCTCCCCAAACCTCCCCAAACCTCGGCAGGTCTCCGTTCCTCCGCGCAGACCTGCCGACGTTTGGGGAGGTTTGGGCGCCTCCCCAAACCTCCCCAAACCTCGGCAGGTCTCCGTTCCTGTTTGGGGAGGTTTGGGCGCCTCCCCAAACCTCCCCAAACCTCGGCAGGTCTCCGTTCCTCCGCGCAGACCTGCCGACCTTTGGGGAGGTTTGGGCGCCTCCCCAAACCTCCCCAAACAGGAACGGAGACCTGCCGAGGTTTGGGGACGTTTGGGGAGGCGCCCAAACCTCCCCAAACGTCGGCAGGTCTGCGCGGAGGAACGGAGACCTGCCGAGGTTTGGGGACGTTTGGGGAGGCGCCCAAACCTCCCCAAACAGGAACGGAGACCTGCCGAGGTTTGGGGATGTTTGGGGAGGCGCCCAAACCTCCCCAAAGGTCGGCAGGTCTGCGCGGAGGAACGGAGACCTGCCGAGGTTTGGGGAGGCGCCCAAACCTCCCCAAACAGGAACGGAGACCTGCCGAGGTTTGGGGACGTTTGGGGAGGCGCCCAAACCTCCCCAAAGGTCGGCAGGTCTGCGCGGAGGAACGGAGACCTGCCGAGGTTTGGGGACGTTTGGGGAGGCGCCCAAACCTCCCCAAACAGGAACGGAGACCTGCCGAGGTTTGGGGACGTTTGGGGAGGCGCCCAAACCTCCCCAAAGGTCGGCAGGTCTGCGCGGAGGAACGGAGACCTGCCGAGGTTTGGGGAGGTTTGGGGAGGCGCCCAAACCTCCCCAAACAGGAACGGAGACCTGCCGAGGTTTGGGGACGTTTGGGGAGGCGCCCAAACCTCCCCAAACGTCGGCAGGTCTGCGCGGAGGAACGGAGACCTGCCGAGGTTTGGGGACGTTTGGGGAGGCGCCCAAACCTCCCCAAACAGGAACGGAGACCTGCCGAGGTTTGGGGACGTTTGGGGAGGCGCCCAAACCTCCCCAAAGGTCGGCAGGTCTGCGCGGAGGAACGGAGACCTGCCGAGGTTTGGGGAGGCGCCCAAACCTCCCCAAACAGGAACGGAGACCTGCCGAGGTTTGGGGACGTTTGGGGAGGCGCCCAAACCTCCCCAAAGGTCGGCAGGTCTGCGCGGAGGAACGGAGACCTGCCGAGGTTTGGGGAGGCGCCCAAACCTCCCCAAACAGGAACGGAGACCTGCCGAGGTTTGGGGACGTTTGGGGAGGCGCCCAAACCTCCCCAAAGGTCGGCAGGTCTGCGCGGAGGAACGGAGACCTGCCGAGGTTTGGGGAGGTTTGGGGAGGCGCCCAAACCTCCCCAAACAGGAACGGACACCTGCCGAGGTTTGGGGACGTTTGGGGAGGCGCCCAAACCTCCCCAAAGGTCGGCAGGTCTGCGCGGAGGAACGGAGACCTGCCGAGGTTTGGGGACGTTTGGGGAGGCGCCCAAACCTCCCCAAACAGGAACGGAGACCTGCCGAGGTTTGGGGACGTTTGGGGAGGCGCCCAAACCTCCCCAAAGGTCGGCAGGTCTGCGCGGAGGAACGGAGACCTGCCGAGGTTTGGGGAGGCGCCCAAACCTCCCCAAACAGGAACGGAGACCTGCCGAGGTTTGGGGAGGCGCCCAAACCTCCCCAAAGGTCGGCAGGTCTGCGCGGAGGAACGGAGACCTGCCGAGGTTTGGGGAGGTTTGGGGAGGCGCCCAAACCTCCCCAAACAGGAACGGAGACCTGCCGAGGTTTGGGGAGGTTTGGGGAGGCGCCCAAACCTCCCCAAACGTCGGCAGGTCTGCGCGGAGGAACGGAGACCTGCCGAGGTTTGGGGAGGTTTGGGGAGGCGCCCAAACCTCCCCAAACAGGAACGGAGACCTGCCGAGGTTTGGGGACGTTTGGGGAGGCGCCCAAACCTCCCCAAAGGTCGGCAGGTCTGCGCGGAGGAACGGAGACCTGCCGAGGTTTGGGGAGGCGCCCAAACCTCCCCAAAGGTCGGCAGGAGGAACGGAGACCTGCCGAGGTTTGGGGAGGTTTGGGGAGGCGCCCAAACCTCCCCAAAGGTCGGCAGGAGGAACGGAGACCTGCCGAGGTTTGGGGAGGCGCCCAAACCTCCCCAAAGGTCGGCAGGAGGAACGGAGACCTGCCGAGGTTTGGGGAGGCGCCCAAACCTCCCCAAAGGTCGGCAGGAGGAACGGAGACCTGGGGAGGTTTGGGGAGGCGCCCAAACCTCCCCAAAGGTCGGCAGGAGGAACGGAGACCTGCCGACGTTTGGGGAGGTTTGGGGAGGCGCCCAAACCTCCCCAAAGGTCGGCAGGAGGAACGGAGACCTGCCGACGAGCCGCGGCCACACAGGGTATTCCTGTGTATTCAGGCTTGCAAAATGGCGGATCGAGCCTCTGCTGGCGGCAGAGGCTTGCAGAACGGCGGATCGGCTTATACTCGAGTCAATAACTTTTTCCAGTTTTGGGGGGTGAAATTGGGGGTCTCGGCTTATACTCGAGTCGGCTTATACTCAAGTATATACGGTAATTAAGATTTGAGCTTTTGGCAACTGGCATTCTTTGACCAAGTGACAAAATTAGTGGACCAGAGGAATGCTGTGGATATAATTTACTTGGACTTCAGTAAGGCATTTGATAAAGTAGACCACAACGTACTACATGATAAAATAGAAAAATGTGGGTTAGACAGCTGACCGGCTGTACTCAGCGTGTGGTCCTCAATGGAACTGCATCTACATGGAGGGAAGTGTATAGTGCGGTGCCCCAGGGCTCTGTTCTCGGCCCAGTGCTCTTCAACATCTTGATCAATGATTTGGATGAGGGGATAGATGGGGAACTCATCAGATTTGCAGATGACACCAAGCTGGCAGGAATAACCAACGCTCCAGAAGATAGGCTTACGATACAGAAGGATCTTGACAGACTGGAACATTGGGCACTATCTAACAAAATGAAATTCAATGGTGCAAAAAGTAAGGTTTTTCATTTAGGCAAGAAAAACCAAATGTACGGGTATAGTATAGGTACCTTGCTCAATAGTAGCAACTGTGACAAGGATCTTGGAGTCCTACTGGACAATTACTTCAATATGAGCCAGCAGTGTGCTGCAGCTGCCAAAAAAGCCAACACAGTGCTAGGCTGCATTAACAGAGGAATAGAATCAAGATCACATGACGTGTTAATACCACTTTACAATGCCTTGGTAAGGCCACACTTGGAATACTGCATCCAGTTTTGGTCACCACGATGTAAAAAAGATGTTGAGACTCTAGAAAGAGTATGGAGAAGAACAACAAAGATTATTAGGAAACTGGAGGCTAAAACATATAAGGAACGGTTGCTGAAATTGGGTATGTCTAATTTAATGAAGAGAAGGACATGATAGTAGTGTTCCAATATCTTAGGGGTTGCCACAAAGACGAGGGAGTCAAGCTATTCTCCAAAGCACCTGAAGGCAGGACAAGAAGCAACGGATGGAAACTAACCAAAGAGAGAAGCAACCTGGAACTAAGGAGAAATTTCCTGATAATTAGAACAATTAATCAGTGGAACAACCTGTCTCTAGAAGCTGTGAATGCTCCAACCCTGGAATTTTTAAAGAAGAGACTGGACAGCCATTTGTCTGAAATGGTATATGGTTTCTTGCCTGAGCAGAGGATTGGACTAGATGACCTCCAAGGTCCATTCCAATTATTATTATTGTTGTTGTTGTTGTTTTTCATCACACAGTCAGCCAGATGTTCAGACTTGATTTGGCATTTTTGTCTACCTATCAAGTCCTTACCAAGGACCTGGGATAGGCAGATGTGTATGTTTAAATTGATGGTATTACAGATATCATTACAGGATGGAAGCTTTTCCTAGTAACGCCGCCTTTTGCAATTGACTGATGGCAGATTTGTCAATGCCAATGGTGTCCAAGTGGTGCTCCGGTTGTTTTGGGATTGCACCCAAGGTGCCTATTACTATTACTGTTGTTGTTATTATTATTATTATTATTATTACTATTATTACTATTATTACAGTTGCACTGTCTCAAAATCATGTGATCACCATTTGTAACCTTCTCAGTGCCTTCTGACAAGCAAAGTCAGTGGGGGAAGCCAGTTTCAATTAACAATAGCAGTGATTCACTTAACAAAAAGGTCATAAAATGGGACAAAACTCACTTAACAACTGCTTAGCAATGGAAATTTCGGGTTGTATTGTGGTTGTAACTCGATAACTATCTGTACTCTAATTAGGATATTACTGAGATAGCTTTGTTTCTAGTGCCTCTTCCTTAATTTCTAAATGGCCAAGAATATTAAGAGCGGGTCTAACGAAGATTTAAAACAGCTTTCTGCAGCCTGATACCTTTCTAAGATGTTGGAAAATAATTCTTAAGATTCTGAATTAGCATACTTTTTGTTCATGATGGGAATTTTCTAGGCTTATTCTCTGTCAACTTACAGTCTTAAGTTTTCAAACTATCGTCTTCTACTTTCCACGTTGGCCAAGAGGCCTAACAGAAACCCAGCCCATTAAATCATCTTGAGCTGGATGATATGCCTTTACTGATGCCCCCTTTTCTGACTTTTATGGAAAATGATCTCTGGCACAAAGCTTGTACATTTTTCTCCCAACCACATTTCCCATCCTCTTCACCTCATTCTTTTTATTTTTATTTTGTTATTCTTCCCAAGAATGAATATAAGCAATCTGTTGCCATAGCAATGACCACTATACCATCGCCCAGAAGCACATAAATACTTCAAATGCTTGGCTTCTGTCAGTAGCAGCCATTGTCAGTTTCCCCACACTATTCCTCTCCTCACTGTCAGCTCTACGATTCCTTCCTACTTCCTCAGTGGGTTTTCAAAACCATTAACGAAATGAGGTGAAAAATCTTATTATCTTTTTCCTCAAAGCATCTGGGGCCTGCTAGTTCTTGAGATTCTGTATAGGTCAGACATGTCAAACACAAGGCCCGGGGCTGGATGTGGCCCATGAAGTGGTTTCATGTGGCCCGCGAAGCCATCCTGGAAACAGTGAGGGAACGGCCCCCACTGCCTTGGCCCTGGCCCAGAGACCCTCCTTCTGCCAGAGACCCTCAGATCTGTCCCACTCCTGCCCAGGCCCCCATAGGCACCCTTGATGCGAACGATGTAGAGCTGGCCATGCTCACCCAGTAGGCCATACGTACTCTAGTCACGCCCACCCAGTAGGCCACGCCCACCCTGGCCATACCCACTCGGCTCCCTGAGGGCAACCGCCATGCTGATGCAGCCCTCAATGAAATTGAGTTTGACACCCCTGGTATAGGTGATGTGTCAAGAATAATTTTAAATGCCATATGATTGCAGTTCATTTAGCATTTAGCTCCCTTTGAAGATCCAGTGGCCACCTGAAGCATCTAATAGGTAATGCTCACCTGTTAGGGCAGACATGTCAAACACAAGGCCCGGGGGCCAGATCCAGCCCGCAAAGTGGTTTCATGCGGCCTGCGAAGCCATCCTGGAAACAGTGAGGGAACGGGCCCCACTGCCTTGGCCCTGGCCCAGAGACCCTCCTTCTGCCAGAGACCCCCAGATCTGTCCCACTCCTGCCCAGGCCCCCATAGGGACCCTTCATGCGAATGATGTAGAGCTGGCCATGCCCACCCAGTAAGCCATACGCACTCTGGCCACGCCCACCCAGTAGGCCACGCCCACCCTGGCCATACCCACCCGGCCCCTTGAGGGTAACCGCAGTGCTGATGTGGCCCTCAATGAAATTGAGTTTGACACCCCTGTGTTAGGGTGAGATAATAGGGCATTTAATTTCCCATATTGTCTTAGAATGAAGCTTTGGGGGGGATTTCTGGAAAATTAAAATAATGGTTCACAGAGTCACTTACTTGACACTGGAGAATCTGAGGCCAGAACAGAGGTTGTACAGGGGCTCTCTGAGCCCCTGAAAAATGGTTGATTTGATACCAGCCATTATCATAGCTATTTCACTGCTCATATTTCATCCTATTTCTGCTTTATTTTCAACTGTTAGAGCTATCGGCCTTCAAAATCTAGCTTCCATACCATGAAGTTTAAACAACAGACTCAGGAATGGATAATGGTTACATCTGGTGCTCTGTTCCCAAACAAATATAGCTACCAATGTGTATTTTGAACTATAAATATTGGGGGACGACTGTCAACATTTGCAAGATGATGGCGCAAAGCCTACTTCGGTATGTGTATGTACACTGCACATGCAAAAAGAGCTCTGATACTGCACTGACCATCTCACAGATTTTGAGAACTTCCCCCTGACTCCCCCCCTCCCCCCAGGATGGACAGTGTATCCTAGTTTCACTTTTCTGCTCTGTCTTTCTTTGACTTGTGGGAAAGGCAATGATTTGTTTCACACATTGTGCTAAGCCGTAATATATAAACAAACTTGGCATAGCACAGTATGTGAATCCAGACACTGCACTTTTAAAGCCATAATTTCAATCTAGGTGCAATATGCAAATTTATACACTTGTAGTAGTTTATTCAGTGAGTACATTCAAGGGACCTCAGCTGTTTTCTTTGCAAGACTTTTCTAAATTTGCCTCTGTTCGGTCAGAAGGCTTGTGCATTGAGTCCTGAGGTTTGAAGACTGGAATTAGCTATAGATAGTCCTCGACTTATAACCACAATTGAGCCCAAAATTTGTGTTGCCAAGGGAGACATTTGTTAAGTGAGTTTTACCCCCATTTTACTACCTTTCTTGCCACAGTTGTTAAATGAATCACTGTAGTTGTTAAATTAGTAACACAGTTGTTAAGTGAATCTGGCTTCCCCATTGATTTTGCTTGTCAGAAGGTCATAAAATGTGAGCACATGACTCTGGCACACTGCAACTGTCATAGATACAAGTCAGTTGCCAAGTGTCTGAATTTTGAACACATGTCCATGGGGATGCTGCAATGGCCATAAGTGAAAAATAGACATAAGTCACTTTTTTCAGTGGTATTGTAATTTTGAATGGTCACTAAACTAAGTGTTATAAGTTGAGGACTACCTGTATTCACTGTCAATGCATTTTTCATTGTAACCAAAATCAGTTATGAATCCAATACTGTGCCTTGATCTTTACAAGTAAGTTATTTAGTTATTAAATTAAGGTTCAATGTAACCATTAAAAGTGTGGCCTAGTCATGTTGCTTCAGTTATTGAAGCTCATCTGCCATCAACAAACAAAAACATGTGTTTGATAATCCACTATGGCAGGGGTAGGCAACCTCGGCTCTTGGATTTCAACTCTCAGAATTCCTGAGCTGACTCAAGAATTCTGGGGGTTGAAGTCCATGAGTCATAAAAGAGCCGAGGTTGCCTACCCCTGCACTATGGAATGAATGCCTTTAATCATGCAACAGCTCCATAAAATGTTTGCAGATGCTTTTCCTGAAAGGGTGTTTCCCAAGTGCAACTATGACATAAATATACCCTCGTGATTTATTTTATTTGCTTTTGCTCTAACCTCAGATGTTTGCAAGGCAGCCAAAGGCAAGGTGAATGAGAAGTACGTGCTGACATAATCATGCAAATTGCAGGTGTGTTCTTGCATCAGACATACTGGCTTAAATACAGAATTCTGGCAAATTTGTGTGATTTTGGCATCATTAGAGTTTGCTTCAGATGCTGCTGTTTGTTTCTGTAATGTTGTCTCCAGCCTGTGAGTGAAATACTCTTTGCTTAAATTACCCTTAGCTCTATACAGTAGATCAGGGGTCTTCAAACTTGGCCCTTTTATGACTTGTGGACTTCAACTCCCAGAATTCCTCAGCCAGACACGCTGGCTGAGGAATTCTGGGAGTTGAAGTCCACAAGTCATAAAAGGGCCAAGTTTGAAGACCCCTGCAGTAGATGTTCAATAGCATTCCCCTGCCCCCTTATTGGGACGGTGCCTGAGGGCAGCCTCAATGTGTGTAAAATCCCTATTACCTTTTACTTTGGAGGGAAGTCAGGTGACAGTAGTGACTGTGAAGAGAAGCAATATAGGTGGGACAAGACTTACCACAGAGGAATAGAACTATACTTGCAGAAATAACTGAGCCAGCAGTAGAATTTCATTTGGAGTCCTCTGAACTTGGTTGTTTGCTTGCAGACATTTCATTACCCCACTAGGTAACATCTTCAGTGCTACTGAGAGTGATGTTTGCTCCCTGATTATATACAATATTGCTCTGCCAGTGTTGATGGGGGTGTGGCGTTTCTCCTTGGCAGATTATTGATTAGAGTATTATGATTTGTCTGCTCTATTGTTTGCCTCTTTTAATAGTTCCTTGATTAGGAAAGTTGAAAAGAGATAATAAAGCCAAGAAGGAAACAACAAAAAAAATCCTCTTCAGCATCCAGCACCTAGATAAGCAGGAATTAACACTAGACAAATAAACAAGCAGAAAATGATATCTTCAATACTATTTGATTATAGAAGAAATTAAGCGTGTTTGGGGACAATGTACTCAATAGCTACTCACAAGAATGTTGGATATTATAGCAGAGGATTTAGATTAGAACACGAGATTGCATTGGAGACAGATTGATTTGAATTTGGATTTGGAGAAAAAAAATCTGAATTACAAAACTGATATGAAACAAGAAGATGTGGATCTGAAAATGGATTTTAAAATGCCAAAATATAAGAATAATAAGAAAAAAGATGCTACAAATTGACAGATGAAACAGCTGATGTCTTAATAATTTGAGGGGATATTCAGACAATAGAAAAATGACTTGCAAAGCTTTCATATTTTGGATATACAAAAGAAATGCGTGAAAACAAGGAATCTGTTTTGGAGACTTGATAAAACTGATCCTGCAAGGAGACAAAGAGACAATGATGAGAAATCAACTTGTGGGACATTATTTGAAAAGATTAAAAATTAAGCTTTTTAAAGGTAAACAAAAAGTTTATAAAACGAATCTGTTTGACCAGGGTCAAACTATATATTGTGGCTTAGGGTAGCAGTTAATAGGATTTCTTTATAACATCATTTGAATAACATCAAATTCCTGGGTGTAGGCTGGCTTGGTTGCTCAACAGTGAGAAACTAGTGAAGTGGGCACAACAGCGCCTGCATTTTCTACGTCGCATGAGAAAAGCACATCTTCGTTCCCCTGTTCTGACCACTTTCTACAGGGGGACGATCGAGAACATCCTGTCATACAGCATCACTGTCTGGTTTGGAAGCATCACTGCTTCAGACAGGAAGACGGTGCAGAGAGTAGTGAGGATGGCCAGAAAGATCATTGGCAGTTCCCTCCCTCCCATCCAGGACATAGCACAGAAGCGTTGCTTGAATAGGGTCCATAAGATTGTCTGGGACACTACACATCCTCTTCACAACCTGTTTTCCTTGTTACCTTCTGGGAGGAGGCTTCATGGTATCCGTAGCAGAACATCCAGATTCAGCCATAGTTTCATTCCATACAGCATTAACCTTGTGAACTCTCAGCCTTCCTCCTTCTGTTATATATTCAAGATGGACAGTGTTGTTGTTAGCTGCGAAGTCGTGTCTGACCCATCGCGACCCTATGGACAACATTCCTCCAGGCCTTCCTGTCCTCTACCAAGATGGACAGTATTTAATATTTATTTATCATGTATATGTAGGGGTGTGGGTCTATACATATGTTGTATATAGTATGTTTAGGTATGTGTCATGTATGTGTTTCATTTTGAGAGCGGGCAACTAAATTTCATTTTTGATGTGTGCCATTGTGCCCACAGCAAAAAAAAAAAAAAGACAATTAAAGTCATCTTATCTTAAAGAGAAGGAAATGGCAAACCACTCCAGTATCTTTGCCATGAAAACCCTATGGACAGTACCAAAAGGCAAAACGATATGACGCTGGAAGATGAGCCCCTCAGGTCGGAAGGCGTCCAATATGCTACTGGGGAAGAGCAGAGGGCTAGTACTAGTAGCGCCAGAAAGAATGAAGCGACTGGGCCAAAGCCGAAAGGACGCTCAGCTGTGGATATGTCTGGTGGTGAAAGGAAAGTCCGATGCTGTAAAGATTTTTTCTCCATAGGAACCTGGAATGTAAGATCCATGAATCAAGGAAAGCTGGACGTGGTCAAACAAGAGATGACAAGACTAAACATCGACATCTTAGGTATCAGCGAACTAAAATGGACAGGAATGGGTGAATTTAATTCAGATAACCATCAGGTATACTACTGCGGGCAAGAATCCCTCAGAAGAAATGGAGTAGCCTTCATAGCCAATAAAAAAATAGGAAAAGCAATACTGGGATACAATCCTCAAAATGACAGAATGATCTCAGTTCGAATCCAAGGCAAACCATTCAATATCACAGTAGTCCAAGTCTATGCCCCAACCACCGGTGCTGAAGAGGATGAAATTGACCGGTTCTATGAAGCCCTACAGCACCTTATAGAACTAACACCCAAAAATGATGTCCTTATCATCATGGGGGATTGGAACGCTAAAGTAGGAAGCCAAAAGATAACTGGAATAACAGGCAAGTTTGGCCTTGGAGTACAAAATGAAGCAGGGCACAGGCTGATAGAATTTTGTCAAGAGAATACGATGGTCATAGCAAACACTCTTTTCCAACAACCCAAGAGACGGCTTTACACATGGACATCACCAGACGGTCAACACAGAAATCAGATTGACTATATGCTCTGCAGCCAAAGATGGAGAAGCTCTATACAGTCAGTAAAAACAAGACCAGGAGCTGACTGTGGCTCAGACCATGAGCTTCTTGTTGCAAAGTTTAGGCTTAAATTAAAGAAAGTAGGGAAAAGCGCTAGGCCAGTCAGGTATGAATTAAATCATATCCCTGTTGAATATACAGTAGTGGTGACAAATAGATTTAAGGAATTAGATCTGATAGACAGAGTGCCTGAAGAACTATGGACAGAGGTTTGCAACATTGTACAACAGGTAGCAACCAAAACCATCCCAAAGAAAAAGAAATGCAAGAAAGCAAAATGGCTGTCTGAGGAAGCTTTGCAAATAGCTGAGGAAAGGAGGGAAGCAAAAGGCAAGGGAGAAAAAGAAAGATATGCCCAATTAAATGCAGAATTCCAAAGAATAGCTAGAAGAGATAAGAATGCCTTCTTAAATGAACAATGCAAAGAAATAGAAGAAAACAATAGAATAGGGAGGACCAGAGATCTTTTCAAGAAAATTGGAGAGATGAAAGGAACGTTTAATGCAAAAATGGGCATGATAAAGGACCAAAATGGCAGGGACCTAACAGAGGCAGAAGAGATTAAGAAGAGGTGGCAAAATTACACAGAAGAACTATACAAGAATGAGCTTAACGTCCCTGATAATCACAATGAGGTGGTCACTGACCTCGAGCCAGACATCCTAGAATGTGAAGTGAAGTGGGCCTTAGAAAAGCTGAGCAACAACAAAGCTAGTGGAGGTGACAGTATTCCAGCTGAGCTATTCAAAATCTTAAAAGACGATGCAGTAAAAGTGCTACACTCAATTTGCCAGCAAATTTGGAAAACTCAACAGTGGCCACAGGATTGGAAAAGATCAGTTTACATTCCAATTCCAAAGAAAGGCAGTGCCAAAGAATGTTCAAACTATCGCACCATTGCACTCATTTCTCATGCTAGTAAAGTTATGCTTAAAATCCTACAAGCTAGACTCCAGCAGTATGTGGATCGAGAACTACCAGAAGTACAGGCAGGATTTCGAAGAGGCAGAGGAACTAGAGATCAAATTGCTAACATACGCTGGATTATGGAGAAAGCTAGAGAGTTCCAGAAAAACATCTACTTCTGCTTCATTGACTATGCTAAAGCCTTTGATTGTGTGGATCATAACAAACTGTGGCAAGTCCTTAAAGAGATGGGCATACCAGACCATCTTATTTGTCTCTTGAGAAATCTATATGCGGGCCAAGAAACAACAGTGAGAACTGGACACGGAACCACTGATTGGTTCAAAATTGGGAAAGGAGTCCGGCAAGGCTGTATACTGTCGCCTTGCCTATTTAACTTATATGCAGAGCACATCATGAGAAAGGCAGGGCTAGATGAATCAAAAGTTGGAATTAAGATTGCCGGAAGAAACATCAACAACCTAAGATATGCAGATGATACCACTCTAATGGCAGAAAGTGAAGAAGAACTAAAGAGCCTCTTGTTGCGGGTGAAGTGCAAAACCTGGGTTGAAACTAAACATTAAGAAAACCAAGATCATGGCATCTGGCCCCCTCAATTCCTGGCAAATAGATGGGGAAGAAATGGAGGTAGTGACGGATTTTATTTTCCTGGGCTCCAAGATCACTGCAGATGGGGACTGTAGCCAAGAAATTAAAAGACGCTTGCTTCTGGGGAGGAAAGCCATGGCAAATCTAGACAGCACACTAAAAAGCAGAGACATCACCCTGTCAACAAAAGTGCGTATAGTCAAGGCTATGGTCTTCCCAGTTGCAATGTATGGCAGTGAAAGCTGGACCATAAGAAAGGCTGAGCGCCAAAGAATTGAAGCCTTTGAACTATGGTGCTGGAGAAGACTCCTGCGAGTTCCTTGGACTGCAAGGCGATCAAACCGGTCAGTCCTAGAGGAGATCAACCCTGACTGCTCTTTAGAAGGCCAGATCCTGAAGCTAAAACTCAAATACTTTGGCCACCTAATGAGAAGGAAGGACTCACTGGAGAAGAGCCTAATGCTGGGAAAGATTGAGGGCAATAGAAGAAGGGGACGACAGAGAATGAGGTGGCTGGATGGAGTCACTGAAGCAGTAGGCGTGAGCCTAGATGGACTCCAGAAGATGGTAGAGGACAGGAAGGCCTGGAGGAACATTGTCCATAGGGTCACGATGGATCGGACACGACTTCGCAACTAACAACAACAACTATCTTAAAGATCCATTTACGAGTGGAGAATGATTTCTTTTGCTTTATTTCATAGAGAAAGTAATAAGTCTGAATGTTTTTAATTAAGATTATAATATGTGTTAATATTTTTGGTAGCTCTTGATTGTCTTTTGCTGAAAGATTTGATTATTGATAAAAATAAAGAAGAGATATAGAAAGAAGATATTTTCCTTTTTTATTGTCCTAGAAAAGACTCAAATGTTTTTTATATTTGTCTGGAGGGAAGGGAGAATTATTTTTCATATATCTTCTTTTTCTTTTTCTCTATTTTTCTTTCTCTTTTGATATTTCTCTTATTTTGCAGTAGTTTTTTATCTTTGTACTTTTAAACTTTAGTAAACTTTAATAAAATTATTGAAGATCTATTGGCGAACTTAGTTGATCCACCAAATTTGCTGTTTTGTAGCTTTTTGGTGATGGCAGCAACAAAGAGACTTTTCAATTTGTCTGCTGAGGTGGAACAAAGTTTGGGAGATGATAAAATTATGAAGTCAGTTTTGGTTCTTAAAGAGTTTTGGGACTGTGCTAGTGTTCAAAAACATCCTACTCTTTTATTCTTGGTTGTTTCTTGATCCAATGAGTGTGTCAGACCTGCCCCAGTCTGATCTCCTAGGGAAGTAAAACTCAACTCCATTTGGTTGAAGTGAAAAGGTACTTTTTACTAAGGGATGGTGAATGCAGTAAAGTCAAGTGGAATCTAAAGTTTCCATGCACCAATACAGAACTAACCCCCTGGTTTCCTTAGCCCTCCTCCCATGGTCCACCTGTGTGTAGCCAGTCTGGCACTGCTGAGATATTTTGGGAAATGTTGAGGTGTTTGGGCTGGTGAAATTCCATTCTCAGGGTAAATGGCCTTGAAGATGCCAGCCCACCAGCATGAACCGGATTCCTAAATGCTCTGTTCTTTCTCAACTGTCAGTTTCCCCCTCCCAATTTCCCATCATAAAGGTACACAACTTTATTGCCCATTTGTTCCCCCCCTTCCCCAATTGATGGCAGAACACCAGCAAGCGAAAGGTCGTGGTTCTGACATGCTGCCCCCCCTTGACAAGGACATCAGTTCTGCAAAGCAAATGGAAAGACACAACAAAGAGAGAGGGAAACAAGGTAGATATGTGGTTAGATAAGGGAGTGTTATGTACCAGCCTACTACCGGCCCTGCAGATAAGGCAGGGACAACCCCTTTACAAGAAGGCAAGAGGCTGGAACTAAGCCTGCCAAATTTATGGACACAAAAGCAAACAGAGCAAAACAAGACACGAACCATGAAACAGGAGCTATTCAAACGGTTGCCTTCAGCAAACCAGCCCTCCCACACATTCCCCTTTTAAACAGTTCAGAGCGTGGCTTCTCTCTGCCTCCTTCCGAGGTGCCCCATTGCCTTCCTCTGTTTACTCCTGATTGACTGCCTCCTGCGTCGGGCGTCCTTGAACAGGGCCAGCTGTGGGTCATCTTCATCCACGCTGTCAGGCTCACACAGTTGGGTCTGCGTCGTAACCAGATGGGAGGGGCCTGGCTGAGGCCTCTGCGGAGCCTCATCAGCAAGCTCTCCAACACCCTCAGCAAGCTCTCCAACACCCCCCTCCTCCTCCTCTGAATCGTCCGACCCAACTGCCGAACCCACAGGCTGACCCTGAATCACAACAGGGAGCTATTTTGGTTATTGGTTATGGAAGCATTTGAGACGTTTGGCCACTTTAACATGCTTACAGTCCACCCATTCAGTTTTGAAGGGAGGAAAGTCTTTTCATGCAACTAAATACTGGAGCTTTCCTTGGTGTTTATTAGAGTCTAAAATGTCCTTCATTTCAAAACGTTGTTCCCCCTCAATCATGAATGGCTCTGGTGGTGGACAGACCTGTTTTTTTTTCATTGTTTGCCTCCTATAATTTTGATATCTACATAGTTTGCTTAATATTGTCTTGCCTGCTCACTTCTGCTCAGTGCTTTTGAAGGAGTAGATTTTTTTAGCCATTGTGCCCTTTTCAGTGAGGACTATCACCATTTTAACTCTTATTCTTAAGAAGTAGCAGAGAACTGATGTTGTTAGTATATGGTATTTCCCTTTTTGTTGGCCATGTTCTTGTCACTTCCACAAGTGAAACACACTATCATTTAAACTTTGATGGAATGCATTTGATTTTTGATTTGCATCCTAGTTATCACCATCCCCTGCTTTCCCTGGGTAATTCTTGGCTGATTACTGCTTATACATGCAATTAGAATAATTACATCTGATTATGCAAATCAGTATCATTGTGTAATTAGAACACAGAATGATAAAGAATAAGACAGTGCCGTTTTGTCTCTTATTTCTTGTTTCACTTCCTAAGCCAGCTGCATAAGAGCATAAAATAGTTGGTTATTTCTGCTGTTGGCCTTTAAGTAAGAGAGCTCATTAAAGAACCTCAGATCTTTTAATGCAAAGTTCGCCATTTAAATAATTTATATTTGACTAGACCAACTGCATATTTTAGTCATTTTATTATTAACAGAGAACACAGATGTATTATCACAAAGGGAGTGGCTTTCGTGCTGGAATGGAAAGATTCTGCTTTCAGGCCCTGATTAAATTGTGTCTGCCTCTTCCCGTATCTTCTGTTCTCCTTCCATTGAGCTCACTTTGGCATATACAGATAGTCCTTGGACTTCTGGGCCCAGTGCTCTTCAACATCTTCATCAGATGTTGAGACTAGAAAGAGTACAGAGAAGAGCAACAAAGATGATTAGGGGACTGGAGGCTAAAACATATAAGGAACAGTTGCTGGAACTGGGAATGTCTAGTCTAATGAAGAGAAGGACTAGGGGTGACATGATAGCAGTGTTCCAATATCTCAGGGGCTGCCACAAAGAAGAGGGAGTCAAGCTATTCTCCAAAACACCTGAAGGCAGGACAAGAAGCAACGGATGGAAACTAACCAAACAGAGAAACAACCTAGAACTAAGGAGAAATTTTCTCTCAGTTAGGACAATTAATAAGTGGAACAACCTGCCTTCAGAAGCGGTGAATGCTCCAACTCTGGAAGTTTTTAAGAAGAGACTAGACAGCCATTTGTCTGAAATGGTATAGGGTTTCCTGCCTGAGCGGGAGGTGGTGGACTAGATGACCTCCAAGGTCCCTTCCAACTATTATTATTATTATTATTATTATTATTATTATTATTATTATTATTATTATTATTATTATTATTATTATTATTATTATTATTATTATTATTATTATCACCACAGTCAGCCAGATGTTCAGACTGGATTTGGCATTTTTGTCTACCTATCGAGTCCTTACCAAGGACCTGGGATAGGCAGATCTGGATGTTTGATGGTATTACAGATATCGTCGCAGGATGGAAGCTTTTCCTAGTAAGGCCGCCTTTTGCAATTGACTGATGGCAAATTTGTCAATGCCAATGGTGTTCAAGTGGTGCTCCAGTTGTTTTGGGATTGCACCCAAGGCGCCTATTACTATTGGTGCTACCCTTGCTTGCCTTTGCCACAGTCTTTCTATTTCTATTTGTAGGTCTTTGTATTTTGTTATCTTCTCCAGTTCTTTCTCGTCTATTCTGCTGTCTCCAGGCACTGCCACGTCCACTATCTAGACTTTTTTGTCTTTCTTATCGACAATTGTTAAGTCTGGGGTGTTATGTTGCAGGTGCTTGTCTGTTTGAATTCTGAAGTCCCAGAGCAGTTTAACTTTTATCATTTTCTATGACTTTCTCTATTTTATGATCCCACCAGTTCTTGCTTACAGGCAAATGATATTTCTTGCAGATCTTCCAGTGCGCCATTGTTGCTACTTTGTCATGCCGCTGCTTGTAGTCAGTCTGTGACTCTGTGCGATCTTCTTGCAGCAGCTTTCCAGGTGGTCCACTGTTTCTTCAGCTTCTTTGCATAGGCGGCACTTACTGTCTGTTGCTGTTTTCTCAATTTTGACTTTGTATGCATTTGTCCTTAAGGCTTGGTCTTGTGCAGCCAGAATTAGTCCCTCGGTCTCTTTCTTCAACTTTCCTGCTCTTAGCCATTGCCAGGTCTTGTTATTATCTACTTTCCAGCTATTTTTTTAATGTACTGTCCATGTAGTGGTTTGTCTTCCCATGCCTCTATTCTGGTCTTCCCATGCCTCTATTCATGCCTCTTCATTTGGTCTTTCTTGTAGGCCAGTTTGGTCTCTCCAGTAGTCAGTAAGCCTTCCTGCTATACTAATTTCAGTGCATCTTCACCATTGTCCTTCAGATATTCTTCCAAAGCCATTTTTTTCTTCTTCAACCATCTGGTGTACTTGCAGCATTCCACGTCCACCTATTTGCCTTGGTAGAAAGAGTCTGTCAATGTCACTGCATGGATGAAGGGCATGATTCATTGTCATTATTTTTCTAGTCTTCCTATCCATTGCTTTTAGTTCTGCTTGAGTCCAGTCCACTATTCCACTGTGTATCTAATGACTGGAATTGCCCAGGTGTTGATTGCCTTCACGGTATTTCCTCCATTGAGTTTGGACTTTAAGATCTTCTTCACTCTCTTAATGTATTGACCTCTAATCTTTTTCTTGACTTCAATGTGCTTGATGTTGTCAGCTTGAATGATACCCAAGTATTTGTAGTAATCTTCCTCATCCAGACTCTTAATGTTATTTTCATTGGGCATCTTGATACCTTCAGTTTTCACTATTTTCTATTGTTTGAGAGTAAGTGTGGCACATTTGTCCAAGCCAAACTCCATTGCAATATCTTGGCTATATATATGGACAGTGTTCAGCAGTAATTCTATTTCAGATGATGTTTTTCCATACAGCTTTAGATCATCCATGTAAAGGGGCTGGGATAGTCTGGCAGATGTTTTTGATGTTTGATAGTCATGTCCTGAGTTATTCAGTATTGTTGACAGAGGAAACAGTGCAATAACAAATAGTAGTGGTGATAATGAATCTCCTTGAAATATTCTTCTCTTGATATTAACCTCTCCCAGTCTTTCACCATTGACCTGCAACTATGTCTTCCATTGTGCCATCGATCTTTGCACAAATTTTCTGATGTTTGTTATTATTATTGTTATTGTTATTATTATTATCACAATTGAGCCCAAAATTTATGTTGCTAAGTGAGACATTTCTTAAGTGAATTTTGTCCCATTTTCTGGCCTTGCTTGCCACATTTGTTAAGTGATCCCCTGCAGTTGTTAAGTTAGTAACACAGTTATTAAGTGAATCCGGCTTCCCCATTGACTTTGCTTGTCAGAAGGTCACAAAAGGAGAGCATATGACCCCCGGGACACTGCAGCTGTCATAAATATGAACCAGTTTCCAAGCATCCAGATTTTGATCCCATGACCATGGGGATGCTGCAAGGGTCTTTAGTTGAAAAACAGTCCTAAGTCACTTTTTTCCGTGCTGTTGTAACTTTGAACAGTCACTAAACAAACTGTTGTAAGTCAAAGAGTATCTGTACTGGTAGTCCTCGACATACAGTCACAGTTGGGACCAGAATTTCCATAGCTAAGTAAGATAGTTATTAAGTGAGTTGCCTCTGATTTTGTAACCTTTTTTGCCATGGTTGTTAAGCAAATCACTGCAGCTGTTTAGTGAATCATGTGGTCAATTAAGCCTATCTGGCTTCCCCCATTGATTTTGCTTCTCAGGAACTGGTTTGGAGGGTTGAAAATGAGACCACATGACCACAGGATGCTGCAAATGTCAAAAGTACATGCCAGATGCCAAGCACCCAAATTTTAATCACATGACTGTGGGGAATGCTGTGATGGTCCTAAGTGCAAGGACCAGTCATAAGTCACTTTTTTCCTTGCCATTGTAACTTCAAACAGAAACTAGACAAATGGTTGAAAGTCGAGGACTCCCTCTGTGAATTCAAGTTATTCTTCTGCTATCCTATAAACACGCGCACACAAACATACACATAATCCTGCAATGTGGGCAAGGGTTAGACAGCAACTTGCCCCAAGTTGCACATACAATATATATTCCCAGATCTCTACAGCCAAAGTCTATTAATTTTTACTCTCCTGACAGTTCCTCCTACATGTTCTGATATAATTACAAAATAGAATTAATTACAAAAACAGAAATGTACAATGAAGAGATAAGAAACAATTTTGGATATGCTGGATTTAAAGACCGTCTGTTTCTATAATGTGTTCCCAGAATAGAGATAAATCACTGGAGCTAGCTTAATAATTATTTATTCATTTATTGAGTTTATTGAGCTGTTGATTGGTGAAGATTCCTGTTGGTTTGTTAACAACAGGGTTAAAGCCACCATTAGTAAAATAAATATTACAAAAAGCAACAATTAAAAGCTGATGGAGAGATTATTTGCCTCCTTGAGAGAAGCCAGCCTAGCTGCCTCTTGGCTAGCCTTTATCCTATCAATGCAAGTCTGCAAAAGCTTGGAAACCATCAAGTTCTCCTTTCTCAAGCTGGTAGAACAGGTTGGAAACCATCCTATACCAAAATCTTGCACACCAAAAGGAAAATGAAGTGATGATCATTTTCCTGATGTGGCTACTTTTATTGCTTCACCAAAGTAAAATAGCTTATTGTGGTTCAGCTATGCTGGCCGAGGAAGTTGTCAAGGTGGCAGACCCCTGACCTCGCTGGCTTCATGTCTTAAGGGAGGACTATAAATCATCATCTCTTGGTTTTTAGCCCCCTTCCCATCTCAGCTTCTGTATTCAACTGGCATGAAGCTTAATTTATAATAACCAGTGCAAAATTAAATCCCAAATCATCAGTGCTTGGCAAACCTATTTCATGTATAGATATGTTCAGGCTGTGAGTTTCGATGAAAATTGACTGATAAACCAAACACAGGATATTAAACTCTTTACAGTCGCTGATTTTTAATATTAAAATAGATTATTCCACTTGATTGCATCACAAGGAGGAAACAGAGAAGCGACGGAGGTCGTTTTTCTCAGAAACATATCACTGGCCATTTTCTCAGCAATTACGGTACATCTGACAGCAAGAAAGCAAAGACTTCCCCATCAGCCTTAATTGGCCACCTGCCATTTCATAAAGTGTTTTGAGGTTGCTTTCAGAGCCTCTTCTTTCCTTGTCCTTTTCCTGTGTTACTGAAAAGTGTAAGGTAAAGGTAAAGGTAAAGGTTCCCCCGCACATGCGTGCTAGTCGTTTCCGACTCTAGGGGCCGGTGCTCATCTCCGTTTCAAAGCCGAAGAGCCAGCGCTTGTCCGAGGACATCTCCGTGGTCATGTGGCCGGCATGACTAGACGCCAAAGGCGC
This sequence comes from Vipera berus, assembly GCF_964194415.1. Lineage (NCBI taxonomy): Eukaryota > Metazoa > Chordata > Lepidosauria > Squamata > Viperidae > Vipera > Vipera berus. Next base: position 343,719,462 of record NC_138202.1, read on the forward strand.
ACGGAACGCTGTTACCTTCCCACCGGAGTGGTCCCTATTTTTCTACTTGCATTTTTACGTGCTTTCGAACTGCTAGGTTGGCAGAAGCTGGGACGAGTAACAGGCGCTCACTCTGTTACGCGGCACTCGGGATTCGACCCGCCAAACTGCCGACCTTCCAATCGACAAGCTCAGCGTCCTAACCCACTGAGCCACCGCGTCCCTTCTCTGAAAAGTGTATCTCCTTCCATTAATGGCCAATAATATCTCCAGGAAAGCAATTGGTTGCAACTGACCTAATACAGAGGGTGGAAATGCCAATGGTGCTGCTGATTATGCCTGCCTGCCTGCTTATTTATTTGTTTGCTTGTTTGTTTGTTTAATTTGTATGCTGCTCATCTCTCTACCAAGCAACTCAGAGCTTCATTGGTAGTATTTAGACTAAAGAGAAGCCAGCTGAAATTAATGGTATGTTAGCTATTATATTATCATAACTCTGAATGGTGCTTCTTACCAATAATTTAGTTTGCATGCTGTGCTAATGAAAATAAAAGTTTAAAGCTTCTTTTTGTACTTGTAGAGCATCTCATTGATTGATTGAGTGAGTGAGTGATTAGATTTGTTTGTCATCCATCTAGCTGTCATCCTTCTAGCTTCGAGGTGATTTTGGGCTGCTTACAACTTTAAAAGCCAATAAAACCATCCAAAATAAATATTTCTAATATCAGTAAAAATTACAGTTAAGAATGATGCGCAGAGGGGGAGGTGGGATCTTCTCTTAATCTGTCAACTACCTCCAGTGTGATACATTCCTGGTGGTTCACTGGCAGGAAGGTCAGAAAAATGGAAGCAGACCTCGTCTCAGGTGACAAAATGTTCCAGAGGGCAGGAGTCACAGCAGAAAAAGCTCTTCTGGGCCCTGCCAGCTGAACTCCTGTGGCCAAGGGGGCTCGCAGCATCCTCCTTCTGCTGGCATGGGTGGGACGGGCCAATCCCATTGGGGTGAGACCATTCCTCAGATAGCCTGGACCCATGCCAGGCAGAGATTTAAAGATTTTTTTTTAAAAAAAGGAGAGAACAACTGTGTATCTTGAACTAAAAAGAAACTGTATATTTTAATCCCAATACAGTAAGGAAAAAAATTCATGAAATACAAAACAGGTTGCAAAAGTATGTTACCCCAGATTGTGAAATATTTCTGAGACAGTGCTGTTAAATGTTGGATTTCCTTTGGAGCAGATAGGCCTGGGAGAGTCACGTGTTCTGTTTTCCCATATCTGCAACAATGCAGTGCATAGTATAAAATATAATTCACTGAAATAGCTAAAGACCAGGTTTCGCCTGAGTTTAGCATATGTGGCGAGCTTATGTTCCAATGTATTATGTGACCTGTGTTTAGCATACGTGCTTACATTACGTTTCAATGTATTGTGTGAACAGTGCACCCTACCTGGTAAATTTAGGCTCAGTTGTATACCTGGCTAGTCCAATTAATGTACCTGCTTTGAGTGTCATGTCTAATGTTATTTGCATCAGATTCTCAAGATCCATGTATTGGTCCAAACATTTAATTGTATCCTTGCCTTTCCTATTATTGCTATTTCTTTTCTCCAAATTCAGGGCTATATGCATTGTGTCACAGTACTATACAGAGCCACACAGAGCAACTTACTTAGGTCAAACTGAGATGTTTGACCAGAATTTAGCATTAAAAACAAGAAAGTACTTGGGCTCACTGAAAATTCTCCTGAGTGTTTATTTCAGTAACCATAGTTATGAAGGACAGTCCTTTTTTCCAGAAAGCTGTCCTTTAGATTTAATATTTGTTTTCTTGGTTTTGCTCTTGCATGCTTCTTTGTAAAGCAAAATTACCAACATAAACAGTTATATTTTTATACTAATGAACCTCTTTCAAATTTGCCCCCTTTTCAGGTTTGTCCCTTATTATTTTCCAAGACAATAAGGTCACTGTAAGTGCATATGCTAAACCAGGGCTTTTCAACTTTTTCACCCATTGTACCACTTTTAGGATATGGCAACGTCCAAGTACCACCAGTCGCCTAGCAAGGTGTCAAAAACATGATGACCCCCCCCAAAAGTGATGAAGTACAGGTCGTCCTCGACTTACAACAGTTCGCTTAGTGACTGTTCGAAGTTACAATGGCACTGAAAAAAGTGCCCCCCAAGCCACAGCCGAGCAAGACACCTGCCTGCCCGCCTGGATGCTGCAAAGTTCCAGCTGATCAGCACTTCTGGGCTTAGCAGAAGCGCCGGGATCAGCGCCGAAGTCCAGCTAGAGCCTGGCGCTGTTCCTGGTGCTTCCGCTGAGCCCTGACAGCCCTGAAGAAGCGCTGATCCTGAGCCCTGCAGCTCCAGCTGTCTCTCGCTCAGGCTTGTGCGGTGCTGCCACGGGTTCAGCTCATTCCTCTCCCCTGCTACCACTTTTCTAGGATGGTCGCGTACTACCTGCCAGGTGCCAACGTACCACAGGTGGTACTCGTACCACTGGTTGAAAAGCCCTGTGCTAAACCGCCAGAAAACAAGCTGTTCTGCATAAGCATCTATCAAAGCTGCTGTAGTTACACTGGGCTTGAAATATCCTACATTGAAAAGAGTGTTCGGAATAGATTGCTTCCAAGGTCTCTTCCTACATTTTAGCCCTGTTTGCACAAAACACTTAAATAAACTAGTAACAATTCTATTGTTCAACATGCTAACCTTAGAAAATAAATCTCAGAAAGAAAATGGAGGCTGCACCCTTTCTTTTAGATCTGAGTGGGATCAAACCCAGTTAATCTCTTTGCTTAATCCTCTAAAACCCAAATTAAACCAAAGAGTAGAGCCGCTTTTTTAGGGACGCGGTGGCTCAGTGGGTTAGGACGCTGAGCTTGTTGATCAGATGGTCGGCAGTTTGGTGGGTCGAATCCCGAGTGCCGCGTAGCAGAGTGAGCACCTGTTACTCATCCCAGCTTCTGCCAACCTAGCAGTTCGAAAGCACGTAAAAATGCAAGTAGAAAAATAGGGACCACTACGGTGGGAAGCTAACAGCGTTCCGTGCGCCTTTGGCGTCTAGTCATGCCGGCCACATGACCACAGAGACGTCCTCGGACAAGCGCTGGCTCTTCGGCTTTGAAATGGAGATGAGCACCGGCCCCTAGAGTTGGAAACGACTAGCACACATGTGCGGGGGAACCTTTATCTTTATCTAGAGCTGCTTTACAGCTCACAGCATAGCCCTAAGAAGGGAATTGCAACATAGTAACAAAGTTACAGCTTAAAGTTCCATCCTCAGTTAGGGACACACACACACACACATACACACACACACCAATTATTTCAACATCCATCTCCTTAACAAGGGACTTCCCCAACTCTGCTGCCACCTCTGAAAAAACCCTTTTGCCTACCAATAGAACTAAGCCCAGGTACATGAACAAGGACCTACCTAGCTTCTCCCCAGCCAATCAGATACCTCGTATTTCTGGCCTTGTAACCCTCAACTTGTATGAAAAATATTTCATTTTCTGTTGTTCAGAATCACCCTTTCTTGTAAAGCCGGCATCCAATATCATTGCTGCAATAAACATGTTGGGTTCTGTAACTGGTTTTTCCGTGGCAAATCTTTTTCAACTTGTCTGCTGCCAGGAGCGACTTCCCATCGCCCAGTGCGCTTACACAGAGAGGGCCTCCTCAGGGTGCCGTTGGCTAGACAATGTCGGCTGGCAACCCCCAGGGGGAGGGCCTTCTCTGTGGGAGCGCCAGCCCTGTGGAACCAACTCCCCCTTGAGCTCCGGATGGCCCCGGATCTCCGGTCCTTTCGTCGCGACCTCAAAACATTCCTTTTCCATCAGGCTGACCTGGACTGATGATAGGGGTTTTTAAAAAGAAAATGTTTTTAATATTTTATCACTGGGGGTTATTAGTTTAATCTTTTTTTTAACATTTGTATTATTGTGTTTTATTGTTGTTAGCCGCCCTGAGTCCTTCGGGAGATAGGGCAGCATATAAGTCCCAATAATAAATAAATAAATAAATAAATAAATAAATAAATAAATAAGTATGCTGTACAAATCTGATACTTTTGGCTAATTTATGGTTCTAATTGTGTGACCAGCTAAAATATGCTGTGCAAATGCAGATTAAAGGTAAAGGTAAAGGTTCCCCCGCACATGCGTGCTAGTCGTTTCCGACTCTAGGGGCCGGTGCTCATCTCCGTTTCATAGCCGAAGAGCCAGCGCTTGTCCGAGGACGTCTCCGTGGTCATGTGGCCGGCATGACTAGACACCAAAGGCGCACGGAACGCTGTTACCTTCCCACCGTAGTGGTCCCTATTTGTCTACTTGCATTTTTACATGCTTTCGAACTGCTAGGTGGGCAGAAGCTGGGACGAGTAACAGGCGCTCACTCTGTTACGCGGCACTCGGGATTCGACCCGCCAAACTGCCGACCTTCCGATCGACAAGCTCAGCGTCCTAACCCACTGAGCCACCGCGTCCCTTAAATGCAGATTACGACTCTATAATTGTACATTTCCCTCCCTGGCCAATCATATTAGCTTCCTAGTATCTGCTTTTTTTAATGCACTTCAGGGAAGGAGTTTTCTCTCCAACCCACCATCCTTAGGTATTCCAAACTGTGCATGTCGCCTTCTGTTTGTCTTCTAAAAATAGTACTCCTTGTTGATTCCAATTTGAGAAGTATATTTTTGCCACACATGTAGAAATGCTGTGTTTCGTTTTCCTAAGGGTTAGTTTTAGGCAATAGTTCCACTGACCTCTTTTGGCTGTCTGTTACATCTCTTAAGTAGCCTAGCAGATGTTGTGATTCAGGGTCAGCCTGTGGGTTCGGCAGTTGGGTCGGATGACTCGGATGACAGATGAGGGGGAGGAGGGGGGTGTTGAAGAAGAACTTGCTGATGATGGCTTGGAGGCTCCGCAGAGCCCCCAGCCAGGCCCCTCTTACTTGGTGGAGACCCAGCTGTGTGAGCCCGACAGTGTGGATGAAGATGACCCACAGCTGGCCCTGTTCAAGGACGCCCGACGCAGGAGGCAGTCAAGTAGGAGCAAGCAGAGAAAGGCTGTGGGACTTCTCGGAAGGAGGCAAAGAGAGGCCACGCCCTGAACTCTTATAAAGGGAGTGTTTGGGGGAGGGCTGGTTTGCTGAAAGCAACCGCTCCGATAGAGGATCAAAGCTCCGGTATCTTGTTTCATGTTTTGTTGTTTGTTTGTGTAATAAATTTGGCAGACGTATTCCAGCCTCTGCCGTTTGTACAGGGGTTGCCTTTCTGCAAGGCCGGTAGCAGGCTGGTACAGAACAGCAGATCACAAAAGAACTTAAATTGGATCAAAACATTATTATTTATTTATTTATTTATTTTATTTTATTTGATTTATAAAAACGGTAAAGGTTCCCCCGCACATGCATGCTAGTCGTTTCCGACTCTAGGGGCCGGTGCTCATCTCTGTTTCAAAGCCGAAGAGCCAGCGCTTGTCCGAGGACATCTCCGTCGTCATGTGGCCGGCATGACTAGATGCCAAAGGCGCACGGAACGCTGTTACCTTCCCACCGTAGTGGTCCCTATTTTTCTACTTGCATTTTTACGTGCTGCTAGGTTGGCAGAAGCTGGGACGAGTAACAGGCGCTCACTCTGCTACACGGCACTCGGGATTCGACCCGCCAAACTGCCGACCTTCCGATCAACAAGCTCAGCATCCTAACCCACTATACCGCCCTTTTCCCGAAGGACTCAGGGCGGTGTACAGGGCAAATTAAAAAATAAAATATTCAGATTAAAATACGATTAAATTAATAGCCCCAACACATTAAAATTGGATTTAAAACCTTAAAAACCCCTCAGTCCAGGCCGGCCAGCTCAAATAGCCAGGTTTTTAGGTCCCGGCGAAACGAACGAAGGTCGGGGGCGATCTGGAGTTCCACCGGCAGCTGATTCCATAGGGCAGGTGCACCCACCGAGAACGCTCTCCCCCTGGGAATCACCCGCCGGCACTCCTTGACTGGCGGGACCCTGAGGAGGCCTTCCCTGTGGGAGCGCACGGGATGATGGGAAGTTGATGCTGGCAGCAGGTACTCCCCTATATAGTTCATTTTTCCATGTTTCTTTTGAAAAACACCAGTGTCTTATCTCCACATTTGGAAAGAGAAGAAAATGACCAATATTTCACATTATATTGATTACACATAGTCCTCAACTTACGACCACAATTTACCCCAACATTTTACAATCTTTCTTACCATGGTTGTTAAGCGAATCTGGCTTCCCCATTGACTTTGCTTGTCAGAAGGTTGCAAAAGGGGATCACATGAACTCAGGACATGGCAACGGCCATAAATTCATGCTAATTGCAAGTGTCTGAATTTTGATCATATGACCATGGGCATGCTACAACAGTGATAAGTGTGAAAATTGGTCCTAACTCACTTTTTTCAGTGCCATTATAACTTTGAACGGTCACTAAACAAATGGTTGTAAGTTGAGGACTACCCTTGCTCTTCTTGAAAAATAGGATCCTATTTTAAGTAAATTTTTATGTCCTGCCAATTTGGATCAGTGTCTTTGCATGTTTTTGTTTTGTATCAGTATTTCTTGTCTGCAGTCCTTCAGATGTGTTGGAATTTAGTGGCCCGTCATTCTGGTTGAAGATTATGGGAAATGAAGGCAATATATTTGGGGAACGTAGATTAAAAAGAGTAGTTTTACAGAGATCTAGTAGTAAATTTACATAAATTTAACAGCAGTGCAAGCCGTAATCCATCAATTCCTTCCTTCCTTCCTTCCTTCCTTCCTTCCTTCCTTCCTTCCTTCCTTCCTTCCTTCCTTCCTTCCTTCTCCTTTATTAGATTTTTTTTAACAAAACAACATTTAATCTTAAAGAAAAAGAATTTTTTAAAAAATTAAAAATACAAGCAAAGAATACCAACTAAAAAGGGAAAGGGAAACAAAATGTATATTTTATAACTATCAGTAGTCACTGTTTTATCAATGAATTGATACAATAATATGAACAAAACAGTACTATCTTGTATAGGTCATAATATTATAGTGAATTCATTGATAAACTAATGTAATGAGTGTCTACTGTTAATATTAATAACCCCAGCATGATAGGAAGTACTGGCTGAGGAATCTGGGAGTTGAAGTCCACACATCTTATTGTTGCCAAGGTTGAAAAGCACTGTTATAGAGCAGACATGTCAAACACAAGGCCCGGGGGCCAGATCCGGCCCGTGAAGTGGTTTCATGCTGCCCGCGAAGCCATCTTGGAAACGAGGGAACGGCCCCCACTGCCTTGGCCCTGGCCCAGAGACCCTCCTCCTCCCAGAGACCCTCAGATCTGTCCCACTCCTGCCCAGGCCCCCATAGGCACCCTTGATGTGAACGATGTAGAGCTGGCCACGCCCACCCAGTAGGCCATACGCACTCTAGCCATGCCCACCCAGTAGGCCACGCCCACCCAGGCCATACCCACCCGGCCCCCTGAGGGCAACCGCAATGCTGATGCGGCCCTCAGTGAAATTGAGTTTGACACCCCTGTTATAGAGGGTCAACACCCACCCTCTCACAAGGCTTGTGGGGAACATCCAGGTGTTGATTTTTTTTTAAAAAAAATCATCAGGATGGAAGCCATACAGATCTCTTGGGTGGAATGCTGTTCCAAAGGACAGGCACTGATTTTGACACTGTTTCTGTTGGTACTCATTGCCTGACTTCACTATTGGGGGAAGGGTCTAACCCAGAGCATTTTTGTGGAATTTCCCCCCCCCCCCAGATGCATGTTTTTACATTTAATAATTAGCACTTCCTAATGGAACAGTGGTGATATTTATGGATCTTTCTGCTACTGTAGTAGCTGATTCCTGATGCTGTGGGCTTCACTTTGGAAAGGTATTTTAATGGCACAAACGTGGAGCCAAAGGTCACATAACAAAAATGACAAAAGCATCATTATTTGTTTGCAACTTAATTTCTCCATCATTACACTCAGTGCTTTTTTTGTAAGAAAAAAGGTGCCGGAACTCACATGTTTTTAATCTTTTATCTATCTTTCGCACATAGTCAATCACTGTACACACACCCACACATGTTAGTTGTGCAACGAAACATAATGGTTGCTGCCCACAGTAAGCACTCAGTGCGTGACCACACGACCAATCACAAGTCGAGCAGTGCCACAAGCTGAGCAGTTGGATGAAGTACGCATGTATCAGACTCGACACAAGCAGCCCGCATGCACCGTTTTAATGATTTTGCCACCGACCTGCTACACTCGACAGGGCGGTTCAAGTCCACATGGACCAAACATCAAATTTTCAAAAGTTACTTTTAAAACCTGGAAAATCCATCAAAAAAAGGTGCCAGAACTCCGTTCTGGTGGGTTCTATAACAAAAAAAGCACTGATTACACTATATGTAATAGTATGTGGGAATGACCTCAGGAGATGGTAGCAGGGGAATGGTCAGATAAGAGAGGGCATAGCCTGCAGCTGGATACTGAGTGGGGCAGGAGGCTTAGAAGGGACCCGCTTTAGTTTCTTTGAGGTGTACAGAAGAGGTGGTGGTTATGTACTTTCAGACTTGCAAGATTCTGTTAAAGTAGAAATAGTTCATCTGGTTAGGTTTCCTATCTGGTCTGTCTGGGAAGGAGCCAGAGAACTAAGAGAGGTTAACCTAAAAGTAAACAGGCAAACTACATTTATACAAACCACACTCTCCTATGTGTTATAATCTTGCATATATATATATATATATATATATATATATATATATATATATGCAATTTACACAAATATGAGCTGTCACTGTTGTGACTACTGCCTGTCGATGGCCTTCGGTTAGGCTGAAACAGGAAATAAAGATTTGTCCCATGTTTGGGGCCTAGCAAGGTAATCTAAATAGTTAACAAGCATTTAACATATTATATATATATATATATATATATATATATATATATATATATATATATATATATAAGGGACGTGGTGGCTCAGTGGGTTAGGACGCTGAGCTTGTTGATCAGAAGGTCGGCAGTTTGGCGGGTTGAATCCCAAGTGCCATGTAACAGAGTGAGCGCCTGTTACTCGTCCCAGCTTCTGCCAACCTAGCAGTTCGAAAGCACGTAAAAATGCAAGTAGAAAAATAGGGACCACTACGGTGGGAAGGTAACAGCGTTCCGTGCGCCTTTGGCGTCTAGTCATGCTGGCCACATGACCACGGAGACGTTCTCGGACAAGCGCTGGCTCTTCGGCTTTGAAACGGAGATGAGCACCGGCCCCTAGAGTTGGAAACGACTAGCACGCATGTGCGGGGGAACCTTTACCTTTACCTTTATGTTATATATATATAATCTCAGAAGGGTATGGCTGACTGATGAAAACTAATAAGTTTGAAATGCATATCAGTCTCCCTTAATTCTTTGTTAGCAATTTAAAATTTACACAAATATGAACTGTCACCGGTGTGACTACTGCCTGTCGATGGCCTTCAGGTTAGGCTGAAACAGGAAATAAAGATTTGTCCCATGTTTGGGGCCTAGCAAGGTAATCTAAAATAGTTAACAAGCATTTGACATGTATATATATGTATGTATATGTATAATGTATGTATATGTATAATTGCTTGATATTTGCTCAAAAAATATTTTGTCCTTTTTTTAAAGAACTGTCGCATATTGGTTTGCTGGGGGCAAGCAGATATAATTATAGTAATTAAGTAATTAGAACTTGTAACTTGCTTTAGTTGATGTAGTAAAATAGTGGCTGACACAAGCTGTATTCACAAAATATCAAGGTTTCCAATGCCAAGATGCAAAATAAGTGCAATATGTGGAGTCTGCAATAGACTAATTAGTCTGGAACATGTTGCTTTTAACGGTATTTCCAGTTACAGGATACAGCAGAAGTGCAGGTAGTCCTCAACATAAGACCACAATTGAGACTAAAACATCCATTGCTAAAAGAGATGGTCATTAAGTGAGTCATGCCTAATTTTATAACTTTTTTTTTCTTATGGTCATTAAGCAGATCCAGCTTTGCCTGCTGACTTTGCTTCTGAAACGGGCTGGGAAGGTTGGAAATAGGGTTCATGTGACCTTGGGATGCTGCAACTATCATACATACATGTCATTTGCTAGGTGCCGGAATTTGGATCACATGATTGCAGGGACACTGCAACAGTTGTAAGTGTAAAGGACCAGTTGTAGGGGTTTTTTTCAGCATGGTTGTAACTTCGAATGGTCTTTTAAATGATTGTACATTCAGGATTACCTGTTGGCAACTTTGGAGGCCCAATATGCAGATTTGAAATATTGGCATTCATGAAATAGCTGCTGGTGAAAGGGGGTTGCCTGTTCCAAAAATGGTTTCCATAGTGGGCATGACAGAATAACAGAAAAACAGAGCTTGAAGGAACCTTGGAGGTCTTCTAGTCCAACCCCCAGCTTGGGCAGGAAACCCTATACCAGGGGTAGGCAACCTCGGCTCTTTTATGACTCATGGACTTCAACTCCCAGAATTCCTGAGTCAGCTATGCTGACTCAGGAATTCTGGGAGTTGAAGTCCATGAGTCATAAAAGAGCCGAGGTTGCCTACCCCTGCCCTATACCATTTCAGACAAATGATTGTCCAGTCTCTTCTTAAAAACTTCCAGTGTTGGAGCATTCACAACTTGTAGAGGCAGGTTGTTCCACTGGTTAGTTGTTCTAACTGTCAGGAAGTTTCTCCTTAGTTCTAGGTTGCTTCTCCCCTTGATTAGTTTCCATCTGTTGCTTCTTCTCCTGCCTTCAGGCGCTTTGGAGAATAGCTTGACTCCCTCTTCTTTGTGGCAGCCCCTGAGATATTGGAACACTCCTATCATTGCTATTACCGCTAACATGACATCAGAAGTTGACAGACTGTTCTCTCTTGTACCTTTGTGCTAGCCTTAGGCACAGCTTAAAGTATTTTTGTAAATGAAGGTGATGATTTGCAGCAAGCCAGCTGCTGTGTTGCCTTGTCCTATGACAGTGCTGGCTTCCTGTCCTGTTTTATAGGAGTAGAAAATTTTCATTCCCAGTTGTGTAGAGAATTGTATTGTTTTTTCCTAAGGAAATAGAAAGGTTGCTAAAGATGTTTTAATCTTCCATCTCATTAGGCTACTTACTACAAAGTGTGAACCAATAAATTCACTCTTATTCATTTGTTCTTCATTTTTGTTTGTCTTTTCTGTTTTCAGCAGTTACCCTGATTTTCTGCATAACATTCCATCATACTTAAAGAAGTATTTTCAAATGGTGCCATTTCAGTTCCAAATTCATAGGCAGCCAGCTACCTGAGTTTGTTGTTGACTTGATAGGGAACACCTCCTCCCCAAAAATAACACCCTTCATGAACTTGCATATAGTTCAGCCTTAGCTATATCTCTTGTGCAGAGTTTCAGCAGACCAGCAGTGGACCATTCTGGGGCCACCATCTTCTCTGTCCAGAATGGAAGACCAGCCATAGGACAGTGACGGCGAACCTTTTAGACTGACTGAGTGCCCAAACTGCAACCCAAAACTCACTTATTTATCACAAAGTGCCAGGGCCGCATCAGCATTGTGGTGCCCTCAGGGTGGGGGCAGGGAGGCGCCTCTGACTGCCGCCTCTGGCACGCAAAACCCAGGGGTGCAAAAATGGGCCACCGTGCTGCAAGGAGCAAAAATGGCCACCGCCACACCGCAGGGTGCAGATATACAAGGTGCTGCACCATGCAAGAACGGGGCAGGGCTAGTGAGTATCACACATGCACTAGCCCTGCCCCATTTGCAGCGCGTGTGTGCTCGCAGCCCTGTGCACGCATACACGCATGTAAAATGCTTCCCCTCCCTTTTCTTCCAGTCCACCAATCGACAATGGTTGGTGACCTCTGCTCTGCCACCTCTATTCGAGCTGGCTAGTTGGCTGCTTCGCCTCCTTTGTGCTGGGCGGGGCTTCTGCTCCGGGTGGCGGTGGCGGCATGATGGACCTGCTGCTGGCAGCAGTGGCGCGCGTGCCAACAGAGAAGGCTCTGTGTGCCGCCTCTGGCACGCGTGCCATAGGTTCGCCACCACTGGCCTAGGATATAGGACAAAATTGTGCCTCATCCCAGTTCTTGTAACTCTTACTTGAACACGTTCAGGTGGGTAAAATAGGGAAGCTACAACTATTTGGAGCAGCCCCAGTGCCAGCAATTCTTACATGAAACAAGGGGCTCCTTGGTCCTCTCTGAACCTAATTGTTTTCTTGCACACTCGCTGAACAGTGGTCAGCACTGATGATGTTAGCTAGTTTGGTAATGAGATGTCTGCAAGAAAACAACCAAGCTCAGTGAGCACCAAGGACCCCTGAGCTACAAGTATTCTCCTTTATTGGTTACATGAAGCGGCCCACTTCATTTTGACTGGTGATAGAACAGTTCCTGGCAAGGAAGAAGAAGGTAAGGTGGGAGCGATGCAGCTAATTCCTGAGGCATAGCCAGTGATTTGGTATTTACAAAAAGACGAAAAGGGGAAACAATTTTCTGCTCTTGAAAGTCTTCTCCTTCTAAAATCATTTCAGGTGAAGAGCCTCAGCCCTTAAAGCACGGGTGTCAAACTCGTCGCGTCACGTGACATGTCACGATGTATTGTGACACACACACCCCACATTGCTGGAGCTGGGGTGGGCGGGACCTCAGCATGATGCAACCAGCCGACTGGCAGTTTTGACACCCTTGCCTTAAAGCAAACCAATTCATTCACCTCCCACCAATTGTCATTTTAAGGATCTCTTTTCAAAGCCACTTGACTCCTTACTTGCTGTGAAGGTTAACTCGACCTATATATGTTATATTCAGAGGTGCTTTTTTCCCAGCATTTCTATGGCTTCATGCAGCTTTTAAAAGCTTATCTTTTCTCCTTCTGGCAAAATATGTCCTCAGCAGCTGCATTAACTGAACAGATGATTATACCTGAATCTTAGCATTCTGCAGCATGTAAAATGGCTGTACAGCATCTGGTGCTTGAAAGATTTGTGCAGGCAGGCAACCAAGTAGATTATGGGGATAAACAGAGCTCCTGTAGGAAAAAAGCTACAACACTTGTGGCTTTTTAAGATACCCCAAAGAGTAGACTTTTCTGTCCCATTCTGAGAATCCTCCAAATGGTGTGGTCCTCAACTTGTTGCTGGGAATCCTGCGGTTCCTATCCACACATATGGATGGTGGACAGGCCTAGTGGAAGCTATGAAATACATAAAATCATGCCTGGTATGGAAGTGTGAACAAAGAGAAGTTTTTCTCCCTCTGGATGATATGGGATCATCCACTGAGATGTATTGTAGGAAGAATCAAGGTTAATAAAAGAAAAAAAATATATAGCACCCAGATTTCATCTGTAGAATTTGTTGTTCTTAGAATTTGTTGCTTCAACCACCAGCTAAAATGTTTTTTGTAAAAGGGAGTCTCAACAAATTAATGGAGGATTACACTATCTAGTAGCCATTGATGATTTTAAAAAAATATGTGCCATATTTTAATCATTTCTGGCTCCTAGTGACCACATAGATTTTCTCCAAAAATCTCTATCTCTAACCTGTTCTTTTGTGTCTCCCAATGGTGCACTCATCACCGTTGTAACAAAGTCTTGATACCAACTTCCGAATCATAGCCTACACTCTTTAAATACTAGCTCCTACGGAAGAGGAAGCAAATATTCTCCTCCATTCCCTGTTTGTGAGTTTTCTGTAAGCACTTATTAGGTGAAGAATGATGAACCATATTGGCTTATGGTCTTCCTTTTGGGACTCGCCTTATTAAGGGAGAGTGTAATAGAAGTAGGATCCACCTCTTCCCAACCTTGTGTTTTCATTTCTATAGCAGCTTCTTCATCTGGTGAGCTTCAAATATATTGGATTTCATCATTTGGAAAGTATTGAGGGTCTATGACAATTTGCCGCAGCTGACTCACCACAGTCAGCTTGTCATGGCCAACTCGGCACAGGACAACTCACTGAGAGACAAGAGTTACATTAATATCAAAGAAATTGTAGAATAGAATCACTAAAGAAAGGATGCAAAAGGAGGGACAGAATGGAATGTGAATGGCAAAAATTAAAATATTTTTTATTTTAAATAATTAAATAGAATTGTTAAATTGTCCCGTAGTGAGTTGTCCTGTGGCAAATTGGCCACAGTTGGTAAGTTGGCTGCAGCGAATTGGCTGTGCTGAGTTGTCCCACGGCGAGTTGCCCATGGTAAGTTGGCTGCAGTAAATTGTCCCATTCCAATATTGGATTGGAGAAAAAAGTTCTAGAAATATGTTAGCACCCCAGAAAGGTTAAAAAAGGGCTAGCAATGTATTTATGAGACAGGTTATAACTGATAGATCAAGATGGTTGGGGAGTGGAGTTGAAAATGGAAGAAATGCAAATATACCGTTATAGCAGTTCACTACTTAGCCCCCTCCAAAAGTGTGGGATTTCAGCTCCCATGAATTTTAGGCAGAATTACTGGTGACAAAAGATTATGAAAGTTGTGGTCCAAAATATCTGGAAGGCATCAATTTGCTACCCCTGCTATCCTGGCTTTAAAAGTAATGGCTTCCTCTTTGCTTTCTCTTTTCCTTATTACAGTTCTTTCCAGAGATCCATTTGGCCAAGATCCCCACCTTGGACTCTTCAAATGAACTATTCAGTCCCGATGGCCTACACCATCATCTAATAACATAAAAAGCCAGGAGTCAACTATGGGTGATTCTACAGCAGAGATTGTTGGTCAAGACACAGACATGGGTTGCAAAGATGCTCAGATGGGGCTTGCCAAGAGAGTAGCTGCCATCACTGTAACGGCTGGTCCCAATGGAATTAAACCAAATAGTCAGGAAGCAATAGAAGAAACTGTTGGTCCGTTATCTAATTGCACAGCTGAAAACAACCAAAGGAATGGGGTCAGTGTTGATTCAGGAACCTCTGAAGAACTGGATGGCACCAATGAGCTACATGAGCCAAAGAAGGTCCCCAAAAGGCCCAATTTGACTGGCAGGAAGTATTCCCTTCAAGAAAAGACTACTGGGAATTACTTGAGTTCCTCTGATCTTCCAGACTTTGGTCCATATGCCACGGGACCCTCCATGCATATTTCACCACGAACAGGGAGGAGGCCAACAATAGAGTCCCACCGAGTCTCTATCTCGGATGCTGCAGTAAGTTTGCTCTTTGTGAGCCATTCTGATGGCTAACTATTATGTCAGTTGGAAATTTCTATGAATATTCTCAGTCATCCAGGTCATGGTTGTCCCAAAGGTGTTTTTTCAAAAGACAACTGGACTGTCTTTGTTTTTTCTCTTGAATACATTTTGTTTCTCATCCAAGAAGCTTCTTCAGTCATAACTGAAGAAGCTTCTTGGGTGGGAAGTGAAATGTCTTCTTGGATGAGAAACAAAATGTGTTCAAGAGAAAAAACAAAGACAGTCCAGTTGCTTTTTGAAAAAGCACCTTCGGGACATGTCTGTTGGGAATGACTTTAGTTCAGCAATGCAAAAAGGTCCACCCAGCCTATTCCGAATAATTAATGCAAGTGTTCCTCCCAGCTACCAATATCTGAATCATAATTTTACCACCTGCCCCTTCCATTTCTTTCTACCATCATTTTTGGGTGCATCTGCTTTGGCACATATCTGTGGAAGTTTTCTCTGTGGCGGTAGCTTGCTGATTATTATTTTATTGGCTGACGTGCGTAGCATTTCCCAGAGGACTCACATAAGAGCGGAAAGCAAGCAATTCAATATTTTAATGCAGGCAAAGAATGCGTGGTTGCTACATATTGATAACTTCCAAAGTCCACATAACACTCTCGCTGGACCACAAAGACTAGCTGATGTATTGTAGCGTCAGCTTTCATTAAGTCAAGTCTCCTTTGTCTGTTGCTCTTAGTTGGCAGATATATTTATATTTGTGCCCAGAAGAAAAGTATTTTAATATAAATTGTCAAGGCAAAATGACCATGAAATGAAAGAGGTTCACAGTCAGACCTGTGACATCCCTTTCCAAATATATAAAAGTTGTGGATTGATTAATTCCTTTGTAATAATAGTAACTATTTTTATATTGCTATGTAAATTTATCAGTGAGGGAAAACTCAGTTGTTTAAGACATGCTGTGATGAAAGCCAATGAAATAAAAAAGGGGTCCCTGATTTTGGGAGAACAGAAATTTGCAATTTTGAAAATATGCAATGGGAAGCCATTAGGTATCTAATGTAGCTACACACAGAGCTGTTTTAAAGGCAAGCTATTCAATCTTCTGTTAAGAATAATTACACTAATAAAGATTCCTTTATCCCATATTTTTAATTCAATCTGTGGTTATCTTCTGCAAGTATCATCATATTTTCCTCTGATCTCTGCCCTTGTTTGTTTCTATTTTTCAAACATTGTTGAAGGTCCCTGGGAAGGCCAAAGAATGAGTCTCTTTAAGGACACTAGCTTTTGTGACCTACCACATTTCTTTTTAAACAGCAAGCTGTCGCTAGAAGTGAAGTTTAGTGTGACATTGATGGAGACTAACAGCGGAATGACTGATTTTGTCTCTAAGACATAGCTATTTATTCTAGGTTTCTAGGTCCACCCTTCCTGCCTTTTCCTTTCATCTTTAATGCATCTTTTCCATCACTGCTGACTGCAGAGTTAAAACAGATGTGACATGTTTTATTTTCAGTATTTACAGGTAGTCCTCAATCTATGACTGTAATGGAGCCCATAAATTGCATTGTAAGTCATGATGGTTGTAAATCAAGGCAGCCCATGACCCAATTTTATGACTTTTTGGGGCAGTTGTTAAATGAACGCCACAGTTGTTAAGTGAATGCAGCAGTCATTAAGCGACCACTGCAGTCATTAAGTGAATCAATATACAGTATTTCTATGCGTAATTATTGCCAGAAAGCAGCCAGAAAGGCTAGAAACTAGCACAAAACATTGTAAATCATAGGCACATGACTGTTGTAAAGATGAGCCAGTTGCCAAGCACTTGAAATGCAGTCATGTGACCATAGGGGTATATGCAGACAGCAGACTAGTCTTAAGGATTACCTGCATGGAGCACAAAGCACACATAGACATTTTGTGTGCAAGACATTCTCTTTGTTTCTGATATTGATGTAATCCAAAGCCATACATAACTGGAGTGGGGGAAAGCAGCATCTTGAGGTCTATAAATTTCTTTTTAAAAGATTTTCAGAAAGACCTATAGGGGAGAGATGAAATGGAATGCTGAATGGCAAGAAAGAGGACTGGATGGACAGGAATCTCCAATTGCAGTATTATTATTTTTTTGCTACAGGCCCTAATTGTAAAGTATCTGTGTACAGCAGGCTACTCTTAATTCTGTCCAGATGTGTTGGACTTCAGCTGACAAGTATCCCAACCAATACTGTGCCATAGGGAGTCTTGAGTAAAGATTGAGCACATCTGCTAAGTACCAGATCAGGGAAGATTAAAAAAAAACCACACAAGAAGATTAAAAAAAACAGACAAAATACCACCCACAGAATAGCCCAAAGCACAGACTCTTTTAGACAGAAGTTCCCTGAGGATGGACTCCAGCAAGTGTCCGAAAACTCAGAAGACAAAACTTCTGGTCCTGGTGACTGACCCAGATTGGATCCTGCAACATTATCCTGGGACACGTATATTTGCCTTCATTTTTGAGGGAAGATTAGCTTAAACATTTGCTTTATCAAAGAGTTGGCCTGTTTGCAATTTCTTTTCTCTCCCGGCCCCCACCTAAATCATAGGAGTGTTTGACAGGCACATTATGTTTGTGTAATGCATTATGTATGTGTTGAAGATTGCCTGCTTTCCTAGACAAATTTCTTCCAGTCTCCCTAGAACCTTCAGATGCCTAAGAATGCCTTCAAAAGCAACACCTCCTAAGTCATTTGTCATTGTCAGTCCCCAGAGGCAGTATATCCATACTGCCACGGTTAAACTCATTATGCAACCTAATTTATTCATCTTGGCAAAAATGAAGATGAAATCGATCAATGCCATCAGTTGAAGGTGAAGATGGATGACTGCTTCCCACTGCATGATGTAAACAAGGAACAGCAAAAGCGGGTGCCATTTGAAGCCTCTGCATACCCAGCCAGTGACACATTTTTTTGGCAAGAAGAGATGACATATTTTCTGTGGTAATATTGCTAGAGAGCCAATTGCATCAGCTGAAAGCAGCTAGATTGTTATGTGCTCTTTCTGGTGATTTAACTCTCTTTTTCAAAGCTTCCAGAAGAAAATGTTAAACATTAGGATGAGATTTTGGAATCGGAGGACAGCATAATTTTCTTTCTTTTTTTTTAAAAGAAATGTTTATTAAAAAAAGATTTTACATATGCTTAAAAACCTACAGAAACTTAAAAGAAAAAGTATTGAAAGAAAATCTACAGGAGTTAAAAAAGTGAAAGATTACAAGAGAAAGAAAAAGCAAAGTCTAAAGCAGCTACTTCAAGTCTTCTGTGCAGCAGTTACTTACACAGTAATTGCCATTTCCATCTTCCCAAACTGCATACTGTGGTTTCCTTCTTTCCAGAAACCAATCTTTTATAGCAGTCAATCCCCAAATCAACTGTTCATTTTATCCGTTTTCAGCAAAAAATCCAAAAAGGGTCTTCCACTATTTTATAAAAGTAATTGTTTATCTCCTTTATCAAACAAGTCAAACAGTGTTCCAATATTTGAGGGGCTATCACAAAGAAGAGAGTGGTCAACTTCTTTTCCAAAGAACCAGAGGGCAGGACAAGAAACAATGAATGGAAACTAATCAAAGAGAGACGCAATGATTTTTAAAAATCATTTAAATCTACATTTACTTTAACTGGTTACCATAAGTAACCACGCTATGCAGACCATGTCCTTCTGATTCTCTCATTTCTTAACAACAGCCATTCCATAATCCAAACAGTAGGCAGCTAAATGCAGTTTAAGATCAAGTAGTCAGAATCTTCCTCTTTCTTTTGCATCTCTAGAGAATCATTGTTGTTGTTAGCTGCAAAGTCGTGTCCGACCCATCGCAACCCTATGGACAACGTTCCTCCAGGCCTTCCGGTCCTCTACCATCTTCTGGAGTCCATTTAAGCTCACGCCTTCAGTGACTCCATCCAGCCACCTCATTCTCTGTCGTCCCCTTCTTCTCTTGTCCTCAATCTTTCCCAGCATTAGGCTCTTCTGCAGTGAGTCCTTCCTTCTCATTAGGTGGCCAAAGTATTTGAGTTTTAGCTTCAGGATCTGGCCTTTTAAAGAGCAGTCAGGGTTGATCTCCTCTAGAACTGACTGGTTTGATCGCCTTGCAGTCCAAGACACTCGCAGGAGTCTTCTCCAGCACCATAGTTCAAAGGCCTCAATTCTTTGGCGCTCAGCTTTTTTTATGGCTCAACTTTCACATCCATACATTGCAACTGGGAAGACCATAGCCTTGACTATACGCACTTTTGTTGTCTCTGCTTTTTAGTGTGCTGTCCAGATTTGCCATGGCTTTCCTCCCCAGGAGCAAGCGTCTTTTAATTTCTTGGCTACAGTCCCCATCTGCAGTGATCTTGGAGCCCAGGAAAATAAAATCTGTCACTACCTCCATTTCTTCCCCATCTATTTGCCAGGAATTGAGAGGGCCGGATGCTATGATCTTGGTTTTTTTAATGTTAAGTTTCAACCCAAGTTTTGCACTCTCCTTCTTCACCCGCAACAAGAGGCTCTTTAGTTCTTCTTCACTTTCTGCCATTAGAGTGGTATCATCTGCATATCTTAGGTTGTTGATATTTTTTCCGGCAATCTTAATTCCAACTTTTGATTCATCTAGCCCTCATTTTCTCATGATGTGCTCTGCATATAAGTTAAATAGGCAGGGCGACAGTATACAGCCTTGCCGGACTCCTTTCCCAATTTTGAACCAATCAGTGCTTCCGTGTCCAGTTGTCACTGTTGCTTCTTGGCCCACATATACAGTAGGTTTCTCAAGAGACAAATAAGATGGTCTGGTATGCCCATCTCTTTAAGAACTTGCCACAGTTTGTTATGATCCACACAATCAAAAGCTTTAGCATAGTCAGTGAAGCAGAAGTAGATGTTTTTCTGGAACTCTCTAGTTTTCTCCATGATCCAGCGTATGTTGGCAATTTGATCTCTAGTTCCTCTGCCTCTTCGAAATCCTGCCTGTACTTCTGGTAGTTCTCAATCCACATACTGCTGGAGTCTAGCTTGTAGGATTTTAAGCATAACTTTACTAGCATGAGACTAGAGAATCATATTTAATGCCAATAAAGGAGAATATTTGTAGCTCAGAGTTGAAATGAGGGGTCCTTGGTGCTCTCTGAGTTTGGTTTTCTTACAGATGGTTCATTAACATCACCAGTTGATGATGTTACCTAGTTTAGGTAATGAAATGGCTGCAAAGAAAATGACCAAGTTCAGAGAGCACCAAGGACCCCTGAATCTTGTATTTAACTCTTGAGGATAGGATAATTTCTTCAAGTTGCCTTGAGGCCCCCACTTTTTCCTCCAATTGAAAGTGTGATGAATTGCTAGATTTATCTGTCATTGTTCCTCTCTCTAGTCTATATGGCAAGCCAGGTAGGTTCTTGGCTTCTGATGTTGGAGTGAGTCCAGCCAGCCAGCCTCTTATTGGATCCTCCTAATCAGGAATTACTTGTAGTACAAGATCTGTTTTTCTCAGATTCCTTTTGTGGTGAGCTACTGAATGGTGCTGCAGATATGTTGAAACCCTGGGACTGCATTATCCACTCAAGGAGGGGATTAGATTCTCCTGGATAAGGAAGAGAGAAGGACTTTCAGTATCATCTTGTTTGAGTTGACAGGTCTCTGTAAGCCCTACAGCAGGGCTTTTCAACCTTTTCCCCCATTGTACCACTTTTTGGATATGGCAACATCTGAGTACCACCAGTCGCCTAGCAAGGTGTCAAAAACTTGATGACCAAAAAAAAAGTAAAAAAAGTGAAGTTCAGGTAGTCCTCAACTTACAACAGTTCGCTTAGTGACTGTTCGAAGTTACAATGGCACTGAAAAAAGTGCCCCCCAAGCCACAGCTGAGCAAGACACCTGCCTGCCCGCCCGGTGGCGCTCTTCCTCCTGTCCAAGGTTTTCATTGTTGTGAGCATTTCTGTTGAGGATTGGCAGCAGGGGTGGGGTGGGGGGGAGTTTGGTTTCTATTTCCCCCCCTCTGCTGGGTGGTTGCAGCAGGTTTTGGTCATTTCACATGACCCTGGGACACTGTGACTGTCATAAATATGAATCATTTGCCAAGCAGCTGAATGTAAATCACAAGACCCTGGAGATGCAACATTCCAGCTGATCGGCACCTCTTCTGGGCTCAGAAGTGCCAGGATCAGCGCCGAGCTCCAGCTGAAGCCTGGCACTGATCCTGGCGCTTCCACTGAGCCCTGACAGCCCTGGCGCTTTCATTGAGCCCTGACAGCCCTGCAGCTCCAGCCATCTCTCGCTCAGGCTTGTGTGGTGCTGCCACCCGTTCAGCTCATTCCCCGCCCCCGCTACCACTTTTCTAGGTTGGTCGCGTACCACCTGCCAGGTGCCAATGTACCACAGGTGGTACCCACTGGTTGAAAAGCCCTGCCCTACAGTACAGTATGTTCTTCTATACACAGTTGTTTCTTCCTCCTAGTATAGCATCTTACGTTACTGTAGTGTTACTTTTCTCTACTTCTTTTATTTTACTTTTTGGCTTTTCCCACAGTTCTCTCCTGAG
Source organism: Vipera berus (assembly GCF_964194415.1). Classification (NCBI taxonomy): domain Eukaryota; kingdom Metazoa; phylum Chordata; class Lepidosauria; order Squamata; family Viperidae; genus Vipera; species Vipera berus. The sequence goes on from NC_138202.1 coordinate 343,741,197, forward strand.
TTCTGGCTTGTTTCAAACTGTTGCTGAGATCTAGCCTTGATTTCAGATTCTGTCTGTATGCTATCTGGCTCCAGTCCTGTGTTCTGTCAAGCATCATTCCGTACCCTGCTTTTTGATCCACCAATCCTTGGTTCAGTCTATAGATTAGCTTCTGCATTGCATAGGGCTGCAGCTAAAGCCTCTTTAATTCCTCTCTCCATTGTGAATGGCTTTGTCAGAGGAATAAGCCTTCTTTCCCTCCTTATAACCATGCTCCATTCACTTTTATTAGCTGGTTGACAAAGAGAGCTTCTGTAAAAAGATTTCTCAGGTTTATTCACAAGCAAGTATTACCATGTCAACTCAGCAGAAATGGAACACAAGAGTTAGTTTGGTAACTGGGGGCTGTGTTAGCAGCCATAAGCAGAGCCATTTGAGCCTGATTTGGCCATGAGTGTCTGCTTTTCCTTTAGAGCAGAGGTGGGGAGCTATGGCCCTTTTATGACTTGTGGACCTCAACTCCCAAAATTCCTGAGCTAGCCAAGCTGGCACATAAATTCTGGGAGTTGAAATCCACAAGTCATAAAGGGGCCATATTTCCCCACCTCAGCTTTAGAGACTCAAAAAAATTCATCTGTATTTTTTTTGAAAAAAAACAACCGTGCCTGAAATTAGGAACCAGTTCTAGGGAACAACAAGCTTCCAGAAACCTTCTATGCTTACAATGCCACCATTCACTGGTGGCCAGAGAGTGGATTGCAGCAGCTGTTTCAATTTGGATGTTAGAGGGTCAATAGAAATACAAGCTGGACTTCTAAAGATGTTGATTTTGGCCTTTTCTTTTAGACATTATCTTGGTTTCTTCTGGGTTCCACTCCACCATTTGACTGTTCTCTCCCAGAACCTTACAGCTCAATTTTAGTTCCCCGTGGCATGTATCCATGCTGTACATATGACTTGCACATTACAGGGCACATGCAATACAAAGAAATAATCCTTTATTTTACATTGTGGGTAACATTTTGTATGAATACCTTGGTCATAGTAAATATTATCCATGGTCTTGCTCTCACAGAAGAGCATTCTGAAATTGAATGAATTGGGACTTTTGATTAATTGTCTCACTGCACTTTAATTCTTTGTATTGCAACAGCATCAACCTAATACCAGTGTGTTGCATAAAAGGGCAGTTGGGTCTATTGTGCTCACTGCCAGCCATTGTTGCAATTGCTGAATACCTCAAAGAATAGAACTTTAGCTCCAAAGTCCAAACTGGCAAATGTTATAATAAGAAAGACATAATAAGGACAGGTGCTGACCAATGAGAACATTCAATCTAGAGCTGGTTTATTGCTACCTTAAGCCATAACTCTCTTTCTTCTGTTTATGTGTATCAGTCCTTGAACATTATAAAGTCAGGGTTTGGTTGATAGCAATTTTCAATGTTATCTTCTTGCCACACTTTGTGCAAACGTTCTGGTTCATGAGAACATAAAGTTCATGTTAGAAAGTCCTGCGGTTGGTCATAAAATATGACTTTAAGAGGTGGCTGTGAGGTTGGAAATCTGTTTTGCTCTGCCATGGTAACCGAGGTATTGCCAGACTGCTATATTCTCTTCTTCAGTCATCGTTATCTGATTAGGCAATATTGTTTACATGATGATGAACCTGCCAACTTATTTAGATTTTTTTTCAGGCATTTCTCTATAGATTCTCATTTATTTGGAGATAAAATAATTTATATATGAGAAGTGACACTATATGTCTATTGAAAGTGAGGCTGTTTTCTTTTTTAAGCCCACTTTTTTGGTAGACTAGAAGAAGTTCTGGCTGCTTTTAGGATATTTTATCCTGTGGTTTTATTGTGATTTTTTTTTGTGGGCTCTTCTACAGCCTCCTCCTCCAGCTGGATAGGTTCGTCAGTCAGGAGCTGCAGTCTTCTAGAGGCCCCAGTTGTAGGGAAATTTTGTTCAAAATGTGGGAGACACTCCTCTCTTTCACATAGAAGGGAATGGTTTTCTAAAAAGTAGGTTTTCTGCTGCTGAGACACTTCCTTCTATAACAGTGTGGCTTGGGACATACAGCATATGCTCTTCTCTCTTCACATTGTTTTGCCTGTTTATTTGTGCAGATAAAAAATAGGGCTCTGTAGCACTGATTCAAAGGGGGAAAAATCTTCATGGTATATAAACAAGTTCCCATAACACCAATCAACTACAACCGGAGGGAAAGACACTGCTGCTTTGAAGAGCTACAGACAAGTGTTTTATGAACTCCCCAAACAGCAAAAACCAATTTTGGTTTTGAATCTATAGTGCTAACTGCTGTAATGCATAATATAAGAGATAGCTGTTTGGGGACTTTGCTAGAGAGAGATGCATATCATATAAATATAATGATCTTTGCACAACAGTTTTATTCAAAGTCATCGGTTTTGGGGATTCACAACATACCCTGATATTCGGGGTCAATGTTGACTCTTGGAGACTGCTGGAGTAGTTCCTGCAGATCTTTGGAAATTGTTTGCCATTGCCTCCTTTCTAGAGCTGAGAGACAGTGACTGGCCCATGGTCATGCACCTGGCTTTGTACCTAAGACAACTAGAACTCACAGTCTTCCTGTTTGTAGCCTAGTGCCTGAACGCCTACTCCAAACTGGCTTTCACCTTGAAATAATTAGGAATATCTAAATTGTAAACAATCCATTTTAGCCAGAATCAAGTACTGGAAGGCTCACTGACCAAGAGTTCCATATTTAATTTAAATTTGTCAAAAGGTCATCCAGTAGGGCTATTCCAAAAACCAACTTATAACTCTAACCTGTGGGCTTAGAGTTATGCAGTGTTCTAACTTCCATTAACATCCTAATTGCTCAGGTGTGATGGAATTTATTTTAGCATCTGGAAGATCATAGGTCCCTCACTATACTATACTACAATAAATGGAGTTTCAGAGTTTAGATCATCTGTAATTTGTTTTAATGACCTACAACAGGGGTAGACAACCTTGGCTCTTTTCTGACTTGTGGACTTCAGCTCCCATGTCTGGCTCAGGAATTCTGGGAGTTGAAGTCCAGGAGTCATAAAAGGTTGCCTACCCCTGACCTACAGGCATTTTCATCAAACTAAAGAGAAATTTTGTTTAATTAGCTGATGAGACTTTCTACCTGGACGGCAAATGAGAATGAGGCATTTCCTGCAAAGGATATAAGGCAAGGAAGAAGGCCTCTTCTACAATAATGTACATTGCTCCAGATGGGAGTAATTTGAATTAAACTGAATTTGAATTAAAAGGAAGTGTTCATTTGAACCTTCTTTTCCAAAGAGCATATGGCTGTTTATTTGGAAATGAGAGCTATTTTATTTAAGGGGATATACTACATGACTAGTATGGGTAGTCCTCAATTTATGACTGCAATGGAGCCTGCCCATTACAGTCACAAGTCATGATGGTCATAAAGCAGGTCATCACATGACAGACCCATTTCTGTCATCTTTTTTGGGACAGTTATTAAGCAAACACAGCAGTTGCTAATACCATGAGCTATGAGCCCTATTTGCTGAAAACCAGAAGTAAATTGTGGATACATGATTGTGGGATAGTCCAAATGGCTAAATGTGGGCTGATTGCCAAGCACCCAAAATGCACTCCCAGGACAATGGGAGGAGGTGTCCACACACCATAACTTCAGAAGCAGGTTGTAAATACTTTTTGGGTGCTCCCTCGTAACTTCAAATGGACACTAAGCGAACCGTTGTAAGTCAAGGACCACCCTGTATGTTGGTGGTTGCAGTGTTAATTGAGGCTATGATCAGACTGCTCAGTACAGTCATAATGAGCTACCAACATTTTCTTTACTTCTGTATCGTCCATTATGAGTCATAACCCCAAATGTATTATTTGACACCTGACGCACTTAGCAATATTGGCATTTGCCTAAGGAAGCAGAAAATTTTGGAAATGCTGTTTATGGAGTACTGTCTTATTTAATATTCTTGCCCCACTGCAGACTGCAGATACCTCTGTAAAATAGGACAAGGGTGCTCAGTTCCATGCGGAGAGAACTTCAGCGACACTCCTAGAAAGGAACAAAATGTAGCCGAAGACCTCTCCCAGAACTCATTTTCTCATCAGTAGAAATAGGAAAATGTTAAAACCCTGTTTCTCAACCTCAAAATTTTAAGGTATGTGGACTTCAATTCCCAGAATTCATAGCTGATTGGGGAACTCTTGAGAGTTGAAATCCACAAATCTTGAGGTTGCTGAGGTTGAGAAACACTGCATTAAAAGGTTTCCTCTCAGTGTGTATGAGTAGCTATTTATAGGGAAGGGAGGAGAGCAGGAAGGGTGATAATTATTTCCTGAGAATTCTCTTTCCGTATTTCAAAGGAACCCATTGTTCCTTCTTGTGTCATTCATGTTTCACAGAATTATAATCATCTCCTATTTCATGTTCACTGCAGGAGATTTAGTGCTACAGCATAGAATCAAAGGGTAAATAAAACTGTGGCGTTGAAGGACCTTTGGAGATCCCCTGCTCTAGCTTTTTTGATCCTATAGGTGCATGGACTTAAAATTCTGAGCAATGGTCACATTGGGGGGAAATGACCTGGTCCAGCCTTTGGCTGCAGGTGGAACCAGAAATGTACAATACAATACAACTCCAGTATCCCCAAAATTGGGTGATTCCAATGAGGAAGAGAGCCTCACAGCCTCCTATCTGAGGTCTATTCTTGTTTTCCCAATGTATATGTGGAAAGGCAGGGCTAGATGAATCAAAAGTTGGAATTAAGATTGCCGGAAGAAATATCAACAACCTAAGATATGCAGATGATACCACTCTAATGGCAGAAAGTGAAGAAGAACTAAAGAGCCTCGTGTTACGTGTGAAGAAGGAGAGTGCAAAACTTGGGTTGAAACTTAACATTAAGAAAACCAAGATCATGGCATCCGGCCCTCTCAATTCCTGGCAAATAGATGGGGAAGAAATGGAGGTAGTGACAGATTTTATTTTCCTGGGCTCCAAGATCACTGCAGATGGGGTCTGTAGCCAAGAAATTAAAAGACGCTTGCTCCTGGGGAGGAAAGCCATGGCAAATCTAGACAGCACACTAAAAAGCAGAGACATCACCCTGTCAACAAAAGTGCGTATAGTCAAGGCTATGGTCTTCCCAGTTGCAATGTATGGATGTGAAAGCTGGACCATAAAAAAGGCTGAGCGCCAAAGAATTGAGGCCTTTGAACTATGGTGCTGGAGAAGACTCCTGCGAGTTCCTTGGACTGCAAGGCGATCAAACTGGTCAGTCCTAGAGGAGATCAACCCTGACTGCTCTTTAGAAGGCCAGATCCTGAAGTTGAAACTCACATACTTTAGCCACCTAATGAGAAGGAAGGACTCACTGGAGAAGAGCCTAATGCTGGGAAAGATTGAGGGCAAGAGAAGAAAGGGACGACAGAGAATGAGGTGGCTGGATGGAGTCACTGAAGCAGTAGGCGTGAGCTTAAATGGACTCCAGAAGATGGTAGAGGACCGGAAGGCCTGGAGGAACGTTGTCCATGGGGTCGCAATGGGTCGGATACGACTTCGCAGCTAACAACAAAATATGTGGAATAGCCCACGCTGAGCTTGTCGATCGGAAGGTCGGCAGTTTGGCGGGTCGAATCCCGAGTGCCGCGTAACAGAGTGAGCGCCTGTTACTCGCCCCAGCTTCTGCCAACCTAGCAGTTCGAAAGCACGTCAAAATGCAAGTAGAAAAATAGGGACCACTCCGGTGGGAAGGTAACAGCGTTCCGTGCGCCTTTGGCGTCTAGTCATGCCGGCCACATGACCACGGAGACGTCCTCGGACAAGCGCTGGCTCTTCGGCTTTGAAACGGAGATGAGCACCGGCCCCTAGAGTCGGAAACGACTAGCACGCATGTGCGGGGGAACCTTTACCTTTACCTTAACTTAAGAAACTGAGATCTTGCCTTAATCAAGTTCAGCTATCTTTTACTGTTTTTCTATGAAATTTGAGCTTTTTGTCTATTGTAAAGAGGGCTAAAATGTGTTCTCTGTCCCTTCCCTTGCTGCCATTGTCAGTTGTTGCTTCAGATCCCCTTTCCCTCAAATAATAGTTTGATTGGTAGCATTGTTAAAATTAATTCCAAAACTGGGTTATTAATGTTACTTTTTGGTTCCTTCCATTGTTTATTCCCTTCCATATGCAAGCTATTTCAGAAAGTAGGCGAGTCATCTCCTGTGCATTGGTAAAAATACTGCAGAGAAAGAAACTTGACTCAGAGGAAGGGACTTTGGAGACTTTATCAACATACCCATGTAATCTTCTCAGCAGTAGCAATACAGAAGTGGTCAGGCTGTCAGTTGGACAATTAGGAAAGAAAGTCTCTCGAACTCATGGCTAGCGAAAATACACTTTACTAAAAGCCAAGTAGTTACAGTGGAGCAAAACTAGATCTGGAATTTTACCTGCAAAGCATCTGCTTAACTTTTCCCCTGACTTCCCATCCCACCCCCTATGGTTATCAATTGATGTCTAATGGTATTCAAATAAACTGTTTTGCTTACAATCCCTGGCTGCATGAGCTGGATGGTACTGCATTCCATCAAGCGACCTTGGAGCTCATGGGTGACCCCCCTGGGACAGCATGAAGAGTAGTTTCGTTTCCCCATCTTCTACCTCCTACCTTATGCCCAGTCCTTTCCCGCTTGGTGCAATATGGCAGATTATTAGGATCTACAGGATGTTCTAAGATGGCGGCGCCTGGAATGGCTGCGGCTGCATTGGCTCTTGAAGGCGAATAGTTTTGGGAGGGATAGTAAGGGCTATAGGCCACATGATCAGGAAGATTTTAATGTGTTTGAGCAACATGGTGGAACTAAGGTAACATACGACATACGACCGACAATCTTTGCTGGCCTGGCGAGTTTCTAGTTGTTTTGGAACTGTTGATGAGACCATTAAAAGTCGTTGGCGCTGTTTGAATTTGTTCTACCAGCAGCAAGATCTGACTGCTGGCCCAGTGATGGATTGTATTGCAAATCAGGGCTGTTTCCAGAGGAGGCAGAGGAGGAGAGGACCTGGAGCTTATGGGGCGAAGGAACTGGATGAGGCTGTCGGCAGGCCCAGAGGAAGAGAGAGAGGCTTTTGGAGGAGTTGGTGGCGGCGGCAGCAGCGTGCTCCAGGGGCGAAAAGAAGCAAGGCCTCTTTAAGGAAAGGGTGGAAGAGTCAGTATCAGAAAAAGGAAAGAAGGCGAGGTTGTCAGAATACAAGCTAACTTGAGGGCTAATCCACATGGAGCCCCATTTCCATCTGTCCTGTGTGCCATCGTTCACTCCCTAGAGACTAAAATGGACAATGTGAAATTTGAGCGGGCCCCGAACAAGGAGTATATATCGGAGGTGGTGACCCTTTGAGAGCTGTATGCAACGAAATTTCATTTTGATGTATGCCGATTGGTGTACATTCAAAGTGACAATAAAGTTATCATCATCATCATCATGGGACAGCATGAAGAGTAGTTTCGTTTCCCCATCTTCTACCTCCTACCTTATGCCCAGTCCTTTCCCGCTTGGTGCAATATGGCAGATTGGCATCTAGCGAAGCATTGGAGGGGTACCAGCGTGGCAGACCTGACACAGACATTGTCACTTTCTGGAATGGTGTTTTCAACTTCCCAGTCTAGTCAATGGCCTTGAGATTTCTTGGATAACCTTCTGTCCAGTAATAATAGTCGGTCTGACCTTACTTAGATTCTGAACTTATTCAAAGTTACCCAGTTTTCTAAAGCCAAAAAAAGGTTGAAATAAAATACAAAATAATGGAGGATTTTTGATACTTTACTCACCATTGGGAGCATGCTTGGGCAACTTCCTTCATTGCAAAGCTGTCTCTTCTGTCTGTTGCTGTAATTATTTTTTAATAGAAGCAGGTTGGAAGCATTGCTGCTTAAAAATATTTATATCTTATCTTCCCTAGTGAGTGAGGTCCCAAAATATATTTGTCACTTCTCATTATTTTGAGGAGCTTAGAGAGAAGTGAAGCTACATCTCAGACTTTCTATTTTTTTGTCCCCCCTCCCATACTAACTTGGTTTATCTTTTTTAATCCACAGGATTGTGTGCAGCTGAATCAATACAAACTGAAAAGTGAAATAGGAAAGGTAAGGTTTATAGCACCTTATTCTCTTATTCCCCAGGGTTGGATAGAATGTAGATTGAAGTTAACTGGGAGGTCACTTGGATATTTTGCAGTAAAGTTTCTGTCTCCTTCTGAGTTTCTAAAAGTATTTAAGGAATTTAGACTAAACTAATTTAAAAAATATTTCTAAAACCGGAAATAATTAAACACTCTCAGTTTTGTTGCAAAAAAGGATCATTATGAAGGGGGTGGGACAAAATTCAGAAGAATTCTTTGTAGGAAAGATAATTCTTTAATTGAAGATTGTTGTCAACTTTAGAATGAGCATGGTTGCAGCCATCTTTTTCCTTCATAAGAAGAAGGAGGAGGAGAAGGAGGAGGAGGAAGGGGGTCATCTAGTCCAACCCCCTGCTCAGGCAGGAAACCCTATACCATTTCAGACAAATGGCTGTCCAGCATCTTCTTAAAAACTTCCAGCCCCTACCCCTACTGCTATCATGTTACCCCTAGTCCTTCTTTTCATTAAACTAGATCACAGGTCGGCAACCTGCGGCTCCGGAGCCGCATGCGGCTCTTTGAGCCGTCTCTTGCGGCTCCCAGCCGCCCGGTGCGCGCGCACCTCTTCCAACGGGCAGTGGTGCGCGCGCACCTCTCCAAATGGAGAGTGGCACCGCCCGTTTGGAGAGGTGCACGCGCACCTCCCCGAATGGGCGGAGGTGCGCGCGGACCTCCCCAAACCTTTGGAGAGGTGCGCGCGTACCTCCGCGCGAATGGGCAGCGGTGCCGCTCTTTGAGGAAGCTGCCGCGGCCCGTCTGCGAAGCTGCCGCTTTCGGCAGCTTAGCAGACGGGCCGCGGCAGCTTCCTCAAAGAGCGGCGCCCCTGCCCATTCCGAGAGGTGCGCGCGCACCTCTCCGAACGACCGGAGTTGCGCGCGCACCTCCCCAAACCTTTGGGGAGGTGCGCGCGTACCTCCGCGCGAACGGGCAGCGGTGCCGCTCTTTGAGGAAGCTGCCGCTTTCGGCAGCTTCCTCAAAGAGCGGCGCCGCTGCCCCTTCGCACGGAGGTACGCGCGCACCTCCCCAAAGGTTTGGGGAGGTGCGCGCGCAACTCCGGTCGTTCGGAGAGGTGCGCGCGCACCTCTCGGAATGGGCAGGGGCGCCTTTCTTTTTGAGGAAGCTGCCACAGCCCGTCTGCGAAGCTGCCGAAAGCGGCAGCTTAGCAGACGGGCCGCGGCAGCTTCCTCAAAGAGCGGCACCGCTGCCCATTCGCGCGGAGGTACGCGCGCACCTCCGGTCGTTCGGAGAGGTGCGCGCGCACCTCTCGGAATGGGCAGGGGCGCCGCTCTTTGAGGAAGCTGCCACGGCCCGTCTGCAAAGCTGCCGAAAGCGGCAGCTTTGCAGACGGGCCGTCGCCGTCGGGCAACCGGGAACCGGTTCCATCTCATTTTTAAAAAAATGGCAGCCGCGTGCGTCCGCGCATGCGCAAAAAACCTTTTTGCGCATGCGCGTGCATGGACACACGCACGCGGCTCCCTCTTTTTTTAATTTGTGATGGAACCGGTTCCCAGTGGCTCTTTTTCTTTTTTAGGTTGCCGACCCCTGAACTAGATATACCCAATTCCAGCAACCATTCCTTATATGTTTGAGCCTCTAGTCCCCTCAGTTGCCACATAGCACGGAGCGAGGGGGTTTGCCAAGTATTGCGCTAGACAAAACAGACTTTCTCTCTCAGACTTTCTCTCATGGGAACCAAGGTCATCAGCTTCTCCCAAGACTACAGGCTGGGCATTTCATGAAAAGGCCACCAACAAGCTGAGTGGGGAAACGTAGTTGCTTGGATAGTTTTGGGGGCAGGATTTCTTAACTTTGTATTGGGGAATTTTTATGCATCTCTTCAGACTTGGTTTCACTTTTGAAGTACCAATAATCTGTATCTGTAAACATGTTTTTTGAAGAATTTGCAAGCCTCAGAGTTCTGCTTTATTTGTCTGTCAATCGGAACCTTGACAATTGGCTTGGTAACATGTTAGCTTCCTATTTTTAATTTTTTTTTCCAGTTAAAAGAATCTAGCTTAAGCTTAGGTGTGACTGGAGCTTGCAGGATATCTGTGGACATATTGGTTTCATAGGCACTACACTTGGGACTCAGGGAAGAAGGACGTGGGGGATGAGTTCTTGAGTGCAAGTATGAGCACTCTGTATAAGTACTGTATTAGTGCCAATAATATTAAAAATACATTGTTGATTGTATTATTAATCAATTTCAGAACTATTTGTCTGCAACTTTAGATTTAAATAATTTTAAAGTGAAGTTTCCAGGTTGAGTTTGATTTTGCGCGTGTGTGAATTTACAGACACATCCAAAAAGCTTAGCTGCAAAACATCATTGGTTTATCTGTTGCCTTTTCAATTTTTAAAAAATAGTTTCAATTTATAGCCCTGGTAATCCCTGGAAATCTTCCACTCAAAACCAGGCAACCTTCCTTAGCTTCAGGGCTAATTCTTCACCAGGGGACAAGCATTTTTATAAACATTTCCACCCTCAGAATTGGAAATAATAATTTTAGAAAGAAAATACTGGTATTTATCACCCGCATTTTTCATGAGGAAAGCTCAGGTAAGGAAATAATAATTATTGGTTTGCATTATCATTATAATGATACCTGGAATTGTAATTATTACTGTTACACTTTCCTTTTCATCTAGGAGGATTTTCCCTGGCTGTCTGCCTGGAGTCCTCAGACATGATATAAAGACTTTTAATCACCTTTAATGCAGCCAGTTGTTGGAACTTCAAAAGCCCAACCTTTTTCAACCATGCCAATGGGCCTGGTTATTTTCATTCAGATGCAGTGTAGTTTAACTATTTCCTCAATTCAGAAGTGTCCCAGAGCTGGAAGGCATTTTAGAGTGAATAGGTGAATAGTTTCCCTACCTGGAGGTTGGTAATAAAAGCAGAATTACAGATAATAATAATAATAATAATAATAATAATAATAATAATAATAATAATAATAATAATAATAATAATAATAATAATAAGAAGAAGAAGAAGAAGAAGAAGAAGAAGAAGAAGAAGAAGAAGAAGAAGAAGAAGAAGAAGAAGAAGAAGAAGAAGAAGAAGAAGAAGTAGTTGGAAGGGACCTTGGAGGTCATCTAGTCCAACCCCCTGCTAAGGCAGGAAACCCTATACCATTTCAGACAAATGGCTGTCCAGTCTCTTCTTAAAAACTTCCAGTGTTGGAGCATTCACCACTTCTGGTGGCAAGTTGTTCCACTGATTAATTGTTCTAACTGTCAGGAAGTTTCTCCTTAGTTCTAGGTTGCTTCTCTCCTTGACTAGTTTCCATCCATTGCTTCTTGTCCTGCCTTAAGGTGCTTTGGAGAATAGCTTGACTCCCTCTTCTTTGTGGCAGCCCCTGAGATATTGGAACACTGCTATCATGTCACCCCTCACTCTTCTCTTCGTTAAACTACACATACCCAATTCCAGCAACCGTTCCTTATATGTTTTAGCCTCCAGTCCCCCAATCATCTTTGTTGCTCTTCTCTGTACCCTTTCTAGAGTCTCGACATCTTTTTTACATCGTGGTGACCAAAACTGGATGGTAGCATAAATGAAGACATTTTCTTTGGGGGGGGGAAGAGAGATAAATCTCTTTTACCAGAGGAGAATGATTTCTGTTTGCTCAGAAGCCTTTTTGTAGGCTTTTAAGAGCTGCACCCCAAAGGTGGAATAATCAGAATCCAGGATAGACTTCACTGAAGGAGGGGGAAGTTTTTAAAGAGGTAGAAAAGGTGCCTTAATCCTTTAAGCCACCACCCTGCTTGTTTTTCATTATGTTGTTCTAAGCATTTCAAAATGTCCAGTACATTTCTAATATTGTCCCTCAACTGTCTAGAGATCACAATTTTCTTGCATAAAGATACCATGTCAATGTTCAGAAGTTATACAAGACGTTTCTTGCATAAAGGCCCCGTGTCAATGTTCAGAAGGTGTAGAAAAAGTTTCTTGCACAAAGACCCCATGTCAAATGCTCAATAGCTGTAGAATTGGATTGCTGCAAAAAATGTAGAATGCCGGAGCAGCTCAGGATAATTATTTATAATCTGGAGCTGATTGGACTGCTCAACCCCTTTTTATAGCTAATCATCATCATCATCCCAAAACTACTGGAGCACCACTTGAACACCATTGGCATTGACAAATTCACCATTAGTCAATTGCAAAAGGCGGCCTTACTAGGAACTGCTTCCATCCTGCAATGATATCTATAATACCATCAAACATCCACATCTGCCTATCCCAGGTCCTTGGTAAGGACTCGATAGGTAGACAGGAATGCCAAATCCAGTCTGAACATCTGGCTGACTGTGCAATTAATAATAATAATAATAATAATAATAATAATAATAATAATAATAATAATAATGCCACCTAGGATGCTGGCAGCAACCCATGTCAACCATTAGTGCCAGTCAAATTGAGTGTTCAGTTGACTGAGTTTCATGTTTTATGAATAAAAGTTTTATAATAATAATAATAATGATGATGATGATGATGGAAGGGACCTTGGAGGTCATGTAGTCCAACCCCCTGCTCAGGCAGGAAACCCTATACCATTTCAGACAAATGGCTGTCCAGTCTCTTAAAATCTTCCAATGCTGGAGCAGTCATAGCTTCTGGAGGCAGGTTGTTCCACTGAATAATTGTTCTAACTGTCAGGAAGTTTCTCTTTAGTTCTAGGTTGCTTCTCTCCTTGATTAGTTTCCATCCATTGCTTCTTGTCCTGCGTTCAGGCGCTTTGGAGAATAGCTTGACTCTTTCTTCTTTGTGGCAGCCCCTGAGATATTGGAAGGCTGCTATCATGTCACCCCTCGTCCTTTTTTTTTAACTTCTTTTTCTGATACCAAATACATAGGTCACATATAGGTTTAAAAAGGTGGGGAAAGAAAGACAAAACACACTCCCCTAACTGGAGAAGAATAATAGGTCTGGCCATCTTGCATCATTACCCTTCCGTACAGAGGATAATAAAGAGCAGGCATCAGGAATGGAAGGGTACAACCATCACAGAGAGAAATTATCTTCTTTAATAGCACTACATTTTAGAGCAAAGCTGCCAACAACCTCTAAGCACTAAGCAGTTTTTGGCAGCCTAAAAAGTTGGCAGAGATCAAAAAACAGATCCCCGGCCTTGTTCTGCTGGATGACAGCATCCAAACACTGCTCTATTTCAGGCAGTTCCTTACCCAGGCAGAAAGCCATGTCGATCTGAAGTGGACCAGTGGACCAGATTATTTTTACAGTGATTAGAAGCTGCAAAAAATTTGTGGGGGGGGGAGGAAGTTGATTGGGGGTGCAGAGATGCAAAAAGCATTGCAGACTTTTGAAAGAGAAATGATTGTGGTTTTTCTTATCTTTCTTTTTTAAAAAAACTGCATAAAGTCTGTTTTTACAAGTTTTATAGTAGGAAAAAAGTGTACCCCCTATTTCAGATCACCACCAGAGAAGGCTTGGGAGGGGGCTGCAAAATATTCAAAATCTGCTTGCCCACTCTGCTCCATAATCTATCTGCAAAGCAAGGACTGGGGGAATGAAAAAATGCCAAATGGAAGGGAGAAGCAGTGGGGAGTGGGTTTTAGAAGGACTATCTCCAGCTTGAAACAGAGTTTTGGACCGAATCTTTCCCTGGAGCAGGTCAACGAAACAAGAAACACAGTGATTTTGATTGTGTGTTTATTTCTAGGGTTCTTACGGAGTTGTGAAGCTGGCATACAATGAAAATGATGATCAATATTATGTAAGTTGCAAGTACCTCTCCTGATCCATTGCTACATGAATGAGAATGACATGGGACAATAATGGGACATTTTCTTTGATACCTTTGAATTCCTACACAGTTAGAGGTAACAGCTTGGGAAGATTGCCTAAGTTATTGTTTTAATTGCTTAAAATGTTCCCCATTTCCATTATGAGCTGGAAGAACTATAATCTCCCACACAAAATGGCTTTCCAGATTTGTTGAGCCACTGAACAATATTTAAAAAGAAAAAGAATAATTACTCAATAGAAAGAAAAAGAAAATTATGTTCTTTCTTATTTTTCTCTTTTTTCTTTCTTACTTATTTTCCATCTTTGGTTTGGTTTGGTTTATTTGTGCCTTAGAATCGGGGGTTTTTTCCCCCCCCCACTGCTGAAGACTGCCTGGAAAAGTTCCTTTTTGGCAAGGGATTTGCCATTGCTCCTTCCCAGGACTCTGAGAGAGTGACTGGTTCAAGGTTACCCAGTTCGCTTTCTGTTAAAGATGGAACTAGATCCCAGTTTCCTGGTTTCTAACCTGATGTCTTAACCACCAGACGATACACCAAACTGGTATATTTTTATTATATTGAATAGACATACCTACATACACAGTTGCATATACTGTAGGAAAGGAAAGGAAAGGAAAGGAAAAGAAAAAAAAGAAAAGAAAAAAGAAAAGAAAAGAAAAGAATATAATTGAATTTTATGGTTGGATACAGTATTACATAATTAGTTAATAGCTGGTGAGTTCTTCCATGCTTTTACGATTGTCAAGGCACTTCAAATTGACACAAATTCCACGTTCTCTTTATTGCCATTTTGCAGTAATCCTATAATTATCTCATACGTACCATTTGTAAGAGCTTCTCACCCCTGATTTTGACAAATAGGAATAGTTATTTCCCCCTGGTTTTTCCACACCCGTTATTGCACATTTTACAATTACTGATATACAAGCAAAATCTTTTTGGATTTGTACCAAGTGCCCTCTAAAGTAGCCGAGAAGTAGTTACATTCTTCTAAAAGGCTGTTTCTCAACTATGGCAACTTTAGGATGTATAGATTTAAAATCCCAGAAATCCCCAGCCAGCATGCTGGGGAAGATGGGAAATTCACACATCTTATGTTTGTCAGGGTTGAAGAACACTATTCTAAAATATCATTAGTGTAAAAGCTTAAGGGTGGGGGATGAAGAGGAAGTAATCTTTCTTCCATGCATGATGGTGATTCTTGATAGGAGTGCATGAGCAACTATTGACCATTTTTTCTTGCTTAAAAAAGAAAAGTCCTGAGGAGGGACTTTCATCCCAGGATACAAACCTCAAAGGCTTCTTGCTACCTGCTTCCTTAAGCACCTCAATTCCAATTATAAAAATGAAATGATAGCATGCCTTTAGATATCCTGGCAGGGAGCAGGGATTCCTATGGATGCTGGATGACCAACTTCGATCACCAACTTTTACATTTGGTGTTCTTGTCAGGAACATCAAACAAATTTCTCCTCCTACAGGAACTCCTATAGCTTTTAAAATGTTATTATCTTTCTCTTTTGCCTGCAGGCCATGAAGGTCCTCTCAAAGAAGAAGCTGTTAAAACAGTATGGATTTCCACGTAGGTATCTGTGCCTTGTTAAGGCATAAAGATACAGCAAACTCTTCCATTTAAATCAGATTTTTTTAAAATCCCAGTGTTGTGCATTCTGAGTGGCAATGGTTCACTAAATTTGGTTGTATGTATGTATATACCGTATGTATGTATATTGTCTTTGAGTTAGCACAATCCTTGGCAACTGGCTAGAGTTGCCGGTAGACTAAAGAATTCAGAAGTGGTTTGCCCTTGCCTTTTTCCTAGGGCTGAGAGAAGTTGACTGGCCCAAAGTCACCCAGTTGGCTTTGTGGCTAAGACAGAGCTAGAACTCACAGCCTCCTGGTTTGTAGCCTGGTGCCTTAACCACTACACCAAACTGTCTCCCGATAAGGAAATAAAATGGATGGATGGCTGGACCCAAAAAGTCCTTACCTTATAAATTCTTTGCATTCATTTCTTCTTGAAATGAAACTTTGTCCTGATATATGCCAAGAATTTATGACATATAAACTTTTCAGGTGGTTTTCCTTTTCAACCCACACTTAGTAAATGAGAGTGCCATGTGGGAGTGAATGAGAGAGACAAAGGGAATTATAGCATTATATCTATGTGCTCATATATAAAAAATGAAAAAGTGCATATCCTCATCTGCATTCATTATGTCAGGTATATGAATCTGAGTCCTCAAAGCTTGGTGTGTCCCCCAAATCCTTGGGTCTGCCCCCCGTCTCCAAAAGCTGCTACCAAACTGTTATTTGGAGGAGAACAGAGAATCCTAATTCATTCAGTATATAACTGAATCATATCACCTACATTTCTTTGGAAACATACTAATTATTTCTTTTTCTCTTTTCTGGCATGCAACCACTGCACACCACTCATTAAATGTTGTGCAATCCTGATATTTTCCAGCTTAACTTGACAAGCTGTGTGGCACTTAAGGCTGAAAAAATTGCCTGCCTGGGCAATTTGGGATTGGATTAATTAAGTTTAATTTTAAAGCACAACTCAGTGGTTAATAGGCACTGCAATTTTCCATTTCACATTTATTTGTTAGATTTGTACCCTGTACTTTCACTGAACAGTGGAACTCCAGCTAGATAATATGAAAAAATGAATAAAAAAAGAAACAAAAACAATAAAAATGCATTACAAAAAATAGACTTCTTAAAAAGCACATTGGTAAAACAGATCACATCCAATAAAAATGTATTACAGTAAGCTTCAAGCTCGTATTTCCGTTCTTCTTTTGCATGTCATAGGAGATGACATCTGCTTTTAAATTAACCAAAGCTCACTTGGTATCAAAATTGTTATTTTTGAAAGGATGGTCTGATAATGCTGGATCACTTTATATTTTCTTCCTGGAAATGTAATTTTTTGAAACACTGAGGAGAGATGGCTGTTTTCTAGTGGACTATAAATGCATCACTTTACTCATCTTTTTCCATGACTACAATGGGCCACATGGTCAGAGTTGATTTGCATGGATATCTACTATGCAGCATTTCATTTTTTTACAAGCCAAGAAGCTTTAGCCAATCCAGCTGTATGACAGTGGCATTGTGTGTTTTTTTTAAAAAAAATATCTGCTTTATGTTCATTGTTACTGAGAAGACCAAAAAAAAACTTGTCAGTGCACAATATTTGACAGCATGTGGAGATGTTTGTGTAGAAGGTTGTGTTTCCAGAAGTACCCTCAAAATAGGGATGGACAATATATGACCCTCCAAAGGTTGTTGTCTACAAGGTCCCATCGGTTTTCCTAGATGACCATGTTGATGTAAATTGGGAATTCAACAGCATTTGGAGAGTCACAATATCATTTATATTCTTTATGTCACATCACATGTGTAACCTGGTTTTGCATTAACTTGCTTTTTGGGTGCACACAATTATTTGAATCATAAATTTATAAAATGAGTTGGGCTTGCACAGCATGCTAAGGAAATTAAATAAGTGAAAAGTAAGACTAACCAGGCCTAGTATCTTGTAAGATGTAGAGCCACAAAAGTCTTAAGTGTGTTACGCAAACACAGCTCATAATTCAATTGTACTTGATGTAGCCTGTTGAAATTAAAGGGCCTTCAGCAACTCATGACTGTTCTTTCTTGATTTCAAGAGGCTTACTCAAAGAGTGATTAAACCAGAAATTAGTCCACTGGATTTACTGTTTTTTTTTAAAAAGTAGAAAGGGTTGAATGTGGAACTGCTATTTTTGGCTTTGTTTCCTAGATAATTGCTATCAGAGTGATGTGAACAGATTTGACTTCTTTTCTCAGAGAAAGAGCATTTGTATGAATGGTTAAGTAGCTCCGCACTGTATCAAATTTTGTAATCTAGATCATCAGAGAAGTAACTGCATCTGAATTAAGTTGGATATTTTTCTTGGTTCTCATAGATATGCCTGAAAGCTAGGGAAAAAGTCAACCTTAAAGCAACATGAAAACTAATTCTCACTACAACATGTCTTTTGATTTCATTGCCAAAGGCCGGCCTCCACCTCGGGGATCAAAACCCAATGCAAGTGGACAGATGAAGCCAATGGCCCCTCTAGATCGGATATATCAGGAAATAGCAATCTTGAAGAAGTTGGACCATATCAACATTGTCAAGCTGATTGAGGTTTGTTTGCTTGTGTTCTGTGCATGAGGTAGGTTGGGATTTTCCAAAACTCCCTTTAATTGAATTTCTTCCTGGATTTTAAAACTCTGGATTTTTTTAATTTTGTTTCAAATTGAGCATGGAAGGTCAAGACTTCTTCATTTTTTTTGCTGTAGGTTTTTCTTTTGAATTTTGTATGGAAGATTATGAGTGAACAGTTTGCCCAGATTTCAGCATCTTCTGACTTTCTCATAGTTCCCATTTAGTCATTACAAAACTTGAGTAAAGTCTGGGAAAATAAACAAGAATCTTGAACAAAGCTGAGTGCTGCTACCGTTAGCAGTGGTTGTTTGAAAAAGCAACCTTTTTAAAGGAGTTTTCTCTTTTTTGCTTTTTAAAATAGTCACCACTTACAGATTTCTGGCTTGTGTTCTAGAGACAAAAGTGGACAAGGTTGCTTCTGGGATTTCAGTGTTACTGTATGCCTTTTTTGGCTGTTATACTATTTTAGTCCCTGGTAATGTTTTATGTAGGGATGCGGTGGCTCAGTGGGTTAGGATGCTGAATTGTCGATCAGAAGATCGGC
Organism: Vipera berus; assembly: GCF_964194415.1. NCBI lineage: Eukaryota > Metazoa > Chordata > Lepidosauria > Squamata > Viperidae > Vipera > Vipera berus. The sequence goes on from NC_138202.1 coordinate 343,759,898, forward strand.
AGTTTGGTGGGTCGAATCCCGAGTGCCGCGTAGCAGAGTGAGCGCCTGTTACTCGTCCCAACTTCTGCCAACCTAGCAGTTCGAAAGCACGTAAAAATGCAAGTAGAAAAATAGGGACCACTGTGGTGGGAAGGTAACAGCATTCCGTGCACCTTTGGCGTCTAGTCATGCCGGCCACATGACCACGGAGACGTCCTCAGACAAACGCTGGCTCTTCGGCTTTGAAACGGAGATGAGCACCGGCCCCTAGAGTCGGAAACAACTAGCACACATGTGTGGGGGAACCTTTACCTTTACCTTTTAATGTTTTATGTGTAGTTTTTGCTTACCTGCTGTTTCATTCAGCAACCATTTGAAGTTACAATGGTGCTGACAAAATAATTTTGTGCTGAATGCCTGCATTTACAACTTTTGCAATATCCCTCAGACACATGATTGCTATTTTAGTCAGTAGATGCAGTTCTGTGCCTGACCTGTTATTTTTCTTTCTCTCTCCCCAGCCCCATGCAGAGTGGAGAGATTGGAGAAGAAGAGATTTAAACAGAGTAAGCAGGCACATAATGGGGAATACACATCTGAAGAAATCTGGTAGTGCTGATAGCTCTGACCATGCAAGTGGTATATCCCCTATTGTGTGCCTGCTTACTCTCTTGAAATCCCTCTCTTGCTTTATGTGAAGGAGGGGGAAATTCTATAGGCAATCTCTTCTGGTCCTGACCTGTTTCTCTCCCTCCTCCACAGATCAAGAGATTGGAGAGAAAGGCATTACAAGAGAATAAGCAGGCATACGTGGAAAATGCACCTAGTTGTTTGTGTAGCATTTTTGCAGCTGCCAGCCCTGATATGCACTTGGGGCTAGCCAGCACTCCTGTATTGCTTTTGATGTGTATTCCCCATTGTGTGCCTTCTTACTCTCTTGAAATCTCTTACTCTGCAATGAATGTAAATACAAACATTAATTCTCTTCTTGCTAATTACCCAGTACTGGAGTGAATATTCCAAAGGGCGGAGGAATGAGGAGTGGAGTCATATGCTTTCCAACTTTGCTTAATGACAGAGCTACTAGTCCCAATTGTCATTGCTAAATAAGGACTACCTGTTTGCCAAGTAGTTTTTCTAAAGCTTTGTATGCCACTGTATTCACATCTTTAGGAAATAAATAACAAAAGGCAGCTGGAGAAGTTAACCAGAGACTAGAGGGGGCATGTGCCCACATTAGGTTAATACACCCAATAAGTGCCTCCCTCAGTACTCCGTACTGGTCACCTGACTTTGTTTCCAAAATAATGGGTAGTAAAGCATAATGCATTTTATGCATTTTGAGGCTTTTATATTTATATTTATATTTATAAAATTTTTATACCGCCCTTCTCCCGAAGGACTCAGGGCGGTGTACAGGGCAATAAATATTAAAAAGCAAAGTACAAAAGTTAAAAAACAATTAAATAATTTATGCCCGGTCTATACAATAGTTAAAACCATATTAAAACCCAACCCCAACCCCATCAGACCAGGCCGGATTGCTCAAATAAATAAGTTTTTAGGTCCCGCCGGAAGGAGCGGAGGTTGGGGGCCATCCGGAGCTCAACTGGCAAGCGGTTCCACAGGTCTGGCGCGCCCACAGAGAAGGCCCTCCCCCTGGGGGCCACCAGTCGACATTCTCTGATCGGAGGCACCCTGAGGAGGCCCTCTCTGTGGGAGGGCACTGGACGGAGGGAAGTTGACGCCGGCCGCAGGTGCTGCCGTAGGTAATCCGGACCCATGCCATGTAGGGCTTTGTAGGTCATTACCAGCACCTTGAATCTCACCCGGAGGGCAACCGGCAGCCAATGCAGCTTGCGGAGCAAAGGTGTAACATGGGAGTATCGGGAGACTCCCAACACAACTCGCGCGGCTGCATTCTGGACCAGTTGGAGCCTCCGAGTGGTCTTCAAGGGCAGCCCCATGTAGAGAGCATTACAGTAGTCCAAACGAGAAGTCACGAGCACATGAGTGACTGTACGCAAGGATGGTATCAGAATAAGTAGGAAAACACAACTTTAGTACTTGTACAGTTAGTGGTAACTTAAAGCTATCTCATTCATGAGCTTAGAACAAGATGAAGTGTCATGAGGACAAGGAGGAAATTGTTGATATAAAGAAATGTTTGCATCATAGTTAAGTTCCTCTATTGTTTTTCCTGCTGCTTCTTTGACAATGCTCAAAGGGACATGTTTTCTTCAGTGAAGAACTCCCCTCTGAAAGAAGAAAGGAAATATAAAACAAATCAGGAATTGCAATACAAACAAAGTTATTTTTTTGTAAGGTGTCATCCATGTATATATGTGTATCAGCAACAAAGAATTGGCAGGAGCAAGTTTGCAGAACTGCTGAGGGAGTTGAAAGTAGTTTGTAATGGCATGTATTTCAGTTCCAGTTTTTGTTTTCTTCTGTTCAGTCCTGTCTGATTCTTGGAGATTGTCTAGACATATCCCTGCAATTTTCTCGGAAAGGTTTTTCAGAAGTGGTGTACCATTGCCTGCTTTCTAGGGCTGAGAGGAAGTGACTGGCCCAAGGACACTGTCTGGCTACTGTCTTTCAAGGCTGATATTTCTAAGAAAACAGCTGTAATCATTGGGCTGGTTCTCCTAAAGTTTGAATAAATTTGTTTGCCTTACTTTACCTTAGTTTTACTTTAGTTTTACTTTACTTTAGTTTTAGTTTTAATTTACTTGAGTTTTGCCCTCTGGAGCAAAAGTAAAAAGTATCTGATCCATTGTCTGTATAATGGGATCTGTTCATTTCAGGGTTCCCCCAAATTAGCATATTTTCATGCACACTTTGATGACATATTGAATCTTTTTTACAGCAAAACTGTATCCATGGAATTTATTTTATTGTACCTTGAGCTGGTATAAAAATAAAAAAGCTTATAGCTTACCTGCTTCCTTCCAAATGTGTTCGACTACAGTTCCCATTGTCCCAGTCAGGATAGTTTAGATCACCCTTTCCCTACCTGGTACAACCTAAGCGTGTAGGGAGGATAATTTCTAGATTTCCTAGCCAACATGGCTAATTCTGAGAGCAGCAGTGTCAAAACAGTTTTAGGATAGGGAGAATTACGTTAACAGTGCTGCCATTTAGGGCATCATAACTGCCTGCAGTGTGAGATGAACCTGAACGATGGTTCAGAAGTTGAAGTAGATATATTCTTCTTTTCAGGTACTGGATGATCCTGCAGAGGACAATCTATACATGGGTGAGTAATGTAGAAGAATACAAGAAATGGCTGTGCTGGAGGAGACCGACACTGTCTGATTCCTACAGCACCGAATCTGTTTGGGAAACTCAGAAAGAGGTCACGAGAGAAGTTCTACTTATGTTTGCTAGCACTTTCCACTGATTCAGGGCCATATTCATATTTATCCTGAAGCAGGGCAATCATTTGCCGAGGAGGGGGCTGGTGTCACCTTCAAGAATATGATGATGTGTCAAGCCCAGTAGACAACTCAGACCGGGAAATCTACTGTGCAGGAAGGCTAAGGCTACTTCTGTTGAGATAGGTTATAACAGAATTTTGCAGGTCTGCTTGTGCTCTGCCTCCCCTCATTTTTATACACCAGTGTATTGCGGGGATACAGGTAGCCCTCTACTTACAGCAGTTTGTTTAGTGATCATTCAAGATTACAGCAGCACTGGAAAAAGTTACACTTACAACCATTGGAGCATCCCCATGATCACGTGATCAAAATTCAGATGCTTGGCAACTGACTCATATTTATGACGGTTGCAGTATCCTGGGATCATGTGATCCCCTTTTGAAATAAATGGGATTAAAAAAAAACATTCTGACAAGCAAATTTCAGTGGGGAAGCCAGATTCACTTAACAACTGTGTTATTAACAACTGCAATAATTCACTTAACAACTGTGTCAAGAAAGGTCGTAAAATGGAGCAAAAATCACTTAACCAATGTCTCACTTAGCAAGATAAATTTTGGGCTCAATTGTGGTCGTATATCAAAGACTACCTGTATCCGAGACACTTCTGAATATTATCTTGTTCTGGACTTACCCCTTTTCCCTTGGAGCAGTGGGCTAATGCCTCCTTAAGTAACACCAGCTGCCTGCAATTAGTGCAGGTTCGCATCCCACCATGCTCAAGGTTGACTCAGCCTTCCATCCTCCCGAGGTAGGTAAAATGAGGACCCAGATTGTTGGGGGCAATTAAGCTGACTTTGTAATAATGCCGCTTTGGGGGGGTGTGTGTGAAAGCCCTAATAAGCAGGCATATACATAGAATGAAGGCTACTGCTAAGCTTGTAAGCCGCCCTGAGTCTTCGGAGAAGGGTGGGATATAAATGGAATTAAAATAAAATAAAATAAAATAAATGATTCCTTAATATTGCTATCTCCCTTACCCTCTATAAGAGGCTGCTAACTAGATTGGATTGATTCATTTCTACCTCTTTTGCAGTGAGGTTTTTTTCCCCCCTTATATACACATTGTCTTTTCCTTTCCTTTGTAAACAGAATTCAGCTCAGCAAATCTGGTTTCTGTTTTTTGTTCGTTTGTTTTTTATTTTTAAAGAGTTCTCTAATGCACCATAAAGTGGTGCTCTGGTTTAGTGATGCGGCTGATCAATATTTCCCCTGCAGAATTCTCCAGAGTGGAGTCAGGAAATAGTGCTGTCACTTTTAATGGCTTCAGAATGGTGCTGTGGGGTCACTCAGTATCTTTCTAAAACCACAAATGAGTCCCGTGTACTCCAGAGTAGGAGTGGCCAGCTTCAATCCCTGGTCCTCGTACAGGTCTCTATTCTAATTTGTGGCACCCAAGAAATCACACTGCTGAAATTCTGCAGAAAAAAATATGTGCAATTTTTCACTACATAATCTTTAGCTTTTTAAATAAACATTAGACTGGAAATATTATTTATTTATTAAACAAATTTATATAGCTGACCAACTCACACACAGTGAATGCGGGTGGCATATGACATTCAATATCCAGTTAAAAATTCATGACTTAAACCCCTCCTCACACCCCAGCCCATGGCATAACAACAGAATCAAGCAAGCCACTTGATTGGCTCTGAATGGGGTCCCCAGGCTCGCTGACAGAACCATGTCTTCAAGGCCTTGTGGAAAAGCAACAAGATGGGGGCCAATCTTATCTCTGGAGAATTGATTTTGAAAGGGAGGCAGCTCCCATAGAGAAGGCCCTTTTCCTAGATGTGCTTCCTTGATAGTTGAGATTAAATAATAAATAAAATAAACCTTTTATTGTCAAAGTACAACATGTGTACATTGAGATTAGCTGAGCCTCCCCCCGTGCTCTCTCCCCCCAACACACAGATCAGCAACATGTTCTGCCTTCCTGGTGGACCCCGTAGATGTATTTGGGGAGAAGCAGTCTGTCAAATAGATGTGAGACAAATGTCCATTATTAGTCCTTGAGACTGCCATTAAGGCAAAAGGGGAAAAAATGACGAATTCAAAATGTTTTGCACTCACATCATTTATATGATGTCTCTCTGTCACAAGTACAATCACCAGTGGCATTCAAAAGGTAAAATTTGCAAAAAGATGACTCCAGGCAAATAGGTTCTCCCTTTGCTCTGGAAACACTGAGAAATCAAAGAAATGGTAACCCCATTTTCTACAATTGGGATTACTACAGGACTTTGGAAATAGATGATCACAGAAGTGAAAACTGAAAGTCTTTTGCTTGGAACTCAAAGTCCTTTTATGAAGAACATTTGCTTAACTCTTACTTTGAAGGTCTGTTTAGTTTAGTATAAAGTTAGTAGTGTAAATGCTAATATCATTGTTGATTTTTTCCTACAAAAACATTCTCAACAAATTTTAAGCTTAAAATTTTAAGTTTATGGACCTTTTCTATAACATCTTTGTATTAGAGATTAGATGGAAATTAATTCCATCTAATTAATTCCATCTTTTCTAAAAGTGCATTGGTTGAGAGCTGTCTTTTTCCTTTTCTTTTTTTGTCCCCTTTAGCATTTGATCTCCTCCCAAAGGGGTAAGTAGTTTATAATAAACAAAGATTGTGTGAATGCCATATTATGGGGATTAAAGCCTTACAATTTTGGAACAGGGTGTTAAAAGTGCAGTATTGCAAGCAAACTCTGCCCGCAGAATTTCCATTCTTACAGGGCTCAAGATTGACACAGCCTTCTATCCAGTGGTGGGATTCAAATATGTGAACAACCAGTTCTCTGTGTAGATGCCATTTCCGGAAGTCCACTCTGGGCCTGGGCAACAAAAAATTAGCTACCGGTTCTGCCGAACTGGTGTGAACTGGCTGAATCCCACCACTGCTTCTGTCCTTCAGAGTTTGGTAAAATAAGAACCCAGATTGTTGGGAGCAATATGCAAATAATGCTTACTTTGTAAACTGCCCAGAGAATGCTGTAAAGTACTATGGGGTGGTATATAGGTCTAAATGCTATTGCTATCAGGTTCATTGCATGACTGTTGAATAGGCCTTAAGTTCTGCTCAGCAGCAGCATCTGCTGGATGATCTGTATCAGCACCATTAAAGTTATGGCATCCTTAAACAAGACTTTGAAAAAATAGCTATGGGTGCCATTTTGGCTGTTTTGACGCTTAGTCCATGTACACCTCCCAACTCCTTGAGAATCCAGTGAATCCAGCACTTGAAAAGCTGTCACCAGGAAGACAGAGTGGGTTTATTCTCTCTATGGCCTGAGGGTAGGACAAGAATCCATGAGCAAAGCTTTCCAGGGAGAGATCTAACTCAAAATAAGAAGTGATTTCCCAACTGTAAGAGATATTAAACAATGGAACAGCCACTGCTTCTTGGAATCCAGCGCTTATCCAGTGTTTCTTGGAGACATGGGCTCCATCCATGGAAGTTTTCAAACAAACAGTTGGACAGTCATTTGTCTGAGATAATTAAGGACTGCTGCCCTGGGCAGAGGGCCAGGGAGAGATTAAGAGTCCTCCCCCTCCCCCATCTTTCTATGAATCCCTCTTCTCCATTTTTTTGCACTATTAACTGGAAGGAGGAGGCCTGTGTTGCTATGCTTTGATTGGTTCCCCCACCCAGTCATCCCATAAGCTACAGTACATCGTTCTTACAATTTGGCATTAATAAAAGCAATAAATAACAGTCAACACCAAAATTAAAAATAACTCCTAATGAAACAAAACAAAATGAATTGTTGAACAAGCCTCACAAGCTTACATCATTAGAATAAGTAAAAATACAGAATAAAATGGCTGTTACAGTCTGGTAAAGTACTTGTCTTGTTCTTTGTGCTCTATTTTTTTAGGCCTGTCATGGAGGTGCCATGTGACAAACCTTTTTCTGAAGAACAAGCTTGGCTTTATTTCAGAGATATTGTCTTGGGCATTGAGTACTGTGAGTATAAAGCAACAGAGTTATTGTTTTCAATGGATTCTTTTTCCTTTGATGTCCCTCTTTTTTTCTACTTAAATGATCCTCTAGCAAAGGAACTGTAATTCATTCATACATTTCAACACGTTTTCAAAAACATTTTCACAGCAGGCTCAGATCTAGTCAATTTCTCAACTTTTGGGAGAGGAAGTATTTTTTCTTGTGACAAACCCATCAGTCTACATAACCCTTATTAAATTGTATATATCATTTTCTGAGCAGAAATTGGTTTATAATAACTTAACCAAGGTTCAGCAGCCTTCACTACTGGAGTGGGCACGACAGTATAATGTAATTTTGTAAAATGACACTTACACTGAATGAAATGATGAGACTCTACAGTAAGTTGAATTCCATTCAATCGTTTTGGAATTTTATCTATTTCTCTAAGCAGTCTATAAGACACCTCAGTCACTACTAGGTAACATATAGTTATATAAGGAATACAATTCAAAGCAACCATGAAGAAGTACGTATATCAGTGGGAAAAGAATGGAGAATTCACACCAGGGAAAGAGCACAATTGATCTGAGTTGAGTTGAGTTGATTTCACCTGACCTGACTTGACTTATATAGCTGCCTGTTTCACATAAGTGGCACTTGGCAGCTGACAACAAAACTAGTTAAAAACATACAATATAAAAAATAAAAACACAAAGTAGTTGAGCATCAAACAAATATTAATTGTGGTGTTTAGCTGTTTTTAATTGGTTTTAATGCTGAATTTTGTGGTTGCTAGTTTGTGCTTTAATTGAGTACACCTCCCACAATCACATGGAGATGAGATGAGCTGATATATAAATTGAAATGGAATGAATGAACGAACTACTATTAACAAAGCCAACAGGGGGGCTCTGTCCCACATCGAGGGTCCCAGGCTCAGGCACAATCTTTGCACATTGGTTGATCATAATCAAATCAATATCAAAGCTGAATATTTGTTCCAATGAGAGTGATTTCCAGTCCCTATCTCTTAACTCTCCCAATATATAGTATATTTAGGCTTCTCCATTCCATATATTTCTATATCTACACATGGCTGCTATTGCCCAATTTGTGCCCTAAGCCTAAAAATGATACAGAATGTGTCAGAGTATCTAGAAATCTTGCGTTCTTTAAAAAAAACAAAGCAAGCAGCAATAACACTGTAAAGTTGAAATGGTTCCAGCTGGTGTGACAAGAAAGGGAAATCAATATTTTACCATCCCCGACTTACTTCCTTCTATGAATTATAACACTTATTGATTGTATCTTGGAAATGCAGCACAGTTAATGTGGGGGCAGTTGCCACAAACTTCTCTAGGGAACCATTTGTATCTTGACCGGGATAAACAAGCTTAGAAAGAGAGGAAACACAATACCGGTGGCTTAAACCACAAGTAACGAAATGCAATTGTTGATCCCCATCTGTGCTTCCTGAAATCGCAGGCCAATTCTACTGCAGTTTTCTAGAATCTCTCTCAAGGCACTTAATTCAGTGCTAATGGAAAAAATCATGTTTACACTAGTTTAGTTCGAAGGTTTAATTAAACAGCTTCTGAACCTGTTTATTTCACACTGGGAATTCATACTATAATTATTTGTTATTGTCATAGTACAACAAATATTTATATTTCATCTGACATACAGCGTGTCCAGACACAGTACAGTTTAAAAGCAAAAAATATAATATCCAGAATATTAAAAAAATCAACAATACAAGCTACACTAAATGCAATACACAAATATAAACCAAATACTTTTTTTAATTTGGCTATTTATATTTATGTTGCATTTTATTTTGTATCATAAATATAGATTTAAAAACAAAACACCTCTGGGAATGTAGCCAAGCCAGTAAATGGTTCAGCCATACCATTGTGTTTAAAGGCTGCTGAATGAAACATTTTCAGCATATGCCTAAATTGCAGTGAAGTCAGAAAAAGCTTATTTTCCGAAGGGGATATTCCCAAGATGGAATGCCCCAAGAAAAGGAGGCCACTGTCAGCCTGGTGCATTTTTTCAGAAGACCCAGTACACATTTTCTGTAGAAACATGTCAAGGAAACACTAGATTTGATGTCCAGCACTGACCACAGGCTCCCCCTTGCATAGTTAACAAGCCCCCCCATCTTCCTTGGAATTCTAGTTTTAGATTCATGTATCTGAGGAAGAGGGGGCACAATGCCTCAGCGGCTAAAGATGCTAAGCACTGATGCTAAGATGCTAAGACCTGAGCACTGTACAATGGGGTGAGCTCCTGTTCCTGCTCCAGCATTGTCCACCTAGCACTGTGGTGGTGAACCTATGGCACGGGTGCCACAGGTAGCACACAGAGCCCTCTCTGTGGGCAGGCGCGCCGTTGCCCAGTCCTAGGCCTCCAGCTGGGTTTTACAAAACCTTTTCGCTTTCCACTGCCATGTACAAAAAAAGGTTCAATCAATCAATTTTAACTTCTCGCGGGGAAAAATAGTTCTCGCAAAGTTGGAATTGATTGATTGAACCTTTTAGTCCCACCCAGTCTGCTGTTACCACTGCAGCCACGCCCACCCAATGGGCCATGCCCACCCGGCACCCGATGATACATAAGTGGGTTTTGGGTTGCAGTTTGGGCACTCGGTCTCCAAAAGGTTCGCCATCACTGAATCCTAGCAGTTCAAAAGCTTTCAAATGTAACTACATAAATAAATAAAATTTTTATTATTATTATTATTATTATTATTATTATTATTATTATTATTATTATTATTATTATTATTATTATTATTATTATTATTATTATTATTATTATTATTATTATTATTATTATTATTATTATATACCGCCCTTCTCCCGAAGGACTCAGGGCGGTGAACAGGGCAAATGTATAAAATACAAAAATACAAAAGTTAAAAGGAATTAAACATAATGCCCAAGGTAAAAACAATAAATACAAATATTAAGAACAAAGTACCACTTTGGTGGGAATGTAATGTCATTCTGTCTGCCTTTGCAAATAGTCATGCTGGGCACATGACTCCGGAAGCAGTTTTGGACAACACTGGCTCCCTTGGCTAAGAAATGGAGATCAGCACTGCCCCCTAGAGTCAGAGGTAACCTTTACCTTGACCTATCTGAGGGAGATTGTTTAAGAACCAAGAGGCAAATATCAAAAAGGCGTGTTTCCCAGGTCCCGTAAGGCTGCTTGTTCACGGTTTAAAGAAAGAGCATGTGCTTTCCATGCAAAAGGTTCCAGGTTCAGTCTCCAAAATTGGACTGATAAAGATTTTTCCTTGCTGGGCCTGTGTTCAGGAGGTCTGTCGCTCTCATTGTCCCTTGCCAGCACTGAATTTAGCCATGCTTATTGGTGATGAGGCAGGTTGCCATCCAGCACAACTTGAGGGTCACCAGATCAGGGTAAGCCTGGTGAGCAGCACTGAACTAGATAGGAGCAATAGTCTGATTATGTCGCACAGACTAGCATCCTCAATTCATGGTCCCTTCTCTTTATATTTCTATGGATCTAGCACAAATTGGCCTTCTGTGAAAAAAAAAAACCTCTCTCAAATGCTGTCCCCCAACTCACCTCGGTTACTTTCCTCTGCAGATTTCTTTTGATAGGTGCTAAATCATTTCTCTGCTCTATGACATGAAGCTGACGGCAAAGTGAAGCAGCAGCACTTTGAGATTGCATTCTGTCCTTGAAGTGCAGGAGATTTCTCCATTAATCCAATTTAATGCAGTTAGCAGCAGCTTCAGCAGACAGTGCAATGTGCTAATATAATTGAAACACATTTTCCTCTATTGGTAACACATTTTTCTCTTTCCCCCCCCCCAAATGGTAGGGAGTTTGATACGAGGCAAAAGCATGTTGACACAAAAAGCCATCTCCATCTGCCTGGTCTTGTCTGTCTCTGTCTGTATATCGGTCTGTCTGTCATGCCAATAATCCAGGGGTATAGATTTCCATCAGTGCAAGGCTCACAAACTTGATATGATTAGAAGCTGATCTTCTAAGTGGGCAGAGCTCAGACCCATTTGGAGACAGGGTTTCAGAAGTTATAATATATGAAATGAACATTATTTTGGGGGGGGGAGGTGAGCTGCATAAGCCATGGTGATTGTGATTGTTCACATGAGGTTGTCTGGTTGCATTTTTTGCACCCTAGAGTAGCCTATACTTGTTTTAAAGATATGCAAGAGTCCCCTGGAAGCCTCTGAGCCCAGGTGTTTTTTCCCCCCTTGATATCAACACTCCAAACATTGGAAAGGGGAAAGGAAGACATGGTGACAGTGGGACATCCTATGCTTTCTTTGAGAAATTGTGAGTCCCGTGCCTTGCCTTCTGATTTCCAGTGATCTAGTGCTGACAGCAATGATTGTACTACTGGTAGGATTTTGATTAGAAGACTTGAGATCACTGAGGAAGCATTCAAAATGCATCTGGCCAAGCGAGTGTGCTTTATTTTGAATCAATATTTCAACTCCTTTACACTCTGTTCTAGAGCAACTCTGTTAAGAGGACAGAACTTTTAAGCAAAGTCTCATCCATGGACTCTTACAAGAAATTTAAATAATTGGAGGGCTATATTTCATGTGGATATTTTATATAAGTTTATTTGTGTAACAATATTTACCTTTGAGTAATTTTTCTATAGTGGGACGAGGTAGCTCAGTGGGTTAGGACGCTGAGCTTGTCGATCAGAAGGTCGGCAGTTTGGCGGGTCGAATCCCGAGTGCTGCGTAGCAGAGTGAGCGCCTGTTACTCATCCCAGCTTCTGCCAACCTAGCAGTTCGAAAGCACGTAAAAATGACTTCCGGTGGCAACGCCGCGCCGAATGGCGGCTTTTCTCTGGCCGCCTGTCCTGAGGCTTCGTTAGATCCGTGGGGACGGTGACAATAAATACTTTGGTATTTATGCCCTCCCTGGAGTGGGTATAGATTTCTTCCTGTTGATTTCAGTGAGAAAATTTAGGTTAGAAAAAAAGGTGATCAGGGAAGAAAATTCTTGTTCTTCATTTTTGTTTTTTAAAAATCCAGCAGGGCCTTGGTTATGGCATAAACTCCCAATATACAGTAAACCTTTTCTGCAGTAAATAATAGAATTGCTCTTCTCTGGGGAATAGAGAGGTTCAAAGATATAAAAATTTGGAGACATTTTTTATTTCTATTTCAACTTCTCTGTGCATGGGAGATGGAGAATGGAGATTTTGTGTTATAGCTATTCTTAAATAATTAAAAAATCTCATCCATCCTCTTTTTAAAATTAGTTTTTAAAATTAGTTTTTAACTTAATATGTATTGATTTTAAGGGCATGATGTTTAATTGGTTTTTAATGGTTTTTTAATTTTTGTATCTGATTTTTATTGTGTATTGCCCTGTTCACCGCCCTGAGTCCTTCGGGAGAAGGGCGGTATAGAAATCAAATTATTAAATTAAATTAAATAGATCGCCCAGTAACCTTTCAGTAGATGTTTATTTTGTCAATGCTGCAAACACTGACATGTTTTTGCCCCTGTTTTGCCCCTTTTAGCAAGTCTAATTTCATATCTTTGCAAAAACAGAAAGAAGCATAGCTGTTAGGCTTCACATCAAGCACAGCAGTACATCTTGACATTGGAGATGGGAAGTTTTAAGTACTCCAGCTGGCTGGCTCTCACACCAGAGTGTGAAGATGTCTTCCCTCAAGGAACACACAGCTAGATAGTCAGATACTCATTGCAATGTAGTTTTCATTCCCAAGAAAAGAAAGAGTGAGTTTGGGGGAGGGGGATCCTGAGGGTCATCTGTCCCAGCCCACATGCTTGGTTCCTATTTTTGTTGATTATGGATTTTAGCTGCTAGGGAAGCAGTCTCAATTCTGACCCCACAAGGTAAGCCAGACGGTGGGCAGTTTTCTGGGTGCAGAATGGAAGTAGGCATAGGATCATAGATAAACAGAATTCTGGGTTCCACAATAAAACATCTGCCTGATCATTTTGTGAATTTGGAATCTTAAGAGATCTAAAAGTGAACATGAGAAAGAATCACAACCATCTTGCCTGATACTGTATGAATCTATGACAAGTCTGTAAATTCTTGTGGTCAGTTCTGACCTCAGTAGGGTATTCATCTCTTTCAAGGTGACACTAATGGTGAATAGATGTTTTGATTATGTAAACAAATTTGTTTCAAGTTTAGAATTCTGTTTGGATAGAAGGAATTACCTGAAAAGGAATGTGCAGACCTCCATCCCATCTTCAAAAAGTCCTAGTCACTGCAGTCCAGCTATTGCAGCAATATTTCTGGTGTATTAAAGATGCAGATCACATACAGATTCTGAAGTTTTTGCTGCAAGGAGGAAGAATCTCAGATCCTTTTGCCTCTGCGGTGCCCAAACCTGCATAGTTATGGTCTTCTAAAGCAAATGCTGTCTTAATTGCCACCCTATACAAAATGAAACTTGCCAAAATAAGGAGGTAATTAGCAATTAATGAATTTGAACAGCCATTTGAAGAGTAGTAGATTAATTAAATGGCTCACCTCTCTCAATGCCTGTTCATTGATATATTTCACTAGATCTGGGACACTCACACTTGAAAGAATGTTGTATCAAATTTGGTAGTGATTAGACATATATGAAATTGTTCTGATTATGGTGCAGAATCCTTTTGAGATGCTTTGTGATAAAACATATTTACCTTTTTGCACGACAATATTATTTTGCCTTTTCTTCATTCTTGGTTGAATTCCAAAAATGTATTGAACCATTGTGGAAAAGGGTGGGGCCTTTAATCTAAGCAAAACTCCTATTCTTTAACTTGTATCAGAATTTCAGTCAATATGCCAATGATGGTATAATTCAGTAGGCTGAGTAGCAATGATTCAGTAAATAAAACATTGCAGTGAACAACAGTAATTTAATTTCTCACAGTTGTTGTAAGAGTGATTGAAAATAGAATAAAACAACCTCCTCAGTGCTCAACTAAAAGGCGTTGGTATTTGAAATAGAATTGCAGAAAATAGATAAATAACAGAGTTGGAAGTGACTCTGGAGGTGTTCTAATCCAACCCCTGCTCAAACAAGAAACCCTAACCATTTCAGACAAATGGTTGTCCAATCTCTTAGATCCATGATGCAGTGATGCACTTTCAGATTTGATGGATATTCCAGAATAATAGACACTCTTCTTCCACTTAGCCCATTAAATTAAATTCTCTAATGCAGTGTTTCCCAACCTTAGTCATTTTAAGATGTGTGGACCAACTCCCAGAATGCTGGTTGGGTTATTCTGGACGGTGAGGTCCACACATCTTAAAATGGCTAAGACTGGGAAACACTCTTCTAATTGATCAGAATCTGAAAATTCCCAAGAGACAGGATTGGAACTGTTGTTATAATTGAAAGTGGAATTTGATTTAAATATAGCTGTGGTTGCTATCATGGACATTTCAGAAATCCACCAAAGCTTCATGTTCTTTATAAATAACATCTCCATTCACAGAAACCTCTTCCTGTTGCTGGACCTTTATCTGGACCACCGACATATCCTACTGTCTCTGTTGTAGACTGTGAATTTTCACGGATGTCATGGAGACAACAATCCAGTTAAATCACTTCCCCTTGTTTGCCAGGCCTAGTGCTGCCATATTAAGGCAACTTTTTATACTGGTCTTTCTCAGCCTTTGTCTTCCAATGCTATTGGCCTTTGCAAAGAACATTTTTAGATTTTTTATAATGACAGAAAGTTACGGTTCTTAGAATGGACCATTTTTCTTCTAGATCTTACCAGTCTGATAGTTCTGAAGAGGATTTGGTGGCTTTCCAGAATTTAATATTTCAAATTGAAAGTGGTTTGCAGTGCTCTGGATGAAGTGGGAGATTTGCACATCTCTAATTTTAAATAAAGTCTACTCCCTTGGGATCTGTGCTCAGACTTTCACTCTGTCTGTTTTTACAAGAACAATTAGAGTTTATCTCCTCAGTTAGGTTTTTAAATGTCAATGGTTTTGATATTTGCAAAAATTAAGATGATTTAAATTACTATGTTTGTAACTTATTAAAAATATCTTTGCACTTTTGTAATGTTCTACCAAGGGAAAGGAAAGATATAAATTGGATAAATAATTAATTTTAACATATTCCCTTCTACAGAGTGTCTCAAAGGATATCTTCTTTTGGCAAGTTGATATCTGAGAAAATCAATGTATATTTTACAAAAAAAAAACACATACAAATATTTTTGAATGACCGTAAGCAGAAACAACCGTGGGAAGAATGTGGCCAGACTGAAAACAATTTTAAGAGAATTTTGTTGATTTTCAAAATAATTTGCTCAGGAACCAAGTGGTGAATTTTGCAGCCATAACATCTGATACTGAATCTAATACTAATTTAATTATTGGAAGCCTCTTCCATAAAACTATAACTGAAAAACAGGCTGTATTTCCCTATACTAACTTGTCTATTGAAGACTAGACAGCAGTGCCCAACTAACCTTAGTTGATTTTTTTAAAAAAGGTAAATAGGGTGAGAAACCATCAGGAAATCCCAGGACTGTGGGATTAATTGAGAAATTACTTTTTTAAAAAAGAGCTTGCATTTTGCTAAGAAGACATCATGAATGATGCATGTAGTTCCTAGAAGTTGCACTTGAATTGAGGGGGTCTTAGTAATGGAAAGATCTGGAGGTGTAGAAAACTATTTGCTAGTTTGTGGCATCTGAACTGAGATATTGTCCTACAATAGTTTTGACTTTTCTTAGAGCCTATGTGGCTATCTTAGTTTCTAGAAAATTTGGAAATCCAAGATTAAGAGAAACAATCAGCAAAGAAAATTTTAGAAAGCAACCATCCTATTTGGAATTCTTGTAAGATAATATGGAGCGGAAGTAGTTACTCCTTTAGCCACCACTGGACATCATGTTTTCTTTTTTTTTCTTTTTTCTTTTTTTTTCTTTTTTGCCTTTCCAGTGCATTATCAGAAGATCATTCACCGAGACATCAAACCATCAAACTTGCTCTTGGGGGATGATGGACATGTCAAAATTGCTGATTTTGGAGTGAGCAATCAGTTTGAAGGCAGCGATGCCCAGCTCTCCAGCACTGCTGGGACCCCAGCCTTCATGGCCCCCGAAGCTATTTCAGATTCTGGAAAGAGCTTCAGCGGAAAGGTAGAATCCTTGTTTATCTATATGGCTTTCACATGCACGTTCAGTTGGAGGGACTATAATTATTATGAATTATATTTATTTGTAATCCGTCTCATTTCAAGGTGACTCTAGGCAGCTTACAGCATAAAAACATTAAAATCATGAGAAATAATTATTACTAACCTAATAACAATATATTCTTCATTCTACTGTTTGCCCTACACCAGAGAGGTCCAACTTCAGTGAATTTAAGACTTGTGTCTGGGAGTTGAAATCCACAGGTCTTAAAGTCACTAAGGTTGGGACCCTGCTCTACACTATTATTTATATTATAAGACCTCATTTTTCTTGATTTTCATGGGAAAGTTTTGAATGTTTCAGAAGCTGTATGAACATATCCATCTTCTATGTTCAGTATCAGACCTCCAAATCAGTACCTTTATTTCCAATGTTCAGCTTGTGAGGACCAATATTTATCCAGCCAAAAATGGCATTATCAACGTGTAAGAATGTAATATCATCATGTCTCAGGGAAACTCCAAAAGTACAAACAAAACAAAAAAAACAATCTTTAGAAAATACATACCCAAGAGAGGGAAAATCCTCAAACCAGCATACAGTACCAGGCCATGAAAAATAATGAGAAGTAAAAAATGTTAAAACATAGGAAAGAAATGAATAGATTAATTAAATGTTTTTTTCCTTTCAGGCTCTAGATGTCTGGGCAATGGGTATTACTCTCTTTTGTTTTGTATATGGGAAGGTAAGGAATCTGTAAATGGGACTATTTTTTTTGTAGGGGGGTGTTAGAGTTAAATCATCTGTTCTAGGGCTGTCCAGTTCCCCTTTCACCCAATAAGGCATACTAAAAGTTGTATCAATATATTGGATTGAAGCACCCTGTTAAGCATTGTTTAGCCTTCCCAGGATGGTATTTGGAAACTAGCTTTCTTGTAAGGGTTACGGACTTTCATAAGTTAGAATATTAGATGATTGTTTACAATATGCATGCATTGTTTTGTTCTACATTATATTGTAATGTAGATTATTTTCTACAATACAGCTAGAAATTAGTTGTAGAACAGGAAGGGGGGAGGGGAAGGGAAGGGAAGGGAGATTTTCAAAGCTTCCTGCAAGATTCCCAAAGAAACTCAATGGGGAAGCTGGCAGGAAATCGGAAGTTGCTCCTGTTCCCACTTCTTTTTTGCCCACCCTTTGCCAGTCATGCGTAAATATATATATAATAAATATAATTGAACCAGCTAATGATTTGGTTAAGACCCTACACACACACACACACACACACACACACACACACACACACACACACACACACAGAGGGAGGGAGGGAGGGGGAGAGAGAGAGAGAGAATATATATAATTCACAGATAATTAACTGTTTTAACTGAAAAGCGGATTGCTTCCACTACAGTATAAGTGAAAAATTTAATATGACTATGAGTGCATAGGAATATTGATATACGAGTTCATGATATACGAGTTCAAATACCACAACAATCAGTCCTATAAAAAGCTCCTTAGGGCCTAAGACATAACTGTTCCTGCCAGTGTAGGGTTATCTATAGGCCAAAAAGAATGGAAAAATGGTTTGTTTTTCAGTGTCCCTTCATTGACGAATACATCCTGGCGCTTCACAACAAGATCAAAAACAAGCCTGTGGAGTTTCCAGAAGAGTAAGTAGACTTGTAGAGTTGACTACCGCAATCAGAGTTCCTTAGCTGGAGTCATCTGAACATCTAGTCTTGCCCATTCCAAACAGGTGGTAATCATGCCAGTAAACAGCAAGTATGCCAGTCTCTTTTCAGTTTGGGTAACATCTGGAACAGCAATGGATGAAAGCAGGGACTGAACCCATGGAAAATGGGCTGAGGGGGTATCCCACAGATAGACTGTTGAAGATCAAGGGTGTTGTAATCCCAATAAGTAGAGGACATCATCCTAGTAGTCCTTGATTAGTAGCTCCATTAATAAAGATTTACTCTAATTATACCTATCCCATTAATAACCTTCTTTCCTTTGTTTTCTTGTCTCTGCTTTCTCCAGCCACTTTACATATCATGGAAGCCTCATTTCCCACATTGTATTAGATATGCTGTATAATTAGTTATACTGGTATTTAAGGAGTATTTTCCCAGTTATTCCTATATTGTCCAATGACAGCCTGAAAGGATGTTTCATAAAGCTCTCTCTTTTTGAAGATGAAATCATTTTCAGTCAAAAATGTATTTCTCCCTTCCTTTTGACCCTTCTGTTATATATTGGTTTTGAGATTTGGTCCTAATTATTTCTCTGTCACACAAAAGTATCTCAATTATTCTCTCAACCTTTGGTACAGGTCAGTCACCTTTGTATTTATTGACATTCATTTACCGGCAGCATCCATTCTCTCTCTTGACCTTGTCTGTTCTCATTTTGCTCCACTTTTAAACACTCCAGGGCAATTGAGTTCCATTTCCTCTATGATATTCAAAATTCTCACTTCCATATAACGAAATAGAGAAAAATGGCCTTTCTCCATACTCCATACTCTTTTTCACTTCTTTTAATAAATGACCACATATCATCTACTACTTTCTACCTGGATTGCATGCCTTAATGTTTTTCCATCCATTTTTCCATTTTTAATAAAACAGTCTACCCAGGTACAGAAATGCATCTACTTCATTAATTCACTTTTCCCTGTCAATCACAGCTACCTTGGTCTTAGATGCATTGATTTTCACATCTGTATTCCCTGTGACATCATACCGACTGTCTAACAGCCACTGCAAATAACATGATTTGTTAGGCAAAAACATGGCATCACTAGCATACAAAAGTATACACACGTTTACATTTTCAACTAACATACTTCCTTACACATACATGTATAAGGAGGCGTATTGTTATATTTAAATACATTAACAACCAAGGGAACATCACACATCCTTTTCTTACACTCTACTTTCCCAAAAAACTGGGATAGGCAAATGTTGTTTCCTAATATAAAAGGTATCATCACAGACTGTAAGTTGTTCCAAGTAAATCTACCTTTGTTATTGACTGATGGTGATTTTGTCAATGCCCAGGGTGTTCAAGTGGTGCTCCAGATGTTTTGGGATTGCACCCAAGCCATCTGTTACTGTTGATACTATCTTTGCTTTCTTTTGCCACAGTCCTTCTATTTCTGTTTGCAGCTCTTCTATTTTGTGATTTTCTTCCATTCTTTCTCTTCTATTCTGTCTCCATGTATTGCCACATCCACTATCTAAATTTTTTTTTGTCTATCGACAGTTGTTAGATCTGTAGTGTTAATGTGGCAAGTGCTTGTCTGCTTGAATTCTAAATTCCCAGAGCACTTTAGCTTCTCCATTTTCACCTTTATTACATTTTTTATTGGAATTTTGACAAACTCTTCCCCCCGTAGTTTTCTATTTCCTCTTGCTGTCTTTGTTTAGGAGAGCCATAACGATGTCCTTCAATTGTCAGGAACAGATGTAGTTTCCACATACTTAGTAAACAGGTTGCTGAGCCACACTGCAGATAGTCCTCAACGTGAGACCAGAATAGAGCTCACATTTTCCATTGCTAACCATTGCTAAGTTAAGTGAGTTTTGCCCCATTTTGCAATCTTTTTGTCACAGTTGTTAAGGAAAGTACTGCGGTCGTTAAGGGAATCATGTGAATCAAGGCCATTAAACGAACCTGGCTTTCCGCCCATTGACTTTGCTTGTCAGAAGCCAGCTGGGAATGTCACAAATGGTGATCACATGACCCTGGGACAGTGCAAGTGTCATAAACACATGTCAGTTGCCAAGCGCCCAAATATTGATCACATGCCCCTGGGAATGCCACTATGGTCATAAGTGTGAAAGCTGGTTATGTTGTGACTCAGGGCCAGCCTGTGGGTCCGGCAGCCGGCTCAGATGTCTCGGATGACTCAGATGAGGGGGAGGAGGAGGGTGTGGAAGACGAACTGGCTGATGATGGCTTGGAGGCTTCGCAGAGCCCCCAGCCGGGGCCCTCTTCTCAGCTGCGTGAGCCCGATAGTGCGGAGGATGATGACCCACAGCTGGCCCTGTTCAAGGACGCCCGACGCAGGAGGCAGTCGAGCAGGAACAAACAGAGAAAGGCTGTGGGACTCCTCGGGAGGAGGCACAGGGAGGCCACGCCCTGAACTCTAAATAAAAGGAGTGTTTGGGGAAGGGCTGGTTGCTGAAAGCAACCCTTCCGTTTGAGGATTCAAGTTCCAGTGTTTTTGTTTCTTGTTCTGTTGTTTGAGTAATAAATCTTGGCAGACGCTTTCCAGCCTTAGACGCTCTCCAGTCTCTACTGTTTGAACAGGGGTTTGCCTTATTGCAAGGCCGGTAGCAGGCTGGTTCAGAACAGGTTATAAGTCACTTTTTCCAGTGCTGTTGTAACTTTGAACAGCCACTAAATGAAAACTTGTAAGTCAAGGACTACCTGTATAAACAAATCCTATTAATATTTTCTCCAGTTTAACATCTACCCTTGAAGGCTTCACACTTTTCAACATTTTTCACAGCGTTATGACTTTCTTTTCATCACTTTTTTCTTGAGCGCTAAAATGGATAATACAGTATTTGCTCCAGTTCTTCCTTTGATGTATCACTGTCATTCCCATACAGTTCTATAAGACACTCTTTCAGCATTCTGTCACTTCAACTTCACACAAAATTATTTCATCGCTTTTAATTCCACTCACTCTGCGGAAGAGACCTTGTTTAGCCCTCTTCACTCACTACCTCAACTTCCTAAATTTTATTTCAAAATTGTGGTGCATTTTAATTAATTTAATTCAGTTTAACTTTATGCTGCTCTTTGATTACATTATTTGAAGTTACCATTTTTCTGTGCAGAATTTTATTTCTTTCATCCTTATTTTGCAATAGTCCTTCTGTATGCATTTTTTCATCACTAACTGCAGTACCTGTTTTATTTCATTGTTCAATTTCAAATTCAGAATAGAGCTGGAAGGGACCTAGGAAATTTCTAGTCCAACTTCCTGCTCAAGCAGGAGACCCTATACCATTTCAGACAAGTGGCTGTCCAGTCTATTCTTAAAAAGCCTCCAGTGAGGAAGCACGCACACCGTGTGGAGGCAAGCCTTTCCACTGTCAGGAAATTTCTCCTTGGTTCCAGGTTGGATTTCTCCTTGCTTAATTTCCAACCATTATTTCTTGTCTTGCCCTCTGGTGCTTTGGAAAATAAGTTGACCCCCTCCTCTTTGGGGCAGCCCCTCAAACCCTGGAGTACTGCTATCATGTCACCCCTAGACTTTCTTTTCTCTAGACTAGCCATACACAGATCCTGCAACTGTCCTTCATATGTCCATCCATATAGACATTTCTCATGGGGAGATGACATGGCTAGTTCACACTCTTCCTCCTATATCAGAAGATTTTCCAAGTTTCTACTCTCCAAACATTCTTTTTCCTACTTGTCATTATTCCACACAGTTCTATGATACTCGATTACATTATTCTTTCCATTGTTCAGTGCAGTTTCCCTATTCTCTTTTCTTCCATTCACTTTTGATTCATTCTGTTAGAAGATGACTGTATCTTTTACTATTTTTAGGCATGAGTTTTAACTTCCTCTTCCTGCCATTATACCACTTTCACTCTAGTTTATTTTACTTCTTTTTTATATCCATTTTTTCTCAGTATCCATTCTTGAAACTGCTAGATAATAGTATGTCTTATTATTTTTTATGCCTGATTAATATTCCCCAGTCTGTCATTGCACACAGTTGGGGTTTTATATTTATGTTCATCCATTTGCTATGTGTATGTGTGAATATATTTATACATAAACAATTTATTTGAAATGGATTTTTCCAAAGAATGTTGCACATTTTCTCCCAACTTTCTGATGTACATTTTAACCCTTTAGCCCTTTCATTAATAATTAAATCTGCATCTTCGTTTGCTTCCAATTCATTAGCTATATTCAACAAAATCAAACCACATTCATTCAGAACTTCATTCTTTCTCTTATATGTTGATTCAACCCTTCATCATTTACTCCTCTTATATTCCCAGTAGCAATTTTCCATATGCTATGGTGGTTACCAGATGGGTTATATAGAATTAATCTTGACAATCTATTCTGGATTTGATCAGTCAAAACCTCCATGTAACAGTTATTTATACAATTAAAAAAATGCATGGACTAGATCAGTGTTTTTGCAGGAGAAGGAACTGCAGAGCCTAGGAGCAGAGTTAAAAGAGGAATCAGCATGGAATCTCTACATTCTCACAAACAGTCCAACCCCTTTGAATTACAATAACCCTTATCTAGTGCCAAAATAGTGCTGGCCATTAGTTGATTAGATTCCTGTGTATAGGCAGGAGCAATGCATCATTTTCATCGGAACTTAACTTGTGGCACTGATCTTTCACATCTGACAGTTTTTCAAACTTGGCAACTTTAAGATCTGTGGAATGCTGACTGGGGAAGTTGAAGTATACTATCTTAAAAAGATCAGGTTTGAAAAATACTGGACTTATTCCCCAATCTTAGTTGTACCTTTAGCACATACCATGGTGGCGCAGTGGTTAGAATGCAGTACTGCAGGCTACTTCTGCTGCCTGCTGGCTGCCTGCAGTTTGGCGGTTCGATTCTCACCGGCTCAAGGTTGACTCAGCCTTCCATCCTTCTGAGGTTGATCAAATGAGGACCCAGATTATTGGGGGAAATAGGCTGACTCTGAAAAACCACTTAGGGAGGGTTGTAAGTAAAGCAGTGTATAAGTCTAAGTGCTATTGCTATTGCTAGACAGTATTCTTTGCTAATGGTAGAGCCAGCTCTGGTTAGCACATTTCAGCCAATATGCCACAAAGACAACCAAAGCCATTTTAAATCCAAGCAAGCTTATGCTATTCTAGAATCTTTAATTAAAGATTACCTTACAAGTAAAGTATGCCAGCTTCCCACCAACAAGGAGATTCATGCATTGTGCTGACACACACTTAGATTACAGACAGGAACATGTATTACCTTTTTAATTATCAAAGGAGACAGTGAGTGTTATCCCGTGTGGTGTCTCTGCTGATAGAAAGCTCTTTGATGCAACAAAGACATTCATTAGCACAATGACAAGATACACAATTTAGTTGATTTTCCTGCCCAAATCTATTGTTGAGGATTGGGGTTCCTTTCAGAACAGTTGGGAGAATATTGTTGAATGTTCATTGTATTCGTTGTATTTGTTGAATGCCAGTTGCATTTTCCTTATCTATGGATAAACTCACATCATTCAGGTAGTCCTTGAAATACGACCATTTGTTTAACAATGGGTCAAAGTTATGATAGCCTTGGAAAAAATGGCATGGCCCATCCTCAAAGTTACAACTGTCTCACCATCCCCAGAGTCACGTGATTGCAGTTCAGGCTCTTGGCAACTGGTTTGCATTTACAAGGATTGCAGCATCCTGCAGTCCTGTACACAGGATTTGCAACCTTCCCAGCCATCTTCCAAGGAGCAAAGTCAGTTGGGAAGCTGGATTCCCTTAACGACTGTGTGAATCACTTAATGACCACAGTAAAAATGGTTGTACAATCAGGTTCAGTCATGTGATAACTCGCTTAATGACCATATTGCTTAGCAACTGAAATTCCGCTCCTAATTGTAAGTCAAGGACTACTTGTCCACATTATCATGAATGGCACACTGCGCACTTCTAAAAGCTTTTGTAGGAAGTTTCCACTCCACAAATTTGTGTTTTGGACGAGATGCCAAAAGCTATGATTCTTTCCATTTGGCACCGTAGAACAGCAGCAAAGAATTTCTGACCTACTTCCATTAATTAAATCCTTTATTTCTAATTGAAATGTAAAAATGATATACCTCTGTGGGTAAGGAGGGAGGGGGGATGGAGAGTATAGTGAGTGAAGGAATGTTCCCATGAAAAGCCATGAATGCCAAATAAATAATCCCTTTATACTTTGAGCTTATTAACTGATATTATAAACCATTTAAAGCTAAGGGTTCTCTGGCATCCTCCCCCACAACCCCTATTAGCACTCTTAACAGCCTGTGTGGGTGATCATTATAATGCAGTAGGCTGGAAAGCCATCCTTAGAGTCGTGCATACTGGTATGATAAAGCAGGGGGTGGTTTGGCAAATTTCAGGGCATCCGTGCAGAAACGTGGGAAAAGTGCTACAATCCTTCCAAAAGGAATAATTAGATTTCTAGAACACCTTCTCTTTCTGCTTTCCTGCAAAATCAAGTGTGGGGCAATAGGCACTGCCTTCATTCTGATAAGTTCATCATCTCATAGCATCACCAGGAACTCAGTTCAGAGTCAGGGGGATGCTATCTGTGTTTGCCATAGCTGCTGATTTTTTTGCCAATACAGTGTAAACCTCGGCTTCTCTATCACTTTTGTCTGAATTAATACTTTTTGTCTGTATGACCAGTCTTAAAAACAGGAATAATTACATACAGTATTAGTTGCAGCCCCTTAACAAAGATTTGCTTTCCTCTTTGTTTTTTAATGTATGTATTTCAGTACTGATATTTATCATTATTCTGATGTTTTAACTGTATTCACTGTTCAGAGTTGCTTTAAAGAGATGGGCATCAATATAAATGACATAAATAACAAACAAACAAGGAATGTACGTATTCAGAAGTGGGAAACTTTTAAGACCTCAGAGATATGGAAAACAATTACTTGGTTGGTTATAGTGGGGTGGGCAGCGAGGGACAGTTAAGGGCGGGGATATAGAATTTAGGGATTGTGGTGCACAATTCTCAGATCTGGCTATGCAATATTACAATACACATGAACTCTAATAAAACTATACCTTTCTCAACAAATGGAGTGAAGGGACGTTTCTGTTTAGAGGTTTAGGTTGTGGCCAGACTGACAATAAGGAAAGAGTGAAGAATCTGAATTGTTACATTCACAAAATGCTTTTAACTAGGCCACCCTAGAGTTCCAGATGTTGACCACTTTATTTATTCAGTTAGTTTTAAAATATTTACTTCTTATTTTAACTTTTATGGCAGAGGCGTGTGCCATGTGATTTATGTATACTTAAATAATTTACATGGCCACCCATCTCACAACTGTGACTCTGGGTGACATACAAAGATTAAAATCTAGCAATTAAAACAATAATCCATGACACTCTGAGTAATTTCAATAAACTTAGGGAGACCTTGGGAAGAATTCCATGGATGAGAATCCTAAAGGGGAAAACAACTCAAGAAGCTTGGGAAATTTTGAAAAGTGAGATAATAAAGGCCCAGTCTAGCACAATACCAACAAAGAAGAAAAATAACAGCTTTCAAAAGAAACCAGCATGGCTGCTTAAAGAACTCTCTGATAAACTGAAAGATAAAAAGGACAAGTATAAGAAGTGGAAAGAGGAGCACATAACTAAGGCAGAATATCAGCAAACAGCCCGTGCCTGCAAAGATGAAGTGAGGGAAGCTAAGGCTCAAAATGAACTAAGGCTTGCGACCAAAGTCAAAAATAACAACAAAAAAAGCTTCTTTCAACATATAAGAAACAAGAAAAAGGTTAAGGAAATGATTGGTCCATTAGTGGGGGAAAGTGGCAAGAAGGTGACAAGCAAAAGGGAGAAAGCAGAACTATTTAACTCGTTTTTTGCATCTGTCTTTACACAAAGGGAAAAAACAGTCCAACCTACCAAAACCAGTGCCATAAAAAACAGAATAGAAACACAAGTTAAGATAGGCAAGAAAATGGTAAGTGAGCACCTGTCCAGCCTAGACGAGTTCAAATCATCAGGACCAGATGGATTACACCCCAAGGTTCTCAAGGAACTGGCAGACGTGATCTCAGAACCACTGAACTATATTTTTCAAAGATCCTGGAGCACTGGGGAAATACCAGAGGACTGGAAGAGAGCTGATGTAGTTCCCATATTCAAAAAAGGGAAAAAAATAGATCCAGGAAACTACAGACTTATCAGCCTGACCTCAATACCTGGAAAGATTTTGGAAAAGATAATCAAACAACAAATCAGTGAACACCTTGATGCAAACAAAGTTATCACTAAAAGCCAACATGGGTTTGTCAAAAACAGATCATGCCAGACAAATTTTATTGCTTTCTTTCACCAAGTGACAAAACTAGTGGACCAGAGGAACGCTGTAGATATACTTGGACTTCAGTAAGGCATTTGATAAAGTAGATCACAACCTACTACTTGATAAGATAGAAAAATGTGGGTTAGATAGCATCACCACCAGATGGATTCGTAGCTGGCTGACAGGCCGTACTCAGCGTGTGGTCCTCAATGGAACTGCATCTACATGGAAGGAAGTGTGTAGTGGGGTGCCCCAGGACTCTGTTCTGGGCCCAGTGCTCTTCAACATCTTCATCAACGATTTGGATGAGGGGATAGATGGGGAACTCATCAAATTTGCAGATGACACCAAGCTGGCAGGAATAGCCAATACTCCAGAAGATAGGCTTAAGATACAGGAGGATCTGGACAGACTCGAACACTGGGCACTATCTAACAAAATGAAATTCAATGGTGAAAAAAGTAAGGTTCTACATTTAGGCAGGAAAAATCAAATGCACAGGTATAGTATAGGTGGTACCTTGCTCGATAGTAGTAACTGTGAGAGGGATCTTGGAGTCCTAGTGGACAATCACTTAAATATGAGCCAGCAGTGTGCTGCAGCTGCCAAAAAAGCCAACACAGTCATAGGCTGCATTAACAGAGGGATAGAATCAAGATCACGTGAAGTGTTAATACGACTTTACAATGCCTTGGTAAGGCCACACCTGGAATACTGCATCCAGTTTTGGTCACCACAATGTAAAAAAGATGTCGAGACTCTAGAAAGAGTACAGAGAAGAGCAACAATGATGATTGGGGGACTGGAGGCTAAAACATATAGGGAACGGTTGCTGGAATTGGGTATGTGTAGTTTAATGAAGAGAAGGGTGAGGGGTGACATGATAGCAGTGTTCCAATATCTCAGGGGCTGCCACAAAGAAGAGAGAGTCAAGCTATTCTCCAAAACACCTGAAAGCAAGACAAGAAGCAACGGATGGAAACTAGTCAAGGAGAGAAGCAACCTAGAACTAAGGAGAAACTTCCTGACAGTTAGAACAACTAACCAGTGGAACAACCTGCCTTCAGAAGTGGTGAATGCACAACACTGGAAGTTTTTAAGAAGAGACTGGCCAGCCATTTGTCTGAAATGGTATAGGGTTTCCTGCCTGAGCAGGGGGTTGGACTAGATGACCCCCAAGGTCCCTTCCAACTTATTATTATTGTAAATGACATCTTCCAATCACACACACACAAAAAAAACCCCATCAACAACAGGGCTAGCCTAACCTCCTAACCTAACATCATGGGCACTCCCTGTCATGACACAAATGTTTATTTCATATAGGCTCTGCCTAGACTCTCTTTAATATAACTTTTAATACAACAGCACAATGATGAACCTATATACAGTAGTAGTCTTTTACATTGTGTCAGCTGGCCAGCCATGTCCTCTTCTAAGAAACTCTATTTTATTCCTCTCAACATTTTGCTACATTTGCTAGCCATGGAGCAAACTTAATTTTTTATCAAATGTTTGGAGGGTTCCTTCCCTGCTGTTTTTAATTTCAAGATTGTATTTCTATATGCTTCAGACTTGCCTGATACCACCATCTTACCCATGGATGACTGGTTATGAATATCACATCCAGGTTGTTCCTTAACAATTAACTAGCTAAATGTTCTCCGGGATCTCTCCCCAACTTGACCTAGCTGGTCTTCCAACCATGTACATATTGATAAAGTGACTGAAGTGACATCGTCTTTTTCTGTCCACTTTTCTCAGCATTGTAGATTTCTCCAGAGAGCTAGGACTTTGCATAGTGGGTCCATACTGTGCATAGGTAGAGTTACATAAATGAGAGCACCTAAACACTGACAATTAAGGAGTTCTCATATGTAGGGGTAAAATGACGTGTAGGCTCCTCCAGCCTCAAGTTTGCCATTTGCCAAATTTGAGGCATTTTGCCCACCTTCTCCCCACGATCATATATTTAGGTTTATTAGTCAGCTTGTGAGTGCCACTTCTCATCTGCCTCCATAGCAAGGGATTAACATTTAATGAGCTGATTGGATATATTTTTCACTGATGAACCTTTTTCTTCTCTTCACTATCTCCTGCAGCATTAACTCTCACTGTGTGACATATCTACCACTCTGTGGTCTAGTCTTTCCTACTTAAAAAGCTTTTCTGCTCATTAGTGCGTTAGGAGGACAAAAGGGATGGGCTGTGGATTCGGTATTTGAATGAAGCCAATTAATTTGATAGGGTCAGTAAGAAAGACAGAAAAGATGGGGAAAAGATAGCCTTAAATTAGAAGCCACAGAGTTGGTTTCACCTCAGACTTTTTATGAACTTGGTGCTAGTTGGAAGTTGAAAATGTTTTGCCTTGGTGACAAAGCATATCACTTTCTATTCAATCCATACAATCAGCTAAACTCCACTGAGATAAGAAGTGGGTAGTTAGTAATTGAGCATGGGGAAACCCACTACAGTTTCAGCATTTTGTGGGAATCGAGATATAATTATAAGCCATAACCCTGTTTAGTATCTTGTAAACCCAGCCAGCTGGAGAATTCTGGGAGTTGAAGTCTACAAGTCTTAAAGTTGCCAAAGTTGGAGAGCCCTGTTATGAAACATAGCCTCTGTTTACAAAGAGGCCAGAAAAAAGTATGGGTAAGGAAGTAAAAAGAATTAAATAATAAATCATGACTGCTTTGTCACTTACCTTTTCTCACTTGGGATTCAGAGTCAAGGACCCTTCAAAGAACAGATGCAATATTGCAGCAGTTGGAATTTATTCTTATTTGCAGTTTCTCAGGTTTTGTAGAGAAACACAAAGATGACCTTGGAGGAAATAGGCAGATATTTTTATCAAAATATGAACACAGTCTGGAAAAAACGTGGTGGGTGCTCCATCACTGGAGGTTTTCAAGAAGAAATTGGACAATCATTTGTCCAGAACAGTGTAGTCTCCTGTTCGAGCAGGAGGTTGGACTAGAAGACCTCCAAGGTCCCTTCCAACTCTGTTATTCTGTTTCTTAAAAAGTTGATATTTGGCCCAAAAAGTTTTCCTGTTTGAGTGAGAATCTTCTACCTGAGTACCTGAGGCATAAAATCTCATAAGCATTTCTCCCCCTAATCTCCCCCTAATCCCCCTAATAACAAAATATGTTATTAAACTAAGCATTTCTTCTCTTTCATATCATCTAAATTCTATGCATCTGCTTCATTCACACTAATGATCAGATCAGCCTGTCTTACACACTAATCTCTGTGTATGCTTTAGCTCAGCAGCAGAGAATGTGTTTGCCTAGGGAAGATCAGAGGAAACCTTGGAGAGACATTTTAATGATTTGGCAATAAATGAACCAAGGATTGGACTGGATCAAGGGGTGTGGGTGGTAAGCCTCTCATGAGGCAGAGTTCAAATTAATTCTCCCAGATCACTTATGTCCTATAGATTGACCAAGATAATTGGTGGAAATACTGTATATTCTTCTTATCTAGTGAGTAGAACAGAGATAAAGTTCTAGGTTAGCCCCCCCTCCCAATAGGATTTTCGACATTCTCATAATAAGGTACAATCAATGAATCAATAAATAGCCAACCAAACAAAATTAAAGCTTAGCATGCTATGTGGATGTAGCTATTAGGTCCTTAAGGGATTGGGTTAAGTATTTATTAATTTATATCCCATCTTTATTATTTTTACAAATAATTTTCAATATATCCAACATAACTCCCTTCTATTTTCCCCACAACAATAATCCTTTGAGGTGGGTTGGGCTAAAAGAGAATGACTAGTCCAAAGTCATCCAGCTTGCTATCATGGCTAAAGGAGAATTTGAACTCATGGTCTCCTGCTTTCTAACCTGGTGCCTTAACCACTACTAGACCAAACTGGCTGTGGTTATTTGCAAATATAGCTAGCCAGGTCCATCAATATACATAATCAATCTGTTATCTTTTCTAATGGCTCCGGTAGCACACAATAACCCTAACTGAATTACAAAAATCATCATTGAGGGATATTTCAGAACAAAGGAACCAAAATAAAACTCCCGTTTGGCATTGCTAAAATCTAAGATGTGTCATTAGAAGTCCAGTTGAATCCAATCAGTTCTGTCCTCACCCTGTTTCTAAATGGGGCTCCAGCCTTACAGATCAACAGCCTTACAGGTCAACAACTTCAAGCCCCAAAGTCAGAAAGCTTACTTAGCTCAGTGCAAGCCATGATTGATATCTGAACTCAGCCAGCTCAAATAGAAACTTATCGGTGGCAGAATTCAGTAGCTTTGGATTCCTGGTTTATAGGGACCTCACCCCCAAATAGGGTCATGTTCTCCATTCTTCCATCATCATCCCTTTCCTTTCCTCTGCCCAGTTATCTCTGATAAACAACAGAGTGCTAGGGGAACTTGTGTATGTTTATGCTTAAATTTATGGGCTGGGTTTGTTTTGTTTTTTGCTATAAACAGCTTTCAAAGTGGTTATGATAAAATCATAAACAATTACAACATCACAAAGCAATTACTAGGAACATAATGATTCTGGCAAAATTTCTGAACCTAATTTTGGGAGGGGAAAAGACACAAGAGTCTGGCATGCATTTAGGATGGTTGCACTGTCCTGGGCATGATGTGTCCACCGGTCAAAGAATGTCGACTGGTGGCCCCCAGGGGGAGGGCGTTCTCTGTGGGCGCACCGGATTTATGGAACCATCTTCTGGTTGAGCTCCGGATGGCGCCTGACCTCCACTCCTTCCGGCGCGATCTAAAGACTTATCTCTTCGAACAAGCCGGCCTGGCCTGATGGGATGGGGTTGGGTTTTATTACTGTTTAATGTGTTTTAATCTATTGTTATAGTTGTGGGTACTTTGTTTAATCTCTTTTAATTTTTGTATTTTGTCTTTTAACATGTATTGCCCTGTTCACCGCCCTGAGTCCTTTGGGAGAAGGGCGGTATACAAATAAAATTAATAATAATAATAATAATAATAATAATAATAATAATAATAATAATAATAATAATAATAATAATAATAATTTTGTGACGGTCTGACAAGCAAGTCAAATGGGGAAGCCAGATTCACTTGACAACTATGATACTAACTTAACTGCAATGAATCACTTAATAGCTGTGGCAAGAAAGGTCGTAAAATGGGACAAAATTCACTTAACAACTGTCACTCTTAACAACATAAATTTTGGTCTCAATTGTGGTCATAACTGTGGTTAGAATTCGGCACCTGTTGGAAAGCAGTCCCGATTCATTCACCGCTCAGCTCCACTCTAGTTGAAATAGCTAGATTTGGCGGGTAAGGGTTTACCTGCAAAGCCTTATGTCATATAGGATTTTTTAAATTTAAATAATGGTGCCTGGATAAGGAGTAAGGTTGGTAGGTTGTAGTTTATATCTGGGAGTTTTATTTTAAAGATGCCAAGGTTAAGAAACATTGTCCTACAAATATTTTATATTTGCTTCCACAAGGATCAAGATCACTGAGGAACTAAAGGATCTGATTCTGAAGATGCTGGAAAAGAACCCTGAATTAAGGATAACTGTTCCTGAAATTAAAGTAAGCAATTATGAACTTTAGTGGATTGTTGAAAATGTTGCGTCTTCTGAGCTGTTCCATATCACAGTAATTGAATGGATAGGTTAAATCTTATTTAGTATTCTTATCGATTATGTGCTGCTACACTAGCTTTCCCCAACCAGGTGTCTTCAAGATGTGCTAGCCCTGCGCTAGCCTATAATTTCCTAGCCAAGAATAACTTCTAGAATTTCCAGCCACTGAGAATTTTAGGAGCTGTAGTTTATTTATTTATTTATTTATTTATTTATTTATTTATTTATTTATTTATTTATTTTATTGGATTTGTATACCGCCCTATTCCCGTAGGACTCAGGGCGGTTTACAGGGCAGTTAAAACCATGAATACAAAAAATTAAAAACAAATAAAACAATTAAATTAAATTCAAGCCCCAAGAGTAAATCTAAAACCCAGTTAAATTAACAACCCCACAGTCTGGACCAAACAGATCGAAGAGCCAAGTTTTCAGGTCCCGGCGAAATGAGCGAAGGTCGGGGGCAGTCCCAAGTTCTGTGGGTAGTTGGTTCCATAGGGCAGGCGCACCCACAGAGAACGCCCTTCCCCTGGGAATAACCCGCCGGCATTCATTAACCGGCGGTACCCTGAGAAGGCCCTCCCTGTGGGGGCGCACAGGACGATGGGAAGATGATGCCGGCAGCAGGTGTTCCCTTAGATAGTCCGGACCCAAGCCATTTAGGGCTTTATAGGTCATTACCAGCACCTTGAATCTCACCCAGAGGGCAACCGGAAGCCAATGCAGCTCACGGAGAAGAGGTGTTACACGGGAGTATCGGGAAGCTCCCATCAAAACTCGCGCGGCTGAATTCTGTACCAGTTGAAGCCTTCGGGTGGTCCTCAAGGGAGTTGAAATGTTCAACACATCTAGAGAATATTGGGGAACAGCATATTAAACTTGGAAATGTAAGGGTTTATAGTAACTCTGCATGTCTTTGTGCTGCAAAAAGCAATGGCATATAGCATCCACATACAAGTAATCCTCGACTTATGACAACAATTGAGCCCTAAATTTCTGTGGCTAAGCAAGAGTTAAGTGAGTTTTGCCGCATTTTATGACCTTTCTTGCCACAATTGTTAAATGAATTTTTGCAGTTGTTTAGTAACATGGTTGTGAACTGAATCTGGCTTCCTCCTTGACTTGGCTTGTCAGAAGGTTGCAAAAGGTGATCTCACAACCCAGGGACACTGCAACCATCATAAATTTGAACCAGTTATCAAAAATCTGAATTTTGATCATGTGGGGGATGCTGCAACGGTCATAAGTTTGAAAAACGGTCATAAGTCACTTTTTTCAATGCCATTGTAACTTCGAACGGTCACTAAATGAATGATTGTAAGCTGAGGACTGCCTGTATTGCAGATCAGCACAATTCAGTCCTAGAAACCATGCTCTCCTCTGATTGCTTAGGATCAGCTTTCAAAATGGATTGAGCTTTAACAAAAGAAAATTTGTACATGGAAATGAAGTCTTTAGAAATTCAGACCATCTTGCTAAAAGTAATTGTTACCGGATTGCTAACTTGAAATAATCATCCCATCAAATAAAAAAAAGAAGGATCTGGATTCTGCTTGATAATTTTTTTCATAGTTTAGCTGGTTAGAGACTAATAATGTCATAATCTTAAAACTTGAAAGCTTTGCTACCTAAGCCATTTGCTAGAACAAGAAGAGTGACAATTGCCATCTTACATTAACAGGTGATTTTGTGGCTTCTTTTTTGAAAAAAAAATATCTAAGAATTGCCATCTCTTATTTCTTTTTCCACTCTGTCCTTTCTGATAAAATTCAGTTAAATGGACATGAGTAAGACATAATAAAGCTCAGCCATTAATTTACTGTATGACTTTTGACAAGCCCGTCTTTTGTAGATTCCGCTCTGCCCCACCTTGGAGGTCATAATTTTGGGTTGTTTAACAGCAGCTTTTTCAAAGAGTGGACTATGATCCCAGAGAGATCACAAAGCAACAAATGGAAGTTTGCAAGAGAGGTGTCCCTGGCTGGTTCTTTCCAAGCCTGATGCAAAAGTATGCAAATATAAAACAGCATGACCATTTCAGAACTCTTCCTGAAGTCTTGTTTTGCTGTAGGCTTTCACAGCCAGTATCTGTTGGGAAGTACTGGGCTTCAGGGTTTAGTGACATCAGATTTCCTGAAATTTCAGACCACTGTGGCTGACATCTTCAGAGGCAAGGTGGTTTGATTTCTTGTTTATTTTTGTTGCCTTGCCTGGAAGGTTTTTATGTTCTTTTTAACCACGGCTGTTATTTCTTCGGGCCACATCCAAATACAAGCTGGCTCCTTTCATTAATTCTACACAAAGAAAGAATAGTCTGAAGGAGAGCTGATAAGGCAGGGGTCCCCCACTCCTGTGCCCTGGACCACTAGCGGGCCACGGCCTGTTCGAAACTAGGCCACAGTTAAAATGGGCAAGCACATCCATGTGAAGCTCCACTCACGCAAGCAAGCAAACACACACACACACACACGAAGCTCCACACGTGCGAGCGGGGGGCACTTGTGCTGCTCTGTGAAGCTCCATTCATGCAAGTGGAGCTTCGTGTGCAAGTTTCTGCTGCTTGTGTGAGTGGAGCTTTGTGCACAAGCACCCTCCTCTCACACGGACAAGCTCCTCTTGTGTGAGCGGACAGCTTGTGCACACATTCACCTGCCACTCACACTCCTGGGACTGCTGTGATATAAGGCATCATGCACTCTGGTTATGTTTCTATGCAGGAACATCCATGGGTCACCAAATATGGCAAGCACCCTCTTCCTTTAGAGGAGGACCATTGCACCATAGTAGAAGTAACTGAAGAGGAAGTGAAGAACTCAGTCAAGACAATTCCTAGTTTACCTGCTGTGGTAAGTATTAATGGTTGCATTATTAAAAGTTGCTCTCCTCCCTCTTTGTTTTTGTAGTGGATGGAGTGCTGCACAGAGCTCGGTGGGTTATTTTATTTTCTTTTTATTCAAAGTTAATTGAGGAACCAGATTGTTGGGGCAATTAAGCTGACTTTGTAATAATGCCACTTGGGGTGTGTGTGAAAGCCCTAATAAGCAGGCATATACATAGAATGAAGGCTACTGCTAAGCTTGTAAGCCGCCCTGAGTCTTCGGAGAAGGGCAGGATATAAATGGAATTAAAATTAAAAAAAATAATTTGGAATAAGTCATATTTATGGCACTGCAGAAGATATCTGAAGCCCGTTTTCCTGTAGCACAGGCAACTAGAGGTAGAACCAGAAGTATCTACTGTAAGAGGAGGCTGGGCAGATGGTTTCATCTGAAATAAAAACGCTTGGATTTAAGCAGGGATTAGGAAGTGAACAAGTATCACAGTGGGTAGAATAATAATGTTGCAAATAAGCCAGGCCTATGTCTTTACAGGTTGTCCTCAACTTATGATCACAAATGAGCCCAAAATTTCCATCACTATTTAAAACAGTTGTTAAGTGAGTTTTGTCCTATTTTATGATCTTTCTTGCCACAATTGTTAATGAATCACTTCAGTTGTTAAGTTAGTCACACGGCTATTAAGTGAATCTGGCTTCCCCATTGACTTTGCTTGTCGGTCACAAAAGGTGATCACATGACCCTAGGATATTGCAACCGTCATAAATGTGAGTCAATTGCCAAGCATCTGAATTTTGATCACATGACCTTGGGGTTGCTGCAGCAGTTGTAACTGTGAAAAATGGTCATAAATCACTTTTTTCAGTGTCGTAACTTTGATCACTAAACGAACTGTTGTAAATCGAGGACTACCTGCATTCAGAATCTCTGAATTGATAACACATTTTTGTTTGTGATTCTGAGTAGCCATTAGAAATCAATACCCTTCCTATATCTATTGAGCAGAGGTTTTCATTCAAACCACAAATGACCAAGCTATGTACCACTCAAAGCAGTGACACTCTTTCTGCCAAGATCTTCAGACAGAGAGCAGACAAATCATGCTTCAGCTGAATGAGATAAACCTGAAATGTTGGTGACCTTGAAAGTCACCTTGTTTGTCTTTATAATGTAGCTGGTTCTCCCCAATAGCTATTGTTTTTGGATAGACTAGGTTTAAACCAAGCCTTGTTTTTAATGTGAAATCAAAAGAGCAAGTTACAAGTTTCATTCTGAGTAATTTGAAGCAATTTCAAAGCAACTTTGAAGTAATAAAAATCTAGGCTCCCAAAAGCTATCTAAAATGATTGAGAATAACATCATTTTTCCAACTGCATCACTTCTGTACTTCTGATTCTTCTCTTTCTCCGTATACCCAAGATTTTAGTGAAGGCCATGCTGAGGAAACGGTCATTTGCCAACCCATATGAGACCCAAACGAGGCGAGAGGAAAGATCTATGTCAGCTCCAGGAGACTTACTAATGTATGTGATTTTATACCCATACTTAATATTTGCATTTTCAAGTTAGTCATGTCAATTTCTTGCGTGTCCATAGCACAATGTATTTGCACTTGCAAATAAAGCTAAATTTGTGCTGAAATCATCCCCAATGATCAGCCGCTGCATAACTAGCACAGATGATGTTACTCTAGTTTGGTAATGAAACATCTGCAAGAAAACAACCAACTTCAGAGAGCACCAAGACCCCTTAGTTGAACTCCAAACAAGAAATATTCTCTTTTATCAGAACTGCATATTAATATAGTGGAAAATAGCAATCTTCTCTTTAAAATAATGACTCATACTTCTAGAAAAGCAGACAGCCAAAATATTATATAACATTCTTTAGAAATGAAAAAGGAAATAAAACCAGTATTAGAGTTTGCTGCCATTCAGAACAAATCCTGTCCATGTGCCCTACCAACTTTTAATTAATTTTGTTGACCACCTTTCAGTAAAAAAAGAAAAAGCAAAGATGCAACCTGACAATTTAATTTATGGTAAATATTTTTGGATGCATGCTGGAAATAGAGCTATGATAAAACCCATCTTTGCAGCCAAGCCATTATTTAGCAAATTGTTCAAGGATAAAAACAAAACAAAATCCTCAAAACAAGCTTCATCCTATATTCAGGATTTATTTATTGTATTTATTTTAAAAATGGTTGAAATGAAAGAGATCTTCGTGTACTAAAATGACTGTTATGTGGAGGAAGCACAGATGTGCTTTTTGCTGCTCTAGAGCAGTGTTTGGCATTTTAAGGCATGCAGACTTCAATTTCTAGAATTCCTCAGCGAACATGTCCATACATCCACGTCTTGCCAAGTTTGAGAAACATTTATCTGCAGACCAGGGTAAGAAGCCTGGCTAGAGAAGCTAAGCATCCAGGAACAATCTAAAACAGGAGTCTTCAAAGTTGGCTCTTTTATGATTTGTGGACTTCAACTCCCAGAATTCTTTTCTTTTTTTTTTTTGTTATTGAAAAGTTTTAAAATACAGTTTTCCCTTAAGAAACCCCCCTTCCCCCTCCCTGCTCCCCCCCTACCTCCCCCCAACCTCCCTCCCTCCCCCCCTCCCTCCACCCTCCCCCTCCCCCCCCCCCCCGACTTCCCAGAGCTAAATACAAGGTATATATATAAAAAGCAATCATAAACAATCATATACTAACAACTATAAGTTCTAAAATCCATCACTCTCTAGCTTATATAGGAAAAGACACACCTTAACAATATTAAATATATATAAAAAACTAGAATAAAAAAAACAGAAAAAAAAACGAAAGAAGACTTATTCAAATGCTACGTAAAACTTCTTAACCCTATACTTGTTCTGGATAAACTCAATCCATTTTCTCCATTCCATAATATAGCGTTCTTGCGAATGATCTTTCAAATAAGCCGAAATCTTCGCCATCTCTGCCAGGTCGGAAACCTTTAAAGTCCACTCTTCTATGGTCGGCAGTTCCTCTTTCTTCCAATATTGGCCTATCAAAAGTCTTGCCGCCGTAATTAAGTTCAACATCAGCTTAATGTCCACAACTGTAGCGTCTGCAATTATTCCCAACAAAAAAAGTTGCGGACAAAACTTTATCCTCTGTTTAAAAATCTTCTGCATATTCCACCAGACTTTTATCCAAAAAGCCTTAACCTTTTTACAAGTCCACCATATGTGGAAATACGTTGCATCTTCATCACCACACCTCCAACACTTAGGCTGATAATTCGGATACATACTTGCAAGCTTTTTAGGATCTAGATGCCATCTATAAAACATTTTGTAAAAGTTCTCTCTTAAATTTTGAGCTTGTGTAAATTTTACGTTCCTCACCCAAATCTTTTCCCACATATCCATTGTAATAACTTCCTGGATATTTTGGGCCCACTTTATCATACAGTCCTTAACAAGCTCTGTTTCCGAGTCAATCTCTATCAATGCAAGGTATATCCGTTTAATATGTGCTGACCCCTGATTTCTAATCTGCTTTATCAAATTTCCATCAGTCATTGTAAATCCATTTTTCTGGTCTTCTTTCCACCTGGCCTGTAATTGAATATATTGAAACCAAGATTGAACAACCTTCTCTTCTCGCAAGAGGCTATATGATTTCAAACACCAAACATTCCTTTCCAGGCTTAAAATTTCCTTGTACGTAGTCACATCATGTTTGAAACCAGCATGTATATTTTCTATTGCGTGTTTTGGAATTGCCCACAATGGTATCTTGCTGCTTAGCTTATGTCTATACTTCTTCCAAACTCTCAGCAATGCCTGTCTTAAAATATGCATCCTAAACACAGTATCTACCTTCTTATCATACAACAAATATGCATGCCAGCCAAACAACAAATCATGGCCCTCAAGATTTAATAACCTCAATTGCGTCAAATTAATCCAATCACTTATTCCTACTAATGCAGCAGCTTCATAATATAATTTAAGATTAGGCAGTTTAAGGCCACCTCTCTCACGAGTATCCTGCATAATCTTAAGTTTAACTCGTGGCTTTTTCCCTGCCCACACAAATTTATTGATACCTCGCTGCCATTCCTCCAAATTAGAGTCTTTCTTAAGAATCGGTATCATTTGAAACAAGAATAAAAATTTGGGCAGGACATTCATTTTCACTGCTGCAATCCGTCCCAGCAAAGACAATTGCAATTTTTGCCAACTCTCCAATTCCTTTTGAATTTTCCCCCATAGTTTTTCATAATTATTTTTATATAGCTTTGTATTGGAGGGCGACAAAATCACCCCCAGATATTTAACCCTTTTAACAATCTCAAATCCAGTTAATCCTTCTAAGAGAGCCTTCTGTGAAACTGTCATATTTCTAGCCAAAATTTTAGTTTTCTGTATATTTACTTTAAATCCAGAAACCTTCCCATATTGTGTTATTATCTCCATCAGGTCCACAACAGAGTTCTCTGGCTGGGTCACTGTAACAACCAGATCATCTGCAAATGCTCTCAATCTATAGTCCTGATCCCCAACTTGTATCCCTTTAATTTTTTCCGAGTTCCGAATCTTAACCAATAGTATCTCTAATGTTAACACAAATAACAAGGGCGATAACGGACAGCCTTGCCTTGTGCCCTTCTCAATATTACATGCTACTGTCAGGCTATTGTTAACTATGATTCGGGCAGTTTGTTTTTGATATAATGCCCTAATCGGCTGTAAAAATTTTTCCCCAAAATCCATTTTATCTAGAACTTTCAACAAAAATTGCCAATTCAATTGATCAAAAGCCTTTTCAGCATCTAAAAAAATTAGCGCTGCAGAGATCTGGTTGTGCCTTTCCAAAAACTCTAACACATCAACTATATGTCTCACATTATTTTTCATTTGCCTACCACTAATAAACCCCGTTTGATCCCCATGAATCACCTGTTGCAGAACCCTCATCAGTCTATTAGCCAAAACCTTAGCAAATATCTTATAATCTGTATTTAAAAGCGATATCGGTCTGTAATTTTTAACTAAAGTAGCATCCTGGTCTTCCTTCGGAATCAAGGAGATAAAAGCTGTTCTCCAAGACGGAGGCACCTTTCCCCCCCTCTGGATTGTCTGGAACAGTTCCTTTAACGGTTTTATCATCTCTAATTGTAAGTTTTTATAATAGGCCGCAGTCAAGCCATCCGTGCCTGGTGCTTTATCCACCTTCAGTTCCTTAATAGCTCTAAAAATTTCTTCTTCTGTAATCAGTTGATTAATCCCCTCTTTTTGTACTTGCGTAAGAACCGGGATGCTAGCCTTCTCCAAATACTTATCAATATCTTTTGCATTAATATCCTCTTTAGTATATAATTTCGAGTAAAAATCCACAAAGGCATCCTTAATAAGATTCTGTTGATACACAACCCTTCCTTTATACTCAATCTTATCTATATTAGATGCCCTTTGTTTTTTCCTCAGTCTATAAGCTAACCATCTGCCTGGTTTATTAGCATTGCAGAAAGTATTATGCCTAGCAAACCGCAGATTGGTCGCCACTTGGTCAGCCATTAATTTATCAAATTGTCCTCTTAACAGTCTAATAGCCTCCTTGATCTTCACATCCTCTGGGTTCAAAATCAAAGCCTTTTCTTTTTCCTTTATTTCATTCTCCAGTTCTTTCCTTCTAGTTTCCACTGCACGTCTATGTCTATTATTCATATATATCAACACTCCTCTCATGTAGGCCTTGCTAGCATCCCAAACCATATCCATAGAGGTACCCTTATTCATATTAATCTCAAAAAAATCCTTCATCCGCTGTTTGCATTCTTCCACATTTCTCTGATTTCTAAACAAATTCTCATTTACGCGCCATGAGCGCCTATCTCCTTTTTCCTTATCAATCTCCAACCACACTGGACTGTGATCAGAGATAATTCTTGCGCAGATCTTCACCTTTTTAGTTCTCAAAAGAAAATCATTAGTCAACAAAATAAAGTCAATCCTCGAAAAAGATTGGTGTCTATCAGAATAAAAAGTATAATCCTTCTCCTGCAGATGTCTCTCACGCCAAATATCTCGCAATTCCAGGTCATCCTTCATTTCAAAAAAAGATTTAGGCAGTCTAGCGTGACTTGGAATGCGCTTAAAGGCTCCAGCCTTATCCAACTGTACATCCATAACTCCGTTCCAGTCCCCCATAAAAATAAAGGATTTATAATCCAACTGGGTAAGCTTTGTATGAAGTAAACTAAAAAAGTCAGCTTGTTGTTGATTCGGTGCATATAATCCAACTAAAAGCGTCTTTTTACCTGCTAACAACAGCTCAATCATATCTTCCATGCTTATCTGCTTCGATTAGATCCGCTGTTAAGGCACTTTTAACATAAACAACCACTCCATTTTTCTTATTCTCTGCAGAAGCAACAAATTGCGTACCCAGCCTCGAGTTCAATAAGTACTTTTGATCCAAAACTCTAATATGCGTTTCTTGCAGGCATATAACATCTATCTTAAATTGTTTTAAATATTGAAAAACTTTCTTCCTCTTCTGCGGTGAATTTAGTCCATTAACATTCCAGGTTAAAAATTTAGTTGCCATGTATATCCTCGAAAAGCTCTTGGACCACAGCTTTGATAGGACTAACTTCCTTAGGCCGTGCTCCTCCCACAGCTTGGCTATGAATGCGTTGTGAAGAATCTGAAGGCTTTTGCTGATCTTGTTCTTTTATTTTCTTTGCTCGTTTTAAAGCAGCACGTGTCACTCTTTGCTCTCTAGGATCATCCAAAGAAATTGTAGCTTGATCTCCTCCAGCACCAATTTCCTCTGTTTCCTCCTCTTGTTGTTCTTCTTCTCCAGATCCCTTTCCAGCTTCCAGAAGCGTTAATGGGGTTGCTTTTAAGACATTATTGTAGAAATCACGCGCTTGCTTCACAGTAATCAGCCTGTACCTTTTACCTTCATACATCACCATCAGCCCATCTGGAATCTCCCATCTGAACCTTATATCTCTTTGCTTAAGCTCTTGCACAAGAAATGTATAGTCCTTTCTTCCCCTTAAAATCCTTGGAGGAATTTCCTTTAAAACCAAGACTTCTTGTTCAGCAATCACGACCTTAGCATCATAGGCAGCTTGTATAACTTGATCTCTAATTTCTCTTTTTGCAAAATAAACCACCACATCTCTAAGCAATTTTCTCTGTCTAGCAATCCATGAATTCACCCGAAACACTTTGTCCATAGCTGCTCTTATTTCAGATGCTGGCTGGTTCAATACCCCTTCGAAAGCCTCAGAGATCAGCTGCTTTAAATCTTCTTTAACATTCTCTTTTAAACCTCTGATTCTGACAGCAAACTGCATCTGGTAATATTGGGTAAGGCTTAACTCCCTTTCCAATTTGCCTCTTACATTTTCATTCTCGCGTGCTTTTACTTCTAATATAGCATTCCTTTGAGCCAAATCATCCACTTTTTCATCTAAATCTTCCACACATTCCACCACTTTATGCACTGAAGTCAAAATGTCTACCCTCATCACGCTATACTTCTGTTCCATCCTCTCTTCCATTCTTTCCTCGAATTTCTCCAATTTCTCCTCCATCTGTGCAAATTTATCAGCAATTGATTGATTAATTGATTCCAAAAGTACCTGGGCATGTTTATCCAGAGCATCTCGCAAATCCTTCGATGTCAGCACTTCAGGAGGGTGCAACGCCTGTAGTGATGATTGTTGCACCGGCGAGGATCCTCCACTCCGGAGAGTTTTAGAGGGAGGTTTAGCCGCCATCTTTTAATCCTCAATTATGACGCACTTTTAATTAAAGTTTAAAAAGTCCAACAAGTTCGAGAGTATAATAAAATAATCCTCTTCACCTTTTTCCCTCTTGCACCGCTCTGCCTGCTCCTTTAAATCATAGTCCTTTCTTCAGGCAGGGATGGTTCGCAGACGCCTGGCTCTGCTCCAAAAAAATCGGAGCAGAGACGACGGCCAGCTGGGAGCAACCCAGGCTTCGGGGGAGTTCGATCCTTCAGCCGCCCAAGCTCCAAGCTCAGGCGGCCTCGGAGAACTCTACCCCTACCTGGGGCCTCACCCCCTCCTCTTCTCCCGAGGAGGGGGCTTCAATTTCGCCCGAACAGCTGATCGGCGCTGTTTCGGGCGAAAAAACAAACAGCTGAGCCGCGGGCAGCCAGGGGAGGCTGTCTTCGGCACCGCGCCGCCACCGGAAGTCCAACTCCCAGAATTCTTCAGCCAGTGTGCTTGGATGAGGAATTCTGGGAGTTTGAAGTCCACAAGTCATAAAAGGGCCAAGTTTGAAGACCTCTGGTCTAAAAAGAAAGATTTGTAGAAGAGATTTTTCAAAGAAATAATAGCTCAAGACCTGTTTCTGCTGCTCTGTGTTTATAATTTAAATTTTGGTGCTGAGGAAAAAAAGTGAGTAAAGAAAACCAAGAATAATAAAAGGATAAAAACAAGTAGCCCAGTTTATTTAATCAGATTTCATTCTGGCAGCAAACATGGTCTAAAAAGGGATTAAACCTGTGCCTTCTGGTTTGATAAAAGAGCAAAACCTGGAAGTGAGATGTGGATTTCCAAGCAGTATTAAGAGCTAAGCAAAAAAGTCTCAAGGAAGAATGAAGGCAAGTATTTTTCTTGGAGTTATAAGCATACGTAGCATCCAAGAAGACCTCCCCTAATCTGTTTTAAAGGTGCATCATCCTAAGTTTTATGCTAAGAGGGCAGCAATATAAATAAGATCTGTGGATTCAGTAATGACAGAATTTTTAAAATGACTGGATCTGTGGCATTCTGGAAAAGGATTAAAGGCCTCCAAAGTATTCAAGAAGAAAGGGCAAGTTTCTTGGGACTACAGTAGAAGGTCTGCTGAAGGATGACAGCTTTGAGGAACCATTATAGCAATAAAGTTACAGCTTTATTGTTCTGTCCAAACATTCAAAGCAGAACCAGCTGAATTTGCCATCAGTTCCCCTTTAATAGGTAGAATTCTATTAACGTGAGTAATATGAACTAAGTTTTTTTGTTTTCAAATCCCCAGTTGAACTTTCCTTCCTCCCCCTTCCTTCCAGTTTGGGTTGAAGAGGCTTTGAAGTATGTGAAAATTAACATTTGTTGCTAGTTGGATGATAGCTTTCATGAGCCTTGGTGGAGCAGTGGGCTAATGCCTCCTT
Organism: Vipera berus; assembly: GCF_964194415.1. Classification (NCBI taxonomy): domain Eukaryota; kingdom Metazoa; phylum Chordata; class Lepidosauria; order Squamata; family Viperidae; genus Vipera; species Vipera berus. The sequence continues at coordinate 343,804,118 of NC_138202.1, forward strand.
AAGTAACACCAGCTGCCTGCAATCAGTGCAGGTTCGCATCCCACCAGGCTCAAGGTTGACTCAGCCTTCCATCCTTCCAAGGTAGGTAAAATGAGGACCCAGATTGTTGGGGGCAATTAAGCTGACTTTGTAATAATGCCGCTTGGGGGGTGTATGAAAGCCCTAATAAGCAGGCATATACATAGAATGAAGGCTACTGCTAAGCTTGTAAGCCGCCCTGAGTCTTCGGAGAAGGGCGGGATATAAATGGAATAAAAATAAAAATAAAAAAATGTTCCTCTAACAGGAAATGAAGAGAAAAGCAATTAGAAAAGCTAATTTTCACAGTTTGTTTAATTAGCATGAACAAAATATTCCTTTCTCCTCTCCTTAGAATTGCTTAAAGCAGTCTTTCCAGATACATTGGATTTTAATTCACACAATCCTCTGTCAGAATTATCACTGACGTAAAAAGTCTTGTGCCTCTTAGGCTTAATGCTGCTTTAAATTTTGCATTAAGTGTTTGGACAACTGAGGTTATATTCTTTGGTAGAAGAATACCTTGTTTTCAAGATATAAAAGCAATTTAAAATCATATTCCTTGGAGAAGAAATCAAAGAGGAGATAAGTTTTCTATTCTGATTGATGTACTTAGCCAATTTCCTCTGTAATTCGGTTTCCTCACAAGCAGATTCTATGATATACGTGGATCTTAGATGTTCCAGCACATCTAGGATCCACATAGTTTATGAAGACTAATCTCCATTGTAAGTAGGATTTCCTTTTTAGATTCCAACCATGCCAAATTAACAATGAATGGAATTTGCAGCCCTCCGATGTTGCTGAACTACAGTTCCAAGCAGACCTATCCAGCATTATCAATGATGAGAAGTCCTGAGAATTGTAGTTTAGCAACATCTGGAGCTTTATATATTTCCTACCTAATTGGCTTGATATTTTGTAATAACCAGCCTAATTGCTGCTGCTTCAGTAGATCATGGTTTAAATAATACTGGATAAGAAATGCAACTATAGCCCCCATAATGAATAAGACCTCCAAAACTTGTAGGATTCTAAGTAATGGTTAAGGTGTTAGTCTGAGAACATGAAAAGCCATTTCCTAATCCACCTTCAGCCATGAAAGCCTTCCACTTTCAACCCAACCTACCTTAGAATGTGATTTTTCTGGAAAAATAGGAGTAATATACAGTACTTTGAGTGTCTGAAAGGAAGAAGGGAATATAAGTCAACCAATTCGGTGAATAAAATAAATCAGCCTCTGCCAGTGGCAAACAGCAAATTTCATGAATTAATTTTGCCTCTTTGAAGGAATTATTATTTTGTCTTCCCATTACTCCAAAGTCCTATCTAAATTCTAAAGTGGCTTTCTTCAAAAGGTAACTGGGCTTGTGTTTTTTCTTTGAAGAGATTTTGTTTCTCATCCAAGCAGCTTTCTCAGTTCTGACTGAATGGTGGGGAATGGAAGGATTTATAAACAATTCTCCACCATTCAGTCAGAACTGAAGAGGTTTCTTGGATGAGAAGCTAAACATCTTCAAGGGAAAACAAAGTCCAGCTGCCTTTTGAAAAAGCACCTTTGGGACAACCATGACCTGGATGACTGAGAATCTCCATAGACATTTATTTAAACTCTGTCCCTTGTTCCCATGGAAATAGTTTGTTGTTTTGTTTTGTTTGGCTCTGCTGCATTTTGACATCCAGATTTCTTGCATGCAGTCTCATTATTTCATTGTTTGTCCCCTTCTCTTTCATTTTGCTCTTTGCTTCCAGGCACGGTTTTCAGTTAAACCCCTCTGTGTATTTGCATCCAGCTTTAAGGTAACTTGTTGTCTGTGTTCCTCCCACTGTGCAATGAAACCCCTTATTCCCCCCCACCCCCATCCCCCCAGTGAATCTGTGGTGCTGTATGTGTTATAGCATGTTACTTACTTCTAGAGCTGAGTGAGCATGTGCTCTCCCATGTGCTCTCCCATATGACTTTTAATGGGCATTCACAAGAGTCATCCATTGTCATTTTTCTTTTCATCATTTATTTATTTATTTATTTTATTTTTGGGACTTATACGCCGCCCTATCTCCCGAAGGACTCATCCCTTTTCTTTCCTTCTTTCTTAAAAAAAACAACACACACTTTGGTGCCAATGATCAGTGGGATTTGCATTTTCATTCCTATTGTCTAAAAGCAGCGTTTCTCAACTTCGACATCCTTAAGATATGTGGACTTCAACTCCCCAAATTCCCCAAACAGCACTCTGGGAGTTGAAGTCCACATATCTTAAAATTGTCAAGGTTGAGAAACGCTGCTCCAGAGCTAGACAGGAGGAAACAGGAATGGTGCCATAGAGCTTATTCTACTAAGAATAGCACACAATGAAGGGGACGTCATGGGTGTTTAAAAATACCTTCTTTTGGACAAGCTGTCAAGAGTGGCTTTAAAAGAAGCCTAAAAGGCAGAATGAGGTCTTTGGATAGGGTCAACCAGAGTTGCCACCTAGACAACAACAGTGAACAGCTCACGGTCCCTCCTTGCTCATAGAACCATGGGGCAGGAAGAAACCTTGGAGGTCTTCTAGTCCAACCTCCTGCCCAAGACTGGAATCCTTATATCATCCTAGACCAGGGGTAGGCAACCTCGGCTCTTTTATGACTCATGGACTTCAACTGAGTCAGCTATGCTGACTCAGGAATTCTGGGAGTTGAAGTCCATGAGTCATAAAAGAGCCGAGGTTGCCTACCCCTGTCCTAGACAAATAAGTGTCCAATCTTTTCTTGAAAACCTCCAGCGATGAGTCACCTACAACTCTGGGAGGCAAGCTGTCCCATTGTTAGTTGGTCTCATTCAGGACATTTCTCTTTAGTTCCAGATAGGATCTCTCTTTTAATGAGTTTCCATCCGTTGCTTCTTGTCCTGTCCTCAGATGCTTTGGAGAATAACCCTCTCTTCTCCGTGAGTGTCCCTCAAGTACGGGAAGACAGCTATCATGTCACGCCTAATCCTTCTCTTCATTGGGCTAGAGTTAGACATACCTAGTTTCCCTTAACCATTCACCATACAGTTTAATCTCCAGACCTCTTATCATCTTTCTTCTCTGCACTCTTTCTAGGGTTTCAGCATCTTTTTTGAATTGTGACAACCAGAACTTTTTTTTGTCTATTTTGATCTGTTTTTCTGTCTCCCACAGTGCTACTTTTGATAAGTTGGACTGTTTTTTCCCTTTTGTGTGAAGACCTATGCAAAGAAGGAATTAAACAGTTCTGCTTTCTCCCCTGCTGCCCATCACCTTGCCACCTTCTCCCATTAGTGGACCTATCGTTTCCTTGACTTTCTTATTATTCCTTACTGATTAAAAGAAACTTTTTTTCTGTTCTTCTTGCAGATTTGAGCTGTTTGCTGATATTTTGTTCTAGTTATGAGCCCCTCTTTCCATTTTTTATACTTGTCATTTTTGTCTCTCGGTTTCTCAGAGAACTCTTTATGCAACCCTGCTGGTTTTATCTGAGGTCTCTTTTTTTCTTTCTCTGTGGTATTGTGTTTGATTGACATTTAATAATCTCATTTTCATCGTTTCCCAAGCATCTTAAGTTGTTTTTCCCTTAGGATTTCCATCCATGGAATCCTTCCTAATTTCTTTTTTTAGTTTGTTGAGGTGAACTCTCTTGAAGTCCAGAACACTAGTTTGACTTTTCCCAATTGCCTATGCCTGCATTATGTTGAATTCTAGTATGACATGGTCACTCTAGGTCCCTTTGAGTGGTGCTCATTTGAGACGTTTTTCATTTCAGCTGAAATAATCATAATTACTTGCGTCTCTACACTTAGCACTTGCAAAGTTATTGCAAAGTGACATCTGTTTACATATATGCATATTTTATGCAAACTGGCAGCAGCTGCTTTTTTAAGGCAGTGATAGGCTTTTCTACCTGAGATAAGAAGACAACTCTCTTCCACATATCTCTTGGATTATGCAAGCAGACCAAACCATCTGTTCAAAGTGATGCCCTGGAAACACTAAAAATCTTCTAACTATTGTAGTGGTATCCCTAACCCTCTGTCTACATGTGAGCTGCATTCCCTACCAAACCTACTAAGACTCAACCAACCACCCAATACATGTGAACTGCTTAAAGTGTCTTAAAAATCATTTACAGCAAGCTGATCCTGAGTGGTGACAGTGGGGAGATGTGTGGCCCAGTAAACCAAATTGTTTCTATTCTGTGGCTGTATCTCAAAGGTAGTATGGCTACCATGCACACATAGTAGGATGGGATAAATATAAGAAAGTCATCCAGATGGGTTAATCAGAACAATTGCAACATCATGTTCTAATTTACACTGTGTCTACCTTTTTCTTTGTCTTGCCTTTGCAATGTAGTAGCCGAGGGTAAATAAGCTGTGGTTCTATATTTTTTTCTTAGGGCTGCCCAACAAGCTGCCAATGCTTTGCTGGGATTGGTATCTATTATTATATGTATGGTAATACATTTTGCATGTTAACAAATCTTAAGCAAACCGAAGAACCCAGGAGCCCAAGAAGAAAAATACAGGGAAGATCTGTTTAGGAGCCCCGATGGTGCAGTGGTTAGAATGCAGTATTGTTAACTCTGCCCACAGCCTGGATTTCAATCCTGACTGGCTCAAGGTTGACTCTGCCTTCCATCCTTCTGAGGTCGGTAAAATGAGGACCCAGATTGTTGGGGGCAATGTGTTGACATTGTAAATCGCCCAGAGACTAAAGCACTATGGGGCAGTCTATAAGTCTAAGTGCTATTTCTATCTACAGCATACAGTATAAGGACTGTAACAGCCACTATAGAGGACAGATAGGCAAGACTATCAGATTGCATCCATGAACATCAACCAGCAGTCAGAAGACAATGAAAACTCCTTCGTCTCACAACACATGGAAGCTATAATTAGCCCTAAAACCCTATTTTAAAACTCTCAAAAACTAGCAAGCTGAAGAGGTGATGGAGGGGGCAGTCCATCCTGGAATGTTGCCTGTTAATACTCTGTCTCACAGGTTGCTTGGCTGATACACAATTAGATAACACTTTTCTGCTTTTCCTGCCCAAGTCTATACATCGTGTAGGAAAGCTGATAGTCCGTACATTTACTACATTTACTTGTGTCAGCCACCGTTCCATCATTCTTTAACTGCACAAGAGCACCTTCAGAGCTTGTCGGCCATCTGGTGCAAAGGCTGGGTTTATCAGAGTGTTTAATAAGAACCAGTTCTTTCTTTGTATGTTTGCTAGCAATATGTGAAGAGCTGTGCAGGAGGGAAAGGCCCAGTTAGTCCAACAACCTGGAAGCCCAGAAAGATGAAGATAAAAACCCTTGTATGCCATAGCTTTTCCAAGATAAACCTTAATGGATCCCTTGCCATAGTTATATTCTCTTCTCCTTTTAAAACCATTGACGGCATTGAGGTGTTAACGTACCACCAGGTCTATCAAGCTCACTATTTTAATTCTGGCTGTTTTCTCACAACACACTTGATTTGGTCAGATAAAAATTGAGCAGCTGTATTTTCACAATGTTGCTGAATGTAGCCGGCATTAGTCATTATTAATTTTGTTTGTGTGCGTGGCTTGCTGTGTTGTGTGACTCCAAATCAGTTGACAGCTTTATGGTTCAGCACATTGTGTGAGTCCAAAAAAAATAAATTATTTTGGTAACTGAATTAAATGTGTTAGGTAAATACAGCAGGTAGTGACTGACTCCTCAGATTTTTTGGCACTACTGTTTTTCCTATACCCAGAGATGTCTGGGACTGAACATTAAGCCGGCTGGATCCAAAGTGTATGTGCCACTGTTGAGCACATTAATAAAGGACGATTCTAGTTCTCTTGGTTTCAAATAACATTCTTTTCTATTGAATGGCACTTGTCAATACATGCTTGTCCAAATGTAATTTTCTTTCGTTTGTGGAACCAATAAGACAGTCTTTCTCAACTTTTATGTTGTGTTGTTTTCAGTTCCCACAATTTCCCAGCCAGCAATAATGTATGTGCATCTGCAGTTAACCTCTTGTATGAAGGCAAATCACTTACAACAGGGATTGTTATACATTGCTTCTTGATCTTGTGATGAAATGTTCTTCCTCTTGATGGTGTGTAGAAACCAAGGAAGCCGGGAAGGGCTTAAAGACCCAGAACTGCCCGATGTGAATGAAGATGACACGACCTCTTGAAACTCCTCGAATCACACTACTGATCATCCAGCTAGAGCTGCTGCTGTAACTATTGTAATTGGTGGTGTTGTCTTGCACGCCATGCTGTTATCATCAACCAGGGTTTGTGATCTGTGGGAGAGAAAGAAGAAGACATAAGTACAACACGAAGGACTAAAACAGCAAACACCAATCCAAGATATGATCCACCGAATAGCTAATTCTTCATACAACCTGCTGCCTGCATTTTTTCCACGATGTAAGACATTTTGATGTTGTACACTTGATATGTGCCTCTTCCAGCTGTGTTTCATGTTTTGGTGTGTGGTATGTGTCAGTTTTGCTGAATGTTCCCTGCTAGGAACTGCTCAGTTAAAACTTCTATTCCTACTCTAATTTTGGCATGAGCTGTTGAGCAATCAAATTGCAAGCCCAGTATGTTATTCAACACATTAGAAACTTTGCATCTCTCTAATTGCTGGCTCAGAGTTGCAGTAACTTTGGCTTGTTTTGAAATGCAACAGCAATACAGTAGCTCTGTGGTCACTTTGCTTCCGCATGATTCTTAAGTTGTGCATGTCTGTATCTGTTAGAAAATGCCCAGTCAGGTTGCTAAAAACTAGAAAGGCTTCTGGATTTCTCCTTCTTTAGATATTTCCCCCAATTCTGAATTATCTGCTCATTTACAGAAAGACGTTCCAAATTAAGAGAGCTAAGATGTCCCCTTGTCTTCTGCCTTCCTTCCTTTTTGCCTTCCTTCCTTTTTGCACATGGAAAAGGGATAAAGCTCAGTGGGAGGGCATAGGTTTTTGCATGCTTTTGGACCAATTCCTAGATCCATCTCCGTATGGAACTGGGAAGGCCTCTTCTGTGAAATGATGAATGCTGCTGCTGGCCAGAACCGACAGTACCGTGCCGTATGATTCACGATTTGACTTTACAAAAGTTAGCATCATATGTTCCTTCCAAATAATATCCAAAAAAGCAATTCTGATGTTACATTAGTAATGACTCTGTCATGTGAGAATTCTGCCCCTAGAAGATAGTTCTGGATTCCGTATTCTCATAGAACTGGGTGTGTTTGGAATTTTGAGCTAATTTAATTCTGTATCTGCTGCAAAAGACAAACGGAAAAATTTCCATTTTCAAATATGACATATTCTGGAGTTCTGGAGGTTGAGGAAAAGGGTGGTCTTTTTTCCCATTTATTCTTGATTTCTCTTACCTTCCTTCATTGCAACTCAAAGCTCTCGTGACAGATTTCACTCGCTGTCCTGTCAGTAAACCTCTCCTTAATCCTTTCTAGTCTAAATATTTAGAAGAAATTGCAGAAGGAAAATGGTGCATGGGCCCTAAGTTTCTTTTGTGGAATTGTTGATCAGCATGCAGGAGCCTTGTCATTACAATATACAAAAAAAAACCCTTGATTCGCTCATACACATAATCAGGATCAAAATTAATGGAATGTAAATGGAGCTTTTCTAGTTGCACTAGTAGACCTCCTCTAGTGAGATAATTAATTGTAGAGATGCTCATTAAACCAGATTCGCTCATTCCTATGTTTTGAAATAAACACACATGGATAGCCAGTACATATAATATGCTATTGCAAAATGTCAAATTTAATCACTGGGATGCATTCTCAAATGTTTGCCTATAGCTATGAATCTCAAGCAGAAAATACTTCTAAGGCCATCTTCGTGACAAGAGGGCCTGCCCTTTCAGCAGATAGTTGCCTTTCTGCCTTGATTTGTATTTTCTGAAAGAATCTGTCACTGATTTCATATTGATTGCCAATAGATACCCAAAAGTTCTGGGCACGGATGAGAGCTAAATGTAGAAGAAAAAGAATCTTTTCCAAATCCAAGATACATTTACAGTATAGCAAACCCTTTTAGTTCCTGTCAGAATTTTAATTCCTGCAACAATTTTAGTCCATCACTGGATAAAGAGCAAACTTTTGCACTATGCATTGTAAATCTATAAGCACACTTATTCAGCGTCAGACTCATTAGAACTATGAAGAATGCAGGGGGAATGAGAGATAAGGAATTTCATTCTCTACTGGTTATCAGGATATCCTCTCTGGGTTTTACTACAGGGATGAGCAAGCTGCACTGGTGTTGAAGTTGTCATTCTCTGGTGTTGAAGTTGTCATTCTCACCAAAATAATCTGGGCTGCATTGGTACCAAGTTGATTGAGACTAAAGGGAATATTGTTGGGGAAGAACTAAATATGATGATGCCACTGATTCTTTCACTTTTTCACATATCACACACACACAATCTCTTGTCTTGCACCCTATTTTCTGACTCTTCCTCATACTGAAATGGGGAGGAATTTATTACCCTTACCAGCATCCAAATTGACTGTTTACAAAGAGAGTTTGAACTTCTAAACAAGGGCTTTATGAAATTATGACAAAGACTACATGTGACACAAGGGCTATTGGTTGCCCAGCCCATTCTACAAAATCTGGGATTGTTTTCTCAGATGTGTTTAACCTGATAACCAAGTTAATCCATTTTGGGGGTTGCACAGCTAAAGGAATTATGAACTAACAGAACAGGCTTTCTGTTAAAATAAAAAATTAAACAAATCTTAGTATATCGTATGAATGCACTATTAGGTTTAATTAAGTAGGTTACATGTACATGTGAACACAGCCCAGTATTTTTTTTATGTTTTCCTCTACAAAGCAAGAAAAACATTAAAGGAGACCTTCCAAACAACTTCTGTTACTTCATTATAATTCTGCCAATTTAATCTCTCTTTGAAATTTACACTCAATATATCACAGCTTTTACAATGATAAACTTAAATCTTGAGCATATTTAGAATTGGCCACCAAATGGTAAGAAAATAATGGCAGAGACTTACAAAAAGGAGAGCAGATTCTGACCTATTTCTGAGTCATGTGCTTCAATATGTACAAATTCAGGTCATTTTGAAATAATCCTATTTTTGTATGACTGATGCTTAAATTAAGGGATGGAAAGATGGACTTTATGCGACTTGTCTTCATTTATAAATCTGTCCCATATTCTCATCAGCAAATTCAGAATTATTTGTTTCATTATGTTTAATATTTTAAGGCATTATGATAGGCAATTGGGTCTGTGTACTTAGCTAAGAAAATTTGGAGATATTCAAAAACCAAGTCTTTCTAATCCCACATATTTGTCTGGCAATTATGGTTAATTTGGTAAAAAAAATGTAACTTAAAAATGAGAACTTCAGGTACCCCTGTAAAAAAAAACCTGTTCCAAAAATGTATTTCATTTTTATGTAAATTTTATGAAGCAGCTGATGTCCTTTCCCTCTGACATTAAAGTTGATTTCAACAATTATTCAAACTCAAAACAAATCATTTTATTTTCTTCTGTTTTTCATTTGCAAGCTATTGCAACATTGACTTTTAATTCTATTTAATCCTACTTTTTACTTGTATAGTACCTGTGTAACAGCCTTCCTTAGTTCGTTGTCTTCTAAATGGATTACACTTCAACTTTCTAGAAGACCAGAGAGAACAAATGTTCTTGTAGTTGTAACAGAGCACTTAAAAGGTAAAGGTAAACGTTCCCCCGCACATGCGTGCTAGTCGTTTCCGACTCTAGGGGCCGGTGCTCATCTCCGTTTCAAAGCCGAAGAGCCAGCGCTTCTCCGAGGACGTCTCCGTGGTCATGTGGCCGGCATGACTGGACGCCAAAGGCGCACGGAACGCTGTTACCTTCCCACCGTAGTGGTCCCTATTTTTCTACTTGCATTTTTACGTGCTTTCGAACTGCTAGGTTGGCAGAAGCTGGGACGAGTAGCAGGCGCTCACTCTGCTACGCGGCACTCGGGATTCGACCCGCCAAACTGCCGACCTTCTGATCGACAAGCTCAAACCACAAAACTGTCACTTTGGTGCGTGTCATGGGCAAAAGTCTTCAGCTGGTTGTTTAACAGCATGTTTGTCAGCACTTGAATAAGAATGCCACAATTAACAGGATTTGGTATAGTTTGTAGCCAATCAATTCTGCCAAACTAACCTTACCTCTTTTTTTTAATCGAGTTACTAGTTTAGTAGATCAGAATACTGTAAACCAGTGTTTCTCATCCTCAGCAACTTTTAAGATGTGTGGACTTCAATTCCCAGAATTCTTCAAAGTACATCCTGGCTGGAGAATTTTGGGAATTGAAGTTTACATGTCCTAAAATTGCAGAGGTTGAGAAACACTGTGTAGATCAGGGGTCTTCAAACTTGGCCCTTTTATGACTTGTAGACTTCAATTCCCAGAATTCCTCAGCCAGACACACTGGCTGAGGAATTCTGGGAGTTGAAGTCCACAAGTCATAAAAGGGCCAAGTTTGAAGACCCCTGGTGTAGATATATGGTACCTGGAATTCAGCAAAGCTTTTTATACAGTCTATCTTGATAATCTCTGCAATAAAATGGTAACAAACAGGCTGGATGGTACTAATGTTAGATGAACTCACAACTGGGTGAATGACCACATCCAAACACTGCTCATTAATAGCTCCATTTCAGCCTGGAAAGAGTCAAATGCTACACAACTGTGTCTAGGTCGTGGGTTCAGCAGAGTTACCATAACATGATTGAAGGACTTGGAGGGACATATCAAGCTTGCAGATAACACATTGTTGGGAGGGGAAGTTGTTATTTTACAGGTATTCCTCACTTAACAACTGTAATTGGCACCGGCAATTCCATTGCTAAGAACTGAGGTCACTAAACAGGCAATCATATGAGAGCAATAGACTTATGAGGTCACTTCCCATTCTGTCATTAAAGAAGTCACCTCAGTCATTCAAGAAAGTCATTCAAGTGACTGCTATTTGCAATTTTACGTCCTCATCCTACATTTAATTTAGTTGCAAGCCACTTTGGAAACAGACAAATGGTGATCACATGACCACAGGAACCATGATGATCAAAATGCAAGGATTGGTCACAAAGCTGTGTTTTTTAACACCATAGTAACACAATGGTTGCTAAACAAGGCAGTAAGCAAGGATTAGCTCTAAAGCAGAAAGAAGATTCAAAAAGAACTAGACAGGCTTGAAGAGTGAGCTGAAATAAATAGAATGGAACTTAATCAAGAGAAACGTAAAGTACTACTTCTGGACAGGAAAAAATAGGGCAAAATTTAGCTTGGGGGAGATGTGGCTTTGCAATAGTACAAGTGAACAAGATCTAGGTGTTCTTGTTGACCAGAAGCTGAATGTGAGCCAGGAATGTAATGTAACAGTAAAAAGGCAAATGCTGTGTTGGGGTACTTTCACAGGAACACAGAGTCCAGTTAATGGGAAATAATACTTCCATTTATCTGCCATGGTCACATTCCATTTGGCACATTATGCCCATTTCTGGGCATCACAATTCAAAATAGACAGTGACAAATTAAGTTCAGCGGAGTGCTGCCAATATGATATAAGGGTTTAGAAACAAGCCCTCCAAGAAACAGCTAAAGAATCTCTGTTTGGCTTGCAAAAGAGACAACTGAAGGAAGATGGGACGGCAGTGTTCAACTATTTGAAAGGCTGATACATAAAAGACGAAGTGGATTCATACCTTATAGACTGAGAGAGCAGGACTAGAACTAACAGCTGTCAGAAGGAACATTCTAGCTATACTTGCTATTGGCCATTGGAAGAAGCTCCCATATGGTGGAGTTTTCCTCAGGAGATCTTTCAAACAGAGGCTAAATGGTCATCTGTGAGCTGGATCCCATGCTATACTGGACTAGATGAGCTTTCAGAGCTACATTTCCATAATTCCATAATTTGTAGACATCATAGCCAATGTTGAAGTGTATATACTATAATTTGCAGGGTACTGAGCCGTTTATAGTGAGATATTCACTTATAAAAATGTACTTTTCACTGGATTGTAGGTGACTTTGTGTATGTGTACCTACAAATTAGTCTTGGCTCCTGGTGACTACATTGTCAAGTCTGTGCATGTTTCAGTGTTTTCAGAAAAAGTTTGCCATTGCTTTCTTCCCAGGAGTGAGAAAAAGAGTGACTGGTCCAAAGTCACCTAGTTCACTTTGTGCCTAAGGCAGGATTAGAACTCACAGCCCCCCTGAAGATCCCATGAAAGACTGATATTGGGGAGGGTAGAATACCACAAAAAACTATGGTGTTGCTATTGATAAGGCCATTCTGGGGGCCCTGCCTTCTTTGTCTCTCAAAGAGACGATACCTCTAGCTCTCCTTTCAATTATACCGTATTGGACAGACTCCCCCTGGTACAGGTGATCCTGAAGGTAATAAACTCAAGCCATCTCCAGCCAAATAACATGTGGGTTGCCCCTGCTTCTTTGAGGTTTGTCCCCTTCTTCTTCTGCATACCAGCAATTGTAATTCTTCCACCACCACCACCCCTCCTCAGAGTGTTCCAGTAAAGCAAATGGCCAATAAGTCATGCTGGAATGAGAAAGGCTACTTTTAGTTGTTTATTTCTGCAGAAATAAAGTGCTTCACACTTAGGACAGAGGTCCAAATCAACCGCCCTGAACAAAAAGTTAGCTCAAACCTTCATACAAAACGTTTCTTCATTGTTTAAAACGTCAATCTATGCAATTTCTTTCACAAGGTTAGTGTTTACATTTGGTTGATTACATTTGTCTTTTTTGGTACTATACAAGATGACATTTGTTCTAATTTAGTACAAGATAGCAAAATCTTCCTAATCCTATCATTGTCAGGAGTTTCCTGCTGCATTTCTATAGTAGTTCAGTTTCATAAGGAAGCTTAGACAGTCTGGTGGGCAATTTAATCAGTTCTGACTTTGGTGACTCGTTTCTACATACTTTGATCATTCCTGGCTGACTTGGTGTGGAAAACATTATTTGACACCTTTGAATAGGATTCCTTTGAAGTGATGGGATTTGCTGTTGTTCCCTTTAGATTTTAAAATGGACTTTGCCTATTTAAAGGATTCCATTATTTTATATTCTTAAGCTGTCATCAAGCTATCAGTTAGTGAGGTTGCAGAGCTTTACTTATTCTAAGGGTTTACAAGATCCCACAGTGCTGAGAATTCCCTTGCCATATCTTCATGCTACTTTGCACTCGAGGAGAAATTTCCTGACAGAACAATTAACCAGTGGAACAACCTGCCTCCAGAAGCTGTGAATGCTCCAACACTGGAAGTTTTTAAGAAGAGACTGGACAGCCATTTGTCTGAAATGGTATAGGGTTTCCTGCCTGAGCAGGGGGTTGGACTAGGTGACCTTCAAGATCCCTTCCAACTTTATTATTATTATTATTACTATTACTATTATAAATCCATGCTTCTCCTGTGTTGGTATTTTGTGTTATGTTCAATGTGAAACTCATAACCCCCAACTCCACCACAGAAACAGAAGGCATGACAATGTATGTCAACCTTGTGCCAAAAACTTGTTGGGAGCAATGCTTAAGAATTCCCAGGAGAGAAACAGTAAATTATCCAGCCACCCAAGGGCCACTACACTGAAAATATGTACCACGAAAAGGTTAGGGTTGCAGTTGTGTGCATCTGAAGGTTGGGGTTGCAAGCTTTTGTACTCCAAGAAATGAAATGGGAAGGGGGACAGAGATGGAAATGCTAATAAAGTGCTTAAAATTAAAGTACTGGCTGAGCTGTGACTGAAATGAGAGACCCAGGCATTGCTCCTGACATCTATGTCATCAGTGAGTAAGTCACTCATTTCTGGAGACTAAAGACTCGCCATTGTTTTTCGCATTCTGCAACATTTTTGTTTTTAAAAAATTGGAATAAAAATAACGTTATTGTGACTTACATATCATTCCAGACTTGAAGGCACCCATGTGTGCATGCAAGCACACACTCACACAAACAAACATGCAATGAGCACAGGGAACCTGTAGGCTTTTGTAAAATATTTTGAGATTAGGAAAAGTATTTTACATCAAATAAACCCAGGGACTGGATTGGCATTGGTTTCAGGCCCGGGTACAGCACGGAGACAGCATTGGTCGTGCTGGTGGATGATCTGGCGGGCCCGAGATAGGGGTTATTCCTCTGTCCTGGTCCTATTAGATCTCTCAGCGGCTTTTGATACCATCGACCATGGTATCTTGCTGCGACGTCTTGAGGGGTTGGGAGTGGGAGGCACCGTTTTACGGTAGTTCTCCTCCTACCTCTTGGGCCATTCGCAGACAGTGTTGGCAGGGGGGGCAGGGGTCAGCCCCTAGGCCCCTTAGTTGTGGGGTGCCTCAGGGGTGGGTACTCTCGCCCCTCCTGTTCAACATCTATATGAAGCCGCTGGGTGAGATCATCCGTGGTTTCGGGGTGAGGTATCATCAATATGCTGATGATACCCAGCTTTTCATCTCCACCCTGAATCAACCCAGTGATGCCCTCGACGTGATGTCCCATTGCCTGGAAGCGGTACGGATTTGGATGGGGAAGAACAGGCTCCGGCTCAACCCGGCCAAGACTGAGTGGCTTTACGTACCGGCATCTCATTTAGTCCAAGAGGTTCCATCTTTGGTTATGGGAGGAGAGGTGTTACCTCCCGTTGATAGGGCACGCAATTTAGGCATCCTCCTGGATTCACGACTCAGTTTTGAAGATCATATTGGAGTCGTGGCCAGGGGGACATTTGCCCAGGTTCGCCTGGTGCGCCAGTTGCACCCCTATCTGGACCGAGATGCCCTACGTACGGTCACTCACACACTTGTTACCTCCCGTGTAGATTACTGCAATGCTCTCTACATGGGGCTGCCCTTGAAGACCACCCAGAGGCTCCAGCTGGTGCAGAATGCGGCCACGCAGGTAGTGATGGGAACATCCCGATACTCCCATATTACACCCCTCCTGCGTGAGCTGCATTGGTTACCGGTTGTCCTCCAGGTGAGATTTAAGGTACTGGTACTTACCTTTAAAGCCCTACATGGCTTAGGCCCGGGATATTTGCAGGACCGTCTGCTGCCGGGAACGATCTCCCATCGCCCAGTGCGCTCACACAGAGAGGGCCTCCTCAGGGTGCCGTCGGCTAGACAATGTCGGCTGGCGACCCCCAGGGGGAGGGCCTTCTCTGTGGGAGCACCAGCCCTATGGAACCAACTTCCCCTTGAGCTCCGGATGGCCCCGGATCTCCAGTCCTTTCGCCGCGGCCTTAAAACACTTCTTTTCCATCAGGCTGACCTGGACTGATGACAGGGATTTTAAAAATGTTTTTTTAATTTTTAACTTAAATTGTAATTTATTTTATTGGGGCTGTTAATTTAATTCTTTTTAACTTTTGTATCATTGTATTTTATTGTTGTTAGCTGCCCTGAGTCCTTCGGGAGATAGGGCGGCATATAAGTCCCAAAAATAAATAAATAAATAAATAAATAAATAGGAGTCTGAAATGGGACAGGCTAGTTGGGGGCTCAGTGGAGTCGGGGCTTTTACCTTTTTATAAGAGGAAAAAAATCTGCTTCAAGTTTGTGGAAATGCCTGTATTGTACCAGAGAATCATGTTGGTAAATTTGCATCAGATAGTCAAAAAAAGTCATCATCCAATCTGTAGAGGTGTTGTATGAATCAGAAAAGCTGTTTTCTCCACCCTGCCCATTTTAAATAGGTTGCTACAGTTTTACAACCTTTTTGTGATGTTCTAATTATTACGCTTTTAATTAATTAATTTAAAACATTTATATAGCCACCCATCCAGCTCAGGATGACTCCCAATTAAAGGTTAAAACAACATATAAAATCATATTGAAATTATAAAACTAAACATTTCATAAAACATTTCATAAAGCTAAACATTTCATAAAACCTATATGAAATTTCATTAGATAAAACAATAACTAGAAAATAAAACTTGTCACATTCCTTTGGTGCCCCCTACTGGATTCCAAGTTTAAGATTACTGGTATGAACATTTCATCCATCTCATGATTCCATGAAGGCTTACCTATATCTTATTATTCTTCCTTTGTAATGTTTTAATATTAAAAAATGATAACAATTACTAATAACATATAGCATGCATGTGCGGGGGAACCTTTACCTTATATATGTATATATATATATTATATATATATATCCTTATATATATATATATATATTATATAATAACAATCGGAGGTTTTTTGCAACATTTTCAGAGATCGTTTGCCCTTGCTCTCTCCTCAGGTCTGGGAGAGTGACTGCCTCAAAAAAAAACCTAAAATCAGGATTAGAACTCAAGTCTCGTCATTTTTTTGAATGCTTTAATCTTTACATCAAACTGACTCGCAAAATGAAAATAGGTCATAAAATATAGAATTGGAAGGAATCGCTCAAGCTTTTGAGTCCAACCTCCCACTCAATGCAGAAATCTAAAACCTCGAGAAGTATCCAATAAAAGGGAACCCCCATGTCTGTAGGCAATTGCCCTCAATATTAAATTGTTCTTCCTATTAGTTTTCTGTTCCTGTAATATACATAGTCCTCATTTAATGACTGCCACATAAAATGACCATTTGCAGTTAGGAGTGATCAGAATGTAACTTTACAACCTGTCTTTGCATTTATGACCTTCACAGGTCTGTGGAGCAGAGAAAAGCCGAAGATCATGAGAAGACTCACTATATTTCATTTAGTGACCACTTCACTTAATAATTGCTGGTCCCAATTGTGGTCTTTAAACGAGGACAACCTATGTAAATCCACTGTTCTCCTTCTTGCACTATAGAATGATATAGAGGTAACGTGAGCTTCCGTTTGCATGACACTCAAGAAGTTTCCTGTCATTTATAATAGTTGATTAAAACTCTCCTCATGGAATTGAGAAGTTTTAAAGTTTAATTTCTCATCCAACATTAATATAATAATAATACAGTTGGAAGGGACCTTGGAGATGATCCCCTGCTGAGGCAGGTAACCCTATACCATTTCAGACAAATGGCTGTCCAGTCTCTTCTTAAAAGCTTAGTTTCTGGAGGCAGCTTGTTCCACTGGTTAATTGTTCTGTCAGGAAATTTCTTAGTTCTAGGTTGCTTCTCTCCTTGATTAGTTTCCATCCATTACTTCTTGTCCTGCCTTCCGGTGCTTTGGAGAATAGCTTGACTCCTTCTTCTTTGTGGCAGCCTGAGATATTGGAATACTGCTATCATGTCCCCCTTCTTCTCGTCATTAAACTAGACTTACCCAACTCCAGCAACCGTTCCTTTTATGTTTAAGCCTCCAGTCCCCTAATCATCTTTGTTGCTTTTCTCTGTACTCTTTCTAGTCTCAACATCTTTTTTACATCATGGTGACCAAAACTGAATGTAGTATTCCAAGTGTGACCTTACCAAGGCATTGTAAAGTGGTTATTAATACTTCACGTGATCTTGATTGTATCCCTGTTAATGCAGCCTAGCACTGTGTTGGCTTTTTTGGCAGCTGCAGCACACTGCTGGCTCATATTGAAGTGATTGTCCACCAGGATTCTAAGATCCCTCTCATATATAAACCTTAGGCCCGCAATGGTCAACCTACGGCATGTGTGTCAAAGGTGACACGCCGTATTTTGGGTGACATGCCAGCATTCAACAACACCCAACAACTATTGTCAAGAGCATGCACGTGATTTTTGGAAGGTTGTGGAGACCGTACAAGGATGGGATGTGCCCTTGTTTGACTTCAGGACGTTATGCAAGAAGGCTATGCTCTCGTGAAGCTTCGGGAACCTCCAAAAATTGTGCAAAAACAGGGTGTGCTTTTGTGTAGATTTCGGAAGCTATAGAGACAATGGAAAAACGTTCTCTGCTTCAAAAATAGAGGCCTTGTGTGATCCAGAGCAGCCTCAGGTAGGCCACAGAAAGAGGAAGACCAGCTGCAGGTTAGCAGAGTGTGGCAGATCCTGAGGAGCCTTAAGCCCTTGGGGCAATCATGCCATTCCCCAAGGCTCGCACAAGGTGTGCTTTCTGAGTGCCAGCAGTGGTGGTAGGGTTGAAATTGAGGCCCAGGCCTCTATTTCAGGCCCAGTCTCGGGACTAGAGAGACTAGCCTAGATGGGGAAGTGAGGATAGAAAATTGTCTTTGTTTGGAGGAGCTGGGTTGACACACCAGCTGAGTCAAGTTAGCCATCTTCTGGATTTATGACATGCCAAGAGTCACCATCACCGCCTTAGGCAAAGCAAGGGATGACTCTTAAATAAAACTGTCCATCTAGAAATAAACCGAACCTTCTCTGCAGCAACCC
Organism: Vipera berus; assembly: GCF_964194415.1. Classification (NCBI taxonomy): domain Eukaryota; kingdom Metazoa; phylum Chordata; class Lepidosauria; order Squamata; family Viperidae; genus Vipera; species Vipera berus. Next base: position 343,822,474 of record NC_138202.1, read on the forward strand.
AAAATAATGGAGTTCTCTTTTAAGTCACTTGCATATTACAAAATATGCCTTTTTTGTATTGGTTTCTGATACATATTAGGGCAGCACACCCCCTTAGAATACATCCTTAACTAAGTGGGTCTTCTGCAATCCAGTGCTGGAAAAGGCTGCTTGGCCACTGGGCCGCATGAAGGGATGGCCACTCACCCCCCCCCACACACACACACCCATGTTAACGCTGCCCTGAGCATCCTGCCAGTGCTAGCACGACCCCAAGTGTCCCACCGGCACTAGTGCCACCCATAGCGTCCCACCAGCGCCGCCCCGCCCCCAAGCGTCCCACCGGCATTACTGCCACCCAGAGTGTCCCACCGGCACTAGCACTGCCCAGAGCATCCCATTTGCACATGTGTATGCACTCACATGTGGCCATTTGTGTGTGCACATGCGCTTGCACGTGGCCCATTTGCACATGCGCACATAGCGGTGCCTGCTTCCCTTTCCAGGCCGCCAAACCAAAAAGGTTGGAGACCTTTGCTTTAGGGAACTCCAAATGGGTGATATGTGAGCATTCCTCCTATCCTGACCTGAATACAGGTAGTCCTCGACTTACAACAGTTCACATTGACCATTCAAAGTAACAACAGCACTGGAAAAGTGACTTATGACCATTTTTCACACTTATGACCACTGCAGCATCCCCATGGTCACATGATGAAAATCTGGATGCTTGGCAACTGGCTCATATTTATGATAGTTGCAGTGTCCCAAGGTCATGTAATCACCTTTCGCAACCTTCTGACAAGTAAACTCAATGGGGAAGCAGATTCACTTAACAACCATGTTACTAACTTAACAACTGTGGCAAGGAAGGTTGTAAAATGGGGCAAATCTCACTTAACAAATGTCTTGCTTAGAAACAGAAAATTTGGGCTCAATTGTGGTTGTAAGTTGAGGACTACCTGTAGTTTTGTTTCTGCACTTGAAGCATGACACAACCCTGCTATACAGATGTGCATGCCTTGTTAAATCCAATGTACTGCTTAGTGCATTATTACTAAGATTCTCATGGTCATACTTGCAAACCACCATGACTGAAGTAGTAGATACATTGCATAAATGCTTAAATATAAAAAAGGTAAAGGTTCCCCCGCACATGCGTGCTAGTCGTTTCCGACTCTAGGGGCCGGTGCTCATCTCCGTTTCAAAGCCGAAGAGCCAGCATTTGTCCGAGGACGTCTCCGTGGTCACGTGGCCGGCATGACTAGACACCAAAGGCGCACGGAACGCTGTTACCTTCCCACCGTAGTGGTCCCTATTTTTCTACTTGCATTTTTACGTGCTTTCGAACTGCTAGGTTGGCAGAAGCTGGGACGAGTAACAGGCGCTCACTCTGTTATGCGGCACTCGGGATTTGACCCGCCAAACTGCTGACCTTCTGATCGACAAGCTCAGCGTCCTAACCCACTGAATTACCGCGTCCCTTAAATATAAAAACCCCTCCCTAATTTCCTAGGCTACATTAAACCACATGGCTCAGGTACGCAGATCCAGGAAATACTTTAGCATGCTGTGGGAACTAAGCCATCAAATCAAGCTATAAAAGCAAGTATCCGAGGGGTCCTTGGTGCTCTCTGAGCTTGGTTGTTTTCTTGCAGACATTTGCAGAGCAGTGCTCAGCACTGATGATGTTACATAGTTTGGGTAATGAAACGTTTACAAGAAAACAACCAAGCTCAGAGAGTACCAAGGATCTCTTACTTCAACCTTGAGCTACAAATATTCTCCTTTATTGGTGAGCATGTACAGTATCTTTGGGTAAAGCATATTAATGTTGATTTTAACATGGCAACATTCAGTTAATCCAGGTTGAGTTCTGCAGTTGGGTAGGAACTCCATATATCTGAACCACATCAAATTGGAAGAAAGCCAAGCATACACACACTTTACAATAATAGTTCAACATTATTTTTTATTTTCACATTATTTATTTTTCCTTTTTAAACTGTACAAACCTCCACAAACTAGTTGACAGCTGGACGGTCTACAGTTGCAGAATGGCTGCAATGTCCCATTCCCCCTCTGACCCCCAAGTGGATATAATCAACTCCAGAGAAAAGCTTCAATTCTCTCTTCTCTAGTTTCCTGGGGTTTTAAAATTAGAGTCCAGGTTTTGGAGGGCAAAAAGTAATCCACTCTCAAACTCCCTCGAAAGAAAGACTGACCTCCACGCAGCTCATTCAGCCTACTGACATTTGACAAAATGCTTCAGATCTTCAAGGAACCGAATGTACTCTTTATGCTCCAGGGCTGTGCTGAGGTTCACAAGCTCATCTGCAAATGTATTGTCCACCCCTCGGTCGGCCAAGAAATCCATCAGGTGGTCATACAGGGCCTGAGAACATGTAAGAAGAACACAAGAAATGCACACATTGTAGAAGGACAGCCATGTCAGTCAGTCTACGGTGGGGAAAACAGGTGTCTCGTAACACTTTTTCCAACAAATGTACTTCATTACATTTATTAAAATAAAATAAAAACTATCAGCTTTCATGAGCTTCTTTATCAGATGCTCAAGAAAACCTTTGAGTAAAAAAGTTCTCCAGGGCTATGGTACCAGACTATTTAAGACAGGGGTCTTCTAACATGGCCATTTTACAACTTGTGGACTTCAACTCCCAGAATTCCTCAGCCAAGCATGCAAGTCCACAAGTCATAAAAGGGCCAAGTTTGAAGACCCCTGATTTAAGAAATGGAGACATACTTCTGCATATTCTTTTAATAGGTAAGGTGAATACAGGTTTATGCTCAAATAAAGAATTGTCACCAGTTCAGTATCGCAGGATAAGGTTAGTGGCACTTCCAACCCTAGTTGTATTCACTTAATACCAACTAAGCCTTTAAATATAAATAAAATATTGTTGTTTTTTTCAAGTTTATAAAACACTCCACAGGGAGAGAAATCCCTATTTTTTCAATTTGTCCTAAATTGTGGGATCCATGATGGGAGGACCATTTGTCTCAAGTAGGAATGTTCAATGATTGGAGTCACACAAAATAAACTCTAAACCTGGATTCAAAAAAAAATAACCTCTCTTTTGAGTTGAGCTTAACTCCATGTGACATCTTGAATTGTCCCTTCAGGTTTCTTAGCAGCAGCTCAGTAATGAGAACCCCACTACAATGTTCAACCCAGATGCTATACCCAAACCATATTTTGGCTTTAGGCAACAACCTGGCTAACACAACATTGGCTGGTTCCTCACAAGAAACTGACTCATAAACCAGCCAACCTGTTTTAGCCTAGTCTCTTGTGTGGTGTGATTCCAGCACCTCCTTCACTTGCCATGCCTGCGGTACACACTCTTACACTTTTGTCAACCTGGCACCCTCCAGATTTGTTGAAACTGCAACTTCTAGAAATCTCAGACAGCCCACTCATGCTGGCTGAGAGAACTGCAATCTCAGCCTATTTGGAGGCTACAAAATTGAAGAAAGTAATTTCCTATAAACAAACTCATAAAAACTTACACAGTGAATTACAAATTCTCTTACCCAGTCTAGAGAGTCAGTGTTGAGAGTATAGTTGTTGTCCTGCCATTCTGAATCTCCTGTAGGCTGGAAACTGACCTCTTGGATGGAAAAAATATCACTTTCTCCTTCTCCACTGTGGCTAATCTGCTGGGCAGAACAATTCAAATGGGATGGGTAAAAAACCAAGTCATTACCAAGCAATTCATATTATTTACTCTCTATAAACTATAGAACACTTATGATCTATACAATATGAAGACTTTCTTACTTACTTGGTGTATTACTGTAACCACAGCAGAGTGCTTCTGCACAAGTCAAACCACCTGTTCCATTAGGTAAAAGGTAAAGGTTCCCCCGCACATGCGTGCTAGTCATTTCCGACTCTAGGGCCCGGTGCTCATCTCCGTTTCAAAGCCGAAGAGCCAGCGCTCATCCGAGGATGTCTCCGTGGTCATGTGGCCGGCATGACTAGAGGCCAAAGGCACACAGAACGCTGTTACCTTCCCACCGTAGTGGCCCCTATTTTTCTACTTGCATTTTTACGTGCTTTCAAACTGCTAGGTTGGCAGAAACCTGTTCCATTACAAACATCTAATTTGGCATCGTATGATCCAGCCATCTGCCCTCATGATTGGGAGGACTTGCATTACACACATTGTGAGTCTAGGGAAATTCCCTTCCATCCCACAACAGGCCTATTTTGCAGAGTCAAAAGAAGACAGTATCTCTAGCTCAGGGTTGAACTATGGAATCCTTGGTGCTCTCTGAGCTTGATTGTTGGCTTGCAGATGTTTCATTGCCCAACTAGGCAACATCACCAGCGCAACTCCCACACTCAGTAGCACTGATGATGTTAGCTAGTTGGGTAATGAAATGTCTGCAAGCCAACAGCCAAGCTCAGAGAACACTACCAACACTTGTTCAAAAGAAGCTGCTGGTGGTATTAGCAGTGGCTTCCTTCTCAACAAAGTAGCACAATCAAGAGTGAAGATGGGGGGAGCGTCATTGGGGAACAAGAAAAGGAGTCGCACTTGTGGGTTTTTCTAAAGGCATATCTGGATAGATGCTGCTGGAACAGAAATCTGAATTAGATGGGCTTTTAGTCTGATCATAGGGACGCGGTGGCTCAGTGGGTTAGGATGCTGAGCTTGTCGATCAGGTCGGCAGTTTGGCGGGTCGAATCCCGAGTGCCGCGTAGCAGAGTGAGCGCCTGTTACTCGTCCCAGCTTCTGCCAACCTAGCAGTTCGAAAGCACGTAAAAATGCAAGTAGAAAAATAGGGACCACTACGGTGGGAAGGTAACAGCGTTCCGTGCGCCTTTGGCATCTAGTCATGCCGGCCACATGACCACGGAGACGTCCTCGGACAAGCGCTGGCTCTTCGGCTTTGAAACGGAGATGAGCACCGGCCCCTAGAGTCGGAAACGACTAGCACACATGTGCGGGGGAACCTTTACTTTTACCTTAGTCTGATCAAGCATCCTCTCTTCAAATTTTTAAGAACTAAAAAATAATAATTAATATAAAGTATAATGCAAGAAAAAAAAACATTTTCCAGCAGAGTGAATCCAGACTGCCCATAAATAACACACCATATTGCACAAGATCTGTGACGCAGTGATTAGAATGCAGTAGTTCAGACAAATTTTGCCAACAGCCTGGATTTTGATCCCGACTCAGGACTCAAGTTTCCATCCTTCCAGGATTGGTAAAATGAAGACCCAGATTGTTGGGGGCAATATGCTGACATTTGTAAACCACTCAGAGAGTGCTCTAATGCACTATAGAACAGTATATAAGCTTAAGTGCTATTACTATTGCTATGATGCAGTTTTTCTCAATCCAGGTTTAATTCACCATGCACAGTGGAGCTTGTGGGAGTTTCAAAAAACACCTGCAAGGGCATTTAGCTCTCAGATATCCCGTTTACCTAAATAGAAAGCTAAACATATATGTTCGGTGCACCATTTCTGACCTTGCAAAACTGATTATATTGCATTCCCTAAATCCTTCTTCTGGTTGGAATGTCAGCAACGATGGAGAAAGCTTAGTTAAAACATCTACTTCATTACAATCTCCTGTTTTATGTTGATTTCCAACCCTGGACAAGAGGACTTCATTTAGGGAAGACAAGAGAGAGAAAATGACCACACTCACTTCATCCTCAGGGTAATGGCAATCTAGCACAAGAGTTTGCTTGGTATCATCTTTGGTTACTTCTACAACAAAGTTTGGGGTGGATGTCAGCTCAGGCTGTAGAAGGAAGACAACAACATAAACCTCAGAACCAACGACACCAACCACATCGTATTTGATTGCAGCAATTCGGATGAAATGGATGAAACTGTTTCCCATCCTGTTCTCATCATAGGAAGCTGCACAGACCTGATTCCCCCGAAATGCTTCCAAGTCTTCTAAAATTAAGGTACCGTATATACTTGAATATAAGCCGACTCGAATATAAGCCGAGACCCCTAATTTTACCCCCCAAAAATGGTAAAAGTTGGTGACTCGAGTATAAGCCGAGGCTGGGAAATGCAGCAGCTCACCTTATGCTCCTCTCCAGAGATCTTCCCTCAGCAGCGGCCGGCAAAGTAGCTCGCACGCGAAACAAGCCCGGCAGAGGAGCCGGAGCGGCGAGCAGAGGCGCCCGGCCCAGATCCTGCAAGGCCCGGCCGAGACGCGCCCCCAGCAGCGGAGCTGCTCCGGCTCCTCTGCCGGGCTTGTTTTGCATGTGAGCTACTTTGCCTGATGCTGAGAAGACCCGCTTGGGCACTCGGGTTGGTGTCAGTCTCCGCAGGCCCTTCTCGTTTCCAGGAACGTCAAGCGCGCTTGGCTCCCCACCCCCACGGCAGGGCAGGGCAGGGCAGAGACTTGCTCGCCCTTCTGACGGCCCTGAAGAGAAACGAAGGGCTTGCAAACTCCCCGCGAGAAGCTGGGCGAAGCGCGCGGCTGGGCGAGTGTGTGCCTGCGCGCGTATTTACGAAAGAAACGCTCCGAGAGTTCTTCTTTCTCCGCCCCCTTGGGGGGAACTCTAGCGACTGCTGTAGCCGCGCTTCTCTTCTCGGCTCCGAAAATAGGGATTTCTACTCTCTCTCTCTCTCTCTCTCTCCCCTCCCCACCCCGCATTCTCCTGCCTCTTCGATTGCGACAATAAAAGGGCGAAGGGTGCGCTGGTTTCTTCCTCCTTCCTCCCCCCCTCCCCTCCCCTCCCCGATTGTCAGGTGAGGCAGCTGGAGGTCTGGCCGGGAGATTGTAGCCGTTTTGAAACGCCGCGTCTTGAAACGCCCGATCAGCTGATTTTCGGGTGGAAGAGCCGCGGCTTGAATCTGTTTGCATCTGCCTGAATTAGACCGAAACGGCCTGAATTTGACCAGAGTTGCTTTGTAATGGCTGGAGGAACTGCAGAGGAGGTCTTGCCGGGAGATTGTGGCCGTTTTGAAACGCCGCGGCTTGAAACGCCCGATCAGCTGATTTTCGGGGCGGAAAGAGCCACGGCTTGAATCTGCTTGTATTTGTTTGAACTTAACCAGAAACGGCTCGTAATGGCTGGAGGAACTGCGGAGGGAGTGAATGCTCCAGCCTGGAATATTTGGAAAGGCTGGGGGAACCGGATGAACTGCAGCTTAAGCGACTGTTGCCGGAGGAGCCATGGCTTGAAACGCCCCAGTTTTGGGGCAGCGTTTGCTTGTTCCCTCCCTCCCTCCCCTTTCCCTCCTCTCTAAATCCTTCCTTCCTTCCTTCCTTCCTTCCTCCCTCCCTCCCTCCCTCCCTCCCCTTTCCCTCCTCTCTAAATCCTTCCTTCCTTCCTTCCTTCCTTCCTTCCTTCCTTCCTTCCTTCCTTCCTTCCTTCCTTCCTTCCTTCCCCAGCCCTAATCCGGAAAGTGGAAGGAAAGAAGAGTAAAGGCTGGGCGGAGGAGGAGGGGAAGTGCAACCCTGCACTATTCAGCTCAGTGAAGTCACGCTTGAAACGCCCGATCAGCTGATTTTCGGGGCGGAAAGAGCCACGGCTTGAATCTGCTTGTATTTGTTTGAACTTAACCAGAAACGGCTCGTAATGGCTGGAGGAACTGCGGAGGGAGTGAATGCTCCAGCCTGGAATATTTGGAAAGGCTGGGGGAACCGGATGAACTGCAGCTTAAGCGACTGTTCCCGGAGGAGCCATGGCTTGAAACGCCCCAGTTTTGGGGCAGCGTTTGCTTGTTCCCTCCCTCCCTCCCTCCCTCCATCCCTCCCCTTTCCCTCCTCTCTAAATCCTTCCTTCCTTCCTTCCTTCCTTCCTTCCTTCCTTCCTTCCTCCCTCCCTCCCTCCCCTTTCCCTCCTCTCTAAATCCTTCCTTCCTTCCTTCCTTCCTTCCTCCCTCCCTCCCCTTTCCCTCCTCTCTAAATCCTTCCTTCCTTCCTTCCTTCCTTCCTTCCTTCCTTCCTTCCCCAGCCCTAATCCGGAAAGTGGAAGGAAAGAAGAGTAAAGGCTGGGCGGAGGAGGAGGGGAAGTGCAACCCTGCACTATTCAGCTCAGTGAAGTCACGCTTGAAACGGCTTGAAACGCCCGATCAGCTGATTTTCGGGGCGGAAAGAGCCACGGCTTGAATCTGCTTGTATTTGTTTGAACTTAACCAGAAACGGCTCGTAATGGCTGGAGGAACTGCGGAGGGAGTGAATGCTCCAGCCTGGAATATTTGGAAAGGCTGGGGGAACCGGATGAACTGCAGCTTAAGCAACTGTTCCCGGAGGAGCCATGGCTTGAAACGCCCCAGTTTTGGGGCAGCGTTTGCTTGTTCCCTCCCTCCCTCCCTCCCTCCCCTTTCCCTCCTCTCTAAATCCTTCCTTCCTTCCTTCCTTCCTTCCTCCCTCCCTCCCTCCCCTTTCCCTCCTCTCTAAATCCTTCCTTCCTTCCTTCCTTCCTTCCTTCCTTCCTTCCTTCCTTCCTTCCTTCCTTCCTTCCTTCCTTCCTTCCTTCCCCAGCCCTAATCCGGAAAGTGGAAGGAAAGAAGAGTAAAGGCTGGGCGGAGGAGGAGGGGAAGTGCAACCCTGCACTATTCAGCTCAGTGAAGTCACGCTTGAAACGGCTTGAAACGCCCGATCAGCTGATTTTCGGGGCGGAAAGCGTGCGGTGTTGTTGTGTTTTTTTTCCTCCCCCCGAAAGTGAACGGCAGCTTTCCGTACTAGTGTATTGGCATGTCAAGACACCAGCACAAAGACCAAGGTACAAGCAGCCCTCCTTCAGTCATTATTGAAACATTTGATCAGCCCAACTTCTTCTTCTTATTATTATTATTAAATCTGTTTTTTAACCAAGCGTGACTTCACTGAGCTGAATAGTGCAGGGTTGCACTTCCCCTCCTCCTCCGCCCAGCCTTTACTCTTCTTTCCTTCCACTTTCCGGATTAGGGCTGGGGAAGGAAGGAAGGAAGGAAGGAAGGAAGGAAGGAAGGAAGGAAGGAAGGAAGGAAGGAAGGAAGGAAGGATTTAGAGAGGAGGGAAAGGGGAGGGAGGGAGGAAGGAAGGAAGGAAGGAAGGATTTAGAGAGGAGGGAAAGGGGAGGGAGGGAGGGAGGAAGGAAGGAAGGAAGGAAGGAAGGATTTAGAGAGGAAGGAAAGGGGAGGGAGGGAGGGAGGGAGGGAGGGAGGGAGGGAACAAGCAAACGCTGCCCCAAAACTGGGGCGCCCCAAAACTGGGGCGTTTCAAGCCATGGCTCCTCCGGGAACAGTCGCTTAAGCTGCAGTTCATCCGGTTCCCCCAGCCTTTCCAAATATTCCAGGCTGGAGCATTCACTCCCTCCGCAGTTCCTCCAGCCATTACGAGCCGTTTCTGGTTAAGTTCAAACAAATACAAGCAGATTCAAGCCGTGGCTCTTTCCGCCCCGAAAATCAGCTGATCGGGCGTTTCAAGCCGTTTCAAGCGTGACTTCACTGAGCTGAATAGTGCAGGGTTGCACTTCCCCTCCTCCTCCGCCCAGCCTTTACTCTTCTTTCCTTCCACTTTCCGGATTAGGGCTGGGGAAGGAAGGAAGGAAGGAAGGAAGGAAGGAAGGAAGGAAGGAAGGAAGGAAGGATTTAGAGAGGAGGGAAAGGGGAGGGAGGGAGGGAGGGAGGAAGGAAGGAAGGAAGGAAGGAAGGAAGGAAGGATTTAGAGAGGAGGGAAAGGGGAGGGAGGGAGGGAACAAGCAAACGCTGCCCCAAAACTGGGGCGTTTCAAGCCATGGCTCCTCCGGCAACAGTCGCTTAAGCTGCAGTTCATCCGGTTCCCCCAGCCTTTCCAAATATTCCAGGCTGGAGCATTCACTCCCTCCGCAGTTCCTCCAGCCATTACGAGCCGTTTCTGGTTAAGTTCAAACAAATACAAGCAGATTCAAGCCGTGGCTCTTTCCGCCCCGAAAATCAGCTGATCGGGCGTTTCAAGCCGCGGCGTTTCAAAACGGCCACAATCTCCCGGCAAGACCTCCTCTGCAGTTCCTCCAGCCATTACAAAGCAACTCTGGTCAAATTCAGGCCGTTTCGGTCTAATTCAGGCAGATGCAAACAGATTCAAGCCGCGGCTCTTCCACCCGAAAATCAGCTGATCGGGCGTTTCAAGACGCGGCGTTTCAAAACGGCTACAATCTCCCGGCCAGACCTCCAGCTGCCTCACCTGACAATCGGGGAGGGGAGGGGAGGGGGGGAGGAAGGAGGAAGAAACCAGCGCACCCTTCGCCCTTTTATTGTCGCAATCGAAGAGGCAGGAGAATGCGGGGTGGGGAGGGGAGAGAGAGAGAGAGAGAGAGAGTAGAAATCCCTATTTTCGGAGCCGAGAAGAGAAGCGCGGCTACAGCAGTCGCTAGAGTTCCCCCCAAGGGGGCGGAGAAAGAAGAACTCTCGGAGCGTTTCTTTCGTAAATACGCGCGCAGGCACACACTCGCCCAGCCGCGCGCTTCGCCCAGCTTCTCGCGGGGAGTTTGCAAGCCCTTCGTTTCTCTTCAGGGCCGTCAGAAGGGCGAGCAAGTCTCTGCCCTGCCCTGCCCTGCCGTGGGGGTGGGGAGCCAAGCGCGCTTGACGTTCCTGGAAACGAGAAGGGCCTGCGGAGACTGACACCAACCCGAGTGCCCAAGCGGGTCTTCTCAGCATCAGGCAAAGTAGCTCACATGCAAAACAAGCCCGGCAGAGGAGCCGGAGCAGCTCCGCTGCTGGGGGCGCGTCTCGGCCGGGCCTTGCAGGATCTGGGCCGGGCGCCTCTGCTCGCCGCTCCGGCTCCTCTGCCGGGCTTGTTTCGCATGTGATTCTGGGCCAGGTGCTGCTGAGGGCGAGCAGAGGCGCCCGGGCGACCCCAGCAGCGTCAGGCAAAGTAGCTCGGCCGCGCGCAAGTCCTCGGTAAGTTCTTTTTTTTTTGTTGACTGGAGTATAAGCCGAAGTGGATTTTTTCAGCCCAAAAAGTGGGCTGAAAAATTCGGCTTATACTCAAGTATATACGGTACTCTGTGCAGAATTATGCTTTGTGTAAAGCACTGCAGTAAAAGCAGAGCCTTTTGCCTACCATTTCCAGATGCCTATTGTATCCAAAATACTGTATGTCATCTGCATCAATGCCATTTGTGCAATAAGAAATAACACAAAAAGCTTCATTGTGACTATGCAAATAATGCTGAAATAAATAGATGTAACATACAAGTAATTATTGTCACAAAGATAATGGAGCATCTGTTGTACTGGGCATGTCCAGACATGAGGTTGATCTATTTTCATTCTTTATACTGTAGAAACGAAATCAAGCTATGTTTCTGTAAGGTCTTTATTGATTATTCAAAGTCTGAACTACAGATAGTCCTCAACTGATGACCACAATTGAGCCCCAAATTTCTGTTAAAACATTTGTTAAGTGAGTTTTGCCCTGTTTTATGACTTTTCTTGCCACATTTGTTAAGTATGCATGTGTGTGTGTGTGTGTGTGTGTGTGTATTTCATTCCTTTTCAAGGAGCCTAATGTAGCTCCTGTTAGCGTTGCAATGAAGAGGACTTGGGGGAAAGTTCATCAACTTCATTGAGCTATGAAGGTCACCTGCTTTTAACTAGGATCTTTCACAAGGACATAAATGCTTCACTGATTGTCTACACTGCTGAGTCCTACCCTGCCCCCAAACAAAGGAACTTTTTTTTTACCTCTGCCTCATCATCCTTCTGTCCTTCTGGGGGTTCATCAGTGCTTGGTGGAATGCTGTTATTTACATTGAAGGAGACGGTGATCCTAGGGAACAACATACCAACAATGAACAAACCAAGATTAATGCAGGAGAGCAGCCTTGACTGTAACACATGGCCTCCAAGGCTTCCAATTTCTCAAAAACTGTAACGCACACTGACCCAGCAACAAGTTCAAATGAATTGCCTCAGTCTGAAGCCCTATTAATCAATCCTTAAAATTTAGTCACCATATTGCCAGAGTTGTCACATAGTAATCAAATCTACTGAACTATGGTGCTGGAGAAGACTCCTGCGAGTCTCCTCCTCCTGCAAGTCCCTTGGACTGCAAGGTGATCAAACCGGTCAGTCCTAGAGGAGATCAACCCTGACTGCTCTTTAGAAGGCCAGATCCTGAAGTTGAAACTCAAATACTTTGGCCACCTAATGAGAAGGAAGGACTCACTGGAGAAGAGCCTAATGCTGGGAAAGATTGAGGGCAAGAGAAGAAGGGGACGACAGAGAATGAGGTGGCTGGATGGAGTCACTGAAGCAATAGGCGTGAGCCTAAACGGACACCAGAAGATGGTAGAGGACAGGAAGGCCTGGAAGAACGTTGTCCATGGGGTTGTGATGGGTTGGACACAATTGCGCAGCTAACAACAACAATCAAATCTACTGATCTGCAGCAGTCTGATTCTGATCTATCAACCTTGTTATGTCTGTACATTATGCATGTAACTATTACTCTATTAACAAATGTGGTATAAGGGTGAGAATGCTACTAGAGTGGGGCAGACCCAGTTTCTAATCCATATTCAGGCCCAGATCATCAATGGGTGAATTCGGTCCAGTTAAGAACCTCGGCCCAATACAACTTCTGCAAATGTCTGGCTTCCTCCAGACTTGTGATTCTTCTATGTTAAATGTAATCTCTCCAGACCAGACATGTCAAACTCGTGACGTCATGTGACATCGTGCAACGTATCGGTACGGTTTTGCCATTGCTGGCAATGGGGCGGGGGCCACTTGCATGTGACGCGTCTGGCCCGCAAGCCAGCACTTTGACACCCCTGCTCCAGAATATTTAAGCAATGGACTTTCCCCTTCTGCACCCACTGAAATCCGGAAAGCAGGTTCGGTAACTGGCCAACCTTCTTGCCCACTTACATTTCCCCAGCCACTTTCCGTGTAAGCTTGGCCTCAGTGCCATGGATGTCCAGCTCCCACCCTCCAGACATCTTCGGCAGGGATGTGTGTTTCTGGATCTTCTTCTCCTCTTTGATTTCATCATTTAGAAACTCAGTAAAAGCCTTGTCACCTACAGATTGAAAAGAACAGCAGCTAGTTCATTTTATGCATCCAAACTGTACTCAATATAGCGAGTGCTACTTCCAGTGTGTGAGTCCCACAATGACATTACTAATTACTAAAGCATTGTAACACTTAATCACAGCAGATCCCCACACCAGTTAACTTTGGTCCATGCAGAAAAAAGTTAAGTAGTTTTCAATCTGATCCTAATTCCTGGTGTAGATTAAACTGACAGCAAAAAATGCTGAAAGGTGTCCAAGAAGCCCATCAACAATGTTGCCAAGAAATGAAGCTTTTATTTTTTACCATAGGTTTGGGCCCAAAGGAGCTTACCATCAGTAACAGACAACAGCTCTACCTTCAGCAAACCTATGGATAAAAATCTCACGTAATCTTCAATTCTAGGCTTAAGTACCCAAAAGCTTTGGGTTCACAAAAATTATTACATAATTTATTACATGGGACAAGATTCCCACAGATGCTATGAAAACAGGAATCTCAAATCATTAGCTATCCAATCCCTTTATAATCAGATTCTTATTTTTTTGAGCAACTGTACCACAGTTATTCAGACCGAGATGCATCCAATTGTATTTTTTATACTGGAAACTATACAGGTTTGCACAAGGGGATTACAGAACTCCAAATGTTACTTTCAATCCTATTCCAAATAGTTTCTAGTCTGGAATTCATTGTCTTCATGGCTGACCAATATTAGATGAAGCTTTTCAGCCACCGTACTTCTCACAAGTTTTAGATCAACCTTCCCCAACCAGTGTCCTCCAGAAATGTGCAGACTACAGGTCCCAGAATTCCTCGGGGAAGGAAGGACCTTTGCAATAGTACTAGATCTAGAAAATCTGAAAAGGGCCAGTAATGACTGGAAGAAAGTAAGATTTTGCTTGCATGGATGATCTTCGGTTTGTGCTCTTCTTTTCCCCCTCCCTCCAACCTGCAGCCCATTTCCCCTTAAAACAACCCACGTGAGCTGTTTAATGAGCCGTCTGTACAAGCCGAATCAAGATAGGATTTTACTGCACGCACATGGCGCCAGTTAATACCCGTGCACACCTTGATGCGGAAAACATGTCTTGCGGGGTTGCAATTTGCGCCTCGCTATTTTACTCAATTTCTACGTGTGTCTTCTCCAACTCGTCCCTAACGGCCTTTCTAGGCAAAAAAACAAAACAAAAACGCATGGGCCCCTCACCACCACTCCCGCGTACCTTTTCGAGATTCAAACTAAATTGTCCTAGTAGTAAAGCATCGACGTAGGAATGAGCCACCTGGTCTGATGGGTTTGGGGTTTTAACATTGTTTTTAACTAACTTACTACATTGGGCACAATCACTTAACTTTAAATCTTGTATCCTGTATTCTTATTTTTACTGCCCTGTACACCGCCCTGAGTCCTTCGGGAGAAGGGCGGTATATAAATCAATCAATCAATCAATCAATCAATCAAATAAATAAATAAATAAATAAATAAATAATAAATACATACATACATACATACATACATAAATAAATTTAACGAGGCTAACCTTGGAGCACAAGCATCTAAAGCTCCTCGGGTCTTTCACCCGTGATCCCAATTCTTTTAATCCTCGCCTCTTATTCTCCAGCACCCCTCGAGCCCTAGCATACCTCCGATCCTGCTGGGAGCAGGTTAGGAGCGGAAAGCAACCCCCGACGGAATCCAATGACTCCCTCCAGATCGGCCGCGCCTAACCCAGGAGCCGGGCTGCTTCCGCGGGAGTAAAGGGAATGCTCGCCCGGCTCCCGACTCCCCCGCGACTCATCCTTTCTCTCACCTTCGGTATGAAGGCCGCCGCAATGGCACGACACGGAGGGTGAGCCTCGCAGAAGGCCGGGAAGGCCTTTTCCGGAGCCGCGGAGCACCCAGAGCGAGCGGGTCAATGGCCGAGCGGCCGCAGCGGCAATAACGGCGGCCGCGGGGCGGGGCGCGCTTGTCTGCAAAGGCAACAGCGGCAGAGAGGAGCGCGCGGCGGCGACGGCGGATCGCAAAGCCCGGGCGACCAGCATGGTGAAGGCCGGAGAAAGACGGAGCAAGGCAGAACTCACGTGGAGGGAAGCCCGGAAGGGAGGGGGGAAAAAAGGAAAGGAAACCAAGGTCGTCGCCCCAGACTCCGCCTCCTCGATCGTCCCTCCCCCTTTGAAAGAAAGCGCCGAAAGCGCTTTTGGCGCATGGGCTGTTTCAAGCGGTGCGCCCTGCGCAGCTGGTTGTTTTGAGGATGACTTTGGCTGGAAAAAGGGGACGCGGTGGCTCAGTGGGTTAGGACGCTGAGCTTGTCCATCAGAAGGTCGGCAGTTTGGCGGGTCAATCCCGAGTGCCGCGTAACAGAGTGAGCGCCTGTTACTCGTCCCAGCTTCTGCCAACCTAGCAGTTCGAAAGCACGTAAAAATGCAAGTAGAAAAATAGGGTCTTCCACTACGGTGGGAAGGTAACTTTTGGCGTCTAGTCATGCCGGCCACATGACCACAGAGACGTCCTCGGACAAGCGCTGGCTCTTCGGCTTTGAAACAGAGATGAGCGCCGGTCCCTAGAGTTGGAAACGACTAGCACGCATGTGCGGGGGAACCTTTACCTTTACTTTTGGCTGGAAATACTGGGGTGGAGTTCTGCATTTCCAGCCCTCGGGAAGCCCAGTTTACAAAGGCGGGAGGGTAACGTCGCCCTTGTCTTTGGCTGAGTGTCTTCAGCGGTAGATTATCCCTGTTTCCTGAGGCACTATCCTTTGATCAATACCGTGGCACATCTATGTTCACAAACCTGCCATGAATAGAATCAGGGCTTTTTTTCTCACAGAACGCTCAGAACGGAGTTCCGGCACCTTTTTTGGATGGAACCTTGTAGGGTAGGCAAGGCGGGTTGTATGACATGTGTGAGTTCCGGCACCTTTTTCTTTTACAAAAAAAGCACTGAATAGAATAATAGGATGGGGAAGAGTAAGAATAGAATAGAATAGAATAGAATAGAATAGAATAGAATAGAATAGAATAGAATAGAATAATTTTTATTGGCTAAGTATGATTGGACACACAAGGAATTTGTCTCCGGTGCATAAGCTCTCAGTGTATATACAAACAACAAAGTGATAGATCATAAGATACCAATAGAAGAAGGCAGAGGAAAGATGAGAAGATGAGGAAGACGTGAAGGATAATAGCAATACAGCCTACTATATTAGTAAATATCTAGGCCTAAGATAGTGTTGTGGGAATTAGGTGTTCAGCAGAGTAATGGCATGGGGAAAATTATCTTGGTGTCTAGTTGTTTTGGCATGTGATGCCCTATAGCACCATCCTAAGGGGAGAAGTAGAAACAGGGATACTAAGCGGGGAGAAGAATGTAATGTACTTTGACAATCTGTTTTGCCATTGATGATGATGATGATAACTTTATTGTCACTTTGAATGTACACCAATCGGCATACATCAAAATGAAATTTCGTTGCATACAGCTCTGAAAGGGTCACCACCTCCGATATATATTCACAAGGAATCCACAGTTGCATCCCTTAATCCGGATCAAATATTAGATTAGGAAGTTAGCAATTAGTGTGGTTGTGGTGTCTTAATTATTTTAAGGTTTACAAGTGCTGAGAATTTCCTTGCTGTGTTTTCGTTGGTTCATGCTACTTTGTACTCAAGGTCCATGCTTGTCCTGTGTTGGTCTTTTGTGTTATGTTCAGTGTGAAGCTCAAACTCCCCAAACCCCAAAATCTGAAAGCCTGGCAATGTATGGTACCCTTGTGCCACAGACATTTTTTGATCATACACTGAGAATTCTCAGAATGAGAGTAAACTATCCAGCCACCCATTCAGCCAGTCGAGCCATTGCATTGTAATACCGGCATATACTATAAATAATGCCTATCGGGTGGTTGGAGTTGCGTACTTTTGTACTCCAAAAAATAGAATGGGGTTAAGCTGGAAATGCCAATGAAGTGGTTAGACTTACAACTACAGGTACCGGTATACCTTGACTTACAACCTGTTACTTAGCAACCATTCAGAGTTCTGACAGACTTCCCTAGGGATATGATCCAGATTCAAAGTTCTAATGCCTCCCCCCTGCGTTCATGTGACTGCATTTTGGATGCTTGGCAACCAGCCCACATTTACAGCCATTTTAAAGTCCCAGTTTCGTGACTCTGATTTATGAATTTTTTTGCCAGAAACTGGCAAAACTCACTTTAGCAGTTCTATGTAATTAATTGCATTAGCCCAGGGGTCTTCAAACTTGGCCCTTTTATGACTTGTGGACTTCAACTCCCAGAATTCCTCAGCCAGGCAAACTGCATTAGCCTATGAAGTACCTTAGACCAATGGTTCCAAATCATTTTTGGTCATGGAGCCCTTCAGTCTAAAACTTAGGCTGTATAGATAGGCTCACACATCATGCCAAGTCAAAATTGTTTTCATACCATGGCTGGGTTCACATATCTCATTTGCCCTAAATCTGACAATTCCATTATTTATTTATTTATTTATTTATTTATTTATTTATTTGTTTGTTTGTTTGTTTGTTTGTTTTTATAAACCGCCCTTCTCCCGAGGGACTCGGGGCGGTGTACAGAGTAAGGTAGGTAAACATAATGAAACAATACTGAAAAAACAATAGTCAAAACAAACTGGGACCGCAATTAGAGCTATCAGGCCAGGCCGGACTGCTGGAAAAGGTAAGTTTTTAAGTCGCGCCGGAAGGTGCGGAGGTTGGGGGCCATCCGGATTTCAGTTGGTAAGCAGTTCCAGAGGGCTGGCGCACCCACTGAGAATGCCCTCCCCCTGGGGGCCACCAGCCGACATTCCTTGAGTGGTGGCACCCTGAGGAGGCCCTCTCTGTGGGAGCGCACAGGACAGTGGGGTGTTGACATTGGCAGAAGGTGCTCCCGTAGGTAGTCCAGACCCATGCCATGTAGGGCTTTGTATGTCATTGTTAGCACCTTGAACTTCACTCGGAAGGCAACCGGAAGCCAGTGCAGCGCACGGAGGAGAGGTGTGATATGGGAGTATCGGGAGGCTCCCAAAAGTGTCCGTGCCGCTGCATTTTGCACCAGTTGAAGCTTCCGAGTGGATCTCAAGGGCAGCCCCATGTAGAGAGCGTTACAGTAGTCTAGGCAAGAGGTCACAAGGGCATGGGTGACTGTACGTAAGGCATCCAGGTCCAGATAGGGCCGCAACTGGCCGTAGTTGGCACACCAGTCGAACCCGGGAGAAGGCCCCCTTGGTCACAGCTCCTATGTGATCTTCCAGGGATAGCTGCGAGTCTAGGAGGACACCCAGGTTGCGGACCCTATCAACAGGGGGTAGTAACTCATCCCCGATGTTAAGGGGTGGGATGCTCTGAGTATCCTGGCTTGCCGGTACGTACAGCCATTCAGTCTTGTCCGGGTTCAGTTGAAGCCTGTTCCTCCCCATCCATTCCCGGACCGCTTTCAGGCAGCGGGACATCACGTCGAGGGCATCACTGATGCTGTTTGGAGTTGAGATGAAAAGCTGGGTGTCATCAGCATACTGATGGTACCCTACTCCAAAGCTACGAATGATCTCACCCAGCGGTTTCATGTAGATGTTGAACATGAGAGGCGAGAGGACCGACCCCTGAGGGACTCCGCAAACGAGAGGCCTCGGGGTCGACCTCTGTCCCCCTGCCAGCACCGACTGCGAGCGACCCTGGAGAAAGGAGGAGAACCAACGCAGAACCGTGCCTCCCACTCCCAGTCCCCTGAGGCGCCGCAGCAAGATACCATGGTCGATGGTATCGAAAGCCGCCGAAAGGTCTAATAAGACTAGGACAGAGGAATGGCCCCTGTCCCGGGCTCTCCAGAGATCATTCATCAGAGCAACCAATGCCGTCTCCGTGCTGTAGCCCGGCCTGAAGCCCGATTGGCACGGGTCTAGATAAACCGCTTCATCCAGGACCTGAGGAAGTTGGTGCGCCACCACGCTCTCAACAACCTTCGCAAGGAAGCGAAGATTGGAGACTGGACGAAAGTTATTCAATGAGGATGGGTCCAAGGTGGGCTTCTTGAGGAGAGGTCTCACCACCGCCTCCTTCAAGGCGGTGGGGAAGTGACCCTCACTCAGAGAAGCAGAGATGACCGCCAGGAACCAGCCTCGTGTCCCCTCTCGAGCCGCATAAGCCAGCCAGGAAGGGCACGGGTCCAGTAAGCATGTGGAGGAGCTCAACCTCCTCATAATCCTGTCCACTTCCTTAGGAGTCACAGGATCAAATTCCTCCCAGATGACGTCGACAAGACTGTCCATGTCCTGTTCTTCCAACTCTGCCCAGTTGGAGTCCAGGCCGGTTCGAATCCGAGCGATTTTATCCAACAGATATTGACCGAATTCCTCGGCTCGACCCTGCAAGGGTTCCTCCCTCACCTCTTGCTTCAGTAGGGAGCGAGTCACCCTGAACAAGGCAGCCGGGCGATTATCTGCGGACGCGATGAGGGTGGAAAAGTAGTTGGATTTTGCCACCCTTATCGCAGCGAGATAAGACCTGGTGAGGATTCTTAATCGCAATCGGTCGGATTCGGATCGACTGGATCTCCAACGGCTCTCTAGGCCCCGTCTCCGACGCTTCATCTCCCGGAGCTCCGCGGTGAACCATGGGGCTCGCTGGGATCTGCGCCGGGTCAGAGGCCGCAGGGGTACAACTCGGTCCAGAGCCTCCGTGGCTGCCTTTTCCCAGGCTTCCACTAAGGCATCCGCCGAGCTGTGAGCAGGGAGTGCATGTGCGTCCTCAAGCGCTGCCTGGAACCTATCAGGGTCCATTAGGCGCCTAGGGCGGTACCATCTGGTTGGTACCGCGCACCCACGGCGGGGGGTGGCAAAGGGGAAGTCTATCCGTAGGAGGTGATGATCGGTCCATGACAGGGGCGTAACGGTCGTGGCACCCCCACCGATATCACGCCACCGTCCAGACAAGAACACCACGTCTGGGGTGTGGCCTCCCTCATGAGTCGGTCCAGAAATTATTTGCGACAGGTCCATGGCCGCCATGGAAGCCATGAACTCCCGAGCCAGTTCGGACGATCCTCCCAGGGACGGTATGTTAAAGTCGCCCAAGACCATGAGTTTTGGGAAATCAACCACCAACCCTGAGAGGACATCGAGTAGCTTGGGCAGGGCTGCCGCTGCACGATTAGGTGGTAGGTACGTCAGCAGCAGGCCCAACTGCGCCCCCGGGCCGTATCTCAGAAGGAGAGACTCACACCCAACTATCTGAGGGACGGTGGTCTCTCGCGGGTTAAGGGATTCCCTGATGATAACTGCCACACCCCCGCCCCTCCCATGGGCCCGAGGCTGGTGCAGCACCTGGAAACCTGGCGGGCAGAGGTCAACCAGAGGGACACCACCCTCTGGGCCCAGCCAGGTTTCTGTGATGCAAGCCAGGTCCGCGTGCTCGCTCTCCACTAGGTCACGAACGAGGTGAGCCTTGTTAGCTACGGACCTGGCATTTAGGTAGACCAGCCTGAGCATAGGAGGCTGCACACCTTCGCTCCCGGGTCCTCGGGGGAAGTACAGAGGGTCGGAGCGTTTCACCGCTTGTACAGGGCGGAGATGACACTCCCGGTGACGATACGGCCCTCTGTTTGTGCACCTTCTGCCGTTCCCCACCATCCTGGGAATAGGCTGTTCGTCAGTTCGCCACTGGGCTTTGTCGGCGACTGGTCCTCGTTTTTCACCATCGCGAATGGTCGTAGGCCTGGCCTGTGCTGTGGTAGCTGGAAGGCCTGCCTTCCCCGAGCAACCATAGTCTTTTCCCGCCCCCCTCCCTAACCCGACAAAAAACTTGACTAGAAACTTAACCAGGGGCCTCTTGTTGGACTTGTGATGAAGGCCCCTGACCCTGCCTGGCCATCTCTCAGAGGCCCAATGGTCGGGCCCGTCATCGAGGTTCGATGTATTGTAGGCAGGACGAACCCAGGAGTGGGGGGAACTCCTGAGGGCGAGTAGGTCTATGCTTGAATATTGGAGAAGCATAGGGAGCATTGGGAAGCATTGGGAAGGCGGTCCCCTGGGTGGAGCATTGGAAGGAGGGTCGAGTTGGGTAGGTGGGTATCTGGACCGTCATCCATCCACTGCCACTTGGCTGGGTGAACCCCAGAAGCAGGCCACACCCCATCCTCTCACGATGGGTTGTGACTCTGCTTCTGGGGGTGGTCCAGGACCCACTCTGGGTGAAGCATACCCCATAGAGCTCACACCTCTATGGGGTTGCAGGTGTAAGGACAGGCCACTCTGCCACCGTGGCTTGCACCCAGGCCCATCATGTCCTGTGGGGCGAGGGAGGGCAGGGGGTTGGGAGCTGGTGGAGGCAAGATGATGATGGCCTTGGTGGTCTAGCCGCCGCTATCTCCACTGGTCAGCTGCATCGTGGCGTCTTTAGGTTGTAGATCGGCACGGAGACACCGTCGGCACCCAGGGTGCGGGCCGGAGACGCCACGCCGCGTCTAGTAGTGCTGCCGTCGAGGGTTTTTGGTATGTTGGTCGAAGTTGTTGTTGTCAATGTTGCCACCGTCGCTGTCATCGTCGATGCTGTCTTCACTGATCAGCTGGTCCGCGGCGTCTCATTGATGAAGATCCGTACAGAGATGCCACCGCCGCCCAGGAAAGATTGAGGCGGCTGAGGCATAGAGGGGACGTCGGCACCCACTCGAAACGGCTGCAAGCGGTTCAGGTGCGGGCCGGAGATCTCCCGCCGCCACCGCCGCTGTCGGAGGCCCCTGCAAAAGCTGTCGACCAGGGGTCGGGGCCAAGGAGGCCGAGGGAGAGCGGGGATGCCGGTCCCACTCGTAGCGGGTGCAGCGGTTCAGGGGGCGGACTGGAGGTGCCACGCCGCCGCCGATTACCGCCGCTGTCAAAGGCTTATGGCTTATGCTATGGGTCCACCCTAACACTATTTTCTCGGTCCTCCCTGATTGACAGCTAACTTTCAAGGACTTCTTTAGTCCTTTTCCCTGGAGATGTCAGGGTCTTTGATCTAGGACCTTCAACGTGCAAAGCTGTTGTTCTAATACAGAGTTGTACCACCCTTGGTGTAAGCACAGGACCAAATCCAACAGCCTTATTTCCCCCCCCCCTTTTTTTTAAACATTAGGCACAGATTGATATCAATGTAGTATATTTCCATCCTAAAAATAAATATTATTTAAAATTATTTTTTCTCACGTTACATAGTAATGGTAAGATGCCGTGCTGACAAAGTATGTGACAAGGCAGTTTTCAAAATGTACAGATTTACCAGGTTTGTCCTAAAAACGTATCAGATTCTCTTTTCTTTATATGGCATGCTTTCTAAAGGACTGAAGACAGAGGCAGGCTTTACTTATATGAAAACCTCATAATGCAGTTGGAATGGGGAAAAAAGGAAGGCTAATCACAAAGCATTTTGAGAGGCAAAATCTGCCTGTGGCTTCTGTTATCTTTTCTAGGTAGGTACAGCCTGTGGATCATGCCCACTTAAGGTCCTATTCCAGAAGAGACTGTGGAAGAAACATGATGAGGTCCAGCTCATTTCTGCCAGCGGGAAGTCAGTCAGTACAGCAACATTCCTGTATATTCAGTTACCAAAGTCATGATTCCAGGTCCTGTAAGCAACTAATTTTGTTCTTATACCCTATCTTATGGTCCATTCTTGGCTGCTCTGAGTTTCCGGCGGAAGTATTCGGGGGCCGCATCGTATAGCCAGTCAGCATCCACCACACAGAGGTCCCTCATGTAGCATTTGCTGGTGTGCAGCAGTTCATTGTATGTCACGCAGGCTGGTTTGCAATGGAAAAGGACTGAAGAAGGGTGGATGGCCACTGGCTGATGGGTATCGGTTGTGGCATAGGTGCCATCTGGCTGCAGCTCTGCTGTATACATGAAGAGGCTATAGGCCAGGCAGCGGCGGATAGTCCCAGTATCAGAGCGGGAAGACTCCAGAGGTATTGAAAGCTGGATTTCAAGAACAAAAACACAGCAATAAGAACAGAATTGAAGGTTTGGGATACATTAGAGGCAGGATGACTTTCTGGCTTAGTAAATACATTAGGAATTTTCAAGGCATGCTAAGATTTCTTGCAAATGTCAGCCTTAGTGGAAGTGGCAGTCACCAAAAATGGACAAACTCCAAGAATCCTACCCATCACTCTTACTTTGGTTTTGGTTTTGGGTAATCAGGTATGTTTCTAAACAAGGACACTGATTCTCATTATTTTCCAAATGTCTGTGGGATCTATGGATCTCACAAGCTGGTGTTTTCCAACACTGTCACCCCCTGCCCCACAAAAAGTGAGGCCAAGAGCTTGTCAGATACCAAACTGCATCTGAGTTACACCATTCTTTAGCTTTAAATACAAACCTCCTATGAAAGCAAGATAATTACATCCAGGCATAGTACATCGATTGGAAATGCCCTGCAATTATTATCATAACCAGAACTGGTGAAGATTGGAGGACTGTAAGGATCTTACTATACCACAGCCTCTCTTGCATTCCACTCTTCTGCTTTTTTCTAGGAAAATGTGTGAAATTTTCGCCTACCCTAAAAGGTAAAGGTAAAGGTTCCCCAGCACATGCGTGCTAGTCATTTCCAACTCTAGGGGCTGGTGCTCATCTCCGTTTCAAAGCCAAAGAGCCAGCACTTGTCCGAGGATGTCTCCGTGGTCATGTGGCCGGCATGACTAAGGTGCATGGAACACTGTTACCTTCCCTATTTTTCTACTTGCATTTTTACGTGCTTTTGAACTGCTAGGTTGGCAGAAGCTGGGACGAGTAACAGGCGCTCACTCTGCTACGCGGCACTCGGGATTCGACCCGCCAAACTGCCGATCTTCTGATCGACAAGCTCAGTGTCCTAACCCACTGAGCCACCGCGTCACCAGGTTAAATACTGCAGCACTAAGGACCCTGATTCAGTTAAAAACAATAAGTTTTGATGGACATCTGATTCAACATGAACCACTTTGAAACCTGTTAGAGATTAAACTTGATTTGGGTGACAATATTATATAATGGAGTAAAAGCACCTTTAAGGAGTTAAACGGCCTAAGGGTGTGGCTGTAATTATTCCACATAAAAGAGAGTTAGATGTTACACGTAGTTGCTCTTGTATATGTGTTTGATGTTAGTGTTTGGATACCTCTTGTTCTCTTGTTTGCTAACTTGATATTTATTCTCTCAAGAATTAACTGCTTGCTACAGTGTATATTGTTTTTGATATTGGTAAGCAGCTTTTGTATTTTGATACTATGTTTTTTATGGACTGACTTTTATGTGCATGATACTGGATTGATACTTGGACTATTTCTTACTGTGTTTCTTTTTGTTGTCTGAGTAAAAATAAGTTATAAAACTCGTGTTAGTGCATTACTGTTTGCCTACAAGTCCCAGTACAACTTCCACTGTGTATTAATAATACTCTGTTAAACAAACCATTTTTTCAACAACATATTCTAACAATGGTTATGGGCCCAGATCCAGTGTGGTGCTGAGGACAGGCACAGTATTGTATTTATATTTCCTAACTGAGTTTTCAAATTCAGACAATGGCACAAGGACTATTCAATCCATTCTGCATTACCCGGCTTAATGGGTCAAACTACGTATCCTGGTCTACACAATGTAGTTTGTTATTACAAAATCAAGGTCTTTGGAAAATAGTCCATAATCCTCCTGATGTAACTGCCTGGGATCCAACTAATGAAGAAGATAACAAGAAGATTGTAGACTTCAATAAAGACAATGATAAGGCTTTATCTATCATTGGGCTAACATTAGGAGACCAACAGCTAGTCCATGTGCGTGGAGAAGAATCTGCTGCTAAATGTTGGGCTAAGTTGAAAAAGATTTTTGTTCGGGACAGTGTTGGTGCTCATATAAATCTTACCAGAAAGCTGTTTAGAGCTAGACTGGAAAAGAATGGCGATATGTTAGCTCACCTTAACTTTATAAAAGCAACTTTGTTGGAACTGCAAGAAAAAGAACTTATTTTCTCAGAGCTTCACCAGGTTTACATCATTTTATCATCATTGGATGAGAGCTACGATGCCTTTGTATCGTCCTTGGAGGTTTTGTCCAAAGAAGACCTAACTGTTTCTTCAATAACTGGAAGGTTGTTGGAAGAATCAAGATGTCGTATGGAGAGAAAACAGTTGAGAGAGCCATTGCAACAAGAAATAAAGAAGACTGAATCTGCTTATATTTTAAGGAAATGCTTTAATTGTGGGTTAAAGGGACATATTGCTAAGTTTTGTCAGAATAGTAATTGTCAGAGAAAGGAAAGCCATAGAAAGAATAAAAAGCTGATTAATGTAGCTGTAGCTAATAGAACTACTAATAACCACAATTGGTGGGTGGTAGATAGTGGAGCTACACACTGTATTTCAAAAATAAAAAGGGATTTTGAGAATATAAGGTCTAGTAAAAAATATATTTCTATGGCTAATGGCTGGAGAGTCAAGGTCTCTGGAGAGGGTAAGGTTTACTGTTCATTTTTAAAACAAAATTTGGAAATGCTATATGTTCCCAGATGTGATTATAATCTATTATCAGTTAAGGCATTATTGGAAGCAGGTTTTAAAGTTACTTTCCAAGGGGAGGAATGTCTTATTCAAAAGAATGAAGTGAACTTAATAGCTAATATGAAAGATGGTTTGTTTGTAATTAGCAATGATCCTATTATAATGGCTACTACTTGTACAAATCAAAAACCACATGATGAATGTATTCATTTATTACATAGAAGATTGGGTCATGTGAATTTTAATACACTAAAAAGAACTGTAGCTTTGTCTAATGGGTTTAAGTTAAAGGCTTGTAAGAAATATCTGCAGTGTAACGTATGTGGTAGAGAAAAGAGCAGGGCAGCACCAGCTAATAGGTTAGATGGATTTAAAACCACAACTCCATTAGAACTGGTATTTATGGATTTGATAGGTCCTATGAAACCCAGTTTAGGGGGTGCTTGCTACATATTAAATATTCTAGACCATTATAGCAGATATGGGTTCTGTTATCTCCTTACGTCAAAAACTGAAACTATACAAACAATATCTAATTGGCTCAAGTTTGTACAAAGGAAAACTCAGTTAAATGTAAAAACCATAATAACAGACAATGGAACTGAGTTTGTTAATAAACAGTTCAATGAGCTGTTAGTTTCAGAGGGAATAGAGCATAGACGTACAGCTCCTTATAGACCTCAGCATAATGCATTTGTTGAACGGAGGGGCCAAACATTGCAAGCTATGATTAGATCTATGATTGAAGATTCTGGTTTACCTGATAGCTTATGGGGAGAAGCAGCAAAATGTGCTAATCATATTTTAAACAATGTGGTTAGTTCAGCCACAGGTAAAATTCCTTATACCTTATGGTATAAGAGAAAACCAAATCTTAGTTATATTCACACATTTGGGACACCTGCTTGGGTACATATTCCAAGTTCAATAAGAAATAAAGGAGAACATAGAGCTAAACAATTATTTTTTGTTGGCTATGAGTTAAACCATAAGTCTTATCGGTTCTGGGAGAAAGGTACTAAAAACATTTATTGTAGTTCTAGCGCTGTTTTTCAAGAACAGTCAGGCTGGGAAAGGGTAGAAGATATTGTATATATTCCTCAACAAGATTTAACTAACTCCTCAAATGAAAGTGATAAAGAAGAGGAGGAACCTGCTAGAGAGATCAAACAAGAACCACTGATAGTGGAGACAGGAGAGGAAGAAGATAATAATGTAAATGTACCTATAAGTCCAATAATTCTCAGAAGGTCTAACAGGGAAAGACGACAGCCTGATCGTTTCGAGGCAGGTTTAATTTGTCAAATAGACATTGAACCTTCTAATGTTGAAGAAATAAAAATGTATCCTGAGAATGAAAGAAAGAATTGGAAGGTAGCTATGGATAAAGAAATAAAGTCTTTGCAAGATCTTAATGTTTATCAAGAGGTTAAAATACCTAAAACAGAAAAGTTAATTGGATGTAAATGGGTTTTTAAACTGAAAGAAAGTGTTACAGGAGAGGTAATGAACCAATAAAAGTGTATGAAGACAATCAAGCAGCTATAAAATTAGCAACTAATGCTGCAGTGAAAACTAGATCAAAACATACGGATCTACGGTATCTAAATGTCAGACAATGTGTTAAAGATAATTTGATTAAACTGGAATATTGTGCAACTGAAGATAATATTGCTGACCAGTTTACTAAAGCTCAGGGTGCTATAAAGCATAAATCTGTTTGTGATATGTGTAATTTGAGATTGTAAAAATATATGTATAATATGCCACCCAAAAGGGGAGATTGTTAGAGATTAAACTTGATTTTACCTAAAACAGAAAAGTTAATTGGATGTAAATGGGTTTTTAAACTGAAAGAAAGTGTTACAGGAGAGGTAATACATAAAGCAAGATTAGTTGCTCAAGGATTTGCACAGAATAATAGTGATTATGATGAAGTATTTTCCCCAACGTTAAGAGCTTCCACTCTTAGGGCTGCTTTAGTTTGGGCAGCAAATAAGAATTATAGTATAAAACATGTAGATATTGAAACTGCTTATTTGCATGCAACATTAAACCATGATATATATATGAAAGTTCCATCAGGAATAGAAAGTAAGGTAGGGTACTGTTGGAAACTGAATAAGAGTTTGTATGGTTTAAAACAGTCAGGTTATGAGTGGAATAGATGTTTAGTAAAAGAGTTAAATAGTTTGGGATTTAAAGCTAGTATTGCAGATCCTTGTTTATTTATAAAACAGCAAAATAGTGAATTATCATTGTTATTATTATTCACTGATGATATTGCTATTATAGCAAAAGATGAAACAGAAACTGAAAGAATAATTTCAGGGTTAAAAAGAAAATTTAGAGTAAAAGATCTAGGAGCTATTAGTCATTATCTAGGGCTGGATATTGTCAGGACTAGTAAAGGATTTAAACTGTCTCAAGCTAAGAAAATTAATGGTTTGCTGAAACGTTATAATATGGAAAACTGTAAACCAGTAAAAACACCTATGGTTCAAGGTTTTGAGAGTTCAGCAGATAACAGCAATGTCTTTGATAAAAAGATATATCAATCATTAATAGGCAGCTTGATGTATTTATGTAACTGGTCAAGACCTGACATAGCATTTACAGTTAATCATTTAGCTAGATATTGTGAGAATCCTACAACCAGATGTTGGCAAGGTGCGAAAAGAGTTTTAAGATATTTGAAGCACACCATACATTATTCTCTATATCTAGAGCCAACAAAGGAATTGGAACTAAAAGCATTTGCAGATGCTAGTTTTGCATCTGATACTGTAACCAGGAAATCCACTTCAGGATTGGTTGTATTATTGGGAAACGCTTTAGTAGGATGGAGGTCTAACAGACAGAAGCATATAAGCTTATCAACAACTGAATCCGAATTTTCTTGTTTATCTTTATTATGTACTGAGCTATTGGTATGGAAACAATTATTGTTTGATATGGGTTTAAATTGTAATGAACCAATAAAAGTGTATGAAGACAATCAAGCAGCTATAAAATTAGCAACTAATGCTGCAGTGAAAACTAGATCAAAACATACGGATCTACGGTATCTAAATGTCAGACAATGTGTTAAAGATAATTTGATTAAACTGGAATATTGTGCAACTGAAGATAATATTGCTGACCAGTTTACTAAAGCTCAGGGTGCTATAAAGCATAAATCTGTTTGTGATATGTGTAATTTGAGATTGTAAAAATATATGTATAATATGCCACCCAAAAGGGGAGATTGTTAGAGATTAAACTTGATTTGGGTGACAATATTATATAATGGAGTAAAAGCACCTTTAAGGAGTTAAACGGCCTAAGGGTGTGGCTGTAATTATTCCACATAAAAGAGAGTTAGATGTTACACGTAGTTGCTCTTGTATATGTGTTTGATGTTAGTGTTTGGATACCTCTTGTTCTCTTGTTTGCTAACTTGATATTTATTCTCTCAAGAATTAACTGCTTGCTACAGTGTATATTGTTTTTGATATTGGTAAGCAGCTTTTGTATTTTGATACTATGTTTTTTATGGACTGACTTTTATGTGCATGATACTGGATTGATACTTGGACTATTTCTTACTGTGTTTCTTTTTGTTGTCTGAGTAAAAATAAGTTATAAAACTCGTGTTAGTGCATTACTGTTTGCCTACAAGTCCCAGTACAACTTCCACTGTGTATTAATAATACTCTGTTAAACAAACCATTTTTTCAACAACATATTCTAACAAAACCTTCCAACATTTACCTTTATACAAATATCCCTTAGCTGAGCTCTAACATCTGAGACCAACATCATGTTCCGACTGTTCACAAAATTTTCTTTACACCATTCCTAAAATAAGCAGAAAAGAAAGGAGGACAAAAGAGAGATTATCAGGAACATCAAGGATCAAGTAGCAACTGCCTTGGAATAGGATCTTTAAAGCTTCTTAAATCTCATCCTCTATAAATGAGGCACTGAGAATCAGAGTCTATTTATTTCCTGTACTGGGTTCTCTGATTCAGATCCACCATTCCCTTTCCAGGCACAGATCAGCATTGGCCAAATAATCTTTCCTCCTATCAATAAGACAGGAATACTACATTACCAAGTAGTACCAAACACTACAATCAAGCAAGCAACAGTCAAGGAAGTATCAAGGAAAAAACAACACCCACATGAAAACTTGACAGGACAAGCTACAGTATATAAACAGAGAGCAGACCTACTTCGTTCTAGCATTGAAGATTTTACACATATAAGATACCTTAGACATTGGCTTCTGGTTATAAGGTGAGAAAATATTGTACAGTGGACATGCTAAAATATGGCTTTATTTCTTTATTTCCAATATATATATATCCTACTTCAATTCTGACAGGTGCTGGGTAGCTAACCAGAGAATAAACATAAAATATAACACTAGTAAGGTAAGGTAAACTAAACTAAATTAAACTAAACTAATAAAATATCTTATAAAACAACAAATGGTTGAACGCATGCTTGAGCCATGCAAGCAAGTACCTGTACCAGGTGAGGAGATAGATTATTCCAAATACTGGGGCTACCACTAAAAAGGACATGCCAGCTGGTTCACACATAGAAACCCACAATGAGGGAGGAATCTTTTACAATCTAGCACTTGCCCAAATGGAGCCATTTCAAGTCTTACCCGATTGCCATTGATATTTTTGAAGGCCCGGTAAACATTCAGCAAAGTGACGTGATCCCCTTCACTGGAGATGAATTTCTTTCGGACGGCCTGGACTTCGTCCCGACGGGAAGGAGGATTGTAGAGGACACTGTCCACAGAGAGCAGCGAGACAATGGTCAGGATCTCCTCCGTACAGTGGAACCTGGGAGACATTAGGATCATCTGCCAAAAGACAACAAACACCACACTTGAGCATATCTCTGCTCAGTTTTGTAACTCTGAAGCTCAGCTAGGTGCTCCCACCTGTTGAGTTAACGCACTGCAACATTTTGCTGTTGTTTTTCATTGTTGTGAGCTGCCCATGTGTGCTGATTCCTTGAAGGTCAAAAGCACCACTCCATCATGAAAAATGCTTTATTACTACCTAAACCAACCACGGCAACTGGCTGCTTGAATAAACCAAAATGAACAGGGATCCAGAGAACATGCGACAGGCTGCTCAGTTAAGTGTCCTCATGCCTCACAAATGAAAGACCAAAACCTATGCCAGATACTTCAATGTACGCTGTATCAAAAGCAATGTTCAAAAACACTTTATCCACTACAGGACAGGATCCTCAACACACTGGTGAGGTAGATTAAGTTGAAATGCATCTCTTCACTAAAAGAAACACAGAAACCTCAGAGCTTATTGGAGATTTATGCTTATAATGATACTATTATAACTGTTGCATCATACTGGTTTCTAATTACTTCAAGAGAACATTTACTGAATCAACTGCCAAATGCGTATATCAAAATAAGGATCAGCAAGGGTGAAAAATATCCATTGTTTTTGTGAAGTCTTCTCTCTGTTGAAGGGTGGGGAGGGTTTTACAGGGAAATAACAATAATAATTTAGCCTTCCTCCAAAATATTTAACCGAAGTTTGTGTTTCAATCTGGTGCATAAATCTTGAAATGAGAGAAAGTCTGTTGGCACCTCTTTTGGATTCTATTCAAGAACACACTCACAGGAATCTTACACCTGGTTTAACTTGTGTCCTTCCAATTTATTATGTTAATTCATGGGCAATTATTTTTCTGTCTTTCTCCTCTCTCTTTGTATTCAGTATTGTTGGATTGGCAGAGCAACATATTCCTATTCAGCTTCAGAAGCAGAAAGGGATAGGCACAATTTTATGAAATAGGCAAGAATGGAAAGATAGGTCCAACTTTTTTAACCAGCATAACCAAAAATACCACATATCTCTGTGCCTTGGACCATTCAGAAACTGAGCCAAACAACACATAGTGAAAAGGAAAAGAGCTAAGTGTGAATTCAGCTGTGTTTTCATGCATTTTTCTGTGTTGTGCATTTTATGATGACTTCTATAGTGTTGGTATATACCAAGTTACAGTATATTCCATTCCCCACCATCCAGTCAGAGCTGGAGAAGCTTTCTTGGAAACATCTTCAAATAAAAACAAGAAAGCCCAGTTGCCTCTTGAAGAAGCACCTTTGGGGGACCTATTCACTGTACAAGCTGATGGATGAGCTCAAACACCATTCTTTCCATCCCACCAGCATGCTATGAAATGCAATAAAATAATCTATAGAAACGTGATGTTCTCAAGAAATTCAAACCCAGAGAAACGGCTGAATTTCAAAATAAAACTCAAAAAAGGGGCTAAGGCATTTTTTTCAGAGAAATAGAAACAAAAGTTAATATGTTACTTTGGAAAATTTGGGCTCGAGAGGAAATGCAGCCATCTTTTTTCCCAATGGCGTGAGGATCAGCTGATCTTTCTTTTCCACTGCACCCAAGAGCGCCAGTTGCTCAATGGCAGCCTGAAGTGCCTCTGTCAAGACAAAGATGAAGTTCACATGACTGACCTCTTTCTTAAGTAACAAACCTCCAGAGTCCCAGCAAGAACTAAGATAGTGTCAATAACTGTTGTGAAGGATCACCAAAATTCTTTAGCTCTACTCTGTACAGGAAAACCATGGGATTTATCTGTTGTGTCTTGTGGCGTTCTGCAACACTCCTGTAAGCTGAAAGTTGGTGTGTGAAAAAATGTTGGATTGAAATTGCTGAGAAGACTCCATTCCACCACAAGAATCGTTCTTTTGGGCCACTCTCTACCTAGCCTGTCTCAAAGGTTATTATGAGGATAAAATGGTGGGCAACCTCATGTATATTATCTTGCACACATTATGGAAAGGTGGGATATAAATGCAATAATTAAAATAAATAACCTGGTGTCTTGCAGATGTACTGGCCAGGTCAGCCAGGGATCAAGACACAGGAGTGCAGTAGAAGCCACAATGATGTCATGAGTCACGGTGTCATTGCACCAAGTATGCTATTTATCAGCAACACAACAATATCACGATGCACTGATATCACTTACCACTCTTCCCCCAATTGTGGAGACCTATGGATCTGGAGAAATGAAATCCATCTCACCTAAAGACTTTACACTTTTCCCAATATCTCTAGTTAAAAATGAGTATGGGGGCAACCTGGGCCCTCTTTTGCTGTATGCTGCTCTTGATCTTTTTGCAGACTGAGGGGGCCCCTGCAACCATGATTACCAAAAAGTGACAAGACAAGTTTCCCCACACCAATGAGATAAGAAACAGAGGAACACAGCATCCTTAACCCCAAAATACGAAGGGAAGATTCTGGCCCCAAAAGTTGCCTACCCTTAAACTGAAAGAATCTATGGATATGGAAAATCATAAACCTGAGATCCTAAAAGCCTTCCATAAATCACTCTAAGCTAAAAGGAGAAATAGGTTAACTTGTTATAGGCAGCTTCCATAGTTCCAATGAATGATTTAAGAGTCTCCTGGTTTCTTTCAAGAAGTAGGGAAGCTTAAAAATTACAACATATCTACTCCTTCATCTGGGTATCATGTTTGTAGTTGTTCAAAAGAGTTTTCAGAAATATACTCTTCTGCTTTTTTCAGACGTTCAGGTTTATGGCAATTAATATAGGAATAATGGATCTAAAAATGCAAGAGTTCCATGTTTTAATCCACAGCCAACTTCTCTTCTTTTGGGTCCAATTTTTAACAACAATGAGAGCCTTTATCCAGTTGCAATTTTATAGTTGAGGCTTACTTACCTGGGGATGGCTTCGAGACAAAGTCAAAGGTAAGGACATTTGGGATTCTGAGAGCCAACAAATGGAGCACCACACTGGCCAAGTTACACCTGCAGAAACAGAGTTTCAAACTTTTTGAATTCTACCAAATCAAGGCAAGACACAATATATCAATAGAGAAAGAATTCATCTAGCTTGCAAAAATGGCTACTGCAACTTTCCTCAGCTTGAATGCCCTCGAGATGTGTGGTTTTCAACATCCAGAATATCTTAGCCGGCATGGATGTCTTGGGGAATTCTGGGATTTGAGATCCGGTGGGCTCTCCTAGGTGAGAAAGGATGCACTATGGCTTATCATCTACTTTCTCATCTCTCTACAGAGAATATAGCTCAAAATCAGAAACAAGAATTTAATGTTGGAAAACACTTAAAGGATTGGGGTGAGATTGCATTTAGACAAGTTCACATGGGATGAAATGGTCCTCTAGGATGTCCATAGACTGAGTCACTCAGAGGAGCAAAATTTAAAACCAGCACCTTTATTCTTTAAACAGCATAGGAGTGACTGAACAACAAAGAGCATCAAGGATATAAAGACAAATCTTTTGAAGCTTCACTTTCATCAAGAAATCTAACTTGTTTCATTATCCACAGCCCATTTCTATTCCCAAAGTGCTTTTTCAAAAGGCAATTGGATTTTGTTTTTCCTTGAAGACGTTTCACTCCTCATCCAAGAAGCTTCTTCCGTTCTGACTGAATGGTGGAGGATAGAAGGAATATAAATTCTCTATGGAGATTCTCAGTCATCATGACCTGGATGACTGAGAATCTCCACAGACAGCCCATTCCTATATATTGATACAATGCCTATGGAGGGCTGCCATTCTGGAAGCGTGCAATGAGAATTTCCCACAAGACACCTCACCTTTGGATCTCTGGTATGGTCATCTTATCAAACTTCTCAAATTCATCTTCTGTGTAGAGGCGGTAACAAAATCCACTATCCTCTCTCCCGGCTCGACCAGCCCGTTGCCAGGCCTGGGCTTTTGAGATCCGCTGGACTGCCAGGATCTCCAGGCCACTTTCTAGGAAAGGCAAGAAGAGCTTACGTTTTTCTTTTTGAAATGCAATTCTCTCTTGGAGATTTGGAAATGAACTCACAGGATCTAACTACACCCAGAATAAGAAACCTGGTGCTCTTAAAAGTGTTTTGGATTCTAAATCATGCAAGACCCGGTAAATATGGACAACAGTTATGGGCATCAAGAAGGATCTAGGATGGACTACTAAGCGTAACTTGAAAACATTAATTTCTTTGGCTCCATAGTTTATGCCAGGGGTAGGCAACCTTGGCTCTTTTATGACTCACGGACTTCAACTCCCAGAATTCCTGAGCCAGCAAGGGAGAGGGAGGGAGGGAGAGAACTGGCAGCACAGCCAAATTTATGATGATACATTCCTTCCATGCCAATCTCATTCTATCCCAGTGCTCGGTGGGAAAAGCTGAGTCTTAAACATTTTTTTGGAAGGATAAAAGGGCAGGGTAATTGGAATTACAAGTTCTACTGTAGTAGCCCCGGTCAGCCTAGTTAATGGTGCAGGGTGATGGGGATTATATTTTAGCAACTTCTGGTATGCTACCGGTTGGTCTCATGGTCTGTACTGACAGGCAAGACACATGGCTTTTGATTCCTATGCCTAGGACCATGCTCACATTACTTGAAAGACCCAGTTATTTCTATCTGTCCAATTTGGTCCAGCAGGATGAGCGTGCTATGGGTCCCATCAGTCAAGCAATGTCAGCTGGCAGGAGACAAGCCTTCTCTACCATAGCTCCTGCCCTTTGGAATATTCTCCCTTCAGAGTTGACAATGACCCCCCCCACACACACACACGACCCTGTTGGTCTTTGTAAGGCCTTGAAGACCTGGGTTTGTGCCTGGGCTTGTGGCCCTCAGTGTGCAAAGCACCCTGTTTTCAGGCTACATTTTTCCCCCTCAAATGCCATATATTTATTTTTGTATTATACTGTAATTGCTTTAAATTGATTTGTATGACTGTTCACAGACCAGGGTCACTTGTTTGAGATGGGAGGCTATATAGAAAATAAATACTCCATAAAGGAAGAGGGACCTCCCCACCAAAACAACTAGGTAGAGCCAGGATTAAAAATAAATGTGATTTAAATTAAACATTGGAATATGTTTAATATTCTTCCTTTCTATATATTTTTTCTCTTCTCTCACCTTAAAAATTACATAGGTATGATACCCAAGAATATGGGGAGCCACATGCAGTCTTCAGACTTGAGATACTGCACCCAAAACTTAAGTCTACATGTCTATCTTTATCATTATCCATATATCTATACTTTCATATGATTTGCTGGACATGTTTATAGCTTAGCATAGCTTTGGTTTCCAAAATACTTTTAACTGATACCGATATTCAGAAGCTACCTATTTAGAAGGAGTGAATGAAAAGTTACTTGTCTAAAGCTTTTGAAAAGTTTCTGCCTTGGGCTAGGCCACGGGTTGACATCCCGCGGCTCTGGAGCATGCAGCTCTTTCAGCCTTCTCCTGCGGCTCCCAGCCATTTGCAGAGAGACAGAGACAGAGAGAGGCACTTGCGCTTCCCTTCTCTCTCTCTCTCTCTCTCTCTCTCTCTCTCTCTCTCTCTCTCTCTCTCTCTCTCTCTCTCTCTCTGTGTGTGTGTGTGTGTGTGTATGTGTGTGTGTAACTCACATTGTTCTCAGAGAAGCTGACAAGCTTATTGGGTGGGGCTCCTGCCTTTGCTGTGTCTCCACAGGAAGCAGCAGCTCTCAAGGGCAGGAGAGCCAGCCCAATAAGAATGGGTGTCAGCTTGTCCAGAACAGCGTGCAAGTTTTGCGGCTCCCAGTTTTTTTCTCTCTAGGAAATGGGTCCAAGTGGTTCTTTGAGTGTTTAAGGTTGCTGACCCCTGGGCTAGGCTGATGCAAAATGCTTGCAAGCTTGAAACATCCAAAGCTATTCTCCCTCCCCCTCCTAATTAATTTATAACAATTCATGACTGCAATGTATTTTTTGTGTCCGCAGAATAATTTCCTGAGCAGCAGAAACCCTCACATCATATCCATTGCCTGTAACAACGATCAGGACCACCACCCAAGCCATACACCCCTCAGTAATTTCTGTGTAAAACCAAGTACTACTTATACATACGAGGCATATATTTCTTTGCTTTGACCATCCCTGTATCCACAACATATTTGATGCCTGCAATGGTGATAGAAGTTTCTGCAATGTTGGTGGAAAGAATCACTTTGCGATAACCCTGGTAGAAAGAGAAGATTTCTCAGTTGTTTAGCTTTTCTACACTGTTCATTATACAAAACAAGCAAAAGTAGATGTAAGTACTGAAGAAGAATCAATATGTAAGAATCAATACGTCTCCCAGTTTTGGGTGAAGGTTGTAGACCCTTCAAAAGGAATTTCCAATTGTGAAGGCTCAAATATACAATACAAAGGGTATTATTATATGAAACTCATGACTTCCTTTCAAGGAACACTTTCTCCCGGAAGTACTTGCCAAATGACCACCCTCAACCCTACCCCAAGTTACACAAGTGACTACAAGACTATGAGTCACTTGACTATGAGCCAGCAGTGTGCAGCAGCAACAAAAAAGCTAACAAAATCCTGGGTTGTATAAACAGAGGCACAGAATCAAGATCACGAGAAGTACTATTACCGCTTTATGAAGCCCTAGTAAGACCACACCTGGAATACAGCAGCCAATTTTGGTCACCATACCACAAAAAAGATGTTGAGAGTTTGGAAAAAAATTCAAAGAAAAGCAACTAAGATGATCAGGGGCCAACATATGAAGAACGGCTACGGGATTTGGGTCTGGCTAGCCTAAGGAAAAAAAGAAATAGGGGAGACATGATAGCACTGTTCCAGTATCTGAGGGGCTGCCACAAGGCAGAGGGGGGCAGGTTGTTCACCAAAGCACCAGATGGAAGGATGAGAAACAATGGTTGGAAACTGACCAAAGAGAGAAGCAACCTGGAACTATGGAGAAATTTCCTGACAGTGAGGACAAATCAATCAGTGGAACAGCTTACCCCCAGAAATTGTGGGTGCTCCATCACTGGAGATTTTTAAGAAGAGACTGGACATCCACCTGTCTGAGACGATATAGGTTCTCCTGCTTGAGCAGGGGGCTGGACTAGAAAACCTCCAAGATCCCGTCCTATTCTATTCTATTCTATTCTATTCTATTCTATTCTATTCTATTCTATTCTATTCTATTCTATTCTATTCTATTCTATTCTATTCTATTCTATTCTATTCTATTCTATTCTATTCCATTCCATTCCACTCCACTCCACTCCACTCCACTCCACTCCACTCTCCACTCCGCTCTAAAAGAACTGTGGCCAGTAGCATCACCTGTGGAAATCCTTCCAAGGGGGACACAGACATTCATGTCTCTGATATCCTCTGACATTTTTCTAGTTAGAATGTTTCTAAGTAAGGCATTCATGCTTTTCTATGCTGCTTAAGGTATTTCATTTGTTTTATTTGTTTTATTGTTTTTAATGCTTTAAATCATTTGGTAATACTTCTTAAGAACTCTGCTTATTGGGCCGATAACAAATAGAACGAAGAACAATTGAATTAGAAAGAAACTTACTGCTGAAAGCGTTTGTTGGAATGGTTTTGAGGGGTCTTCAAAAAGAAAGCAAATGGACCATGCACAATATGTGGCCTTAGGACCACATATATAATTGACCAATGTCACTAAATTGTAATTTTGTTGCAGCAAAAAGTGGAACTCTGTCAAATATTGGGGAAGTAAATACGTTAAGTCTCTTCTGAATCAAGCTTGGCTCCCTCTGTCTAAATGGACAGATATGGAAATACCGGTAGTTTGCTGCTGTTTTCCTCTAGGTATATATTTTTCAAATTACATTGTTCAACCCAAAATATACCTACAGCCCTTGGATTTTCTGGTGGTCTCTTTTCCAAGTACTAACTAGAGATGATCCTATTTAATTTTCTGGCAGGTGTTAGGTGCTATTCCTCAATGGAGCCAAGCATACTGATTATGTCTAGTTTAATGAAGAAGAGGGGTGACATGATAGCAGTGTTCCAATATCTCAGGGGCTGCCACAAAGAAGAGAGCATCAACCTATTCTCCAAAGCGCCTGAAGGCAGGAGAAGAAGCAACAGATGGAAACTAACCAGAGAAACAACCTAGAACTAAGGAAAAATTTCCTGACAGTTAGAACAATTAATCAGTAGAACAACCTGCCTCCAGAAGCGGTGAATGCTCCAACACTGGAAGTTTTTAAGAAGAGACTGGACAGCCCTTTGTCTGAAATGATATAGTTTCCTGTCTGAGCAGGGGGTTGGACTAGATGACCTCCAAGGTCCCTTCCAACTTTACTACTACTATTACTACTACTACTATTAAAATAATTTGATACAATTTAACTTGAATCAAAATTAAATTAAAATTTAGTTGCTATTTTGGCTCATTTCTTTGGCATGTAACCCTGGCATGACATATATGCATCTATGAGGTATCTATGCCAATAGTTCAAATTACCACTTCAGCAGATTTTTATTTTTTAGGCCAGTGCTGTCCATGAAGAGATTGGAAGTTAAGCTTATCTTGAAGGAGAGTTTGCATCCTTCTTTGTGATTCCCACAGCCTTGTTCTGCTTCTTACCTTGGGTGCAACCTGGAAGACCCGGAGCTGCTGTGAGTAAGGCAGAGAAGCATAAAGAGGCATGACCACCATCTGAGGGCAGCCATCTGGAAGATGCTTTGCAATGTCCCGACAAGTTTTGGTCATTGCTTCGATCTCTTCCTGGCCTGTCAGAAACACCAGGATATCCTGGGAATAAGGTGCTTCCTTTACAGAAAAGAAAACACAAGGATATTTACATAATCTTAGATTCAATAGCCAACTGATGTTTCAGCTCAGCTGCGATTGGGAAATAGCCTCACTTATTGCCCTCCAGATCACTTGATATGCTGGTACTTGAAGATCTTCGCGGCTTGAGGCCTAACATTCCAGAGTTTGCCTTACCCTACCACAGTTCTGTTCCAAACTAGCCTGTATTCTGACATTGTTCCTCATAACCAAATGAATTGTAGGCCCTCAACTTGCAGCCACAATTGGAACCTGAAGTTTTGTTGCTAAGGAAGGCGGTTAAATAAGTTGCGCCCAGCTTTATGACCTTTTTGCCATGGTTGTGAAGCGAATCACTGCGATTGTCAAGCGGATCATATGGTTGTTAAGCGAATCTAGCTTCACCCACCAACTTTGCTTTTCGCAAATCATGACCAGGGGGCGGCAACTGTCCTAAATACGTGCCGGTTGCCTATTCTCGAATTTTGATCATCAGGCTGTGTGGATGCTATGACGGTCATAAGTGTGATGTCTGGTTGTAACTCACTTTTTTCAGCCCTGTTGTGACTACAGTCACTAAATAAATGGTTGGAAGTCAAGAACTAACTGCACTACAAGGAACAGAGGCTTTATCAGAATTGCTTCAAAGATTCAAATGCCCACCTAGAGAAGTTTGGACCTGGTCTTCTTTCTCTATTTCCTGTTAACATGAGAAACATTACACTTATTTTTAAAGCATCTGACAAATTATCTTTGTATGTTTCAATTAACCTGGATTAAAAAAACCCTAAATAGTTTCAAGTGCCTTAAAAACTTTGGGCGTCTACACTTTTACTAATAGCTAGTAGTCTAGATTTGTTTTACAAAGGAGAATCGGAGCCTTCTACTCTGCAACCAATATGCAGAAACAAGGGATGAACCTCTTAGCAAACTGTAGTAGCAATTTGTTGCATTGCATGTTATTTTAAATGCTTTCTTCAAGGAACTGGCAAAAGAAAATTGCTATTTACTGAAGTCCCCTTGATATTTGAAATAGTCAGTTCGAAGTTTTCAGATTTAAAATCCTTTGGGCTTTGGGGAAATAACAAAATGGCAACATTCTTAGTGCATTAACACCCTGACGATTGAGGGAAGCTTTAATGTATTTATGGGCAATAGTTAGACTAGGCTTCCCCAACCGGTGCCCTCTAGATATGTTGCACTACAACTCCCATTATTCTTTGCCTCCTATTTAGGTGACAGGAATTAAATTTAAATTCAAATTGTTTTAAAAGATCAGGCCTCTGCTTTCAGTTGTTCATGCAGCCATAGAGCTTACTGGGTAATGTTAGGTGAATCTCCACCTCCCAATTTAATTTGCCAAACAGGATTGTTATGATGGTAACAAGAGGCAGGGGGAAAGAGGCAGCAATAAACTTGTGCATTATCCTGAGACCACAAGAAGAGCGGAATAAAAAAATATACCAGATAAACAAAGACAAGTAGTTGAGATATAAACAACCCAGGGTTATACCTGATGGATCTGGAAGACTGTCACTAGTGCTGCTTGGAGGTAATCACTCTGAGATTGCTTTGTGTAGAAAATCTGGATGGGGTGTTGCCGGCCTTCCAAGTAGAGAACTGGTGCTCCATTGAAGTACTGGGAGAACAAGTCTACATCCATAGTAGCTGACATGACAATCACCTGTAAAATGTTGGGTTATTACCAAGAACTGCTCTGGACTAGAAGATTATAATAAGGGAATTTTGCATTGTGATCTGCACAAATATTCAAGGAGTACATACGTACAGGTAAGTCTTCGACTTACGATCACAATTGAGCCCAAAATTTCTGTTGCTAAGTGAGACATTTGTTAAGTGAATTTTGCCCCATTTTACAACTTTTCTTGCTATAGCTGTTAAGTGAGTCACGGCATTTGTTAAGTTAGTGACACAGTTGTTAAGTTAATTTGGCTTCCCTACTGACTTTGCTTGTCAGAAGATGGCAAAAGGTGACCACATGACCCCAGGACACTGCAACTGCCATAAATATAAACCCGTTGCCAAGACTCTGAATTATGATCACGTGACCATACAGATGCTGCAACAGCTGTAAGTGTGAAAAATGGTCAAGTTATTTTTTTCACTGCTGTTGTAACTTTGAACAGTCACGAATCAACCTGTTGTAAGTTGAGGACTACCTGTACTTTATTCATCTGTGTATAGTGTTGAAGGCTTTTTAACTCAGATTCCATGCATCCTTTGCCTGCCTTCATCTTTCATATCAACCTTGGACTGAGGAAAGATGCGCTCAATAATGGTAACGTTTCAGTTAGTTCATTAAAATACATACCATCAATTGAAGCCTAATAGATTCATACATTGCACTTTTTTGTGAAGCAGAGTCAGTATTACAAGCATCTTATTTTTTCATTCAGAGCCAAAGACTTTTTTTTAAATAAAATTCAGCCCTTCTTACAGACTATAATGGATATTGAAAATACCTGATAAAAGAATATTTATTTAAACAATGTTGCCACAAATCCCAGTTTATTTTTGAACTGCTTCTCACTTTCCCCTGCAACCAACCAGAATATTTTTGCCTTTGTAAAGTTTGTTAAGTCAGGGGGAAAAAATAGCCTATAACAGCCTCCACTCAGGCTTCATGTCTGATTAGGCCTAGCTACCCCTCTGTTCCCCTTCAGCACTCACTTTCAGGGGTAATTTCCCAAGCTCCTTCCGTTTCTTCTGGGCTGCTTTCACTACGCCAAAGAGCACATCTGTGTGGATTGTTCTCTCATGTGCCTCATCCAAAATGACCACACTGTATTTATGCATAAGAGGGTCGCCAATGGCTTCTCGAAGCAGCATTCCATCCGTCAGGAACTTGATTTTTGTTTCATCTGAAGTAAGATCTTCAAATCGCACAGTGTAGCCAACCTAAGAAGAAAAGCCATTGGGATAAAAAAAGAGGATTAGTCATGTGGCAACCATTTAGAGGCATCTTTAGGCACTAAATATGCACGGCAGAATAGTTAAGAGCTGCATATATTGGTTCTTTGAGGTTGTCCAGACAAGAAGCATCAGCCACGAAAATGAACTCTACCTTCATTGTAAGATTATAGTAACATAAACTTGCAACTCTGAAAGTACCTCTCCCCTCCCTTACTTTTACTCTTCTGAAAACTAGGGAGGGTCCTGTCTGAGACACTTCCTTCAATTCCACCCGTCCTTTGGATTCAGATTTCGTTTATCAAACCACTGTCTAGGCTGCAACCCTTCCTTCAGTCTTTCAAGGTAATCCCCACATGCCGTTACAATATGATCAGGGCCTTGACGAGGCAAAGGGGCTTGTGTGGGTAAATGAAATTGTGGACTGTGTCATCAGACATGTATGTCTCCAGAAGGGTCTCCCAAGGCAAACAGGCCATGATGAATTCCCCAGACTAACACCGATCACATCTGCCAACCCGCATTGGAGCAGCCTGGCAGATTATGGAGAAAAGGAGGGTCCAAAGAGAAAGAACAATCTACATACCAATTTTCCTAATTCAGTTTTCTTCTCATCTGAGACTCGAGTAGCCAAGGATATAGCAGCCACACGGCGAGGCTGGGTCACAGCAACTATTCCTTGGCGCCCAATTCCCCCCTCATAGAGATACTGTGGAATTTGAGTTGTCTTTCCAGAACCTGTTTCCCCTACAAATTATGAAGCAAATAAAGGTCATTTTGTTAAATACATCAGATATGGCATCTCCACTATTTATCCTAACAGAAAATAAAAGAGAAATATTTTCTGAATTCATTTAATAAACCAATGGCCTCAGTCAGCTTTCTCTAACCTGGGCACCACCGTGCACTAAAATTCTCAGTAATAACTATTCTGAATGTGGATTTTAAGTCCATTCATTTGGAGTGTCATGGTTGTCCCTCCAGATCATGGTTGTCCCAAAGGTGCTTTTTCAGGAGGCAACTGAAAAGGCACCTTTGGGACAACCATGGCCTGGATGACTGAGAATATTCATAGACATTTAGCTATGCACTTTGGGATGAACACCCTTCAAATGGTGAGGGACTATGAATGGATTTCCAGAAAACACTGCAGACTACAAGAACCATTTGTGCTTCAGTTTGAGATGCAGACAACACAGACTCATCCCCAACAACCTGCGCCTGTCTTCAACAGTGAAGGGACACAGGGCAGAAAGCATCCTGCAGCCAAGAAGGCTCCACACACATTTGCACTATTCAGTGTGACCCTGAGGACACAGGCAAACCTCCAAATGGCCTCAGTGACTCTCTAAAAGAATGCAAATGACCAGCTGTCTGCAAGGAATATAAATCCTTCCATTCCCCACCATCTAGTCAGAGCTGAAGAAGCTTCTTGGATGAGAAGCGAAACGTCTTCAAAGAAAAACAAAAAGTACAGTTTTTTCAGCCTCCTGAAAAACACCCTTAGGACACCCATTTGGAGGTTATTCATGTTGTGGATACTAATAAACATGTTCACTGGAACTTACCTCTAAGCAAATATTGTGGAACTGAAGCCTTATTTTACCTGCTGCTTTTCAAGTACACCATAATACCATAACACTGAGAGCTAGCTTCGTTAGTGGTGAAGGTGTTGAGCTAGAAACCAGGAGACTGTGAGTTCTAGGCCTCCCTTAGGCATGAAAGCCAGCTGGGTAACTTTCGGCCAGTCTGTCTCTTCCAGCCCAACCGATCTCACAGGGTTGTTTTGGGGGGAAAAGGGGGCATGAGTATTAGGTATGCTTGCCCCTTGAGTTAGGTAAAGGTAAAGGTTCCCCCGCACATGCGTGCTAGTCGTTTCCAACTCTAGGGGCCGGTGCTCAT
Organism: Vipera berus; assembly: GCF_964194415.1. Taxonomy (NCBI): domain Eukaryota; kingdom Metazoa; phylum Chordata; class Lepidosauria; order Squamata; family Viperidae; genus Vipera; species Vipera berus. Next base: position 343,866,460 of record NC_138202.1, read on the forward strand.
CTCCGTTTCAAAGCCGAAGAGCCAGCGCTTCTCCGAGGACGTCTCCGTGGTCATGTGGCCGGCATGACTAGACGCCAAAGGCGCACGGAACGCTGTTACCTTCCCACCGTAGTGGTCCCTATTTTTCTACTTGCATTTTTACGTGCTTTTGAACTGCTAGGTTGGCAGAAGCTGGGACGAGTAACAGGCACTCACTCTGTTACGCGGCACTCGGGATTCAACCCGCCAAACTGCCGACCATCTGATCGACAAGCTCAGCGTCCTAACCCACTGAGCCACCGCGTCCCTAGACGCCCCTTGAGTTACTGGTAAATTAATAAAGGTGGAATAAAACAAAATAAAATGTATTAAAAAGCTAGGATAAAGATATATTACTAATTATTATTACCCCACCCCCCCATTTCCTTCCCCTACTAACAAAAAAGGTCCTAACAACTACAGTATATAACTGTAGTACAATATATCTGGAACATTCCAAATTGGAGAAAGCAGTTTTACAGTTTATCTACAGGAGCTGTTCTTTCAGCACCAAAAAAAGGAGCTAGATACAACTTCCTACCTGTATTCTATGTAAATGTCTTAGTACTGTTAATTATAAAGAACATAGCCATTCATTATCTCCGGCAGTAAAATATGCATGCCAAATATTTATTTTCCACAATATTTTTAAAGCCAACATATTTTAAATTTGTCTGATTATCTGTCTATAAATCACTGGTCATTGTGATATACTACTATTTGATTTGTTTGTATTTTAGGACAATTTGGAAAATCCACCCCCCCACATTGGCTGAGTTCCCACAACATGCTAATCCCTAATCCTGGCTAAGAAAACACAACTGCAGGGGTCCAGTAATGTGCTGCTCCAAGATACTCAACCCCATTTTAGCTTCTTCTAAAGTTTGCATAAACTTGATGATTGTTTTAATGTTACACTGCAAATTCATGGCTTAGCTACTTTCAGCTACCCAAACATTGTTTTCAAACCTCAATTCAGGGCAGTATCACATTTATGCTAAGCCAGTGAGTAAGCTCATGTCAGTTACCTTCTGTCAGATAAAATATTTTTTCCCTTTTAAGCACATTAATTTGCTAGATTTTGGAGGAAATCCTCTTCAATAAATGAGGAAAATGAAGTGTAATATCCACCCCCAAACTTCAAACACTGGGTTGCATTTCAAATGCTTGAGCATAATTGAAAAGAGGCTAGTTAAGCCATATCCAACCAAAAAGCAGGGGCTATCACCAGCACCTCCGTATACCTTTTTAAGAAAAAGTAGCAAACTCTATATGAGGAAACCATAAGCTGGAAGCATTGTTAGAGACCTACACACCCACTTCACACAGTCTGTTTCTGTTGCTCCCCTCTGGGAGGAGGTTTCGGAATATTTCTAGCAGGACTACTAGATTCTGCAACAGCTTTGCTCCTTTGCTCCCTTGTAAATTTGCAGGATTCTTTTTTCTTGCCATGTATATATATATATACATCCGAACTAGACTGTGTTGTTTTTCTGTGTTATATATGTGTGTTTATGTGGTTATATGCATATATTTTTTGCCGTATTTGTGTAGTGTATATTGGAGGTGGTTACCCTTTGAGGGCTGAATGCAATGAAATTTAATTTTAATGTATGCTGATAAGTGTACATTTAAGATGACAATAAAGTATTCTATTCTATTCTATTTCTATTCTAATTCTATTCTATTCTATTCTAATTCTATTCTATTCTATTCTATTCTGCCAAAGTCATGTCAGCAGCTGTAGTGGGTTACAGCTCCACAATTCCTATCCTCTTTGGGAAACCTGAACATGGTAGTTCCAAGCACAGCACTAAAACACCCTGAAAGCTGGTCATAAACTCCGACCCTCCAGCACTGCAGAGAAAGGGGAGGGTAACAGGATGATCCCCAGCAGAAGTCGCCCTACAAAAAGCATTAAAAAAGAGGGAGCGCCCGTGGGTGCCTTTCATTGGCAAAAGGGGAATGTTGCATCTAGCCGGCGGCCGAGAGAGAAGAGAAGCAGCCTTCTTCCGTTCTGCTTTTCTTCCGTTCAAGGGAAAAAAATTCCCCAGCGCGGGAAGTTGAGAGTGAAGCAGCAGCTATGGGGAAGCCCCGCCCTCCGCACAGCAGCGGCGGAGGAACGAACGAACGCACGCACGCACGCACGCACGCCAGACTCCGCCCCTTTCCTGCAGGAAGCAAGGGGGAGCACTCTCGCTCAACCACCCCTCCCATTCTGAATAGGGACGAGGTTTCCGTTGGCTCCTCCCCCAGCAAGTCTGTTTAGAAAGGGTGGGGGAAGGGCATGATTCCCTTACCGATCAGGACGGCGCAGTCCAAGGTGCGGAGCTGTCCGAGCAGCGTCCCGCGCGCTTGGAAAATCGGCAGGCTCCGGCGCTGGCTGTCGATCCCAATCGAAGAGGAGGAGGAGGACGACGACAAGGAAGAGGAGGAGAACGAAGGATGGCGTTTTGTTCCCGGCGTCGTTAGTAACATCGCTCTGCGCGATCCAGAGGCGAGAGGCAGCGTGGTGGACGCCAGCTTCGGTTTCTTGAACGGGGGCAGTTCCTCGGTCCTCTGAGGCATCCTCGGCTCCCAGTGGCAGCAGCGTCGTCCTCGCCGGCGTCAGGTAACATGCTTCGCCGGGCCCCGCCCCTCAGTTTGCCTCAGAAAGTGCGGACTACATTTCCCAGCAATCCTCGCGCCCGCCTCTTGTCAATGCCCGCTCACTAACGTAGTGGGAGGCTCTTGGAGATTGTAGTCGCTTTCGCTTTCTCCAATTTAGGCATGCGCCCTACTGCTCACCCGAGGGCAGTCTTCAAGTTATGCTTGCCGCGGGCGTGAGAAGCGTGGTTTTGTGAAACAGAGCGTTCGTGTTACACGTTAGAACGCTTCCTGCCCTCGTGTTTTGCTTGTTTACTTTGCCGCCGTTCTTATTATCGGGAATTCCAATTTCCACGAGGCAGGGCCCGAGCTTTTTTCCCCACAATCTTTTATTCTTTTTAAAGCACGTAGCTATTATTCTGAGTCAGATACACGATATTCAATTTTATGTCTGATGTTTGCAGTGTGTGGACGTATCGGTAGGAGTAGGCTTACAACTTTTTCTTTCACTGCTACCAGATATTCTGGATTCACGTGAAAAAGTGCCATATTTATAGCTGCTTAAACAGTATTGACTTCTATGTTTGTCAGTTAACACAGTAACATTTAACTGAATTAACTGAATTGCTTTTATGAGACAACAGAGCTATCCTTAGCTGCACTACCAGGCAATCCTGAATTTTTAATACTTTACCACAGAGTCGTCTTTCTGGCACAATACAACGTATGGATAGGAAATAGGCTTTAAAATGTAAAAAAAAAAGCCCAAACATTTGACTCTACCCCATTTACCCATAAAACAGTTACTGACAATTTGTGCTGAACCACACATTTTACACTCCTTATCTAAGGGAGGTCAGTCTATGAGGAAGAATGAAAGTAGTTTCAATCTACATCAAGTCCAATTTTACTGTTCCAAATTTTTAAAAATCAGCATGCACATGCACACAAGAGCATGCTTGTTTGGTGCTGTGTTTGAAATGAGCATTTTTAAGTTTGGAAATGGGGAAAAGCTAGTGACAGCAATGCAGTTATCGGGACAGTTACCAGCAACTGTGTAGTTTTAAGTTATGAGGAGGGCTGACTGCTTATCGGAGAACATATAGAATGATTAAAAACTGCCTGAAGGCCAAATGGATCATCAGTCAGGTTTTTTACATTCCAAAAACATCAGAATTTAAGTATGTCGCACTCTTCAAAATCCTAAGACTGCAGCTCAACTCCTGAACTCTCACATTTTTTAACTGGCCAAGACCTTGGGTACAATAATCTTAAGATGTCACAAAATTTTATGATTTTGGGATTCCAGCTGTCTTTTATTTTGTGGGATGCTAAGGCCACTATGCAGCAATTTAAGTGTGAAACTGGGAAGGTAATTCTCCCACACAAAAGACTAAATAAAGGCCTGAAGAGAACTGGTCTTTTGTAATACAGATATTTTGAGCAAATTATAGCTTAGAACTTTCATTCTTCCATTGCTGTCTGTCATGACATTTGTATGAAACAGTATTATTAGTTTCTTAGAAGTTCCCTTTTGAAGTAGCAATAAAGGAAGACAAATAATGTTCCATGAAATAGAAAAATAGTAAAGATGCCAATGGAATTGAAGATATAAAAGTCAGTTATATAGAATCTAATAGTATCTACATTGCCTCTAATCCCAAACCCCACATAAGAAATCTACTTTTAAGAGAATATATAACACTGTATGTAAGGAAGATGGATTGTACCTTATAGCTAACCAATTTTACAATTTACATATGAAACCTTATCAACCAGCGGCCTTGGTCCCTAGCCACCATTGGAGGTAACACTGCACACATAACAGTAAACCGGTTTTGGTAAACACAAAAGACTTCCAACATAATTTAGCATATAAAATCTGCCCAAATCTTCTGAGAAAAAAAGAGGCTCTTTAGTTGCAGTTTGCTTCACAACACCATTGCCATGGCCAGCAAGTCAAGTAAGCTTACCTGTTTAATTATCTAATGAAAAAGGAAGAATAAAATAAAGAGATTTATTTATCTTCTGTAGTTACCGAGTCCTGTATGAAATAAAACTTAAAGGGCCTTACAAATATTTCATTTTACACATGAACTGAAGAACACAAGAATGTGCATTTCCAGTTTTCCTTGGCTTGGATCATTCATTTCTAAACAAATCAATGTAAAAGTCTCCAAGTGGGTTTGAAGTCAGTTTCTTGAAAAATGTCTTTTGATCATTTTTTTCATTTTTGAAAAAATGTTTTGCATATTCAGAGTTCTCAAAACTTCCTTTATGCACAAGAGAACCGAACCATTCTCCAGAGTGGTTTGCTTGCCTAGTCTCTTGTCAAAGATGTTTGCTGGATCTCAGCCTCCTAGGCGCTGACCTTCTCCCCATGCAAAACCTCCTGGCCTTTCTTCAGGCAATGGGTTGTAATTGGGATCTTCTTCTGGAGTATCAAATATTAGTTTCCTGTTAAACAATGCTCAAGTCAATAGAAATAGAAAATTGTACATACATTCCTAACAGAAGGGAAACATTTAAAGCTCCATAATTTCTGCCTCATGTTTTTTTCTCTTTTGCCTCAAGAGCAATTGGAAAGAAGAGCAGGTGGCGAGAATTAGTTATGTATATATATTTGGCTTAGGAAGAAACATTAGTTCCCACAGTTCTGAACTGCATAAAACAGGATAGGGGAATTTCTTTAAGCTCTTGTTATTATTGACATTTATCAAGTTAAACAGTTATCACTGTTTATTCCTTTGTGTAGGATATAAACTGAATTCTAATCAGATTTAAAACCTACTAGACTTTTCTAAGATGATATGGTTCAGTCTAGCATGGTAAATGACATATGAAAAGGTCTGAGTCCAAAAGGTATCCACCTATTTCAACTACCTGTAAGTAAACAGTCAGATGCTTTTATAAATCCCAGAAACAGTACTTATAGACAAATATTCTCTACAGCAATTATCTGACACTTTAGATCATTTAGATCAGTATTTTGCTAACTTACAGTGCTTCTCTAGATTTTTAGGTATTATTCCCAGTTCTATCTATACATGATGGTTTTGAATTTGGTATTCATCAAGTGAAACATGTGTCCTAATATCAAAGCTCTCTGGCCCAGGCTGAGGATTAATCTTATTTTAACTGGGGTTTTATTTATGCAGGGACAAATATAATTTTTTTTAAATTTGTTTTTAACTTTTGTATCTTGGTTTTTTAATTACCCTGTAAACCGCCCTGAGTCCTTCGGGAAAGGGCGGTATATAAATGTAATAAAATAAATAAATAAATAAATAAATAAATAAAGTAGACTTCCTCTGGCAATTCCATTTAATTATACACCTCTTAGGTATGATCAACTAAGCCAGGGCTTTTCAACCTTTTCACCCATTGTACCACTTTTAGGATATGGCAACAGTCACCTAGCAAGGTGTCAAAAACTTGGATGACCCCCCCCCCAAAAGGAAAAAAGTGATTAAGTACAGGTAGTCCTCGACTTACAACAGTTTGCCTAGTGACTGTTCAGAGTTACAATGGCACTGAAAAAAGTGGCCCTCAAGCAAGACACCTGCCTGCCTCCTCGGCGGTGCTCTTCCTCTTGTCCGAGGTTTTCATTGTTGTGAGCATTTCTGTTGAGGATTGGCAGCGAGGGTGGGGGTGGGGTGTTTGGTTTTTATTCCCCCCCATCTGCTGGGTGGTTGCAGCAGGTTTTCGTCACTTCACATGACCCTGGGACACTGTGACTGTCATAAATATGAACCAGTTGCCAAGCATCTGAATGTAAATCACAAGACCCTGGAGATGCTGCAACATTCCAGCTGATCGGCGCTTCTTCTGGGCTCAGAAGTGCCAGGATCAGTGCCGAGCTCCAGCTGGAGCTTGGTGCTGATCCTGGCGCTTCCGCCAAGCCCTGACAGCCTTGAAGCTCTGATCCTGGCGCTTCTGCTGAGCCCTGACAGCCCTGCAGCTCCAGCCATCTCTTGCTCAGGCTTGTGCGGTACTGCCACCAGTTCAGCTCATTCCCCTCCCCCGCTACCACTTTTCTAGGATGCTTGCGTACCACCTGCCAGGTGCCAATGTACCACAGGTGGTACCCGTACCACTGGTTGAAAAGCCCTGAATTAAGCCATGCTTGGAAAACAGTGGAGAAACCTGGGAAATTAAGGCAGTAATCCAGAATTCAGTGTGGATTAAATTCCATCTTTGCCCATTTTCTATCTTTTTAGGTTTGGAATTCTCTTGCTGCATACAACTGTTTTGCATTAGTCTGGGTACAGTTTATTCTGTCTCTTCCCTCTCAGTCAATATTCTTCACAAAAGAAAACATATTTGATTGGGAGCTGCCCAGAGTTGGCTATAAGATGGGCAGCTATATACCGTAAATAATTAAAATAAAAAAATAAAATAAAAAATAATAGAAAGCACTTACAATATAGATGGAGTTTTTAGAAGCCTTCCTCCCCCAGGCTGATTTGGAAAGACGTCTTCCAAGAAGAAATATATATGACCCACAGCAATGCCTAAAGATGAGGGGGGAAATATTGAAACACAACATTATTTTATTATAAAAGTCTAAAAGCATCCAATTACCCAACATTAATCACTCCAGTTTGAAGAAGGCATTTTAAAAGCCTGTTTCATAAAAGACTACCTGAGGCTCGAAAAGATTGTCTCTTAGGAATTCTAAACAAGATAGTTTCCTTTTCCAATTGTGTGAATATTTAGGTGCAAAGCAAAACCTACTCCTGCTGCTTTAAAATTTAAAACATTTAATAGTTTTTCACACCATCAGTTCATTTATTTTTAGAAGAAGCACCTCAAGTTACATTTTGCAGGCTGTTCCTATAAGATTTTTATATGTAGAATTGCTTTTCTTGGCCTCTTTTTTCATACATAAACTGTAAGACAACAAGCAGCACAGTGGTGCTTTTATGAATTCTGCATTTTATGTTGTGTGAAGTATATATAATTCCCATTATTAAGCTAGCTCAGGGGTAGGCAACCTCGGCTCTTTTATGACTCATGGACTTCAACTCCCAGAATTCCTGAGCCAGTAAAGCTGACTCAGGAATTCTGGGAGTGGAAGTCCATGAGTCATAAAAGAGCCGAGGTTGCCTACCCCTGAGCTAGGTAATCAAATCTGTATTCCCTCGTAATGATTAAGAGGCTGCTACCAAAGATTATTTTTTTTATTAGGTGCCATCATGTTAAGGATGACTTTTAGTAACTACCTAGTCCTAGATAGTCCACCTCCAGAATGATCTGGCTCATCACATCTTCTAACCGTGTAATCATGGCTGCTGTACTTATGCTGGGATTCCTCAGGAACTAGCAATGTATTGCTTAATTGTAACTTTGTATTAAAAATGTCCTTCAAATCTCAGTTTTAATATGCACAATCAGAAAAGCAGATAACTACTTTTAAGGGATAAGGCAGGTCAACAAGGCAAGGATTTTATTATAGTTCATTTACTGACAGAATCATCTTACCTAGAAGATCTACTATAATGGAGTTTCCCAATAAAAGTGAAAATCCCATGAGGACCCATGGAAGAAATGGGGCCTGAAAGATGAGAAGCCCGAAGAAATTCATGCGAACAAAAGGATTTCTGCGGCTCCAGACATATACTAGCATTATCGTAAATGCCTGCCCTAAAAAAACCAAATTGACAAACAAGCCAAAAAGCTGACGGGAATAATAGTTAAAGAAAAAGTCACTGTACTCTTTATCAAAGAAAAAAATTAAAATAATTAGCAGAAACTAATAATCCTGCATACATATTTATTTTGGCAATTCACAGTGTCTAGTAGCACATTAGGAATGAGGAAGAACCAAGAGGTAAATCAGATTTAAACCCTAAAGTAACATTCCAAATTTTAGAAAAAAAGAACCTCCACAATAGAAAGGTTTATTGCTTAATTTACACACTGTGGAAAATCCTTAGCAGGACCGGTTTCCTGAAGCAGATCTACTTCAACCTGTGGTACAGTTTTGAGGCCAGATTGCAAACCATTTTTGTCTAATCATAATGAAACTTTTTAAACTGAGACTGATGCAATGCCTCAACTGAGTGAAATCTTTGCAAAACTTCTAATTCTCCAGAAAAAAGATATGTTGGAAAAGAGAAAATAGCCACTATGATAGGATTTCTGCACTTGCATCGCATAATCAAACACATAAATACTGCAAAGAGGAGTTTTAGTTTTTAGTAGTTAGCCCTTGACTTATGACAATTGAACTCAAAATTTATGTTGCTGAGACAATCATTAACCAAGCTTGGCATCATTTAACAAACTTTCTTGCCAGTTGTTAAGTGAATCACTGCAGTTGTTAAGTGAATCTAGCTTCCCCATTGACTTTGCTTGTTAGAAGGTTGGAAAAGATGATCACATAACTGCAACTGTCATAAATATGAGTCAATTGCCAAGCATCCAAATTTTGATCATATGACCACAGAGATGCTGAAACAGTTGTGTGAAAAATGCTCACAAGTCACTTTTTCCAGTGCAATTGTAACTTCAAACAGTTACTAAATGAACTGTTGTAAGTCAAGGACTACCTGTATCTGAGAGTAAACTGGCAAAGTCCCTTCACCTGGAGAGTGGTTGCCACTTAATGTACATAAATATACAGCCCTAGTGTGACTCAGCGTAAGCCTAGGTTTCACTTCCCATTTCACCAAGAAATTATGTAAAGTGATCTGGGGCTGAATTTATATTCTTAGCCTAATTATCGTCACTAGATGACTGTGAAGATAAAATAAACACCTGCACACTGACCTGAGGAAAGGAAATAAAAGTTATTGCAGTAGGTCAGAATTGGACCTTGTTTTGAACGTTTGAAGTTTTTCACTACCAGTATTTTTCTCATGCAAGTAAATATGTATTTTGAAATTAAATAATCTTAGATTACCTCTGTTCTTCAGAGGGGTTCTCAAATTCTAAGATATTTTTAAGAAATGGATTTTGTTTGAAAGTACCACCTAATAAAAGTTTCCAGTTCTGAAAATCTTTGTGAAGCGGTACATTTGAGACTTTAGAAAGTTAAGGGCCAGCCAGTTCCAAATCAAATCAAGGAAATATTTTCTTTTTAAAATATGGTTATTTTTATAAATAATTTCCCCTGATCAGGCCTAGTGAATATCATAATGGCACTGGAGCTTTCCATCAAATTGGAACTTTCCATCAAAATAAGAACCTAGAATTCTTTCACAAATTATACATTTCTGAAAAAAAAATGTTTAACTGCCTTCCTAGAAAACATATTCATTATTAAAGAGCTATCCCCAAAATAGATGGAGAACAATTATAATTATTTTGTGTTGTCCCAGATCTTATATATAAAATCCAACAATAAAAGGATACTGTCATTAAGAGTCCACCAAAAAGGAACATAAATACAAAGTCTGCTGTCCGGCCACGAAATGATCCTTCCTCAAGCATTCGACAATAGCGATATCTGATTATCAGTTCAGGAAAATACTTGATGTAGACAAATGTTTTATTTTTACAAGAAAATGAAACTGTACTGTGTTTTAGCTTCAGATTTAGAGGTGGAAGAAAAGGACTTTAAGCAGGTACACCTTTAGTCTTATTTTAGCTTTTAGAACTGAAATAATTCAAGGCTATTGTTAATTACATAGAGTCAAATATTTTATCAGATCTTTTTAGGGAAAAAAGGCCAATACTGATATTAAAACGTCTATGCCATAAAATTGGGATACATCAGGGACTTTTGGGCCATACAATCCAAAAATCTAAGGTAGGTTTTTGTAACCAAGTTACAACCAATGGGAAGGATCTGCCTCCTATCATTACAGATCTAATTTTGTATTGATTTGCTGCCAAAAATCATATTTTTTAATTCAGACTTTTACACTTGGAGATTATCAGTGCAGATCTCACAGATGCAGCAAGAACAAATCACAAAGTTCATGTTCTCTTTTGGGTTATGGTTATTATAATTTTGTTTTATACTTCTGATATGAGTTGTTTTTCCATGGATTATTTTTAGCCACTAAAGTTGTATATTTAAAATGGGCAGCTATATACATTTTATAAACAAATACATTATTTGGCTCAGATGTGTAAATATAATCCTTCTACAAAGAAAATGGATCTGGAGAAATCAACATCAATAATATGTATTCAAAATAAGTCCTCATGTTCATCTTAAAGTTTTGCTAAAAATTATATAGTCAGCAATGACACATGTCTAGCATGTAGCAATCCAGCAACTAAAGGAATATTCGTGATTCAACATCCAATGCTTCAAAGTTATTTTTATTTATATCCCACATTTATTATTTTTTACAAATAACTCAAGGCAGTGAACACACCTAATACTCCTTCCCTATTTTCCACACAACAACCCTGAGGTGGATTGGGCTGGATGTGATTGGCCTAAGGTCAGCCAGCTGGCTTTCATGGATAAGACAGGATTTGAAGTCCCATTCTCCAGGTGATTTTATAAAATATTATAAATGTAAAAAACTATTTGGTGAGCATCCTCACCAATTTCAGTTGGTATTACCTGCTTCAGGAGAGCTACAATGAGAAAATACTTAAGTAACTAAAACCTCCATCTGTAATAAAGCATCTGCATTGGGGGGGGAGTATCCTGAAAGTTTGGATACTACCACAAAGTAGGTTTTTCCTCTCATATCATTTCCAAAGATAATCTGTACCTCATGAGATAATACCAAGGAATGGCCAAATTAATATTATGACAGATCTTGACTGTAAGCAAAGCTTGATTTTCCCATAAACAAATTAGGAGCTAGCACTGCTGACATATGAAAACAAGTGGCGATTACCCTTAAAATTCAGCAAAACAGGATAAACATGTGGCTTATAATATTTTTCCAAAGAAGGAATCAGTTGCAGCTAGTGGCATCCCCCTTAAATTACTTATTTGCTTCTAAAATTGTTGCTACACTACCTAGTCCATGTAAATCACGGGTGTCAAACTCGCGACATCATGTGACATGTCACAAAGTATCACAGTTTTTTTCCCCATTGCTGGCAATGGGATGGGTGCAGTTTTGGCATGATGCATCCGGCCCGTGGGCCGGCAGTTTGACACCCCTGATGTAAATAAATAAAATGATACTAGAAGATTCAACCAACTTTCATTGGGGTAGTTCTAAAGGGTCTTATATATGCAACCATATGTAAGCTTGCACACAGAAGATAAGCAAAAGATACAAGAATATCATATTAAATAAAAAATTGAATCCAACTGGCCCAAAGAAAAGGTAGTTTGTAATCAACCTCCATACCTGCAAGAGATATGAGGAATGAGAAATTAATAAATTACATTTAAGCAAATGCTTGTTTGCTTGAGGGTGGCATAGTGGTTAGAATGCAGTGTTGCAGGTTAACTCTACCTACTACCAACTCTACCTACTACCAGTTCAATCCTCTTTGGCTCAAGGTTATTCAGCCTTTCATCCTTCCAAGGTTGGTAAAAGGAGGACCAGATTGTTGGGGATAATATGCTGGTGTTGTAAACTGCCCAGAGAATGCTGTAAAGCACTGTGGAGCAGTATATAACTGTTATTGCTATTGCTAAATCAAAAAAACTCTCAAATGATATAAATGTACTTTGTATCTAGAAGTAGCACTACTTCTGTTTAAGGCAAAGATTCTGTACGGGAAGACCTAGATATGTATATTTAAAAATAAGGTCTCATACAGAATATTGTAAGATGCTGCATTTATTAGCACTAATTATCAAACTGTATAATTAGTTATGGCTAAAAAATCCTTAATGTTATCAATATTGTCTGAATGAATAGCTTAATTAAAGTTTGCAGTCCAATAAGAATCACAGCAAAACCAGCTGTAGCTCATTGTATTACAGAGCAATCATATTTTGTAGCAGAATCAACTTGTAACATTATTAGGAATAAAGCTTGTAGCTATTAGTAATTAGTGGGTTCCACCATAAATCTCAAGAATTTCATTTACAACTTGAGCAAAACACCATACAATGTGGGAGGGAGATTATTTACTTGATTCCACTTGTTAAAAATACCAGCAACTCTGATTTGGGAAAACTGAATTATGCTACTTGCCTTTATGAAAAAATGACATGCAAAGAAGCACTTACTTGAAAGTTTTTAAATATCAATTCTGGATTGAAGTACAGTTGAAAAGGTGTGATTAATTCTAATTGCTAAAAAAAAAGAAAATACAAAGGAAGGAATAATTATACAACATTGTAATTTATGAATCCACCATTAGACAGGTTATATTATTGAATTTGGAATTCTGTGATGACCTAGTGTAATCTAGTCCATAACTAGTCTATCTTCACGCATAAACACTCATCTGATTTCATCCAATACTAACCAGGTAGAACCTGCTGGAGTTTTTAAAAACACAAATCAAAATGCCATCTCTTTCCCTCCATAAAGATGAACCCTCTTATTGGACTATTTATTCTCTTTCAGAATTCTAAGCAAAAAAATAATAGGAGTACATTAAGGTATAGCAAAGACCACTTTTTTTTTTTTATTGAAAAAGTTTTAAAATACAATTTTCCTTTAACAAACCCACCTTCTCCCTCCCTACTCCCCCCCCTACCTCCCCCCAACCTTCCCTCCCTCCATCCCCCCCTCCCCCCCCCCCCCGACTTCCCAGAGCTAAATACAAGGTATATATCTATAAAAAGGCAATCATAAGCATCCATATACTACCCACTATAAAATCTAAAATCCATTACTCTCTAGCTTATATAGGATAAGACACACCTTAACAATATTGACTATATATAAAAAACTAAAATAAAAAAGAAAAAACGAAAGAAGACTTATTCGAATGCTACATAAAACTTCTTAACCCTATACTTGTTCTGGATAAACTCAATCCATTTTCTCCATTCCATAATATAGCGTTCTTGCGAATGATCTTTCAAATAAGCCGAAATCTTCGCCATCTCTGCCAGGTCGGAAACCTTTAAAGTCCACTCTTCTATGGTCGGCAATTCCTCTTTCTTCCAATATTGGCCTATCAAAAGTCTTGCTGCCGTAATTAGGTTCAACATCAACTTAGTGTCCACAACTGTAGCGTCTGCAATTATTCCCAACAAAAAAAGCTGCGGACAAAACTTTATCCTCTGTTTAAAAATCTTCTGCATATTCCACCAGACTTTTATCCAAAAAGCCTTAACCTTCTTACATGTCCACCATATGTGAAAATATGTTGCATCTTCATCACCACACCTCCAACATTTAGGCTGGTAATTCGGATACATACTTGCAAGCTTTTTAGGATAAAAATTGTAATAGGTATTTGTACACAGAAATTTAATGTTACACTTGCAGCAAAAAGGAAAGCTACTGTCCTGCTTTTCAAGTATTTGCTGGGCCACTGAGAAAAACATGCTAAGACTGCTTTACTTACGTTCATACTATCCCAAAAGTCACTGCTCTAAAAATCTATACACCTTCAATATCAAAGATCTAATATTTTCATCTATTTTGTTTTGCACATTCTAAGCTGAGTTTGTTTATACTAGAAAAATGTCTACAGTAATATCAGCAAATAATAGGACAGCTATGTGATACTTTAAGTTATGCTGCAGGCAAGTAGATTGGAAGATGGTTTCTCAGACTACATTTACTGTTCAGTGGAATAATAAATATTTTGATTATATATGGACTGGGTTCCAGATTCTATTTTACACAATTTTCGCTTAATTCTCTTTTCAGCCTGATTTTAATTTTTACAAGCATATGGTAAATCAGTCTGAGGGATCCTAACTCTTCATGGCCTGATCCAATATCGGTTCTTAGCGGATGGATCACCAGGAGTGGAAAGATTGTTTACATTCAATGCAATGCCATAGATAACAACCTTTCTTCAAAACTTAAGCTGCACGAAGTTTCTATGCCGCGCAGAGTCACTTCAGATACTGAGATGGGCGGCATATAAATTTAATTAATTATTAGAATCAGAGAGGGGGGGAAAAAGAGTTCACCAAATCTAGAAATAAAACATCTGCCCAAAAGCCAAGGTAGAGTATGTCAAGGAGAGGCTCTGCTGATTCCTCTCGAACGACTGTTTATTCTACCACAGAGCGACCACGGGACGCCCACCCTTCTCCCCTACTCACCACAGCAGCGGTGGTGAGGACGCAGGCGGTAGTGTAGGCCCGTGTGACAGGAGGCACCTGCAGGTACTCCTGCCGGAAAGTCTGATACGCCATCTTGGCGCTGCCGCCTAAAGCTCTTGCCTCAGCTCACAGTATCTCTTCGATGTCGGCCAATCATATCCCCAAAGCCATTGGCTGAATAGCCAATCTGCCATTTCCATTCTTTTTTTTCCCCTCCCCTCAGCCAATCTGCGCCGTCCACCTCCCTCCCTCCGTCTACTTGTTGAACCCAATCAAAGCTGATTTGGTGTGCCGATGAATCGTGACGACTGCCGGAAGTCTAGTCTTCGGTAGCTCTAGTCTTCCCCATCTCTGTGGTTAGCTGTGGAAAGGGGCGGGTGAGAGGGAAGCTGTTCGGAACAACAAGCGAGACCAAAGAGGCGGGAAAAGTGAATTTCAATTCGGTGGAATATCTTTGAGCATAACTTGAATTCTACCCAGGGACGGAGAAGTTTTGAGGTAAGTTGGGGCTCCAGACCTAAAAAAATGTAGCCTTTTAGATTAAAGCATAAGGCTTAATGCAAACGCCGATAATAATAAAATAGGGCAAAATGGAGCAAAAAAAGGACTAGACGTTAATGCGATAGAAAAAGCAGAAAGAAAACGGCGAAGTACGTGGCCAGTGACCGTAAAACCTGAGGTAACATTTTGGTATTAAACGGAAATCAAGAAAGGAAGGCAAACTATTTCACGGGTAGAATATTCCAGAAGTGCTTTCCCGCCCCCGTTAAAAGGGGAAATGGCATTGGGAGGACAGTTTTGAGTGATGTTACCTTTATTTGTTACATTTATATATCTCAACCAGGAGGTGGGTGTATGTGGCGTAAATGTACGCGCACCTCAGAAATAATAGATAAATGTAGGTCTGGCTTCCGTTCTATGAGGCAGCTTGAACTGAAGGATCCTAATTCGGGCCTCTCCGGCTCAGGCCCAACCAACACTGCATTCTCTTTGTTTTTGAGGCGTTAAATAAGCTTGTGCTGCCCACTTGCTGGGATTGAAAGGAAAGTAACGGCGGCAATGTGAACTCGCCAACAGATGGCGGTGCTAGAACCTCTGACCTGTTTTTTTAGCATCTCTTTTTTCGCTTCAGTTGGCGGGAAGTTGATGAGAGAGAAAAGGTTGGGTTGCTATTGCTCGTGAAATGGAAGCCTGCACTGAGTACTCGGCAATAAGCTTTAAGCAACGTGCCGTGATTGAGTTTTTGACTGCCAAAGGAGTCCCTCCAATTGAAATTCATCACCGAATGCAGGCAGTTTATGGGGATGACTGTATTGACGTGAGTACTGTACATCGATGGGTCCAAAAATGTAAAGATGGGGAATCGGGAAGAACCGACTTGTCTGATCAAGAATGAAATGACAACAACCAACAAGTTTCCTATGAGAGGATGATATACAGAAGAACAGTCAGGGATCACTTAAAGGGAAATTGCTGTCTATCCTGGCATTTTACAGGATTGAGCTGGTCACATTATTGTCCTTCTTCAGCACTGGAAGGTTTGTACAAGATAAAATTCTTGCTTGTTTATAGCAAACATAAAACTAAAATTGAACTAAATTATGGAATTCTGGTCCATTCACATTTGGTTTCCAAACAAAATAATCTGCTCATATTTTGGGCTGGAGTTTTGATGTAGTTAAACAATTGGTATATTGTTATTATATATTGATAGGGAATGTAGTGTATTTGGAAACCTACCAGATGATCCTATTCAATTTTCTGTTAATTGTATAACATTCCTGTTTTTAAAACCCAACCAAGCATATATCTTTTTGAAAAGTCCTATTAAATTTAACAAGGTAATTTTTCACTATTGAGAACTGCTGTATTGTTGAGAAAAAATATCCAAATTCAGTTATAAGTGTTTAGAGCCCTTTAATTAGAAAGAGCTCTGAGGCTTAACAAGTTTGGCATTGGAATTTATTTAAAATTCAAAAAAGAAAAGAAACCCCTACCAAAGAAGTAGTAATAAATAAAATCCTATCCTGCACTGAAACGGATAAGTTAACATTAGAGCTTAAAAATAAAACCTAAACAGACTATTACAAAATTTGGAATGAAGTGTATAAATGGCTAGAGTCAAGGAGGAATGCTGGGACGAATGTTGATTGATAAGTTAACAATTTAGAAATCTTTATACCAGTATTCTCTATAAAATAGAACTGAAAGTTATTTAACCACAATGTATATGATTGAAAGAATGCTTACTAGAGAGTTCACAGATTCTATATGTATATTTTGTTATAATGTAAAGAAACTTCTATTTCTTTTCACAAGGTAATACTAATAGTATTGTTTAAACCAGGGAAGTTGCATGTCCACTGTGTTGTTGTTTTTTAAACTGTATATTCAATAAAATTATTTAAAATAAACTTGTTGCTACACCACCTAGGTCGCTGAAGTCCTTTCCAGCCCTAAGATTCTTTGTAGACGCCTCTATGTACAGGTATAATTATCTGTGAGAATGTCCTAAAAAAAAACAAGGCAGCAGCAGACTAGGCAACAGTGAGATGAGAGGCACCTCAGCTCACAGAAGTAATAGTGTAGCAAAAATCTCAGAAGGTTTCTTGGAACATAAAGGCAAGGGGAAAAGAGATGTATTTTCAGACTTGCAAAATTCTCTTATGGTAACCTTACAGTGACCTCATGGTTGGTTCTTCTTGTCTGGACCACCTCAAAGGGCTGATAATTTAATACAATGTGTGAACCCAGTCCAATTAACTTACTAAAGACTGATTTTTTAAAAACAATGTTCTTTTCAGGTATTTCTCAAGATGTCAGTAAATCCAATGGCATACGAAGCCCAGTTTTTTGGTTTTACCCCTCAAACATTCATGTTGCGGATATATTTTGCTTTTCAAGATCATCTTTCTCATATAATGCTGGTAGTGGAGAAAGTTATATTGAATAGACTAGACAACATCTGTCCTAGTCTTACACCTACTGTAATCCGGAGGAGCACAGAAAAATTCTTTACTTTCATGAAGGAACGCTTTGATAATCTGTTCACTAAGATGGAAGAACCTCTTTTAAGCACAGTTTTGAGCATCCCCAAGAATGTTTGTCTTCCAGAAGATAAAATCCAAGAGGAATTCTGCTACACTGCAAAACAGTTTCAAGAGCTGGAGAATGAGATCAGCCAGCTCAAAAGAGAACTTAAAGCTGAAATGTGTGCTGAGCAAGCTCTACAAGCAGAACTGGAAGAGCAAAAGATTGTCCAGGGGCATCTTGAAGGGATTCTACAATGGTTTGATGGTCTTGACAATATAGGCAGAAATGAAGGGACTGGAAACCTTAAAAATAGCTTTGCTGCCTTGACAAAAACGGCTGCTAAACTGCATAATATTGTGCAGGAGGTGGAGGAGAAAATGAACAGACTGAGAAAGTGATTGTGTAGCAATATAATAAACACATTTCAATCCATTTTCCATTTTTCTTCAGAAGTATTTCTAAGAGGTTTGTGGGGCAGTCATGATTTATCTGCATAATTTGCAAACAGTAAGGAAAGGAATGAAGTTTAAAGCTCTTGATTAGTATCTTTTGCTTTAAGGAATATTGGCCTTAGTTGTGGGAAGACTACATGGCAAGTGGAAGTAAAGTCAAGCTAGGATCTCATTTTAAGACCTTAATAATTGAAATTGCTAAAATGATTTTGCAGGTTCTGCTCAAAGCTTTATAAAGGGCACCAATTTAATTTTGTGTCCCGATTACAATGGATTATAGCATAACAGGAAATGAAGAATCTTATAGTAGTTTAATGTTTGAAAAGAAACAATAGGTAGTTTTGCATCTGGATTTCAAGTAACAGAAAACATCACAAAGTTAACAGCTTTAGAGGTAGTTTATTTCTTAAATTGTATTCTGCCTTTCCAATTAACAAAAGTCAAGTTGGTCAACAATTTAGAAAGTAAAAAAAAATTGAAATCAGAATATTAATTAACAGCACCCACCTAGCTACTTATTTATACACAAAAGAGTATTTGAAGAAAAACACTTTCATGTTGGCAGAAGGATAAGAGAAAGGGGAATCCCACTGATCTTTTGGTGATTCACAACAGATAGTAATGGAACTGTCTGAATCAATACATGCTGCTTAAAACTAGCTCTAGTCAACAGTGTGACTGTATATTGAGCCAGCTTTTTTTTTTTTACGAAGTCCAACAGAAAAAAAATTACACTGATTTTAAATGTAGCGTATAACACATCAGAATTGGTATTGGCAGGAATGAATACATTTGGTGTATTAGTGCAAATATGTTATACTCTGTTCAGGGATACATTACACAAGTATGTAATGTGAATAGGCCAACTTAACTATATGAGCCATTATTTTGCATCTGACTTGAATTTGATCTTTTAAAACTAGCATGGGGAAAAATGCAAATGGAGGTATCTGATTTATATTACACATCTTGGTGGGAGCACAGCATCAATGTCAGGTTTTTTTAAGAAGATAGAGGAACTACAAAACGATCAGATACTGTTTGGCTACCATAAGGTAATTTCAATTACTTAATTTCAAAGAACTTTTCCTCCAAAATGTGGGGAAAAGTAATATACCTGATGGTATATTCTTGTCCCTCTATCCCAGCTTGTCAGTGTTTAAACAATACAGTATTTTATATGGATTTTTCCTATACTATCCAATCTCTGCTAAGGTGGCTTTCAAAATAAACATGCGTCAGTAATGCACCAACTTACACATCAACGACTTCCCTAAACCCAAATTCTGGGATTTTCTGAAACGGAAACTACCAATGAACAGCTTTCCCATAGAGCTCCAGAAAACCGGCTTGCAACAGAAATCTGTATTTCCATTTCCAGTGGATCTTTATGCCATTGCTTACCAATAGGCAGCATTCTTTGGGACAAAACGAGGCCAGGCTAAAAACCCTTTAGTGGAATAAGGAGGTAGTGTCTTTCCTCTAAAAAGATACATTGAAGCTACCAGAGACTTTCTAGTTACTCAGCGGGGTAATTTGCCCTCCCCCCCCCTTTAATCACAGCTCTGAATTTCAGCAGCATATCTGGAAGGAAAGCACTCCATGAAAGTACTGATTTATTTCCAGATATGCGTTATGCTGCTTTATGTAATCAATCAGGCCACTAGCCAGTGTTGTTTCTACTAACAGGAATTTAGAGTTGGTGACTGGTATGTTGGCCAAACTAACTGCAATCCTTGGTCCTGGCCTTTAGACATGTCCAAGGATGAAATATAACCATCCCCATCTGTTATCTGACCACCTTTAAGCAAAAATGTCACCAGTTGGAATCTAGGAGATATTTTTTGCAAAAAAAAGTGCTTCACATATGGCAAGTCCTTTAACCCTTTATGAAAGTACATGCAATTTGGATCAACGTTTCCAAGAATTTGTACAAAAAAGTGCTGCAATCAGAAAAGTCTCCAAATCTATAATCCCCAGCTCTTATCATAAAAGGAGAGGGTTTATTCATTAGGACACTAGAAAAAAATAACACTGATCCAGTTAAATTAAAAATAGGCGACGCTTTTTGTACTCATATACATTGTGAACATTATATACATAAACACCCTTCTAAAGAAGAAGGCAGGGGAGACAACAGCAATGCCTTTCTACAATACTGTAGAGTGCTACACAGATGGAATTAAAAAATCACTGTCCAAGAATCACAAGCCTAGAACCAAAAAGAAATAAATCCAAGTTATCATTTCTTATAGTCATTCATTAATAAAGTGCTAGTGTGTATTTTAATATATTTATGGCTCTTTCCCACTGAGCAACCTTTTAAACATATCTTCCATCTTCTAAGTTTGGAAAGCTATGGCACCTCTCTAGAGGGTTTTTCTCCCTCTAATAGTTATGAGGAAGGAAAACATTCTTTGTTGCCAGTACCTGCAAAACTGGGATACTCTACAGAAAAGCTAACTATTCTGATTTGTGTCCCAATTTTTTAAAAAACCCTTTACTTTTAGCCAAAGTCTTTAAATAGAATAAAAACTTGACAAGAAAGTAAACCATGTGATGATTCCAGGCTTGTCCTTCAGAACTTGTCCTTCAGAGCCTTGGTGGAGCAGTGGGCTAATGGCTCCTTAAGTAACACCAGCTGCCTGCAATTAGTGCAGGTTCGCATCCCACCAGGCTCAAGGTTGACTCAGCCTTCCATCCTCCCGAGGTAGGTAAAATGAGGACCCAGATTGTTGGGGGCAATTAAGCTGACTTTGTAATAATGCCGCTTGGGGTGTGTGTGTGAAAGCCCTAATGAGCAGGCATATACATAGAATGAAGGCTACTGCTAAGCTTGTAAGCCGCCCTGAGTCTTCGGAGAAGGGCGGGATATAAATGGAATTTAAAAAAAAAACTTGAAGGTTGAAATTGCTGAAAGTTCCAGGATTAAGGTTATGATAAAAAAAATCCCAGAAGATGGGAGGGGTGAACCAAGAAAGCTGCATGGATGCAGCCATGAAAATTTGAGCTCAGTTCAAGGACATCTTAACTTTTCAAGAGGGTGAGATTAGCACTGGATTCACAATATTGTATATTACAAACAATGCTTCTGATTTTAGTGGTAAAAATTCTTGGGGGGGGGAATTATTAGAGTGAATTGTCAGTGAATATTCTGTCTGAATTTGGATTCTTACCTGACAGCTCATAAGAAGATTAGTTTCTCCTTCCATCATATTAGTTACAGTGAAATCAGGACAGTGCTGACAATGTTGGCTATGTTCCATCAGACATTCTTCTAAGAGCAACTGGAGCTTTTCCTCAGTCATCCCCTTAAAAGAGAACAAGTTTGGATGAGTCAAGCTATTGCTTGTCCAGTTGCCAATTTGCCCAAATTCCCTCCTATTATAAACACATGAAGAGAGTATAGGATGTTTTAAATCGGGTGTCAACTTGCATTCATACTTTTCTAAGAACAGCTCTCAATAAAGCTGAAGGCCTGTTTAACTAAGCTTTTTGCTCTCTACTATGGTGATCCAGATGCTATGGAAAGTTCACAAGTAGGGCGTGAAGGCAATACCTTAATTTCTTACATGAAACTTCTGCTTTTATCTTACCGGTAGCCCTCCATTCTAACCCCAACTAGAACTGGAATTTCCACGCTAAGCAATGCAGACATAAAATGCAACCACATTGCTTATCAACAGCATTTGTTAAATGAATTCCACCAGTCATTAGTCAAGGACCCACCCCAATCCAAGCCATTCTGGGCTTGGTCACTTCCAGCCCTGAGCCTTGGTCCTTCCAAAGCAAGGCACTTTCTCCCCTTCAACTCTCCCCACATGCCTATCCCCTTCCATCTCTGTCATTCTGGCTGCCCTGCAAGAGTTGTGCAGCTCTGGAACGCTTGCCATGCTGCGACTCAGGCTTCCTGATGTGGTGTGACTTGAGGGCTGCAAGAAGCCCCTGAGCCAGTGTGCAAAGCTTCAGCTGCCACTGGAAGTCTCAGCCATCCCAGGAAGCCCCAGCAGAATGGAGTTGCTGCCCAGAAATTCCTTAACATTTGCTTACCAGGCTATTGATGCAGAGTCCACATTGGCATGCAACCATGTTACTCATCACGCTGAGATGGTTCCTAGATGCAAAGAGAATTGCAATGATGAAAGTGAAAAGTAACTTATCTAGATTGTCCTCAAAGGCTTCACACATGAAGATCAAATGAGAAAGGAAGTAAAAAAACCACCAACTGATAAAACTAAATCAGCAAAGCATTTCTGCTACTGTACTACCTTGAAAAGTTGATTATTTAAAACTAGAAGCCTTAAAACAATTTTAGGGTCAAATTTATATATTCTGCGGAAACTGAGTGACTAAAACGTGCCATGAATTGTTACTAAAGTCTACAAGTAGGAGGATCAAGTGACTGAAGAAAGCATTTCTTTCCCATAGTAATAAACCAGGTATGTTAGAAGAATTCTGAGTTGCTGTCAGTCTAGCCAGTTTTCTCTAGGTGGGTTCTGATGTCTAGCAAAGGCCTAGTTAGTGAATAACACATAGTAGCCGATTCACAAGTCACAACAGCTGAGAAATTAGGATTTCCAGCCGTTGAAATCAACTATGGGATATAAAACTAAGAACAAAAACTCCCTAGTCAAGCAACATGTGCAAAACAGAAGTCAGCAAGAGGGAGAGAACATGATCTGCAGAAATGGAAGTTATTTATTTAAGCTATGAACCAGTGACTGAACAGCATGACAAGGAAAATCAGAAAGGAGGAAGAATAGGAGGCACTTTCTGGAATCCTGAATATGGAGCCCTCCACACTGCCACATTATACTATAAATTCCACCGGTTAAGAAAATTAACCTTACTTCAGGATGCAAGTAAGGAAAACCAAATTTTTGGTCTCCACTTATCTCTGAAGATGGAAGAAGGAAAAATGCCTTCATAAAAAGAACTCGCATTATAATTCAGCAAAATGAAGCTGAACACAACAGTCTGACACAACAGTCCAGCTTTGTTAAGCTTTGTTAAGGTGTTGGTTTAGGAAACCAGGAGATTGTTTTAGTCCGATTCTAGTAACGAAAGTTGGCTGGTCACTCTCGGCCCAACACACTTCTCAGGGTGTTGTTGTTGTTGTGGGGAAAATAGGAAAGAGCATTATATATGTTCACCACCTTGTCCCAAAGGTGCTTTTTCAAAAGGCAACTGGATTTTGTTTTTCCTTGAAAACATTTCACTTCTCATCCAAGAAGCTTTTTCAGTTCTAACAGAAGAAGCTTCTTGGCTGAGAAGCAAAACGTCTTCAAGGAAAACAAAGTCCATTTGCCTTTTGAAAAAGCAACTTTGGGACAATCATGACCTGGATGACAATCAGGACCTGATGAATCTCCATAGACATTCTCCATCTTGAGTTATTTCTAAAACTAGTAAGGTAGGATTTAACTAAATAAGTAAATAATCATGTGGCCTGGTACCAAGGCAGAGATTTCTCAAGCCAATCACTTCACCTTCTGCAAACAGGACAGATGATATGGTGTTCTGCATCTAAGCCATCAAGCATTGCATTAAGACATTCCTCATCAAACTTCAGGCTTTGCTCATATTCCTCTATGGCCAGCTGTTCTGCAAAAGAGAGCATTGCTATTAATTGGTTAAATCTCTTTCAAACTGAGTTCAGTTCTTAGTGACTCCATGGAGCTGAAAATTCCTGGCTTAGAAACCTGCATTTTGATCCACTTTCTGATTAATATGACCCATCCAACCCATCTCACAGGTTGTATTGGGAAAAAGAGGAAGAGGAAGGGGTATTAGGTATGTTGATCACCTGGAGTTATTTATAAAAATAACAAAGATAGGCTAAAAATAAATACATTTGTAACTTCCTATTCCACTTTTTCTTAGTGCTTAGTGCAGTGGTCCATTTCTTTACTTTGCAATAACAAGATGAGAGGTTGAACTAAGAGAGCGGTTACAAAGTCATTGACTTACGTTTCTAGGAATAGGATTGAGTCTAATCTTGAGCTGATCCTATCTTTCCATTATCACATTCTAATTCAGCTACATTTTTAGCAGTATAGTTTACAAGCATGCACTGCTACAGGACACACAGCCCTGAGATTCCCTAGTAAACTTCTGGATGACCCTGCTTGACTTTTTTTAAAATTTGTCAAGGTCCGTTATGCACTGTGCTTTAGTAAAAGCATTAACTCAAGCAGCAGTTATCAACAATAAGCTTGGATACCTTGCAAGATCAGTTCCTGATGGATTTCATCCAATACAGCCAGTTCTTCAAGCATCTAAAGAGAAAAGCACCCAGTTAAGTGTTCTGGTCATAATATTTAAAGAAGGGAAATGGTATATGTGTGTGAGAGAGGAACACTTAGGGTGCTTGCAATTCATACATGCTGTCTCCAAAATGAAGACTGGAAACTAATGTTTGCCCAGGACCAATCCACGCACATGGTACATACATATTAGGCTCTCTGTCAAAGGTTCTCAGAACTCCACAGTGAGTTCTAGTAAAAATCTTTCCCCTGCTTTCTTTCTTAGCTTTATAACATCAGGTCCATCATTCAAGAAGGTGGAAGGCATTTTGGCCTCCTCTAAGGTATACTTTTAAGGGATGCGGTGGCTCAGTGGGCTAGGACGCTGAACTTGTCGATCAGAAGATCGGCAGTTTGGCGGGTCAAATCCCGAGTTCCGTGTAACAGAGTGAGCGCCTGTTACTCAGCCCAGCTTCTGCCAACCTAGCAGTTCGAAAGCACGTAAAAAAAATGCAAGTAGAAAAATAGGGACCACTACGGTGGGAAGGTAACAGCGTTCCGTGCGCCTTTGGCGTCTAGTCATGCTGGCCACAAGACCATGGAGACGTCCTCGGACAAGCACTGGCTCTTCGGCTTTGAAACGGAGATGAGCACCGGCCCCTAGATGAGCACCGGCCCCTAGAGTTGGAAACGACTAGCACGCATAAGGTATACTTTTAAGACTTAGGTCAAGCCCAGAATTCTTATTGGGACAATGCATTCTGACTATGGTAGAATGGTATGTTGCTTTGTTTTTTAACACAGCTTTTCTATAAGGAATTCAAGATGTCATGCTTTCTCCACAGCACCAATTGAGCATTCATTTCCCCCACCCATCTAAGTTATGACTGCTTCAGAATTTAGTATTTTCTTAGCTTTTCAAAATAATACATAATTTATTAAACTTATATGCTGCCTGATTCTCAATGACTGAGCAACTCAGAGAAGTTATAGTAAAAATAAATAAAACAAAGTACAACATACTAAAAGTAAATTGCGTTTCTACTCACACTCCACTGCTTATTTTTTCAAACTATCTTGAAATTGTTTTATAAATTACTTTAAAAGCCTCATATGCAAAGGTACTTTCCACAAGTAACTATAAAAGTATTTGCTTTTTGCTTAATAAGAAAACATGTAACATGTAAAACTTATTTAGATGAATTGCTATTAAAGCAAGAATAGGACATTCTTTCCAGTCCTAAACCACCATTTCAAACTGATGTGAAATAAAAATAAACTTTTAAATTGGACATATCTCAAAAGACTTAGGCCCAGATTTGCAACTGCGATAATAACATCTTGTGGGATTTTGTGCCTACTTTTTGGCCCTAGCACCATTGCATGATGACATCAGAAAAGACTATCGATCCTTTTAAGGCAGTGTTTCTTAGCCTTGACAGCTTGAAGATCTGTAGACTTCATCTCCCAGAATTTCTTAGCCAACATGGCTAGCTCTGGGAGTTGAAGTCCACACTTGAAGTTGCTAAAATTGAGAAACTTCTTTAAGAACATGGACACCATGTCCTAACAAACGCACCCACAACTTCTTCATACGGCACTAACCTGGGAAGAGTCCTGCTTTCTCAGAGAGGGTAGCTGAGAATCCACAGACTGCAAAGCTTTCCACTCAACTTCCATCACCTCCTGTACCAACAAGGCTTTATTTGATCTGCAAGCTCCATTTTCTCCCACTTGACGATATCTTTCTAGCAACTTGGCCCGACTACTTTTCAATCTCTCTACACAGCGCTAAAGGGGAAAAAAAAATAACTTCATGTCAGCAGTTATTTCTAGATAGAAAAAAAAACCCAAACCAAAAAAAAACTTTTCTGCAAATCATAAAAAAGCTTGTTTCAAACTTCCTACAAGTAGCTCATTCATTTGGTGACCGTTCAAAATTATAACAGCACTGAAAAGAAGTGATTTAATAACTTTTTCACACAAGACAGCATCCCCATGGTCATGTGATCAAAACCTGGATGCTTGGCAATGGCATGTATGCTGGTGATGACCTATAAAGCCCTAAATGGCATGGGTCCGGATTACTTACGGGAGCACCTGCTGCCGGCGTCAACTTCCCTTCGTCCTGTGCGCTCCCACAGAGAGGGCCTCCTCAGGGTGCCGTCGGTCAGGGAGTGCCGGCTGGCGGCCCCCAGGGGGAGAGCATTCTCTGTGGGCGCGCCAGCCCTTTGGAATCAACTGCCTGTTGAGCTCCGGACAGCTCCCGACCTTCGCTCTTTCCGCCGTGACCTGAAGACTTGGTTATTTGAACAGGCCGGCCTGGACTAAAGGTTTGGGGTTTATTTTTAACTATTTATTTGTTAGGGCTAAATTAATTTAATTTTACTTTTAACTTTTGTATGTTGTATTTTAATTGCCCTGTACAACGCCCTGAGTTCTTCGGGAGAAGGGCGGTATAGAAATTCTAATAATAATAATAATTAATAATAATAATAATAATAATAATAATAATAATAATAATAATAATAATAATAATAATGTATTTAGGATGGTTGCAGTGTCCCAGGATCAACATGGACAATTGTGTTACCAATAACTGCAGTGATTCATTTAACAACCATCATGCTTAGCAGTAGAAATTTTAGGCTCAATTGTGGCTGTAAGTCAAAGGCTACCTGTATATTTCATCAGAGAAGAGGTGGCAAAAAACAAAGCAAGGAAATAAAAAGAATTATATACGTGCATTTCTCCCAGCGCATAATATTCTACATGCATGTCTCTATACGTGTATAAAATTGTATTTGTATTACAATGAATAAGAAAGCAAAAATCATGATTTATCTAATTAGATTATTTAGACCCTGGAACTGGGAAGCAAATAGTCATTTTGCCTTTACTGCACATAACTAATTAGTTTAACTCAGTATGCAATTTACTAAAGTATGCTCAAAATCCAGAAGGCTTAGCAACCTCTGGATTTCACTGAGAATGGAGACAGGGTTTTAAGGATTTATTTATTTATTTATTTAGTTGCATTTATATACCGCCCTATTCCCTGAGGACTCAGGGCGGTTTACAGGGAATTAAAAATCCACCATACAAAAGTTAAAAAACCAATTAAAAAATATTAAATTACCCTGTATACATTAAAACCCGGATTAAAAATTTCACCTCAGCCTGGGCCTGAGAGCTCAAAGAGCCAGGTCTTCAGGCCCCGGCGGAATGATCGGAGGTCGGGGGCAGTCCTCAGCTCCACCGGCAGCTGGTTCCAGAGGGCAGGCGCTCCCACAGAGAAGGCCCTATCCCTGGGTGTCACCCGCCGGCAATCTCTCACCGGCGGCACCCTGAGCAGACCCTCCCTGTGGGAGCGCACTGGGCGAAGGGCGTTTGATGCCGGCAGCAGGTGTTCCCTCAAATAGCCCGGACCCAGGCCATGTAGGGCTTTATAGGTAATAACCAGCACCTTGAATTTCACCCGGAGGGCAACCGGAAGCCAATGCAGCTCGCGGAGTAGAGGTGTTACATGGGAGTATCGGGAAACCCCCATTACAACTCGCGCGGCCGCATTCTGCACCAGTTGAAGCCTCCGAGTGGTCTTCAAGGGCAGCCCCATGTAGAGAGCGTTACAGTAGTCCAAACGGGAGGTCACAAGCGCATGAGTAACTGTGCGTAGGGCGTCTCGGTCCAGATAGGGACGCAACTGGCGCACCAGGCGAACCTGTGCAAAAGCCCCCCTGGTCACGGCTCCTATGTGATCTTCAAAATTGAGCCGTGAATCCAGGAGGACGCCCAGGTTGCGAGCCCTATCAACGGGGGGTAACACCTCACCCCCCATCGTTAGAGGATAATAACTGATTCAACTTATTTCTCTTCAGTTCAGCACTTTGAACAGCACTACCAGATAATCCTCAACTTGGATTATTTAGGATTAGGAGCCTTGGTGGAGCAGTGGGCTAATGCCTCCTTAAGTAACACCAGCTGCCTGCAATTAGTGCAGGTTCGCATCCCACCAGGCTCAAGGTTGACTCAGCCTTCCATCCTTCCGAGGTAGGTAAAATGAGGACCCAGATTGTTGGGGGCAATTAAGCTGACTTTGTAATAATGCCGCTTGGGGGGGGGGCGAAAGCCCTAATAAGCAGGTATATACATAGAATGAAGGCTACTGCTAAGCACATTGGTTTGTGCTTAAATTGTAAGCTGCCCTGAGTCTTCGGACAAGGGCGGGATATAAATGGGATTAAAATAAATAAATAAAAATAAAATAAACTTACCAACACAATTGAGGCCAAAATTTCTATTGCTGTGCAAGACAGTTAAGTGAGGTTTACCCCATTTTATGACCGTTCTTGCTATAGTTGTTACGTGAATCACTGCAGTTAAGTAATAACACGTTAAGTGAATCTGGCTTCCCCATTGACTTTGATTGCCAGAAAGTAGCAAAGAGTGATCACTTGATCCCCCAGGAAACTGCAACTGTCTTAATTACATGCCAGTTGCCAAAAGTCCAAATTTTGATCACATCACCACAGGGAGGCTGCAACAGTTCTAAGTGTGAAAAATGTTAAGTCACTTGTTTTCAGTGCCATTGTAACTTCAAATGGTCACTAAACCAATGGTTGTACTACCTGTACAAATGCCAACAGTACTATATGTTCTGTAAATAAATAACACTGCTACCTATTGATCACAAAACTCTCGGTTATAAAATGAAACAAATGACTGCACATAAAGTCGTTTTAATTTTATATAACTGTCCTGTCATTAACATCCAATTTTAAAAAAACAATTAAACAATTAAAACACATAATTCCTGAAGCTATTTACACCTACACAGATAATTCCCTAAAAATGGGCTCACCTAACGTCTTGCCACAATGACCGAGCCAGGTTTTTAGCACCCAACAAAAGATTGGCAGGATGATGGCCATTCATATCTCAGGGTGTACTGTTCTACAGGGCAGATGCTATAAGAGAAAAGCCACACCTTCTAGGTCCCATCAAATAACATTAATAGAAGGAATCCAGAGCATGCCTATCCTGTACATATAGAAATAAATTGAGATAAGGAGTCCCAAAAGCAGTCAGCCTTGGGCTTCGTAAGCCAACCAGCTCCTTAAATTGCACTGGGAGCTAATGCAACTTCAAAATGGTGCGTTACGCTTGCTAAGATGCACTCATAACTATTTGTCCTATTGTGTTTTGGACCAACTAGAACTTCTGAATGGTTTTCAAGGGCAGCATCAGTACAGCTCATTCCAGTAAAATTCAAATGCAAGGTAACCAAGGAATAAATTATTGTGAGCAGTGTCTCTGATCCAGAAATGGATGCATCTGTACTGTCAGTCCCCTGCAATTGCGCATTATAAAAGCAGAATGAATACAAAGACGTACAAGATGGATTTTTGCAAAGGATTTCCTAGCTATAGTGGCTTCCTGCGCCTTTAGAGCAAGAGCTGAACCCAATAGGTCTCTCCTATTCATTTTTGCGACAGACAAATACAAGATTCATGCTTGCACCGATTTGAAATGAGGGGTCCTTGGTGCTCTCTGAGCTTGCTTGTTTTCTTGCAGACGTTTCATTACCCAAACTAAGTAACATCATAAGTACTAATAAGGAGTGCAGTTTCCTGTCAGTTTATATTCTGGTGGCTTGTTCTGTTTGGGGGGGGGGGGTTCTTACAGATTCTTTGGTTGGGCTGTTTACTGTTGGCTCTTTGGCAGTTTTTGACTGGGGTATTGTTTACCTGATTGTTGGTCTGATGTTTAATCTTAGAGTAACTCCGAAACCACAAATAAACTACTACAACCATATGGAATCACCATTGCACACAAGCCAAATAAAGCCCTTCAAAACATCCTAAGCAAACCAAAAGACCCAGCAACCTCAGAAGAAAAAACGGGACTCATCTACAACATACAATGTAAAGGACTGCAACAACCACTATGTAGGACAAACAGGCAGAAGACTGGCAGAACGCATCCATGAACAGCAACTAGTTGTCCAAAAAAAAAAACCATTATGAAAATTCTTTTAATTTCACTACAGATAGACAGGAAAATGTGACCATCCCAGACCAAGCCAAATCCAAAAAATGCCAGGGAATGTCTAGGCTCTCTAGAACAAATTAGCCATCAATAGACACATAGACATCAACATCTATTTGTTGTTGTTAGCTGTGAAGTCGTGTCCGACTCATCGCGACCCTATGGACAACGTTCCTCCAGGCCTTCCTGTCCTCTACCATTTTCTGGAGTCCATTTAAGATCACGCCTCCTGCTTCTGTGACTCCATCCAGCCACCTCATTGTCTGTCGTCCCCTTCTCTTGCCCTCCATCTTTCCCAGCATTAGGCTCTTCTCCAGTGAGTCCTTCCTTCTCATTAGGTGGCCAAAGTATTTGAGTTTTAGCTTCAGGATCTGGCCGTCTAAAGAGCAGTCAGGGTTGATCTCCTCTAGGACTGACCGGTTTGATCGCCTTGCACCCCAAGGGACTCACAGGAGTCTTCTCCAGCACCAGAGTTCAAAGGCCTCAATTCTTTGGCGCTCAGCCTTTTTTATGGTCCAACTTTCACTGCCATAGATTGCTACTGGGAAGACCATAGCCTTGACTATACACACTTTTGTTGACAGGGTGATGTCTCTGCTTTTTAGTGTGCTGTCTAGATTTGCCATTGCTTTCCTCCCGAGGAGCAAGCGACTTTTAATTTCTTTTTAATTTAATTTCTTCAACATCTATAGGCTATGCAAAATAGACAATCACCCAGCCCAAAAGGGAACAAAAAGACCCAAGCACCAATCCACCAGCAATCAGCACCCAGATCAACGTAACTCCAAGGTTAACATCAGACCAACAACCAAGTAAACAATACCCCAATCAAGAAACTGTCAAAGAAGCCAACAGCAAACAGCCCAACCAAAGAATCTTCAAGACCAACCCCACCCCCATCAAACTGGAGTCCTGATGTTGCCTAATTTGGGTAATGAAACGTCTGCAAGAAAACAAGCAAGCTCAGAGAGCACCAAGGACCCCCTCGCGTCAACCCTGAGCTACAAACGTTCTCCTTTATTAGTAAAACTCTGAAATTCAATGGTAATTACGAATTAAAAGTTTTAAGAGGTGCGTTGACCGAATTCCCGAAAGGGAATCTAATGAGCTTGATATTAAAACCCGAATCAACTGCAGGCGTTTTTAGACTTCGTGGCTCAGAGGCTATTCCCACTTCTTCCCAGGGGTCTCCCTCCCAGGAAAGCCAGCATCCCAGATACTCTTCCGCAGGGGTCTTCAAACTTGGCCCTTTTATGACTTGTGGACTTCAACTCCCAGAATTCCTCAGCCAGCAAAGCTGGCTGAGGAATTCTGGGAGTTGAAGTCCACAAGTCATAAAAGGGCCAAGTTTGAAGACCCCGGCTCTTCCGGATTGGGCGCGGGTTTTGCCGGGCGGGGACTACCAATTTGGCGGCGGAATTGACCGCCCCCGTTCCAACCTTGGAACGTTGGCGCCTCCAGCGTTCCAAGGACGGGGGGGGCAGGGAGGAGAGGGCAGAAGTGGGTCTGCTTACCTGCCGGAAAGTCTCTTTCCACGGTGGGGTCCGGAAGCTCTTGTAAAGAGCCTGGTGCCGCGGCAACAAGCCCGCCATGGCGAGTCCACTCCAGCGGCAAAACAAACGTGGGCGGGATTAGCCGTTGGATTTACATGCCAAGCGCCGCCAAACCAAAGGCATGCCGGGAAACGGAGTCCGTCAAAGTTCCTTGGCGCCCGTTGCACGATGGGAAACGCTTTGCTCCCGGCTTGCTAGCGCGGTCAGAATGTTTCTGGTGCGCGATGGGAATCGTAGTTCGTGGAGGCGTAAATATCATTCGTTTGCTAGGAGAAACTACAGCAAAGTAAAGTTTTTTTTTCCGAGCCCTTGTTGGAGGGATACGACACTAGGTATGGGTAGGACACTAGGATACGAGACGAACTACGAAGGGTAGGTGTTTTTTTTTTGCTGCCTTAATTGTGCTCCAGTTTTAAGTCTCTTCCTTTTCTGGGCTTGGGAGAAAAAAAAAGATTTTGTCGGGCCATTGTGGTATGGTTAAATGCAATATGGAAAGTTGCAGATTTGGGCCCCGGGCTCTGGTAAATCTGGTTGATTATGTGCCATCAAGTCAGTGTCAACTCTTAGGCTAGTAATGCCACCTATAACATGCCAACTCATGGCATTGTGGGGAAAATCGGAAGCAGGAATGTGATGTGCACTGCCTTAAGTTGTATAATTACAGTAGAAGGTGAATATATACTTGCTGATCTAACAGTGTGACAAATAGCATTACTTGTCAATACTACTCCATTATTCTTTCCATTCCAAATGGGGATGATGTTCCAGAAAGTGGGTGCCATGGCAGAAAAGGCCCTCCTCCAGGATCCCATCTGATGAAACTATTTGCTCTTTTAAAAAAAACAACAACCTTTAATGCTACTTTTATTGTTAATTGTCCAGAATCATGAATTTCAGATGGGCAGCCATGTAACTTGAAATAATAAATAATAAAATAAATCAATTATTCATCTTGAAATCTCAACAGATTTGATGATCTCATGAAATTTCAAATGAAAACAATAACAATATACTGGTAGGCTTTCACAGCAAGCATCAATGAAGTGGTGATGGGCTTTCAAGCTGAATGGTGGTGGCTTACTATCCATGGCCTTTTGTTCTGACTTCTGTAGCTATGGTGGTATAAAAGGTAAAGGCAAAGGTTCCCCCGCACATGTGTGCTAGTTGTTTCCGACTCTAGGGGCCGGTGCTCATCTCTGTTTCAAAGCCAAAGAGCCAGCGCTTGTCCGAGGACGTCTCCGTGGTCATGTGGCCAGCATGACTAGATGCCAAAGGCGCACAGAACGCTGTTACCTTCCCACCGTAGTGGTCCCTATTTTTCTACTTGCATTTTTATGTGCTTTCGAACTGCTAGGTTGGCAGAAGCTGGGACGAGTAACAGGCGCTCACTCTACTACGCGGCACTCGGGATTCGACCCGCCAAACTGCCGACCTTCTGATCGACAAGCTCAGCATCCTAACACACTGAGCCACTTTTCTGCAATTTACAGAGAACCTTTGGTCACCATCTATAGGAAAAAAATATAACTTCACCCCTAAATCCTTTCCTAATAATTCCACTGCCTGGCTCTCCTGTGAGGCAAGTTTGTCTTTTTGAGTGCCATGAGAAGCAACAAATCATGCTACCTTTAATGACTATTTTTACTTCCAGGAACAGGGAAAAGTATTTATTGGAATTTCCACTTTAGGGGCTAGAACCATCTAACAATGCACACACTGACTGAGAAGGAGCAGCTTGGTCTCAGCAAGCAAAATATGTTGTGATAAAACACTGTTATAACATTCTGCCTATTTCTCACTGGAAACACAGTCTTGATTGCAGCACACCTCAGCCTCATTGACTTGCTCACTCAAAAACCACTCCTTGCCCCATAATACTTTAGCTGGGTACTTTTCAATGTGAAGGGTCCTTGGTGCTCTCTGACCTTGCTTGTTTCCTTGCAGACATTTCATTACTCTAACTAGGTAACATCAACTAATGCCTTCTTAAGTAACACCAGCTGCCTGCAATTAGTGCAGGTTCGCATCCCATCAGGCTCAAGGTTGACTCAGCCTTCCATCCTCCCGAGGTAGGTAAAATGAGGACCCAGATTGTTGGGGGCAATTAAGCTGACTTTGTAATCATACCGCTTGGTGTGTGTGTGAAAGCCCTAATAAGGAGGCATATACATAGAATGAAGGCTACTGCTAAGCTTGTAAGCCACCCTGAGTCTTCGGAGAAGGGCGGGATATAAATGGAATTAAAATATAAAAAAATCAGTGCTAGTAAGGAGTGCTGTTTGTTCTGTTTATATTCTGATGTCTTGCCTGTCTGTGGCTCTGGCAGTTTCTTGATTGGGGTATTGTTTACTTGATTATTGGTCTGAAGGTGACCTTGGAGTTGATCTATTCTATGCTGATCTGAGTGCTGATTACTGGTGGAGAAGTGCTGGAGTCTTTTTTTCTTTGGGGCTGGTTGCATAAGCATAGATCAGCATAGTTTAACTCCAAAGTCACCTTCAGACCAACAATCAAGTAAGCAATACCCCAATCAAGAAACTGTCACAGAGCTATTAGTAAATAGCCCAAACAAAGAATCTCTAAGACTGCACCCACCCAGACAGGCAAGACACCAGAATATAAACAGACAGCAAACAGCACACCTTACTAGCACTGATGATATTACCTAGTTAGAGTAATGAAATGTCTGCAAGAAAACAAGTAAGCTCAAAGAGCATCAAGGACCCCTCATTTCAACCCTGAGCTACAAATATTCTCCTTCATTGGTACTTTTCAACAATGTAATCAGGTCTGGCCTATTAATCTATTAGCAAACTATTAGGTGCTTTTGTAACTGAATAATGAATTAATTTCAACCAAAGTTTCTGCCTTGATTACTCTATTGGTGCTTTCAGTCAAATTCAGTCAATCAGCATCCACTTTGGTATCTGTTAGCAAAAAGTGTGTGTGTGTGACCACAAATGCTTCATATGTAAGCAATGTCAGTCTAGTTGGTAGGATGTGGCTCTGTAACTGTGCAGAAGAGTTTTGCAAGTGGGCTCATTATTGGAACAAGCAAAGGTAATTTGCAGCATTAAATTTAGCTGTTTGGGCAAAGGTCCAGAGTTAAAACAGTTTAGCATTAGTGTGTTAAAAACACACCAGAGGGTGGAGAGCTTAGGTAATTAAATGCACCCCTCCCATCCTTATTAGATTTTAGCCTAAACTGCACAGCTTCAATAAATCAGGAACAAGTGCTAAAACATGAGGAAATTTTGATGGGCAGATACGTTAATGGTATAAAAAGAGCTTCTTAAATTTCAGCAGACACACTTGATTTGAATAAGTGTACCTCTCTTTAATTCTGCACAGAAAAAAGTATGAAAACTCAATTTCCTTGCTCAGTGTGATTTTTGATTCATTGTGCAGGGTAAAATAAACCAGTGTTGGGCTTGGCCAACAGTTAAGTGATAGCTGCTGGTTGTTTGGCTGGTGTTGGCCTTCATACACATCAATTTCTTCCCAAGGTTGTTTAGATTTTTGTCCTAACTTATATATTTGGGTCAACTCAAGGCAATGAATACAGGTAATCCTCCACTTACAGTTAGTGACCAAAGTTACAGCAGCATTTTTCACACATTATGGTTGCAGCATCCCCATGGTCATGTCATCAAAATTCAGATGCTTGGCAACTGGTTCATATTTATGCCAGTTGCAGTGCCCCAGGATCCACTTTTTGCCGCCTTCTGATGAGCAAAGTCAACAGGGAAGACAGGCTCACTTAACACTTAAGTGACTCGCTTAAGTTAGTCACTTAAGTGACTCACTTAACTGCAATGATTCACTTAGCTGTGGCCAGAAAGTTAAAATGGAGCAAAACTCACTTAACAAATTTTGGGTTCCTATTACTCCTGCTTCTATTTTGCCCTCAATGCCCCCATGACGTGGAGTGGACTAAAATAGAATAGAATAGAGCTGGAAGGGATCTTGGAAGTCTTCTAGTTCAGCCCCTTGCTCAACCAGTAGGACCTATACCAGGGGTAGGCAACCTCGGCTCTTTTATGACTCATGGACTTCAACTCCCAGAATTCCTGAGCCAGCCATGCTGGCTCAGGAATTCTGGGAGTTGAAGTCCATGAGTCATAAAAGAGCCGAGGTTGCCTACCCCTGACCTATACCATCTCAAACAGGTGATTGTCTGGTCTCTTTTTAAAAACTTCCAGCGATGGAGCGCCCACGATTTCTGGACTGTGAAGGAGTGACACAAACAAAATTACCTGGACGGTTTTCATGCACAAGGGAGGTCTAGAATTGACAGTCTCCTACTTTGCAAGCCAGCACTTTAATTGTATTTCTCAACGATATATTTCCCCTTTGGAGGACTGGAGGGAGGAAAAACTTCCACAACTACTTGGATTTATTTCTAACCGGAAGGCGGCGAGAAGAGTTAAAACCCGCCAAGCAACTCTATGGTTGCCGCCGAAATGCACGCTGGGAGCGGTAGTTCTGCAGTCTGAGGTGGCCAGGTTAGGACCGTTCAGCTGCCTATTAAGCGACCGACATTCCAGTCGCCTCGCTGAAGTAATCATGGCGGCGGCTGTGTCGCCGGGTTTAGGAGAGCATTGGTGGGCCGAACTGCCTCGCCATGTCGTGCTGGGTCGCCTGAGAGAGCAGGCCTCTGAAGTCGGGCCGGAGACAGAGCAAGCCAGGCCAGCCCTTCCGAGGGATCTGATGTTTGGCATCGGCGGGGAACTCTTCCTGTGGGACCGCGAACGTGCCGCCTTTTGCGTCCTCAGCCTGAGGCACCTTGGCGACGACCCGGACAGCTTGGGCCGATACCAGGTGGGACGTTCCTTGAGCGGGTCTCCTTAGAGGGAAGGCCAGGTCACGGAGGCTCCCTTCATAGTGGCCATGTTGATGATGCTAATCGTAATAATTGGGTGCTGCAGAGAAAGCCCGTTCTCTTGGAAGGCTTGTTCTTCGGAGAAGGGCGGGATATAAATGGAATTAAAATAAAAATGAAATAAATCTCCATCTGGAAATACTACATCTTCCTCTGTTTTAAAAGTAAAATATCTGATATTTAGAGCAGTAGGTCTCGAAGAATTTCAGCTTCGCCTTGTTGAAATGCTACCATTTTGTTTGTGGGAACCATTCCTTTGCCTAAGAAAGAACATGTCTGTAAACTTAGCGCATCACGTTTGTGGAAGGAGCATTCCCCTACCTCCCTTAGGCTGAATTTACCTTATGCATACAGCCATATATGCACAGGCAACCTTATTTTTGATCCAAGTATTGAATGTGTAAATTTGCGTTGAATCAGAAAAGTTCAGTTTTCCATGGAAAAATGGGGGTATTCATTGTGCAGAAATACAAGTGGCATCTGTAAGAGAAAACAAGACTGTAATTGTTCTTGAACTCCTATTTGGCACCAAAGTTAATGGCCACTAACTTTCACAGACCCTTTAAATTATACTAAATATAATTTTATATCTGGGATTGCAATTGGCTTTTAATTGATTTTTAGTATTTAATGTCACTTATTCTCAAAATGCAAACTCTGGCATACAAATTATCGTATTTGTATAGCTGCCCATCTCACAAGAGAATGACTCTGGGCAGTGTACAATATTTAATTAAAGAAAATCAATAAATAGTTATTAAAATTATTAAAAGATATAAAAATTGTCCTTCCATTGAATTTTGTTATGGGGTGACTCATAAATTAGATGAAGAATACTACAAATATTTGTTAGTTGGTAGGTAGGTTGATTGAAGATGCCTGAAAAAAATGGTCATGTGAACGCTTGATCTTACCTGTAGTGTGAAGCAGTATAGTCTCCAAACAGTCTTGAAATTTCTGTGAGATTTTTTTCCTGTAATTCTTTTCTGTTCTTATTTTATATAAGTTGGCAAATCAGAAGAAATGCAATTTAGTTTTTGCTAAACAGGGAAAATCCAAAAAAGTACATAAAGATGTTAAATGACCTTTGATCATTCCGCCGAGACCTGAAGACCTGGCTCTTCGAGCTTTCCGGCTCAGGCTGAGTTTTAATTTTAATTGGGGTTTTAACTGGGGTTTTACATGTTGCAGGGACTTAGTTTAATCTTTTTTAAATTGGTCTTAATTTTTGTATTAATGTTTTAAAAATTATACCCTGTAAACCGCCCTGAGTCCTTCGGGAAAGGGTGGTATATAAATTCAATAAATTAAATTAAATTAAATAAAGCTTCATTGACAAACCAGGAATTGTTTTCCATAGTGTCAAAAGACTATCCATCACACATCTGTTTCAGTTGGAAGAATGAATAATTCCTTTTGCCTGTGACTGCCAACTTCTTAATCATCTATTGTAATTATGAATCTAGTCCTTGAACATTGGCAGTTACTAGTTTTATTTTTATTTTTATTTTAATCCCATTTATATCCCGCCCTTCTCCGAAGACTCAGGGCGGCTTACAATTTAAGCACAAACCAATGTGCTTAGCAATAGCCTTCATTCTATGTATATGCCTGCTTATTAGGGCTTTCACCCCCCCAAGCGGCATTATTACAAAGTCAGCTTATTGCCCCCAACAATCTGGGTCCTCATTTTACCTACCTCGGAAGGATGGAAGGCTGAGTCAACCTTGAGCCTGGTGGGACTCGAACCTGCACTAATTGCAGGCAGCTGGTGTTACTTAAGGAGGCATTAGCCCACTGCTCCACCAAGGTTCCTAGTAATACTACAAAAGCTTCATTTTGTGTGAACACAGCCATTATGTTTTGTAGATTGTGGTTCATGACTTTGCATGTAGAAATATACCCATTTTAAGTTTATTCAACAAATCATGATTAAGCAAAGCAAGGCTTAGCATAGTATATCAGTCCTTATGCTAACGAGAAAAATATCTCTTAACTAATCAAATCTATTTTTGTTTTCAGACTCTTCTTTGCATAAATTCACCCTTTTTTGAAGTGTATCAAACTTCTTTAAGTCCTATGCAACAGCATGTAGCTCTCATAGGAACAAAAGGATTAATGGTGTTGGAGTTACCTAAACGTTGGGGAAAGAATTCTGAATTTGAAGGTGGAAAATCTACCATTAATTGTAGGTATGTAGAATTTCCATTCATCTTGATTATCAACTTTAGAATCACCTAAATCACTGTTATCCTTTTCCTTTTTGTATCTTTGAAAATGGTTCATCATTTCAGTTAAATCTACTTACAATATGGAGGTAGATGCTAAAGATTTCAGTGAAAAAGCAGGCATGTACCTTTGAAGAAAAATTCTCATGAAAGTGTTCTGGAAAGCAGTTTTGGACTTGAGAAGGAGCATGAGATTGAGGTTGTAAGGAGAATTTTTAATAAGGGTCAACTGGGAAAGCAATCAAAAATATCAAGCCATTCTAATCTATGTCTCTGATAGCAGGTTGGCCTACAAGTCAGTGGATAAACGTTTCATAGCATAGACATTGTAAGCACGTAATTTGCTGGTTAGAGCATTGCAACAGATGAATGAATGGTAGATCTTTTGTGGCTGAAATGCAGACATGTGTTTTCCAGTACCATACCTATTGCTGAAAGATTCTTCACCAGTTCATCATCCCTGACCCTGAAGCATGCTTCTTGGTACCCCAGTGAGATTCTGGAGCCCCATGTTGTGCTATTAACATCTGACAACACAATAAGGTAACATTCTCTTGCTCTGAATAGATTGTATTTTAAGAGAGTTATAACTCCAAAGAAACATAAAAACAAATCTCAATAAGGCCATCTCTTGTTTTGCTGCTGCTGCCAAAAAAAATCCAAATATTCCTCATTTACCATAACTGAAATGTACACTTACAGATACTCAATGTGAAGAAATAATTATGTGGAATGTTTTTCCTTTCTTTGTTTAATAGGATTTATAGTTTGAGTTCTCCCCAGACACCTGTGAAAGTGATAACTCTTTCGGATGCTGATGAGGAAACACTGAGACTTAATAAGGGGTAAGATTGAATTTTCCTCCTCTTCAGGCACGCTCAGCCATTGTTTGTTTGTCTAAAAACTGGACCTGTGTTTTTAGAGTCACTGCAGAGTAAAGTCTCTATCTGCCTTTTCTGCTTCAGGAGAACATATACAGCGTTGATAGGAGAGACTGCCGTGGCATTTGACTTTGGACCTCTAGCAGTACTTCCTAAGAACATAACTGGTCAGAGAGAGAAAGAGGATGTGCTGGCATATCCTATGTATATCCTGTATGAAAATGGAGAGACTTTTCTGATTTACATTAATCTCTTGCACAGGTAAAGACTTACTTGAGAAAGTTCACTTAGTGGCATTCAGTTCGCCTATCTGCACTAGAGAATTCGTTTTCAAATTAGTTTATAAAATTGTTCTAAAAGGCTGAATGGAAATAAACTGTTTCTTAATAACACTTCATCTTCTGCCACTGGTACCATGCCTCGGTAAGTTTTGAGTATTCCAGCGCTGGCAGGTTTTTTATTAGCTATTCAAATATTCTCCCATTGGGCTAACATTTAGGGCACTGCAGTGAAACTGATGAAGAGTCAAAGACCAAACAAAGTATTTGCATCCAATGCAAGACAAATACATGGAGGATGTTTCATGGTTATGAATAAAGCAACACTATTAGGACACCTAAAAAGTCTGGTTAATTACATTTGATTTTTAAGAAGGCAGTATCTTAAAAATTCTCCATTCTGTCCCTAGCAAAGCTTAGAGCTACGTCACTTCTCTGAAGTGTGGCTCAGGTGATTGCTTCCAGGAATGACATTACATTAGACTTTTACAAAATACAAGCTTTTTTGTTTGTCCTCAGAATAAATATTAAATATGAGAGACCATGGAGCATTCTTAGCTCCTGGTAGTTCAGGCTTAAAAAGTTTCTTTTTCCAAGCAGTTAGTTTGGTTTATTTGGCAGGAGAGGAATGATGAAAGAATGCTATTAAACAACTTCCTACTCATCTTGAAATTATTTTTATTCTAGCACCAGTAACCTTGGCAAGCTGCTGGGCCCAATGCCAATGTATCCTGCAGCTGAAGACAATTATGGCTATGATGCTTGTGCAGTTCTCTGTCTTCCATGTGTTCCTAACATCCTAGTGATTGCTACCGAATCAGGAATGCTTTACCATTGTGTGGTACTAGAAGGAGAAGAAGATGATGAACAGTTGGTATGTTACTGCTACAGTTTGCACTTTTGAAAAAAAAAGTATTGATATATGGGAGGAATCTCTAGTTCAGTAGTAAAACAAAAAGTTCTGCATGCAGAAAGCTCTAACGTTGTCCAGATGAAAGAATCAGATTTTAATTGCTAGAACGGATCCATGCCTTGAGCACCTAAAAAATAGCTTTTTCTACCAGAAATGGTCCCAAATATAGGGTGAAATGACCTGAGTATAAAATCCCTTAAAACATTTGTGTATATTTTTAGGCATCTGACTGCACAAGAGATCATTTGCTGTATTTCCAGATTTCTTATAGCGATCTTGCATATTAATTTGAGTTATAATAAACAGTGTAGTGCTTGTGAGTAGCCTATGGGTTGCATATTGCTCCCCAGCTCTTTTCACTGCTGTCACTCAGTACTAAAATAGATGACTTTCAGTTTCGTAATTTTGACCCCATACAGATACTTGAGTGTCTTTCAGAGAGGCATTGGAATAATTTGGGAACCCTCCATCTGTCACTTTCTTAATCTGTTCACCCCTGGTTTAAAAAATATGCTAAAGTCTTTAAGTGTGCCACTTCTACGGAACCAGATAGAAGATTGGGGGACTGAGAAGCAGCCTCTGTCTTTGCCAGCGTTTTTCATCATTGCCTTACAGCAGGGGTCTTCAAACTTGGCCCTTTTATGACTTGTGGACTTCAACTCCCAGAATTCCTCAGCCAGCATGCCTTACAGTTATATTGCTGTTGACTTCAAACACAACAGTTTGAAATGTGTGATCTCTACCCAAGAAATATGTTTTATCCTAACCATTCAATAGACTGCTGGAAAAGGGAGAATGTGCCCTTGACAGACATTTAAACTGATTGATTACTGATTGAAGTTAAATTGAGTGTACTCCATGCACTTCTGCTCTATCTCCATGGAATAATGCTTCTAAGTGAATTTAACAGAGCCCTGGTGGTTCAGTGGTTAAAATGCAGTATTGCATGCAAACTCTGCCCGTAGCTTGGAAGGTTGACTCAGCCTTCCATCCTTCCAAGGTTGGTAAAATCAGGACCCAGATTGTTGAGGGCAATATACAAATAAGGCTTCTATTGTAAACCGCCCAGAGAGTTTTTCAACTTTTTCACAGATTAAACCACTTTTAGGACATGACAATGTTCCAGTACCACTACTGCTTAGCAAAGTGTCAAAAATTTGATGACTAAAAAAAGGGAGGG
Source organism: Vipera berus (assembly GCF_964194415.1). Taxonomy (NCBI): domain Eukaryota; kingdom Metazoa; phylum Chordata; class Lepidosauria; order Squamata; family Viperidae; genus Vipera; species Vipera berus. The sequence continues at coordinate 343,908,872 of NC_138202.1, forward strand.
GGGTGGATTTTGGGCTTTACTGGTTAGATTCATTTTTTGTTATAGAAATGGCTAGTTTATAATATTATGGAAAAGTAAAAAGTTGAGGTTCAATGTTAATGTTTCCTTCTACTGGAACAGAGGAAGTCAGAAGTTAATGCCTTTTCTTTTTCCCTTCTCTCCCTCACTTTTCCCTTTCACCCTTTGCTCACAAAGGCCCCTCACTTGCTCTCTCACTCACTCGCCCTTTGCTTGCAATAGCTTCTCGCTTGCTATCTTGCTCTCTCACTCACTCACCCTTTGCTCGCAAAACCTTTTTCACTTACACTTTGCTCGCAAAAGCTGTTCTGTCTCTCACTCACACTTTGCTCACAAAAGCCTCTCACTCTTTTTTTTTATTTTTTTATACACCTTTATTATAAAGACCCAAAAAAGAAAGCTAAATGGCTCAACTAGAGTGTCACAGTGCAGCAGAGCCAGGCAGAGCCAGGTTGCCCAAGCCACGAATGTACGCCATGGCACCGCGAGAGATGCTGGAGCTGCGGCGTTACATAGACAAGAACCTGGCACAGGGCTTTATCCAGCCCGCTCGCTCACGTATGGCAGCACCCGTTCTCTTCAGAGAAAAGAAGGACGGTGGGCTACGACTATGTGTGGATTATCGTGGGGTCAACGCGGTGTGCGTTGAGCACCTGTACCTGATTTATCAACTGCATGAAGACCGCAGGAGCCCCTTGGAGCCCGAACAGCATCACACGAAACTGAAAACTGCCGAGTGGGCAGTTAAACGCAGTTTTCCATTTGTCGCCTTCTTTGATGCGCACTCAATAGTACGCCTCCCGCAGGTCCAAGCGAGTGAAAACCCTCCCACTGGCTAGATGGGATAACATGTCCTTCATCAGAGGCAGTGGGTACAGGTGCTCAACGCACACCGTGTTGACCCCACGATAATCCACACATAGTCGTAGCCCACCGTTCGTCAGTGTTACTGGGATCGTGAAAGGGCAGATCGGTGCACTTACCATTGGGTCTTCCTCCTGTCCATCACCGTCCCCGTAAACCTCTAGGTCCACGTCCGTTGGCCTCTCAGTCTCCACTTGGTTGTTTCTCCTGGGCGTCGTGTCCAAGGCTTGACGGTTGGCTCGGGATCGCTCCACAAACCGTGGGGAAGTTATACCCCGTGCTGGGGTTGCTCCTGCCATCGCCTGGGGCGCCGGCATTGCACAGTCAGCTACACGGTGCCCCGGCTGGTCACACCGGAAACAGCGGAAAGCAGCCCGGGGCGGTGGTCCTGTGGGTTTCTGCATCGGCGACGCCGGTTTTTGCCCCTCCCCTTGCGGCTTCTGCGGAGCCTGTCGGGGGTCTGCTGGAGGTTTTGCACGCCGCTGGCAGCTCTGTAGGCCGACGTCCAGCTCAACCACGACCCGGAACCTTTCCTGGAGTCTGGGAGGGATGCCGCGGACGATACAGGCCCTCTGGAGGTGGTCGTCCAGCCCAGCCCGGAAATGATGGATCAACATCTGCTCCGGCCACGAGCTAAGTTTGCCTGCCACCTCCCTGAACTCCCGAACAAACTCTTTTGCTGGCCGGCCGTTTTGTCGGAGCCCAACTATCTCGGCTTCAGCCCGCTGTACCCGGGTAACGTCTTCAAACCGGGCTCGCAATGCCTCGAGGAACAACCCGACATCCCCCAGCTCTCTAGCACGATCGCTGTACAGGTTAGCAACCCACGCCGCAGCCTCCCCCTGCAGCGCTGTTGTGACCGCCATCACCATTGCCCACTAAGAGGCATACACGGGGCCGTACTTATCCAGATGATGGATCACGTGACCAAGGAAGAGGGCCAGGCGGTCGGGGTGGCCATCGAAAGTTATGGGCAACGGTGGCGGGCCCCACGCTGCTGGTGCTCCGCAGAGCCCTGCCGGAGCACCCGATCCTTCCGCTATGAGCCCTGGTTGTGGCCAACCCAGCACTCCTGCCGGTGGCCCCGGGCGTAGCGCAGCACCACCGCCCCCCGTAGCACCCGCCCGTACGGGCCCTTGACCTGGTGTGGCCGCGGGGCCCGGCAACGAAGGTGCAGTCGCCTGCGGGGTGCCGGAACCCTGCGGAGCCCGAAAACGGGGGCTAGCCAGGCGGAAACGGGCCTGGCTCTGCTCCACAGGGCCAGCCCTGTCCTGAGACCAACGGCCAGCATCCGATTCGGGTTCGATGGGGGTCCATGGCCTAGGCTCCCCGAACCTGTCCCTCAGGACGTCCATAGTATAACTCCCTGGAGCCGTGGAGTAGCTCCACTCCTCCCCTTCTTCGTCGGTAACGCGACGCTCCCTCCACTCCAACAACGGCCCCCTCTGCCTGGGTGGCCGCTCCTGCCCAGTCTCCAGTTGTCCCAGTACAGAACTGAGCCACCATTCCCCAGTCTTTGCTTGAGCAGTCGGCCCCTGGGTCCCAATGCCTTCAGCCGCTGGGCAAGGGTCCCGGACCTTGGGCCGAACTACCGGTGGGGCCTCTGCCAACTCCCCCATGTCCAGAGGCGCTGTAGCCCCAGCCGGCTCCTCTCCCTCCACAGTAAGCACAGCCCCCTGGGTTCTCTCAGCCATGTCAGTTGCCTCGAAGTCCAGAGCAGAACACAGCAACGAGGAAATGCTGTAAGCAACACTGACTTACTGTCACAGCCGTCCACGCTGAAAGAACGATGACAACGTGGTACGGGTGATGACGAGGTTTTCTTTACTTCAGAAAAGCCTAGCAGATACAAGGTCAGCGTTGGGAGCTAGCCGTCCCAACGCGTCTTTTATACATTGGGGGTGATTAGCCCCACCCCTCCCCATGCAAACCAGCATCTGGCTGAGTCTGCTCAAAACCCGCCCCCTTCCCAGCTCTCCACACGTCACCCCGCCCTTTGTGCCTGAGCTCCCACACAGACTCCAGGTGAGTTTATGCCCTTAACCCCCCTTTCGTGCTCCCCCACCCCTCCTCCGTGCTCCCCTCCACCGTCCAGCGTGTCAGTGTTACAGCCCCCCTAACAGCTCCCCACAACGCCCCGCTATCCGGTCTTCGTTCTGAGCCGCCCGATGCCCCCGCCGAGGAGCAGGCGGCTGGGTAATCCCAGGACGAGCTGCGGCTGCCGGTCTGACTGCCTATGGGTCCCTTCAGCAGCTCCGTCGACGCAGACACGCCAGAAAGCCCCGGACCAGCTGCCCGTGGTTGCTGGCGGCCGTTTGACTGTTGGATGTGCTGTTCCCGGGTGGCTCCAGCAGGAAGGTTCGGGCGGGCGGTTTGCGCGGCGTTTCCCCTGCTCCCCTCGTGATGTCGAGCCCACGGGACTTGACATAGAGACAGAATGTTTTAGTGTCAGCTTCTGCATGATTTGTATAAATATGACAGGGATCAATTTGATAACATCAGAAACATTTATTTTTAACTAAAAGATATGTTTTTCTATTTGTTTTATACAAAATTCCTTCCTGTCAAAAAAAATATAAGGAAGCAATAAAGTTCAAGAATGCAGAAAATATCTTAGAGATCAGCTCTTCACAGATTTTTCTGATTTCCTTATTTTACCTTTTGCTCGATGCTGCTCTCCAGTGACTGGATCCTCATCTGCTCTTTGCGCAGCTTGGCATCGAGCACAGTCACCTTCAAATGGGCTTTGCTTCTCATCTGGGTGATATCCTCAGTCGCTTGGTCTAGCTTTTCCTGCGCATGAGCCTTCAGGGCTTGGTACCTCTGCTCCTCCTTGATTCTTTCCAGGTAGTCCTCCATGCATTTCTTCAGAATTTCTTCATTCTTTTGAAATCCTTCGATGGCCTCCCTTTGTTTTTTGAACTGCTTGAAGAACTCACGAGAAAGATGTTTCCAAGGCATTCAGGTCAGAAACGGCCTGCTGTTTTTCATCCAAGGCTTACTGAGCTTCTTTCTTGGCAAGCTCCTTCTGGCTCCGACAGTCCTCCATCACTTGTACTATGATGTCCTCAAACTCGCCAACAATTTTTCAGATGTTAAAAAATTTGGAAGTCGAGGTCCTCCAGCTTTTCCTCCTGTCCAGGTGCTTTGGCTTCAGGGGAGGCAGTCTTGGTGGAAGTTCTGCTCATGAACCGGGCTCGGAGCCCCCTCTCACCACTCAGCTGGGAGCGAGGATGCGGACATGGAATCGCACCCGAGGAAAGGGTTAAACACGTGGGAGTCAGCACAGACCCTTCACCGCCGTCTGAAAGCCGCTGCATCAAAAGCCTCTCACTCTCTTACTTGCTCACTTTGCTTGCAAAAGCCCCTTGCTCGCTCTCTCACTTTGCTTGCAAAAGCCCCTTGCTTGCTCTCGCTTTTTCACCCACTCACTCTGCTTACAAAAGCCCCTTTTTCACTCACACTTTGCTCACAAAAGCCCCTTGCTTGCTCACTCACTCACACTTTGCTCACAAATGGAGCTCTCTCACTGCTTCGCTAACAAAAGCCTCTTCTCTCTTTCTCCGTGTTTTTTTCCCCTCCTTCTCCCACCAAAACTTGCTCCTTTTATAGCTCCTCCTCTCTGCCCTCCTCCTCCTTTTCTCTTTCGGATTCGCTGGAAGTTCCAACTAGCATGCAGCTGCGCACGCAGATCCTGGGGCCTCTGCTGAACCCTGCAGCTCCAGCTGATCTCCTCCAGGCCTGTGTGGCGCCGATTTAGCTCATTTCCTCCCCTGCTACACTTAGCTAGGGGTGGTGTACCACCTGCCAGGTGCTAAAGTACCACCGGTTGAAAAGCCCTACTCTAAAGTGCTATGGGGTGGTATATAAGACTAAATGCTACTTCTTATTAACCTGATGTGTCTCAAGGGATCATGACTTGAAAAACATTAATTGAATCATTCCATTCCCCCTGCAGTCTGTCAAGTCTTGGGATTCCCGAACTGACCTCATTCCATCACTCTATGTGTTTGAGTGTGTTGAACTGGAACTTGCCCTAAGATTAGCCTCCAGAGAAGGGGAAGAACCGATAGAGTCAGATTTCTCTTGTCCAATGAAATTGCACAGAGGTAAGAACACAGGTCATTATTTTTCTTACTTTTGTTCTCACCTTGTCCGTTTAATATCTGATAAACCTGCCTTTCAGGGCATATAACAAAATATTTTTTTTAAAAAAAATGCCCATCTGGAAAGTTCCAGCATTGTACCTGGAGTCTGGAAGTTATAAATACTGTTTAATTCTAGTGTTGGCTGGAGGGCTATGGATCTTCCACAGTCTTTCAGCCTAATCTACCTTATAGAACAATTGAGACAATCAAATGGAAGAAGGAGAGTTGCAAACGTGACCTTGAAGTGTATTCTTATTAAGACTTAATGTAGGCTTAGTTGAACACAGATGATTTTTTTAAGTAGACATGCACAGCGTTGTACCATGAGTCACTGAAAGTAGTACAGTATGTAAATATATAATGTTTATCATCTATCTATACACTTTTATGTTTTGAGCAGAAATGGCAAATAGTCAGAGGCAAATAATTTCCTATTCCAATTATAGAGGTGAAGGAGGATCCCTTACAGGGTCGTGCCGAGGAATTTAGCCAACATCTGCTGGACAAAATCGCTCGGATCCGGACCGGTCTGGATTCCGACTGGGCAGAATCTGACGATGAGAACATGGACAGTCTTGTTGATGTTATCTGGGAAGAGTTCGATCCTGTGACTCTGGACGAGGTAGACAAGATCATGAGGAAGCTGAGCTCCACTACATCCTTATTGGACCCGTGCCCCTCCTGGCTGGTTTATGCGGCTCGGGATGGGACACGAGGCTGGATCCATGCAGTGATAACTGCTTCATTGAAAGAGGGCAGTTTCCCCGCAGCCTTGAAAGAAGCGGTGGTGAGACCCCTCCTCAAAAAGCCTTCCCTGGACCCAGCTGTTTTAAACAACTTTCGCCCGGTCTCCAACCTTCGCTTTCTTGCAAAGGTTGTTGAGAACGTAGTGGCGCATCAGCTTCCTCTGTTCCTTGAAGATACTGATTATCTAGACCCGTACCAATCAGGTTTCAGGCCCGGACACAGCACGGAGACGGCATTGGTCTCTCTGACGAATGATCTCTGGCGAGCTCGGGACAGGGGTTGTTCCTCTGTCCTGGTACTATTAGACCTCTCAGCGGCTTTTGATACCATCGACCATGGTATCTTACTGCGGCGTCTCAGGAGATTGGGAGTGGGAGGCACTGTTCTTCAGTGGTTCTCCTCCTACCTTCTGGAACGTTCACAGTCGGTGTTAGCAGGTGGACAGAGATCAACCCCGAGACCTCTCATTTATGGAGTTCCTCAGGGGTCGGTCCTCTCACCTCTCCTGTTTAACATCTATATGAAGCCGCTAGGTGAGATCATCCGTGGTTTTGGAGTGGGATATCATCAGTATGCTGATGATACCCAGCTTTTCATCTCGACCCCAAACCACCCCAGTGATGCCCTCGACGTGATGTCCCGTTGCCTGGAAGCGGTCCGGGTCTGGATGGGGAGGAACAGGCTTCAACTCAACCCGGACAAGACTGAATGGCTGTACATACAGGCATGTCAGGAAATTCAGATTATTCCATCTCTTAATATTGGGGGTGAGTTATTACCCCCCGTAGATAAGGCTCGCAATTTGGGTGTCCTCTTAGATTCACAACTCTCCTTAGAAGATCATATAAGAGCTGTGACTAGAGGGGCCTTCGCCCAGGTTCGTCTGGTGCGCCAGTTGCGACCCTATCTGGACCTGGATGCCTTGCGTACAGTCACCCATGCACTTGTCACCTCTCGTCTAGACTACTGCAATGCTCTTTACATGGGGCTGCCCTTGAGAACCACTCAGAAGCTTCAGCTGGTACAGAATGCAGCTGCACGAGTTCTTTTGGGGGTCTCCCGATACTCCCATATTACACCTCTGCTCCGTGAGCTGCACTGGCTTCCAGTTGCCTTCCGGGTGAAATTCAAGGTGCTGGTGATGACATACAAAGCCCTACATGGCATGGGTCCGGATTACCTACGGGAGCACCTACTGCCGGCGTCAACTTCCCTCTGTCCTGTACGTTCCCACAGAGAGGGCCTCCTCAGGGTACCACCGGTCAGAGAATGTCGGCTGGTGACCCCCAGGGGGAGAGCATTCTCGGTGGGTGCACCAATCCTCTGGAACCGCTTACCGGCTGAACTCCGGATGGCCCCCGACCTTCGCTCCTTCCGGCGTGATCTAAAAACTTATCTATTCGAACAAGCCGGCCTGGCCTGAAGGGTTTGGGTTTTAATATTATTTTAACTAATGTATTCTTATTTTTATTGCCCTGTACACCGCCCTGAGTCCTTCAGGAGAAGGGCGGTATATAAATCAAATAAATAAATAAATATCAATTTTTTTGATTAGTCAAAGCAACATTCTTTCTTTAAATCCCTTGCCTTATTTTTCAGGTTGTTTTACTATACAATCATGAGCAACTGAAGTTTTGGGAGATGATGGAACTGGTTCAGATAAGAAACCTGGCAGATTTCCATTTTTAAACTCATATTATCAAGCACATGAGGTGTGAAATATGTGTCTTATGTCAATTTGGCCATCTGTTAACACAAATCCTGTTTATATTTCTCAGATCCCAAATGTCCTTCTCGCTACCATTGCACACATGATGCTGGCGTACATAGTATTGGACTCCCCTGGATCAACAAACTACACAAATTCCTTGGTTCTGGTAAGTCAATCCTCCTGGCTTGTAATTTGGTTTTTGTTAAAAGTACACCTTTAGGTTCTTCCCATTGCCTTGAGTTTAACATTCATGAAAAGGGTAAGATACTAATGTGTTCATAACTAGCCTTTGATTTTGGTGGTTTCTGCTCTTTGGAGTGCTCTCTGATATTTGGAAAGCAAATACTGATATATTTTTTACGTCAGTATTGGATCCTGTTTTTCATCAGAACTTTCTGCGAGAACATGTTTTTCCCAAATACATTTTTCCTTCCTTTTAAAATGTGTATTTCATATGTGTCACATATATTTATATTTAGCTACAAATTTATTTTATTTTGTTTTTATCTTTGTGTTTTAACACAGAAATGTGATATAAAAATGTATCAAATGAATAGGGCAGTTTGTTGTGATATCCGAATCCTGCAAATTGGAATTAAGTGTTTTGTATTAAATTAGAGGACTTGCTCTTTCAGATGAAGAAGACAAAGACAGTTTGCAAGAGCTTGGGGCAGAACAGAAGTGCTTTGTGGAGCATATCCTGTGTACCAAGCCTCTACCATGCAGGTAGGAGCCAGTGTGGCTTCCACCTTTTCTCCAATTGATGTTCTTCATGCAGCTTATCCTTGGAGACCTTTGCTCAATAACTGTTACAGATAGTTGTTGTAACCTTTGAAACAGTGAAGAATATGTCGGCTTTGTTAATAATTTCGTGGGAGATGGGAAAATGCATGATGTGTTCGGGATGGAGACTGGTGTTGGGGGGGGGTGTCACGTGTACTGCATTTACCTTGCTCAAGTAGAGCTGTATGTTATAGAAAAAATAATGTTCAAGAGAATCATAGGTTGGATCTTTCATTTTATATATCTAAATATCTTAGCCCCCGACTTTAAACTCTTCAGATATGTTGGAGTGTAACTTTCATCTTTTCAGGCATGAAGAGTAATTGTGCTGATTAGGGATGATGAAGGTTGCAATCATGGCATATACCTGGCTATTTGCGATACTATCTCCACTTGTATTTTTTTTCTTTTACTTTTAAGCATCCCCGAGTCATTGTGGCTTATAAATTATGTAAATAAATAAGTCTCCCAGAGCCATGGTGGTCTATGCATTGTATAAACAAATACAGTTGTCAAACATTTGGTTAGGAAGGGTTATGCTGGAAAAAAGGAGACACTTCCAGGACTTGTAAACTGAAGATGCCTGGAATCTAGAAATAATCACCCAAATCATTTTAAGAAGCAGGCAGCACACCTGGGTCATACTGCCCATCCAGTTGGCACTAAATAGCTTCCCATAGAGAGAAAGAAGCTTTTGTTTATGAGTCTGAATATAGTAAAGATGGCTGTTCTTCTGCCATTAAGACTGCCAGAACTTTTAAAGAAATGTTTTGTTCCTGTAGACAACCTGCTGCAATTAGAGGGTTCTGGATTGTGTCTGATATTTTGGGCCCTACAATGGTTTGCATCACCAAGACCTACGAATGCATTACCAGGCCTCTTCTGTAAGTATGAAGCCAATTATAATTTGTGCCTGATCATATTTACTTTTAAGTTTTCTGCAAATGAAAAATATTGCTGTTTGCATGTGCCGTCATAGATTATAAATATATTACTTTTTTTCTTGGCTTTGCTTTAATTTTAAATCAGTGTTTCTCAAGCTTGGTAATTTTAAGACAGGAGGACTTCAACTCCCAGAATTCCCAGATAGGCTGGCTGAGGAATTCTGTGAGTTGAAGTTCCCCATCGTAAAGTTTCCAAAATTGAGAAACTGTTTTAGATTGAGGTGGCTTGTTCCACAAATCTTATTAAGGTTACCCAGATTCAAATGCAGTATTAAACAGTTAATCAACAGTTAATCAACCTAGTTGACAGGGATTTTTAAATTCCCTTGTTTGAATTACAACATTTGTTATTTTGTCTCGAATGCACATCTGTTTTTTCTTATATATCTGTTGTTTGGCTAACTCCTTTGTGATATGTTTGCTGGCACCAGCCCTCATTGAGCTTGAATTCTTCAGGTTGAGACAATGACCTTTATATACTTGGCTTTTATTTAATCGATCTATGAAGTAGTATTTTAGTGAGGATCTGCAAAACAGATCCTATAACCAATAGCTCAATAACTGTAGCCTGTTCAAACAAAGGTAATGGGGCATCTCTGGTGCTTTCTGCAAGAATACAAATGGAAAATATATGTCTTTTTTCTGGTTTCCAGATCGATTCTATCTCATAGCAAAATAGAAAAGAGCATTGTGTCCCCCAAACTAGGGTTAAGCATTTATTTTGCTATGTTTTCCTGGAAAAATCCAATCTGGAAGAAAAATAGATGCAAGAATGTTTTAGTGGAGAGTGTGTTAGATGGGAGAGAAACTGATGAATTCTATTGCAATTTTGTATGCCCTGCAGTGCTTTTTGCCAGCGTCTTACCTACAGAGAGAAAGAAAAAAAAAACCACCTTGATTTCTCTAATCTGTTCTCGTAGAAAGGAGGGAAAGTTCATTAGCAGCAAGATACAATATTGAATAAGCCTCTCTGACATTTTCTGCACAAGAGCTGTGGATAGGAAGAACAATGGCAATACAAGCCATGATTTTATTTTTGATAATTGGTAGGGTTATAAATATTCAAGGAACTTACTGAAAAGGTGAAAAAAAGGAAGAGGAGAATCGTTGATATTAATAGATGCCTGACATTTGTTTTGACAGTTCCACAGTCCACCCAACATGCCCTCCACTTCTGTGCACCATGGAAGAACCACAGACGTTTTCCTCACCTCTCCGCATTCTAGCTGAATCACAGGACTCCTTTGAGAGACATATCCGAAACATCTTGTGTCGCACCTCCGCAAATCCATTGTTGCTGAAGTACAACGTCTTTCTCTTTGTGAAAATCTAATTTCACATTAAGTGGATTTTTTTGTTGTTTTTACTTTGCTGCTTTTCTCACTGATGTGCTAAGACTCTTTCCAAACCTTGTGTGTTATTGCTTGTTCTTTGTTTTGGCTCTTGGTTCTCATTACTGCAGTTGGCAAAACTGCATCTTGTTTGGGATAGACCACCAAAGCTCAGTCTTTTCAGTGGTCTCATGATTAGACTTTTCTTTTTCTGGCTGAGTCTCATATTCTGTATTTGGCTGTTTTTGCATTTTTCAGCTATTGCCCTAAATCTGTTGTTCTTCTTTCATGTAAGACTGGTAGAGTTTCAGAGAACACAAGCATCTTGCTGGTTTCCACTGAATTATTATGCTCATAGAATAGTGTCTCCTGGTTGATTAAGGGATGGGGGAATTGATTAGGGAGCTTTTTCAGTGAGTACTTTAGATGGGATGCTGTTCAATGTCTCTGTCTGTCTGTCTATCTACCTACCTATCTATGTATGTGTCTGTCTCTGTCTGTCTGTCTGTCTGTCTGTCTGTCTGTCTAATACTTCTTAATTGCCCATCTCCCTCAGAGATATATTTTTATCATATATATATAAATGTATCCTTTTCCAAGCTTGGATGCCCCAACTTTGCTTGTGTTTTTTTAAAGGGCTGCAGATAGAGAGTCTTCCCCTCCCCCAGAGGAATGCCTCCAGCTTCTAAGCAGAGCCACACAAGTATTCCGGGAAGAATATATTCTAAAACAGGACTTGGTTCGAGAAGAAATCCAGCGAAGGTAACCTTGGCTCTTTGTTTCTAAATTTCTAAATCCTAAATGTAGTAAGTCATTTTTAGCCTTTTCTTACAGTGACTAAAATGAGGCTGTTTTAGGTCTTAAGGTTCTGCTGCCCGAAACAAAATAGAGCAGAATTCAAAGTGCCACTATAATTTTTCTTAGATGCAATGTTTCAGAAAAGGGCACTTAAATGATTTGCAATGTGTATATAACAGTACTTCTAAAAATGAACAATTCTGCCTGCATGTTATCGAAAAACTTCAATAAAAGTTTAAAATTGAATTTTGAATCATCGGTTTTATTTTGAATCATCTTGGTTTTCTGCTGACCTAAAGTGTAATACAGCTGATAAACCTACACATTTAAAAAATAATCTGTTATTCTGAGAAAAGCATTTATTCTATTTTTCTGCTCCCCCAGTGATTTATTTAACACACACTACAAATGAAAAGAAATCCCATTTTCTCCACATTAACTATACTTAATGTTTCTACATTTTTCTGCTTTAGTCCGTGGAATAGAAGAGCTAATACTTGTTTTTTAAATATTCTGAATATCTACTTTAAATATTAGGTATTTATCTTCTGCAATATATTACTCAACAAATGTGATTAGAGGGAAACAAAATATGCACAGATTGAGGCATTGTTTCCCATCTAATCTTTTAATCTTTTCTCCATCTCAGAGTGAAATTGCTGCGTGAACAGAAAAAAAAACAGCTGGAAGATCTAGGGTACTGTCGAGAAGAAAGGTAAAGACCGGCCCATTTGTGAGCTGTTTGGCACCCCCCCTTTATTGATTTAGACAATGTAAATGTTATTTCTTAGCCAAAAGGAATCCTAGAATGACTTATTGAGTAGGACATGTACCACTTTTAGGGCTTACAGTCTAAATGACAGACAAGGAAGTGGAGATGAATATTAGGAGAAGGAAGTTCAGCGTGAGTTCTCACTGCTAGTTCTTTGGCCAACAGCTGCAACGCAAGCAGTTCATGTAACTGCATGGAATACTGCCACCAATGACAGTTATGAGAGATCAAAAATTGATTGTTTTCAGGAGAGTAAACAAAGTAACCTTGTCTCATAGTTAGGCAGAATGGTTTAGAGCAAAACTACACAAAGAATTATGACGGGTTTCCTGGTTCCAAGTACTGGATTGCCTCATGGAAGTAGCAAACGTCAATGCTTGTACAGAAAGTATTTCAGATTCACACACATTCAATAGCTCGAATGGCTTGGCTTTTAATGTCTATAGAGATCCTCAATCATCCATGTCATGGTTGCCCCAGAGGTGCTTTTCCAAAAGGCAATGAGTCTTGTTCTTTTTCCTTGAAAATGTTTCACTTCTCATCCAAGAAATGCAACTTAAGAAACTCCCTGGACGAGAAGTGAAATATTTTCAAAGAAAAAAACCAAGGAAGTCCAGTTGCCTTTTGGAAAAGTAATTTTGGGACATGAGTTATAGAGTTGCAAAAACCCATTTGTGCGTAATTTTGGAGAGCTACTGCCATATATTAATAGGTACCATTGAACAAGACAAATTCACCTGTCTTAGACTGGGAGGGCCAGGCATTATAGGAAGCAATTTGTATGACTACTGACCCAGGTTGCTGAGTCTCAGTTTTACAACCTTAATTTTCTGAGGTTGTGAAACTGAACTGTACACTAACCAGATTGTTCATACAATTTGCTGAACTATGAAATAATCTAGCCAAGGTTAACACGAGCATGCATCTGCTGGGTGCAATATTCTAACCATTGTCCATGCTGGCACAGAAACTGAGGTTCATGGGTGGAAGCTTCTGTCTTAAGTTTCACTGTAAACAAAGGAAGGCATAGGGTAGACTAGAGAACCTATTTCTTCTCCCACCACAAGAATTGTAATTCCTATGAAGCATTTAAGGAAGCCTTATGTTGCTCAGTCCAGGCATAAGGTAAAACTTACGTTTGTGGAGTTTATTGGGTTTGGACAGATGCTTTTGGCCTTTTTCCTTTTCCTCTTTAACATTACCAGGCTTAGCATTTAACTCAAAGGTGAAAAACTTAAGTTGTATATTCTGTATCTTAGTGCTCTTCTGGTTCTCCATAGATGCTGCTACTAGGGATCATAGAAGTTGATTTGCAATGAATGTATCCATTAGAAATTGAATGAAATTACTCAAGGAATAAATAAATTTTGTGTGTAAAAAAAAGGTGTGCTGCTGTCCTGAAAGTAACGTTTTGTCTTCTCATAAAGGAAAAGTTTGAGGGAGATGGCAGAGCGTTTGGCTGACAAATATGAAGAAGCCAAAGAGAAACAAGAGGATATTGTAAACAGGTGAGGATATCTTATTGTTCTGATTGGATGAAGTAACTGTAATTATCTAACTTCTTGCTAAAGAAACTGTTGTAGACTTGCTTAGAACCCCAGTCATTAAACTGAATTCCTTTCCAAATTATAATACAGGTGTTAATAGAGGAGTTTATGGAAAAGCAGTTACAGACTACATACCAGCAAAATGAAAACGGATAAGCAGTTTTACCTCTGGAACTGCTTCACTAAAATACCAGATGACATACTTTACTGGGTTCAGAAATTCTGTCAAGTCAAACCAAACTAAACTATTATCATTTAATTCAATGTGAAAATTGCTTTAGCGCTATTTAGAAAAAAAGGGGCTGCTAGTTTTCTAACATTCTTAATACTGTACTATTGTACATCTTTTTCCTTGTCAAACATCAAACAGCTAGAGTAACCTAGAATTCTGCTAATATTTAATTAGGAAAAATGAACTTTTGAACAAAAGTGTATGTCACACCTCATCAAATAAGAAACTAAAATCTACAAGTAAATTTGAAAGGGACGGTTATATACTGTATAGCACTATTCTGAGAAGATATTTAGTTATGCAAATGCATAGCAAAACTCCACCTCCACTGCCCTTCGTTAGAAACCTGACATTCTTTTTGTGGCTACAGGATGAAGAAAGTTCTCCGTAGTTACCATTCACAGCTGCCTGTCCTATCCGATAGTGAAAAGGATATGAAGAAGGAGCTACAAACAATACAAGAACAATTGCGGCATTCAGGCAATGCTATCAAGCAGGTAAGTGGTTGCTCATTTCTAAAAACATATCTAGAAAATGAACGTATTTTTGAGGTGTTTCTCCTTGTTGCTTCTCTATAACTATAGGTTAAAATGAAAAAGGATTACCAGCAGAGAAAAATGGAGAAGGGCAACAGTCCACAGAAGCGAAGCATCAACCTCAGCACATATCAGAGGAAATGTATCCGGGCTGTTCTGAAAGAAGAGTGAGTCTTATTGCTTGCTGAGCTAAATGATTATTTTCTTGCATTATTAATATTTGGCTAATGGCAAATGCCTGCATGGTGCACAGGCTTCTTATCTTGGTTGAGTTTCTAGGTTGCTGGCAAGTGCTATACTAATGCTGTATATAAGTGATATGTTCTGGCCAGAGTTGTACAGGTCCTAAATATTTTGTGTATTTACTAGCTTTCTGAGAGTAACAGACCCTTCGCCCCAATTCTATTTCCAGTAAGAGGAAGGCAATTTGTATTGGTGGAGCAGTGGGCTAATGCCTCCTTAAGTAACACCAGCTGCCTGCAATTAGTGCAGGTTCGAGTCCCACCAGGCTCAAGGTTGACTCAGCCTTCCATCCTTCTGAGGTAGGTAAAATGAGGACCCAGATTGTTGGGGGCAATTAAGCTGACTTTGTAATAATGCCGCTTCGGGGTGTGTGTGTGAAAGCCCTAATAAGCAGGCATATACATAGAATGAAGGCTACTGCTAAGCTTGTAAGCCGCCCTGAGTCTTCGGAGAAGGGCGGGATATAAAATGGAATTAAAATAAATAAATAAATAAAATAAATTACTTCTACATCATATACCACTGGACTAACCAAAATATGTTAAATTTAAAGATTTAAATTACAAGCTGTCTTTCTTACTACCCTTGCTCAATACTGAGATAAAGAAAACATTTTTTTTTATTTCTTTCAGGGGAGAACACATTCAGGAAATGGTGAAACAAATAAATGACATCCGGAATCACGTAACCTTTTAGTCATCAGACTAAAGACTTACATTTTTGGAATATTAAACATTACCAGCTGCCTTTTTCCTAATTTATAAATTGAACTTTTTTTACAAAAAGATTCACGATTAAATAGTTAGAGGATGCATCCAATTATAATGCACGGTGCAGCATTTTACAGGAGGCATGATGCTACAGACATCTGACATCCGCCCGTTTGTGACTTCAACTTAAATACATGCTTGTAATATCACACTGCTTATTTCAAAATAAAAATCAATACTGTACCAAATCTTTCCTCATAGATCATCATCTGAGCTAACCTTATGAACCCTTCTTAAATCATCAGTACAATACATTTAAATAGAAAGAAGGTATGAAAAGAATTGCAAGACTTTTCTCCTTTAATTTGGAACACTTTTGCAGTATACACCTCCAATACAGTTAACAAATGGTTACATTTTTTAATTCAATAGACAGGATAATTTTACATCCACAGTTTCACAGGACACCAGTGGCTTTTGCTGGAATGCAATATAATTCCAAAATTGTGTAATTTGAAGGCTAGTTTTTTTTTAAAGGGGGCTTTGTAGATTACTTACCCATCTCCCATCCTTATCCTTGGCCACGCTGTGTTGTTAGAAGCTGTATAGCCATAGGAGATTCAAAAGTGAAAGGAAACCATTTGACATGTTGGAAGAACCTATTGTGCACATATTAAGATTGTACAAGTCTTCCAGTAATTCTGTGACTTTGTACATTTTGCATACAAAAAGACTCTACAAGTATACAGAACAGAGCCACCCTTACTGTTCTTTACTCATTTTGCACACAATCCGTTTAAATCAGTACAGGTCACTGTGTTATACCTATTTGTAGTAGCTAAGCCTTTGAATGAGACTGAAAGGTAATGGTATAAATTACTCCTTTACATAAAAAAAAACTCAGATCCATACAGCCTTTTTAAAAAAAAATTAATTATGAAAGCAATTCATTTTCAAAATCAGTTTTGAAATTAGCATATCCTGCCATTAAAACAAATTTTCCCTTTTAAAAAATTGTGTGAACTAGCAGCATATTCTTCTTCTCGGGTTTGTGGACTTGTGGATTTACAGTATTGTCAATAATTATATGTATCAATTTTAAATGTAGTACTACAGATCTATTTTCCCTGTGTTTCCTTCCACGTTAGTTTCTTTCTTTCCCTAATGATTCTGAAATACTTCCAGGCTTCAGGATGAATAGCAGAACAGTACTTGCTAAATAGAATATTATGCATCCAATTTATGGTATTTTTTTATGTGTATCATAGCTAATCTCACCACTTTAGAGATCATAGCATTGCCTCCCCAATTAACACATGCAGTTTTTAGCCAATTTAATACAAATGCTTAGATGAGCTTGACCATATTTGGCAGGGGTCTTTGAAAATGCTGCTTTCCTAAAAGGAAAGCCCTCTGCTGAAATTTAATGATACCATATTAAAGATGCAAAGAAACATGCTAATGCACTTCATTAGAGCAAGTTCTTCATTTCTAGGCATAAGTCCACTTTTTTGTCACTGCATTGTTTTTAACATTTTTTTCTAACCAGATTGAAACAGACTGGATTCCAGCAAATGTTTTTTTGATTTTGTACCAGTTACATAATTAGAACTTACAGGGAATCAAGTTGCCCCCTCTCTTCCTCACCTCGATTACTACTCAGAAAACCTGAAACAGATAAACTCAGTTGATGGTCCTTGCCCACCCAAAAGTAAAATAGGTAGCTTTTTTCAACAATGGGGAAGTACTCAAGCTGCTCATCTATTTACACCAATATATGAACTAGATATTGGATCAATACTTGCTTGTTCAAGAACCAAGTAATAATAAACATGATTAAATTAGACTGATTCTGTTCTTTCGAAAATAAATGTCATAATTGATAGTTGCTCTCTTGATAGGTGTGGAAGAATTGGGAAAGAACAGTTGCTTGCAACTCTTTTAGCCCAGTTCAACATTGATCTGTTCAACTGCTTGACCACAAGAATAAAAATTCAATAGAAATACAGATTAAACACATTTTATCTACTTTACACTCATCCTATTTAAAACAATTCCTAGGAGTTTATAAGCTCTTATTGGAACCCAAGTAATCATGCAGCCTCCTGACTGGAAAAAAAATTAATAATTTTAAATTTTAATTAAATTATTTTAAAAGTTCCATTTTAAGTATAGAGAAGCATCTTCCTTTCCCCTCCAAGTTGGATCACAGCAAATCAGTTGCATTTGGGTTCTGCTGGGACCTTTCCATAATGGAGTTTAATGCATTCTTGCATGTTCTGATTGCAAGACCAGAACAAGATTTTCCAAGATCTATATCATGAGTACTGGCTTTTCAAGAGAAGCATTCAGTCCAAGCATAAACATAATTGCAGCTTCACAAACATTTCCTATCTGATGTGTTGCAGCATTATCTTAAATGTATAATTTTAAACCCCAATCTTTAAACAAATACATTCAAAGTAAAAGGTCTTCCAGAATCTGTAACAATTCACAAAACACCTCTGTACTATAAGTATGATACGGCTTAATTTGTTTTACGCCAGGGTAATCGAATGTGTATTGATAAATGTGACTAACTCAAGTTCACATATTTCAGTGAGAAAAGTGTAACGCTGAATCCAGCCATATGTTGATATTGTGCAATGCAGCTTTTTTTTGGGGGGGGGGAGTAATGAGAGATACAAAAGCAATTTATTTTCATTTCCTTTTCTTTCTATGAAGATTAGCCTTCAGTTCCCTGACCTTTGGGTCCCGAGAATTTAAGTGACTTATTTCCACATTCTAATTATCTGTTTTTTCCCCCTGTGCCTTAAGTTCTTTTTTGTTGTTGTTGTTGAAAATTTGCAGCCTTCTCTAATCCTCTTCTGCCTATATTCTGTACATGTTTTTAGTTAGGGCTCTTCCAGCACAACATTCAAGGTACAAAAAAAATGTACTGAGCTAGAAAAACCCGAAATCCAGTATCCTGCAAATAAATTCATATTTTAATATAAAATATTAATACAATATACTATTTTCCCCTTCTGCCCAACTTGCTATTGTAACTTCACTCCAAAAGACTTGGGGTGGGATGGGAGGAGACAATTTCCAGCAACTACTTTCATCACAGTATTTTAACAGGGTATGGATGAGAGGGAGGGAGGAAGGGAATGCCGTATTCCAGAATCATGGGGGGCGGGGGGCGGCAAGAGGATGAAGGTAGATGAGTTATATGGAAAAGTCCAACTACACTGAAGGCAGGTACCCCTGGACGGTCCCGCAAATGGTCTCAGTGTGAAGCTTTCTTCCCGCCCAGAAAACCTTCCTCTCCCACCCAGAAACACAAACTGGACTGTAGCTCTTGTGTCATCTTCTGCTCTTTCTGTTAGAATTAAATAATTATTAAAGGTTTCGCTATAAAGAGGAAGGTTTAAAAAAACAAAACAACCAAAATGTAGCTTTGCAGCTCTACTACTGAGGCTGTCATGTTTCAGGTAGCTGATTAATGTCAGTCAGTTTTGTATCATTGAGGATTGCACGAATTCTCTCCAGGGAATCGGCCTGCCGGATCCGTTCCAACTGGACCTGAGCAAAAATGAGCAACACATAACATTAACAGAATGGCTATCTGTAAGGGGGAATTGAGTTTCTCTTAAGTTATAAAATTTAAAGATCAATAGATTTATCTACCAATAGACGCACAGGGAGAGGGACTGGGTACGTTTAGCCTGGTAGTTCTTAAGATTACAGGGAGTTTTCAAAAATCTGAAAGGCTACCATGTAGAAGCTGGGGAGTAATTAATTCAGAGCGGTTTCAGAAGGCAGGACAAGGAATAGTTGTTTAAACTCAAGGAGGAAAATCTGGGTTGGCTCTCAAGAAACATTTCCAAACGGCAAGGGCTGTTCCCAAAATGTAACGTACTGCCTAGGGATGGGGTGGATTTTCCTCTGCTGGAAATTAAACAGAGTCTGGATGGATAGTGGATTCGGCATGAGGCAAGGATTTCCAAGATCACCTTCTACACTTACATTCTAGTATTCTCAAAGAAAAAAAAAGATTTCTCCCCTGAGCATGAAGTAACTACAAGAAGGACAAACTTTAGCAAGACCTATTTTACTCATCACCATTATTGGAAGGACCTGATGGGTCTTGTGACTTTGGAAGGTAGAAGCAACCCAGCAGAACAAGAATAGGACAAACATCTGAGAGAAACCTAATTCTAGTGACTAGAAAATCCAAGAACTGACACTTTTCGCTGCCTTTGTTCCCGAGCTGGCCACCTCACCTGAAGGGTCTGAGAAAGCTTAACAAAGTCTCTCTGTACTTGCTCACTGACATCCAATTCTGTCTGCAGCCGTTGAGCTTTGTTCTTCTCCTCGAATACCATGTGTTCCAAGTTAGCCTGGGAAAGGAAACAGCAATGATTTCTGCATCTTGGAGATATGGGGGTGCTTATAAATGGAGCTGCATGATGGCCTTCCTAGTTTTAGGAAAGAAGGGATCTCTTACTACATGTACTGCACTATTTCAAGGTAATTTATCCAAACCAGGTGTATGAAATTGAACCCGCTCCTTCTCATTTCCAATCCTCCGTTCCCTATGTGCGTATATTGCTCATACTGTACTGAATCTAATTTGCTGCCTTTCAAATCTCTTTGGATTTTGTTGATTTCAGAAATGCAGTATTGATCCCAGTCAAGTCTCTTCTTTTGGGAACTGTTTGTCACAATGACAAACAGATCCTCCACCAATGGCAAGGCTTGAGCACTTTCGGGCCCCCTTCCCACGTAGCAACTCAGTACCCTTTAATGTCACTCGTGCAAAATTATTTACCTTTGTGGCAACTTCCTTCTTCAGCTGTTCTTCAAGACCATTTCCCCTCTCCTCAAAGTTTTCTAACTGCTGCATCTTTTCTTTCAAGGTGGATTCCAACTGTGAAAATGGAAGAGCGCACTGAATGGGCTAAAATCGCTCCGGTTCCAACCAATCACTACAGCCTATCCATTTTTGCTTTTGTAAATCTTGTGTGGTGGAATAGTTCAATTATGTAAACCTCTCCCTTATTGAAAGCAAAAACTGAAGCTATCACCATTTATGTTTAATCTCCTCTGCTGCTCAGAGGTTCCTGACACCATCTGTTTTCTGACTATTTGTTTTGCGAGTGTGATGTCAGGATACACACAGAGCAAGCAGTTTTATACCAGGTGTACATAAAAATCTGAGAACAACATTAATTAGTCCTTTGACATGCATCTTACTATCATTAGTCCGAAGTAGCTTGTGGCCTTGAATATGATCCTCAATTTTAGGTAGATACTTTGTCATGAAAAGAGGAGGACAAGCATGAAGAACCACTATTTGCTGGTCTCATATAAATGCTTTCAAAACTTATTTCCTTCCCTGTAGCCCCTCCCTTACCATTTCTTCTTTATGCCCAGGAAAAAACAACATAACTAGGAAGGAAGATACACAGCATTTTCTCCACATCCAAGAATTTGAAGTAACTGCACTACTAGATAAGGATTTACTCTATCTTTGAGACAGACATGAAGACCTTTGAAAGGAGACCAATGTAATCCAAAGAATACAGGGGAGAAAAAAAGAACATCAAGGGTTGGAAGGTATTTGCCATGGCACCCAGAACATCTCCCGAAGTCTTTAGATAAGTTACCTGCCCTTTATCAACTCTCATTTGCTCCAATTCTGCTTTTAGACTGGATGCAGCAGCTGTTAAAAAATGGGGAAAGATTTTAATTTCATTTATGGACTCGTATTCAGCTCATATTAAGTAGGAAGGACTAGTAAATTAGGAAGGCAAGTGGAATTCCCTGAAAGGTGCTTAAATATAAAGAGAGCCCGAGTCTCACCTATTTCCTCTTTGCAATTCTCTATTTCTAGCTGCAGAGTCTCTTCTATGTTCTCTTTTAAACATTGTTCAGCTTGAATCTGTTCTTTTAAGAATAAAATTTCTGCCTTCAGTTTTTCTTCCAGATGATCGGCCGCAGTTCGTACACTAATAATGTCTTCACGATACTTGAGGACCAGTTCGCGGAGTTCCTGAAACAAAAGCTTATATAGGTCAAAAACTGTCTTCCTGCATATATATATACCATGGTGTAATAAACTGTAAGGGACCTTGACTTAAAATTGATTTTGAAAAGGACAAAAGGAGGGGAAAGATACAAAAGGGGAAATAGTCTTGAATGCTTACAATATAGTAATTAGAAGTCTAGGGAATTCTCTAGACTCTTAACTGTTTTCAGAGTCCAGCTTACAATGTTGTTTGAAAACATATTACCACAATTGCATAATAAGCTAACTTCCTTGATGTCAAATGCTTTCAAGCAGAAATGGGATGAACCTATGTGGCTACAAAAAGTTAAGATAACAAAATATAGTATAGGCTGCTTTAGAGTGAAAATACCAGTGATTGTTCAAGATATATTGGAAGTTATCTAGTTTAAGGCAGATAAACACTAAAACAGAACCATAGATAGGGTTACAGTTTTTACTAAAGATTTCAGTTTAGATAAATATTATAATCAACTTGTGGATCTACTCACATACATTACTAGAAACACATTTCTGCTTTTCTAATCTTAAAAAAGTGATAGCCATTATTCTTAAACTTTAGTTGCAAGAATGTCTTACCCAATATTATGCCCCAAATGGAAGTATTTAAAATTAACCAAGAGGTATCCTACCTCTCCAGTTTCTGGAAGGATAAAATCCTCAGCTTGTTGTAAAGACACATGCAGACAATGTTTTCCTTGAAGGCTTTCATTGTCTTTCTGGAGTCTCTCCAATTCCTCTGAAACAAGCTCTCGTGACTGCATCAGGACAGCCTCCAGCAAACCAAGAAAGAAATAAACCCTCAAAAATAAGCTCTTCAGATTAACTCACATTTCATTAACATGGTAGAAGTAGGTAGTGGACAAAACAGGAAAACAAAATACCAATATGAAGAATATCCTCGCTCACCATGACTTTCTCCCTGTTCCCACAACTTAATTAAATAGGTGAGCTGTGAAGTTTTCAATTAAAACACTGAAAAAAGGGATCAGTTAAAAGATACAGCTGGTCTGTAAGGCTATTCAACCCAAAAGAAGCGTAAGTATTCTGTGAAAACACATAAAACCCAATTAAGGAAATCAGTTTGGCTAGCATATCCTTGAAGAGAAGGAGTTGGAGAGGAGAACCAATTAAAAGATTAAATCTTTGATTTTCAGAAATCACTTCCCAAACACTGACTCGTGTTGACCAGCTCACATCTATTGCTGCTTCCCTTGCCAATGGGAAAGTCTTGTCAGTACTTTCCTAGTGCAATGACTTATGGGATAGTAAGCAATTCCTTAAAAAACTAAGTCAGGGGCGTCAAACTGGTGGCCCACGGGTCAGATGCGTCATGTGCAGGCCATGCCCACCCCGGCTCCACAAAGGTCTGGACTGGAGGCTAAAACATATAAGGAATGGTTGCTGAAATTGGGTATGTCTAGTTTAATGAAGAGAAGGACGAGGGGGAACATGATAACAGTGTTCCAATATCTCAGGGGCTGCCACATAGAAGAGGGAGTCAAGCTATTCTCCAAAGCGCCCGAAGACAGGACAAGAAGCAATGGATGGAAACTAGCTAAGGAGAGAAGCAACCTAGAACTAAGGAGAAACTTCCTGACAGTTAGAACAATTAACCAGTGGAGCAACCTGCCTCCAGAAGTTGTGAATGCTCCAACACTAGAAGTCTTTAAGAAAAGACTGGACAGCCATTTGTCTGAAATGGTATGTTTTCCTGCCTGAGCAGGGGGTTGGACAAGATGACCTCCAAGATCCCTTCCAACTTTATTATTATTATGATTGTTGTTATTATTAAAAAACATCATGATACGTCAGGATATGTCATATGATCCGATTGAGTTTGACACCCCTGAACTAAGTAAAGATTCTGCATTTACAAATGATTTGGTCCACTTATTTCAACTGTGATTTGTTGGAAACACTAATAGGTAAATGGGTTCACCTGTGGTAGCAAGGCCTTAGCAATTTTAACATTCTAGAAGTAAATCAGACACAGCAGATACTATTCTGTAATCATTAATAATTACCTAACTTTAAAGAAAACAAAGAACAAACATAGGAATCTACATTAGGTGAAAGAAGTTTGGAGTGTACAGTTCTAGAAAAAAGAATAACTGTATAATTGGCTGCATAAATAAAAATATAGACCCCTCCAAGGGCATGATTTCCTCCAAAATACTGCAGAACAATAGATCAACTCATAAGGAAGGCCAAACTGTCTAGAGCTTATTCTTACCACTTTTAAGCTGCTATTTCACAGGCAGCACAACTAATGAGACTATGAGGAGTTTATAGGAAACCCACCCAACTGAATTTCAGACCTAACTTTTGTCTCAATCCACCTTCCTGACTATATTAATGGCATGGCCCCAAGGTCTCTTATCAAGTATCATTCCAAACAATTGTATTCCTTTCTGTTCAACATTTTCCTAAATGTCATTCTGGTCCGTTGAGACAAACTGGTCTTTCACTATTTAGACCAGCTGGAAAAAACACACACATCTGTTCGCTGATATCTAGGCAATACAGCAATCCTCTCTAGGTCCCAGCTTCAAAAAGTACAGGTGGATCATCCGAGTGACCATAAAACCAAAACCATCAAAAATACTGTCTTAGTGTACAAGTAGGAACAAAAATTAGCAGTTTTGATGCTTTAAATCTATTCATTTATTAGACTGGTATATCACTCATTTTGTATAATTCAAGGTGGTGTATATAATGTTTCTACCTCCTATTTCCCCAATAACCTTGTAAGTTAGGCCAAAGAGCAGCTACAATGTATATATGAAAACAGGCAGCATAGTGGCCACAGCATCGTGAGCATGTACGTTGTGACTGCCACTTATATACACCTGCCACAATTTTACAGGATACTGTTATCCTGCCTGTGTTGACGTCCCTATAGATGACATTGGGACCCAAGTCCCCCAACATTGAAGGACAGACATCACCAGAAAACGTCCAAACCCAACATCATCTGGGTTCTCCTCCCCCATTTACTGTCAAGCAGACCAATATGTTCCTTAAACAGTATCTAATTGATGCAGAGTGCCAAACTGGGTTAGGGCAGGTTCCAAATTTCTCCTTCATAAACAGCATGAGGTAATTCCAACTGCAGATCTTAATCACAGAAGGCTATTAGTCTAATTTGTTGCAGGTGTATGGAAGAGAAGATACTGAAAGATCCCCTTCCCAGAAGCTCTGTGCCCCTCGTTGTTTCACTGGCTATTCCTATGAACTAATTTGTGCTTTTCATAGAGTATATAAAAGTTGGTTTTGCTCTTCAAATAAGGACAAGAGATACATTCTTTGCAGCTTTTGAGAGCAAAACCAACTAAAATATCCTAAACTGTCCTCCATACTCAGCTAGAACTGGACAGCACACAAGAGTGATACTTGTCTGTAGAACAAACCTACTTCATTCTACAGTACAGATAAATGGAATATATGTATGTATGTATGTATGTATGTATGTATGTATGTATGTGTATATATGTATATGTATATGTATATGTATATATGTGTGTGTATGTGTGCGTATGTGTGTGTATGTGTGTATATATATATTAACTGTAGATACAGAATAAACAACAACAAATATATTCAAATATGTGTATTAAAATAATTCTTCAATGTTTACCATTTGATCTTGGACATTTCTTTTAGCTTGACAAAATGCCTGCTGTAATTCACTAAGTAAGGCATCAGATTCTTGAACTCTAGCAGTAAGTGATGAGATCTATCAAAAAGAAGGAAGGGGGGGATATGAATAAATTATACACACATGTTACGAATACCAAATGGCATATATACCTGGTATGCAAACTTTTTCCTAACTTTTTAGCAGGCTTATTTTCATTTTTTTTCCCCTACAGAATTCCATGCTGAAATCTCAGTAACAATGGGGCAAGTGCTCCAAAATATTTAAAGGCAATCTCCAAGTTGAGCTCTGCTTCTGGTGATTTCCCAAATACATCCATGTACAGGTAGCTGGAACTGCAATCTCAGTCACTGAGCAATGCCCACAATCCTGGCACTCCCAATTGCATGGGTAAAGCAATCTTCGGGGTCATGAAGTGAATCTGCTGGAGGGTTTCCTCTCTCCTCTATGGGGCTCCAGAGTGGAGCTGAACTCTTCAGGATTTCAATTCCATTCCTGCAGCCACACAAAGAATTTCAACTTTTCTTTATCCCCTCTACTTGCAGCCTTTCCTGCCAGCTTCCCCACTGACCCTCTGGAAAAGCTGGTGGAGAAAATTGCAAATGGTGATCACATGATCGCAGGGCACTTGGTAACTGATGTAAATGCATGCTAGTGGCCAACCACCTGAAATGCAGTCATGTGACTGTGAGGAGGGGCAACATTTTATGATGGCCAGAAATAAAGCACCTTTTCTGAGGCCATTGTAACTTTGAACAGTTGTTAAACAACCAATTGTAACTTGAAGACTACCTGCAGATTTTTAAAAAATCAACAATACAGAATTGGTTTGCCACTGTTGCCTTCTGGTATGTTTTTTGAATTCCCAATCTGTAGTAACAACCTCATACTAATCATATTTGATCCTGTTAACTTTATAAGATAAGCATACTCTCAAAACATCTCCAGTATATTCTACAGTATACAATTTGTGTAAAAAGAATCAACCAGTTTAAATATATGCTCTATGCAATGGTCATTTTCACTTAAATAATTTTTAGTTTTCTGTAAGATTTTCTTTACCTGATTTACTGAGTCTTCACTACTTTGTTTCATAAATTCCTCCAGCTCCTGTTTCTCTTGTATTGTTTTTTCTAGCTGATCATTAGCCTGCCTCAACATCATCTGAAGTTTTTTCACCTATGGGGTTAGACACAATAGAACATAAACATCCCTGTTCTAAATAAGGTTACAATTTTCCCCAAGACAAAATGCTTGTAATTGAGAAGCAAGATAAAATAGATAAAGAAACCATGAAAATGAGAATTTCATTATAGTCCACTCCCTCTTTGCTTAATGATATAACCTTTTCTAACATCACAGCCATCTGATTCTTTATCTTAAAACTGTAGAAAGGTAATCTGTAGTGTTTGATTATGTTCATAAAAATGCACTTCTTTTAGCATTAATGGAAATACTGTGCAATATGCTTTCATTCTCTGAAACATAAATATTTATAGCAGAACATAGAATCAAATCTTATCCAAATCTTTATGAAGAGACTAAATTTAAAGGTTCTATTAAATTCAGTTTAAACTTTAATAAGATCACTAGAGATTAAAAAATCTGAAAGTATTTGGTTTGTCTTCTGGAGGGTTTATGCACAGGATCAGGTACTATTCTTTTTCTGAACTATTACCATCTGGCAGACAGTACAGGATCATAAAAACAAAAAGGCTGAAAAATAGTTTTTATCCTAGAGCTGTAACCATATTAAATACCACTGTATAGTGCAACATTGAAGTGCAATATTAGGGGCAGCGCAATGGTAAATAGAATGTGAAGGATGTGTGTATATAATGTATGTTATTTGTGGTTTTTGCTTGTGTGTTGTGTGCACTGTGGACAGCACTTAATTTCATTGTGAGTTACACAATGACAATAAAAATATTCTATTCTATTCTATTCTATTCTATTCTATTCTATTCTATTCTATTCTATTCTATTCTATTCTATTCTATTCTATTCTATTCTATTCTATTCTATTCTATTCTATTCTATTCTATTCTTCCAACCTCCAACTTGTACATATATTTGAGAATGAATGAGAGGTTGAACTGAGCTGAAAGCAAACAAAGGAACTCTTCCCCAAAATTAGGTGCTTTTAACTCATTTCTCATGAAAACAAGAACAGATTTGCTCTCACCCTTATACAGATGCGGATGGAAGGCAGAAATCTCTGCATCTGTAAGTGACCCATGAACTGTACAAGAAAATAAGCATAATAATATAACTGGGGAATCATCACGTGTTGAAGGGAATCAGTGCAGAGAATCAGTCTAAGTGAATCAGCTTAAAAGCCAACTCTGATCTTGAGAACAAGCCCGAAGTCTTTAATGAATGAACTCCAAATCCAAATCATTCAATACTGACCGACAGTTCAATTAAGTACTGTTTAAACAATCTGAATGGTTGTACATAAGCAGCAAATGAATTTTATTACAAAAGTCAGGACAGAAGCAATATTTATAATAAGTTGTTTTTCTTACTCCTGTATATAATAAATGATGCTGAACTAATTGATTACTGAATTAACACAAGGAGCAAGTTTGCATAAGCGGCATTAATTTATGTGTACAGAAGAAAGCATGAGAATTCATAATGTAGCAAAGAGAACAAGTGGTAGCAATGTTGTTTCTACCCGCTGTTTATTCTGTCTTAAGGTCCAGCAGCTTTTCCTTGACATAAATAGCAACAGGCATTTCATAGATGTCTCTACCTTAGCTGCACACACTGACTTGGCTATTCTTGAATTAGGCATAAATATCAGCATAAATATTACTGAGAGAGAGTTCAAAGGCCAGCTCCTATAGGGCAAAGGTGTTGGAACGGGAATTTGCTGAAACCCAGGTGAGTTTTCAAACTTCAGATCTCTCTCCAATTGTTTAATGGTTGAGTGGCTTATTCTTATTAGATGGCTTCCCTATAAATGTCTCATTTATTACAGAGAGGTAACTCTTTTCATACACTCTATTGGCCAAACTAGTGAGTTTTAAATATGTTGAATCCTAAGACGTTGAGTCAGAATAGACAAAACTGAAATAATAACTGAAAAGGAGTAATATCTGAGGTTCATAGAGAACCACCACCAAGTGTCCTCATTTTACACTAACACTTTTAATAGGATGAAATATTAATGGGATGATCAGTGAAGGTGGATTGCCTTTGTGATTTTTTACTGCATTTTATTTTAATTTTATGATGTAAATTGCCCTGAGTTGTGAAAAGATAGGGTAGTATTGGTGCTGTAAATAGTAACTAAATAGCCCTAAGTGAAAATTAACTTTTTATTTCTCCTTACCCCTTGGAATCATTTCACTTTCTGCATGATTAGAGACCAAACTGCACTCACCTGATCCCTTGTTTCAGCCTCTTGAATCTGGATACCTTGCAACTGTTTTTCATAATTTGAACACATATCACAGCGCCTTCCCAGCTTGTTCCCAGCATTTTGCACCTGGAGAACATAAAACCATTACTTCTCTGGGAAGCTTCATAGAAGAACATGTGTAATTTTCACTATGATGATGGCTATAACTGTAGCAATTTTGGATAAAAATCAAGATGTTGTCAGGAGGGAGGTACTATATAATGCACAAATCATCCTCTGTAAAATAATCCTCAGATGAGAGTATGTAGTACGTACAAACACATACCTCTTTCTGAAGCAGATTCCATTCTGTTTCACTAACTAAACGGTAACCATTAGGAGACACGTAAGCGTTTTCTACACTCTGTGTGATGCTGGAGAGAAGGGATGCTGTTTCCTCCTGCTCTGGTGTCATTGCTGTGATTGCTTTTTCCTGGTCTTTGGTTAGCATAAACCCACCAGACATTTGCAGAGAGCCCAGGGAGGCAGTGTCAAAGTTCTCCGATATAGAGTCTGCCCCAACCAATGGCCCAAAGTCAGATTCATCAAGGTTCCCAGCTGATTTGGCTTTATGGTTGTAGCCCAGACTTTTGGCTTGTAACGATCCTGATGTTCCCAAACTGTCTGTTGACTGAGCTCTACGCAGTCCCTCTTTAAACATGTCGTTGTCCGACTTGAGAGACTCTCCCGAAGACAGCAACGCATCTGTGTCAAGCGAGTGGGCTGAACCATGAGTGCTGTTGATGTGCACCTATAATTGAAACAGGAAAACTGTCCAACAATAGAAACTCCCTTATATCCAGCCAAATCATTGCTCCACCAACCCGGTCCTGTCTACACCGAACAGCTTTGAATACTTCTAAGGATCAGTATTCAAGAAGTGCTGAGAACTGAATGGAGAATTTGGGGAGTATTAAAATATTTAATCTGCCAGTGAGTTATGGACTTTCCCCCTCATTGATCTCCAAAATGAAATTTTCCTCCAACTACCCCTTCAGTGGAGTTTTCATTATTCATAACATTTCTCTTTTGATGCATGCTATCTCTTTATGGCTTATTTCCATTCAGATTAGGAGTTATTTCTTATTCAGAAATCAACAGTTAGTCAGACCCTCCACTTGCTCTGGGATGGGCTGTGCTCTTAAAGAAATAGCTCTAAAGGAGTCTAGAATGTTTCTAGATTCCGACTCTGAATGGATCAGTAGGTGGAGAATATGGCCAGAGATGCATTTGCTTAGCTACAGCTTGTTGGGGAGCAGGAAGCAATTCATAGTCTCTTCAACTCAAAAAGGGTTACTGAACTATGCTCTATTTACAGCTGTCCTTGAAGACCGCTCAAATGCGGCAACTCGTACAGAATGTTGCAGATTGCATTCTGATGAGGAAGATCTGATTCAACTGTAGGACCAGATTTGTAAATACTACATTAATTGCTAATACGTTTCTAAATACAATTTAGGTGCTGATAGTGACCTACAAAGCGCTATAGAGTTTAGCCTCAGGTACCATCAGGATTGATTCCTCCTAATAGAACCTGCCCATCCTGCTTGTAACTCATAAAAATAGCTTCTTTACTTTGAAAGTAAAGCTTAAGATAAATATTTTGAGGAAGCAAAAAAAAAATTCTCATTGGGAATTTATCGTGAAAGAACTGGAACATCTGTCTTCCATTTTAGGCTTATTTGGAACAGTTTCTCAAATACAAAGTTATCAAAGATCAGTGATTAATCTGTTTGTAAGAGAACAGAATCCCTTGCCAAAATCTTTTGCAAAGTCATGTAACAATCTCTCCCTTTTTTAAACCATACTTACGTCTCAAATTATTTCTGACTTGTACCTTGATTAAAAGCTAACTTCTGAAGCATGTTTTGTCATGGATCAACAATAAAATAAATTTCAAGTCAAGTTACATATTTGTAGGAGATGATAAGAAAACTCACACAATGGACCAATTGCCTCACAATAAATATTGTAATTTTAAACATTGTTGCAAGAAAAGAAGGAAGAATTTGCTTTCAGTTGCCAATTCCAGGGCTGGTATAGAACCAGCTCTTATAGATTACACTATTCAAAAGTCAAATGCATTCTCCCCCTGACTGTACCTTCAATCTCTGTCAAACTGTTCCATAAAAAATTCATTGAAGAGTGACTTTTGGAACTATTCACACAGTGTGCTTAACCTGGTTATTTAATTAGCCACACAATACACTGTCAGTTTGTACAATATACTGTGCAATAAACTGACTAAATGGGTTGATTCACGTAACACGCTAAGCAAAAAAAAAAAAAAGAAGAAACATTCCCAGTGAAGAGAGTGCTGTTAAAATAACTAAGTTTACCTCTTCACCAGGGAATGATGGAAGCGCTTCTTCATGAACTGTAGAACATATTACCGGTACATTTGATTCATCGTCAGTGCCTTTCTCCTTCTTTCCTTTCCTTTTATGAAGTCTTCTTTGCTCTTCGTCCTCCTAGAATAAAAGTTGAAAATCAAAGTAGTGTTTTTTTTTAATTTGCAAGACAGAAAATGCTCCCTCCCCTTTATCCCTACATACCAAAACTGCATCATTTCAAATTAATACAAATCATTCTTAAAAATCCAGACTACAACATCATTATCTTTTAGTATAATTGACATTTCAATATATCTAACTTATAAGTTGGCTTCCTGATGCAAAATATTGGATCTTAGTAATGCAAACATCAGAAGCCCAAACAAATTATGCAAATAGTACTACAAGTAGTCCTTGACTTACAACTATTCTTTAGCGACCATTTGAAGTTACAACAGCATGGAAAAAAGTAACTTGGATCTGATCCTTGCACTTTATAATCGTCACAGCATCTCCGTGGTTATGTCATCGGATTCTGGGCACTTGGCAACCGGCATATACAGTCATGGCCAAAATTGTTGGCATCCCAGAAATTTTTCCAGAAAATCAAGTATTTCTCACAGAAAAGTATTGCAGGAACACATGTTTTGCTATACACAGGTTTATTCCCTTTGTGTGTATTGGAACACAACAAAAAAGGGAGGAAAAAAAGCAAATTGGACATAATGTCAAACAAAACTCCAAAAATGGGCTGGACAAAATTCTTGGCACCCTTAACTTAATATTTGGTTGCACAGCCCTTGGGGAAAAAAAATGAAATCAGTCGCTTCCTGTAACCATCAATAAGCTTCTTACACCTCTCACCCGGAATTTTGGACCACTCTTCCTTTGCAAACTGCTCCAGGTCTCTCTTATTGGAAGGGCGCCTTTTCCCAACAGCAATTTTAAGATCTCTCCACAGGTGTTCAATGGGATTCAGATCTGGACTCATTGCTGGCCACTTCAGAACTCTCCAGCGCTTTCTTGCCATCCATTTCTGGGTGCTTTTTGACGTATGTTTGGGGTCATTGTCCTGCTGGAAGACCCAAGATCTCGGACACAAACCCAGCTTTCTGACACTGGGCTCTACAGTGCGACCCAAAATCCTTTGGTAATCCTCAGATTTCATGATGCCTTGCACACATTCAAGGCACCCAGTGCCAGAGGCAGCAAAACAACCCCAAAACATCATTGAACCTCCACCATATTTCACTGTAGGTACTGTGTTCTTTTCTTTGTAGGCCTCATTTCGTTTTCGGTAAACAGTAGAATGATGTGCTTTACCAAAAAGCTCTATCTTGGTCTCATCTGGCCACAAGACATTTTCCCAGAAGGATTTTGGCTTACTCAAGTACATTTTGGCAAACTGTAATCTTGCTTTTTTATGTCTCTGTGTCAGCAGTGGGGTCCTCCTGGGTCTCCTGCCATAGCGTTTCATTTCATTTAAATGTCGACGGATAGTTCGCGCTGACACTGATGCTCTCTGAGCCTGCAGGACAGCTTGCATTCCTTTGGAACTTGTTTGGGGCTGCTTATCCACCATCCGGACTATCCTGCGTTGCAACCTTTCATCAATTTTTCTCTTCCGTCCTTGACCAGGGAGATTCGCTACAGTGCCATGGGTTGCAAACTTCTTGATAATGTTCCGCACTGTGGACAAAGGCAAATCTAGATCTCTAGATGGACTTGTAACCTTGAGATTGTTGATATTTGTCCACAATTTTGGTTCTCAAGTCCTCAGACAGTTCTCTTCTCCTCTTTCCGTCGTCCATGCTTAGTGTGGCACACACAGACACACAATGCAAAGACTAAGTGAACTTCTCTCCTTTTTATCTGCTTTCAGGTGTGATTTTTATATTGCCCACACCTGTTACTTGCCCCAGGTGAGTTTAAAGGAGCATCACACGATTGAAACAATCTTATTTATCCACAATTTTGAAAGGGTGCCAATAATTTTGTCCAGCCCATTTTTGGAGTTTTGTTTGACATTATGTCCAATTTGCTTTTTTTCCTCCCTTTTTTGTTGTTTTCCAATACACACAAAGGGAATAAACCTGTGTATAGCAAAACATGTGTTCCTGCAACACTTTTCTGTGAGAAATACTTGATTTTCTGGAAAAATTTCTGGGGTGCCAACAATTTCAGCCATGACTGTATGTATGATGGTTGAAGGGTTCTGGAATCCTTTGATCTCTGTTTACAATCTTCTCAGCCAGCTTTCGACAAGCAAGGTCAATGGGGAGAAGCCAGGTTCATTTTACAATCACATGGTTCACTTCACGAGTGCAGTGATTCGCTTAACAACCATGTCAAAAAAGGTCATAAATCAGGTGCAACTCATTTAGCAACTGCCTTTTGTAGCAACAGAAATTCTGGTCTCAATTGTGGTTGTAAGTTGAAGACTATCTGCATAATTCACAATGCATATCCTTCTTCCGTTCATTCAGCATATGTACAACCAACCAACCTCACAAACATATCACAATCCATTTTAATCCCATCTAGATATTTGATATCATTAAGAATATGCCCCCCCCCAATATTACAGTACTAGAAACAAATGCTCCCTTACATCTTCCTCCAGTCTCCTTTGTTCAATCACAAGAAATCTCAATGCTGCATTAGCTAACCTGGTCTTTTTTCTTTAGTTCTTCAACTTGCCGTAGCTGTTCTGAGGTCAGCACCATCTCCATCCACTGCATGTCCCTCATCAATAAACGCTGTGACTCCAAGAACTGGTCATTGGCCTTCTGCCACGTGTGTTTGAGCTGATTATGCTGTTGCCTTTCTTGCTCTAGTAGATGGCATACTATATGAAAACAGACAATGAACTCCATTTTGAATAGTTGCAGTTACGTTTGCTCACAAAGTTAAAATGCAATAATATTTTGTACAGATCTAGGAACATACTGAGCACTAACATACACAATAATTTGAAGCAAAGTAAGCATACTGTTCAAGTAGCCCTCATTAATAATTTAATGTCATAATTTACTGCTGTTATAGAAAGCAATCACAAAATGCAGACAATTAAAAAAAGAATCTTAAAAGCCAAATGAGTACAACAGAAACTATATAGCTAAAAACAACAGCAAGAAAATTGGTAATAAATTTATTTTATATTTATATATTAATATATATATATTAATATAAATATATTTAATAAACATAAGGAACAATACAACATTTTCAACCACACATTCAATGTTTTTATCCTAACTAAAATAGAAATAAAATGCAGCAAAAGGAATCTTTAAATTTTCTTCATGACTCAAGAGAATAACAGAGTTGGAAGGGACCTTCAATCTAGTCCAACCCCTGCTGAAGTAGGAATCATGAAATCATTTCAGACAATTGGTTGTCCAATCTCTTCTTAAAATCCTCCAGTGATGGAACATCTGAAGGCAAGCTGTTCCATTGGTTAATTGTTCTGTCAGTAAATTTCTCCTTATTTCTAGGTTAGTTCTCTCCTTGATTAGTTTCCATCCATTATTTCTTGTCTGGCTGAACCCCCTCTCCTTTGTGGCAGTGCCTCAAATATTGGAACAATGATATCACATCACCCCTGTTTCTTCTTTTCTTTAGACTAGACATACCCAGTTCCTGCAACTGTTTTTCATTATGTTTTAGCCTCCAAGCCCCTAGTCATCTTTGTTGCTCTTCTCTGCACTCTTTCTAGAGTCTCAACATCATTTTTATATTGTGGCAACCACAACTGGATGCAATATTCCAACTGTGATCTTACCAAGACATTATAAAGTAGTACTAACACTTCACATGATCTTGATTCTATCCCTCTGTTAATGCAGCCTTGGACTGTGTTGGCTTTTTTGGTGGCTGCAGCACACTGCTGGCTCATATTTAAGTGATTGTCCACTAGGACTAGCAGTTACTACTATAAAGTCAGGTACCACCTATTCTATACCTGTGCATTTAGCTTTTCTTGCCTAAGAGTGAAATTGTATAAAAAAGCATTTTTAATAATAATATTGTAAAATCATAATACAGGCAAATCAGATCTGAGCCTCAGAAGGTTACTCATAGGTAAGAAACAGTGTCCCAATTTTATTCTGTCTGTTCTCAGTACTCAAGAACACATGAAGAACTGAATTTACTACTTGATATTGCTCACGTAAGCTTACCCTATTTCAACAACACTGCTTCTTTATAGCTCTTTATTGAGTTAATATTCTTTATAATTTCATTCTGCAGAAAACCATTTGTTCAGATGTCAAATAGAGTAAAAGGAAAGTCAAAAAAGAGAACACTCCACAAATTACAAGATAAATAGTTCCCTTAATATGCATCACATATTAAAAAATAAAATTTTAACGTTATATACATACTAATTGTAAATCAAAGACTAGATTCTGGATGGTATGAAGCTTACTGCCTTCCTTGGATTGTGGGCTCTAAGAGTTATTTTTCCAATATGAGATGACATTACACTGTATTTAGAAGTGCATTACATACAGCTTAGCTTGAGCGTGTATTGCATGTTCTAAATCTATATTACCGGTAAATTATTTTCATATTTTTAGCCCAGAGAAAAAAATCCATACCTTCATGAAGTTCTTTCCGTAATTTTTCTGCATCTTCTTGCAGAACTGACTTTTGAGTATTCAAAACGGCCACATACATTTCTAGATCTGTCCTACAGGATTTCTCAGCTTCCAAGTAGTGATTCAGTTCTTTAACCTGAAAAACATACAGTGAGGCAAAAGTTAATGGTTAGCACAAATATTTATCAAGTATATTTTTAAGCATGTTAGAAAAAATTGTCATTCAGGAACTGTGATACTGATATATGTAACAACATACCTAGGTCTTGTATATTACCCACATTGTAGCTTTACAGTGGTGCTTAAATGTTTGTGAACCCTTTTGAATTTTCAATATTTCTGTATAAATACAGTATGTCCTAAAACACGACCTGTTCTGCACACAGGTCCTTAAACTAGATAAAGAGTACCCAATGAAATAATTGTCAAAAATTTTATACTTGTTCATTGATTTTTTGAGGAAAATGATCCAAAAATATGACATTTGCAGTTCTCCTTATTGCTTATTAGATTGGAAAACGATCAGCATATTTCAAAACTAGAGGAAGAAACATTAATAATTTATACTACAGTGTCACTTCAATGATAGCTGAAAAATCAAATTATCTGTAAACTCTATTAACAACATATCAAGAAGCAAAGTGAAAAAAATGGAACTGAGATTAAATATGAAACCAGAAATAATGATAACCGGTACAGCAATCAGCCTTAGAATTGACAAGGAAGATAGCAAAGATAGTATCTGTATTTTGGGATCAACTGTGAACAGTAAAGAAATCAGCAATCAAGAAATATACCGGAGATTAGCATTTCGTAATGTAATATTGAAGGCCTTGACAAAAATATTCCTTGACATGTCAATACCTACAAAGTTCAGAATTATGCAGGCAATTGTTTTCCCTGTAACAGTCTATGGAAGTGAATGCTAGATTTTGAAAATCACCAAAAGAGTACACTTTCAAACTTGAAGACTCCTGGGAATACTACGGATAGCAGGGAAGACAAACAAATAGATCACCGAACAATCCAAGTTGTTACTTGAAGCACAAATGAGCAGGCTGAAATTATATTTTGGACACACAATGTAAAGAGAAGCTCTTTTGAGAAATATATGATGCTAGGAAAGAGAAGAAGAAAACCAGCAGTAAGATGGATGAACTTGAATATAGTGGTGACAGGTGCTATATTGGACATCCTGAAGGGCTTGGTTGGGACAGATCATTCTACACTAGTAAAGGTAAAGGTTCCCCCGCACATGCGTGCTAGTCGTTTCCGACTCTAGGGGCCGGTGCTCATCTCCGTTTCAAAGCTGAAGAGCCAGCGCTTGTCCAAGGACGTCTCCGTGGTCATGTGGCCGGCATGACTAGACACCAAAGGCGCACGGAACGCTGTTACCTTCTCACCGTAGTGGTCCCTATTTTTCTACTTGCATTTTTACGTGCTTTTGAACTGCTAGGTTGGCAGAAGCTGGGACGAGTAACAGGCGCTCACTCTGTTACGTGGCACTCGGGATTCGACCCGCCAAACTGCCGATCATCTGATCAACAAGCTCAGCGTCCTAACCCACTGAGCCACCGCGTCCCCATTCTACACTAATGATCACTAATATGTGATGGCACATAATGAATCAATAGAAGTTGGTGTTTTACTTTATTACTTGTTTTCCTATTTTTAAAAGTAAAAATATTGCTTCCTTTAAGGATTTTAGCCCATACATCAGCCTCTAACATGCCTATAACAAATTATATAAAGACATTATATATGTGTATAATAATGTGTCATTAAGAGAGGATTTTAAGATGACAGCTGTTTGCTTCATAATATCTTCTGCTTCAGTTTCATAGGTTAATAGCAGGCAAAGGACTGTGAGGAGGATCATCTCCAACACAGTATTTGTGGAAAGGTCAACTCTACAGTTAGAAAGATGCTGCTGCTTCCTTATCTTTTAATATTCACTTGCTAGACAAGATCTTCTGTAATCCTCTGTTGAAAGCAAATATTACAAGTTATTAAGAAAAAAAGGAATGATGTATCTGGGATATCTTGAATGTTAAACAGCAGAACTGCTATTAGTTTATTAGGAAGAGGGTATTATAAGAAATAAAACCTATTACAAACTACCACTTAAATGCATCTAATCAAGGAGAGAAGCAAACTGGAATTAAGGAGAAACTTATTAACAGTGAGGACTATTAACCAGTGAAACAGCTTGCCCCCAGAAGTTGTGGGTGCTTCATCACTGGAGGTTTTTAAGAAGAGACTGGACAATCACTTGTCTAAAATGGTATAGGGTCCCCTGCTTGAACAGGGGGTTGGACTAGAAGACCTCCAAGGTCCCTTCCAGCTCTATTCTGATTAATCAATTAAATTTTCAATGAGTTTTAACGCTTACTAGTAAACCTCTGTTTTCTTAGTAAATTCAAAATGTATTCAGCAAGATGCAGATGAAGCAAAGCTACAGGTCTGACTTTTGAAGAAAGCGATGATGCCATGGCATAGAAAGAGCCGAAACAGAGGACACAGAGATAACTATATTTTTAAATCTGTTTGCAATGCTTAGTGAGTTGGACAATAGAAATCTCCTATAGCAATGATGGTGAACCTTTTAGAGACCGAGTGCCCAAACTGCAACCCAAAACCCACTTATGTATCGTCGGGTGCCGGGTGGGCGTGGCCCATTGGGTGGGCGTGGGCGCAGTGGTAATGGCAAACTGGGTGGGACTAAAAAGTTCAATCAATCCATTCCAACTTTGCGAGATCTGTTTTTTCCCCGCAAGAAGTTGAAATTAATTGATTGAACTTTTTTTTTTTGCACACGGCGGTGGAGGCCTAAAGCGAAAAGGTTTTATAAAACCCAGTTGAAGGCCTAGGACTGGGGCAATGGCGCACAGAGAAGGCTCTGTGTGCCACCTGTGCCACGTGTGCCATAGGTTCGCCACCACGGTCCTATAGTGTCATGTTCCCTGTCCCAAAGAACAAGAAAAACGGCATGCTGCAAAGTAAACAATGTGTACTGTTGATAGATGGGTAATTATTGTACTCTTCCTCAGCAATTATTGTTAGTATTTTGTTTTCCTCACCTCTGAAGCTTCCAGCTCTTTTATTCTTTCTTCAGCCTCAGTCAGTTTATCCTTTAAAGTTGCAATCTCCTTCTCCATGGGCATCACAACCGAACGAAGTTTTTCTGCATCTTCTTGAGCCTGAAATCAACATTAAAGGATACAATAAATCCAGCTGTGACCTGATTTTAGTCATCAGTCTATTGACTGAAAGCTAATAGACTTTCAATATCAGTTTTAGGCAACAGATTTCTTTTGTGCTGAATGTATAAAAGACACGCCACTCCGTTGACAATTTCAAAGCCACCTGGGTTCAATGAAGACCATTGTGAATCAAAATGTCTCTGGCCATCAGACTAGAAATTTCTATTTTCAACTGAAATCTTGTAAAAATTCCTAAGAAGATAACAGAATGTTTTTGGCCATTTCTAATCAAAATTTAATTTTAAATAATTGGGGATATCAGTGGATACCATCTGGGGATTGTTGTTGTTGATTATAATTAAATTTGTATGCCATCTGACTTCTCAGTGACTCTGGGAAGCTCACAACAGTCAAAAGAAGTTGCAATATTTTAAGATAAAATCTTTACTATTGACAAACAGGCTTTTGGGAGTAATATATTTAATTTTTTCTATATATTAACTTTTTAAACTTTGAGGCACTATCTTATGGTAATTCCCCACCTTCTTCCATGCCCAGTTTCATTTGGTTTTGGTAAGAGAGCCTTAGGCTCCTGCAATATGGGGTGCCCTCAGGTTCAAGCCTTTTTTCTCCACTCATTTTTAACATTAGTTGTCTGGATACACCCAAGCTACTAGAGGACAAAAATAGTAGGGGAGGACATTCGTCAACATGGGGTCCAGTATCATCAGTATGATGATGATACCCTAGCACAGGGCTTTTCAACCTTTTCACCCATTGTACCATTTTCACGATATGGTAATATCCAAGTACCACCAGTCACCTAGCAAGATGTACTCCTCGACTTACAACAGTTCGCTTAGTGACTGTTCAAAGTTACAATGGCACTGAAAAAAGTGCCCCCCAAGCCACAGCCGAGCAAGACACCTGCCTGCCCGCCCGGCAGCACTCTTCCTCCTGTCCAAGGTTTCCATTGTTGTGAGCATTTCTGTTGAGGATTGGCAGCGGGGGTGGGGTGGGGGTGTGTTTGGTTTTTATTTCCCCCCCCCCTCTGCTGGGTGGTTGCAGCAGGTTTTGGCCATTTCACATGACCCTGGAACACTGTCATAAATATGAACCACAAGACCCTGGAGATGCTGCAACATTCCAGCTGATCGGCGCTTCTTCTGGAGCTCCAGCTGGAGCCTGGTGCTGATCCTGGCGCTTCCGCTGAGCCCTGACAGTCCTGCAGCTCCAGTCGTCTCTCGCTCAGGCTTGTGCGGTGCTGCCACCGGTTCAGCTCATTCCCCTCCCCCGCTATCACTTTTCTAGGATGGTCGCGTACCACCTGCCAGGTGCCAGTGTACCATAGGTGGTACCCGTACCACTGGTTGAAAAGCCCTGCCCTAGCACACATCTCCACACTCTTAGTCCCTTCCTCCTAATATCTTATGGAAGCTAGCTCCTCTTCATGCTTTTTCTGTGGCAGCCCATACCCTATAGAACACTCTTCTCCCTGAAATTCAGCAGGTCTGTACATTCCTAGCCTTTCGTAAAGCTCTGAAGCCTTGGCTTTCCTCCCAAGCGCTGGGATAAGATGAGTGCCAGGTTTTGTATTTGTGTCTAATTTTTATAGTTTTAATGCAGCTTTTATGCCATGGGTGTCAAACTCAATTGCGTCACGTGACACATTTTTTTGTCTTTGTGGAGCTGGGGTGGGCGTGGCCGACACATGAGGCATCCGGCCTGCAGGCCACCAGTTTGACACCCCTGTTTTATGCTGTTTTAATTTTTGAATGAGTGCTACTCAGACAAGCAATAGTCTTCTGATTCAGCCACTATTTACAAGTATGTGTGACATGTCAGTAATATAACTATGCAGAGAAGCCCAAACTGTACAACTGTACAACATACATGTGCATACAGAAGAAAATCCCAATATTTTATTGCTTTCTAAGTAGATGATGTATTGCAGCAAATTGCTTCTCGCTTCCTAAAAGACTCAACCAATACTATTATTAACCTAAACACAAAATATCTTGCCCCATCCATAAACAAAACAAGTTTTAGCAGAAACACAGAATTATGGTTTATACACTACAAATTTCAAAGACAAGTTTACAGATCCTGTGAATGTATGTCACTAAATCTTTAAATGCTTATGCATTTGCTTTACTATAAAGAAATAAGGCAATTAGGGTAGCATAGAAACAAAGGGTATAATGATACAAAAAAGAAAAAAACAAGGACAAAAAAAGAATTTTTTTAACACATACATAAAGCTTATCTATCCACCAAATTAAGAATTATCTATCCATCCAGCCAGCCAGCGAGCCAGCCAGCCAGCCTTTATGTCTGTCCATCTTTATAAATGACTCTGCTGAAAGACAATGCAAAGGCTTCCCTAGCCACAGATGCCATCTATAGTTCCAACCTTTCTGCAAGGAGTGTAATGCCAGAGAAGTGAAGACTCACCAGACAGGAAGTGATCTGACCACGACAGGGGAGAAAACAATATCCCTAAATCCAGAACACCATGTCCCTACTGTGGCAGAAAACAAAGTTCTAAAACTTTTACAAATTTTCTGCCACAAGTTAAATTTGCTTACATCAGACCATGTTCCAGTGATTAGGTAAAGGTAAAGGTTCCCCCGCACATGCGTGCTAGTCGTTTCCGACTCTAGGGGCCGGTGCTCATCTCCGTTTCAAAGCCGAAGAGCTAGCGCTTGTCCGAGGACGTCTCCGTGGTCATGTGGCTGGCATGACTAGACGCCAAAGGCGCACGGAACACTGTTACCTTCCCACCGTAGTGGTCCCTATTTTTCTACTTGCATTTTTACGTGCTTTCAAACTGCTAGGTTGGCAGAAGCTGGGACGAGTAACAGGCGCTCACTCTGCTACGCGGCCCTCGGGATTCGACCCGCCAAACTGCCGACCTTCTGATCGACAAGCTCAGCGTCCTAACCCACTACCTTCAAATTAGAAGAGATAGTTTCACTTACTTACAATTGATATTTTGATATAATACTATATAATGAAGCAACAAAACAAGAGTAACTTTGAGAAACCCTTTTCAAGAAAATCATACAAATCAAATATCAGTAAGAACAAGAGGGGACGCTACAAAGGCAGTATTAAAAAGAGAATGTATAAACCAGATGAGTATTGTACTGGCAAATAAACTGGAAAAAAACTAAGAAGAAAAATATGTAAGCGCAATTAAAAATGATCAAAATTAAAGGTATAAGTGAACAATTCAAATTTTTCAGCAGTTATATTTCTCAAATAATCCTTCATCAATAAAAATCAATCAATATTTAAATAAATTAACATTCACAGAATTGGCTCCCAAAGATATATAATTTATGGAATTTTCTTTTCTCTTTCAGAAATCAATGAAGTCTTGAATACTATTCCAAATGGAAAGTCTCATGGCCTTGACGGATTGTCAGGGAAATTTTGTACCTGAATTTCTATTTTTATGCAATACTTTGCATTAAGGGGAACCTTTACCAGAATCTTAGAAACAAGTCTCTAAGGTAATGTTGAATCAAATAAAAATCTCTGGGATTTGGCATTTTATAAGCCCATCTCACTTCTCAATATGAATTATAAACTGTACACTAAACTGTTAGCCAACCAATTAAAAGTGATTATGTGAAATTATTCTTATGGATCGATCTGGCTTTATTCCAAAGTGTAATATATCTACCCCATTAGGAAACTATTAAATATTATACCAATTGGCATAATAAATCAATCTTCATTAACCATATGTTCTTTAGATGTATTTAAAACTTTCAGTCTGTGGAAGTACAATTTTTAAAATAAACTTTAGTTTAAATTTGGCTGGTTTCTATAAGTTGATCAAACATATTTATGGACCAGCTAATGCCCAGATATGTCTTAACAGCTATGATTCATGACTTTAAGAGGTACCAAGCAGAATTGTCTTTCACCACCAACAGCACTTAGATCCTATAATCAGATTAAAGGGATAAAAATGGGAGATAAGACACATCTTTTAAATCTATTTGCAGATGAGATGATCTTAACTCTTTCAAATGCTTTTCATTTAGCTAGCAACATTAAGAAGGAATTAAGAGGTCTTTGTAGAGGTATAAGGACCATCAGCTAATTTTCACTAATCACATTTGATGTTTATTTGTAAATCCCAAAAAACTCAAAAGGAAATTTCCACACTTTTAGGGATTCCAATAGTATTTTGTTGTTAGTTGCGAAGTCGTGTCCGACCCATCGCGACCCTATGGACAATGTTCCTCCAGGCCTTCCTGTCCTCTACCATCTTCTGGAGTCCAGTTAAGCTCACGCCTACTGCTTCAGTGACTCCATCCAGCCACCTCATTCTCTGTCGTCCCCTTCTTCTATTGCCCTCAATCTTTCCCAGCATTAGGCTCTTCTCCAGTGAGTCCTTCCTCCTCATTAGGTGGCCAAAGTATTTGAGTTTTAGCTTCAGGATCTGGCCTTCTAAAGAGCAGTCAGGGTTGATCTCCTCTAGGACTGACCGGTTTGATCGCCTTGCAGTCCAAGGGACTCGCAGGAGTCTTCTCCAGCACCAGAGTTCAAAGGCCTCAATTCTTTTGCGCTCAGCCTTTCTTATGGTCCAACTTTCACTGCCATACATTGCAACTGGGAAGACCATAGCCTTGACTATACGCACTTTTGTTGACAGGGTGATGTCTCTGCTTTTTAGTGTGCTGTCTAGATTTGCCATGGCTTTCCTCCCTAGGAGCAAGCGTCTTTTAATTTCTTGACTACAGTCCCCATCTGCAGTGATCTTGGAGCCCAGGAAAATAAAATCTGTCACTACCTCCATTTCTTCCCCATCTATTTGCCAGGAATTAAGAGGGCCGGATGCCATGATCTTAGTTTTCTTAATGTTTAGTTTCAACCCAACTTTTGCACTCTCCTTCTTCACTCGCAACAAGAGACTCTTCAGTTCCTCTTCACTTTCTGCCATTAGA
Source organism: Vipera berus (assembly GCF_964194415.1). NCBI lineage: Eukaryota > Metazoa > Chordata > Lepidosauria > Squamata > Viperidae > Vipera > Vipera berus. Next base: position 343,952,482 of record NC_138202.1, read on the forward strand.
GTGGTATCATCTGCATATCTTAGGTTGTTGATATTTCTTCCAGCAATCTTAATTCCAACTTTTGATTCATCCAATAGTATATAAATCTTTAAAATATTTAGGTATCACTATTACTAAAGTATTATTAAAATTTTACAAATAATTATATATCAATAAGGAAGAAATTAAACAAAGAAAGGAACTTTAAAACTGGGCTTTAAAACATTTCAATATTTTGGGACGAATTTCAATGATAAAAATTTAAAATTATTCCATGGCATAACTTTTTATTTCAATGCTTCCCAGTGGTATTTTCAGACCAGCCTTTAAGACATTGGCAAAACAATTAAACAAACAAACAAATAAAATATGCACAAAAAGTGAGACTAAATAAAAGGGGTTTTTATACAGAGTTCAAAGCTTAGAAACACTAAGGGTGGGACCAGCCCAATTTGTTATTCTACTATCAAGCAGCAAAATTAAAGAATATGGTTCCATTTTATCGAATGCGGGCTGGAGAATTCTGAGAGTTGAAGCCCACCCAGTTGCCAAGGTTGGGAAACTGCTCTATCCTGACTAACCTTCTTCATTTCATTCTCCAAGTTTTCTTCTTCTTGACCTTCTGAAAGTCGCCTTCTCAGCTCTGCTATTTCCCGTTCGACATTCTCTCGATACTGATTCCACTGAGCTCGCTCTTGTTCCAGACTGTGATGATACTGGCCTTCATATTCACGGACAGTTTCTGAATAACAATTACAACAAATCATCTTTGCTGACAATCTTATTACAAAACCACCAGAAGTCCCAGAGTGAGACTCTTAAGCATACTATTTGGCATACACCTAAAATGCACCAATCCAACAAGTCGGGGGTTGGTCTAATACATTTACTAGAATAAAATCTTCTAGAACAGGAAACGGCACCTTCACTAAATTTGTACAGCTTATGATTAAACATCCAAGTCTGGAGTATATTTTCCAAGTAAATATAGAAAATGTAGATGCTGTAGTTACACTTAAAAGATTCAAACCATACTCTATGTTCTAGTGGCAGTGACAGAAATGACTCTGTAAACTTTTCTACACTGGAGAATGTTCCAGATATTAATGGTAAATGCAAAATGGTTACAAAAATGCCACAATACCTCATGCAGTTATCAATTTTTTAAAAAAAAACATATTTAAAATTGCACGTCTGAAACTGAAATAGAAAATCTGTGCAGAATACAAGTCATAACTACAATTGCCACTACACATTCTTCTGTAAACATTCTTCTGTAAACATTAAGTTGTCAGTAAGAACTGTTCTAGCCTATTCTTCTTATTAATATGGTTGCTTTTCATACACATCTGCTTCAGATAATTGGAGGGCAGGACAAGAAACAATGGTTGGAAACTGGCCAAAGAGAGAAGCAAACTGGAATTAAGGAGAAACTTCCTGACAGTGAGGACAATTAACCAGTGAAACAGCTTGCCTTCAGAAATCGTGGGCACTGGATGTCTTTAAGAAGAGACTAGACCAGGGGTAGGCAACCTCGGCTCTTTTATGACTCATGGACTTCAACTCCCAGAATTCCTGACCCAGCCAAGCTGGCTCAGGAATTCTGGGAGTTGAAGTCCATGAGTCATAAAAGAGCCGAGGTTGCCTACCCCTGGACTAGACAGTCACTTGTCTGAAATGGTATAGGTTCTCCTGCTTGAGCAGGGGGCTGGACTAGAAGACCCCCCCCCCAAGGTCCTTTCCAGCTCTATTTTATTCTCTAATTAAATTTATTTACTTTTTAAGTATATATCCTTTTTTAAAAATAGAAAGATTTTATTACCAGCAGTCATAATTTTTATGACGAGCCGATTTATTTTTGGAGGTCTGTCTGAACCAACTTTTAACACAAGCAGGGTGGGTATTTTTAAATTGGAACAAAAATGTGAATCCACAAAATTAAAGAAACCACAGATGATGCCAAACAATGACCTCATATATCAAATCATTCTTCTGAGTCAATTTAGTGCAGTTTCCTTTCCACAAGAGCTAACTGAAGTAGGCAGTTTCTCTGTATAGAGGTTTGGACTAGCAAGCTATGTATCGGAGATATTAGTAAGTATGAAACTGGCCTATCGATCGATCCATTTTTGTTAGTCCTACCTTTCATTATAGCCTGCAGAGAGACAACTTCTTCCTGCCATTGCTTCTTTACGTCATCAATAGCTTCCTGTTTAGTATTTTCAGACACTGTAGCAATGGCTTTGATGTTCTCCATTTCAGCCTGTGCTTCCATGAGTTGCTTTTGTAATTTCTCCAGATCATCATGTGCTGCCTGCAATTCTGCATTTTGCCTCTTCAGATCCTCTTTAAAAACAATAGGGAATAATTATATAAATATTTATTTATTTTAGAGATTTCTGGTGCAAAGGGGAGAAACTTCCACTTACTGCTAACATTCAATTAGCTGTACTGTATAAATTCTACACCCAGTTTACTATTACAGCTTTATGTCTCATTCTCAGTTCCCCTTCCAACTCTATGCTAAGCTTGAAATACTGAAATCCATACTGTTGTTTTAAAACTGCTTTTTATTATGGAATCATACTTCCTAGTGTCAGAAAGCGGACCTTATATACTCACCATGTATTTGTCATCTTAGGATGTTTAATGTTTTTAATTTTTTAATGTTTTTAATCTTCTTGAGCAGACCCAAGTCTTCTCAAGAAGTCTGCTCAGGTTTGCAGGGAGAAGCTGCCCTACCTTTTCAGATTGGATTGTCCTAGAAATAACCTACCTTAACCATATACCAAGCTATAGTTAGAGACTTCTACACACTCGGATGAACACTGTTCACAATTAAAAACAATTTTAAAAAAACCTTGCGGCCTCCTTAATATCAGAAAAATGCCCTCTTTTTGTGCTTTGTGACATCAAATTTTGAAAGCCTTTTATCTTATTTTGTATGTTCTGTTCTTGAAAGTTCATCCAGATGGTATTATTCATAACCTCTGATAGGTAACCCAATTTGATCAACTATTTGTCTTCTAGTATCCAGATTGCTTCCTGGAATAGCAGTGGCGTAGTGTGGGTTGTCAGCACCCGGGGCAAGCACCCGGCCGCTGCACTGTCCCTCCCCCAGATAGTCCCTCGCTCTCTCTCCGCACTGCACCGCACGCCTGGCACCCCCCCTCCACAGTGGGCGGCGACCCGGCGGCTCGGATCGGATTCGCACAGCCAGCACTGCAGTGAGAGAGAGTGAGCCAGGCAGGGGCAGAGAGCTGCGAGTGCGAGCGCCCCCCCCCAGATGTTGCACCCGGTGCAGCCGGCCCCCCCTGCACCCCCCACGCTACGCCACTGTGGAATAGCTCCAAATAAGGATAAAGAACAGACTCTGGAGAAGCTTTGGACGGTTACAAAGCTCATGTGCCAATGGATTAATAAGAACCAACACAATCTGCCTACTTTAACCAATGGATGAGGGCTGCTGAGGCCTTCCTCATATTCTGGATGATTTTGGAAATCAGAGAAACTGTCAATGTAACTAAATACACTATTATGGAAGTTTTAAAAATGTGCCACCGCTCAAGTGCCACTTTTCACTTTTTTCTATAAAGCCCTATGGCCTATGACCTTCCCATTATTCTTTGCCAGGAGAAACAAGGAAGACATGAAACAGAAAGTAGGGGGGGGGGGAAATATAAAGGAATATTTCTTCTGAAGGTAAGGGGACTGAAAAACAAAAAGATCTGAACATCTACGGAGATTCTCAACCATCCAGGTTATAGTTGTCCCAAAAGTGTTTTTCAAAAGACAACTAGACTTCCTTGGAGTTTTTCTTCCTTGAAAATATTTCGCTTCTCATCCAGTTCTGACTGAATGGCGGGGAATAGAAAGATTTCTGTTCTTTGAATTGAACCGACCTTCAGAGTGCTAACAACCAGACGGCTGCAAAGAATAGAAATCTTTCCATTCCCCACCATTCAATCAGAACTGAAGAAGGTTCTTGGATGAGAAGCAAGGCATTTTCAAGCAGAAAATAGTAATAAGAAAGTCCAGCTGCCTTTTGAAAAAGCACCTTTGGGGAAAAGATCTGAAAAACACCAGTGTGGGAGGACATGCAATGCAGCTCCTTCAGAAAAGCAACAAAGGGGCTTTCTTGCACATTTAGGAAGAGGCGCCATTTCAAAATTGAAAAGTGTCTTCTGTGAATTTTTACAAATGTTGTTCTCTATTTCCTTCGTTACCTAAAAGTTCCATCAATCCCAAAAGCTAATGGTATAAGCATTTATTTTATTTCCTACATATTAGGGGGTCATACTAAGGGGCGCAGTGGCTCAGTGGGTTAGGATGCTGAGCTTGTCAATCAAATGGTTGGCAGTTTGGCGGGTCGAATCCCGAGTGCCACGTAGCAGAGTGAGCGCCTGTTACTCGTCCCAGCTTCTGCCAACCTAGCAGTTCGAAAGCACATAAAAATGCAAGTAGAAAAATAGGGACCACTATGGTGGGAAGGTAACAGCGTTCTGTGTGCCTTTGGTGTCTAGTCATGCCGGCCACATGACCACGGAGACGTCCTCGGAGAAGCGCTGGCTCTTCGGCTTTGAAACGGAGATGAGCACCGGCCCCTAGAGTCGGAAACGACTAGCATGCATGTGCGGGGGAACCTTTACCTTTACCTTAGGGGGTGATATTGTAATATAATTTGGAGAATCCTGAACATACCAAACATCAGAATAGTTATCATGACTGCTCAGATTTGTTTATAAACTCACATTATGAATCCAAGTTATTAATCAGTCTCCCAGGCCTGGTAAAGACCTATTTAATGCTATGGCCCAGAGCTTCCAATTCTTTCTCCACTAATTTCATGAGTTTGTTTAATGCCAAAATCTGTAAAATCTAAGCTGGCCTAATACCTTTAAAAAAAATTCTCATGACTTGCAAGGGCATTCTTTGTTTCTTCTCAAGGGCTGTGATAATTCAGCTACCACAAAACCAATAAAGACATTCCTTATTAGTCAAGACACTTCTACTCAAACAAAATAGGATGGGAGTAGAGGCTCGCTGCAAATTCTTCAAGATAATACCCACTATTTCAAATCAGTCTTGTGTTCATTAAGGTTATACAGAAAGAAGAAGCTGCAGCTGGTCATAAATGCTTAGTGCTAAGTGCCCAGAGTGCAATCACACAACCACAGAGGGTGTTGGAACAGCCAGAACTTTGAGATCTGGTCATAATCACCATTTGTTCAGGACTGCTGTAACTTCAAACAGTCACTGAAAAACTGGTCATAAGTCAAGGACTAACTATTCCATTCTAAATTATTTGCTATGCTTTTTCAACTCATTTTGAAGCCTAAGATTTGTGAAGGGTCTTTATGTCTTATGAGACAGAGAATAATGCTTTTCTGTGTGGGAAAGATCCTTACATACATTTTCTCAAACAGTACATTCCCTCAAAAAATAATAATTACCTAGCCATCTTAGTGAAGAGTTAGCATTTTTACATCTACTTAGAATAATTAAACATTACCTTCTTTAGCCAGATACAGTTCTTTAAACTTGGCTCTCTTTTGATTAAATTCTTGCTCGAGATGCTGTTTTGTACGTAGAAATTCAGCATTGACTTTCTCTAGTTCAGCTACTCGTTGAAGAAGAGCTAAAAATGAATCAAAGAAAAAGCAATGATCATGACAATAAAAATACTGTATATTTCTTTGAAAAAAAATTATTACATACAATATTGTTGCACAGCAACAAATTAGCGAACACCTAGAGGCAAACAAAGTCATTACCAAAAGCCAACATAGGTTTGTCAAAAACAGATCAGGACAGACAAATCTTATTGCATTCTTTGACCAGGTGACAAAATTAGTAGACCAGAGGAATGTTGTGGATATAATTTACTTGGACTTCAGTAAGGCATTTGATAAAGTAGACCATAGCCTACTACTTGATAAGATAGAAAAATGTGGGTTAGACAGCATCATCACCAGATACATTTGTAGCAGGCTGCCTGGCCGTACTCAGCACGTGGTCCTCAATGGAACTGCATCTACATGGAGGGAAATGTGTAGTGGGGTGCCCCAGGGCTGTTCTGGACCCAGTGCTCTTCAACATCTTCATCAATGATTTGGATGAGGGGATAGATGGGGAACTCATCAAAATTGCAGATGACACCAAGCTGGCAGGAATAGCCAATACTCCAGAAGATAGGCTTAAGATACAGGAGGATCTGGACAGACTCGAACACGGGGTGCTATCTAACAAAATGAAATTCAATGGTGAAAAAAGTAAGGTTCTACATTTAGGCAAGAAAAACCAAATGCACAGGTATAGTATAGGTGGTACCTTGCTCAATAGTAATAATTGTGAGAGGGAGGGATCTCTGAGTCTTAGTTGACAATCACTTAAATATAAGCCAAGCAGTGTGCTGCAGCTGCTAAAAAAGCCAACACAGTGCTAGGCTGCATTAACAGAGGGATAGAATCAAGATCATGTGAAGTGTTAATACCACTTTACAATGCCTTGGTAAGGCCACACTTGGAATACTGCATCCAGTTTTGGTCACCACTATGGAAAAAAGATGTTGAGACCCTAGAAACAGTACAGAGAAGAGCAACAAAGATGATTAGGGGACTGGAGGCTAAAACATATAGGGAACAGTTGCTGGAATTGGGTATGTGTAGTTTAATGAAGAGAAGGACGAGGGGGGACATGATAGCAGTGTTCCAATATCTCAGGGGCTGCCACAAAGAAGAGGGAGTCAAGCTATTCTCCAAAGCGCCCAAAGGCAGGACAAGAAGCAACAGATGGAAACTAACCAAAGAGAGAAGCAACCTAGAACTAAGGAGAAACTTCCTGACAGTTAGAACAATTAACCAGTGGAATAACCTGCCTCCAGAAGTGGTGAATGCTCAAACACTGGAAGTATTTAAGAAGAGACTGGACAGCCATTTGTCCGAAATGGTATAGGGTTTCCTACCTGAGCAGGAGGTTGGACTAGATGACCTCCACGGTCCCTTCCAACTTTATTATTACTATTACTAGTACTATTACTACTACAAAAACTAGCCCATCAACATCCTGTTTCTGTTCTCAGTACAATAATTGTACTGATTTCTAGAGTGAAGCTCTCCAATTTAGTAAACATTACAGGGTAATTTAACAGCCATTCTAATGAGAGAGTTATACTACCAAGCATTTATTAAGTCTTTTAACAGAAACCCCCTATTTATCAGATCCTTACAGTTTTCTGTAGCTGCTTTCTATGGTTCTTGTACATTAAAAAAAAGTTGGCTAAAAATTAGGGATCAAAAGCAACTTTGCATCCCTATGTTGTACCATTAAAATAATGCTGTTTGAGAGCTCCAATATAATTACAATGCATCAACAGCTCTGAAGATACTACTCCGGAATGACCTTTATTGAAGCATTCATTCTTGGGCATTGTTGTAAAAAAAACCACAACCTAACTAAAGTGGAATTGTTCACAGAATGAGGCTTGGCAGTTAAAAAGCAGTAACATTTAAACCCCTTCACAGTTTCCTTTCTCTACAAATAATAAATAATTTAAACAAGGGGGGGAGCACAAGATAAGACTTAAGGCATTATTTAGCAACAAGGGAGGGTCAGTGATTTCATTTCTTCTGAAAAATACTACTGTACATGTTTCCTATTCTTTTCATTGCCTTACTTTTTCTTCATAATTCTTTGGGAATGCTCAACTGCAACAGCAAAAAAAAATTGGCTTCCTAAAGGAAGAAAAACCAATAATGCCTCTTATTGCATGGTTGAATACACAAGAGTATACAACTTAGTTTCACTCGGTGTATTTCTGGACCTGGCCCGATACTGACTACTTTGACAAACCATTACAGGTAGTCCTTGACTTACAACAGTTCTTTTAGTGACCATTCAAATTTACAACGGCACTGAAAAAAAGTGACATGTCCATTTTTCACACTTACGACTTTTGTAGCAGCCCCATGATCACGTGATCAAAATTCAGATGCTTGGCAACTGATTCATACTTATGACCATTGCTGTGTCCCAAGGTCACGTGATCACCTTTTGCAACCTTTTGCCAAGCAAAGGCAATGGGGAAGCCAGACTCACTTAACAGCCAGGTTATTAACTTATCAACTGCAGTGATTCACTTAACAACTGTGGCAGGAAAGATTGTAAAATGGGGCAAAAGTCACTTAACAAATGTCTCACCTAACAACATAAATTTTGGGCTCAATTGTGGTCATAAGTCGAGGATTATCTGTACTTAACAGGACGCTCTCTGTAGGGGATCTAAAGAGAAAATATTAGCTTACATAATTAACTTTTGAATATTTTATTCATTCATTCATTCAGGAAATTTATCTGCCACCCATCTCGTATCCAATGACTCTGGGCGGCTTACACATAAAAACTTTAAAGCATAAAAAAAACATAAAAAATCAACAATCATAGAACACAGCAGATGAAATCATTTAACCCATACAAACCATTAACACCAGATGGGAATAAGGGGAGCCAGCCACACAGGGGGTGGGGTGGTGGGATTAAGTTTTAATTAGTCAACCACCTCCAGTATGAAGCTCTCCCATAAGATGTTCCAGAAGGCCGGAGCCACGCCAGAGAAGGCTCTTCTCCTGGAGCCTACCAGCCAAAATTCCTTAGCTGATGGGATGCCAGCACAGGTGGAGTGGGCCAGTCCCATCAGGGTGAGACGGTTTTATCTCTCTTTAAACCATAACAGCGCAATAAAAAAGGAATAATTTCTAAAGCCTTGGTAATAACTTTTCTGCAGTGGCATATGCTCTATGGCAGGCAATTTGTAAATATGTAAGTATTCTCTTGGCAGACAATTTCTGAACTCACTATGCCCTCAAACTTCTAGGTGTGCTCTTGCCCCCCAAAGGTTTGCTAATTTGCAATATCTTGTGGACTAACTGCACACACACATAGCAAGTACTAACATTCTTTATTAGATCTTAACCAATACACTCCTTGCTGTCAGGCCTTTACTTGCAACGCTTTCTATTCAATTATTCAATATTCCCCAAGGTCCAAGCTTTTGTTATCTGTTTCATAATCTGTTTTACCAATGTCTTTAGTCAGCTGTAGAGTTAGAAGTATATAAATATTTTCACTGGTCTGCACTAGCACTACTACAGAAGAACAAGGTATCAAACAAGCATGTATAGTTCTAAGTAACTCTAGAGGCACACAAGTCACAATACTGTTTCAAAGTCCTGAGAACCTTCATTACTATAAAAAGAAATATGGGGGGGGGAGGAGGACCAAGATGTGTAAAATTGAGTGTATATTAACCACAGTAGAAGAACTAGGGTGTCAACTGTCCTGTTGGCATATGCAGCAAAAGAAACTTCTAGGACATTATTTTACCAAGAGTATAATTTTACTGATAATTCCACATAGGCACAGAAGAAGCAAAGCCAGTTCTGAAGTTTTCATGCATGATGTTGTGATTCAGGGTCTGCCTGTGGGTTCGGCAGTTGGGTCGGACGACTCAGAGGAGGAGGAGGGGGTGTTGAAGAGCTTGCTGATGATGGCCTTGGGGCTCCGCAGAGCCCTCAGCCAGGCCCCTCCCACCTGGTCAGTACGCAGACCCAGCTGTGTGAGCCTGACAGCGTGGATGAAGATGACCCACAGCTGGCCCTGTTCAAGGACGCCCGACGCAGGAGGCAGTCAATCAGGAGTAAACAGAGGAAGGCAATGGGGCACCTCAGAAGGAGGCAGAGAGAAGCCACGCCCTGAACTGTATAAAAGGGGAATGCGTGGGAGGGATTGTTTGCTGAAGGCAACCGCTTAAAAAGCTTCTGTTTCTTGGTTGGTGTCTTGTTCTGTTTGTTTTTGTATTTATAAATTTGGCAGGCTTTATTCCAGCCTCTTGCCTTCTTGTAAAAGGGGTTGTCCCTGCCTTTTCTGCAGGGCCGGTAGCAGGCTGGTACAGAACACATGAAGAGGCATAGGCAAAATCCCCTTTTCTCTCCTGGGCCACCCACTGTCCATTGTCCACCAATCAGGTTTGTCAAAAACAGATCATGCCAACCCAATCTTATTTCATTCTTTGATAAAGTGACTAAATTAGTAGACCAGCAAAACGCTGTGGACATAATATACTTAGACTTCAGTAAGGCATTTAACAAAGTAGACCACAACCTGCTGCTTAGTAAGCTAGAAAAAAGTGGGATAGACAACAACACCATCAGATGGATCTGTAGCTGGCTGACAAACAGTACTCAGCGCATAGTCCTCAATGGTACTACATCCACATGGAGAGGAGTAAGCAGTGGGGAGCACAAGGCTGTCTTAGGCCCAGTACTCTTCAATATTAATCATATAAACCTTTATTGTCAAAGTACAACATGTGTACATTGAGATTAACTACTTACTTACTTACTTACTTACTTCCCTCACTTAGATGAGGGAAGGGACATTTTCTTACTCCTTCCCCACAATTAAATTTTTAAGAAAGACAATATGGTAGTGGTTAAAGAGTTGGGTTATAAATCAAACTATGAGTCCTAGTCCTCCCTTAACTGACAGGGCGATTTTGAGCAGTCATTCTTCTCTTAAACCAATCTACCTTGCAGCATTGCTGTTGTAGGGAAAAATAGGAGACAAGAGAATGAGGTATGTATGCTACCTTGATTTAACCAAAAACAAAGAAACGATAACAATTAAGTAAATAAATAATTTCCTACAAGATAAAAAGATATCAGGCTTTATTTTTACAATTTTTCTCTTTTTTCCCCCCTGAAACTTGTTTTCCATTTTAGTATTTTATGTACTTAATTTACAGAATTCTGATGTTTAGCACTAGCACGGTATCTTCTGTTTTATACTGGAGCTACTTGTTCATATTGTATTTCTTTGCTTTCCTTGCCAGCAAAGTATAATTTCTATCTTTACAAAACATACATACATTTTAAGAAGGAAAATTCTGAGGCAGAAGCTTAACAGTAGGGAATTAAGATGTATCAGTCAACAGAGCACAGTGAATTGGTTGCTAAGTAAAACTCTTCTTTAAACATGGTTACAAACTATAGAACAGCGTATGTTCAAATGTCTGCATTTAATTACATATTGGAAGCAGGTTCAAGATTAACAGCTGGATTTCAAAAAGAGGAAATAATCAGAGTTTGAATATTTATTCAGCCCAACAGTTTAATGAATGTTCTGGGTGCATCTGATACTAGCCTAATTTACATGTCTGGAGCCAGCTCTAATATTCCTCCCAACTGTGAAAAATATGGCTTGTATATCAACTCCCCTTTTCCTTCTTTGTGTTTGGGTTTCTTGCTTTGATGAAGACTATTTTGAGAATTCAAGATGATTGCTTTTTTATCTAGTAACTGCAGTGAGATTATTATGTGCACAAAGATGGAAAGACTGAAATACTCCCAATGGAGAAACGGTTAATAAAGATGACAGAATTTGCAGGACTGGTAAAACTGACTTGTTTGATTGGGAAAAAGACATTTGTCAGTGGCTTTAAACCCTTTATGGACTTGTTGCTGAAATTGGAAAGAAATGAAAGTGATTTATGGATTTGATGATTACAAATGGTAGAATATATAAAGACAAGACCCAAGATGTAACCAGATAGAGAGGACAAAATATAAACGCATTTATAGCTGCTGCAAAGAAGATCAGAAGCCACTTTTTCTTTTTTTTCCTATTTACTTTTCACTTCCTTTTTACTTTACTTTTTTCTTTTAAATTTGTATTGTTTTTACTTTGTAAATTAATAAAATTATTTTAAAAAGGGAATTCAAAAAATTGCAGTTGTAACCTCAGACTCATCTAATAAATTATTTCTCATATACAAATTTTAAATCAAAACATCCTAGGAAGAAACTCTCAGCATCTATTTTTTTTAAATAACTGGCACAGAAATATAACATCTATTAGTGGACAAATTTACCAAGATTGTACTCTATAGCTAGTGCTCAGTGTATTGGAAATTAATCATGAAAAGTGTCTATTTTCTGAATACAAAATGTAATACAGTATGTAAACAGGAGGCTGGCCTTCAGTTGACCTCAATCTTTAAATATAGTTGTTATACCATTGTTATAAATAAACATGTTTATGTTTAAGTAGTTCTACTCCAATCAACTGTAATGATAGCCTCTATGTACAGTATAAATATAGTGACCACCTATAAACTAAAACAAACATTAAGTTAGCAGAACTAAAAAATACACCAGCTGAGTGGGAGATGGGCAGTATATAAATTTAATAAATAAATAATAAAAAGCTTGGAATAATACCGATACCATAGATGTATGGCATGAAGTTGTTATAAAATACCAAAATCCAGGGTGCAGAGAACCTTTTTGTATGACCCATGATTCAATATATTGTAATATATTGGGGGAAAGAAGAGATCAGTCATTTGCTGAAGCCTTGTCATTAATTCCATAAGAAAAGAAAGAAATAATTGAGTATAAAAGGAAGCTCATTCCAGTGCAGTGCCCAAACTGAATGCAATATTTTAAGTGAGATTTGGCCAATACAGAATTGAGAGGAAAATGGATTTCTCTAACTCTATTTCTTGACTTATAACCATTCATTTAGTGACTGTTCAATGTTACAATAGCTTTGAAAAAAGTGACTCATGACCAGTGATGGGATTCAAATACGTGAACAACCGGTTCTCTGTGTGTATGCCACTTCCGGAAGTCCATTCTGGGTTTGGGCAACAAAAAATTAGCTACTGGTTCTGCCGAAGTGGTGCGAACCGGCTGAATCCCACCATTGCTCATGACTGATTTTCACACTTATGACCACTGCAGCATCCCCACGGTCACATGATCAAAATTTGGGCACTTGGCAACTGACATGTATTTACAATAGATGCAGCATCCCAAAGTCATGTGATTCCCATTTGCAAGAAGCAAAGTCAACATGGGAAATTGGATTCACTTAAGAACTGCATGATTCACTTCACTGCAGTGATGTGTTTAACAACCATGGCAAAAAAGCTCCTAAAATAGGGTGCAACTCACTTAACAATTGCTTTGCTTAGCAATGGAAATTATGGTCTCAACTGTGGTTGTAAGTCAAGGATTACCTGTGAATTCTCAGTAGATTAATACTAGTTTGAGCATTCCTTGACTTTTGTTTGCAAAACATTATTCTTTCTCATAAGTTCCTTGTCCTGTCCTTTCAAATATCTGTTTTAATCAAATATTTAATTTTAAAGTGTCATCCCATTACAAGAAGGATTAAAGAAGGAAAAGTATAACATAGTATTTTGCTGGCTAGTTATATTTTATTCTTGTCACATAGTGAAAAAAGCTTCCTACACATAGTAAACCAAGGAAGAAGTTAGTTAAATAATGTAAATTCCACCTCATAACTTAAAATTATTAGGCATGTAAGATTTCAACAACTATGCCAAAGTTTCGGATAATATAATGCAGGGCTTTTCAACTTTTTCACCCATTGTACCACTTTTAGGATATGGCAACATCTGAGTACCACCAGTTGCCTAGCAAGGTGTCAAAAACTTGATGACCAAAAAAAAAAAGGAAAAAAGTGATGAAGTACAGGTAGTCCTTGATTTACAACAGTTCATTTAGTGACTGTTTGAAGTTACAATGGAACTGAAAAAAGTGCCCCCCAAGCCACAGCCGAGCAAGACACCTGCCTGCCCACACGGCGGCGCTCTTCCTCCTGTCCGAGGTTTTCATTGTTGTGAGCATTTCTGTTGAGGATTGGCAGTGGGGGTGGAGTGGGGGGTGTTTAGTTTTTTCCCCCTCTCTGCTGGGTGGTTGCAGCAGGTTTTGGTCACTTCACATGACCCTGGGACACTGTGACCATCATAAATATGAATCAGTTGCCAAGCATCTTAATGTAAATCACAAGACCCTGGAGATGCTGTAACATTCCAGCTGATCGGTGCTTCTTCTGGGCTCAGCAGAAGCACCAGGATCAGTGCTGAGCTCCAGCTGGAGCCTGGCGCTGATCGTGGTGCTTCCGCTGAGCCCTGACAGCCCTGCAGCTCCAGCTGTCTCTCGCTCAGGCTTGTGCGGTGCTGCCACCAGTTCAGCTCATTCCCCTCCCCCACTACCACTTTTCTAGGATGGTCATGTACCACCTGCTAGGTGCCAATGTACCACGGGTGGTACCCGTACCACTGGTTGAAAAGCCCTGATACACAGTGATAACTTTAGAACTAAAAGCAAGCCAATTATTTCTGAACACGTTTTCATAAAATCGTAGCACAGAAGCGTTTGCTGAATTTTTTTTTAAAGTAAGCAACCATCAAATTCAAACAAATATATGCATTGGTGGAAAAAAATAATATTTGCCAACATGGAATATAATTATTAACTGAAACATATAGAAGAGCTAAATAACAGTATTAAAGTTCCATAAACATGGTGTAGCTTATTTACATGCCCTCAACATATTTATAAGATACCTAAAGAACATTTACTATAACTACTCATGCTTATGTATTTATAACAATAATAAATCTGCCTGACTCCATGATGACTCTGGGCAATTTACAACAATAAAAATACAGAAACCATAAACAAGGGAGAAAAGAGGCAAAAAAAACCTCTGGAAGAGATAACTATCAACTCAAATGATAAAATTTTATGACAGCTCACTACTCAAACGAATTAGGGGAAAAGCCATATTTGTAACAATTTTCTAAATGAATGCAGGGTAGCACATTCCCAAAGAATGCTAGATCAATTCCTCAACAGAGAAGGCTCTCTGGATCTCATCAGATTATTTTGTTTGATTTCACATATGAAATGATGATTTGAACTCTTATCCTAGCTTGAGGAAACATATTTAGTGGAACCCAATACTATTTTAACTATCTTTTATCCATATTTATTTTGGAAGTTTTTTTTATCTCACTTTGTAATATTATCTAGTCTTTTGTTTGTTGCATTATGTTATATATTTCTAAGTCAAGATTGATGATGGCCTTGGTAAATGACCAAGTATGAATGCTACTTAGAACAAACACACACATTGTGTGTTGCACAAAAATGATAAATAGAAACTCAATTCTTTCCTGTCCATCTCTTGTAAATTACTATCACATCCACATCACTGTTAGTAACCTATTGCATGTTGTAGTCACCATGTTGTGTAAAGCAGACCTCCATAAGACTTACAACAATGTACATTTCTACTCACACAGCCTTCCTCTTAATATTAAAGCCCACTATTTCCAAAGCTTTCAGAACTTGCTTTAAACCAGATTAATCTGCAGAAATCTTGCTAATTCTACTTCATGCTCTACATTACGTCAGCAACAAAAGTGTCCGACTCAGCAGAGGAACTTAAATGAGCTGCTTCATTATTCTGAACACCTGGGCTAACAGCCTTATGGGGCTCAGTAAAGGTAAAGGTTCCCCCGCACATGCATGCTAGTCGTTTCCGACTCTAGGGGCTGGTGCTCATCTCCATTTCTAAGCCGAAGAGCCAGCGCTTGTCCGAGGACGTCTCCGTGGTCATGTGGCCGGCATGACTAGACGCCAAAGGCGCACGGAACGCTGTTACCTTCCCACTGTAGTGGTCCCTATTTTTCTACTTGCATTTTTACGTGCTTTCAAACTGCTAGGTTGGCAGAAGCTGGGACGAGTAACACGCGCTCACTCTGCTACGCGGCACTCGGGATTCGACCCGCCAAACTGCCGACCTTCTGATCGACAAGCTCAGCGTCCTAACCCACTGAGCCACCGCGTCCCTTATTACTGAGCCTTATGGGGCTCAGTAATCCTAGTCAATTGGAAGATTACAATTATTGTAATTCTCAAACTAACAAAAGTTATTTTTAAAGGAAGATCATTGTTCCAACATATTTTAAGTTCACATAATGAGTTTACAATTAAGTTCTGAATTATATGAGACAGGGACCATATATTTACCCAAATGTCACTGATTCATGTCTGCACTATCAGATATGAATGAATTTATTCAGAACACATGCCTTCAGGCAGGAAATAGAGGGAGCTGTTCAGACAGAAATGCTATTAAGACTGACAATATGTTGTAAGCAACATTTGTTGTTTTGATTATATGCCATCAAATCAATGTCAACTTTTAGAGACTACACAGATAAAGATTTTCTCCATGATGATCTGTAAGCAACATCTGTACTTATCAATACAACAATTCAAAACAGAATAGGCAAAATATTTTACAGACATGCCATTCAAAACCAAACAATCTTATGCATTCAGAATAAGCATTCCTGATATCATGGAACTGACTTCCCAAAAAGTACATCAAGGTTGCTACTTAACTGATCAATTCAGTTACTGAGTACATTTGCATACAAAAAGGTAAATATGTCTTTTACCTGAGATCCACATCTAGTACATCTATGGACTTATCCATACATAGGGGCAACAAAACAACACTGATTTGTCATTCCTTGTTTCTGTCCCCCCCCCCCGGGATCTAGTCTATTGTCCTGGAATTGCCTGATAAGACATTCTCTACCATACTTAACCAGACAATGTCAGTCAGAAATTGCTATTTGCTGAGACAAATTTGCATTTTTGTAAGGTAATAATTCTGAAGGAGAAAAAAACCCTACATTACAGTTTTAAATACAGACATCCACTTATCTATTATTTGCTTTTTATCCCACCTTTATTACTTTATAAGTAACTAAAGCTGGTGAATATACATAATACTACTTGCTCCTCCTCTTTTTCCTCACAACAACTCTGTGAGGTGGGTTCGGCTGAGAGAAAGTGACTAGCCCAAAGTCTTATGGCCACGATTAGGACCAGTTGCGTAGTGAAGTGGTCGTTATCAGAGATGTCATGTGACTGCTTCACTCAACCACAATTCCGGCTCTCCCAGTTGCAGTCATTAAGTGGATCGCTGGGGAGAGGGCTTGGGCCTCTTGGGTGTGCTAGGGCAGAAAGAGGACCCATGTCTCTCACCACACCCAAGAGGACCAGATCCTCTCCATGCTCCACTGGAGAGAATGACTGTGAGAATGCTGATGTTCACTAGCGCTTGTGTGATTTGAGGTACCTTGGCATGCTGGAGGAACAGACCTCAAACAAACATGTAAGGAACAGACTTTATGTTTTCAGCCTTTCAAGGTCCCAAGGCTGGTATGATTATGAACGTTCATTACACAACCAGTGTTAAGTCAAGAAATTGTTATGACAAATGCACATTTGGAGGAATCTACCATTGGGGTTAAAGTCGGTGGTAGGAGTATCAACAACCTCCGATATGCACATGATACAGCATTGCTTGTGGAAAGCAAGGAGGATCTGGTGTGGCTAATCCTGAGAGTCAAAGATGAAAGTTGAAAAATTTGGACTGCACCTTAACATCAAGAAAACAAAGATAATGACAACTGCAGAGAACATACTGGTCACAGTACAGATCAACACTGAGACCATCAAAACAGTAAAGAAATTTATCTTCCTGGGCTCTAAAATCAACCAAAATGGTGACTGCAGCCCTGAGATCTGTTCTGTACCAGCCTACTACCGGCCCTGCAGAAAAGGCAGGGACAACCCCTTTACAAAAAGGCAAGAGGCTGGAACTAAGCCTGCCAAATTTATTGACACAAAACAGAGCAAAACCAAAACACGAACCATGAAACAGGAGCTATTCAAACGGTTGCAAACCAGCCCTCCCACGCATTCCCCTTTTAAACAGTTCAAGGCATGGCTTGTCTCTGCCTCCTTCCGAAGTGCCCCATTGCCTTCCTCTGTTTACTCCTGATTGACTGCCTCCTGCGTCGGGCGTCCTTGAACAGGGCCAGCTGTGGGTCATCTTCATCCACGCTGTCAGGCTCACACAGCTGGGTCTGCGTAGTGACCAGATGAGAGGGACCTGGCTGAGGGCTCTGCGAAGCCTCAGGGCTGTCCTCTGCAGGCTCTCCAACACCCCCCTCCTCCTCTTCTGAATCGTCCGACCCAACTGCTGAACCCACAGGCTGACCCTGAATCACAACAAGATCAGCAGGCATTAGTACTTGGAAGAACTACAGCGTCCAGCATGAATAACTTCTGGAAGAGTAGACATCAGGCTCACAACCAAATGCAGATTAGTTAACGCAATAATTTTTCCAATTGCTACTTATGACTACGAAACCTGGACTCTGAAAAAGGTAGGTAGAAGGGTGGACACTTTTGAACTGTGGTGCTGGAGACGATTATTACACAACCCATGGACTACAAAAACAACAAATAATGAAGGTCTGGATCGAATCCCACCAAAAATATCACTGGAAGGCAAGATCACTAAACAGAAGATGTCATACTTTGATCATGTCATGTGAGCTGATTCCCTCAAAAAGTTGATCATGCTGGGAGTGATCAGCAGAAAAAGGAGAAAGAGTTGTCCTAGTATCTGTTGGCTGGACACTATAAAGTGTAACACCGGGATGACCATGGTGGATCTGAAGGAGGCAGTGCGAGACAGAGGGGCAGGCAGAGTACTGAGCCACAGAGTGACCGAGGGTTGGACACAACTGAATGGCAGAGAACCATGACAACGGTAAGTCAAGAACTACTTGCACTATATGATCATATCCTAGTCTCAACATCTCATCTTAGATTTATTTATTAGATTTTTATGCACCCATCTTACCTATAAGGAGAGTCTGGGCAGCTTACAAGTTATAAAATAAGTAAAAAATAATTAAAATATGAAAACATTAAAATTACTCAGATTTTGATTATAGAATTATACTGAAACCAGAACCAAGAGATGGACAGGACAGGGATGGGGTCTTCTTATCCTGCCAGCCACTGCCAGCAATGAGTACTCTCCTCGGGATCCCAGGCCAACCAAAAAAGCCAAGTTTTCATACCCTTCTGGAAGGCCAAAAGGGTAGGAGCAGTCCTCACCTCCGGTGGTAGTGTGTTCCACAGGGATGGGGCCACGGCAGAAAAGGCTCTTCTCCATGAACCCGGCTGCTTGAAATCTTAAACAGACAGGATCTGTAGCAAGCCTCTTCTGCTGGTGTGAGTGGGGCAGGCTAGTCCCACTGGGGAGAGACAGCTCCTCAAATATTTCTCCAGCAGATGAAATCCCAATTCAAATAGATCCAGATCATCAGTGTTATACGAGTGTGTCTGAAGCCAAGAGACCACCACTCTTCAAATCATCTTGCAAGAATGGAACATCTAAGACAGGCCTATAATTTCCAAGATCTTATAACCTGCCCTAAGCTGGCAGCAAATATTTCCTGCTTAGGGCAAGTTCTAATCCTAACTTATAAGTTAGTTAGGATGGCATTAATCATCTCCTCAGGGAAGCATTAATCATTTGCTTAAACAAAGGATCAGTATATATATCTGCTACTTAATCACCCAGGAGGGGCAGCAAATAAACTGGCAGAGTGACTCATCCACATCCCTGAGATCTACCCTGAAATAATCCATTTGAACATAACAAGCAGTTGTTGAGGTCACCTCCCTATGATCTATGCTATTTTTGGAGTTGAAATTGATGTCAATGTAATCAATTTTGTCTTCAAAATACTGAAAATTCTCACAGAGAGCCTTTGTTTTGGCTCTCCTCTGCCAACATCTGCCAACCCTTAAATGGTTGAGATGCCACATAATATGGGAAGCATTCTTGTCGATTCTGTGTGGATGCAATGTAGGCAGAGAAGTATGCCTTTTTCACATCATCTGCTGGGAGGGAGGATTTCAGGGCTGGATTCCATGTTCAATCCAATTCTTCCTGAGAGTTCCTCCACTTCAATTCCACACATGAATTAACTATTTTATTGCTCCGAACTCCATGGTAAATCAAGTGCTACTTAAACTCTTCTAGATAGGAATGATCATGTCAACTACCCAGGTTGACTTAATATTTCAGAGATTGGCTATAATTTCATAGTATTATAGTATTATGAAATACTATGAGGAATGGCTTACGATTGTGAGTTTGCAGACATTAAAAGAGGTACAGCTTTATAGTAGTTACCAGTCAAGGCAATAACAAATTAACAGGGAGGAAAAATCATCAAACAAATCATGACAACTTTGTTGTCTGCAAGATTTACTCAAGTTTCATATCTGGCTTTTCAACAAATCATAATTTTTGGATGTCACTGCTGTTCAAAAGTTTACTATAGAAACTTGTAGAAATTTTAAAAATACTTTTTAAATTATTCAGTCATTTTCATCTGTCCCCATTATGTGGAATCCATGTAACAAGCAGCAGAAACGATCACAGAGTGTAAACCAGTGACCAACAGATTTTCACACTGATGTGAGTTGTTCAGAAAAAAGTAAAAATACCCTTTGTTCTTTCTAAGAATACTTTTAATTTAAATAGGGATGTATAAACTGAATTGAATCGTTAAGAAAACTACCAATAAGCAAAAGCAAAAATTCTACTACCTTGCAAGCATATTTGTGAGTTCCACCAAACATTTGAGACAGTAACATTCTTTTAAAATCAATCTCCAAAGCAACTATTATGAGAATTATCTTACATTTTTATTACAAGGAGCATAGGACAGATATTTTACTTAGAAATGCTATAGAAAGTAAAAGAAAAAAGAAATACTAGTCTAGGTTTAAAAGGAACAATTTGAATCTTTGCTTCCTTCTCCAAGTAGACACAACTCAGACATGCTGCCCTTTCTGCACAACCATTAATTGTTCTGATTTAGGATCGTTAAAATCCAATACATTTGGAAAATTCCAGAGAAAGTTGCTCTCAAGTAAAAATCCAAAAGTTCAGTCATATTAATCCACAAGCAAAAATTGGAATTCTCACATAGCTTTCGCACAGAATATTTTCAGATCAAACAAACTCAAGGTATTCTTCAGCTCATTCCCACGTTATTGTGTGCCCAATTTTAAATTATTCAATAGAAAAATTACCTAATGTTTTAAATATAAAGACATTGTATTTTTTGTCCTGATCCTGAACTGAAACTATAAACTGCTTATACAGGGGTTGTTCCTCTGTCCTAGTCCTATTAGACCTCTCAGCGGCTTTCGATACCATCGACCATGGTATCCTACTGCGGAGTCTCAGGGGGTTGGGAGTGGGAGGCACTGTTTTGCGGTGGTTCTCCTATCTCCTGGGCCACTCGCAGTCGGTGTTGACGGGAGGGCAGAGGTCCGCCCCAAGGCCTCTTGTTTGTGGAGTTCCTCAGGGGTCGGTTCTCTCGCCCCTCCTGTTCAACATCTATATGAAGCCGCTGGGCGAGATCATTCGTGGTTTTGGGGTGGGGTATCATCAGTACGCTGATGATACCCAACTCTTTTTCTCCACCCCAAACCAACCCAGCGATGCCCTCGCCGTGATGTCCCGCTGCCTGGAAGCGGTCCGGGTCTGGATGGGGAGAAACAGGCTTCGTCTCAATCCTGCCAAGACTGAGTGGCTGTGCATACCGGCATCTCGGGTTAACCAGACTATTCCATCTCTAACGATGGGGGGTGAGGTGTTACCCCCCGTTGATAGGGCTCGCAACTTGGGCGTCCTCCTGGATTCGCAGCTCACTTTTGAAGACCATATAGGAGCTGTGACCAGGGGGGCTTTTGCCCAGGTTCGCCTGGTGCGCCAGTTGCGACCCTACCTGGTCCGAGATGCCCTACGCACAGTCACTCATGCGCTCGTGACCTCCCGTTTAGACTACTGCAACGCTCTCTACATGGGGCTGCCCTTGAGGACCACCCGGAGGCTTCAACTGGTGCAGAATGCGGCCGCGCGAGTCGTGATGGGAGTCTCCTGATACTCCCATGTAACACCTCTACTCCGCGAGCTGCATTGGCTTCCGGTTGCCCTTCGGGTGAGATTCAAGGTGCTGGTGATGACCTATAAAGCCCTAAATGGCGAGGGCCCGGGATATTTGAGGGAACACCTGCTGCCAGCATCAAGTTCCCTTCGTCCAGTGCGCTCCCACAGGGAGGGTCTCCTCAGGGTGCCGCCGGTTAAAGACTGCCGGCGGGTAACACCCAGGGGTAGGGCCTTCTCAGTGGGTGCGCCTGCCCTGTGGAACCAGCTGCCTGCGGAGCTTAGGACTGCCCCCACCCTCCGTTCTTTCCGCTGGGACCTGAAGACCTGGCTCTTCGAGCTCTCTGGCCCAGGCTGAGAATATTTTTAATTTTAATTTTAACTGGGTTTTAATTTTTTCAGGGTTCTATTTAATCACTTTTAATTTGTTTTAACGTTTGTATTGACTGTTTTTTAAATGCCCTGTAAACCGCCCTGAGTCCTTCGGGAAAGGTATAAATCTAAATAAAATAAACAAAATAAATAAATAATATGTGTCATAAACAGTTATAAATATCTAGGCAAATGCAAAATTAATTTGATGAAGAATTTTTACCTTAAAAAGCAGATTTGGGCCCTTAGGTGACTGCAGTTTTTTGGCAATTTGCATAGACCATGCTAGGTCTAATTTTCTACATGATTTAATATTCTCTCTCAACAGCTAGCACTGTTTACCTATTTTCAAACTTCCCAGAGCTTGCAAAAAAAAAACACAACAGTAATTATAATTACAACCCTTGAAAGAAAGGCTGTATTATTTAGCTGGAACAATTCATGCATATAATAGTTTGTCATCAACATAAAAAATTGTACTTCTTTGGCACAGAATAAACACTTATCCTGAACATGCATTTTAAAAGCAATAGCCATGCCTTTGTGTTTGGCATGCTGACAAAACTGGCTACATTAAATTCTTAAGTGCATGTTGCTAAAGTCCATCTGGAAAAGCAAGCAGAACTAGAAAAGTATGTGGAAGATTTAACAAATAGCGAATATAGATAGAAAAATATACAAGACTTAGGGAGATTTGTAACCCAATTTTTCTTTAAATTTTTATTTAAAGGGTAATACAAATATATACATAAAAGCTATATTTCAAGTATTGAAAAAGCACTATGCAATATTGAGAATATCTTTATCATAACAACTTTAATAATAAACACAGAATTTTACAAATATTGGACAATTCAGTTGGAGTCATAGAAAGATCACAACCTTTAAACCATAAGATATTTTTATAACACACTAAAAATAAGGAAGAAGAAATATTCTGGTCAATTTTAAAAATGGAATAAATACAATAATGAAGAGATAGAGTCACATATAAGTTGTCTCTGTTTACATGATTCAACTCAAATCTAACAAGCTTTGAGAAATTAATAATTACCCCTCTCAATCTAAAGAAAATATCTCAAGAGAAAAAAAGGAGAGATGGGAGAGAGAGAGAGAGAGAGAGAGAGAGAGAGAGAGAGAGAGAGAGAGAGAGAGAGAGAGAGAGAGAGAGATGTTAGAACTATATGGATCTAAAATAAGTTTGAGAGACACATTTAGGGAAAGGAATGGAAGACAGAAAATGATTTCCCTTTGGAAATCATGAGTATATAACAGTCCATCATCCATGCATTCACTATCAATTCAGTAATCTTTATTTGTCTGAAAGAAACTTCTCAGCTCACAGTACAAACCCAAAAGTGTACTTACCATTAAAAATTTAGTTCACATTACTGGCAGATATGAATTACCGGTACTATTATTAAAACAACATATTGAGAAGTCTGCTAAGAGGATATAGATTAAACTGCAGGAAAAGTTAGTATCAAACAATGCACTTCAATTTAAGAGCTAGAATACATATTCTATCTATAAAGTCATAATCAACCAGAGAAACAAAATATAAACAACCAAGCTGAAACATTCAATAATAATTTCACTCTTTATCATTTTTAGGTGATTATTAGAATAAATAATAGCTAAAGTTATTTATCTGCATTTAGTATCTTACCATGTTGTAAACATATACTGTGCAGCTACAATTTTTCTGATGATCAGATCAACACTTAATTCTCACTCCAATGATATAGGCAAAATAGGATAAACAGCTTCTCGGTGTAGCAAATTCTACTGAGCTTTTTACATAGGTCCATCTAAAAAGCTAGCTCCAAGCCAGGAAGCTCCGTAAGATATAACCATTTACTATACATTTTTAGCAAAAACTCCTCTCAGTTACAGATATTCTTCAAAGCTTTTTTGGTAACTGCCAGTGCAGCTGAGTGGACACTGTCCACCCTGAAAGTCTATGCTTTATTATAAACAATCAATCGTGTTTTTAGATTTATATTCATTCTTCTACCAAATGTACAAATCTAGCCATATGTACTTAGGTGTTTATTTGAAACAATGTTATAAACAGTTATTCATCAAGCATTACTATTCTTGTAGATTCTTGGTTTCATTCAGAACCAATCACAATCAGCTGATGTTGTTGATTATGCAAGATAAGGCAGAATAACAGAATAATCATGTTGGAGGGGACCTTGGAGGTCTTCTATAGTCCAACCCGCTGCTCAAGCAGAAAATCCTATATCATTTCAGCCTTCTCATTTGGATACTTTGTAACACTGCTTTTCTTGGATGCCATTGTATCTCCTTTTCTAATCCTTTTGGATCCTGATAAAGAAAATTCCAATATAGGTAATCCTCAGTTTATGTCCATTTGTTCACTGATCAAAGTTATGGTGCCGCTGCAAAAAGGGACTATTCTCAAAGTTCTGGCCATTACAGTACTTCCAGTGGCACAGGATTGTGATCAGGGTACTCAGTTCATGATTACAAAACTTCAGGGAGTTGCAGTCACATGATCAGTAAAGAAATCCAGTAAATAAATAAATACCCACATTGTCTACCAACCACCACCAGCAAAGTCAATGGGGAAGGTGGCAGAGGCGGCCACATGTTGCCTCTGCTTTTCCTCTTGCCAGCAGTACCACCACCCTCCCCAAGCACGGCGCGTGCCGGCCTTCCCAGACCATCCTCCACCATCCAGGGGCATCCCAGCACTCGATAACTGGGACTCCCACTTCTTCTGTATGTCTTGGGGTTACAATGTCAACCAAGATTGCTGGGATGGTCACTATACAATGCAGTCACATGATATTGTACTCGATGACTGCATTACTTAGCAATGGTAGTCCAGATCCCAACTGCCTTCGTAACTTAATGGCTACCTGGTTATTGATTAATTTGTTGGCTTTTTTCTGTCCTGTTCAAATAATGTTTGTTTTTATTTCATTTTTAATACTGGAATACAGCACTTTAAAGTGTCTTCAAATCCAAGTTGTTTGTAGGTAAAGGTAAAGGTAGTATGCTAGTCGTTTCCAACTCTAGGGGCCGGTGCTCATCTCCATTTCAAAGCTGAAGAGCCAGCGCTTGTCCGAGGACGGCTCCGTGGTCATGTGGCCGGCATGACTAGACGCCAAAGGCGCACGGATCGCTGTTACCTTCCCATCGTAGTGGTCCCTATTTTTCTATTTGCATTTTTTACGTGCTTTTGAACTGCTAGGTTGGCAGAAGCTGGGAAGAGTAAAAGGCACTCACTCTGTTACGCGGCACTTGGGATTGGACCCACCAAACTGCCAACCATCTGATCGGCAAGCTCAGCGTTACATTAATACAAATAAAGCATAACATTTCATATAAATTTATATAATACTGAGGGAAGCAGTTCTCAGTAACCACCTGATAGGAGCAGAATAAAGAATATCAAAGAATATCCAGTTTTTCAAAAATGACAGAATATTCAAACATAAGGCTTTTTTTATATTGTTGTTCATGCAACAGTGAAGAACCAGCCGGCACTATCGATGTTACTGGCTCTTCACTCCAAGAGAAAAAAGCACATACTCATGTCACATAAGGAAAAAAAAATACTATTATACAAATTGTATATACTGTCTACATGGTCCCCTTTTGTCTCTCAGTTGAGATAACCATCTTAGACTCCAACACAATTTCTTAGTGAATAAGCTTAACACCAAAATCCTTTTTTTTTGTCAATCTCTCAACATAGCATAATTTCCATGTGCTTCTAAAAACAGTTCCAAATCAGGATCATAAATTATAGTTGGATCATTAAATAATTTTTTGGGAAGACAATTATAAATGGTTAATATACTATATTAAAAGGGAAGTCTTATAAAAATAATAACCAAATAAAGACTGCTATTGTTTGAACCAGTTCTACAAGATCAAATTACTTAGAGATGCATTCCATATAAAACAAATTGTATTTAAAAGGAAGCATACGGTTGCCATTCATTAAATGATAGCGCTGAATAAGTGCAGAAGCTGTCTGAGAATTACACTACTGTACTAAAAAAAGATTTTGTGATTTCTTTGCTGCATTTTTCTGGCAGTTTTTTTTAATCTTCATAGTTTGATCCACTATGTTCACACAACAGATATAAACAGCTAAATGTAATTAAAATATTCACCTAGCAAACAACCTCTGTGTCAGGTAGCACTTACTTTTTATTTTTACAAACAATAAAAATCAACAGTGATCAGGACTGCATAGAGCACGGAAAACTTATTTTACCCCTACTCCTTAGCTCTTCAAAACAGGCACCAATGCTGATTAGAAACTGTGCTATTACAGGTACAGCCTTGTTTTATAGCTGCCCTTGCACACTGCTGTATATTGTTTTCTTGAAGGATTAGTGGTTGCTTAACAATATAATAACTATTAATCCCAAGATAGGCAATACAATGGACTACAGTGAAAGAAAATATGACCTAAAATAAAAATATGGCTTATGATTAAAGTTAAGACCTCCTCCTTGGCTACAATAGTAAGCCTTAAAACAAGCATTCTGCGACTTCTCATTTTAAGCAGCAAATTTTAACACAATTAAAAATATCCTTTTCAACTCACGACATATTAGTATTAGATGCAGTAAAGTGCTGTCATTTTTACAACTGATTCTTTATTCTGAAGCAATAATTGATTTTTAAATATCCCATTCCAATACAACAGAGATTTTCAGTTATTAAGAATTACTAACTTGCGGCAATTCAGGGAAAAGATTTCTTTTTGTCAACTTTTCAATGTTTCTCTGGTAATTATATTTTAAGTGCAATGCAATCCTTTTCAAACAGCCAATGTCTGGAGTATCAGAAAGGTATCTCCAAGCTTAACATATCTATTTGCAACTCACTTCATCGTGTCCACCTGATTTACTTTCATTTTAAATAATTAAATGGCAAACTATCAATGGCAGAGAAAATGTGCCAGCCTCCAACATAAATTTTATTTCTAGGAATGCCTTTTACTTAGAAAGTAAAATAATAGATGATATCCCCATGCTCTGTACAAAAATATCTCAAATCCCCCTCTCTTTTGTCTATGAGATTTTCTCAACAATATTTTTGGAAGTGATTTGTCATTGACTTCTTTTTGGAGCATTGGTATGAAACTCACCCCATCACGTGACGTGTTACGACATATCGCGATTTTTTTCGCATTCCTGGAGCTGGGGTGGGCATGGCCTCCACACAATGCAACCGGCCTGCGGGCCAGCAGTTTGACACCCCTACAATCTAGAGCAGGGGTCCCAAACTCCCGGTCCATGGACTAGTACCAGGCCGCGGCATGCCAGCAATCAGGCTGCACAAACAAGCAAAGCCCCATCCGCGGGATGTAGGCAGCACACAAAACCATGCACCCTCCGGTCTGCAGAAAAAGCTCTCTCCACGGAGCCGGTCCCTGGTGCCCAAAAGGTTGGGAACCTCTGATCTAGAGTGACTGACTGGCACAAAATTACCTAGCTTGCTTTGTGCCTAAAGCAAGATTAGAACTCATAATGTCCTGGTTTCCAGCCTGATACCTTTCTTATTACACCAGCAAGTCTCTCTCATTTCATATGCTTCACTAAAAATAATACCTCCTCTGGAGACTACTAGATAGACAAAAGATATCATATCTTATAAAATAAGTTAACAGTCAACCAGAAGTTATTAACTCTTCTCCAGAACATATTATATAGTCAATATTATCAACTTGAAAAAAATATTTTAGAAATTGCCATCATTATCTCCCAAAGTTCAATATTTCATTTGATCTTAAAGCAAGATATTAGATCATTTTACTATGGACAGAAACTCTTTCACTCCTGTACTCAATTTTTGAGAAAGAAGTCTATTTCCAAATAAATCTCTGTACCATTTCAGGTAATTGTTCTTGCCATACATATGCAATCCCCAACAAGTTTTCAAAGTTTGCACTACACAAATAAACTACAAATTTTAATCTATACACTCCACCTCTTTTCCACTATAATATTATTCCATAATGGAAGCAGATGATCATCATACAAATATTCTGCATTTCACGGATGAAAAACCAAAAATCATTCATGTAACAGTAATTTAAAAACTGATAGTACTAGAGCAAACTGGATCATCTGAATTCCCTTAAGACCTAGGATAGAACCTCATAACCACAAGATTACACTTTTCATTCTCAATGCATCAACACCTTTAACAGATGCACTCACACATTATAACCATAATTTCTTGAATAACCCACAACTGGATAGCCATGTATATAATGTCCTAAATCATGTGCTAAAGCTGGGTTTGCCCAACAGGTCAAAACAAAATAAAATAGACATTATAGGTTTAATACAAAACAGGCCTTCCTCTCTTTTGCTCTCACTAAAGAAATCCAAAAAGTTACCAAAAGATAATTTTTCCTTTATGAATAACACAGAAATAAAAATAGTTATAAGGGAAAGGAACTCTTCTTTAGATATGTCCTGCAGTTTAATACATTTGTTTACAGGGTACTAATATGTGTGGATTTTCAGAAAAGCATTTTCGAATTCCTTTTCCTCCATGTAACAAAAGTAGTACCTGGTCCATTCCTGGCTGAAATGACTTTATTCATCTCTTGGTTAATCATTTCTTTATTCTTATGAAGAATTTTAACAGTGACAGAACCCACACTTCTATGTTGTAATTTATTTTCAGGTAGTTGCACTGGCCATGACTGTCTGTCTCCAGTTTTGCAACGTTTATCACTCATACATCTCTCTGGAGGAAGTGAGACCTAGCCATTGCTACCTACTGTACTATGGTAGCTACCCAGTAGAATTAAAGTTACATTCAAGCCTGAAAATGCCTTTGAAGAGTATAAAAAAGTTACAAGCTTTCCAATATACAGTATTTGGATTCATGTCCAGAGTGGAGAAATAATGCAACCACCTATAAAAAGCCAAAGTCATGCCAAAGTCACTCCATAAGAACATTTAAAGCTGAGAATGGCTTTGAGCTAAGGCATCTGAAAATTGCTTTAATACACGTCCAACCTCTCCCCATGTCCCAAAACTCTATCCTAGAAATAAAACCCTATTCATTATTTCTTTAACTGCAGAAAAATAAAGTTCTGCATCCTGATTTTGATCAATACACCACTAAGCCATAATCTGATTAACCATGATTTATACTTAGTTGAATTAAGATGATATAAAATGCCACAAGCAAACTGCATCATAGTTTAGTGCAGTGTATGAACCTAACTAAAAGCTAGTTTGGTTGTAGTTGTTAGGCACCAGGGTGGAAATTGAGAGACTGTAAGTTCCAGTCCTGCCTTAGAAGATAATAGCCAACTGGATGATTTTGGGCCCGCCATTCTCTCTCAGTCTGCAGATAGTGACAATGACAACCACTTTTAAAAATGTTGCCAAGAAAACTGCATGGACGTTTCCATATAGTGAAAAAGACTCACTTAACACACAAACAAACACAAAAATCCTAGCCAATGACTTTTGGACTTCTATTCTTTAAAAAGTCTATCTAACTTAGCTTAGATTTTTAGATTTACTTCCTCTTTTTTTGACTGGGTACCAAGAATTAATTGAATATTTTTATCTATATAGATGGTTTTACAATTTTTTACTTTTATTTATTGATTCATTATTAGTTACTTTACAAGATTATGTAGCATTAAAAACAACTTTTCTATAAGTATCCTTGTGGCTTACAATAAAATCCGTTATCCAAAATATGCACGTTTCACACACAAATACATCTCAATTAAATAAATGCCATTTGATTACAGTAGCAGATTTCTGTATAACTATCACACCATTTTTCAAAATTGACATCTCTACCCATGGTAGTTGTATATGTACATGCACTATGGGTGGTTCCCCTCCTTACATACAATTTTTACATACTTCCCCCATTTATTACATTAGTTATTTTCTAAGAAAACATCACCCATAATATATCTTCATTAATACTCCCAATATTTTTCAAGTCAACTATAAATTGTGTATAAAAAAACAAGTGTGCCAGCATAGTGGAAAAGTGCTGATTAAAAAAGGGAACCAAGCCTGAGTATACAGCAGAAGGAGAAAAGTTCAAGGAGCAACCAGTCCACAAACATGAGGCATCAGCTTTAGAAAATTAATAAAATTATTTATTCTTTTTTATTTATTAGATATAAATCTGCCTTTCTGTAGAATGTCCAGGCAGTTTACATAGTATTCCTCCTTCAAATTGTTTCCACAACCACAAAGCTGTGAGATTCATTGGAATGAAAAAGTGACTAGTCTACAATCTTGCAATGAGTTTCCATGGCTGAGGGAAAACCTGAATCTCAGTCTCTCCAGTCTTAGGCCAATGCCATAGCCATCACATTTCTGTCTTCTATTTATCTCTGTAGTGATTAAACATACAGTTAATGTTGGGATTATTTGATCTAGATAGCCTGTATAAACCTGTTGACAAAATTAATCCACGTTACTGATAAAGTAGTCTCAACCTTACCACAGCTGATACCACACTTAGTATTACTATTTAACATCTCAAGGATGGAGGAAGTGGTTGCTGTGCAGAAGAAACGAACAGTAATATAAAAACTGTTTTGGTGACAGTTCAAGTAAGTGGTTGGATAGGCGTGAAGGAGGATCAGAGGTAAAAAGAGACCATTAAAGTCAGAAAAGTAAATGTTGAGGGGCTCCGAGAATGAGGGTGAAGCTATAAGCAGAAAAGATAACAACTGGAACAAATCTTGCTTTGCAATGAAGTAAGAAGGGGAAAAAAAAGAAACACATTGTGTCTGAATTTATAGCCTGCCACTAAGTTAACAATAAATTGGCTGGGTTCACACGACAGACATTCTACGTCCCAAAGAACTCTACTTGCAGCCAGTGCACACAACTCCAAGCTGGAGAAAGCTAAAGTAGAGGGGTTAGTGGGGGGAAGAGAATGAGCAAAAAATAAATAAAATAGTTTGGGGTAAGACTCATCACAAAGATAAGAAGGGAGACAACTGTGTGGAAGAGAGGAGAAGGATCCTTGTGATTGGGAGACTGGAGGGAAAGAAATTCTCAAGTCCCTTGAGAAGGAGAGGTGGGCTGTGATGGGACAGAGACGAGAGGCGGCAGGGATGGGTGGCTGAAGCCAGAAGCCATTGTGAAAAGCGATGGTGGCTAAGGAGGTGGGGACATTTGGGCCAAGGAGAAGAAGGGACCCAGGGGAGGGGAGGGGGAGAGCAGGAGGCCGAGGGGGCTGGCAGGAAGGCAGCGGAGCCAGAGAGGGAGAGAAATGGCGAAGGAGGGTTTCTAGGATGCGGGCGAAGGAGAGCGACAACGAAGGTAGTAGAAAAACGGAGGGATTAAGTCAGGGTGGGCACGGGGAAGGTAAGAAGCGGCCGTGGGAAGCGAGGGGCCGATAAAGTGGGGCTCCGCTCCTTCCAAGCCCACCACCCCTCCCTCCCTCCCTCCTTCCTTCCTTCCTTCCTTCCTTCCTTCCTTCCCTCGCTCTCTCTGCGGCCTGCATTCCTCGCCGCTTCCCACGCCCCCCCCCTTTGCTTCCCTTAGGTCGAGGCAGGATTAGCAGGCCGCGCCGGCGCCCCGCCCCCCCCCCCCCAGCCTTCCCTTCCTCACCCTCTGTCGACTCCGAAGCCGGGGTCTCCCCGGGCTGGGCCATGACCGAGCCAGCTCGTCCCCGTCACGCCGAGGCCGGGTCCGCTACGTCAGGAGACGAAGCCGAACGCATCTTGACAGGCGAAGGGGGCGGGGAATCGGCGGCGGGAAGGAGGGAGCGCGAGCGCCTACGCATGCGCCCGCTGGCGCCGAAGGCTGTTGCGGCGGCGGCGGCGGTGGGGGGGAGGGGGGCGGGATATGTGCTTTGGGAATAGAGCAGGGGTCTTCAAACTTGGCCCTTTTATGACTTGTGGACTTCAACTCCCAGAATTCCTCAGCCAGCAAAGCTGGCTGAGGAATTCTGGGAGTTGAAGTCCACAAGTCATAAAAGGGCCAAGTTTGAAGACCCCTGGAATAGAGCCTAGTGGAGAAATAGAAGCTGCCGCAGCTCCCCGCTCTCAGGGTGATGGAAGCGGCTGCCGAGTTGGGGGGGAAACTGAATTAAAAAGCGGGGATGAAGATTCAGTGTCTCGTTGGGGTGATGTGTTTGGAATAGAAGTTCACATTGGCTGGATCCGCACGTTAAATTAATGGCTTAGTAGTTAGTGCAATGCTGGACAAACGTTTTGTAGCTAGTTTTTTTTTAGTTTTTTATTATATTTGTATACCGTCCTTCTCCCGAAGGACTCAGGGCGGTTGAACAGGGCATATATAAAAATACAAATTACAAAAATTAAAAAGAGAATTAAATACGAGCCCAAACTAAAAACAGTAGAAAAATGTAAAAAATCCCCAATAAAAACCCCAACGCATCCCCCATCAGGCCAGGCCGGCTTGTTCAAATAGGTAGGTCTTCAAGTCGCGTCGGAAGGAGCGAAGGTCAGGTGCCATCCGGAGCTCAACCGGCAGCTGATTCCATAAAGCTAGGGCCAGACTGCTTTTTTTTTTTAATTAATCTCTCACCGTGATGATGCAGTGCTGCTGCTGGAGTTGGGAGACGGCAGACCTAGACATTATTGTTATTGATATTGTTGTTATTGTTATTTTGGGGTCCTTGGGGTTAACTAAGAAAAATAAAGTGAATGTGGTTGTTCCCAACTAGAGATAAGTTTATCACAGATGGCAGTCAGAAATCTCAGTTGGAGTTGGAACGTAGGAAATGAATAAATAAACAATGTGGGACCTAGATAAGTTGTCAAAAGGTTAATTAAAATAAATTCTGTTAGAACAGTGGAACAGTCTACCTAAATACAAAGATTGTGGGTAGTCTGCCTCTGAAATTTTGGAAGAGCCTGGATATCATCCCTGAGGACAGTTTGATTGACATTCCTACACACTGCAGAATCTGGGCTAGATGATCCATGTAATTCATTTCTACTCTACAATTCTGTGTTTTTATGATTTAACATCCTTCAAAAATAATAAGTACAATAATAGATTATCTGTAAACATATTCCTAGCGCCAGCCCTATGGAACCAGCTCCCCCCTGAGCTTCGGATGGCCCAAGATCTCCACTCCTTTCGCCGAGGCCTCAAAACACTCCTTTTCCACCTGGCTGACCTGGACTGACAGGGATTTTAATTATGTTTACAATTTTAACTCTAATCTTTAATTTATTTCAATTTTTAATTTTAATTTACTGTACAGAGACCTTTAATTTTTTTTGTTGTTAGCTGCCCTGAGTCCCTCGGGAGATAGGACGGGATATAAGTCCCATAAATAAATAAATAAATAAAAATAAATAAATAAATAAATAAATTTTCCTGTTATGGTGAAACCAATTTCTTTGAGTGAGTAATTGGTGGGACTTAAAAGATGAAAAACTGAGGATTGCTGGCCTAATTTACCCTTTATATTTGTTTTGTTCTTCTGAAACCATGGAAAATCAGGCTGACCTGGATGATTTGCCCCAAATTTTAGAGATGCAGTTGAGGCCCCAGGGTCTCTAAAATAGTCCAGGCAGCATCCTTGTGTTCAATGAAGTTACCACAGACAAGTATACTGTATATCAGAGTTTAGCAGCAGCAAATCTGAACACATATGTCATGCCAAACCACTGTAGGAAGACACCCCCCAGAGAAAGAAATATTTTGGGGAATATTAAAAAGGCAGAATATTATATTTCCCCAAAAGAATAATAGAAAATCTTAGGCAGAAGCCACCCACAAGTCTCTCTGCCCCAAGAGAAACCAGGTCTGTAGAAATGCAGATTTGATCATCTTTTCAGAAAAACGAGCCAGGAAGCTTGGAGCTGATGGGAGTACAAAGACAAAGACCCCTAGAACCAACAATCCCTCACCCAAAAAATCCAACACAGGACATAGCCCCAGCCCCAGGGAAGCAGGACATAATCTTTAAGACATAATAGGATTAACCCACCACCATTAGAATACCAGAAGGGCACACTGAACCTCAGGTCAAAGTTCACGCCACATGAACAGGAACAATTCCAAACACAAAAGCTCAAGGTTAAAAAAAAAAACAACCCACCACTCCCAGCTCCTTGTGGTCAGCTGTCCCAGAGCCATATTTCTGTCTGGTTCTGCAACTCAAAAAACAATCTTTTCCAAAGCAGTCTCCATTCTGTTTATTCCTGGCTTGGAATGGACCCTGATGAAGATTTTTCTTTCAACACCACCTTGCACAAATGCTTAGATAAAGATAGATATGAGTTTGCGGTTGTATAGTTAAGGAAGGCAACCCTGAAATGTTGGCATCCTAGCTAGTAAATTCTTTATTTTGTCTTGATGGTTAAACATGCCTCCCGCACAAGGAAGGATGAGATAGAAAAATTTAAGAAAGGGTAGTTGGGATTCAGTTAGGCTGAACATCATGTTCTTAAATGCAATAGAAGTCTAATTATAAATTGAAAAATATAGATATCTTATCTGTTTTCTCTGCATGCTGATGTCACAGTAATTAGAACTATATTATCAACATAGAAATGCTATTTTTTGTTTTAGAAGCAAAAAGATTATGAGTAGTTGGCTTGCATGCATAATCATAGATCCATTGCATTATTTGTAACAGTACGTTATTCTGCAAATTTGGTATGGAAAATTTATCTTTCTGAGGAGTAATCCCAAGTGATATCTAAGACAGCAGATAGGTCCTTGTTATTGCATGCACTGTAGTGCCAAGAGGAAGAAATGATTTAGTGCAATTTTTATTTTAACGCAATACTATTAATATATCTGCTCCATATGTATTTACTTATTTTCTCCTCCTAGCATATTAAAATTGTGATTTAGATGGCAACGCCTGAAGTGGTTTAATGGACATTATCCAGGATTTTTTGAGGGCTGTCTACACCCCTGAGATCTCAAGTGAAAGACTATTTCTGTTAAGTAGGATATAGAGGATTGTGTTTGGAGAACAGCTTAAAACATGAGTATGCCTGCACATAGGTAAGAGCTAAAGTTTGAGCTTATTATGTAAGCCGTAAAGGTGGTGAAGCACAATCACTTCCATACTTTTACTCCATTGGCAAAATGTTGACCAACTGTATTATTTAAGGTGTCCCAGATCTTTTATATAACGATTGGCCAGAAGAAGAAACAAGCTATTACAGTCTTGGTAAAATAGCTCTTATCTGATCCAAGCTGGAAACTAGAGATGGACTCTATTGAGTTATCATTGAAGATTTTTTTAGTTGTAGATCTCAAGGAAGAGGACCAAGTTCTCTATAGTGTTGCTCTGCCATTTGTGCATTGGGTCCCTGCCCACCCTGGGAAGAGATTAAAAGTTGGATCCAGGTTGTAGTCAGTGCTTCTCTGAAGGAAGAGGACATTCCAGCCATTCCACAAGAAGGCTGGCCTGGATCCCATGGAAAGAACAACTTTAATCTTATATACACCCACCTTTTCTTGAAGAGGCTTGGGAGAAAGTAGTAGGGCTCTACCAGTTTGAATTCAGACCTGACCATGAGTAATAGTTACATAAATTACTTATCTTAGATGTGAAAGGAGGAAGCATTACATCTTGTGCTCCTCAGCAGTTTTTGATAATGTCAGCCAGTGTTTTTCTGGTTGGTTCCAATCAACTTCCACATTCCACTTTTCATTCATTCCATTTGAAGCTTAGTGTTATATTTTTATCACAATCCAGTACTTTTTGCCGGTACCGAGCCCAAGAAACATGTTCTTTGTATCCACCATGATTAAAATCTAGAGCTAATATCTATGAATTTTCTGACCTCAGTTGTCTTAATCTTAGTTTAAGAAATTTTTAGGGTTTACATAACACACTGAACTATTAGCTTGTAAAGACATAAGCTAGGTTATTCTACAAATTATGAGAATTTCATCTGCATTTCTACAAGGAACACAATTAAATTCCATTGAGGATTTTTTTTTTCCATTTCCAATTCAGTCAAAGGAATTAAATCTTTAGGGTCTCCCATATCTGAATGTTAACCTGGCAAGCCTGTTTTCTAAAATGTGAACTTGGGCATAGTTTTATTGTTGTTGTTGTGCTGGTAATTCCAGATTCCTCAAGGATTTTACAGTGTAGATTTTCAACCAAGGTTTGAATAAATTAAGTCTGTCAATTTACAACTTTGGAGCTGTATCCCACAAATGCCCCAAAACAATGTCAGCTCTTTTTTATCCCCTCCTCTAATGAAATCAGAAATAAAAATGATGCATGTACGTTGCTAAGCAAAGACATATTTATTAGCATCTTTCTTATTAATACTATTTTGTTGTGGAAACTTAGGTAAGCTGCAGGATTCTCCTGAGAGGCTGGTGTATACATTTTTAACTGCCAAGGATCATTCCAGCAACAGCTCCATAAATTTGGTTTTCATCCTGAAACAATAGTTTGGTTGCAATCATAAATTATCTTAACCTATCCCGCCTCCCAGATATTTTATGTGATTGAAAATCTTTGCAAAAAAACATTTAGAGATGTAATTTCCCTCCTCTTGTCTAAAAGGTTCCATGTGGATGCATGTTCTGAATAGATGGAAAGCAGATGAGACACCTCCCCAAATGCTGAAAACAAATGTACTAGTAGTTAATGTTCCTTGCATTGACTATGTTGAAATAGATTCAAAACTCATGATCTCATTTGAAAACTGTCTGTATTACGAGTCCTGAAAGCACTCTTTCATTCCTCTGTAAGAAGTGTTCACTGAAGACTTTGATATTTCATGAACCTGAAAATTTTGTTTCTTCCTGCAAAAAATATTGATGGAAACTAATTATTGAAAAAATAACAGCACTCCGATTTTAGGTTAGGTTGGAGAAGCATTTGTGGTGAAGTTCCCATGTTAGCAAAATCTGCTAGTACACCATGAGAAATTATTTTTTTAAAAAAAACTATGTTTAATGGTACATAGACTGAAAAAGGAATCTGTTCTTATCTCTGTGATTTACTTCTTTGGATTTGTTTTTTTTCCAGCTAGTGGTTACTTCTGAAATGGCAGTGAATGGAAATGGAAAATTCCTTCTCTCCCCAATACTGTACAGGCGTAAGAGAACTGCCCACTTTGAAAAGAACCTACTGACTGTAGTACGGCAAGAACAGTTTTCGAAATTTGCCCCTTTGCATAAAGGACACGTAGAGTCGAAACATTATTAGATGTTGTATAAACAGTAGAAACAGAGAACCCACATTCCCATACTTAACAATGAGTTGTTTTCTTCCAGGCAGCTTATTAAAAAAATATTTAGCCTAACTGCTGAACAAAAACTGAACTGGTGAAGAATCTCAAATGGGCTCGCACAGGACTATCTAGAGCGCATCCTGGAGTCTCACAAAATGACTTGCTGCCAGTTTTAATTTCAGTTTCTGCCAATTAAAAAGTAAGTAAAGCAGTAAATCTCCAGTTGAATTGGCTTAATATATTGTGTGAATACGGTGTAATGTATTGGCCTTTTGTATATGTTGTGTTTGCTTTTGTTGCACTGCTTGCTAATTGCTTGCATTCAATTGCTAAATACCTGCAAAGAACTGGCTACACAACCTACACCATAAGTTGAATTCAAATATCACACTACCTAGGACTTGTTCTTAGCTTATTTGTTCAATAAAGTACCATTGACTTTGTTCATACTAACTAATGGCTACAAAAGATATTTGAAAAATCAGATTAGCTAGGATCAGGACTAGGCAACCTTGGCTCTTTTATGACTCGTGGACTTCAACTCCCAGAATTCCTGAGCCAGGTGTGCTGGGTCAGGAATTCTAGGAGTTGAAGTCCACAAGTCATAAAAGAGCCAAGGTTGCCTACCCTTGAGCTAAGTCAAAGAACACAATAAGCCAAGCTTAACAAAGCACTTGATAATTTAGCTTGATCTATAAACCCAACTGCGCTGTCTTGTACTTACATTATTTTTCATAGTTAAATAATAATGTTTGATTAGTCATTTTTAATGCATCAAACCTCTTGTTAAACATTCATTTCAAAGGAGGAGGAAGAAGAGGAGTCACCACATAGTAAAGGGGGTATTGTACGGCTGGAATGGGTGCAAAAGTGATGTTGCATTTTGTGTAATTTTAAACAGCACAATGGTTTTGGAATGTTTGGTGACTTGTTGCCAAAACAAAACTTGATGTATAAACACTATTCTTAAGATCTTTCTCTTTTAAAGAAGAGAAAAAATATATGTTCCATGTGCCTTTCAGAAAATCAAATAGATATTGCCAAATTGAATAAATGCTGCATCGGAGTTTCCCCAAAGGAGAAGAAACAAGACTGAGAATGTGTTCCAACCCTGCTTCCTGGGAGTCGTCTTTTATAGACAATATATGAGTTACTTCTCATTACAGCTAGCATAGTTCTTGATTCCTTCTCCTCCTTTAGAGAGAGAAATGACAATCTGACACATGTATACATTTTGTTTGATCTTTTAAAGTATTATAATAAGAGGACCTCTCCAACTACCTTTACTTGACTCTAATTTGTATAAAAGTTTCATTTATTATCTATAAAAATGTAGACAAAAATGGAAGTGACTATTTTGTGGAGAAAATGAACTTTACTGCACAAGCCTTTGCATGATTAGTTAAATCATTTGATTTAATAGCCCTTATTTTTGCATGGTCATATTATAACTCAGAGAAGATCCAAGTGTTTTTATCCCTCTGTTAGAATCCTCATAGCAGTTTCCTCTTTAACAAGGTCCAGGTCAAGCTACACGTCTGCAGAATATTTTTATTTTTCTACTCCTATCAGCATGATGTAATCATGATGGACTTTTACCCATGTCAGACTCTGTCTTTCTCTAGTATTACTCTTGGAATTAAGATTGCTGGAAGAAATATCAACAACCTAAGATATGCAGATTGTGTGGATCACAACAAACTGTGGCAAGTTGTTAAAGAGATGGGAGTACCAGACCATCTTATTTGTCTCTTGAGAAACCTAAATGTGGGCCAAGAAGCAACAGTGAGAACTGGACACGAAACCACTGATTGGTTCAAAATTGGGAAAGGAGTTTGGCAAGGCTGTATACTGTCGCCCTGCCTATTTAACTTATATGCAGAGCACATCATGAGAAAGGCAGAGCTAGATGAATCAAAAGTTGGAATTAAGATTGCCGGAAGAAATATCAACAACCTAAGATATGCAGATGATACCACTCTAATGGCAGAAAGCGAAGAAGAACTAAAGAGCCTCTTGTTGCGGGTGAAGAAGGAGAGTGCAAAAATTGGGTTGAAACTAAACATTAAGAAAACTAAGATCATGGCATCCGGCCCTCTCAATTCCTGGCAAATAGATGGGGAAGAAATGGAAGTAGTGACAAATTTTATTTTCCTGGGCTCCAAGATCACTGCAGATGGAGACTGTAGCCAAGAAATTAAAAGACGCTTGCTCCTCGGGAGGAAAGCCATGGCAAATCTAAACAGCACACTAAAAAGCAGAGACATCACCCTGTCAACAAAAGTGGGTATAGTCAAGGCTATGGTCTTCCCAGTTGCAATGTATGGCAGTGAAAGTTGGACCATAAGAAAGGCTGAGTGCCAAAGAATTGAAGCCTTTGAGATATGGTACTGGAGAAGACTCCTGCGAGTCCCTTGGACTGCAAGGCGATCAAACCGGTCAGTCCTAGAGGAGATCAACCCTGACTGCTCTTTAGAAGGCCAGATCCTGAAGTTGAAACTCAAATACTTTGGCCACCTAATGAGAAGGAAGGACTCACTGGAGAAGAGCCTAATGCTGGGAAAGATTGAGGGCAAGAGAAGAAGGGGACGACAGAGAATGAGGTAGCTGGATGGAGTCACTGAAGCAGTAGGTGTGAGCTTAAATGGACTCCAGAAGATGGTAGAGGACAGGAAGGCCTGGAGGAACATTGTACGTAGGGTCGCGATGGGTTGGACACGACTTCGCAGCTAACAACAAGTATTACTCTAGATGTTTCTTCTGCAACTTCATCTGCCAGGACTACTCTATAAACTTGAAAAGCCCTTCCAGAGAGTATAGAGTATACAGCATATAGAGAATGGCCACTCAGGTGAAATCTAAACCAGGACCATTGTCACCCATTAATTTCAAGTAGCTAAGACCTTATTTGAGATACATGAAAATGATATAAGAGTGTTCATGCACTATTTATCATTAAGGAATCCTTGGATGAAATAAACCAAAGCACACTTAATGTTCCTGGGAGGAAACTTTGGTCTCAGATAGTTAATGATTTCACAATTTTTCCTGCTATTATTGATAACGTCAAACTCATTGAAGCTTCTGCTCAACTACTGGTAGGCAAGGGATTCAAATATAAGTAAGGAAACGATGTTACTCAGCTCTCTGATCTCATTCTTACAGTTAAAGAGCAAGCTGCTTTATCAAGCGTGGATGAAGAAAAGCAGGAAGATGATACCAAACTAGAGTTGAGTTTGTCAATTTTAAATAAGTGGTTGCAGCCCGCAACTGAATGATTAGATCGGAGATGGATCCTTTTCAGAAATGAAGCATGCTTTAGTGGAGCAACGAATGCCAACAGATGTGATGTAAAAAAGATAACAATTAAAGAAGAACACAAACTAACTTTATAATTACAGAATGAAACCATAGATTATAACATTGGACGTACCGAAGGATATTTTTGAACTATGGACACGGAACGTAATTTTAATAGTGTCAACAGAGGCATCACTTGCCACAGTCATCTCGCCACAGGACAACTTGCTGCAGAACAATTCAACAATTCAATTATTTAAAATAATTTCAAAATTATTTAAATTGTCATCCACATTTTATTTTGTCCCTTCTTTGGCGTCCCTTCTTTAATGATTCCATTAGACTATTTCTTCAATATTAATGTAACTCTTGTCCCACGGTGAGTTGTCCTGTGGTGAGTTGGCCATGATGAGTTGTCTCGCAGAGTTGGCTGCAGCAAGCTTGATGTGGGGAGTTGGCCTTGGCAAGCTGGCTGTGGTGAGTTGTCGTAGACCCATCCAAAACACATTATGGAAGAGGAACAAGTTTTATCTGACAAGATTGGGATTGTGTTGAAAGTAGATTTACAAATAACACGCTACCAGAACAACATAAAAAAAGATGATGCACTGAACAAGAAAAGAAACTGGCTGATGTCTTAATAATTAAAGGAAATATACAAACAATAAACCAAGAGAGTGACCGGGATAATTTTCCTGTGTTGGAAAAAGACTTGTTAATGTTATGAAGAATGTTATGAGAAGGGGCAAAGAAAAATGGAAAAGAGGCTTCGTCTCAATCGTGCCAAGACTGAGTTTTGAAGACCATATAGGAGCCGTGACCAGGGGGGCTTTTGCCCAGGTTCGCCTGGTGCACCAGTTGCGACCCTACCTGGACCGAGATGCACTACGCACAGTCACTCATGCGCTCGTGACCTCCCGTTTAGACTACTGCAACGCTCTCTACATGGGGCTGCCCTTGAGGACCACTCGGAGGCTTCAGCTGGTGCAAAATGCAGCCGCACGAGTTGTGATGGGGGTTTCCTGTTACTCCCATGTAACACCTCTGCTCCGTGAGCTGCATTGGCTTCCGGTTGCCCTGCGGGTGAGATTCAAGGTGCTGGTGATGACCTATAAAGCCCTAAATGGCTTGGGTCCAGGATATCTGAGGGAACACCTGCTGCCGGCATCAAGTTCTCTTCGTCCTTTTGCCGCTGGTAAAAGAATGCCGGCGGATAACACCCAGGGGGAGGGCCTTCTCAGTGGGTGCGCCTGCCCTTTGGAACCAGCTGCCCATGGAGCTTAAGACTGCCCCCGACCTTCGATCATTTCGCCGAGACCTGAAGACCTGGCTCTTCGAGCTTTCCGGCCCAGGCTGAGTTTTAATTGGGGTTTTAACTGGGGTTTTATATGTTTTATATTTTTTCAGGAATTTAGTTTAATCTTTTTAATTGTTCTTAATTTTTGTATTGATGTTTTTATGCCCTGTAAACCGCCCTGAGTCCTATGGGAAAGGGCGGTATATAAATTAAATTAAATTAAATTAAATTAAATCAAGTTGTACAACATTAATGTAAGATTAAAACAATCAGACGTAAAAGGAAAAAATATAAAGTTGATTTATTTGATCAAGATTAAAATAGATATGTTGCTATCCCTGATGACCCTGGTGGACCTTTGCTGACACCAAG
The DNA here is from genome assembly GCF_964194415.1 of Vipera berus. Taxonomy (NCBI): domain Eukaryota; kingdom Metazoa; phylum Chordata; class Lepidosauria; order Squamata; family Viperidae; genus Vipera; species Vipera berus. Next base: position 343,994,727 of record NC_138202.1, read on the forward strand.
ACTGAAACGATAATGCTTTGTGGATTTGTTTATAGATAAGAGATGGGATATGGGAAGAAGAGACATTTTGTTGTATTTTAAGAGGAAAGAAATAGAAATCCTTTGTGGGGCTGGAGAAATGTTTTAGAGTGAAAGGGCTGCCTACTGGGAGTCTTTCTCTTGGTTTACTTAACTGCCAGTGAGATTGCTGAATGACTGCAAGCAAGAGTGCCAAAATTGCAAGTCACTGAACAAAGCCGTCATGTGGACATCTTGCTTATCTACCACTTCGCTGAGTGACTGAGATTCTGGTCCCAACTATGGTTGTAAATTGAGGACTACCTGTAAGTGTATAGAGAAGAGAAAGGGGAAGCAAATGACAGGCACTAAAGATTGCCAGACCTAGTAAAATTAAATAAATCACAGTAAGATTTGTCTTAGACCATATTTATGTAAGCTAAACTACAGCATACTTAACTATGGTGTGTATAAACCACAAGTAGCTGTTTGTACAACATATTATCATAAACCAAGAGTTTTAAATCATAAACGCTAAATTTCACATAACACACTAAGCCAAATGTAGTCTTAGCTTGACTGTGAACCAGGTCTTCATTCAGTATTGCCTGAGGAAAGGACTTTGCTGTTCTTAGAGACCTAAGAAATCAAATGAGTTCAGGAAGTATACGAGATCCAAAGCTATGCATTTTTCATTGTGTACAGCACAGTGAATGCTGATTCCCTTATTATACAATTCCAAGTCAATGCAATTATTCTCATATTTGGAAGAAAAATTAATGAGTTTGTAATCATTAAAAATGCCTAATGAAAACGTCAGTTATTAATAAATAATAGCCATTTATTTCTCCAACATTTATCATATTACTAATTAATAATCAGCATCTCCTCTCTGTCCCGTTTCTCATTTACCAAATTAGTAATATTCTTCAGGAACTTCACAAATTCCATTCGGACATCTTCAGGGTCTTCTTCAAGGCTGGAGTGTATCAATGTCAGTCTGTTCAATGGTGAAGCTTTGAAGTTGAAGAGAGAAAACAGTGAATCAGGTCTGTAATTTGACAAAGATAATACAAAAATGGGGAAATAAAGGTTATGGTCTTACGCAAAGTGAGATTCTCTACATCTGCAGTGCCTGGCTTATGATGTGCAATGAGCAAGCACTGATTCTCAAACAACTGCTGCTGTTGGACAAAACAGGAGTACCACATTTCAATTTCCTTCACATGGCTTGGCAAGTCTGGATTAAATATAATGATGACCCCATGGGAATCTTTCATCAGAGCAGGCCAGCAAGTCTCAAATCTAGAAGTGCAGAAAAAAAAGAATGTTGCTGGAAACAGAGTATTGTTTGCTGGAAATTATGCAAACAGCTGCAAATAATGACTGGTTTCACACTGCCTCAATCCACAGTTTTCAAGGTGTTTATATGCCGCCCATCTCATTATCGAAGTATAAAGATTACCATAAAATGTCAAGCATAGTTTGCTAATAACAGCAGTTGTCTTCATATACCACAGTATTTCTCAACCTCAGCAACTATGGGAATTGAAGTTTACATATCTTAAAGTTGATGAGGTTGAGATATATGAAACCAACAAACCAAATTATAATTTAATTAAGCTTTAGTGATATATGTGTTCACGTCTCAGTCTTCCTACAGCCCAACATAATTCACAGGGTGGTTGTGGCTTGAATAATGGGAGACAAATTCTCACTATGACATTTTAAATTCTCCAAAAATAAGCAGTGAGGGATATAATTGCAATAATAAATAATTTAAAAAATTATGTGCCTTGAGCATATCTCCTTTCAGAACATAATCTACAAACTTGTTCATCATGCTAATACCCTCCAGTTTTAGAAACTACTTGTCTGCAACAAGGTGCCTCTTTATCTGGAAGTTTTCTGTGATTTAAAAAACTGGTTTGTTAATTGATGTATCATACCGATACAGTCTCTGTTTCAAATCATAATTTCTAATTCTATTGTGCTAGTTTATTGCAAATCTTTCATCAATTCAGCTGGTTCCTTAGCTTAATGGTCTGGCACAGGTTGTAGAATGGACCTGTACCAAGAGAGCTGGCAAGGCACATAAGAAACTTGCTCACTTTTGATCACCTCCACAATCCCACAGTTCAAACCGACATCCTGGTCCTTTGCTGTTTCCATTGAAATGTGGCTTCTCATATTCTAAAATCCTAAAATTTAAAAACAGGAACCACATTTGAGTAAATAAAGCAGGCACGCTAGAGAAAAAGGAACCCTGATCTGCATACTGCCAGAATATTTTTCAGATGAACTGTACTGTATTATATTACTTGCCATGATTAATTTCTGTTCCTTCCAATTGAAGCTTAGTTAGAACTCTCTCAGACATTCAATCTTCTCTGCCCATTGGCTAACTTCAGCCACTATTAACTCGTTTCAACAGAAAGAGGGATTCATAGTCTTGGATTTATGCATTAGCCTGTCAGTTAAGAGCTGCATGCAGACAAATGTACTAACATGGAATCTGCATGAAAAGGGCAATGGAAGACACTACTAGACCATTCCCTGCATCCTGAGATTACCAAATCAAACAGGGTGCCAGAGAAGGCGAACTCCTTATGTTCTCAGCAGAAAAATGCAACTATCTCATGTGAGCCACACATTTGGCAAACCTTTCTGCAGGATACTAACTTTGGGGAGATTTATGTACAAGCAAGATAATCATTCACTTCTGCAGTGATCCACATGCATTAGACTAGATATGTACTAAATGTCAAGATTTCATTACTGAAGAAGCAACTTAGAACAGGTAGTCATCAACTTACAACTATTCGTTTAGGCCTTCTTCAAAGGTATAGTGACACTGAAAAATATGTTACTTAATAACTGCCTTGTTTAGCAATGGAAATTCTGGTCCCAATTGTGTTACAAGTCAAGGACCGCCTGTAAATCAGTATGATCTAAGATGTTTTCGGACAGGGAGAAATGAATAACAATGAGTTTAATGAATGAATTCGGACATCTTAAAGCTTGTGTAATCAGAAGCACAACAAATTAGCCCATTCCTCCTCACCTTACTCCTTGGGTGGGGATGTAACTGCCAATACCTTCAATGGTCTCTGACAAGAAGTTTGCCAAGACAGATTTTCCAGCCTATCACAAACAAATACAGAAACACAATTACAGAAGCATTAGTAGGAGTAAAATTAGGATGAAGTATTGCGATGCACCTGACAAAACTATACCTTTTCATGGCTGCTCTTGAGAAGTTTGAAACAGAGGTATTTTTAATACTGGTTGCAGCTTAAAGATGATCCCACCTGGAATTCCTCCCCAATGTGGTTGATATATTTTATATAGTTTAGAAATCTGATGCATGATTAGTTTCAAGGGATATTCTGACATTGTTTTTCCCATCCAAGGTGAGAAAGGACTTTTTTTGGATTCCAACTCCCATCTGACTCAACCCAAACTGGCAATGATTAGAGATCTTGAGAATAAACTTTCTTTAGTAGGTAGTTCTCGACGTACGACTACAATTGAGCCCAAAATTTCTGTTGCTAAGTGAGACAGTTGTGAAATTTTGCCCCATTTTTACAACCTTTCTAGCCACAGTTGTTAAACGAATCACTACAGTTGTTAAGTTAGTAATATGACTGTTAAGTAAATATGTAATTTTGCTCGTCAGAAGGATGCAAAAGGTGATCAGATGACCCCAGGACACTGCAACCGTCATAAATATGAGCCAGTTGCCAAGCATCTGAATTCTGAGCTCATGAATATGGGGACACTTCAAAGATCGTAAGTGTGAAAAACAGCATTTTTAGTGCCGTTGTAACTTTGAACGGTCACTAAATGAGTGGTTGTAAATCGAGGACCACCTGTAATAAGTAGAAACCTGCTGGATCAGATTATCGAGGAAAGTAGAGAAGAAAGACTCAGCAGAATATTAAGGAAAGGATCTCTTGTTCACAAAGATATACTGTTTCTTCGCATGAAGGTTCTACAGTACTGTTAATGGCCATTGTCGATTATACCAAACTCGAATCCGGTTTTTCAGCATCCTGTTTCTCGCCCTTAGGCAACCCGACGCCTTTGGGAGTCCCCCGAGCAATTGAAGTAACTAGAACTCCATCCTTCCCCACCTGGCGATCTTCGAATGAGTTAGGCTGTAATTCCGGTTTGTCTCGCAGCCTTTCCCGTCTGATTTTAGAAAAGGACGAGGAGTCAAGAGACAAGACCGTGAGACGTTTCCTTTCTTTGAGAAGCTCTGGGAAGCACACTCACCTCACTAGGGCCTACGAAAAGGATTTTTACTTTTAGCATCCCTTTCGGATTAGGCCATAGAGCCTCGGCCTTGCATAGAAAGCCGACCCGACGCTCGAAAGGACCGGAGAGCCAGACAGCTCCGCCCAATCCAGCCACGCGCGTGTTGCTAAGCGCGGTTGCTATGGGCGGGAGAGGGAGAGGCTGCACTGACAGTCTCTTTTTGCAAATCTCGGGGCGGGGAGGGCGGGAGAGAGTTTCTTTATCGTCGTCTGTAATTAAATTGTTTGCTTCTGTTGCAGACCGTAAAAAAAATCTGACTTTTGGTTTAATGGTAACAGATGATATTCTGACCATGCTTCCTTTTAAATCACAGAATCACATCGCACTATTTGCTAGGAATACACTCCTAAGACAACTTTTTCTTTATTTCCTTTTCCTTTTCTCATGACTTTATCCCTGCTTTTGCTGAAGCAGGCTGTGATTCATGAAAGCCTATGGAATAAGTTGCCAGAAGGGATTGTAAATTGAATTCAGTGCGATATTGCATCCGAGGAAATATATACTGCTCAAAAAAAAATAAAAATAAAGGGAACACAAGGTAAGACATCCTACTATTGAATACAGTACATTGTGTTGTTTAAGTGTTCCCTTTATTTTTTTGAGCAGTATATTTTGTTCCTATTCCCAAATCCAACCATTTTTCAAAGCATTGCTCAAGTTTCCTGTTTTTTTTTTAAGTCCGACAAGTTAATGAAGAAAAACCTCACTGAACACTTTTGGGTGAACTAAGCAGTGGTGAGAATCCAGAGGGAGTCCTCTGATGGGTTAAAGTTTGGTGAACAGCTGAAAACAATAAGAATAAATGCACAATTTTCACAATGGAGGGAGGTAAGAAACAAAGTCTGCTTTGATTATCTGCTTTGGACTCAGTGTTATTCAACTTATTCAGCTGAATAAGTATCTGGGTTCTAGAATAGTGGAAAGGACACAAATTATGTAAGAAGGTGAAGATAGATACATATGGACTATGATCCAAAGTTGTTCCTCTAATCTTGGTGACTGGATCACTATTTAGTGTTAGCTAGGCAATCAGGTTTTGCTTATAAATGATAAGGACTTAACTGGTGTGGCTAACCAAGAAAAAGATTTGGAGTTGTGGTACCTAATTAGTTTAGCAAAATCACCTACATGATATTTTAATGTCTCACAATAAACTGCTTGGCCATTTCTAGAATACAATGCACAATTCTGACTGTCACATCTCAAGAGGGATATTGTGTAGCTGGAGAAGGTGCAGAAAAAGCAGCCCAAAAGATAGGAAGACTTGAAAACCTTAAGAGACAATGGTTGGAGTTGTTTAGCTTAGAGGAAATATTTTACAAGTTTGATTGGTCTTATATTTACCCACAATAAGGAAAAAATGCCAGTCCTTCCTAAGAGTTGGTTGGTTTATACACCAAAACAAGTCTGCTCTCTTAAATGTTGCTCTGTGTCTTTAATTGATAATTCTTGTTCAGTTGAGGGAGGGGGTTGATCACAAATATTTTCCTTGGGCGCAGAGTTCTCTCCTAATACCCTTGTTGGTAAATTAACAATAGACATAGAGATGAACTAAGCAATTTGTTTATTTACAAAAATAGAGCTAAATTTTAAAAATATGAAGCCGCTTAGAGAGGGCTGTAAAGCACTGTGAAGTTGGATATAAGTCTAAGAGCTATTCCAATTGGATAGAATATTGAAACTTAAGTAGAACGTTATATAGCAGTGATGGCGAACCTATGGCACGTGTGCCAGAGGGGGGCAGTCAGAGCCCTCTCTGTGGGCACATGCGCCTCGCTGTTTGCCTAAGTTTTCGCAGGAAAAAGCCATTTCTCAAGCCCCTTCCTAGCCAAAACAAGCCTCCAGAGCGAGCACGCTGTTTTCAGCTTTGAATTATATAAAATCTGACACCAGAAACAGACTAACAGATGATCTGAGTGCTGCATGTGTTGCTTTCAAATTTACAAACTATAAGCCAAGGTTAGACAAATTATCAGCATGTATACAACAGCAAAAATCACATGAATTGTTCAAAAGCATGCCAAATACAAACTTTTACCTTTCAGTAAAAAGTTGTTTGTATCATTGAAAGCTTTGTTACTGTGTTTTTCTTTTAAGACAAAAGATGTTAATGTATGAGTTGTTTTTTTCTAAACTAAAGCCTCAGTATTCAGATTAAATTGCCATGTTGGCACTTTGTGATAAATAAGTGGGGTTTGGGTTGCATTTTGGGCACTCGGTCTCTAAAAGGTTCACCATCATTGTTATATAGGGATATGTAGTTGTTGGGGTCTGAAGTGAGAAAGATGCTTCAAGTCCACACTCAGCAGCTCCATAAAGAAATGGAGTCATGCAATCCCATAAAAATTCATATGTGAGTCAAAAAAGCACCAAAAAGGGATTAGGGAGATGACAACAGGGATATGTAAGTATAATTATGAGAGTCTGACTGCATCTTTCTCAGTTCTGAAAGTTGGTCCACTCCTCTGTAAGATACCTTAAGTAGAGGATGAACACAACTATTATTGCTATTGCTAAGAAATATTTAATCCACTCAACAATAATTGCATTTCTGTGGAAAATTTACACAATGATTTCAACCATAAAACAATAAAATGATAGTAAATCATCACAAATATATCTTCTGTACATGATTATCATTTTAACCTTTAACCACAAGTCTTGTCAGGGCAGAAAACAAAAAATGAGATGGTAGAGTTGTTTACTGCTCAGAAATTGAGAACACTCTTTGGACAAATGTAGTAACAGGCAGCACTCTTTTGGATATATCTATAGATATATAATATTAGTATACACACTTATTATATCAGTTCTAGTTGGTGAGATTCAAGGTGCTGGTGATGACCTATAAAGCCCTAAATGGCTTGGGTCCGGACTATCTAAGGGAACACCTGCTGCCGGCATCAACCTCCCATCGTCCTGTGCGCTCCCACAGGGAGGGCCTTCTCGGTACCGCCGGTTAAGGAATGCAGGTGGGTTATTCCCAGGGGGAGGGTGTTCTCTGTGGCTGCGCCGGCCCTATGGAACCAACTACCCACGGAACTTAAGATGGCCCCCGACCTTCGTTCATTTCGCCAGGACCTGAAAACCTGGCTCTTCGAGCTGTCTGGCCCAGACTGAGAGGTTTTTAATTTTAATTGGATTTTAGATTTTAATTTTAGGGCTTAAATTTAATTAATTGTTTTAACTGATTTTAATTTTTGTATTTTATGTTTTAATTGCCTTGTCCTATGGGAATAGGGCGGTATATAAACTCAATCAATCAATTAATCAATAGTTAGTTAGTTAGTTAGTTAGTTAGTTAGTTACCAAACTGGGAGAAGTGTGCAGCAAGGCAATCAGAGAGCAGACAAAATTGGCTTTGCTTTCAGATTCATATTTATATATTCTGTATGTTTTTATGTCAAGTTACTTTTTTGGATTTATTGTTTGCTTTTTGTTGTTGCACACCACTCTAAGACTTACACTGAATTGGGCAGCCTTATAAATCTACTGAATACATAAATAAATGTCACTTAGGAAGACTACTCTTGCACTCTCAAACAAATTCTATTTTTTAAAAACAAAATGATTTATTTTACTTGTAAGTGTTTATAGAACTGGCTCAAAGAGCATGCTGTTTCTTCTCAAGTGAATATTTCACTGAATTGATTCTTTCTTGGAAACACAATACTGTATTTTTGCTCTGCAGTGTGAATACTGCAGATTCTGACTTTTCCAAAATGTTGTCCAGATTTCTCTTTACCACACAAGGGTTGGTGGTAAAGTAATGGCAGAAAAAATAAAACAGTGATTGCATCAGAAGCGGTAAAACTTTTCAACTGAAAACCTAGAAAGAGGGGTACCCAAAGGATACTCAGAGCAGTTTCCCTTTCTTTATAAAGCAATTGCCAATATAAAAACTGATAGAGCAACAGTAGCCCCTAGTGGCTGAGTGTATTTAAATTAATTTCCTTTCTCTCTGTTGCCCGTAATACGACTGACAGGTTTTCATTGTGTGTAGCAGCACCCTCCCCCCCAACTTTTCTTCAGTCCTCTCCTGAGTTCTGTTTTTTGTTAAGATAGAAATATGAAACAGTATCCCACCCATTTCTCTCTCTCCCTCTCTCTCTCTCTCTCTCCTCCCCCCCCGCCCCCCCAGCATTATCTGGTTCAAGGAGCAGAATGCTGGATTTGTTGCTGATTTAGCCTGTGAGTGGGTGGGCTATACACTTCCTGACTTGCTGGCACCCTGATTTCCAGTACACTTTCTCTTTTTTTGTTTTAAAGGAGAAAGTCATCTAGCTGGTGACAAGGCAATGACTTCATTGCATTCGATAACCTGACCCTTGTCTGTGCAACTCAATACTTCCTCAGGAATCACACTTCTTCAAGTTTAGGTCCAGGGTGGTTTGTGCAGTTTATTTGCTTCTGGAGCAGCTCACTCATCAGGTAGTTAATTCATAGCTCATTCCCTTGAAATCTTCTGGCACGAGCGATTAGTGCAGAAGGGATTCTCCAACTCTTCTTGGTAAAATGGTCTCATTCTTACTATGACCCCGGTGGAGTCTTTGAGGGTGGAGGGCAAAAAAGACAAGTTGGCAGCTGTGACTGCCCGATTGAAGCCCTGCCCCTTTCTTATGTGCACTATGATGCACGTAAAACGGGCAAAGCTTCAATTCTGCTTCAAATATTCAGTAACAAAATTCTGTTACTGTAACCTTACCATAAAGGTAGTTGTCAGGCCCAAGCCCAAAGACAACACAGCAAATTCCAATCAAGTGCAATTCTTTACTTGCTTATACCTACTAGACAGAATCTTACCAGAGTAAACCTATAACCTTCTAACCTATAGATATATAGGTAGTCCTCAATTTACAGCCAGTCACTTAGTGACCATTCAAAATTACGATGGAATCCCTACCCCTAAACTACTTATGACCTGATTTCAAAGTTATGATGCTACACCACCCCACAGTCCATGGGACTGCATTTTGGGTGCTTAGCAACCAGCTCACCCTTACAACATTGCCTGCCATCATGTGACCATGATTTTTGACATTTTGGCAAGTTTGATGCATTTATTTTCGGGGTTTTTTTGCAAAAACAACAACACCCATTGGCGTTTCTCTCTGGAATTTACTGCCTCTTCCCTGAGAAACATTTCATTTCATTTCATTTATTATATTTGTATACCGCCCTTCTCCCGAAGGACTCAGGGCGGTGAACAGGGCACATAAAAATACAGAATACAAGTGGTGCTCCTGCCAAGATTTCCCCCCCCCCGCCGCACATGTTCCTTCTCCAGATGCACATGGCATGACATTAGTAATTATTACTCAGGGTTTGTGCTTCTTGTCTAGACAACCTCAAAGGGATGACAACTCCCCAGAACCCGAGTCTCTTCCAGGTCTCCCTTATCTCTATTTATTGACATAGTTACATAAACCTTTTCCCCAATTTAGATCTCACAACGGTCCCTAAAATGTTGGAGTAGATTGCTAGCAGTTGGAACTACTGCCCTTCTCCTTCTGGATATTGTCTGCTTCTGTATCACACTGGGCACCTAGCTGAGTTCACTTGTACAAATACATAATATAAGTGGATGGTTGGGAAGATTACTTTCTTTTGGCTCACATCTCCTGTGCCTAAAATACTGGCAAGTGGACAAGATGATAAAATTCTGCTTAGGCTTGTAAAAGCCTGATCTATTAAGCTGCAGGTCCCCGTTTGCTGCCTGAGTTACATTATTTTTTTTTTGCTATCTTCGCCTGTGGTCTAAGACAGCCCTGGCTGACATCTGGGCTTAGAGACCAATAATATATATATATTTTTAAAAAGTTGACAGTGATTGGACCGATATTTTGCTTGCATCCTAGGAACACTTAACTTTTCCTTTGTTCACTGCTCCGTCTGGCAAATTACATTTGCAAACAGTTGTACATATTGCTTGTGCTTTTGGAACTGAAAATAATAAAATCTGAGTACTGGAAGTAAAATATTATGTCTACTTGTGAGTCGTGACTAACCCATGGTCTCTTCAATCTCTAACTGGCTGCACTCATACATGGTGCTAAAACAATAATGTGGTCTGCCTGATTTGGCTTAGCACATGAGGTAAATCCTAACCATTATTGAGATGGTTATCATCAAATCATGGTTATCCCACAAATTTGAAATCAGATGTTTACATTAATCATAGTAAGATATCTAATGCAGCATATCAATAATTTAGCAATTATGTTTCTCCTAATTATTTAACAATAGTTATATGGTTTTTAATGTTTTTCTATATTTACATTCCATTTGTTTTTGTTTTCAACCATTTTAAGCCACCCAGAGCCATGTATATAGGATGGGTAGCTGTGCAAATTGAACAAATGAATGAATGAACGAATGACTGAATAAATAAATTGCAGAGCTTCAGAATGTCACCAGCCAAGCTGTATTTTAGCTGAAAGATACAAAAGAGGGAGGAGAGATTCTGGCATCTGACTTAATTTGCTCAGAGAATACACTGGGGCTCAGTCATGATACCGCTCAGACCGGTGAGGAGAATGAATCAGATTGATTAGGACAAAGCTTATGAAAACAAGACAAGATCCTCCATTGGGAATAATAAGCATGAGAAAGAAACAGAAAAGCAAAGGGTGGTGAGGGTGGAAGGACTGATCTGGCAAATCTGTTTCGGTCTCCATGTGAAGTGAGTTACTGGAGGGGGATCCTGAGAATCTAGCCAAGCTGGATGCCTAAAATGAAGTGATGGCAGATGAGCAAGGAATGGAGTGGAAGAGGCCTGAGCTGGAATAGCAAGTGGGACAGCAGCAGCAGCTGAAGAAAGCAATTTATAAGCCACCCAGAGTTGCTTGACAATGAGGTGGACAGCATGCAAATTTAATAAATAAAATAAAATAAAATAAAATATTGGAGTTAATGCTCCTATCCACTATGAATGCACCAGGAAATCTTAGTGAGACTATGTTCTCTGAACTTAATGACTGATTTAGATAACTTTAAACTACCCTGCAGCATTGTTGTGAATACAACAGCATAAGAAAATGTATGCAGGCAAACAACAGTAACTCCATCTCTTTTATTATGAATGTTTATTATGAAACCTTGCCAAAGGTTTACTTGGTTTTTGGGGTGTTTTTTTTGCTCAGTGAATTGTATGTATTTGTTGCTATGGTAAATAAACCCATTATTTATACCTTATTTGTTTATGCAATTTATATGGCTGCCCATCTCGCAGATGTGACTCCAACGTTAAAACAATGCAAAAAGAAAAAAGTTGTCAACACAGCATTAAAAAGATAACAATGGTCACCAAGAAAAAAACCCAATAAGCACTCAGAAGAACAGTAATATCTCATGGGTCACCTAACCATCATGTAAAATATGGTAAATTAAATAAGCTCCCAGTACTTAAATCTTAGAGCACATCCAGATCTTTAGTGCTTTGCAAACAGCTGGCAGAGTCAAGGACAGCCTAATTTTGTGGGGTGTGGTCTTCCAGAGGGCAGAGTGCAAGAGAAAAGGAGAACTGGTGGCAAAGAGGTTAAAGTGCAGCAATGCAGGCAAACTCTGCCCACACACTGCAGTTCAATCCTTAACGGGGCTCAAGGTTGACTCAGCCTTCCATCCTTCCAAGGTCAGTAAAATGGGGATCCAGATTGTTGGGGGCAATATGCTGACATTGTAAACTGCCCCTAGAGTACTGTAAAGTGCTATAGAGCAGTATATAAGTCTAAATCGGGGGTCTTCAAACTTGGCCTTTTTATGACTTGTGGACTTCAACTCCCAGAATTCCTCAGCCAGTGTGCCTAGTTGAGGAATCCTGGGAGTTGAAGTTCACAAGTCATAAAAGGGCCAAGTTTGAAGAACCCTGGTATAAATGATATTGCAAGTGTTATTGCTAAGAGAAAAGAATTTCTCCGTATGTCTTGCCCATCCTAACTGTATTTTCATTTTTTATTGCAGTTTTGGAACCCTATTTATCTGCAGTATTTATTAATAGTACTAATTTTATTTAGTACTGATTTTTAAAAAGCTACTTTTTACTCATTTAAGTTTTTAATTAATTTCTATTTTTTATTACTTATGGGCTTATACTGTCAGCCACTCTAGTCAGCCAACTTTCAGCTCCCCAATGCACAATTGAGATGAATACCAACACAAATCTAATTTAAAAATAAAACCATATATTATAATAACATAAAACTGAGAGACATACTCAAGAGAATAAAATTCATTCATCCTCGGGAGGGGTATAATACACTTACTTACAGAACAGGAAGCATGGACAGAAGGCTGCAAAGAGGGGATAGGCACCATGTAGCTGCAGACCACCCATCCCTGCAGTAAGCCATGTTTTGTGTTGCAAGCCATTAAACCAAAAACAAATGAATCACGTTTTGGCTCAGCATGGTATGTGAACCCAGACACAAGAAGCAGCAGATGCTACTTTTCATCCAATTAAATAATTGCCTAAATGGTTGTTATGTAGCAAATATTTAATCAATACACTTAGCACATTTATTTATTATTTATTTATTCATTGTCCAAGGTGATTCTTTAAATTTGTAGTAAAACTGCCCCTTTTCTTCCTGTTACCTTATTAGTACATACTACTTTTAATGGATTGGCCTGTTCACATTTCTAGGTTGCTCTTCTTTAAACACAGAAAAGAAATCTCCTTGATAAATGGAACACAGAGATATTTTTGTTGGCTGCTTCTGCTTCCAAACTGTGCTGCTTCCAATTTATCAACACAGTTTTGAGAAATTGTTCCGATAGACAGTTTTGAAAGACACCTTAGGGAAAAAGAGAGAGTCCATTTATTACTCCTAATATAAGCCATTATATTACATGTCTCCAAAAGACTGAAGAGTATATGTCATCTTCAATTTGCCACTTCTAAAAGAACTTTGCTGCTTTCCCTCTCTTCTCCAAAACCAACCTAATGTTGACTTGAAAACAGGTATGCCCGTAACTAGTTTTATATATATTTTTAAAAACAAATTATTTACTGTCATCATTTTCCTCACTCATTATCTTACTTTTCACACTCTACAGGACATCAGGATCTATATTCCATATTCACCTCCAATGGAGTTTAATTAAACTTGGCAAATGATGCAAGGGAATAGAGCTAAATATGCCCCTCATTGCTTCTGCTCCTATCCCAGCCTTCTGCAAAAAAACATTTTCCTGTCAGGTGCAAGCCACTAGAGCAGACATGTCAAACACAAGGCCCGGGGGCCGGATCTGGCCTGCAAAGTGGTTTCATGTGGCCCGCAAAGCCATCCTGGAAACAGTGAGGGAATGGCCCCCACTGCCTTGGCCCTGGCCCAGAGACCCTCCTCCTGCCAGAGACCCTCAGATCTGTCCCACTCCTGCCCAGGCCCCCATAGGCACCCTTGATGCGAATGATGTAGAGCTGGCCACGCCCACCCAGTAGGCCATACACACTCTAGCCATGCCCACCCAGTAGGCCACGCCCACCCTGGCCATACCCACCCGGCCCCCTGAGGGCAACCGCAATGCTGATGCGGCCCTCAATGAAATTGAGTTTGACACCCCTGCACTAGAGCTACTCAGAATAATAAAAGTCAGTAACTTTATTATATACCACCTTTGTTACAAAAATCTCACCAGACCCCTTGCCTTCTCCTAGGAACAACCAGATAAGGTTTCATGGATATTGGGAAAAGTTAAGTTTATCCTGTTTATGGCTGCACGAAGACTTCAAACTAGGCCCTTGTTTAACCGTCCTTCCAGCCTGGTTGGCAGTTTCCCAATATCTGCAAACCTAACTGAGAGTGCAACTCTTATAATTCCCATTTCCCATCCTGGCTGGAAATTGCATTTGGAACATAAATGTAATTTTCAATGTCATTCAATTGAGATGACCAGTTAGGTTTGATGGATAAGCCATTAGAGAAAAAATATGGGACTTTGTTTCCCTATGATAGCTGCAGCAAGAATTTTGTAAGCTCAGAGATGGAAAGACATACAGAATCCCACACTGAAAGAATAATAATAATAATTTAATTTCTATACCGCCCTTCTCCCGAAGGACTCAGGGCGGTGTACAGGGCAAATACAATAAAAATACAATATACAAAAACTAAAAAGGATGGATGGTGAAGATAATGAAACTGACTGAGATGGCAAAATTAACTACCTTTATTTTTTAAAAAAAGAATTTGTTTAACTTTGTTTCCATGTGGAAACTGCTTTCTGACTTTTTGCTAGAATCTGAAAAAAAAATGCTACATTAATTTTAAGATTTGGCAAGTAGAAGTGTTTATGGTTGTAAAAATATAGATACTGAATTTTAGATCAAAAGTTTAATGCATTTTATATTTGTAGCTATCTTGAAAGTTGAAAGTTATTTCTTTTTGTTTTTATTGCTTTGTACCTTCCCTTACCCAATCTTTTTCCTTCTTAATATTTTTTTTTGCATTTTATATTTTAGCTTTTGTAGAACTTCAATAAAATATATAAAAAAGAAAGAATCAGGATGACCAGTGATAAACATAGAGACCAGGACATCACAGGGGGAAAAAAGAGTTCAGAGTTAAACAGCCAAATTTGTATTACTAGAACTTTGCTACCTGATCAAGATTTATGAGACATTTTTAAACTAATAATTTCCATAACCTGAGGTTTGAAAACCCCTGGTATCGACCAATGCCTAATATCTCATCCTGGCTCTGTAATTCTCCAAAGATACTTCATTGATTTCCCTTATCCCATTCATCTTTTTTTTCCTGCTGTTTTCCCCTTTTTGTATTTCCCCAATTTGACAAAGTATATTAAAGTCCATCATCCACTTACAACAACCACAGTGATTGTTTTAAGGGAGCAATTGATTTAATTCAGATTTAATTAGCTACTTTTAGTCCATGGTACTTCAGTACATAACTAATTTTAAATCTATAATTCAGAAGCTTTCATTTTCTTTCTCTTGTACCTTTTCCATAACCAGCTTTCATCCAGCTCCCTATTATCACAAAAAAAACACCATTTTCTTTAGCTATTCTATCTTTGTCATAGAAATGTTCTTCATGATCTTGCCCAAGTTTGTAATTGTATTCTTCCCTTGGATTGGCCTCTTTGCTTCTCCATTGTATAGTCCATCTTTATCTGTTTTTGAGCTAAGAAAACAAAACTATTTATACCTTAACATCTTTCCCATTAACTGGGAATGAACTAAGCCTGCAGGTTGACATTTCGTTTGCCGTCTTCTTAATTTTTAACATTAACAAAGATTTGTTAAATTCATAGTAGGTTTTTATATGTCTTTTCTATCATTCGTTAAAGCGGTGTCATATATGCATCTCAAACTTACTTAATGGTCTAGATCAGACATGTCAAACACAAGGCCCGGGAGCCAGTTCCGGCCCGCGAAGTGGTTTCACGTGGCCCGCAAAGCCATCCTGGAAACAGTGAGGGAACGGCCCCCACTGCCTTGGCCCTGGCCCAGAGACCCTCCTTCTGCCAGAGACCCTCATATCTGTCCCACTCCTGACCAGGCCCTCATAGTCACCCTTGATGCGAGCGATGTAGAGCTGGCCACGCCCACCCAGTAGGCCATACGCACTCTAGCCACGCCCACCCAGTAGGCCACACCCACCAGGGCCCCTGAGGGCAACCGCAATACTGATGCGGCCCTCAATGAAATTGAGTTTGACACCCCTGGTCTAGATGAAACCAGAACTGTGCTTATCATCTCACTTCAGCTTTCCTGACACACTCAATGAGGACTACCTGTATTATATTAACTGAATAAGTTAAACAGATATGGGGACATAGTTTATTTTCCTTTTCTTGTTAGTTTCCATTATTTGTTGACTTTCCTGAGATACTTTCCTTGCCTGTTTCTTTCCTTGATTGATGTTAAAAATCTTGAGTCATTTTATGTTGCTTTTGGCCACGCCTTTCATCCTTCATTGTATGAGCTTTTCTTGAAATTTTGAGAACTTTTTCCTACTTTTTCACAGTGCTTAACTCTTCCTATTGAGCTTCAGATTCTTTTATCCATCAGTACTGAATCTCTCCCCTTCCTTTCCCTTCCTGTACCACTCAGCTCCCAATAGTCCAGGTATATCCTCCAGATGTAATCTTCCTGGCAAATCTACTTTGTTTAACTCTAATCTTATCCTTTATATATGAACAATAATTCATGGTCTGTTCCAAACCTTGCACCTAGAAATGTTTTGGCTGACTATAATGCAACATCTTCTGTTTTGTATTACGTATTTAAATTTACTCCAGAGTCTGCTGGTAATTTATGATGCTTGAAGCAACTATTAGTAATGAAAAATGAACTCCTTTTATAATACTCTATGAATGCAGGATTTTCCCCCCCCCTGAATTATAGCTCTTATATTTATATCAGCTGAGAAGACAGAAATTCTAAGACCAGGTTAAGAAACCAAGATTGCTGCATTTGTGTAAAATGCTATGCCCTCCAAAAATAAAGTGCTATAAGCAATATTGTTTAAGTAATGCTCTGCCTTACACAACATGCTATGATAGTATTTCCCACAGCTTCCTAAACTACCCATCTATGCATAACCCTATTTTAGCTTTTAGCATGTTATGTGACTTCAACCATCCTTTCACACATACAATAAATGTACAATATTCCATCTTGTTGCTTTCCTCATTTTTCAAGTTGTCTGGATATCAGTATGGAATAAGGAACTCAGGTACATCAGATATACTATATGCAATGACCTTCTCAAACATTTCTGAAGATCTCTACTTGTAAAAAGGACTGTACCATATGAATCAAATGTATATTTCTCTTTTCCACAGGTCCCCAGCAAAATAAGAATGAGCATTGGAGAATCAGATCAAAGTTTCACTTAGGATTCTTCTTCCCACAGCAGGTAAGAGACAGAAAGAACAGGAGCTTCTCCAGTAATGCTCTATAGCAACTATCACTAAGGATCTTTGAACATGAAGTTTCCATATTACCATCAGAACTAATTACATTTATTGTAAACCATTTGGGATATTCACTTCCGTATTGTTCTCCAGTCAAAAGAATAATTGCACCATCAAAAAGGATGTCTCATATTTAACTTGTGGTCAACAAAGACAAGAGCCAGTTTGGTGTAGTGGTTAAGGAACAATCAAGGAACTGGGAAACCATGAGCTCCACTCCCATTCTAAGCCCAAAGGCAGCTGGGTGACCTCAGGCCAGTAATTCACTCTTAACCTTAGGAAGCAAGTAGTGGCAAGCCAGTCTGAAATCCTGCCAGAAAAACCTGACTTGTCCAGGCAGTCAGCAGGAGCCAACACTGACTCAAAGGCCACAAACACACACACACACACAATCCTTTTCATACATATTATTGCCAATGCCAGTCTCTCTCATTCTATACTTGTGCCTTTATTTTTTCTTTTTCAGATGAAGAAAATTATGTTTTTTCCTGTTAAATTCCATCACCTTTATTTCAGTCCAGTGCTCAAATCTGTTTAGAGCAGGGCTTTTCAACCAGTGGTACGGGTACCCCCTGTGGTACATTGGCACCTGGCAGGTGGTACGCGACCATCCTAGAAAAGTGGTAGCAGGGGAGGGGAATGAGCTGAACCGGTGGCAGCACCGCACAAGCCTGAGTGAGAGACGACTGGAGCTGCAGGACTGTCAGGGCTCAGCGGAAGCGCCAGGATCAGCACCAGACTCCAGCTGGAGCTCCAGAAGAAGCGCCGATCAGCTGGAATGTTGCAGCATCTCCAGGGTCTTGTGATTCATATTTATGACAGTGTCCCAGGGTCATGTGAAATGGCCAAAACCTGCTGCATCCACTCAGCAGAGGGGGGGGGGAATAAAACCCAAACACACCCCCACCCCACCCCCGCTGCCAATCCTCAACAGAAATGCTCACAACAACAAAAACCTTGGACAGGAGGAAGAGCGCTGCCAGTTGGGCAGGCAGGTGTCTTGCTTGGCTGTGGCTTGGGGGGCACTTTTTCCAGTGCCATTGTAACTTCGAACAGTCACTAAGTGAACTGTTATAAGTCGAGGAGTACCTGTACTTCATCACTTTTTCCCCCCGTTTTTTTTTTTGGTCATCAGGTTTTGGACACCTTGCTATGTGACTGGTGGTACTCGGATATTACCATATCCTAAAAGTGGTACAATGGGTGAAAAGGTCGAAAAGCCCTGGTTTAGAGATGTTTGAATCCTCCCTCTTTTATCTAAGGCATTAGCTGCAGCTGACAGCTATGTGTCATTTGCAAACTTTATAAGCATCCCCTCAGCACCTTCACCCAAGTCATGGATAAAAATGTTGAATAGCACAGGGCCTAGGGAAGAGTCCTATGGGTTTCCGTCAACCTTCTCTCCAAGCTGGAGCCAGTATGAAGCATTTTTGTAGTATGGTTATTTGGCCAATTGCAAGTTCATTTAACATAGTATCATTTTAGCCCATATTTTATAATTTAAGAAAGGAGAATCTCAGGAGGCATTCAATAAAAATGTTAATACACCATGTCTAGATGATTCCTTTGATCTACTGAACTACAAACTGTCAAAGAAGGAGTTCAGCTTGTGATAGTGGGTTGACCCCTTTTGTATGAAAGACTGCACAATTCATTTGCGATAAATCCATGCTGGGCCTATTAATTTCTGAACGCTTATCCAAATGTTCAGAAACATCGTTAGTAAAGAAACCAGCAGTCAAGAAAAATGCCACAGACTAGCTCTTGGTAGAATAGATTTTTAGATGCTGTGACATGTGATACCTACAAAGTTCAGAATCATGCAGGCAATGGTTTTCCTTAAGATACTCTGTGGCAGAAAACTCCTGAAATTACCAGAGATAGCATAGAAAATAAATATATGGATCCTAGAAAAAATCAATCTAGAGTGCTCACTTTAGGCACAAATCGCCAGGTTAAAATTATCCTACTCTGGATACATTATGGAAAGACCCAGCTCTCTGCAGAAAGTTCCAATGCTGGGAAAGTTGGAAAGAAGGAGAAGAAGAGAATGACCAGCAGCAAGTTGAATAGAGCCAAATACAGTGGTACTGTGTGCACCATTGGGAGATCTGAAGGGCCAGTTTGGAGTCCAGTTTTTGAAGATGGAGTGATATTAGCTCTCCTCCAGTGTCTTGGAACCTCACCAATTTTTCAGGAGTCTCCAGAAATTACCAACAGCAGTTCTGCAATAACTTTCACTAATCCAGGGATAGCAAACCTTTTGGGTTTGGTGGCTCAAAAATTTGGAAAATTCCTAACTAGCTGTCCTCCCCTTCCCCCCCTCTCTCTCACACACACACCCTGGAACAATTCTGTATCTCCTCCTGATTTAGGCCACTCTAAACAGGAGCACTTGGTGGCAGTTCCAAGGCTGAAGCTGAAGAACAGCCTTGAGCCTTGACTTCAGCCCTAGTGCCACCACTGCTGCCCCTCAAAAAGGCCATGTCATTCCATTCCCCAAGGCACGCAAACCCTGGAGACTGGCATGACTGACCCCACAGCCCAGCGTTTCTCAAGATTGGCTATGCCCCACGTAGCTGTGTTCTCTTTCTTTATGCCCCTGCAGCCTATCCGAGGCTGCTGTGGGTTGCATGAGGCCTTCATTCTTGAAGCAGCTTTGGAGAATGCTCTTCCACGGCCATCTACAGCCTCCATAATTATATGAGATTGGTGTATACTTGTGTATTGGTGAATGCTAGTGCATCACCTAAAACGTGGTGTGTCACCTTTGACATGTGTCATAAGTTTGCCATCATAGTCCCTTCAATACGTGGGACTGTAATTCATCTGGCTGGGAACTTGAATGCATTTAAGTTATTAAATTTTCTCTTACCATCTTCTTTTCCCACTGACACCACCATGATCAGCTAGGCCTCCATTTCCCTTCTGAGGGAAGACAAGGAAAACAAGAACTAAGAAGTTGTGCCTTCTCATTGTCATTTGTTACAAGCTTCAGCACTTTCTCCACACAATAGATCAGTATATTCCCTCTGCCTTTCTTTTTATTTCTGGGTTTGTAGTATCTTCAGAAGCCCCAGTTCATTCTGAACCATTAACCACATTAACTAGGATCATAAAACATACTATAATTAGACAATCATATTTTAACCTAGCATATTGTATAAATAGGGTTTACAGAAACAAGGGATCACCTTGTTTATTTGGTTTGGGATTAGTCCAATATGCAAACCATCATTCTGATGTATAAATTGAAGTTTATGGCTTAATGTATTTTCCTCTATGGCACCGTTTCACAAATATATCTCACAAAACTTTTGTGAGAAAATTCGTGCAAGAATTCATGTCACTAGCCAGAGTTCCTTGCAGGAGGTATTGAAAAAAGTATTTTTAAAGAAGTATACATTATATTGAGGTGGCACCAGATATTTAGAGCATTTTCTGAAAATTGTTACAGGTAGTCCCCAATTTACGACCACAATTGGAAAGAGAATTTCCATTGCTAGGCAAGGCAGTTGTTAAGTGAGTTGCACTCAATTTTATAATAGCTTTTTTGCAAGGGTTGTTAAGCAAATCACTGCAGTTAAGTAAATTATGTAGTCATAACTGTCATCAGGGCTTTTTTTGTGATAGAACGCTCAGAACGGAGTTCCAGCACCTTTTTTGGATGGAACCTTGTAGGGTAGGCAAGGCGGGTTGTATGACATGTGAGTTCTGGCACCTTTTCCTTTTATAAAAAAAGCACTGACTGTCATAAGTCACTTTTTTTTTATTAAAGAGTTTTACAAAAACAAAATTTTACAATATATCCCCAAATCCCACCCACCCCAAACCCACCCACTTCCCCCCCCACTTCCCAGAGCTAAATACAGGATTATAGTTACAATAATCATATTCTAACTAAAAATTATGCATAATATACAATTAACCAAATTCATAATGCGCTTTAACTCTCTTTTAACATAACTACGAACAACGTACCAATAACAATATCCCACTAAAATCTACTCATAAGCTAAATGGTACTTTTTAGTCCCATATTTGTTTTGAATATAATTTATCCATCTCCTCCAAACTGAAATATATCTTTCCTGTGAATGATCCTTCAGATAAGCAGAAATCTTAGACATTTCTGCAAGATTCGAAACTTTAAACACCCATTCTTCTACAGTGGGCAAACTATCCTTCTTCCAATATTGTCCCACCAGTAATCGTGCTGCCGTTATCATGTTCAACATCAAGTTAGTTTCTTTAACATCACAATCTACAACAATGCCCAATAAAAACAATTGCGGGGAAAACTTTATCTTTCTCTTAAAAATCTTTTGAATGTTCCACCAAATTTTAATCCAAAAAGCTTTTATATTTCTACAAGTCCACCACATGTGAAAATAGGTAGCTTCTAAACTACCACACCTCCAACATTTAGACTGTAAATTAGGATACATGTTGGACAACTTCTTGGGATCCAGATGCCATCTATAAAACATTTTATAAAAATTTTCTCTTAAATTTTGAGCCTGGGTAAATTTAACATTTCTGACCCAAATTATCTCCCAGGTGTCCAACGAAATTGGTTCCTGAATATTTTGTGCCCATTTCATCATGCAGTCTTTAACCAGTTCCGTTTCCGAAAAAGTCACCTTTTTCAGTGCCATTGTAACTTTGAATGTTTGCTAAACAAATGGTTGTAACTTCAGGACAATCTATACTGTACCACTAAGTTACCTATCCAAGGTAAACATTTGATCAGAAGTTAAATGTGTGTGAAATAGCTCTGCCTGCATAGGCCATGTTGAACCATAGCTCAGCCTCTTCACATCGAATATGAATTGAGAAGTGTTGTGGGGATTTTGTTTAAAAAATATCTAAATTTACCTGCTTGCTATCTCGCTTTCGCTTTTCCCACTTCGGCTGTGTAGCCTTCCTGCTTAACTGTGTACTTCAAGACAATTGTATTTATGTGGAGTCTTTGGTGCTCCCTGAGCCTGGTTGTTTGCTTGCAAGTCGTTTTATTACTTTAAACCAGAAGTCCCCAACCTTTGGGGCACCAGGGACCAGATCCGAGGAGAGAGGTTTTTCTGCGGACTGGAATGTGCGTGGCTTTGTGTGCTGCCTGCATCCCGCGGATGGGGCTTTGCTTGTTTGTGTGGACCAGTTGCTGGCATGCTGCGGCCTGGTACAAGTCCACGGACTGGGTGTTGGGGACCCCTGCTTGAAAGCATTACTTTTACTCCAGTCGGGTAATGAAAGTCTTTAGGCAAACAACCAACCTCAGAGACCACCATGGACTCCACAGTTCAGCCCTGAATTGCACACACACACTTTTCTATGGGAACAATGACATCTGCAGCAGCAACAGCAGCAGCCTCGTTCTTGAAGGGTTAAACCGGCGCCCCCCACCCACCTCCCGCCCCCTTTTGCAGAATGCTGCTGAACCAACCTCGCTACGGTTTGAAAAAGCACCCTCAAAGCACTTGTGCGCCTAGAGCGCACGCAGCTCCCCTTAAAGGCGGGGTGACTTTAAACCCCCGCTTTTCTTCAGCTCCTTCCCCCCCCCCAATAATCCAGCATTAGCTCTCCCCGCCGCCCTCCCTCCTTCGTTTGGCCTTAGCCCCCGACGCCGGGGCGCTCCGCAGCCTGGGAGGATGAGTCTCTAAGTCTCTCCTAGGGTCTCCTTTCCCGCGTCTCCACCGCATCCTGCTTGTTGCACTGCCAAGCGCCACTCCAGACTTTGTTCCCAAGATGTATCTGGTTTTCTTTTGGTGCTCCTGTTGCCTTTGGGGAGGCTCCTTCGGGACCGGATTTCTCTATCAGTTCCCGGCATCGACTCTGCAACACAATTATCCCGAGCAGAGCTCCGGCGGACCGGCGGGCAATGCTTTCGCCAATCGTCGGTGAGTAAGCCGGAGACCTCCGTCAAACGTCGCGGCTGGGAAGGGCCCGGCACCTCTTAAGGACGAATGGTTCCGTTGTAGATAATAGGAGCGACGGCCAAGTTGGGGAGGCTCCGTTTCTTGGGGCGGGGGGTGGGGGTGGGGGGAGAAGAAGATGCGGAGATTTAACCTTGTCTGCGCGTTTCTTTGGTCGAGCGGCGCAAGTCGTTGCCCTCCACGCCTCCCTCTCCATCTCCCCAGTCAGTAGTAGGGTTTTGGTTTGTGATTATCTGTATTAGTATTTAGTTGCGTATGTGGGCTATTGTAGATTTCCTTCCCTTTCCCCCTGCTTAAGATCTGCCTCGTTTTTATCGCGCCAATTAGTTCGCATTGCTCTTCTTTCTTAAAAAAGGAAGGTGTTAGAAGCTATTGGGAGAAAGGCCGAACCGTAGTTAGACATCCCCGTAGGATGCCAGAAAGTGGACCCAACTTTTCTCCTCTTAAAAACTTCCAGGGTTGGAGCATTCACAGAAGTTGTGAATGCTCCAACACTGGAAGTTTTTAAGAAGAGACTGGACAAGCATTTGTCTGAAATGGAATAAGTTCTCCTGCTTGAGCAGGGGGCTGGACCAAAAGACCTCCAAGGTCCCTTCCAGCTTTATTCTACTCTACATTCTATTCAAGTTTCTTTTGTACAGCTTTTCTCTCTTGGGAAATATGTGAATGGATCTATGATTGGGTGGCCCTGTTTGCACATCACGCTTCACTAACTGAGTTAAAGTTCCACTGGCTGTATTTGCATAATATGCAAGTTTCACTAATTCATAAGAGTTCATAGTATAATTTTAATCTTGGTGCTTAGCTTTAATTTTATATTAGAATAATTTTAGCCTAATGTTGCTTAGTGGTTTCTGTTCCATTTAGTTAGTGGTTGAGTGTAGACCAGAAAGCATTAGTTCAGTAGCCTAGTTAAACTAATTCAGCATTTCAGGCACAGGAGCGTCAACATTTGTCTGCCAGCTTCAGAGCTTTGGGTCATTTTTTAGAACTCAAATGATCCAGCGTATTGTGAATCTGCCCAGGAGATCTACTTCGGGTGTTCTACATTTCATACATCACCAGCGAGTCTGAGGAAGAGGGTTTAGAAGGTGTTTGCCTATGGATCATGGTTTCTTGTTTTTCTACCACCATCATAGACTTGGCGCTTTACATAATCAGGTCTCTGCTCCTATGAAGTTTAGAATCTAAAAGCAGACAAAAAGAACAATGAGGGAGAAGTAGAAGAAGAACTGTGTTCTGCAATGTTTGGTTGCAACTGGAGTGCAGATTAATGGTTTTAAGTCATTCCACGCTAGCAAGTAATAATGTCTTCATAGCATCATCCAGCCATATTTGAAGTCTGACCTCATTGCTATTCCTGTGGCACAGTGATGATTGGATGACACCAGAAACTACTTTGAATTGCTAGCATGGAAGTAAAGCCAAGTGCCATATAAAAAAAGATGCATTTTGAGAAGCGACTTGAAGAAACCAAATGGATATATAGCCTGTGCATGTGAAAGGGAATATGCTGTAAGGGTATCCATGAGTGCTGTATGGCACTCATGGATACCTACCTTGGGAACTACTGGGCTACATACTCCACATGGTTTCATTTCATTATTTTTAGATTATTGTAATTAAAAACATAAAATGGGACTTACCCAGTTGCAAAGCAGACGTTTAATTACAGGCATACTATTTTCTGGATTTCTTTTGCATATACTTCAAAGGTATTCGTAGAGAATCAGAGTTATAAGAGGCTGCAGTCTAGTGTTTTGTATGGATGTGTGCCCATCAACTCAGAAAAAGAGATCCAGAGATGTATATATTATTTATTTATAAACATTGGCCGAGGGAGGTAGCGTTGACAAGAAACAGAGATGAACACCGTGCCCTAGAGATGGACATGACCGACAGGGAAACCTTTACCTTTTTTATTTACTAAACACATTTATATGGCCACCCAATTCACATATGGTAACTTCAAGATACATTGAAGTGGCTGTGAACTTCCAGAAAGGCTAGAGTAAGCAATGAGGACCAATCTCACCACTTTGCCTTCTAGAAAAATGACTGGATTGGCAATCTGGCAGTCATTTTGTGAGAGAGCCACAGTACGCTATTAAATTCTGGCTGTATCAGCCTAAAAGGATAAGGAACGTTAACATTGTAAGCTGCCCAGGGTCACCTTGTGGTTGAGATGGGCAGCAGATAAATTTAATCAATTTCTCTGTGTCATTCTTCTAGATTTGTCCCTGCTGAGATCAACTTGCCACTTGCAGCATTGTAATGTTCAACATGCAGAAACTTAATTTTACAGAACAGAGTTGGAAGGGACCTTAGAGGTCTTCTAGTTCAACCCCCTGCTCAAGTAGGAAAACCTTTACCATTTCAGACAAGTGGCTGCCCAGTCTCCTCTTAAAAACCTCCTCTTAAAAAACCACCCACAACTTCTGAAGGCAAGGTGTTCCACTGGTTAATTGTTCTCAGTGTTAGGAAACTTATCCTTAATTCTAGGTTGCTTCTCCCCTTGATTGCATTTCAATCTGAGGTTGAGGATTTGGTTCTTGGGAATGAACCAATTAGAAGAAACTCTATGGCTCTTTCTAAGTGCAGCAACTCTGTTTCTGGGTTCCTTTTCATTACTGAGTTGGATGATGCTGTAGTGGTGGGCCTTATTCCTCCTGATGACAAGGTGGAAGCTTACCGCAAGGAGGTTGAGGGGTTGGTGAACTGGTGTAAGGAAAACAGCCTAGTTTTAAATACCGGAAAAACCAAAGGGATCATTGTCGATTTCAGAAAAGGCAGGCACAGCCACACAGCCATAGTGCATTAATGATTCACCTGTGGAGATGGTTAAAGGTAAAGGTAAAGGTTTCCCAGCACATGCGTGCTAGTCATTTCCAACTCTAGGGGCCGGTGCTCATCTCTGTTTCAAAGCCAAAGAGCCAGCGCTTGTCCGAGGACGTCTCCGTGGACATGTGGCCGGCATGACTAGACGCCAAAGGCACACGGAGCGCTGTTACCTTCCCACCGTAGTGGTCCCTATTTTTCTACTTGCATTTTTACGTGCTTTCGAACTGCTAGGTTGGCAGAAGCTGGGACAAGTAACAGGCGCTCACTCTGTTACGCGGCACTCGGGATTCGACCCGCCAAACTGCCGACCATCTGATTGACAAGCTCAGCATCCTAACCCACTGAGCCACCGCGTCCCTTGTGGAGATGGTTACCAGCATCAAATTCCTGGGTGTGCAGCTACCGAGTAGGCTGGCTTGGTTGCTCAACAGTGAGAAACTGATGAAGCGGGCACAGCAGCACCTGCATTTTCTGTGTCACATGAGAAAAGCACATCTTCCTTCCCCTGTCCTGACCACTTTCTACAGGGGGACGATCGAGAGCATCCTGTCATACAGCATCACCGTCTGGCTTGGAAGCATCACTGCTTCAGACAGAAAGGCGGTGCAGAGAGTGGTCAGGATGGCCAAAAAGTTCATTGGCAGTTCCCTCCCCTCCATCCAGGACATAGCACAGAAGCATTGCTTGAGCAGGGTCTGTAAGATTATTTGGACACTACACATCTTCTTCATGACCTGTTTTCCTTGTTACCTTCTGGGAGGAGGCTTCATGGTATCCGTAGCAGAACATCCAGATTCAGCCGTAGTTTCATTCCATACAGCATTAACCTTGTGAACTCTCAGGCTTCCTCCTTCTGTTATATATTCAAGATGGGCAGTATTTAATATTTATTTGTTATGTATATGTAGGGCTGTGGGTCTATACATATTTTGTATATAGTATGTTTTAGGTCTGTGTCATGTATGTGTTTCACTTTGACAGCGGGCAACTAAATTTCATTTTTGATATGGGCCGTTATGCCCACAGTAAAAAAAAATGACAATAAAGATTATTTATCTCTAGAGAAGATTTCTGTGTGGTGGTGGGGAAAATCAAAGGTCTGGAACTTCCTATCATCCATAGAAGCAACTGAAAATGAATAAATAATGTTTGTAGCATTCACTTAGAAAATTATACCCCATTAAAGCAGAAAGCAAATATAGGTATGCCCAATTCTAATTAGAATTTGGATTAAATGTAACCTAATGCTTATTATTGTAAAGCTGATACATCTTTTGATGTCCTCCCAAACTACTGGACTTCAAGTTCCTTTGGCAGTATTGTCTGGATAGCATGGAAGGTCCAATATATTTAAAGGACAATAAATTGAGGTAGGACCACTTCCAAGAGACAGGGTCTTTCAGAAAGAGTAAGCTTTCACCAATACTTGAAATAGTTAAGAGAGGTAGACATGATAGCTCATAGTAGCAGAGATGAAAAAGCAAAGTCCATGTTGGAGATATAACATATATTATAATATGAGTCTGTGTTTCAATTACATGTGTTCCAACTTATATAGCTTGTTTATCTGTTTACCATTTATTTGCTGCTCCAGTCAAAAATGATTCCAAATGGCTTAGATTCCCCATTAAAGTAATAAAGTCAAATTAAAGCTAAATCAACATTATTGAAACCAAATAGCACAGGCAGAAACTGTCATCTCCACATAGCCATACCTGTCAAATCACAACCATCACTTAGTTCTGCAGGAGCCACTTAATATTCCTCCATTCCCAAATGCCCCAGGAGGCTCTTAATTGCATTATGGAAAAAACATCTTGGATGGGCCTGACCTTATCCTTGAGGATTGTTCAAGAGGAGAGCTTTTTTCAGTCCTTCAAGGCACTGTAGTCAGTCAAGAAGTGCATGTTTTCTTTTGATATCAACCACATTAAACATTAAACATGGGTGCAGTGGAAAAAAAGAAATATCAAAATAAGGCTGGCTTCAGAAAAAGGCAGAGGGACAGAAGATCAGAGAGCTGTCATATAAGGGGTAATGGGAAATAAAGAGAACCTGAGGAGGTTTACCTTTGCTTTTTTCACTATAGAAAGTTTTTTTTATTATTCTGTAGACCATGCCAGAACATGGAATACATTAACGGTAAGGGGAATGCCAAAACTTGTGATAATTCATCTCAGGAACCATTACAATGAATAAGCTACTGCAAGGACTTGAGTTTGGAGAAGCAAAGTGATTCAGAATAGGGAAGGAGTAAGACAAGGACGTGTATGGTAACAATTCTGTTTAACTTATGCAGAGAATATGTTATAAGAATGGCAGGCTGGAAATAAAAAGGAAGGTCAAAATGCTAATAATTTGAGATGTTCCCATGGTTCCCCTTGGATAGATGAAAGTAAAGAAGGCTTAGAAGGGCTCATAATGGAAGTAAAAACAAAAAGTGAAAAAAACCTGGGTTAATGTTAAATGTTAAGAAGATAAAAATGCTATCAACCACCCCATTTAGTTTACCTACTATTGATGACAAAGAACTGATGGGGTGGGGCAATAATCTTGTTTGCTGATGTTCAAAAACAGATGATGATAGATAACAGGGTTTTCATGCAATGAGAAAATGTTGTCCCCCCCCCCCCCCAAACTAAAGCAAACTTTCAGGTTTCAAGCTGTGTACTGTATTTCCAACAAATTTCAAGACCTTTTTTTGGCCAGGCAGTTTGGCACAACTGAAACATTGATTGTTCCTGGTTTCAAACAAAATCTTGATGGGTGAGTGGGCCAAATTGATGATCATCAAGTCTTCTCTTCCACCCCTCAACATTTGTTTGTCTTTTTATAAGGTTTGCATGGCTGCCCATCTTGGAGTTCAAGTATGGGCACTCACAACAACAATAAAACCACAAAACAATAAAACCATAAAAACTACAAAAAAACAAGACTAAAATCCTGCATCTCAAACATCCTCCTAGGATGCCCTATCAGCAGTCCATAGGCTCCTATCCCACTTTCCCCCAGTGTGGGGGGAGAGGGGAAGGGCCAGATCATACGGTCTTCCAGAAGGCCAAAAGAGTGGAGGCTGTCACATCACTAAAGGATATTTCACAAGGTAAGGGGCCATCATGGAAAAGGCATGCTTCCTAGGAATCTCTCTATGGCAGTATTTTAGGGAAAGGATCTGGAATGTGCCACCCTATCTGACCTGGTCAGATGAACAGACAGTGTCAAAAAGAGGCAGTTCTGCAAATAATCTGGCCTTATTCCATGTAGGGTTTTAATTGCACCTGAAAGGAAATTGGGAGCTCGTGCAACGATGGTGTGACATGAGTAAACTGAAAGATGCACAACACCGTGCTCCATCACATTCTGTGCCAATTGCAACTTCTGGATGATCTTTAAGAACAATCCATGTAGAGTGCATTGCAATAGTCCAGCTGAGAAGTGAATAGGGAATGAAACTCTACTATCCCTGATTTTCTCAACACCTTCCTCCCCTCCTCTTAATTGCTGCCACTCTTACACACCCTCTGACCACCTGGTTCCCATCTTCTCAGCCTTTTTCCTCCACCACCACTGCAGCTGATATTTCGCTGTGGCATATCTCACCAGCCATCATTTCCCCAGGATCTTCTGTCCTCCCAACTGCCTCTGCTACCATCGCCATTGCCGTCATCAGAATGTTCTTCTGTACTTTGATATTAAAAAGGGCACAAGACAAGGATGTCCTCTATCACCATTGCTATTCATATTGACCTTGGAAGTATTGAACAGAAATATTAGACAAGACTCTGAGATCAAAGGACTGGAGATAAAGGGTGAAAAATATAAATTTCAAACATTCGCAGATGACTTGGTCTTTATACCGGAAGAACCTCTGGAAACAAGTACAAAATTGTTGGCCATAATAGAACAACATGGTGAGGTAGAAGGCCTGATAATAAATAGAGAAAAGACCAAAGTTTTGACAAAGAACTTAACAGAAAAATAAAAAATGCAACTTGCAAGAAAAACAAATCTTCAAATAGTTAAAAAAGTTAAATACTTGGGAATTTATTTAACAGCAAGATGTATAACAGTGAAAGAGGACAACTATACAAAATTATTAAAACAAATAAAACTGGACTTAGAAAAGTGGAAAAATCTCCAACTGTCAATATTGGGGAGAATAGCTACAGTTAAAATGAATATCTTACTGAAAATACTCTTTATTTCAAACCATTCCGGTAAAATTAGAAAAAGCCTTTTTTAATGAATTGAATACCATAATATTGAAATTTGTTTGGCAAGGGAAGAAAGCACAAATTAAAGTGAAATTGCTACAGGACATTATAGAAAGGGGAGGACTTCTATAATTTTAATTTTATCTTAACTTCTGTATTTATTGTATGTTATTGTTGTTAGCTGCCCTGAGTCCTTCGGAGATAGGGCGGCATATAAGTCCCAATAATAAATAAATAAATAAACTTGGACTTCCAGATTGGAAGTTATATTACCAAGCAGCTATTTTAGTGTGGATTAAAGAATGGATAACACTTAGAGACAAAAGATTACTATACTTAGAGGGGCATGACCTGCAGATTGGCTGGCATGCCTTTCTGTGGTAAGAATACAGCGCATAGATATTTTCAGAATCATGCTATAAGAAGTGCACTTCTCTTAGAATGGGAAAAAATAAAAGAAAAAAAATTATACTAAGATACCTGAATGGCTCTCAACAATGGAAGCCTTTGCTTACCCAAACTTAATTAACTATGATAAACTTGTAACTTATAAAGACTTACTGGACAATGAAGGAAGATTGAAATCTAGACAAGACTTACAACGACAAGGTATTGACCTACCATGGTGGCCATATTTACAAATTCAATCGAGATATGAAAAAGACGTGAAAGCAACAGGGCTCTACAAGGAACAGATAGAACTTGATCTTACATTGTTAAAACAGATGAAAAGCTGATTAAAAAACTCTATAGATTACTGCTTAACTTAAAGATGGAGGAGGAACAAGTTAAAGAAACAATGATAATATGGGCAAAAAGTAACACCAGCTGCCTGCAATTAGTGCAGGTTCGAGTCCCACCAGGCTCAAGGTTGACTCAGCCTTCCATCCTTCCAAGGTAGGTAAAATGAGGACCCAGATTGTTGGGGGCAATTAAGCTGACTTTGTAATAATGCCGCTTGGGGGGGGGGCAAAAGCCCTAATAAGCAGGCATATACATAGAATGAAGGCTATTGCTAAGCACATTGATTTGTGCTTAGATTGTAAGCCGCCCTGAGTCTTCGGAGAAGGGCGGGATATAAATGGGATTTTAAAAAAAAATGTTGGACATACTATAGAGCTTGAAGAATGGGAAAAGCTATGGGATAGAAATATTATATTAACCAAAGCTATATCATATAAAGAAAATTTGTATAAAATGTTTTATAGATGGCACATGACACTAGTGACACTAGCTAAAATGTTTAAAAATACTTCAAATGTTTGTTGGAAATGTAAGCAAAGACCAGGTACCTATTATCATATCTGGTGGACATGTCCTAAAGCAAAAAGGGTTTGGCTTAAGATACATTTATGGTTAGAGAAGGTGATTAAAAAACAAATAGAATTTAAACCAGAATTGTTTCTCTTAGGAATGATAGGCCCTAACTCTGATAAGGAGAGCGGATACTTAATGTTACATGTATTGACAGCAGCGAGAATTATCTATGCCCAATATTGGAAAAATGAAAAGTTACCGACTGAAGAAGTATTAATTAAGAAAATATTGGATTGTGCAGAAATGGATAGATTAACTTTAGAGATTAAAGAGAAAGAGCATTTAGTTTGTTATAGAACTTGGAATAAATTTTATCAATGGCTAGATAAATGAGTTAGAGAGAAAGGAATGTGATATGCAACTTTGAATTTATTTGAGTAAAAATGATATCATACATTGAAAATTTAGTATTGTTTCTGATAATTTATTATACCTATCAGTGTTATTGTTAGCTTTATTATCTTTATTTATGTATATTTACCCAGACAACATGCTGTTTGCCAAATATTGAATGTTATTGGGGGAAACCCCAACTCTCACCCCCAACTTATCCTCTACCCTATCCCAAATTCCCATTTCCCTACCCTCCTTTTTAACCCTATTAAAACTAATAAAACATTTTCACAAAAAAAGAATGTTCTTCTGTATACTGAAGATGTTCTGCATACAGAACATACATTGGTCTGTTGTATATCGTTTGCCAACTGCCCTGTATTTTTCAAGCATCTTCACTTCTTTCCCT
Source organism: Vipera berus (assembly GCF_964194415.1). Lineage (NCBI taxonomy): Eukaryota > Metazoa > Chordata > Lepidosauria > Squamata > Viperidae > Vipera > Vipera berus. The sequence goes on from NC_138202.1 coordinate 344,027,030, forward strand.
ACCTTCCCTCAGTTGCCAAAGTCCTTAATTTTCCTCATTCCCCATTAAAACACTTCTGCCCAGGTCAAAATAGCTTTATATAATTCTGTGCATGGACCAAAATACTCCAAACTTTAATTTAGGCATAGACTTACTGAAACCAATAGTAATGTGTAGAGCACATTTTGTGCATGGAATATTTTGCACCTCTTTAATGGGCAGTAGGGCAGCTTGCTATAGTATTAAGATATTGGTTGGGTTAGAACCTGGGAGACTGTAGGTTCTAGTTCCTGTCTTAGACACAAAGCCAACTGGATGACCTTGGGCCAGTCACTCTGTCTCAGCCCTAGGAAGAAGAAGCCAATGGCAAACAACTTTCAAAAATCTTGCCAAGATAACTGCAGGGTCTAATCCAAGCAGACATCAGGAATCAACACTGACTAGCGTCAAAAATCCTCCTGACGAAAGCACAAAAAAAACCAACAACCCCACCCACGATAGGTAGTACTTGACTTGCGGTCATAATGCAGGCTGCCCATCATGGTCTTACATCAAGACAGCTGTACATCAATGATCTGATTTTATGATTTTTTTTGCAGTGGTCATTAAGTGATCACTGCGGTTGTAAAGTGACTGCTGAGATCATAAAGTGAACCCATTGTGTGCTATGGGCCGGGTTTTAGGCAAAAACATTGTAAAATGTAGTGACATAACTGTGGGATGCCGGAAATGGCCATAAATGGTAGGTAAAATGAGGACCCAGATTGTTGGGGGCAATTAAGCTGACTTTGTAATAATGCCGCTTGGGGGGGATGTGAAAGCCCTAATAAGCAGGCATATACACAGAATGAAGGCTACTGCTAAGCTTGTAAGCCGCCCTGAGTCTTCGGAGAAGGGCGGGATATAAATGGAATTAAAATAAAATAAAAATAAAAAAATAAATGCAAGTTAGTTGCTGAACATCTGAAGAGTAAGAAAAGAGACTGGTCACTGGAACTTTGGAACCAGGTTGTAAGTACCCCCAGGGAGAAACGTTATAAGTTCAAATGATCACTAAATGACTAGTCATAAGTCAAAGACTACCTGTGTACCGGAGAAGAGATGATTAATCCTAGGGAGGAAAGCAATTACTAACTCAAACAAGACCATAAAGAATATTTCTTGGATAGCAAAGAATAATAGAATAACAGAGTTGGAAGGGACCTTGGAGGTCATCTAGTCCAACTCCCTGCTCAAGCAGGAAACCCTAAACCATTTCAGACAAATGGTTGTCCAATCTCTTCTTAAAAACCTCCAGTGTTGCAGCACCCACAGCTTCTGAAGGCAAGTTGTTCCACTGATTAATTGTTCTAATTGTCAGGAAATTTCTCCTTCGTTCTTGGTTGGTTCTCTTCTTGATTACTGTAGTTTCAATATCCAATATTTAATCTCCATGATTAGATCCAAACATTAATTTTTTTCCCACCAAGGTAAGGTATGGCTGTGAAAGCAGGATATTGAAGTAGAGTAAGAGAAGAAAAAATAATTCCTTTAAATAATGAATTTGGAAGTGGTTACTCAGAATACAGTGGATTGCCAAAAGAAGACGACTTGGAACAAGCAGGCTGACCGCCTTGCAGAAACTTGCATATTTGGGGTGTACGTTGCAAACGGATCATGCACTAGAAGCAAACTACCCTTAGCAAAGTTGATTGTCTTACTTGTTCTTGTGAAACCAGGTCAGAGGAGAAAAGCTGTGCAACTCTCAGGATTTATCAGAAAAACAAGACATTTAGCCATGGTACAAAAATGAGGCATGGTGTGCAGATGTACTCATTTTATAATCGTGCTCATTTTGCTCAGTTGGTTTTACCACTGAAGTAGGTACAATACAGAACTGTTGCCCGGCAATCTTACTTTATGCTGCTTTATTTAAGAATAACAGATGCTGAATTAAGTCTAAGTGTCTCCAACTCTGCTGCTTTGGTCAAAATGACAAAAGCAATGTTGAGTCATAAGCACTGTCCTTGGAGATGGGTATGGGATGACAGGAGGCATATAGAAAAGGGAATGGGGGCTTGTATTACAATAATGCAATGCTGCTTTCATCAGACTGATCTGTTTGATGCTCAGTTGTTTACCAAAGCACGATTAAAGAAATCGTGATGCAGCATAACAAGTTGTTGTGTACTACTGTGTAGTTTGCTTTTCTCCTAATTGCTCTGGTGCCTCTGGTGCAGTCCTGTGCATTTGTGTTTCTCTTTTCTCAGCTTGACTTTATGGTGAGAAGACTGAAGCCTGTCTTGCAGAATGCAATGCAAACTGCTGGCTAGTTCAGTTAAAGAAAAGGTAAACAAATACTGCTTGCCAAGTGTAGAAAGAAATGGATTTTGGCAAGTCTTCAGAAGGTCATCAGGGTTAAATGTAAATTTCTTGCAAAGAGAATTCTCTGAATTAAATAATTCTGGGAACTGTTCATCGTGCCTAGTGGCATCATTAAAACTAAAAAAATAAAGGGATTTGAACAAAAGCAGCACAGGAAGGAGAATTCCTTGGGATAAGAGAAATTGGAAGGATGCCATTCTTCCTTTGAAATGCAACAGTGTGTAATCTCATCTTACAGGCTATCAACTGTCTCTGGCAAGGGCAAGGCAGAACTAGGCACCAAGATACTCCTGGAAGCTTTTAGGGAGTGGATGGAGTAGAATGGAAAAGAGGGGAATTTGTGATGGTTTAAATACTTTCATTGCTTTGGCTGGCTTCTATGCACAGGGTCTGTTCCTTCCTTCCTTCCTTCCTTCCTTCCTTCCTTCCTTCCTTCCTTCCTTCCTTCCTTCCTTCCTTCCTTCCTTCCTTCCTCCCTCCCTCCCTCCCTCCCTCCCTCCCTCCCTCCCTCCCTCCGTCTCTTCCTCCCATTGTTCCTTCTGCAAGATATTTAGAAGGCTTTTCTGTTAATTACTTAGATGGCATTTCTTTCATTTGATGTCACTATTGCTCACTATCTTTCACCGTGCTTTGGAATCTTTCATTAGGGCTTTTATTCACCCTCTGTAGTGTCTACGGAGCAGAATCAGCATTGGCCTGGGGATGCCAAATAGAGATGGAGCTGATGAAGTGATTGGTCTGATTGTGTTGCCCCTGCCATGGGTGTGTGGGTGGAGAATAATAATAGTAGTAAAGTTGGAAGGGATCTTGGAGGTCATCTAGTCCAACCCCCTGCTCAGGCAGGAAACCCTATATTATTTGAGACAAATGGCTGTCCAGTCTCTTCTTAAAAACTTCCAGTATTGGAGCATTCATAGATTCTGGAGGCAGGTTGTTCCACTGATTAATTGTTCTAACTGTCAGGAAATTTCTTCTTGGTTGCTTCTTTTTGGTTAGCCATTGCTTTTTGTTCTGCCTTCAGGTGCTTTGGAGAATAGCTTGACCTCCTCTTCTTTGTGGCAGCCCCTGAGATATTGGAACACTGCTATCATGTCACCCCTCACCCTTCTCTTCATTAAACTACACATACCCAATTCCAGCAACCGTTCACTATATGTTTTAGCCTCCAGTCCCCCAATCATCTTTGTTGCTCTTCTCTGTACTCTTTCTAGAGTCTCAACATCTTTTTTACATTGTGGTGACCAAAACTGGATGCAGTATTCCAAGTGTGACCTTACCAAGGCATTGTAAATTGGTATTAATACTTCACGTGAAGTATTTCTATTCTATCCCTCTGTTAATGCAGCCTAGCACTGTGTTGGCTTTTTTGGCAGCTGCAGCACACTGCTGGCTCATATTTAAGTGATTGTCCACTAGGACTCCAAGATCCCTCTCACAGTTACTACTATTGAGCAAGGTACCCCCTATACTATACCTGTGCATTTGGTTTTTCTTGCCTAAATGTAGAACCTTACTTTTTTCACCATTGAATTTCATTTTGTTAGATAGCGCCCAGTGTTCAAGTGTGCCCAGATCCTCCTGTATCTTAAGCCTGTCTTCTGGAGTGTTGGCTATTCCTGCCAGCTTGGTGTCGTCTGCAAATTTGATGAGTTCGCCATTTATCCTTTCGTCCAAATCGTTGATGAAGATGTTGAAGAGCACTGGGTCTGTCTTCTATTCCCTCTTGAGTTACTCCCTGGTGTCTCATTGCACAAGTATCTTGTTTCTCGGTAAGGCAGGACAGGAATTTAAATAAAACTGCGTGGCATTACCTGGATGTGAGTTTGGTGGCCAAGTAAACTTGTTTAATAAATAAAATAAAGGTACATCTGCCATTTTGCCAATTTTGACCCCCCCTCCCTCTGCAGACATCACTCTTCCCTCTCTGGTCTTTGGCCCCAATAGTCAAAAGGGGGAAAAAAAGGTGCATTCCTAATACTGTAATTCCAATGGGTAAGATATAAAATTCAAAAGAAGGAACAAGATGAGTGCATTTCAGAGTAGGAGTTTGTTTTCAGTATCAGAAGTGAGATTATGATGACTATTGTACTGTGGTAGTTACTTTTTATTTCATTAAAGCAAAACAATCTCTAGGCTAAAAACTTACTAGTGCATGAAATGTACTTGAGCATGGATTCTGGAGAATGCCAAAGCAACGGAAATGTGGAATCATATTTTATAGAAAACAACTTGTCTTTTTAAAACAGCTTTCCCTAACTTAGCATACTCCAGATGTGCTGAAATCCCACAATTCCCAAGCAAGATGACAGTTCTGGATAGGAATTTTGGGAGTTACAGGCTTGACATTTCTGGAGGGCAGCAAGTTAAAAGAGACTGTTCTAGTTTATGTTAACATAAGGCCCCCTCCCATCTTTCTTTAAGATTAGTGCTGTTCAGGCTATTGTAAAATGAATGAATGAAATGGACTGGAACAGAATGGAATTGAAAAGATAAGATAAAGCAAGATAAGATAAATAGAGCCATTAGAAATAGCTGGCTGATCAGAGATTTGCGATGCTTACTTAAAAAAGGAATTCCACCATATGCCCCCTTTCATCTGTGAAATATTAATGGGTGGGTTTACATAGTCACACACACACAAAATCTCTGGAGATCCCATTACTCAGCGGTGGAAGAGGGTAACTTTGCTTCTTTTAAATGCAATCCCTGCATCTCTTGCTAGCCTGATGGGTGGTCTGAGAAAGACCCCCAAGAGCCACTGGTTAAAATAAACAGTAATGGGGGCCTGACTTAATATAAGGCAGTTTCCTAGGGTGTTGAATCAATAAATGATTGCTTATCAGCAAACAATGCACATAACTACTTCAGTATATGCAAGGAACTAGTTTGAGCAGATCAGCAGCCTAGTTTTAGTTTTTTTTTTCTTTTGCCACAGAGATCTTCTGCCAGAGGTTTCTGAGATGGCCACAGGTAGCTAGGCCACAGGTAGCTAGGGTGGCTACAGGGCACTCCCCAAAAGAGGGGAATTGCATAGCATGGAAGAGAAACCGAAGATCTGCATAACAGTTGTATTTGTTCATGCATCAGTTCGATACAGTGCTGTTGATTAATACACCAAGGGCAATTTGGAAGCTATCGTAAGAGAAACACAATATATTGTGCTATAATGGGGAAAAGGTACAGTCACCATGCATTGTACAGTTGCTAATTCCATTTGATTAATGGAATGAGCTCCTTTCTCCCTTGTTTCCTGAAAGTGATTGGGCAGAATTTCAAACAGAAATAAAAGTTTCAAGGAGGATTCAACAACTGCTGATTTCAAGGACACATTCATGTAATTTTCTTGGTAGCAATATCAGAAGTGATTTGCTGCTATTTGCCTTCTTCTAGAACATGGGTGTCAAGCTCGCCACATCATGTGATGTGTCACGAGGTGTCACGACTTTTTTTGTATTGTCAGAGCTGGGGTGGGCGCGGTCTCTGCATGCTGCAACCGGCCTGCGGACCGGCAGTTTGACGCCCCTGTTCTAGAATGTTTGCCCAGACTGGTATTTTGGAGTGCTAACTAGGCTTGACCTTGTTTAATTTGTGAGTCTAGATAAGCTTGGCCAGGATCTCCCATCTGCTTCGCATCCCACCAGGCTCAAGGTTGACTCAGCCTTCCATCCTTCCGAGGTAGGTAAAATGAGGACCCAGATTGTTGGGGGCAATTAAGCTGACTTTGTAATAATGCCGCTTGGGTGTGTGTGTGAAAGCCCTAATAAGCAGGCATATACATAGAATGAAGGCTACTGCTAAGCTTGTAAAGCCGCCCTGAGTCTTTGGAGAAGGGTGGGATATAAATGGAATTTAAAAAAAAATATTATAGAAAATTCCTTCAGTCAGAGATTAAGGAAAAGTAGAGCACATGTGAGCCTAGATGGACTCCAGAAGATGGTAGAGGACAGGAAGGCCTGGAGGAACATTGTCCATAGGGTCGCGATGGGTCGGACACGACTTCGCAACTAACAACAACAAAGAGCACATGGTTAACTGGGAATAGAACACTCACATAGCTGCTATTCATTCCTGAACTTGGTGATTATACTTAGTTATCCCTAAGAATTATTAGTTTGGCTTGGATGATCACATCTTGATTTATTATGGTAGCAATAGCACTTAGATTTACATACCACTTCATAGTGCTTTACAGCCCTCTCTAAGCAGTTTACAGATTCAGCATATTGCCCCCAACAATCTGGGTCCTCATTTTACCGACCTCGGAAGGATAGAAGGCTGAGTCAATCTTGAGCCAGTGAGGTTGAACTGCCAAACTGCTGGCAGTCAGCAGAAGTAGCCTGCATTCTAACCACTATGCCACCACGGTTGCCAGCTGTGATGAGATGTGATACCTTTTTTTTTTGCCCACACTTATAATCCTTTGAAGTCAGAACTCAGCCAAGAATTAATTATAATCTCTTAAGTCAGCCAAAAAAACTACAATTGTCAGCTCAGGAGCAAACCAGGGTCTTAAACCAGCTTCAAATCATAATTTGGGCCCCAGATCCCAAATGGCCAGTGAGTGGCATTTCAGACCTAAGAAGTGGAAATATGGTAGGTTTTTCCCCCCACACCAACATTATTCAACATCTGGACCCAATAGCACTATCTGGATTGAAAGAACTAGATGGTCTACACAGCAAGGATCTCTAACCCCCGGGCTGTGGCCACACAAGCAAGCAAAGCTTCATTTGCGCATGCATGGGATCTAGGTAGTGTGTGAAACCACCCTCCTGGTCCATTTTTTTGGAAATTGTTTTCCATGGAACTGGTCCCTGGTGCCCAAAGGTTTGGGGGCCACTGCTTTACAGGGTGTGTTCCCCTACTCATTGCTTGGCAGTTTCGCCTTTTCACAGCCTAGCTGCACAGAGCAATGGGAATCTTCCAGCTTCAGTAGACAACCTGTCTGCTAATGCCATAGGGAAAAGCTGATTTTAGGCTTGCAAGTTCAGGAACATGCCGGCGATGCACCAACTAGACCCCAAGGCTGAAAAGTTGCTCAGAAAGATCAGTGTGTAATTGTAGACCAAGCTGTTTTTAAGCAGATGCACTGGTCAGCAGGGATTTATTTTCATTCCAGAACTGGAGCTTACACACACGTATTTCCATCCATGAATCTGTTTCTGCTTTCTCCCACAATTTCTTGGTTAGGCATCCTAATTTAAGAGAGTGAAGTAAGGTTATTTACTGTTGCTACTAAATGACTGGGAGTGGAAAATGCATGCTAATCTTCTACAAAGTATCTTGAGATTTCCCCTCCTCTGCTGTATTGAACAGAAAAGACCTCCTTGGTCCTTGACTCAGAAAACTTAGGTGATTTCATTGTATCTTGTTTTATTCCAGTGTGGAGTACAATTAACATATGTGGTGCATTAACTCAGAGGGAACCAGATGTTTCAAAACTAGAGTTTTAAGTTTAGCTAACAGATCAGTCAATTTTGGGTAGGGAAGGATTAAAGACACACATACTGTATGTGATTTTTTTAAAGACTTGTTGGTTCTTCTAACAGTGAATGTGATTTTAATTATGGCCTTTTTCATTCTTTCAGCAGAGTGATTAATCACAATGAACAGGTACTTCATTTACGCCCCAAATTACAAGCACTTGTACTTTGATTTTCTAATATGTAGGGGCTCTAGTCTTACTTTGCTCTAAGCCAAAAAATGATTAGCTTCTATGTGCTTTAGCTTGTTGCACAAACCCAGCTGTTGTTTTAAACCACAATTTTCAGCACAGTGCAGTTCTGTGAGCTCAAGTGATTGAGGTTTATTCAGTAAACCATGATAAAAAACCAGGCAAAGCAATGTATAAACTCAACCATTATTTAAAATCACAGTGCATAGCATGTTGCATACATATAGCCAATTGTAATTTATTTAACACATCATGATGCAAATTCCATTACTTACATATTTGCATCTGATGTTTGATTGCAAATAAATAAAGGAAGATTTGCTCCATGGCTCATGTTTGTTATTTGTCCCCATTTGATATCCATGCTGCTCTGATATACAAGAATTGATTATTAATTGATTATGTGCTATCAAGTCATTTGCATCTTCTAGCAACCACACAGATTTTCTCCCTGATGATCTATCCATAACCTGTTCTTTCAAGTGCAAACTGATACGGAAAGGCTTGCTTGAAATTGGAAAATTCAGACTTTTGTTCTGTACTGTATAATGCAAGAGCGTTAAATACTGTTCCTGGCAGTAGAGGGAGCATGTCTATTTTTAGAAACAAATGTTACCAAAATTGAGGAGAAAATTGAGTTCTCAGTTCTTAATTTAACCAACTTAACGATTTACTACCTAATTTGTTTCAAAGAAATCAAGACCAAGCACTTTGAAAGTAAAATATATTGATATGAATTAAGCTAACCTAGGTAAAGGTAAAGGTTCCCCCACACATGCGTGCTAGTTGTTTCCGACTCTAGGGGCTGGTGCTCATCTCCGTTTCAAAGCTGAAGAGCCAGCGCTTGTCCGAGGACATCTCCGTGGTCATGTGGCCGGCATGACTAGACGCCAAAGGCGCACGGAACGCTGTTACCTTCCCACCGTAGTGGTCCCTATTTTCCTACTTGCATTTTTACGTGCTTTCAAACTGCTAGGTTGACAGAAGCTGGGACAAGTAACAGGCGCTCACTCTGTTACACGGCACTCAGGATTCGACCCGCCAAACTGCCGACCTTCTGATCAACAAGCTCAGCGTCCTAACCCACTGAGCCACTGCGTCCCTTATAAGCTAGCCTAACCATATGTAATTATGAAATTAAAATGGGATAAAACCAAGCAAAAGAACACTTAGTTATGCAAAAATTGATAAGAAAATGCAGTGCTGACAAAAAGTGGAAGTATGATAGGGCAGCTCCAGAGATGCTTTTTCAGGAGGCAACTGGACTTTCTTGTTTCTCTTTGAAGAAGTTTCACTTCTCATCCAAGAAGCTTCTTCAGCTCTGACTAGAAGATGGTGGGGAGTGGAAGGATTTATACTCCTTGCAGACAGCTGGTCATTTGCATTCTTTTAGAGAGTCGTTGGGGCCATCAGGAGGTTTACTTACCTGTGTCCTTAGGGTCACCTGAGTGGTGCAAATGTGTGTGGAGCGGAGCCTTCTTGGCTGCAGGATGTTTTCTGCCCTGACTCCCTTCACTGTTGAAGACAGGCACAGGCTGTTGGGGATGAGTCTGTTGTCTGCATGTCAGATTGAATCGCAAATGGTTCCTGTAGTCTGATTTCTGGAAATCCGTTTATACTCCCACACCATTTGAAGCACCTTTGGAACAACCATGACCTGAATTACTGAGAATCTCCATAGACTTATGATAGGGTAGAAAACAAAGTGTGTTCAACTGTAGTTAATCACAGTTTGGTCATTTAGGGGGCTGGAGGCTAAAACATATAGGGAAAGGTTGCTGGAATTGGGTATGTGTAGTTTAATGAAGAGAAGGGTGAGGGGGTGACATGATAGCAGTGTTCCAATATCTCAGGGGCTGCCACAAAGAAGAGGGAGTCAAGCTATTCTCCAAAGCACCTGAAAGCAGGACAAGAAGCAACAGATGGAAACTAGTCAAGGAGAGAAGCAACCTAGAACTAAGGAGAAACTTCCTGACAGTTAGAACAATTAACCAGTGGAACAACCTGCCTCCAGAGGTGGTGAATGCTCCAACACTGGAGGTTTTTAAGAAGAGACTGGACAGCCATTTGCCTGAAATGGTGTAAGGTTTCCTGCCTGAGCAGGGGGTTGGACTAGATGACATCCAAGGTCCCTTCCAACATTATTATTATTATTATTATTATTATTATTATTATTATTATTATTATTATTATTATTATTATTATTATTATTATTATTATTATTAGCATTCCTATCAACAATGTTCAAATAATCACCTCCAAAGGGAAGATGATCCAAAAATACATGTAGCACAATGATAACACACTTTTGGCCTGCTAATGGAGGAAAGTTTTGGGTGTTCACCACATAGAGAAACAAATACAGGCAGTTCTCGATTTACAATGGTTCATTTAGTGACTGTTTGAAGTTACAACAACACTGAAAAAAGTGACTTATGACTGTTTTTCTCAACAACCATTGCAGTGTCCCCAGGGTCATGTGGTCAAAATTCAGACACTTGGCAACTGCCTCCTATTTATGATAGTTACAGTGTCCCATGTGTGTGTGTGTGTGTGTGTGTGTGTGTGTGTGTGTGTGTGTGATGTGATCACCTTTTTCAACCTTCTAATAAGCAAAGTCAATGGGGAAGCCAGGTTTACTTAACAACCATGTTATTAATTTAAGAAGTATAGTGATTCACTTAACAGTTGTGGATAGAAAGATCATACAATGGGGTAAAATTCACTTAACAAATGTCTCACTTAGCAACAGTGATTTTGGGCTCAGTTGCGGACGTAAGTCGTGGACTACCTGTAACTTCCTAATAAAGACTGAATATTCTCTAATACTTTCAACTGTTGGACTCCACAAACCAGAAATGGTGTGGAGAGTTTTGGAGGTCCCTAGTGTGGCCACATGTAATGCTACTGTTATACATGAACTATACTGGCTGCTGAACTGCTTCTGGGTGCAATTCAACATGTTAGTTATCACCTTTAATGGCATGGTTATCACATCTGTGGCATGGGTCTAGGACAGAGATCCCCAACCTTTTGGGCACCAGGGACAGGTTCTGTGGAGAGAGGTTTTTCCGTGGACTGGAGGGGGCCTGGTTTCATGTACTTTGCTTGTTTGCGCGGACCAGTTTCTAGCGTGGTGCCAGTCCACGGATGGGGGGTTGGGGACCCCCCAGTCTAGGATATCTGCGGAATTGTCTTTCCCCCAACGGGATTGGCCTGCCCCACTTGTGCTGGCTGAAGGGACCTACTGAGGATCCCATCAGTCAAGGAATTTTGGCTAGTGGGATCCAGGAGAAGAGTTCCTTCTGCCATGGCCCCTGCCCTTTGGAACATCTTGCCACTGGATGTGAGAACTGCTGGTTGTCTTGGAATCTGGAAGAAGCTGTTGGCTGGAGGGTGGTTGGTGCAGTAACAGAGAAGGCACCTTTCCGCACTAAACCCAGGGCTTTTAGTTTGTTTGATTATTTTGCAATTTTAACCTGTTTTATATTTATAATTGTTTTTATATTTGCATATCCTATCACAGTGTAAACTGTTGCCTCAGGCTGTGGGATGGGTGGCAAATAAATTTAATAATAAAAATAAAATGGTAGTCCCTCGGAGATGGATAACATGGTATATCACTGTATACCTACAGCTCCTGTCATGTTGATCTCTTTTGGACAATGCAATTATATCATGTGTACCCCTAAAAAAGAACTATTCTAAGTAGGCAAGAATATTTTGAATATTATACACTTCTATAGCTGTTTTGTTGGATATTACGTTATCTTATGGAGTCACTGAAGCAGTAGGCGTGAGCCTAAATGGACTCCAGAAGATGGTAGAGGACAGGAAGGCCTGGAGGAACATTGTCCATGGGGTCGCGATGGGTTGGACATGACTTCGCAACTAACAACAACAACAATGGAGTATTTTCTTTTGAATTTTCCTGTCTGAACCAGAACAGAGGAAGAGACTGATCACATCCCTGTTGCAACTGTTAATTGCTTTGTTTTTAATTGGAGTTTGCAAAGATTGGGAATCCTGTACCACTCAGAGTTGGTTTCAACTGAAGCATGTTATAAATAAATAACAGAATAACAGAGTTAGAAGGGACCTTGGAAGACTTCTAGCCCAATCCACTGCAAATCTTGCAAAATTAATAAATGTTTAAATAATCCTAATAATCTAGACTGTAGTAGTTCACAAAAGACAATATATAATTTTATATAACTCATTACAAATCAGTAAGGACAAAAATATAAGCAATGATAACCCAATATCTAAATCGCGCTCTCTCTCTCTCTCTCTCAACACCATTGCCTATGTTGACCTTGTTGTCCTTACAAACAATCTTTCCTTCAATAAATATTTTTAAGCAATCTGCACAATAGGGATATAAGGGCAGAGCTTATATGTGAACTTTTTTATGCTCATGGTGCTTGAGTTGTTATGCAAACACAGGCTGGGATTTGTTCCATTCTGGCTTAGCGTGTTGTATGAACCCAGCCATTGTAATTTATTAACAAAGGTTTATGACAAGAGAAGACTATCTGTAGGTTACTTTAGCCTTCAGAACAAGAACAGCTTGCCTGTGGTGCTTCATCACCAGAGGCTTTCAAGAAGAGACTGAACAACTGCTTGTCAGAAATGGTATAGGATCTCCTGCTTGAGCAGGGAGTTGGACTAGATCAGAAGTCCCCAACCTATGGGCCATGGTCCACTACCAGGCTGTGGCTTCTTGGCCACTAGGCTGTGTGAGTGGCTGGCCAGTGCATGCGTGCATGAGCACACACTCACCTCCCTTCCACCGGTGCTAGCCAAGCTGCCAGCCTCTCATCAGCACTAGCTGAGCCGTGAGCCTCTTACCAGTGCTAGCTGAGCTGCGAGCCTCTTACCAGTGCTAGCTGAGCCACGAGCCATGCGCCAGTGCTACCACCCCATTTGCAGAGTGCACATGCTCACGGCCCCGTTTGCGTGCACGCATCCACATTTGTGCGTGCTCACATACACACATAAAGGTGCCTGCCCCACCTTTCCAACCGGTCCACCAAACCAGAAAAGTTAGCGACTGCTGGACTAGGTTCGTTCCAACTCTGTTATTCTGTAATTTTAATTCTCCATTTGGTAGCAACATGGCCAATTGCCATGATTTTTCATATACAAAGCAATATTAGTGAAGGAAAGGGATGCGTTAAGCCACTTTGAGGCAATCACTGAAATTCCTGACTCTCCTGAAACCTTGTCTTTCCTAATTGGATTTAAAATAAGTGCTCCTTTTTGCTTTACAGCACATTTATTGTCTAAACTTTGTCGGGAAAGGGTGTCACCTTACTTTATGAAATCCATGTTATGTTCTCCTGCCCGGATCTTTTGTTTTTCAGTCGTCAAGTTGTGTCCAACTCTTTGCGACCTCATAGACAGAGCGCATCAGCTCCCCCCCCTCCATCCTCCACTGTCTCCCGGAGTCTGCCCAAACTCATGCCCATTGCATTGAGGACACTGTCTAATCATCTCATCCTCTACTCTCCCCTTCTCCTTTTGCCCTCCGTCTTTCCCAACATCAGGATCCTTTTCAATGAGCCTGGGACTGCTTTATCCTTTTCCTTAAGGCACCTTTTTTCCCGCCATATAAAAATGACACAAGCTTAACATTGTTCCTTGCCTTATTAAAACACAGAGAGCTATAAGCTTGTATTTGTGTACATATTTGTGTGTGTGTGTGTGTGTGTGTGTGCCTGTTTGTATTTATAAGTGTATAAAGGTAAAGGTAAAGGTTCCCCCGCACATGCGTGCTAGTCGTTTCCGACTCTAGGGGCCGGTGCTCATCTCCGTTTCAAAGCCAAAGAGCCAGCGTTTGTCCGAGGACGTCTCCGTGGTCATGTGGCCGGCATGACTAGACGCCAAAGGCGCACGGAACGCCGTTACCTTCCCACCAGAGTGGTCCCTATTTTTCTACTTGCATTTTTTACGTGCTTTCGAAGTGCTAGGTTGGCAGAAGCTGGGACGCGTAACAGGCGCTCACTCTGTTACGCGGCACTCGGGATTCGACCCGCCAAACTGCCGACCTTCTGATCGACAAGCTCAGCGTCCTAACCCACTGAGCCACTGTGTCCCAATTAAGTGTATACGTATACCTAATTCAGAGCCTTTGAATTTTTTGCTGGTCTATAAGATTGTGTTGGCTTGATCTCAAGTCTAGCTCCAGAATAAATAAATGTAGAGCTATCGTTGTTTCCACACTTCCATCTGTGCAGATTTGAAGTGTGTGTGTGTGGGGGGGTGGGGGGTGGTATGTGGTGTGGGAAACAGAACTTTCTTTTTCTCTTCTTTCTTTTCCTTTTAATTCCTTGATGTGGTTTATCCTCCCGAGGGTTAGTCTTTCTATTTGACCTTTCTGCAGAAGGCTTAAGTTAGGAGGTCAGGTTGAGCCTGTCAGAAGAGGGAGAAGGAAGTTGGGAGGGGATGAAGGGGAGAAAGTCTGGAGCTTCTGCCTGGAGGGATAACAGCAAGCCACCTTCAAGCCAAGCGAGCTTCTTCTGGGACTCAATAACTTTTTTGTCTGAATCTGGAATCTCCACTAGTTTCCTGTATCCCTGAGGCTTTATTTAGTCATGCTTGATAGTGAGTCTAAGTGGAAGTTGGATCCTTCGTTTCTTCCTCATTAGCTATGAATAACAACAGCAACAAAGTCTCTTCCAATATTCAGCTATCTTTCACATTTTATAGTTAAGTGAGGGAGCTTCTGTGTAGAAGACAGTACAGTAGCATCATTACTCAGAAGATGAATTTATTTCACAGTTCAAGCTAAAGATCCTGATTAACAGGCACATAAGCACACATGCTACCATCCCTTCCTGTTGTGGTCGTAAGCTGAGGACTATCTGTGAAACATATCAGGCAAACCTAAACAAACTATATTTAGACATTGTGTGATGTTTGAATAGAGATGTGCTGAATTACATTTTCTGATTCTTTTCTCCAGTTAAACTTTCATGGACCTAATGTTAGAGAGAAAGTAAAAGTAGTTATGTACACTGAAAGGAGACAGAACTAAGCCAACCTGTTTATAATAATAATAATAATAATAAATTTGGAAGGGACCTTGTCCCAACCCTCTGCTCAGGCAGGAAACCCTATACCATTTCAGACAAATGGCTGTCCAGTCTCTTCTTAAAAACTTCCAGTGTTGGAGCATTCACAGCTTCTGGAGGCAGGTTGTTCCACTGGTTATTTGTTCTAACTGTCAGGAAGTTTCTCCTTAGTTCTAGGTTGCTTCTCTCCTTGACTAGTTTCCATCCGTTGCTTCTTGTCCTGCCTTCAGGTATTTTGAGTCCCTCTTCTTTGTGGCAGCCCCTGAGATATTGGAACATGGCTATCATGTCCCCCCTTGTACTTCTTTTCATTAAACTAGACATACCCAATTCCAGCAACCGTTCCTTATATGCTTTTGCCTCCAGTCCTCTAATCATCTTTGTTGCTCTTCTCTGTGCTCTTTCCAGAGTCTCAACATCTTTTTTACATCGTGGTGACCAAAATTGGATGCAGTATTCCAAGTGTGGCCTTATCAAGGCATTGTAAAGTGGTATTAATACTTCACACGATCTTGATTCTATCCCTCTGTTAATACAGCCTAGCACTGTTGGCTTTTTTGGCAGCTGCTGCACACTGCTGGCTCATATTTAAGTGATTGTCCACGAGGACTCCGAGATTCCTCTTACAGTTGCTACTATTGAGCAAGTCACCACCTATACTATACCTGTACATTTAGTTTTTCTTGCCTAAATGTAGAACCTTACTTTTTTTACCATTGAATTTTGTTAGATAGTGCCCAGTGTTCAAGTCTGTCCAGATCCTTCTGTATCTTAAGCCTATCTTCTGGAGGGTTGTCTATTCCTGCCAGCTTGGTGTCGTCTGAAAATTTGATGAGTTCCCCATCTAGCCCCTCATCCAAATTGTTGATGAAGATGTGGAAGAGCCCTGGGGCACCCCACTACACACTTCCCTCCATGTAGATGCAGTTCCAATGAAGATCACATGCTGAGTACGGCCGGTCAACCAGCTATGAAACCATCTGTTGGTGATGCTATCTAACCCACATTTTTCTATCTTATTTAGTAGTAGGTTGTGATCTACTTTATCAAATGCCTTACTGAAGTCCAAGTAAATTATATCCACAGAATTCCTCTGGTCCATTAATTTTGTCACTTGGTCAAAAAAAGCAATAAGATTTGTCTAGTTTGACTGTGTTCTATTGCAGGGCTTTTCAACCAGTGGTACGGGTACCACCTGTGGTACATTGGCACCTGGCAGGTGGTACGTGACCATCCTAGAAAAGTGGTAGCGGGGGAGGGGAATGAGCTGAACCGTTGGTAGCACCGCACAAGCCTGAGCGAGAGACGGCTGGAGCTGCAGGACTGTCAGGGCTCAGCGAAAGTGCCAGGATCAGCACCAGACTCCAGCTGGAGCTCCAGAAGATGCGCCGATCAGCTGGAATGTTGCAGCATCTCCAGGGTCTTGTGATTCATATTTATGACAGTGTCCCAGGGTCATGTGAAATGGCCAAAACCTGCTGCAGCCACCCAGCAGAGGGGGGGGGAAATAAAAACCAAACACCCCCCCCACCCCACCCCCGCTGCCAATCCTCAACAGGAATGCTCACAACAATGAAGACCTTGGACAGGAGGAAGAGCGCTGCTGGGTGGGCAGGCAGGTATCTTGCTTGGCTGTGGCTTGGGGGGCACTTTTTTCAGTGCCATTGTAACTTCGAACAGTCACTAAGCGAACTGTTATAAGTCGAGCAGTACCTGTACTTCATCACTTTCCCCCCCCTTTTTTTTTTGGTCATCAGGTTTTGGACACCTTGCTAGGTGGTACTCGGATATTACCATATCCTAAAAGTGGTACAATGGGTGAAAAGGTTGAAAAGCCCTGTTCTATTGCTTGTGCTTCCAGAATGTTGTTCCAATATTGCATGATCATTTCCCCCCAAGGTTCCTGTGGCTTCAACACCTTCTATCATTTCATCCCTGTTAGTGAGAAGTAGGTCCCATATGGCTAATCCCTTTCATTTAAACTAGCATTTGGGCATTTCAGTTTGGAGAAGTGGAATTCTGATTTGCTTTCTGATCTACCTTTTGTAACTGAGCCATTTCACTTGAGCATGGGGCTTTTGAAAGCATTTCCATGCATTTTTGTCTGTGTGTGTTAACTCCCAGGCTGTTGGAGAAGGTGCTATATTTCTTCAAACAGACACTCCATTTTCTCTCTTTTTTTGGCCATGTTTCTGCAACTATTGTCCAGCGCACATTCTGCACTATCTAATAAATACATTTTTGTAAAAGAAATTTCTGTCCGCCCCTTTAAATTTAAGAGTACTTATATCTTAACAGCAGTCAAAACTAGCTTATCTCTGCAAATGGAAGTTAAAGGGGCTGGCTTGTGAATGCCAAGTTCAAATAATGAATTTCCTTTCTCTCTCTCTCTCTCTCTCTTTTTAAAATGAGTTATGAGGTGCTTTGGTTCACAAGCTCATAGCAACTTTGAGGTTAAGTGCTTTGGGGGTTCTTTTTTAAAGTTTTGTTTAAATTAACTTCAGTATTTAACAGAATAAGTACCTTATGTTTAAAATAAGTTCAGTATTTACCAGAAGTACCTTAGAAGTGGCAAAGGACAATAGCAATACTTAGTACTAATGCAATAGTTCCGAGTGCTCGTTGCTGTCTTGAGTGGAAACATTTTGGCTTGAAGAGCCTTCCTGCTCAGCTCAGAATTATTATTGCATATTTGGTGGTAAAGACAGTTAAGTATACCATATCAGAGCTGAGAAACAGTCAGACTATAAGTAAATGGCAATGGCAGGCACAGTGGCCTAGCGGTTAAGCTGCTGGGCTTGTCAAACAGAAGGTTGGCAGTTCGAGACACAAGCACCCCATGACAGATTGAGCTGCTATTCTTGCTCTAGCTCCTGCCAATGTAGTAGTTCAAAAGCAAACAAATAGATATCACTTCAATGGGAAGATAACAGTGTTCCAGACACCTCGTCGTATAGTCATGCTGGCCACATGACCACAGAAGCATCTTTGGACGATGTTGGCCCCATGGCTGGGAAATGGAGTAAGCTCCACTCCCTAGAGCAGGGGTAGGCAACCGCGGCTCTTTTATGACTCATGGACTTCAACTCCCAGAATTCCTGAGCCAGCTATGCTGGCTCAGGAATTCTGGGAGTTGAAGTCCATGAGTCATAAAAGAGCCGAGGTTGCCTACCCCTGCCCTAGAGTCAGATAGAAATGGACAGGGGGAAACCTTTAACTTTATATAAGTAAGCGGCAGCAAAGCATTAGACTTCTTTGAATCTCTTTGCTTGTCAGCTAGTAGCAGTTTAGGTTCTTGCAGCCCGGTTAAAAAGCCCAACTGAAAATTGTACTAGGAACCAAGAGTTTTGAAGCCTGAAGTCTGTCTCCATCAGGCTATTTTTGGATAGAGGATGGACATGAATGAAAGTGAGAGTAATGGTCAGTTTGGAAGATTGGAAGACTGGGCAAAGAGATGCTGCCAAAATCATGGCTAGATAAGAGAATGGCTAGTCCGTAGCTGGATAGTGGGCAGGGCAAGAAGTTCAGAAGCAGGTTGCTGTTTCCAGTGCCTTTACCTTGTCTGCAAGATCCTTTCTGAAAAGTTGCAGTTTTCTCTTTTTTGCTTTCTGGCACCTGACATTTGAAATAAAACACTTGCTTTTCTTAGGAATGCTGTGCTCCCTAAGGTCCGTCTCAGATATTGCAAGGAATTATTGTGTTTCCCTTTTCCTGCAGGACCTTCCATCCATTCCCTCCTTGGTGAGCATGGCTGCACTTTGGCCAAAAGCCTTGCTATTATATTTCTCTGCAGGGGAGGCCTGAGTTCCACAGCAGCAAAGGGAAGCCTCTCCATTCAATGCCTTTCCTGTTTGGTACCTTGGGCGGGTTACAGCCATCCCTTGTAATGAGCGTTTGGAAAAGGAAAGACTTGCTTGGGCCTCTCAGACAGATTTGGAGGAGGGGGACAGCTTGGATGCAAGGCTGGCTCTTGCTTGAGGCTGGATGAACCTCTTAACGTCAGGCAGTGGATCTGGGCTGGACCCCAGCCCACTACGGCTTCTGCTGTAGCTCTCCAACCTTGCACTGCCTTGGAGACAAATCTTGCTTCCATACTTTCCACTTTTTGCTCCCTGCCCTGCCCAACAACTGTTTACTACTGTGATTTTGCCACCATGGGGCACATGCCCAAAGGGCCCAGCTTATCCTATGTCTGACTCTGAGGAAGGACTCATTTGGAGCAAATTGGCACAAAGTCTAGTCTTTGCTGTAGTTCACATGACAGGCTAAGTCAAAAGCAAATATGTCGCACTATGCTTTAGCACCACATGTTTTCAAACTCGGCAGCCTTAAGATGTGTGGACTTTAATTCCCAGAATTCCCCACCCAGCTTTAGCATACTGTGAACTTCCTTCTAGCCCTTCCTTCTTCCTTATTTAGAAATTTTTGAAAGGGTGCATCTTGCCATCACAGCAATGCAATAGTAGTACAAGAAATAGGGTCAACGTTCACAGTGGAGCTGTTCTTCTTCCCAGCAAGCTGTTGGTAGCTAATACTGGCTCTCATGCTACCAATAATGCAACAGCCATATTACTTAAAGAAAAGAGGGAAAAGAGGGAAAAGCAGGTAGTGCTCATTTAGTGACTGCCTTGTTTAGTGACTGTTCACAGTTATGACAGTGATGAAAAAGTAACTTTGTGACCAATCCTTACATTTCCATATTTCTGTAAGTCCCATCATCTTTAATTTTAATTTTTTTTTAATTTTAATTCCATTTATATCCCGCCCTTCTCCGAAGACTCAGGGCGGCTTACAAGCTTAGCAATCCGCTCCTTGTCAAGGATTGCCCTTGGACCGCTCTCTGGATGCAAGTTCAGAGGAGGAGGGTGAGTTTGAGTTGGCAGAGGAAAGCGCAGAGCTGAGTGTTGGTCAGAAACGGGGCTCGGAGAGGGCTAGCCTGACAGAGTAGCCTCAGCAGAGTCGATGGGATGAGCGGCAGATTGAGCTAGGGGAGCCACAGCTACAGAAAGTTGACCAGGAGGCTCCAGATTGGGAGCAGCTGCCGCCTCTTAGCAATGAGGAGGAGGTGGAGTCCACACTTCCTGATCCAAGGACATGTAGAGCAGAGAGGAGACAGGCACAACACTGGTCAGCTAGATGACTCATGAGGAGGCAACCTTGCCTCCCATGAAAGGCTGCACCACATTGCCTACTTAATCCCGCCCTGAGGACTTGAGTGTTGCTGGAGCAATGTGCCCAGTTCTGTGCCCTGTGTGCTTGTGCTGTGTATCCTGACCCACTTGACTCATGGATTGCTTTCCTGGACTTTGTGTGTACCCACTGGACTTGATTACCCAGTGATTCTTGCTGTGCTGAACCCGGAATCTGGACCTGCTGTCAGACCTTCAGCATTTATGTCTTTTAATCTGCTTTTTTGTTCTGCTTTTGGCTCTGTCATTCTGCTGGGAGGGGGAGGATGGCCCTTAACTGTCGGGTCTGCTGGGAGGGGAGAATCTGGCTTTCCTCCATTTTGTTAGTTATCCCTTTGATGCCTCTGGGTGTGAACAGAAGAAGGAATGTGCCATGGGTCATCTACCTTATCTTCACTTTGGTGGGTGAATGTTGAGAAAGAAACGAAACCCCAGGACTGGCACCTGGGAACTGTGCTTATAACTTTGGCTCCCATAACAACTTTGCACCTGGGGATTGGATGAACTCAAACTGGACATTTGGCCATTGAGATGGGGTTTGGGGAAGGGGATGGTTTAATGTAATGTTTCATGCGGGAAAACATTAGATCTTGCTTTACTCTCTTGCTATCACTATCTCTCAATGAAAGTTTCTTTTGAGACAATGCTTGTTTCAAGAGTTCTACTTTCTTGGGAGGACTAGTTGAGGCAGGACCTTACACCTGCACAATGGGGATGCTTACTGAGGTTCTGTTTGGAGGGTTTGAATAAACCCTGTAGACTTTTCCTATGTGTGTGTGTGGGGGGGGAGCAGGGCAGCACACTCCTCTGTTGTGGGTATTTTAGTGTTTTTCCCCTCTTTGTGCGTACAATAGTCTTGCTGCAGTTATCATATATCAAATCAGTTTTTGTGAGTTTTATCTAATTGGCTATCCAAAAATCATCTGAATATTGATCTTTAAAATTCTATCATTATTTGTATTTGTATCTGATCTTCATTTGCTTTTTTGTAAGTCTACTATGCATAATAAAATGCTCCGTGTTTTTCACATTTCCAGCATTGATTAGAAGTAATTTTATACACGTTCGAACATTTCTCTGGAGCCATATACTGATGATACATCATTTTATAAAAGTTCTCTTTTCTGTTGGAACACAATGTGAATTTCTGTCCTTTTTTCTACATTCTCTCCCGTTGGTCCATCTGTATGTTATAACCAGAATTCTTTGCCTGTTTTATCATGCACTCCTTAACTTGTTTCTCTTCTGTTTCAAATCTCAATAGAAGTTTATACATTTTAGCAATAACATGTTCATCATTTGTACATAATTCACTTTCAAACTTTCTTTCTTCAGTTTTGCCCTCCCCCAAGTCTGGCTTTTGCCTATTTTTAGAATGTGGGTTTCAATTATTGTGCAAAATCCAACATGGCTCTAAAGTTGATGGAAGTGGGGCACAAACCATCTGAGAAAGAAGGCAAGACTGCTCTGCTTAACTCTTTGGTGTAAAAGAACAGGTATGAAAGTATGTACAGTATACAGGTAGCCCTTGACTTAAAACTACACTTGAGCCCAAGATTTCTGTTAAGTGAGATATTCAAGTGAATTTTATCCAATTTTATGATCTTTCTTGCCACATTTGTTAAGTGAATCACTGCAGTTATTAAGGTAGTAATATAGTTGTTAAGTGAATCTGGCTTTCCCATTGAGTTTGCTTACCAGAAGATCGCAAAAGGTGATCACATGATCCTGGGACACTGCAAGTCTCATAAATATAAAACAGGTACCAAGCATCCAAATTTTGATCACATGACCATGGGGATGCTGCAATGGTTGTAAATGTGAAAAATGGCCGTAAGTCACTTTTTTCAAATGGTCACTGTTGTAAGTTGAGGACCACCTGTATAGCAATCCTCACAAACTGGTAAGCAGTTTGATCCATAAAATCAAACTGTTGTAAGTCAAGGACCACCTGCATAGCAATCCTCACAAACTGGTAAGCAGTTTGATCCATAAAATCAAACTGTTGTAAGTTGAGGACCACCTGTATAGCAAACCTCACAAACTGGTAAGCAGTTTGATCCACACCCTTTCTTAATTTTAAAGTTCTTAATGGTTTTGTTGACTCTGATCAGTCCCCTTTCTCGCTCAGAGTCAATGACCTTTGAGTTTTATTTAAATTCCTGTCCTGCCTTACCGAGAAACAAGATACTTGTGCAATGAAACACCAAGGAGTAACTCAAGAGGGAATAGAAGACAGACCCAGTGCTCTTCAACATCTTCATCAACGATTTGGACGAAAGGATGAATGGGGAACTCATCAAATTTGCAGACGACACCAAGCTGGCAGGAATAGCTAACACTCCAGAAGACAGGCTTAAGATACAGGAGGATCTGGGCACACTTGAACACTGGGCGCTATCTAACAAAATGAAATTCAATGGTGAAAAAAGTAAGGTTCTACATTTAGGCAAGAAAAACCAAATGCACAGGTATAGTATAGGGGGTACCTTGCTCAATAGTAGTAACTGTGAGAGGGATCTCGGAGTCCTAGTAGACAATCACTTCAATATGAGCCAGCAGTGTGCTGCAGCTGCCAAAAAAGCCAACACAGTGCTAGGCTGCATTAACAGAGGGATAGAATCAAGATCAAGTGAAGTACTAATACCACTTTACAATGCTTTGGTAAGGCCACACCTGGAATACTGCATCCAGTTTTGGTCACCACAATGTAAAAAAGATGTTGAGATTCTAGAAAGAGTACAGAGAAGAGCAACAAAGATGATTAGGGGACTGGAGACTAAAACATATAAGGAACGGTTGCTGGTATTGGGTATGTCTACTTTAATGAAGAGAAGGACGAGGGGGGGACATGACAGCAGTGTTCCAATATGTCAGGGCCTGCCACAAAGAAGAGGAAGTCAAGCTATTCTCCAAAGTGCCTGAAGGCAGAACAAAAAGTAATGGATGGAAACTAACCAAAGAGAGAAGCAACCTAGAACTAAGGAGAAACTTCCTGACAGTTAGAACAATTAACCAGTGAAACAACCTGCCTCCAGAAGCTGTGAATGCTCCAACACTGGAAATTTTTAAGAAGAGACTGGACAGTCATTTGTCTGAAATGATATAGGATTTCCTGCCTGAGCAGGGGGTTGGACTAGATGACCTCCAAGGTCCCTTCCATCATCATCATCATCATCATCATCATCATCATCATCATCATCATCATCATCATCATTATTAAAATGCTCCTACCATTTTTTCTGCTGCAAATATTGCGCTCAGTTGGGTATTGCACAGAGAACTTTTATCTTTAGGAAAACAAGATAATTTAATGCAGTAGTTTGTGCTGATAACATGCTTTTAAGACACCCTGCTATCAAATTTGCAGAGCCAAAGATCCATCTATTTCTAAATGCCAGGGCCATTATCATTTATTTATATAAAGTACTTTCATCTACATCTGAAAAAGTTTCCTGAGCAGCATACAGATAAGACATATAGATCTGATGGGACCTGGATCAGATTTTGAATATGTCATGATACTGACAGAGATCTTTCACATGCCACTGGAATGGAGAGTGGCAAACTCTTGGGGAAGGGCAGGTTGATGGATAGGTGGGTTGGCCATTTCAGGTTGCAGACGTAAGGCCACCTTCTGTATTCATTTATTGGACCTCTAAGCTGTTCCAATCACAGCTGGCTCTGAGTGGTGTATATATTGAATTAGGTTATACATAATCCTCGACTTAACAGTGGTAATAGAGCCTGGAATTTCTGTCATAAGTCATGACAATCATAAGTTGGAGACCAGAGCAGACCCAATTTTATGATTTTTTTTAATGGCAATTGTTAAATGAGTGCAATGGTTGTTAAGAGAATGTCACAATCTTTAAATGAATTTTTATGGCCATTTTTTGCCAGATACCCAGCAAAAAAGCCATAAATCGGGATCACATGATTGCAGAATGCTACAATCTGCCATAAATTGCAAGCTGGTTGCCAAGCAGCTGAAATGTGGTCATGTGACTGTGGGGTGTGTGTGCATCCTTGAAACTCTGGAACCGGGTCATAAGTATCTTTTAGGGAGTCTGTCCTAACTTCAAATGGTTGTTAAGCAAGGATTATTTGTATCTAATTTGCTTCCCGTGTGCATAGCCATGTGATATTACATCTAGAATCCAAAACGTTTCTATGTAGTGGTTACATCTGGAACACTGAAGCAATCCTGTGGATGCTCTTATGTTATCCATTTATAACAATGATTTACTTGCATATTACCAGTCATACCCTTTGTCTCTTTCCTTCCACACGATGCTCTGTATGATCTTTATTTACCTTTAGACCTTTTGCGGATGTTGGACATATTTCCAAATAAAAGAAAATCTTTTGTCTCTGATAGATACTTAACATATGTGTAGAACATCCTCCTAGATGCAACTATTTACAAAATTTATAAGACCACCCAATTCTGCAAAATCTCTTGGCATACAATAGAAACAAAAACACTATTCAGTTAAAAACAACCCCCCATCCCCATCAAAATGCCATGAAAAAAGCAGCCATAAAAAGACAGTCAAACATGGATGATCTAGGCCTGGAGATAGACCCAGGTTTTCAGAGGTTTTTTTTAAACAAGTTTTATTAATTTTTTAATTTTACATCCAAATATTTATGAAGCAATGTGGTGGTTAGGTAATCAAAGGTTAACAATAACAAGTAACAAAATCTTTTGTAATCAGCTCAGGTTACATCAACAAGAGTTCCCTCTCCAATTCCCTTAATTACAATAACATAGTCAAATTAATACATTTCTAATTATGACACAATCAATTAGAACAATTTTCAGTATATTTTCATTTATACATATCCATGTCCTGTTTTTAAATTTTACCTAATTGCAATACAGTGTTCCAAAATAGCCTGTAGTATCTCGAAAACGTAATTTTCGGGTGACCCACATTTCCCCTACTAGATTATATAATAATTATCATGTGAAAAATACAAACATTGTTCATTTCAGTGCATTCTTAGTTTATACAAATATATTCTGCTTATCATCTTAATAATTCATCAATTATTGAGAAAAATAATTTTTGTATCATTCCAAATTCTATAGTATAATTCAGAGTTGTGTTCTAATAGCTAGTTTTCCTTAGAAATCTAAAATCTAAATATAAAGTCAGTTTATACCTTTTGAAGATTTCCCTTGGTCCATTTAAACGAAATTTTAAGCTCTGTCATTAGAAATCCCAGCAAGTAGGGAAAAACCCCATTTTTTAAAATCTAACTCTAGCCTTCTTTTTGTGCCAAACAGGCTTCCATATCAGTGCCTTTAAATTCTCAAGTGTGTTTCCCTTTCTTCCTACACATATTGTTTGAGTCCAGGGAGATCATCTATTTGTCAGTTTTTTAAAAGAAATATCCCCTTTATAATTAAATTGATGCTTTAATAAGTCAATTCTTGATGTTTGGTGCAGTATAGTTGTCATTAGTTGAATCTGATCTTCTTCTTCCAGTTCCATCTGGCTCAGGTAAGAGGTCATGTCCGGTGTAATAGTTGTTATTTGGTTGGCTGGATTTTCAATGTACTGTATTTGAAGGCCTTTGGCATCCTCCATCTTAGTGTTGCTTTCTTCAGCTTCTGTTGTTTTTTGAATTGTAGTTTTTGTAGTTAGAATCAAGATTTGGGCATCAAGGTCCTCAGTAGGTTGTATTTGCTGTTCTTTAGCATCCCCTATTTTTATGTTAATTTCCTCCTCTTCATTTGGTTTTTGAATTGTCAATTCATCAGTTGAGATCATGTTTTGGTTTGGTAGATTTAAGCTATCAGATTTATTTTGCAGTCTGGCTTTCATTTGCTCAGCCACTGCCAAGATTGTTTCAAGTATGAGTTTATAGTCAAGTGGTGCATAATATCCTTCCATTTCTTTGGTGTTTGGAGATAGGTCTTTCGTGGAGGCTGTTTTTGATGAAAGCCAATAAATGTCCACCTCCACTATTCCTAAAAGTTGTTCTTCTGTGCCAGGTGTTGCCAATTCTTATCTTTAAAGATAATGTCAAGGTCAAATCTGAATTTGACCCAAATCTCAGAACAAAGAGGTTTACTTGCTGTATCAGGTTTTGCCACAAGATGTCCTCAATAGAATGTAAAATCTTTTCCAAACTTATAAAAATCCATTTTTTTCCTTTTTGCCCTTCTTTCACAGCTTAAAAGATAGATAGGATAGTAGGTTCCCATAAAGATAAGGATTTTTTAATAGCCCAAAACTTCCAAAAGTACAAATAACATTGCTTAATTATTCAGTTAATAATTTCCATTTCTTTTAAGGCTTTAAAATTTTAATTCCCCAAGTAAGTAGTCGCTGTTCTTTCAAGAGGGGGTGAGGCAATTTTCAGGAAAGTCCCACAGGAAGGTAGTTAGGGGAGTAAGAAAGGTAAAATCTCACCCAGATCCTCCAGATTGCCTCGTTATGCTTGATAGTGCTTTTGGCTTTCGGCAGAAAACAGCTTAATGATCGGCCGTATTAATGGCCGATCTCTTCTTCTTTGGGCCAGAGGAGCTGCTCCAGATCAAGCGGAGGGCTGCTGCCCTTATGCAATCACAGGGAGGGCCTCCTCACGGTGGTCGCCTCTACAGGGCGACTTTCGACCCTTTTCAGGGTCCTCCGAGGAAGAAAGATTGGACGGCAGGGAGAGGGTTCTTCCTGCATGTCTGCTGGTGCCGTGCGCGCAAACCGGAAGCCCAGAGCTCTTTTGAACATAGCCAGAATGGGGGCTAGATATATCTTGGGGAGGGGATCAGAGGACAGCTGCTATGTCAAAGAAGGCACACTTGTTAAATTCCATCAGATAATATCATTTAATGGAGACAACCTAGAGCAATAGATAGAATAGAATAGAATGGAATGGAATGGAATGGAATGGAATAGATAACAGAGTTGGAAGGGACCTTGGAGGTCTTCTAGTCCAGGGGTCTCGAAATGTGGTAACTTTAAGACTTGTGGACTTCAACTCCCAGAATTCTTCAGTCCACAAATCAAGTTTGGGGACTCCTGTTCTATTCCAACTCCCTGCTTAAGCAGGAGACAAATGGCTGTCCAATCTCTTCTTAAAAACCTCCAGTGATGAAGCACCCACAACTTTTGAAGGCAAGTAGAAATTCTGAAAGTTTTACATGGGCCAGATGAGATAATGCTCATATCAAGAGTGAGTATATTTGCAATTCTTAAGCGCATGCTATGGACATTTTTACAAATGGCTCCAACAGATTGTAAGTACAGGTAATCTTCAATTTACAACCATTCACTTAGTGACCATTCAAAATACTGGCAGACCTCTCTGGCGATATTTACGACCCAGTACCAAAATTCTGAGCCCCCCCCCCCCAATGTCATGTGACATCATTTCAGGCACTTGGCAACTCGCCTGCATTTATGGCTATTTTCATCATCCTGTGGTCACATAACTGCGTTTTACAATGTTTTTGCCAAAAACCTGAATTTATTTTAGGTTTTCATCCAAACCTACCCAAAACAAACAATTGCTTCACCTAAGAAGAACAGCGTTTGCTTACTGACTGCTGCAAAAAGGTCGTAAAATTGGGTCAGTCATGTGGGTGATTTGCTTTACGATTGTCATGAGTTACAATGGTGATGAGCAAGCTCCATTATGGATTTTGTATGTTCAGACAGAAATAGTTCAACTTAGCGGAAGACCGCTAATGAGATTGCTCCCCACCATCCCTTCCTTTTTCCAGAATGTTCTCTGCTTCCATAATGTATCCCCCTAATTTTTGTTTTCTCAGCATGCCAATGGGGATTATTGGAGGCTCAGAAGTACGCTTGAAATAAATGATCTGGAGACGGGACCTGTGTTTCATATCTTGTCAGATTCCAAAAGGAGGTGTTGGCAGGCAACTGGTAGCCATGGAGATGATGACTTTTTTGTGGTGATGCTAAACAATGGTAACTTCTCAAGTTGCCCAAAATCTTCCTCATTCTTCCCCAAAGAAATTTAGAACAAATCGTTTTTTATTTACTCAATCTGCTTTTTTAAAGTCTGGATTTTATTTTCTGGCTGTGTTGTTTTATTCGCTCTTATTTTATTGTTCTGATTTTAAAAGCTTGGGGTTTTAAACCTTGGGGTCCAAAAAATGGGCTTTTGTAGAATTTTGTGCACTCACTGAAGTATGTCGATTGTACGATCACTTATCTCCTTTGCAACCACTGGTTTTAGCTGGATGCACTTGATTGACTTTGGATTCAGAAAATAAGTAGGACTTGATGAGTACTTCAATATGGAATTGTGAAATTGTTAGGAAATTCCAGCGGTATAGTCTAGACTGGGAAATCAAAAAAGCATTATGAAAGAAGACAGTTGCCAACCATTTTCTCACTTTTGCAGTCGAGGCATCTAGTTCAACATAAAGAAGGCCTGAAATCAGGAGTTCCTAGTTCTGCCTTAGGGTGACTTTGGAGCAGTCATTGTCTCTCAGTCCAACTCACCTCACAGGTTTGTTGTTGTGGGGGAAAACAAGAGGAGGGAGCAGTACTAAATACGTTCACCACTCTGAGTTATTTAAAAAAATAATTAAGGTGGGATATAAATAATAAATAAATAAAAATAA
This sequence comes from Vipera berus, assembly GCF_964194415.1. Lineage (NCBI taxonomy): Eukaryota > Metazoa > Chordata > Lepidosauria > Squamata > Viperidae > Vipera > Vipera berus. Next base: position 344,055,920 of record NC_138202.1, read on the forward strand.
ATAAATAATACCTGGAATTTTGAAATACTTTTCTCCCACAACTTCTATGACAGACAGGTTGCTTAGTGCATTCTAGCTGCTATGTGAAAAATCACAACAGGTAATTATTTATTTCTGACAGCTTGCTTAGCGACAGTTCAGCTATGACTGACCTCCTCAAGGCTATTTATGACCCTATTTAAATTGTTACAATGTATGCCCCACCCCCACCCCGCCATCAGTTGATCACATTTTTTTTCACCAGGCACACAGCCACCAATAATAATAATTTAGATTTGCAGCATCCCACAGCCACGTGACTTTGATATATGTTTTTTGCTGGAAACAAGCATTTATTTCCAGTTTCCTGTAAAAAACGGCCATTATGGACAATGGATTATCTCCATGACAGTTCTGTTTGTTTAATGATCACTGCAAAAATGGTTGTAAAATTGGGCGACGTCATATGATCTGCTTAAGACTGGCAGATTGTGACCATAATTCTGGTCTCAATTATGATTGTAAGTTGAGGACACCCTGTTTTGTCTTCCTACAATAGCTCCAAAAGAATATTTTTCTCAACAGTCAAAAAGTTGTTTTAATGGTTGTTTTGATTCATATTTAATAATAATAATAATAATAAAGTTGGAAGGGACCTTGGAAGTCATTTAGTCCAACCCCCTGCTCAGGCAGGAAACCCTATACCAGGGGTGTCAAACTGCTGGCCTGTGGGCTGGATGCGTCATGCAGAAGCCAAGCCCACCCCATTGCTGGCAATGGCAAAACAGTCCCGATACGTTGCGTGACGTCACATGACATCATGAGTTTGACATGTCTGCCCTGTACCATTTCAGATAAATGGCTGTCCAATCTCTTCTTAAAGACTTCCAGTGTTGGAGCACTGACAGCTTCTGGAGGCAGGTTGTTCCACTGATTAATTGTTCTAACTGTCAGGAAGTTTCTCCTTAGTTCTAGGTTGCTTCTCTCTCTGGTTAGTTTCCATCCGTTGCTTCTTGTCCTGCCTTCAGGTGCTTTGGGGAATAGCTTGATTCCCTCTTCTTTCTGGCAGCCCCTGAGATATTTGAACACTGCTGTCATGTCCCCCCTTGTCCTTCTCTTCATTAAACTAGACATACCCAATTCCAGCAACCGTTCCTTGTATGTTTTAGCCTCCAGTCCTCTAATCATCTTTGTTGCTCTTCTCTGTACTCTTTCTAGAGTCTCAACATCTTTTCTACATCATGGTGACCAAAACTGGATGCAGTATTCCAAGTGTGGCCTTACCAAGGCATTGTAATGCTACACTGTTAATGCAGCCTAGCACTGCGTTTGCTTTTTTCACAACTGCAGCACACTACTGGCTCATATTTAAGTGATTGTCCAGTAGGACTCCGAGATCCCTCTCACAGTTACTAATATTGAGCAAGGTACCTCCTATACTATACATGTGCATTTGGTTTTTCTTGCCTAAATGTAGAACCTTACTTTTTTCACCATTGAATTTCATTTTGTTAGATCGTACCCAGTGTTCAAGTCTGTCAAGATCCTTCTGTATCTTAAGCCTGTCTTCTGGAGTGTTGGCTATTCCTGCTAGCTTGGTGTTGTCTGCAAATTTGATGAGTTCCCCATCTATCCCCTCGTCCAAATTGTTGATGAAGATGTGGAAGAGCCCTGGGGCACCCCACTACACACTTCCGTCCATGTAGATGCAGTACCTTTGAGGACTATAGCTAAAATTCCATCTGGTGGTGATGCTGTCTAACCCACATTTTTGTATCTTATCAAGTAGTAGGTTGTGATCTACTTTATCAAATGCCTTACTGAAGTCCAAATAAATTATATCCACAGCATTCCTCTGGTCCACTAATTTTGTCACTTGGTCAAAGAATGTCATAAGATTTGTCTGGCATAATCTGTTTTTGACAAACCCATTTTCTTGCTGTTATGTACTGGGCTTTTCGTACCTCACCACGTGCGTTGCTGGAGAACTAACGGTTCTCCAGCAACCCAGACAGGACGTCTCCGGTCCTGCAATTGGTCAACTTTGGGCGGCAAGCATGGGTTCAATCCAATTGGTTGCTTCCAGAGGGTCTGGCTATATATTGTGGCGGGGTGCACCCAAGTCCTCAGTACAGTTCCAGCTTAATAAAAGAATGAGTTTCTCTGTACTCAGCTGTGTGTCTTCATTCCTGCTCATCAGAGCCCACAACATAATATTGCCTATCTTAACTTACAACCAGTTTTTTACAGTACTGTTTTTGATAGGTTGGGCTGTTTTTTCCCTTTGTGTAAAGATGTATGCAAAACACGAGTTAAATAGTTGTGCTTTCTCCCTGTTGCTTGTCACCTTCTTGCCAATTTCTCCCACTAATGGGCCAATCATTTCCTTGACTTTTTTCTTGTTTTTTACATGTTGAAAGAAGCTTTTTTTGTTATTTTTGACTTTTGTCACAAGCCTTAGTTCATTTTGAGTCTTATTTATTTATTTTATTTATTTTATTTATTTTAATTCCATTTATATCCCGCCCTTCTCCGAAGACTCAGGGCGGCTTACAAGCTTAGCAGTAGCCTTCATTCTATGTACATGCCTGCTTATTAGGGCTTTCACACACACCCCAAGCGGCATTATTACAAAGTCAGCTTAATTGCCCCCAACAATCTGGGTCCTCATTTTACCTACCTCAGAAGGATGGAAGGCTGAGTCAACCTTGAGCCTGGTGGGATGCGAACCTGCACTAATTGCAGGCAGCTGGTGTTACTTATAGAGGCATTAGCCCACTGCTCCACCAAGGCTTAGCTTTTCTCACTTCATCTTTGCAGGCTCAGGCTATTTGCTGATATTCTGCCTTGGTTTTTGCCCCTCTTTTCACTTGTTGTACTTGTCCTTTTTATCTTTCAATTTATCAGAGACTTCTTTATGCAGCCATGCTGGTTTCTTTTGAGAGCTGTTATTTTTCTTCTCTGTTGGTATTGTGCTAGAGTGGTCTTTTATTATCTTACTTTTCAAAATTTCCCAGCTTCTTTAGTTGTTTTCCCCTTGAGGATTCTCATCCATGGAATCATTCCCAAACTTTCTCTAAGTTTATTGAAATTAGCTCTCTTGAAATCCAAGACTCTAGTTTGACTGTGTTCTATTGCTTGTGCTCGCATAAGAATTCCAATATTGCATTCCCCCTCAAGGTTTCTGTGGCTTCAACATCTTCTATTATTTCATCCCTGTTAGTGAGATTTAGGTCCCATATGGCTAATCCCCTTCTCTACTTTTTGGGAGACAAAGGTGTCTGCTAGGTTTGTCAGGAACCTGTTTGATCTTCCATTTGGTGCATAGTTTGTCTCTCAGTTGATGTCAGGGTAATTAAAGTCCCCCATTACTATTGTGATGTGCTTCCTACATACCTTAGTTAACTGACTAGCAAAAAGTTCATCTATTTCCTCTGGTTGTTTGGCTGGCCTATATTATTTTGTTCAGTCACCTTCACCAGCCCAGGCTGGAAATCCTCCAGATATGTGAACTTCAATTCCCAGAATTCTCACTAGTCACCATGCTGCTCATGGGAAATCTGGGAGCTGAAATCCATATGTCCATATATCTACTGTAGAAGGTGCCTAGATTAGGCAAAGCTATTCTACAGCCATTCAGGAGGTGCCGATATGTTGCAGTAGTCATTATGACATTTATGATATCTCTCTGTTATTCCAAACCATTGACTATGCAGAAAACAGTGTGTTCCTAAGGCTGTTCATAAGAAAGAATCACTGTACTGAATTAACCTGTGCTGTAAGAGGTGATTGACAAATTAAATTTGATCTGCTGAGCACAGGTGGAATTCTATATCTTTAAGAAAGTTGATAAACGTTTTTCAGGTACATATGGTTTCAAAAAAACAAGCAGCTGTGAGCATCAGAGAGTTAAAATGTGAATCAGTACATTTTTTCTCCACATGGAGAAGCAGTGCTATATCTATTGCTATTCTGGGTTTGTGCCAATTGCATTTTTAATGATTTCTTGCACTGGGACATCTGTATGTAATGTTGGTGGTAGGACATTTATAATGTCTGGAATTTAAGATGGTGGTATTTTATTGCCTTTTGGCAAAAAGCTTTGGAATCTCATAAGAAGAGTTAAGTTATTGGTTTACAGAAAGGATAACAAATACTTTTTGTTGCTCTTAATGCACATGACCAGGCCAGTTTGTATTTAGGGTGTCCACCTGCATTTTGTCAAATAAGATAATACATTGGTATGTGAATGCTGTGCAAATCTGCTCTCCTTTGATTCTTTTCACTCAGCATGCAGAATCTATAATACAGGTAGTCCTCGACTTACAACAGTTCATGTAAAAATGGCATGTAAAATGTTTCAGAAATGTGTTAATACTTTATTAGTGTTTATTTCCCAATTTTATTTTAAAAAATTATAGAATAGGAGGTTCATATAAGACTAATCACACAGTCAAATCTTTACAATTCCTGCATGCAGAGGACAAGTTAAATAATACCGTTCTCGGGGGCAACAAAATACAACTCTTTCTCCAAAGAAACATAGTATTCATTTTCACAAGAGGAGGGCTTGGTTTTTCTTAACTCATGGCCTTGCTTGCTTTTGTTAACTTTTAATGTCGAACAGTCTTTCCCAACCATAGCAACTTCCAGATGTGTGGCTGTTAGCCCCCAGAATTCTCCACAGTGGCCAAATTGGCTGGGGAATTCTGGGAGTTGAAGTTACACATCTGGAAGTTGTCCTGATTGGGAAACATATACATAGAGGTAGGTCAATTTGTTCCTGTCTTATACTGAATCTCAAAGGCACTGGGAACGGGATAGGCCTTGGCAGTAGCCTCCATTTAAACTGTAAAGCAGCATTTCTTAACCTTAGTAACTTGAGGGTGCATGGAATTCTGGGAGTTATAGTCCATTCATCTTTAATTTGCTAAGGTTGAGAAGCAGTGCTTGCTGGCTGGGGGATTCTGGAAGCTGACATCCATACATCTTCAAGTTGCTAGGATTGAGAATTACTGTTATATAAAGGGTACTTTAAAAAGTAAGAATGGGATTGCATATATTTCATTTTTCCCATTGTTTTCAAGAAAAATACAGTGGTACTTCAGTACCTATCCTTAATTGGTTCTAGGAGATGCGATGAGTACCAAACACAATGAGTACAGAATAGACTTTTATCATAAGGAATAATATAGTGGAGGCATAGGCAACCTTGGCTCTTCCATGAGTCATAAAAGAGCCAAGGTTACCTACCCCTGATAGTGAATCACAAGGCAGCCAACAGTGAGAAGTTCTAGCTTGTGCATGGAGTACCAGGACAAAATTTTCACATCAAAGCGTGCTGAGTATCAAATTTGATGAGTTTCAAAGTAGTTGAGGTACCACTGTAAGAGAATTTTCCCCTTGTTCCTGCAATTTTACATTTTTATTTAGTAACATATCAGTTACTAAATCGGTCTATCAGTATGTTTTCTAGCTACTATAATTTCCATCATTTTAAAAAGATAGAAAAATGCTTGCATCTTTTTTATATTTTGGCAATAGTTTTTATCTCTTTAGACATTATCAAAACAGTTAGGTACCTTAAGTGTAGCTTTTGAGGAAAACTTTCTTGTCCAACCAAAATTTTTCCTCATTCACAGAAGAAACCCCTCCCCTGCTCCCAACAGAACAGAACTGGGCCTAGGTTTTTCAGCATTTAACTATGATATGCTTTTTTTCTACATTTACTTGTGTTTGAAATTGTGAAATTATTTCTTCCATTCTTAATTTTTTCTTATTCTTTTTTAAGGTGATATTTAATAGATTATAAGTTGATAATTTTCCTTCACCATTATCTGTCCTTGGATGTCTCTGTGAAGCATGGAATAATAAACTTTTAAATCTCCTACTGTAATGTCATTGCAGTCAGTCCATTTAGGATAATAGTCTCTAAATTTACCAGATAAATTTAGAATCTAACTATAATTGCTGTATAAAAAAGATCTTTCCAGATAGAGAGGTTTAAATGCACTGGGCATTTTTGTTTTGGATGTGGCAGATTTTTTTCGGCAAAACTCCTCATTCACTTGAAAGATTTTTTTTTAAAAAATAAATACCTCTTTCTTTGTCATAAAATTACAGCCCCATGAGGTCAAAGCCATGAGTCATTCCCATAAAGATGAGAAGATGCATCCAAGGGACTGAGAGAAGCTTTTAATTATCTCGCTTGTTTTATTGCTAGGAAATCCTTCATTCCAGGATGCAAAATTTTAACTGCATTGGGTAATGTAAACACAGCTAGGATCTCCCTTCTCAGTGTCAAATCTTTGTAAAGTCTAATCCTTCTTTAGTATACTTTCCACTTCATCTTCCTATCTTAGTGTTTCCTGGCAAGGAAAAGCTAGCCAGCTTGCCAGGCTTCACATGTGGGCCAATGATATTGAAGACTTCCTGCAATGCCATGCATTTACTAAATGTACTAAAAGTAGGGATGGCCGACATTACATTTATCTGGATACATGACAAGAGCATAAGAAATGTTAGCAGACCAACTACTATCTACAGCTAGTCCTCAGTTTCCATTGCTGGGTAAAGCGGGTGTTAAATGAGTTGATCCCAATTTTACAACATTTTTGCCACAGTTCTTAAACAAATCACTGCAGCTGTTAAGGGAATCATGCAGTCATTAAGTGGATTCAGCTTCCTTTGTTGACCTTGGTTGTTGGAAGCTGGCTGGAAAGGCCACAGATGATGATCACATGATCCTGAAGATGCTACAGCAGTTGTAAATGTGAGGGCAGGTCCTGACTCACTTTTTTCAGTAGCTTTGAATGCTAAATGAATGGTTATAAGTTGAGATCCCAAAGCTGCTTTTCCAAAAAGCAACTGGACTTTCTTGTTTTATTTTCCTTGAAAATGTTTTGCTTCTCCTCCAAGTTCTAAAGAAGTTTCTTGGATGAGAAGCAAAACATTTTCAAGGGAAAAAAAAATCAAGAAAGTCCAGTTGCCTTTTGGAAAAGCATCCTTGGGATAACCGTGACCCAGATGATTGAGAATCTCCCTAGATTGAAGAATACCCATAGTTTAACATTCCACTTCTTTTACATGGGCAGAGAGGACAAGAGACATCACTCAGTGATTGAGCAATTATTTTTCATGATTAACATTTCTGTTTCAATCCCTCCGGATTTGATGGTAAAAATTGCTGCCTCAAAGCGTGCAGGGTTAATGTCAAGATCGTGTTGATTTTGTGGTGGCTAAGATAAAGTCTAACTAGGTGGAAGACAAAGTTTGATGTTTGTGCTTCTAGGAATTTCATGGGCAGAATGTGAAGGATAAAGTGCTTTCAGAACTATTAACTTCTATGCACATAGGAATTTAATTTCAGTCTTATGGCTGATAGCCAGTGATAGAATGATTGATTGACAGATAATGCATCATCCTGAGTGGCCTCTCCTCCCCTTGATATAGGGAGGAGGTAAGGAACTGAAGTTGAAGAAGAGATCCTAGAACACTTCTGGAGGTGATAAGGAGTGAATTGATTGAACATGAGTTAGAGCTGCTCTTAGGGCCTATTGTGTGGTGATAAGGACAGAGAAATGTCAATATTTCTCTGCCCTTATTACATCTGTGGATAGCTTTCCAGTCGCCTGGTTTGGGTGACTTCATGCCTTCTGGGTGGAAGTGATTCTAAGGTTCACCCACAGGACTCTGTGAAGAGTATGCTAGGCAAAGTGGACAAAGTTGATCGGATCTGCTCTGAGTTGGTCTCTGGCCTCGAAGCAGGTCCTGTGGAGGTTACTTTGGTTGGTTCTAGCTTGGCTATCTTTGATCCCACTGGGACTGAGAAAGTGAACTTGGTCCTTGGGGCTGTTAGTGCAGGCACTTCTGAATTATATCCATGTCCTCCTGGCTGACTGAGGCTTCTTAGGAAGGGACATGTGATTAGGTTCTGGTGGTGGTTAACTGCTCTTTGAGGGAGGGGGTAGTTCTGTCTCTTAAGAAGGCAGTGGTTTGCCCCCTCCTCAAGGAGCTAGACTCTACCATTTTGTACAATTTTCATTCAGTTCCTGCTTTTCCCTTTCATCTTTGGTTCTGGATGGGGTGGAACTGTCCCAGACAGACATGGTGCTCAATCTGGGGGTCCTCCTGAACTCAGATGGTAGCCATGACCAGGAAGTCCTTTGCAGAACTTTGAGCTTTGTGCCAGTTCACTCATTCCTGGATCACAGAGCTCTATTTACAGTTATTCATGTATTTGTGACCACCAGATAAGACTGCTGCAATGTGCTTTACATGGGATTGCCCTTGAAGAGTATTCTGAAGTTTTAACTGAGCTGCATTGGCTGCCAGTTGCCCTCCGGGTGAGATTCAAGGTGCTGGTAATGACCTATAAAGCCCTACATGGCATGGGTCCAGATTACCTACGGCAGCACCTGCTGCCGGCATCAACCTCCCTCTGTCCAGTGCGCTCCCACAGAGTGGGCCTCCTCAGGGTGCCTCCGATCAGAGAATGTCGATTGGTGGCCCCCAGGGGGAGGGCGTTCTCTGTGGGCACGCCAGATCTATGGAACCGCTTGCCGGTTGAGCTCCGGATGGCCCCCGACCTTCACTCCTTCCGGCGCGATTTAAAAACTTATTTATTTGAACAATCTGGCCTGGTTTGATGGGTTTGGGGTTGGATCTAATTTTAACATAGTTTTAATCATTGTATTATATTGGGCGTGATTATTTAATTCTTTTAACTTATTTTAACTTTTGTATTTATATTCTGATATTTATTGCCCTGTACACCGCCCTGGGTCCTTCAGGAGAAGGGCGGTATAAAAATTTAATAAAAATAAAAATAAATAAAATAAAATGTGGTGGCTTGGGCATACTGGTGCTCAAGTGTTTTTCTGGGTGCAACCTTTAAAGTCTTTCTTAGTTTAGGATTGAATCACTTATGGGAACATTTCTCTTTAAGTTTTAGTTTAAGTTTAAGTTTATTATATTTGTATACCGCCCTTCTCCCGAAGGACTCAGGGTGGTGAACAGGGCATATATAAAAATACAAATTACAAAAATTAAAAAGAGAATTAAACACGAGCCCAAACTAAAAACAGTAGAAAAATGTAAAAAATCCCCAATAAAAACCCCAATGCATCCCCCATCAGGCCAGGCCGGCCTGTTCAAACAGGTAGGTCTTCAAGTCGCGTCGGAAGGAGCGAAGGTCAGGTGCCATCCGGAGCTCAACCGGCAGCTGATTCCATAAAGCCGGGGCGCCCACAGAGAAGGCCCTCCCCCTGGGGGCCACCAGCCGACATTCTCTGACCAGTGGCACCCTGAGGAGGCCCTCTCTGTGGGAACACACAGGGCGGAGGGAAGTTGACCCTATCTAATCTGGGAGGAAGAGCATGCTCTGGGTAATATCCACTAGGAACTGTTGGCTGGTAGGGCCCAGAAGTCAGCCTTTTCTGCAATGGCACCCGTGCCCCTTGGAATATCATTACCACCACCTCCCATCCCCAAGATTATATTGGCCCCATTCCTGTTAGCCTTTAGTAAGGACTTGTAAACCTGACTTTGTGCTCAAGCCTGGGATCCCGGGCATGCGTTCAGTCTTTTTCTGTTAATTTGTACTTTTTGACTTGTCTTTGGAATTTGTAGTGAACTAAGGTAAAACAAGTAATTAAACCTGAATAACAGATTTTGTTTTCTGGTCTATTCCTCAGGCATTGGTGCCACTACACAGTCACACGGACGGTTTCGTGTCAAGTGCAGAATGGCTCGGAGACAGTAATCCAAAGGGTTTATCAGAGCTGCCGATGGCCAGGACCTTGTGCCAACTTAGTGAGGTAATGGACTGTGTTTTAGACCTTTATTGATCCAAGCCACAGAGAAATAGTGATGAATAAATAATCTACTGTGTTGACAGATGCCAAAAGTTGGCAAACCTCCATCCAGGAATGTTTAAATGATCTGCTGAATGAAATATGTACAGTTGTTTGGAAACTGTATCATTCTTTGACATCATCTATACTTCTGTTCAGAGTCATCGGTAAACATGTGAACTGAGGTCTACCTGAAAAAAAGGGAGCAATTCTTGGGTTATTACCTGGTCAGTCTGAATAGTATATCGGATAGGTCCATTTGCACAAGCGCTCGCTACTCATGCAAATGGAGTTTTGCGTGCGAGCGCCTGTTGCTCACAGAAGTGGAGCTGAGTGCGAACGTGAGTTCCTGTCACTCCTGCAAATGGAACTGCGCATGTGCACAGGTTCGCTCACTGCTTGCGCGGCCCAGTTCTAAATGTGCTGTGACCCTACCAGGTCATGGCCTGAGGGTTGGGGAGGCATGTATATTGTTATAATATTGCGAGTTTCTTCTAATTTATTCCTAAAGTATACTATAATGAATCCTACAAGCTAGATTCCAGCAGTATGTGGATCGAGAACTACCAGAAGTACAGTCAGGATTTCGAAGAGGTAGAGGAACTAGAGATCAAATTGCCAACATATGCTGGATCGTGGAGAAAGCTAGGGAGTTCCAGAAAAACATCTACTTCTGCTTCATTGACTATGCTAAAGCCTTTGATTGTGTGGATCACAACAAACTGTGGCAAGTTGTTAAAGAGATGGGAGTACCAGACCATCTTATTTGTCTCTTGAGAAACCTAAATGTGGGCCAAGAAGCAACAGTGAGAACTGGACACGGAACCATTGATTGGTTCAAAATTGGGAAAGGAGTCCGGCAAGGCTGTATACTGTCGCCCTGCCTATTTAACTTATATGCAGAGCACATCATGAGAAAGGCAGAGCTAGATGAATCAAAAGTTGGAATTAAGATTGCCGGGAGAAATATCAACAACCTAAGATATGCAGATGATACCACTCTAATGGCAGAAAGCGAAGAAGAACTAAAGAGCCTCTTGTTGCGGGTGAAGAAGGAGAGTGCAAAAGTTGGCTTGAAACTTAATGTTGTGTACATAGTTATGGGAGTGGTTTCCCTTCGGCGGGAAACCTGAGTGCAATCATTGGCTGCTACTTCCCGGCGGGAGATTCTAAGCCGGGGATTGGTTATGTTTGAATGGAGTTAGTATTTAAGGCAGGGTTCAACGGCTGCTAGCCAGTTGACCCATGTGAGTTCCAATAAACGTTCCTTGTGCGACATCGCTGTCTCCGCTCGTCATTCCGGACATAACAGTGGCGACGAAGGTGGGATTGACGGCAGAACAGCGAGAGAACCGCGGAAAGCCGACAGAGCGAAAAGCGGGAAATTTGAACCACAGTCAACCGAGCAGCAAGCAAATTAAAACAACAGAATGGCGCAAGTCGGATCCCTGAAGGAGTTTGACCCTAACTACCCTGAAGACTGGGAAGAATATGTCGGACAAGTTGAGGGGTACATGCTGGTCAACGGGATCACGGAGGACAGGAAGAAGGCGGCAGCGCTACTAACTATCAGCGGCACGCCGGTTTACCGGGTGGCCGTCGGCCTGTGCCAACCCCTGCCAGTCTCCAGCGTATCGTACGCCAACCTGTTGGCGAAACTGAGGGTCCACTTCACCCCTAAACGGTCGGAACTGTTCTGGCGGAGGATATTTGAGAAGAGGAACCAGCGGCCGGGCGAATCAATACAACAATTTGTGGCGGCAGTCCGAGAAGCAGCCTTGCGCTGTAAATATGACAATCTCGAGATTCGCATCAGGGACCGAGTGGTTTTGGGGCTGCGAGATGAACACTTGCAAAACCGAATCATCTCTAAGCCCACCGGCAACCTCCAAGAAGTCTTAGACGAGCTACTCACGTACGAGTCTACAGGCAGACGCGACCCCCCCCTACAACAGCATGGCAGCCTCAGCCGAAATTAACCTGGAGAGCCATGTGGATGGTGGGGAGGTGGACTACCAGTGGGAAGCCGAGATTGCCGAAGTAGCCAGAAGGTTCGGGAAGATGGCGCCGAGACCACTACGAGCCGAAGGCCCAGATCAGAACAGAAGGCAACCACCACCAGCGCCGCAACGACCCCAGAGGGACAACCCCGCCAGACCTCGAGACCCAGAGACCCGGTGCGGAAGCTGCGGCGGAAATCACCAACGATCGACTTGCCGATTCCGAAATGCCAAATGCCGAGGGTGCGGAAAAACGGGCCACATCCAGGCCATCTGCAGAAGCCGACCGCATGACAACCGCCTCCACGAGCTCGACGCTTGGGCCTCAGGTGAGGTAACCCCCGAACGGAGTGGCGGAGAGACCCCTAGGCCCAAGGCACGCACTTCCAACCTGGGGACTGGGGTGGGGGTCAACCACGTGGGGATCCCTAGACGAAAGTACACCCCTAGAGTCAACCACATTTTGAGGCCTAAATTAAGAATCGAAGTCCAATTGCAAAGTGTCCCTTGCAAAATGGAAGTGGACTCCGGGGCCTCAGTATCTATAATTTCTAGGGACACCCTTAAATACATCGAAACCAGAAGCGGCCAGAAAATTCCCCTTAAACCCACCAAATTACAATTAGCCGACTTCCAGAAATCACCCATAGAACTAGTGGGAGAGGCTACCATCAACGTTAAATATAAGGGGTTCAGTGGAGTATTAACTATTTTAGTCACCGAGGGCCAGAGAACTAGCCTTGTAGGCCTTAATTGGTTCTCGGCCCTAGGCATTTGGGTGGGGGGAATTAACACCATTCAGAATAAAACCCTAAAATCCGTCTGCGATAATTTCGCAGACGTATTCGATGGGTCATTAGGGAGGTACAAGGGACCCCCCATTAATTTTAACTTAGACCCCGAGGTTAGGCCCATCAGGCTTAAGGCCCGGAGGGTGCCTTTCGCCCTCAAACAAAAAATCGAGGCCGAACTAGATAAGCTAGTAGGCCAGGGCGTCTTAGAACCGGTAGAAGGGGGCCTGTGGGAGACACCGATCGTCACACCCCTGAAACCGAACGGGGATGTGAGGATCTGTGCCGACTATAAAGCTACCCTGAACCTCGCAATGAAAAAACATGCTTACCCGGTCCCGACGGTGAAGCAGGTCCTCGCAACGATCCAGGACGGCGCCATTTTCGCCAAGCTCGACTTGGCGCAGGCGTATTTGCAAACCGTGTCTAAGGAAGCCGCCGAGGCTCAAACAATAGTTACCCACAAGGGGGCGTTCCACGTTCACAGACTTCAGTTCGGGATAGCTGCAGCTCCAGGCATCTTTCAGGAGGTGATGGAGAGAACCTTGAAGGGCATTCCAGGTGTATGCCCTTACTTTGACGATGTCCTCATCGCTGGAAAAACTGAGGACATCCTAGCTGAAAGGCTAGAACAGGTACTGGGGAAATTCAGGGAGGCAGGATTGAAATTAAAAAAGGATAAGTGTTGCATAGGGGTAAAATCAACTGAATTCTTGGGATTTAGAATTGATGCATCAGGCATCCACCCTACAGAAGGAAAAATTAGGGCCAAAAAGTTAGCTCCAGAACCCCAGAATAAGGCGGAACTACAAGCTTTCCTTGGCTTAATTAATTTTTATCACACATTCCTGCCTCACAAAGCAGCTATTGCTGAACCCCTCCATAGACTTTTAGATAGGAAGACCCCCTGGCAGTGGCAACAAAAACACAGGACCAGCTTCCAAACTTTAAAGGACATCCTGTCTAGCAATTCTACAGTTACTCACTTTATAGAGAACAAACCCATATTCTTAGCTTGTGATGCTTCCCCTTATGGAGTGGGAGCAGTTATTAGCCACATGGATGAGCAAGGGCAACAGAGGCCTATAGCATACTATTCCAGGACCTTAACAAAGGCGGAACGGAATTATGCACAGATTGACAGGGAAGCATTGGCCATAGTGGCAAGCGTAAAAAAGTTCCACGATTATCTGTATGGTAGGGACTTTACTATTTACACTGACCACAAACCCCTGCTAGGGCTATTTACTACCGATAGACAGACTCCACAAATAATGTCTCCCAGGATGCTAAGATGGTCAATTTTCCTTTCCGCTTACACATTTTCAATCAAACACAGGCCGGGCAAGGAGATGGGGCACGCTGACGCCCTCAGCAGGTTACCCCTAGAGGATACAGGTACAGACCCCGCACCTGTGGGACAAATCATGTCCCTACAAGAACTCTCTGAGTGTCCCCTAACTGCCAGGGACATTGCAGCTGCCACCAGGAAGGACCCCATACTCAGCAGAATAGCAGCATGGGTACAAGGTGGGTGGCCTAGCAAAAGCCCTGACCCCAAGTTCACACCATATGTTAGAAGGAAGGATGAACTATCATCACATGTTGGATGTCTATTGTGGGGCAACAGGGTTGTCATACCAGAGAGGCATAGAAACACAGTAATTGGGGAATTACATGATGGGCACCCTGGAATTGTGCGTATGAAGGCCCTAGCTAGAAGTCACATATGGTGGCCAGGGTTAGACACAGCCATAGAGGATAAAGTTGCAGGGTGCTACCAGTGTCAGCGTTCTAGACCAGAGCAAGCACACACAACGGTACACAAGTGGGAAGAGGCCAGGAACCCGTGGTCTAGGATCCATATTGACTTCGCCGGCCCTTTCCAGGGCCTCACATTCCTTGTAGTAGTGGATAGCTACTCCCGGTGGTTGGAGGTCGTGCCCGTTAAGTCCATGACATCAGCAAAAACCATACAGGTCTTAAGGGGACTCTTTGCCACTCATGGGTTACCTGACGTAATTGTCTCTGACAATGGGCCACAATTCACATCTAATGAATTTCAGGACTTCCTCAAGGCCAACTGGATTAGACACGCGATTTCAGCACCCTTCCACCCTTCCTCTAATGGCTTGGCAGAACGGAACGTCAGAACAACCAAGGACGCCCTCAGACGAATAATCCACGGTGACTGGCATCAGAGACTGGCTCAGTTCCTGCTGGCCCAACACACCACACCGTGTGCGGCCACAGGGAAGAGTCCTGCTGAAATGAGGTGGGGCAGGCGATTGATAACAAAATTGGACAGACTACACCCTGACAGACTACCTGCTGAACACGACCCGGTTACCCCAACCAGGTCTCTGAACATTGGGGACATGGTGTGGGCTAGAAATTACGGACAGGGGGACAAATGGGCACAAGGGGTCGTGATAGAGAAAACTGGTCCCTTATCTTATTTAATTGAGGGGGAAGGGAATCAGCTGATTAGGAGACACATCGATCAGTTAAGGAAAAGGGCCCCTGAAGGTGTACAAGCCAACAAAGAGAGGGACAACTCTACAACGAACTCTACACCTTCCCCAGCCAAGGGTAACCAAGCACCAGGGGGGAAAGGGAGGAGAATACATTTCAGGGCAATTGAAGCAAACCCCCAGAATTGTAACGCAAACCCCCAGAATTGTAACGCAAGGATAGAAATAGCGCCCCCTGACAGCACACCAGGGGCATCCAGTCAACCCAATGTACCCCAACAACAGCAATCACAACAACAGCCCAATAAGGAAACACCACCTGGGCCGTCCACACACACAACAGGGTCAGAGGAGGTAGTCACCGGTGGAACCGAAGGAACCCCAGCAGTTAGTATGGCCAGCAGATATCCAGTCAGGCAACATAAACCCCCAAGCTACCTGAAGGACTATGTCAAATAGTAATTTCATCCAGGGGGGAAGGGGTGTTGTGTACATAGTTATGGGAGTGGTTTCCCTTCGGCGGGAAACCTGAGTGCAATCATTGGCTGCTACTTCCCGGCGGGAGATTCTAAGCCGGGGATTGGTTATGTTTGAATGGAGTTAGTATTTAAGGCAGGGTTCAACGGCTGCTAGCCAGTTGACCCATGTGAGTTCCAATAAACGTTCCTTGTGCGACATCGCTGTCTCCGCTCGTCATTCCGGACATAACACTTAACATTAAGAAAACCAAGATCATGGCATCCGGCCCTCTCAATTCTTGGCAAATAGATGGGGAAGAAATGGAGGTAGTGACAGATTTTATTTTCCTGGGCTCCAAGATCACCGCAGATGGGGACTGTAGCCAAGAAATTAAAAAATGCTTGCTCCTTGGGAGGAAAGCCATGGCAAATCTAGACAGCACACTAAAAAGCAGAGACATCACCCTGTCAACAAAAGTGCATATAGTCAAGGCTATGGTCTTCCCAGTTGCAATGTATGGAAGTGAAAGCTGGACCATAAAAAAGGCTGAGCGCCAAAGAATTGAGGCCTTTGAACTGTGGTGCTAGAGAAGACTCCTGCGAGTCCCTTGGACTGCAAGGCGATCAACCGGTCAGTCCTAGAGGAGATCAGCCCTGACTGCACTTTAGAAGGCCAGATCCTGAAGCTAAAACTCAAATACTTTGGCCACCTAATGAGAAGGAAGGACTCACTGGAGAAGAGCCTAATCGTGGGAAAGATTGAGGGCAAGAGAAGAATGGGACGACAGAGAATGAGGTGGCTGGATGGAGTCATTGAAGCAGTAGGCGTGAGCTTAAATGGACTCCAGAAGATGGTAGAGGACAGGAAGGCCTGGAGGAACGTTGTCCATGTGGTCACGATGGGTCAGACACGACTTCGCAGCTAACAACAAGGAAGCTGTAATATAGAGTGGCAAGAAAAGTGAATGGTCATTTATTTTCAACTGCGTAGGAGTTGTATGTTGCAAAATAAAACCAGCTGAAATAGACTGTTCACCAAATGCTTCAACTAAGGTCCTCTAATTACTGTGTAAGCAACTTAAACTGATGGATCATAATTGCATCAATGAAATAAACTTTTGCGCCAGGTTCTAAAACCATTGAAAATTTTATTCTGCATTGGTTAGGGTATGAAGAGTAACAGGGCTAATAAATTGCACTTCTCTGCTGTTGGTGATTTGAGGTCTTCTTAATTATCTGAGGGTCCCCCGGTTGAAAAGTCCCCCGTGAGGTTTTCTTAAAAAAAAAGGCTCTGGAGTGATTCTGGCATTTACTTGTGAAATGACTTGTAGTTCCACAGATGTATCACCTTCTAACTCAAAGGAAGAAACTGTCAAGGAACAAAAGCTTGGTTTAATGTCCTTGAGATCCACAGCAATAGTGGAGTTCAAGAGAGCCTTCTTTGCTTCTCCATGGCAGACAGTTTACAAATAATAGTAAAATCTCCTCCTCCTATTATTACCTTCATGCCTCAACACCTTAATCATCCATTGGTTAACATGCTTATCAGAAAGTCTTTCCCAAACTGCTCAGGCTAAGATGATTTTAAGGCACATCTCTGGCGAACAACTGGAAATCAGCTCTAGGTAATCCTTGACTAATGACTATTGCTTAACAAGTGTTTGAAGTTATCACAGACCTTGTCAGAGCTACCTACTACCCATTTTCTGAATTACAATGTCCACACAGTCTCCTCCCTCAATAATGTGATTGCAATTTGGGCCCTTGATAACCAGTTCACTGTTATGTCCCTTTGTAGTGTCCCGTGGTCACATGGACCCAATTTATTATTATTTTTTGCTGGTTTCTAGAGTTTACTTCCAGTTTCCAGCAAAAAAAAGCCATTGGTGAAAAAGGATTTACTTAACAACCACATTTGTTTAAAGACCATCATAAAAATAGTTGTAACTTTCGTCACATGATGCCTCTGACAAGGTCATCTCCTACAGCCTCAATGTATGACCACAACCATAATTCTGGGTTCAAACACAGTCATAAGTTGAAGACTACCTGTACTCCCAAATTTGGCAATTTCCACGCTTCAGTTTGTGATTCAATTTTCTGTGGTTCTCCTGGCTGAGAAAAGCAGCTCTAAATCTTTGTATGAAGTTGTGGTAATCACCCACCAATGCATCATTGCCCTTAATGAATGGCATATGCCATTTGACTGCCCCTTCTTTTAGCAATCTGTAGGCAATTCCACTGTTTGGCCTGACAGAAATAATTCCCATGAGGAATTGATCGTGAGCTCTCCCTCCCCCCCCCCCACAATTTTTCTGGTAGACTTCCCAGAGAATGGAGCAATACTGAGTGTACAACTTCTTCTATGATTATTCCAGTCTTTGGAGAACCTTATTATTTCAGTAGATGAAGGCAAAAACCAGGAACGGCAAAGTTTCTAGGAATGCTCTTTATGGTTATAGGGCAGAATAACACAATTTACAATGCCTATCAATCTTTCTCTCTTCCATATTTTATACCAAACAAATTCAAGGCAGGGTTATTTTGAGGTTCTTTCTCACATTTGCCTCTTTCTCTGGAAATACTTTTTGGAATGTTTCCCTTCGATGGCTTGCTTATCTTGTCTATGGGAGAAAGTCCGCTTGAATTCTGTTTTGTAGTTTGAGGTGGTACAACTAATGAGTTATGCCATATCAAAATAAAAAATAGGCGCTGAGTTCTGATAAAATGTCATCATTCTGATGAGTGGCCTTGCAAGTGTCATGGATTGGGATGGTGTATCGGAAAATGTCCAGGGCCAGAAAAAGTTGCTGTTCTTTTTGGATAAATGAAAATACATCCCTACTGACAGCTGTATATGCTCCTGAGTATAAAGAAAAAAATAGCGAAGAAGGAGATTAGGTTGCAATCTTAACGCAGTTATATGGCTAAAGATTAAATATGCACATACTGGTTTTTTTAACCGTTTCCAGAGAGTTAGTGGTTTCATTCTCTTGCAGCAAAAAGAAAGAGCCAATCTTACATATTAGGAAATTTGGCAAATGATTTTTATTCTGTGAAAAATTATAATACATGTTGCCACAGGTTTCTTGCATGATTCGTGTAGTTGTGACATTTTGTGGCCATGTACTGTTGATAATACAAGCTAGGCTTCTAATCTGGTGATGCACATGCCTTTTGGTAATTTATCCTGAGCAGAGGAGCTCAGAAACAGCCCTGCGTGTCAGTAGTTTTCTGAAAAAGTAGAATGCAGGGAAAGTCCATTTGAGAGCATCACCCTAAGAAAACCATGGAGATGAGTTCTATTTTAGTCTAACCAAAAGTGCCCAGGATGCTTCATTCAGATGTTGAACTTGAAACAGGTAGTCCTCGACGTACAACCATTCATTCAGTTACTGTTTGCAGCTTCCATGTAGGAAAGCCACGTGGTAGATCAGCTTCTTCTAGAAAGATCTGTGGAAAAGCAAAGTAGACCGAGCTCTGACAAGTGAGGAGGAGGGTGTGGGACCCAACAGGGCCGGAAGCAGGTCCAAATCCTGGGGTACCCATGTGGCAGGAAGTGTGTCATGGGTTGCCTCAGGGAATCTGGTGGGGCCCTGCGAGGCCTGGGACAGACATGCAATGTGGGCCCTGGCCTATGCTAGGCTTCCCAGGATCTTTCTCACTCAAGGCACCTTGCAGTCTGCTTAATGATCTATGTCATGGTTACGACAGGTGAAACTCTTCAAAAGAACTTTGAGGCATTGTTTACCTTAAAGAATCTTTTATTCGAGAAACAAAGTATTGACACTACATATGAATTCCCCTCCCCTGAGCACAAAGTAACAAAGCATAATTCCCTCCTCCAATTAACAGTCATAAATCACATTCCCCATTAGCTTGAAGCGCGGGCTTTCTCCCCAGCTCTCCAGTCCTACAAATCTTTATCAACTCTGGGTGCAATAACCTTGGATTCCCACGGCTGAGTTATTATTGTTATGACTAACTGGACTCTCGTCCACACTCCCCCTCCCAGCATCAACCAACTCTAAACATCTGTTGTCAAAGCAAGAACATCCGATGTTAGCAGTGTTGGCAATCTATTTCAGAGGTCCCCAACCTTTTGGGCACCAATGACTGGTTCCGTGGAGAGAGGTTTTTCCACGGACTGCAGGGGGTGTGGTTTTGTGTGCTGCCTGCATCCCACAGATGGGGCTTTGCTTGTTTGTGTGGACCAGTTGCTGGCATGTTGCGGCCTGGTACTGGTCCATGGACTGATCTATTTGGTCATTTAATAACTGCAACATTGAGAGCAGGAATTTTGATCATTAAGTGAGGTCTCCAGAAGCTGTGAATGCTCCAACACTGGAAGTTTTTAAGAAGAGACTGGACAGCCATTAGTCTGAAATAGTATACGGTTTCCTGCCTGAGCAGGCGGTTGGACTAGATGACCTCCAAGGTCCCTTCCAACTACTACTTCTTCTTCTTCTTCTTCTTCTTCTTCTTCTTCTTCTTCTTCTTCTTCTTCTTCTTCTTCTTCTTCTTCTTCTTCTTCTTCTTATTATTATTATTATTATTATTATTATTATTATTATTATTATTATTATTATTATTATTATACAGTCAGCCAGATGTTCAGACTGGATTTGGCATTTTTGTCTACCTATTGAGTCCTTACCAAGGACCTGGGATAGGCAGATGTGGATGTTTGATGGTATTACAGATATCGTCACAGGATGGAAGCAGTTCCTAATAAGGCCGCCTTTTGCAATTGACTAATGGCGAATTTGTCAATGCCAGTGGTATTCAAGTGGTGCTCCATTTGTTCTGGGATTGCACCCAAGGCACCTATTACTATTGGTATTACCCTTGCTTGCCTTTGCCACAGTCTTTCTATTTCTATTTGTAGGTCTTTGTATTTTGTTATCTTCTCCAGTTCTTTCTCATCTATTCTACTGTCTCCGGCCACTGCCACATATTATTATTAATTATTAATTATTGTTAATTATTATGTGGACACCTCACTTAATGACTGCCATAACCTATGACCATAATGGAGCCTGCCCTGTCATAAGCTGAGGACTACTTGTATTGATGTTTTTCATATGCTCATATGCATCTTCCATCATGCCTAACTCTAAATGCTTATATACAACTCCCATCATATCTGACTCCTGCCAGTCAAATTGGTATTGACTCTTAGTAGCTATGTAGATAGGCCTTCTCCAGAGTGACTGCTCAGGAAGATGAGCAGTTGATGCTGTAGGAAACAGCACAGGTGCTACTAGATAAAAAATCTGGTTTGATGCATTGTCTCAGCAGCCCTCTTCTTCTCTTACATTTTATCTGTAATGACCCATTTGGGTTATCCAATAAGCCCCTTACGCATTCAGATGTAATTTTTACACATGCTTAAAAAGTATATTTTGAGAAGCTTATGAAGAATATAATGCTGCTCTCATTGCTTAGGAAATACTGTGTGAGCTGTGCCAGACACATTTTGTTATGGTTACCCAATGTAACACTCACTCTAGCCTTCCCAATTTGATATCCTCCATATGTGTCAGACTGCAATTTCCAAATTTCCGAGCTAGCATATGTAGGCCAGACATATTTGGATCCACATTTTCCTTGGCAACATTTTTCTAGTACAATAGTCAATGTGCAATATTGTCACAATTTGAAATTGTAGGTGTGGAGTTTCATCTCTCTGCTGAGGATGGGACTCACTGCAAACATAAAACAGAAGCCCTAATTCCTGTACATTAAAATAGTAAGGGAAGTAAGAAAGTTCCTGATATATGCTTAAATTTCAATTAGTCCCCAAATTTATCATTTGAGTAAAGCTTGAAAAAACCTCTATGTGTAATAGAAACTTTAATGTGCGTCGTAGTGGTGGTGGTACAGTATGAGAGCTATATTTGCTTGAGGAATTAGTCAATAATGAGTGAAACCAGAGTTAACAATGGAAGAACTATTTTGCTTCTATGGTAGGATCTTATTTCTCTGCTTCCCTTTCTCTTTTCCCCCACATACATAATATATATACATACATATATGTCCTTAATAATTATAAAAATACGAATCCCAGGCATATCTGTATGCTATACATACATATATACATACGTACACAGATACAAGTATATATAAGTAACCTTCCTTCCTTCCTTCCTTCCTTCCTTCCTTCCTTCCTTCCTTCCTTCCTTCCTTCCTTCCTTCCTTCCTTCCTTCCTTCCTTCCTTCCTTTCATTAAAACAAACCACATACAAAACCCTATTGTACAGAGAACATCTCGATCTGTAGACTCTGCGATTGGAAAATTCTCACCAATGCATAGAATTGCTTTGTTGGTATATTTTTGGAATTAAGAAAAACAAACAAGAGGAGCTGGCTCGTGGCTTACCTGTACTTAGAACTAGAGTGTAAATCCACAGATCACCTGCTCAAACTCTTCTGCTTTAAATGAGATATTTAGCATTTTTTGAATTATAGCAATTATTTGTAAGTTTTTATATCAAAATGTTTTGTCTAGCCCCTTCTGCATTTTTTGTGTCATTACTACACTGCAGAACATTTTAACAGCAGTAGCAATAGTAGTAACACTTAGACTTACATACCGCTTCATAGTGCTTTACAGCACTCTCTAAAAGCAGTTTACAGCATATTGCCCCCAAAATCTGAGTCCTATAATGAGACCAATTTAGCTAAAAAAGAGACCAAATTCAGAGACCGCCTAGTAAATAAGTAATTCTATCTGGCCCAATCTAGACCAACACTAGGCTGTTATCTTGCAGTGTAGATCCAAAATTGATCTCAGTCTTAGTAAAAGGTGGGTTATGTGTATAATTCACATCTTTGCACAAACGCTAAACGTTGAAGAGCAAATATTTTAAACACAATGAAAATATACAGATCATGTGGTTCCTCTGTGTCCCAGGATGCTACTTTTCTTTGACGTGATCCAAGTTGTGTGTCCTATTTCCTTTGTCGGCTTCCAGTCTTATTTCTATAAAAGAATAAGCCTTCTTAAAGTCACACACTTCAAATAGAACATATCAGAGCTTCCTTCAAAATAAGATGGCTATAGAAATTGAAAGAATAATAAATAACTATTTCCATCAGATATCACTGGATTTAGCAATCAACCTTTAA
Organism: Vipera berus; assembly: GCF_964194415.1. NCBI lineage: Eukaryota > Metazoa > Chordata > Lepidosauria > Squamata > Viperidae > Vipera > Vipera berus. Next base: position 344,078,607 of record NC_138202.1, read on the forward strand.
CTTCATGCAGTATTTGTGAATAAGATTCCATACAGGTAGTCCTTGTCTTATTACCACAATTGAGCCCAAAATTTATGTTGCTAAGCGAAACAGTTGTTATGTGAGTTTTGTCCCATTTCTTGCTTCAGTGGTTAAGTGAATCAGTGAACTGGTTCAGTTAGTAACATGGTTGTTAAGTGAATCTGGCTTCCCCATTGGCTTTGCTTGTCAGAAGATAGCACAAGGTGATCACATGACCCTGAAACACTGCAGCTGTCATAAGTTGGTTGCCAAGTGTCTGAATTTTGATCACGTGACCACAGGGATGCTGCAACAGTCATAAGTGTGAAAATGGTCATAAGTCACTTTTTTCAGTACTGTTACTGTTCAGTCACTTAGAACAGTCACTAAATGAACCATTGTTAAGTCAACTGAAACCTATTCAATTTATCACACAATTTCTATAAATTGTAAAAATCTGATGTAAGATTTTATTGTCCATTAAGGTAATTGTATACATCCCTCTTCAGAAATAAGTTCCAATGGGTTATCTCCTAAGTAGACAAATAAAGAAGGTGGATGAATAAAGAACTTTTAAGTATAGAGTGCAAATTTTTAGCCACTTACCTGGAAATAATCCCATTGAGCTCTACCTGAGTTGAGGTATATTGAACTGGGTTGCTTAAAACTGTACAGGTAGTCCTTGACTTACAGCCATTCATTTATTGACCATTCAAAGTTACAACAGCACTGAAAAAAGTGACCTATGACCTATGACACAATGGTTGCAGCATTGCCATGGTCACATGATCAGAATTCGGACACTTATCATCTGACATGTATTTATAATGGTTGCAGTGTCCCGGGGTCATGTGACCCCCTTTGGCTACTTTCTGACAAGTAAAGTCAATGTGAAAGGCAGATTCACTTCACAAAAGTGTTACTAACTTAATAACTGCAGTGATTCATTTAACAACTGGGGGGAAAGGTCGTAAAATGGGGCAAAACTCACTTAGCAACTGCCTTGCTCAGCAATGGAAATTTTGGACTCAATTGTGGTCATAAATCGAGGACTACCTGTATTTGACCTTGTTCCTATGAGTAGCTACTGATGTTGGCAGATTTGGGCTGAACATTCTGGATGATGTGTTGCTTGTGTTAGTTACAGGACCCTCATCCGACCCACGTACAAGATAGCTTACCGAACAGTAACTGCTCTTGAATGGCGATGCTGCCCTGGTTTCACTGGAAGCAACTGTGAGGAAGGTAAGGCTACCGCATACTTGACGGACTCTGCCCATCAAGAGGGTGTCTCTATGAAGCTGTGAGTATATCATCCAGCCTTCTCCCATTTGGTGTCCTCTAGTTGTATTGAGCTTGGATTCTCACAACTCTAGTCAGCATGAATCTCAGCATGGAGACTGTGGACATAGGTCCACCTTCTATGGCAGGGGTGTCAAACTGCCAGCCCATGGGCCGGATGCATCATAGCAAAACCGCATCCACCCCATTGCCGGCAGTGGCAAAAAAAGTCATGATACGTTACAACACGTCACGTGATGTTGTGAGTTTGATACCCCTGTTCTATGGAGCATGGGAGACTGGAATATGTTAGTAGATAGAAATGGGATGATTTACTGGTTTAGAACAGAAATACTGGACTGTGATCCTATCAAAGTTCCATCTGTGTTTACTCTTAAGCATTCTTAATTTTCTGAGGATTTCATAAATGTGTTTTTTATGGCTTGCAAGTCACACTATTTTTAAGTGATATATCATTATGTGCTATTTAGATAGAAAACAGGTTTTTTTTGTCCCAACATGCATTGTTTTCAGTCTACAACTAATTAAGAAATTTAGTAATTTATTGTAATTCTCATGGCAATAGACAGAAGCACTATGCATCTCATGTTCTATATACATTTCCACCATGTTAGTCTCTGTTACATGACCGAACATGTTACAGGATGGCTCCTAGTAACTCACATGTGGTCAAACAGATAATAGATGTATGCCACAAAACACCCTGACCAAGCAGTGACCTATAGTAACTACGGAACATACAGTATTTTTACATTTCTGTATTATATAAATCTGCTTGTCTATTTTCTTAATATGTACACCCATTATTACAAATGTTTATGAAGATTCTCAGTTATCCAGGTCATAGATGTATCAAAAATGGTTTTATTTTGGCTGGACTGATTTTTTTGACAAAAACCCAAGACGTTTCGCTTCCTGGAAGCTTCATCAGTTGTATTGGATGCTGTGGGAGATGGAAGGACAGGTATTGATAGTTGCGATTAGATGGTGGGCCGGGGAATGATAGGTTCTGACAAGGATGGTGTGTTTGTGTGTGTGTGTGTGTGTGTGTGTGTGTGTATGTGTGTGCAATAGAAAGATTGTGGTTTTTTTTGCAACTAATCTCAACTGTCAATACCTGTCCTTCCATCTCCCCAAGCATCTAATACAACTGATGAAGCTTCCAGGATAGGAAGCAAAACGTTTTGTTTTTAACTCAAAAAAAATCAGCCCAGTTGCCCTTTCAAAATAAAAACCACTTTTGATGCAACCATTATTACAGTTATAATACACAAGAGGAAAGCCCACCATTTTCCAAGAAAGAACATTCTGCTGTGAATTTTAAGGGTGGGACTTGCAATAAAACCCACTGATTTGCCATTTCTCAATTCCCTTCTCTCACTTGTTGCTGTTTTTTTTCCCCTGTCAACCATCTTCTTGGTTCTTGGTTTTTCCATTGTTTGTTCATTTGTTTATTAGTTTCTAAATGGCTGCAATCATGCCACTCTTGGCAGGGGATGAAAATAATTACAAAATGTCTAATCATAAAAATACCAAATAATAGTACAACACAATTAAAATTAAAAACAGCAACTTAGAGCAATATAAACACACATGTTGTGTTCCCCTGCTATATCAAATTTAAAAAGACTTTCAGAAGAGTTTTGTTTTATCTTGTTTCCAGAAAGGCAATAACCTCAAGGCCTGCCTAGTTTCTTGGGTGAAGCTATTCCATAATGTAAGACCATTACATTACAATAGCTGCCCAGAGTTATTGACTGAGATGGGCAGCCATAGAAATTGAACAAATAAATACATTATTGTACTGAGAAACAGCTTCTCCTGGCCTCAGCCCACCGCCCGTTTCATAAATATGGGGAAACACTACTAATATTTTCTGAGTTGTCTTTAGTTTGGTGGGTTCTTCTAGTTGAAAAAAGTAGTTCTGAAGGTGCTTCAGCATCAAACCATATAAGGCTTTATAAATTAAAATCAATACTTTAAATTGCACCTATAAACCTATTGACAACCAGTGAAAGGCCCCTAACACAGAGTGATGTATTCATGTGTCCAGCACCCATTAATATATGGGCTGCTCTGTTTTGGATGAAGTGCAATTTCTGTTCTGTACCAGCCTGCTACCGGCCTTGCAGAAAGGCAACCCCTGTACAAACGGCAGAGGCTGGAATACGTCTGCCAAATTTATTACACAAACAAACAAAACATGAAACAAGATACCGGAGCTTTGATCCTCTATCGGAGCGGTTGCTTTCAGCAAACCAGCCCTCCCCCAAACACTCCCTTTATAAGAGTTCAGGGCGTGGCCTCTCTTTGCCTCCTTCCGAGAAGTCCCACAGCCTTTCTCTGCTTGCTCCTACTTGACTGCCTCCTGCGTCAGGCGTCCTTGAACAGGGCCAGCTGTGGGTCATCTTCATCCACACTGTCGGGCTCACACAGCTGGGTCTCCACCAAGTAAGAGGGGCCTGGCTGGGGGCTCTGCGGAGCCTCCAAGCCATCATCAGCAAGTTCTTCTTCAACACCCCCCTCCTCCCCCTCATCTGAGTCATCCGAGTCATCCGACCCAACTGCCGAACCCACAGGCTGACCCTGAATCACAACAATTTCTGAGTGGTAGAATCTAGTTATGCAACATTACTGTTACAGTTGCAAAGTCCTCTTGCTCCAAGCAGGGCCACAATTGATGTATCAGCCAAAGCTAGATGAGGGCCCTGCTAGCTAGATTTGCACCCACCCATCTGGCAATTGCTTGCACTCCAGGAGGACCCCCAATTCATGTAACTGCTCCCTCAAGGACAATGGTACCTGTCTGAAGGATAAAACTGGAGTTGACAGAGAACCTAGCTCAATAAATTCATCATATTTACCCTGATGTTCACAAAGGCAAGGTCTAAGACAACTCAGTGCGGCCAACTCCCCACGGCCAACTTGCTATGGCCAACTTGCTGCAGGACAACACAACATAGCCAGTTCGTCACACTACAATTTGCTGCAGGACAAGTTACACTACTGTCGAACAAATGGTGGAATAGAATAATTAAAGAAAGGATGCAAAGAAGGGACAAAATGTAATGTGAATGACAAAAATTAAAATTACGGTATTTTTAAAATTATTTTAAATACTTAAATTGAATCATTGAATTGTCCCACAGTGAGTTGTCCTGCAGGGAGTTGACCATGATGTGTTGTCCTATGGCGAGTTGGCTGTGGCGAGTTGGCTGCGGCAAGTTGGCTATTCCAACAAGAGCATGCCTCTAGTTTCTTCTCTCTTTTCGCTTCTGTCAAGTCCAATATCTCTGAGATATTGTTCCAATATCTCAGAGACATTGGAACAATATCTCAGAGACATTGGAACAATATCTCAGGGGTTGCCCCAAAGAAGAGGGAGACAACCTATTCTCCAAAGCACCTGAAGGCAGGACAAGAAACAATGGATGGAAACTAATCAAGGAGAGAAGCAACCTAGAACTAAGGAGAAATTACCTGACAGTTAGAACAATTAATCAGTGGAACACTCTGCCTCCAGAAGTTGTGAATGCTCCAACTCTGGAAGTTTTTAAGAAGAGACTGGACAGCCATTTGTCTGAAATGGTATAGGGTTTCCTGCCTGAGCAGGGGGTTGGACTAGAAGACCTCCAAGTCCTTTTCAACTGTGTTATTCTGTTATTCTTGAACTTGCCCAGGTGTGTGAGAATTGACTCTAAGGATACTGCATGCATACTGATGGTTGAGAACTATAGAAATAGTATAAGAAATGTGAGAATGAGCTAAAGTTGACAAAGGATGCTAAAAACAATAAAAAGGCTTTTATAGAGCTTTTTAATATTAGAGTTGTTTAAACCATTATAAGTGTGAAAGCTTTTGAGCTAAGAAGTTGTTTCAAGTTTTAAATGGGCTGTTCTGTCCTGACAGGAAGCCTTCCAAACTTCCTGGAAATGTTCTGAGCTTGAAAAGACTCCGATAAATACTTTGAGTTTGGAATAACCAATCCCAATCTTGAATTCAAGAAGTTTGCACTCAACTATCTAAAATAAAAAGAAGAGAAAAGAAGCAATAAACTAACAACTCAATGAAGACATAAAAATGTTAACAGGGAACAAAGAAAAGCAGAGAGCTCTTGTTCTGATTCTGTTTTCTCCAATAAAAGGGTATGTGTTTCACTAGGTAATTGTGAAGAGCAAAATTAAGGACCAGAACTAGAGTTTGGGACTACCTGAAATATAATTGGGGAATATCTAAATCTTCAGAGGAATTAACTTACAGTAAGGGACCAGCTAATGGTCTACCTTTTTATTTTCATTTATTCATTCATGTATTCGTTGATTAATTTAATTTATATTTCACTTGTATTATCTTTGAGAAATTGTTGAGAACTGATAAAGGGTCAGGCAATTGGAGGAAGGCAAATATTGTCTCTTCCTTTCAGAAAGGAGGAGATAAGGTGTGGGGAAATAAAATAAAATAAAACAATTGGAACTAGACTAGCCAGCCTGCCTGCCTGCAATCAATATCTTTTAGATCAAATCAAAAGTTGTTTTTTTCCTGGTTTGTTGTGAGGATGAGATAAAAACAGTGTAGAGCTGGAATAAAAACTGTAGGCCTTGGAATTACAAATTCCTGTTTGGAGCTTGAAATGTTTTAAGATTGGAAAATGTTACACAACCTATTATTTTTCTCTGACAAATTGTAAGTGATTTGCTGAAATGACCTTCCCCCCCTCCCCAACTTCTGTAGTTTGTAGAACACTTATGGCTACCACATTTATTTTTGGAGCCTGCTGAATCAGATTGTTTGGTGAGCAGAGTACTGCTTCCCCCCCCACTTAAATACCCTTAAGAAGAAAATTGCATATCTAGGTGTGTGGGGAGAAAGCAGGTCAAGATTCTCTCCTCATTAACTCTGCTCATCTGCTTTATGACTGGAAAAGGTATCTTTGCAACTATTAAGTAAGCAGTGACTGAGGTCTTTGGATCTCAAGGGTTTACTTATCATTCAAGTATTAATTCATAAATCTGTTTTTACATTAGTGAATGATTTTTAAAGTGATAATTTTATTAAAATTTATGGACCATATTCTTATACTGTAGTTGCACATTTAGAGAGAGTCATGGTGGTAGAGTGGTTAGAATACAGTATTGCAGGCTAACTCTGCCCACAGCCAGCAGTTCAATCCTGACTGGCTCAAGGTTGACTCAGCCTTCCATCCTTTTGAGGTTGGAACAATGAGGACCTAGTTTGTTGGGGGCAATATGCTGACTCTGTGAACCGCTTACAGAGGGCTGTAAAGCTCCATGAAGCAGTATATAAGTCTAAGTGCTATTGCTATTTAGATGAGGATTTTCCTTCAATATATACTTTTCGATATATCTTTATACTGAATTATGTATTTTTTAAAAAATGCTCTATATTTTAATCCAAGTGCTTTGCAGAATTTGGAGAAAGACCACTTTATAGTCCACATACAAGATTCAAAACAAGTCAGTGCGAATTAAAGTTTGTTTAACTGCTTTCTCTATTTACATTCTTAAGCTTCCCTAGTTGGACCTTCAGTGATCTATTTTCTGAGCCTCCTTGTCGTAGTTTGTGTGGCTTTACATAATTTTTTAGGCTAGCTTTAAAATGGGGTTGGATTATTTTCAGTTCAGTGTGTTGTGAAAATGTAGCTATTTTCTTAGTCTATTGTGTGAACTAGACCATTATGTTACTCCCGACTTATGTTTGGTGCAACTTATCGTAGGAGTGCAGTAATTGTATTTTTATTTATTTATTTAATTTTAATGTGTAGGTTTGTGAGCTCCATCAGCCCTGGTCCTATATCATGCCACTTTTTTTTTACCTTTTCAAGGCTTATTATTGGGTGAGTCCCTTCCAACTTCTTCTTCTTCTTCTTCTTCTTCTTCTTCTTCTTCTTCTTCTTCTTCTTCTTCTTCTTCTTCTTCTTCTTCTTCTTCTTCTTCTTCTTCTTCTTCTTCTTCTTCTTCTTCTTCTTCTTCTTCTTCTTCTTCTTCTTCTTCTTCTTCTTCTTCTTCTCTCTTATTATTATTATTATTATTATTATTATTATTATTATTATTATTATTATTATTATTATTATTACTTTGGGAAAGAGAGGAAGAGATGTTTCTTAGGAAACAATCAGATAAAAGAGGCAGGAGACCCCAATGGCTTAACAAGCAGAAAAAGAAACTTGGAAAGGACTCTCCATAATGGATCAAGCAGTTAAAAGTAGTAACAGGAAGTTTTGTACTTTCAGATTTGCACAATTCTGTCAATGTATCTTACATTAAAATAGAATTACCTCATCTAATTGTGTTTCCTGTCTGGCTTAACCAGGAAACCTGACATAAGCATAAAGAGATAAACTGCCCAAAGTCACTTAGGTGAGATGAGTGGTGTAGAAATGTGATAGACAACCAGCATCTGCATTAAAGTAGGATATTATAGAATTAATGGACATTTGCTCCTCATTGTTTAGGGCCCAGTTCTGGTGCAATTCAACTAAGAACAAAAGCAAAAGAAGGATTGGCCCATAGTTTAGACCAGAAAAAGTAATAATGTCTCCTAGAGTGGGATTTCAGAAAAAAACTCTGTGAAATTGCCCTGTGTCAACACAGACTTGACATATTCCATAGGAAGGAGAACATCTCATGAATATATTATAGAGGAACTCTTTCCCTTAAGAGGAAAAAGTGATGATTTAAAGCTCACATATGACATAGAGTTGAGTGAACTGCCAGAAAGATTTCTTCACAGGCTGGAGTTCTTTTTTTGTCAGCTGCCTGGTTAAGAATTAAAATTCCTGAGATAATTATAATCTAAACAATCTGTAGCCTTTAGCATTAAGGAGGTGCCCACCAGCTGGTGATGGTTAAGTGGTTACTTTTCTCAAAACCTGAACCTATTAACAAAGGGTCAAGACTTTCTGTTTTAATCTAAAATGAGATTCAACAATGTTCAACTCTACAAAGCAAAAAAATATTCGCTGGGGAATGGGGAGAAACAGATTTTTTGCAACAAAAAATAGGATAGAAAAGGAATGCCAGAGAATCCAGTCCATGGGAACAAAATCCATATGAAGTAGACAAATAAATACATTCAGGCAACAGGCATGGGGTCTGGTTATTTGAGGAACTGCCTATCTTTCATCATTTTTGCCCATCTGATAAGATTCAGCCCAGTTGGGAGAGTGTTGTGCCAAGTGTGCATTACAAGCTTGTACCTGCATGAACTGCAGGAAATTATCTATGAGGCTTTTGTTGGAGGAGGGACAGCTATGGGCAATTAAACTGATTTTAGATAACAGATTGATATATTCTTTTTCATCTTTCCAGGTTCTGACACATCCTGTGCACACAAATTACAGATTGGCTGTAGCTTTTTCCCTTGGCCTTAACTCCTTAAAAGTTTTAGGGCATGATGGCAGAAAAAATCATTAGCGTAGCAGCTACAAGACTGGTTTGCAAATAGAATAGGTTGACTCCTATTTTGCATTAGGTAGCTTCACACAAGTGAATCCTTCTCATTCCTTCAAGCCTGCAAATCTAACTCTAATCTAAGGTTAATTTTCTTTGCAGGGTTGTGGCCAGGTAGAAAAATATCATCTACAGTTGCAAGAAAAAGTATGTGAACCCTTTGGGATTATGTGGTTTTTTGCATGAATTGGCCATAAAATGCGCTCTAACCGTCATGTACCGTATTTTCCGGCATATAAGACGACTGGGCGTATAAGACCACCCCCCTACATTTCCTGTTAAATTATAGGGTTTGGGCTATACTCGCCGTATAAGACTACCCCTATCCAACGCACACCAAATAAAAATTAAAAAACATCAGATTTGATTTTAATATGGTAATTTTAATTCAAATGCTTATGACATGCAGGTGCTTAGTAGAAAAACTGTCACTTATAAACATAAGGCTGTTTGTCATCAAACATGTAAACATAAAACAGTGCAAGTGGATTAAACTATAATAATAATAATAATAATAATATAATAATAATAATAATAATAATAATAATAATAATAATAATAATAATAATAATAATAAGAAGAAGAAGAAGAAGAAGAAGAAGAAGAAGAAGAAGTTGGAGGGGACCTTGGAGGTCATCTAGTCCAACCCCCTGCTAAGGCAGGAAACCCTATACCATTTCAGACAAATGGCTGTCCAGTCTCTTGTTAAAAACTTCCAGTGTTGGAGCATTCACCACTTCTGGAGGCAGGTTGTTCCACTGGTTAATTGTTCTAATTGTCAGGAAGTTTCTCCTTAGTTCTAGGTTGCTTCTCTCCTTGACTAGTTTCCATCCATTGCTTCTTGTCCTGCTTTCAGGTGCTTTGGAGAATAGCTTGGCTCCCTCTGCTTTGTGGCAGCCCCTGAGATATTGGATCACTGCTATCGTGTCACCCCTCACCCTTCTCTTCGTTAAACTACACATACCCTATTCCAGGAACCGTTCCCTATTTTCCTAATTCACTTTTTCACTTTTCCTAATTCACTCTAAAGCTTTCCCTGCGCAGAGCCTTAAGTAACACCAGCTGCCTGCAATTAGTGCAGGTTCGCATCCCACCAGGCTCAAGGTTGACTCAGCTTTCCATCCTTCCAAGATAGGTAAAATGAGGACCCAGATTGTTGGGGGCAATAAGCTGACTTTGTAATAATGCTGCTTGGGGGGGGGGCGAAAGCCCTAATAAACAGGCATATACACAGAATGAAGGCTATTGCTAAGCACATTGATTTGTGCTTTAAATTGTAAGCCACCCTGAGTCTTCGGAGAAGGGCAGGATATAAATGGGATTTTTTAAAAAAAAGACCAAATGGGAGATCCGCTCCAGGTTTTCCAGCCAGCCCGCCCAGTTCCTGAGTCAAATGTGTCCTTAGAGCTAAGCCGCTGCTCTGACTGCTGCCTTCTCCACCTGCCTTTCAAGTTGGGATATACTACAGCTGCTCTTCAACTTTAGAAGGAAAGATGCCCAGACCCCAGCCTGTAAAAAATCACAGACTGCAGCTTCTTCTCCAATTGGTCCTGCTTTCCCTGCGCAGACTAAATGGGAGATCCGGTCCAGGTTTTCCAGCCAGCCCTGTCCCTAAATTTTCAGCACCCGGCGTATAAGATGACCCCTGACTTTTGAGAAGATTTTTATGGGTTAAAAAGTAGTCTTATACGCCGGAAAATACGGTAAGTCACAACAATAGAAAAACACAGTCTGCTTAAAATAATACTACACAAACATTAGCTGTTGTCATGTTTTAATTGAAGATAAGATGGAAGCATTCACAGTGCAGGGTGGAAAAAGTATGTGAACCTTTGGACTTAATAACTGGTTGACCCTCCTTTGGCAGCAATAACCTCAACCAAACGTTTCATGCAAAAAACCACATAATCCCAAAAGGTTCACATACTTTTTCTTGCAACTGTATATGAAGCAGAAGCTGTATAAATCAGAGGTCCCCGACCTTTTGAGTACATGTTTTTGTGTGCTATCTTCATCCCACAGATGGGGCTTTGCTTGTTTGTGCGGACCGGTTGCTGGCATGCTGTGGCCTAGTACCAGTCCATGGATCAGGGTTTCGGGACCCCTGGTATAAATAGAAGGGTGTTTTTTTTAAAGAAAGAGGAGATATTATTTGTTTGGACATAGCTTCCTGCTCCCAGTGAAAATTTGTTTTCAATGCATTTGGAACTTAAAATACTTTAAACATTCAATTGATTTAATTTTTCATTCACTTATGTTTGATTTCATTTCCCTTTATTTTTCTTTTATTTTAACATTATTTTTTTAACATAAAAGCCAGAACTTTGTAACTTTGATGTTTTTCACTCACAATATGCAAATAATTTTGGGGTAACTAATATTTTTCAGCATAATAAAAGGAAAGGCCAATCTTTCTCATGTTGGTGCCTTCCAGCTATCTTAGATGATGACTCCCAGTAAGAGCATTAGCTATAGACATTGTTGGGGAAGGCTGCCATAGGCATGAAGAAAGATATGCGAAATGCAAAATTTGTCTTTCCCCCTAAAACCTTGGAAGTAATGGGTTTTTTCCCTCATGCTCAGCAAAGCTCTTGAGATAGTAGAAAGACGTTGGGATCAAAAGAATTTGTCTAGCCAAACCTGGAGATAGATTTACTGATCCTGTCTCATCTTGTGTCAGAAATGCAGGAGCTAGAAAGGGGAAAAATATTAATTACATTTAAAAACATTAAATTTTTTAATAAAAACATATATTTTTAAAGTTCTAGCCCAATGCCAGGCTACATTGATGGCAAGGATATTTGTGACCAGCAAGTCATTCTGTATGCATATCAGTCCAATGGGGCCCTGTAAAAGATGGATAGTTGTTTGAATAGTGCCACTTTCACAATAAATATCCTTGTCCTGTGAGGGAAGCCCCATTTTTCCATGTGGTGTTTAGTTCTAGCCAAACCAGTGCACAGTTTATTTAAACATCTCCAAGCCGTCCACTCCTCTTCCAAACCTCCAGGCAATCCCTCAAGCGGTTCTATTCAGTTATGAAGATGTTTAACTTAAAGTTTCCATCTTTTTAATTGTTCCTTTTGAGGTGTAGTAACAATCTCCTTGGGGCAATCTAAAGAGCTCCTTCTTGTTTTCAATCTTTTTGTAGGGGGTACTTGGCCAAATAATGGGTGTGCTGAATCATGTAACAAAGTGGTGCCCAATCTTTCCACCTTGGCGGGATGTATTTGAGTGGCACTTGCATACCCATATGCACAGCTCTCTTGGTGCAAGCGGTGAGTGCGCATGCCCTCCACTTGTGCGAATGGAATTTCGCCTGTGAGCAGAGGGCACAAAGCTCCACTCACATGAATGAAGAGTGCTCACACTAATCCAAACAATTTATTTATGTGAAAGGAGACTACTATTTTATCTTTCACCTCTAACAACAAAATATCTGGAGAGTTTCTTCTCTACTTAAAGGAATTATTTGACTCGAGCTGCCTGAATCCTAGATTCAATATTTCTAGCATCCTTCAATTTTGGGACCTGGATCATGGAAGATGCTGCAAATAAATCTGTGTGATGAAACATGTGAGGCACACTAGCCTTGGGGACTCATCAGTATTTATTTGTTTATTCCTTGTTCTTGTATCTTTGTTAGGTTGGTAAGATAATGAAGAACTTAGCAGGAATTGTTGTTTTGGCTTTGAAGGCATTTATTCAAACAATTCTGCTGTATAATAAGCTTGACTTTATTTTTCTCTCTCTCTTTCTTTCTCTGTTTGGAGCAAAGGGTTTTTTAGCTAGAACAGGAAATGAGCCTATTCAGCCACCCAGACTGCTAAATCCTGATATAAAGAACATATGGAAGGGGGCAGCCCAGAGGTGATGTGCACTAATTATTGCAACGTGCATCAACTTGATTGATTTGAATCCAAGATAATGCTGACACCTCAATCTAGTCTGTTTCCCTTCTCCCATGAGCTTAGAAGTTCAAAGATGAGGATTTTCTTTTGGGAGGCTAAAATGTCCCCCACCAACTTGGAATCTTGGCACCAATTTGATGCAGCCCACTAATGACAACTGTTTTACGTTTGCTCATATAAATGTCAACTCTGTCTTCTGTCCTTTTTACATACAGATTTTCTTTATGTTTTAAAGGGATAGCAGTGATTCATTAAGGGCGACAATTACGCTACCTGATTATTCTGGGAAGGGTAGTCTGCATGCTGTGACTTTGTGGTAGTTCAGGATATAGGGCCAAACCTACTTTCCTTAGCGTATATTTTTTTTCCAGAATAAAGTGTCTAGCTTTTGCGAAGATATGCTTAAAGGTACATCCCTACTACCTGCAGTTTAAAAAAAATACAAAGAACAGCTAGAGAACTGATTTAAACAGTTCTGCTAAGGATGTTCCTGCTGCCACTATTTGCTTCTTCTCATAGAAACTAGCCTTCATCTGACCATAGCAAGTTCTCTAACAAATGTATGAAAATGTTTTAGGCACATCTGGTCAAAGTGTATTTTTCACTGACTACCTAAGCAAAAAACCCCTGCACAATTTGAATAATAATAATAATAATAATAATAATAATAATAATAATAATAATAATAATAATAATAATAATAATAATAAACCTTTATTGTCAAAGTACAACATGTGTACATTGACATTAGCTGAGCCTCCCCCCCCCCGTGCTCTCTCCCCCCAACACACAGTGACAACAAACCCTCCATCCTACCACACCATGTGAACCAACTATACCACACACCGGCCTCCCAAGTCAATTCTGCATAAGATTATATCCCATTTAAAAGCCTAACAGCCCACAGATAAAAGCTGTTTTTCAGCCTGTTGGTACAGCTGGCTATATTCCTGTATCTCCTACCGGATGGTAGGAGAGTAAAGAGATACCGTCCAGGGTGTGAGTCATCCCTGAGAATCTTCCTCACTCTTCCAAGGCAATGTGGTTGAAAGTTAAGTCTCTGCCTGTAAAGTTGAGTGTACATTTATATGCAGAATTACAGATTTGAATTAAACACTATTATGGCATAATTTTGGGTGCCCTTCACTTTCTTTGGAACAGTTTCTTTGGAATCAGTAACAGCTTGCAGATATGTCCTGTAGTCCAGTAGGCTAAATTCTTGCCTTTGGAGTTTTTTTCTTACTCTACCTTGCACAATTCTTCTTGCTCAGAATTGTTCTCAGGTTTCTTTGCATATGCTATGTTTTTGAGATCCATTATGGAGAGTTTCCATCATACTCAATTCTTGGCCGTGTAAATGCCATTCCAAAACCATTACCTTTCTCCTCTCTTAATTAAAGAATTTCACACATTAACTTCTTGGATATGTTTATATTTAGCTGAATGCATTAAGTCTTCTACATGCTGTTTCCCATGCCAGTGACTAATACACAATCTCAAAGCATAATGCTTAGGTGCAAGGAGAAGTAAAAAAATTCTGAAAGCAAGCACATAGGATTCATGAAACATATAGAGTCAGTCCTTGTCTTATGACCACAATTAAGCCCAAAATTTCTGTTGTTAAGCGAAACATTTGTTAAGTGAATTTTGCCCCATTTTACGACCTTTCTTGCCACAGTTAAGTGAATCACTGCAGTTGAGTAACACAGTTGTTAAGTGAATCTGGCTTCCCCATTGACTCTGCTTGACAGAAGGTCACAAAAGGTGATCACATGATCCAGGACACTGCAACCGTCATAAATATGAACCAGTTGCCAAGCATCTGAATTTTGGTCATGTGATCATGGGGATGTTGCGACGGTCATAAATGTGAAAAATGGTCATAAGTCACTCTTTTCAGTGCTGTTGTAACTTTGAATGGTCACTAAATGACTGGTTGTAAATCGAGGATTACCTGTATTTTGATCAGGGTTCCTAAGTCTGTAAACAACTGTAGCTGTTATAGCTAACTGTTTCTAGATCTATCTTCTGTGAATAGATCTTAGTCCTTCTAAGAATTCAAAAAAACAAAAATCTTGAATATCTTGTTTTGAATATATTATATCAAACATTATACACATTTGAAATTGGGTAGAATTTCAGTATCACTTTCAGCATCTTTGTCCTTCTCTTGATTATTTATACATTTATTTACAGCATTTTTGCTGCTCATTCATATATTTGTGGAATATATGTACTTCAGTTTCAAGAATTTAGGCACAATGTAACATGGCCAATGAAATAGCACAGTAATACAATAAACCCCAAAGATAACTGTATATACTAATTATTTAATAGTGCTCACATTTGTTGCCAGTAAATATAAAATAGCAAATTACAAATACCTTTCAGAACAACCTAAATCTATACAGACTCCCACAATGCTATGAGTGTGTGTGTGTGTGTGGGGGTCACTAAAGCCTTTAGGGGCAAGCCATTTCAGGGAAGGGGGGGCTGCCACACAATATGCCTGTTTTTTGCCCCCCCTCCTTTCTTCTTAGCAAGCATTCTCTGATTGTGAATCTTGGTACTGTATAGTCACTTTTCTCTTTCAGACTAATATAGAGGAGGGAGATAAAAACTGCATGGGATACCAGGATGCATCAGTCCTTGGATGCATCCACTTTAGTGACATATTTTGCAGAGCTCAGCTGTAGTTGTCTATTCTGGCACAGCATGTTAGTTATCTGTGGGTTAAATTGACTTTAACCCACTTAAAACCCGCTTAGTTGATATTTTGATTTAGGTATTTCCTCCATTGCCTTTGTAAAAAGAAACCAAGTTTTTTTTTTACATTATTTATTTTGGAATCTTATTGCATGGATTTTTGCCTATTTCTCCATTGTCGTCAATATTTGATTGTGTTCCTTGCTTACTAGATATTCCCAGTACATCATAGCTTTCTTATCATGCAAAATTCCATTTTGCATTTTCCCATTTTCAGCCACCAATCTGGAAAGAAGACCTTTCATTTGGTTGGGTGTCCGAATTGTAGTTTCTTTGCTTTTCAGCTTCATTACTTTGCCTGCACTGCAAATTACAACAGCTGTCAGGCTCTCAAAAGAGGATTTTACAAGAAAGAGAAAAGAGATCTGGAATTCATTTCCAAGTGCTTGACACAAAGTTGGAGAATTTGGCACTACAGATGTTTGATTCAACTAGCATGGGCAGTGGTCTTGAATCCTCTGGGTTGTAGTTCTATAAATATTTAAAGGCCATATTCTCTTCACCCTTGGCTTACAAAAGTGGCCGTGATACCTTGCCATTCTCATGAGCAATATTTCAAGTTTGGATTCAGTTAAACATACAATTGCCATCATGCTTTGTTCATTTTATTGAGAGGCTTCACAAATGTCAATTATTCTTTACGACCATTCCCAGCACATTACATGTAATGAAACATCCTCCCATCTATTACCTACAACCTAAGGTGTATTTATTGATTTACCATACACAAAGAACAGTATGCACATGCTCCTAGCAGAGATCATAGTTGTAAACTCAACTACAGATAATTCTCATAGTGACATATAACAGATAAATCATAGAAACAAGCTTACTTAGTGGTGATGCCTAACCTTGGAATGCCTTCCCCTAGTGAGATAGTCTTAGACCTTACTTAGACCTTATAAGATGATCAAAGCCCTGGAGACTAAAACATATAAAGAACGGCTGCAGGAGTTGGGTTTGGCTAGTCTAAAGAAAAGAAGAAATAGGGGAGACATGGTAGCTCACAATTTCAACATTTGCACCATCCTACAGTGGGTTAGGACGCTGAGCTTGTTGATCAGAAGGTCGGCAGTTTGGCGGGTCGAATCCCGAGTGCCATGTAACAGAGTGAGCGCCTGTTACTCGTCCCAGCTTCTGCCAACCTAGCAGTTCGAAAGCACGTAAAAATGCAAGTAGAAAAATAGGGACCACTACGGTGGGAAGGTAACAGCGTTCCGTGCGCCTTTGACGTCTAGTCATGCCGGCCACATGACCACGGAGATGTTCTCGGACAAGCGCTGGCTCTTCGGCTTTGAAACGGAGATGAGCACCGGCCCCTAGAGTCGGAAACGACTAGCACGCATGTGCGGGGGAACCTTTACCTTTACCTTTTACAGTGCTATCATTGCCATTTGCCACCTTCCATTCTGTCTTCGTGCAAGCAAAGTCAGCTGGGAAACTGACCATGCTCCATAGTGCCCGCCCACAGCATCTGCCTGCCCTCCACTCCATAGCACCTATAGTACCTACCCATCTGCCCAACCATGCCACTGCCCGTTTGTCTGGCATGGTTGGGTAGATGGGTAGGTGCTATAGGCACTATGGAATGGTGGGTAGACAGATGCTGTGGGCAGGCACTATGGAGTGCAGGCAGGCAGGCAGGCAGGCAAAAAAGCAGCAAGCAACCACTCATAGCAACTACCTCACTGCGTGCTGGGCTGCTTGCCTGGGAATCCCACCTCTTTCCACATTGTTACGCGAGGTCCTTGTTTAACGACCCACATGTTCCTGGGGTTTTGACAGCAATTGGGATTGCCGTTGCTAAGCAATCCAGTCACGTGACATCAAGCTTTACAACCACATCCCAATTGCTTTGTAACTTGAGGACCTCCTGCAAGGATGGAGACTGAAACTAAGTGGATGTATTGTACGTGGGCATGCTTCTTCCTCATGATTATTGCTATTATTGTTATTTGTGAATTTATATGACCATCTGTTTGGAATAACGTTTAGCCTCTTGGAATCTGTGTTATCTAAGATGTACCTCTTTGATGAGTATTGTGGAATGAAGGTTTGAAACACTTAAGCTGTTAACCAGAAATTCAGCCTGGTGATCTGGAGTTATTTCATCTCTCTCTTTTTCCTGTCTGTAAGTCTGTCTGTCTGTCTCGTTTATTCAGCTGTTGTATGAAATTAGGAGACGGGGGGGGGGAATTGCATATGCTTCCTGAAGTCCTTGGAGAAGCAGTCAAATCAAAATATCTTTAGTAAAATTATTCATTAATGTGGGATTGGCTTAAAGCCTCTACATAGCAGCTCCTGGGGCTTTCTTAGATGAGATCTGGATCTTTTGATTAAGCTAGTCAGAATTAAAAATAGAATTATTTTTAATTGTCTGGGATGATAGTATGTACAGAAATTAATATGTTAGCTGGAGGAAAACACACTGACCACTATTCTAAATCCTGCATTGCTTGCTTTTTCCCCTCTTGTTTTATTTCTGTGTCCCAGTATGGGTAAAGAAGATTCTGCCAGGTGAGAAAACCGGCTTTGGAAATTCGGATATTAAAATGGTCTCATTTTATTGACATTGTATTGTTCTATGTTGCATCCCAGGCTTTCCCTCCAAGTTTCCATATTAGAGGTAATCAACCTGTAGTCCTTAGCCTAACTTTGTCAGCCTTGTGTGTGTGTGGGGGGGGAGTTAAGATTTATAGCAAAAGAAATTTGTCTCTTTTCCAGCAAACTGCAGGGCTGAAAGAAAAAAGTATTGGTAAAACAAAAGTGGTGAATGGATGGGGATGAGAAAGAGACAGAGAAAAGACGGGGAAAAAAGAATAAAAATGGTTATTTATTCCTCTTTAAATATGAGATGACCGCTTTTATGCCCCAGGGCCACATATGGACTTAGAAAGCCTTGTGTGTGGCCCCCTGTACAAGCATACCACATTTTATTGCATTATGCTTTATTGCGCTTTGCAGATACTGTGTTGTTTTTTTACAAGACCCTCCACCAACAAAATGATTATGGCTTGCTGAAGGCTCAGATGATTAGCACTTTTTAGTAATAAAATCTTTTTTTAATTAAGGTATCTACATTGTTCTGTTTTTAAGATATAGTGCTGCTGCACACTTAATAGACTACACTTTATTGTAAACATAATTTTTATATGCCCTTGGAAACCAAAAAAATGTGTGTGACTCACTTTATTGGAATATTTGCTTTATTGCAGTGGTCTGGAACCAAACCCACAATATCCTCAAGGTATGCTTGTATTTCTTCAAAAGTCCCCCTCCCCAACTGTAGTGCTTAATGGGAGAAAAGAGGAAAATAATTCAGACAGGGAATACCATTAACCACATTTATTGAACATTTACAATTAACAACGATTAACTCAAATTTAAAATTGCTCCTTGCTCACTCACTCCTTTGTCTCAGATCTGTCTGCTTTCAAAGTGGCTGGGTGTAGTCCTCAGCTTGAAAAAAGCTGCCATGTTTATTACTAGCCAAGGCAAAGACGATGTGCACCCAAGATCTGATGGAAAACATTATTTATGTCTGGCAACAAATGCAGGTCTTTCTGGAATCCAGGTTCAGGTGCAGGGGGCCCAAGGCAATCCAAGTTGTAACTGAGGCAAGCCAAAATCCAGAAATTGCCTTTTCTTGAGAGTAAACCAAGAAAACTATGGTTTGCTGCCTTTTTAGTCTGCTGCCTTACTCCGTCCAATGGCAGAGCTTGTTCTAACAGGAAATTCCCCATGGAGGCCCACTGGCCCTTTGACTTGGCAATCCGATGGTCCTCTCCCTCGACAGTGCTGAACCTTACCAGTTGTGGTTGCTGTGGCAATAGCTCGGCCAATTTCGGCCTGTTTCCTCTCATCTCAGGTAAATAGCAAGGAGATGGTCCCTGTCTCTGCCTATGCTTGCCTGCCATATCCTTCTCTGGAAATAGGCTTGTAATAATTCAGTTCCACATCAATATGCTTGTCTGTACTTTGAAAGTGCTTAATGATGATGCTGGGGATTGTCTTGTGTGCCTCCAAAGGACATGTCCATTGAGATTTGACCTGCAGGGAAGCCATTGTGCTGTTCAAAAAGGGACATTTCTTTTCCTGTTTGTGCCAAGCAAGAATTTTGGGTAGAAAGTTCTCTTGCTCCTTTCCTTCTTCCTTTCTTTAGTTCCCCTTTGCTCTCAGGTAGTCTGCTAGTTTCTCCACCGCCTCGACACAGACACTGGGGTACATGCCTTGGGAGTAGGTTCCGACCAAGACGAAGGTTCCTGTTTTAACTAGTATCACTCCCTCTTCTTTTGCTTTAAGATAGATGGAGTTGCCATCTGCTCGGAAGCATTTATAATAACGGTCATTAAAGTACTGCCCTTCCTTTCGCATTTGGGCCGGGTTGTTGTAGAAGGCTTGGACAAAGACTGAGGCCCAGTTCTGAATATTAAAGCCTGAAGTTGCTGTCATCACAGCCATGTCGGATATTCTGATAAGGGCAGCATTGGCTACATGTTTTGTCTTGATGAGACCGTCAAGCAGCAGAGTTTGTGCCTGGTTCATCTCCCTCTGTGTTTGGTAACTAAGGCTTCTGGTAACTAAGGCTTCAGCTTCTCCTTTGAGAATGTAAACAGTTTAGTTGCCCTGGTTTCTCCCAAGGAATTCTGGGAATTGTAGTTTATGAAGAATGCTGAGCTCACTTGCTCAGCCATAGGCTAGCACCTCTAGGTAGAGGAGTAGAGTTACCTCCAACCTCTTCCACGTGAAATTACAAAGTTTGTTTTGTTTTTAAATCTCTTTCCTTTTTAAACATAGAGATACAGAACAAAGTGTGCAAGGAGAATTTTTTCCAACAGATTTGAAAGGTGTGCCGAAATCACTCTGTGTTCTAACTTTTCTGTCTTAACCTTGTATTGACTGCACTGATGCTTGAATAGCACTCATACAACCCTTCTGCCCCCAAATTAAATACCAACTGTACCTCAAAAAGCATGACATTGAAGATGTCAGACAAAACGTAGAGCAAAGGAATCTATTACTTCCCTTATTGGAATTTTAGCAAATGTAAAATGACTCCCCAATTATTAATTTAATTTTTTTTGGGGGGGGCATAGTTTTCCTTTCAGGTAGATATGATGTCAGTAATAAAGAAGTAAGAATGATCTCTCTATGGATCTTGGATCTTTTATACTGCTTCAAAAACCTGCAGAATCCATTTGATTAAAGACAAAAATGAAATATAGTAAAATTGTTCTGATTTTCTTTAATACTTCCATTATTGATTCTTAGAAGTGCCATCCACCAAATAGATGTTTCACAATGTTTGTTCTTAAATAAAGCCACTGAAATTTCTAAGAAATCTTTCTGAAACTGCAAATAGACTATTTGAGAAATTCTTATTAAACAACATCAGACTGGTTGCCACATAGATTCTGAAACCATTAGGTAGACAAGTTCCCAGATGAGTCTCTCTCTGCCTGTGCAGCATTCAAAAACAGACTTTTCCTTTTATATTTGAGAAAGACCTGGTTTCTTGCACTCACTATGATGTTTTGGCCAAAAATATGCAACTGCTGCCTCTTTGGGAGGATAGTAGCTTTCTGCCTGGGAATATGAAAAGTTCAGTAAGGAAAAGGGAGAACATAAAAATCAGAAATGAAAAATGTAAAATAAAAATTTAAATGGTAATATCTTATAAAATGATAACATCTCAGAAGTTGATCAAAGTGACTGTTTCATGTTAAATTTATTTAATGAATTAATGGCAGTAGAATTAAAGAAAACAAAATTGTAGTATATCTTTTTTTAAAAAAGAGACTTTCATATAGTGTATGGGGAAAAATTTCTAGTTTAACATTTTCCTTGGCACAGGGTTTTTCTGTCTAGGACAAATCATACAGTTCAGTCAGAGGAAGTAATTGTTTTACTTGATTCTGCTTTAATTAGGCTCTTTCACAAGTACCGTGCTCCTTTTGGGGTATCATGCTTTAACAAGGATTTTTAAAAATATAAGATTCAGATGAGGGCAGAAAGGATTATCAGGAGACTTGAGTCCAGAGGTGCCTACAGGGGATGAGAGAAGCAAGATGCAGACGCTGTCTCACATACATGCCATGATGTGCTGGTTGTTATGTACTGGGCTCTTGAGGAATACTATGTGGGTTGCTGGAGCAGCTAACGGCTACAAGTCTCCTGTGCTGCAGTTGGCTATCTCCAGGCGGCAATGGTTGATTCAAACCTATTGGCTGCTGCCTAGGGGCCAGACTATATATTGCGGCTAGTTGCAGCCATTTCCCCAGTACAGTTTCTGCACAAAATAAACTATGAGTTACCCTGTACTCAGTTATGCGTCTTCATTCCTGCACCAAAGAACCCGCTATTTAACAGTGGCGACGAAAGTGGGATCCTGCTTCACTGAATAAAGAGTTGAAGTGTACAAGGGAAAGGCAGCGCACGCCGGAGGGAAAAGGCATTTCTCCCCCCCCCCAAGGTTGGCTAGCAAGCTACACTAGCGACCTCGTGCTCAGTGGACTCATTCCCTGAGCCTGGAAGCAGGATTTGGAAGAATGCAGGAACCAGCAAGAAAGAATGCTGAAGGTCAGAAAACTGCGAGAATTCGATGTGAAACAACCGGAGGAATGGCCATCATATTTATCACAAGTAGAAAACTACCTCAGGGCCAATCAGATCACGGAAGAAGGACTAAAGGCCACAATGCTACTCTGCATGTGCGGCCCAGCAACCTTTGATTTGGCCGAGAATCTTTTCGCGCCGACACCGATTGAAGCGGTCTCCTATGCAGATCTCAAAAAGAAGCTAACCGGGCATTTCCAGCCCAAGATGTCTGAAATGGCTTGGCGGTTCAAGTTCAACCAAAGAATGCAGCTACCTGGTGAATCAGCTTCGGAATTCATAGTGGGCCTAAGGCAGGCCGCATGCCTATGCAAATTTTCAAATTTAGAAGAGCGACTATGAGACTGGCTCGTCTGCGGCCTACGGGACAGAACACTTCAGCAGAGACTCTTTGCTAGGCCAAACTTAACGTTTTCTGAAACACAAGACAAAGTGATGGCCGACGAAGCCACCGGGGGTGCAGTTCAAACAGTACAGCCTGCCAAATCGACAAAGTTTGAAGAAACGGTCCACCTTGAGGATGCCAAACGCACCAAAGAATCTTCCGAGGAAAAAGAACCTGAAATCAACCAACTCCAAAAGCAACCCAATGCGCAACACTGCAACAGCCAACAGCGAGAGGACAGTTACAAGGCAGTTCTCTTATCGAGATGTAAGGGGTGCGGTGGCAACCATTTTCATGCCAATTGCAGATTTTGATCAGCCACGTGCAGAGCTTGCGGAAGGACAGGCCACATCGCAGTGGTTTGCAGAGCCCGCCAGAGAGACCGGCCACCCAAACACCAGTTGGAAGAACCGACTAGGAAAGGTACTGGGGCCCAGGGTCCAGTTAGTGTGGAGTTTTTCAGAAGCCGTAGAAGTGTATGCCACACCGGGGCTCGACATCCCCTCAAATCCAAACTTAAGCTCATGGTAGAGCTACAAGGAGTTCCATGTAAGATGGAATTGGACTCTGGCTCTGCAGTCTCAATTATTTCTCAAGACACTTTTAACTTCATGTGTAGGCGCAGTAACAATTGGGCCAAACTAAGACCCTCAGATATAATCCTAACGGACTTTCAAAATGCTCATGTTAAAGTTAAGGAAGAAGCCACTTTGTTGGTAAAGTTTAAAGGGTTTTTGGGGCACCTGGATGTAATAGTAGTAGGGGGCCAGAGAACGAGTCTCATTGGACTCGATTGGTTTCATGCCTTAGGTATTCAGATTACTGGCATAAACCGGACACAAACTACAGACCTCGTGTCAGTATGTGAGGAATATGTGGATGTTTTGATTCAACCCTAGAAACATACACTATCTCATTTAAGCTAGATTCCAACATAGTTCCAATCAGGGTTAAGCCTTGTAGGGTCCCCTTTGCCTTAAAACATAAAATTGATTCCGAAATCGATAAGCTTGTAGAACAGGGCGTGTTGCAGCCTGTTGATGGTGGGGAGCGGGAAACTCCTATAATCACTACACTTAAAGCCAATGGGGAAATTCGTATTTGTGCTGACTATAAATGCACTGTAAATAAAGCCCTCAAGCAACATGCTTACCTGGTCCCAGTGGTCAACCATATTTTAGCCTCCTTGCAAGGGGGTACTATTTTTGCTAAACTTGATTTATCACAGGCTTATCAGCAATTACCGGTTGATGAAGCCACAGCCGCGGCTCAAACGATCATGACTCACAGGGGGGCTTTCAAAGTTAAACGCTTACAGTTTGGAGTCAGTGTTGCACCAGGTATTTTTCAGCAGACTACCACTGCCACTAATGGATCCAGATCCGGCTCCAGCTGCTAGAATATTGTCCATACAGGACATACCTTAATTTCCCCTCCATGCAGGGGACATTGATGCTGAAACTGCCACAGATAAAATACTTAGTAGAGTGTCATCATGGGTATACACGGGCTGGTTGGATAAAAGTCCAGGCTCAGAATTTCATAGCTATTTTGTCAGGAGGCATGAGTTATCTGCCCATAAAGGGTGCATTTTATGGGGAAACAGAGTCATAATTCCCACTTCCCTAAGAGACAGGGTTTTACAATCATTACACGAAGGCCATCCAGGCATTGTCAGAATGAAAGCTTTAGCTAGAAGCTACCTCTGGTGACCTGGCCTTGATAAGGACATTGAGGCTCAAGTCCATGGTTGTTATACATGCCAGCAATCTAGGCCTGAAATGCCACAGGCTCCAGTTCACAGGTGGTAGGAAACGCACACTCCCTTGTCTAGGATTCACATAGACTACTCTGGGCCCTTTCAGGGACAGCTCTTCCTTATAGTAGTGGATAGCCACTCTAAATGGCTGGAAGTAATTCCAGTTCCTAACATGACTACTGCTAGGACCATCCAGGTGCTGAGAAAACTCTTTGCCACACATGGGTTGCCAGATGTCTTAGTTTCAGACAATGGGGCCCAATTCACTGCTGCTGAATTTCAGGCCTTCCTTAGAGCTAATCTCATCAGACATGCAACGTCTGCACCTTTTCATCCATCTTCTAATGGTCAAGCTGAACGTATGGTGAGGACAACGAAGGAAGCACTCAAGCGCATTGTCACAGGTGACTGGCATCACAGATTGGCAGATTTTTTTACTCTGCCAGCATTCTATGCCCTACACTGCTACAGGCAAAAGTCTTGCAGAACTACGTTGGGGGAGGCATTTGATCACTAAACTGGACAGGTTGCATCCAGATAGAGTGGCAGCAGAAGCCTCTCGACCAAAACCCCCAAGGGGGCTGCAGATGGGCGATTGGGTTTGGGCCAGGAACTATGGTCATGGGAATCTGTGGGTTCCTGGTCAAATTACCAAGGCATCTGGACCCCTATCTTATGAAGTGGGGTTGGTGGGAGGGCGAGTTGTCAGACAACACATTGATCAGCTCAGGAAACGGTTTCCAGAACGGCCACTAAGTGAGGACTGTGTCATAAGTCCCTCCCAAGGTCCTCAAACTTGCGGCCAAGCCACTCCTCACATGGACTATCAGGACTTTTCCTTCTTAACTGAGGTGGAACCAGAGGGAGAACTGGGGAGTCCTGGAATGCAACATGGATCCCCTGAAGGAGCAAGCCAACCGAACTTCAGCAACCGCTGTGCCTACTCTGCTGAACAGTCTGACTCTGGGGTGGGCCATCCTGGAGAGGCCAGCCAGAGAGCATCAAATCCCCTTGACTCAGGAGCACAAAGGGACACAATTCTACCCAGCCCACTGGGTAAGCTGCTAGACCACAAAGTGATAGGAACTCCGAGACGTTCCTCTAGGGCACACAAGCCTCCTTCATATCTTGCAGATTACATTGTAAAATAAAGAGCTATATAGTGTTGTAATTCCTGTTTGCCACTATACTACAGAAACTAGTGCTATGATGTAACTGTCTAAAAGTGCCATCTTTGAAGCCTATTCATTCAGATGTTGTTTAATAACATTGTAACCTACATTGTTTTTTATTTTTTATTATTATCACTTTTACTTTAGTGTGTTTGGATAATGAGTCTTGATAATTGTTGAGACTGTTATTATGGTCTGTTCTAAGAGGGGAGGGGTGTTATGTACTGGGCTCTTGAGGAATACCACATGGGTTGCTGGAGCAGCTAACGGCTCTCCAGCAACCCAGACTACAAGTCTCCTGTGCTGCAGTTGGCTATCTCCAGGCGGCAATGGTTGATTCAAACCTATTGGCTGCCGCCTAGGGGCTAGACTATATATTGCGGATAGTTGCAGCCATTTCCCCAGTACAGTTTCTGCACGAAATAAACTATGAGTTACCCTGTACTCAGTTACGCGTCTTCATTCCTGCGCCAAAGAACCCGCTATTTAACACTGGTATTTATTAAATGTATATGCTGCTCGTCTTGCTATCCAAAGTGACTTTATGTAACTCCATAACCACCAGCTCTGCTAGTTCCACGGCTGCCACCATGCCATGCTGCTGGTTGCCATACAGCTGATTGGCACAATAGCCATTGCAACTCAGCTCTGGTCTCATCTAGCTTGCAGAATTGCAGAATACTTAACAATCAGTTCTCATAAGTAAGTACAAGCTGCTCCAGACACTATTGTATCGTCATTGTCATCATCATCTTATCCTATTTTTCTTTTAATGCTTGGTAAACTCAAGGCAGCAAACATACCTTATTGAATAAACATAATACAATAGAAATACTTTGACTTGCTTTAGCTTTTTGCCATTTATGCATAACTTGGATTTGTTTGCTCTTTTCCCCCTCAAATACAGCCACCTTTATCTTCAGTATATTAATTTTCAGATCTGTGGTCCTTCCTGTGGCATATTTTATGACTGACATTTACTGGAAATCATTTGAGCTGTCAGCCAAAATGATGACTTCATCTGTGTACAAAAATGCACACCCTTTCCTCTCACCAACGATTGCACCTCTAACATCATAGCAACCATACCTTATATGTTTGTCCATAAACACATTAAACACTCAAGGGAAGTTTATACAACCATGTCTTACTCCCTGCTCAAAGTCAAATGCTCCAAAAGATCATATTTTATAAATAAGTTCAGGTTCTTGTCCTTGTAGTATTAGTCTGTCTGCACCCATACACATAGGTATTCTACATTAACTGCAACTGGCTCTCTTTCCTGACTTTAATCTAAACCATTCACAAGCAACTACTTATGAATTGGAGATTATCTGTGGTATTTGTCGTCCCTCCTTACTGCAAGGAATACTGATTCAATGGGGATTCTAACATTTGTGGCCTGCCTTCTTGACAGAGTACAACAGTCTTTAAAAGCCATTGCCCAGGCCTAGAACAGCTGTTACGTGTTTTTTCCCCTCTTCTTCTCCACTCCTTAACCCACTAATCACCCCTTTTGCTGACCTGAAGGCAATTATACATCCTGGTTATTGTAAATAGACCACAAAACACCAGGCATATCTTAAAATGATGTCATGTCTAGACATACCATTCAGGTATAAATTATTGAAAAAGTAGCTTGTTTAGCGGTTAAGGCTATACAAAATTAACAAGATAGTTTTGCATCTGTCTTGTAAGCAGACTTTCATATGCAGGTTTGTACTTGAAAGAATTTTCAGTGACCTCCTGATTTGGGAGGAAGAGTTGGTTTTGGGAACTGGAATTCTCCTGTCTCCTCTCTCTACAGCTATTTCATTTCATAATTAGTGCAGTGTTTCTGAAATAGAGATGAGGGAGTATGAGAAACTCATACAGGTAGTCCTTAACGTAAGCCATTCATTTAGTGACTGTTCAGAGTTACAGGGGCAGTGAAAATGTGACTTACAGCTAGTCCTTGCACTTATGATGACAGCATCCCCAGGTTACATGATCAAAACTGGGCTGCTTGACATCTGGCATATATTTACAATGGTTGCAGCATCCTGGGGTCATGTGATCATAATTTATGACCTCAGCTGGTTTATGGCAAGCTAAGTCAATGGAAAAGCTGGATTTGCTTGAAGATCGTATTATCCACTTAACAATTACAATGATTCCCTTAACAACCATGGCAGAAAAGGTTGTAAAATTGGGTATGACTTACTTAACAACTGTTTAGCTTAACAACATAAATTCTAGCCTCAATTGTGGTTGTAAGTTGAGGACTACTTATATGCCTTCGCAGAGTTTTAATTGATGTCAATAAAGCATGAAAAACCAAAACATGGATTTTCCAAACAGGAATCAGTGGCAAGGGAGGATAGGAATATGATTCCCAGATACTGATTTATTTTCCTCTGGTAGGAGAAAGAAATAGGGGACATGCGTTCTCCAGCTCAAACTGCAGAAGACTCTCGTCCTACTGCAGAATTTTTTAAGAGTAAGCTATGAGTCAGTCTGGATTCTTGGCCATTGCCTGGATTACAGTAGTCTCTGCAGTTTTCTTGGCAACATTTTCAGAAGTGGCTTCCCAGAATAACAGAGTTGGAAGGGACCTTGGAGGTCTTCAAATCCAACCCCTTGCTCAAGCAGGAAAACCTATACCATTTCAGACAAATGGTTGTGCAATTTCTTCTTTAAAATCTCCAGTGTTGGAGCACCCACAACTTCTGGAAGGAAGCCATTCCATTGATTAAATATTAGCTATAATAATAGAATTTTGCAAGTCTGATTGGGTTGTATTTCCTCACCATTCATATATTCCATTGAATTAGAGAGGTGTCTGCCTGTTTTACTTATTGACTTTCAAAATGCTTCAGCAGCTTTTATTTAGGTTAGGGTTCTTGTATATTTCTATATGGAGAGTTAGTTTATTGTAGTGATTAAGGCACCAGATAGAACAACAACAACAACAACAACAACAACAAAGTTGGAAGGGACCTTGGAGGTCATCTAGTCCAACCCCCTGCTCAGGCAGGAAATCCTATATCATTTCAGAGAAATGACTGTCCAGTCTCTTCTTAAAAACTTCCAGTGTTGGAGCATTCACCGCTTCTGGAGGCAGGTTGTTCCACTGATTAATTGTTCTAACTGTCAGGAAGTTTCTCCTTAGTTCTGGGTTGCTTCTCTCCTTGAGTTTTACTCCTGCCTTTAGAACAAAGCCCGCTAGGTGACCTTGACTTAGTCACTTTGTCTCAGCCCTAAGAAGGAGGCAATGGCAAACCACTTTTGAAAAACCTTGCTAAGAAAACTGCTAAGACTTGCCCAGGCAGTCTCCGATTGAATAGAAGAAAAAGAAACATTCTGTCAAGGTTATTTTCCTAATTCTGTACACCAAAAGCCTGGATAATCTTGAGATTTGCTCATATAACACCTCTGCTCCAAGAGTTGGACTCTGCCAATTAGTTTCTGTATACAATTTAAAGTTCTAGTGATCACTTTGTAAAATCTGTATGGTTCAGGGCATGTCAGCCCTTCAAAGTAATGCAGAACAGGAAACCAAAACCAAGAATACTACTGTATCTTTATTGTAAGGTTAAAATAATAGAATCTTGCAAGTCTGAAAGCACTTACCACCTCCTGTGGTTTTACTTACCAAAAAACTAGAGAGGGTTTCTTCTGAGATTCTTTCTCTGTCCCCTTTCCTGCTTTGGAATCAGACCATTTGTCTAGGCTGTAGCTCTTCCTCCTTTCACTCAAGGTTGTTCTCACAGCCCATTATAAAGCCTGGCTATTTTCATATCACGTTTCAAAGTGAATGTCCATGCCATGTATGATCTTGGAAACTTACTCTGCTGAGGCTCCCATTTGAAGAAATTCTCTCTATAGGAGATCAAGAGCAAGGCCTTGTCAATGGTAGTACCCATCTGGTAGAATAACTTGCTATCATGTGTAAGAATTGCCTCCTTCCCTCCTGAGTTTCCGATATGAGATGAAAATCTCCAGTGCTTTTTTTGTAAAAGAAAAAGGTGCCGGAACTCACAGATGTCATACAATCTGCCTTGCCTACCCTACAAGGTTCCATCCAAAAAAGGTGCCAGAACTCCGTTCTGAGCATTCTATGACAAAAAAAGCCCTGAAAATCTCACTCTGGAAGAGAGCATTTGAGGTTTAAGTTTAAGTTTCCTCCACTATTTAGTGCTATCACAACATATACATCGTCGCTGTTTGATGTCTTTAACCTTCCCCTCCCCCCCTGTATGATGTTCAGAGTCATTTTGAAATATAGTCGCACAGAAATCCTAGTAATAAATATGTAAATAAATGAACATAGTTGGCCCTGCCATACCTCTTCATCCTTCTTTCCCTCTCCCACGTTTTTATTGCCCTGTCTCCAAGTAATTTTGTGGGACAGCTGTGAGGAAAAGCAAGAAATGGGAGAAAAAGGGATTGCATTGCAACATGGACCAATAGCTCCTAAGATGAAATGTGATACTTCCTGCAATATTTTCTTTTTAAATAACTATTAGATTCTAGTGACAAGTACCTTGGTTTCTAGATAGGCATAGTTTTGTTTTAATTGGTTTTATGTGAAATTGATTACCTGCCCTGGAAAATGTAAAGAACAGCAATAATTTGACATTGTGTACTGTATACATATATAACTTATCTTGGAATGTTGTATACAGTCAGGAATCTGTGATTTGCTCTGAATGCCCCACCTCTGAAAGGTTTTCCTTTGTTTTATCTTAAAAGGATAAACTGTACACAGTATTCCAAGATAGGTTATATACAGTGCTTTTTTTGTAAAAGAAAAAGGTGCCGGAACTCACACATGTCATCCAACCTGCCTTGCCTACCCTACAAGGTTCCATCCAAAAAAGGTGCCGGAACTCCGTTCTGAGCGTTCTATGACAAAAAAAGCCCTGGTTATATATGTATACTGGAAAGGAAAACCTTCCCAGAGTGGAAAAATTAATCATTCTTCTTTAGAGATAGCAGAGGAATTCTTGCTCATCTTAAACTTACATTTGAAACATGAGGCACCTTTGTCTTCCCTGGATTTTCAGGGAGGATTTTAGTACAGTATAAAATGTAACAAACTTATTTATTATCCTAACTTCTACCTTATCACATATTACTAAGCTTATACTATATTATCCTATACAGATAGTCTTCACTTAACAACCCTAAATGGGACAGGCAACTGCACCACTAAGTGGTTTAAATGGGAAATCACATGGCCATGACTATACTTTCTGACTGGAAAAAGACAAAACTAATCAGTTTCACACCTTCAGCTTTTCTATGCCTCCCAACTGCCCTTTGGAATGCCCCAGTGCCCGCTTACTGTCTTTTACACATCAAAAGCAAGGTGATCATACTGAAGCTGGGAGCCATTGGCATGACATATAAACAGTTTACTCTCTTGCCATCTCTGCCTCCAATCTCTCTGCTCTGTGAGGAAGATAGGGAAAAAACCCCCAAATGATTTCTGTGGGTAATCTTCCTTCCCCCTGCTGCAGAGCAGAGAGATTGGAGAGGAAGGAATTGCAGGAGGAGAGTATGTTATTTGTTCTTTTATGCATCAAAAGCAATGTGATCATGCTGGCAGCCTGGGGCTGGGACCACAAGGGTGTTATGTGAGCAGCTTACTCTCTTGCAAACCCTTCCTCTCCAATCTCTCCATTCTTCAAAGATGAGAGAGAAATCAATCTATTTATATGGGTAATCTCTCCTTGGCCTGACCTTTTCTGTTGCTGGGGTGAGTGCATTTTTTTAATGTATATGAGCCTATAGCTTACTCTCTTGAATTCTCTTCCTCTCTAATCTCTCTGCTCTATAAAGGTGGGGAGGGCCAGGCAAAGTTGCCTCCAGACCTGCACAAAACCTCCCTCAACCCTCCAAAGACATCCCCCCATTCCCCATGCACCCCCGTGGTGTCCCTATGTTTTTTACCTGGGACTACAACTACTTTCTGCTTAATGACCTACACATCTTGGGGTTACAATAGCAATTCCCATATGACCACATCCTAAGCGATGTGGTCATATGATGCCAGACTTTATGATCACACCAATAGCGATGGTATCCTAGACCCAATTGCTGTCATAACCCAAAGACTACCTATATTTAGAGCCACAACCGCATCCCTTGACAATTGGGTCAATGCCACTGGAAGCTGTGGAATATAGAGCCTAATACTTTTGGCTGTATTCATTGAATTTCATTTTCATTTCATTTTATTAAATTTGTATACCGCCCTTCTCCCGAAGGACTCAGGGCGGTGAACAGGGCATATATAAATAGAAAATACAAAAATTAAAAGAGAATTAAACAATTGCCCAGATAAAAACAGTAACAGTATAAAAACCCATTAAAAACCCTAACGTCCCCCATCAGGCCAGGCCAGCTTGTTCAAATAAATGGGTCTTCAGACCGCGTCGGAAGGAGCAAAGGTCCGGTGCCGTCCGGAGCTCGACCGGCAGCTGGTTCCATAAAGCCGGAGCGCCCACAGAGAAGGCCCTCCCCCTGGGGGCCACCAGCCGACATTCTCTGATCGGAGGCACCCTGAGGATGCCCTCTCTGTGGGAACGCACAGGGCGGAGGGAAGTTGACGCCGGCAGCAGGTGGTCCCCGAATGTCTTACACTGAATCCCTACAGGATCTAGTGAATACATGTGCATAATTAAGTTTGGTTGAACAACTTTGTTCTTGGTTTTGTATGTTTGCTTTTACTGATTTAGTATATTGACTCAATCAAGTCTATTTAGTTAGTTTACAATTCAGCAAACTGGGAAAATTCAGTGTCCAAATTAAATGAGTTAGATGGATCTTCTTAGAAGGCTCCAGCTTTCAATTACAAATATCTTCTTGGCTTTACTATTAACTGGGCTAATAATATTATAGTTAGCTGGGCTGGACATCTTAATGTAATCTCCTGCAGGGGAATTCTGTCTACAGTAATTCTAATGTG
This sequence comes from Vipera berus, assembly GCF_964194415.1. Classification (NCBI taxonomy): domain Eukaryota; kingdom Metazoa; phylum Chordata; class Lepidosauria; order Squamata; family Viperidae; genus Vipera; species Vipera berus. Next base: position 344,110,941 of record NC_138202.1, read on the forward strand.
TCTAGTAGGCACCTGTCTGGGGAAAGTTGCCCCAATAATCTAAGATGGGAGAATTAACTGTGAAATGTGATCCTGCTAATAATACTTTAGAGTCCATCTGTGATTCTAGAAGCAAGATTTGTATGCACTGGACACCTAGTCTGCTTTATTGTCATAAATTCATATTTAAGAATAAAAAAATTAAATAGTATTGCTATAAGAAAACAAAACAAGAACCAGGATGTTATGTAAATCTTAATGTAATTAAAGCAGGGCTGGAGGGGTTTGGATACTTCAACTCCAAACTACAGTACTTAGGGCTGTTTTCACTTATACATCCTGTTTATTGACTTTTCATTGGGACATGAACCACTATAATGTTTCAAAAGATGGACTGATTGTTTGACCCAGCATTTCTTGTTCTATGTCCTCAAACAATTACAGTAAATGTGAAGTAGCATTTCTATTTATTCTTTCATATAAAAACCAAACAAGGACAAAAAGTAAAATGACATGCATTGCAATTTTGAACTAAATCACTTAAAATTGTTTCAATTTTCCCAGTGTGATTGCATATGTTAAATGCTTGTTAACTATTTAGATTACCTTGCTAGGCCCCAAACATGGGACAAATATTTCCTGTTTCGGAGATAGCTCTATTCGGAGATAGAGCTTGTGGCCTAGAGGTTAAACAACTGCCTAATGTGCAATCAGCCAAGGTTCGAATCTCAGAAGGGTATGGCTGACTGATGAAAACAAATAAGTTTGAAATGCATATCAGTCTCCCTTTAATTCTTTGTTAGCAATCTAAAAATTTACACACACACACACACACACACACACACACACACACACACACACACACACACACACACATATATATATATATATATATATATATATATATATATATATATATATATATATATATATATATATATATATATATATATATATATATATATATATATGGAATCCATTATATCTTGCTCTGTTTGATGGGAGGAAACATGGTCTATACAGTGAAACAAAAGACATCCTGGAATCTATTATGCTCTCTGAGAAAAAGACAAAAGGAACATGAGGAAGGACATTATAGCATCAACGGATCTAATAAATGATGTGTTGGCATTTCTCTTCCACCAAGTTGTGAATTAACAACAGATGTTTTACACTTAGGAATAAAGGATATATTAAGTTAAAACAGCTTTCTTCAATTTGGCAATTTTCTGATGTACTGAGACTGCAAATCCCAGAATTCCCAACCAGAATGGTCTTGAGCCATGCTGACTGGCAATTCTAGCAACTGCCTTCCAACACATCTGGAAAACACCAAATTGAGGAAAACCGATTTAAAACATTGTTACTGTTAAAGACAGGAATTCTATAATGCAAGTACCCACCTCCTGAGTCTATGTCTAGAAAATGCTGCTGAACTCAAAGAAATACAGTAGAAGATTTTCCTCTTAAGCAAAAAGAAACAAAAAAAGAAGTTTGTTTCCCAGTGAGCTTTCTTACATTGTATAATTAAGAAGTTACATTTTTCTGACTATAGCATATACCAGTATTTCTACCTTGACAATTTTAAGCTGTGCGAACTTCTTGGTTTCCTGGCGGCTTAAAGAAATGAAGCAGCAGAATGTCTCTATCATTGGTAGAAAAAGATAAAAGATAAAAAACGATTTTGACCAAGCCCTGATAGATGCTTCCAGCCCTTCATAGTAGTCAACAAATGGGATATTGTTTGTTGAACAAAAAGATTCCAGGAGTGTATTGTAAGGTAAAAGGATAGTTTCCTGGGTCTGGGAAATTGTCAGTTTCTCATTTTGGGAGGGGTTGTTGCCTGTAATCTTAAAGGAGACCTTGGTCAGCCCTTTGCTGAAGATGCCTTCTTGGGATGCAGACATGTTGGACAACTGCCATGTTATTAGAGAGGATTGTTGAAACATTGATGGGCAACAACTACAGAGCACCCAGAAATGAATGCTAGATATCTGGATGTTTTTCCATCAGACTTCAGGCTTGGGGCATAGAACATAAACAGCATTTGTTACACTAAGCAACAATTATTGCTGAGATCTGGAATGGAGAAGTGTGCCCATTGTATTCTTCTATCTAGACCACTTAGCAGTTTTGTTAGAAAACATGAACTGGGCTAAAAAGATTCACCCAAAAGTATAGGGCTTGGTTTTGTGAAAGTTGTTCTCTGCGCCTCCCCTTTCAGATTTTAAAAATTTCAGGAATGTCTTTTGCCTAAGACATGTAATAGATGTAATATAGGGCAAAGAGACTATTGATGGTATTCTGGAAACATGCCAAATGCTGAAATTGGAAAAGAATAGTTTTTGCTATCTATACCATGCTAAGCATTAACCTTGGATTTTTTTTTCAGGCTTAGGTAGGCCATAAATGAATGAATGAAGGCAAATATGCATGTCCCAGGATAATGTTGCAATTCGGGTTGGTCACAGAGGTTTATTCTTCTGAGCTTTCGGACTCATGCTGGAGTCCATCTTCATGGAACTTCTCTCTACTGGAGTACAGTATCTGCTTTGGGCTAGCCCAGGGGTAGGCAACCTCGGCTCTTTTAGGACTCATGGACTTCAACTCCCAGAATTCCTGAGCCAGCCAAGCTGGCTCAGGAATTCTGGGAGTTGAAGTCCATGAGTCCTAAAAGAGCCGAGGTTGCCTACCCCTGGGCTAGTCTATGAGTCGTATTTATGTGGTGCCTTCCTATTTGTTGATTGGTATGTTGATAGCTGGCAATTGGCTGTCGTTCCCTTGTACTGCCAAGCCCTCAGCTCCCACGTACCTGATAAGCTGGTGGTAAATCAGCACTCCTGTTGACTGACAAGGGGCCCATTTCCCAGGCTTCAGCCATTTCCCTGGTTATCTTTGTACCTGCATGGCCAACAGTTTTAGTAAGCAACAAGCTCAGCAAGCTCATGACCCCTCATTTCAACCCTGAGCTTCAAATATTCTCCTTTATTGGTATCAAAACATTTTTTTTAAAAAAAATACAGTACTCATTGAAACACTTTAAAGATACAATATCTACATTTAAAACACTTAAAATGTAAACACAAACCTCTTGCTTATTCTTCTTTACTACCTCCCTCCCTGTCTGGGAGCTTTGTTTGACTTTTATCTTACATTCCAGCTGGGAATGTAACTTAATTTATCTCTTACTGCTTCCTTTCCATCTTCACCTGACTTGTGAGATATCAAGGAAACAAGGCCAAATGGAAAAATAGTGCTGAAGAAGCATGCCCCCATTCTATTTTCTTTTGGGTTCTACTCAGTGCTTTTTTTGTAAAAGAAAAAGGTGCCGGAACTCACACATGTCATACAACCCGCCTTGCCTACCCTACAAGGTTCCATCCAAAAAAGGTGCCAGAACTCCGTTCTGAGCGTTCTATGAGAAAAAAAGCCCTGGTTCTACTTATTGCTTCATCAATGTTTCAAATTTCAAACACACCCTCCATTAACTCCTCTTCTTTGAAGCTGAAACTTCAGCTAAGAACCCCAAAACTTCAACATTTGATCTCTTGATGAAGTTCATGAACTGGTTGCTAATGGTTACTAGGATGTTAGACATCTGGGAATAACTCTAATCAAATAAACTGCTGACTCAGGCTGGATAAACCTAGACCAGTGAATTATTAGGTTTGACATAATGTTATATTTATTTTTTCCTTGTGTTTGGCTGTCTCCAGCGAAATGGCTATGTTTGACAGAGGAGTATGTGTTTCTTAGTGGAGGCAGATAATAGGCCCATATTGCTGATATAGAAGACTTTCGCTCAATGTACTGCCTGGAGATGCACTGGGACTTTGTACTCATGTAGTTGTTGCAACATATATGGGTACATCATTGAGCACACTAACACACTCACTAACAGGGTGCTTGCTGCTGTATATACTGTACATGCCAAACTCTTAATATCATGAGATATGACCTCAGATGCTTAAGACAAGATAAATGCCTACTAGGGCTTCTGGTTTGCCATCGCGGCTGCCGTAGACACTGGAAGGTGAGCTCCATCTTCTGCGTTCGATTTTGCACTGCTGGGGGACCCTGGAAAGGGTTGAAAGATGCCCTGTAAGGGCAACCAGCAAGGAGGGGATCCCCACTTGATTGCGGGAGGGCGGTAGCCCTTCCGCTCAATCTGGGGCAGCCTTCCAAACTGGCGGACGAAAGACCGGCCATAGAAATATGGCTCATCACTAGGTTGCAGACAGCTGAAGTCAAACTTACCACCAGGCACTCCAGAGCAGCGCAGATGAGACTGGGTGAGACCTGAACCTCTCTTTAATCCCAAGTTATTTTTTCTCCTGCAAAAGCTGCCCAAAGTATCTCTCCCCCCCCCCCGTGAGGAGAGAGGGAATGGAACTTTTATCCCACCCTCTAAGAATAGGGGCAACTGACTACCCAGGGGAGTTAAAACACTGAAGGAATAACCTTAATCTAACTGGATTTATATGCTTCTAGAATTTGGGGGCCAAAAGATTTCTTATCCTTATCGAAGATCTTGGTTTTTATTTACAAAAAAGAAATAAAATTGGAAAAGGGATTATAAAAATTTTGGACTTAAAAAACCTTAAATGGCATTGGTGACATCTTGTGGCTAGGTTTGATATTTGTTGTTGTTGTTAGCTGCGAAGTCATGTCCGACCCATCGTGACCCTATGGACAACGTTCCTCCAGGCCTTCCTGTCCTCTACCATCTTCTGGAGTCCATTTAAGCTCACGCCTACTGCTTCAGTGACTACATCCAGCCACCTCATTCTCTGTCGTCCCCTTCTTCTCTTGCCCTCAATCTTTCCCAGCATTAGGCTCTTCTCCAGTGAGTCCTTCCTTCTCATTAGGTGGCCAAAGTATATGCTTAAAATCCTACAAGCTAGACTCCAGCAGTATGTGGATCGAGAGCTACCAGAAGTACAGGCAGGATTTCGAAGAGGCAGAGGAACTAGAGATCAAATTGCCAACATACGCTGGATCATGGAGAAAGCTAGAGAGTTCCAGAAAAACATCTACTTCTGCTTCATTGACTATGCTAAAGCATTTGATTGTGTGGATCATAACAAACTGTGGCAAGTTCTTAAAGAGATGGGCGTACCAGACCATCTTATTTGACTCTTGAGAAACCTATATGTGGGCCAAGAAGCAACAGTGAGAACTGGACACGGAACCACTGATTGGTTCAAAATTGAGAAAGGAGTCCGGCAAGGCTGTATACTGTCGCCCTGCCTATTTAACTTATATGCAGAGCACATCATGAGAAAGGCAGGGCTAGATGAATCAAAAGTTGGAATTAAGATTGCCGGAAGAAATATCAACAACCTAAGATATACAGATGATACCACTCTAATGGCAGAAAGTGAAGAAAAACTAAAGAGCCTCTTGTTGCGGGTGAAGAAGGAGAGTGCAAAAGTTGGCTTGAAACTTAACATTAAAAAAACCAAGATCATGGCATCCGGCCTTCTCAATTCCTGGCAAATAGATGGGGAAGAAATGGAGGTAGTGACAGATTTTATTTTCCTGGGCTCCAAGATCATTGCAGATGGGGACTGTAGCCAAGAAATTAAAAGATGCTTGCTCCTTGGGAGGAAAGCCATGGCAAATCTAGACAGCACACTAAAAAGCAGAGATATCACCCTGTCAACAAAAGTGCGTATAGTCAAGGCTATGGTCTTCCCAGTTGCAATGTATGGCAGTGAAAGTTGGACCATAAAAAAGGCTGAGCGCCAAAGAATTGAGGCCTTTGAACTGTGGTGCTGGAGAAGACTCCTCTGAGTCCCTTGGACTGCAAGGCGATCAAACTGGTCAGTCCTAGAGGAGATCAACCCTGACTGCTCTTTAGAAGGCCAGATCCTAAAGCTAAAACTCAAATACTTTGGTTTGATATTACAACTTGTTATCGTCTAAAGGAGACTTGGCTGGAAGCCCAGACTACAGGTAAGACCTTTTCAACCTTGACAATTATCAGCTGTGAGAAGCTCAGCTGTATTCTATACTCAGTTATAAAATTATTTTCACTCTCTGACTTTAAAACTCCTAATTTAACACACTACTAAGAGAATATGGATGAAGACAAGGAACAGATTCTCCTTATGTTAAAAGCAATACATGAAACCATTCTTTCAGGTTGTGATGAAATAAGATGATGCAGAAAAGAACAAGATGTCAGCCTAGATATGCGAACTCAAATTTTGACTACAACTAAAGAATCAACTACACAAAACATTATAGGAGAAGTGGAACAATTAAATACTATGACAGAGGATTCAACTGACCAACAAATACAGTCAAGAAAAGGGACTGACAACATTGAAAATGGAAAAGACTTTCTATATAAACCAGAAGAAACTTGAGGAGCAAGAAGAAGAACAGACCAAAGGGAAAATAAACATACCAGGACAATTGTGGGGATCTGGAATAATAGAGAGATGATTTATTAATCCTTCCAAAAGAATGGTAACTTGATGGTCTCTTTTATTTCAAATAATATATATAATAACAGAGGGAGATCTATTTCATGACCTAAAAGCACTGACATGGAGGGCGAGATGGCAAAGGAAGAAAGCTAGAATAAGGCTGAAGAAAATTGGGGTTTTGATTTATCAGCAAGGATTTTATATTACCAATTAAAATAGAATATACTTAAATAGACAAGATGTGTACTTAGATTATCCGATTTTGTTATGAATTCAGATAAAGAAAACTTTGGTCATTTAAAACTTGGAAGTATACATACTAAAAGTTGAATTTGAATATTGATGGGAAATTAAAAATTGGGGAAACCAAATAAATAGGATATTGATTGTTTATAAAGATTGAATGTAAAAGTAATTAAGATACGTAATAAGCTAAAAATTTATTGATAAATGTAATAAATACATTTTTATTTAATTGAGATAATAAGAACTGTATTAGCTTAAATATAAGATAGAGAAATAGGGAGGAAATATTTGATGTTGAAATAGGGGAAAGTTTGGTCATTAAATTTAAGACATTTGGAAACTAGTTGAAAATAAGAAATGTTATATTGTATTATTAATTAGATGATGTAAGATGGTGGGAAATAGAATATACTCAGATAAGATGTGTATTTTGAATATTAGACTTTGTTAAGAATTGTGATAAAGGAAATTTTGGTTGCCAAAAATTTGGAAATTATAAATATCAAAATTTAAATTTAATTATTGATGGGAAACTAAAAATTGGGAAAAACTACAGGACATTGACTATTTATAAAGATTGAATGCTAAAGTAACTAGGATATGTATAAGCCAAAAATTTATTGATAAATGTAACAATGCTATCTTTACTTAATGGATATAATAAGAATTGTATTAGTTTAAATATGAGACAGTAGATATTAAGGGAAAAGGAGAGGAAATATTTGATGTGGTAGTTTAAGATTTGTACTAAAGATTTTTGTATGTTATTGAATTATTGATTAACCCAGCCACCACGTTGCTTTTTAAATACTTAAATGTAAAATTAAAAAATCAATAAAATATTACCAAAAAAGTATAAATGCCTACTAGTGGTATATTTGTACTTGGTTTATGGTGATGCCACCATTCTGTGGAGGTATTTCTCCTCCAGAATGTGCCTCACTGGTGATGGCTCTCCTCTGTACGGATTTGGGCCACATGTATTTTCATGGTAAGTCAGATTTCCCATGAATTCTGAGTGACTGTGACACGCAATTCCTTCTGTATATACCATGTAGGTTACTAAAAAGAGCCTCAATAAACAGATAAGAAAGTGGTGTGACACATTGTCTTGGCATGACCTAGTTGTTTTGCTGAATAGGTTGGAAGTGATTTAATCTTGGAGCTTAATTGAATTGAAAGTGTCATTTCAAAAAGATAACAGTCAGAGTGCACTGCATTAGCTTGATTAAAGACTTGGCACCATTGTGTAGAAGCAGAAATATTTATCTGAGGGATGGTGCGAGTGTTTAAATAAGAAATAGAGTAGTAGCATAATTAGATCACTAGGTTAGTTTAATTTTTCTAAACATATGTGTGAAATCAGTTGTGCCTGTCAATTGCATTTCTGAGGAATCAAAGAAATGGAAGGGGCAACTTTGCATTTCAAATCCACCCCTTTCTCAGTATAGGAATCCAAATGAAAGTGTCCAAGACAGATGGTCATCCAACCTGCAAAGAGGAACTCACTGCTCCACTAACAAACTGCTTTTATTATTAGATAGAAGGAGGCTGCCTCCTATAATTTAAAACATCATTCTGATTCCTGTGCTTTGGATAGTTCAGAATAGATCTTGATCTTCTTCTGGGTGACACTTCTTCAGGTACTGGAAGAGTATTCTTCTACCTCCATCCCCATCTCTGTTGTTTTTTTAAGGCTAAACATATCCACTGTTAGCTGATTTTCTACTCCCTAATGGCTGCTTCCTTTCTTTGAACTTATCCAAGATCATATAGTTCACATGCAGAAGAATCCAATTTCAATCCCTGAAGCATATGGACTAATGGTTTATGTCATTTGCTGGAAAAACATTGCTGAAACGTCATGCCCACTTGCTATCTAGGATGCATTTTGAGCTCAGTGGGTTTTGCATTCCTTCAACAGTAGTTATATGTGGCTGCACTTCACTGCTCTTTACCTTGGTTTTCCAGTTCTCTGTCCAGACTTCCAGAGGATAGAACAATCTGCATTGCCTGAATTGCTCCTCAATGGTGTGGAGAAGGACAGCCAATTCCTCCTCTTTGGACATCTGTTGTCTGGTCTTCTTAAAGTTGCTGTTCTTCAGTTTCTGTCATCTCTCTCTTTCTCTCTCTCTTTGAATTAGCATTGGAAACTGGTGCCAGTTGGAAGCCACTGCTCTCCTTGAAAGGCAGAGCCAAAAATTGAAGGCATTCTCCCAAGGGATAGGAAGAGACATAAATATTTTTGGCTCTGCATTCTCAAAACACAGGGAATTCATTCCTGTTTTTCATTTATCTTCATTTAGTAACTAAACAATATCTTACCAGCATCTCTGCAGCAAACACAAGCAACCATTGCAATTCCTCTTGTGAAGATAATATTGGCCTGCTGATACCTGGGAAGCAAGTGTCTTGTTGGACCCTTCTCCCTTGCATCTATAATGGAAGTGGGATGGAGGAACAAGCAAGCACAGATGTCATTAATATTTATTTATTAAATTTGTTTGCTGCCATCTCACTGCAAGGTAACTCTGGGCAGCTTACAGCATTAAGTCCATAAAAATAAATATTTCTAATAACAATAAAAATAAAAACTATAATTAAATTATAATTAAGATGGGGAAGGATAGAACAGGATGCACACAGTGGGTGGTGCTGGGATCTTCTGTTGGTCCATCAATCACCTCCAGTGTGATACTCCCCCGTTGGGGCCCCAAGCCAACTGGCAGAGCCAGGTCTTCAGGCTCTCAGGGAAGGTCAGGAGGATGGGACCAACATATTCCAAAAGGCAGGAGCTACAGCAGAAAAGGCTCTTCTCCTGTACCTTGCCAGCTGGAATTCCATGACTGACTGGATCTGCAGCATGCCTCCTCTGCCAGCATAAGTGGCATGGGCCATATTACTACCCATCGGAAGAGAGTGACAGCAGCAGCTGGACAGCCCCATACAATCAAGAGGTGGAAAAGAAAGGTTACTGCTGCCTCCCTTTTCAAAGGCAGAGACCGCATGAAAGATAAATTGATAACCGATCTGGCCAATTTCAGAAAGAAAGAGTGGACAGCAAAGAGTGATTCAGTATATGTACTAGCAAGACGGTATTATAGGCACACATGTCTAACCATCCTGTAGACTCTTCATACATTTCCTATGATGTCATTTATCTTTCTTCAACTGCCCCTAGAGAAGCCACCTCTTCCATGAAGCGTTTGGCACCTTCCCCAGTCTTAAAGTGGTGGTCGTGGATTTACAGTAATGAGCATTCTTATATTTCTTCACTGCCCTTATAAAGTCTATTTGATCCAGATTGCAGCCACATGAATTTCATCACTGTTTATTCTGGCACGTCTCTCTATTCCATAGAAAGGGAGTGGTCTTTCTAGTAGTCTTTTAAGTGGAGATACTATAGCTTGGAATGGAGAGCTCTGGCATGCAAAACACCTCTTCACCAGCTACTATGAGGTTAGCTTAATATGGATTGTTCCATGGGAATGTATTCCAATGTAAGCCTTACAGTGTATACATTAGGGTACTCAAACTAGGTAACTGATGATGTTCCTAGTTTGGATAATGAAATGTTTGCAAGAAAACAACACATTCGGAGAGCACCAAGGACCCCTCATATGGAACCCTGAGCTACAAATGTTCTTCTTTAAGGGTACCCTATGTTGATTGTAACAGTCCAAATAGCACTAGACAGAAATATTCTTCTGCATTGCCTTTCATCCATCTATAGCAGGGGTGTCAAACTCAATTTCATTGAGGGCCGCATCAGCACTGCGGTTGCCCTCAGGGGGCCGGGTGGGCGTGACCAGGGTGGACGTGGCCTACTGGGTGGGTGTGGCTAAAGTGCGTATGGCCTACTGGGTGGGCATGGCCAGCTCTACATCGTTCGCATCAAGGGTGCCTATGGGGGCCTGGGCAGGAGTGGGACAGATCTGAGGGTTTCTGGCAGAAGGAGGATCTCTGGGCCAGGGCCAAGGCAGTGGGGGCCGTTCCCTCACTGTTTCCAGGATGGCTTCGCGGGCCACATGAAACCACTTTGCGGGCCGGATCCGGCCCCCGGGCCTTGTGTTTGACATGTCTGATCTATAGAGTCATCTAGATTTTTGCAGCCCAGATAGTGCAAACAGGATTGCTAACAGCCAACAGAACAGCAGCACAGCTAGATAAATGAATTTAAAATATTTTTGATGATTAAAAAATTCATTGGACTAATGACTCAGACAGTGGGTTTAAAAAACAATTATGTTGAAATGCGTATCAAGATGCTGGGTTTCAGGTTAAAACAGGTTGTCCTTGCCATTCTGGACATGTTGCTCCAAACATTCTGAGCTCTAAATGTTTTAGTTTTGATAGTACTGAGCTGGAGGCAATTACTAACATAATGGAGATAATCCCTGCTGTTTTGTTTAGAAAGGCTGCTTTTTCATGTTTTGTTTATTTTACTGTCTTTCATACAGCTCCTTTAGATTGGAGTTCAAAATGATTTAACTTGGGATATGCATTAGCTACTCTCTGCTGTTCCATTTTTCAGTTTTCAGATATTGTACCAACACTTCTCCCGCATGCTTTGTGGCAGGTTTTATTTCTTTGGGTTAATTTATTATCTTTAACTCACCTAATTGATTGGTACTGATCCTTCAATTCAGGGGCAGTCAGGAATGTATTACGATCACATTTATCCTTGTTTTAAACATGCAGTGTTTATCCAGTAGTAACAGGGAGAAAGTAAGAATACAAATGGAATTAAGTAAAATCAGCAGCAAACCTACAGCACTCCAATGATGGAATTGTATTTATGTCTTTATTTATTTATTTGGTTTTTTTATCCTGCTTTTACAGGTAATCCTCTACTTATAACAGTTCACTTAGTGACCATTCAAAGATTCACACTTACGACCATTGCAGCATCCTCATGGCCACCTGATCAAAATTTGGATGCTTGAATTATGCTCTTATTTATGATGGCTGCAGTGTCCTTGTGATCATGCGATCCCCTTTTGCGACCTTCTGACAAACAAAGTCATTGGGGAAGCCAGATTCACTTAACAACCATCTTACTAACTTAACAACTGCAGTGATTCACTTAACAATTGTAACAAGAGAGGTTGTAAAATCGGGTAAAATTCACTTAACAGCTGTCTCACTTAGCAATAGAAATTTTGGGCTCAATTGTGGTCATAAGTGGAGGACTACCTGTATTATTTTATAGGTAACTCAAGGCAGTGAACATACCTAAAACTCCTTCCTCCCCCTATTTTCTCCACTACAACAACCCTGTGAAGTGGGTTGGGCTGAGAGAGAGTGATTGGCTCCATGTCACTTTCATGCATAAGGCAGAGAAATTCTCCTACATTCCTTTACTTGAAATTCAACAAGATTAAGATACATGTCTGATAAAACTGATAGAAGAATAAAAGAATCAGATGGGGGAATTTTGCTCCCCAAAGAAACTAAAGGGAGAATTTCCTTAGGCAAGGAAAAAAGAAAATGCAATTAGTCTGCTTGCTGCTTTGCTGAAAATGGCAATTTTCTAGCTCCAATTCCCAAAGGAGAGTTTCAAAAGAAAATGTGCTTTCATCCTTATTCTCGGCATATAATCAATTTTTGCTGGCCTAATCACAGTTTCCTGGATTAGCTTCTTTTGCAGCAGTGTACTGTAAGATAAAAATGATGGTGATGATACATGCCCACACAGAATAGCAAATTGCCTTTTCTGGAGAAAAAAAAGCCAGACTTCCAAGAATGTTTGCCTTTGTTCTATAGCTTGACTCAAAAGAGTATCTTTTCCCAAGTCAACAGGTGACTTCTTCCCTATCTCTGTCTATGAAGACAAAGAAAATCTCCTGTGGAAGCAGGGATAGCAATCATGGATCTCTTTGGAAATAAAAGTATAAGCCAAGGTCAATGTCAAGTTCTATGAACAAAACCACTTGGGGGTAGAGTTTACAGTATTTATTTGTATGATTATTTCTTTGATGTATTTGCATGCTGCCATTATCATGAATTAGCAAACCTGTTTACTATTAACAATTAAAATAAAGACAATAGAATAATAGCATCAAAACCAAGAAGGCCTACTGACGAATCACTGTAAGATGATACTCTATAATTCTTAGTACACATAGGAGGACCTTTCTTTCCAGACTGTTTTAGCAGTTGATCCCAAATTGTAATCATAGCAAGAATCTGCCAAGAATCTTAGTCCCAAGTTATTTAGAGCTGTCTCAGAAGCTAATTGGCAGCTAGTCTAGTTACTTCAGTAATGATGCATAGTCCACAACCATATTGGCTGATTCATAGAGTACCTTATTCCCTTTTCTCTAGCAGCTTGTGCATTGCCTCAAACAAAATGAAAGAAGTACAGTATCTATCTAGGATGTTGCTGATTCAGGAGATGTGAGACAAAAGGGTGTTTTAGTTTAGTTAGTTTTTCAAAACTTTTCTAACTCTGATCACCTAATAAGTTTAAATTTCTTTGCACCATGGTACCATGCAATCTAACTCCATACTTAGAATTGGGCAGATGGCCAGTTTACAAAGAATAAACTAGGGCAGGGGTAGGCAACCTCGGCTCTTTTATGTCTCATGGACTTCAACTCCCAGAATTCCTGAGCCACCCAGGAATTCTGGGAGTTGAACTCCATGAGTCATAAAAGAGCCGAGGTTGCCTACCCCTGAACTAGGGTCTAGTTTTTTCTTGATAAATTCCCATAATGTCTTCACCTTTCACTGTTCTGAGTATGGGATTTGCAATCCAGCACATCTAGAGGTCAGCAATGTGGACAAAGTGGAGAAGGCCAGTCTGTAAATTTGTTGGAGTAATTAATATAAAAAATTAGGTTGACTAAAGTTGTTTCCCTGTTTTTGTGTTTAGATTACAAAATGCTGGTCTAATTGTTATTTCCTCTTCATTTTCCTTGTCTTCTTCCTTCTGGGTAACCTTCTATGGATATCTGTTACAGTATCATTAGGAGACTAAATTACTATATTATATACCTACTGCACAGTAAATTCAATTTTACAGTAGGCAGTTCTTGTGTTCTTGCAATTTTTATTCATCAGATTGGTTACATATCTTTTTGGCTCAGTTGGCCTTAATTCCTTCATGCTTCAGATGGATCAAGTGCCCAGGCTGACCCCATAAATAGACCTCCTTTTTTGGTCTGCCGCTTTTGAGCAAAATGAACACAATATATGTTTTGAATCTGGAAGTATGCAAATATATTGCAAACATATGGTCTTAGTATGGAGAAATGTTGGGGGAAAAAACTCACCGTGTGTAACAATAAACCTAATGCTGAAAACCACATTATAATGGGCGGGAGGGGGAATTGCTTTTGCTATATGTTTCAGGATTTTTTTTTAAGAGCTAGAAAAAGACAGGTTATAAATTAAATCTGTATCATGCTCTTAATAACAGAAATATACAGTCCTCTGCAAGTACAAACTAAGGAAATGTGTTTAATAACATACAGTACAAATGGTTAGAGAAGATAAGGAAATAAAAAGGCATATATATTTATCTCAATTACATCCAGTAGGTACGGTAATCACAGATTATTGAAGCATACGTGCAAATACATTTCTTAATACCCACCTATCTTCCTAGTTCACTCAATATTATTTTATTAGATTATTTTGAATTCCTTTAATTAGATATTTGGGAAATTGACACATTGTACAATGTAGTATTAGCTTCCAGCATCTTGATTCCCAAAATGTCTTTAAGTTGCACATAACCATGCTTGGAAGATAAAAAGATAGGTGAGTGCAGCTTAGTGTTTTGTTTAAAAACATGTCTTCTGTGGCACATAAAGTAGGTTGGCAGGAAGTTAGTTGTGGATCAAGATGGGATGGTAGGAAGAAACCTCATCAGTTGTGTGATTGGCCATGCTCTCTATGGTGGCATTTTGAGAATAGGTGAGGCATGATGAGAACACTTCTAATTTATCCAACATTTCAACATACAGTATCTAAAAAAGTCTAGATTCCAAACAGTTGCTTTGGAATCATTGGACGTCTTTTTAGTTGTCTACCAGAACTTAGACGTCTCAAGACCACTTAGCTCAGTTCACATAACACATTTAAGGTGAACTAAAGTTGGGCTATCATATCTGGACATCTGCAGGTGTCTTGAAGTTGGTAGTAAGGTCTTCTGTTTTTGGATCTCTTTGGTGCCTACTACATGGTGGTGCATTGAATTTCTGAAGTTCAGATATGATAGCCCTACTGAAAACCCCAGTGCTTATGTTTGTGTAGTATATGTAGCTTGATTAGTTTTAACTTTTATTTGTATTTGTGTGTGTGTGTGTGTGTGTGTGTGTGTGTGTGTGTGGCTTAGCCTGCTATATGAATCCAGCTTATTTGTATGTGGTTCAATGCATTGTGCTAACCCCCCAAAAATGATTCTGTAACCAGTAACTAGAGCCTTCAAAAACAGCAGGACCTTGAAAAATGGTTAGCTATTGATTGCAACATGTGTAAAAATAAGTACTGTAACCTGTTTCATCTAGGAAACAAAGTTGTGTGAAGTTGTAGCGAATTTGCTGGGTCTCAGTAACACAGAAAGCAGCCTTGACTGCAGTTGAAACCCATCCAGAAATATTATCAAAATATGTTGATAATGTGCTGGGTGAATTCACACAGTTTGCTTCAAAAAAACTTAGAATGCCATCCAATGCTGTATCAGCACAGAGATTCAGAACAAGCAGGGGAAGAGGAATAGATCAGCTGCTCTCCAACAATTCACAAATAGGAACATCTTTGTAACTTGTTTGGAAGTTGAGTCATAGCAACTGGGGGCCTCTTTTCCTGTTGGTGAGAAACATTTTGCATTCTTTTTTTAGCATTCAGGTCTCATGCTTGTCATCTACTCTGGCTGGTCACAATAAAGGGTTCTAAGTTAACACACAGCCAGACAGATTAAAGGGATACAGACATCAGCCATTTGAAGCTACCAGCTTGCTTGCTTCTGCTTCTTGCTTCAGTTTTTCAGACTGAAGAAGCTACTTGGATGCTATCTGTCTAGTTTAATGAAAAGAAGGACTGAACTTTCAGAACCTCTGAAAGAATCACAGATCCTAGAATTCATTCTGGTTTGATGTTCAGCTGCAGTTTCAGTTTTGATGTTAAATATACTTGGAGATCTTCCAGAAATCTCTTCATGCTGTTCCTCATGTACTGCTGATTTAATTGAGGGTTTTCCTTCAATTCCCTCAATCTCTGCTCTTATTTTATGAAGTTGCCTTCTTCCTCCTCTGGAGTGCTCTTGACAAGCCTCCAGATTGTGGTGTGCCAGATCCAGGTGTCTGGAATGAATGCAGACTTTGTATAAGTCAGATGTGTGTGTGTGTGTGTGTGTGTGTGCACGCGCGCATGTTACACTTATGTGTTACACTGGTTTTTTCTTCTTTTAATGTTTTCAAGACAAGAAGTTCCCAAAGAGATGTCTGGACAGTATATCATTCCAGGTTCACATCTGATGTTGACTCAGCATGTTTGTGATGAATCCATGGCTTTTGTCTGCTTCAGAAGGAAGAAACAATTCCTTTCAATCCCAGGTGTTTGGGGGAAGGGGGTGCGCTGTGAATGGGCATCCCAGCTATATGTGACAATGTGTTGGTGCTAACATGTCTCCTTTACAACCTGCCCATTCCTTTTTTCTCCAGTTCTCTGTATTTGGACTTAACTATTTCATTTCTTCTGATTAATGCACTTTTCACTGTCCACAGTTAACAGCAAAGTGGGAAAGATTCAGAGTCCTCAAACCTCTGCTTAGTTGGTTTTCTTAAGGACCCCAAAACAGAGTTAAGGCAAGGCTTTTGGAATGCATTTGCCCAATTTCAGTCATGTACATTTATGTACCGATAGCTCTCAACTTGTGATCATAATTGGGGCCAGAATTTCCATTGCTAAACAACATGGTTAAGTCTTAAGTGAGTTGCACCCAATTTTACAACCTTTTCTGACATGGTTGTTAAACAAATCACTGCAGTTGTCAAGTGTTAGCTGCCACTTGGAGAATCTTTAGCCTCTAGTATAATGATGGACCCCTTCATGGATTACTGCCTTGTCGTGGCGAAGGGGCTTGCGTAATTCAATGAAGCTATGAGGTATGCCGTGCAGGGCCACCCAAGACGGACAGGTCATAGCTGAGAGTTCTGACAAAACCTGATCCACTGGAGAAGGAAATGGCAACCCACTCCAGTATCTTTGCCATGAAAACCCTATGGACAGTACCAAAAGGCAAAACGATATGACGCTGGAAGATGAGCCCCTCAGGTCGGAAGGCGTCCAATATGCTACTGGGGAAGAGCAGAGGGCTAGTACTAGTAGCGCCAGAAAGAATGAAGCGACTGGGCCAAAGCTGAAAGGACGCTCAGCTGTGGATGTGTCTGGTGGTGAAAGGAAAGTCCGATGCTGTAAAGATTTTTTCTCCATAGGAACCTGGAATGTAAGATCCATGAATCAAGGAAAGCTGGATGTGGTCAAACAAGAGATGACAAGACTGAACATCGACATCTTAGGTATCAGTGAACTAAAATGGACAGGAATGGGTGAATTTAATTCAGATGACCATCAGGTATACTACTGCGGGCAAGAATCCCTCAGAAGAAATGGAGTAGCCTTCATAGTCAATAAAAGAGTAGGAAAATCAATACTGGGATACAATCCTCAAAATGACAGAATGATCTCAGTTCGAATCCAAGGGAAACCATTCAATATCACAGTAGTCCAAGTCTATGCCCCAACCACCAGTGCTGAAGAGGATGAAATTGACCGGTTCTATGAAGCCCTACAGCACCTTATAGAAGTAACACCAAAAAATGATGTCCTTATCATCATGGGGGATTGGAATGCTAAAGTAGGAAGCCAAAAGATAACTGGAATAACAGGCAAGTTTGGCCTTGGAGTACAAAATGAAGCAGGGCACAGGCTGATAGAATTTTGTCAAGAGAATACGATGGTCATAGCAAACACTCTTTTCCAACAACCCAAGAGACGGCTCTACACATGGACATCACCAGACGGTCAACACAGAAATCAGATTGACTATATGCTCTGCAGCCAAAGATGGAGAAGCTCTATACAGTCGGTAAAAACAAGACCAGGAGCTGACTATGGCTCAGACCATGAGCTTCTCCTTGCAAAGTTTAGGCTTAAACTGAAGAAAGTAGGGAAAAGCACTAGGCCACTCAGGTATGAATTAAATCATATCCCTGTTGAATATACAGTAGAGGTGACAAATAGATTTAAGGAATTAGATCTGATAGACAGAGTGCCTGAAGAACTATGGACAGAGGTTCGCGACATTGTACAACAGGTAGCAACCAAAACCATCCCAAAGAAAAAGAAATGCAAGAAAGCAAAATGGCTGTCTGAGGAAGCTTTGCAAATAGCTGAGGAAAGGAGGGAAGCGAAAGGCAAGGGAGAAAACATAGATATGCCCAATTGAATGCAGAATTCCAGAGAATAGCTAGAAGAGATAAGAATGCCTTCTTAAATGAACAGTGCAAAGAAATAGAAGAAAACAATAGAATAGGGAGGACCAGAGATCTTTTCAAGAAAATTGGAGAGATGAAGGGAACATTCCATGCAAAAATGGGCATGATAAAGGACCAAAATGGCAGGGACCTAACAGAGGCAGAAGAGATTAAGAAGAGGTGGCAAAATTACACAGAAGAACTATACAAGAATGAGCTTAACGTCCCAGATAATCACAATGAGGTGGTCACTGACCTCGAGCCAGACATCCTAGAATGTGAAGTGAAGTGGGCCTTAGAAAAGCTGAGCAACAACAAAGCTAGTGGAGGTGACAGTATTCCAGCTGAGCTATTCAAAATCTTAAAAGACGATGCAGTAAAAGTGCTACACTCAATTTGCCAGCAAATCTGGAAAACTCAACAGTGGCCACAGGATTGGAAAAGATCAGTTTACATTCCAATTCCAAAGAAAGGCAGTGCCAAAGAATGTTCAAACTATCGCACCATTGCACTCATTTCTCATGCTAGTAAAGTCATGCTTAAAATCCTACAAGCTAGACTTCAGCAGTATGTGGATCGAGAACTACCAGAAGTACAGGCAGGATTTCGAAGAGGCAGAGGAACTAGAGATCAAATTGCCAACATACGCTGGATCATGGAGAAAGCTAGGGAGTTCCAGAAAAACATCTACTTCTGCTTCATTGACTATGCTAAAGCCTTTGATTGTGTGGATCATAAAAAACTGTGGCAAGTTCTTAAAGAGATGGGAGTACCAGACCATCTTATTTGTCTCTTGAGAAACCTATATGCGGGTCAAGAAGCAACGGTTAGAACTGGACACAGAACCACTGATTGGTTCAAAATTGGGAAAGGAGTCCGGCAAGGCTGTATACTGTCGCCCTGCCTATTTAACTTATATGCAGAGCACATCATGAGAAAGGCAGGGCTAGATGAATCAAAAGTTGGAATTAAGATTGCTGGAAGAAATATCAACAACCTAAGATACGCAGATGATACCACTCTAATGGCAGAAAGTGAAGAAGAACTAAAGAGCCTCTTGTTGCGGGTGAAGAAGGAGAGTGCAAAACTTGGGTTGAAACTTAACATTAAGAAAACCAAGATCATGGCATCTGGCCCTCTCAATTCCTGGCAAATAGATGGGGAAGAAATGGAGGTAGTGACAGATTTTGTTTTCCTGGGCTCCAGGATCACTGCAGATGGGGACTGTAGCCAAGAAATTAAAAGACGCTTGCTCCTGGGAAGGAAAGCCATGGCAAATCTAGACAGCACACTAAAAAGCAGAGACATCACCCTGTCAACAAAAGTGCGTATAGTCAAGGCTATGGTCTTCCCAGTTGCAATGTATGGCAGTGAAAGTTGGACCATAAGAAAGGCTGAGCGCCAAAGAATTGAGGCCTTTGAATTATGGTGCTGGAGAAGACTCCTGCGAGTCCCTTGGACTGCAAGGCGATCAAACCGGTCAGTCCTAGAGGAGATCAATCCTGACTGCTCTTTAGAAGGCCAGATCCTGAAGCTAAAACTCAAATACTTTGGCCACCTAATGAGAAGGAAGGACTCACTGGAGAAGAGCCTAATGCTGGGAAAGATCGAGGGCAATAGAAGAAGGGGACGACAGAGAATGAGGTGGCTGGATGGAGTCACTGAAGCAGTAGGCGTGAGCTTAAATGGACTCCAGAAGATGGTAGAAGACAGGAAGGCCTGGAGGAATGTTGTCCATAGGGTCGCGATGAGTCGGACACGACTTCGCAGCTAACAACAACAATAATGATGGAGAATCTATGACACACATGTCAAAGATAACACATTACAATGTTTTGGGTGACAGGCCAGCATTTACCAATGCCCTCCAACAACTATTCTCTAAAACATGCCCTTTTCTTGCATTTTTTGGGGGGGAGGCTGCACAAGCTGTGGGAGTATGGGGTGTGCTCTTGCATCACCCTCTGGAAGTCACACTAGAACAGGTTGTGGTTTTGTGCGCTTTTCAGACACTGCAGAGAATGAAGGTTTCATATAAGCCAGAGTAGTCTCGGGTAGGTCACAGAGGCCTGTCAACAGAAACCGCCTGAAAGTAAGCAGCACATGGCAGATCCTGGGGAGTACTCTCTCTGTGTGTAGCATTTGGTGGAGTAGCATTTTGGAGTGTTAATAATGGTGCTAGGGCTGAAGTTGAGACCCAGGCCTTTACTTCAGGTCCAGTCAATGCCATTGTTCAGGGTGGCCTAGATAAGGAAACAGAGAATAGTTTCTCTTTTGTTCAAGTGTGTGTGTGTGTGTGTGTGTGTGTGTGTGTGTGAGAGAGAGAGAGAGAGAGAGAGAGAGAGAGAGAGAGAGAGAGAGAGAGAGAGAAGGCAGCAGAGCTGAGTTAGGCATTTTCCAAATTTTTGACATGCAAATCCAAAAAGTTCACCATCACTGCTCTAGTACAGTTTTTTCAACCAAGTGCCCCCCAGATATGCTGGAAGATGTAAATATATAATGCCATGGTGAGACCACACTTAGAATATTGCATCCAGTTTTGGGTGCCATGATAAAAAAGGATGTTGAAACTCTAGAAAGAGTGCAGAGAAGAGCAACAATGATGATTAGGGGACTGGAGGATAAAACATATAAAGAACAGTTGCAGGAACTGGGTACATCTACTTTAATGAAAAGAAGGACTAGGAGGGACATCATAGCAGAGTTCCACTATCTAAAAGGGCTACCACAAAGTAGAGTGGGTCAACCTATTCTCCAAAACACCTGAAGTCAATGGAAACTAATCAAGGAGAGAAGCAACCTAGAACTAAGGAGAAATTTCCTGACAGTTAGAACAATTAATCAGTGGAACAGCTTGCCTTTAGAAGTTGTGGGTGGTCCAACACTGGAGGTTTTTAAGAAGAGGTTGGACAACTACTTGTCTGAAATGGTATAGGGTCTCCTGCTTGAGCAGGGGGTTGGACTAGAAGACCTCCAAGGTCTCTTCCAACTCTGTTATTCTGTTAAAAGCTGGGTTGGCTGGAATTTGCAGAGATCTGCTTTTTTTCCCCTTTGGATGACATCACAGAGAAGGAAGAGTTGTATGGCTAGTAGCTTAGGCAGAGATTAGACTTCATTTCAAGGACAGGAAGGGCTTTAACTCATGGCATGTTTTTATTATATTCTTGATTGAACAAGAGATCTGGTTAATATTGCTCAAGATGTCTGCCATTTCCACTACCACCAATTTCGTGTACATTGAATTTGGAACATGATTAGGATAAAAGATGAGGGGGCAAGCACAGTCATTGAAAGAAAACAGATACCACCAGATAGTTCACAAGGTCTAATTTATTATGTCCCATGACATAAACATCTGCTTAAAATAACGTTCTACCATGGAGAGAATTAAAACAAGAGGAATTAAAATTTGACTTTGTCTGCAATAGCTATATGTTTGTCAGCTGGAAATTTAATACACCAGGCAAATATTATCCCTTGTAATTGCTGGCTGGGATATGATTTTGAGGGGCCAGTGGGAAGAAAAACAATTGCTATAGTTTTTGTTTCCAGATTTTGAAGCATGGTTAGCATTTCAAAAGTTTATACTCCATCGATTTCAATGGGATACGTTGGTGTAAAGTTACTCAATGGGAATATTGTTGGCTTCACTCAGAACCTGAAAACAGTTGTTTAGTTTGCCATATGCTTATAAAACTCTAGGTGAGGGAAAATTGAGGAATTTGGGCTTTTGTTTCCATATATAAAAGAAAATGCAAAATTTTGCTTGTGACTTACAACCATTCGCTTAATGGCCATTCAAACTTACAATGGCACTGGAAAAAGTGACATATGACCATTTTTCACACTTACGACTGTTGCTCCATTGAGAGGCTAAGTCAATGAGGAACCCAGATTTACTTAACAGTTGTGGCAAGGAAAGATGTAAAATGGGTCAAAACTAATTTAATAACTGTCTTGCTTAGCAAGTGAAATTTTGAGCTCAATTGTGGCTGTAAGTTGAGGACTACCTGTAGACAGTGGTGGGATTCAGCTGGTTTGCACCAGTTTGGTAGAACTGGTAGTTAAATTTTGTTGAGTTCGGAGAACCGGCTGAACCAACACTGCTTCTGGAAGTCCATTCTAGGCCTCAGAGGCCTAGAGGAGGTCTCTCAGGCCTAAAACGGCCCATAGGAAGTATTTATTTATTTATTTATTTTATTACATTTATATACCGCCCTTTCCCGAAGGACTCAGGGTGGTTTACAGGGTAATTAAAAAACCAAGATACAAAAGTTAAAAACAAATTTAAAAAAAATTATATGCATGGATGTCACTTCCGGAAGTCCATTCTAGGCCTTGGAGGCCCAGGCCTGAATCCACACACAGAACCAGATGTTCAGGTATTTAAATCCTACCACTGCCTGTAGGGACTGTTGCTCTGTTGCCAACCCAGGAAACTTTTTCATTTACAGCTATACAACAAATATCCAAGAGCTACATTAAATGTCTTACATTGTTCTAGAACTGTGTCAAAGCAGGAGGAGCTGTTAACTCTCCCATTCTTCTCTTGCCCTCAATCTTTCCCAGCATTAGGCTCTTCTCCAGTGAGTCCTTCCTTCTCATTAGGTGGCCAAAGTATTTGAGTTTCAACTTCAGGATCTGGCCTTCTAAAGAGCAGTCAGGGTTGATCTCCTCTAGGACTGACCGGTTTGAACGCCTTGCAGTCCAAGGGACTCACAGGAGTCTTCTCCAGCACCAGAGTTCAAAGGCCTCAATTCTTTGGTGCTCAGCCTTTCTTATGGTCCAACTTTCACAGCCATACATTGCAACTGGGAAAACCATAGCCTTGACTATACACACTTTTGTTGGCAGGGTAATGTCTCTGCTTTTTAGTATGCTGTCTAGATTTGTCATAGCTTTCTTCCCCAGGAGCAAGCATCTTTTAATTTCTGGGGTGCAGTCCCCATCTGCGGTGATCTTGGAGCCCAGGAAAATAAAATCTGTCACTACCTCCATTTCTTCCCCATCTATTTGCCAGGAATTGAGAGGGCTGGATGCCATGATCTTAGTTTTCTTAATGTTGAGTTTCAAGTACACTTTTGCACTCTCCTTCTTCACCTGCATCAAGAGGCTCTTTAGTTCCTTTTCACTTTCTGCCATTAGAGTGGTATCATCTGCATATCTTAGGTTGTTGATATTTCTCCCGGCAATCTTAATTCCAACTTTTGATTCATCTAGCCCTGCCTTTCTCATGATGTGCTCTGCATATAGGTTAAATAGGCAGGGTGACAGTATACAGCCTTGCCGAACTCCTTTCCCAATTTTGAACCAATCAGTGGTTTCGTGTCCAGTTCTCACTGTTGCTTTTTGACCCACCTATAGGTTTCTCAAGAGACAAATAAGATGGTCTGGTACTCCCATCTCTTTAAGAACTTGCCACAGTTTGTTGTGATCCACACAATCAAAGGCTTTAGCATAGTCAATGAAGCAGAAGTAGATGTTTTTCTGGAACTCCCTAACTTTCTCCATGATCCAGCGTATGTTGGCAATTTGATCTCTAGTTCCTCTGCCTCTTCGAAATCCTGCCTGTATTTCTGGTAGTTCTCGATCCACATACTGTTGGAGTCTAGCTTGTAGGATTTTAAGCATAACGTTTTCCATTGGTTTTGTTATGGTGTTTGCACAACACATTAACAACCTTATCCCTTGCCCCAGTGAAGGTTATCAGGTGAACAGGGTATATTAGTTCAGACTGGTCTGGACCTCTATAAAATTCTGAATATTGGGATCCAGATTTAACTCTTTATTTCTTGTATCAGTAACTCCCTTTTTAAGACCCTATAATCCCTTAATTTGGGGTAGAGTTGGGGCAACTGGATAGATCTCAACATTTACTGGCTGAATGCCCTTCCTGATGCCACATGAAGTTTGCAGCAGATATTTTTTTCTTTGCATCTGCTGCTACCTAGGATTGAACTATCAACCTTCTGAGTGGGAGGCCAGAGTCTTCACCACAAGGCCACCATGCTGCTCATTTGTTGTATCACTAAAACTTTCATAAATGGCAACACTGATAGTTTTAGCTGTAGTAACCAGTGCATCAACTAATTGGACTAATAGAAACTCTCCATAGAATCTTTCCAAATTGGATGAATGACTTTAATAAAAAATAGAATTTTTTTATTGTATCATCCTCTATATGGAGGATGGAACCTGAACTAGTGATGAGTGCCCATGAAAAGATGCTGGAGGTGGCTAAATTGTGATAAATAGTTCATTAAAATTGCCAAAGTGGAGAAACACTGCTCTAAAAGGGTTAAAGAATACTGGTCTTTGGAGAGGTAGAGCCTTTGTGCTCTGAATTGTTCTACTCTTGAAATAGGTATTTGGTCCCACAGAGCAGAGATTCCTGTATATGTTTGTATGAAAATGCCCAATTCCCTTTTCAAGCTATCTAAATTAAAGAGCAACTATTGGCAATTGTGGCACTGAGTTTCTGTGTTTGTAAAAGTTGAGACATTTCCCCACAGGTTGCCAGGGGTTACTTTTCATTATGGGAGAAGAGGGCTAATTACAAATAAAAATAAATCTCTTGGCCACACACTAATCTACGGGTGTGCACAACTTTTCCTGAGTTGAAGAATGCCTTTGTTTTACTAATAAGCTTACCACATCTAGGTCTGCAATATCCAGACTAGAAATATGAACTGCTAGAGATACAGAAAACCCCTGTTGGCCCTCTGTACTTTTTCATTAAACATGACATTCAAAAACATAATAGCCTTGGTCAGTCAAAAACAAAAAAAAAATGACTTTTATTTCATTTACATTGAAATGCAATCAAAGTTAAATACATTTAACATGACTGTTTGCAAGCCATGTCTTTAATAGTTCCCCCTTTCTGTAATAATTGCTTTTATGATTTGGTAACTATAGTGGGAGGTCTCTAAAGTTGACAGTTATAGCTTTTGAGCTGCATGTATCCCCAGAAGCTCCAATTGTAAGCTGGGAATACTTCAGTGCATTGTTACCTTGGAAAAAAGTAGAACATTTTCCCGATTATGATGCCATTGAAATAAGTAGCAGCTTCTCCCCTTGACTGGATCTGAAGGAACATCATAATAAAACCACGGCGTTTTCTCTGCATTGTTCAAAATGCATTGTTTGTTTGTTTGTTGATCTGTTTCAATGGGAAAAAGACATTTGCAGATGTAATCTTCCCTGGATGACCTGAAATTTTTAAGCAGAAACAATCTCTTTTGGAAGCTGATGAAGGAGAGAGTTCCACTGCAGCAGCTGTTTGAGAGTTTGGTCCAAAGAAAAACCATTACAGTTTGCTCCAGTTAAGAGATTATCAAACTTTCAGGTATGGCCTCTGGGAATCCTCAAGGATTCTTCTTTCGGATGCAGCAGAAGGTCAAAGGGACAAGGGAGATTAACTTAAACTTTGCATGTATTTTGCCTTTGGAAGGTTCAGTTACTTCAGCTGCTTTCGCGAGCCTGCTCTTTTTCTTCTCCGAAGTTGAGTTAATCTTCAGCTATAATTTGATGCTACACTGTTCCCATCATTGACTGTGTTCGTGTATTTATCTTAAATTAATTAATACATTACCTGGTCTGTACAACAGATGGAATAATCAATGAACCAAAACAGGCTGACTTCACACAATGCAACAAGCCAGAAAAACCTAATGTAGCTTACCCCTAACTCAGGTGAACATATTGCGAACATATTTTTATCTGGGTTTTTTTTTAATGTATGTAGCAACCATTTTCCGAGGACTTGTGCTGCTGTGTGACTTCTCAAATCTTTGGTATATAGCATAAGTTTTCATCCTGCCCATTCTCAAACGATTCAAGAGTCAGTTGTCGAGATGGGATGCCATACAAATTGAATGAATAGATAGATAGACCGACAGACAGACCGACTGATTGACTGTGATGGATTAACAATATGTCAGAGCCTGATTCAGTTAACAGTGTATCATTCATTGTGCAATCATAAAGCAGCTAGGTTAATTCCTTGTGACTGAGAATGCATTGCCTTTTTAGTTGACTTAAAATGCTTTTGACAATTTCATTGTGTCATCAGATTTACACACATCACATAGTAGAATTACATAGGGTATTATAGACTCCCGGTTTTATTGAATTATTGTAACATTTTTTTGCAGCAAAGCAAGACAGGGGTCTAGTAACACCCTGAAGACTAAGATATTTATTATTAATGTCATTTCATGGATTATATTCTAGGTTATACCTCTGGCTTCATAGAATCCTAGGGATCCAATTTCAAGTCTCCTGGGCAAATGATTTTCAAGCCTCCATTGAACATAATTTAGAAAAGCCAACTATCTTAACTGAGCACACTGTCAAATACCTCTTATTATTATAAATGTTATAAAGGTTAATATTATAAATCCTTGTCTGAGAGTGCTTCAATACTGGTTTTATTCTTGCTTGGGGATGGATTCATGTGACAAATCCACCTGTTATCAGAAATGATGCAAAATCTGCTGTGTTGGGAACATGAAGGACCAACAGCAAAGCAGAAATTTTAAACTGAGTGGTCATTCCAGATATCTGGATGGGTGTTTGTATTGTCACCATGATATAAAAAGGATGTTGAGACACTAGAAAGAAGAGTACAGAGAAGAGCAATAAAGATGAGTAGAGGACTGGAGGCTAAACCATATGAAGAATGGCTGCAGGAATTGGGTATGTCCAGTTTAATGAAGAGAAGGGTGAGGGGTGACATGATAGCAGTGTTCCAATATCTCAGGGGCTGCCACAAAGAAGAGGGAGTCAAGCTATTCTCCAAAGCACCTGAAAGCAGGACAAGAAGCAATGGATGGAAACTAGTCAAGGAGAGAAGCAACCTAGAACTAAGGAGAAACATCCTGACAGTTAGAACAATTAGCCAGTGGAACAACCTGCCTCCAGAAGCGGTGAATGCTCCAACACTGGATGTTTTTAAGAAGAGACTGGACAGCCATTTGTCTGAAATGGTATAGGGTTTCCTGCCTTAGCAGGGGGTTGGACTAGATGACCTCCAAGGTACCTTCCATCTTCTTCTTCTTCTTCTTCTTCTTCTTCTTCTTCTTCTTCTTCTTCTTCTTCTTCTTCTTCTTCTTCTTCTTCTTCTTCTTCTTCTTCTTCTTCTTCTTCTTCTTATTCTTCTTCTTATTCTTCTTATTCTTCTTCTTCTTCTTCTTCTTCTTCTTCTTCTTCTTCAGAGGGGGTCAACCTATTCTCCAAAGCACCTGAAGGAACAACAAGAAGCAATGGATGGAAACTAATCAAGGAGAGAAGCAACCTAGAACTAAGGAGAAGTTTCCTGATAGTCAGAACAATAAAGCAGTGGAATAGCTTGCCTTGAGAAGTTGTGGGTTCTCCATCACATGAGGTTTTCAACAAGAGACTGGACAGCCATTTGTCCAGAATGATATAGGGTCTCCTGCCTAAGCCAGAGGTTGGATCAGGAGACTTCCAAGGTCCCTTCTAACTCTGTTATTCTATTTCTTACACATATACTTGCTTTCTCACATAGGCACTGAAAACTGAGATGGGCAATATTTCAGATGTTCAATTCCTTGCTATTTTCAAAAGAGAACAGAAGTATTCTATGTAAGAGAACTAAGAATGGCCCTTCCTTTCCTTTTTGATGGCTAAAATAAAATGCATTTAAAAATGAGAAAGGATTTGTATTCCAGAAAGCAATTTGTTCATCAAAGATCTGGAAAAGAATTAGACTTCTGATATTTAATATTTAGACAGCTATGTAAGACAACTCTGTTTATTTATGCCTAACTTCTTTTAACATTACATCAGTTGTGATTGGGAAAGGGGAGCCATCAGGACTGATGTAATGCTGGCTTCAATTTTGTACCTTACACCAAGCCAGACCATTGATCCATAGGGGTTACAATGTATGAATTAACCTATCTTGGTTGGTTGGCTAGATTGGAAAATTGCAACTTTAAATGCATTTGGAGAATATCAGATTGGGCAAGGCAGGTCTGCGTGGATGGGTAGCATCTCTTTAGCACCTTAGGTAGATCCCCCCCCCCTCTTTAGCAGAAACACAAGATTGAACCTGAGCCTTGTGTATCAAAAAAAATAATCTGTATTTTCATGATATACAGTACTAGTCTTGATTAAAATAGGAATATAGTGCAAACCCATCAATTGTC
This sequence comes from Vipera berus, assembly GCF_964194415.1. Lineage (NCBI taxonomy): Eukaryota > Metazoa > Chordata > Lepidosauria > Squamata > Viperidae > Vipera > Vipera berus. The sequence continues at coordinate 344,139,264 of NC_138202.1, forward strand.
ATAGCATGTTGTGTGAACTAGGACCATTGTATTAAGCCATAATGCTGTTTATTTTTTTCAGGGTATAACACATTAAAAAAACAGAGTAGTTATGTTTTATTAATTTGGATTTAGGATGTATTGTGTTTTATGAACCCTGCTAATAGTTCCTCTGTCATTGAATGTGTAGCTCCTTCTCTATTAATACTGATATTTCCAACATTAACCAGTGGCAGTTAATCTCCAACAAGATTCTGGAATGGAGTTTTCCCTGGCTCTACCTGAAAGTATGGGAGCAAGGTTAAACCTGAAGGCATCTTGCATGTATAACATGTCATGTACTGCTGCACTTCATCATATGTTGCAAGCAGTTTCTTTCACCTTGGTGGGGGTGGGGATAAGGGGCTGTTTTCCCGTTCTACATTAGAGAAAATGGTGAAAATACAAACACTGGAATGTTTGTGGTGAAAGGGAAGAGATAGAATCCAGAGCAAATTACAACATGTCTCTTACAAGAGTTGTTCTTTCATTGGGGTCACTGATTTCAGAGTTTCCTGTTTGAAAGTTGAGCAATAACATCAGGATTGTAATTTATCTTAGTCACTCTGTTCTGTGCCCCTGCTCCCACCTCAACCCCCATTTGCCAAAATCTGCTCCACAACTGTTTTCCACTTGGATATACTTTTCCCCTCCTTGAAAAGTGTGCATTCTGTCTGTACTTTGAAGTAATTGTTAATCATTGCAAGACGCTCTCCTTCACATAGATAAGCACGAAGCACTGAAGTAATTCTCATTCTGCCATTAAAAAGGTAAAAAAAAATACAGAAAAGGAAAATTGCTGGCTGAAACATCAGTGAACTTTAAATCAAGCCACAGGTGGTTTGTCCTGTGGACCATCTTTCTTTCTATTCCTTTAAAATGGACTCTGCTCCTACATTTTTTTGGGGGGTGGGTGGGTGGTGAATTGACCATTCTGTTTTTAATTTGCTGTCTGCTTTATAGTTATTAAACAGCTTAAGCTGCCTGCTTTCCTGTGTTTGCACATCACTTTAAGCCCCCCAAAATGTGCTCTAACAAAGACGAATGTGAATAAATTGAGCACTGTGTACCCACTTTGTGTTAGAAGATAAACTACAGTAACCCAGAAGGGGGTCTAGATTCAGGAATATGGCAAGACAGGTTTTGTAAGGTAATAATTGATTTTGAATAAACATTTGGGAGGAAGAATTTGTTACTATAAAACTTAAAGGTAATCTTTACATATCATTATTACCAAAGTTAGTTAAAAACTAGTGGAGTGGATGCAGTCATTTACATGCTAAATCATCGTGCAAATGACATAATTCCCACCAGTTGTGGAATGGCGTCATTGTATGCATGTTGTCCCTTGCCTTCTCACCCCTTCCCCATGAATTTCCATAGTAGCTTTTCTGTTTAATATGATGTACTTTTGTTTGATTAGTTATGATTCAGTATGTTGTGCTGACTGAAAATGAATAAAAGAAATAAACAGGTTAAATATGTGTGTTAACACAGCCAAACACTGCCAAGTATTATCTCCCTTGGGTGCACTTTTTTTTTTAAAAAAAACCAACCAACCCAACCCTCTGTTTTTCAGGAAGAGGAATGAGTTGGGTTCACACATTGCTCTAAGTAAGCTAATAATGTGGTCTATATAATTTTGGCTTGGTAAGTATATATAAATCCCTGCATTGTGGTCTGTACATCATGGTTTATTGCTTACTTCATTGTGCAAATTACCCTAAAACTACAGGTGGTTGTCTTCCTTCCTTCCTTCCTTCCTTCCTTCCTTCCTTCCTTCCTTCCTTCCTTCCTTCCTTCCTTCCTTCCTTCCTTCCTTCCATTCTAATCTACAGGAACATTGAAAGTACAGTTCTTCTATGACAATTTCAGTGAATAGAATAGCAGAGGACGTGTGGTTTGGCAATATGCTATGTTTCTCTTGTAGCACAAAAATGAGGAAAGGTTCTATTTTGATCCCTGGGAAACACACTGTGGGAATGAGCAAGTACACTAATCCATATTCAGGCAATCATTAGAGGGCAGCAAAGGTTAGGCATTTCAGGACCTCCTTCTTGCTCCCTAGTGGTCTTCCACATTTTTGCAGCCTAGATTTGATACTTCTCACCCATACCCATTTTCCTGTTCTTTCTTATGCAATATACATACAGGTGGTCTTTGATTTACAATCATAGTAGCTGCTATTATTGTCATAAGTCATGACTGTTGTAAATTGAGTGACAGGTGTAAATAGGTGACAGGCTCAGTTTTACAACTGTTTTTGTAGTGGTCATTAAGCATACACCACAATCATTTACTTGAACTCCATGATCGTTAAATGAACCAATGACTCACTATAGGCCAGTTTGAAGTAGATGCCAATTTTTGGCAAAACTGTTGCAAAATGTGGGCACTGCAAATGGGCATAAATATACACCAGTTTCTGAGCGTCCAAAGTGCAGTCATGTGACCCCAGTGGGAGGCAGCCTGTACTACCTGTAATTTTTTTACTCATTTGTTTAATTGGGTTCTCTATATCTAGTTTTAGGACTTGTATAGAAAAGTTTTAGGTTATATTTATGCAGAAATATTGAAAATCCAAAATGGATTTTGGATCTTTCATCATCACTGTATATATTTTCATACAGACTGATTGGAATACCCAATCTAAAGTTTTATATGAAATTCAAACTCGTAATAGTAATTTGCTTAAATAACCTCTTGTTAGACTTCCCCAGAGTGGTGCTTTCAAACTATGTTATGGCTACAATTCCCTAACTTTCCAATCACGAATGCCCAGGCAGGTTGAAAATTTGTCTCCCTAACATAATTGGAAGACCATTGAACTACATCAACCTTTTTTCTTAGAAGCACAAAGGTGACTTTTTCTCCTCCTCTAAAAATTCAACCATCACATTTTACACTTTTGTAATTTTCCGCTTATATATTTTGGCTTTAGACCAGAACTTGAAAATGGGTACTCATATGGTTTTGATAAAACCCCCTGAACTCAGACAATACATCTTAACTTTGTCTTCCTGTAAGATTGGAAGGTGATATCAAATAAGTAATATTTTATCGGTAGCAGATAGATATCTGGAAAAGATATGGCTGTGAATCTCCATAAGACAGAAAGGGATTGTAGGCACAATAGTTTACAGGACAAGCCTGCAGATCTTTCAAAAACAGAGAAATAAAACAGAAATAAAGGAAAAGCAAAGAAAGTCCATTTGCCTTTTGAAAAAGCTCCTTTGAGATAGCTGTGACCTGGATGACCGAACATCTCCATAGACATTTGAAATATAAACAGTTTAGATTGAGAAGGTCCAGCTTTTATTAATTAAGAGGTCACCCAATGTATCTAGATTCAAGATAGAAGAAAGATATGAAGCAATGAAAGATGGAACATTTTAACATCCATGGGGAACAGGTGTGCGGATATTTTCCCCTTATTTGAAACTGTTATTGAAAAACCAACAAGTCCCAGACAGCGTTTGGCTGAAGCCTGTATATCTTAAGTTTGCAGAAATATTAGCCTGGTGGGAGAGGTCCAGGGATCTGAACTGACAGCAGTGTGAAAGCAAGAAAGGAAATAAATCAGCTGCCAGAGAGATGGAAGGCCTCTCTAGGTTATTAAACAAAACAAAAAAATAACAATGAGAAAACGAAGGATTCTTCTTCGTTAGTGTTGATACAGGAGTAGTAGCATATATTTTTTTACTTTAATATAATTGGTCATGGGAAAGGTACAGGATAAAATAAGAACTGTTTTGCTGGATTGATTCATATTGCTTTTTTTCATCTAAATTTCCAGTTGAGCCCAGTATTTTGTTTCTACAAGTCGGCAAGATAATCTTTCAGTTTGAAAAAGTTCATCATGTTTGTTTAATAAAACCTTCCTGACTTGTGCCCTCCAGATGTCTGGGATTCTAGTCATTAGGTTACTCAGCCAGTAAGAAGAACTTTTTTTCCCCACATCTTTCTTTTTCTTAAAAATAACATAACCCAAAGCAACTTACACTGACAAGCTATAGCACAATAAAAACAACAATACTAACCTCAGATTAGTTTTAATACTTGCAGTCCAAGGCTAAAGAATTTGGTGATTAGCAGAATGTCAAAGGTTAAGCTATAGTACTTCTGTGTAACTATGTACAAAATGGAGCCAAGGCAAGGATGCTGCTTTCTCAAAACTCACAGTTTGATCAGGCATAGCAAAGAATAAAAAGATAGAGACAAGCCTTCTCTGAGAAGGACAATCTATGGTGTGGACTCAAGTGGTATCTAGTCTAGAGAAAAGAAGGACTAGGAGTGACATGATAGCAATTAATCCAGTATTTGAGGGGCTGCCACAAAGAGGAGGGGTCAACTTATTTTCCAAAGCACCAGAAGGCAAGACCAGAAATAATAGATGGAAACTAATCAAGGAGAAGCAACCTGAAATTAAGGAGAAATTTCTAACAGTGAGGACAATTAACCAGTAGAACAGCTTGCCTTCAGAAGTTGTGGGTGCTTCATCACTGGAGGTTTTTAAGAAGAGACTGGACAGCCACTTATCTGAAATGATATAGAGTCTCCTGCTTGATCAGGGGGTTGGACTAGAAGACCTTCAAGGTCCCTTCCAGCTCTATTGTGATTGACGTTTAGTGAGACAATGGGATTTGCCCTGTTCACCACCCTGAGTCCTTCGGGAGAAGGGCGGTACAAATAAAATAATAATAATAATAATAATAATAATAATAATAATAATAATAATAATAATAATAATAATAATAATAATAATAATAAAAAATCCATTTGATGATTAAAAGTCTGTTTATTGGATTTTTACAAAATTTGGTTTTTAATAAAGTGAGAGCTGTAGAGCTGTACAATATTTTTTTTTCTGGAGTCAAGTGAAAGGATGTAAGGAGAGGCTGGGGTTCCTTTGTCACACAGCTGGATGTCCATCTCTCTGAATTACAGGTAGCTCTTGTTTAGTAAGAGCTTTGTTTAGTGATCGTTATGGCTGTTACAACAGTGATGAAAATGTAACTTAATGACCAGTCCTCACATTTATGATATTAGCAAGTCTATAAAACAGAGGAAGACTGAGTTAAAATCTTAACATTATGATCTTTCATTTAGCAATTACTTCACTTAATGACCATGTTACCTGTTCCAGCTGTGGTTGCTAGTTAAGGACTACCTGTATAAGACTTCTGCACTGAGCAGAATGCTATATGCAAAGGTCCCTTTTAATATATCACACTCCAGGTAACAATGTGGCATGTTGAATATGTGTTATGTGTTCTTTGAACACAAGAGACATTAAGTTTGTAGGTGAGCACGTTGTTTGAACCCAACAGTTTTTGCAATAAAATGTAATTAAGCAAACAGTGTAAGACACAGTGAACCTAGCTCTCTCTTTGGCTTGCTTTTTGCTTTACATCAGGGGTGTCCAGTCCTAGCAACTTTAGGACTTTAAGACTTTTGGACTTCAACTCTCAGTTTCCCCATGTTGCCTGGGGAATTCTGGGAATTGACATCTACAGGTCTTAAAGTTGCCAAGGTTGGACACTCTTGCTTGTACACTGTATGAATCAGTCAATTGCTCAACTCTCCATGATTTATGTGAAATTGTATAATTTCCAATATGTTGTCTATGACACTAAAGTGCTGAGTTTCAAAGAAATAAATGTGGTTTTTTTTCCCCAGCAAGAGGGCAGTTGTAGCAAAATAAGCTAGCCTGAGAGATTTCTGCAGATTTCCTTGGGAGATGGAGGAAAGGCCAGCTCATCTGGCTCCACTTAGAATGAAATTTGCTCAAAGTCAGAAGTTCAGGGGATGAAATTGTGCTCAGAGACCTTTCAGCTGGATCCCTGGATTGTATCCACACTCTGATAGTAAACTGGAACTGCTGCATTAAGAGGATTGGGGGCGGGATGGGAAGGGTAGACTGGTGAAGCAGAATCTCCTCCTTTTACCAATGCTTGCAACTGTGAAATTGCAAATCTACAGAACTGGCCATTACATTAAATTCAAATGTTTACACATTCAGAGGTGCTTACCGATCCTGTAAGGAGCTGGACATTGTATTAGATCAAGAAGAGACACGTATGCAGGTAGTCCTCGACTTGTGACCATATTTGAGCCCAAAATTTCTGTTGCTAAGTGAGGCAGCTGTTAAGTGAGTTTTGCCCCATTTTACGACCTTTCTTGCCACAGTTGTTAAGTGAATCACTTCAGTTGTTAATAGCATGGCTGTTAAGTGAATCTGGCTTCCCCATTGACTTTGCTTGTCAGAAGGTCGCAAAAGGGAATCACGTGATCCTGGGACACTGCAACCATCATAAATATGAATCAGTTGCCAAGGGTCCAAATTTTGATCACATGACCATGGGGATTCTGCAGTGATTATAAGTCAAAAAATGGTCATAGGTCACTTTTTTCAATGCCCTAGTAACCTTGAACAGTCATTAAATGAATGGTTGTAAGTCAAGGACTACCTGTAAATTATTTGTTCTGAAGACAGGGTAAAAAACAATGATGACAAGAAAGTAGATCTTTTACTAGAGTGGTTTATGAGAACCTGGATCACTTGCTGTTGAGATCCTGTGATCATGGATTCCTGTAGTAGGTAGAGTTGAATTAGATGATCTCAAAAGTCATTTCCCACATTTCCATTCTTGGATTCAATGAACTCCCATTGCTTTCCAAACTAGATATATTGGGAAAATAGCAAAATGAGAGTGTACAAATGATGTATGCCAGGAAAATATGCTTTTGACAATAACTGCTATTTGTTTTTTTCCAGGACTTAAAAATAATTACAAATTTGACAGAATGCTTTTAATGGCAGAGTGACCTGGTTTAAATGTAGATTGATTCACTCAACCCTCCCTGATTATTCTTCAAATTTGCAGAAGTTAAAATAGGCTGGCCCTTGAAAGTGCCCCCGCTCCATGGAGGAAGGGTTGGGACAGAAATATACCGGTATGAAATGTATACATCTTTTAGCATTCTTCTCTCTTCTTTCCTTATCCTGAAACATCTTCTCTTGATTCAGTCCTTCACAGGTCATTCGGTTTCACTTAAATGAAGTTTCATTCATTGCCATTAATGTAAGTCAAGGATTAAAATAGTTGCCCTGAAGCAGGTGGAATTCTGTTCTCAAGTCAAAACGTACTACTTTGGCACTTGTTCCACAGCGGTTTTCGGAATCCAGGATTCCTTTTTCTTTTAAGGAAATATTTCTGAAACATAAAACTCTCTTTTTAGCCAACTTTATATATTTTGCCAAGTGTACATTGTATGGGATGTACTTTTTTTTTTGGCTATCTCTGTCCAGGATACATTTCCTTCCAGGTTTATGCAATCCAGCGAGGGAAAATGTTTTAGCTATAAAAATATATTTAAAAGCTACTTTTTAGCCAAACTAGACTTTTCAAGGGGATATTTAAAATAAGAAATAAAACACATTAAGCAGGAAGACACATTGTAGTCCCTGCTATTAGTAGAGAATTGGAAACCTGTCATCTTAAATTAAAAACTTAAGCAGAATCAAAACTGTTTATTTTCTGCTTAATGCTAAGCAAAGTAAGGTGCTTATCTAACCAGCATTAGAAAGGAATTCCAGAGGAAGAATGCTATCCCAGAAACTTAGCCATCCTTCGTTGGTGGGAACAATCTACCAGTATTCTATTTATCTGTTTATCTTCGTAAGCAGCCTGGAGTGACTGAGAATGAGTTGGACAGCCATTGGAATGCTTATTCATTCATTCATTCATTCATTCATTCATTCATTCATTCATTCATTCATTCATTTATTAATACATAAATACATACTAATAGGGCAAGAAACAATTTACAAATAGGGTAGTCAACTTAAGGCCACAATTGGGACCAGAATTTCCATTGCAATGAAGGTGGTTACAGTATTAAATGACTCACACCAATTTTATGTGAATCACTGCAGTTGTTAAGTGAATCTGGCTTCCCACATTGAATTGTCAGAAACCAGCTGGGAAGGTCACAATTGGTGATTGCATGATCCCAGGATGCTGCAGCTATTGTGAATAAATGTCAGTTACCAAGTCCCTGAATAAGTCTAAGTACTATTGCTATTTGGTTTAGCACTTAAGCATTTAAGAATGTGAGGCAAATGTGAACTCCATTTATAGGGAAATCTAATTATTTTACAAATTTTAAAATAAGGACAACAGGAATCTAAGAAAATGGCTATTCCGTCCTTGAGTCAGCTACTACGTTGTAAAAGCCCTCTGACAGATTAATAGGCAGCCATGGCAAAATGTTGACATGAACAACTTAGAAGACAGAGATTGAATGACAAAAGTATCATGGTGGTCTTTTTAATTGTAATAAATCTAACTTACCATTTTGTAAGAAACATACATATGTACACTCCAGGAGATTGATTAATAATGCTGAACTCTTTTGCAGGGTTGTTATAAAACACTCATCTGTCACACCTAACAAGGGTGAATAACAAGAAGGATTGGCATTTCTAAAGCACCCTCTTGTTTGTGAATAGCAGTGTATGCAGGATATGCTGTTTGGTGATTCAGAGACTTTGAAAAATTACCAGTTTTTATGAGTAGGATTTGAAGTAGACATTACAGAACTCTGGGTTTGGGGGTTTTTTTGTTATTGCTATCCCCTCACAGGTAGTAGATAAACTGGGTTTCTTTTTTCCCCCCTTTAGGAAACAGCAATTCCCTGCCTTAGGGGAGCTAAGAAAATAAAATTAACCAGAATCTGCTTTCTCCAGGCTGTGTACTGTATATATCGTAGTGAAGAAAAGGGGTTAAAATTGCCCTCTATGCTAAGAAAAAACTGTGTTGAAAATGTTGACTGAAGTGCCTGCCTCCCCATCCTTTCCCAAGGCAACACTCAGCTCATCCCCTTTCCCACAGGGACATAAACATTTACAGGCTTGGAAATCTGACAAAGGAAGTGAGCAATCCCCTCCCAGCTTGTTGAGAGAGACAGACTGATCAGCACACACTTGCCTATCCACACTGTTATCCCAGCTATTTGACTGGTGTAACGACAACCCCAGCTGGCTAATTGAGCCACAACCGGGCTTCTTTAAGGAAGGTACCAACACCTATAAGCAGCACACCTATGCCAGTAGCCTAGAAGGGAAAAGCCAATGTATATGCATGAGGAGGAGATACAAGAATGGGAAGAATTGGAAGTTGGATTCGAAACTTACTGAAGAATAGAATAGAACAGAACAGAACAGAATAGAAAAGAACAGAACAGAATGCTTTAATGGCCAACTGTGATTGGACACACATGGAATTTGTCTCTGGTGCATTAGCTCTCAGTGTATATACAAACAGCAAGGTAATATAATCAATGTACATACAAGCATACATACAACATGTACATGCAAGCAAAGTAATATAATCATAAGATACTAATAGGAGAAAGTAATAGAAAAAATGAGAAGCATAATAGAAGGATAATAATAATGCAGCCATATTACATGTGTTCAGCAGAGTGATAGTATGAGGGGAAAAAACTGTCTCTGTCTAGATGTTTTGACATGCAATGCCCTGCAATGGCGTCTTGAGGGGAGGAGTTGAAACAGATTATGTCCAGGATATGAGGGGTCTGTAGATATTTTCTCAGCCCTCCTTCTGACCTGTGCAATATACAGGTCCTCAATAGAAGGCAGGCTTGTTGCAATTGCTGTCTGCAGTCCTAACTATCTGTTGATGGGTTAAATTAATAAAATAAAAATATGAATGAAGCAAAGAAAAAGCAGGATGCAATGCCTGGACAAGTGTGATGGTTACAGGGTAACAAGAGAGATGACAGTCAACTTCCAAGACCTCAAGCCATAGTAAGCAGCCCATCTTGACTTGATCCCTGCTTAGAACTTGGAAATAAGCTTGGGTGTTCCAAGAGAAGAGCATAGAGCATGGCCTGGAGCTTATGAAAGGAGCCACCAGGTTGAGGCAGCATAGAATCCCCAAAGAATGCAAGAACTTATGGAAGGAGGCAAGGACTGTATGTCACTTTAAAACCTTTCAAACTTTTAATTACCGTATATACTTGAGTATAAGCCGACTCGAGTATAAGCCGAGACCCCCAATTTTACCCCCCAAAACTGGAAAAAGTTATTGACTCGAGTATAAGCCGATCCGCCGTTCTGCAAGCCTCCGCCGCCGGCGGAGGCTGGATCCGCGCTCTGCAAGCCTCTGCCGCCAGCAGAGGCTCGATCCGCCATTTTGCAAGCCTGAATACACAGGAATACCCTGTGTGGCCGCGGCTCTCGGGGAAGCCCTGGCTGTCCGCTTCCTCGCTCCACGCTGCCATTCGGGGCCCGCGCGTTCCCCGGGCAAATCGCGGCGCCCAGCAGGTGAGGAAACACGCCCGCTCCAGTCGCCCCCCCTTCCCTCAGGAGACGCGAAGCAAGTGACCGCCCGGAGCTTACCGAGGACTTGCGCGCGGCCGAGGCTTCGGTGCTTCCAGGATCGCGCGCACCTCTCCCAAGCCGCCGCCGTCCGGAGACCTGCCGAAGTTTGGGGAGGTTTGGGGAGGTGCGCGCGCACCTCCCCAAACCTCCCCAAACGTCGGCAGGTCTCCGGACCTCCGCGCCCTGCCTGCTTCTTTCCGCTGCGGAAAGAAGCAGGCAGGCAGGGCGCGGAGGTCCGGAGACCTGCCGACGTTTGGGGAGGTTTGGGCACCAAACCTCCCCAAACGTCGGCAGGTCTCCGGACCTCCGCGCCCTGCCCGCCTGCTTCTTTCCGCTGCGGACGGCGGTGGCTTGGGAGAGGTGCGCGCGATCCCGGAAGCACCAAAGCCTCGGCCACGCACAAGTCCTCGGTAAGTTTTTTTGTTGACTGGAGTATAAGCCGAAGTGGAATTTTTCAGCCCAAAAAGTGGGCTGAAAAATTCGGCTTATACTCAAGTATATTCGGTACTTTAAAACTTACTTAGGTAGCTAAGCCAACCTGTAAGGGCTCCAAGGGTAGAGTTAACGTTGTTGTAGCCAAGGCCATAGCCTATTGCTGGGGTATGTAGGTGTTAAATAAAGCACAGGTAATCTTTGGCATATGAGTATAATGGAGCCAGTCTGATTTTATTACCTTTTTTTGCATCGGTTGCAAAGTCTCTGTGGTGGTCATTAAGCAAACTGCACTTGTTAAGTGAACCAGTGACTTGCTATGGGTGCAGTTTGGCTGAAACATTTTTGCCGAACACTGTAAGTGCCAGTTTGGGGCAAAACCATTGTGAAGTGTGATCATGTAACTGTGGGATGCTACAAACAGCCATAAATCTGGTTGTGTTGCCGAGTACCTGAAGTTCAGTCACATGTCCGCAGAGGCAGCCCAACCTTTGGAATTTCGTATTAAGGTCATAAGTAGCCTCAAGGTAGAACTGTTGTAGCTTCGATCATTTGCTAAGTCATGGGTCGTACGTTAAGGGCTATCTGCAGTGTGTGAAATTTTCATCTCTGCTGTGGTGTGCCCAGTCATTGCCAAGAAGAATCCCTCATAGTCACTCATTGCTAGGGCATTTCATTCAACACTGCAAAGCTATAGCAGATGTTACAAAAGTAGAGAACTGTAATTGCTTAATTTGTCCCATAACTCATCATCTGGAAGGGCAAGAAGTTGTAGAAGAGATCAGGGATCTTCTGGTTTGGGTGACTGATTCTACTTCCCTTGGAAGGAGCTTTTACCCATATGCAGAAAGCAGAGGAAGATTTTAAGGAGGGATCACTGGAATTACAATGATGAGTAAAAATCAGGCCCTGATTAAAATCTGGTAAATTTGCCAGAGGACCAGATATACTTGTTTTGGCGGCCATCTCTCCTTTTCTATCTGAAGTCAGATTAGTGTTGGGTCATTTCTACTCCAAGAGCTGGGTCAATTATTATTTTTTTTGCTGAAAATAATTGTTTTTCTCTTTGAGACAAAGATTATGCTCTTCTCTAAGCAAAAATCCAACTACTTTCTTTTCCTCCACAGTATGTGCAGAAGCCCAGTGTTATATTTAGCTGTACTGAGACAAAGGAATAGAAGAACGTTGAAATGTTAAAAATGGAAAGTTGGAACTGACATTTTGTAGTATATGTGTGAAGGCTGGTTTCTTTTAAAATCTAAAGAAAGACATGCTCTAATTTAATCTTGTGGCAAATTAAAGTTGGTCAGACCCTCCAGTGTATTACTCCACACTGTGTGCGATTTATATCACCTTCCACAGTCAACCTGAAAAGAACAGTGCAGTGCCCAATAGTATACAGAAGGAAATTAGGACTCTTCATGTTTCAAAAACAGTTTGAAAGATGTGTTTCAGATGTCCTAACAGTGTAACACCTCTCTGCGTTTCATTAAAAAGGGTTCTTTACACACACACACACACACACACACACACACGGACGCACACACACTGTGCCCCAAAGGTCTTCCAAGGGATCCTGGAAAAAGATGCTGCTCTTTTAGAAGTCATGTTAATGAGTTGACTCATTAAAGCAGTTCCTGAGAAAACAGGCATTGTGCTGGAATTTATGCAAGGTGCACAGCATTTCCTGTTAATTACTTCTGAACTGCATACAGGTAGTGCTCGCTTAGTGACTGCCTTGTTTAGCAACCGGTGATGATGATGATGATGAAGAAGAAGATGAAGAAGTAACTTCCAATCCTTGCATTTACAACCTTTGCAGGTCTGTAAAGCAAAGGAAAGATGAAGTAAGGTTCTCAGCATAGTCACGGTTTCACTTTTTGACCGCTTCGCTTAACAATCAAGTTGCCAGTCCCAATTGTGACAGCTAAATGCAGACTATTTGTACAGCCTTAACCAAAACAGGGGAACATCCATATCTATAAGGATCTTACACAGACTGGCTATATTCTGTGTATATTCCAAAAGACCAATCTAGTGATAAAGAGATTGAAGGGAAGAAACATATTAGTCTTTGTCAACAGAGCAGACACAGAATCTGATAGCATCTTCAGGAGTATGGATAGTCCTCCTAAAAACCCTAATAAAATTGATTTGTTTTGACAGTGCTACCTGACCCAGTGGAATGGGTAATCTCATGACACTAGTAAATCAGAATTCACATGATGTAATTCACAGTGTTGCTCATAAGTGTGCACCCAAGGTGAGACCCATAGCTACCCTTTTGATTTTCCAAAAGGGCTGGAAGACATAGCTCTGCCAATGGCCTGGGGCCCCAATGGGGCTGTAGCATCCTGAAGGTGACTATTGGATGAGACCTATTCCCTGTGCACATTTTTCTCCCTTCCCCTTCATCTTGGTCTATTTAATTCTAACTGAATTCTAAATTTATGGCTTTATTACCGTTTTAACATTTTATATGGTATTTTTACTGAATGATTGTATGGCGCCTAGAGCCGCCTTTGGCAAGATGGACAGCATATGAGGGGGGGGAATAAAAATTTGAGCTCTACTGAAGGGTCTTTGTAGGGGGAATTTAAACTTGAGATATATAGATAGATAGACAGACAGACAGACAGACAGACACACAACCTTTATTGTCATTGTTTACTGTGGGCACGTTGGCACACATTAAAAATGAAATTTTGTTGCTTGCTCTCAAAAGTGTACACATACATAACACATAACACATACTTAAACATGCTACATACAACATATGTATAAACCCGCATCCTTACATATAAATAACATATAAATATTAATCACTGTCCATCTTGATACGTAGCAGAAAGAGGAAGCTTGAGAGTTCACAAGGTTGATACTGTATGGAACAATACTGTGACTGAATCTGGATGTTCTGCTTCGGATACTATGAAGCCTCCTCCCAGAAGGTAACAAACATTTCATGAACAAAATTGCTGTCTGGATTTTTTTTGACCAACTTCCTCCAAGGACATCTGTAGGTCAACCTTAGACAGAAGGTCTAAACCATTTCATATCCCCATCTACCATCAATTTAAAAGCCAAGAACAGCCATCTTCAAACCAGAAATTTTCAGTGGGTTGGGAATTCTGGGTCGAATATGACACACAGGTCATTTGGAAAATGCCCAGCCAAGACTTCTTTCTGTTAAGAAAATCACAAATGTCTTCTCAATTGTTAGTAGCTTAACATATATTTTATGATAGGCCTTTGGCATGCTATGTGGTTTTTGCAGAAAATGTAATGGCTGTTGTAATAACTGTTTTAAATAATGGAGACTATTCAAATTATAATTTTTTTAGTGAGATGAGAAAAAGGGAAAACTCCTATTTTATTTTCAGAAAATGTTTTTAGCTTTCTTGTTCTGTTTAGCCTGTGATGTGATCATCAGCATGGGGGAGTACAGCCAAACGAAGCAGAAAGTTGGATATACACTGAGGTAGAATTTGCAGATTTCCTCCTTGAGGGATGTATGTGTTACAATTGAACATAAAAGACTGGAAAGAAGGTAGCTGGGTTAAGGTATTGTTCAAGGATTCACTTTCATTAGGTTTGTCACACAGCCAGATGTTCAGATTGGATTTGTCATTTTTATCCACATATGGAGTCCTTCCCAAGGACCTGAGTTAGGCAGAGGTTGATGGTGCTACAGATATCATCGCAGGATGTAAGCTATACCAAGTGAAATTGCTTTTTACAATTGACTGACGGTGAATTTTTCAATGCCGATGGTGTTCAAATGGTGTTCCAGTTGTTTTGAGATGGCAGACAAGGCATGTATTACTATTGGTACTATCTTTGCTTTCTTTTGCCACAGTTGTCGTATTTCTGTTTGCAGGTCTTTGTATTTTGCTGCTGCTGCTGCTGCTATTATTATTATTATTATTATTATTATTATTATTATTATTATTATTATTGTTGTTGTTGTTGTTGTTGTTGTTATTATTATTATCATCATCATCATTATTACATAATTTAAAGAAATAAAGGAAACAGATAATACAAATATGAGTATAGAAGATATAAAGAATCCAGATAAAAATCCAGATATATGGTATACAGTAAAAGCAGTCAGCTAACAAATCTGAAATGTCATATGACTAATATACTCTAATATAATCATTGAATATGTAAGAATTTCATATCTTTTTAATCAAAGCATATCTATATATTACAGATATATCTATATAGCCTAGATTTATAAATGATATAGGGTCTCCTACTCAAGCAGGGGTTTGGACTAGAAGATCTCCTAGGTCCCTTCCAACTCTATTATTCTATGTTCTGTGTTCTACTACTAAAACTCTCATTGTCACGATGTTAAATAGGTGAAACAGTGCTTCATAGGGCAATAATTTTTGAACCAAAGTACCTCAAATGCGTCCAAAATCAGCGATCCATGACTCCTGAGGGAATGAAATTTGGGGAAGTGAATGTTTCAGTGGTACAGCTGCTGTTTGTGCTGCTGAGCTGCTGCTGTGGTCACATGATCTTTATTCTCAACATTTAGTGATAGTTTCCCAGCCAGTCTCGCAATCTCTCGCTCCCTCGCCCACCCAGCAGCAGCCACTTACCTGCCTTCTGGGATGGGAAGAGAAGGGAAGAGAAGAGAGATTCCCACAAGGAAACCCAATACGAACTCAGCAAAAAGTTAGAACTTGCTCCTGCTCCCACTGCTATTTTGTCTACCCCTGTTCTGTTTTAGATAAGGAAATATATCTGAAACAATGACCCTGTGGGGCATGGGTTGTCCACATTCCCTTAAAATTTAAAGGTACTGTTTAACACAATTTAAATTATTAAAAAGAAAGGGAGAGACAGAAAGGAAAGTAAAAATTTATAATACTATAAATTTTATGTGGCTTACGTGACAATATCTAATCTCTAAAACTCAATTTTTGGATGTAGCACAATTCCATATATAAAATTAGAGTCTAAAATGGTTTCTGATAGAACTGAACTCTACATCAGATTTATTTTCTAAATACAAAATTATACCAGACACTGAAGCATACTCCCACGGTTTGGTTAGCCATTCTTCCATGGAGGGAATCAAAATTGTTTTCCAATAAAAATCATACAAAATCCATGTAGTCATTAATATATGCAATGCCAATTCAGTATATTTTAAAGGAATATATGATTTCATGAAATGTAATAAAAATATCTCAGGATGGAACAGGAGTACATCTTTCTCAATTGTTCGATTCTACGGTGGATTGTTTTTTAGTGTTGTTGAGCTTTACAACATTGCCACCACATATGGAAAAAGAATCCAATCTGTTAAGTATATTTCCAGCATTTCACTGTTGGATAACTTCATGATGCCATGAAATGATAACAAAAACTAGAATATGTATATATATATAGTAGCTCCCCCACCCACTGGTCACTCATCCAACTCTGAAAAGCTTTCCAGATTTGCATTATGCAGTGAAGTAGTAATATTGGGGGAAAGCATTTTTGACTCAATATTTTAAATCAGTTTGTTGCCTCTTTAGGTTAGACCATAATAGAGCCAATCAATGCACAATGATTATATTTCTATTTTGATTATATTCTAAGCTGCCTAGCATTGCTTAGAATAGCGAAATGGGTGGTAGATAAATTTAAGCTTCCAATTTAGAGTTTTCTTAAACAAACGTCTAGTTTAGCTGTAATAAGAATATCCTCCTTTAAAGGACTGCTTGCCAGAAAGTCACAGAATAGGTTCAATATGCAAATTTCTTAATATAAAAATGTAAAGAAGCTATGATATTGAGCTTGGTTTGGCTGACTCCCCACCGTTTTCATGGCAGTGGTAGAGAAGTGGTTTGCCTTTAGCAACTACCAGAAAGTTTTATTGACTACTTCGTCCTCCACTTACGACTACAATTGGAGCCGGAATTTCTGTTGCTAAACAAGGTGGGTTGTCGTGAGTTGTGCAAATATTGCAACTTGTTTTGCCACAGCTGTTAAGCAAATCACTGCAGATGTTAAGTAAATCACATGGTTGTTAAGCAAATCTGGCCTCCCCCATTGACTTTGCTTTTCCGAGGCCATTTGGGAAGGTCACAAATAGTTGTCACGTGGCCCTATGGAGAATCTCTATAGACAGGGCCCTAGGGTGCTTCAACTATCATAAACGCATGCCAAGCACCTAGATTTTGCATATTTCATCATGGAGATGCTAAAACGATCGTAAGTGGGAGGACTGGTCATTTTTAAACTGCCGTTGTAATTCTGAATGGTTAGTCAAGGACTATCTGTACAGTGTGCCTCAGTGGCCTACAACAAGCATATTTTTGCATGAAACAATCTGATTCTGTAATCTGTCTCTTTGTATCATGCATTCTATCTTTCCTAAATTAACAATTACTGAGTTCAAAAACGTCTTAGGCTCTGTCATGGTCAGACCATTACCTCCTGAGGCTAGTTTTCCGTCATGCCATCCCCCGCCGCTGGGCGGCGGAGCCGACCAGGTGGTTCCGCCCCAGGCGCCTAATGGACCCAGATCGGTTCCAGAGGGTGCTTGGGCCTATACCTATCACCCTTACCCACAGCCCAGTCGATGCCCTGGTGGAGGCCTGGGAAACGGCAGCCACCAGGGCACTCGACTGCGTTGTACCCATGCGACCTCTGAACCGACGCAGATCCCGTTGGGCCCCATGGTTCTCTGTGGAGCTCCGGGAGATGAAGCGGCGGAGACGAGGTCTAGAGAGCGGTTGGAGATCCAGCCGATCCGAATCCGACCGATTGCAGTTAAGAACCTTTATAAGGTCTTATCTTACGGCGATAAGGACGGCGAAGTCTAACTACTTTGCCGCCCTTATCGCGTCCGCAGATAATCGCCCGGCCGCCCTGTTTAGGGTGACTCGCTCCCTCCTTAATCAGGAGGTGAGAGAGGATCCCTTGCAGGGACGAGCCGAGGAGTTTAGTCATCATCTGGCGGACAAAATCGCTCGGATCCGGACCGGCTTGGACTCTGACTGGGCAGAGTCTAATGTGGAGGAATCAGGCGGTCTTGAGCACGTTATCTGGAATGAGTTCGACCCTGTTTCCCCTGATGATGTGGACAGGATCATGGGGAGACTGAGCACCACCACCTGTTTGTTGGATCCGTGCCCCTCCTGGCTAGCTTATGCGGCTCGGGAAGGAACACGAGGCTGGTTCCATGCAGTAATAACTGCTTCCTTGAAGGAGGGTGTCTTTCCTGCCGCCTTGAAGGAGGCGGTGGTGAGACCCCTTCTCAAGAAGCCTGCTTTGGACCCGGCTGTTTTAAACAACTACCATCCAGTCTCCAACCTTCGCTTTCTGGCGAAGGTTGTTGAGAGTGTGGTGGCGCATCAGCTCCCTCTGTTCCTGGAGGAAACTGATTATCTGGACCCGTACCAATCGGGCTTCAGGCCCGGACACAGCACGGAGACGGCATTGGTCGCGCTGGTGAATGATCTCTGGAGGGCTAGGGACAGGGGTTGCTCCTCTGTCCTGGTCCTATTAGATCTCTCAGCGGCGTTCGATACCATCGACCATGGTATCTTACTGCGGCGTCTCAGGGGGCTGGGAGTGGGAGGCACCGTTTTACGGTGGTTCTCCTCCTACCTCCAGGGCCGCTCGCAGTCGGTGTTGACAGGAGGGCAGAGATCCGCCCCGAGGTCTCTCATTTGTGGAGTCCCTCAGGGGTCGGTTCTCTCGCCTCTCCTGTTCAACATCTATATGAAGCCGCTGGGCGAGATCATTCGTGGTTTTGGGGTGGGGTATCATCAGTACGCTGATGATACCCAACTTTTTCTTTCCACCCCGAACCAACCCAGTGATGCCCTCTCCGTGATGTCCCGGTGCCTGGAGGCGGTTCAGGTCTGGATGGGGAGAAACAGGCTTCATCTCAATCCCGCCAAGACTGAGTGGCTGTGCATATCGGCATCTCGGGTTAACCAAGTTATTCCATCCTTAATGATGGGGGGTGAGGTGTTACCCCCCGTCGATAGGGCTCGCAACTTGGGCGTCCTCCTGGATTCACGGCTCAATTTCGAAGACCATATAGGAGCCGTGACCAGGGGGGCTTTTGCCCAGGTTCGCCTGGTGCGCCAGTTGCGTCCCTATCTGGACCGAGACGCCCTACGCACAGTTACTCATGCGCTTGTGACCTCCCGTTTGGACTACTGTAATGCTCTCTACATGGGGCTGCCCTTGAAGACCACTCGGAGGCTTCAACTGGTGCAGAATGCAGCCGCGCGAGTTGTAATGGGGGTTTCCCGATACTCCCATGTAACACCTCTACTCCGTGAGCTGCATTGGCTTCCGGTTGCCCTCCGGGTGAAATTCAAGGTGCTGGTTATCACCTATAAAGCCCTACATGGCCTGGGTCCGGGATATCTGAGGGAACACCTGCTGCCGGCATCAAATGCCCTTCGCCCAGTGCGCTCCCACAGGGAGGGTCTGCTCAGGGTCCCGCCGGTAAGAGACTGCCGGCGGGTGACACCCAGGGATAGGGCCTTCTCGGTGGGAGCGCCTGCCCTCTGGAACCAGCTGCCGGTGGAGCTGAGAACTGCCCCTGACCTTCGATCATTCCGCCGGGGCCTGAAGACCTGGCTCTTCGAGCTCTCGGGCCCAGACTGAGGAGGAATTTTTAATTTGGGGTTCTTTTTAACTGACTACAGGGTTAATTTAATATTTTTTAATTTGGTTCTTAATTTTTGTATTTTGGATTTTTAATTTCCTGTAAACCGCCCTGAGTCCTCAGGGAATAGGGCGGTATATAAATATAACTAAATAAAAATAAATAAATAAATAAATTTTGCTGCATGTCATTGTCATGTTGTGTTGTTGTTGTTGTTCTGTCCCTGCTCAGAAGTGAAAATAGATTTCAGTATCCCAGCAGGAGCTGATCAGAGAGCCTAGTTAGCTTCCACGGAAGTAAAAGGTTGTTTAGGAAGTTTGTACCTCAGTGAACATCTGTAGATTTGTTCTAGGGGAAAGCCTTGGGAGTCATAGAAACAGCACATCTGCTAAGCAGATGAGCTACCCAAAACCACAGAGGGATTTTGTAAAGGAAGCAATGGCACATCTGGGGATAAAAGGGCTCAGTCCTAGATGTCTATCTTTTGCCACCCTGGCAAAAACCAGCAGGCTCAGCAGAAACCTAATGCCGGCTGCAGCACAAACCTGAGTAATTTGCTCCAGAGTAGAACCTCTAAGAAGGACAGGACATGTTGTTTTAGCAAACCGGAGGTGCAAAGCCAGGTCTCTGGAGATGAATTTGGGGGCTGCTGAAGAGATTTATCTTCCTCTCTCTCAAAGTAGTATGCTTTTAACTGCTTTTCTGTAAATTGGGGGTGTGGGGGGATACTTGTAGAAATGGCAAAGGTTGTCATCATTGGAAATGGATGCCTGGGCAGAACAGAATCGGAAGTTGCAGGTCCTATAATTACTGGATGAACTCCCTCGGTTCCTGGTGTCTAAGGCTCACTATTAAGGCATCAGAAGATGGCAAAGGGAAATGGGAACTTTCTCCAAGACTCCGCTGGGAAGTTTTCCATTCTAAAAGAAGGTCCACACAAGGACAAAACAGTTGAAAAGAGAAGGCCAGATTGCTGTCTGGGGAAACCTTATTTGAATAGATGCCAACATTTTAAAAAGAACTCCCAAGTAGAAAACCAGCAGAGTAGGCAAAGGGTGGATTAAATCTTTTCTTGAATTGCTTGTTTTTCTACTGGTGAGAGGCCATGCTTTTATATCATTCAGTCAGGGAGCTCATTAGATAGGCTTCAAATGAGGTAGTAATGGTTAATGCAGGTTGTTTGCTTTATTCTTTCTTCCTGCCTGGAAATGAATAGACAGAAAGGGCATTGGGAGCTTAGCATCCCATCTGATTATTGACAGAGTTGGAAGGGTCCTTGGAGGTCTTCTAGTCCAACCCCTTGCCCAAGCAGGAGACCTTAACCATTCTGAATAAGTGGCTGTCCAGTCTCTTCTTAAAAACATCTACTGTTGGAGTACTCCCAACTTCGGAAGGCAAGCTGTTCTACTAATAATTTTCACTGTCAGGAAATTGCTCCTTAGTTCTAGGTAGGATCGCCCTTTGATAATTGTCCTGGCCTCAGGTGCTTTGGAAAAGAGTTTGTGACAGCCCCTCAAATATTGGAAAACTGCTATCATGTCACTCCTAGTCTTTATTACCAGTTCCTGCAACTGTTCATCACATCTTTAATCATATGTTGATCATATTTTTATTATTGAACAACCCCCCCCCCCGCCTCAGCTTCTAATCAGCTTTAAGTCAGGATTTAACAATCCTAAATTATTAGTCACCATCTGTAATGTTCTGAACTTGAGAAATCACTGTCTTCTATTGGTGTAAACTTGCAAATAATGAAACAATTAGATTAAAATGAGCCTGATATTTTTCTCTGGAGAAACACATTGCCTGAGAAACCATCTTTGGGCAACTTAAAATATCATAAGAAGTTTATCACATGGATTTCGTTGAAGGACTGGGTTTCTGCATGAGTGGAAAGAAGCATTTGATGAAAACATTAAATTATCCCTCAAGCTGGATCTACAAATTCTGAGCTGGAGAATAGACCACTACTAGATGGAAGCAAAGAAGTCCATAGTCTTTCTCTTTTCAATCACCATTACCACCATCTCTTGTAAAGAGATTAATGTTTGGTCTAGTGGTTAAGGCACCAGGCTAGAAACTAGGAGATGGTGAGTTCTAGTCCTACCTTAGGCATGAAAGCCAGCTGGGGGACTTTGGGCCAGTTCCTCTCTCTCAGCCTAATTCACTTCATAGGAATGTTGTTATGGTGAAAATAGGAGGAGGAAGGAGTATTGCCTTGAGTTATTTATTAAAATACTAAAGGCAGGATTTAAAAAAAATCTAAAAAAGAAGTTCTTAGAGAAACTAAAATTTTCCAGGGCTACTATAGGATTATGTTCCTTACAATAGTAAGGTAAAGGTAAAGGTTCCCCCGCACATGTGTGCTAGTCGTTTCCAACTCTAGGGGCCGGTGCTCATCTCTGTTTCAAAGCCAAAGAGCCAGCGCTTGTTCGAGGACGTCTCCGTGGTCATGTGGCTGGCATGACTAGACGCCAAAGGCGCACGGAACGCTGTTACCTTCCCACCGGAGTGGTCCCTATTTTTCTACTTGCATTTTTACGTGCTTTCGAACTGCTAGGTTGGCAGAAGCTGGGACGAGTAACAGGCGCTCACTCTGCTACGCGGCACTCGAGATTCGACCCGCCAAACTGCCGACCTTCTGATCGACAAGCTCAGCGTCCTAACCCACTGAGCCACTGCGTCCCTTATGATAGTAGAAAGACTTAACAATGGTTTTGATTTGATTTGATTTTTCCTGGAAAATATATATATATATATTTGTTTTGTCATTGATTCTTTAGTAATGCACTGCAAATAAATATGGCTGATTGGGTAGTGATTGATTTAAACAGCCATGAGGTTTAAATATATTTAATCCACTTTATACAGATCTATCTCTGGTCTGATTTATTTTTAAATTTATTTTTAATTAAATTAATTGAGACACTGACTTTTCTGTGATTTATCAGTTATATCCAGCATTTCCCTTTTTTGGGAACAGTCTCGAGATAGGATTAGAAAGTTATTTTATGTATAGTTGCAGTCAGTTCTCCTTCTCCCCGCTTTCTTTTCTGTATGATACATTGAAGGACCATTTTCACAATATTTATCCAAATCTATAAAAAAAACCTAGGAGCTGTACTCTAACATTAACCCTTAATGTTAATTAATGGTTACACATTAACATTGTGTAAGGGTTAAACCTTAACCCTTAATAGGTTAATATTAACTATACTTAAGATAGGAGTATTTGATTATTTCTGTTTTTGAACCTTACTGAAAATTATGAATCTAGAAAGTGGATTAATTCAGGAACTGGATTGAGTGCACAATGTGAACAGACTCAACATTTAATAGAGGGGTGGGACAGCTGGACCCTTCAGGTGGAGAGGCTAGCCCGCTGTGCTTTAGATATTTGCCATCTGTTTTCTTTCAAGCATTTTCTGGCCATTTCCTGAATTCAGCGGTATGTCGGTATGGGCTTGCCCCTATTAAAACATTCATTTGTATCAAAGGGAACTGCAATTTTTTTGTAAAACATTTTATAAGCTGGTCATGTGCAAAAGAAAAAAAAATGAATAACCTACCTTCTTAAAAGTAGGTTATTTTCTTGAAAACCTCCAGCAATGAAGCATCCACAAGTCCAGGGGGCAAACTGTTCCATTGCTTAGTAATTCTTACCGTCAAATAAGTGAGCCATTTTGCAGTCGGCATTTACCTATTGGGCTCTTGTGAGTTAACACCAAACACATTAGGAGCATTTTTTCCGTAGTCAAATTGATTTAAATTCGTCCATCCATCCATCCATCCATCCATCCATCCATCCATCCATCCACCTATCCATCTTCCAACAAATAGGTCTGGTGATTGATGTGTTCTTTCCACTGTAAGCTATTTTACTATTGTTAAAATACCATTCTAATGAGTCAAGATTAGTCTGTCCCTCACCTTTCCTTTTCCTTTTTTCCTCCTTTTCCTAGATGTTGCTTTGTCAGTACTGCCACCTAGTGCCTTATTTTAGTTTATAAATTTTAAATTTTATTTTACATATTGGTTGTTAGTTGTTGTTAGCTGCGAAGTCGTGTCTGACCCATCGCGACCACATGGACAACGTTCCTCCAGGCCTTCCTGTCCTCTACCATCTTCTGGAGTCCATTTAAGCTCACGCCTACTGCTTCAGTGACTCCATCCAGCCACCTCATTCTCTGTCGTCCCCTTCTTCTATTGCCCTCAATCTTTCCCAGCATTAGGCTCCTCTCCAGTGAGTCCTTCCTTCTCATTAGGTGGCCAAAGTATTTGAGTTTTAGCTTCAGGATCTGGCCTTCTAAAGAGCAGTCAGGGTTGATCTCCTCTAGGACTGACCGGTTTGAACGCCTTGCAGTCCAACGGACTCGCAGGAGTCTTCTCCAGCACCATAGTTCAAAGGCCTCAATTCTTTGGCGCTCAGCCTTTCTTACGGTCCAACTTTTACTGCCATACATTGCAACTGGGAAAACCATAGCCTTGACTATATGCACTTTTGTTGACAGGGTGATGTCTCTGCTTTTTAGTGTGCTGTCTAGATTTGCCATGGCTTTCCTCCCCAGGAGAAAGCGTCTTTAATTTCTTGGCTACAGTCCCCATCTGCAGTGATCTTGGAGCCCAGGAAAATAAAATCTGTCACTACCTCCATTTCTTCCCCATCTATTTGCCAGGAATTGAGAGGGCCGGATGCCATGATCTTGGTTTTCTTAATGTTAAGTTTCAACCCAACTTTTGCACTCTCCTTCTTCACCCACAACAAGAGGGTCTTTAGTTCTTCTTCACTTTCTGCCATTAGAGTGGTATCATCTGCATATCTTAGGTTGTTGATATTTCTCCCAGCAATCTTAATTCCAACTTTTGATTCTCTAGCCCTGCCTTTCTCATGATGTGCTCTGCATATAAGTTAAATAGGCAGGGCGACAGTATACAGCCTTGCCAAACTCCTTTCCCAATTTTGAACCAATCAGTGGTTCCGTATCCAGTTCTCACTGTTGCTTCTTGACCCACATATAGGTTTCTCAAGAGACAAATAAGATGGTCTGGTATGCCCATCTCTTTAAGTACTTGCCACAGTTTGTTGTGATCCACACAATCAAAGGCTTTAGCATAGTCAATGAAGCAGAAGTAGATGTTTTTCTGGAACTCTCTAGCTTTCTCCATGATCCAGCATATGTTGGCAATTTGATCTCTAGTTCTGTTGTGTCTGTAAATAGTTGCAAACATGTAAAATAGCAGGTTGCAAAAGTAGGTTCTTGAAGCGGGAGATTCTGGTGCAACCATTGGTTAAAGTAGCAAGAAGCGGGAAAATAGCGATTGATGATTGGTTACAGTTTAAACAGTTCTACTATAAAAGCTTGAAACATTTGACAGTTGTCAGTTGACTTATGTGTATTGAATAAACTCCTTTCATTGTGAACCACTCTGAGTCATTGTCTACCTGAACCAAACAACTGGCGACGAAGGTGGGATAGACGGCAGACCAGAGAAGGTTCGACGGAACAGCTGCGCAAAGGCGGCAAAATTTGAAAATAAGTCACAGTCAACCACAAGCGGCCGCGGCGGAATACAACGATCCTCTGAATGGCGCAAATCGGGTCCTTAAAAGAATTCGACCCAAGCTTCCCAGAGGACTGGGAAGAATATGTAGGACAGGTCGAAGGATTCCTGCTTGTTAATGGGATAACGGACGACCGGAAAAAGGTGGCAGCGTTACTGACAATTTGTGGCACACCAGTATATCGGATCGCTGTAGGACTTTGTCAACCACAGCCGGTCTCAAGTGTTCCGTATGCCGATCTGTTAGCTAAACTAAAAGTACATTTCACGCCAAGGAGATCCGAACTCTTTTGGCGTCGTATTTTCGAAAAAAGGAACCAGAGGCCGGGCGAATCAATTCAAAAATTCGTCGCTGCAGTCAGAGAAGCTGCAGTACGATGCAAGTATGACAACTTGGAAATCAGAATTCGGGACCGAGTAGTACTGGGCTTGCGAGACGAGCATCTACAAAATAGAATAATCGCCAAGCCCACCGGCGATTTGCAAGAAGTACTGGATGAACTATTAACGTACGAATCCACCGGGTATCGCGACCCCCCCCGCAGTAGCATGGCTGCGTCTGCCGAAATCAGTCAAGAAGGCCTTGTGGACTGCGGGGAGGTGGACCAGCAATGGGAAGATGACATCGCCGAGGTCACCAGACGATTTGGGAAAATGGCGCCAAAACCATCCCGAAGGTAAGGTAACCCCTTACTATAGTGGCAAAGAGACCCCTAGACCGTGGGCTAAATTTTGGAACCGTGGGGTGGTGGCGCGAGTCAATCATAGTAGGAAGGGAAAAATTAATAATTTTCCGGAAGGAAAATTAAAAATCATAGTCCAATTGCAAGGGGTTCCTTGCAAAATGGAAATAGATTCAGGGGCCTCCTTGTCCATAATATCCAGTGAAACCCTGAAAATGATTGAACAAATAAGTGGCAGAAAAATTCCACTTAGTTCAACCAAAATCCATTTGACCGACTTCCAAAAAACCCCAATAAAAATAAAAGGGAAAATTACCCTTAGTGTTAAATTTAAGGGGTTTAAGGGAGCTTTAGATTTAATAGTTACTGAGGGCCAGAGGACTAGTCTAGTTGGCCTTAACTGGTTTCCTGCCCTGGGCATTTGGATAGGGGGAATAAACACAGTTATTAAAAATAAGACCCTCGAATCAGTCTGCAATGAATTCGCAGACGTATTCGATGGGTCTTTAGGTAAATACAAAGGGCCCCCAATTAAATTTAATCTAGACCCGTCGGTTAAACCCATCAGGCTTAAGGCCCGAAGGGTGCCTTTCGCCCTGAAGCAAAAAATCGAGGCCGAGCTCGATAAGCTTGTAGGCCAAGGCGTCTTAGAACCAGTCGAGGGTGGTTTGTGGGAAACGCCGATCGTCACACCCCTTAAACCTAACGGGGATGTGAGGATCTGCGCTGACTACAAAGCCACCCTGAACCTTGGAATGAAAAAACACGCTTACCCGGTCCCGACGGTGAAGCAGGTCCTCGCCACGATACAGGACGGCGCCATATTTGCCAAGTTAGACTTGGCGCAGGCGTACTTGCAATTAACTGTTTCTGAAGAGGCTGCTGAAGCTCAGACGATAGTTACCCACAAGGGAGCGTTCCGAGTCCACAGACTGCAATTTGGTATTGCAGCAGCTCCAGGCATCTTTCAAGAAGTGATGGAGAGGACCTTAAAGGGCATACCTGGTGTATGCCCTTATTTTGATGATGTCCTGATAGCTGGAAGAAATGAAGAAATATTAGCAGAGCGTCTGGAACAGGTATTGGAAAGGTTTAGGAGGGCTGGACTGAAATTAAAAAAGGAAAAATGTTGCATTGGGGTTAAGTCCACTGAATTTCTAGGATTTAGGATAGACAAAAATGGAATTCATCCTACCCCTGATAAAATCAAGGCAATCAAATTGGCACCAGAACCAAAAAACAAGGCTGAATTACAAGCCTTCCTTGGCTTAGTTAATTTTTACCACACATTTGTGCCACACAAAGCTGCCATAGCAGAACCTCTTCATAGACTTTTAGATAAAAAGACCCCGTGGCAGTGGCTTAACAAACATAGAGTTAGTTTCCAAACATTAAAAGACATTCTTTCTAGCCAATCAACAGTAACCCATTTTATTGAAAATAAACCAATTTATTTAGCTTGCGATGCTTCACCTTACGGTGTGGGGGCTGTTATCAGCCACTTGGACAGTCATGGTGTTCAAAAGCCAATCGCATATTATTCCAGGACGCTTACTAAAGCAGAGCGGAATTATGCACAGATTGATAGGGAAGCATTAGCAATCGTGGCAGGAGTAAAAAAGTTCCATGATTACCTTTATGGTAGGAACTTTACCATACTCACTGACCATAAACCATTATTGGGACTGTTTACCACTGATAAACAGACACCCCAAATAATGTCGCCCAGAATGCTGAGGTGGTCAATTTTCCTCTCAGCATATTCATTCTCCCTTCAACACAGACCGGGCAAGGAAATGGGACATGCAGACGCCCTTAGCAGACTGCCATTAAATATAACTGAGGAAGACCCTGCCCCTGTGGGACAAATAATGTCTTTACAGGACATTCCTGAGTGGCCCTTAACCGCTAAAGATATAGCTGTGGCAACAAATAACGACCATATCCTAAAAAGAATTATGGCCTGGGTCCTTAGTGGGTGGCCAAGTACTAACCCGGATGCCAAGTACATTCCTTATTTTAGAAGAAAGGATGAACTGTCATCCCATTTGGGATGTGTTCTGTGGGGAAACCGTGTTGTCATTCCCGAAATCCACAGACCTACAATTTTATTAGAACTACACGAGGGGCACCCTGGAATAGTACGTATGAAGGCATTGGCTAGGAGTCACTTATGGTGGCCAGGACTTGACAAGGACATTGAAGAATGCGTTTCTAATTGCTATTTGTGTCAACGTTCTAGGCCTGAGCTGCAACACACACGTACTCATAAGTGGGAGTTAGCCAGGAATCCTTGGTCCAGGATTCATATTGATTTTGCTGGACCTTTCCAGGGGTTAACCTTTCTAGTAGTAGTGGACAGTTTCTCTAGATGGCTAGAGGTGGTACCCGTCAGTTCAATGACTTCTGGTAAAACAATACAAGTTTTAAGGGGCCTCTTTGCCACTCACGGGTTACCTGATGTAATTGTGTCAGATAATGGGCCCCAATTCACCTCTGTTGAATTCCAGGATTTCCTCAGGGCCAACTTGATTAAACACACGACATCAGCACCCTTCCACCCGTCCACCAACGGCTTGGCTGAACGAAATGTGAGGACCACTAAAGATGCATTAAAGAGAATCATCCGTGGCGATTGGCACCAAAGACTGGCAGAATTCTTGCTGACCCAACATACGACCCCGTGAACGGCTACCGGAAAAAGCCCAGCAGAAATGAGGTGGGGGAAAAGATTAACCACCAAACTGGACAGGTTACATCCTGACAGACTACCATCAAGTGCGGAACCGGACATTCCAAACAGATCATTCAAAATTGGGGACCTAGTCTGGGCCAGGAATTATGCACAAGGGGACAAATGGGTCCCAGGGGTGGTCACTGAGATATTGGGACCCTTGTCTTACACTATTGAGGGGGAAGGGAACAGGGTTAGCAAAAGACATATAGATCAGCTAAGGAAGAGGACTATTGGTTGTATGCCAGTTGAGGGGGATCAAAGTATACACGGGGGGAACATTGCATCAGGGCTTATTGATAACAACCTGCCAGTAAGTGGGGAAGCAGAAATGCAAACCAGCCCGTCCACAGCTAACCAACAACAACACAGTCAATTTGACTGGGAGCTGCCCCCTTTGAGCAGGCCGGCAATAGCTGAACATCAAACACAACAACAACCACAACTTGTTAGCAGAGGAAGCATCTGAGCCAATTAGCCAAGAGTCCAGGTCCACCAGAGTAAGCCAGCCAAGCAGACAATCTGATAGAAATGACTTAGGTAGCCAAAGCAATAGATATCCTTCAAGAGTCCATAGGCCACCCAAATATTTAAAAGACTATGTCAATAAATAACAACAACTGGGGGGTAAGGGGTGTTGTGTCTGTAAATAGTTGCAAACATGTAAAATAGCAGGTTGCAAAAGTAGGTTCTTGAAGCGGGAGATTCTGGTGCAACCATTGGTTAAAGTAGCAAGAAGCGGGAAAATAGCGATTGATGATTGGTTACAGTTTAAACAGTTCTACTATAAAAGCTTGAAACATTTGACAGTTGTCAGTTGACTTATGTGTATTGAATAAACTCCTTTCATTGTGAACCACTCTGAGTCATTGTCTACCTGAACCAAACAAGTTCCTCTGCCTCTTCAAAATCCTGCCTGTACTATTGGTAGTTCTCAATCCACATACTGCTGGAGTCTAGCTTGTAGGATTTTTAGCATAACTTTACTAGCATGTGAAATGAGTGCAATGGTGCGATAGTTTGAACATTCTTTGGCACTGCCTTTCTTTGAAATTGGAATTTAAACTGATCTTTTCCAATCCTGTGGCCACTGTTGAGTTTTCCAAATTTGCTGGCAAATTGAGTGTAGCACTTTTACTGCATCGTCTTTTAAGATTTTGAATAGCTCAGCTGGAATACTGTCACCTCCACTAGCTTTGTTGTTGCTCAGTTTTTCTAATGAAACATTATATATCAGGTTCAGCAACTTTTTTTCCAACAGCAAGCAGTCCAGACCATAAGCAGAGCATTGTTCCTATGGCTCTTTATTGGTTTTCATGTTTGTAGCAACTGGTACAGAGAAGAGCAACAAAGATGATCAGGGGACTGGAGGCTAAAACCTATAAGGAATGGTTGTTGGCATTGGGTGTGTCTAGTTTAATGAAAAGAAGGACAAGGATTGACATGATATCAGTGTTCCATTATCTCAGGGGTTGCCACAAAGAAGAGCAAGCTATTCCCCAAAGCGCCTGAAGGCAGAACAAGAAGCAACAGATGGAAACTAATCAAGGAGAGAAGCAACCTAGAACTAAGGAGAAATTTCCTGACTGTTAGAACAATTAATCAATGGAACAACCTGCCTCCAGAAGCGGTGAATGCTCCAACACTGGAAGTTTTTAAGAAAATACTAGACAGCCATTTGTCTGAAATGGTATAGGGTTTCCTGTCTGAGCAGGGGATTGGACTAGCTCCAAGGTCCCTTCCAACATCATCATCGTTGTTGTTGTTGTTGTTGTTATTATTATTTAGAAGAAAACTGTCTATGATTCTGAAAGGATTGTGCCTAGTAGGAAAGTTGGTGGCTTCCTACCAGCAGTCTTGGAATCTGAATAGATACACTGCAAATGCAAGATGACTCAGCTCATGCTTAAAAATGCTTGCAAAAGAGAGAAAAAGATAATGTATATACTATGGAGACTACCTCAGTAGAGATTTTTCAAGCTCTTTCTTTAATTTCTTCCAGTCTGAAAGGTTCAGGTCACTCGGTAATTTCATATATACAGATTAAAGGAAGGCAGGAGTTGACTCCAATGGGATTTGATGGCCCCAGATAGTGAGATGTAAAAACATGAGAGCCAATCGGTGTAGCTGTTGTTGTTGTTGTTGTTAGCTGCGAAGTCGTGTCCGACCCATCGCGACCCTATGGACAACATTCCTCCAGGCCTTCCTGTCCTCTACCATCTTCTGGAGTCCATTTAAGCTCGCGCCTACTGCTTCAGTGACTCCATCCAGCCACCTCATTCTCTGTCGTCCCCTTCTTCTATTGCCCTCGATCTTTCCCAGCATTAGGCTCTTCTCCAGTGAGTCCTTCCTTCTCATTAGGTGGCCAAAGTACTTGAGTTTTAGCTTCAGAATCTGGCCTTCTAAAGAGCAGTCAGGATTGATCTCCTCTAGGACTGACCGGTTTGATCGCCTTGCAGTCCAAGGGACTCGCAGGAGTCTTCTCCAGCACCACAGTTCAAAGGCCTCAATTCTTTGGCGCTCAGCCTTTCTTATGGTCCAACTTTCACTGCCATACATTGCAACTGGGAAGACCATAGCCTTGACTATACGCACTTTTGTTGACAGGGTGATGTCTCTGCTTTTTAGTGTGCTGTCTAGATTTGCCATGGCTTTCCTCCCCAGGAGCAAGCGTCTTTTAATTTCTTGGCTACAGTCCCCGTCTGCAGTGATCTTGGAGCCCAGGAAAATAAAATCTGTCACTACCTCCATTTCTTCCCCATCTATTTGCCAGGAATTGAGAGGGCCAGATGCCATGATCTTGGTTTTCTTAATGTTAAGTTTCAACCCAAGTTTTGCACTCTCCTTC
The DNA here is from genome assembly GCF_964194415.1 of Vipera berus. Lineage (NCBI taxonomy): Eukaryota > Metazoa > Chordata > Lepidosauria > Squamata > Viperidae > Vipera > Vipera berus. The sequence continues at coordinate 344,170,593 of NC_138202.1, forward strand.
TTCACCTGCAACAAGAGGCTCTTTAGTTCTTCTTCACTTTCTGCCATTAGAGTGGTATCATCTGCGTATCTTAGGTTGTTGATATTTCTTCCGGCAATCTTAATTCCAACTTTTGATTCATCTAGCCCTGCCTTTCTCATGATGTGCTCTGCATATAAGTTAAATAGGCAGGGCGACAGTATACAGCCTTGCCGGACTCCTTTCCCAATTTTGAACCAATCAGTGGTTCCGTGTCCAGTTCTCACTGTTGCTTCTTGGCCCGCATATAGGTTTCTCAAGAGACAAATAAGATGGTCTGGTACTCCCATCTCTTTAAGAACTTGCCACAGTTTGTTATGATCCACACAATCAAAGGCTTTAGCATAGTCAATGAAGCAGAAGTAGATGTTTTTCTGGAACTCCCTAGCTTTCTCCATGATCCAGCGTATATTGGCAATTTGATCTCTAGTTCCTCTGCCTCTTCGAAATCCTGCCTGTACTTCTGGTAGTTCTCGATCCACATACTGCTGAAGTCTAGCTTGTAGGATTTTAAGCATGACTTTACTAGCATGAGAAATGAGTGCAATGGTGCGATAGTTTGAACATTCTTTGGCACTGCCTTTCTTTGGAATTGGAATGTAAACTGATCTTTTCCAATCCTGTGGCCACTGTTGAGTTTTCCAAATTTGCTGGCAAATTGAGTGTAGCACTTTTACTGCATTGTCTTTTAAGATTTTGAATAGCTCAGCTGGAATACTGTCACTTCCACTAGCTTTGTTGTTGCTCAGTTTTTCTAAGGCCCACTTCACTTCACATTCTAGGATGTCTGGCTCGAGGTCAGTGACCACCTCATTGTGATTATCAGGGACGTTAAGCTCATTCTTGTATAGTTCTTCTGTGTAATTTTGCCACCTCTTCTTAATCTCTTCTGCCTCTGTTAGGTCCCTGCCATTTTGGTCCTTTATCATGCCCATTTTTGCATTAAACGTGCCCTTCATTTCTCCAATTTTCTTGAAAAGATCTCTGGTCCTCCCTATTCTATTGTTTTCTTCTATTTCTTTGCACTGTTCATTTAAGAAGGCATTCTTATCTCTTCTAGCTATTCTCTGGAATTCTGCATTCAATTGGGCGTATCTTTCTTTTTCTCCCTTGCCTTTCGCTTCCCTCCTTTCCTCAGCTATTTGCAAAGCTTCCTCAGACAGCCATTTTGCTTTCTTGCATTTATTTTTCTTTGGGACGGTTTTGGTTGCTACCTCTTGTACAATGTCGCGAACCTCTGTCCATAGTTCTTCAGGCACTCTGTCTATCAGATCTAATTCCTTAAATCTATTTGTCACCTCTACTGTATATTCAACAGGGATATGATTTAATTCATACCTGAGTGGCCTAGTGCTTTTCCCTACTTTCTTCAGTTTAAGCCTAAACTTTGCAAGGAGAAGCTCATGGTCTGAGCCACAGTCAGCTCCTGGTCTTGTTTTTACTGACTGTATAGAGCTTCTCCATCTTTGGCTGCAGAGCATATAGTCAATCTGATTTCTGTGTTGACCATCTGGTGATGTCCATGTGTAGAGCCGTCTCTTGGGTTGTTGGAGAAGAGTGTTTGCTATGACCATCGCATTCTCTTGACAGAATTCTATCAGCCTGTGCCCTGCTTCATTTTGCACTCCAAGGCCAAACTTGCCTGTTATTCCAGTTATCTTTTGGCTTCCTACTTTAGCATTCCAATCCCCCATGATGATAAGAACATCATTTTTTGGTGTTAGTTCTATAAGGTGCTGTAGTGCTTCATAGAACTGGTCAATTTCATCCTCTTCAGCACTGGTGGTTGGGGCATAGACTTGGACTACTGTGATATTGAATGGTTTGCCTTGGATTCGAACTGAGATCATTCTGTCATTTTGAGGATTGTATCCCAGTATTGCTTTTCCTACTCTTTTATTGACTATGAAGGCTACTCCATTTCTTCTGAAGGATTCTTGCCCACAGTAGTATACCTGATGGTCATCTGAATTAAATTCACCCATTCCTGTCCATTTTAGTTCGCTGATACCTAAGATGTCAATGTTCAGTCTTGTCATCTCTTGTTTGACCACGTCCAGCTTTCCTTGATTCATGGATCTTACATTCCAGGTTCCTATGGAGAAAAAATCTTTACAGCATTGGACTTTCCTTTCACCACCAGACACATCCACAGCTGAGCGTCCTTTCGGCTTTGGCCCAGTCGCTTCATTCTTTCTGGCGCTACTAGTACTAGCCCTCTGCTCTTCCCCAGTAGCATATTGGACGCCTTCCGACCTGAGGGGCTCATCTTCCAGCGTCATATCGTTTTGCCTTTTGGTACTGTCCATAGGGTTTTCATGGCAAAGATACTGGAGTGGGTTGCCATTTCCTTCTCCAGTGGATCACGTTTTGTCAGAACTCTCTGCTATGACCTGTCCGTCTTGGGTGGCCCTGCACGGCATAGCTCATAGCTTCATTGAATTACGCAAGCCCCTTCGCCACGACAAGGCAGTAATCCATGAAGGGGATTACTGTTAAGGTGCTGCATTAGAAAGTGGGACATTGTGAGTTCTAACCCTCCCCTAGGCATGAGTGACTCTGGACCAATAACACTCTGTCAACCCAATCCACCTGACAGGATTGTTGTTATGAGAAAAATGGAGCATTAGGAGCCATGGTGGTGCAGTGGTTAGAATGCAGTATTGCATGCTAACTGTGCCCACTGCCAGGACTTTGATCTTGATTGGCTCAAGTTTGACTCAGCCTTCCATCCTTCTGAGGTTGGTAAAATAAGGACCCAAATTGTTGAAGGCAATATGCTGACATTTGTAAACTGCTCAGAGAGTGCTGTAAAGCGCTGTGACGTGGTATATACATCTAAGTGCTATTGCTATTATATTTGCAGCCTTGAATTGTACAAAATAAAGGCAGGATATAAATCTAATAAATATATGTGCATTTCAGAACAATTGTGTAAAAGTATTACAGGCCTTTAAAGTTCAGAAACACTGACATCAAAAACAGAACACAATGGATGTCATAGTAGATGAAGCTTTACATATAGATGTGGCACTACCAAGCGAAGAGTAGCTCTAAAGCAAGTGGAAAGGATTATAAATATTGGTACTGGAATGGTTTTCCCCATAGTTTTTGGAATGTTAGCAGCTTTGACAGAATTGTCAAAACAGCCCAAAAATTATATTTATCCTCAAAACATTTAGCTTAAATAAAAAATACTGTTGTTTGGAATTGCTTCTCAAAGCACCCAAACACATAAACAAAGAAGAGAAGAGAGACACGCATCAGAGATGGAATGCATTACTTTGTTTCTCCTTAAGGAGGCATGGTTCCACAGTGGTTAGAATGCAGTATTGCAGGCTGACTCTGCCCACTGCCAGACGTTTGATTCTGAACGGCTCAAGGTTGACTCAGCCTTCTATCCTTCCGAGACCAGTAAAATGAGGACCCAGATTATTGGAGGCAAAATGCTGACTCTGTAAACCACTTTGAGAGGTCTGTAAAGCATAATGAAGCAGTATATATGGCATGGGTCCAGATTACCTTAGGGAGCACCTGCTACCAGCATCAGTTTCCCATCGTCCTGTGCGTGCCCACAGGGAGGGCCTCCTTAGGGTTCCGCCAGTTAGAGATTGACGGCGGGTGATTCCCAGGGGGAGGGCGTTCTCTGTGAGTGCGCCCGGCCTTTGGAACGAACTGCCGATGGAGCTTCGGACTGCCCCCGACCTTCGCTCTTTTCGCCGGGACTTAAAAACCTGGTTGTTCGAATTGTCTGGCCTGGACTGAGGGATTTTAAATTTTAAAGTATTTAATTAAATTATATTAAATTATATTAAATTAATTTTAAATTTTAAATTTTATTGTTATTAGGAATTGTTATTAGGAATTGTGGGCCTGTACTAATTTAATTCCATTTTATTCTTTTTTGTACCGTTTTAATTGCCCTGTGAACCGCCCTGAGTCCTTCGGGAATAGGGCGGTATATAAATTCAACTAATAAATAAATAAATAATAAATATATGACAAGCTTGTAAATGTTTTACAGAAACATATGCACTTCCTATAGCCAGTGCTAGTTAATGGGTTGGAAAGAGTTCCAGAAGTTGTGTTCTGAATGCTCTGTTACATTACTGACATCTCTCTTTGGAGCATCCAGTGACTGAGTTCCAGTTGATGCTGTTTTTCCTCCCTTTATTGCAGGTTGTCCTCGATTTAAGGCTGTAATTGAGCCTGATAATTACAGTTGTAATTTGTGATGGTTGCAAAGTGGGTCATTGCATAATTGTTTTGTTATCTCTATGGTTTATTGCATTGTAAACTGCCCAGAATTGCCTCAAATTGCAAGATGGGAAGAACATAAATTTAAATAAATAAATAAATAAATAAATAAATAAATAAATAAATAAATAAATAAATAAATAAGTAAGTAAGTAAGTAAGTAAGTAAGTAAGTACATTGCAGTCCTGTGAACACAAGACATTGTAAATGCCAAGCCCCCCAAATGCATTTGTGAGACCGTGGAGAGGGGATGGCCATCAAAACGTCAGAACCAGGTTGTAGGTTTTGAGGGGTTCATCGTAACTTGACAATTGCTAAATCACTGGTTGAGGACTATCTGTAGTTCCCTCCAACAATCTTCGCAGAGGAGAAGGAATATGTGTTCTGAACTCCCAAGTCTCCATGCAATTCTGTTGCTTTTCCCCATCCCTACTTTGGGCACAGTTAAGCAACCAAAGACTTCTGAACAACAGTTACTAGAATCCTTATTCATTGGCCTTTTTGTTTGGTGCTAATGGGAATTGTAGTCCAAATCATCTACCACTCTGTTGTCTAACCCTTGCTCTCCAGCAAACAAATTTGGTTAAAACATTTCTCATTGTTTTATCATTATTGTTTCCAGGCCAGACCACTCTTTAAATGTTGTAAGGATCATCCATCTGCTTCTTTTTTGAAACTAATCATTTATTTATTTGCATCCAACATAGGAATGTGTACTGTTTTTGAAATGTTATTGTGTTAATAAATCATTACAATTACCCCCTAGGGATTTTTTGAAAAAAAATTGAAAAGCTAAGCCAGAGAGTACATTGCAGTAATTAAAATAAAATTAAAACATGATCAATGTGAGTTGTTCATTTATTTCAACCATATGTTGTAACAAACCCAATGTTTTTTTCTTTCTTCTAGAATGTATGAATTGCACAAAGCTCATAGATATGACTGAAAGGCTGAATATCTTGGAAGCCAAAGTAAGTACATTTTTCAAGAAACCATTTGGGTGGTTGAGAATGCTCCCTACCTTTGGCCTTCATCTACCTGACTTCAATGATCTCAGCTGTCGCAAAATATCTTATCCCACTTTTCTGGAGCATCTCCCAGACTCTAATTTAAAACAGCAATCTCCAATCTTCCGGTTTTGAGGACTGGTGGTGGTGGTGGGGGGAGGCAGAGGGAATGGTTATGCACAAGTGGCAGGTGCGCACACATGCGCACAGCTGCATTTGCGTGAGTGGTGAGCCACACGCCTGCTGCTCACACATATGGAGCTTTGCAAATGCGTGAGTGTGCGCACTCACCCACCACTTCCATAGCCTTGTTTCAAATGGACTGTGGCCCATGGATTGGGGATCCTTCATTTAAAAGACTTCAACCATTCTCCTTTAATTTATGAATAGAAAAATGTTCATAATCATAGAATTGGACAAGATCTCAGAAGATACACACCAGTTCAGTCTGCTGCTTAGTGCAGGATCTGAGAAAACTTTTTAAACAAATGACTATCCAGTGTCTATCTGAAGATGACCATCAAGGGGGAAGAACAGGCCACTTTATCATTGGAGGTGTGAATTGAATGGCATTGATTCTTCAGCACCTCTTGGCCTACAGATCTCAAGTAGGCAGTAGGGTATAGATAGCATTAAGGTTTGATTCTCTGTCTCTTTTTTTAATCTGTCAGGATCCTAATTTGTGGCGATTTTCTTCTGTGGCCATTTTCTTCCAAAATACAGATGCACACAGAACATGTGCTCTTTGATTTGGTAAAATATAGCTAGCTAGGTGCTAGCATTATCTATTCCCATAATTTACTTCCTGTTATAGTTATATCCTGCTTCACTAATAATTGCTCAGGTCAGATTTCTTCTCTTAGGAATGTCCACACATATTTGTAGAATGTTTTAATTTCCAACATTCATGAGTCAATCTCTTATCGTCAAGAAATTTCCTCATAACATCTCATCTGACTCTATTACCATGAAGTTTCAATCCATCAGCAGTGGTCTTGTATGATGCCAGCTTTCTTTCTTTCCTCAAAATCATAACACTACATGTTATCAAGGTTACTATGGGCTGGGCGGAAGGAAGCCAAGATTTATTTGTATCACAAGCTAGGGACCTTTTTCACAGAGGTTAAGGTGAATGTATATTAGTCCTAGATTTTAGCGGAGGCAGGAAGATCACATCTTTAAGGAAACAAAGAGAATTTGAAAAGTCCAGAAGCAACATTTTCTTCACATCTGCCATTAACTAAAATTCACCCAAGTCAAAGAAATGAAAGACAGCCCTTATTTGTTTTTTTCCAGTTTCAAAATTTGCATTAGTTTATCAAAACAGAAAATAACAAAGAAAAAGAAAAATAGTGGTAAAGTTGATAAGAAATTCCTGAAATCACAATCCCAAGTTTGTGGGCATCTTGTTAAGGTATGCCTGGGAGGCATCTGGGTTCATACAGTCCATTTCCATGAACTTGTCCAAAACTAATTTGTTCTCAGAAATCAAGCTTCTTTGTTTTCCCCCCCATCATTATAGTATCCAGATACTGTTGGATTGACTTTCCCCACCCAAAAATGGAAGGATTTTTTTTATCCTATGTTGACTAATGCATCTCTTCCCTTCCCCATGCACGCTCTTGTCCTTAAATTGCTAAGACCCCAAGATTTCCCTATCTACTATATTTCCTTTGCTTCTTCGTGGCACAGTAAGTAGTGTTAATGGTTTGGCTTTCCTTGCTGCACCACATTTCCCAGTAAACCTAGCTGCTAGAACCAGCGGCTAACTGCCTGAGGATGGGTTGATTGAGAATTTTCTTTTGTATGAGATTTCCTTGACCAATTCAGTTGAGCTGATCCCACCACATAACTTAGGTACCATCCCAAGTGAGAAGTCACCAAAAGAGATAAAGCTGTTGCTGCTTTAGGTCAGGAGATCTGGTCTTTTGAAGTTCAACTTCAGGGAAGTAGAACTTAGGAAGAATATGTTATGTGCATAGATTTTTAAGATTTTCATTTTTTTCATTAAACCAGACATATCCAATTCCTGCAACCATTCTTTGTGTGGTTTAGCCTCTAGCCCCTAATCATCTTTGTTATTCTTCTCTTCTTTTTGGTTATTGTGGATCTTCGTTTCCAAGCCCACCAGCACTTGACCAACCATGAAGCCTTGCGTGTACATGGCTGCATGTAGTGTATACACTATATGTTATTTGAAACTATACTTAGGTATTAGATTTCACAATGCATAATCTGTCCAGGACTATCTATATTTGTCAGGTTCTCTGGAGCCCAATTTTTTTATTATTTATCCGCCATAAGCTTTTAGCAAAATCCATGATGGATTATGAATAGTCTGTTAGAAATTTAAGGTTTGGATCACTCTTTGAAAACTTGCAGTTATCTGATCTGATATCATGCATCCCAGTGAAAGGCATAGGCTGTGGTGTCCTGGATATGAGGACATGAGATTACACAAATGCTAGTTACGATTGATTCCATATGTGATTGCCAAACGACCATATGCTTTTTGCATGATCACTCTTTTTTTGTAATATAATTCTCTCCCTTTGCCAGGCTCCAGATTATAACGTTCCCCCCATATCATTAAAAGGCTTGTGCTTATTTATTTCAAGCAAAATAGAGTGTTTTGTTCCACACATTTAATTTAAACACATTTTTCTTAATAACTGTTAACAGCTATGTGAGATGAAACGCAGTCTTGTCCACATCTACTCAGAAATAAGTCCCAGTGAATTAAATCATGCTTTCTTATAGATAAGAATGCAGACTTAATTTAATAAGGGATCTGGAGGCTAAATCACATGATAAATGGTTGAGGGAGCTAGCTATGTCTAGCCAATAGAAAAGAAGGATTAGGAGGGACATGATATCTATCTTCCAGTACTTGAGACCTGTCACAGAGAAGAGGGGATTGACTTATTCTCTAACCTAAGACACTAGAGCAGGGCTTTTCAACGTTTTCACCCATTGTACCACTTTTAGGATATGGTAATATCCGAGTACCACCAGTCACCTAGCAAGGTGTCCAAAACCTGATGACCCCGCCCCCAAAATAGGGAAAAAAGTGATAAAGTACAGGTACTCCTTGACTTACAACAGTTCGCTTAGTGACTGTTGGAAGTTACAATGGCACTGAAAAAAGTGCCCCCCAAGCCACAGCCGAGCAAGACATCTGCCTGCCTGCCCGGCCACGCTCTTTTTTCTAACAGTGAGAACAATTAATCAATGGAATAGCTTGTCTCCAGGAGCTGTGGGTGCTCAATCACTGTAGGTTTTCAATAGACTGGACAAACCAATTGACTGGGATGGTAACATCTCCTGTCTTGAGCAGGGAGTTGGACGAGAAGACCTGTGCGGTCCCTTCCAGCCCTATGATTCTATGCTCTGTGTTCTTGAAACTACCGTGCAAGGTTAGTAAGTTATGTAGAAAACATTGGCAGCTGCCTAAGCTGTAGTAAATTCTAGGACTATATGGTCATTCTCAACGTTCTTACCACTTCCAATTCCTTCACCACTTACTCCTTGTTAATATTAAGTCCAGTATAGATGATTCTCTAGACCCTTCCTCCATTGCAGTTGTCTACAAGATATGTCAAGAAATTATTGGATCTCCCACTTACTGCAGAGTATGATTCCCAGTGATGTCAAGGAAGTTGAAATCCTCCATTTTCACTATAGTGTTTCCTGGATATCTTGATCATCCAGCCTGCAAAAATTTATGTATCTTTTGCTTGTTTGAATTGCCTGTAGTACATGCCCACAACGTCATTTTGTTTTGTTTTTTCAGTCTTAATATTTACCCAAGCACTTTCAACAGTGTCTTCCTCCCTGATGTGTTGTTGTTATTAAATTTATTTGCTGCCAAAGTCCCAGTGACGTATGAATTTCTGTATAGATGTGTCTTTATATCCAATGAGATTCTCCTTTTGTCGGATCTGTTTCTTCTGAACAAATTACATCTTTCCTGCACAGTATTCCAATTATGATATCCATCCCAGCTAGTGTCTGTAATACTTTCAATGTCATATTTACTCTCCTGTACTAAGACTTTAGGTTTGCCTGTTTGCTCCCCATACGGGCATCTGAGCCCTTTAGTAATGCTCTTTTAAAAATTTCTTCGCTATATCTCCTAGTGAAGAGTTCCCCAACATTTACTGCTTTGTGGACTGGCGGGGGGAGTTTGCCTACCTGGCTGGCAGGCGTGCGTGTGTGCACAGCTCCATTTGCATGAATGGCATTAAAATGCTCCTGCCTCTCACTCAAATGGAGCGCATGTGCATATGCTCTCTGCTGCTCACCTCTACTTGCACAACTGAAGATATGCATGTACGTGCACATGCTTGCCGGCCATTTCCACAGCCCAGTTGCAACCCCTCATGGCCCACAGGTTGAGGACCCCTGTCCTGGTGTATGTAAGATACAGTATACTGACTTTAGACTTGTGTTTTAAGTGTGGCTCTAGGAAATAGAATCCCTTGCCCTCCAGATGACTTAAACAATATGTTTTCCAAAGATATTCTTCTTAGTTTTTGCAAGGTGCAGCCCATCTGCCCCAGAAGCTCTTCCTATAGGTACTAAAGACTGTAACCCAGGAATCCAAAGTTTTCTCGAGGACACCATACCTTGAGTCAATGGTTCAAAATCCTATTTCAGAGAAATTCCTATTCTCTGCTGGGACAACATTAATCCAGCTGCTCTAGTACTCTAGGACTGATTCGGAGCTGTTCATGGTCCTGATTTTCATTCAAACACCATGTCCTACTCAAAAAGATTTGGTATGATTGCCTCCATGTCATTTTCATATATACAATTTGTTTTGACCATTATGTTTTCCATCCAGATCCATTTGCTTGAGGCTGCAGAACGACCTTCACCTTCAGACAATGATCTTCCAATGACAAGAACTACAGCCACTTGGTATGATGATGTGGTGCCTGATGCTATTCCCCTAGCTAATCCAGGAACAGCCCTGAGGAAACCAATGGGACCTGTTGGTGAGCAGATTGCCTCATGTTCTCTTCCTGGGCATCTGATTTTTATAAAAATGGGAAATGCCATGTATTTCCTAATAGGCCAATTCTGTCTTTTTTTCCGCACTGAACTTGTGGTTCATTATTTCAATCAAATAACATTATTTCTGGGCTTAGGCCAAGAAATTTAATCATTAGTTATAGCATTATCATTTGCTATACAAGTGTCTTACTTATTTAAGTAAGTAAGTAACGAGCCTTTCTGGAAAAGGTATGTCTAGACATTTTCCAAGAAAAGGGGAAATCCTGTTGGATCTTCATAAAGAGAGAAGTCTTCGCCTATGCCAGGGGTCTCAAACTCGCAACATCACGTGATGTGTTGCAACGTATTGTGACTTTTTGTTCCATTGCCAGCAATGGGGTGGGCACAGTTTCGGCATGACACATCTTGCCCCCAGGACAGCAGTTTGACACCCCTGCCCTATGCAGTCAGCTCTGCAAATAAGATGTTCCCAGTATTCACTAATCCAGAATGTCTAGAGACATGGGTTTCCACAATTACAGCCACTTTTATCAAAATGATGAAAGCAGTTCACACTGCTCCTTTTGGACTTCTGCATAACATCATGAGCATGATATCATTATGATGTCATCATAAAAGATGTGATGCTGCTTTTATCGAAATGACCAGTGCTACTTGACCTCTTTTACTAGTTTTCCTTGGTTGAAATAGTAATGGATAGGTTGCAAGTATATGGCCATCACTTCCCTACTACTCTCTCTCTCTCTCTCTCTCTCTCTCTCTCTCTCTCTCACACACACACACACACACACACACACACACACACACACACACAAATGAATATGCTTAGGAAATGAGTGATCAAAGACTGAGGAAGTCTTTCTTTCAAGCTTTCCTTCCACCAGTAATAATGATGTTAGGATGTTAGTGGTAATTTCTTATGATATATGTAATAGCACTTGCTCTCTCTTCCCATCCTCTGGTAGAAGAAGATTGCCTGAGTGACAGGGAAAGGCTGGAAAAGGGAAGAGAAGGTGTAAAAATAATTGAGTGAAAAATGGTCTTGGGGAGAAATGTTCCAGGGAAGGCAGTGCAGAAAGAAAAGAGTAGAAAAACAGGAGTTCTCTGGGGAAAAGGATTCAAGGATGATTAAGGTGGCTACATGTGGAAACAGGGCAAGAGAAATGGGATTTCAGGATGGAGGTAACTGTGAGGGTGGGGGGAGAGAGGTTACAGGGGGAAAATGAACAAGGAAGGAAAGTTTAATTTCCCCACTGCAAATTATATTACTTGTTCAAAGTATTGTAATTATTTGATCTGCAAATATTATTTTTAAGTGCAACCTTTTTTTAATTTAGCAAAGGATTAATTAATGGCATACGGGCATTCCTTTAGTTTTGTAATGCCTGAGATCACTGACTATTATTGTATATAACAAATATCCATTATATCCGTGGAGAAACAGACTGTGTGGGATTTATTGGCCTCACTTATTCTTCACAGAATAAATTTAGTTTGGAACAGGCATCAGCTAATTCATGTCTTAACTTCTTAACAACAATCAGATCATCTACACTTTTTCAATGCATTTGAAAGACACTGGGTTGAGAAATAGCTACATATAGTTGCTCAATGTACTTAACTAGTAATGGAATTTACTCATTTTATGAACCATAAACTGGCTGGGTTCATACAATGTGCTTAGCTCTCCATCCACTAAACCAGGGGTAGGCAACCTTGGCTCTTTTATGACTCGTGGACTTCAACTCCCAGAATTCCTGAGCCAGCATGTCTGGCTCAGGAATTCTGGGAGTTGAAGTCCACGAGTTATAAAAGAGCCATGGTTGCTTACCCCTGCACTAAACCAAACTCTTAAATAAAAATCACCTTAGTTATTTGCAATGGTTGCCTTAGTTGCTATGTAAATGGAGCCACTAAGGTTTTGAGTAACTTGGTTAAGCATGTTTTGTATACATAGCTACTAGCAAGGTCTGATTTACTTTTTGTTCTGGGAATCACAGAATTTGAAGTGGCTTTAAGCCTCATGTAATCCAGTCCTATCCAGTTCAGGAATCTATTTACTATAGTACCTCGACGGAGTCATTCAGGTTCAGTTTAAGCACTTCCAGCGAAGGAAGAAAAATTCCAAATGGTTGGTCTATTTTTGAATATCCCATATCTTTAGGAATGTTTTCTCAATATGCAACCAACATGTACTTTTTTGTAATTTAAACCTATTATGTCCTGTCTTCCAGAAGGACTCTTAAAAAGTCTGTCTCATCTTCTACCTGTCAGCTTCTACCTGTCAATTTAAACTAAACATCCCTGTCCCTGGCAATCTAAAAATTATAGGGTTATCAATGCATGTAACATAGATGTCAATGCTGCTAACATCAAATGTTATTGCTTGACAAGAGATGAAGAAGGAGCCATTTCATATGTTAAACTTGTGTATTGCTTTAAGAGATTTAGTTTAAGGTTGGGAGGGGGGATGAGTAGGATTGCACTTTCAAGGCCATCTCTAACTAAAGAAGATAAGGCCTTGGCAGTTTTAACAGAAGGGAAACTGATTCTTTAAATTAATTGGAGAATATGATTAATGACAAAATTAGAAAGGTGGAGAATTGTGTTTTAATATATTGTGCAAGGGGAGGAGGTTTCAGATTCCAGCTTCCTTCGAGCAAGGATTTGCTGGTGTATTAGGCTAATAAAGGACTTTTAAGGTAAGCAATGCCTCAGAGTCACTTGAAAAGCCCATACGTCAGAAACTTGACAATAGATATGTTTGTGGACAAGAATATCAACCTTGCTGTCAAGCAAAATCAAGCTTTTAATAGCGAGTGCCACACAAAGTGCACTAACCAAACAGGTGGTAAGAAAATAGGGGAACTCAGACAGCACACAGGTTATGTAGAAAGTAAACACAGGGTCAGTCATAAAGGACTCAAATGTCTAAACACCAATGCACAGAGTATGAACAGCAAGCAGGGTGAACTAGAAATTCAGGTAAATGAGGGCAGATATGATATTGTTGCCGTTACAGAAACATGGTGGGATGAACCCACAAATGGAACACATAGCTAGAGGGATTTAAATTATTTAAAAGAAACAAACCAAACAAAAGAGGAGATGGAGTTGCTCTCTATATAAGAAATAACTACACAAATAGAGCACAACAATGATAAAAACTGTCTTGAATGCATTTGGGTCAATATAAAAGGGGGAAAAATACATTGCTATAGGTGTATACTATAGGGCACCCAACCAAACAGAGGAAATAGATGACGTTTTTGCTAGTCAGCTAACTAAGGTATTTAGGAAGCACATCACAATAGTAATGGGGGACTTTAATTACCCTGACATCAACTGGGAGACAAACTCTGCACTAAGTGGAAGATCAAACAGATTCCTGGCAAACCTAGCAGACAACTTTGTCTCCCAAAAAGTAGAGAAGGGAACTAGGGAATTAGCCATATTGGATCTAATCCTCACTAACAGAGATGAAATGATAGAAGGTCTTGAAGCCACAGGAACCTTGGGGGGAAGTGATCGTGCAATATTGGAATTCAACATTCTGGAAGCACAAGCAATAGAACACAGTCAAACTAGAGTCTTGGACTTTAAGAGAGCTAATTTCAATAAACTTAGAGAGAGCTTGGGAAGGATTCCATGGATGAGAGTCCTCAAGGGGAAAACAACTCAAGAAGCTTGGGAAATTTTGAAAAGTGAGATAATAAAAGCCCAGTCTAGCACAATACCAACAAAGAAGAAAAATAACAGCTCTCAAAAGAAACCAACATGGCTTCATAAAGAACTCTCTGATAAATTGAAAGATAAAAAGGACAAGTATAAAAAGTGGAAAGAGGGGAACATAACTAAGGCAGAATATGAGCAAATAGCCCATGCCTGCAAAGACGAAGTGAGGAAAGCTAACGCTCAAAATGAACTAAGGCTTGCGACCAAAGTAAAAAATAACAAAAAAAGCTTCTTTCAACATGTAAAAAACAAGAAAAAAGTTAAGGAAATAATTGGTCCATTAGTGGGGGAAAGTGGCAAGAAGGTGACAAGCAACAGGGAGAAAGCAGAAGTATTTAACTCGTTTTTTGCATCTGTCTTTACACAAAGAGAAGAAACAGTCCAACCTATCAAAAACAGTACCATAAAAAACAGATTAGAAACACAAGTTAAGATAGGCAAGAAAATGGTAAGTGAGCACCTGTCCAGCCTGTGGTTGTTGTTAGCTGCGAAGTCGTGTCCGACCCATCGCGACCCCATGGAAAACGTTCCTCCAGGCATTCCTGTCCTCTACCATCTTCTGGAGTCCATTTAAGCTCACGCCTACTGCTTCAGTGACTCCATCCAGCCACCTCATTCTCTGTCGTCTCCTTCTTCTCTTGCCCTCAATCTTTCCCAGCATTAGGCTCTTCTCCAGTGAGTCTTTCCTTCTCATTAGGTGGCCAAAGTATTTGAGTTTTAGCTTCAGGATCTGGCCTTCTAAAGAGCAGTCAGGGTTGATCTCCTTTAGAACTCATCCAGCCTAGATTAGTTCAAATCACCAGGACCAGATGGATTATACCCCAAGGATCTCAAGGAATTGGCAGATGTGATCTCAGAACCACTGAACTATATTTTTCAAAGATCCTGGAGCACTGGGGAACTACCAGAGGACTGGAAAAGAGCCGATGTAGTTCCCATCTTCAAAAAAGGGAAAAAAATAGATCCAGCAAACTACAGACCTATCAGCCTGACCTCAATACCTGGGAAGATTCTGGAAAAGATAATTAAACAATGAACCAGCGAACACCTAGAGGCAAATGAAGTCTTTACTAAAAGCCAAAATGGCTTTGTCGAAAACAGATCATGCCAGACAAATCTTATTGTATTCTGTGACCAAGTGACAAAATTAGTGGACCAAAGGAATGCTGTGGATATAATTTATTTGGACTTCACTAAGGCATTTGATAAAGTAGATCACAACCTACTACTTGATAAGATAGAAAAATGTGGGTTAGACAGCATCACCACCAGATGGTTTTGTAGCTGGCTGACTGGCCGTACTCAGCATGTGGTCCTCAATGGAACTGCATCTACATGGAGGGAAGTGTATAGTGGGGTGCCCCAGGGCTCTGTTCTGGGCCCAGTGCTCTTCAACATCTTCATCAATGATTTGGATGAGGGGATAGTTGGGGAACTCATCAAATTTGCAGACGACACCAAGCTGGCAGGAATAGCTAACACTCCAGAAGATAGGCTTAAGATACAGGAGGATCTGGACGGACTTGAACACTGGGCACTATCTAACAAAATGAAAATCAATGGTGAAAAAAGTAAGGTTCTACGTTTAGGCAAGAAAAAACAAATGTACAGGTATAGTATAGGTGGTACCTTGCTCAATAGTAGTAACTGTGAGAGGGATCTTGGAGTCCTAGTGGACAATCACTTAAATATGAGCCAGCAGTGTGCTGACGCTGCCAAAAAAGCCAACACAGTGCTAGGCTGCATTAACAGAGAGATAGAATCAAGATCAAGTGAAGTACTAATACCACTTTACAATGCCTTGGTAAGGCCACACTTGGAATACTGCATCCAGTTTTGGTCACCACGATGTAAAAAAGATGTTGAGGCTCTAGAAAGAGTACAGAGAAGAGCAGCAAAGATGAAGGCTAAAACATATAAGAAACGGTTGCTGGAATTGGGAATGTCTAGTCTAATGAAGAGAAGGATGAGGGGGGACATGATAGCAGTGTTCCAATATCTCAGGGGCTGCCACAAAGAAGAGAGAGTCAAGCTATTCTCCAAAGCACCCGAAGGCAGGACAAGAAACAACAGATGGAAACTAACCAAAGAGAGAAGCAACCTAGAACTAAGGAGAAATTTCCTGACAGTTAGAGCAACTAACCAGTGGAACAACCTGCCTCCAGAAGCGGTGAATGTTCCAACACTGGAAGTTTGTAAGAAGAGACTGGACAGCCATTTGTCTGAAATGGTATAGGGTTTCCTGCCTGAGCTGGGGGTTGGACTAGATGACCTCCAAGGTCTCTTCCAACTTTATTATTATTATTATTATTATTATTATTATTATTATTATTATTATTATTATTATTATTATTATTATTATTATTATTACCTGAAAATACTTGAAGACAGCCATCATGTCTTCCTCCAGTGTTGTCTTCTCCATGCCAAACATAGCCAACTTTTTCAAGCTTTTCCTCTTTTCTCATATTATCTCTCAGACTCAAATATGTGTTGGACCCATTGTAATTATTTGAGAGTGGTGGGAGAAAGAGGCTTATCTTAGTCTTGATCTGGGTCTTATTAAAAATAGTTGTAGGCAGATCTCATGCTGAATATGTAAAATGTTTATTTTGTGACAGAAATTTCAAGGAGATCCCTGCTGCAGCTGAATTTTTGGCAGTGCTTATCAATTAAGAACACAGCTTCTGAATCAATTAGGAAGGTGTGAATTATTATTCTTGATATGTTATGAGCAGTTTCCTATTAATGAATATCTTATAGTTAGACTGCTTAGTTAGGCGAATCGTATTTAAATTTTGCTTTCTCATTCAATTTTTTTTACTGTAATAAAGATACATATAGACACATAACTATATTTGTAAACATTGCAATAGCACTTGAACCTCTGTACTGCTTCTCAGGGCTTTACAGTCCTATCTAAGCGATTTTACATAATCAGCATATACTACTACTACTACTACTACTACTACTACTACTACTAATAATAATAATAATAATAATAATAATAATAATAATAATAATAATTGGAAGGGACCTTGGAAGTCTTCTAGTCTAACCCTCTGCTCAAGCAGGAACCCTACACCACCTACACCGTGAGGATTGAACCCCTGGCAGTCAGCAGAATTAGTCTGCAGTATTGCATTCTAACCACTGCGACAACATGAAAAATATACATTAACTGACTCCTGTTGTTTGACACTGTTGCTTATCTTTTGAACCAAAGTGTTTATGCTTATATTTTTTAGGGCTTCCAGGGCCAACTGGGAGACCAGGACTGCAAGGCCCAAAGGGAGAAAAGGGGGAGATTGGTGAAAGAGGACCAGCTGGACCACCAGGTAAGTGGAAGAGAGAAACAGCTATACTTATGGGAGGACAATATGGAGCCTGAGTTGGCAGATTTCATGAAGATACTTGAAGTTGGGCTACATGTTACGTGGCAATTCTGCAGCTTCCAGATGAACCATATTCCCATAGTCCTCATCAGCACAGTGATTTAGATTACAGGAAAGGACTGCTAGGACTTGGAGCCCAGCACACTCAAACACAAATCTTCAGTCTTGATGGCTGAATTGAATTTTCTTCTTGGCTATCCTTTCTAATCCCAATGATATTGAAGCAATTTGTTTCCAAAACTTAAAAACAGGTCTCTGTAATTTATTCCATTTAAGAACTGTTATATGATTTGTCATAGGTCCTCATTTTATTAATGAACATCACATGCATCATCAAAGGCAACAATTTCTCATCAGTAGTAGTAGTATGTTTTATTTTTTAGAACATTTTTGTGCTTAAAATCTGCATGGCATTCAATACATGTGATAGTAGTGGGGGGGGGGAAGCCACTAATCATTTTTAACATTACTTTGAATCATATTTCTAATCTATTGGGATGTAAGCAATTCTATTACATGTGAAAGTTTCCCTTGATTTTTAGACTATGATGACTGGCCTGGGAAGGTGGAAGTTGTATCTGGAGAACAATAGGTTGTAGAAAAATGGTGCCATGTAAATAAACTTGCTAACTCATCAGTTGACTTGTCTCCAGATATGTAACAGCATAAGTATGTCTAGAAATTGGATAGAAAACATTTCCCCAAATTTGAGAGGTATCATATGGCATCTTCTTACTTGGTATATTCCAGTTGTTTAGACTTCACAGTCTAAACAACTAGAATGTAGGGAGAAATTCATGAGTATACCTCATATGCAATTTTTGCAATTCCAGTGACCAGGGCTTCTAGGTCTTAGCTCATCCAAGCTCATTCTGAACAGTTCAGAACCAGTGATTACTTTTTTTTTTCAAGGATGGAGTGTTTTCTACTTTGGTAGGCAGTGAAGGGTGAAGGGGCAGTGGGACAGGACAATCTCACTAAGGGGTTTTTGACCATATCAGCTCAAAAGAGGAATAGTGGAATAGCCTTGGTGGAGCAGTGGGCTAATGCCTCCTTAAGTAACACCAGCTGCCTGCAATTAGTGCAGGTTCGCGTCCCACCAGGCTCAAGGTTGACTCAGCCTTCCATCCTTCCGAGGTAGGTAAAATGAGGACCCAGATTGTTGGGGGCAATAAGCTGACTTTGTAATAATGCCGCTTGGGGTGTGTGTGAAAGCCCTAACAAGCAGGCATATACATAGAATGAAGGCTACTGCTAAGCTTGTAAGCCGCCTTGAGTCTTCGGAGAAGGGCGGGATATAAAT
The DNA here is from genome assembly GCF_964194415.1 of Vipera berus. Classification (NCBI taxonomy): domain Eukaryota; kingdom Metazoa; phylum Chordata; class Lepidosauria; order Squamata; family Viperidae; genus Vipera; species Vipera berus. The sequence goes on from NC_138202.1 coordinate 344,189,327, forward strand.
GGAATTAAAATAAAAAAAATAAAAAAATAAGCAGGGAATAAGCATGAAACAGGATGTTCCTCCATCACCTAGAGAGCTAAGCAGAAGAAGTGTAATGAGCTGTGAGAATAACCTTGAGGAATAAGAGGAAGAGTTGCAACCAAGCCAACTGTCAGATAAGAGAGATTTGAATCCAAAGCAGAAATATAATTTGAGAAAGGGTCTTAGGCTTGATCCTCCCTAATTCTCTTGTAGATAAAGATAGGAAGGGGGAGCTGCTTTCAGACTTGCAAGACTGATGTCATCTCTTCAAGGTAGACCAGACTTGGTAAACAAAGTTATAAATATTAAAAATACTTTTATTATAGGATTATAGTAATAGTAATCTTGCAAATCTGAATGTGCCTTCCCTCTCTCTGCTAATATTTTTGCCAGTTTGAAGTCCATTCCTGCAGCATAAGGGAGGATTTTGCCTCCTTGCATGATAAGAGGGCACATGGCAACCAGATGTAAATGCAAACAAGTTGCCAAGCACCCAAAATGTCGTCATGTGACTGGTGGGGGAGCAGTACAGCTTTTTACAATGGCTAGAAGTGCTCTATGGGCTGAATTTTGAGACGGCAAATGGTCATTAAAGACAAAAGATTGTAAATCAAGAATTACCTGTATAGTTCTTTGCAACCTTCTATGCTGGAGTGAGGATGCTTCCCCATCCAGGCCAGCCATTCAGTCTTTTTGGAGAGGACTAAGAAAAGTTCCTCTTCAAATTGAAGCTCACTTGAGCAGCCCATTCTCCTCAAGTTGGTATACTTTCCTCTACCATTTAGACTTTTTTTTTTACAAACTGGCTTATTCCTTGGTTCTTAGTTGCTTTGTAGCTCAATTGGATGCACTAATCTTCTTTTGCTCTGGTCTCCTCCTCACAGCCAGGACTTTCTCCACCAATGTCTAGAAATTGGCATGCAAAATATTTATGCTTGATAATCCAATGTTGGGAGGAAGTGGTTTGATAGCCTGGGGTTGGGGGGAAATGACTCATGCTTGGCCATGCCTTAGCTGTGACAGAAAGTTGTCCTTTATCAATGTTTCACATATTTCAAGCAAGATTTTTTGCATTAAGGAACAGGCTCCATGACAGATGCCTTAAGGCTCAGCTTAATCCTCAGCAAAACCAATGCACTTCCAGTGCTCTGAGGAATCGTGACTCTTTCTTTGCTCTGAATTCTAGGACAACTTGGACCTCCAGGACCTAGAGGATATCCTGGTGAGACAGGGATTCCTGGACCACCAGGGCCACCGGGACCTCCAGCATCTCCAAATTTCCCATTAACATTTCAACAAGGAGTTCTTTACTCACTGCAGCCCAATGGTGAAAAAGAAAGTAGGTCTACACATGGTTTGAAAAAGAAATGCATACCCAGTAAACTGTATATGCACATAAAGAGCTGTTGAGGAATACTGGTGAAAGTCCTGAACTAGGAGTGGGGAGGACCCAGGTTTAAGCCCCTCCTCAGCCATGGAATCTCCTTGGTACCAGTTCCTCACTGTCAACTCAACCTCCCTCCCAGGGTTGCTGAAACAGAAGGAGGAGGAAGTGTCTTGAGCTCCTGAATAAAAAAGAACAGGAGCTATATAAATAATTACAAAGAAACAAATACATATAACAAACTATTGCAAAAAACAAATTGTTGAACGAGGGATGGCCACATAGGTAGTTGTTGATGGGCATATGTTGAAGTTCTTGTTATTATTGACCATTCTGACATTTCCCTACCATCTTGTTTTATGCCATCCCTCTTACTTCCAACAATCCTCTCTTCTCTGAGTTTCTGCAAGCACAACAAGAGTGAAGAGATGGAAGAGTATCCTTCTTTTGATTTCCCCCCCCCTCTTCCTCTATGTGTGACCTGAACCTAGAGAAAGGGCAAGCACGTGAGCTCTGTGCAGAGAGTAAGCAAGAGGACCTTGATGGAGATACGTAAGATGTTGTTCTGTACCAGCCTGCTACCGGCCCTGCAGAAAAGGCAGGGACAACCCCTTTTACAAGAAGGCAAGAGGCTGGAATTACGCCTGCCAAATTTATTGCTACAAAAACAAATAGACCAAGACACGAACCAAGAAACAGGAGCTTTTCAAGCGGTTGCCTTCAGCAAATCAGCCCTCCCACGCATTCCCCCTTAAATACAGTTCAGGGTGTGGCTTCTCTCTGCCTCCTTCCGAGGAGCCCCATTGCCTTCCTCTGTTTACTCCTGATTGACTGCCTCCTGCGTCGGGCGTCCTTGAACAGGGCCAGCTGTGGGTCATCTTCATCCACGCTGTCAGGCTCACACAGCTGGGTCTGCGTCGTAACCAGATGGGAGGGGCCTGGCTGAGGGCTCTGCGGAGCCTCAAGGCTATCCTCAGCAAGCTCTCCAACACCCCCCTCCTCCTCCTCTGAGTCGTCCGACCCAACTGCCGAACCCACAGGCTGACCCTGAATCACAACAGATGTGTAGCCAGGCTCAAGGTCATCCTTCTTACTCTCTACATCAGTGTTTTTCAACCTTGGCAACTTTAAGATGTGTGGACAGCTGGGGAATTCTGGGAGTTGAAGTCCACACATCTTAAAAGTTGCCAAGGTTGAAAAATATTGCTCTGCATCATGGTACCTTGAATAAACTCTCTTCCAAGCCTTCTCTTTCCAAAAAGAAATGCCATCCCAGTGGTTTCTGAAGTGAAAAAGAAGTGTTGGATAGAGGAGCTAAAATGATCAAGTGATTGGATAAAAGTGATCCCCGTTGGAAAAACAATAAATGTTCAGGACTGTTTAGAAGGGCAAGGAAAGAAAACCATGGGGGAGGGGACAGTGGCCATCCTAAAAATGTTGGGCTAGAATGCCTGTCATGCTGCCCACTGACTGAAAGAAACGTGGGTATGCTTGGATGTTAAAATGGAGATTTTTTTTAGGAGCTTCAGTCTATTTATTCTTAACTATAAATTTGCATTTTATTTTTATCGTTGTTTGCTGTTCAGAGTTCTTTTGGCAGATGGGAAGCTATATACATTTGATTAATACATTAATTAATAAACAATCTGGGTTTCAAGGCTGTCTTGAGGGCAACATGTTCCCAACCCTTGTGACCGAAGGGTGGTAAAAAAAAATATGACGGCGAGAGAAAGAGAGAGAGCAGCCGAGATGGAGACTATGTAATATACTGACTTCAATATCGGTCATTCGGGACAAATACAAAAAAAATATGATTGTAGTTGTAAGATATGCCTTAAAGGTGACTGGAGAGACCGCATGGGTGGGAGGAGGACATGTGATGATTCCCCTTTTTCCTCTCATTTGCCCCTTCCATCAACCGGAAGACCACTTTTATCCTCTAGATCAGCACGGAGCTGGCCTCTGAGAGCTCTCTCTGAAGCACACTTTGTGAGTCTTCCAGAATGGCTGCCTGTGCAGGTGCATATGATAGCCACCTCCCAAGGCGTCTCCAGAAGGATCATCTCAGAGCAACATGGCTCGGGCAGTTGTCTCGGGTGGCAAGTTATTCTAGAAAGCCACAAACATTACCTTAAGTGCAATAAAGCCTTTGCTGCGGATTAGGAAGATAGAACTTGCCCATACTCACTGTCTGTCCATGTCTACCACTTGAGATTAGAGAGTAAGGAAGATGACCTTGCTTGAGATATGCAAGTTCTGTTGCCTAGGCAAAAGGGGCGTAATTCACTGAACCATAAGGAGGAGGAGAAGGTCCAGCACAATCAGACCTGCATGATTTGTTTACTGTAGCCAATCTCAACAAAGGTAGGCTTAACCTTCCTGTGATTTCTTGGCCTGATCTGTCTAATGAGGCTGAAGTTGCTCTGGTTTGCCTAATATTTGGGCCAGTCCTGAATATATCCATGAAACTTTGCATAAGCAATTCTGAAAAGGGATTAGGCAAATTGTTTTCTATATACTCGTTTATTTATTCACATTTATTTAACCTATTTTATTTATTTAATTTATTCTGACCTTTTTATTTTTATTTGAATATTGAAGGCAGCTGACATCAGAATACAGAAGTATTGAAAGACTAAGACCAATGTTGACATTGTTGATTCATGAAGACTGTTGCATTACCCAAATGGAAGTTCCAGATTTGATAGAACCCTAGGAAGCTAATAGTTGAGCCATCAAATCCAACCCCCTCCTTAGTGCTGGAATCCAAATTAAAACTTCCAGAGAGGTGTTCAGTGTCTCCCTGAACCCCGCTTCCCCCCCCACACACACAAATCTTTAAATATAACCTATCATTTCTCTGGGCAATTGGTTCTGGTTTCAAATTGCCCTTAGCGTTAGGAAGTTTCATATTTAACTAGAATCTATCTTCCTATAAATTAAATTCATTATTCTATGAACTGTATTTTGGAACAGTTTAGAGAAGAGATCTTCATCTCCTATGTTAGATCCTTTCAAGAATTCAAATGTATTTAATTTTTAGCTTTTGGTCCTGCTACTTGTGGATTTCTCACCAGATCTGCTTGGCCACTTCAGCTTCATGGCCTTTGGTCTGCAAAGTTAGTCCTTAGCTGTCATCTTCATCAATTTCCAGATTAGCTCTTCCCAAAGGGGTGAAACAAACTTTTGTGAAGCAGAATGCTTTACAGAACCTGTTGCAAAACTTTAAGCTGCAGCTCCAAATTACTAACAGCAGAGGGAAGCAGAACCTAGATAATGGTGAAAAACTACTGTTAGGGGTAAACTGCTGGTGACTATGATGATGTGCTTTGATGGTTATTTTGAAGTTAGTGTTGATTCTTAGCAACCACATAGATAGATTTTTTTTTTTGCACAATGTTCCTAACCTAGTCTTCTAGATCTTCCAGTGGGGCATTGTGCTGTTGGTCATCCTATTGTCTTCTTCCTTCCACCTTTCCCCCCATTATGGATTTCTCAAGGGAATAGATATTTGAAGTCGGATAATTTATTTTTTATTTTTATTTTTATTCCATTTATATCCCGCCCTTCTCTGAAGACTCAGGGCGGCTTACAAGCTTAGCAGTAGCCTTCATTCTATGTATATGCCTGCTTATTAGGGCTTTCACACACACCCCCAAGCGGCATTATTACAAAGTCAGCTTAATTGCCCCCAACAATCTGGGGGCAATATAATAGATACCTGAAGTCGGATAATTTGAGCCTGTCATTTGTGCCTCAAATGAGAATTCCAGATTCATTTGTTGGTTTTCTTGGCTGTCCGTGGTATTCTCAGGAATCTCCTCCAACGGTCCAAAAACATCAATATTTTTTCTATCTTCCTAACCCTGGGTCGATCAGAAGGTCGGCAGTTTGGCGGGTCGAATCCCGAGTGCCGCGTAACAGAGTGAGTGCCTGTTACTCGTCCCAGCTTCTGCCAACCTAGCAGTTCGAAAGCACGTAAAAATGCAAGTAGAAAAATAGGGACCACTACGGTGGGAAGGTAACAGTGTTCCGTGCGCCTTTGGCGTCTAGTCATGTCAGCCACATGACCATGGAGGCGTCCTCGGACAAGCGCTGGCTCTTTGGCTTTGAAACGGAGATGAGCATCGGCCCCGAGAGTCGGAAATGACTAGCACGCATGTGCGGGGGAACCTTTACCTTTAACCATGGGTCAACCTGTTTTTTCAGATATTTTCTTCATGAAGCTTTTTTTTGCTTTCTTTTTTCATCAGGAGTGCTCCAGGTGTATTGAGACCTAGCTCCCATCATTCTGAGCCATTGCTATGAAAAGTTTTTACTGTCAGGGAATTCCAAGGCATCCAGTATGAGAAGACCAGTCTAGCAAAAAGCACTTTTAAGCTATTTTGGGTTATGAAAGTGGGAAGCTTTTTGATGACAGCTGTAACTGGAAGGTACCAACCTCAAGTCAGTTCAAATGACATCACTTTACAGGATTTTATAGTTCTTTGGCTTAAATCACTGCTTCTTTGTGTTGTTGGGAGAAAAAAAGGGAAAATATTATTTTTAGTAACTCAAATAGTATAACTTGCTCTTTGGTTGGTTTCAATACTTGACAATATTCTTCCTTTTATTTGCACATGTTGATCTGTTCTACTCTACCTCATAATCATCAATAAATAAAATTTTGATATTGGTTTGTTCCCATTAGTATTGATACATTCCTCTTTTACTACTTAGGAGCAAGAAGAAACAGTTGGTTTTGCAGCGTCTGCAGTGCCACTAGATGGTGGTCAAGGATCATGATGGTGATGATCTCTTGGTGATGACAATAATAATGCTGCAGTATCCACTTTCACCTGATATAGCCAAATCTCGAAAAGTCTCTGTTCAGACATGAGATCTTGTAAGAGTTTGGCATTTTTAATTTTGAAAAATTAGAAGAAGCATGATACGGTGTGCTTTTTGAAGATGCTGTTGACTCCTGGTTTAAGGATTTCTTAGTAGTGTCCAGTTAGTGTTCCCAAAGGCGGGGAGAATTGTAGGAGTTGTAGGTCTAATACATCTGAAGGGACGCTAGATAAGATAAGATAAGATAAGATAACCTTTATTGTCATTTTTTACTGTGGGCACAATGGCAAACGTCAAAAATGAAATTTAGTTGCCCGCTCTCAAAGTGAGACACATACACGGCACACACCTAAAACATACTACATACAACATATGTATAGACCCACACCCCTACATATACATGAGAAATAAATATTAAATACTGTCCATCTTGAATATATAATGGAAGGAGGAAGCCTGAGAGTTCACAAGGTTAATGCTGTATGGAATGAAACTATGGCTGAATTTGGATGTTCTGCTATGGATACCACGAAGCCCCCTCCTCCCAGAAGGTAACAAGGAAAACAGGTTGTGAAGAGGATGTGTAGTGTCCCAGATAATCTTACGGACCCTGCTCAAGCAACGCTTCTGTGCTATGTCCTGGATGGGAGGGAGGGAACTGCCAATGATCTTTTCGGCCATCCTCACCATTCTCTGCACTGCCTTCCTGTCTGAAGCAGTGATGCTTACAAACCAGACTGTGATGCTGTATGACAGGATGCTCTTGATGGTCCCCCTGTAGAAGGTGGTCAGGACAGGGGAAGGAAGATGTGCTTTTCTCATGCGACGCAGAAAATGCAGGCGCTGCTGTGCCCATTTCACCAGTTTCTCACTGTTGAGCGACCAAGCCAGCCTGCTCGTTAGCTAAGTTGGGAAAGTTGAATTTGGGAATTGTTGGACTGCATATAGCCTGACCATCTCAGTAAACATCTCAAGGCCCAGACCTTTGTTTTACTTTGCACTTCAGGTCCTATAAATTCTTCTCCTGGATCCGTGAGCTGTGTCCCTGTTTCTCTTCACCTACCCATTTCATTATTTTATATTCTGCAGTTTTACTTTAGTCTCTGTCCAATGTTCTTTTTCCAACACTATTGAAGGTTTCATTCTGGAAAGGGGAGAGGAAGAAAGAACAATATTTTCTCCAAATGTTCATGGTTGCTTTTAAAAAGGAGAAATAAATAAGGGAAAACACCAAGGTAATGCTCTGTCCAATTCATTATCCTGTTCCCAGCATGTTCATTCAACCTTAGCTTCCTTACCAATATATTACAAATAAACCAGAAGGTCCAGGACAAGAGAGAGATATTCAGAAGAACAAGGGAGCATAGCAAATTCTTTTAGAATTTATTGGCTTCAACATACACATTACAGATAGTCCTCGACTTATAGCCATATAAGTGAGATTCAAGGTGCTGGTGATGACCTATAAAGTCCTAAATGGCATGGGTCCGGATTACTTACGGGAACACCTGCTGCCAGCATCAACTTCCCTTTGTCCAGTGCGCTCCCACAGAGAGGTCCTCCTCAGGGTGCCGTCGGTCAGAGAGTGTCGACTGGTGACCCCCCAGGGGGAGGGCGTTCTCTGTGGGCGCGCCAGACCTTTGGAACCATTTACCGGTTGAGCTCCGGATGGCTCCTGACCTTCGCTCCTTCCGCCGTGACCTAAAAACTTATTTATTTGAACAAGCCGGCCTGGTCTGAGGGGTTTGGGGTTTTTCAATATTAATTTTAATTATTTTTTACTGTAATTGGGCTTTAATATTTAATTCTATCTTAACTTTTGTACACTGTATTTTTATTGTATTTATTGCCCTGTACACCGCCCTGAGTCCTTTGGGAGAAGGGCGGTATAGAAATTAAATTATTATTATTATTATTATATTTGAACCCAGAATTACGGTTGTAAATTATGGCAGTCTTAAGTAGATTACAGATGCACCCAATTTTACAACTTTTTTTGCGACAGTCATTAAGTAAACTTAATGGTTGTTAAGCCAACCCATTTTCTCCAAATGGTTGTTTTTTGCCGGAAATAGGAAGTAAATGCTGGAAATCAGCAAAATCAGCTAAAAATTACAGTCATGTGACTGCGAGACTGCAAACAGCTGTAAATGCAAGTCAGTTGCCAACCAGCCAAAATACAACCCTGTGACTGCATGTGTGTGTGCAGCTATCAGAACTTTGAAAATGGGTTATAAATAATTCTGGGGAGGAATCTGTCATAACTTCAAACAGTTACTAAGTCATTAGCCCATACTGCCTGTATTAAAATAGAAATTGGAACACCCTCCAACAGTAAGGTTCTTTTTGTTCATTTTTTTTTAAATAGGCCCTTTTTACACTTTCATAAAATGCTGCATGAACAAGGGAAACCAGCAGTCTTAACATGATAGTACAAAATTGTAAGGCAGTTCAATATTATAGCAAAACATGGGAGTTGTGGAGTATATTACCTAGATACTGCATTAAAAAAAACTTTGGTACCATCACGTAGGATTGCAGGAAAATCATTGTTTTGAAATATTTTATTAATGGATACCAGCAGATCCATAACAAAGGATGGAGAAAAGCTGCAGATGGGTCAAAGGAACTGTTGCCTACCTGACTAATTTTGGAAATGAACATTGGGTGTTCTTTTTAAGCCAGAATTCAGAAAGAGCAGAATGAAGATGGGGTGAATTTGCAGGACAATGAACGAATGGAAAAATAGAAAAGATGCATGCTAGTAATTATTGCAGTATTGTTCAGACTTGTTTTTTGTTTCACCGGAGGGTAGGGCTAGAGGCAAGTAAAGGCAAATTACAGGGAACAGATTTTGGCTCAATGTTAGGAGATATTCTTACTCTAATGGTAAGAGATGATCAACAATGCAAATAACTGTCTGAAGAAGCACAGGGCTTCCTCTCCTTGGAGGGCAGACGGCAAACAGTCAGGATGCTATGGCTGCATCTTGTGCTGTACCATAAAACGTGGACCGAAAAGAAATGAAACTGAAGGACTGACTGTCCAACTCTGAAATTCTATTAGTCTTCAAGGGAAATCACCAGATGGCACAAAATACAGTAACATGCATTTAATTTAACAAGAGCAATGATGTCTCACCTCTTGTTCTTGCTAATGCAGATGGAGAGCCACAGTTAGCATCTACTGTCATTGACACTATATTGGCTGGTTTGCCAGGACCTCGTGGGGCACCAGGACCCATAGGGCTGCCAGGTAAGACAGATGGTTTGATAGAAACAGAGGAATAAAGTAACAACTGTGTTTGACACTCCAAGTACAATCACTTCTAGAACCTGTTTGCTTGACACACCTGATTTATTTATTTTTTAACATCCCACCCTCAATCTTCCCATCTGTGTTCCAGTTGGAAAAAATAAATGGGAAGCAAACAAAGTAGCAGCTTGAACAATCATCTTTATTTTCAAGAATGTTTCTGGGACTCAGCAAGACTGTATAAGTGCTCTTGCGTGATAAGAATATGACAGCTGCACCGTGGAGCTTTGTTTGGAGCACACTCACCAAAGAGGCAAAGTTAAGCAGAGAAAGGAAACATCCAACCTCGTAGAGAAGTGGGGGCTAGCGGGACTCTCACGTCTCCTTCTGGTGAATTAGTGAACTGCAACTAATTTTCTGCCCAATGGCAACTATAAAGCCTCCCCATCTCAGAAGCCACATGAGTTCCACCTGTGCTCTCAAAAATCCAGATATACCCCACAAAACTAGGGCTTCTGTTACAGATGGAGTAGTCGCATTTGTTTGGAGCAGTGTCTGCCAAGCTCAGCAACTTTAAGTGTTTGACTTCAATTCCCACCTCACCAACTTTAAGATGTGTGGCTGGGGGGATTCTGGGAGTTGGAGTCCACACATCTCAAAAATGCTAAGATTGACGAATTCCGGTTTGGAGAATCAAAGTGAATCAAAATTTTGGCTAAGAACTGTTCATACGATAAGCAGTGCTGTGCTCACCATTGTGGAGAGCCACTGAGATGAACTTGGAGAAACTATGCAGCAGCAGTTAAAAATAAAGCACATTTTAAGCCCAGGAACTGAAGAAAGGATTAGAAAAAAAAGCCTCAAACTGCCTCTGCCTTAACTATAAGAAGAAAGGATGGGAAAACACAGCTTTTTATGGTAGCATTTCAATAGCCTGTCTTGAGTTCCAGTTAAACTTGTGCAATTGGTTTTCTGACCTGGTCTACCTTAAAGGGTTGACAACTGTCACCGTCACCCAAAATATCAAAGATGAGACTATGAAGTGTTTTTATAAACTTTTCAGGTTTAATCAAGGAGAGAAGCAACCTAGAACTAAGGACAAACTTCCTGACAGTTAGAACAATTAACCAGTGGAACAACCTGCCTCCACAAGCTGTGAATGCTCCAACACTGGAGGTTTTTAAGAAGAGACTGGACAGCCATTTGTCCGAAATGGTATAGGGTTTCCTGCCTGAGCAGGGGGTTGGACTAGATGATCTTCAAGGTCCCTTCCAACTTTATTATTATTATTATTATTATTATTATTATTATTATTATTATTATTATTATTATTATTATTATTATTATTATTATTATTATTATTATTATTATTATTATTTCTGCCAGCTTTCCACAAACTAGGCAGTCACTTCCAAACATTTCAATCTTAGGATCCCTTTGTATTCCTAACAATGATTGAGGCCCCCAAAGAGCTTTGCTTTATGTGGGTTAAATATCTAACATTATTTACTGTATTAGCAATTAAAACATTTTGAGGTTGGTCCTATGAAAACCTAAAACCAGCTTTGCACAAGGAATAAATAATATCATATCCATGTTCACCAGTATGAACAGATGCTTACCTTGATGCTGACCAGGTTTTCTGTCCCTCCAGATTTTTTAAAAATGTTTTTTAAACTAACAGAATAAAATAGGAAGCTAGCTTGCAGCGAATTTCATCGATTGGCCTCTTTGGCATACAGGTAGTCCTCGACTTACAACCATTTGTTGTTATCTTCCAGGCCTGTTTCCAACAATCAAAATCAATGGGGGAAGCCAGATTCACTTAATAACTGCAGTAATTCACTTAACAACAAGGGGGGAAAAATCCTAAAATTGGACACTATTCATTTTACAAATACCTTACTTAGCAACTGAAATTCTGGTCACAATTGTGGTCATATATTGAGGACTGCCTGTGATGTTGTTGCCCCATAGGGAGGTAAGAGAACAGCCTACAGAATAGAGAAGCAGGTAAATGATTTGCTGTGACTGCTTGTATAGCAGAGCTATTTGTACTCCTGTGGCAGCAATTTTATGAGCTGTAAATGTACTACACAAAAATTCTCTCTCCCTGTTTTATAAGAAGGACAAATAAATTTCTCTTGCAATTTCCTTTGAGAAGTTGACGTGGGAGTGGGGGAGAAAAGAGGGCTTTCTTTTATCAGTTTGGAGGGATTCTTGTACAAAGCATATATACTTTAAGCCTGCCAGAGGCTTAAACAACCTATTTGGGGGTCTTAATTTAGTAAAAAAAAAAGACACAACAATAAAATGCCAAAGTAAAGTGCATTTTACTGCCAAATTTCAGTAGCATAATCTTTGAGGGGTGGATGCCTACAAAAATGGGTCTGCAGGAATGATAGGCAGCTGTGGGCTATGGATTACCCGTGATTTCTTAAAAGGTGTAATTCCAATCACGCCCATTTTGCTTTTTTATTCAACTACTGAAACTCTCACACCAACTCAAACCATAACAGTTGTGAACTGTCTCCGGCTACCCAAAAGATGCCCAACCCTAAACTGAAAAAGTGGGGAAAGGGGATCATATAGTTGCAGATGACAGCAACCTTTTCAGTCCAGTGAACAATCAGGAATTAAATCATGATAGTTAAAAAGCTCTTCCTTCCATTAGACTGGCCTCTACTTCTAACCATAATGTTTCTCTTTCTTTCTTTCTTTCTTTCTTTCCTTTTCTTTCTTTCTTTCTTTCTTTCTTTCTTTCTTTCTTTCTTTCTTTCTTTCTTTCTTTCTTTCTTTCTTTCTTTCTTTCTTTCTTCCTTCCTTCCTTCCTTCCTTCCTTCCTTCCTTCCTTCCTTTCTTTCTTCCTTCCTTCCTTCCTTCCTTCCTTCCTTCCTTCCTTCCTTCCTTCCTTCCTTCCTTCCTTTCTCTTTCTTTTTCTTTCCTTCTTTCTTTCCTCCCTCCCTCTCATCTTTCTTCCTCCCTCCCTCCTTTCTTTCTTTCTTTCTTTCTTTCTTTCTTTCTTTCTTTCTTTCTTCCTCCCTCCCTCCCTCCCTCCCTCCCTCCCTCCCTCCCTCCCTCCCTCCCTCCCTCCCTCCCTCCCTCCCTCCCTCCTTTCTTTCTTTCTTTCTTTCTTTCTTTCTTTCTTTCTTTCTTTCTTTCTTTCTTTCTTTCTTTCTTTCTTTCTTTCTTTCTTTCTTTCTTTCTTTCTTTCTTTCTTATCGTCTTAAGTGGTTGGTCCACAGTAGCGGCACTCAAAAGTGACCTTCCATCAGGATGACAAGACGTTCTTTCTCTTATTACTACATTCCTGCATTGAGCCTTCAGCTCATTTCATCGCAGACTTTGATATATGAGGGTTGCATTAATTATGAAGGCAGATTCAATTGCCCTGGTGAGTGTCTGGAGCTCTTGGGGGTTTCAACTGAAACAATTAAGGCTACGTTTGGAAGGAGCCCACACCAGTCCCTCCCTCTCCCCAAAGATTGGCAAGTGTAATTAATAGTCGGCGTCTGGAAGAAATTATATCACTCCCCCTCCCTTTTTCCCCCCAGGTAGGGTAAAGCCATTTGAAGGCAATCTCTTAACGATGCAGCATTAACAAGCAGATCAGTCCAAATAAGCCTTCTCCTTCTGCCAAGCAGTCAGCTGCTGCATGCCAGGAAGGACTCAACGCTTGTTAGGAAAGAGACGCCGGGAAGTTCTAGCCTGTCTGGAGTCACAAGAATTCTCCAGGGCAAAGATTTGGAAGCAGGATCCAAAATTATGCCTGGCAAGTTATATAGGTGGCGTCTGGATCTGTCACCAGTTCAAGGGAAGATCACCTGCTTTGCTTGCAGAAACACAAGGTTCAACTCTTGGCACTGCTTCCTAAAAGCAAGGAAGGAGTGTGGGCAATCTGAAACATTCAGATTTCAGCAGAAAATTGCAAAGAAATCACAAGTTTCCTGCTGCTTTCCAGCCATAAATCAAAACAAATTGGAGGTGTAAACTTTTGTTCAGGTTTAATACACCTCGCCTGTGTTGTTGTTGTTGTTAGTTGCGAAGTCGTGTCCGACCCATCGCGACCCTATGGACAATGTTCCTCCAGGCCTTCCTGTCCTCTACTATCTTCTGGAGTCCATTTAAGCTCACGCCTACTGCTTCAGTGACTCCATCCAGCCACCTCATTCTCTGTCGTCCCCTTCTTCTAGTGCCCTCAATCTTTCCCAGCATTAGGCTCTTCTCCAGTGAGTCCTTCCTTCTCATTAGGTGGCCAAAGTATTTGAGTTTTAGCTTCAGGATCTGGCCTTCTAAAGAGCAGTCAGGGTTGATCTCCTCTAGGACTGACCGGTTTGATCGCCTTGCAGTCCAAGGAACTCGCAGGAGTCTTCTCCAGCACCATAGTTCAAAGGCTTCAATTCTTTGGCGCTCAGCCTTTCTTATGGTCCAGCTTTCACTGCCATACATTGCAACTGGGAAGACCATAGCCTTGACTATACGCACTTTTGTTGACAGGGTGGTGTCTCTGCTTTTTAGTGTGCTGTCTAGATTTGCCATGGCTTTCCTCCCGAGGAGCAAGCGTCTTTTAATTTCTTGGCTACAGTCCCCATCTGCAGTGATCTTGGAGCCCAGGAAAATAAAATCTGTCACTACCTCCATTTCTTCCCCATCTATTTGCCAGGAATTGAGAGGGCCAGATGCCATGATCTTGGTTTTCTTAATGTTTAGTTTCAACCCAAGTTTTGCACTCTCCTTCTTCACCCGCAACAAGAGGCTCTTTAGTTCTTCTTCACTTTCTGCCATTAGAGTGGTATCATCTGCATATCTTAGGTTGTTGATGTTTCTTCCGGCAATCTTAATTCCAACTTTTGATTCATCTAGCCCTGCCTTTCTCATGATGTGCTCTGCATATAAGTTAAACAGGCAAGGCGACAGTATACAGCCTTGCCGGACTCCTTTCCCAATTTTGAACCAATCAGTGGTTCCGTGTCCAGTTCTCACTGTTGCTTCTTGGCCCGCATATAGATTTCTCAAGAGACAAATAAGATGGTCTGGTATGCCCATCTCTTTAAGAACTTGCCACAGTTTGTTATGATCCACACAATCAAAGGCTTTAGCATAGTCAATGAAGCAGAAGTAGATGTTTTTCTGGAACTCTCTAGCTTTCTCCATGATCCAGCGTAAGTTAGCAATTTGATCTCTAGTTCCTCTGCCTCTTCGAAATCCTGCCTGTACTTCTGGTAGTTCTCGATCCACATACTGCTGGAGTCTAGCTTGTAGGATTTTAAGCATAACTTTACTAGCATGAGAAATGAGTGCAATGGTGCGATAGTTTGAACATTCTTTGGCACTGCCTTTCTTTGGAATTGGAATGTAAACTGATCTTTTCCAATCCTGTGGCCACTGTTGAGTTTTCCAAATTTGCTGGCAAATTGAGTGTAGCACTTTTACTGCATCGTCTTTTAAGATTTTGAATAGCTCAGCTGGAATACTGTCACCTCCACTAGCTTTGTTGTTGCTCAGCTTTTCTAAGGCCCACTTCACTTCACATTCTAGGATGTCTGGCTCGAGGTCAGTGACCACCTCATTGTGATTATCAGGGACGTTAAGCTCATTCTTGTATAGTTCTTCTGTGTAATTTTGCCACCTCTTCTTAATCTCTTCTGCCTCTGTTAGGTCCCTGCCATTTTGGTCCTTTATCATGCCCATTTTTGCATGAAACGTTCCTTTCATCTCTCCAATTTTCTTGAAAAGATCTCTGGTCCTCCCTATTCTATTGTTTTCTTCTATTTCTTTGCATTGTTCATTTAAGAAGGCATTCTTATCTCTTCTAGCTAGTCTTTGGAATTCTGCATTTAATTGGGCATATCTTTCTTTTTCTCCCTTGCCTTTCGCTTCCCTCCTTTCCTCAGCTATTTGCAAAGCTTCCTCAGACAGCCATTTTGCTTTCTTGCATTTCTTTTTCTTTGGGATGGTTTTGGTTGCTACCTGTTGTACAATGTTGCGAACCTCTGTCCATAGTTCTTCAGGCACTCTGTCTATCAGATCCAATTCCTTAAATCTATTTGTCACCTCAACTGTATATTCAACAGGGATATGATTTAATTCATACCTGACTGGCCTAGCGCTTTTCCCTACTTTCTTTAATTTAAGCCTAAACTTTGCAACAAGAAGCTCATGGTCTGAGCCACAGTCAGCTCCTGGTCTTGTTTTTACTGACTGTATAGAGTTTCTCCATCTTTGGCTACAGAGCATATAGTCAATCTGATTTCTGTGTTGACCGTCTGGTGATGTCCATGTGTAAAGCCGTCTCTTGGGTTGTTGGAAAAGAGTGTTTGCTATGACCATCGTATTCTCTTGACAAAATTCTATCAGCCTGTGCCCTGCTTCATTTTGTACTCCAAGGCCAAACTTGCCTGTTATTCCGCTTATCTTTTGGCTTCCTACTTTAGCATTCCAATCCCCCATGATGATAAGGACATCATTTTTGGGTGTTAGTTCTATAAGGTGCTGTAGGGCTTCATAGAACCGGTCAATTTCATCCTCTTCAGCACTGGTGGTTGGGGCATAGACTTGGACTACTGTGATATTGAATGGTTTGCCTTGGATTCGAACTGAGATCATTCTGTCATTTTGAGGATTGTATCCCAGTATTGCTTTTCCTATTTTTTTATTGACTATGAAGGCTACTCCATTTCTTCTGAGGGATTCTTGCCCGCAGTAGTATACCTGATGGTCATCTGAATTAAATTCACCCATTCCTGTCCATTTTAGTTCGCTGATACCTAAGATGTCAATGTTTAGTCTTGTCATCTCTTGTTTGACCACGTCCAGCTTTCCTTGATTCATGGATCTTACATTCCAGGTTCCTATGGAGAAAAAATCTTTACAGCATCGGACTTTCCTTTCACCACCAGACATATCCACAGCTGAGCGTCCTTTCGGCTTTGGCCCAGTCGCTTCATTCTTTCTGGCGCTACTAGTACTAGCCCTCTGCTCTTCCCCAGTAGCATATTGGACGCCTTCCGACCTGAGGGGCTCATCTTCCAGCGTCATATCATTTTGCCTTTTAGTACTGTCCATAGGGTTTTCATGGCAAAGATACTGGAGTGGTTTGCCATTTCCTTCTCCAGTGGATCACGTTTTGTCAGAACTCTCTGCTATGACCTTTCCGTCTTGGGTGGCCCTGCACGGCATAGCTCATAGCTTCATTGAATTACGCAAGCCCCTTCGCCACGACAAGGCAGTAATCCATGAAGGGGCTCGCCTGTGTAAAATACCTTTAAATGTGCCAGTAAATCTCCCTAACCCTAACTAATTCAGAGGTCCTTACTGTATCACCATTTTTTAAAATTCAGGCTGTTTTATTTTTCAAAAATTATAAAGTAAAATGAATCTGGCTGTTCTATTACTTCTTGCCAAAACTTGTTCCAGAATTGCAGAAATAAATTGATTTTTCAAGTTGGTTTATTTTTTGCAAATGAATGGAATTAAAAGCTTGAGAGTTGGTTATCCATCATTTAAATTTCTCCAGTCTCACACATCAGCCATTAATGGGTATTCTAGAGCAGGGGTCCCCAACCTGTGGGCTGTGGCTCACTAGTGGGCTGTGAGGGGTTTGTAACCGGGTGGCGGAAACGGCCGGCGTGCACATGCACGCACATCCCCACTTGCATGAGCAGAGGGCAAGTGTGCAAGTGTGGCCTATTTAAGTGAGTGTCAGGTGCATGTGCACACTGCTTGTGTAAATTTAGCTGCACACGTGTGATTGCTGGCCTGATGTGCAGAACCATCCCCTCTTTCCCCCTCCCCCTGGCAGTTTGAAAAGCTAGAAACATTGGGGAACTCTGTTCTGGAGTGTTGTGTGAAATTGCCAAACTCCACTATATCTTTAAATGTGAAATACCATTGTATGGTATGTCTGTATTGTTACAAGCTTCCAATCATTGCATGCTAGGCTCTAAATCCTATTTGCTCTCAACTGCTCAAATGATATGGAATGCCAAATGTTATTAAAAATAAAAAGTGAGAAATAGGATTGGAATATTAACCTGAAGTTCTGACCATCAAAGGTGAATCCAGTTCCTTGATGGGTAGGATCAGCCTATCAAAGTAAGCCTTTTTCTACCCTTGTCCTAGCCACGAAGAAGCAGCAACTCTGTTTGGGTGCCCATCATTTGGATTTCTCCAGTCCTGCACATCAGCCATAATGGATATTCCAGAGTGGTGTGTGAAATTTAAAGCTTATAATGAACTTGTGTTGGAAGCTGAAAGAAAGCACCAACAATGCCAAAACACATCCTTATAATAGAAAGCTAGCATGTCAAGATCATTGTCTATCCTTCTCCCTATGCTTTTTTTTGGTGAGATGCAGGGCTTTTTTGTCATAGAACGCCCAGAACGGAGTTCCAGTACCTTTTTTGGATGGAACCTTGTAGGGTAGGCAAGGCGGGTTGTATGATGTGTGTGAGTTCCGGCACTTTTTTTTTTTTTTTTACAAAAAAGGCACTGGTGAGATCCAAAGACCACTTTTTTGGGATCCTCCACATTTCTCCTCCAACAAAAAAGAACAGATAGATGAATCCTAGATGATGATCTAGAGCAGGTGTGTCAAACTGCCGGCCTGCAGGCCAGATGCATCATCCGGAAGCTGCGCCCACCCCATTGCCAGCAATGGCAAAACCATCCCGATATATTGCGCCACGTCACGTGACGTCGCGAGTTTGACATGTCTGATCTAGAGTTTTCCTCAGCATGATGCCTCCAGATATATTAAACAAAAGAGGTTAATTAAATCATTTAAGCTCATGGCAGCTGGGAATGACAGAATTTGTAATCCAACATATCAGGATATCATTGGCTTGACGAAAGTCTGGAATCTTGCAACTTTTAATTCAGCATTGCTATTTGTATCAGAATACACATGTGCATTAAGTAATATGCAAATACTTAAAATACATTAACATGTTTTTCACCAGGCCCACCTGGATCTTCAGGCCCCAAGGGAGCCCCAGGGCCAATGGGAGCACCTGGAGTACAGGTAGGCAAACCTTTTTCACACACTTGTTGAGCCTTTTCAGGTCAAATTAAAGTGATTTTTTTTACTAAGCTTTAAAAACATTACTGTTAACATTTCCTTTTGGAAAAGAGGTACGGTCGTAATAGTTTGATCTCCCTGATTCTGCCTTTCTGTACCAGACACATGATATAGTTTAACCTTTCAAATGATGTACAACCCATATAGTTATAGGTATTACTCAACGTACGACCACAACTGAGTCCGTTGCAGCCAACCTTTTCAAAAGAGCACCAGCCAATGCACAGAGGCCACCTGGGGCCATTCTGGAGGTCTGCCTCATTAGGGCAATCTCAGAAGAGCCTAATTTTCCAGGCTGACTGATTTGGAAAATCACGTCCTTTTGAGTGATTGTGAGAATTGCAGCTGCTTCTGGCAGCAGCTGGAATGGCACAAGGGGGCCTCTGTAGTAGGAAGGCCACACATTGCATTGACTTTCTCTTTTGGAAAGGCGACCTTCAGGAGAGGGTCAGTAGAGCAAGATGTGCTGGGACAGAGAGGAGGCCCAAGGCCTCTGAGGCCCTTTGAAGTGGAATGTGGGGGAAAGACTGCCTGGTGGGGGCAGTTGCAATGTTCCTGCGGTCAGTCATAAGAGCGGGTGGATTGGTAAGTGCATGGATTTTCATCATGTGATTAGAGGAGTGCTGCAATAGCTGCAACTTTGAGTACAGGTCATTTGTCCCTTCACTCAGCACCATTGTAATTTCAGTCACTGAACGAATGGTGGTAAGTTGAGGAGTACCTGTACTTTTTCTGCAATGCTGAAGGATTGCTAGTTATTGACATAAAGCTAGGCTAGAAAAAAACACCCCATGTTGTGTAAAGTCAGCATTTGTAACAAAAATGCCATAAATATTAATAATAACAATAACAACAACAATAATAATAAATAGGGGCAATGGTGTTTGCAGGTCATGGTAAAACCAGGCAAGATAAATGTGTGATCTATCTGTTTTGAAAAAGGCAATATTTTCTACCTATGAAAGGATCCAGCACTCTGTATTAATACGGAAGAGATTCTGTGATATTACAATAATATCTTGTATTGTTTATGTTATAGTAGTGAATTCATTGGTAAACCACTGACTATTGATAAAACATAAGACATAATTATTGCTGAAGGAGCCGTCAGAGAATACAGCTTTTCATAAGCAATATAACTTTTCTCAGTTTGGGCTGTTTTAAGATGTGTGGACTTCAATTCCCAGAATTCATTCAGGCTGGGGAATCCTGGGAGTTGAAGTCCACACATCTTAAAACAGCCCAGGATGACAAACACGGTTCTAATGTCTTTGCTTTCTATCAGGGCACTCCTGGTTCTCCTGGACAGCCTGGGCTGAAAGGCCCAAAAGGTGATCGAGGCGAAAGGGTAAGCCAATTTTTAGATTTGTGCCATTTTACAGATCACTGGTGTGGTTCAGCAAATCCCTTTTATACATTAAAAATATGCACTATGAACTTTGGGGCAATGTTTGAGTCAATGGACACAGTTCGAATTTTGGAAGCATGTTTTTGGTATGCTCCCATAATGGCTGTTTGGCTTGCTTGCTCACTTAAGAATTCTTTCATCTACACCAGTGTTTCTCAGTTGACAACTTTAAGATGGCTGGCTGAGGAATTCTGGGAGTTGAAGGCCACACATCTGAAAGTTGCTAAAGTTGAGAAACGTTGTTCTGCCCCTTGTTCTAAATGCTCTATACTATCCCAATTGACCTGTTAAAAGATCTGGGCAGCTAGATTTGCTCCTGAATGAATCACAAGACTGTAATTCTTCTTTGTTTCCATTTCCTAAAAATTCATGTGGGGCTCACATGAAGCCCAGAAACATTTATAGAAATAAGGATTAAATTGGAGGCTATTGTTGATCTTACAAAGAGGCAGCTTTCCATTTTTTTTAATTAGTGAGGAGGAAGTCTTGCTGGCATCAAAGATGTTTCCTGTAGCAACCTTCATGTTACATGATGCAATTGTGATATTGGACTGACTAACTCCACATAGTGCTGGCATACATCACAAGGTGGTGTATTGCTTGCTCTTTGGTAACTATACAATGTCAACGTCTCAGCTCATTCTCATCATTATTATTATTGCTAAGCACATTGGTCTGTGCTTATATTGTAAGCCGCCCTGAGTCTTCGGAGAAGGGCGGGATATAAATGGGATTAAAATAAAAATAAATAAAATAAAATCTGTAGTGCATGGGGAAACTATCATTCATGACATAAGGAGCTCTGATACTCCTGCCTGCAGGTAGTCCTCGAGTTACAACCATAATGGAGCCTTCCCATCACCACCATAAGACATGACAGGCATAAATTGGGTCAGCCATGTGATTTTACAATCTTTTTTGCAATGGTTGTTAAGTGAACCCATAGCAGTAGCAATAGAATTTTAGGCTTATATACCACTCCATAGCACTTTACAGCACTCTCTGAGCGGTTTACAATGTAAAAAGCATTATTCGCATATTCCCCCCCCCCCAAACAATCTGGGTCCTCATTTTACTGACCTCGGAAGGATGGAAGGCTGAGTCAACCTTGAGCCCCGTTAGGATCAAACTCCAGGCTGTGGACAGAGTTGCCTGCAATGTTGCACTTTAACCACTGCACCAACAGGGCAAACTCATGGCTTGCTGTGAGCTGGTTTTGCTGAAAACTGAAAGTAAGTGCTGGTTTTTGGTCAAACCATCATAAAATGTGGTTACGTGAACATGGGATGCTGCAAATAGCAGTAAATGTAACCTGGTTGCCAAGCGCCCAAAGTGTGGTCATGTGACTGTGTGGGGATTGACCGTTGAAACTTTGCAACCAGGTTGTAAGCCCCTCCCCCATGTCTGTCTGTCAGAACTTTGAATGGTTACTAAGCAATCGATTGTAAGTCAAGGACTATCTGTATTCAACAGCTAAAATGAAATCTTTAAAAGATTATTAAATACTGAGGCAAAGCATCAATCCAGATTCAGAGGGGAGGAGGTGATCAGGCATAAACTGTCCACACTGTACTTGTTGGCACCATATTAAATCAAACACATCTTCACTGGTGCAGCAAAAGCCCAGAAAAGAGTACAGTTCTATAAGGACTTACCAACTGGTATGAGGCAATTACCTTCAGGCATACCAAATCATCTCTTTGAGTCTGGATTATAGCACAGACTTACACAACACAGTGGCATATTTACTGTCAGATATTATTTGGTCCTACAATATATTTAATGACAGATATAGTTTGGTATACCTGAGATTATTATGATATCAAGAGAAGGGTCGTAGATGAAAAAATGCACTTCAGGCAAATTCATATGGGAAAAAGCTGTTCTTCAAAGCAGGTGGGCCCTTAAACTATTCTCTCTTTCTCTTTCACTGTTCTATACTGCAGTTCGGTAGATCTCTGCTGATTGACCCAAAAGGGAGTAGCTTCAGAACTTCCATAAACTCTTGTCCTGAAGGTGCTTTTTCAGGAGGCAACTGGACTTTCTTGTTTTTCTTTGAAGACATTTCGCTTCTCACCCAAGAAGCTTCTTCAGCTCTGACCAGATGGTGGGAAATGGAAGGATTTATATTCCTTGCAGACAGCTGGTCATTTGCCTTCTTTTAGAGCAGGGGTGTCAAACTGCCGGCCCACGGGCCGGATGTGTCATGTGGAAGCCGTGCCCACCCCATTGCCGACAATGGCAAAACCGTCCCGATAAGTTGCGCATCATCACGTGACGTCCCAAGTTTGACATGTCTGTTTTAGAGAGTCGTTGGGGCTATTTGGAGGTTTTCTGTGTCCTCAGGGTCACCTGAGTAGTGCAAATGGGTGTGGAGCCTTCTGAATGCAGGATGTTTTCTGCCCTGTTCCTGTAGTCTACAATGTTTTCTGGAAATCTGTTCATTTTCTGAAAAAGCATCTTTGGGACAACGATGACCTGGATGGCTGAGGATCTTCATAGACATCCATAAGATCTTGTTAAAGGCAACCAGGTGGATGCTCAAAAGAAGATTCTGAACAGAAGAAATTCTGTTTTTCTTCCATTGGTCAATGTGGGGAAACAGCCAATGCCACTGGAATGTATTGAACCCCATACATTTCAGAACAAAATACAATGTACGTTAAGACCAATGTACATTAGGCCCAAGAACCAATTATTATACATTCTTCTACACCAATTTTAGTGGTTAAGGTGCTGGATTGGAAACCAGGAGAGCATGAGTTCTAGTTCTCCTTTAACCATGAAAGCAAGCTGGGTGATTTTGGGCCAGTCACTGTCTCTCAGCCCAATCTACTTCACAGGGTTTTTATGGGGAAAATAGAAGGCAATAATGTTATGTCTGCCATCTTGAATTTTATATAAAACTATGTTAATATGCTGAGATAAAAATCTAATAAAAATAATATTTTTCCAAGGGTCACCAGGAATTGTCTATAGTTCCCTTAGTGTTGGAACTGCATTGCCTCTTCAGAACTTGAAATCAACTTTGCTGGCATTTTAAAAAGCCTTATAAACACATGTTTTGAGCAGACGTTTAATTTTTGTTGGATTTTAATGTTTACTGTTTGAAGTTTTTATTGAAAACCACCTTGAGGTTGGTAACTCATTAGTATGGTACTATTAAAAAAATAGTAAGAACAATAATACAAATAAGCAAAAGGATCTCAGGTTTTGTTCCCAAAGCCTTAGTTATTTCTTTTTCTAAAAGGTATCTCATTGTATCAAAACACTACATTTACTCAGTTTTATTTAATGTTGGTCAAAAGATTTTTGATTCTACATTCTGATGCTCATCTATCCCTCTGATCTATCCCCTTCTCATATAAACAGACAAACATGGAATTGCTTTAGCTACTAACCTAGCAGCTGGACTTTCCCATTAATTGATTTTACTTCTGACAGGGGCCAGCGGGGCAGACTGGTGAAAGAGGCATTAAGGGTTTTCCTGTAAGTGATTTATTTATGTGTGTCCATGTATGTTTGTGGGTTAATTTCACCCAAGGAATAAAGGTTGAGCTTCCACAGCACCCCCAGCTGAGACACCATAACCAGTCTTCCAATAAGCCAGGAGTCTCCAAACTTAGCAATTTTAAGACTTCTGGATGTCAATTTCTAGAATGCTGGCTGGGGAATTCTGGGAGTTGAAGTCCACGAGTCTTAAAGTTGCCAAGTTTGGAGACCCCTGCAATAAGCTCCAGGGGATCAAATAGGAACTGGGCCACACAGCAAGGAGAACATAAGAACATAAGCAGGATCTTTCATTTGTCACACTATCAGAAACAGGTTAGCCACCTCCATAGCATGACCTTTGGTCACAACCAAATTGTCCCAGGCACTCTTTGCTATCCCACTTCATAAACTTGAGGTGAGTCCTGACACATCTCTCTCCAGCCAAGTCTTGGTAACAGATGACAAGTCATAAACATACAAATTATTATTCTACATAGAACTGGCAACATCTTGATGCTGGGGAAACCCCCAATATGGTCACTTAGGCACTAGGGTGAGGATGCTGAGCTAGAAGAGAGATGAGTATCAAACTGCCTATTACTCTTCTCTAATAGTCAGCCCAGCTCTTATCTCCAACCCATTACCTCTTCTAACATTCACCCTTCATACTGCCTCCTCTTAGCTCTTCCTTGTTTCCCCTCCCAGGTGCAGGAGTCCCAAAAGCCACACCTCCAGCTCACATTCATTCCTATTCCATTCACACATTTTTCCATTCCCACTCTCTATCACTCTAATGAGTATCTGACCTAGCCACTCTGCCATTCCCTTGGTATCAATCCACTTCTGCTCCCACCAACTCATCTCTTCACTCTCATTCCACCCATTTTTAAAAATTTCCTGTGACTTTATTCCCCCACTGCCCATACTAACTGGGGCACCAGGAGTCCTAGCCACCCCTTAGGTTCTCCCAGGTTAGGTAGTCTAACCTCTTTCCTATCCCATTTAGGCCAGCATCTTTTTGATGTTAATTGATTACGCACAGATTGTTTAGCACTCCTTCCTCTGTGGCTCCGTTCAGTCTCATCCCCATCATCGTCATTATCAAGACCCTCTTAAAGGACCAATAGCAATCGCCCAAGGTCTCCTATTTAGACTCTGTGGCTTGCATTCAATGACTGGTTGCAGCTTCAGGCCAATGCTCTAGTCTTGGCCTCCAAAATGGCCTCCTCCCTGGAGCACTGATTTAGATCCCCATCACTCTCTCACCACCCACTGACCACTTGTTGGGGTTCCCTATTGTCCATCATTCACTTTCTGGATCACCTGATAGTCTTCATTGCCCCACATTGTTTCTCGCAGCACTAGGTTTCATTCTGTAATCCTCTGGTTTTCTTTATGTCACCTCTCTCTTCTTCCACTCATATTATTTTGTTTGCAACGTCTCTTATCTACTTTTCTTACACTCTGTCCCCTCTGTCTCCTCCTTTTCCTTTACTGCTGACTTCTTCATTCCAAATGAGTCCACGTCAATCTTCATCTCGGTTTCCTGTATGATTTGTTCTCAGCTCTCTCTGTTGCTTTCCAATTATGGTTCTATCACAATATCCAATATTGCTACACTGGCTGGGCCTCTTATATTGCCTTCTTCTCCTGGGATGGGTAGGGGGAGGGAGGAAATGGGTCACTCTCACCAATCAGCAACCCCTCACAGCCTCTAGCCCTGCCCATTCATGGGCATGATTTTCCTGACTGCCATGAACTTGACAGTTGGCCAGATCTGTTCCTTTGTCCAGCTCCTCTCCGGACTTATGCCACCGCTACTGAAACTTTGAAACTGGGTCATAAGTATCTTTTGAGGGGGGTCTGTTGTAACTTCAGACAGTTGCTAAACCAGTCATAAGTAGAGGACTACTTGTAATCAATGCTAATTTGATGGCACGAAAATGAAAAAAAAGAATTCTATTTATACCTATGTTTCCTCCCATTACTTTACTCAGACTTATTAGTGGCTGGAATTTTGGGATTTCTAGCTTAAGTAGATCCAGAAGACGTTAGATTAGAGAAACAACATAGAAAAACTATGTAAAAATGGATTCTTCCATTTTTTTGTATAACCTCTCCCAGTATATTATCTTTCTGTCTTTTTCTTCTGTCATGGGTAAAATCTTTTTCTGTCCTTTGCATTCAGAGTTTTTTCCAAGGACAGTCATCAGAGCCAAGTTTCTTCTGGAACATCCTGTTACTCAAGCCTGCCCTCTGTTTCTAATCCAATGTTTTTGTTTGTGAAGAGCTCCTTCTTGGGTGGGCCAGGAGATAATTTTAAAGTACGCCATTAATGGATAGTGTATTTCAGGAAGAGATCAAAGCTGATGCATATTGTTAATGGAATTCAGATCCCACACTTGCCCCTGGAGTGCTGTTTCAATAGGCACAGGTGTACCATTGCTGAAGCAGATGACCACAACCACTGCTGGCTCCTAAATATTATTGGCAAGCCTCATTATGGTTTGCTTGGTTTCATGAATCTACCCATTAAGTTTGTAACCCCTATCTTATTCAACAACCAATAGCATTAACTAAGCTAGTTAAGGGTTTTCTTGGAGAAGACAGAGTAGCTTTCTCCAGCCAATGTTGGAGGAACAGCTGATGAGAATTGAGAGTCGAAGTCCAGCACTTCAGGAGGAGACAACATTGGGGAATGTAGAAGGAGACTTAAGAGCTTGAATCATAGCATTCCTTTGGTTCTATCCCTCTTTACTACTGGAAAGACACCGTTGTCAGTTTGATATCAATTTCTTTCTGGTTTTTTTTAGGGTGAACCTGGTAAGAAAGGTGAAGAAGGAGACCGAGGTGCTGATGTAAGGATGCAACCAGCTTTTCTGAATCGTGTCAACCATCTCTCCTTGTGCTGCTATGTAAATTTATCTAGCACTGAATTCAAAAGGCCATCTCGGGTTCAGAAGCCTATTCTTGGAGTTCATAAAAGGGCCAGCATTTTTAGCCAAACTTCTCGGAAAGTAGGAGAGATTCTTTAATATTTTGTGTCCTGGAGGGCTTTCCTTGACAAGTGGTAAAGCAATACATGCTTTTTGTAACAAACTAAAACTGACCACCACTTGGGGTAAACAAGGTGACAAAAAGAGAGACCACCTGAGACTTGATAGCATTTGATGTAGCAGATTCACTTCCTAAAAACTCTCCTTCGCAATCATTACAAACTCAAAGCTTCCCAGTTAATTCAGATTCAGTCAATTCCCTGATTGTATAGTTGGTCATTCGGGGAAGGGCAGAACTAAATATAAATCTGAGCAAGTGATAACTCAGTGTACACCATTTTCTCTGAATTAGGTTTTGGCTTGGTTGCTTGCATCTGTTTTCAAGTCACCTCCAGACACTAATTCAGAGGTTCCTGTCTCTGTGGAAGAAATAACTGGACATAGGAGATGGGGGAGGGAAAGAGAATAGGTGCCTTCTGCATATTAGTTGCAATTCAATTTTGATCCTCCAGTTGATCTTCTGTGCCTTAATTCAGGTAAAGTTTCAAAAGCTGGTCAAACAGAATGGAAATTTGCAGGAGTTTAGAAGGTGTGGAGTACAAGAAAAATCTTCAAACACCACTATATGAGATCAGGGTCTGGTCCTTAAATGTGAAATGCCATTGTATGATATCTCCATGTTGTTATCGGAGCTTCCAGTCATTGTGTGTCAGGCTCTAAATCCTATTTGCTCCCAGTTGCTCAGATCCTAACAAGATGAGATGAAATGCCAAATGTTATTAAATGTAAATATCAAGTGAGAAATAGGATTGGAATATTAACCTGAAGTTCTGACCATCAAAGGTGAATCCAGTTCCTTGATGGGTAGGAACAGCCTATCAAAGTAAGCCTTTTTCTATCCTTGCCTAGCCACAAACAAGCAGCAACTCTGTTTGGTTGTCTATCGTTTAGATTTCTCCAGACCTGCATTTCAACCATTTTTTATTTTTTTTATTTTTATTTTAATCCCATTTATATCCCGCCCTTCTCCGAAGACTCAGGGCGGCTTACAATCTAAGCACAAATCAAATGTGCTTAGCAATAGCCTTCATTCTATGTATATGCCTGCTTATTAGGGCTTTTGCCCCCCCCCCAAGCGGCATTATTACAAAGTCAGCTTATTGCTCCCAACAATCTGGGTCCTCATTTTACCTACCTCGGAAGGATGGAAGGCTGAGTCAACCTTGAGCCTGGTGGGATGCGAACCTGCAATAATTGCAGGCAGCTGGTGTTACTTAAGGAGGCATTAGCCCACTGCTCCACCAAGGCTCCACCAAGCCATTAATGGATGTTCCAGAGAGTTCTGTGAAATTTAAAGCTTCTAATCAACCTGTGGTAAAAGCTGAGAGAAAGCCCCAAGAATGGCAAAATGCTCCTTGTAATAGAAAGATAGCATATCAAGATCATTATGCTGTTTTTTCAAATGCTGTGTATCTCTGTGTGTATGCACGCAAATGTGTGGGTACTGGTGAATCCACCCATATTGTAAACCAGAGGTCCCCAACCCCCAGCGTGCAGCTCACTATCAGCCCATGGCCTGTTCGGAACTGGGCAGGGAAGTGGCAGGCAAGTGTGTGCGTGCGTGCGGGCTCCACTTGCATGAACAGCAGGTGAGAATGCGTGCACACAGGTTCGCCCGTCACTCACATTGAATCATCCCCTCTCCCCTCGCTCTGCCTGTCCACAAAGCCAGAAAGGTTGGAGACTACTGTTGTAAATTAAAAACAGGTAGTTGTCACCTTATGTCTTATCACTTACCATTCAAAGGTATGACTGATCCAAAAAATGGGACTCCAAAGTTCTGATGGTTGGGCCTCTTCTGCAGTCACATGACCAAATTTCAGGTGCTCAGCAATACGGTTGTATTTAGAGTCGTTTGCAACATCCCTTGGTCACATGACCGCATTTTACGATAGTTTTACCAAAAACTAGCACTAGCTTCCAGGCTTTGGCAAAATCACACCCATAGCAAACCATTGGCTTGCTTGATGAACACAGAGTACACTTAGTGACTGCTGCAGAAGAAGGTCATAAAATCGGGTCGGTCACCTGATTGACCCTGTTTTATGATCATTACAACATGTGACTATAATGGGCAGGCTCCATTACAGTCATAGGTCGAGGACTACCTGTATCAACCATTTTGAAACAATGCAGCCAGCCCTTAAGAGGTTAAATGAGTTACTGAAATACTTACAATTTGTTTTAAGAAAAGGAAAAGAGGAAATATAAGTTTAACACCATGCACAAATTTCTCTCCCTTACCTTTTCTCTCCTCTGTAGGGTGAAGGGGTCCAACAACTGCGGGAGGCCTTGAAGATTTTAGCAGAGAGAGTGCTAATTTTAGAACATATGATAGGGATTCATGGTGAGTGCCGGCAAACCTGGTTTTACTTGAAGGGACCTGTTTGCCTTATCTTAGAGGGGCAATGTTCACTACAGGTCCAGTTTAAAGACCCTCAGAAGGGAGAATTTATTATTGTCTGTTCAGAACTGCAACCCCTGGACATTTGATCATACAGGCATGCAGCTCAGCAACCCGCTTTTCTCTTTTTATGAGATGATGTGCGGCATTTTTGTCTAAATTTTAAAATGGATTTCTACATTTGTAACTTGGATATTGAAATTTTAAGCAAAACCATGCCATGTTTTGGGTGATGTTGTCTCATTTTTGGAAGGGCAAAAGTGGGCCCCTTACAGTTTGGCTAAGTGTGGCAATACAGTAAGAGCAGCCACATGTCCAGAACACTATCCATTTATGACATTTTAGGGTTCTCTTCTGCCTATTTTCCCCACAACAAATGACATCCCAGTGGGGCAAGGCGGGTTGGGAGAGAATGTCTGACCCAAAATCACTGGCTAGAACTCAAGAGGCCCCCAGTTTCTAGTGCAACACTTTGACTGCTACACGAAACCAGTTCATGATTAGTTTTGATAGCAGTTGATTACAGTATTTATAATTTACTGCCATTGATTTGTCTGCCTCTCAGGCAGCCAAAGCTTTCAGACATCCCTCTTTCCAGGGAGATGAGGGTCTTCCGTGGCCAGGGCATTTCCCGCTGCCCCCTCCCTGTCTTTTAAACAACACACCCGTCCCGGTTTCCTTTGTTTTCAGATTCTTTGTCTTCCGTTGAACCAGGCTCAGGACAAGATGTGATCCTGGGCGCCCCGCTCCGAGCAAACCCCAAAAACAAGCGACACCATTCGAACCAGATCCTTTCTTCACTTCTGGATGACAGCAAACCCAGGGCGAAAAGTGACCGGAGACAATAACACTTTAGTAAGGTCCCTTATGGTCCTCTCCCTTTCAGTTGTGCAAGGCAGTGCAAATATGTGCAGACGTGTTGCCAAAAGATCCTCTCTCTTACTGGTCATCCTACTCAGCAATCGCTTTGGTACCACCTTGGCTGTGAACAGTGTTTTTCAAAGGGTAATAATTATTTGTTGGGAATTTGAGAAAGTTCTAATTCACTCACTTTCTACTGGCAAAAAAATATCAGAAGGAATTTGGCGACACCTTTTCTAACTAACAAAATTTACCAAAAAGCATAAGGTTGTGTGAAGTTGTGATTTTGTTTTTGTTTTTGGAGATTCAGGTCATAGTTATCTCAAATATGCTTTTTCATGAGGCAATTGGACTTTTTTTTTTCTTTGAAGACATTTCACTTCTCATCCAAGAAGCTTCTTCAACTCTACTGGTGGTGGGAAATGAAAGGATTTCAGTCTGCAAGGAATATAAATCGTTTCATTCCCCACCATCCTGACAGAGCTGAAGAAGCTTCTTGGATGAGAAACGAAACGTCTTCAAAGATAAAACAAGAAACTCCAGTGGCCTCATGAAAAAACCTCTTTGGGATTTTTGCTGCATGCCTTTTTCCCTACAATGTCCATTTTTTACTCTGTGTGTTAGCACAAGAGAAAAACTTGCTTGGAGAATGGATTTCATTGTGAAATTCAATTTGTTTAATCTGTAAACTAGATTAACCCTCAGTGGGAAGGTGGTACTTTTATTTATTATATATCTAAACAATACATCCCCTTCATGGATTACTGCCTTGTCGTGGCGAAGGGGCTTGCGTAATTCAATGAAGCTATGAGCTATGCCGTGCAGGGCCACCCAAGACGGACAGGTCATAGCAGAGAGTTCTGACAAAACGTGATCCACTGGAGAAGGAAATGGCAAACCACTCCAGTATCTTTGCCATGAAAACCCTATGGACAGTACCAAAAGGCAAAACGATATGACGCTGGAAGATGAGCCCCTCAGGTCAGAAGGCGTCCAATATGCTACTGGGGAAGAGCAGAGGGCTAGTACTAGTAGCGCCAGAAAGAATGAAGCGACTGGGCCAAAGCCAAAAGGACGCTCAGCTGTGGATATGTCTGGTGGTGAAAGGAAAGTCCGATGCTGTAAAGATTTTTTCTCCATAGGAACCTGGAATGTAAGATCCATAAATCAAGGAAAACTGGACGTGGTCAAACAAGAGATGACAAGACTGAACATTGACATCTTAGGTATCAGCGAACTAAAATGGACAGGAATGGGTGAATTTAATTCAGATGACCATCAGGTATACTACTGTGGGCAAGAATCCTTCAGAAGAAATGGAGTAGCCTTCATAGTCAATAAAAGAGTAGGAAAAGCAATACTGGGATACAATCCTCAAAATGACAGAATGATCTCAGTTCGAATCCAAGGCAAACCATTCAATATCACAGTAGTCCAGGTCTATGCCCCAACCACCAGTGCTGAAGAGGATGAAATTGACCAGTTCTATGAAGCACTACAGCACCTTATAGAACTAACACCAAAAAATGATGTTCTTATCATCATGGGGGATTGGAATGCTAAAGTAGGAAGCCAAAAGATAACTGGAATAACAGGCAAGTTTGGCCTTGGAGTGCAAAATGAAGCAGGGCACAGGCTGATAGAATTCTGTCAAGAGAATACAATGGTCATAGCAAACACTCTTTTCCAACAACCCAAGAGACGGCTCTACACATGGACATCACCAGATGGTCAACACAGAAATCAGATTGACTATATGCTCTGCAGCCAAAGATGGAGAAGCTCTATACAGTCAGTAAAAACAAGACCAGGAGCTGACTGTGGCTCAGACCATGAGCTTCTCCTTGCAAAATTTAGGCTTAAACTGAAGAAAGTAGGGAAAAGCACTAGGCCACTCAGGTATGAATTAAATCATATCCCTGTTGAATATACAGTAGAGGTGACAAATAGATTTAAGGAATTAGATCTGATAGACAGAGTGCCTGAAGAACTATGGACAGAGGTTCGCGACATTGTACAACAGGTAGCAACCAAAACCATCCCAAAGAAAAAGAAATGCAAGAAAGCAAAATGGCTGTCTGAGGAAGCTTTGCAAATAGCTGAGGAAAGGAGGGAAGCGAAAGGCAAGGGAGAAAAAGAAAGATACACCCAATTGAATGCAGAATTCCAGAGAATAGCTAGAAGAGATAAGAATGCCTTCTTAAATGAACAGTGCAAAGAAATAGAAGAAAATAATAGAATAGGGAGGACCAGAGATCTTTTCAAGAAAATTGGAGAAATGAAGGGAACGTTTAATGCAAAAATGGGCATGATAAAGGACCAAAATGGCAGGGACCTAACAGAGGCAGAAGAGATTAAGAAGAGGTGGCAAAATTACACAGAAGAACTATACAAGAATGAGCTTAACGTCCCTGATAATCACAATGAGGTGGTCACTGACCTCGAGCCAGACATCCTAGAATGTGAAGTGAAGTGGGCTTTAGAAAAGCTGAGCAACAACAAAGCTAGTGGAAGTGACAGTATTCCAGCTGAGCTATTCAAAATCTTAAAAGACAATGCAGTAAAAGTGCTACACTCAATTTGCCAGCAAATTTGGAAAACTCAACAATGGCCACAGGATTGGAAAAGATCAGTTTACATTCCAATTCCAAAGAAAGGCAGTGCCAAAGAATGTTCAAACTATCGCACCATTGCACTCATTTCTCATGCTAGTAAAGTCATGCTTAAAATCCTACAAGCTAGACTTCAGCAGTATGTGGATCGAGAACTACCAGAAATACAGGCAGGATTTCGAAGAGGCAGAGGAACTAGAGATCAAATTGCCAACATACGCTGGATCATGGAGAAAGCTAGGGAGTTCCAGAAAAACATCTACTTCTGCTTCATTGACTATGCTAAAGCCTTTGATTGTGTGGATCATAACAAACTGTGGCAAGTTCTTAAAGAGATGGGAGTACCAGACCATCTTATTTGTCTCTTGAGAAACCTATATGCGGGTCAAGAAGCAACAGTGAGAACTGGACACGGAACCACTGATTGGTTCAAAATTGGGAAAGGAGTCCGGCAAGGCTGTATACTGTCACCCTGCCTATTTAACTTATATGCAGAGCACATCATGAGAAAGGCAGGGCTAGATGAATCAAAAGTTGGAATTAAGATTGCCGGAAGAAATATCAACAACCTAAGATACGCAGATGATACCACTCTAATGGCAGAAAGTGAAGAAGAACTAAAGAGCCTCTTGTTGCAGGTGAAGAAGGAGAGTGCAAAACTTGGGTTGAAACTTAACATTAAGAAAACCAAGATCATGGCATCTGGCCCTCTCAATTCCTGGCAAATAGATGGGGAAGAAATGGAGGTAGTGACAGATTTTATTTTCCTGGGCTCCAAGATCACTGCAGATGGGGACTGTAGCCAAGAAATTAAAAGACGCTTGCTCCTGGGGAGGAAAGCCATGGCAAATCTAGACAGCACACTAAAAAGCAGAGACATCACCCTGTCAACAAAAGTGCGTATAGTCAAGGCTATGGTCTTCCCAGTTGCAACGTATGGCAGTGAAAGTTGGACCATAAGAAAGGCTGAGCGCCAAAGAATTGAGGCCTTTGAACTGTGGTGCTGGAGAAGACTCCTGCGAGTCCCTTGGACCGCAAGGCGATCAAACCGGTCAGTCCTAGAGGAGATCAATCCTGACTGCTCTTTAGAAGGCCAGATCCTGAAGCTAAAACTCAAATACTTTGGCCACCTAATGAGAAGGAAGGACTCACTGGAGAAGAGCCTAATGCTGGGAAAGATCGAGGGCAAGAGAAGAAGGGGACGACAGAGAATGAGGTGGCTGGATGGAGTCACTGAAGCAGTAGGCGTGAGCTTAAATGGACTCCAGAAGATGGTAGAGGACAGGAAGGCCTGGAGGAATGTTGTCCATAGGGTCGCGATGGGTCGGACACGACTTCGCAGCTAACAACAACAACAAAACAATACATGGCTCATTCCTCAGCTTGATAATTTCCAGAGCATCCTACACAGTAATGAAATCAAAGCAGTTCTTGTATTTGGTGTTTCAAATGAAAAAAATAAGATGACCTAGATTGAAGGAGAAACACTAGAAGAGGGAAAAGGAAGACAAAATAATTCAAGCATGAATTAATATGCCTCACTGTTTAATATTAAAAGTGAATGAGGAAAAAACCACTATTTCCCCCCTTTTGTGCATCACACACAGAAGCCTTTCCCAGCCTAGTACGTCCCAGTATGCTCCCCAGCTAAGAATAATGGTTGTGGGAATTGTAGTTCCAGCCAGCTAGGACACACTAGGTTAGGAAAAGCTATCGTACAGCAAAGCTCAAACAGCTGAGTAGTACAGAACTGAACAGAATAACAGAGTTGGAAGGAACCATGGAGGTCTTCTAGTCCAACCCCCTGGTCAAGCAAAAGACTATACCATTTCAGACAAATGGCTGTCCAATCTCTTCTTAAAAACTTCCAGTGATAGAGCACCCACAACTTCTGAAGTATCCAGAAGCATTTAACTATCCTCTGCCATTTTGTGGTCCGTCTGGAATAATCCTACATGTCAGCTTTGTCTGTAGCAGTGATTTAAAAATCAACAAGATTGAATATCATGATTCAAGCCCCATCCTTAAGGGAGGGGTTTGCATATGGTATTTCATCTGCCATCTTGCTGATTTTGACACACCTCCATACCCAACAGATGTTGCTGCTATATATTCATGAAGCACAATTTCTGAGACAATGAGACAAGGCTGGCACCACTATGAGCCTCAGGGAATCTATTTATAATAGAAATTCCAGCTGGCATTTGTTCAACAATTTGTTAATTGAAATTGAAGTCCCTTCAGCATCCAAACGTTTCCAGAATTCTGGAGTAGATTTTGGGGTAGATTTCTGCATAGTGGTTTTGTTTTTGCTTTTTTAAAAATCTGTAAAGCAGGGGTGTAGATCTTTTTTTTAAGTCAAGGACTGTCTTTGGCTTCTGTGTGACAGATTGCCTAAAGAACAATGGGTGCTACTGGTTGGGTTTACATTAAGTTAAAATGGGCTTAGATAGGGGCCTCGAGTCAAGACATGCTAAGAGGCCCCTGATAAAATTTTTAGCCGGTTATTTTAAGAGGTTAGGGAGGGGGAGGGAGGGGGGGGGAGGGAGGGAATCTTTAACCGGCACTCAGTCTGGTCCTG
This sequence comes from Vipera berus, assembly GCF_964194415.1. NCBI lineage: Eukaryota > Metazoa > Chordata > Lepidosauria > Squamata > Viperidae > Vipera > Vipera berus. The sequence goes on from NC_138202.1 coordinate 344,224,310, forward strand.
TTAGAGGTCCTGACGGGACGGGGTCGGGGGAGGTGGCTGCTGGTTCTGGGAATGTGGGGGTGGGGCTTCAAATCCCCACGGCGATAGGGAATGGCAGCAGGTGTTTGCGCGGAGGGCCATATCAACATCTGGGATCGCGCCCCCGCTATCTCCGAGCGGTGGCGCGCTCCGACCCTCCGGTTAGCACCCTCCTACCCGGGGATGAGGGTGATCAGGCCCCTGAGCTCAGGTTGGTCTATTTTAACGCTAGATCCGTAGTTAACAAAGCTCCCCTCATCCGTGATCTGATCGAGGAGGAATGTGCGGATCTGGCGTGCATCACGGAAACTTGGTTGGGTTCGGAGGGAGGGGTGCCTCTCACCGAGTTATGCCCGCCAGGTTTCCGGGTGCTGCACCAGCCACGGGCTCAGGGCAGGGGTGGTGGGGTGGCAGTGGTTATTCGGGAGACTTTGTGTCCCCGGGAGGCCACCATTGTCCAGATGGCCGGGAGTGAATCCCTCCTCTTGAGATGTGGTCCTCGGGTTCAGTTGGGCTTGTTGCTCACATACCTGGCGCCCAGCTGTGTGGCAACAGCCCTGCCTGAGCTGCTCGACACCCTCTCAGGGTTGGCGGTGGAGTTCCCCAGGCTTATAGTCCTGGGTGACTTCAACCTGCCATCACTGGGGGGGTCGTCGGAGTTAGCTCGGGAGTTCATGGCTTCCATGACAGCCATGGGCCTGACCCAGGTTATTGAGGGCCCTACTCACGAGGGGGATCATACTCTCGACCTGGTGTTCCTGTCTGGACAGTGGTTGGATGATCTGGGAGGGGGTTCTCCGTCTATCACCCCTCTGTCATGGTCAGATCATTACCTCCTGAGGCTGGTTTTCCGTCATGCCATCCCCCGCCGCTGGGCGGCGGAACCGACCAGGTGGTTCCGCCCCAGGCGCCTAATGGACCCGGACCGGTTCCAGAGGGCGCTTGGGCCGATACCTATCACCCTTACCCACAGCCCAGTCGAGGCTCTGGTGGAGGCCTGGGAAACGGCTGCCACCAGGGCACTCGACTGTGTTGTACCCATGCGACCTCTGACTCGGCGCAGATCCCGTTGGGCTCCATGGTTCTCGGTGGAGCTCCGGGAGATGAAGCGTCGGAGACGAGGTCTAGAGAGCGGTTGGAGATCCAGCCGATCCGAATCCGACCGATTGCAGTTAAGAACCTTTATAAGGTCTTATCTTGCGGCGATAAGGACGGCGAAGTCTAACTACTTTGCCGCCCTTGTCGCGTCCGCAGATAATCGCCCGGCTGCCCTGTTTAGGGTGACTCGCTCCCTCCTTAACCAGGAGGTGAGGGAGGATCCCTTGCAGGGACGAGCCGAGGAGTTCAGTCATCATCTGACGGACAAAATCGCTCGGATCCGGACCGGCTTGGACTCTGACTGGGCAGAGTCTGATGTGGAGGAATCAGGCGGTCTTGAGCATGTTATCTGGACTGAGTTCGACCCTGTTTCCCCTGATGATGTGGACAGGATCATGGGGAGACTGAGCTCCACCACCTGTTTGTTGGATCCGTGCCCCTCCTGGCTAGCTTATGCGGCTCGGGAGGGAACACGAGGCTGGTTCCATGCAGTAATAACTGCTTCTTTGAAGGAGGGTGTCTTCCCTGCTGCCTTGAAGGAGGCGGTGGTGAGACCCCTCCTCAAGAAGCCTGCTTTGGACCCGGCTGTTTTAAACAACTATCGTCCAGTCTCCAACCTTCGCTTTTTGGCGAAGGTTGTTGAGAGTGTGGTGGCGCATCAGCTCCCTCTGTTCCTGGAGGAAACTGATTATCTGGACCCGTACCAATCGGGCTTCAGGCCCGGACACAGCACGGAGACGGCATTGGTCGCACTGGTGAATGATCTCTGGAGGGCTAGGGACAGGGGTTGCTCCTCTGTCCTGGTCCTATTAGATCTCTCAGCGGCTTTCGATACCATCGACCATGGTATCCTGCTGCGGCGTCTCAGGGGGTTGGGAGTGGGAGGCACCGTGTTACGGTGGTTCTCCTCCTACCTCCAGGGCCGCTCGCAGTCAGTGTTGACAGGAGGGCAGAGATCCGCCCCGAGGCCTCTCATTTGTGGAGTCCCTCAGGGGTCGGTTCTCTCGCCTCTCCTGTTCAACATCTATATGAAGCCGCTGGGCGAGATCATTCGTGGTTTTGGGGTGGGGTATCACCAGTACGCTGATGATACCCAACTTTTTCTCTCCACCCCGAACCAACCCAGTGATGCCCTCTCCGTGATGTCCCGGTGCCTGGAGGCGGTTCAGGTCTGGATGGGGAGAAACAGGCTTCGTCTCAATCCCGCCAAGACTGAGTGGCTGTGCATATCGGCGTCTCGGGTTAACCAAGTTATTCCACCTCTAATGATGGGGGGTGAGGTGTTACCCCCCGTTGATAGGGCTCGCAACTTGGGCGTCCTCCTGGATTCACGGCTCAATTTTGAAGATCACATAGGAGCCGTGACCAGGGGGGCTTTTGCACAGGTTCGCCTGGTGCGCCAGTTGCGTCCCTATCTGGACCGAGACGCCCTACGCACAGTCACTCATGCGCTTGTGACCTCCCGTTTGGACTACTGTAACGCTCTCTACATGGGGCTGCCCTTGAAGACCACTCGGAGGCTTCAACTGGTGCAGAATGCGGCCGCGCGAGTTGTAATGGGGGTTTCCCGATACTCCCATGTAACACCTCTACTCCGCGAGCTGCATTGGCTTCCGGTTGCCCTCCGGGTGAAATTCAAGGTGCTGGTTATTACCTATAAAGCCCTACATGGCCTGGGTCCGGGGTATCTGAGGGAACACCTGCTGCCGGCTTCAAACGCCCTTCGCCCAGTGCGCTCCCACAGGGAGGGTCTGCTCAGGGTTCCGCCAGTGAGAGATTGCCGGCGGGTGACACCCAGGGATAGGGCCTTCTCAGTGGGAGCGCCTGCCCTCTGGAACCAGCTGCCGGTGGAGCTGAGAACTGCCCCCGACCTCCGATCATTCCGCCGGGGCCTGAAGACCTGGCTCTTTGAGCTCTCGGGCCCAGGCTGAGGAGAATTTTTAATTGGGGTTTTAATCGTGTACAGGGTCAATTTAATATTTTTTAATATGGTTTTAACTTTTGTATGTTGGATTTTTTTTTAATTCCCTGTAAACCGCCCTGAGTCCTCAGGGAAAGGGCGGTATACAAATGCAACTAAATAAATAAAATAAATAAAAAATAGAGTTAAAAAATTAAATATGGAATGACAAGAAAGTAAAGACATGAAATTGAATTGTTTCCTCCTATGGCAGCAACAATGGGAGGTCCAAAAGCTAAAGAAAATGTTAATGGATTTCTTTTCTTTGGTAGGTCCAACAGTGAAGGCTTGAAGAGACTTACCCCGTTTATTCCTGTTGGGAAGTCCTGCAGGTCAGGAGGATGGAGCCATGGCCAATTGGAATACCTTCCTTGAACTTTCCATGATCTTTTAAAAATATTCTTCACATTTTACATACTTGCTGTTTCTGTTCTTGTTTTGGGGTCCATCTCAGGTGATTACAATAAAATTCCAATCCCAAGAAGTCTCGTGTGCTAAAGACACCAACATTGTAGAGATGTCTGTAACATCACTGATGTAACTTGTCTGCCATGGAGCCAGTGCTGCAGTCTAGAACATTCACATGAAGAGTGCTGAATATGCTTGTTGGCCCTATCATTGCCTTGCATGAATGGACTATACACTATAGAAAACAACCCAAGTTTGTATTGCAAAGGAGGGGAGACAATTAATAGAAGTAAGCTGTGGTTAATGATCACAATGTTATAATCCAAAATTAAGGTCTATAAAACCAATAGCCTTTTCATTTTGCCAGCGTTGACCATCTGTGGTTCTTCTGTGGCTAATTTATTACCTATAAGATGATTTTTAGGTTCCTCCTTATTTCACTTTTTACTAATGTTCATTTGGACCTGTTGTTGATACTGTATACTGGATAATCTGGTTATGCTCCTACAACCTTCATAACTGAACAAATGAATGAAATTCCATAGGCAAAGTCTTTTCTAGCTCCAATGTGAAGGATGGCTCACCAACTGGATTTTAGTTTATTATGACATGTCAGTGGGGGAGACAAGAATAGTGTGGCATTTCTAGCATATAAGGAAAAAAATGACGTGTCTGATGGCATCTTAAATATTAATAAATTTATTATCACATACATTTTGGTATATCTCAGTCTGCTTAGATGTGATCAGACTGTGATAAACAAAAGATTATATAATAGATTTACTAAATTGCTAGTAGACATTTTGGCTTTTTTTTGTTACAAATGATTAACATCACACCCATCCGGAAATTGCAATATGTAAAGTTTTGTCTCTATTTCTGCTAGGCGGGACTGCTGAGATGGTTTTAAGGTTTTCCAGAACATAATTAGAATTTACATAAACTGTTGCAGTCATACGAATAGTTTGTTAATTGTATAGAAGACAAGCTTTAGTTCACTTACCAAAACTGAAATTCTTGCAACACAACTAAATTCAGTTTATTTGATTTAAAAATGTGTTTATCAACCTATAGCTTGTTATCAGTTTGTCTCTGAGCAATTGAAGGGCCTCTTTTAATTAACAAGGATGAAAATTAAAGCATACTTGATTTTTTTAAAAATGTTACTTTGTTTAAGGTATTTTATCATGGAAAATGAGAAAGAAAATAATCTTTATAAATGTAGCTGAAGGCTGTTTCAAGGTACTGTTCCTGTATTCTCTTTACTGAATCTTGTTTAATATTTTGAAAGCTATTAAAAATTACATTTCTTTCACTTTCTCACAAGGGCCCTTATCTTGAAGTTTTGGAAAACATAATCTAAAGACTTTTGTTGAATCATTTATTCCTCTGTTAATTTAACAAAAGAGGTTAAACAGCTAGAAATTATTTAGGTTTTATAATTTGATTTCAGACAGTTCTTTAAGACGTACAATTTGTACATCTGTAGTTTCTGATAATCAGCAATCTTCTTGTATGTTATAAAGTGAAATCATTTGTGCCATTTTGTTGCTTTTTGATTGCAAAATGAAATTATGGATACATAAAAGATACATTGCAAAATGAGATTATGGATACATAAAAGATGCATGTTGCAAGTTCCTAGATGGTAATTTGCAGAAACATGGCAGACAGAAGGCAAGTACTTAAGTCTTATTCAAGATTATTTTATCCCCACCATTATCACCAAGACTTTTCTTCCTTACTGGTTTTCATATGTTTGAGCCTACCGTATGGTCATGACAGGAAATAGTGATTGGGTGTTAAAGAAAAATCTGTCAAGCAAGGAAATAGCTACTTGCCTATCTGCCTTGTGCTGCATTGCAAATGTTTCTCTTTTCCATTTATTGCCACTGTCCGAAATGTAATATAGAAGCAGTTGATGGAATTTTCAGAGTTGTGACTGGGAACCAATGCAGAGGCTACTCCCAAGAGGTTCTTCAAAAAACAATATTGAAGTGCTTTCATACAGACTTTGAGGAGGTAGAAACGTATGCTGGCGTACTTGGCAATGCCCTCACTGTAGGTATGGATTTTGCCTTGAGAAGAGCATAAGGCTGTTCTTATTGGGTTTAATACAGGACAAAATAAAGAAATTGATTGGTGGGTTACATAAACTTAGTTTGCTGTTCTACCAAATGTCACGAGCCAAAAAGTTAAACATCCACCATCATTCTCTTAACATGGGCTGAGGCTGGAGAGTAGACGAATTTTGATAGATGACCAGAATAGCCACGTGTCAGAATATGTTTTCTTTTTCACAAGTGTGTATAGTCAAAAGAAGCCCCACTATCAGCTGGATATGGCTTTATCATTATCTTGAATAACAGAATAAAAGAATAACAAGAGTTGGAAGGTACCTTGGAGGTCTTCTAGTCCAACCCCCTGCTCAAGCAGGAAGTCTAGTCCCTTAAAATCCTCTGGTCATGGAGCCCCCACAACTTTTGAATCCATTGTTTCTTATCTTACCTTCTGGTGCTTGGGAGAACACTATTCCAAAAATAATACTAAAATAGCTTTTCTGGAATGGTTACTCCAGAACTGCATTATTTTGGAACAGCACAGTATCTGTACAAACCATGCTCTTTGTTTGTGAGCCTGTTTGCATCAGGCAAAGAAGAAACTTTATCCCCGCTCCAATTTCTGCTGCCCAGGCCTGGGATCCAAATAAACACTTCAAAGTGTGAGCCCCTTTGAATTTCAGAAAGGATGGTTTCTGTTGTATAGTGGGTTCTTTGGAAGCAGGAGGTGAGATGAGAGGGTTCAAACAGGAACATTGCTTCATTGCAGAAACAGGAACAGAACTGAGAACAGAGGCTTCTACGCAGCTACTTATATGGTTGGCCACTAGGCGGTGGCCAATAGGTTTAAAGAAACCTATTCACACCCCAGAGCCAACCAATGATCGTCCGGGAGACTGCATATCTGGGCAGCCAGCAACCGTTACACAGACACCCCAATTAAGCAATCTCAAACAGCATTCAAAGACCGTGAAAACGGTTCAAGTAAAAGGCCCAGTTTCAGTAACAGAAAGACACCCCAAGGGGGTAGAATTGCAAAATGAGCAAGAAACATGCATATGCACCATCATCACCACCCCCACGCTCTCTCTCTCTATCCCTCTCCCCCATTCTCTCCCCTCCCCCTCTCTTATAAACAGATCTATTGTTCTTTCAGATAAGGGGTATACATGTGTTTATAAACACATAACACCTGGAGTGTGTGTGTTTGTGTGTGTGTGTGTGTGTGTGTGTGTGTGTGTGTGTGTGTGTGTGTGTGTGTCAGAGAGCTCCAGTCAGGCACTAAGCAGGAACATTCCTTTGCAGATAGAAATCTTAGAACAATAAAGTTGGAAGGGACCTTGATGGTCTTTTAGTCCAACCCCCTGCTCAAGTAGGAGGCTCTGTATTAGATAAATGGTTGTCCAGTCTCTTTTGGAAGCCTCCAGTGATGGAGCACCCACAACTTCAGAAGGCAAGTTGTTCCATTGGTTCATTGCTTTCACCATTAGGAAATTTCTCCTTAGTTGTAGGCTGCTTTTGGCCTTGATTAGTTTCCATCCATTGTTTCTTGTCTTGCCTTTTGGTGTTTTGGAAAATAGGTTGACCCCTTGACCCCCTCGTCTTTGTAGGAGCCCCTCAAATATTGTAACACTGCTATCATGTCTCCCTTAGTCCTTATTTTCAATAGACTAGACATACCCAATTCCTCTAACTCAGGGGTGTCAAACTGCCGGCCTGCCAGCCAGAGGCATCACACAGAAACCACACCCACCCCATTGCTGGCAATGGCAAAACAGTCTTGATACATCACATGATGTCATGTGACATCGTAAGTTTGACATGTCTGCTCTAACTGTTCTTTGTATGTTTTAGCCTCAAGCCCCCTAGTCATTTTTGTTGCTTTTCTTTGCACTTTTTCCAGAGTCTCAATATCTTTTTTATATTGTGACCAGAACTACATGAAGTATCCCAAGTGTGGTCTTATTAAGGTTTTGTAAAGCAATACTAGAATCAGCCAGGTGTGTTTAGCAGCCAAGCCAAAATGGCCACAGAAGGCAATACTCAATTATCAGAGAGGAGAAAGTGTGTCTGCAGGACTCTTAAAGTAGCCAGAGGAAGCTGATCAGATCCCAGCCCTTGATGGCATCATCCCCAACACTGTGAAGGAGGCATTGCAGGTTACACTGTATGGTAAGACTTGCTTTGGGAGAAGAGAAAAAACATTACAGTATTTAGGACTGGAACAGTTAAAGATGAAATTAATTCATTAATTTGCTGGGGATGAAACCAAGGTAACATTGTGAAGCTATGTTCTTCAGCAAAGCATCTTTGTTCCATGGTTAGTGGGGCCTGAGAATAAGCCCTTGGAAGCATCCCTCAACCTCACCTCATTTCCTCTTTACAGGATGATGAAAGGTCCCTAGCCTGTGAATCAAAGAACTCAAAGGTTGCTGTCGAAATCCGCAAAGCACACTTTAAGCAGACATTTGAACCTGTTAGTTAAGACGGTATGTTAGTTAAGACAGTATGTATTATATAAATATATAGGCGAAATATTAAATATATCTATTTAATTTATAGCCATGCATTATGAACATTTGAAAATGTTCCAGCTTCTTTTGACACCTTACTCTTTTATCTGCTCTCTTCCTAATGGAGGTTAACAATATGAATAAAGTTTGGGTCAGAACTTGTGAACTTTATTGATATACAGTATTAAGTAGTAAAGCGGTGTGTCCAGACCATCAACTGGATTTCAGGCACGCTACTTTGAAGATGAGTGGAAGGCTAGTTTCAGAATCTTGCTTCTTCCTCCCAAGGGCTGCCTCAGAAATTGTTTCACCAGTGTTACTTGCTGCAAATTTTGTTTTAATTTTTACCTTTGACATGGTAACTACTTAAGGGAATGGAAATAGGATTTGAAACCTTTTTTTGTCCAGAGATTTCTAGATGCGAACACCTTGATGCAAACAAAGTTATCACTAAAAGCCAACATGGGTTTGTCAAAAACAGATCATGCCAGACAAATCTTATTGCATTCTTTGACCAAGGGACAAAACTAGTGGACCAGAGGAATGCTGTGGATATAATTTACTTGGATTTCAGTAAGGCATTTGATAAAGTAGATCACAACCTACTACTTGATAAGATAGAAAAATGTGGGTTAGATAGCATCACCACCAGATGGATTCGTAGCTGGCTGACAGGCCGTACTCAGCATGTGGTCCTCAATGGAACTGCATCTACATGGAAGGAAGTGTGTAGTGGGGTGCCCCAGGGCTCTGTTCTGGGCCCAGTGCTCTTCAACATCTACATCAACGATTTGGATGAGGGGATAAATGGGGAACTCATCAAATTTACAGACGACACCAAGCTGGCAGGAATAGCCAATACTCCAGAAGATAGGCTTAAGATACAGGAGGATCTGGACAGACTCGAACACTGGGCACTATCTAACAAAATGAAATTCAATTGTGAAAAAAGTAAGGTTCTACATTTAGGCAGGAAAAATCAAATGCACAGGTATAGTATAGGTGGTACCTTGCTCAATAGTAGTAACTATGAGAGAGATCTCGGAGTCCTAGTGGACAATCACTTCAATATGAGCCAGCAGTGTGCTGACGCTGCCAAAAAAGCCAACACAGTGCTAGGCTGCATTAACAGAGGGATAGAATCAAGATCACGTGAAGTACTAATACCACTTTACAATGCCTTGGTAAAGCCACACCTGGAATACTGCATCCAATTTTGGTCACCACGATGTAAAAAAGATGTTGAGACTCTAGAAAGAGTACAGAGAAGAGCAACAAAGATGATTGGGGGACTGGAGGCTAAAACATATAGGGAACGGTTGCTGGAATTGGGTATGTGTAGTTTAATGAAGAGAAGGGTGAGGGGTGACATGATAGCAGGGTTCCAATATCTCAGGGGCTGCCACAAAGAAGAGTGGGGTCAGCCTATTCTCCAAAGCACCTGAAAGCAGGACAAGAAGCAATGGATGGAAACTAGTCAAGGAGAGAAGCAACCTAGAACTAAGGAGAAACTTCCTGACAGTTAGAACAATTAACCAGTGGAACAACCTGCCTCCAGAAGTGGTGAATGCTCCAACACTGGAAGTTTTTAAGAAGACTGGCCAGCCACTTGTCTGAAATGATATAGGGTTTCCTGCCTGAGCAGGGGGTTGGACTAGATGACATCCAAGGTCCCTTCCAACTTATTATTATCATCATCATCATCATCATCATTATTATTATTATTATTATTATTATTATTATTATTATTATTATTATTATTATTATTATGTGGAGTACCTGGGGGACATCTATCTACCTTCTCGGCAGCTTTATATTATTACTGTTCACGTTCATAATTTTTTTATTGAATTGCATCTACTTTTCTTCCTGTTTATTATAGGTTTCATTACTGGATATGGAATGTTTTGTATTCTCCTTTTTGGGTGTTTGGGGTTTTTCCCCCCTCTACAGAACTGTGGGGGCAATATTAAAGAGCCCACAGATATCAAAGACATACTTATTTAATGCACTGACCAATAAAACATTCTGTATGTGAAAACAATCTCTTGTCTTTAAAATTGACTTTCTGCCTAAATTGGGCAACTCAAAATAAAATTGGACAAACGTGTGGGGACATTACCTCTGCCTTTTGGGAATTACCTTATTTCAAATATTTGACTCTTTCCAGAAAAAAAATATTAAAAAAGAAGCTGTAAAGAATCTTGGATTTAAATGGTTAGAATAAGATCAGAATGGGGATTTCTGTCTCATTCATACATATTTTGTTGCTGTCTTTAGCAGGGATTTCTCAACCAACTCAGCAAGTAAATGGACATATTTTGGACCTTCTCCAAAAAAATGAATCTGGTGTACAACATGTGTTTTTGGCTTCTGCATGTTATGCTGTGCTCCAAAATTAGGACAAAATGTGCAACCCCTCACTGCTAAAATGAAATTGAATTTGAATCAAACTATATGCAGTTAGCATTATTATTCCCCATATATTTTATATGAATGCAGAATGGAGCAGAACTTGTGAGATTTGAGAAATTCTAGCCTCTAAGAATGTAGTCCTGAAATAAAAATTGTGTTTGGGTATTAAAACTGATTGATTAAAATCTGATTGATTAAATCCAATACTTTGAATGCCAATAAACAGTCATTTGGAAGGAGATGCTTTTTACCTGAGCTGCAAAGCATGTTTCAAAAAGTATTTATTAAATTTATATGCCACCCATGTTCCAATTGGAGGCAAGTGTTATTATTGACAGGACCAGAATTTGGGATCAAAGTTTAGAGTTCTGTTCAGGAATAGGTCCTCCAAAAAGACCAGAATAACTTACTGCAATCTGATGTAAATCAATAAATACACATCGATGTCTTAAAAAGAGAGAGCCAGAAAACCACTATATCTAGAACCTTACATTACATAACTGCAGTTCTGCACCTTCCCTCTCTTCTATTTTTATTTAATGGATTAAAAAGTATCCTTTTAAAACATGGAGTATGAGCCAGGAAGTCCTCATATCTGATCAGGGTGATGGCCATGGAAACAGCACAAATATCTCACTGACTTGATGATTGTACAAAACTGTCAACTTGGATCCCTCAAGGATCACCTTTGCTTAGATGCCTTCTGACAACACCACTCTGCTTTCATTAGCCATCAGTGGCCAATAATTATTTTGGAAAGCAAATCACATTGAGCTCCATTCTGTATTAACATGTTTCAAAGAGTCAACAATGAACAAATGAAGAACTGGTATGGTCCCAAAATAGCGTAAGAGTTCATTCACCTTTCTCTTAGTAGTTTTCACATGACTTCCATCATGTACCAAAAAAAAACCCCACACCTTTTAATCCAAATCTTTTGATTAGCAGAATTATCCTATAACATATAGCTGTATATAGGAACGCAGAGTTGAAAAAATAATTGAAAATCAACAGGTTAAAATGCAAACTGATAAAATCTCAGTGCATAATGCAGCAGATTTAACTAGGTGAAAAGAAGAAAGCACGGACAATTGATGTGTCAATTGACAAAATTTCCATCTGTTAATTACAAAAGACCACAATGTTTGGATCTGCACACATGGTTCTTGCAAAGAATTCGATCTGAATGAAGGCAAACACCAGTTAATGAACTGGCAGCTGTGATTTCAAGTTTTGTGTATAATAATATTATAAGAGAGATGTAATAAAATGAGCAACAGGAATTGGCATGGAAGCACAGGAATTAGTTATGCAGGGGGAAATTTGTTTGCTGAGAACTTTATCTCTTCCTCATTTATTGAAATGTTTGCCACAGTGACAATCTGTGTGTCTCCTGCTTGGGCAGAGGGCTGGACTAGAAGACCTCTAAGGTCCCTTCCAGCTTCTATTCTATTCTATTCTATTCTATTCTATTCTATTCTATTCTATTCTATTCTATTCTATTCTATTCTATTCTATTCTATTCTATTCTATTCTATTCTATTCCATTCTATTCTATTCTACTTACAAGTAAGATTCATGAAATTCCATTAGGTTTCCAGTCATCTGAGTATAAGAGAGCAGCCTAAATCCCCAAGATCATGTGTGTCCAACATTTTGGCTTGCCTGGGACACATTGAATGAAGAGGAATTGTCTTGGGCCACATATAAATTCAGGTAGTTCTTGACTTACAAAAGTTCATTTAGTGACCATTCAAAGTTACAACAGCAGTAAAAAAAAGGGACTTATGACCTTTTTTCACATGACCGTTGCAGCATCCCCATGGTCATGATCAAAATCCAGATGCTTGGTAATTGACTCATATTTATAACGGTTGCATTGTCCCAAGGTCATGTGATCATGTGATTTTGTGACTTTCTGCCAAGCAAATTCAATGGGGAAGCCAGGTTCACCTAACAGCCATATTACTAACTTAACAAAGTTCTGCAATGATTCGCTTAACAACTGTGGCAAGAAAAGTTGTAAAATGAGGCAAAGCTCACTTTACAAATGTTTCACCTAGCAGCATAAATTTTGGGCTCAGTTGTTGTAAGTTGAGGACTACCTGTATAGAGTATATAATATCAGTGTGTATGTGTATAATATCTCTCTGTGTGTATATGTATGTATAAATAATATTAAAACCTTCCGATCTTGTGGGATCTTGAAAAACAGTTACAAAAATTAAAAGTGATTAAGAAATGAGGCTTGGCTGAACTTTGTGTCCATATAAGCTACATTATGACTGTAAGCTTAGGTGGAATCCCTTGACTCCCAGCCACCTGACTTACAAGCCAACCACAAAACCCTTAGCTCCTATGCTCTACTCATAAGGAGCAGCTGTCCAGAGTACATGTGGGCAATCTCATGAGCTCTCTTTTCTCCAGAGAGATTTCACTGGCCAGGTGATCCAGCTGCCAATCTCTGCCATAATGCTGTCCCCACTCGTTCAGGGATGTCTAGTTCTCCCTGTTCTCACTGGAAGTCACTTGAGAATGTCCTGAAAGATATTTTATTTCTGCCAGGTGAATATCACCTTTACTCTTGGCAGTCTTTTAATTCCCATGCTACATGGGGTTATGCTATTCTTCATCCAAACTCCCAACCTTATGTGTAGCATGTAAAAAATGTCTGCTTTTGAAGAATGAGAGAACAAGAGCAAGAAAAGATCCTTTGTATATAATTACTCATCAAAAAGATTCAGCAGGTATTACAGCTTTTCTCCAAGGCCTTTACTCTGTAATTGAATTTCATCCATACAAATTAAATCCAATCTCTACCCCTTAGTTAAGCCAAGTAGTAAGTATTTAATGCTAATATCTCTGACAACAACAAGAGGCAAGAAATACAAAGCCTGTTCATTTGGGAAATGTTCAGTTAATGTGAAGAGATTGCATTGTGAGTTTACAAAGAAGATAATAGATAGTCTTCTTTCACATCTGATCTCTTTACTGCGTTTCTGCCTTTGTCCATATTGTCAGATTTATGAATTTATTTGTTTTAAAAACATTTGGCCAATTCTATATAGTTGCCATCCTGATTGGGGATAATGGGTTAAGTACTTAAATCATCCCCTTCATGTCGCCTTGCCTATTTAACTTATATGCAGAGCACATCATGAGAAAGGCAGGGCTAGATGTATCAAAAGTTGGAATTAAGATTGCCGGAAGAAATATCAACAACCTAAGATATGCAGATGATACCACTCTAATGGCAGAAAGTGAAGAGGAACTAAAGAGCCTCTTGTTGCGAGTGAAGAAGGAGAGCGCAGAAGTTGGGTTGAAACTAAACATTAAGAAAACCAAGATCATGGCATCCGGCCCTCTCAATTCCTGGCAAATAGATGGGGAAGAAATGGAGGTAGTGACAGATTTTATTTTCCTGGGCTCCAAGATCACTGCAGATGGGGACTGTAGTCAAGAAATTAAAAGACGCTTGCTCCTGGGGAGGAAAGCCATGGCAAATCTAGACAGCACACTAAAAAGCAGAGACATCACCCTGTCAACAAAAGTGCGTATAGTCAAGGCTATGGTCTTCCCAGTTGCAATGTATGGCAGTGAAAGTTGGACCATAAGAAAGGCTGAGCGCCAAAGAATTGAGGCCTTTGAACTCTGGTGCTGGAGAAGACTCCTGCGAGTCCCTTGGACTGCAAGGCGATCAAACCGGTCAGTCCTAGAGGAGATCAACCCTGACTGCTCTTTAGAAGGCCAGATCCTGAAGCTAAAACTCAAATACTTTGGCCACCTAATGAGAAGGAAGGACTCACTGGAGAAGAGCCTAATGCTGGGAAAGGTTGAGGGCAAGAGAAGAAGGGGACGACAGAGAATGAGGTGGCTGGATGGAGTCACTGAAGCAGTAGGCATGAGCTTAAATGGATTCCAGAAGATGGTAGAGGACAGGAAAGCCTGGAGGAATGTTGTCCATAGGGTCGCGATGGGTCGGACATGACTTCATAACTAACAACAACAACAACAACAACTTAAATCATATGTAAAGGCCTCCAGCTGGGAATGTCCAGTTTTAGGTGAATGGGCGGCTACTTGTCATTGGTTCATGCATCAGCATGAAGGGTGGGTTTATCCAAATGGTGGCGGTTGGGAATCACTGAAACACAGAACTGAAAAGTATGTTAAAGATCACTTAGCAAGCTAGAAACCAATGCAATGTGAAACAGAGGTGTAATACAGGTAGCCCTCAACTTATAACCACAATTGAGCCCCAAATTTATGTTGCTAAGTGAAAAAAAAATTAAGTGAGTTTTGCCCCATTTTATGACTTTTCTTATCACATTTGTTAAGTGAATCACTGCAGTTCTTACATTAGTAGCTTGGTTATTAAGTGAATCTGGTTTCCCCATTAACTGCTTGTCAGAAGGTCGCAAAAGGGGATCACATGACCCTGGGACACTGCAACCATCATAAAGGTGAGTCAGTTGTCAAGCATCCAAAGGTAAATCTCATGATCATGGAGATTCTGCAAAGTGTGAAAAATGGTCATAATTTTTTTCAGTGTCATTGTAACTTTGAATGGTCACTAAATGAACTGTTATAAGTTGAGGATGACCTGTAGGTACCATTTTAGGGGCATGTGTAAATTATTTGCACTGCCTTGTTTTGCGTCTGTTGGAGCTTCTGAATACTTCAAGGGCAGCCCCATGTAGAGTGCATTGCAGTAGTCTACTTGGGAGGTGACCAGATTATGAGTAACTGTGAGCAGAGCTTGCTGATCCAGGAATGGGTACAACTGGCACAGAGTTTGAAGTTTGAAGTAAAGGCTTTCTCCTAGCCACGAGCAATAGTCATCAGACTCTAGAAGGATGACCCACTGCTTTGGGGGGAGTGCCATTCCATTCAGTACCTAGGATGGTAAAGTCTCAGATCTGGTCGCTGCTAAAACTAAAAGCCACTCAGCCTTAATAAAATTCAGCTCAGTCCCCAACATCAGTTTTTATACCAAATGTAACAGGGACACAGATAGTCCTCAGTTAACAGCCATTCATTCAGCAAACCATTTGAAGTTCTGATGCTGCTGACCAAGGAGACTTATGCTGGCCCTCAGTGTGGGTATCACCCCATTTGTGACCTTTTGCTGGCTTCCAACAAACAAAGCCAGTGGGAAAGCTGGCAGGAGCTTGCAAATGGTGATCATGTGATGTACTTAATGACTGTGCAGGATTCGCTTCACAACCACACCTGGAACTGCCAGAATTGCTGTTGTAAGTCAGCATGAACCCATGACTTCACATTTTTTGACTGGGTTGCTTAGTGATGAAGTTCCTGGTCCCAATTATTGTTATTAACTGAGGACTACCAGTAATCTATGGTTGATTGTTTGTTTGCTGAAGTATGGCACAATGATATTATCATCATGACATCATGGGTCATTTGTCTGACAATATGATGCATATAACATCTGGTAGAATCCCAAGCAATCAATACTGGTCATATAGTATTTTCATATAGTTTTAGCTGATATCATAGGAGTAAAAACATTATTTTGAAAGCAGGAATTTAAGGTTAATCACTACCCCTTGTTAGATTTATGGATAATTTGTACATGAACAAGCATAATGCATTAAACAACAAACTAGAACAAATATACTATGGGTATATGTAACAAGCTAATCTAATATTCAACACATTATCTGCTTTATCATGAACGTGGCTTTTAGCTACAACTTAACTGCTGAAGTTAAATATTTGATATTTTAATACCCTCACAAGGTAGTTAAAGATCAATTCCCTGTAGTTTTCACATTAAATTCCATTATCAATTTACCAGAAAATGCTTCACTAATAATTTACCAGTTTTTTTTATGGGACATCGACATAAAACTGCACATATATTGCTATGTGATTTTTCAGTTAATTGAATTCTAAAGAGATTTATCTCTAGGGTGATTAATAAATCTTACTACGGCCTATAATGTTCAATTGATATTTAATTAACCTGAGGAAACTGCCACATAAAAAGGACAATTATATATCTCTTTCTACCCAACCAAGCATATCATGATGGAGCAAAATATATAAATATATAAATAAATAAAGTAACATTACATGCAAGGAAGAGAAGCAAAACATAAAGTGAAGACATGCAAGGTTTAAGAGCATGAATTGCTCTTATTGGCAATATTTTGGGATTCAAAAACTGAAATTTAAATTAAAGAAGGATTGGAGGGACATAATAACTATCTTCCAGTACTTGAGGGGCTGTCAAAGGGAAGTCAAACTAATCCCCACAGGCCAGAACAAGAACTAACAGATGGAAAAATCAGAGGTCCAACTTAATATAATCAAACTTTACAGGGTAGGGTTACCCATAGATTGATTGATGAACTGATTGGTTGGTTAATGGATTATATGCCATCAAGTTGTTTTTGGCTCCTAGTGACCATTTAGATAGAACTTCTCCTTGATGAGAGAAAACTGCCTCTAATCTGGTCTTTCAGGTCTCCCAATGGTGCACTCATCACCTGAGTCCTTCAATCTTGTTACTGGGGAAAAACTAGGAAATTCTGGGCCTGTAACTTAGGCAAGGAAATTGGGGGGAAAATTCATCCCCCACAAAGTCAAAAAAACTACTAGGCTGTGTCACACTTGATTCAAGGGAGTCTTTTTTGTAAACAGAATTATTGTTATTCTTAAATATAAAGCAAATTAGAGAAAAAAATGTTACATTTGGGGTCATTTTTAAAATATTGATTCAGTATGCTGTACATTTACAACTACAATGTCAGCTTCTAATTGACAAACACTCAGGTCTTCAAAGAATACCAGAATCTGCAGTTTGTTCAGATGGAATATCCATTAATTCCAGCCTAGAAAGTGGTAGGCCTGCCATTCCCCATTGCTTAAGAGAGGTCAGTTCTGTTATCCACACATGCTAAGCATGGGGAGAATAAAAACGTTGGCCCCAGGTTTTCATTTCTAACTTCGTAGAAGTAAACCAAATAGACATTTGCATCTAGATTAAGTTAATTGATTTTAGGTCTCACTGCAGCCAGAGGTACTTAAATCATAACTAAATTGCTACATTAATTCCAATCCGATTTAAGTACAATTAACTGGCTACAGATTCTGTAGCTGTTCTCAGTTCCTTAATTCATTTGGGAACCTTTCATTTTGCCAGTCAGCCAAATTCACAGTATATTTCATCTATACAGGTTGCTGTGATATTCTACCACTATTTTTCTGCACACAAATCAATCTTGATAGGGTCAAGATTCTCACAAAACTTTATTGATTGATTGATTGATTGATCATTCATACAACTGCCTGTCTCACCCATCTTACCAATGCTTCGGGGCTAAGCAGCATGACACAAAATGCAGAAACAGTAACGCCAAGAAATAAAGAAATGGTATTTGTTCAATTCAGAGAAAGGGTTCTGCGTATTAGATAAATGAAACAATAGGTGCAACATATTAAATGAATAACAATTTGTAATTAAGCACAAAGAGATTTTTTTGGTGCTTTATAATGTGACAAGATGGAGACAACAGAACTAATTGCTTTCTGTGGTGTGAGGATGGAATGGGAAGGGCCCTCTGAGTTCCTTCTTCTCTGGACTGCTGCTTTCACATTGTCCATCTTTCTCCTTATTTTGACAGATGGGACACCATAATTGCACTTCAGGAGAAAAAAAGGAAGGGAACCAAAACAAACCATGCAAATTTTTAATTAATTCTGTGCATATGGCGTGCGTGATTGCAGAGCCTAATATCCAAATGGAGGGAAATAACTCTTCAACTGTTAAGAAGTGTTGAAATGTGAGCCTCCAACCATTTCCCGGGAGTAGGGAAGCACAGGCCTCTCTCTGTCTCTCTTTCTATCTGCCTGTCTATCTATCCCTCTATAAATCTTTTCAAGGTTGGTTTAAGAGTGTGATCCTGGCGGCATACGGCACAAAAAACAACAAATGAGGAAATAAATCCATGTAGCAATAAAGAACCCCTCCCTTTTTATGACCCTGTAATCCCTTAATTCAGGGTAGAGTCAGGGCAACTCGATGGAGGTGAGTGTTTACTAGCTCACAGGTCTGCAACCCGTGGCTCCGGAGCCGCATGCGGCTCTTTCAGCCATCTCCTGCGGCTCCCAGTCTTCTGCTACGTGTAGTCCAAAAAAAGGGGGGGGGACTAAAAAAGTTCAACCAATCAATTCAAATATGCAGGGTAGGTGCATAACTCGCCTTGGCTCCACTCTTCAGTCAAACCCTGTTCTGCACATGTGCACATGTACACGCATGCGCACACATTTTTTGTGGCTCCCAGTTTTTCCTTTTGTGTGGGAACCAGTTCCGAACGGCTCTTTCACTGTTTCAGGTTGCTGACCCCTGCACTAGCTGGATGCCCTTCCTGATGCCATGCTGAGTTCACAGCAGGTATTTTTTTCTTTGCGCCCTGGGAGAGAAACGTCTGACGCTACCTAGGATTGGACTCTCAACCTTCCAAATGGGAGGCAAGTGTCATCACCACTATGCCACCATACCTATTGTATTGTTTATAGCAATAAACAATACAAAAAATAAATGCAAAATAGAAGAAATACAAAATGGCCGATCAAGCATAGTGATCCTCTACCAGCATCTCTGCCTCCTTCTGAATGAGTGCTGAACATATTTCTTTTCCTTCATTAATTATTGGTCGTTTTCTCTCCCTATGGAGGTGAAAGGCTGGCTTTTGAAACATTTTTTTTATTTTACAACTTCAGTACTGAAACCAGTTGTTCTTGAATTGGGGGTAATGAAGCAATTTGCAGTTTGGAACTGGATTGCTGCTGAAACGCTTGTGTAAAAGAAGAGAGTCTGCTTTTATTTATCAGTTGTTTTTGTAGAAGTAATGACATTATTCCAGAGCTGGAAAAGGATAGATGGGTCAAACTGATTAAGACAGTGGTCCCCAAACTTTCTGGCTTGGCGGCTGGGTGCAGTGGGGGAGGGGGAGAGAGGGGATGGGTCTGTGTGAGTGGCAGGTGGGTGAACATGCGTGTGCACAGCTCCATTTGTGTGAGTGGCGGGAGCAAATGGAGCTTCATGCATGAGCACAAGCACCCACCACTCATGCCAATGGAGCTTTACACACTAGTGCAAGTGCCTCCTGCTCTTGCAAATGGACCTATGCATGCCAATGCAAGTGCCCGCCACTCTCATGAGTGGAGCTGCGCATGTATGTGCGCTTGCCCACCACTTGTGTGGCCCAGTTCCAAACCTGGTGTGGTCTGGTAATGTGCCGTGGCCTGGGGATTAGCGACCCCTGGCTTAAGAAGCACTGCTTTAAAAAAGTGAAACGATGGAGCTTTCTTTTAACAAATTAACATTCTGCCACTTTCCCTTTCTGGTCAAGTGACTGGAAGTAGGATAAAGCAAGTGGCCTTGACTTCCCTCTTTTTTTCTGGTCCAATGCTGGCTGGGGAATTCTGGGAATTAAAATCTACACTTAGTTGCTTTGTGAATGTTTGCAGAATTTTGTTTGAACTGTCTCATTAATTGGAACTATGACATGCTTAGGTTGAAAACCACCGCAATAGCACATTTGTTTGCTTGCTTGCTTGTATCTGCCTTTTATTATTTTTAGAAATAACAGGGTGGAGAACAAATTCAACACAACACAACGAATCTATTTCCCCCCAATAACCCAGTGAGGTGAGTTGGGTGGAGAAGGAGGGAGAGAGACTGACTCAAGGTCACCCAGCCAGCTTTATTTATATATGAATAAATAAATGAATAAATGGAGTTTATAGTATCTCAAAAAAAGAAACCTTATCGGACCCCGAGTGCTCACCTGTGTTTACTTTAAATGCAAGTAGTCAATTAAACTACTGAAGTTAATCAAGCGTATATGCACTGCTATATGCTTTATAAATGAGCTGAAATTGATCACATGCCATGCTGGGGAGAAAAATGGAGATGGAACAAGGATTCAGCAATGGAAAAATTCCATTCTGCTTGAATGGGAAAGGCAGATGGAATAGCTATATACTACTAAAACTCTTGTGTCTATTTGTTTGTTTGTAACCTTCAATTGGAAGAAATAGTGTTTCACAGGGCAACAGTTCTTGAATCAATGCACCTCGAATGGACTAACTTACAGAAGATGTTCGAAATCTAAGACCCATGACTCCTGTGGGAATTTTGAAATGAAATTTGGCAAAATTGTGGTCAAATCAGTGCTGTCATATTACTATGGTTAGCTGCTGTCACATGATCATTATTTCCAGTGCTCCCTGCCAGCTTCCTACAAGGAAACTCAATGGGGAAGTTGGCAGGAAGTCGGAAGTCGCTCCTGCTCCCACTGTTTTTTTGCCCTCCCTTGGTAATTCTATTTCTCTGTTTAGGTAAGAAATATTTCTGAAATGATAACCCAACAGTGCATGGGTAGTTTAGTCTGCAACTAGATTTACAGTATAAGACTGACTATGGGCTGATAAATAATCTAACTTGTGTCATTATTATTTGCAAATAGTCTCCCCTTCCATGAAGAAAAATCATGTTGTTACAAAGCCAGTTCAGAGTGAGGGTTGCTCATAGCATGAATTACTTTGTTCTTGTGATAGCATAACAATTATGACTTGTTTATTTCTAACAACAAAAAAGACGTGTTAGCACAATAAAACCCAATTGGAATCAGGAAACTCACTGTAAAATTAGCCATTTCTACCTGATCAGGTTTTCTTTTTTTAAGAAGGGCTGTTACTTAGGGATAACAATAGGAGTAGGATAAATCAGTCCTCAAATTCAAATTTCTAAAACAATGCCTCAGAATTCATCGCATGATGAAGGGAAGGAGTGTTGCCTTCACATATAATTTCACCCACATTATTCATCTTTTCTGAGAATACAGTACCGAGGAAGGGAATGATTCTTTTTTTTATTGAAAAGTTTTACAATACATTTTTTTAACAAAACAAAACCCCTCCCAACCCCCTCCCCTCTCCCCAACCCTCCCCAACACCTCCCTCCCTTCCCCCTCCCCCCTCCCCGACTTCCCAGAGCTAAATACAGGGTATAAAAATACAAACAATCATAATCTACCTTATGCAAACAACAATAAACTATTAAATCTATCGCACTTTAACTCTTATAAAATAACTACAAGCAATGTAAATATCACATCAATACTTATTCAAATGCTAGGTGAAACTTTTTAGTCCCATATTTATTCTGGATATAATCAATCCATTTTTTCCACTCCACAATATATCTCTGTTGCGAATGGTCTTTCAAGTACACCGAGATCTTTGCCATTTCCGCCAGGTTGGAAACTTTTAAAGTCCATTCTTCTATAGTCGGCAGTTCTTCCTTCTTCCAATATTGCCCTACTAAAAGTCTTGCTGCCGTAATTAAATTCAACATCAACTTAGTGTCCACAACAGTAGTATCAGTAATAATGCCCAGTAAAAACAATTGCGGACAAAACTTTATCCTTTTCTTAAATATCTTTTGCATATTCCACCAGATTTTAATCCAAAAAGCTTTAACCTTTTTACAGGTCCACCATATATGAAAATACGTTGCATCTTCACCACCACACCTCCAACATTTAGGCTGACAGTTCGGATACATACTTGCTAATGTTTTAGGATCTAAGTGCCACCTATAAAACATTTTATAAAAGTTCTCTCTTAAGTTTTGAGCTTGCGTAAATTTTACATTTCTCACCCAAATCTTTTCCCAAGTATCCATTGTAATGACTTCCTGAAAATTCTGAGCCCACTTTATCATACAGTCTTTAACAAGTTCTGTCTCTGAATCAATTTCTATCAATGCAAGATATATCCTTTTAATATGTGCTTGACCTTGATCTCTAATTTGCTTTACCAGATTATCATCAGTCATTCGGAAGGGAATGATTCTTGCAAAATCAAATGAACAGTGAATCTTCCACAGAATACTTTGAAAAAGAATAAACCAAAGGGTCTGAATTCCCCTGGCCCCATTCCCCCAACCCTTAACTAAGTGAACACAAAACAAGCTTTGCATGTCCTGTGAATGCAACCCAGAGTCAACAACTGACCCGGTGAACAGTAACCTAAGATTTGACCTGGTTAAGCCTAGTTTTGGCCAAGGAACTCCAGCGTGGAGAAAAACTTGTGATCCAGGATGAAATGGAATGCCATCCCAACTCATTCAGATTACTAGCTGTTTGCCTTTTTCAACACTGGAGGTTTTACCATTGCTTGTCTGAAATGGTATAGGGTTTCCTGCTTGAGCAGGGGGTTGGACTATAAGCCCTCCAAGGACCCTTCCAATTTGGTTATTCTGTTATTTTTGTCAGTATTTATGGTATCCCAGTTTCTAGACTAATGATGTCTTAACCACTGCACTAAACTGTCTCTTTCACCCTTCACATTAACAGCTGGCAAAGGAATCTCTCAGAGACAGTTTTGAGAAGGTCAGCTGGCAGGGAAGTCAACTGCTGCCATTTGTTTTACGGCAGCCCTTAATGTGCCCACCTGTTAACTTTTCAAGATGGGTGGTACAGGAAACATCAGCTTTAATCACTGGAAGAATGACTATACCTGGATTTAATGTCTTTGCCTCCCAAGCCCTCCCTCTGTTGTTACCCACCCCACATCCTGACTTGCTCCAACTCAGTCCAAATACCTCTTGCTAATTATACAAACTTTCCTTCTTTAACTGCAATTACTCAGAAGACTAATGGGTTGGGGGGAGGGGAGAAGGGAGCAGAGAAAGAGAATATGGATTACATTATATATAGTAGATATCCAGCAGAATGTAAATGGAGTCAGAAACACAGAGGCTTTCAGGGCAAAAACCCTTCCTTCCTTCCTTCCTTCCTTCCTTCCTTCCTTCCTTCCTTCCTTCCTTCCTTCCTTCCCTCCCTCCCTCCCTCCCTCCCTCCCTCCCTCCCTCCCTCAACTACTTAGTTGACAGGCTCAGATATTGACAGTTGTGAGACAGAGTGAGCCTCACCCAAGAGTCAGCCATTTCTGTTGAGGGTGTAGGTAAAAAAGCCATAATGGATTAGAGGAGCATCTCCTTTGAATGCAAGTGATCCTGAAATTAGATCCAGGTGGCAACAAAAGGCATTCTGTTTACTGAAGATCCTAGAGAACAGTTGCCATGCTGGGTGGGCAGATTTGATAAGTGGTGTAGGACAAGGGAGCTACCAACCCCCACCCCCCTGCAGACAGAAAGTTTGTATATCAGAAAGATGGCATGTAATTCAGTCTTGGTCACTGCTCTGCAGGAGTTCTAATTGCCCAGAAGGTGTTCCAGGCAGGAAAAGGCAGTGCTTTTTTTTGTAAAAGAAAAAGGTGCCGGAACTCACACATGTCATACAACCCACCTTGCCTACCCTACAATGTTCCATCCAAAAAAGGTGCCGGAACTCCGTTCTGAGCATTCTATGAGAAAAAAAGCCCTGGGAGAAGGTGAGTTTGAAACTTTACAATTTGAAATAGTACCATCTGTCCTGATTTTCTTCTACTCTAATATTATTATAAATGATTTGGGACAAGGTACTGAAAATCCACATTTAGAGATGTGGACCATTTAATAAGAGTTGGTGGATGAGAGAGGAACGTGGCCTTTTTCATTATTACGGGGCATGTTATAAATTGTAGTTCATGCAGTGAGAAGCAGAAAGCTGGAGTCAACACTTATTTAGCCCAACTGGTCCTCTTTCTGTTTTATCCACCTATGTAATTGCTGAGAGTGGACAACAACTTGCTGCCACTTAACCAGTCAATCAAAAGTTCATCTCATGGTGTTATTTCCCCAAGTACTGAAATTATTCTTCCATATTTAGGACAGCCTACCCTGAAAATGTTGCCCTCTGTAGGATTTCCACAGGCATTTAGATGACTGTGGGGTCCTTGGTGGTCTCAGTGCTTGACTGTTTTCTTGTAGACATTTCAT
This sequence comes from Vipera berus, assembly GCF_964194415.1. Classification (NCBI taxonomy): domain Eukaryota; kingdom Metazoa; phylum Chordata; class Lepidosauria; order Squamata; family Viperidae; genus Vipera; species Vipera berus. Next base: position 344,248,703 of record NC_138202.1, read on the forward strand.
TACCAAACTAGGTAATATCATCAGTGATGATGTTACTTAGTTTGGTAATGAAACATCTGCAAGAAAACAACCAAGCTCAGAGGCCACCAAGTCCCCACCTTTCAGCCCTGAGCTACAAATATTCTCTGATGCCTGTGGGTCTAGATTAGCAGAGAAAGAGAGAGAGATGAATATATACAGAATATACACATATTAGATCCAGATCAATTCCCAGTGGGCAGCAATTGTAAAAGTCATGTTATTTATTTATTTATTTATTTTATTTATTAATTCAATTTGTATTGTTGGTCTCTGGGGCCAAAAAATTCAAAAGCAGTCTAGTACAGGGGTCCTCAACCTTGGCAACTTTAAGACTTGTGGACTCCAACTCCCAGAATTCCTCAACCAGCTTAGCTGGCTGAGGAATTCTGGGAGCTGAAGTCCACAAGTCTTAAAGTTGCCAAGGTTGAGGCCTCCTGGTCTAGTAGTTTCTTTTCTGACTAACAAATTTTATTAAAAGGCATAAGTGGTTGTGAGGAGCAGCTCACTTTATCAACTCTGTTACTAGAATTTACTTTAAGCTTGCTTTGGGCCATCCAGTCCTGCACAGGTAGTCCTTGACTTAGAACAGTTTGTTTAGTGACCATTCAAAGTTACAACAGCACTGAAAAAGGTGACTTATGTCCGTTTTTCACACTTATGACTGTTGCAGCATCCCCATGGTCACGTGATCAAAATCATACTTACGATGGTTGCAGTGTCCTGGGGTCATGTGATCCTCGTTTGAGACCTTCTGACAAGCAAAGCCAAGGGGAAGCCAGATTCACTTAACAACCGTGTTACTAACTTGACACCTGCAGTGACTCACTTAACAGCTGTGCCAAAAAAGGTCATAAAATGGGGCAAAAATCACTTGACAAATGTTTCACTTAGCCAAAGAAATTTTGTGTTCAGTTGTGGTCATAAGTCGAGGACTACCTGTATGGAAGTAGAACCTCCATATGTTTCCCACATTTTCCCTTCTCAATTAGATGAACTCAGTATATGTGCTTTAAAAGATATCAATACAAACATTAATCAAGAAAGAAGAAAATAAACTCCAAAATGACTGTGCCAATTTGCCCACATTTCCTTTTTGTTCTACTTTTTCTAGCGCTGCTGGGAATATCTTTAAAATCCATGGCAGACATAACTTTCTAAAATATTCATTTATAGCCCTGCTACCTAGCATAATATACACTGGAGTCACTCTCAGCAGAAATACTTGGGATCATCATGTGACAGCAGGAATAAATCTGAAGATCCGTTTTGAGGCACAAGAGATTTTCTAACTCTGAGTCTCAAGATCCATGTCGCACATTCAATAAGGGGAGTCCTCGACTTACAACTACAATTGAGCCCAAAATTTCTGTTGCTACGTGAGACATCTGTTAAGTGAATTTTGCCCCCGTTTATGACCTTTCTTGCCACATTTGTTAAGTCAATCACTGCAGTTGTTAAGTTAGCGAAACTGGCTTCCCCCTCAACTTTGTTTGTCAGAAGGTCGCAAAAAGTGATCACGTGACCCTGGACACTGCAACCATCATAAATACGAGTCAGTTGCCAAGCATCTGAATTTTGATCATATGACCATGGGGATGCTGCAGCAGTTGTAAGTGTGAACATGGTCATAACTCACTTTTTTCAATGCCACTGTAACTTTGAATGGTCACTAAATGAACTCTTGCAAGTCGAGGACTATCTATAATATGCCCATTTAATTTCAAAAGCAGTATGAATGGTATTAGGATTGGAGTAGGCCATGTTCATTTTACAGAGCTGGGCTCTGGCACCAGTACCCTTATTATTTTATTTATTTATTTATTTATTTTAATTCCATTTATATCCCGCCCTTCTCCGAAGACTCAGGGCGGCTTACAAGCAGACATGTCAAACACAAGGCCCGGGGGCCAAATCCGGCCCGCGAAGTGGTTTCATGTGGCCCGCGAAGCCATCCTGGAAAGAGTGAGGGAACGGCCCCCACTGCCTTGGCCCTGGCCCAGAGACCCTCCTTCTGCCAGAGACCCTCAGATCTGTCCCACTCCTGCCCAGGCCCCCATAGGCACCCTTGATGCAAACGATGTAGAGCTAGCCACGCCCACCCTGTAGGACATACGCACTCTAGCCATGCCCTCCCAGTAGGCCACGCCCACCCTGGCCATACTCACCCGGCTCCCTGAGGGCAACCGCAATGCCGATGCGGCCCTCAATGAAATTGAGTTTGACACCCCTGTTATAGAGGGAGAAGGGATGCCAAAAACCGGGGCCAGCTGTCTCAGGAATTCTGGGAGTTGAAGTCCACGAGTCATAAAAGAGCCAAGGTTGCCTACCCCTGTGCTAAAAGAAACAGAAAGATTGCAGAATCCCTGCCAGTCTTGAATTTGCTTCATTGCTCTTAGTCAAATCTGTTCCTTCTTGACACAACTTGGTGGCCACGTCATCCAGAGACAGTGAACAGTTGTAAGAGCAAAATGGTAAGGCTGGATTCACACTATTGGAATCCAAATGTTGCATGTACCAGCTTGTTGCTTCAATACAGGTAGTCCTTGACTTGTGACCATAATGGATCTTGCCCATTACGGTTACAAGTCATGATGGTCATTAAGCAAAATATCCACTTGGTCGCATCTCTTAACGATCCACATGCCTGCTCTCACCGAAGGGTCATTAACGTGGATTGTTAAGTGGAGTTTGGTGTGCCTCGGGAATGGGGGAGGCCCTGGGAAGCCTTGCACAAGTTCAAACCTGCCTGCCTTCTGCAGCCCTTGAGGCACCCCATGTTACACTTCCCTCTCCTTGGGGTCCCTCCAGGCCTTGGACCTGCTTTCCCATCCAATCGGATCCCACATCCTGCTCCCACTCTCCATCACTAATCACTTGTCCACTGCAGTTTTCCTTCTGAAAGCTCAAGAGAATGTCAGGGAAGGAGAGCAGGCAGTTCTGGCACGTGGCTCCATCTCAGAAGTGCCCACTTCTGGGATTGCGCCATGCAGCCTCAGGACGCTGATGGACAGACCAACCTACTCCAGTGATTGTATTAGCGAAGGAGAGAAAGCCTTTCCACCCTTTTTCATCCCTGGGGTGGCTGGGACCTGGCAGGGTAAGAAGGGTGGGAGACAGGCAGGGGTGCTACAGCATCCCCACGGTCTGTTGCAAGGGTGGGGAGATTGCAAAATTTTGTTTATGTGACTATGGGGCAATGTAGTAGCCCTAACTGAAAATATAAGTAGCTTTTCAGTGGTGCGTTGTAACTTCAAATGGTCGCAAACCGAGCGGTCATAAATCAAGAACTACTGTAAAGCTGTTGATCATTAGGGGCCACAGATGTAGAGAGAGCAGAGAAACTCTACCCTTTGTTTATTTTAAAATACTTATTTTCATGTTTTTGTGAAAAATTTGTCCTCTTCTCAGAGCTTCCATCCTTTTCTATGGAGATTCTCAGTCCATTCTATTTCCCACCAACCAGTCAGAGGTGAAGAAGCTTCTTGGATAAGAAGTGAAACATCTTCAAATAAAAACAAGAAAGTCCAGTTGCCTCCTGAAAAGGCACCTTTGGGACAACCATGGCCTGGATGAATCTCCATAGACATTTAGCTATGCACTTTGGGATGAAGGCCCTTCAATTGGTGCAGAAGTATGAACGGATTTCCAGAAAACATTGCAGACTTCAGGAACCATTTGAGCTTCAGACAGACTCATCCCCAGCAGCCTGTGCCGGTCTTCAACAGTGAAGGGACACAGGGCAGAAAACATCCTGCAGCCAAGAAGTCTCCACACCCATTTGCACTTATCAGATGACCCTGAGGACACAGGTAAACCTCCATACGGCCACAATGACTCTCTAAAAGAATGCAAATGACCAGCTGTCTGCAAGCAATATAAATCCTTCCATTCCACAACATCCAGTCAGAGCTGAAGAAGCCTCTTGGATGAGAAGCGAAATGTCTTCAAAGAAAAAAACAAGGAAGTCCAATTGTGTCCTGAAAAAGTACCTTGGGACTGTCATCATTTTCTTATTCTGATGCTCTCCTTTTATTTTATTTCCTAAATAAAGCTTGTCTTTATTTTTCTTGCACGTAAGCATCAGCCTCAAGAATTGACTGATGAAATATGTGCCATCAAGTCATTTTTCACTCATAGGATCAAAGGCAACTCATCAGTGGTGGGATTCAAATATGTGAACAACCGGTTCTCTGTGTGGATGCCGCTTCCGGAAGTCCATTCTGGGCCTGGGCAACAAAAGAATTAGCTACCAGTTCTGCTGAACTGGTGCAAACTGGCTGAATCCCACCACTGGATCTCATCCCTCCTGGTCTTGGCACTGCAGGCCCCCAAACCTAGCAAAGCAAATATCCACAAGGGTGAAATTCCTGCCTTCTTCCAACCAGGCTTCGGTAAGAGCCTAATTTTCCTTCTTTTTTAGAATTCCAACAGATCTAACTTAGAAATAAGGAGAAATAGAACAATCTATCAGTGAAATGGCTTGCCTCCAGAAGTTATGGCTGCTCTGGAGATTTTAAAGAAGAGATTGGACAGCTATTTGTCTGAAATAGTATAGGGTCTCCTGCTTGAGCAGGGTTGGACTAGAAGACCTCCAAGGTCCCTTCCAATTCTGTTGTTCTGTAATTCTTTTTTTTTTGGAGGAGAGGACTGAGTGAGTGATACTGAACAATTGTTACAGTATTTGACTCAGTTTAGTTTAGGTGTTTATATAGCATGTCTTATTACAGGAGGGCACCTTAACCCCAAACAACCCTGGTGCTATTTTATGTTTGGTATTTGAATTCAGATATTTGCACAATATGTGGGTCTGCCAGTAACCCAGTGTAGCTTGTTTAGCAAACAACCACACCAGACAGCAGAAATAGTGATTCCCTCTTGTTATGTGAAACTGACATTGTTTAAAAAGCAATTGTTTCATGAAATGTTGTCCTTTCCCACCACACAAATGTAATTTCATTGATTTTTTTTTTAAAGTATGTTTACTTGGGACTTAGTGTTGTCCAGTTGCGTGATCCTTCCACAAACTACTTCAAAGGAAGGCAGCATTTGCATAATAGGTTTAATCTAGTTACTTCATTAACCCATTTTATGAGTTTGAACAATACACTGAACTCAAAACATAGCCAATTGGACTGTGTTTGCAAAAAACATAGCCCCAGAAAGCTAACCAAGGTCAACACTAATCAAAGTTAACATTTTATGCAAACATAGCTGCTAGGGCTTTCCGTGACCCAGTTAAGCACACTGCAAACCAAAAAGTGGCAACTGCAGATAGCACAGATATTTGAAAAGTTTCAAAAGTAAGTCTGAAAACACACACACACACACACAAACAAAGAGTCAGCATGAGAAGAACTTCTAGAATGACAGTTTCTAACTGTTCCATCCAAACATACACATACAGATAGTCCTCAACGTACTAGCACAACTGAGCCCAAAATTTCTGTTGTTAAGTGAGTTTTGCCCCATTTTATGACCTTTCTTGCCTCAGTTATTAAGTGAATCCCTGCAGTTGATAAGTTAGTAACCCAGTTGTTAAGTGAATCTGGCTTCTCCATTGCCTTTGCTTGTCAGAAGGTCGCAAAAGGTGATAACGTGACTCTGGGATATTGCAACCATCATAAATATGAGCCAGTTGCAAAGCATCTGAATTTTGATCACGTGACCACGAAGATGTTGCAATGGTCATAAGTGTGAAAAATGGTCATAAGTCACCTTTTTCAGTGCCGTTGTAACTTTGAATGGTCACTAAATGAATTGTTGTAAGTCGAGGACTACCTGTACACGTGGCCTTACTTCATGAGGTGAGTTATAAGGGTAACTGTTGCCCTTTTTGAGAGATTCAGGGCAGCCTGGAAAGAATAGATGAGAGCACAATGTAAACAGTTAGAAAATAGTGGGCAAGTCAGCTGATATCTTATCACCTAAATGAAAACTTTCTCCCAAGTGGAGAAAGAGGATTTTCAAATAATTCAAAAAAGACTCCACTATAATAAGCTGAGAATAAATGGGGTTAGGGCATTACCTCTTATACTTTCCATGATTCTGCACAATATTTATCCCAGACTAGCTTTGAAAATAGCTGAGTGAAATCTGGGGAAATCAGGCTTCTTTGATCTTGCCTAGATGAGTGGAGTTTGATGCCTTGATGCTCCTTGGGTTTTGTCCCCAAACAAAAATCTTGCTCCAAAGGAAGTGTAAGGTCGCGTGCTTCACATAGAGACGGACACAGAGCTGGGGTAAAGATGAGTTTATTCTGAACAGAACGAACTGGGGAAACAGGGAAGCCTGGCATCTATTTGTACCTGCCCAGGTGGATGGCATCCAATCAGTTCAAACCTGGGCTTCCTGCCAGTGCAGGTGACAATGGGTGTAGATCCTGGCTTCCCACCAGGCTGACCATGCCTGGGGCTGTCAACAGCTTAAGTCCTTAGGCTTATCCTGAGTGAGCAATCATCGCCCAGAGCTGTCCAGCCCCTCTGCTGATCTGCACCATCAGCCTCCTGCTGTGCTGTCCTTTGTGTATGCTGGGAGGCATACACTGCAGGAAACACCTCTTCTCCTGCCTTGCAGTTCCTCTCCCAAATGGAAGATCATGATATGTTCCTGCACTCTTGGTACTAATCTTTTTAATTTAACCATGTCCTATTCTCAAATAATTTCAACACCACTGATTTATGCATGCTCAGATTGAAGTGGTGCACAAGAGCATCCCTTGTGCAGCAGTAGCGCATCTCCAAAACCACTAAGGTCACTCTCATATTGACTGATGTTTTCAAATTCAAATTCAGAATAGAGCTGGAAGGGACCTTGGAGGTCTTCTAGTCCAACCCTCTGCTCAAGCAGGAGACCCTATTTCATTTCAGACAAGTGGCTGTTCCAGTCTCTTCTTTAAAAACCTCCAGTGATGAAGCACCCACAACTTCTGAAGGCAAGCTGTTCCACTGGTTAATTGGTCTCACTGTTAGGAAGTTTCTCCTTAATTCCAGGTAGTTTCTCTTTTTGATTAGTTTCCATCCATTGTTTCTTGGCCTGCCCTCTGGTGCTTTGGAAAATAAGTTGACCCCCCCCTCCTCTTTGCAGCAGCCCCTCAAATATTGGAACACCTCTATCATGTCCGCCCTAGTCCTTCTCTTCTTCAGAGTAGCCAAATTCAAATCCTGCAACTGTTCTTCATGTTTTAGTCTCCAGGCCTTTAATCATTTTATTTGTTTTTCTCTGCAGTTTTTCCAAAGTCTCAACATCTTTTTTGTAATGTAGTGACCAGAACTGGATGGAGTATTCCAGGTGTGGTCTTACTAAAGTTTTATAAAGCAATACCAATACTTTATGTGATTGTGATTCTATGCCTCTGTTTATTACTTGAGAGCCCGTGGCAAAAATGTTAGGCTTCATGAGGCCAGTATGGTAGCCTTTCTCAGTTGGGAACTGCACTATGTATGCTATGTTATGTTGGATTATAACTCCCATTTTCCACACCTAGCTTTTTATGGAAAATGAGAGTTGTTTAAAGCAGTGCTTTTTTTGTAAAAGAAAAAGGTGCCGGAACTCACACATGTCACACAACCTGCCTTGCCTACCCTACAAGTTTCCATCCAAAAAAGGTGCCAGAACTCCGTTCTGAGCGTTCTATGAGGAAAAAAGCCCTGGTTTAAAGAATTCCAGATTGAGGAAAGGCTGATCTAAGCATTTACAACTGTTTGCCATTTCCGTAAAACCACGACTCTTAGGCTTTCAACCATGTTGAAAGCTTTTTTTTGCATAATTTATACCTAATAATCCTAAACATATATAGCAATCATTGTGGTTGGTTTTATTTTATGGTGCCAATTCATGCAGATGGCTTTAGCAGCTTAGTCATCAACACACCTCCTGTTCCCACAAGGTTTGTTTGCTTCAAGCTGTGATTTTGCACTGGTATAACATCAACAATTCTGGGCTGCTATTATTTTGCTATGTTGCCTACCTTGTTATCCCGTTAACTGTAACATAATAATCATTAGTATTTTCAGCTTGACAATGATACTTGGGCTCCAAACAGCCGGTCAACTGCAGAATATCAGCAAAGGGGGATTCTGAATTGCTCTGCTTACCATATAAGGATACCTTGAGTTTTGCAGCCCAGATATGGGAGCCTTATCATGCAGCTGCAGTGGGTTAAGCTGAAATCAAATGAACAAGGTTATAGTTTGGTCTGTCTTGAGAATCTAAACCTTGACAAATGTTATGGTTCGTACATCAATGATGGACTGAACCTGAGAAAAGTTTTAGTTGTGCAAGGTCTCACACAGCTGAGCCAAGATTTGTGAACATACCCTTTTCCAAATAAGTCAAGGGCATTTAATGTATTGATTGTGGTGCTGATTGCTCTTATCAGTGATGATGTTAGAAGCTCAGTCTTTCCATGCCAAAAGATTCCAAGATTTCCATTTAGAATTGCCTAGAAGGCTGGGAAAAGTTCTCCCTGGGGATTTCCTTTTGTTAAGCCACGGGGGTAGAATGTGTCATCTCCTTGCAAACCATAAGGATGCCAAAGTAGCAACATGTATGCGATGATGTAATCATGCAAAGTCACAATTGCAAATATGTGTCAAGACATTTGGCTTAAACATGCGAGTCATAGTATTTGTATGATTGTATTGTCAATATACATTGTCACTTTCCCTTCAGTGGACACTCGTGACTTCTCCTCATATCTACACCCAGGAGAGAATCAAACAGTCAAGAGGGCTGCTGGAACTGTATGCTCCTTTTTTTTTAATGTGGTTTATATGATCTTGGTAAGAAAGGAGTCAGGCTTTGTTTATGGGATCATAATAGCTATTTTTAATGCTTCCATCGCTTCCCCACCACTGTGTTCTCCTCTGAATTTGAGGAAAACTAGTGTCCAAATGAGAAAAAATATCCAGATTCTGATCCTAATTTTCACAACTGCCTTGGGCTGTTAATTTTAAATTGGGATCCACATAAGGAGCCCTAGTGGCGCAGAGATTAGAATGCAGCATTGCAGACCAACTCTGCCCGCTGCCTGAAGTTCGATCTCGATGGAGCTCAAAGTTGACTCAGCTTTCCATCCTTCCGAGTCGGTAAAATGAGGATCCAGATTGTTGGAGGCAATATGCTGACATTGTAAACCACTCAGAGTGTGCTCTAAAGCACTATGGGGCAGTATATAAATCAAAGTGCTATTACTATTGGCATTCAATATTGAATGACAATTGTGGTTAAGTTCAATTCATTGGTTATCTAAAAGGCAAAGTGGCAAATCCTTGAAAGTATCAAATCCTGGAGTGAATTCATAAGATGACTCAATTCATATTTGGTGCATCTATTATAGCTTCCTACTACGGTGGGAAGGTAACAGTGTTCCATGCGCCTTTGGCATCTAGTCATGCCGGCCACATGACCACGGAGACGTCCTCGGACAAACACTGGCTCTTCAGCTTTGAAATGGAGATGAGCAACGGCCCCTAGAGTCGGAAACGACTAGCACGCATGTGCGGGGGAACCTTTACCTTTACCTATTATAGCTTGGAATCAGCTTTTCCACACTACTGTACTGTTTACTGCTCAATTAAACACTATTCTGTCATGCAATTTTTAGATGATCCAGGTTGCATGTAACTTTGAGATGGGGAACATGGACTTCTCTGCCTTTTGTGGATCACTTTCAACAGCCTTAGCTAGCATGGAAGGTGATGAAGAATGCTGGGTATTGTAGTACTTCAACTGCACCTAGATATAGACAGAATCCTATCTTTTGGTTTTGGACTAATCTCCTAGGTATCACTGGATGGGTAGATAGCTTCAAAGACTTTTTAGATTACAAGATAGGTAATCCTTGACTTACAACAATTTGTTTAGTGACCATTCAAAGTTACAAAAGCACTGAAGAAAGTGACTTATGACCATTTTTCACATGACTGTTGCAGCATCCCTGTGGGCATGTAATCAGAATTTGGATGCTTGGCAACTGATATGTATTTATGATGATTGCAGTATCGTGGGGTCATATGATCACCTTTCGCAATCTTCTGACAAATCAATGGAGAAGCCAAATTCACTTAATGACTGTTTTAGAATAATTGTGATTAGAATGCAATACTGGAGGCTACTTCTGCTGACTGCCGGCTGCCAGCAGTTTGAATCTCGCCGGCTCAAGGTTGACTCAGCCTTGCATCCTTATGAGATCAGTAAGATGAGGATCAAGATTGTTGGGGGCCATATGCTGACTCTGTAACCCGCTTAGGGAGGGCTGTAAAGCACAGTGAAAATGATATATACGTCTAAGTGCTATTGCTATTAACAACTGCAGTGATTCACTTAGCAAGAGAGGTCGTAAAATGGGGCAAAACTCAACAACTGTCTCGCTTAGCAACATAAATTTTGGGCTCAATTATGGTTGTAAGATGAGACCTGGCTGTAATATATTCTTGTCTTTTTAAAATAGCCCTTCAGTGTGAATACTTCATTAAAGATTGTATTCTCCATACTATATTCTGCAGTAGACTGGATAACCATTTGTCTGAAATGATGTAGGATATTTCCTGCTTGAGCAGAGGGTTGGACTAGAAGACCTCCAAGGTCTCTTCCAACTCTGTGATTCTGTTAGGTTGACCCAGTTTGAAAACTGGATCACTGTAGTCTAGATGGGTAAAGAAAACAGGTCCTTTGCTTTTTGCTTCTGGTAGCAGGAAGAAGCCACATCTGCAAGAAGGACATTCAGAAGGAGTTGTGATGGTGCAGTGTTTAGAATGCGGCATTGCAGGAGTGTATTAGGGGTGTATGAAAGCCCTAATAAGCAGGCATATACATAGAATGAAGGCTACTGCTAAGCTTGTAAGCCGCCCTGAGTCTTCGGAGAAGGGCGGGATATAAATGGAATTAAAATAAATAAAATAAATAAAAATAAAACTGCCTACTGCCAGGAGTTCTAACCTGCCAGGAATTCTAACCTGAGTCAAGGTTGACTCAGCCTTCCCTCCTTCCGAGGTTGGTAAAATGAGGACCCAGACTGTGTGGGGGAGGGAATATGTTGACTCTGTAAACTGCTTAGAGAGACCTGTAAAGCACTGTGAAGTAATATATAAGTCTAAATGCTACTGCTCTTTGTGTATCTTCTTTTGTTTCCTTCTGTTCATTATACCAACTATGCCTTATTTATTTCTTATTGTACTGTGAAGAGGAAACCTCGCTGCTTCTTACTTGGCAGCAACTCACTCAAGATGGTTAGAAGGAGGGAACAATGTACACATCTGAATGTAAGGGAAAGTAAGCAGTGGGGTTATGATAGCGTTACACATGTGTGAACGGGTAGGCACACATTTATCTGCATTATGACCTGTGCAACTCCCTGAGGTTAAAAAGAGATAAGGCGGACAGCATATCAATTTAATAAAATTTTAAAAAGCTGCCCACCTATGATTCAGTGAAGAAAATAGGCCTATGTTTGCAATAACCTCAGAGAAACCCATCTCAGAATATTGGGCTGGAAAATCAACAAGCTGCAGAATTCTGCAGATGGAACCACTTTGCAAAGCCAATATTCTTGACACCAATGATCCAAAGAACAGAGATAGCAAGATATTGTTATTTTAATCATCACCTCAAAATGTGTCTCAAATTTGCTTTCAGAAACCGTGGGCACTCCATCACTGGAGGTTTTTAACAAGAGACTGGAAAGTCACTTGTCTGAGATGGTATAGGTCAGGGGTAGGCAACCTCGGCTCTTTTATGACTTGTAGACTTCAACTCCCAGAATTCCTGAGCCAGTTGTGCTGGCTCAGGAAGTCTGGGTGTTGAAGTCCATGAGCCATAAAAGAGCCAAGGTTGCCTACCCCTGGTATAGGTTCTCCTGTTTGAGCAGCGGGCTGGACTAGAAGACGTCCAAGGTTCTGTTCTATTCTGTTCTGTTCTGTTCTGTTCTAATTCTATTTTTTATTTGAACTGCAAACTGAATTCTCTGCTGCCCCCTGGTCTCTTATTTTTTTTCAGCCCAGATGTGATAGGTCTATTTCAGTGGATTTTGTAGAGGGGACCCCAGGGGAAAATGAGAGAATAATTTAAGTTTCTCTTTAACTGAAAACCACTTGTGTTTCTCCCTTGTTGCTTTTTTTTGGTAATATTGGCTACTGTGTGAGGCAGCTTTGAGCTAATCCCCCTTGATTCTCTGCCATTCCTGGCAATTCCACCAAAGACCTGAGGCACTGAGTGAAACATCAAAAGGAAAATTAACATCTTCTATCAGCAATTAGAGGAAATTATGTAGATATACATCTTGTTTTATACCTTCTCATGTGCGTTTTTCAATCTTTACTCTTTGATTTCTCCCTTCACTTCCCTCTCCATTTTCTGAAAAGAAAGCATTTAGAATCCCTCTTGTAAAATCCAGAGACATAATTAGCTGGATGTTATACTTGGTATTTTATTCATTCGTAGAAGAACAATTTCTTTAGCTTTCCTCTTCATTGTAAATCCCAGAGGAATCCCCCCATCACTCTGAAATGAAACTCAATCTGTATATTACCTCTGTGTTCTTTCACCACTAAAGGGGTAGTGGAAGCAAATCAATCCTGTGCACTGGTTTACAAGGATTGTTATGTGTTTCAAACAACACACTTTGATTTCCATCCTCAGGGAATACTATATTCTTCAACATTTGACAGATGAAAATAGATAGACTTGGAATACTCTTGCTTTTTGATGAAGGTTACTCTATTTTATAATGCCTTCTTAAGACCACACTTGGAATACTGCATTCAGTTTTGGTTGCCCCAATGTAAAAAAGATGTTGAGACTCTAGAAAGAGTGCAGAGAAGACCAACAAAGATGATCAGGGGACCGGAGGCTAAAACATATGAAGAACCATTGCTAAAATTGGGTATGTCTAGTTTAATGAAGAGAAGGGTGAGGGGTGACATGATAGCAGTGTTCCAATATCTCAGGGGCTGCCACAAAGAAGAAGGAGTCAAGCTATTCTCCAAAGCGCCTGAAGGCAGGACAAGAAGCAACGGATGGAAACTGATCAAGGAGAGAAGCAACCTAGAAATAAGGAGAAATTTCCTGACAGTGAGAACAATTAAGCAGTGGAACAACCTGCCTCCAGAAGTGGTGAATGCTCCAACACTGGAAGTTTTTAAGAAGAGACTGGATGGCCATTCATCTGAAATGGTATAGGGTTTCCCGCTTGAGCAGGAGTTGGATTAGAAGAACTTCAAGGTCCCTTCCAACTCTCTTATTCTGTTATTCTCTTTTATTCCGTCTGATATCCTCAAGACTAAGGGTGGCCCTATCTACATATGACTTTTCATAGAACCTATCTTCAGTTTGAAAGACACCAGTTTAAACTAAATTTCCCAAAATTGGCACTCTGCAGATGTTTTGAGACTCTTTGAATTCCTAGCTAGCATCAACCATATCGGCTGGGAGGTCTAGAGGTTGCTTGCCCAGCATGTCTGCAGGGTAGAAGGTTAAAAAAAAACCCTGAGTAGGTGATTCCAAATAATAGATCCTAGATCTCTTTGTTAATGTGGTAGCTTCCAAGTAGATTTGGAACCACAGTTCTCAACTAGATGCTGATAGTCCCATGAGTTTGCCAAATTTCTGCTGGCATCTATGGGCATTTATACCCCACCTTTTCTTCACCAAAACAGAGAAAGTGCATCTCAGTTTCAATTCCATGGGGACATGAAGTTCTTTTGGCATCAGGAACCATGGCACCAAAAATTTCTTTCCCTCCTTTCCCTGGGTAAGAGAAGCAGAAGAAAATAGGATTTTTGTGACGAGTTTTGTGATCCCAGAGACTGATTATTCTATAGCAGGGGTCCCCAACCCCGGGTTGTGGCCCACTACTTGGCCTTGAGCTGTTCAGAACCAGGCCTCGGAAGGGGTGAGTGATTTGAGCGAGTGGTGGGCGCACATGCCCACAGTTCACGCAAATGGAGCTGCGTGTGTGCTTGCCTGCCACTCATGCAGAACCGTCCATTCTCTACCCAACCCCTGCCAGTCTGCAAAGCTGGGAGGTTGGGGAACTCTGCTTTATAGAATCAGACAGATGACATTAGAAAGTTTCTGGGTTTTCTGCTGCAGTAAAAGTGGCACCAAAGGAGGAATTCCCCATTCTGCTTTTATCTTCCTCCTGCTTCTGATGTTAAACAGTCCCCCTTTGCTAGGACAGGTTGCAAGTTGGAAATGAAACCAGCCTTTCTTTAAGCTGGATCAGTTTTCTGTCAGCTGCCACACTGGATATCCTATGAGAAGGAGGTTTATGAATAAGGACTGGCCTCTAGAAAGCTCCTCTCCCAAGTCTTAGATAAACTTTAACTTCTGGAAACTTTGGGAAATTAAGTTGAGATTTTGAGAACTACATTGCACAGATGGAGATTCTAACAGGGCATTCTTCCAAACCAAATTATAGATAGGGATCTAAACAGTCAAGAATAAAGTTTTCCTGTTCAACTGGAGATACATCAGTCTGGCCAAAGCTTTACATTGTGCTCAAAAAGGCTTTTGTTTATAAGAATCTTTTCTAGGTTACATTACAAAGGAAAGCCTCTCATCTTATTGTCCTGTGAAAACATCCCTCTCATCTTGGATCCAGGAACCTGGCAGGCAGCCATCCTTGTTTAGGAAAAGATCTGACAGCCCTAATAGCTGATCAGATCATTAGCTAGTAACATAGGTGTGTTACACAAAGCCTGCCAAAATGCTTGAAGTAACTTGTGTTTCCTTGGCAAAAGCTTGGAATCAGGCCAGAAGGAGGGAGACACTTGAGAAGGAGAAGGTCTAACAAACTTGCTGACTTGGAAGAGTTAAGTCTAGTATTTACTCATATCTATATTCCTTTCCAGACTCACTGCTTCTGTTAAATCGCAGAATTACTCTTTTGTAATAGATTCTTTCACATAGAACCAAAATCCGGAGGAGGAGGAGGAGGAGGAGGAGGAGGAGGAGGAGGAGGAGGAGGAGGAAGTGTTCAGTACCTCTGTAATATTTTACTTTTTTGTTATTCCAAGATTTTCTTTTTAAATGACTTTCCACTTTAAAAGTTTTCAAAGCAGCATCTGGATTACTGGTTATTTAGAAAACTTAGCAAATAAAAGCTAACCACATGTTAGCAAGAGAAAAAGAACTGGATCTCTTTGGCAGCCTTTTTCTGGTCATATACTCAGCAGAGAAAAATGGTCAAAGAATCTCCTCTGAAGAAAATCTTACTATAAGGATATACTCTGTCTGGGCCCAGTGCCAGCAGCTGGCAAGGCTGAGGACTTGAAGTAGCCTTGCCTAACCAGTTAGGGATTATGCAGCTGAGATCCAGAACAGGGAGTCAATGTCTCTCAAAATGCTTTGCACGGCTGGTTTAGTGTGCCTAATCCATACAAAATCATTGGATCATCATTAAAAGCAACCAAATAACTTTTTTGGGGTGTGTGTGACAGTCTGTGTTCAATAATTGCTTGTAAACTATAAGCTGTACCTCTAGGCTTGAGAATTGCAAGACAGACACCATTGGAAAAACCAAATGGCGCCTCTTCTGCACCAATTAAACTTTCCCCCCACTAATTAATATGATGAGATGATGTGTTTTATACTTTCAAATGGCTCTCGTCCATTATTGTAGAACATTTCCCAGTCTCAGCAACTTTAAGATGTGTGAGTTTCAATTCCCAGAATTCCTCAGCTAGCATGATGGGATTTCTGGGAGTTGAAATCTACACAACCTAAAGTTACCAAGGTTGAAAAACATTGTTGTAGAAGAATCCTTGGAAGATCAATCTTGAAATGGACCTTATGGTCGAGATTCTGCCTATTTGTATTTTCTCTCTTTTAATAGTAGCTGCCTGATATTAGCTTCTAGACTGATATGCCACGGGATCAGGGATGTTGGTGTGTGTGTGTGTGTTTTCAAACAAGTAAAGATGGCAGTGGCAATTGCATGATTGAAGCTCCTTCCCTTTTAATGTGCATTGCACATAAAACTTAGGTTAAAAGAAGTTGGGACTTTGTACAGTCTTGGCTGGCATCTGAACAGTTGAGTAGAATATAGAGCTAATCTGACCACAAAACAAGATCTGGTGATGTTTTTTGATTCTGGTTTGTTTGCTAATTATAATTTCAACAAACCGTAATCCTGAACAGAGCAGGAAGATGAGATTTGTTTAAGATCTGAAGCATTGGTTCTTGAGCTCCTCCTTTGATGTTTAAAAGATTGTGAGCCTTGCATTCCCTGAAACTCGGTCACAGAAACAGGCATGTCTCAGATTAGCTTTGCAATCCTATTCTAAGCATATAATGATTTATTCTGGCAATGATTTAGCAAGTCAATAGTATATGCATGATTAAGCAATGATTAACAGCCCCCAGCGTAGCATCCTTACTATGAGATCTTCTGCTTGATTGGACCCTGGGTCCACTTTTTAGTCCCTATTGTCAGGATATGATATGATATGATATGATATGATATGATATGATATGATATGATATGATATGATATGATATGATATGATATGATATGATATGATATGATATATGTGAAAATGGGACAGAGGAGTTTCAAAGAAGAATAGATTGGTCATTGCCTGCCCATTATACATTTCAAGAAGTTGGGTTGATGAACCAGACATGAGATTCACACAAAAATCCCAGAGAAACCTAAGTTCTCAAAATTCCAGCTAGAAAATAATACACTATGAGTAGGTAATATGCACACAATCCTAGTTGACTTTGGCTGAACCTGAAAGTCTAGGCAGATGGGAGACCACTAGGAAATCCCAAGCTTGAGTCCATGTAGTTCTTAAGAGTAAAGTGTGACTCAAGGGATACTTAATGAAAAAGCTGAAAGTGTTTTATGTTTGCCATCTTGTTCTCCAAAAGAATAATAGATGATGTATTTTTTCCCTCTGTATTTATCTATATACTAAAACTTTCATTCTCCTGACCTTTAACTGGGCAAAACAGTGTGTCACATCTGTAACAGTCCTGGCATCATAGGGCAACAATTCTGAGCTAAACACTGAACAATGCCTCACAGGGTTAATTTACAGAATGTGTCCAAAATCTGGAGCCCATGACTCTTGAGGAAATGAAATATGGGAAATTGTGACTGCTTCAGTAGTACTGGCTTTGCTGTGCTGCTGCTACAGTCTCATGATCTTTAGTTTCAACATTCTGTGACAGTTTCCCAGCCAGTCTCACAATCCCTTGCTCCCTTCCCCATCCAGCAGCAGCCGCTTACCTTGCATTTATTTATTAGATTTAGAGACTGTTTTTATACAGATCACCTGTTTCTCTCCACAGCAACTCCATAAAATTCATCTTGGAGAACTAAGGTTCTAGAATCAAGTGGATCTCCAGACTGATCAAATCCCATTTGTAGATATTCATCAAGCTATTTCAAATTCACTTTATTTTTGGACTGCCTCTGCAGATCACAGTTCTACTTACCACAACCCACACAGATTTACACCAGTATTTGAGGTCTGTTTAGCACAGTCAATTTTCTGAATTTTAATACACATTGGATCTTACCATATCACTTGACAGTGAATCGGTTTTCAGCCATTGATCTTTCCTACAAAGAGTTGACAATCTGGGTTGGGTCTTTGAATATCAGCTCTCTTAAAGAGAAAGGGCTGAGACAGCAAATAGGAGGTAGATGAGGCTCTGGCTGTGAATGTGAGGAGGCTGAAGCAGATGACCTAATTAACATCTGTTGACAACCAGTGATCCAGGGAGCACATCTAGAGAATCATGGTAGCTGCAGAGGTGCATTTAGCATCCTAATTCCCTTTTTTGCAACCTCTTGACTCCCATTCTTGTGCTGCCATATGTCACGTTTCTGCATTTTGAAGTGAGAATTTCATGAAACCTGTAGCATAAATCTAAAATAGTTTACACTGCTATAAAATCAAAGGCAAGATCAAGGCTAAATCCCTTTCAAGTTGAGTTTAATGCTTGGTGATATCATAGACACCATGTCTCCATGTCATTTTCTTGGGGAAAGTAAAAATGCCTTTCTTCCAGGATGGGATTATTTCCCCCCGCCCCCAACTTCTCTGTTTTTGCCACAGACCTCAGATGCCCTGGAGGTCCCCCACCCAAGTACTAACAGGTCCAAACCTGGTTAGCTTCTGTACCCAGGCAGGTTTTGCCTTGTCTCCCCAAAAGAATTTTTAAAAGCCATGGAGTTTCTCAACCTTGGCAACTTTAAGGCATGTAGACTTCAATTCCTAGTTGGTTGGGGAATTCTGGGAGTTGAAGTCCACATTTTTAAAGTTGCCAAGGTTGAGAAACATTAGTCTAATCTATGATATAGCCCTACCCACTGTGCCTCAGTTTCCCTACTCCATGTGGCGCTTAGTACCATCCCCACAGCTTCCAAATTATCAGCCGTAGCCACTTTTCTACTGCTTGTCCTAACAAGAATTCCAGGGAGCTGGACAGAATAGTGGTTAATTCCTAGATAAAGTTCCATCTACTGCCAGCAGGAGGAGAAAGTGATTCATTCTCCAGAGCCCGCAAAGTAGGTTAGGGCCATTCAAAATAGTTCACAATTCTTTAATTCACCAAGTTGAAGGCAGGGGATGAGTAAAAGGGAACAAAACATAAACGGGTATGTAAATTCTACTTGGAATGTGGAATTGTTGTTTTTAATGTTCCTTTCCCTGCTAAATGTCCCCTAGGCAATGGTTGTATGCTATTGTAGAAATATGAAAGCTCTACTTCCTCCTGTTAGCCCATTTTCTTTGTGGAAAGAACCTGTGGTCAGATGGCTCACCCTGCCCTGCCCCAAAGCCGTTTTATTCCTTGCAAAAGAGGCAGGAAAAAAACCCCTCCATTCCTCATTCCCAAAAGGACGAAACTGCATGAAATCCAGGGACAGGATACAACTCACCTTTAACAATCCATCTCTTATGCAATTGCTTGTATCTAACAGGTTGGGCTCACCAGTTCCCTTCTCCTGATTAATGTCTGCAGCTCAGAAGAAGGTGTTCATTGATGCTGTGCACTGCTGGTGAACTAATGGGTTCTTTCAGTGAGGCTTAAAATGAATGTGAACATTTTCTGGGTGTCCTGACGCTGGTCATAGGAGAGAAGTAGAGCGTAGACCCTCTTCACTTAGCTCTGCTCTGCTAATCTGGCATTAAACTACTGTCATGCAATCTGCCTGAAGATGACTTTGGAGACCATTCAGAAAAGATTCGTACCGCATGTGGGAAGTAAAATAGAAACGGGAGATCTGGTGATATAATTACATTGCTTCCGCAACAGTTGTACTGGCTCCCTGTCCCAATTTGTCATTTGTATTAGTTCTGCTCAACTTCAGCAATATACTTGTTATGTATTGGGCCTAAGGAAACACCGTGAGCACTGGCTTAACAGATACCACCAGGTGGCGCTGAACCGAAACTGTTGTGGCCGGGATCAGTTTTCGGCGGGAAACAGAGGTTCACCCTGATTGGTGGGATGTGTACCTTGTAATGTAGTGGGTCCAACGCAAGGAAGAGACGCCAGCCAGAGTACGAGTTCAGCTCTTTATTGTGTGTGGGGGTTCGTACTGGAGAACAAGGGCTACTTGGCCTCCTTATATACCTGGCCAGGCAGGCGGCTAGCCAATGGGGTTGGCCCTAGGTTTCCCGCCGAAACTGGGTTTCCCGCCAAAACTGTCCAGGCCAACGCCCCCTGGTGGCTGTTGCTATGCAGATGCCTGCACTTGGATACATAACACCCCTCCCCCCTTAGAGAAAAACCTTAATAACTATAACACACATAACTATTTACAATGCATGCATAATACATAACAACGAGTTGAGGTCACTTGCACACATAGTCTGCTAGGTACGCAGGTGTCCTGTGGGGGTCTGGTGGACTGTCTGGGTGTGGCTTCTCCCTGGCCCAGCACATCTGGCTTGCATTGCTCCTGTGCTGGGTTAAGTCCGGCTGCCAGGTTCCTGCCACTGATGATGCCCTGCTGTTGCTGCAGGGCTGGCTGCAGGAGGCCATCTTCCTCTAGTTCAAGGTCCGCGTGGTTTCCAGTTGATCTGGCCTCATCTGGGGTGTGATTGTGATTGTCTGGTTTGGCATGTGTGGTGCACTCAGGGGCCTCTCCTCTGAGCTGGTCAATATGACGCCTGATGTGTCGATCCCCCTCCACCCCTACGATGTAGGATAGAGGCCCCATTTTGTCAACCACTGTCCCCGGAATCCATGTGTGTCCTGCCCCATAGTTCCTTACCCAAACCGGGTCCCCCACGTTGAGCACCCTATGTACAGGTGGCTTCTCAGTGTCTGCCACCACCCGATCAGGGTGCAGCCTGTCAAGCTTGGTGATGAGGCACCATCCCCATCGTAGTTCTGCTGGGCTCTTCCTGGTGGCAACGCACAGTGTGGTGTGGTGTGCAAGTAAAAATTTTGCCAGCCTGTGATGCCAGTCCTCGTTGATGATGCGCCGGAGTGCGTCCTTGGTCGTCCTTACCATCCGTTCAGCTTGCCCGTTAGTCGATGGGTGGAAGGGCGCGGAGGTGACGTGTCTAATCCAGTTCGCCTTCAAGAACGCCTGGAAATCATTAGCAGTAGACTGAAGCCCGTTATCAGACACAATTACATCGGGGAGGCCGTGTGTGGCAAAAAGGGCTCGGAGCAACTGGATTGTCCTTGCTGAGGTCATGTTTGGGACAGGAGCTACCTCCAACCACTTAGAGTGGCTATCCACTACCACTAGGAACAGTTGGCCCTGGAAGGGCCCCACATAGTCAATGTGGATGCGGGACCAGGCTGTGTGTGTGGCTTCCCACCTGTGCACAGGGGCGTGTGGCATCTCTGGCCTGGATCTCTGGCATGTGTAACAGCCTTTGACCCAATCCTCGATGTCTTTGTCCAACCCTGGCCACCAGAGGTAACTCCTGGCCAGTGCCTTCATCCTGACTACCCCTGGATGCCCCTCGTGCAGGGATTCCAACACTCTGCTCGGTAATGCTGTGGGAATGATGACCCTGCTACCCAAAGGAGGCAGCCCCGGTGTGTGGATAGCTCATGTCGCCTGGTGAAGAATGCCTGGAATTCGGGCCCCGGGGACTTGTCCTGCCAACCTGTGCAAACCCACGAGTGTACCCTGCTCATGATGTTGTCTGAGGCTTTCTTGGCCGCAATGTCCTTGACGTGTACTGGGCATTCTGGTAGTTCTTGCAGGGCTAGGATCTGTGTTGCTGGTGCCGGGTCTGGTTCCGGGGTGTCAATTGATAGCCTACTGAGGCCGTCTGCGTGGCCCATCTCCTTCCCTGGCTTGTGCACCAGCTTGCAATTGTATGCTGCAAGGAAGATGGACCACCGGAGCATTCTGGGAGATAGAATTTGGGGGGTCTGCTTGTCTGTTGTGAACAGGCCAAGCAGTGGTTTGTGATCTGTGTAAATTGTGAATTCCCTGCCGTATAGATAATCATGGAACTTTTTTACCCCTGCCACTATTGCCAGGGCTTCCTTATCAATTTGGGCGTAGTTCCTCTCTGCTCCAGACAGCGTTCTGGAATAGTATGCGATTGGAATTTGGGCCCCTGAAGGTTCCAGGTGGCTTAGGACAGCGCCCACACCGTAAGGGGACACATCGCATGCAATGCAAATGGGCTTGGACTCTATGAAGTGGGTTACTGTGAACTTGTCAGACAGGAGCGCTTTTAAGGCTCTGAAACTCTGGTCGTGGATGGGGGTCCAGGTCCATGCTGCCTTCTTGTCCAATAACCTGTGTAATGGCTCTGCTATGGCTGCCTTGTGTGGAAGGAAGGTGTGGTAGAAATTGAGCAGACCCAGGAATGCCTGTAGCTCTGCTTTGTTCCTAGGTGTGGGTGCCAGCTTGATTGCCCTTACCTTTGACTCTGTGGGGTGAATTCCCGTGGCATCTACCCTGAATCCCAAAAATTCTGTGGAAGGAACACCAATACTGCACTTTTCCCTCTTCAGTTTGAGGCCAGAAGCGCGCAGCCTGGTTAGGACCTCCCTAAGCCTACCTGCCAGTTCTTCTGCTGATGCTCCTGCAATCAGGATGTCATCAAAATAGGGGCAGACTCCCGGGATGCCCTTGAGGGTTTTCTCCATGATCTCCTGGAAAATGACAGGAGCTACGCTGATCCCAAACTGCAGTCTGTTTACCCTGAAGGCTCCCCTGTGAGTCACTATCGTCTGAGTGTCAGCCGTTGCCCTGGTGACCGTGAGCTGTTGGTACGCCTGCGCAAGATCGAGCCTTGCAAAGATGGTGCCGCCTTGGAGGGAAGCGAGAACGTGGCTGACCGTGGGGACCGGGTAAGCGTGCGGGTTTAGGGCGCGATTCACCGAGCATTTGTAGTCGGCGCAGATCCTTATCTCCCCATTGGATTTAAGTGGGGTGACTATCGGGGTCTCCCATTCTCCCCCATCTATGGGCTCTAAGATTCCCTGGCCCACCAGCTTATCCAGTTCGCGCTCGATTTTATGTTTGAGCGTGAAAGGGACTTGCCGCGGCCTGACCCTAATGGGGAGGATGCTCGGGTTCAACTTGAACGTGATGGGGGGCCCTGTGTACTTTCCCAGCTTCCCATCGAAGACATCTGCAAACTCCTTGCAGACGGCCTCGATGGATTCTCCCTGGATCTGGTGGATTCCCGTGACTGTGATCCCCAGGGCCTCAAACCAGTCTAGGCCGACTAGACTGGCTCTTTGGCCCTCTACCACCACTACCTCCAGGTGCTCCTCGCGACTCTTGAACCCCATGGAAAGGGTGGCCTCCCCCTTTACCCTGACTGGCGTGTTTTGGAAATCGGTCAGTGCTAAATTTGAGGGCCGTAATTGAATCCACTGCTTGCTCCGGCTGTTAATGTAATTAAGGGTCTCATCCGAAATGACAGAGACCGCAGAGCCAGGGTCAAGTTCCATGTTGCAGGGAACGCCCTGCAAGCAGATTGTTAATCTAATTTTGGGTCTGAGCAGCCGGCGGCTACCCGTGTGGTGTATGCCCAGCCAGCTCTCGACATGGCCAATTTTAATTTGGATCGAGGGCCCCGTACCTCTCAATGGCGACTCCTCCCAGCGCAGCTTGTGGATCTCCTCTCGGGGGCGGTGGCTACGACAGACTGCGGCTATGTGGCCTGTCTTCTTGCAGGCCCGACATGTGGCTGACCGAAACTTGCAGAGGCTGCGCACGTGGTTTCCGCCACAGCCTGTGCACTTCTGCGAGTTGTTGGCCGGTTTGGGCTTGTCCGGGCGCCCACCTCGTTGGTCGGGAGTCGACTTCCGCCGGTGGAGGTCGATGCTTTGTTCGTCCTCCTCGTCCTCGGCTGAGATGACTTGCTGGTGGATGCTGGTCATCTGGCTGCCGGTTCTGGACTCCTGGACAGCCTGGACAGCCTCGCAGGCCACTTCATGGGCCAGGATGGCGTCCTGGGCCTCCTGGAGTGAGACCTACTCTTTCGCAAACAGGCGCCTCTGCAGCCTCGTGTCTCGTAGGCTGCAAACCAGCCTGTCTCGTAGCCGCTCCTCCAGGTTTGAAAATTTGCAGGCGACGGCAGCTTCTTGCAGGGCGGCGATGTATTTGGCCCCGGACTCGTCGGGACGCTGGTCCCTCTTCTCAAACTGTGACCTCGAAGCCAGTTTGGACAAGCGGGGCCGGAAGTTGGCATTTAGCTTGGTGACGAGGTCCCGGTAAGAGACGGTATCTATGGCCTCCGGGGCGAACAGGTTTGCGGCGACCTCGAGGAGTGCGGGTCCGCCTATGCAGAGCAGGGTGGCCACCTTTGAGCCGTCCTCCGAAATCTGTTTGAACCTCATGTACAGCTCGGCATGCGACAGGTATCAGGCCCATTTCTCGGGGTGGCGGGTGTCAAATTCGCGGGGTTGTCAAGTCCGTGCCATCACTTGGTCGGTTGTCCCGGTTGCTTGTGGTGGCCGGTCGCGGTGGCTGGCGGTCACGGTGGGGGGAAAAGGAAAAGATGCCTCTTTCCCTTCAGCATGCGGTGCTTTCCCCCTAGTGACTTCAGCTCTTCTGTCGGCAGTATCCCACCTTCGTTGCCACTGTAATGTAGTGGGTCCAACGCAAGGAAGAGATGCCAGCCGGAGTACGAGTTCAGCTCTTTATTGTGTGTGGGGGTTCATACTGGAGAACAAGGGCTACTTGGCCTCCTTATATATCTGGCCAGGCAGGCGGCTAGCCAATGGGGTTGGCCCTAGGTTTCCCGCCGAAACTGGGTTTCCCACCAAAACCGTCCAGGCCAACGCCCCCTGGTGGCTGTTGCTATGCAGATGCCTGCACTTGGATACATAATATACCTGGCCAGGTATATAAAGGGCGCAGGTAACCCCTATTCCTCAGTACAGTTCCTTCACCTAATAAACAGCTGCTATGCTGTACTATAATAATAATAATAATAATTTGGAAGGGACCTTGGAGGTCATCTAGTCCAACCCCCTGCTCAGGCAGGAAACCCTATACCATTTCAGACAAATGGCTGTCCAGTCTCTTCTTAAAAACTTCCAGTGTTGGAGCATTCACTACTTCTGGAGGCAGGCTGTTCCACTGGTTAGTTGTTCTAACTGTCAGGAAGTTTCTCCTTAGTTCTAGGTTGCTTCTCTCCTTGACTAGTTTCCATCCGTTGCTTCTTGTCCTGCTTTCAGGTGCTTTGGAGAATAGCTTGACTTCCTCTTCTTTGTGGCAGCCCCTGAGATATTGGAACACTGCTATCATGTCAACCCTCACCCTTCTCTTCATTAAACTACACATACCCAATTCCAGCAACCGTTCCTTATATGTTTTAGCCTCCAGTCCCCGAATCATCTTTGTTGCTCTTCTCTGTACTCTTTCTAGAGTCTCGACATCTTTTTTACATTGTGGTGACCAAAACTAGATGCAGTATTCCAGGTGTGGCCTTACCAAGGCATTGTAAAGTGGTATTAGTACTTCACGTGATCTTAATTCTATCCCTCTGTTAATGCAGCCTAGCACTGTGTTGGCTTTTTTGGCAGCTGCAGCACACTGCTGGCTCATATTTAAGTGATTGTCCACTAGGACTCTGAGATCCCTCTTACAGTTACTACTATTGAGCAAGGTACCACCTATACTATACCTGTGCATTTGATTTTTCCTGCCTAAATGTAGAACCTTACTTTTTTCACAATTGAATTTCATTTTGTTACATAGTGCCCAGTATTCGAGTCTGTCCAGATCCTCCTGTATCTTAAGCTATCTTCTGGAGTATTGGCTATTCCTGCCAGCTTGGTGTCGTCTGCAAATTTGATGAGTTCCCCATCTAACCCCTCATCCAAATCATTGATGAAGATGTTGAAGAGCACTGGGCCCAGAACAGAGCCCTGGGGCACCCCACTACACACTTCCTTCCATGTAGATGCAGTTCCATTGAGGACCACACGCTGAGTACGGCCTGTCAGCCAGCTACGAATCCATCTGGTGGTGATGCTATCTAACCCACATTTTTCTATCTTATCAAGTAGTAGGTTGTGATCTACTTTATCAAATGCCTTACTGAAGTCCAAGTAAATTATATCTACAGCATTCCTCTGGTCCACTAGTTTTGTCACTTGGTCAAAGAATGCAGTAAGATTTGTCTGGCATGATCTGTTTTTGACAAACCCATGTTGGCTTTTAGTGATAACTTTGTTCGCATCAAGGTGTTTGCTGATTTGTTGTTTGATTATCTTTTCCAGAATCTTCCCAGGTATTGAGGTCAGGCTGATAGGTCTGTAGTTTCCTGGGTCTATTTTTCCCCCCCCGTTTTTGAATATGGTCTCGTCCTCCTTCCTGCTCTCCAGAACCCACTACTCAACAATACTGACTAGGGATTTCTGGGAGTTGAAGTCCACTCATCTTAAAGCTGCTGAGGTTGAGAAATACTTCCCTACTGTACAACCTTTTGTGGCGTAGGGCTAGATTGTTCTCAGGAGTGCCTGTCTCCTATCATTTTTGCCTGTTTCCATCAGATTTGACAAAGTGGGCAGTCTCCTGGTTCTTTCCCTCAATAATTCCATCAGATGGGCCTTTTTTGGCATGGCATCTACTGAATGGAACTAAAATCCAGATAGATAGCTCCAATTATGGCCAGCCCCAACCCTTCCCAACCCAACATTCTGGCTGGGGTATTCTGTGAGTTGACATCCACACATCTTATAGTTGTTGAGAAACACTGTTCCAGATTGTTTGCTGGTTGAAAGTTACACACTCTGTATGTCTGAGGTGTCCCAAATTGTCGGAGAAAAGTCACCTCAGAAATCCAGAATTTGACACACATAGGTCTATTGATATGAAATCCTCAAACAATTCCTCTTCTATCAGCACATCATCAGTTAAACAAATATTGCAAATACCTAAAATGCTGCTCAACTAAAAAATGAGCTAACTTGTGCTCTGTTTTTCCAGGATAAAACTAATCCAAACTGATTTCCTGACTAAGATGAAAGGCCAGGTGGTGCCTCCCCCATTCCATGTGCAGAGAAGCTGACTGAAATGGCAGTTGACTCTTAATTCTTGCAGCCTTTCTTAAATTGCATCTGGGTAATGTAGATTCTCTGGGATGTAGCATGTAAACTGTGTGGCCTACTTCTAGATGAACAGCCTTTTTGGTCACTGAAATTATCTGCTTTCAGATGCAGCAAAGATCAATTGGGGCTCTTTGGATGTTTGCACACATCTAAACATTACGTCTACAGGTTTGCTTATACATCTGTGAGGATATAGACAGACCATATACAGACAGACAATAAATAGCATATCACCAATTGTCCTTCCTGGTCAATTGCTGACCAGAGAGAATTGTCAGACCTTCACCAGATCACTCATTGGACTGCAGTAAGGCAAAATGTTGCCACTTTTGCTGCAACATTTAACAATTAACTAGTGCAACAAATTGCCTTCGGAAATTATGGGTTCCCCAACACTGGAGGCTTTGAAGAAGAGACTGGACAGCCATCTATCAGAAATAGTATAGGTCTCTTGAGAGAGCAGGGGGTTGGCCTAGATGACCTCCAAGGTCCCTTCCAATTCTATTACTGTTATTGTTCACATTTGTTGGTTGAAACACCAAGTCCTTTTTGGCAGGAAGTCCTCAGTAGAGGTTGTCGTTGACTTACAACTGGTCACTTAGCAACTTTTCAAAGCTACAACCTACTTGAAAAAGAGAACTTAGAAGACAGATCTGACATTCCAATGACCCCCCCCCCTCACCTGATGGCACTTTGGGTGCTTGATTCCATGGCCACATTTTCAGCCATTTGCAGCAAGATGTGATCATGTGACCAGGTTTTATGATGATTTAGCTGAAAACCAGCAGTCAGTTCTGCTTTTTTTGCTAAAACTGTGCCCGTAGCGAATATTGGGTTTGCACTTACAACTGCCATGTTTGCTTAACAACTGACACAAAAAGCATTGTAAAATTGGGTCAGTCGTGTCATCTTCCCTCTGCTTCCAGACTCTTACCTACTTGGTATAAAACCAAAACTAATTAATAGACAAGATTGGTATCTCTTTGTACATGTTACAACAGCAGCGAGAATAACCTTCGCTCAACAGTGGAAGGATATAAATATTCCAACGGACCAAATGTTAATTAATAAGATTCTGAATTGTGCTGAAATGGATAAACTAACCTATATGTTAAAACAGAAACAAGAATCTATGTATCACACCAACTGGGAACGATGGTATGATTGGTTAAAAAATAGAACAAACCTAGAATAGTTAATATGACACTTCATAGTAATCTTTATGATAATATTTAATAGTCGAAATAGACAACGTTAAATAAGATTTAAGATTTACTGGGATGTAATTATGTATAATTGCCCAGGGAATTTCAATCCCCAGTCAGTTTATATGTATGTTTGTTAAGTGTTTGTTTGTCCTTTTCCTTTTTTTTCTTAATTTGAAATCTATATACTTAGTGTGTATGTGTTTGTAAATATTTAAAAAAACTTTATAAATAAAAAAAATAAAAAATAAAATTGGGTCAGTCGTGTGTGACAGTTATCAGACTTGTTTTATGACCATCACGACCTATGACCATAATGGGCAGACTCCCCCTTGTAGGACTACTTGTAGGTGCAGCGTATATTTGAGGACTAAGTGCCCAATCCAACACTGTAGTTCATCTGGAACTGTATAGTGTATACTTGCAGATGCAGTTCTGTCCTCCAACATATCATCTGATTCCTTGCAGTTTCTGTTTGAGGTAACTGTCCAGAACTGGAAAGTAGGACATAGGCTGAAAACTATTGGGTGAAATTTGCAGAGAAAACAGCTACCATCTACACTTTGAAGAAATGTCCAAACAAACCTATTTAGACTACGTACTTGGGGAGAAAAGGGTTTCTCTACTGGATGTATTTAAGATGGATTGTTTTCAATCAAGACCAGCTCTGTTAGCTTTTGCATTGTAGTATAGGTATAGCACTAAGTCAGCAATTCTCAATGTGTGGTGTGGATAACTCTAAACTTCTTGCATCTGTTTGATTGTTTGTAAATTTCAGCTGGGTAAAACAATGCCTCGTAAGGCAACAATTTTTGAATCAACATGCTTCAAATGGACTAACTTAAACAACATAGCCAAAATCTGGAACTCATGACTCCTGTGGCACTGAAATTTGGCAAAGTGACGGCTTTAGTGCCATCATGCTGTCATGGTCAGTTATGGTCATGTGATTATCATTTCCAACACTCCCTGACAGCTTCCTACCATGAAAGTCAATGGGGAAGCCAGCAGGAAGTCAGAAGTCTCTTCCCCTCTACCTTTTTGCCTGTCCATCATCATTCTGTTTGTTTAGATTAAGAAATATCTCTGAAATGATGACCCAACAGATTACAGATTGTCTAATGAATATATCATTTCTCCATTTTCATTTTTAATACAGTGCATGAATTAATACAACACATAAAGCAGAGCTCTTTCAGGCCTTCACTTTTAAGAATATAAAGGGGCCCTGACACCAAAATGTTTGAGAACCACTTCAGCAACAAAAATTATGGTTTAGGTAGCCTTCAAAGTTTCCTTCCAACTCTACCATTCTATGATTGTAATTCATAGGCCACAATAATAGACATTCTTGCTACCGAAAGCTAAAATACTTTCCTATCTCTATGTATTCAAGAAACTTCCAGTACAGTTGGTTTTACAGTTGCTCATGTACGTATTTTATGACAATACCTTCACTTTCAACCACCATGATGCTCTTCCAGAAGCTTGGGAGAACATGTGGAGCTATTCAAGGGTTCTGCCATTCCTACAGAACCTTTTCCAAACATTAGGCACACAGAAAAACAGGATCAGTGCCAAAGCACAGTCTCCATGAACTTTTCATGAGTAGATATGTTTGGATAAGAGCAAATCGTTCTCAGTGATGTCCATGGCTTGGCAGGGTTTGGTAAAAATGGAGAAATTGGCACGGTATATAATATGTCTCATACCAACCTTTTAGAGTAACACCTCCTTAAGTAACACCAGCTGCCTGCAATTAGTGCAGGTTCGAGTCCCACCAGGCTCAAGGTTGACTCAGCCTTCCATCCTTCCGAGGTAGGTAAAATGAGGACCCAGATTGTTGGGGGCAATAAGCTGACTTTGTAATAATGCCACTTGGGGGGGGCGAAAGCCCTAATAAGCAGGCATATACATAGAATGAAGGCTATTGCTAAGCACATTGATTTGTGCTTTAGATTGTAAGCCGCCCTTAGTCTTCGGAGAAGGGCGGGATATAAATGGGATTTTTTTTAAAAAGAGTCATGATAGTGCAGTAGTTCGAATGCAGTATTGCAGGCTAACTCACTGCTTACTGCCAAGAGTTTGAATCTGACTGGCTCAAGGGTCAGATTGCTGGGGGCAATATGCTGTCTCAGTAAATTGCTTAGAGACTGCTGTGAAGCAGTATATAATTCTAAGCGCTATTGCTATTATATGTTCTATAGCCAGAAGAAATTAGAAGAGTCCAGATGGAGCAGATCAAACACTTTTCTAGTCCAGCATCCTCTTTTCTAGAGCAGTCAACCAGATATTTCTGAGAAGTCTGCATGGAAGATTTGAAGCAATTGCCCTCCCTTCACTTGTCTCTCAGCAATTAGTATTCAAAGGTGCTTTTGACAACCTTGAAATTCTGCCTGGAGGTATTGTTCCCAGATGCAGCACCAAGGAAAGGTTGATTGTCGCCTACCTTGATGTTGCAACTCAAGCAGGTTTTTATGCATTCTTTTACGAGTACCTTGGAGAGAAGGGATGCAAAACATTGGGGCCCATTTGCAGCCACCAGCTTTCCATTTGCAATTCCTGGATCTTTGATACTAGAAAAACATTTGAGCCTTGGAACTAGGGGGTGGGGGCAGGAGATTTTTAGTAACTAAATTGGTATCTTAAATTTTGTAGAGGAAAGAAAAGGCAAGGTGGCAAGAAGAATGTATGTTAAGATATGCAGCTGTTATTGTTTCTATGTACAGGCCGTCCTCCCTCGTTTAGTGGACACAATTGGGACTAACTCTGTCGCTAAGCACTGTGATCACCAAGTGAAAAATCACATGACTGTGACATTTTATGATGTCATCAAGCAAAACACTCTGTGGGCCTGACTTGTGATTTAACTTCCATGTTCTCCATTAACTCTGCTTGTTGGAAGCTAGTTGTTGGAAGCAGACAAATGGAAATCATGTGACCAGAGGAGGCTGCAACAGTTGCAATGGATTGGTGGCAATGGAGTTTTTTATATATAGTTGTAACTTCAAATGGTTGTTAAAAAGGCAATTGGCAATCAAGGACTACCTGTATACTTACTGCTGCTATTAATAGCATTATATTTATTTCATACATTTATGAAATAATTGGACATGTATAGGACCTGCTTTATATGCAGCAATTGCTGTCTTGGAATAAAACCCACGTAAACTATGGTAAGTAGTTGAAGCAATCCATTGGATGGATGCTTTGGCTTGTCTCAAACATTTAGCTCCATGGATGAAATATATACGTGAGGGGTGTCCAACCTTTGCAACTTTAAGACCTGTGAACTTCAACTCCCAGAGTTCTCCAGCCAGTCACGCAGGCTGCAGAATCCTGGAAGTTGAAGTTCACAAGTTTTAAAGTTGCCAGGTTGGACACCCCTGATTTAAATCAATCAAGAATGAAAATCATAGTGATGCAGGAGGCAGTTGAAAGATGGATAGTCATATAACGGTTTCTCTGGTCCAAAGGCCTTCAGAGATTAAAAGGATTCTGTTTATTTAACTACTTTGATCAGTCTGCATCACGAATTCTCTTCTGGATGAAAATGAAGGAACTTTAGTCCTTTAATTCCTATCTCAACTGTTCTCATCACCATACTATCTGGAGACATGTTTCTGTATGTGCATTGGGGATAGAAGTAATGGATTCAATGTCCTGTATCTGATAGGTCAACCTCCTTAGGGAGGATTTGGAAGCAATACAGTGGACTACGTCTTTTCCACACAGAAGGCCCACATTTGAAGCCTAACAGTTTCAGTAGGGCTGGGAAATGGCCTCGAATGGAGATTTTGGAGAGCTACTGTCCTCTGGACTGTAAATAAAGTCACCTTCAGGTTGAGCTCAGCTTCTGATGATGTCTACATGGAGACACCCATGTAGTTTTTTTGGCAGCAGTGCAGACATGATCTCCCATTCCCTTCTCAAGATGGTTTTTATATTACTTCTCCACCTGTAGCCCTGGAATTTCTGAGTTGTCCCCCCATTCAAATAGTAACTCAAGTGAGCATGTTTAGCTTCAAGATCAATAGAGGGCAGCAAGCACTGTGGACCAATGCTCTGACCTGGAACAAAGTAGCTGTTTCTCACTGGCATCCATGTGGCATATATGAGCCGCCAGATTCTTTTTTAAGCCAATGAAGCTCCTCATGTTAACACCACTGAATTTTTTAAAAATATCTTACTTCATGCTAGGGGTAGACAATCTCTTCAGGTTTTTCTACCCTTAAAAGGAGTGTATTAAATCTCCAATCCATCTCAAACTTGTCTACAGATACTCCTTGACTTACAACAGTTCATGTAATGAGCCTTGGTGGAGCAATGAGGACCCAGATTGTTGGGGGCAATAAGCCGACTTTGTAATAATGCCGCTTGGGGGGGGGCAAAAGCCCTAATAAGCAGGCATATACATAGAATGAAGGCTATTGCTAAGCACATTGATTTGTGCTTAGAATGTAAGCCGCCCTGAGTCTTCGGAGAAGGGTGGGATATAAATGGGATTAAAATAAAAATAAAATAAATAAATTTAATGACAGTTCAAAGTTACAACAGCCCTGAAAAAGGTGACTTATGACCATTTTTCACACTTACAACCACTGCAACATTCCCAATGGTCACATGATCAAAATTCAAATGCTTGGCAACTGATTCATATCTATGACGGTTGCAGTGTCCCAGGATCATATGATTCCCTTTTGCAACCTTCCCACAAGCGAAGTCAATGGGGAAGCCAGATTCGCTTAACAACTGTTACTAACTTAACAACTGCAGTGATTTACTTAACAACTGTGGCTAGAAAGGTCATAAAATGGGGCAAAATTCACTTAACAAATGTCTCACTTAGCCGCAGATATTTTGGGCTTAATTGTGGTCATAAGTCAAGGACTACCTGTACTAATCTTAAACATTCTCTCCTAGCCAATCAAGGTGGATCCAAATCCAGTTTCTGGTCTTCATAGTGATGATTTTAAGCCACTGTCTTGCTCACTTCATGAGCTGGACCACTTCTCAGTGAGTAGAAAGGGCTTCCATCATTAGTATGGAGTGAGAAATTTCCATCATCGGACCTTAACAGAATAGAGCTGGAAGGGACCTTGGAGGTCTTCTAGTCCAGCCCCCCTGCTCAAGCAGGAGACCCTATATCATTTCAGACAAGTGGCTGCCCAGACTCTTCTTAAAAACCTCCAGTGATGAAGCACCCACAATGTCTGAAGGCAAGCTGTTCCACTGGTTAATTGTCCTCGCTGTTAGGAAGTTTCTCCTTAATTCCAGGTTGCCTTTCTCCTTAGAAAGAGACCCTTAGGAAGAACCTTTTCAGACAAAGTCTACCTTGTATGTCTAAAGTTCAATATTGGTGGCCAAAGGGAGCTTGGTAAGCCTACACATGTCTTGGCATCTTCTGTTTCACCAGCCATGGCATTAAGAAACACTCTGCAGATGGCAGTACTGTGAGGGGCATGAAGTTTGAAAATTTGAAAAGAGAGCAAACAGGTTTTCCCAAAACTGTGATTTTGGTGGTTGGCTGATCTGCCCGGTGCTTAAAAATGATTAAAGCTTCTCCTTTCTCTCAACGCCCATTTGCTGGCAGGCAGGTAAGGTCAGGCGGAATGAGCTTCAACGTCTCTGTCTGCTGAGAAGGGCTAGGCAGGTTTTTTCAGGTTCCTTGGCGTCATAGGAGACTCCGCCATGAGATAAGACGGCATTTATGTCTGCAGGCTTAGTGGGCGGGTAGTGGGGGGGGAGGGAAAAAAGGGGAGCCAATAATTCTGTAGCTTTGAGATAGGATAGATATTAGGAGTTGTGTCTCAGATAGTTTCTCAACAGGGCTACCAGAGGCATCCACCAGCAATTTTAATTATGTGATAAATGTGAAATATTTATGTGTGTACATTTCCTTATCATTAGATCAATGGGAACTACTGCTGCGCTCCCACACCTCTGCTCCAAAATTTAGCATACAATCCTGCATCAGTTGTAAGATGCCCTCTAACCTTTCATAGATAATGGGCAGAGGGACAGTGGTCAAAGAGAACCATCAAGGACACTGTGAAACGGTGTTGTTTATTCTGCGCAGGACCCATCTCATTTTTTACTCACTATGTCACTTTGGCAATACTTTTGCTTTATTTGCTTTTATGCAGAGCCCTGCAAGGATCCAAAATTCCGCCCCCCCCCCCCATGTCTTGACTCATTGCATATTAGAGCAGCTTTCCCCAAAATTGAGTAGTCTCCAGATGTTTGGACTTCAGTTCCCAGACTTCTTCAGTCAGCCTGATGGTTGCTGAGAAATTTGGGAATTTAAATCTATACGTATTGAAGATTCCCTAATGCGGCAAAACTATAATAGGAAAGAAGACTAACAGAATTTGGTGATGTCTGCAAGATGTACTCATCTTTTCATCAGCTTCCACGGAGTCTAGCCCTCTTTATTCATGAATGCATATGCAGTGAGAAATTGGTGGTCATCAAGATGGCCCAAGATCCTTGTTTCTGCCCTAGAGACTAAAGGAAGCTTTATATTTCAGGGTCTGACCTCAGTGTACAGCTGAAAACAATCCTCAGTAGCACTGTAAGATGTTCTAGCTCAGGGGTCTTCAAGCCTGGCCCTTTTATGACTTGTGGACTTCAGCTCCCAGAATTCCTCAGCCAGGCACGCTGGCTGAGGAATTCTGGGAGTTGAAGTCCACAAGTCATAAAAGGGCCAAGTTTGAAGACCCCTGTTCTGGCTTAACTGAAGGGCATTCTTTCTCTGAAAGATAGTCAGAGAACAGCCTTGCATTAAGCTGCCTTCTCCTGTTGGGATCTCCTTGGTAAAAGGAAAGAAGATCTCTTTCCCTTCCTTTGCTCTACTCTTCTTCTCCTGCCCACCACGGCAAGAGAAGCAAAATGAAAGAATGGATTGGATCTCTTCTCCTCCCGCCCTCCCCCACTCCAGAGATGTCAAAAGATTCAGGAAAAGAAAGGAGAAGGAGAGAAGCAATGGAGGATGGGTCCCATGGTGCAAGTCTTCCTATTCCCCCCAACTCTATGGGTTCAGAGAACTGACAGCAAAAGACCCGGGGATCTGCTGCCACAACTGGCACCAAAGGAAGATTTTTTTTTTCTCTTCCTCTGAGCTCTTGGCCCGGTCAGAAGCCCTCCTGGGCTTCAGGCTGAAGTTGACAAAAATCTGGAGTGCAAGTTATTACTTCTTTTGTGCTGGTGGTTGAAAAAAAGGGTTCATTATAGGCATACAGTCAGTTTACTTCCTTCAAGCTGAGGATAAAAAGATAAAAAAAGTATCGATATCAAAGAATGAAATACTAAAAGCGAAATAAAACATTGGCAGCCCTAAAAACTTTTCTACGAGGAACTATTGATAGCATATTTTGTCCCTTCCCTTCAATTCTTCCCAGCTGCTTAATCATTCATACTTTTCTTTGAGCATTAGAGATTATTGCTTGTTTGTCTGTTTAAATTGTTTGATCTATTGTTTTCTATTATTTTCTTGATTCTTTTTCTTGAAAACCATATTCCAAATATCTAAGCTGGCCTTGGTGAAATATCTCAGGGAGCCATTTCTGCTTGAATTGAGCTATTTTGTTGTGAATATATGCAGACAATTGTGCCATTGCTGTGTAGAGTTAGCAGTTTTTAAAACCATTGTAGCTTTCTGCCAGCTCCCACACTGGATACAAACTTCAGTGATGATAAATGGAAAACTCGCAAGTTGAAAACAGAAGAAGAGAACGACAAACAATCTGGAAATTGCTATTCCACAGTGATAGCAAAATAATAAGGTATATGAAAGCCAGATAACATTTTCCCACTTTGATGAGAAATAATGTGGTTATATTAAAATTATAATCATCAAACCTCAAACTTTGTCTATACACATCTTTTAAGAATACAGAGGTTTTTTTTTCTTCTATCCTTCTTTGCATGCTTTTTTATTTTAATATTGTGCAATGGGACAGCTCTTACCCTTGAAAGCTGATGATCTTCTGAGTATTTCAGAATACTCAGAATCTGGGACAGATTTTCCAGGTGCAAATATGTTGCCTTTGGGTTGCTCTCTGTATCCCTTACTAATAAGGTCTGACTTAAATAATATTGGGACATTCTTTTGCCAATTTGTTCTCATTTTCATTTAATCTATTAAACTGCACCAGTTTTATTCACTTTATAGCCACTTTCTCCAATCAAATGTGCTCATTACAAATCTCATAACCAACATTTGATAACATACCACTTTGGTGCATATCCAAAATAATCTTATTATAGGTAAAAATTTGTCCTATACCTCAGTGGTCTCCATCCTTTCCAGCTCAGTAGAGCAGCGGAGGCAGTGGCAGTGGTGGGAGGGGAGAGGGGAGATGGTTTTGCATGCCCATGCATGAGTGCCGCTTTCACAAATGCAGCATTGTGCACGCATGCACTCACCCACTACTTACACAGCCGAGTTCCGAATGAGTTGCGGCCTGGTACTGGTTTGCAGCCTGGGGATTAGGGACCCTTACTATATCCAACATGCACAAACATACAAGATTTTAAAAGTTGGGTTTATCACTTCCACCAGAAAAATATCTCTCTGTGAGCCCTTCAAGAAAGACACAGACTAGGAAACCAAAGTCACACAGGCCAATATTATTTTTAGTGTAAGCTAAATGGTAACCATCTTGTAAATCTGAATGTGTTTCTTCCTTCTTTCCCTTTTATCTTCATGAGAATTAAGGTGGTGTCTGTCTGAGACATTTTCTCGGGTTAGAGTTCTGGCCCAGACTCAGATTTCTTTTACCTGACCATTATTTTGGTTGCGGCATGGCCTTCTATTACTCAGGATTATTCTTTCTGTCCATTACACCACCACTCTCCAAATCAAGTGAGGGCATGTCAGTAAAGAAAGAATTCTACTATATGCAGGGCTTTTTTTCTCATAGAATGCTCAGAACGGAGTTCCGGCACCTTTTTTGGATGGAACCTTGTAGGGTAGGCAAGGCGGGTTGTATGACATGTGTGAGTTCTGGCACCTTTTTCTTTTACAAAAAAAGCACTGACTATATGAAAGAAGTCTACTACGAGTTGTGCTGAAAGTAAATCTGTGTGTCCCATTCAGTGAACTAAATCCTACTTTCAAAATCCTGGTTAAAGTCAAAACCCGGAATGAAAAAAAGCACCTGAGACCTTCAAGGAATGAAAGTTGTCGGGGAAACATTGGCAGTTACGTTTTAAATGAGAGCTTATATGAGGCAATTTGCATTTTAAAAGCCCCCATCAGATAAATCTATTTGTCAAAGAATGAAAAGAGGGTGATTTGCATTTTAAAAAAAGATTCTGAGGCAATTTACATTAACAGTTAATTACAGGAAGCTGTATAGAAACCTCCCCATGTTTTTGAGATACTGCAAACATAAATGGTGTTCAACATTAAAAAAAAGTCCATTAAAAAAAGAACTGGTTTAGAATATTGCCTCATTGGTGCTGATTTTTAAGATTTCAAGGATGAGCAGTTTTTAGAGTCCAGTAAGTTTGTACTTCAACCTTAAAACTATTAAGAAAAATGTGAACAAGGTAGTTGGTTTATTCTTATCTAGCAGCCATAAGAGGAAGTACTAATACCACTTTACAATGCCTTGGTAAGGCCACACCTGGAATATTCTATCAGTTTTGGTCACCACAATGTAAAAAAGATGTTGAGACTCTAGAAAGGGTACAGAGAAGAGCAACAAAGATGATTCGGGGACTGGAGGCTAAAACATATAGGGAACGGTTGCTGGAATTGGGTATGTGTAGTTTAACGAAGAGAAGGACAAGGGGGGACATGATAGCAGTGTTCCAATATCTCAGGGGCTGCCCCAAAGAAGAGGGAGTCAAGCTATTCTCCACAGCACCTGAAAGCAGGACAAGAAGCAACGGATGGAAACTAATCA
The DNA here is from genome assembly GCF_964194415.1 of Vipera berus. Lineage (NCBI taxonomy): Eukaryota > Metazoa > Chordata > Lepidosauria > Squamata > Viperidae > Vipera > Vipera berus. The sequence goes on from NC_138202.1 coordinate 344,286,354, forward strand.
AGGAGAGAAGCAACCTAGAACTAAGGAGAAATTTCCTGACAGTTAGAACAATGAACCAGTGGAACAACCTGCCTCCAGAGGTGGTGAATGCTCCAACACTGGAAGTTTTTAAGAAGAGACTGGACAGCCATTTGTCTGAAATGGTATAGGGTTTCCTGCCTGAGCAGGGGGTTGGACTAGATGACCTCCAAGGTCCCTTCCTACTACTACTACTACTACTACTACTACTACTTCTTCTTCTTCTTCTTCTTCTTCTTATTATTATTATTATTATTATTATTATTATTATTATTATTATTATTATTATTATTATTCAACTGTAATTTACTTCTTCTACATGGGATGCATCCCTGAAAGATGCTCGGTTGCCTTTGGTTACATTTTCCAGGAAAACAGAGCCTCCCGCCTTCTCTTTCACTGCTGAAGAGCTCTAACAACCAGGAACTTTTTCCTATATAAGTTTGAAATATGTTTTTTCCTGAAATGTCCACCCATTCATTCTAGCAATGAATCCTGATAATGCACCGTTTAAAGTGCAGTATTGAAGGCAAACTCTCTCCACAGCCTGGAGTCCGATCCTGATGGACTTAAGGTTGACTCAGCCTTCCATCTTTCCAAGGTCAGTAAAATGAGGAGCAGATTGTTGGGGAGGGGGCAATATGCAGTGCTATGGAGCAAAATATAAGCCTAAAATGCTACTGCTAGTCTTGCCATTCAAGGATGAGAAAACTAACTTTGTCTGCATAGTAGTCTTTCAGATATTTGAAACATATCTCCCCTTTAGCAGGTGACAGTAGCTGGTTTATCTTGGAAGTGAAGCAGGCCAGTTTTGTTCGTACTTGGAGGGAGCATCAGGAAATCCAGAGGCTATAAACTAGGTTGGGAATAAAAAAAAAGTATATCTGGAAGGAGACAAGCATTTCCAGCATCATCACAAACTCATTGGGAGCTGAATTTGATTCCAGAGTGTCTTTGTTTTTATACTAACATGTCTCTAAGCAATCCTCTCCAGGTAAAAATACACAGTGTCAGTCCTGGCCCAGCTTGGTCCCTTAGGGAAGAAAGAATCTCAGCTTCATTTGCACTAAAGAGTATATTTTTACTAAATCCAAGTGGTTGCAGTATAGCAAAAAACCAGAATTAAAGTTTTGTGCAGGAAGATTTTCCAGTTAATTTCCCCTTTTTCATTCCACCCCACTGTTATCTCCCCACTGTCCAGTTACATTTGAAGAAGTTGTTTTACTGATGGTCCCTGCTATGGTGGGCTGGATAGTGAACAATTCCATTCCATTCCCAAGCCTGTAGCTTTGGGAAGGTGAGCCAATGTCTCAGGACAGCACAATGGGGTGTTTCTGTTTCCCCCTTCCCACAGCTCTCCTCCCCCCCCCCAGTTTATGGCAGGCTGGCATCTAGCTAAGCAAAGCTGAAGTGCAGGATGGAAATGCAAGGCTGAAGTGCAGTGACACATAGGTTTTGAAGGAAACCATTCAGAGGAATGTCTCTTATCTATTAAATCTCTATGTACTAATTCTGAATTAAAATATACCACTGATTATCTTTGCTATGTTTTTGTCTTAATTCCACTGAATCTGGGTGGTAACTGGAGATTCCATTTTGATGATCCTGGCCACCAAAACGTTTTTCCTCCATTGCTGGCAGTAAATCCCGTAAGTGAATATGGGTTGAGTAAAGAACAAACACACCTTCCATGATACATCTTTCATTCCTGCTACATGCTGTGTGCAAGAACAAGGAACCTTTTCAAGCTTTGTTGATTCATCTGGATCAGGATGAATCTCTAGCAATCTTAATTAAAAATCAAAGGCAACCAGGCTTTGTAAACAGAATCGGTTATCACTCCTGAGAGAAATCTCATGGTTTGGTATTCATATCTTGAATCTCTCTCTTCTTTTAATTGCTCCTGCATAATTGATATGATGTTGATATTATTGGCATTCATCCACCGGATTTTGGGGAGTGGGGGTGGAAAGATGGGAAAGAACCTGGCTGATTTTGCAACTACTGTATCCCAAGATTCATTCTTGTTCCATAACCATTAAACCATCTCATTATTTGGTATTTGTTTCTTTGGTTCCTTTATACCTTGATTCTAAGGAAACATTGTGTCCTGAAGTGGTTTACCAAATTATAATTATAAAAGAGATATATGTTCCTCTGTTGGTGTTGGAGAAGACTCCTGAGAATAATATGGACAGCCAAGAAAGCAGACAAATGTTTGATAATCCAGCTCAACATATGAAACCAGATTCTCACTTGATGCACAAATGACCAAACTCAAATTATCCTACAGGTAGTCCTCGACTTACAATAGTCTGTTTATTGACCATCCAAATATACAACAGGACTGAAAAAAGTGACTTATGACCATTTATTACACTTACAACCGTTGCAACATCCCCATGGTCATGTGATCAAAATTCAGATGCTTGGTAATTGATTCATATTTATGTGCATTGCAGTGTCCCGGGGTCAGGTGATCCCCTTTTGAGATCTTCTGATAAGCAAAGTCAATGACGAAGCCAGATTCACATAACAACAGTGTCACTAACTTAACAACTCTAGGGATTCACTTAACAACTCTGGCAAGAAAGGTTGTAAAATGGGACAAAACTCACTTAACAAATGTCTCGTTTAGCAACAGAAATTTTGGGCTCCATTGTGGCCGTAAGTTGAGGACTACCTATACTTTGAGCACCTTATGCTCCCTAGCTCTGGAGGTAAAAGGAAAGATGGTAGATGGACTCAGTTAGAGTGGCAATGGGTGGGCCACTGGAGGACTTGACAGAGCAGATTAGATCATCACCAATGTTCACTAAGAGTCAATGCTGAGTTATGGCACATAATCTATCAATCTATCTAGCAATCACTGAAAAATGCGCAACTGGCAAAGCTTCTTCTATTAAACATGAGCAAACCATTGTAAAATAGGCAGGGGATTGAAGTGCTCAAATCAATTGGTTTAAAAAATACCTTTTTGCTCATCTTATCTTAGCCTATTTATTGTTTGAAGGGCTGTTGTACACAGTGAGATGTACTGCCTTAATCTGCTGGTTGGATGGATGAAAAACTGGCTATTGGAAACATCCCCCAACTGAAGTCTTGTCCAACTCCCACTTTTAAGGCTTTCCCTGCCTGAGGTTGACTTGAGCAGCTCAAGCTCACACAGGTCTAGTAATTCCCCTTAAATTTTTACAAGCTTATTCATGTTTGCTGTCAAACACATTACTTAAGATTTCTGGAGGCTATTCCAAGAGACAAACCATTAATTACTTGAAACAGCCCAAAATGTCTTGCTTGAGAGACATATCTGAAAACAATTCAACAATTACATAGCCATGCTGATAAACCAAGCAGCAGCAACTTGTTTTTTCCAAGAACGTTCAATTTAAAAGGAGGAAGAAAAAGATTGGCAAGCAAATCTGCCAACAGCTGAAATTTCCCTGAGTGCCAATGAGGGTCTTCCAATATTATGCAGAATTTTTTTTCCTTGATCCATCTTGAATTTTGTGATCTCAGTAGGATTATAAACTCCAGTGAGGTCCACAGAGTGTGGACACTGCATCGATCAAAGCTCCACCTGTTTCTTTTTCTTTTTTCTTTTGGACCATGTTCTATGGACACCGGTGTGCCCTCTAATTTCTGACATGCCAGTTGTGCAGAAAAATGGTTTTGTGTAACTTTTTACTATCCACGTATATCTTTTCCCAAACCAAGTACACAATACAGGTATACAAATAAATTGCAAATACATATTACAGGCATGTTATATAATATCCACATATTTTTAGTTAAAGAATTGAAACTGGAAAGTATAATACTGTGCGTTCCCACAGAGAGGGCCTCCTCAGGGTGCCACCGATCAGAGAATGTCGATTGGTGGCCCCCAGGGGGAGATCCTTCTCTGTGGGCGCTCCGGAGCTATGGAATCAGTTACCGGTGGAGCTCCGGATGGCGCCCGATCTTCGCTCCTTTTGCCGCGATCTGAAAACATTTCTATTCGAACAAGCCGGCCTGGCCTGATGGGGGATTGCTGGGGTCTTTTATTGCTGTATTTTTGGGGTTTTTATAAACGTATTGTATTAATTTGTTTTTAATGGGCAACTATTTAATCTTTTTTTAATATTTGTAATTTTGCATTTTATTCTTGCCCTGTTCACCGCCCTGAGTCCTTCGGGAGAAGGGCGGTATAGAAATATTAATAAACTAAACTAAAAAACTAAACTATGTCACTATACATTGAATTATTCCTGCTCTTTAACAGGATTATATTCATCCAGAAATATTTAAATATGACAGCAATTCTAATATTATTTATGAAAATCCATAGGTTTTACAACTTTTCTCGACAGTTTTTGGCATTTGTCCATTATAGATTCTGTCAAGATCTAGTATTCTACCATCAAACTGATAGCTTCTCACACACATAATTATCTCCAAGTGCTCAGTGTGTAACCAATTGCCATGAAAGATGCAAAAGACTCAATACATGGAAAAGCTGACACAAGTTTGTCTTTAACTTTTTCCGCAATAACAAACTTGCTCATGTATTATTAATTTCTCAGCCAAAAATAATCTTTGCAGACTAAAGGTTATCCATTCCAAAAAAGAAGATACAGTTAGCAATTGATCCAATATCAAATGTAGCCCAAACTTGATCTTTATTTTCTGGAAACCATTCATCCAACTGGACATACATTTATGAATTTATGATGGATTTGAACCCACACGTTCAACATTTATTTGCCTCCTAGGTTATTGTTTTAGGATTTCCTTCAGCAGGTTCATTAAGCCAGCAGCTCCTAACCTTTTTGGCAGCAGGGATTGGTTTCATGGAAGACAATTTTTCCATGAATTGGGGTGGGTGGGTAGTGGTTTTGGTTTTGCTCACTCACCCAGCTGTGCGGCTCAGTTCCTTACAAGTACCTGTCCATGGTCCTGGGTTGGGGACCCCTGCCTTAAGCCATCTTGAAATATTGAATTTTTGTTTCTGAGTTTCTGTACTTTGCCAACATGAGTCTTATTTGAGAAATGATCCTTTAGGAAGACCAATTTCCATTGTCCCATTGAAAGCTCTCTTTGCTTTGCAACAAATCAGAGTGAAAAACTCCACTGTACTAAAAATTATATGCAGTGCAACATACGTCACGCCTTATTCCTTTGCCATAGTAATTTTGATGGTCTTGTTTAGCCATTCAGATTTAAATGATGCTGTGGTTCTCTTCCACTTACTTCTGCTTCTGTTTTATACCATATATATTGGTTTGAATCCAGGCTTACCTATATTCAAAACAGACTCACATTACGTATTCAATACAAGGTAGCATGATGTCCTGTGTATCTTGACATCATCATACAGAGCAAGCAGAGTATAGAATTTGCATTAGCCACAACTGACACAGTTGACAACTGCATTCACATAATTTGCATTAGGATGTCATGAGCGCATGATGTCATTTGCCCCTTGTTCCCCTTGCTAATGCTGTGCAGACTTAATAAAATCAAAGTCAGTTGAATTCAATAGAGCTATAGCAATTGAATTCACTTAACATGCTAAGCATGGTGTGTGAGAGTGTGTATTAGAATGTTTTGTGGATTAGTCCACTACAAGTTTTTATATAGAACTTATCTTGTTAAAATGGTATTTAAATTAGGTAATTCTATGACTCGAGTTGAAAGAAATGTGTTTACTATTTCATACAGCCTAAGAGGAAAGATAGGGAAAAAAGAGGTTCCAAAAATAAAAGTAAGAAATACAGAAGCCTGAGACAACATGTCTCGTCTTTCTAGAGCCACAAAACAATTCAAAACAGACAACCGGCCAATACCCAAAGCCCTAGTAAGCAATTCAATGATTCTGACTATTTGCCTACCTCTGATAAATTCTTTAAATGGCCTAGTTTATTATTTTCAAAATAGATGAATCAGTATCTCTTCTTCTATAGAGAGATGGAGTAATACAATTCTACATGGTCTAGATTCTAGAATCATATTAAGGATTCAGTTCTGACTGAAGAAGCTTCAGTTCTGACTGAAGAGAACTGAAGAAGGTTCTTGGATGAGAAGCAAAACATCTTTAAAGAATAACAAAGTCCAGTTGCCTTTTGAAAAAAACACCTTTGGGACAACCATGACCTGGATGACTGAGAATCTCCATAGATATTCATAGCCATCATTTTGAGGTAAGCAACATTATACATGAGGCTTTTTTTGCACTCGTGTCAGAAGCACCCAGGGGCTTCTGGGTTGAAAGGATTAGCTGATAGCATCACCGTTGTGCCGGGGATGACCACTTGAGGCTCCTTTCATGTCCTTGGCAGGAGTGAAGTGAAGGTTGAAAGCTCAATCCTGCCCCACAGCAGGCCTCAGTTCTCAAACACAGGCTTGCTAACCTCCTGCCCAGCATACCAACCACTCAAGCCACCATGCTCTTTATTATACCCATTTTTACAAAAGGAAATAGTGCACAAAAGCAATGAGGAGACTGAAATAAGAAAAAGAGAGAAAACATAGAAAAAAACTAATTAAAAATGCAGTTTTAGTTATTGTTCATTATATTTCTCCATATCTTCCTGTCAGTGCTTTTTTTGTAAAAGAAAAAGGTGCCGGAATTCACACATATCATACAACCCGCCTTTACCCTACAAGGTTCCATCCAAAAAAGGTGCCGGAAGTCCATTCTGAGCGTTCTATGAGAAAAAAAGCCCTGCTTCCTGTCCTCACGAACCATCCTTGAGTCCACCATATTTACCTGTGGCTTCATACCTAGCCTTTAAATTTCTTTTCTCTTTTTCCTTTTCAGGAACATACCAGTGTCTTCCCAGCACAATTTCTTCTTTTTTTCCCAACTCATCCACTCTTCCTTCATTTAGAGTACTGACACATATTTAGGAAGAAGCTCTTGTCTGACTCTCATAGTATTTTTAAAATGAACTGTCAAAATAAATTGATGACAAAAATGAAAAAGTCCCAGGGAAACAGAGTAATTGAACTATACCTTTACGTTTGCATTATTTATTTAAATGCAACCTAGAGCTTGTTTTTTTCTAAAAAATGTTGGTGGGGGGAGAGGTTTTCTTTCTTTTTATCATCCTTGTAAAAAAAATGTCATTTTTTTTCTCCAAATATTTCCCACCTAATTAAAAACATAACCCCCCCCATTTCTAAACAATTCTACATGCCACGATCATTGCAGATCATGCAAAACAGTATCCAGGATGGTAACCCTATTACTCATGCAATGGCAGCATAATAACAATAACTATAACAACAACAATAATAATAAGACACAGTTGCAGGTCAATGGTGAGAGACTGAGAGAGGTTAATATTAACAGAGGAATATTTCAAGGAGATTCACTATCATCACTACTATTTGTCACTGGACTGTTTCCTCTGTCAACAATACTGAATAACTCAGGCCATGGCTATCAAACATCAAAAACATTTGCCAGATTATCCTACCTCCTTTATATGGTTGAACTGAAGCTGTATGGGAAAACACCATCTGAAATAGAATTGCTTCTCAACACTGTCCGTATATATAGTCAAGATATTGCAATGGAGTTTGGATTGGACCAATGTGCCACCCTCACTATCAAAAAATAGAGGAAACTGAAGGAATCAAGATGCCCCATGAAAATAACAATCTGGATGAGGATGATTACTACAAATATCTGAATATCCTTCAAGCTGACAACATCAAACACAATGAAGTCAAGAAAAAGATTAGAGTTGAATACGTCAAGAAAGTGAAGAAGATCTTAAAGTCCAAACTCAATGGAGGAAATACCATCAAGGCAATCAACACTGGGCAATTCCAGTCATCAGATACACAGCTGGAATAGTGGACTGACTCAAGCAGAATGAAAAGCAATGGATAGGAAGATCAGAAAAATAATGACAATGAATCATGCCCTTCATCCATGTAGCAACATTGACAGACTCTATCTAACAAGGCAAATAAGTGGATGTGGATTGTTGCAAGTACATCAGATGGTCGAGGAAGAAATTTTTTTTATTATTCTTTGGAAGAATATTTGAAAGACAATGAAGAAGACACACTGAAGTTAGTACACTAGGAGGGCTTATTGGGAGAGACCAAAATGGCCTACAAGAAAGACCAAATGAAAAACAGAATGGAGGCAAGTGAAGATAAAACACCAGATGGCCAATACATAAAAAAAAATAGCAGGGAAAGCAGGTAATAACAAGACCTAGCAATGGCTAAGAACAGGAAAGTTAAGAAAGAGACCAAGGGACTAATTGTGGCTGCACAAGACCAAGATTTAAGGACAAATGCATACAAAGTCAGAATTGAGAAGACAGCAACAAACAGTAAGTGCCGCCTATGCAAAGAAGCTGAAGAAATGGTGGACCACCTGGTAAGCTGCAGCAAGTTGATTGTCCAGACTGACTACAAACAATGGCATGATAAAGTAGCAACAATGGTGCATTGGAAGATATGCAAGAAATATAATTTGCCTGCAAGCAAGAACTGGTGGGACCATAAAATAGAGAAAGTCATAGAAAATGAAGTAGTTAAATTGCTCTGGGATTTTAGAATTCAGACAGAGAGGCACCTGCTACATAACACCCCGGACTTAGGAATTGTTGATAAGAAAGACAAAAAAGTCTGGATAGTGGACGTGGCAGTGCCTGGAGACAGCAAAATAGAAGAGAAAGAACTGGAGAACATAACAAAATACAAAGACCTACAAATAGAAATAGAATGACTGTGTCAAAGAGAAGCAAGGATAGTACCAATAGTAACAGGTGCCTTGGGTGCAATCCCAAAACAACTGGAGCACCACTTGAACACCGTTGGCTTTGACAAATTTGCCATTAGTCAATTGCAAAAGGCGGCTTTATTTGGAACAGCTTCCATCCTGCGACGATATCTGAAACACCATCAAACATCTAGATCTGCCTATCCTAGGTCCTTGGTAAGGACTTGATAGGTAGACAAAAATGCCAAACCCAGTCTGAACAACTGGCTGACTGTGTGATGATCAACAACAACAACAACAATGAAAAAGAAAGATACTGTCTGGCCATTTTAGCTAATGCAGCTATATGTATTATAAAATACATATAATAACTAAGTACAGTGGTATATATACAATATAAACTACAAATGGTCAGCATGTGACAACTTAGATAAATTAATCCTTTAAAGATGAGGAAAAAGTGTTGCTTAAATTATACAATTAATGCTGAGTATTACATTAATAAGCAGTTGCAAAATGCATCAGATTATTTTATAATATGAGAAAGGTTTCAATCCTTGAGATTAGGACTTAATGCTGAATTCTCTGTTGTACTGTTACTTAGAAATATTAAATGTAAAAAAGTGAAAAAAGAAAGGAGAGAGACCGAGAGAGCGCTGCCAGCTATGTGTTTAATTTTAAGGAAGCAACTCTTTTTAAGACCACATGTCATGTAGCTGTCAGGTGCTCTACAGAAACACAAGAGTGCCTACATCTCTCTAAGTGGGGTGTGGATCAGAATGTGGTGATTCTTCAGCTATTGTGTTTCTCAGAATTTGTAGTGCAGTTTTTCACTCCAAAGTATGCCCAATTATAGTTTTAAAGTGTAATTTTAAGGTCAGATATTTCTTATAGAAGATTAGAAATTAAACTGAATTTAGAAATAAGTAAATCGTGACAAAACATCTTCAAAAATTTGTATTTCAATATTTTTTATAAACGCAGTTTTGTGCTTGGCATTTTGTTTTGCTTCTTCAATTGCACATTAATGCAAACACACACACACACACACACACAAACAACAACAATTGGATTGAATACTTATAAGCGAACAGATGCAAAGCTGGCCTGGACTGAAATAGCACAATCTATCCCCAAAACTTGCATTAGATATTCTCATGTTCATTTTGCAAAAATGCAAAACACAAGAATGGATTGAATACTCATAAATGAACAGATGTAAACTGGCAAGGGGGCTGAAATAGCACTATCCATCTGCTAAAAATGTATTGTATATTCTCATGTTCTTTTTCAGATGTAACAAGAGCTTATGAGTCCTTTTGATCATTGTATTTCACTTAGTCTTCCTCCTTTATTTTATGTACCAAGCTCCTAGTATGGCTTTTGCAAAACACCAAACAGTATTTCTATTTTATTCAGTTTTTCTACTTGCTACTGTAGAAATTGGTGGTGCAGTCCATTTTGTTTCTTCAAATGTCTCCCGTCAAGTTTTGTTCATTCGCTGTTTACGAATTCAGCTAAAATAAAGGTTGCGTCCCCATTCTTTGTACATATTTTTGGGCACATTCTAGTAATGTCTACATTATTCTAAACACAATTCCTTCCATAGAGTCTTCTGCAAGGTTCTTTCTAACATTTATTTTTATTGTGTCATATTTATATGGCCTGTCATCCTAGAGACAGGTGACCCTAAACGGTGTACACCAAAGCTGAAAACAATGTATAAAAACAAATATGAATATTATTATTAAACGCTTTAAAATTATAAAAGGCACAAAACTAAAATACAGGTGGTCTTTAACTCACAACAATCCATTTAACTGTTCAAAGTTAGAAGAGTGCTGAAAAAAGTGATTTATGATCAGTCTTCACACTGACAAACATTGCAGCCTCTCCATGGTCACATGATCAAAATTTGGGTGCTTGGCAACCAACATATATTTATGACAGTTGCTGAGGCCTGAAGTCATGTGATCACCATCTGTGATAAGTGAATCACACGGTTGTTAAGCAAATCTGGCTTCCCTCATTGACTTTGCTTGTCAGAAGTCACCTGTGAAAGTCATAAATGCATGTTTGTTGCCAAGCAACCAAATTTTGATCATGTGGCCATGGTGATGCTAGGATGATCGTAAGTAGGAGGACTAGTCCTAACTCACTTTTTACAATGCTGTTGTAACTTTGAAGGATTGTAAACAAATGGTTGTGTGTTGAGGACTATCTGAGGGCCTGGTTGCAAAGCTGACCAAAGACAAAAAAAAAAGTGATTGCTGCTCCCGGCAGTCACTTACCTGCACTTCCAGCACCTGGCAACACAGCTGCATTTGAAGCATCCTGTAGTCACGTGACTGCTTTTTATAACAATTTGCCAAAAACTGATGGTACTTCCAGGTTTTGGTAAAACCTTGCCCATAGCAAACTATTGGTTCTCTTAATGATCACCACAAAAAAGTCGTAAACAGTCTTACAACCATAACCATAATGGGAAGATTCCATTGTGGTCATAACTCATAACTATCTGTATTCCCCAAACAACCATGCCCCCATTTTGTTTTTTTCTTACTTTACTTATTTCCATTCTTTGTACACAAGCCTTTTAGCTTACACTCCATTTAAAGCAGGGGTGTCCAACCTTAGCAACTTTATGACTTGTGACTTCAACTGTCAGAACTGGCTAGCTGGCAATTCTGGCAATCGAAGTCCACAAGTCTTAAAATTGCTAAGGTTGGATATCCCTGCTTTAAAGGGAACTAATGCCGCAGAAATGCAAAAGTCAAATATGGAGGAAGGAGCCCAAATATTCAGACATGGAAGGGAGACACGTTTTATGTTTTGGAGAGAGCCAGAAGCCTTTGCAATTCACAAATTCTTCATTTGAGGATCACTTATTTTTCCCCCACACAGTTAGAATCAGAAACATTTTTAAATGAAAACTGGGAGTCCTGCTAGCCCCACAAAAAATGTTTGCTTTGTTCCCACCTCCCCCCATCAAAGTCAAGATGTACTCAGGAGTGGGTGGAACCATCCAAAAGAAGAAATCCTGTCCTACCCAGATGTTTTAATTATACCAATCAGTCCAATCCTGTTCTTTATCCAATGCATACAGAAAGAGTACCCAGAATGAAGAGGCAGTTAAGTGTGCGGTATTTTATTTCACAGTCTCCGTATAGGAAAGCTTTGAAAGTGTATCCTGTCTTCATCAATTCAGCTAGTCTAAAGGGGGAAAAAAGAGGGGCCAGCAAATGATACCTGCAAAGTTAATTAAATTAAGGGGCACATAGGCCAAAGCAAACAGGAGTGAACAGAACATTCTCCATTTTTGCATTCTGCAGCAGCCATTCCAAGTCAGCGTTTCATTAAAGAAGCTGTTCTTTCTGCTTTTTTCTTTCAGTAAAGAGATCATTTACTATAAGTCACTGTGGAAGTTTAGGAACTTTCATCTAGGGTGTAGGTTGGTGATACAGTCAATTTGTGTTATTACCCCTTCTGGAAATTTCATCTGCAATGCATCATTGTATAGAACGGATCTTTCTGTGTTAATACAGGTAGTCCTTGATTGTAATTGCTTGTTGTTAAGTGAATTGCACCCAGCGTTTGACCCCTTTTTTGCCATGGCTGTTAAGTGAATCACAAGTGAATCATGCTGTCATTAAGTGAATCTGGCTTCCCCTATTGCTCATCAGAAGCTGGCTGGGAAGATCAGAAATGGTGAACACAGGACCCAAAGATGCTGCAACTGTCATAAAAAAAAATGCTAGTTGCCAAATGCCTGAACATTGATCACACGATCCTGGGAATGATGTGATAGTCATAAGTGTGAGAACAGAACAGAACAGAACAGAACAGAACAGAACAGAACAGAGTAGAATAGAATAGAATAGAATAGAATAGAATAGAATAGAATAGAATAGAATAGAATAGAATAGAATAGAATAGAATAGAATAGAATAGAATAGAATAGAATAGAATAGAATAGAATAGAATAGAATAGAATAGAATTGGAAGGGACCTTAGAGATCTTCTAGTCCAACCACCTGCTCAGGCAGGAAACCCTATACCATTTCAGATAAATGGCTGTCCAGTCTCTTCTTTAAAACTTCCAGTGTTGGAGCATTCACATCTTCTGGAGGCAGGTTGTTCCACGGATTAATTGTTCTAACAGTCAGGAAGTTTCTCCTTAGTTCTAGCTTGCTTCTCTCTTTGGTCAGTTTCCATCTGTTGCTTCTTGTCCTGCTTTCAGGTGCTTTGGAGAATAGGTTGATTCCATCTTCTTTGTGGCAGCCCCTGAGATATTGGAGCACTGCTATCATGTCACCCCCTAATCCTTCTCTTCATTCAACTAGACATACCCAGTTCCAGCAACCCTTCTTGGTTGTAGGTTACTTTTTTCCCCAGTGCCATTATAACTTTGAATGAATCATAAGTATAGGGGAGAAAGACCTCCATGCATGTCCCTCCATTTGAAATGCCTAACCCCATGCCACCCACTCACCTACTTTAACCACAGGAAGAGACCCTATGAGGTGTCTTGGAGGCAAAACAGAAGTGCCTAAGTGGTTCCTTGCAGGGGACACACACCAGGATGTGTCAAAATCAGCAAGATGGCAGGTGTGGCATCACAATTGAAGCCCCTTCCCCCTTTTTATGTGCATGAAGGTGTAAGAGGGTTGGACCTTTGGTGTTGATCTTTTGCCTAACAGGTGTCACTGAAGGGGAGAAAGTATACCAAGCCCTGTAGCCAATTGCAACTTAATTGAATCGGAACAAAGTGCCAGAGATGATCTGCTCCAAAGGGCATCAGAAAAGTCTGGTTGGAAAAGTGTTGAATCGCAGTTGGAAAACACAGACTGGGGGCATTTTTGATGAGTAGGATGAGGGCAACATCACCTCCTCTGGCATTCAGGAAGCTATGCTTAGGTGGAAGTGATGACACAGTCCAGGCCTCTTTGAATTTCTTTGTCATGCTGAGAACAGGAATGCAGGAGTATTTCCAAGTTTCACTTCTGGAATACCATCCTTGATTTATGAAACTTGGACTTTTACTATATATCCTACTGTATTGTTCAATTTGATAGTTTATGTTGGAATCCTATTTTTCAAATCAAATGGTGCTCAAAGCAATTAACAGCAATCATTTAGCAGAAAATAGTAAATATTTTAAAAAATTGAATAAAATGACATTTTAAAAAAATCTGGTCAGGATATTAATTAATTACTCCTTTTAAGCATGTCAGCGCATGTCAAGGTTATTCTCTTCTGTTGCAAAAATAATATTATTAAACTAGGTTTTTAGTTGAACATTTGAAACTCTTGTGCTGACTGGGTCCACCCATTGCACCAAACCATAAAAGTATTATCATAAAAACAGTTCAAATGGTTTGTCATTCTGGTTGACTAAAGGCAGAAAGAAGGAAAGAAACCAATTTGGTTTGGTTTGCAAGGGGTGTTCCATAGGTTGGAAATGCCTTAAAACAGGGGTGTCAAACTCAATTTCATTGAGGGCCGCATCAGCATTGCGGTTGCCCTCAGGAGGCTGGGTGGGTATGGCCAGGGTGGGCGTGGCCTACTGGGTGGGAGTGGCTAGAGTGCGTATGGCCTACTGGGTGGGCGTGGCCAGCTCTACATCGTTCACATCAAGGGTGCCTATGGGGGCCTGGGCAGGAGTGGGACAGATCTGAAGGTCTCTGGCAGAAGGAGGGTCTCTGGGCCAGGGCCAAGGCAGTGGGGGCCATTCCCTCACTGTTTCCAGGATGGCTTCGTGAGCCACATGAAACCACTTCGCGGGCCGCATCCGGCCCCCGGGCCTTGTGTTTGACATGTCTGCCTTAAAAGAAGTCTCACCACATCCTGGATAAGTAGAAATGTAGGATTTCTGAAGACCTTTGCTGAACACAGGTCCATAACTTGGTGGAGCAGTGGGCTAATGCCTCCTTAAGTAACACCAGCTGCCTGCAATTAGTGCAGGTTCGCATCCCACCAGGCTCAAGGTTGACTCAGCCTTCCATCCTTCCGAGGTAGGTAAAATGAGGACCCAGATTGTTGGGGGCAATTAAGCTGACTTTGTAATAATGCCGCTTGGGGTGTGTGTGTGAAAGCCCTAATAAGCAGGCATATACATAGAATGAAGGCTACTGCTAAGCTTGTAAGCCGCCCTGAGTCTTCGGAGAAGGGCGGGATATAAATGGAATTAAAATAAAATAAATAAATAAAATAAAAATAACTAATTAAAATGGAGTTTGGCAATAGCAATAGCACTTAGACTTTTATACCACTCCTTTACAGCATTCTTTCAGTGATTTACAATGTCAGTATATGACCCCTAACAATCTGGCTCCTCATTTTACTGACCTCAGAAGGATGGAAGGTTGAGTCAACCTTGAGTTGGTCAGGATCAAAATCCTGGCTGTGGGTACAGTTAGCCTGCAACACTGCATTCTAACTACTGTGCCACCACAACTCCTTAGCCAATTTGATCTTAGTTTTCTGAAAAAGTGGTGATCTCCAGACTTCAATTCTCCATCTTTTCTAAGATATAAAATATTCTTTTTGAACTGTATCCATATATATTATGAAGCCAACAGCACTGACTATTGGAGCCAAATGATGCTCGAAGCAATTAATACCAATCATTTAGCAGAATATAACATTTATAAAAAATAGAATAGAATGCCATTTTAAAAAAAGTTAATTGCTGAACTCTTTAGAACTTCATAAACTACTGACCACAAAGTGACAGGGGGGATAAATAGAGAAGGTGTGCAGAATTTGACTCACGTGGAAGATGAGTTAAAGGGTAAATCTTATAGCACTTTCCCCTCATTTCCCCACCCTTTGGATAGCAAGAAGAGAATTAATATTTGTATTTACATTCATTAGAGGAAGGGATTATAAGAGAGTAAGCAGACACACGGGGGGGACATTAAAAGCACTGTGGTGGTAACTTCCAGTTTACCTACCGGTAGCAAAAGAAAACTGATTAGTGTAAAATGATTAGAGTCTTGTCAGTGTCAGGCAGTAGCAAGAGGCAGATGAGGTTTCTAATCAATTAATTAAGGTCACAGAGCTGAGCTTGTTAATTTGCAGCTAACACTTTTTAGGGAAGTGCTTAGTGTAGAGCAAACCAACTTAGGAATAGATTGCTTATTTAGGCAATCTCTCCTCTCTGCCAGAGGGAGAAAAATAATTTAAAAATGGGTCAAGCACTGGACAACCTGTACTAACTGATGACTCATAACTGAGAAAGGAGCTTCGAAGTTCATAAATCACAGATATAACTGCAAACGGTTATCGTCCAAGTCAATTACTGAATAAGTTCCACTTGTAAATAAATCTCCCTACTATTGTAGGAATAACACCTGCTTCACTAATAATTGCTCAGGCCAAATTCCTGCTCTCAGGAAAACAACCTGTGTCCCTTTCTTACAATTCTTAGAATTTTCAGTGTCCAGATATATGATCAAATGTGCTATATCAGAGGTCCCCAACCTACTGGGCACCAGGGACCAGTGCCATGGAGAAAGGTTTTTTCACAGACCACAGGGGGCGTGGTTTTGAATACTGCCTGCATCCTGAGGACGGAGTTTTGCTTGTTTGTGCAGACCACTTGCTGGTATGCTACGGACTGGTGCCGGTTCACAGACTGGGGGTTGGGGACCCCTGTCCTATATATCTAGCAATGCAAAGGTATCAGTGGCACAAGCTACCTAATGAAATGAAGATATACATTGCAGCAACATTTTCATAAACTTGGTTAATTTTAATTTTGACATGGGGTTTATATGGGTCAATAGTTTAACATCTTGCACAAATCTAGCCTATTTTAGTTTACAAGAAAATATTCTGTGCAACCTAGAAAATGGATTAATTCAGTAACCAGGCTAAGCAGGCTGGGTGGATACAGGCAGTCTGTTCTGAGTAAGTTCTGAAATGCTTCTGCATTTCTGGTTCTACTTAAAACTTTGGGGGATGTGCTGTCTGGATGCCATCTATGTCTCTACCTAAAGTACCGTCTTGATCCTTTTCAAACAACAACAATCCTCCTTCCCTCCCACATGCACACGCAACACAACACAACAAAAACTTTTTTTATTAGCAATGCCAGAAAGTGATGAAAAGGAATTAAGAGACGTGAAGACAGGAGACAAACTCCTCTGCAGCTAATGAGTCCATTTGCATGAAGAATTCATGTCACCCCCACCTCTGTGTCCTTGGTCGTTCTCACTCCTCTTTGCCTGCCTAATGTCTCTTTGCATTTATTAATGCTATTTGCTTTGATGGTTTTTGAATCCTCAGCAACTGATTCCAGATGTGTGAGATGCTTTGATTGCAAAAGTAGCTCTCTGGAAATTTTCTGGAGACTTTACTTATTTGTTGAATTGTTTTTTTGAAAAATGTAAAATGTTCAGATTTGAGGTTTTTTTATTCTCCAAGGTTGGGTTTTGAATATAGGATGTAGGTTAATCAATCTATTGTTTTTTTCTTTAAGGATCCTTCTTTGCCCCATCCCTCAGAAAGATACAATTATTGATTTGGGGATGGGGAGTAGGGTAACATACATACATACATACATACATACATACATACATACATACATACATTCATGCATACATACATACATACATACATACGGCAAGACAAGAAACAATTGATGGAAACTATTCAAGGAGAGAAGCAACCTTGAATTAAGGAGAAACTTCCTAACAGTGAGAACAATTAGCCAGTGGATCAGAAGTTGTGAGTGCTCCATCACTGGAGACTTTTAAGAAGAGACTGGAGAGCCACATGTCTGAAATGGTACAGGGTTTCCTGCCTGAGCAGGGGGCTGGACTAGAAGATCTCCAAGGTCCCTTCTAGCTCTATTCTTCTTTTTATTTTTTTTAAATTTATTTGTGTATCAGGCAAACATTAAGTCAATAGCGGTTTACATCACATTGCAAGGAGGAAATAAGGTTGTCCCATTACATATAAGAAAGCAACCACAAAGAAAGGAAAAATCATTGCATATAACAAGTAATAAAATTCAATTAATAGCTCTTTTTGACATCCAATTGTACCATTGACTCCAAGACAAATAGTAATCTGTGTCCCCCTCATCCCCTTAACATCATAGTAAGCCGATCTGATTCCGCTCTATTCTTCTTCTTCTTCTTCTTCTTCTTCTTCTTCTTCTTCTTCTTCTTCTTCTTCTTCTTCTTCTTCTTCTTCTTCTTCTTATTATTATTATTATTATTATTATTATTATTATTATTATTATTATTATTATTATTATTATTATTATTATTATTATTATTATTATTATTATTATTATTATTATTTGAACTAAGGCTTGTGACCAAAGTCAAAAATAAAAACAAGAAAAAAGGTAAGGAAATGATTGGTTCATTAGTGGGGGAAAGTGGAAAGAAGGTGACAAGCAACAGGGAGAAAGCAGAACTATTTAACTCATTTTTTGCATCTGTCTTTGCACCAAGGGAAAAAACAGTCCAACCTATCAAAAACAGTACCATAAAAAACAGATTAGAAACACAAGTTAAGATAGGCAAGAAAATGGTAAGTGAGCACCTGTCCAGCCTAGACGAGTTCAAATCACCAGGACCAGATGGATTACACCCCAAGGTTCTCAAGAAACTGGCAGATGTGATCTCAGAACCACTGAACTATATTTTTCAAAGATCCTGGAGCACTGGGGAACTACTGGAGGACTGGAAAAGAGCTGATGTAGTTCCCATCTTCAAAAAAGGGAAAAAAAAGATCCATGAAACTACAGACCTATCAGCCTGACCTCAATACCTGGGAAGATTCTGGAAAATAAAATAAAAAATGTGGGTTAGACAGCATCACCACCATATGGATTCATAGCTGGCTGACTGGCCGTATTCAGCGTGTGGTCCTCAATGGAACGGCATCTACTGTACATGGAGGGAAGTGAGTAGTGGGGTGTCCCAGGGCTCTGTTCTGGACCCAGTGCTCTTCAACATCTTCATCAATGATTTGGATGAGGGGATAGATGGGGAACTCATCAAATTTGCAGACGACACCAAGCTGGCAGGAATAGCCAATACTCCAGAAGATAGGCTTAAGATACAGGAGGATCTGGACAGACTCGAACACTGGGCGCTATCTAACAAAATGAAATTCAATGGTGAAAAAAATGTGGTTCTATATTTAAGCAAGAAAAACCAAATGTACAAGTATAGTATAGGTGGTACCTGACTCAATAGTAGTAACTGAGAAAGGGATCTCGGAGTCCTAGTGGACAATCACTTAAATATGAGCCAAGCAGTGTGGCGCAGCTGCCAAAAAAGCCAACACAGTGCTAGGCTGCATTAACAGAGGGATAGAATTAAGATCACGTGAAGTATTAATACCACTTTACAATGCCTTGATAAGGCCACACTTGGAATACTGCATCCAGTTTTGGTCACCACGATGTAAAAAAAATGTCAAGACTCTAGAAAGAGTACAGAGAAGAGCAACAAAGATGATTAGGGGACTGGAGGTTAAAACATATAAGGAACGGTTGCTGGAATTGGGTATGTGTAGTTTAATGAAGAGAAGGACTAGGGGTGACATGATAACAGTGTTCCAATATCTAAGGGGCTGCCACAAAGAAGAGGGAGTCAAGCTATTCTCCAAAGCACTTGAAGGCAGGACAAGAAGCAATGGATGGAAACTAAGCAACCTAGAAGCAACCCAGAACTAAGGAGAAACTTCCTGACAGTTAGAACAATTAACCAGTGGAACAACCTGCCTCCAGAAGCGGTGAATGCTCCAACACTGGAAGTTTTTAAGAAGAGACTGGACAGCCTGAGCAGGGGGTTGGACTAGATGACCTCCAAGGTCCCTTCCAACTTTTATTATTGTTGTTGTTGTTGTTGTTGCTGCTGCTGCTTTGTTATACACTGGGTCTTATTTTAGCTGAAATGGAGCACTGCCTCCAGGAAACACCCCATATAAACAAGAACTGGCATGCTGAGTGGTCACAACTTGAGACAAAATTAAAATGAGAATGATTGTGCCTCTGCATTGTAACATTTTGCTGCAGTTCCTACTTGCATAAATTATGACAACTCATCCTGCACTCATCAAACTTCTGTTGAAATGATTTGCTGACTACCCAAAATGTGAATACCAGAGAGAATTTTATACTGACAGCAGACATATGCAAGAAATCATCGGTTGGCTGATGTAGCATTTTTTCTGCCTCTCAGTTCCTCCCTGTACATTGTCCCCACTGTGGTGTATTACAATAATAATAATAAAAAAGATTAAAAACTACAGGACTTAAAAAGCAATGACTAGATTGACTCTCCCTTGGTTTCAGTGATACTTCATTGCTAATAAAAGTAGAGTGCTCTGCTTCCTCTCCTGGAGGCAGAGAAAACCAGCAACTGGGAAGTATTTGCAGAATGATGGAGTGTTCCAGAGTCCAGACCACAGTAACAGGCCTATGTTTATCTGGAATTGCTGTAGTTTATGATAGGCAGTTAGCATCTGCTTGGAGCAACCTTCCTAATTTGGTTTTTCCACATATTTTATTTTATTTTATCTCTATCTGTCTATCATTTATCATCCTGTCTATCTATTTGCTTCTGTCTGTCTAGCTATCTACCATATATCATTCATATATATATATATATATATATATATATATATATATATATATTTATATATATATATATATATATATATATATATATATATATATATATATATATATATATATATATATATATATATATATATATATATATATATATATATATATATATATATGGGACGCGGTGGCTCAGTGGGTTAGGACACTGAGCTTGTCGATCAGAAGGTTGGCAGTTTGGCGGGTCGAATCCCGAGTGCCGCGTAACAGAGTGAGCGCCTGTTACTCGTCCCAGCTTCTGCCAACCTAGCAGTTCGAAAGCACGTAAAAATGCAAGTAGAAAAATAGGGACCACTACGGTGGGAAGGTAACAGCGTTCCGTGCGCCTTTGGCGTCTAGTCATGCCGGCCACATGACCACGGAGACGTCCTCAGACAAGCGCTGGCTCTTCGGCTTTGAAACGGAGATGAGCACCGGCCCCTAGAGTCGGAAACGACTAGCACACATGTGCGGGGGAACCTTTACCTTTTATATATATATATATATATATATACAGTATATATAAGAGCCAGCGCTTGTCCGAGGACATCTCCATGGTCATGTGGCCAGCATGAGTAGACGCCAAAGGCGCACAGAACACTGTTACCTTCCCACCGTAGTGGTCCCTATTTTTCTACTTGCATTTTTACGTGCTTTCGAACTGCTAGGTTGGCAGAAGCTGGGACGAGTAACAGGCCACCACAGCATTTCCACTGTCACATTATCAAAATTTAGGCACTTGGCAACTGGCATGTTGCCACGTTTGTGACATCTGCAGCCTTCTTGGGTCATGTGATTTCCATTTGCAATCTTCCCAGGCAACTTCTGACAAGAAAAATCAGTGGGGGAAGCTAGATTTCCTTAATGATTACATCAATCACAACTGCAGTGATTCTATTCTATTCTATTCTATTCTATTCTATTCTATTCTATTCTATTCTATTCTATTCTATTCTATTCTATTCTATTCTATTCTATTCTATTCTATTCTATTCTACTCTACTCTACTCTACTCTACTCTACTCTACTCTACTCTACTCTACTCTACTCTACTCTACTCTATTATATTCTAATTTGATGGGCTGCCACAAAGAAGAGTGGGGGCAACCTATCTTCCAAAGCACGAGAAGACAAGACAAGAAACGATAGATGAAAATTAATCAAGGATAGAAGCAAACCTAGAACTAAGGAGAAATTTCCTGACAGTGAGAACAATTAACTAGAAGAATGGGTTGCCTTCAGAAGTTGTGGGTTCTTCATCACTGAGGCATTTAAGAAGAGACTGGACAGCCACATGTCTGGAATAGTATAGGCCTTGAAACGGAGATGAGCACTGCCCCATATAGTTGGCAATGACTGGTGGAATAAACTCCACAGAGACTCTTTTACTTTTATCTTATGTTGTTAAAAGAGAAACAGAGACAGATTCCTGCTTGGTAGATGATCTTCAAGTGTTTGTGTGCAAGCAAAATGGAGAAGAACTGATTTGCTGCTATTTGTGGGATAGGGTTTGGAGATTTGTCCCAGTGAAATCTATAACAGGACAAATGTTAGTCCAACCTCCTATTTGCTTTGTCCTACTCTCAAATCAACACCATAATCACCTGAATATTGGGGGTAACATACACAGCAGTTGAAGTCCATTCCAGGAAGAATAGAGAAAAAACAAGATGTCTCTGCAAGGAGACTTTGTTAAAGGTTTAAAAAAAATGGAACAATTTCTTCAACCACCTTGAATATGACACAAAGTTGTGTACAGTCTTTGTCTGGCCTGATCCATTATTGCCAATATTTCTTTATATTTTTTTAAAAAAATCTTTTTAAAAAAGGGCTGGACCAAAAAAATGCCTTATTGAACCAAGCAGCAGAATGAAGTGGAATTGGGAGAAACCTCTCATCTCAACCATGAGGAGTGATGGATACCATCATTGCTCCTGGAAAAGAATTCCTAGTATTCTTGCAAACAGAAACTCTTTTGGCTCCTGTGTTGCTGCATTTTTATGATCTATTAGAATTTTTTTTCCCATGTACTGTAGGACAAAAAGTGTTCCCCGGAGGTCCTCAGCAAGTAATCTTTGTTTGTAAGTAGACCAATGGTGTAGCCATCTTGTCTTTTCATTAAATCATCTGAAACAGCACAGAACATTTGGTATTTATGTCATACAGGGCAACTGCCTGCAGAATTTGACAGGTGGATATAAGCCATACCACCATCAAGTTCTCCCTCTTCTTGACCACCCCACTTGAAAGTCTTAAGACTGGCAGGTGGATATCTCGGATACTTTTGAAGTTAGCCAATTAAACCCAGGCAATTTATAACACCAAACTGTTCCAAAAAAAGCAACTGGGGGTGGGGCACGTGGTAGAATGGTCTCCACTTCTCAAGCTGTTATATTATAGCCTCATGTCAGTGTTTTCATTATTGGTGCTTAATTATTTCCTACCTCCCAGCCAGTGTTTATGAAAGAGTTGTAGGAAAGTTTACATTCATGCCTGCAAAGGGGAGAAAAAAATGACTCCCTATGGAAAGGAAAGTCTGCGCTTCAAAATTTGTCAGCTGCACAATCTGAAATTGGGGCTGTGGTTGGTCTAACTCTAACCCAAGGTTGTATAGCCCAAGGTTTCGGGCAGTCCCCAGAAGCTTTGGGGGACACAACTCAGATATCCCGCACAGTGGATGCCCAGTTGTGATTTTTCAGTCTAACTCTCTCTCTCTGTCTCTCTCTCTCTCTCTCTCTCTCTGTCTCTGTCTCTCTGTCTCTCTCTATACACACACACACACACACAGACAAACATATGGGATTGGTATCAGGTTTTGTGGGAAAATAGAAATGATAACTATAAAGTGGTATACTTTATCCCCTACAATTTAATTGGATAATAGTTCTGAAATCAATAAAGTACATATTTATTTATTTTGTATCCCCCTTTATTATTTTTACAAATAACTCAGGGTGGCAAACATATCCAACACATCTTCCTTCTCCTATTTTCCCCACAACGAGAACCCTGTGAGGTGGGTTGGACTAAGAGAGAATGACTGGCCCAAACTCAACCAGTTGGCTTTCATGGCTAAGATGGGACTTGAATTCATAGTCTTTTGTTTTCTAGCCTGGTGCCTTAACCACTATACCAAACTGGTTCTCATATAACTAGTTATCTTTCCCTACCTACTACAAATGTGGAATATGAGTGACTATTTATCCCTCTTCCATTCTGAAGTTACAATTCCAACTGTGGTTTGGGTGGGAAGTGGATGCTGCAACATTTACTTAAAATCTTTACTAATAAGGATAGAGATCAATAATCTATAAATCAAAAAGGATCATGTATTCCATACACCTCCCTCTTCAATAGAAATTTAAATCAGTTTAGAAGTGTGGCCAACTGAGGACCCAGATTGTTGGGGGCAATAAGCTGACTTTGTAATAATGCCACTTGGGGGGGGGCGAAAGCCCTAATAAGCAGGCATATACATAGAATGAAGGCTATTGCTAAGCACATTGATTTGTGCTTTAAATTGTAAGCCACCCTGAGTCTTCGGAGAAGGGCGGGATATAAATGGGATTTAAAAAAACACATGATGTTCAGATTCTTCCACATTGTAGACCTCTATTTGTAGAAGACCCCTTCATAGATTACTGCCTTGTCATGGCGAAGGGGCTTGCGTAATTCAATGAAGCTATGAGCTATGCCGCGCAGGGCCAACCAAGACGGACAGGTCATAGCAGAGAGTTCTGACAAAATGTGATCCACTGGAGAAGGAAATGGCAACCCATGAAAACCCCATGGACAGTACCAAAAGGCAAAAAGATATGACACCCTCAGGTCGGAAGGCATCCAATATGCCAGGGCTTGTCAACCTTTTCACCCATTGTACCACTTTTAGGATATGGCAACATCCAAGTACCACCAGTTGCCTAGCAAGGTGTCAAAAACATGATGACCAAAAAAAAAGAAGGAAAAAAGTGATGAAGTACAGGTAGTCCTCGAATTACAACAGTTTGCTTAGTGACTTTTCGAAGTTACAATGGCACTGAAAAAAGTGCCCCCCAAGCCACAGCCGAGCAAGACACCTGCCTGCCTGCCCGGCGGCGCTCTTCCTCCTGTCTGAGGTTTTCATTGTTGTGAGCATTTCTGTTGAGGATTGGCAGCGGGGGTGGGGTGAAGTGTGTGGGGGGTGTTTGGTTTTTATTCCCCCCGTCTCCTGGGTGGATGCAGCAGGTTTTGGTCACTTCACATGACCCTGGGACACTGTGACCGTCATAAATATGAATCAGTTGCCAAGCATCTCATTGTAAATCACAAGACCCTGGAGATGCTGCAACATTCCAGCTGATCGGTGCTTCTTCTGGGTTCAGAAGCGGCAGGATCAGTGCCGAGCTCCAGCTGGAGCCTGGCGCTGATCCTGCTCATTCCCCTCCTCAGCTACCACTTTTCTAGGATGGTCGTGTACCACCTGCTAGGTGCCACTGTACCACAGGTAGTACCCATACCACTGGTTGAAAAGCCCTGCAATATGCTACTGGGGAAGAGCAGAGGGCTAGTGTTAGTGCCAGAGAGTATGATGCAACTGGGCCAAAGCCGAAAGGATGCTCAGCTGTGGATGTATCTGGTGGTGAAAGGAAAGTCTAATGCTGTAAAGATTTTTTCTCCATAGGAACCTGGAATGTAAGATCCATGAATCAAGGAAAGCTGGACGTGGTCAAACAAGAGATGACAAGACTGAACATCAACATCTTAGGTATCAGCGAACTAAAATGGACAGGAATGGGTGAATTTAATTCAGATGACCATCAGGTATACTACTGTGGGCAAGAATCCCTCAGAAGAAATGGAGTAGCTTTCATAGTCAATAAAAGAGTAGGAAAAGCAATACTGGGATACAATCCCCAAAATGACAGAATGATCTCAATTCGAATTCAAGGCAAACCATTCAATATCACAATAGTCCAAATCTATGCCCCAACCACCAGTGCTGAAGAGAATGAAATTGACTAGTTCTATGAAGCCTACAGCACCTTAGAGAACTAACACCAAAAAATGATGCCCTTATCATCATGGGTGATTGGAATGCTAAAGTAGGAAGCCAAAAGATAACCAGAATAACAAGCAAGTTTGGCCTTGGAGTACAAAATGAAGCAGGGCACAGGATGATAGAATTTTGTCAAGAGAATACGATGGTCATAGCAAACACTCTTTTCCAACAACCCAAGAGACGGCTCTACACATGGACATCACCAGACGGTCAACACATAAATCAGATTGACTATATACTCTGCAGCCAAAGATGAAGCAGCTCTATACAGTCAGTAAAAACAAGACCAGGAGGACTGTGGCTCAGACCATGAGCTTCTCGTTGAAATGTTTAGGCTTAAACTGAAGAATGTAGGGAAAAGCACTAGGCCACTCAGGTATGAATTAAATCATATCCCTGTTGAATATACAGTAGAGGTGACAAATAGATTTAAGGAATTAGATCTGATAGAGTGCCTGAAGAACTATGGACAGAGGTTCGCAACATTGTACAAGAGGTAGCAACTAAAACCATCCCAAAGAAAAATAAATGCAAGAAAGCAAAATGGTTGTCTGAGGAAGCTTTGCAAATAGCTGAGGAAAGGAGAGAAGCGAAAGGCAAGGGAGAAAAAGAAAGATACGCCCAACTGAATGCAGAATTCCGGAGAATAGCTAGAAGAGATAAGAATGCCTTCTTAAATGAACAGTGCAAAGAAACACAAGAAAACAATAAAATAGGGAGGACCAGAAATCTTTTCAAGAAAATTGGAGAGATGAAGGGAACATTTAATGCAAAAATGGGCATGATAAAGGACCAAAATGGCAGGGACCTAAGAGGCAGAAGAGATTTAGAAGAGGTGGCAAAATTACACAGAAGAACTATACAAGAACAAGCTTAACATCCCTGATAACCACGATGAGGTCACTGACCTCGAGCCAGACATCCTAGAATGTGAAGTGAAGTGGGCCTTAGAAAAGCTGAGCAACAACAAAGCTAGTGGAGGTGACAGTATTCCAGCTGAGCTATTCAAAATCTTAAAAGACGATGCAGTAAAAGTGCTACAGTCAATTTGCCAGCAAATTTGGAAAACTCAACAGTGGCCACAGGATTGGAAAAAATAAATTTACATTCCAATTCCAAAGAAAGGCAGTGCCAAAGAATGTTCAAACTATCGCACCATTGCACTCATTTCACATGCTAGTAAAGTTTTGCTTAAAATCCTACAAGCTAGACTCCAGCAGTATGTGAATCGAGAACTACCAGAAGTACAGGCAGGATTTCGAAGAGGCAGAGGAACTAGAGATCAAATTGCCAACATACGCTGGATCATGGAGAAAGCTAGAGAGTTCCAGAAAACATCTACTTCTGCTTCATTGACTATGCTAAAGCCTTTGATTGTGTGGATCACAAAAAACTGTGGCAAGTTCTTAAAGAGATGGGAGTATCAGACCATCTCATTTGTCTCTTGAGAAACCTATATGTGGAGCACATAATGGGAAAGGCAGGGCTAGATGAATCAAAAGTTGGAATTAAGATTGCCGGGAGAAATATCAACAACCTAAGATATGCAGATGATACCACTCTAATGGTAGAAAGTGAAGAGGAACTAAAGACCTATTATTGTGGGTGAAGTAGGAGAGTGCAAAAGTTGGGTTGAAACTTAACATTAAGAAAACCAAGATCATGGCATCCGGCCCTCTCAATTCCTGGAAAATAGATGGGGAAGAAATGGAGGTAGTGACAGATTTTGTTTTCCTGGGCTCCAAAATCACCGCAGATGGGGACTGCAGCCAAGAAATTAAAAGACGCTTGCTCCTGGGGAGGAAAGCCATGGCAAATCTAGACAGCACACTAAAAAGCAGAGACATCACCCTGCCAAAAAAAGTGCGTATAGTCAAGGCTATGGTCTTCCCAGTTGCAATGTATGGATGTGAAAGTTGGACCATAAGAAAGGCTGAGTGCCAAAGAATTGAGGCCTTTGAACTGTGGTGCTGGAGAAAACTCCTACGAGTCCCTTGGACTGCAAAGCGATCAAATCAGTCAGTCCTAGAGGAGATCAACCCTGACTGCTCTTTAGAAGGCCAGATCCTAAAGTTGAAACTCAAATACCTTGGCCACCTAATGTGAAGGAAGGACTCACTGGAGAAGAGCCTAATGCTGGGAAAGATTGAGGGCAAGAGAAGAAGGGGACGACAGAGAATGAGGTGGCTGGATGGAGTCACTGAAGCAGTAGGCATGAGCTTAAATGGACTCCAGAAGATGATAGAGGACAGGAAGGCCTGGAGGAATGTTGTCCATGGGGTTGTGATGGGTCGGACACGACTTCGCAGCTAACAACAACAAATTTGTAGAAGTCCTTGACTTATAACTGTTCATTTGGCAACTGCTCAAAGTTACAACTGAAAAAAACTGACTTGCAGTTATGTCTGTCACAACATCTTTATACTCATGTGAACAAAATTTGGGCACTTGGCAACCAGCATATGTTTACGATGGTTGCAGCATCCCTGGGTCACATGATCACCATTTGTGACCTTCCCAGCTGGCTTCTGAGAAGCAAAGTCAGTGGTGGGAGCCAGATTTGCTTAACGATTGCATAGTTCACTTAAGAACTGCAGTGATTTGCTTAACAACTGTGGGGGGGAAAAAAGGTTGTGAAATTAGTTGTGACTGATTTAACTTGTCTTGCTTAACAATGATCCCAAATGTTGTAACGTGAGGACTACAGCAGAATTCCATTTGACCTTCAGTTCTTTTTGCTTTTAAATATCTCCTCCAGCTTCCCAGCTTCTGCAAAACAGCGGTTGATTTCATATATGCTGTGAAGCCAAAATACACGTTGCTTGTGGCTTAGCGTGTTGTGTGAACCAGCAGCCATTTGGCTTATAAATCATGATTATGGCTCAGCGCATTATGCCACATTTGTGCTCTACTCAGTCAACTGAGGTTAACCAAATCATGGGTTGGAGTGTTTTGTGAACCAAACCAGATGGACGGGGACTTGTGGGCATAAAATGTCATAAAATGAAATGAGGTAGTCTATTATCAGCAACAGAGGGATTTTAGTCAAGGAGGGTTACAGCACAGCATCAGGATGGTCAGGACATACACATTCTAGCCATAGTTCTTTTTTCTCTATAGATTCTGCCTAGATTCACACATTCTCCGAACGTGATTTATTTTATTTTAGATTACATCATTGTGTGAACTCAGGTATATTTTTATGAACAGAGTGTTTAATCTTAGGGTGGGATACTAGAACAAAAACTCAAAGAAGGAAAGAATAGACCAGTGATTAAAAATATGTATAATCTAATATTATTAAATAAAATAAAAAAGAATCCAAATTTATTTGAAACAAAACATAGGTAATATGATTGCCCTCCAGTCATATATTTTATTATTTATCCTTCTGACATATTTGGTAAAAAAAAAATTGCAAAGAATTTTGAGGGAACTTCTTTCAGGTCCTTGGTCTGCAGTTTGATAACTGCTTAATGGTTTACTACACTATGTAAATCCCCCCTATTAATTGTGACAATACTTTCACACGAAACAGAATGCAGAAATTTGTTCACACTGTGTGCTTAATCTGATTACTGATGGAATTCATTTCCTGGGTTCATACAAAGATTGAATCACAAGCTAACCAAACAAGCTGAGTTTGCATAACAATAACTAACAAAAAAAACCTTAAGTGTGTTTAACAGTAATCAAGTTTAGCATCTTGTATAAATGTAGTTGTTTGGTCTTTAAGTGACCTAGTTAAACATGATACACAAAACAGCAAGAGACAGGTAAAAATGGAAGCACGTTTATAGGGTGTGCAGTTTAATCTCTGCTTGATGCACAAACTGCAGAATTAAAGTATCCCTGGATAGTTGTATAATCATTGTTTAAAGACTTCCAATGAAAGACAGCCCACTATCCCTCTAGATCAGAAGTCCCCAACCTTTTGGCACCATGGGTCGGTTCTGTGGAGAGAGGTTTTTCTGCAGACTGGAGAGTGTGTGGTTTTGTGTGTTGCCTGCATCCCGCACATGGGGCTTTGCTTGTTTGTACAGCCTGGTTGCTGGCAGGTCGCGAAACGGTACTGGTCCACGGACCGGGGTTTAGGGACCCCTGCTCTAGATAAGAGAGTCCTAAATTTCCACGTTTCCTAAGCTGTGCATCACAGCACCCCAAGGCGCTGCAGTGAACTTACTAACAGTTCTATTTATTAAATACGGGTAGTCCTCAACTTACAACCATTCATTTAGTGACTGTTTGAAGTTACAATGGCACTAAAAAAAGTGACATGATTATTTTTCATACTTACGACCGTTACAGCATCCCAATGATCACATGAACAAAATTTAGACACTTGGCAACTGGTTCATATTAATGATGGTCGCGGTATCTTGGGATCATGTGATCTACCTTTTCTGACTTTTTGACAAGTAAAGTCAATGGAAAGCTAGATTCACTTTATAACCAGGTTACTAACAACTGTAATGATTCACTTAGCAACTGTGACAAGAAAAGTCATAAAATGAGGCAAAAGTAAAAAACTGTCTCACTTAGCAATGGAAAGTTTGGGCTCAGTTGTGGTCATAAGTTGAGGACTACCTATAGTAAAATATCCTATGTTTTCTTGATGGATCCTATGTCGTCCTTGTGATTCACTCCAGTGCTATGCTGTAGAGTTTGGGAACCTCAACCCCTTTCCTGAATTGCTTTGGTTAAGAATCATAGAACCATAGCAAAAAAAAAGCTCTTTTCTGATGTTATTAAAAGGAATAAGCTCTCATGAGTTGCAGGCTACTTCATAAGATATGCTTTCTCTTTCTGATTGTTTTGGTAGCATAGACTAGCATGCTTCTCTCTCTACAATGTCTAAAATAGAATCTTAGAGATCCTAAGGGAAGGAAAGAGACCTTGGAGATCTTCATGTCCAACCATCTGTCCTGGGAAGATCTCCTTATGCCATTTTCAGCAAATGGCTGTGCAATCTTTTGTCTGAAATCTTCCAGTGATGGAGTACCCTCAGCTCTAGGAGGCAGGCTGCACCACTGCTTGATAGCTCTCGTGATCAGGAAATCACTTTTGGTTTTGAGTTTGGCTCTCCCTCTGCCAAGCTTCCATTTTGAAGCTCATTTTGAATCCCCTATCTTGTAACTAAATCCTGCTTTAGGGATAACACAGAATAACAAGCCAACTCTTCTGAACAGAACCTGGCATTGTATAACACAGTGTGACAACTATGGATGCAGGCACACCAACTTCCCACAAATCAAACGCCCACACTAAATTATTACCTTTTAAAAAATTAAAGGCTGATATCTTGCAAGTCATCTAGCTTGAAATGTTGTGTCAGATAACCCAAATCTCACAAGATTTGAGGCAATTAGTTTTTAAGGGAGCTTGTAGAAGTTACTGGCCCCCAGGGATAGAAAGATGGACTAACAGAATAATAAAGCACACTCGGAATGACTTATGGGGAATTTTGTTGCCTGCCAGAGATATACCTTTGAAACCAGGATATAGGTATAGTCCTCAAATTGAGAGAAAGAGATCTCCAGGGGTTGCCAAGAATACAACTATTGAATGCAAAACATTTTTAAAGATTCTTTATAGTGTATGCAGCT